>NC_138826.1:46978711-49552136 GCF_965183815.1 Platalea leucorodia | reverse complement strand
AATGTAATGATGATACCTTCTGTTGCTTGCTTGCTTGCTTTCCTTTTTCCTATTGCTGAGCAGGAGGAAGCAAGCTAGCCAGCTCTTGTGCAGACTTTCTTACGTCCTGCCTACTTGAGCAGTTTTCTCTGCTGTTTCTCTGTATTTTGGGGAAAGGTCTACTGATGCCAGCCGTGTTGCATCTATTTTCTGTAGGAAAGTGTTGTCAACTTCTCACCGCTCTCCATTTACTAGTGTAAAGCGCTGGTCTGTTCCTGCGATCAGACAGAGCAGGCAGTGTCCAGAAATGGCTTCCTAACATGTACCTTGCTGTGAACAGAAAAGCTGAACAGTAAACAGGATTTCTTATTTTGGTTACTTACTTTGGCTGATGAAAGCTGAAAATTCTTGTCTTGAATATAAGAACATTTTTTTTGACAATGATAAGTGAAAAGCTAAGCTTTGTCCTTGCATCAGTGTTGTTCCTTACATGTAGTAATGCTGTCTCTTTAGGACAGCTTTTGAAATTGTGTAGGTTTGCATGTGCCTTATGCCTATATTAGCTATTCTCTCATTAGAGCCTTCTGTTTCTAAGACATTTTTGGATATTGAATGAATTGCAGTTTTTTGCAATTAGGTGTGTGAAAGACAGACACAGTCGTTTGGAGGATATGTTTGGAATAAGTTTGGACTCTGATGTATTGCTGCTTTTGCTTTGGTGTCCATTTTTGTCATTGCATATAATCTTCCTGGTTTGAACTAATTCTTGGTTCATTAGTAAAGTGCTTATTTTTTTTCCCCCTCATCGAGGAACTATATTACTTTCTGATATGGAAGAGTATGCGTGAGATATAATCATGTAGAAGTGCATAAAAAGATTTCTGTCCCTTTTCTTATGAAGTCTAAGCTTTGGACGCCTCTCTGGCTGGACTGTAGAAAAAATATTTTTGTCAGCAATTCATTGAAAATTTGGAGCTGTACTTTAGCTCTCACTGAAGTACATACCACTAGGATTGCTTAAACGAATTTACATAGCCGCGGTATTTGCAACAGAGCCAGTACTCTGTTGTGAAGATTTGGGTCCCTTGCGCCACAGCTAACAAAGTGCACCGCAACCATTTTTAAGCAGCTGTTGCGGCATTACATGGCTGAGCCGAAATACAAACTGCTCTTCATCCAGGAGGTTATGCTCACTGCTGGACTCGCAAATGCCTGGAATTAAGATGTTCTTACTTTTAAAGTTAAAAATATTACTTAATTCCTGCCTACCTTCTTGTCTCTCAGCTGGAGCATCCGGTTTCATATTACACCGAATAAAAAGTGAATGCCACGTGTGTTTATTCCTCTTGGCTGGGCTTTCTTGCTGTCAAATGCTGCTTTTAGGTATTGAAAATCTTTCTGTGAATAACCAGGCAAGTTTTGGTTATAGGCAAAACTTTTATTTGCTATTTTATTCCCTTTTATTGTGCACTGAAATTTATGACTTAATGTTTCTCTAAGTTAGTATCCAATGAATTCCGCGAATAAACACTTATGATGCTCAAGTTATTTTTGCAGTTGCTGCCATGAACCGTTAGGACAGAGAGAGGACATCCAGGACAAATATTTGGATTTAAGGCCATTGGCTGAACTGTAGTTTCTCCCATGGGGTCCTTACTGCCCCATTCAGCTAGCACATGTTGGCTTTTCTACTCTTCACCCATCACTGGAGGGCAAGCACATCTTTAAAATCTTTTTTTTTTTTTTTTTTCATCATCTTTTAAAATCTTTTTTTTTTTTTTTTTTTTTTTGGTGAATTTGCAATTCCTCCTCTGTTCATGATCCCACATTCATGTTTAGAGTCCAGTTTTCTGTCTCCAAGCTGGAAAAGTCCTTAGGGAAAGTTCAGGAGGATCTTCCTTCCAAGTGTGACGCCTTTGGCTTCTCCCTCCAGTCTCGCAGCAGTTCTATAGGGAGAAGGCTTTGTCAGAGGAAATCTGAGATTATTCTGAGGAGTTCCTCAGAGCTCCTTTTTTAGAAGCAGCTGTTGGTAGCGGACCTTTTGCAATTCCTCTTCTGTCTGCCGTAAACCCCTCCCCCAGTTAAAGAGAGCAGAAGAAGCGTCTTTAAAGGCAGGATGTAGCCTTCTGGAATTTTCCTGTCGTATTTGCCTACTTCTTGAATCACGAGATGTTTGGTAGAAGACAAGGATCTGCTGTCGGGGAAGAGGGAATGTCTGAAGTGTTGGCTATGCTTCCTGAGAGGGGTGGGTTATGGGAGAGAAGGCCTCAGTTTAGCGACTTCTGAATCTAATCAGTGATGGAAAGCCAAGCCATCCACTTTCTAAGTAGTTTTTGAAATAGAGGAGAGCTATTTTTCAGATCAGCATAGTGAGATTTTTGAGACTATAACCACTGATGCATTTTTAAAGCGTGTTTGTAGATTGACAGCATAACAAAAGTTGCCTCAGAACTTGGAAGAAAGGGAGGTAACAGTGCTGTGATACACACCTAAGTGTGTCTTCATGAGTGATACACTGTGATATTAAGTATTTTCTGTGGCATGCTATGGGCTAAGAAATAGTTAATAAATTTAAGAAGGAAGTCAGTTCTATAAGGAATGCCCTCGTCAAATTTTGTATTCAGTCCTTGTATGGTCATACCTGTTTATCCAGACCACATGGTCTGAAGGCTCATTTCATTAAGCTTGTGGTTACTTGTAAGCATCGGAAATGCTTCTATCTCTGAAATCTGTGAAGTTGCAGAATATAATTCACAGATTTAATAGATATTCTCTTGATTTAAGAACTGATACCTCCTCCTCTTTTGTTTTTAGAAGCTTGATCCTCTACACAGCTCCAAGATTTTTTTTTTTTTTTTAATGTTGCTACCTTTGCCGTCTTTAATACTAATGCTGAGTGGCATTTTAAAATAGTATTAATTAACATATATTAGACAATGTATTTTTAGACTGCCTCTAAACTTCTAGTCAACACAGCTCCTGAACTTGTTTCAGGCTAGCAATCCTGTAATCTTGAATACTCTTCCGAGGTTGCTGCTGCTGGTCTAACTCCCAAGAGCAATGATCTGAGGAGGCAGATTGTGTATCTCCAACTGAGGTTCTTCAAAATGTTGCCTGACTGGCTGTATACCCCTTTGTTTTGTAGCTTTTGGCTAAAATCTTAGAGCAAGAAGAAACTGGAAGTTTTCAGGACTGAAAGCTGTTGAAACTTACCTGTCTTGTCCTGAATGTTTGGATCTGTAGTTGGGCTTGCGAAGATTGCCCAGAGCTTGCTGCTCACAGAAAATTTCGAGGAGTATGATGTTACAGAATATACTTCAAAGCGTTTGTCTTTGCAAAGACACTGGCTCTGCAGAAACAAGTTGGTTTCCTTTCTTTGGTTTGATTTATGGCATACACTAATTAAATGATCCTATCTCCTTGACGGTTCTTTGCTATGCAGTTGTCTTCTAGAAAACGTATTGTTCTTTGGAACATGCAGCTACTATCTAGGCTATTAGCTTAAGAATTAATACCCTCTAACCTCAGTGAAAAACTTCCATGCTGCTACAGTCTCGTGCATGAGTGACCGTTCCTGTCCCATCTTTAGTCCTGAGACCTTGTCCTTTAATGCAGGCACCCTCTTTCAAGGTTTGGTTATGATCTGCTGCTTCCAGCTTGCTCTGCTCATGATCACGGTTGTGGGATTAGCATTCCTTCTCAAATACTTCCTTGCACATGGAAAGCTTTTAAAACTCTCAACTTCAGTTCAGTTGCTTCCAGCTTCTTGTGATTTTTTTTTTTTTTTTTTTTTCTTTTAGTATTACTTAGTTCCTTTCTGTCTGTTCCCTAAGAGCGGAAGATCTCTCTCTTAAACTGTGATCGCTCTTTCTGCATTATGCATCTTTTGGTTCTGCTTCCTTCACCTCTGTGTTCCATCTTCTGTTTGTATTCAAAGGGATGAGCATGGTTTTCAAGCCCTTGTGAGACAACTATTTATTTTCTGTGTGTCTTCCATCTTTCCAATATACCTCTGTAATGGTATGCTGATTTAATTCTTCTGAAGTGTTGACATATTAAGTCGAACGTATCTTAAACTTGTAAGCAAACACACTTACTCCATAAGCCAATATTCTTTTTCCAGTGCTGCCTTCTTTCAACAGCTGCTGCCTACCAAAGGATGCTACCTGGGAATTGGACATATCTTTCCTTTAGGAAACAAAGCTGGAATGTACTGATCCATATCTGAAATGTATTTCCTACTCAATTTCTGTGTGATTACTACCAAAGTCTGAAGAGTCCTCTGCAACAAACTCCCTTGCGTTTCCAAAGGAACTAGAAAGCACAAGCAGTATCCCGTCATATGTGCAGTACAAGGATTGCCAAGCACTGCCTTTTTTTTTTTTTCTTCAGTAAAAGCTTTTTCTTTTTTTTTTTTCTTAAAACATGCAGGGAGCTATGCCTTAGGCTCTGGAAAATTGTGGAGCCTTTAAAAAGTCATTCCTCTGTGTTTCCCTACACATCCACATCCACTCCCTTTTGGGTTTGTATTAATCAACAGCAGAAAAGTGTGTCACACAGTTTAGAAGCTACTGTATTTAGAAGAGAAACCAGCACAGAATGCCACGAGATCTATTTTAGAATATTGAACCTGCAAGCATATGTGTTTTGTAAAATAATTAGGAAAAAGTAGTACAAAATTACATTATAATTTATCCTAACCGAGACCAATGTGTATTCTAAAAGCTGTTTATTTTAGAAATACTTTGGTGGTTCCATTAGAGATGAGAGTATAGCTTGTGTCATCAGTTTTTCCAAGTGTGTGCATGGGGCAGTGTAGCTACTATGGAAAGAAAAAGCAGGTTGTATTTTTGATTCCTGAAGAGCAAGGAACAAAAAATCCTCCATTTTAAAATAAGAAGCGTAATGTGCCTTTTGGCTTCCAGAAAAACGATATTAAGAGTGTGGTCAGCTGTTTGGCATTGGAAGTAAGATTTTCTGAACATCCACTTTCTCTTTTTGAAACCACAGCTCAATGATGACTGTAAAGATTAGGATGTGGGGCTCCCCCTCCCCATTTTTTGCCTTTGGTTATTTTGTCCTGGCTTATGGAAAAGTGTGGACAGAAACTAGTGCTCCTGTGGCAAGGAGTCTTGCCCATGGGCACAGATTTAAAGGCAAAGATGGAACTCCTCAGCAGAGCGCTTGTTGCTTAATTGGTACGCATGTGGTACAGAAACCAGAAAATGTTACCTTTTTTTTTTTTTTTTTTTTTTTTTTTTTTTCATTTTGGGCTGGCAACTCCGTCTTTTCTCTCTGACAGTTTAGGGTGTCCCCCGCCCCCTTCTTCTACTCTCCAGAAAGTAATTCTTATTTTTAATTCCAGGAAAGTTGGAATTATGTTGCAGGTTCCAAGTTCAACTGTGGTTTTAAATAGTACTGACAATTGGAAAAGTTTCCTTAATTTTAGAGATCTGAGTAGCTTCTACTTTCTGTTTGCAGTAGCAGTGTATTGGCACAGATTCCCCCAATCTTTCAAAGCCCAGCCTCACACATTTATTTATCTTATCACCTCTTTCTTCTTGTAGATCTTGTCGAGAGGGGGGAGCAGGAAGCAATTGTATTGCTGATCATCTTCCAGTTTTTCCTTGGTAGCTCTTCAGAAAAATTATTCCAACTTTGCACATAAGTAAAAATAAATCTCTTTTTAGTGTCTTTCAGATGTAGCTATCAAATTGAATGAGAGTGTCTTCTGAATCAGAGAAATATTACAGGTAATCTGAACTCGGTCTTCTAGACCTGTGAGTTGACTTGATGGACAGTATTGTGGCCTGTAAGGAGGATGCATTCATTATGGGTAATGCCTTTCGAAGATGGAAGGATGTTCACTGTTGTGCTTGATTCAGCTCAGGAGAGGAGTATTGTGGTGCTTGATACTTGGTTCTAAAATATATTCTGGTCCCAAACCGTTCCTCATGGTGCATATTGCTTTTTTAGCATCTAAAAAGACTGGTGATATGGCTTTGAAAGGTTAGCTGTCTAAATTTTCTTCTTTTTTTCTTCAAAATTTGGGTGATTTGTTACATTTGTTTGTTAAACTACAGTAAAAATAGCTAATTCGTTCTTACTAAATATTTTGGATAGAGTGGCGTTATTGTAGGATGATGAAAAATGCTTTTGGTTTTGAGATTGAAAGAGAAGTTTGCTGATCAAGTAGAGAATGCCATGTCGTCTTCTTTCTTCTAAAACATTTGTGGGGGTTTTCTTCCTAATTTTCTGAGACTGAGGACACTGTTCTCTAAACTTGCTAATGGGATCAAATCAACTTAATATGGAGCATGACATTTGATGATAAAGTTGATTGCTTACACCCAGCTTTGATTGGAGCAAGCTTAGTGGTCATTTGGAATATACTGAGCGCAAATGTGGCTTATACCATTTCATCTTGGCTGCTTCTCAAGTTCAATTTGGTACAATGCAGCCCTTGTGCTATTGTAAAGTCTTTGAACTGAACATCTCCTGTATTTATCTACTATGTAAGCACTTGATTTTTTTAGGATTTTAGCCAAACAATTTTTAAAAAGTCAAGAAAATTGGCATATTTAACACTGTTCATTTGTTACTGTGTTACGCTTGCAGAACAACTTTAATTTTCACCATTTCCTTCACTAAATTACAGTGGTCCTCAGTTTATCCCAGTGGTTCTGCTGTTGGCCCCCAAAGAGAGTTTAAATCTCCTACCAAAGCCTTTTGTGTACATCTGAAATGCCATATTCAGTCAGTAACCCAAAACTGAATGTCTTTTTTCATTTCAGAGCTGTGGATGGTCTTACTTTTCCTCTTCTTCTCCCCTGCCCCAAATGAAAAACAGGAGAGCTGAGGACTAAAGATATTAGATTTAATTTGCTGCATCCTTGCTTAACTACCACCAGAATTTCTGGGCATGGTAGCAAGAGTTGAAAGTGCTTTATTCCACTACTAATTCTTCTGTTATCTCTTAGTGATGCTCTTGTAAAATATGCTAGTGCTCTGTTCTTTAGGATACAGTAATGCAGGAAGTGGATAAGGTAAAAGAGAAACTTAAATACAGAAGCAGAAATTTCTGAGGTGTTACATCATGTCATGAAATTAAAAGGGTAAGAAACAGATACAGATGTCTGTGCTCCTTTATAAGCAGAAACTTTATTCTGAAATGCTGCAAGCTCCTCAAGCAGTAGAGGTGTAGTTCACAGAGCGTGAAAGATGTGTGTGAATAAATACAAGAGCATAGACCCAAGTAACGACTAAAGTACAGGTCTTCTGCTTTGCAATAGTAATCACTAATGTGCACCTAGTAGCATTAGATCTTTTTGTGATAATTATTGATTGCTTTTTAACTTCAAGGCAAGAAGATTTCCTCAAAGTAATGTTAATCATGAAAATTAAGATTTAAATTCATAGTCCCAACTGCAAAATTGAAAACTCGGGTTTCGGATTGTCTCTTTAAATGCTCTTTTACCATAATTCATTGTCAGCTGAAATTTGTACATTATGAGGCTAAGTACTGTGTTCTGCACAACTCTGATTATTATGCTTTTTTCTTTTGCAGCTCCAGATAAAAGCCTTTGTTTCTACTCAAATGCTTAAAAAATAAAGTCAGTTGTTACCATTCTGAAGGTTTAACTGTGGATGGCTTATATGCTGTGAACTGTTGGTTCAGGAACTGTAGAAGTGTTCCCCTTGACTGCGCTGCTGATAGTTTGATTCAGTTGTTATAGCTGAGTCTGCACTGCTCAGTTGGAAGACATTTGTGCTGTTGACTTTGGGGAAGTCTGTAGGTTCAAATTTGTGTTGAGAAACTCTTGAATCAGTGCTACACTGCTCAGAGTGCCAATCTTAAGTTGATGATTCCCTACCCCTATACTGTTTTTTTCCTTGAATGTGTGTACAAATATCAGTTAAAAAAAAAAAAGCACAGCACAAACCAGCTTTTCTTCTCCCTCCCCCAGTTAAAAATGTCTAGTTTACGGTAACTGAACCAGATGCTGGCTAAGTCCACAGTTACTGTTAGAAATATAATAGCTATTAATCTTTTGGACCTCTTGTTCTCCTATTTCCCCAATTGTCATTGAGTATTTGACCAAAAAATACTTTGTTGCAGCTGGAAGGCTTCTATGTGATCTTCCTGTTAGCTATGTAGTGGATTATGGATACACAAAATAAAAGGCTGTCAGCAAAGTGAAAAGTAGGGAGGAGGTGGAGGGAATATTGAAATCGCTTGGTTTTCGTGTTATGTTAGCTATTCTTTTTCAGGATCTTCGTCAGCTCAGAGGATGCTCTGAGATTTGACCTGTAATTATTTTATATTTAGTAGATAGACACGCTGCTTTAAAAATGCATAGCTTAGCAGCATATGTGACACTGTCAGTACTCCTAGGAATGTAATTTGAGGAGAAAAATAATTTTACGTACTTTGTTTTTTCCCATAATGCTGAGAGTACATCTGGGTTGAAATTAAATGACTAGCATTTGCTGTTGACTGCTGTGAATGGTGTTTGGGAAAGTGGTCAGTGTAAATACTGGCCTTAGCACAAGGGTGGACTGACCATACCTACCTGCCTCATAGAGCAAGGAGTTAGATTTGGTTATCAGCTTAGGTTCCTGTTACACAAGGAGAGTATTTTTTTGTAAGGTGAGACCAGTATTTTGCTGTCTTGCATCTGACAAAGAAGTTTCCATTTGCTTTGAGGTGTTGTTAGAATTTCTTTAAAAGAGAAATCATTTGGGCACTTTTTTGGCTGTTTGGTGGGCTTAAAAACAGTGTTGTGATAAGTAGCATAGTAGTTTTCAAGCTTGAACTTTGGCTTTTTGCTGAGATGCATGAACAACTGGATGAGTGTTTTATTATTTGAATTGTGGTGTGCCTTTTGTATAACTGGCAAAAGAGACTAACCAGCTTTCCTTCAAGCATTTGAGTGAAAGTATGCTGAATTGATGGGAAATGGCCATTGCTGTATTAGGAAAAATACTGCAGAACAATGTGCAATTATTTTGTGACAATTTGTATCTATGAGCAAATAGGACCAGAAGCATGTCACACAGTCATCTACAAGTAAAAATAATCAGCACCATTTGGAGTCAATGTAGATGCTGTTTTTGTAGCACCAGTAACACTTTTTTTTTTTTCTTTAGGTTCTTGATTGTTACAGACCATTTGCTGAAATGTCCAGAGTTGGTAAAAGCCCTCTATGCCAAACTGAGCAATCAAGAAAGGTAACCCCAAAAACCAGTGTGGCTTTTAGTATTTAGCATTCCATATAGAGTATCCTGTTCACATGATTGAAAAACTGTGTGGTTTCATAGTTGGCACAAAATCTCTAAATACATGTTTCTATGTCAGTAATGGTTTTAAATTGGTTGGTTAACATTACAGCTTAGCCACAACTGGCAGTGATTTATGTAGGGTTGCAGAATCCAGGTTGGCGCCATTACTCAGTAAAGAAATACTTCAGGAAAAAAAAAAAAAAAAAAAAAAAAGACAAGATTTCATGCCTGTGTCTTGATTTCGTAAGAGCACCACACCCTGCAGTGTTTTACAGCTGTATTTTAAATGTCCTCAGCTGTTCATACTCCTGTTGTAATTACAAGAAATTAAAAGGAAGCCTTTACTAAAGTTGGAAGTGTATCTAATACTGGTTAGCAGAACCTAAAAAACATAGATGTGCAGATGCCCATGATTACTTAATCTTTTAGCGTTTCCACTATTGAAAATATAAAATGCTTCAAAACACCTTCACTTTGAAAGAAAAGAGCTAGTTTTCCTTCAAGCGTTTGAGTACCTGTATGCTGAATTGATAGGAAATGGCCATTGCTGTAATTGGGAAAATGCTCATTTACAATTGCTTCAATAAAGAATCGGGGAAGATAAAAAATTATTTTGTTAGAATAATCAACTTTGGGAAATCCTATGCTATAATTCTACAGCTCCTCCAGCTGCTTGAAGATCTTCTGATCTGGTTTGTGTATTCAACATGGCTACTTTGTTCCCCATTCACCCAGGGAAACTGCAAGTTCCCCCTATAGCTTTTGCAAGTGAAAGACAAAGCAGTAAACAAAGAAGTTTTTGGTTTTGTTTTTGGTTTTTTTCTTAATTTTTTTTCTGTGTTTTTTGCTGTGACTAAAGCCACAGTGTTAATACAAATGGGGGTGCAGATGCTGATCAGAGATTATAAAGAAACAAAAGGGATGGCAGGCAAAGAAAAAGTATGTGATAGGTTAAGAACCATAGATGAAATATCAATGTATAGGTATGGGATGGAAAACATGGGATGGGAATGATAAGGAGGGAAATACTCTCTTCTTCCTTTATTCAGGCTGACCAAATGGGAACGAATATGAGCTGTGTGCTTACTGTGCCTGGAGGTCGGCGCTCCTTAACTAGTTAGCGGGAAAGACTGTTTTAATTGAATGAGGTAGATTTAATTCTTTTGAGGGATGTCATGAATGGCAGCTTGTATGTTTTTGTAATGCCCTTGAGGACAGCCAGGACTGGGTTAGGTTGTTCAATTGTACTTACAGCAATAGATGCAATCAGTTTCTAGAAAGGTCTCAGCTGGATTTGTTGCACACACCATGCTACAGATGACGATCAGCTACTTTTGAGTGAAAGGCTTTTGGTGTAGGCATCATACGGATGATCACATGTGGGACGGATAGACACAGCATATTTGCTGAATTTATTATCTCAAGAGTTCTGCAAATCAAGTAAACTCAATTAAGTTTTTCAAAAACATAATCACAGTACAGTTTATTATGAATTTGATACTGCTTAATTTACTGTCAAACATATGGAAGTAAGTGGTGCAGAAACAGTCCTTTTGCATCTGAGTTATAGAAGAAAACCCTGCTGTGGCATCTTCCTATATAATGTTAGCATATTTAAGAATGCATTCTTTTGAGATATATGAGGAGACAAATCCAATTCAGATAAAAACATTTTGACTGTCATTAACTGGAGAAAAAAGTAACCGTATAAACCAAAGCATAGGGAATTCATTGTTTCAAAACGAGACAAGGAGCCTTCACCGCAAGAGTTGCCGCATTGGGTGTCCAATAAGGCTGACTAAGTCATATAAATGAAGAAAGGACAGATGTGGTATTGAGGTGTCTGGGGAAGGCAGCTTGAGCTCATGAATATATGGTAACTCTCAGTTACAGTATTCTCTATCGTGCACATTAAATACACTTACTTTAAATGTATTTACTGAAACAAAATTAACTATGCTGAGAAAGTTTGCGAATACATACATTAGTGGCGACTCTTAAAGTTGGCAGTTGCCTTAGATAACCAAAGTATATGCAGTTGCATAACCGCAGTTATTTGCACTATTCACAGTATTCGCACTATTCAAAGTATTTCCTGTAATTGAAATCTAGTGCATTTGTGATACTGCGGCCATGGTGTGTGCCATGAAGTAGTTCTTGTAGAAGTGGATCTGGAATCTGAATTTTCAATTAAAAGACAAATTCCTGACTTCTGGACAACTTTCTCTTTCATTTCCAAACAAATTTAAGCACTTCGGTGTTGCATGTCTGAGTTTGCAAATGGCCTGAAATAAATACTGTGATAATATGATCAGCTTCTTTAATGGTGTTCTGGCTTTGAAAAGTGTATGATGATGTGATGATGCCTGCCGTTTCTCTGCAAGTGATTATTGCAGAAACATATGGCTACGATATTGAGCCAAAAGATGGTAGATTCTTGAATTCTTTGCCAGATTTGAGATTTCCCTGCACATGTGTGCAAGTATTTGGCAGAAATATTTAGAAAAAGCCTACTTTGCTTTCATCCAATTTAGCCTTGAGCATGGACAATGTAAGTTAATGCCTTGATAGTCTTAATTGCATTGTAAAGTCTTCAAAACGAGGACACCTGTATTGTGCCTTTGTCGTGGTTTAACCCCAGCCAGCAACTAAGCACCACACAGCCGCTCGCTCACTCCCCCCCGGTGGGATGGGGGAGAGAATCGGAAGAGTAAAAGTGAGAAAACTCATGGGTTGAGATAAAGACAGTTTAATAGGTAAAGCAAAAGCCACACGCACAAGCAAAGCAAAGCAAGGAATTCATTCACTACTTCCCAGCGGCAGGCAGGTGTTCAGCCATCTCCAGGAAAGCAGGGCTCCATCACGCGTAACGGTTACTTGGGAAGACAAACGCCATCACACCCAATGTCCCCCCCTTCCTTCTTCTTCCCCCAGTTTATATACTGAGCATGATGTCATATGGTATGGAATAGCCCTTTGGCCAGTCTGGGTCAGCTGTCCTAGCTATGCTCCCTCCCAGCTTCTTATGCACCTGGCAGAGCACAAGAAGCTAAAAAGTCCTTGACTAGTGTAAACTCTACTCAGCAAGAACCAAAACATCAGTGTCTTATCAACATTATTCTCATCCTAAATCCAAAACACAGCACTCTACCAGCTACTAAGAAGAAAATTAACTCTATCCCAGCTGAAACCAGGACAGCCTTTTAAGAAGGGGTCTTGCTTTAACAGCAACTAAAATGCAACGGAATAGCTTCAGGTGTTTTTAGGAAGCTCAACTACTTGCATCTTTAGTTTTGATTTTTGTGTTATTTCATGTGAAGTATTCTCAGTGAACGATGTAGCCATTGATTGAATTACCAGCAGGGAAATGGGCACTCAGATAGTGTAAGCAGCACCGCTTCTTGCTTATGTTCAGCTACAGGGCTGCTAATGTCGATGTTGTGGTGGGGTTTTGTTCTTGGTAATGCTCACAGACACAGAATAGCTGAAGGTAGTGCTGGATTATAGTCCCTCACAAGTTTACCAGTTTTTGTTTAATAGGATGCTTACAAGTATCGTTTGAAGATGAAAGAATTGGAAAATTTCGAGGAAGGACCTAATTTCTCTTAGAGAACCATTGCTGTCAGTGAAGCATTTCAGGAAAGAGAAGTCCCATTCATAGAGAGAGAATGTCCCAAGTGTCTGGCACTTGCTAAGAGCTTATAAACCAAGCACGCTTGATACAAAAATTGTTTGGTGATAATAAAATTGATAGAATTTTACAATACTATTTTTAGACAGGCTTATCAAGACTTCACTTCAATTTGCAATAATGAGCTTCCAGATTTAAATTGCACTTTCATGCTGTGGTTTATTTGCAGACTACAGGAGACAGCAATGTGTTTTACTGATGACTGCAAAGACTTTATAGTAGCTGTTCTAAGTTCTTGCCAATTTGGTCATTTTCAGGAAGAACTAGTTTAAATTTGGCTAGGGGGGGGAAAAAAGGCAAGAGATTGACAAAAAGTCTTCCTAAGTGGTGCCTAAAGAAAAGGAAGATGACATGTACAGCATGATCATTTCCAAATAGAAATATAATCATAAATACACAAAATTATATTTTAGATATTGAACGGAGTGTTACAAAAATTCATGATGAGACATGCTAAAACTGGTACTAACAGTTGTCCTATCTGTTGTACTTAGCTATAGGCAAATAAGTAGGAACAAGCTGTCACCTGAATGGCTAAACAGTTGTGAGATCGTTCAAAAGAAATGAGCAAATTGCATTGTGTGGGAGAACTAACTTGGAAAAATTCGGGTGAGTCTTGGAAGAAAACTGAGAGAAACAATAGAAGAAAGGAATGTAAGGGAACTTGCACCAGAACAAAAAGCGTTGCTTTCAGGAAATTGTTGGCTGAATGGCAAGACTTGCTTGAAATTCAGGGGAAAGATGGGCATGCCCTGCATGACTGTGCCTGGAAGAAAACTCAGGAAAACAGTTTTGACATGAATGCCTAAAGAGAACAGAAAACTTTAAAAGAAATTACATACAGGTTGTGTTTTAATGTCACTTCTATTGCTCTGAAAGGATTATGGTTGTCTGAAAGGGCACCCAATTATATTGCAAGAGGAAGAGCTATGAAAATATTCCCCTATTGGCAATAATTTCATCTCACTAATACAGTTTATGCAAGTATGTGGTGAACCTCCAGCTTCTTTACAGAAGGATTCCTTGTTGTCGTTAAATGTGTATTTGGACTATTGGTGCAACAATAGCTGACTGGAATTCTGTTACGCAGGAGGTAGTGTTTTATTGGAATAATTCCCGTAATCATGAAGTCTGTGAGCAGCCTGTTTTCTTAGCTGAGCATATGCTTGAAAGGCTCTAAACTTGGTAAAAACTGGCATGTAAAATCTAGCCCTGTCTTAGGGATGAATGACATGTCTGTGCACTTAACTTGATTTTTGTGTAGTATGCCAAATCTGAAAACCTTCCTTCAGTTAGGGATGTTGGGTAACTGGACTCTGGTAGGCTGTAGATGGGCAAGCGTGTGATACCCAGCTGCAACCTGCAGAACAAACAGAACGACTGTTCTGTGTCGGTGCTCCGTCACATACGTAAGCAAAGCCTGGGAGAGAGGTTACCAGTGTTTGACAGCCTTCTGTCTGGAGTCCACCCTTTCCCAAATGTGTGGAGCGCATTTCTGTGCTACCGTGTTGAAAAAGCTTTTTGTCCTCATTCGGATAATTGTTTAATGCAGCTGTATTAACGACATTGAGTGTTGAGTTTAGCAAGAACTGAGTAGCTGTTACGTGATTAATAGGGGTGGGTTCTTGGAGGTTAATAAAGCAGTGACCGTGCTTTTTCCACAGAAAGAGACATTTCTCTTCCCCTTGTGACAACCTGCTTGGCAAATTTAAAAAAAAAAAAGAAAAAGCATTTGAACTATTCCACATGTTTAAATGTCAGTCCTTCCATCTGAATTGCAAATATTTTAGTGAAAGAAAACCCTGAGCCTGCTCTTGAATTCATACAATAAATAGCGCTCTTTCAGGTTGAGAGAATTACAGTGGGACTTCACTAACCCATGTGCTCCTCTGCGCTGGAGTTGAACAGGGAAGCTGTAGGAGGGCCTCTGCCATGTTTAAGTCCTGCTTCCACAAAATACTCCCAGTTTGCCCTAACAACATGAAAGGATATTGGAAATAAAACGACATTAAAGCTGTTAAAATAAATGACCCAAGTGCATTTATAGAGCAGCTTCATTGTGTATCCACTTACTTGCTGGTTTAATACAATGAATAACTCTTATTGGGGATATGAGTAATTAACTTGGATTTACCGTAGTCTATCTAGTGGCAATTATAAAACAGCTGTAAAGAACCGAGTGTGCATATCAAGTTTTATTTCCCCTGTTTCTGCTCAGAATTGGTTTGGGGTTAGGGAGGAGAATTAATGAAGGACTGCGTGCAAGGCAAGGGCCGTGAAAAGCTGGTATTTTCAAACGGAAGCTGTCAAATAGTCTGTGTTTACTTTGCTGAACTTAACAACAGCTTTTAAGAGCTGTTTTGGTGGAAATTTTACACATACGGAATATGCAGTCACAGTAATGTTATGTTAGGACATAAGAAATTAGAAATTGAAATAGACTTGAGAAAAATATTGACTTGACTGTCTGGCCAGATTGTATTAATTGAAT
Source organism: Platalea leucorodia (assembly GCF_965183815.1). Lineage (NCBI taxonomy): Eukaryota > Metazoa > Chordata > Aves > Pelecaniformes > Threskiornithidae > Platalea > Platalea leucorodia. The sequence continues at coordinate 49,536,693 of NC_138826.1, read as the reverse complement.
GATGAATTAAATTAATGGTGTGCAGAAATAAACCAGCAAACAGGAACTGATTGCCAGTGTTCATAAGACTTCTTAATTTTTAAAAATCAGCTCTGTTACTAGCCTGCTAATTCTTTGTATCATTTTTAACAACTGTATCTGCTTATTCTACTGATAATTCTATATAGCTTAGTGAATTTGATTAACAAGTTGTTTTCCGATTCTAGAGTTACTTTGTTAGAGCTGATAATGGCGGAAATAAGTGAGAAGAACCCAGTTACTAGTGAAGAAATGAATGTGTTCATGAGACATGCTGACTTCCTTGCAGGCTGTTTCCAAGAGAAGTGTGAAGCTGTGCTCAAGTTAACTTCTGCAGCCGATGCAGAAGATGAGGTATGCCTGATAAAAAACTTCATAGTACTAGAATTGAAGTGGCAAATCTTCGTTGCCACTATTACCCAAGTGGCACTTGTGTACATTCCCAGTTTACTTTATATTGGGAAAGCAGTGACAGAGTTCACAGGAGAATCTGTAAGACAGCAGTCAATTTTGCTTTTAATTTCAGGATGACAAAGAATACTGTACTTTGAGATAGAAATAAATCTACCACAGTGTTAAAAGACCTCAAAATTTTAAAAATGTTCAAGTTGGTACATGTTTGGATGTTTTATTATGTTCTTACTAAGGATTGCTTCTATAATTTATTTGGGTTGTGAATTATATTTTATTCAAATATGAATCAAAACTTAAAATATTTATTTTATTTATAGGTGGGAAGCAGCATCTCTTTCCCACCCCCCCTTAAAATTGGGATAAAAATGGACTAAATTTTTTTTTTCCTAGCAGTACTAAAATAAGTAAATCATGGGGGGTTTTCTAAATTTAAATAACTGATGATAACTTGATAATGAATAAATCATTAAGGTCCCAAATACTAGTTCTTTGCAAATGTATTTGGCTACTTGTAAAACAGGTGTTCCTGATCTGTTTGGGACCTGAAACATCAAGTTCTGATCATGGAGAGCTGTGGTGTGTATGTGATTGACTCAGTGCAGGGGAGCTATCTGAAATGTAGAGTGATCCTCCCTGCAAGCAAGGGCTTTCGTTACTGACTCTTCCCCATTTCCCAACGATTTGGGGCGCTCTGGTGGACCTTGCATGGCTCTGACAAGGCGGCACTCCTGAGGCCCGCTAGCGTCCACAGCATCAAGTTGCAGAGCTCGCTGGGCTCTTAGTGGCAGACGGCTCCTGTCTCCTGAGCACCCAGACACTTGCCCCAACTCCAGTCCACTTGGAAGAAATCTGTTATTGCTTCAGACTTAATGAACTGGTTCTGTTGAGGATGGCCACAATGAAGTCCCTTTGCAAGCTAAATAGGAAGGCTTTTATGGGTCACAGATGGTTTGTGGGTTGCACTTTGGGAACCTCTGATGCAGAGCTGTCCTGCATGGCCTTATTTTATTTCCTCCTTATGAAGTATCCAAGAGTCGCTGGCTACTTGCCACACCATATAGTGCAGTAAGGAGGTTTAGGCCATCTAAGGGTAGAGGTCTTTTCAAATAATCTGGTGTTCTATTTTTCCTCTTGCTTTCAACAAGCTGCTTGAAGATCTAACAACGCCTTTGGGAATACAGAAAGCAACTTGCACCATAACTTGCAGTGACCTTATTTGTGCTGTATTAGATCATCGTATTGTGAGCGGGCACTGCCGGGTCACATTGGTCTCAGTGACTCTGTATGAGATCCCTCTCATAGATAAAGTTTTCATGTTTTCAGCTGATTTGGGGGTGAGGTTGGGTTTTTTTTGTTTGTTTTTTGTTTGTTTGTTTGTTTTAAGACAACTAGCCACAAAACTAAAAGCCTGAGAAATCTAGTAAGTTTTACTCAAACATAGAATTAATTAATCACTGATTCTCACTGATTAATCATGCTTGGTTTCAGAAGTGTAATTAACATATTTTCTTAATATCTTAAAAGGATATTTTAAAAAGTCACATCTAGCTTCTATCTTGCCAAGTGACCACAGTGGTATGTTGAAATTCTGTTACCCAATATATGTGTAGTCGGAAGTATTTTATTGTTAAAACAAAATTAACCTGTAATAATTTCATTTGTAGAAACTCTTGAGAATCCTATCATAACTAATTTACTATCAAAGTGAAAAAATATTGATCTTTAAATGCTTTTATATGATAATGTTACACAGTGTTGTACTTGCTGGTACTTTTGTTTGTTTAAATGGGCACAAGAATTTTAAATGTATGTTGAGAGGTGTTACAAAAAGATGTTAAAAATCACTTTATGAGGAGGTGGTAGTTGGATGCGTAAAAAAAAAAAAAACACCAACCACACAGCAGCCGCCTCTTATCTGTCCCAGAAGCACATCTCCTCCACTCCCCTCCCCCAACTGCTTAGTCTAAGTTATGTTAGAAAACTTAATTGACTGCTTCTGGAAAAGGTATCAGCTTGGCAGTAAGAGGACATCTACTGAGACAATTTCATCTTTTCCCCCCCCCCCCCCTTCTCTCTCCATTGCTCTCCCCTCCTCCCCCCCCCCTTTTTTTTTTATCCTATGTGGTTACTCTCCAAGTATTCTGTGGTTTCAGTTCTTGGAAAAAAACATTTGTTTGCGCCTAGCAGAAGGAGGTCTCTGTCCAACTTGAAGGTGCTGGGACAGCAGTATTGAGAATATTACTGTATAACTTGCCCTGCTTTACACTGACTTTTTATCCTTCTCTCACGTAAACATGGTATATAATAAATGGAGTATCACTGTTTGGTGGGAAATGCGGATCATTTAATGAGCACAAAATATAAGTCATAATAGCTGAATAAATGGAGAGAAATGACAAGAATAGTTTTTTAAAAGGTGTGTATGTGCATATTGTCTGTATACATTTATCTGTAACATATGCTTGCCATGGGAAAAGAGAAATTCCAGCTTAAATTCATAAAACTGTTTCTTTTCTTACTAGAAATGATCAAAAATTGCACCATTTCTCCTCGATCATAAAAATATTTTAGTTTTTGCATAAGAGTTGTACTTAACTGAAAAAAATGCAATTGTGCATGTAAAGTCTGTCATTAAAAATGCTTTAGGCAACATCTGTGATATTAAACTAAACTCTGCCTGGACTTTTCTGTGGCCCTGAAGCCAAGTGCCTTGGTCAGGCTATGTCTGTACTAGTAAGCTGTCTTAGCCTCCAAAACTGGGAGGCCACATTTGAAAACTGTCTTTTGGGAGCAGTCCTTGAACTGGCCTGACTCCCAAAATGTTGTCTGGGTGTCCCATCCACTGTTTAATTTATTATATGTAGACACTGCCATTTTTTCCCTAGGGAACCTCAGGTCTTGTAGCTTCCATCTCAAACCAATGAAAAGCTAATCATATGCTTCTGCAGTGCTTAAACCAATGTTTAAAATAGCTTTTCCATTATAAGCCTGACTTCAACATCAGTTTGCTTTCACTAACTTTCAACCATACTTGCAAAGTAAAGCCCTCCACTGGATTTTAAGTTCTTATTTCATCTCTTTATAAGGAATATCTTTTCTGAGTCTCTCTTGAAATATGTTTATGGTAAAACTCTTCAGTTATTTCCTTACTTACTTTTCACATTATATCCACATCAAGATGGCTGTCAGATTTCAAAATATTTTGGGGTTTGAACAGCATATTGTTGCTGAACTTAAAAAGGAAGTATTCTGCCTTTATTGCCTTTCTTTTGTACAGGTGGAGGGGAAAAAAAAAAAAAAAAAATTGGAAAGCTGGGGGGGGGGACGGGGGGACCCAACCAGAGATGTTTAAACAGTTTTTTGAAAGTATCACGTTTCAAATACAGGGGTTGTTTTTTGCTTTTTAAATAATCTGTTCCTCTTCTCAAATCTAGCTGAAACAGTTGCTGAACTGAGCTAGATGGTGGGATAAGAGAAAGGGAGATTGTAGTATAAAACCCTGGGAAGAAATATGTAGAGGACAGTGAAGAAAGGTGCTTAAAATAAGAAGGGGGGGGCGGGGGGGGGAGTGTGGAAAAGGATAAGGCTGAGAAAGGAAAAGCCACACCTCATAGTATCTGCTGCTACAGAGCTTGCATTATGTACGTGGGTAGTGGGGTACACATAGGCAGCAAGGGCTGTTGTACCTTACTGGTGTGATTTATAGTCGCCTATTGATACTGGTTTGCTTTACAGTTGTAAAGCCCATAACTTTTTCTTGTGCAAAGGTGTTAAGTGTATGAGCTGAAGAGGCTTTTGGTTAAGCTACTCTCTTGTAACAATGCAAAATGGTTTTAAAATTGTAAATACCTGCTTACTCTCTGTGAAATACAGTTGGGGTATTCTTACTTTATAACAGGACAGTGGCCAATGTATTCAGCTGGTTTTGTGTTGTTGAAAGCAATTTATTGACTAACTTAGGGCAAGACCTGCACCTTCCTATATCTGTGTGAGGAAAAAATGAAAATACAGCTTTAGGACCTGGACCCTATACCAATTTGTTGTCTTCCAGGAGCATAGAAAGGAGCAAAGAATGGATATAATCGTAGTACTTAATTACTGAACACTATTGCTGATGAGTTCAGCTATGCTATATTGATTATATGGATTCAAAAATATTAACTGTTGGTAAGCAAATGTCTCTTTGTCCTGAACCGGACAAGGCAGGAATAGTTACTGTGACCTGTGTCTGAGCCTTTTCAAGGCTACTTGCAGTTTACGTACCACACCTTGTGTGGAATCATCTTGCAGTCGCAGTCTGGTTCTTGAGCAATATGTGGTGGTCCAAATTATGCCATACATTCTCAAGGTAGTTTCTGTAAGTGCTGGATTGTCATTATAAGCACGCATCAACATAGTCTGTGAGAAAAAATAGTTCTCTGGCTGAATAAATAATATGCAAATAACATTGTGTGTCTCATACCTAACCAAAATGCTGCATCTATGATCCCAATCCTATTTACCCAAGAATAATGTAAATTCTCGCAGCCAAAGTTCATTTGACCACAGAACTTTACAGAATTCCTGCGGATAACAAATTGGTGTCTTGCAGGCGGTGTTTGTGTCTTTAAAGTGGGACGCTCCTACTGAATAAACTCAAAGAAAACATTTATACAGAAATAATTTTCTCAGCTAGTAATTTTCTGCATTTCTGCTTTTGGAAGCTACTGTGTTTTTGTTAAAATTTTATCCCTTATGGCTCTGTTTTAGTTTCCCCATGATTTTGCCGGGCACATATAATACTGACTGTAGAAAAGAAATTACTGCAGTGTAATACATTATTGTTATTGTAGAAAAATGTCCTCATTTTATATAAATCTATTCTTGGCAGTTTAGGAGGCCTGCAGAGAACCTGAGGTGCTGAGAGTTCCTGTCCTCTGGTTAGATTGTCAGTTTTATGTTCTTATGGTATCCTTCTTAAGCCATTTTCAGAAATGTAATTTTCATTTACAGGAAGCACTGGTTACAATTCGTCTTCTTGACGTTCTTTGTGAAATGACATCAAACAACGGACAGCTAGAACATCTACAGGCTTTGCCTGGTTTGCTTGAAACAGCCATAGGTGAGTGAAAAGCCAGAAGGTTTATTAAGTGTTGGCTTGCTCCAAATCATGTTGCTCTGTGAATGAAAACACATTTTTCAGAACTGGTGGTAATTATGATTCTGACCTTTTAATAAAATAAATAAATAGGAGATTGAGTTAATCTACATTTTCAAATATTTGATTTGTTCCTGGAACTTTTCTGCTTCTCTATTGGCTCCTATTACCCAACAGAGCCTTGATTCAACTGTCAGCAATGTGCTATTTATGCAGTAAGAGTTGCGCAAAGGACAGCTGCTTCCTATGTTCTTCCACTGGCTGAATGTGCATGGAAGAATTTCCTCAAGAAGTAGAAAATGGACTTTTCCATGCCTGTTCCCTTCTGTTTCCCAAATTCCTGAAAACTGAAACTAAGTACAGTTTGAATGTTCTTAACCAAATTCAGTGACTTTTAAAGGACAGTTTGAAAGAAGCTTTCTTCTGCTACGAAACAACAAGCAAAGGGCTGTACACAAAGAAAGTTAAGCCAGGATGGTCCAGAGAGACCCTATATACTTGGGAAGGAAGGAGGAGGAAGTATACATATACGTATACCTGTGCCCTTCCTAAATCTTAGCACTTTCTGAGACTGATATATGCCACTGTTTTCTGAGCAAATGGTAAGATTTTATGGATTTTAAAGAGAAGTATGTAGTATTTTGGCTAAAAAAAAAAAGAAAAAGGCTGAAACAGCTGTTAACTATGATTATTTTGAGATGTTCAGAGGGTCCTTGCTGTAAAAACAAAACAAACAAACAAACAAAACAAAACCCCCACCAAACCTCTATTTTTGATGACAAGTTCATAGTTTTATTGCTTACAGTAAGATGACTAACAACAAATTACTTTGTTGCATGTGTGTGTGTGTTTTGAGGAAACTCAACGTTATGTATTGTATCATATGAAAGCTTGTCTAAGTCTTTTAACTTAAATGGCAATTTCAAGGAGCTGCAGATGAGTTAAGTTTAGCAGCCTGTAGGCCAGTCCTTCTTGCTCTAGCTGTGCGTGGACTGACTTTTCTCCCCAGCTGTCTCCAGGCTAGTGAAACACGGGTGCAGGCTAGAACATTGCTGCCATGTGCATCCTATGTATTTCCCACATGCTCTCAGCCAACAGGAATTTATCAACTCGTATAGTTTCTCTTTAAGACTACCTTTTGGCTACAAGACTCCTTTAATCCTGGGTTAGCAAAAAGGGCAAAAAACTACTGATGTGTTATATCACCTTTAGTATTTAGTTCTGAAGACCAGAAGAATAAGGATAGCGCAAAAGATTTTAATCTAATAGATCTTTTGATGAAGTAGTTCTTCAGTTTATATAATAAGACATTTCCTACTGGAAATTACTAAAAAATCGATGGAAAGATCTGAAAAATATCTGAATGATCTTTTAAGTATCACCTAAGGAGTGTGGTTTTGCTATTTTCAGTAATTGTTGGATTAAGTTAGACAGTAATACTGCAGTGTTATTAATAAATCTTTAGCACTGTTAACAGCTTGATTGCACAGTGTTTGGGGAATATCACCCGGGAGGTAAATGATCTTTTGGATTGAGGGGCACTTTGGAAGAGTTGCTCTTTGGGATAATGAGAGAACGGCAGACGGAGGTGTCCTTCAGTTGAGAGCAAGGGTGACATCCTGGAAGCAGTTGCTGTGTTGTGTTGATGTGCAGTGTTTGAGAGGAGCACTCTTGGTTGGCATCATGCATGGAAGGTGGCTGCTTTTCTTCCACCTCTTCCTGTACCTCTCTTTCCAGGTAGGTGCATTGCTCATTGCATTTTCATCTGCACTATAATAAAATTGAAGAGTTTTATTTACTTTTTTGGTGGGTCTTCTGTTTTGTTTGTTTGTTTTTAATCCTTTTGTTCAGGGGTCCCTCTTAAGGGCAAGCAGAAGGTTTGGGAAGACCGTGGAATTCCGTCTTACGTGTTTGTGTGGGGGAAAATACTAAGACTATAAGGCAAGGATGCACAAAAAGTGAATGCCATAAGAAGGATGTGAGACACTGCCAATTTTTATGAATTTACAAAAGCAAACAAATTTCTGTGAAAGAAGATTGTGTTTAAAGCTGTTCTATGATGACATTTTTTTAGGGACAATCAGGAGGTTGATTGGTTTTTCCTAGTTCAAAATATGAACAAACATAAGTGGTAGCTCTCATACAGGAGGCCTCTAGGCCCTATTATACTTTCACACTTAAAAAAAAAAACTACCAAAAATGTAGCTACCTCTTTATCAGCACAGAGATTTTTTTTTCTTGTCCTGTATCAGCCATCTGGGAATGAAACTATAATATGAGGACCTATGAAGTTTCTTTTAATTTAAATCCAGGAAATATAGTGCCTGTTTCACTATGGTGGTTGTCACATCTGGAGCAGAAGCAACATAGGGCTTAATTACTGCCCTGTGCTATAACCTGGTTTTGCTACATCGTTATTGTTCCAGTGCAAGTTGCATGAAGCATTTGGGGACAATGGCATGCCAGGCCATTTATTAGTATTGCAGGTCGCTTAGAGGAGAAATACTTCTTAATTTTTAAATATAGGCACAGCCTTTAGTGAATTGGGTTCTCAGCTGTATGGGTGCTCAGGTGTTTACATGATTTCAACTTTTTTTCTGGGTATGGTCTCTTTGTGGAATGTTGTTTTCACAGATTTCAGCTACCCTTCTCCCCGATTTCTCTCTGGAGCATAGTAGAAAAAATCCTAGTTGCTGTAAACTAGTATTTCCCATACAGGAACATTAGTATTTCTTAGTTGACAAGATTATGGCACTGAAGGATTTGTAAAGATGTGTGAAGGTGCTAGATGTACTCAAAATCTTTTCTCATACTACAGAGCTAGGAACAAACTGGAGAAGAGAGAAAAAAGGAATTCTGTGATTAGTATGGGTTGCTGTGACAAGTTTGAACTAAAGGAAGTTTTCTAAAAAAACTAGGTTTTAGAAATATATTTATGGTGCCGGAATCATCAACAACCTACAAATTCTGACCCTTCAAGTAGAGACCCATAGCACCAGCCTTCAGACTTCATGTCTGAAATACATAAGTGTGTATAAAAGGATGCAAAAAACACCTTCTGACGTTGGGATGGCCTTTTGTGGTTATACTAGCACAAATGAAGAAAACTTTCAAAGTTCTTTTGACGTATTGCTGATCTGAAAGTATATCGGTTAACTTTGAACCTAACAATTAGTAGTAAAGCTCTGTGCAAAGTGATACTAATTAAAATATTCTTGCTTTCTGTAGATACCCTGAGATTAACTCATCTTGCTGGAAAACAGGCTGTAAATGTTTTCACTGCCACACATGCTATGACAGGGCAGGAAGAAATTTCACATCCAGCTGTGGGTTTTAAATCTCATCTCATTCGTTTGATTGGAAATTTGTGTTACAAAAATAAGGAAAACCAAGACAAGGTAAGTTCATACATTTATCTGGCAGAACTCTGACATGTGAACAGATGTGTGTGCCTGACCATAACTTTACTGATGAAAATATACTGTTGATCTACAAATAGAGATTAGAATTGGTCATGTAAAGGAGGTAAATTTTTTTTAATGTCTTTGAGTTACTGTAACAGGTATGCTAACTTTTTAATAACAATGTGATGTGTGCATGTCTACATTTTACTTCAGTCCTAAAGAATGCAAGCCAGTGCCTAATTCCTTTATTGTTTTCACATTTGCACTTTCTTTGAAAAGAAAATGTCTGAGACTAAACCTCAACTTCACTTTGAAGGGAAATGGATGGGAATTGTCGCATGAACTTAATTTAAAATCCTTGAATTAGTCTCTAATGCTTTTTCTCTCCCCCTCCTTAAATTTTTTCATGCCACTTTAAAAATGTAGGTCTACTTGCTTTATCTTTAGAATTCCTGTATGGAAAATTAGTTTTGTTTCCACAATGAGGAAAAAGAGGAAAGAGCAGCATGTTTTTAAATATGAAACCTTTTTTCTTAGAGTGATAAAAGATGTGGCTTTCCTCCAGGACTTGTTAGACTAACCTAATTTTAGCAAGAAAAGCAGTCATGAAGTAATGTTGTCTTACGATTCATCTGAGCACTTCCAAAAATCAAGTAGGTTACTTTTCTCATTTAGCCTAAGCAACCATGTAGTATACTACAGTAGCCTCAGCTTAGTGAAAGCTTTCTGTTTCTCTAGTTCTTCCTTGTGAGTTTCTTGTTGTAGAGAAACCCTCTGTTGATTCCTTTACCTTCCTTTCTCTTAGAAATGTCTTTTCTGATGGCAGGCTTGTTCTGGAAGGAAATGGTCTTGAGTAGCCTTTGTTATTGATATTTGTTATTGAACAGGGAAATTTAGGATTGTTTTCCTTTCTTTACTTCATTAATTTGAATCAAAGTTTTCACCTGCTCTCAAGAAAGCAATTTATAGGCTGGAAAATGGAAAAAACATAGAAGAAAGGCTGTATCGAAGAAGGAGCAAAGGAGATAATGGAGTATTTTTACTTCTCTCTTATGATGTTAAATGAGGCCCATGTCAGCAAGTACCAAAAATACAGTAATTAATACTGGTTACTCTGCAGGAAGTTACATATGATGACGTACTCTGGGTCTAATTCTGTGTTGGCAAGGAGCCATTGAGACATTGAGTACTGCAAAATCAATCTCTGTTAGAAGCTTCTGTTTCCTAAATATTTTTGTTGTTGTTGATTACTTAATTTTACAAAGGTAACAGATTGTTTTGTACCAATGCCATCAAATCTGGTTTCAACTGCTGCAGTGTCTACCAAGTTAGACTTATATAATGGCAGCAGGGCATTTTCATAGTGTATGAGGGGAGTGCTCCCATTTCCTTGGGTAGGCAAACGGAAAATCTGAGGAATGCTACCCTCTTTGTCTGACAATTACTATTAATATGGGCATATAGATGGGAAATATGGTAATGATCCTCCCTTTCCCCATTCATATTGCACTATATAATAAAAGATTTTAGTATTTCTGAAAAATATTATTATTAATCACTCTTGCATAGCTTTGGCTCTGACCCGTTGTGATGTAATATGTGTTTATGTAAGTGAAATACATTTTTGTGGAATACCTTATGATAGTAGAGGGGAGGGGGTTGCTTTCATTTTGAAAGGGTTGATTTACTGCTTATTGTTCATTTTCGCTGGGATTTTCAAAGGCCCCTGGAGCAATTAGGCATGCAGGCTTAGTGCTTTCAATGGAAGCTGGGTATTAACTTGCCTTAAACTGCCTGCAAATATTATTGCTTTATGCTGTCTCGAAAATTACTTAGATTCTTGTGTGTGATATCATGGAACATTATTTAAGTGCCGTTGAAACTTTAGAAATGCTGATGGTATGATATCCTGTCTGTACCTTCAGTTTATTTCATACATTTAAATTGATTCTAATAAATGCACTTGTCATTTTTAAGGCAGTTTCCATACATAAACACATGCTTGTGAGGACAGGGCAAGCAGCCTATATCATTGCACAGATAAAAAACCTGAAGTTTTGAGGTGGGAGTGAATTGTTCAAAGTGGTGCATGTGTCAGACCTAGAACGGAATGAAAATGGAGCTAGTTCCTGGGTTCCCACGTCTCTCTTCAGAGTAGTGTCTCACAATATAGGTCTTATTTTCTATCTGTTATTGGGTTCACACAGAGTTTACTTTCTGTATTCAATCAAAAGTAACATAATGCAGGGTAGGTTGTGGTTTTTTATATAACAAGCCAACTGACCAGGGCATCTGAGAGACCTTGAGCTTTACCATTGGCTGTTGCTGTTGTGTGATTTACTCTCTGAATTGTAGGCACAGGCTGGGGAAGTGGCTTTCTCTTCGGTCGGTTTAGCTGGTTGCCTGGCATGAGAGGGCTGCACATCACTTACCAAAGGCTCTTGAACAGCACTGCGTGTATTCTGAGTCTTTAATGAACTGGGGCTTTCACACTTGTTTTCTCTAATATTTTTCTGTACTTTCCAGTCCCAGTAGAGCTCTTTTCCCAGTAACAATGATAATGCATTAGTAAATGCAGTAATAGCACACTACTACTAATAAATAACAAAAAAAAAAAAAGCAGCACTTATTTTTATAATATAACCTTAAGTGTTTGGTGCTGGTCTATCTGACTTGTTCTGAAAACATAAGTAGTCCCCAAAGACCTGGGGCTCGAATGGTACTTTGGGCTAAGCCCTCCGAGTGGACAGAGTTGCATCACTGTCTTCAGGAGCTTCTTCAAGAATTGAGTGACAACCTGCTTTTCTCTGGGAGGTGGGTCTTGAGCAGCCTACAGCTCATGCAGTGTGTATCTCCTGAAGTGTGGCGGTGCCATCCTACTGCATGGGGCACTAGTGACAGAGTTAAAGCAACAGAGAATGCCTGGAGTGGGAGGATAATTGCTCTGCAAAGTCTCCTTCTCCATCTCTGTTTATGGTCTCCACCTGCTATAAGAACAATAATTGCAGGGGATTAGTGCACTGGTTTGTTGGCAGTGGTGAAAAGTCTTGTAATGCTTTGGAACAGAGAAATACCTTACCTAGTGCTTTATTACTTCTTCACTTTCTGCTTAATACCATTCTTTGTTTTTAAAAAGCATTCTTTAGCTGGTACTCTGTTAGCATTAGGAATGCATTCTTTACATCTTTTCTTCCTCATAGTTTTATTTACACTATTGTGATAAGTTCTTAAGATACAAGGGAGTGGGCAGACATTTAAGCCGTAAACTGAGATGCAGTTATTAAAATGGGTCTTGCCAGGCTTACTGCTCACTTGCATGTTTTGCGAGGCTGGGTGGGTTGGTATTTGTAAAAAAAAAAAAAAAAAAAAAAAAAAAAAGGTCTGATAAAATGTTCATTTTGGACTGATAAATGTTGGGTACATGCATGTCCTGAGTTGCACAAACTCTTGCATGAAGAGGAGAGAAGAACAAATAAAAATGCTGTACTTAAGACACCAAGTGTTGAGCTGGTTCTGTGTTGAACCTGCCAAGAGCCTACAATGGATGTGCAGTTCTCCTGTGCGTTCTCTCTCTGCAGAAGGAAAAGCTGTCAAGAGTTACTGTCATACATGTGGGGCAGTCCTGTGGCTTGTATCTTGTTATGTCTCCTTCACAAAGATGCATTGTATGTTTTTATTAAATATACTGACAGGAAGGAGGTGGGTTCTCAGGCTGAGCAAGGAGTGGAGGTTTTGGCTGGTAGTTGATAAATGAAGTTATCAGAAGGAAAAAGTGAAAATCCTCCATACTCCCCTCACCTTGTTTGACTTGTCTTCTAAACACCTCAGTTTTATCATCTGGACAGAACATATACTGTTTTCTTGGGGGGAGGCTATAGGCACTTATTTTCCACTCTCACTTTTAAAGCTATGAAGTAATGGACTCAGTGCAGCTGTTTCTGCTGGATTAGTATAGTAGAACTGTTCTAATAAAGAATAAAACGCATGAAAGAAATCTAATGAATGAAGTATAGAGGATATAATCCTTTGTTGTAGAAATGAAACAAAACCAAAATAGGTTATAGCAATTAATCTGCACCCCTGTTTCTTTGTTCTTTTACAAGAATATGTACTGGAAGGTGAGATTGACTAATTTCTGCCTTATTGTGACAGATAGCACTGCTCCACACAGCCTTATTTACCTTTCCCTAAAACTGTTGCATATGTTGTCAGGTGTTTATGCAGTATGACTTGTTTAAAATACTTGATTTAATTGCATCATCAGTACTTGAATAAGGAACAGAATGATATAGACCTTATTCTGTATTGTTTCCCATCCTCTCTTGTAAAGAGAGGAATTACATAGACTTCAGTCACATAACCTTGCTGGAGTTAGTAAATATGGAATTGAAAGGAAGTAGAAAGCTTGACGAAGTTTAATTGCGGTCTTTATTCACTATTTACTTCAGTTCACTATTACCTCTGAGATCAAGTGGGGGGGAATCTGAATTACCTGGGGGTTCTGTCCTGTGAAAACTATTCTCAAAGGATGTAGTGTTGTCTGGAACAAGCTAGATGCAAGACATGAGCTGCATTCCTTGCAACGGGGGAGCAGCCAGCTGGCAGAATATCGACGTGCTGTACTGTTGCCTTTTGAGAGGGATCCTGATGGGAAAAATTGTGACGTTTCTGAATGCAAAGTTAAGCCTGACTTAGTAAGAACAAAGCATTTAGCTTGGGTTTGGTGCTGTAATCTGGTTGCATTGGCTTTGTCGTCTTTAACTGACTCTTGTTACTTATAGGACAGTAGTTTATTGCTACCTGCTTACTTTGTCTAGCAATACAGTTAGTATGCTGGCACAGTTTGATACATGCTGAGATCTCTCCGTCCCCTGCACAACAGTGAATACGCATAAGTATATTTTTGAGATGTCTCTTTTTCTTAATCAGCCTGATAAAAGCAAAACCGATCCCCTCAGGTAAAGAAAGCAATCCATACCCTTATGCCAAGGACATTTTAGATACTGGGGATGCTGATGGACCCAATGGTAGGATATTAATCTCGGAATGTGTGTGTTTCATTGGTAAAGTTGTTCTGTTGTTTATGTAGGGGAAAAAATTTTAAATTCAGAGTTGTCTTTGGTAGTGGCACCTGGCACCTTCTTACCTAAATGGAGTCACTCTAATTAGGTGAACAATTTATGCGGGAAATTCTTCACATGCCTGTTTTTTATTTGAGGTGGCAGCAATGCTTCCTCTAATGCAATTATACTGGTTTTTGTCAATGCAGAGATGAGAAAGGAAGTCTTCTGGGAGGAAAAAAAAAAGCTACGGATAAAATTAATCTTAATAAAAGTAGCAAGGAAAACATCTGGATACTGTTTAAGGTGTTTAATGTAACTTGGAATTTTTTTTTGTATACATCTAAGCCAAATTGTTTTATATGAGACTAGCTCCCTAATTTGAAGACTGTTCTGCCTGAAAGTAAGAACAAGATTAGACTTGTTTGGAATTCAGTTTTCCATTCCTTTTTTCACTAGGGCTGGGTGTGCAATGAATCCACTCGGAATACAGTTAGAAAAAGGTGCCAGCATCCATAGATCAAATTGTCACCACTCAGCTCCTTAACTTAATCTTCTTGCTGGAGTGATTATAAAATAGAAAATTTCAAACTAAAGGCAAATACTTTGTTTTATTTAACAATTGGCTCTTTCTCACCTCAGGTTTTCAGAAAGACTGTATGAGCTTATCTGTTCTTTTTCTTCAGGATTAGTTTAACTTTTTAAAGTAATTACATTCTTCCTGGCATGGCAGGATTTGGAGTTACTTGCAGTGAAGAGCATCCCACATTTATTTGCATATGCTGTTGAGAGAGGGAGGAGAGAAATAAACCACTTTGATTTCTTCATTAGAAACCTACATAATTGAGATTATTATATTTTTCCTAATGTTAAACATAAGCCTAAAATGGAAGAGATTCTTGGTTTAGAGTTGAGCAACAAAGGAGGAGCCGTTTGGATCTGGATGCTTTGAAGTGGTGAGCTCCTGCACACCTAATTGTAAAGTTCTGCATGGTTCCACTGTTTGGATGGGGCTATTCTAATGTTGTAACTATCTGTATGTTTTGATGGTTTGCTAGATAAGGATAAAACATTCAGGATGTTGCAGGACTGAGCCCTTTAATTGTTAAGTTTTGTCTATGTATATCACTGTAAAAGTCACCAGTAAAGCTTAAAATGGACTTTCTCACAGAAGTGCTTTAAAAGCCTAGGTTTTACTGTGGAAATGAGATCTCTGCCTAGCTAGTATAGAGTTACCCCAAGGAGAAAAGCATCTGTGGTTTAAGAGTGTCTTTAAAAGTAGCTGTTGTGACATATAAGGTAACTGTCTCTAGTTCTGGTCCCATACGGATTTTATGTTAGTCTTCAGCTCTGCCACAATCATGAATCCTTAATGAAGTGCCAAGATTTTCATCAACGTGCTAGAGACTGCAAAACAAAAAAGAATCATGAGATCTCTAAGTGGTGGGACAATATGAGTAATAAAGGGTTGGTGTGGAGTTTTTTTGCCCTGAGGTCAGAGATGCATGCCTAATGCAGTATAGTTTGTAAAGCGCTGAATTATTTTTATAACAATGCAATTCATTTGTTGTTAGAGAATAATACAAAACTTTATTCTGTTGTGCTGCCCCTTTAATGTTAATGTTCCCTCTTGTCCTGTTCCTGTTCCCCCTTCTGCCCCACCCATCTTTGGCAATTGATACAGTTGATCGAGCTGTTCCTTGTGACTTGTCCAGTTTGACCAATTTCACTTGAAGCCTTGATCATATAATGCATAGAAAGTTTTCTCTTGCAAGGAACTTAGATGCACTTAGATGCAGTCAAAGTTTTGTATTAAAGGTAATTTTAATAGTGCATAAGCTATTTTTTTGTCTTTCTTTACGTTTTATTTTTAACAGCTTCCCTTTGGTATTTAAATTGCATACAACATAGAGACATCTTTGCATATTGATTGTCTGGATATCCTCAATGATTAGGTGAAGGCTGACATAAGCATAGTACCATACTTCCCTTCTAGTATGTTATTGGCTCGCTTCATGTGGAGGATTACCATAATTACCATCTAACAGATAAAGGGGTATAAAGATCAATGTGTATATTATTATGTTCTCATGAATCATAGGCTGAGACTTTGAGTATACATAAATGTAAACTACATTGGCTTCTGCCAATGCGAAGATGTCTGTAGAATGATGATTTTATGCAACATACATTTGCCAAAAGCAAGAACAGGACTTGGGCATTTTGGAGTAAAAGAAAGATTGTGGGAGGAGGATTATTCTTGTGAAGTTCATAGTGTTTTAAATTAAGATGTTGGATAGCTCTAGAAATTAATTGCTTTGATTTATAATGGAGAGGGAAGATAGGAAAGCGTACGATGACTAGATGTCTTCTAATGTTCAAAATTAAAACAAGCTGGCTATGCATATATTCCAAACAGTTGATACCAACTTACAGGCTTGTTGGTCTCTTCTTGACTCTGAACAGTTTTTTGAACCCTATTTGGTGTTGAACCCTATTACCATTGCGGCGCAGCACAGGACTCTAGCCATTTTTAAAGGAAAGCTCAGCATGCTGTTGTCAACCAGCCATTTCCAGACCTTTTTCAAACTCACAATAAGCACTTAGAATAAGTGTTGAAACTGTATCTGTAGCATTGATATTTAATGTGCCTGTTTAAGATGAGCAGATCATGTAAAAATACTCATTTTAAGCCAGACTGAAATCTAAAAATAAGGTATTGACCTTTGTGTGGAAGAATTCCCAGAGATTCCTGTGACTCCTTTCCTGGTCCAATGGGCTGAGTAGTAGTTACCGTACATGTGGCAGACATGAATTAAACTTGGTGTTCACCAGAGTGCGTTTCGTGCTGTTGCAGGCTTTTTAGATGTGTTGGTTTGCAGAATGGTCTGATGCAGTACTTACCTGAAAGGTGTCGCAGTCCTCGCTGCTTGGAGTAATTTCTGTAATGAACCGGTACCTGTATAATGAAGGGGTTACAGCTGTGCTGCAGATATCGCAGGTGATTCTTACTGTGTTACCTCCTTTGTGAAATAGAGGAGCGTTCTCCTGGCTTTGCAGGTGCTTTCTCTCTTCAAGAATAGCCTCAGCATCTGTTGGGCAAATGCCCTGGTTTAAAGTCCACTGAAATCAGAAAATATCTTTGTGTTCCTCAGCAATCTCCATCAGCCTCATCATTGCTTTTTCTGGGTGTATATTTTAAGGCCTATGAAGATGGGAGGTGGTGTGGCCTAGCTTCTAGAAAAAGGAGTCTGGGAGTCAAGACAAGTTTGTTTTCCTTTCTCCAGCTTGGGTTTGGATACTTTAGTAAGATATGGGATGTTAAAGTTCTAGTAGCTTGCAAAAATATTCTGAGGCATTAAGAGATTTTTTTGTTGTTGTTGTTCCATATATCATTCTCGGTTAAGAGCACTGTATCAACCAAAAAGGTTTCTTGCTAGTTTACTAGGTGGTGAAGAACTGAATTTGTTTGAGGTACTCAATGTTAGGAAAACTGTTACTAAAATAACCACCTTCTGATGTGGCTAACATTAAAAAAAAAAAAAAAAAAAAGGTTCAGAACACATACGGTACCTGTATTGCAGGAAGGGGGTTCATCTGTGTTTCCTGCTCTTTGCCAGTGTTATTGATTGCTGGGGGCAAGACCACCATATGTGGAAGAATGTCTACCTTTCTGAATACTTTTTCTCCAGCTCAGATCTGAGCTGTTAATCCAAATTCTTTCCACTTTTACTGGTGTCAGATACAAGTGACATGTATTTTCCATTACTATAACAGGGAATTTCATTAGTTTTCTATGTTGTTTTTCATTGTTCAAACCTCAGCATGAACTTTGAGTTTCCCCGTTTTTTTCTTAACTGCCATCCCACATAAAATTTCCTTTTTCTTTTTCTTTTTTTCCTTTTTTTTTAAAAGTGCACCAGACTTTACAATGGGCTGATGTTATAATGCTGAGAGCGTTGAACGTGATCCCTTTTGGATACATAAAACTTTCTCTTCCTTTCTGCTTACAAGAGATTGTGTTTGCTGTTTTAATTACCCTGTGAGACACGAGAATTAGTCATCTTTTCATCTGTTTCCTGTGTGGTTACTAAGTTTTGGTTACTGTGAGATATTAATGTTTCTCAGCTTGTATTTTTACGACAATCCTAAAGTTTGTAAACATAGGTACAAGCAAAAAAAAGTGAAGATTTTCTGTTTTGTTGGTTGTTGAGATTTGGCCATCACTCCTTGTGATCTGTCAGTTCAGTTCACATTTTGGAAGAACGAATAAAACAGTTTCATTGAAGAAATAATGAAACATGGCATATGTGATAGACTACATTTTGTGATGTATTTCCTGCCATATAACTCTTGGTTTTAGTGGTACTCTGTGCTACATTCAGGGTGAGGAGGACACAAAGGGGACTGTGTGAAGGCTTTGTGGAAGGGGGTGGTGGAAGATCCCTTACCATTGATCAGCAAGCAGGATGCTGAATGCATGCCACTGAGTCCTGATATTAACTTTCCCACCAAAATCAGAGAAGCATCGAGCTAGACAGAAGCTTACAAATGTGCTTATAGAAGTCTGGTATCCAGTTTCTGTTTCATCAAAGTGGGGTTCAGTTACTTCACACCCTCCACGCCCGTGGCAGCCTGTCATCAGGTTCATTAGAGGTGTAATGTCTTGCAGGCTTCAGCCTGGCTTTGCCTTACCGAAAAAGCAGCTGTGAGCCTTCAGTTCTCTTTGCCTCTGTGCCTTCGAGCCAGTATAACTTCTGTTACCAGCCTTGAAAATTGTTTGCTAAAACTCCTGTTGAAGTACGTGAGGCCGTATCAGAGCACCAAGTCTTCAGATAGAGACTGAGCATTTGGTTTTCTTAGGTTTTTTCCCCCCCTTTCTCCTGTTTTTCTTGGTGTCTTTGGGAAGAGAAAGGAAACTGCAGTGACTGTCATCTGCAGTTTTGAATTTCTGCCGTTGGGTGATGCTGTTTGTTCTAAATTGTAGACCTGCATTATTCTGCTCCTTGCTGTTCAGTGTGACAATGCTTGAGTGAAGTTTGATGATGCCGTTGCCCAAAGGGAACCAAAGTACTTGAACAGTCTCATTTTTAAAGGCTGCGGAACCAGAAGGGGGGAAGAGAGGGGTGGAAATCCCCATCCTTTTTTTTTTTTTTTTTTTTCCCCTTCCTTTTTTTAATTGTGCTCTGTTAGACAGTGAGGGTCTACCTGCTTGAGTGGTAAGCCTGGTTTTTCCTGCATGTCATAATCATGTTAGGTCATAGAGGAAATGAGTCTGGTGAAATTGTGCACCATTTCCAACATAAACAGTCCTCTCCAGGATTGTTTTCTTTTCACTTATTTATTACCAGGCTTCTAAATATGTCCCTGAAAAGGGGTACCTCACATATTGTAGAGAGTGTTGATACTAAAATGTGCAGATACTGGAGCTTAACTTTTCCTGTTCATTTGGAAGTTTCAAAGTTTTCTGTAGAGCGTGTACATCATTCAGATTTGTAAAAGGAAAAATGACTATTTCAGACCTGGAAAATAGTTCTGATCCTACGTAAGCAAATGGGGACATTAAAAGACTCTGCAGTCGCTTAATTTTTATACATTTATTGTGTTTTGCTGGTGGTAGCATAGCATAAAATTAAAGAGTATAACATGCAATGCTAAAAAAGCCTTCTTTTTTTCCTTCTAAATGAGCAATTACACCAACAGTTCATGTGCTGTATTTGTCTTGTTCTGGTAAAAATTTAATTTCTAATCTACTGTGCAAGTCAAAAATAGCAGCAAAAAATTCTTCATTTTAGACATTTGAGAAGTTTATGCACCTCAGATCCCTTTTATATGTGTGTATTGCAGTATTTAAAATTTGAATGTTGGCCGTGGTTGATGCTTGAAAAATATTAAAGAATGGAAAAAGGTGTTTTGTTTTGGTACTTGCTCAAACGAATTGATATATCGATGTCGCATTACTGTTATGGTATATCATTTATTTAGCACATGGGCAGACAAAAGCCTAATTCTGATTTGGTTTTGTCATTTCTGCAGCAAGAGGGGATGGACTGTGATTAATGGCTGTAAATTTACACCCTTCAGATCATGCTTATATAAGTAGGAAAAAAACCCCACACCTCACTTTTTTGTCTGTGTAGGCTTCCTGACCCTTTGGGGGTAAGGAGGCAGTGGGAACGGAAAGATAGAAACACCTAGGACTGTGCAGGTGACATGCCTACTGGTCCTCCTTTGCACCCTTGAACAGGTGAGTGGGGCTGTGGTCTCTCCCTGGCAGTATAATTGCTGGAACCAGGGGGTGCAGAGAGCTGCCCCTCTGGTGCTGAGCTCTTGGTGCAACTTGTAGACCTCTTAGAGGCATAGCTGTGGAGGGAGGAATGTTTTGCCTGTCTTGGAGCGCAGGCTGCTCAAGCTGTCTGTCCACTTAATGTATATTCAGCAGGACAATAGCAATTAACTAGATCTAAAAAGAATTACTCAATTGGAATTTATGTTAAATGTGGAATGATGTTCTAGTATTTGAGATGCAGGTAGCCTGTGAAGCGTGTTCTTTAAAAGTTAAGAAAAGTTTGTACTACAACTGTGCATTAATGCTAAATGAGGAAATGCTTATGTCAACTCTGATAAATTAATTGAGATATTTATTAGGAATTAATAGTAAACAAGAATAGGTCATTCTGAGGAGGCAGAATTACAAAAGAATATTGTGAAAGCCAAAGTCTTTCCTTGCCCATTGCTAAAGGTTTAATCAAATACTATTGCATCAAAGTGCATTCTAGTTAGCATTCAGTATTCACCATGTCCACATTGCACTCTTTTGTTCCTAAACTAGACATTGGAGAGAGATTTCCACTGCACACTGTCACAGATTATATATTAAGTATTGTCTTCACTAGGTGAACATGTGCAAGTTCATTTGCATGGGGAGAGGAGGGAGGGGGACTAGAAACGAGGATGCACATCTCTGTGTAGGCAAAGGTTCTGCCTGTTCAGCTCTTATTTGCAGGATTCCATTCAGTTACCTTTTCTGCTTGAAATGCAGGGCTCTTTGAAGAGCCCCGATATTATTAGAGGGCTGCAATAATATAAAAATAAGTGGTGATCACTTTTGCATCCTTTTTATTAACTACAGATTATCCTTGCTATCAACAGCCAACGATTGGAGGAAACCTACCTAGCTTTTCATGCCTTCATTAGTTTAAGTTCCTTGAATGGAGCACTGCCTATATTTAGATATTGTAGCAGCGGGAGCAACATCAAAGTACCATGTCGAGTGATCTCTGTGCTGAAAGTCAGAGCACCAAGAAGATGTTGAGTTAATCCTCTGCTGTTTGTGAAATGCAGAATGCGCTAGGTTTGCGAAAGCCAAGGTGATGGCTTGATTGTACGTATTAAGCTTTAGTAGATTAGAGACTGCTAGTGAGGTTCCTTCCATCTTCCCTCCAAGCATTTCCAGCTGAAAACGCCACAGGACTGATTGCTTCTATCACATATCCTGCTGCTAAGCTCTTCTCTAAGAAGAAGCCTGCACCTCCGATGTGATTTTATTTCTTGCTCACTCAGTAGGGTAAGATTAAGTGTTTGCTAATAATCAGTGTATATCCAGGTGGAGGATCCCCATGGGTTTAGTATAAGAGAGAGTAACTGAACAGACAACAGCATTGGACATCTGTTTATCCACCTTCCAGTCATTGATACAGGCTCCAGTGGACTCTAGCAGGGTTGTATCTGCTTGGAAAAGAAAAGTGGTAATACAAACATAGTATGCCCAAACAATTGTCATCTCCAAGACTGACTTACTAGATTTTCAGATGCATCCTCACAGTCTGAAATTCTGAAATGCACTTTTTTGCCACTGATGTCTGTGTGCAGGTTCCAGATGGCTGAAATAGGTATAGAAATTGTTGGCAGTTGTGATACACAAAGAAGGGATGGTTTTGACCAAAGTCATACTTTGCAAGATAAGGCAAGATTGAAGTTCAGTATAATAACTAATATGTAATCATTCTGGTGGGTTATCAAAAATGTCCTGTAGGTGTAAAAGTACAAAAGAGAGCTCTACTTTGTTTTGCACGTGCTTTGAGCACTAACCCACACACTTGCAACTATTTGTTTCTGAAATTGCAAATACAGCCTTTCTGTCAAGGTGGTGGTCTTGTCTTATTGTTCATTGTTCTCATTTATGAAATGGAATAGGGAAATAGATAGTCAATAGAAATTAGCTATTTTCTGGTTTACTATCTGTAATCTGTATAATTTTTTATATATAGGCATGTGTGTATATGTATATTTTTCATATATACAGAGGCACCTGTGTATATATATAATATATAAATATATACACAAATATAAATATGTACTATATAAATGTATAGATGAAAAAGGAGTGTGACCAGCAGGTTGAGGGAGGTGATTATTCCCCTTTACTCTGCTCTCATGAGACCCCACCTGGAGTACAGCATTCAGCTCTGGGTCTCCCAACATAAGAAGGACATGGACCTGTTGGAGCGAGTTCAGAGGAGGGCCATAAGATGATCAGAGGGCTGGAGCACCTCTCCTATGAGGACAGGCTGAGAGAGGCTCTGGGGAGACTTTACTGTGGCCTTGTGCCCATGGCAGGGGGGTTGGACTAGATGATCTTTAAAAGGTCATCCCAAACCATGCTATGATTCTATATACATACATACATACGTGTATATACATACACACATACAAACTGATCAGTTGCCTCAATATACTACTGTGTGTGGGCTTCTTTGGAAAAAATACAGAAGAGAGATGTTATTTTTGGTTGAAACTAATCGCATTGTACATCTTTGATTTACTAATCTTCCCACAAGCAGTGTTTAGATTATATTACTCATATGTACTGTTAAAGAGATTTTCAAATATAAGACTAATTAATCTCTTTAGTAAGAATCATAACTTTTGTTTCATTCCTGGGGAAAAAAGTTGCACTGTTAAATTTAAAAAAAACAATATAGTAGAACAAGTTCTGTGTACCCTGTTAGATCTTTTATTCATTGGTGGCAAGATGTTGTCTTTTGGCATCTCTCAATGAACTTTGTTAAAAAATGAGCTATGGAGCAGTCTTAATGATGTGAAAAGGAAAAAAGAAAAACAACACTGATACTTGAAAAAATGAAAAATTTCATATGAACATAAATTACATGAATTTACAGAGGCTGAAAAATCTTACTTTACAAGCCAGCGGTACTTTGAAAACTATGAATGCCAAAAATGTGTGAGTCTTGAACAATGTATGTATCCCACTGTGCAATTTAGATATGATACAAACCATGGAAATTATATTCCACTGATGATGGTTTCCTGAGGAACAGAACACCCAGTGTAAGGGATCTATTTGCAATATGAATGGGTATAACCAAGGCTGTTGCAGTATTTTAATTTGAGTTTGAGATTCATTCTGCTTCAGAAATATAATTTGGCTGCTTTTAAGTGTAACAAAAAATTTTAGATAGTTGGCTGTAAAGTAAAAATACCCACTGTGCTTCATTTCAGTCTAATAATTTTTGAGATATGTGCAATATTTCATGTTGCTTTCATATTTTTAAGTTATTACAATCTGACTGCTATTTCAAGTGAAATATTGAAACTGGACTGACTATGAAGATTAGCTTCATCTTGAGAAAATAAAAGTTTTTGTGTTCGTCACAAACTAAAATAAGCATTGAATTGCTTGCTTTCTTTTTTTTTTGTTTTAGCATTGCAGTCTGCTTTGGTTTGACATTAACCTTGCCTATGACAAAATAAGAAGGATTTAGATTTTGGTCTAGAAATTACTGTTCTAGAACACAATTATGGATCTCAGTGAATTCATATTAAAGTTGGCGATGTTTCTGTTGAGTTTTAGTAAGGGTAAACTGCAACATTTACCTCCAAATCGATTTTTTCCTGTCTTTTTAGAAAAGGAGGAGTGGTACCCATGAAGCTGTTCGGGGCTTGGAATTTTCCATAGGACAGTTTCCAGCTTTTCCAAAAATCCTTTCACCCTTTAGTCCAGCAAAGTTAAGGTTGTGCATTTGGCTTGGGAAATATTGAAAAGTGTTATTTCAGGCAATTGTTCAGTATTGTAGAAAAAAAAAAAAAAAAAAAAAAGCAGTGCTTTGTCTGCAACAAAAATGGAAACAGTTCACTGAAAACCTAAGTGGCGGTGTTGGTCAACAGCTGGCTGAATATGGCCAGTGTGCCCAGATGGCCAAGAAGGCCAATGGCATCCTGGCTTGTATCAGGAATAGTGTGGCCAGCAGGACCAGGGAAGTGATCGTTCCCCTGTACTTGGCACTGGTGAAGCCGCACCTCGAGTACTGTGTTCAGTTTCGCGCCCCTCACTACAAGAAAGATGTTGAGGTGCTGGAGCGCGTCCAGAGAAGGGCAATGAAGTTGGTGAAGGGTCTAGAGCACAAGTCTTAGGAGGAGCAGCTGAGGGAACTGGGGTTTTTAGTCTGGAGAAGAGGAGGCTGAGGGGAGACCTTATTGCTCTCTACAACTACCTGAAAGGAGGTTGTAGCGAGGTGGGGATCGGTCTCTTCTCCCAAGTAACAAGCGATAGGATGAGAGGAAACAGCCTCAAGCCTGCGCCAGGGGAAGTTTAGGTTGGATATTAGGAAAAACTTCTTCACCAAAAGGGTGGTCAAGCACTGGAACAGGCTGCCCAGGGAAGTGGTTGAGTCTCCATCCCTGGAGGTATTTAAAAGATGTGTAGATGTGGTGCTTAGGGACATGGTTTAGTGGTGGACTTGGCAGTGCTAGGTTAATGGTTGGACTTGATGATCTTAAAGGTCTTTTCTAACCTAACCAATTCTATGATTCTATGAAATTAATAATAAACTGGTAAGTTCTCTTGAACTTGCGTCTAACTTATGTTCCCTTGAACATAGGCATCACTACCTTGGCATTTTCCAGCCAAGTCTATTTAGTCATCTGAGCTCTGCCTGTTCTCCACAGCTCCAGTCATGAGAAGCTGATGCAATCTGAGAGGACATTCACTACTGCTGGTTCTTCTGGAACTTGCAATCCAGTTGGAGTATTTGGTGGTTGGGAGTGCCTTCTTTTAATGCCAGCTCTTGAGTTGCACAATGTCATGAGCACCTCACCATTTAAAGCATTTTTTGAAAGTGCTTTTAGAATTTGTAGCTGCTGAGGAAAAAAGCTTAAAAATGCTTTCTTCATTTTAAAAGTAAAAATGTCATTTTTAATGCCCCTACAATAGATCAATCTGGTGGCAGCTGATTGAGGTTCTGATTCAACACTGTCTCCTCTCACCTTCTGACCCACCATTACTGTCATCCTGCTCCTGCAGGCTTTTCTATAAAAGTGTCGACCTGTCCCTTTGAAAATCAACTTCAAAGAAAACTGAGTTTATTAATAAACTCCTATAGAAGTTTTCTTTGTTCTTTAAAAAAAAGTAATAAAAAATAGTGACTTGTTGATCTTAAGAATTTTTTAAAAATGTTTCTAATTTTATGATTGCATTTATTTTGGTACAAATTTCAGCTATTGAAATGTACCCTCCAGCTCTGTTCATATGAGATCTTTTTTTTCTTTAACAGACTTGCTAGGAAGAGTTGCTGTGCATGTGTAGGTTTCCTTTAATGAAGTTTTAATGACATGGTGTGTGTGTGTATATATATATATATTTAATGTAGAGTAATGAAACTGTGTCTTGAAACAAGAACTCTTTCTGGTTTTCAGTTAGAACCTGCAGTCTTGACTTTATGGGTACAGACCTGTAATCTAATTAATGATCCGTTGCAAGAAAGGAAATAACAATATAAATAAAACCAAATAGAATATTTAAAATTTTATAAACAGTTGGCTTAGTGCCTGGGGATATAGGTACATGTCTTGTTTTGCACAATAATATTTTCATGTAAATTGACCATATGAAAGGATACATTTATTATAGAATTTCTAAAACAATTTGAACACCACCTTTAGAAATTTAAGAACTTAGAATTCTGTTCATCATTAATAGATGAGTTCAGCTAGAAGCTGGGAATTTTCCTTTCATAGTACCTGCAGTTATTACCAGACAGCAAGACATTTAGAGACACGAATACTTTAAAAAAACTCTGGTAGTTGTAATTTAGAGGTAAATTAAGAAACTAGTATGCAGTCTCCTTATGTACAGCTTCATGTAGCATCTCGCTCAATAGCCTGAGGCATTAGCAAGCTTTCAGCATGAAATTTAGTGCTAGAGCATGCATACCTGAGTTATTGTATATCATGCATACTAAATATATGGCTTTTATAGACATATAAATCACAACATCAGGATTCTTGTGTTTTCTAAATGTGAATTTGATCTTAATCTCAACAAGGTGGCTAAATGTATCTTAATAAGAGAATCTGATCCTGCACAAAGGTTATGCTTGGTGACTCATTAAAAGAAAATGTATATTCTTAGAATTTCAGGTAAATGTAGAGAATAATTGCTCAACTTTCTGTAAGTCTGGATCGTCAGCAAAGGAACACAGTCAATGTCATGTGAGGACTGGGCCAGTCCCTGGTGGGTACAGCAAGTAAAATGTGTTAGGGACCATTTCTAGCCTTGAGGGCAAGCTACAGAGTTTGATGAGTTACATCCGCATGATAGAATTCTCCTTTATGGGCTTCTCCTCCTTCATCTTCCCCCACCAAAATCAAATCACAGGACTGCCTTTTCCATACCTCTCCTTGGGAAGAGCCCATAGCCTACACTATATACCCAACCATTCCCGAATGTCCAGAGGAGAGCTAGTTATCATGAGCCGGCAGCCCCTCGGCGATCATCCGAAAAGTGCAGCAAGAAAGGGCAACCGCAAGCCAGTGCTGAAGCCCGACATCCCTACGCTGCATCTCTTACTAATGCAATTAGAAACTCTGCTGAAATGAGTTGGAATTACCCAAGTTTGTTGCAGCCTTCAGACTTCACTAGTGTGTAGTTCACCAAAGATGAGGTTGATGATTCTTTCCCTTCCTTCCACCCTGTGTTCTGCATCTCCTGTAATGATTCCTATACTTATTTTGATCACAGTAAGAGGCATTAGACCTTGGGTCCCATTGGCTTGGGCCATGGAGACCCGCACCTCAAGATGTTCTGTGTAGGTAAACCTTTGAGAACTCATTGCTGGTTCATTTGCAGGTGTCTTTAATTGCAGCACGTGGTTTTGAAGTGTCTTTAATTGCAGCACATGGTTTTGAAGCTGCTATGCCCTGTTACTGTATTAACCTCATGACATTTTCTGGTTCCTAAACTTTTCAGTAGTTTGTTTTCTTTGAAAATAGTTTTCAAAACACAGATAGCTCTCAACCTTCAGGAGAGGCTTGTTAAGTATTTACCTGTTTGTCAAAGGGTGCTCCGGGGGATGGGTGTTTGGAGTTGGCAGTGGCATTTCAGAACGCAGTGGAGCTGGGTTATGAAGCAGGTGGACTATGTCATTTGATAACTGATTTCCTCAGTTGTCATGGAGGTGTAGTGTAAGGTGCAAGGATTTATTCTGCCCTTACGTATTGGTATGTTTGTAGATAACTGCTGGAAGGGGCCAAGTGAACTAGCGTAACCTAGAGTATAATTTGGCTTGCTTTCTGAATCTTTTTGTGGTTTGCCATTGGCAATTTGGGACTTTCCAAAACTATAATGGAAAAGTTATGAAAACTTTATGCCACCAGAATCACACTTTGTAATGATTGTCAGTGGGAAGACTCTCTAGCAGTTACTTTTAACTGCAGTTGCATTAGCAAAATGGGTTGCAAGTATTAAGAATGATGAACAGTCGTTAAAGGATCAGCATTCAGATTTCTTTTTCAGTTAAAAATGAATCACCATCACTAGCAAAATCCTGGAATTGTTGAGGATTTGGTTCTGTTTGTATAAAAGCTGTAAAAAAGACCCCAAACCAAAGTAAAAGCATTTTTGTTCTGCAATGTGAGGAACATTAAATGCTTGAATAGTATGCGTGCACAGGGATTTCCCCCACTTATTTAGTTAAGCTGATAAAGAATAGCACTTTAATGCATCAATGCTGGTTTACAAACCTTAGGTTAATATTTTTCTCTTCAAACGACAGAAAAGGCTGGTTTGTCATTTTCCCATACATTGATATTTTCCAAGTTTCATATTAGCATACAGTGCTGCTAGCCACTTCATAATAGGCTGGCAATTCAAAACACCTTCATTAGTATATCCCTACTTCTCATTAAATGACTAGTTTATATAAGACATAGCCAATGAGAAATCAAACAAATTTGATTTAAAAAAAAATCAAATTTATAAAATAACATTTGTTTGAAATAGTCATTGTTTTTCACAGGGTGCCACAAAGTGAGAAGAACAAACACATCATATTACTGATTGTTAACTTGAATAATGCCTCTCTCAATGTATTTGAACACTTTTTCCATAGAAAAGTGTTTCTCTCATGCCATAGCTTCTCCTGCATTAAT
The DNA here is from genome assembly GCF_965183815.1 of Platalea leucorodia. Classification (NCBI taxonomy): domain Eukaryota; kingdom Metazoa; phylum Chordata; class Aves; order Pelecaniformes; family Threskiornithidae; genus Platalea; species Platalea leucorodia. The sequence goes on along the minus strand of NC_138826.1, from coordinate 49,508,212 downwards.
ATTATGAAATCTTTTAAATACGTCAATGAAAGTCTTCTGTTTTCTTTTGATGTTCAGTTTCAGCGTGTGAGAAATCATTTAGTCTGTCTAGGATACTCTGTTTTCAAGAGAGTATCTTCTTCAGGCAAAGTTCTTAACCGTGAGATTTTTTTAATTCATAAAATGTGTGACGATAGTTGTCTTAGTAAAAATGTGGCTGAAGTAGTTTGTGGCGTTATTTCAGTCACGAAGAAATAAATTCATTCTGACTGGTGAACCATGCTAAAGTGAACCCAAAGTTACTCTGTTCATTTTGTAATCACTTAATTTATGGTAATTTCTTATTTTTGACACTGCTTACAAACAATTTGTTTTACTTTGCGGTAGATACTTTCTACAAAAGCACAATACCAAAAAGAGACATAAGAAACTTAAATATGTGAACCCCAGCACCTGTCAGTCACTCTGTTATTGCTACATATGAAGCAAATATGGTAGGTTTTAATTGCTGTTCTTCTAGGTAATATGGGCAAAAACTGATAGCTGAGTGTGCAGAGCTTGTGAAAGAGGATTGAAAGCAGCTTGGTGTTTGATCGTGTTTAAAAGAGGACCTAGTCCTCGTTACGAAGTTAAGCTGAACACTTCAGCCTTCTCTTACCTTTCCTCAACGTTCCAGTGAAAGTTGTTGGGATTTATTTGTGTACTGAGCATTGAATAAATAAAAATTGTACTGAATTTGGTTTTAAAATGATTTGGAGGAAGAAATGAAAGGGCTTTACAGGGAAGTACTTCGACCAGGATCGATATTTTGTACAGGATTATAAAATGAAAAGGAAACCAATGAATTACTTCTGCAAAATGAAAGAAAGCGTACTTGCTTGGCTTTGTATTTGAAATGATGTGCCACCTGTTCTATTTTGAATGAAGAATACTCTGCTACTTGAAGGTATCATAAAGGAAAAAGTTATTTGGTCTCAGCAGAACAGTGTATGTCTAAAGCTTCTTTCCTCCCAACTTGAGACTTGATTTGCACCTGCATTAACCTCCTTTGAAACTGTCCCCAGTAAGCTGTACGTATTGCTCTGCAGTAAATTGAGACCACATCTGTTGGTCCTGAAACAAAGCAATTATTGTAATTGTAAGATTTCAGGTTTTTCTTTCGAAAGGACTGTAGTTCTGTTATTTATGTGTTTCTGGGAAAATGCGACATTTCATATAAAATGGAGTATGAAATTGGCATTGCTCAGTGAGAAGTATTATTTACTGCCGTATTAAGTGTTGGAGTTGTATGGCTAGGCTTCCCTGACTGGTCTGATTTAAAACACAAGCAGCAAACCCCATTAAACTGTCTTCTGGCTTTAGTAGTCAGCTGGGTCCTGCAGTCTACCATTTACAATTTCTGTAGAGTTCTAGAAAGGCATTTTACAGTCCTTTCCTGAAACGCTTGCTTTATTTTACTGTGCTTTAACCTAGTGAAAAATGTAATTATCATCAAGGATAGCTTTGTACTTAACATGTAATGGAGTGCGCGTCCTTTACACACATACTAGAAAATTAATGGTTTGTTCTTTGACCCGTCACTAAAATCTTGGATGCTCTGCATACGACGGGATGTGGAAACAGAGAATAGTGAATGCCATTAACAATGTCTATGTGCTGTTTTCAATCTTCAAGCTTACTAGCTTTCTCCTTTTTTTATTTCCCCCCCACCTCCCTTGACTGTGAAGTTTGGGGTGATAAAAATATACTCAATAACTTATTCTTTACAGTTCCTTAAAAAAATTTATCGCTACTAAAGTCACTTCATAATTGCACTAGGAAGCTCTGGGGAATTATGGGAAACTGCCACCACTTGGGTGGTTGTGGAACTTTGCTTTTAGTCTTGAGTCTGTCAGTGCACTGCAGGTGCTGCAGTTCAGTGTGGCACGCTGTTGCATTTAGCTGCAGAATTTTACCAGGAAATGCAGCGATCACCAGCACAAATCATTGTACGTTTTGAAATCATCCTAGATCTTTTCTCACATATTACTTTTATCATTGGAGTATTGTGTGTTGCTGTCTTTGCTACAGATGGATTTATATGTCTGTCATTGAGGTTTTTTAAATGCTTGGTTCAAAGTGAAATCAAAGGAGAATACTAAGTAATGCTGGACACAACAAAAGTCATCATTAGAGCACAGAACATCTGATTGGCATTTATTTTTGCTTGCTGAATTTAGAAGTTTCCAAGGAAGAGTTGTAATCGCTGATGTTGGGAGTGGAAGCAATTTTGGAGTACAGTAGTAATGTGGGAGAGTGACACATGTGGCCTAAGTGAGGGTGTGTATTCATCAAAAGCGGGTATGAATTTGAATTGCTTTTTCTCCTTTTTCATTCCCATTCACTCTAATTTGTAAGCAGCTGGCAGTTTTGGGAGAGATTTCAGCTGAACTGAGTTTTAAGGAGCAATTGGAATATTGAGAGAAGGTAGCAGCAAAGCAGGTGTGAAGGCTGTTGTGGGGGAAATGAAGTAAGTACCAAAGTTGGCATGAGTAATAGAGTGAAGACGTTAATAGAGTCACAAGACAGTTGCGCTGATTTTTGGCTAGAAGAGTGTGTGATCATGTGTAGAACAGTAATGAGGAAATCTTCAACAGAACATTCTGTGGTAATCTATTTTTCTGTCAATATGTCAATGATTTTCAAAATTGGTACATTTTATGGAATGCCCGGAATTTTGTTCCAGAAGGAAAGCTATTCCAACATAATATAAAATGTGAAACTGAAAAGAAAAAAAAAAAAAAAACAAAAAACAAAAAAAAAAAACACCAAACATCCTGCCCCCCCAAAAAAACAGTACACACAACCAACAAAACAAAGTCCCTCATTTTAATTGAGAGATGCTTAAAATGCTTTGTTAAGCTTGACATGGAAGACAAAAATACCGTAGCCACCAAAACAGTGGCAGCTTGCCAGAACAACGTGGAACTTCCTATTGCAATGGTGATTATAACGGCTGAAATGAATCATGTGACTTACCCAACCTTTATTTCTGTATTTTATTAGAACTTTGGAGTAATTTGAAGTCTTCAGTTTTCACTCTGCTTTGGAACAAAATACAATTTTGAAATTTTGATGATCTTGTATAAGTTGTGTCCTCAGCCCAGTTCTAGTCACATAGCTAATTCTTACATTTAATTCCCTTTAGCTTTCTTTTTTTCTCCTGGTGAAAGAAAAAAATTAAGAGAACCTCTTTTATAACAGTGACTTGAAAATCGGCAAACTGAGACCATCTGGTTACTGATTTTAGTGGACTGAGAATAAGATGGTGAGTGACTAGAAATAGAGAAACATATACTCTGTTGTTGGTGCAAATTTGTACAAACTCAACTGATATAAAGCACAGGGGTTTAATACTGGATGATGCTTAGCAGCGTTGTTTTCTCTTGCTGCTGCTGCCAGGATAGGCAAAGACCAGACTAGCAAATATCGGGTGTTTCACGGGAAATCCCTTGTGTTGGACCTTACTTTATCCATGTTAAGTAGCAGATCTAAACCTAAAAAGAGCTAAGAGCCTGCTCCTTATAGCAGCATCTATTTGTTACTGAAAAGTGGTTTCTGTTTCAGGAACTGTAAATAAGTGAATGATGAAAGCTGAATTGTTTAAAAAACAAATGAACCAATTGTGTTCTTGTCTCTTGCGGGAACCTATTCTGAATTCTCAAGTGTTTATATTATCATCTCAATGGCTGGAAACTCCTGTGTTTTGCTCTTGGAAAGACTAGTGGAAAAAATTATTCAGCAACTGAGATGGCTTGTTACCCTCTCGTAGCAGCTGGACACTCTAGCTTCTGCTTGTTTTGGCTCAGTCCTGATTGTGTGCTTGGTACCTTTGCATTCTCTTGTCTTCCCTTGCCCTTCAGTAAGGCCAGAACCTTCATCTTCTAAACCAATTCTCTTCAGAGAGTTTTAGGACATCATAAAGGAATCCCACTTTTTGATTATAAGATTTTTTTTTTTTAATTTTTTTTTTAATCTCCCAGAAAGAGGCAAAGGTCACCTCTTTTGGGATAGATGAAATAAACCTCATGTCTCTCTGGGAAATAATGCTGAAAGAGGGAGAATGTATTTGAAATTAATGTAGCAGGAGCAACAAGTTTTGTTGCTGAGATTTCTGAGTTTCAGACATTAAAATGTTAAATACATGCTTACCTAAACAGTGTAGTAGGTGGAAGAGTATTCTGGGGACGCTGCCTTGACTGAAATGGACATAAAGATCTCTCTTAGCTCTGAAAGGCATTCACGCTGGTGCAAGGAGCTCTCAAACTAGCTAAGCAAGTCTGCTGTGATGTCCTGGAGAAAGGAGCCTCTGTCCACAAGTATTTCAGTAGATCTGCAGGATGTGGTGAACTCCAATAATAGACTTGATTGCCGCAAGCCACAGCTGCCTCTATTCTAAGCCAAAGTGCCTGTAGTCTGCAGTAGACCTAGGAATCCACTAGCACTAAGGGATTAAAGTGTTCTTTTGTCCTTTGAAGTAGAATCTCCTGTGTATCTCCTGCCACTTTTGCTGCTTGCAAAAACAAACAAAAAACCCCAAAACACAAATTCACAAATGAACAAAATGAAGTAATATTTTTCAGTTCCATCATAGGTGCAGAGGAGCCAATTTGTGAACCTAACCAGTTGATATTTTCCTACTCTTATTAAGCTGCTCTGTTACTCAAATCAAATGCTGGATTCTGCCCAGATGTCTAATTAATAATTACCTATCTTGTTGCACAGGTCTTCGAGGAAAACTGGCTCCTGTTGATCAGCCTGTTTGTTGGCAGGGCCTGAAGGATAAATTTCTGATTACGTAGTCATTATGTAGTCCTCATGTGGTACGTTCAGAAGGAATACGACATAAATGTATCTTTAATGATGACCAAGGATTGGCAACTAATCCCCAATGTGTATTTCATTGGATCACTTTTCTTTGGCATGATTTATTCTAGTGTGATTTTCTGTCTGAGAAAGTCATGCAGACGTAGAGACAGAAAGGACTCAAAGGGTCACAACCAGTCTCCTGTCCAGAGCAGGACTGGTTAGAGTGTTCATGGTTAAGATTTGTCAGGTCATTTGTGGAGGCTTCCAATATTGGAGACTGCTCCAGGAGTCTTTGAGACTCATGTTTCAGTGTATTGCAGTGCTTGACTAACCATTAGTGTTAAAAATATTTTCTGAATGTGTAATGGGAATGTTCTGTTCATTAGGCCCATTACTTCTCATCCTCCTGGATGTAGATAATAGATCAGACTTTATTCCTTGAAGCTGTTTTTTTCTAGAACTCTTTCTGTTTGTTACATACTCTGATATGGTTTCTGACAACTTTTTCCAGCTTTATAATAAAGAAAAGGTCATATTAGGATAGAAGATGCCTGGTCTTGAACTAATGTTAGGAAAAGAATGGACTTATGCTTCTTTGCATGGTCTTAGCCCTTTCATTTTTGTTGGAGTGAGATGGAAAAGTGTTAGACTCACACAGTCATTCAGGCAGGCAGGGATTTCGGGAGGTCTATAGTCCAACCTCCTGCTCAAAGCTGAATTCGGAGCAGGTTGCTCAGGGCTTTATCAAGACAAGTCTTGAAGACCTCCAAGATGCCCACAGTGTCTGTGGGCAACCTGCTCTGTATCCTCATAGTAAAAAATTTTTCCTTCTATCCAGTCAGAATCTTCACAGTCTCATTTTTATGACTGTATTTTCTATATTTAAACTACTGTGAACCCGAGTCAGGAGAGCAGCTCTGTCTTCTTAGTAAGCTCCTTGTAGGAATGGGAGGGCCGCCATCAGTTTCTCCTGAGGCCTTCTGCTCTCCAGGCTAAAAAGAATCGAAGTTCCGTCAACCTCTCTTCACATGGCATAGCTTCAGCCCCTTGAATAGGTTGCAGTCTAATGAGTACCAAGGAGAATAATTGCTTCCCTTGATCTACTGGCTATGCTCCTGTTGATACAGCTTAGGATGCTGTTGTCTCATGTAAGATGGATGTTAATATTGTGATGATTCAGCTCTTGAGAAGTATGTTGAAAGATAATAATTTCAGTACTCTAGGGTACTAAGACAAAACAGAAAATATAGTCAATAGGTTTGTTTTCTGCGACCTTAATACGTTCTTTAGGTTTTATGTGGTCGTGCCATCCCAGCTTTTTTATTCTTCCTTTTCTCCCTTACTTTACCTCCTCCAGCTTTTATATCCATTAGCCAGTTTAAATCAAATTTGTCAGAGAAATATGGGTATCAGAAATATTGTTATACTCCTACTTTTTGCCTCATGAGAATCAGCAAACAGGTAAATGAGAAACCCAAAGCAGTGCTCCTGAGAGGGGAAGTTGGGTAGTGACACCTTAATCCCTGATCCACTGCAAACTAAGGCTGACATTTGGCAACCGATCAGCATACCTGTACCTATGAACCATGTGCTGCTACTTGTGTGGTTTTTGACACTTTTAGCTGTGTGTCAGAACTAGGAGTGTTGCAAAGAGTGAAGGAGCCATGTCCATAAAAATGTGAAGTTTGCCAGTTTTGTTGCTCACAGAAACCTTTTTTCTTTTAAGTTCCATAATGTGAATTGAAATTTAATACACTGGAGCTAAATGTCGTTGGAGACAGACTTTTTCTCTGGTAGGAAACTGGTGATCTGTAAAGAATTTATATGGAATTTTTCCATATAAATGATTCCTGCTTGTTCCCGTTTTTTGACTTGTTTCTGGAGTATGTGTTTCCCCGCCACAACCACTTTTTAAACTAGAAATTTGTCTTTCTATGTGTCAACATACTTGTCAGGAAAATGTAAAAAGAAGAGCAAGTGGTAGCATTGGATTACTCAAACTGTTAGTAGTCCACTTCTGTTTGTGACAACACATTTCCTTTTGCTTATCTATAGTTACACCAAACAAAACTTCTGAGAAATAGAAGTATTTCTGTGGCTGAAACAAATGCATTTCTCATTCTGCCTTCTGCATCGATTGGAGACTGCAATCAGTTGCATTCTGGTAGAAGAACAATTTACGTTCAAGCTCTTGTTATCTAAAGGCATAAATGTACCTTTTGCATAATATTATTCTTTTAGTTGACTAGGTAATGTTTCTAATGCCTGAAGTGTTAATGATTCTTTGAAGAGAGTATTTTTGCTGGAGGTTTTCTGTTACTGTCTTTATAGTTGCTGGACCTGGAGATAGTAGGTGCATTTTACTAGATGTATGCAGATTTCTTGTTCAGCAACAAGCACTGTCATGTTTGGAGAATTTGCATTCTTACCCCTGAGCTTGGCTCCATTGCTGCTAGAGGGGAAGGTTCAAGAAACAGTCTATGGTTAATTTCTACTTTCTCTGGGCTCTGCTGTGAATGATTATGTTAATGATAATTACTTCTGTGAACTTCATAAGAAAATACTGGGAGATTATCGCCTCTGTGCCTGGCAAAATCATGGAGAAGATTATTCTGGGAGTTATTGAAAAACACCTGAAAGACAGCGCAGTCATTGGTCCCAGCCAGCACAGATTCACGAGGGGAAAGTCTTGCTTGACTAACTTGATTTTCTTCTATGACAAGATTGCCCACCTAGTTGACCAAGGGAAGCCAGTCGATGTAATCTTTTTGGACTTCAGTAAAGCCTTCAATACTGTCTCTCACGGTATCCTCCTGGACAAAATGCCCAGCATACAGCTGGATAAACACATAATGCAAGGGGTGTGCAATTAGCTGAAGGGTCGGGCTCAAAGGGTTATAGTAAATGGGGTTACATCAGGCTGGCAACCAGTCACTAGCGGGGTTCTGCAGGGATCCATCGTGGGGCCAGTGCTCTTCAATATCTTCATAAATGACTTGGATGCAGGACTTCAAGGTTTGTTATCAAAGTTTGCTGATGACACAAAACTGGGAGGAGCTGTTGACACTCTCGAGGGCAGAGAGGCCCTGCAGAGAGATCTATACAAATTGGAGACCTAGGCAATCACCAACCATATGAAGTTTAACAAGGGCAAGTGCCAGATTTTGCACCTGGGACATGGCAACCCTGGATGTACCTACAGACTGGGGAACGAGAGGCTGGAGAGCAGCCCCGCGGAGAGGGATTTGGGGGTTCTGGTCGACGGCAAGTTGAACATGAGACAACAGTGTGCCCTGGCAGCCAGGAGCACCAACCGTGTCCTGGGGTGCATCAAGCACTGCATTGCCAGCCGGTCGGGGGAGGTGAGTGTCCCGCTCTACTCTGCACTGGTACGGCCTCATCTTGAGCACTGTGTGCGGTTTTGGGCGCCACACTACAAAAAGGATACAAAGCTACTAGAGAGTGTCCAGAGGAGAGCCACGAAGATGGTGAAGGGTTTAGAGGGGAACCTGTACGAGGAGTGGCTGAAGTCACTTGGTCTGTTCAGCGTGGAGAAGAGGAGGCTGAGGGGAGACCTCATCGCGGTCTACAGCTTCCTCATGCAGGAAGGAGGAGGGGCAGGTGCTGATCTCTTTTCCCTGATGACCAATGACAGGACCCGAGGGAACGGCCGGAAGATGTGCCAGGGGAGGTTTAGGTTGGACGTTAGGAAAAGGTTCTTCACCCAAAGGGTGGTGAAGCACTGGAACAAGCTCCCCCGGGAGGCAGTCATGGTGCCAAGCCTGACAACATTCAGGAAGCAATTGGGCAACGCCCTCAGACATATGGTGTGATTTTTGGGGTTGTCCTATGCAGGGACAGGAGTTGGACTCGATGATCCTTGTGGGTCCCTTCCAACTCAGGACTTTCTATGATTCTATCAGAGGTAGTTCTATTTAGGCAGATATCTTTAATTATGCTAGTGACCTTATTTATATATCAGTCAATAAATGTGAATTCTATAAGATAACATAAAAGCTTTAATTTTGGTCTGAATATATTCACTGTTTATCAAGAGAAAAAGCATAGCTTTTTTCTCAGAACTGACATGTCCCAAACCATCTGAATAAAACACTATATTGTTCCTTGGCCATGAGAGCAGTGGGCATATATGGTCTGAGCTGGTCACTTTTGTAAGCTCTTGTTTAATGTTTATATAGCATCTCAGCCTACATGGGCTTCTGTTTAGTGTGTGGTTTAAGTAATTGAAATAGATTATTAAATTCCAGGTACAGAGAAAGAGAAAAAAAACTAACAGTCACTTTGTCACTGGGGAAGGCATTTTCTTTTAAGTGTAATACATGTTAATGTCTCACTGGCATGATACTGATCTTCATTATGTTTCAAAGGCAAGTACAGAAAACAAGTGGGACAGCAATAGAAAGCTGTGTTGTGAAAGATATCTTTCTTAACTGGTGGAGATGGGCACCTGCCTTTGAATGCTGGAAGTTCTATTTTTCTGCTTTTTAGAAAACAGCTTCAGAAATTGTCACAATAACATTAGGCCAAAATTTTTGGTACTGACTTGACTGAAGCACTAGAGATCACTAGCGCGGAGCTGTATGTTTTTAATTTTTAACTTGTCTTAAGTAACCTTTGCAATTAACATAAATGTGGTCGAGATTTCAGCCTACACATAGGTTGCAGCTTCATTTATTGTTTCAGTGTAGTTCAGAATAAAGCACTGTAGTTCTTCGTAATAAAATAACCTTGTAGCTTTTTTACAGTCCAGTGCAATTCCCTGTTGTTGGTCAGCTAGGTTGTCAATAATGTAAATGGAGAATAGGTCTAGTGTTCTTCTCTAACACAGGCCAATATGAGCAATTATGTTTACAAGACAGACACCAGAACTGTCCTGTTCCTTAGTTTCTGTCTCTAATTTCTTCCAAAATCTGGATGGATTACAGCCAGTTTCACACCAGCCACTACATGTTTTCTTCCCAGGATATTTTTGCACCTTATTTAAAGTGAGATTTGAGGCTTGTGCAATATTGACTCCTTTCCCAAGCCCTGCAGAAGATCGCTGCAAAAGAGGTCCACTGCCTTACTCTGCACTGTGCATTTCACAGACACTTCTCTTCAAAGGAAAAACTCTGAGGCCGATAATTAGTTGGAAAAATTCACTAACCTCTTTGTATTGGGCAGTATAGTTCCAGTAAATCTGTGTAAGAGGTTGAGACCTAGGGTAATTGTTTCTCGATATTTACAAAATCTGCTGGTGTGGGCAATTACAGGCAGATGAGAGTGAGAAGATTTGAGAGACTCTCAGCATGCAAGCGGGACAGCCTGGTGGGGGACAGTGATTTTTTCCTTTGACTATTTGTGGCACTCTCATTGCAGAAAGGGCTCCACTACATGCAGAGCAATTACTGAACTGGCTCAGTTTGCAGCCCAGATTATTACAGTACACTGGCATGGATTTTAGTTACCATAAAATGCTGATCCAGTGGATCACTGGTGGTTCACGAACAGCTGGCATGGACTGGAACTTCTCTAGCAGTGGTTGCTCAGGAATCAGAGCTCTTTGCCTCATGAGTCTTCTGAGAAGTATATAGGTTTGTCTTGGGTGGGTACATTGTAAGGTTTCTTTTCCTTGCTTCATTTCACTGTGTAGTAAGTCACAGGTGACATACTAAAGCTGGCGTACTGATGACAAAAGTGACACCTAACTTGGTCAAATTATATGTACAGTTTAATTGTACGCTGTTCAAGAGACTATGGGTGTGTAAGGCAGTGGTAGTTAGCAACTGGTCTTTACGTAAAGACATCACTAAGGGTATGGTTTGCTGCTTCTGTTCTCTGTTCTTCTGTTCTGATTTTGAAGGAATCTCATTATATTCCCGCAGTAACTTTTTGAAGCATGTGTGGATTTTAATTAAAATTTCACTTTCCCTGAATACTTACTTACTCTGTTAACTGAAATCTCATTTGAATCAAACTGGAACAGATTGCATGGTTTATGTCAGTTGACAGCACTTAATCTAGATTAATTTGTACTGTTCGTCATTTCACTGATGGAAAATAAAAGGTAACACTGTAGGCGTATCAGAGTTTGGCTACAGCATAAAAATCAAAGAACTAATGTTTCCCAAGCATGTGCAAGTACTGTATTACAGAAAGGTCACTGTTTGTTCAGGCTTTGAAGTATGACATCATACATGATGCATGACCTTTGGAAAACACACAAAAATTTTGTGGAAAGAATGGATATTTTAAAACTTGCCTTATTAACTGTATTTCATGTAGGTATAGTTAAGCGTGTTAGCACAGATGTGCCAGTTAGGTCTCAAGAGCTAGCAATGCTCTTTGCTTTTCTTTCATGTAAGCCTTGCCTGTTTGTACATCTGTCTCTGTTACTGTTACTTTCTCATGTTATAGCTTGAGACTCTGCAATAAGATTATCTGAAAAGGAACTTGTAAGAGGGATGTGCTCAGATTTGTCATTGAATTCAGTTATACTGATCAATAGTCTGTTTTGGATTTCAAATCTAAACCTCCTCCTACCCAACTTTCCTCTCTTACCGTAGAACTGCATTTCAGAAAGCTGATCCATCCTGCAGTGTAAACTTAGTGATTTGTTGTTTTACATAGTATATAAAAGCGCATCTTATTTTGGACAAAAAAGATGGAAAGGAGAATCCCATCATCAAGCCACAACCTAAACTGACATTCTGTCTAAATTCCTTTGCCCGCCAGTACTTGGTTTGAAAGTAGATTTTAAGAAATTAAAGAATTTAAGATTTGTACAAGTATGATTTGGCTATCACAGAATCATAGAATGGTTGAGATTGGAAGAGACTTCTGGAGGAACCTCTTGTCCAACCCTTCTGCTTAAATGCAGGTTAGGTTGCCCAGGACCATGTCCAGGTGGCTTAAAGAATATAAATAATATACGGTTATAAGAATATAAACAGTTAATCCTCATGCTCTCAAGTCTTTTTAAAACTACTTTTGTAATTTAAAGAAAAATGCTTATATGTCTTAAGAAGGTATTTCCAAGGCTGAAATTTTGCAGATAATTTAGAACAGATTTTCGTTTAAAATAAGTAACACTTTCTAAAGCTGTAAGTGTTCATGATGATGTATGGTGTTACCGTGTACCTTAGAAGTCTAGATAAATTTCTTATGAAATATACTTTTCTTAAGATAATAATGCTACATATTTATTGTGAACATCGGCTTGTCCTGAGTTCTTGGTAGTGTGGGTGTGTATGTATGTATGAGTCTATTAAGATTATACATTATTATCTCATCCACACACACAAATGTATTAGTGTAATTTGTGAATTCACATGTATACGTATATATAGAAAATAAAAAATGACAGATGTCATCTTTGCTGGTTTGCTGATAACATAATGAACACGCTATCAAAGGAAAGAAGTCAGTGGCTCTTACTTGATATAAATAATTTGGGCTTAGGTGCACACAGGTAACACATTGCTTTTGAAGGCTGCATAGATACAGAAGACACGTGGCCCCATGCTAACTTGTGTGCATGTGTATATGTATTTTTCAACTTTTTTTTTTATTCCTATTTTTTTCACTCAGTAGTTTTTTGTGGTTCTTCCTTCTGGAAGCAAGCATGAGCTGTTAATAAGCATAGCTTTTCTGGCTCAGTGTGAGAAGCATGACATAGAAAATACCTCAGTCATACACATGCTAAATGAAGGAAGAATGTGAAGTCAGTGTCTGCTTGTGTTAATGTTTTGTGATACTTACTGCTGATAATACCAGATTTACTTTGCAATTTATGTTAACATGTTTAATATTTTTGATGAAGCAAACATCCCTGTTATGTTTTTACATATTTCTTGCATGAAACATCATTAGTATTGTTGAGACGTCTGTTAAAATAAACTTTTGTTTTCATTTAGGTTTATGAGTTAGATGGCATCCCCTTGATCCTGGACAACTGCAGCATTGATGACAACAATCCTTGTATCCTTTACTAATCATTGAATATGACTCAGAAGAAAAGTTGTGTTGGTTTAATATATTTATGCCAGCATTGCTTTCACTTGGTATCTAAGTCTAACTGGCCTCATGAGTTTCTAGGTTGTATGTAAATGCTTGATGCAGAAGTGAGCAAACTCACAAATATGCTTGCATGAACTGGATTCTAAGTTGAACTGTGGTTGTATTTGTTTCTTAAAGTAATAAATATTACCGGTTCACAAATGTCAATTCAGAGAGCAAACTGTGATAGAAGTCTGAATTAAGACTATGTTTGGTCATTGTATCAGATGTTGGAGCTTTTGCTTCAACTGAAATCTATTCAGTAGACTGAAATAAGTACCCCATCAATTCTACATGCTTATTAAATCTGACTGGAGAACTTATTCTAAGCACAGAGACAAGGCTAGCAAGCTGTAATGAAAATGTGTATAATTGAGAGAATTAATGATCCAGATTACAGAAATGTTGGGAAGATTTTAATATAAATGGCATTGTATTTCATATTTGGGATTTTTTTTTCCTGGGATTTAGGAGCAGAGACTTTCCAAGATAGATTGATGTTAGAGGGAAATAACTTTATATTGGACATAAGCGCTTGTTAAGCAGACTTATCCATCTCTTCATGAACTGCATAGTAACCCTGCTGGTGTGTTCAGTGGGTGAGCTATTATTTTCTGTCATCTAATCATTAGCTCCTTATAAGTTGCCGATAAGTGCATCTAGAAATCAAATGCCTTTCCTGTCTAAAGTAATGTCAGCTTTCTTATACTGAACACAAAACAAGTTTTTTAAATTAATTCGTTAGAAAAAGCTCACTTTTTAACAAGTACCATAAAAAAAAAAGTTATGAAAACGTTACATATTCTCATAATTGTGTGCTGTAGAACATCATCTACATATAAATATCTCTTAAAAGGATGAAGTGATGTAGGGACAGGTGATAGGAAAATGTTAACAAGCTGAGTGGAGGAGCAATGGGTGTTAAGTATCCTGTGAGTTTTTCACTTTGTTGCTTTATATGCAAGGTTTCTACATTCATCACTATTCCTGTAGCTGGAGACCTGACAGTGTGTCTCTTGACAGTGCACCGAGTAGGAGAGTTGTACTTCCATGGTCCAGTTCTGGTAAGGGGCGCTGCTGGATGCGATGGGAAGGGCAGGGAAAGTTACCTTCCCCTAAGCAGAAGCGCAGCCCTGAGAAAACCTAGTAAGAAATTTTGATCCCAAGTTACTCTTCCATTGCTGGAAAGCCCAGCTGTGCAATGACTTTTAGAATTTCTTTCTAGGATTAATCCTTCATTTTAGCTGTTAGTGAAAGAGGATAAAGTTTGAGGCCTTCAAAGGGTAGAGTGGTAATTTACGATCTGGAACGAAATGAAAATAAAATACCATGGGAGCCTTTACTGCATTTTGGGCAATGTGGAACTTCTTGCACCTTTTGATACAGGCTGACATTTTATGGTTGAACTATAAACTTCTTACCAGAAGATAAAACTTTGCTTACTTGGTTTTAAAGACTTACTAGACACCTCTTAATATGAGATTTCACCACTGATCTGTAGTGTACAGTATTCAGATACATGAAAAAGTAATAGCACTTGGGCAGAGTGGGGACCAGCCTGCTGTGACAAAGTTTGCTGTGTCAGCTTTTGGAGTACAGCTTCTGGCTACTATGTTTATCGGTTTGACCTAGAGCTATTCCAGGTGCTCTTGTGCTACATGAGGTTCATGCTCCCCTGCTTCTCTCCTGGCTGTAACGTTTCTCATCTGCTGTGTTCTCAGCATGTCTTATGCAGGGAAGCAGAAGAGGAGTTTGCAGTTTGTATCTGTCTCTACTTTCATCTCCTTTGCAGCATATTCTGCTACTTCTAGACACCATAAACCAAGTCCTTAGTAGCATGTAGATGCCTGACTCCATTGCATAACATTCCTCTGAAGAGATTTGACCTTTTCTCTCCTCCCTCTGTGTACCCTGTCCTGTCTGGCACAGATCCATTTTGTGATGCTTGTAAACCAGAGCAATGCTCTTACTAAGATTTGAAAGCCTACTTGCTTAAAATGGAAACATCCTAAAATTGCCTGCATTGTAACTTTGTGATCCAGAGTGAATATATTTTGTCTCTTTTGTCTTTTCAAGGAAGATTAATTGAAAGGAAGTATTTAGGCAGCTCTTGAGCTGGGTGTTGAGAGAGTTGCTGAAATTCGAATGTGATTACTCAGTGGTACTGCAGTTTGCCAGGGTGATGTAGAAAGCTGCAAAGGATGGCTCGGTGTAGCTCTTCAGCCAGGGTTCCTTTTGGGGAGTCATGTCCAGAAACTTCTCTTTGCATTCTTGTTTCTAATGCTTGTTTTTGTGGTTTCAGGCTGTGTTACTTGGATTTCTCCTTGGATAAAGCTGACTGGAAAAAGTTTCATCCAGATTCCTTTTATATAAGAACTTCTTAGATTTCTTAGTAAAGTCTTTGTAGATGCACATTTTTGTTTGAGATTTATCTGTTTCAGAGACACCCAAGCTCTACAGTTAAGATGTTGTTATGTTTTCTACTGAAAACAGAGTTGATATACTGATTTTCTACATTTTAGTAACTAAGTTCTGCCTTCAAATTACACATACAAAATTTTCCAAAGAAAAATAACTTTTGTGGTAAAAGTGATAGGATTTTTTTTTTTTTCTGGATAGAAAAAAACATAATTTCCCTAAAGTATGCAATTCATCAGTAGAAGCTGGACTGCCATGTTAGATGTTAAAAGAGCTCTTTATTACCTTTGAGAGAAATCCTTTGATAAATCTTTTTATTTGTAGCGTATGGAAGCATACTGAAAGAGGAAATGGGTCTGCTCTTATCCTAAAACAAATTCCTTTGTAAACCTGTCATTACCTTAAAATTGCATCCTTTGAGATCCTGAACAGTTCTGTAATGCGCATAGAAATATCAGGAGGTTCATCGCTTTTGACATAGCTAGCTGAAGTTCAACTGACATTGTTGCATTGCTTTAGCTTTTTACGTTTGAATTCCTCTTTCAGTTATCTTGTCTAATTACATCTCAGGAAGACTTGTATCTTTTACATTTATACTAACAAATAGTACTTTTTCCTTCAGGATATTTCATGAGTGAAAGCAACAAAAAAAGCTCATTAGTAACAGCCATGAAGATGATTATGGACAGTTAAGAATAAATTTTCTGTACCTCTTGTAAAGATTATTTGAATTGTTAATTTAAATTTTTGGCTTCTGTAACTTTCCATGGTTTCAAGTAAATTCAATGGAGAAATGCTGAAAGATGCCAGATTTTCAACTGTTAGCTGTCAGGCTTTTAGCACAGGGGAAAAGGTAAATAGAGTGAGACTTGGGAGATGCAGTTCATTATAGACCTTGGGGTCTGAAGAGTTAAACTTCTGAAGAGTTAAACTTCTGAGAAGGCTGAATGTCATTTTAACTTTTCCTATACCCTTTAAATCTTCCATCTTGAATTGGCTGTATCCTAATCATAACTGTCCTTCTGTATTCAAAAGAAAAAAGGGTATTTCAAAATGCAAGTGGACTTATTTGCCTTTAGATTAAGGAGAGGTTCTTTCATGAGATAAATTTTTGGTTTTGAAAAATTCACTTTTTTGTTCTGATTCTGAAAAGTTGGGAGGGTTGTGCTTTACTTATGTAACCTGTGTTTAAAAACAAATAAATTAAACTTGCCACAGAATAGCAGAGTGGGTTGGAGATGCCTATCTGGGTAATACCAGTAAAAAATTTACTTCAGATCCTGCTTTTCAAGTTATTCGGGTTGAAAAGGTGTTCTAAATTAAAATATCTTCTATTTTGCTCTCTGAGCCACCATCTTCCTCATCTCTGACAGGCTCTAGTATCAGACAAGAGCCCTTCTTTTTGTTCCTGTCTTTTACCTCATCCTAAGCTCTTATTGCTCCTTCCAGCTTCATTTCTGACCTTTCACAGATTCCACTTGCTTAAGGCAAACATAAGGAGGGAGGCCAGCCCATTCTGATCAAAAGACTATTGACCCTAATCATACAAAAAAGGTTCTTATGAAAGACTTTGAATAAACTTAAACGGTTTATTATTGAAGACTTTTCAGTTTACCTTAACTAAATTGTTTGGTTTTTCTGCTCCTTCCTAACTTTTAGACTTATGAGTAACACACAAAGATATACCTTCTCTCTCTCTCTCTCTTTTTTTTTTTTTTTTTTTTTTTTAGTTTAATGGCTGTCCTTAAAAATATTTATTACTATTTTAGGAAAAAATGTAATATTCAAAGTACTACAACATAACAGCTGTTAGTTAAACTGGTGAAACTTGAAAATCAGAAGTGAAATGCAGTTTTGAACATGGAATATTCTTGTTTTTTCAGGATGCTTGCCAATCTTACCCTTTTGAGATTCTTATAGTAAGTGTCTTGATAAATTGATTTTGTGAATGTCTGAATTTAATTGGAATGACCATGTAAGTGTCCATATTATATTAACCCCTAATCAGGCATGTTTTTCTGTTAGCCAGAAGTGCAGTCATACTTGAAGAAAAAATATCCTGCTGTGTGGTGTGTGTGTATGTACACACAGATATATATGTTTATATATATGAGTAAACACCCAGCTGGCTATGTTTTAGGAGTAAGAATTTTCAGCATTTGTGAAAGGAAAACATGTGGTTGCTGTGGATTTCCATACATAGGCCCCTTAGTTTGAATAATGGATGAAAATGTAGAAAATGTAAGTTAATTTTCAGATACTCCTTCCCCAAGCTCCTTCTGTTATATTCAGTCTGAAAGTCATCTGAGAGGTAGATTGAAAATACTTTTGACTCCATGGCAGCAGCAAGTATAATTGTGGTTCATGAAACTTCTGGGTAAAGCTAGAAGAAATCAAGTTGCTATGGTCTACAACAATGGCAGTTTGTTTTTGTGAGATGTCAGCAAAGACTTTCGGGGGAGCTGACAGACATTTTATTTCTAAGTTACAGAGTGCAACCTAAACCAGGCCACATACTGTAAAAAAGCCTCACAGCTGAATAGAAGCCAGTAGAAAGCAAAAATAGGAGTGTGAGTTGACTTTTTAGAGTAAACCATCATACAGTTGAGCGTTTTCACGTAAATGTGGCTATCTCATGTATGTTGGCAAGAAAATACAGCATAACATTACATCAGTAATGGTTGCCTTTCTTTGGAAAGCTCATTTTAGGCACTGCCAATGCATTTAGTAGTTTGAGGTGACCTATTTGATTCCATATTTTCATAAGCATACATAAAATCATGTTATTTCAGTGAATACGGTCAGTGCAAAGGACCTAGACTACTGAGGAAAACAGTAATGACCTTGTCATGCCCAGTCAAGTTCTGCCCACTTGGAAAAAAATTACCCTTTTCCTCATCCCATTGACACTTGCCTTGTTGCACAAGTAAGTCCAAAGTCTGCTTGGGCTGAATGCAAGTGTATTCTTTGGTAGATGGCTAAAATTTTGGATTATCACAGGTTGCTGCTGCTGCAGCCCTTATCCTCGGACACAGAGCACTACTAGAATCTTATTTTCTGTAAACCAGTACTGATTGTCACTATGACTTTAACAAAATGGTAGATAGTACACTTTTAGTGACCCAGCAGTCGTTGAGGATGGCAGTGGAAGAACGGGACTTTTCAGCGCAGGTAAAGAACAGAAATTTGTTGGCCTGAACCTTTAGGTTCCTAGTGCCAAAGACAACACAAAATATCAACTGAGTAGCAGCCAACTACCATAGATGGAACTACAATGAAAAAAATGGTCAAGCAAGAAGAAATCACTATATTGCCATACTCCAGTCCGATTCAACTCGTACGTGCTGATAATTCTTCTCTAAAACCCTGGAAAGAGTGGAGGATTTCTGGTTTGTGGCATATGCACAAACCTTAGCTCCTTCTCTGTCTTACAGTTATATTCAGATGAACTGGTCAGACTGGAAACTGGAACAGGTACAAGTGTGGTTATTCATTGAGCAAGAACAGTCTCTGAGAGGGGCTTATTTCTTTCACCTTATTCAGCAGACCAAATCCTATGCTGTTCCTGCAAGTTGCTATGAATTCTTTATATTTTGTTAGATACTCACGGAGCCTAGGGGTCTGCGTGGCTCAGAAGGGAATCCCTCGGTGTTGCATGATAAGGGGTTTTTTTGGCTGCAGTGGTGGGCCAGTTTCCTAAATGATTCCCAAGAGTCTTCAACTTTCTTGTTATTTCTTACGGTGAAAAACACAGCTATTACCAAACACTGCTTTTGGTTTTATTTGGGAAGGTTATCTGCCCACCAATGCCTATTTCTGTCACTATGCATCAGATCGTGTTTACACTCTTGAAAGCAGCATTGGAAGTAACCAGTCTTGTTCTTACAGAAGCGTTAATGGACTGAAGAAGTCTGGATTTCATTCTAAGTAGGAATTTTCTATACGATATTGAATAAAGTCTCCAAAGTGGGATTATTGTAAAGCTCTGAAGGGGGAGGAACTAGGTGCATGGTCCCTGTTGAAAAGGGTACAGGAGGCATTCGTGTAACCTAATCCTATGTTAAATCACTGTTGACATTGGCTTCCCGTCTGAAGAATTGGGATAATACGACTTCCATGTCTTAACCCATTGTTTATCTTTTCTGTATGTTGCAAGGTCTTTGGAACAGAACTCACCTAAAGGTGAAGAACCAAGAAAAAACCTAGCATGTCGGGATTAGGCATATTTGCTAGATTTCACTTCTGACTCAAAGACTGCACTTCTGAAATGTTTGTTGTAAGAAAATGTTTACTTTAGAATGGAAGCAAAAATGTGAAGTTTTCTTGTGAGATGTTCTACATCTACTAGCTATATCAGTAATCCACACTGTTCCCCAAGAACAAATTTTCTCTTGTCAAATGCAAAGTTAACATGAAAAAGACTAAGATCACAGGAGGAATGCAGTGTTGCAGTACAGGAAAAGATACTCTGGGAAGTGAAAGCACTGTCCCTTTTTTCCTTCCAGAAATGACCACAGGTTAAATTTTGTGTTTGGACATTTAACAAAGTTAGAATTCCTACTGGTATATTTCAGGTTGATGATTCCATGATTTCAGGATGCAATTTATTTAGTGCATCTGCAGGATGATTAAAATACTGAAATTCAAAGTTCGGGGGGAGGGGGTAGTATTAATTTTCTTGAGAGTATATAAATTACTAAAGCAGATTTGCTGAGATGTATATATGAAGTCTGTTCTTCAGTATCTCAATTCTACCCAGCTTCAATAAGTGACAACTGCCATCATTAAGAAACCTGCATGATGTATAAAGTCCCTCTTAGAGCTGGAGAAAGTTTAACAGAGGTATACAGAATGCAAGAAGCCTTTTTCAAATGTTACATTATAATATTTCTAATCCCTTGAGAAGAGTAATCTCTGTAGGCACCAACTCATGCATGTAAAAGTGAGGAATTAAAGTTAATAACTCTATTTCTAAACCAAATATTGTCATATTTGTCCTCTGCCCTAATCCTCTTGGTGGATTTAAATCCATGACAGGCCTGAATTCTTGAAAGAAAGCAGATCTTTAGTTACCAGGAGCACCAAAAAAAAAAAAAGGAAACAGAGAAAATATAATATTTCACTGCTTTTATAGCTCAAACAGCTTGCTTGATTTTTCTGTAGACTTTCTTTTGAAAAATTCCCCTCTGGGCTGAGACAGAGCACTAGAAATTTGAGACCCAAAGGTTTTTGTTTTTTTAAAATAAAGCTAGGAGTGGTTTAAAAATATTATTGAGAATGGAATGCCTTCTACAACTGCCTTATCATATTTCAGTCTGTCTTCTTGACATTGTTTCTTGCATGCCTCCAAAGAATATTCGGATGTCATATGGCCAATGCTTTGCATAACATCTTTATTCTGACACTTTTCTGTTGTCCCATTTTGTGTCACTGTTATTAAAACAATCTGTAACTTCAGCCGGCAAATGCATTGTCCTATGTAGCTCTTTCCTGATCCTTAAATCGTTTTCCCTCACTTCCCCAGATCTTTGTTTAGACTTTGTTCTTTCTATTTCTGAAATGGTTTCCAAAATCTAACCTTTCCTTTCTCACTAAGGATATGTTTGCAGTCCATTCCACTGACCTTGTTGATTTGTTCTTGTCTCTTGGTGCTCTGAGATTTCTTCAAGGAGATGCAACCATTTCCTGAAATTGTAGCAGATATAATTGTGGCTAATGGCTATTTTGCAAAACATGGGAGAAAAACCTTAGTTGGTTATAATTTAGTTGCATCTTTCAAAACACTCATTTATTTAACTGTAGTTATTTTTGGATGGACACTGGACATCATCGGGTATCTATGAGACTGGGACTGGAGTGTCATTTACCTTCATTGTTTCGATTACTTGTGAAGTAACGTTTGAAATTACCAAAAGCAGCAGGGGAGGGAGTTATGCCACAGAAGTTATTCAGGGACCCTGAATTAATAAAATACTCAAGTACAATGCTGATAGATAAGCTGGCATACAGATCCTTGTTGAATGTATATAAAAAGATTAATCTCCAGAGATTATAAATAGAAAAAGAGCTTCTATCCAAATTGTGAGTAAGTTTATCTTGTCATCTAACTTAGAGTGATAAATTATAATTAGCTTGACCACATCTCAGATATTAACTAGGTTGGGTTTTTGAGTCTAGTGCCAAATTTTTGAAAGTTTTATTTGACTTCTGTAATTTCCATTTTAAAGCGTTTTAGAAAAGCTGTTTATTTCTATATGTATGCATATAAATGCACATGAATATATTTCCATGTGTAGGTGGATCTTTATTCTTTACATGTCCAAGGAAATTTAAAATGACTACAGTCTGCCTGATATTTAATCAGTTTGTGAACACAGTTACCATCCCCCTATGCTTTAGTGCTTTACATCTCAATGTTTGTAGTAGGTTTTAATAGTAATTTGATACACGAGTTTCAACTTAATGGAATTTTGCATTTTTTTCTGTACCTGGGAAAAGAAGATAAGCTAAAGCATTTTTAACAGTTAGGTAACAGCAATTGAAGCTTTTTCTTTTTAATGTAACAACCTGCTAACTCTCTGGTACCTCTTGTAGATAACTAATCGATTTAGTTGTCACGAATTCTTAAAATGGGATTAGTGTAATAGAAGGGACTGTAAGAACAGAATATTGTTACTGTGGAGCATTAGCTTAAGATTGATCAAGAGTGTGATTCTTCCTGTTTTAAAACCAGATGATTTATAGTTACTCATAAATTACGGGTTTCTATTAAAAATGTAAGTCATAATTCTAAAAAAAATTGGCAGCCTAAGCAGCAAAAATGAATGTGTCATATTCATGGTTTTAAGCTAGTATTACAAGTCTGAGTATAGGAAAAAGTAAAACAAACTAGAGGTTATGGCTTAATTTTTTTTAAAGTTCTGTAAGTTTTGGCATAAGAGACATTATAATAAAAATAGCCTGACATAGCTAAACATGTACTATGGCTTTTGTAGCTCTGGAGTACTTAACCGAAATTTTGTGTTTAATTTCCTAGTATATGAAGGTGTGTTTGCACTGTGCTTTTAAGTCCCACAGAGCATGAAAGGAGGCACATAGAATATGGATTAACTGTTGTTAGCTGGCAGACATTACAGACTAATAGCAATCTAGATATATAATACTGTTCAGTGGTGTCTTGTGTAATCTGTTAACCTAGAAATACTAGCGGTCTGGGGAGAAAAATCCCCACATTGCTCTAGGTAAGAAATGCCTTAGTAACCCAAATTGCTGAAGTAGTAAATAGCACTTTAATGAACATTGGGGTACCATTTAGCTGGACGTCACTGAAGTGAGTATGTAGTTAAAAGCAGTCAAGCCTTGGAACTAAGAACAAGCCTCATGATTTGAGTCTGGGTGTCAGAATTGGACAGTGCTGAAAATGTGGTTCTGAATAACCTGGAGAAAGGGTTTGGACAATTCTTGCAGGAGTGTAGCTAGGAGTGAGAGGGCAGCTGAATGTTGTGCGCTTTTGGTTTTCACTTTTTCTGAATTATTAATAGCCAGAAGGAGCAGGCAGCTGCGTTGCATCTGTAATCAGCCATATAGCAAACTTTGGCAGAATTTGTTTCATAGCTCTGGTGCCTATGCTTCAAAAGGGATGCTGAAAAATACAAATGGAGGGAAGATGTACAAAATTATGCAAAGCTTGGAATATCTCCCTCAGTTTCTCTCTTTAGTTCATGCAAAAGATGTTTACCGAGTGCCTTGATTATGATCTGTGATTTTTTTTTTTTTTTAATCTGTGATGAAAATCAGTGTTTGGAAACAATTCTACACAAATGTAAACCAGAAATAAATCACAGGCTGTAATGAGTTTACCCACTGGAACAGTTTATTTAGGGACACGTGGAAATCTCCCAGTCAAGATTGGATGTCTTTCAGAAAAAGGCATGAAGTATCTTGTACATGAAACAGAACTGAGAGGCTTGATTTCAAGAGGTACTGACCTTTGGTCGTCTGTGTTCTGTGCAGAACTGTTGGGCAAAAGAGGTATAATCGCCCATTCTGGTCTTAAAGTAGATGTGTTGGCTATAAATATTTAAATGGGTGAACTTTCACTGAAAGTTATACATGAGATATAACATGCCTGTCTGATTACACAGAAGATATAATTCCCATTTTAAAGAAACCTGTATCCCACAAGTCACACTTTAAGAAATGGATTCATCATTACAGATGATAGGTAGGACATTTGGAGACTGTTATAAGTACAGGTAGCCAGAAAGATGGCGTTTGTCTGCTAGAGGAAGAGATTAACTACTGGTGTGGGAGGTTAGTGAAGGCGTGGGAACTGGAAAAAAATATTTAATGTACAATTATTTTCTGCTGCGGATGTTTCCTAATTTCTGTAGGCTGTGAATTACAGAGAATGCTGCCTTAGTATTGAAACTATTTTGATTACTTTGAGTAGTTTTGCCCGTTTGTCTATTCTGAGATGGTATCATTTGAGATCTTTCTCTGGCAAAGCAATGTTCTACAGAGTGGAATTTGAGCTGCAAACCCCAGTTCAGGTTTTTGGGGATAGGCTTTGGGTCTTTACCAAAATATTTTGTGGAGGCAAATTTGAATGGGGAGTGTTTGCAGTAAGCATCAGCAGCCCACCCTGGTCTTCCTGTCCCAGTCAGGAGTAGGAAAGGGCTGGCTGCAGGCATCTTATTTTATGCATGTCCAGTGAAGCTTTGCTGCCACGTAGTGGTGGAGATTGAAGCCTGTTTGGCAGTGGATGGCCAACCCTCCTGATCTCTTGGACCAGGTGAGAGTTACCTGTAGCAGAAATGAACCTCTGCTTTAGGTTCCCCAGTGTTACAAATCTAATCCCTAAAAAGTGTGATCAGGAATAAATGCCTCTTCCAGCATCCAGTGGTGCCTCTCCACCTTGGAGGCTTCTAGGTTAGATGAGCTGTGCTGTGTCTGCTCTGCAAGAGCCAGGTCAAGCAGGGGAAGGAAGAATGCTCCTGGCTGGTACAACACTGCCTGTTTCTAGCCTTTAAACTCAGAATGGGGTGACTGCAATAATAGATGGTAATAGCTGATACGGAATAAATAAAAATACAAGCAACCGAAATATTTTAGACCTTTTATTCTAACTTCTAGGCAGAGTATTTTAAGTTTGTATAGGCTGAATTTCTGAAGTTTTCTGATGGAGGTAATTTAATGTCGGGAATAAATAGAATCCAAAATATTAATTCTAAAAGTATGAATTAGCTTCTTTAAAATAAGTAAATAAATTGAGATAATACCTTTAGTTCTTTATGTTTTTTTGCAATTACTTTTCTGGTAATGTTTTAAACAGAAGTAAAAGTTATGTAAAAAAGGTAAAGGAGGAGTTGTAAGGAATTGCTATCATTTTATACAGCTGCTAGGACTTCATAAAACTACTAAAACGCCCGACAGGAAGAAACTTGTGGAGCTTTGTAAGCAATTTGGCTGACTGTGAGGGACCAAAATCCTGACTGTCTACTACGTGTGGTCAGTCACGACACATGGATCCGAACTGTGATTAACAGTTGCGGTAGCTGTCTAGAGACCTCTTTTAATGGTGAGAAGAATTATCTTCAAGTTGCTGTGAACCAAAAGTACTAAAAAGGACTGAAAGACTTGAAGGGGAAATGGTTTATGTCTTTTCAGCGTGGTCCAGTCAGGTCTATAAGTGGAAGTGATTCTTCTAATGTGACACTTTAGTATTTCATTCCTCTCTACAGAAGTTTTAGTGATAATTGGATTACTTGTTGAAGACCAGAAAGAAATATATTTAACAAGAATTGTATTTTCATTGTCTCTGGTTTTTAGCCCTATAGACCTGTTCCAGAAAAGCTCATAGAGAAGCTGGGTGGCTTTAGTTGTTGCATAAACAGCCCGTTTGACTAGGGTGCCAGCCCGTGTGGGTTGTCTTTCTTGATAAGGTTTTGTATCTCTTCCTATATTTGACTGAAATGAAGTAAATATTTAAATAGTCAAAAATCTGATTTAAATGATGTAATAGAATTGAGCAAAGAATATCCTCTTTTTCTCATTAGGCCAAATGACTCTTAAGGAAGAGAGTTTCCTAAGTAATCGTTTAATTATTGAAAATCAACTGTAGTGCAGGAAATGGTTTACCTAAAAAAAAAAAAAAAAAAAAAAAGTATCTACACTATGTAATAAATCAAACTCTTCACAAAGGATGTTCTATTTAGAAATTCCTCAGTATTAATGAATATCAAGGGGATTTAAGAAAACAGATGTACATATTTCATTCTCCTTGTCGCCACTCTTCAGTATCCTATATTAGTTAACATTTAACTATTAAAACTTACTACTTGCCTTTTTCAAGCAACATACTTTCAACATTACTTTATGCATTGCTGTATGTCTACCTTGTCAGATTCAAACCTCATTAATAATGACGTCTACTATCTTTCATCCATAGAATCCAAATTGTTTTATAGAACAATTCGTAGAGGTCCTGCAATAGACTTGCCAATAACATTTAGTCCAAATTGGACCTCCTAATATGAGAATGAAAAGCTGGAATACTCTCTTTGGGAAATGGTTTGTAAGTCCTCCTCTTCAGTAATGCATTGCAATAGGATATTGGTTAGCGACTCCTGACAGTATGCGGTTGTATTTTCACACGCCATTAAACTTACAAAACAGTCACTGTGCTATTGCTAGCATTGACTATAGCAACCTCTTGTAGCAGAATCCATATGAAAAGAAACAAGGGAATTGTGAAAAGTTCCCTTTGCAGTCAATGGCAAAACTTCCGCAGGATTTAGTGGCATAGATTTTCATGGTTTATGTAGATAGTAAAATTTGTCATCCTTTAGGGCAGATTGCTAGCACATTTTCTCCACCTCTCTTCCTTTCTCCCTGTATTCCCCCCTCCCTGACAACTGAAGTTACAACCCAGAGGAGTTTAGATGATAAATTTTAAATTACTGTATGAAGATGTTACACAAGTATGGAACACAGGGCAAGTTGATTCAGTTTTGTTATTGTTTGTATAAGTCAAAATAACATAGGAGTCCCATAGCGTACAGTACTGAAGGATTTTGAAAAGGAGTTGCTATAAATGCGTACAAATATTTGCTCTTATTCCCTAAACACAGGTAGTCTAGTAATGAAGCTCCTGCAAAACAGAATTATTTTTTTCTTACTTTTGTATGCCCTCTGCACTGTGACAGAGATATTGTAATCTTCACTTGTCTGTAATATTAATTGATTTGAGAATGCAATATGTTCTGTTGGAAAAACCTAGACAAGTCTACGCAATCAGATCTACTGTGCTTGCTGCATTTCTTTTCTTTTATGCAGTTTCACAACAAATAGGCTCATGCTCTTACTTGTCGTAACTATGGAAACTTTAGAAGCTCTCTTTCTAAAGCTGAGCATACAATAAAGTGCTTAAAGTGTTGGTAGGATTAGAGACTCTAGAATATGTTTAATTTTCTCTCTGTCTCTCTATCTTTGGAGAGAAGCAAGAGGGTAATGTGAATATTAGCTGGGGACTAGCTTTAATCTCTGCTGACACTTAAGTCTGTCTAGGTCTGCACACAGCCATCCAAAGGTCTTAGCCTCACACAGCATGCGAACAAGGGAAATCATGCATATTCATGACTGAATTTACAATGGAAAACCTACATACAGAAAAGAGTTTTTGAATGAGTGAAAACGTTATTGAAACCGTTTTGCAGCTTCAGCTACAGTAGTCAATAATGATAAATGCCATAATGATGATAGAGTTCATAAGATAATGGGGATGTCTTAGATATTATGTAAGCATGAATGGATATGATAATAGGAAAACATCATTTGCTGTGGGGTTTAGCAGTGTTTTTGTGTTGAAAGACATAAAGATGATGGTAACAGGATTATTCCCAAGGCTAATACACAAAAAATTTTTTTTGAGAGTACTTTTTTCTCTGTGTGGCACTTTGCGTGATTGAGAACTGTCACTCTTTCTTTGAAAATCACTTTTATTTTTTTAGGAGGTATTCTTTCATGCAAGTGCTGTATTTTATGCAAAGCTGTATTTTAGGAACACAAGAAGAGAAGTCTGCTCCTCATTGCAGGAGCAGAACCAGGGAGCGTGGTAGTATGTTTCTCACAGTCCATTGGGAGAACTTCCCGTTACTTTTTGGTGCTCGTGAAATGCCCTAAATCAGACCTCGGAAAGACCTGCTAGGTATCAGCATTTGTTCATCTGCAGTCATCAGCTTGCATACTTTACTATTCTGAAATTTATTCTCATCATTGGAGCTGATGAGTGAGATTCTGCTCACATATGATTTTATTTCTTTAGTATTTTATTGTTGTTTTATATGCTCAAATATAATCTTCAGTGGAAATACTCAGTTTATGTAACTTAAATGTAGCTTGACACTTGTGTTTTCACTTAACTATAGCAATGATGCATTGATAGAAGGGAATACATTGATATTCTCTGTCATGGTCACCTATTAAGGCTTTGATGTGATATTTTTTTTTGTTAATTTCTCTCCTCTGTCATTACCTCACAACAGAATTTTTTAAATGAAGGAGGTGTGCAGCATGTTTCCTGACAAAGTCTGAAGAACTCTGTCAGAAAAAAGCCCGATAGTTGTTACTGGTTTGCCATTTTTGATTTTCAGTTCTGGGCTGCTTGAATATGAAAATGAATATAAACTGCTGTTAAAAGGCAGGGGGCTGTTTCACTGATGCATGCCAATGCAGGATTGTTCCCTAGCATGTATGTTTGTCCAAGCTACTCTTCATCTGAACCCTTCCCTCTCTGTTGAGGATTCTTCGTGTGCTTTTTATTTCAGTCCCTTCTCTATTCTCTTTTGACATCTAAGTAGCACTGTGGTTAGGTATCGTCATAAACATTTTTTTTTTTTGGTCTCCTGTATTCTCAGTTTATCACTTCCCCTCTCTTAAAATGTAAGCTTGTGAAGGCAGAACCTGGTCTTATATTAAGAAAGCTACTTCTGCTACACGCTGTTGTTCATCCACATTGCCTGCTGCATCCAACAACCCGGCATCAAAGACTGCCTCTGCTGAAAGTGTATAAGCCTAAGGGTAGTTGGAGGTGGCAGCAAGGTAGGCACAACAGCCGGTGCAAGGTGTGCAGAGAAAATGGCAAGACTGCTACTCTAAGAATGTGCATGCAGTGGCACTGGATTTTCCAAATGCTGTCACGATAGATTGTGTAAGAAAGTCCAGTTCCTGTATTTTATTGTTTTGGCTGAAGTTCCCATCTTCCACAACTGAGGAGTTTTCCCCTCCAGTCACCCCCTGGCAAATGCCCGTAAGAACACTATCTTATCGCTGTGCTTAGACACTGTCCAACCCAAAAGACGTCAAGGAGATGAGTAAATTATGCATATTCTTCTACTGGATGTGAAGCTACATGTAGTAAATAATTGGTGCCCTGCAGGCAAACCACTTTTGTGTGATTCAGAATGGCTTGCCTCCCATATGGGTAACTTGGGAAAGATTATATCATAACATAGCTTTTCAGCTGCAGAATTGGGGCTAACATCTCTGACGCTTCATAAAGTGAACACTGTAGTTCACTTGGAAGATGCCTGACTGATAATCCTGGGAATTTAAATCCTTTGTCTGTGGCCCTGACATGTGCCTCAATCCTGGCCTCAAGGGACCACCTTAGAAGGTGAATAAGTTGCAGCTTGTGCCCATTTAAACGTGAGCAGGAGCTACCTGCTGGTGATCTTAGTGTCTGTTTTGTTGGCAAGTTTGTAAAAGCACCCAGGCACAAAGAACCGAATTTAGATAATGTTAGAAGTTAAATATTTTTAAGTGTCTCCCACATTATTTATGCTGTTTTCAGTTGCTGACCTGGATAAGATGTGTTTCTCTTTTTCTACATTTCTTCAGCTCGTACAGTGAAAATAATAGTTGCCTTCTTTTGTGCACCTGATTTACAGCTCATTTTGTTTGCCAGTTCTTGGAAGTGTAGTGTTGAAGTGTTCAGATCGTAAACACAGTGACTGACTTTTTTTTTTTTAATCTCACTAGGAAGATCATTGGAACATTTCAATGAACTGTAGTTTTGGTTTAAAACAATATGTCCTTTTCATTCCTGCAGTTCCTTTATGTTTTGGGTTGTTTTTTTTTTTTTTTTTTTTTTAATTCAAGATAAAACCTAGTAAACTTGCCTGAAGTTAATGGACATACCTCATTTAAACTTAAATTACCTCATATGCAAGTATTTGCAGGTTCAGAGTCATTGCCTGTAAGTGTCTTCCTTTTTCCAACCCTTGATTTCTACTGCTTTTCTGGGTTTGAGGGATTGGGGGGGGGGGGCAGCAGGGGGAAGGGAATGCAGTAATAAATTAAAATAAGCATTGTTTCATCTTTAAATAAGTAAATTATCCTTAACTTTGTCCAACAGTTGTGAACCAGTGGGCAGTATATGCTATCCGAAATCTGACTGAACAGAATGAGAGAAACCAAGAGCTTATTGCGCAGATGGAAGAGAAGGGGCTGGCAGACAATTCTGCCCTTGAGAGTATGGGTTTAGAGATAGAGAAACAAGATGACAAGTTAATTCTGAGATCTGTCAGGAAAAAGCCCTCGTGAACAAAACATTAAGAACAGTCAAATCATTAAAAGATGATTTCTCTTTAAAAATATTTTTCCCTGCTCAGGCAATCAAGATTTCTTCAGTTTTAGCTCCAGTCTGTTGGAAGTGTTACGTTCATTCTCAGAAAAACTGCCAAATGATACTTCTGCCTCACCGTTGTAAACAAAAGGACACCTACACATTTTCTGAATACCTAGGTAAATTAACCTATGCAAAAAGGTCCTTCTTTTCAGATGGTTGAAATTTCATTACTTTCTTGTTTCGTTAGTAGAAAGATGTCATGCGTGCAGTATTGAGTTGTTACAATTTCCATTGCTGAACCTGAAGATAACTATCATTAAAAACTCAACAAAGAAATAGCTGCTTTGCAGTCTCCCTTCTCCATTTAAAAGATCTATGCTGAGTCAGGGCTAAACAATTGAAGTTACTCATTTTCAGTCATCGTGCTTAAATAGCTCTGCTTATATAAGGATCAGTGGAACATTGGGTGTACATGAATATTTAGTGAATTAAACACAACATGCCTTCTGTGTATTTAAATTATTAGTAAATTGTCTTTTCTACCTTGTTACCTTTCAGTCTTCATGACAAGTGTATTAAAAACAAAGCTGAAGCTGTTGTGGCAACAGATGCTACATTCCTTTGCACTGGGGCATGTCTCTGTTTTGGAGACTTGGGTGTTTGTTTGAATTTTATTTGTTCCTTTGGATAGTAAGTCAGCCCACTTTCCTTTTATTTTGCACTTCTCATGGGTTTTCTGAACTCTGGCAGACTGCTGAAGAGGTAGTTTCTCACTGTGATTAATTCTAGCAGTTTCTTTTCACCCCTCTGCCTTTCCAAAACATTGACAAAACTCATTTCCAGTTAATTAATTCAAGAGAGGCAGAAGAATGGAAGGCCCTGCCTCTTCATTTTGGGTACCCTCCTATATTGTTGTTGGACCCTGCCACTGTGGAATGTGGCATGAATGAGATGGGGGAGAAGGGGGGTGAAGGGGGGGGGGGGGGGGGCACGGTTAACTCTGTGTGTGCCATAGCTTTGCCCTGGTAGCCAAGAAACATAATCCTCCGTGCCTAAGCAAAACAAGAATTACAGCTTAATATTATTAGCGCTTGTATATCCTTGCTGTCATTTGGTTATCTTCAGTTGTGTCTTAACAGAAAAGTTGAATTGTTCATGTTGTTGTCATCATTTAATGCCATTCTTAAATGGAAAGGCAGGTTTATGTCCTAAAACTACATGTACATGTAACGGACGCTCAGCCACGTGCATCAGCTTTTGCTCCTCCAATTTGTTTTTTGACTTAAAAATGGAAAAAAAACCCACGTGGTACCTTGAAATATTACAGATATATAGTAATGCTTAAAACTGATGGGGAGTATAGCCAGACTACTAAGATCATTTCTAGTTAACCATAAAATTCCAGAGTCTACCATGCTGACCAGGTGGGACTATGGAATTGACCTAGTGGGATTTTGTCACCTGTTCGTTTTAAAGGCAATGATATAAAACTGCTCTCTTCAGATGCTTATTAAGTAAAGGATGTATATAAAGGGATAATGGCAATAGGAACAAAGACTATAACTTGTGTTGCTTGTAGTGACTTCTTACTTTAAAAACAAATGGGGGAGAAAAGGGTTCTTTGTTTGAGCAAAGAATAAATGTGAATATAAGCAAAGTGCTTTATTTGCTTTTTTAAAATAATTTGACAGGAAACATTTCAGAGGATATTAAAAACTGTTGTGTTTAAGTGCTGGCTTATAAAGTCACTTCTTACACAGGTAGGTGCCTTTTGCTAGCTGAATGGAAAAGGATGTACGTTTTTGGTTCTTCTTGAGCACATGATCTGTCAGATTGTGGTTTCTCAATGGTTTCCGTAAGCCTTAATTCTTGTGTTTACGCCAGAATTTTTTTAGCAGTTTAATTACTATGTCACATAAGATTTACAGCTGGTTTTGTTTGGGTTTTTTAATCTTTATCTCCATAACACAATGGAAAATTCATACTCCTAGCAACTAAATGGCAAAAAATAGAATTCTCCTCTTTGAAAACAAAGAATTGTTTTATTCAGAAGGCTACGTCATTCAACTTCAAAAGGAACGAATTTAATTTTTGCTAACAAAGGAGCATCAAATAGAATAGCACCTAGAAATAAAGTGTAGTCGTTTTCAGTTGAGTAATTATAAAACCTCAAGCATTTTTACTTTAGCACCACTACTTAGGAAACTCATGTTAGATAATTCAACAAAGTGAAGAAAATAACAAAAACCAACCAAACAAACAAAAAAAACCCAAAACCAATAGTTATCCTAAAAAGAAAATGAACTTTGTTTAGGGGAAAAATGCAAAGAATTTCCCTCTATTTAGGCTAATAAAGAGTTAAAATCCTGTTCACAAAGCAAATCCAGAAAGAACTTTGGTTGTGGAAAAAGCAGTGGGAGTCCCTTTTTCCTTTTAAGCAGTTGGGAATAGACTTTTTTTTTAACTTGATGGTTGTGTACCCACCAATGGAATACGCACAAACCCATAAATATAAGCCAAATCATAACAAACACAAATAAATAAAAGGGTTTTGTGTGTTTCCGTACATAATGGAGTAATAGTTGTGTTTTCTAAATGGGAAATGTAGGGCTTTCACAGTGGAGAACATGCTGATTACTGTATTGTGAGTGGCTGGCTTTTGATTTTCCTAGATGGATTAATTCTCAGAACACAACAGCTTCCCTGTCCTCCCCCAGTGGAGTCCCAGTCTCCAATAGGCTTGTTTTATATGCTAGGGGATTAATACAGCACAGCAATCAGTCATAAAAAAGCAAGCTTTATTGAGTTTGTAAAGGGGCAGAACAGTCAGATCAAGTCTTGTGACCATCTTATTGCTTTCGAGTGCTTTCAAACAATAGTGATCAGGTCCTTTTTTTTGAGGTCTATTTGTTATTAAAAGGGAATAGGGAGTTGGTTTTTCATCATAAGTGGATAGATTTTTAAAGACCTTTCTTGCAAATTGTGAGAAGTAAGCTTAAATGTTTGCAAAGTTCTGAATTTTTACTGCTTCTAATAATTTAGGTTTGTTTTGCCTAAAGCACTTGTAAAATAAATTTTTAAATGCACCCAAGAAAAAACAAAAGCCCAGGCAGTTAATGCCGTTGTCACAATCTTTATATAGCAGTTGATTCGCTCTTTTGAGGTTGGTGTGTTTGCATAGTGAGACTCCGAAAACTCCCCTTTATTTGCCAATGAGAAAGTATTAAAAATGTGAGGCTGTACCCAAAATTACCTTAAATCTTTGTTTGTACCTAGCCTTATCTCTATCATTGTTTTATGTTGACTTAGAATTTGCTCTCTGCTTACAGTAGACTTCTTCGTATTAAATGTTGGGGGGGAGGGCGGAAATTTCTGAAGTAAAGCAGAACAGAATTTCCCTTCCTTTTTCGCTTCCTTCTTAAAATCGCTAAGGCTTCCTTAGGCGATACACACCGCTTCGGTATTTGAAGGTGGCGGGGGCAGGGAGGGGAGGCGCGCTGGGGGCCGCAGGTCCGGGGGCGGCGGCGGGGTCCGGGGGCGGCGGCGGGGGCCCGGGGCGGCGGCGGGGTCCGGGGGCGGCGGCGGGGGCCCGGGGCGGCGGCGGGGTCCGGGGCCGGCGCGGCGGAGCGGAGCGGGGCGCCGCCGCGGTGTCGTCCCTCCAGTGCTGTCCAAGGTTCTGATGCAACTGGCCATGGCTCGGCAGCGGGAGCGCCCTGCGAACCTCCCGCGTCCTTCCCCGGGGCGGCAGTGTCATAGCTCAGGTGCCACTGTTTGCCTTCGAGTTTCTCTCTAAAGGAAGTACGCTGAGGTCGCAGCTGCGTGACAGTGTGCGTGCTCCTTTGAAAGTATACCCGAAGACGAGTGCTTCTGACTGTGTTACATGTGGAAAATATTTAGGTCTTTGTTGTTTACGGGCAGACCTGTTTAGCAGTGTCTCTGTTTGGGGTTAAGTGATGCTTTCCATGTTAAGATCCGGTTCCAGTTGCTTGTAGCTTGGCCAAATCGTAACCATTCAAGTGGAAATTTTCCGTGCTGCTTTAGGCTTAATTGGTTTCTTTATGGGAACTTTCTCTCATGGTGATTTCTGATAAGATCCAGTAATTTATGAGGATGAGAAACTGGCATTGACTTTTGTATATGTTAGTAGTATCCCTAAAATAATTTTTTAAGACTATATCTATTTCCAATATAAATGAGGGTTATGCATTTTCCTCTGTCATAATCCAGTCCAAATTTGGCCACATTGTAAGCTCTGGAAATCCTTGGTTTGTACATTGTAAGTAGAGACTTCTGAGAGCTGAGCTACTAAATTTGCTGAATTTGCTTTTGTGTTGTCTTTGTTCCAGTCATGAATTCAGGTTCTGTACAGGGCTTTTTCAACAGGTCTTGCTCCTCACTGGAGTGGTGCTGGCAAAAGAAATTGAGAACTGAGAGATTCTCTGCACTTCTCTCTGAGCTGCTTGGTGATGTCTGTCTAACATGGAGTAAAGAACTGAGGCTGGAGATGGCAGCAACAAATAAAAGCAGATCTCAGAGGATGAGAGAGGGAGAGTAGTTCAGGTCCAAGAGAGAACTTCTAGATGATGGGGAACATTTTATCAGTCTGTTTGTAAAACAAACGAGGGAGTATAATTATTTTGCATCATTCCTCCTAGACTCTGACAGTTGCAGAAGTTTGCTATCCAAAGGTATCCTTTAGGAAGAGCCTCCCCTCTCCAGACTAAGATCAAAGCAATGTCCACTTTCACCCCAAATTTATTTTGGACAGGATTGGCTCTGTACTGCTTTTAATTGCCTTATCGGAATCAAGGATGCTCTGCTATCTGGCTCAGCGTTTTCTGCAGCCTTACAGCTTACTCTAAAAGTAGTATATGGTTCAGAAAATACTTAAATAGTTAAAATATTTAAATCGAAAACAGAAAATATATAAATAAATCAAGAATTCTAATTATTCATGTCTTTTCATAGGAAAGGAAAAAGCAGCTGGAGGTAAAGACAGGTGGAAGTCCAGAGCATTTAGAGTTAACCTCATTCTCTTTTTGCTGCATGGCATCTCACCTCAGTTCAGAAGCACAGCTAACGCCTCACCAATAGTGATACAGAGACATCACTGAAGCTCCATTAGTAAGATGCACTGTAATTTGCACTTGGTCTCATTTAAACTTCAGGTGACTCCCATAACATATTTATGCTAAACTTAAAAGTTTCCTATCGTTTTTGAGTACAAGCAAACATAAGTTTAGAGACACAATAGCACGAAAGGGATTTTTGTTTGAATTTTTACTTTGTCATTCAAGAATTATTTCAACCTGTCCGTCCACTTGTGGAGTTGTTATGCAATGCCTTTAGTTTTGGTGGGGTGTGTTGTAATAATTCAAGAGTGCTGAACACCTTATTAACACTTTTTGACATACATTCATAGTCAATATTTGTTAGAAGATGAACAGTCTAACCTCTTATTTGTTTTTTGGTGAGGTTGTTTTTAGGAGGTTTTCTTCTCATGGGGTTTTGAAAATGTGACCAAAGTAGGCACAAAAGCTATGTTGCCTAAGGAAAAAAATCTCAAAAATACATCTGAAATGTGCGAACTGGACAGGCTTCTCAACAGTGGTGTTAACTCTAAAACATAAGTATAGCAAATGTTCGTGATGATAGCTATTCTACTGTTGACCTCTTTTTCAGAAATGCATGTTTATGTTGTATTCACAGCACAATAATAAGGAAAAAAATATGGATTATGTAATTTATCTTAAATATCAAGTCCCAACTCTGGGTATAGAGGGGGTTTTTAGCTGCTAGCCTGGGCAGTTTGGGTTTTGAAATTGTGTTTATTGAAAGTTATTATAAAGCCAAATCCTTCTATTATTACATACCTTTTAAAATCTATTCTTTGTGAGCATTTAATGAATGCTTGTAAAAGCATTTTCTTGGTTCTTCATGATAAATCCTTTATATGTTGCTTGTTTTAAACATAGTTAAACAACTTTACTGAGAAATCATTTTAACACTGAGCATTAGCATGTAACATGTTGTTTGACACATTTCTCATAGAACAGATCATGAAACCAGTGTATGTGGGCTTTTGTAAGATAAATTGCTTATAGGCAAATTGGGGAAAAATTAGGCTTTTGTAAGATAAATCGCTTGTAGGCAAATTGGGGAAAAATTAGGCTTTTGTAAGATAAATCGCTTATAGGCAAATTGGGGAAAAATTAGGCAAGTAAACATTCATGATAAAGGACTTTTTTGTGGCTAATTACTTACATAGTTCACAGCTTGACTAGTTAAACGGTAAGTGATGATCCCTTCCCAGTAATTTCTGAAAATATTTTGTTATTGGAAATATCAGGAAGTGATACTGAATTTGGGTAGAGCAATGCCTAGGAAGAACAGTGGAAAGAGTGATAAGAACCTATCATGTTCTGTCTGGAGTGCCTGGACTTACGGTCTCATGTTGCAAGGTCAGTATCTTGTGCTGGGCTTTGTAATGTATTTTTTTTATTTGTGGGTTGGGCGTTTTTGGGGAGGGGTGAAAGAATCAGTTTGCTTCTTCAGGTTACCTATTCATTAACTGTGGATGAAGTTGCCTACATTTGTTACAGAACTTTTGCAGCTGTTAATGTTATATGGAAGAATTAAAGTGGAGGAGGGGAAGAGCATGCTGGAAGAATATATAAGACAGGCTGACTAAAAAAGATTAGCCCTAGAAATACAGATCTAAACAGTCTTAAGTAGCCTGTGTTTAAAAAAAAAAAAAAAAAAGACAAGCCTTGCAGATCAAAGCCCTCTGGCAGGGCAAAAGTAGCTTATTACTTTGGGGGTGATTTAATTTAAAAGAAAAAAAAAAAAAAGAAAAAAACAAAACAAACATAAATTGTTGATAAACCAATTAAAAAAATCATGTTTTCCCAGACATAGGTTGTAGAGCAGGTGGTATTTCTGTTCAGTTCCTTACCCCCTTTATTCTGCACCATGTGTTTCTTTTCCTCTGCACATCATAGACTGTTCCTACTTTTGATTAAAAGTGAGGTTCAGTAGGCTGATTGTATTTATACAAACAAGGAAAAAAAAAGCAGTATCGCGTATGCACTAATAAATGGGAAAATGTTGGGCTAACAATATTAATGAAAAGAAACGTACAACTGTCTTCTGTTACCCCGTGTTCCCCTTCAAACTCCTGGGGCAGCCCTCCTGTTCTGCTTTTTATAGGCCCATCATGATAGCTTCTGCCAGAAGTGTTAGTTTGTCAACAAGACTGGGTGCTCTGCATCAAGGGCAGCCTTCCAGCATTACTCGGAGTACTTAAGATAAAAGATTTAAACCCAGCTTCTCTGTGAGATATGTGTATTCCCCCTGCCTGTGGTTTCCTTCAGTTTAGTTTGAGATTTGTTTTCTCAAAATGTTTTGAGAAGTCTCGGCACAAATGTCAACGAAACCACTTCATAAAGCGAACAATGGATGAAAATGCCTAGCTTCTTCCTGGGAAAAAAGCATCCTTACTGACTAATACCTGTGAGGAGTCTCATCCTTAATGTCAGGTCTTCTCAGCTGGACCAGCAGGCTTGAGTACATAATTTTTACCAGTTACTGAGGGGAAAGTGCATGCGTAACACTCTTACAAATCACCAAGGGATTTTACTAATAGTGTCATTAAAATTACAGCACGTTCTTTGTCACTCTGAACGTTTGTGTATTGTCCAAGTCTTTGCAGGGTGGCTTCACTCTCTTTCCCTTGCCTTGTAAATTCTTTGTTACAGGAGTTGTTTATTACTGCATTTAGACAGACCTTGGCACCTACCCTCTACTCTCAACTGCTCTCTGGGCCAATATTAAATATTATTTAATAAGCAGGGGTTTTTTTACACACGTACTTTATAAAGTGGTGTGTCTTCCAATCTTTGGCCCAAGCCTATGTCTATTTAATGATACCAAGATGTGTCTGAAGAGTGTCCTCCTCAGTTCTGTGGATTTTGCATTGTCAGTGCTTTATTCGAAATTGCAGCCATCCGTTGTGAGCCTGCACTCCATGGGTTAAAATGTATTTTGATATTAGAACAAGCTTTCATTATGTTTTCCCTCTTTCCCCTCTTCTCCCACCCCCCACAATTTGGAACTTTAAGCTTTCTAGTTAAGCTATTATGGTGGCCATAAACAGGTGCGTGCTTCACAGAGGGTCTCATTCTGTGGTTTCCACTGGCATCCCTGGCCTTCTGAACTCCCCTTTGCTACCTCCTTCCCCCTCAATAATTTTTTATGAATGATAGCTTTTCAGCATCCTGGGAACAGCTTGTTGGGAAAAACAGTCTTCATGGGGTGCAGTCAAATCCTACACATTTCTTCAAGGGAGTTTTATGAAAGGAATGGTACTGTGCTGCAGGTATGACGTATGCGTGGACCCCCCCTCCCCGCTCGCTCCTCTGCCCCCTGCTTCTGTGATTCAGTGTGATAAATTTGCTTTTTAATAATGCCAGTAGACTCGCTCACCACAGGTGCTTCTCAATTAAAATCCACTTTGTTTAAAAACTGGAGGCTTGTTTAACTGAGCCCCTGGTGAGAGTTGTCAGATCCCAAGAAAGGTGACAAAAATAGATTGGTGGACCTCTGGAGTTGCATTGAAAATACCATATCCCAGGGTACCAGAGGGCAGCGTCGCTCTTAAAACAAATCTGCAAGTTTGAGAAGCCCTGGGTAGAATCCCTGGGAGTTGTTGTTTTCAGCGTGAGGCTTTTTTTAATCCATCTTTTAGCATTTTGGTTTGTTCCTGCTACCCTTCTCACACCCCCACCTTCAAGTGCTTTCCCCTTCTTTCTACTATTGATTTGGTTATTCAGAAAATACAAAGGTAAAAGGAATATTGCTAATTTTTTCCAAGAACAGTCTCTCTTTCTTTTGCAAGAAATTAACTGAAATGGGGGGGGGGGGGGGGGGGCTTTTATATTTAAAAACAAAAAACAAGCTTAAAGTATTAGAGTCGTGATTTTTTTTCTTTTTTTCCTTTATTTTCTTTTTAAACAGAAAGGAAAATTTACTTTTGGGTGATCTGATCTTTTCCCTGCCCTCTTAGACGTGTATTTTTAGCATTTTGAACACATGTAATGTCCTCAGATATTGCTTACCAAAGCACTTTGAAATAACTGTAGAGGGTGGATGGGATGACTCAGGGGACTGGTAATTGAATATGGAGCCTTTTCACCTCGAAGTCACTAGTTTGAATCTAACCCAAGTTGCTAGCGACCTAGTGGTTACCCTCAGATGGCTGTTTAGTGGCCTGTCTGAAGTGAGTTGGTGGTCTCTGTCCAGCTTTTCGCAAACAGCTGTCCACATCACAGAAACCACCGTCACAGTTAGTACTAATTAGCAGCCTTGTTGGCAGTATGGGTAAGTGAGGCGAAGGACTGAATTAGCCATCGAGTTGTCTTTTGCTGTTAGAGGTGGTCTCTCCGAAACAGAGCCAAGGCACCCTGCTCTCGGAGTCTTGCAGCGGCAGCAGCTTAGTTTTGACACTGTCTGGGTTGTGTGTGCATGTGTATTTTCTCCCGCGGCGGAGACTGCAGCGTTTCCTACTCCTGCAATATCAGTCTGTCAGTTGTGTCCCCATTTTGGTTTGGTTTTGCTTTGTCCTCTGCAGTTTATTGATTCCTGGGTTCAGGGGCATCTCCATATCTGGCGGTTGGACTTTTCCACACACCCTTTATCAGTCGGATTAGTCTCCTAACATCTCTGCTAAATCTACCACAAATAAAATTCTTCACATTTCGGTCCATTGGTTTCATAATGGCAATTGCACTGGTGGTAGCTGTCAGTTGCAAAAGTTTCCGTGCTATCCCCGTCCTTTTGCAGTCTCCTTTCTGAGGTGTTGTTACATTTTATCTCTGCAAGAAGTTTTGTTCTTTTCTGAAGCTAAAACAAAATGTAGCCATTTTGAAGGTGTGAAGAAAAAACAGGTAATTCTGACCTTTTAAAATGTCTGATAGCTGAAAAAAAGAATCTTGCAATAAATATCTTGTATTTTGGGAGTTTTAGAGTACAGCCCTCGTGTACTCTGAATGGTGCATTAATGGATTCCAAGGCCTACAGAGGACCCCTCTGCTGGTAGTAAGATTTTGGGTCGATGCGTCAGTCTATCTGTGGTAATCCATTTGCAAGATCACAAAAACTTCCAGATTTAAAAAAAAGTTGAACTAAACATGGTTTACAGCATTATAAGCTGTAGGCAGTTCTTTCTGAAAATGGGGAATTCAGTATGTGTACTCCAAATTCCATGCAGGGGAACAATAGTAACACAATTCTAAGCAAAATACAGTGGTTTTTTCCCCAAGTACTAAACTAAGCCCTGTCGGAACCCATTTCTGATTTTTTCCCTGAGTTTTAATGTTAACAGTGGTTTCTGCAAAAATAAACGTTCCCTCAAAGTATTGGCAGCCCAAATACGAAAGCCAAAACTGAAGGTAACAATAGTGACCTTACTAGTTTTTCTTCTCTAACTTGAAAGAAATGGCTAAAGTGAAGAGCACAAATAGAAACAAGTAACATAGATTTTTAAGCTTTTGATTCCTGGTGTTGGTTAAAAGGGTAAGGAAGAATCTGTATAATAGGGAATTTACATATTGCCTTTTGAGGAGGAGGACAGGGTCCCAGCTTTTGGAATCCGTGGTTTAGGTTAGGGCTATCATCATGCTACATGCTTCCAAGTAACTAGTTAGGCTGACTACCGTTTCATGGTTTCTATTTGTGCACTGACAGATGATCAGGTCAGGCTTCACTGCGACTGGATCTGTGTTGTGTATCTTTCTGGAATAAGGAGACTGGTGGGAGAGCAGTGCTCTAGGTGGGAACAGCGCAACTGGAGGCGAAGGGAAGCCTAGCTCAGGGCTTTCTCTTACATTTTGGACAAGCTCAGGAAATTAACTCTTTTGAGCTGATTGGAAGGGCCTACAATGAGAATCCCGCACTGGCTGGTATCTTGAGCAGTCCAGAAGAAGAGGCAAAAACGGTTGCTGTTTACAAGTTGCAAAAAGTGAATTAAGCCAAGAAAGTGTTTGAATTGATTTGCCTCAGTTGTGAAACAGTTGTATAACTAATCAGGAGCTGACAGTGGTAGAGCATTCCCTCTTTAAAGCTCAGGCAGGAAGGAGGACTGTACACAACACTGCCCTGAAAATGTGACTTCGAATAAGTTTTCATAGTTGAAGTACTGCAATTCCGGAGGAGATGAAGTCTTCTAAATAATGACGGTTTTATGGAGGAGGTCATGCTCTCCTCTCACGAAGGAAGGAGATGGAAGGAACTGAAGTGGAAACAGTTGGCAAGGCCAGCCTGTCTTGTTGTCACAAGAGCGGCAGGAAGGAGGCCTCCAAATAAACCGAAGCCCTGGGAGTGAGGCAATTACCATTTCTTCCTGCTCACATCGGATTCTTGTTCAAGGCATTTCCAAATAAGGGTTAGGAACTGAGCGCTGCAACCGCAAGATGACAGTGCAATGCTGTTAAAACCAAGACTCCTTTTTCCTTCTACTTAAAATAATCTATGTCCAGCCATGAATCAAAGCGCCTCTATAACCTGCCATGCTCTAAAATAGACTGACAGAAACCTATACAAATCCTCCTGAAAAAATAAATGATGAAAAAAGCTTTAGCTGGCAATTCCAGAGTAAGAATGATTAGCAAATTGCACTGTTGAGTTAACGTAATTTTAATCATGTGCTGCTTGTTAATCTCAAGGGAAAAAAATGCCATGATGTGTCTGTTGTGTGAGCACAAGGCACAAAAAATCACATGACAAAAATAATTTTTTGCGTAATGGTACCAGTAAAAACAAAAAAGAAAGAGAATGAGGAGCAAAATTTCCTGGCTAATATGAGTTAGCCTGAGATCAGTGGAGCTTTACTCATCTACGCCAGCAGAAGTCTGCCTTGTCACCCATACCCTCGAAGCCCTCCCCTTTAGTTTGCCAACGGTACAGCAGCAAAGAGCCGTGGAATAGTTGTTGAGATACCTCACTGAAGTAAAAAGCAAACCAATATGAGACTGAGGAAAAGAACGAAAGAGCAACTTTAGCATTTAAGACTAGGGCAGTACTGTCAGGACAGGAGCAGCTTTGAGTTGCCAGTACTTGAGCCCACTTTCACTTTGTATGAACTTTTAAATACTTGGGAAACCTTTCAGTGATGATTTGATTTCAAAAGCTATCTGGTGGCCTAAATGTCCATACCCAACAATTAAACCAATAAATTCAGAGGCCAGTCTTTAAAGTTCTGAGCTTCAAACGCTGCCACTAGTGCATTATTCATGGATTTGTTTTTTAACTTTGATATCTCTCTATGGTGTGATCTATATAGCAGAAAAGAACCCACATCTGTCTGTTTACACCACCCTGGAAATTCCTGTGGGCAACCAAAAAAGTCAGCCACAAATAACTGCTGGGCTACCAACATACATAGTATCTGGAGCGCCTCCACCCACCTGCCTTGGGCAGATCTCTAAATCTTATTTGAAAATGGGAAAACTCAGGGGTGGTAGGAGGAATAGAGGAGGGCTGGGGGAAAGGACCCATTTGAAAAACTAACCTGAAATTAGCTGAACTAGTATAATTTTTGTTTGGGTTTTTTTTTTTAAGTGTAGTAGGTTACATATGGACCCTGAGCTGAGCATCACATCATGACACAGTGCATGTCATTGAATCAGATCATTTGGCTCATGGGGATGGGGTTTGGGGTTAAATTCTTTGTGCTAAGAGTGGGCAGGTTCTTCTGAGCTGTGTCTTGAGGAAAGGTGGACAGAAAACATCCCATAAACCATTTTTAAAACTCAGGAAATATTCTCCAGTTGGATACTGGGAGAAGCTTTAAATTCCAGTTCTGCCCTAGCCCCTGGGGGCTGTCTGGTCGTTCTTGTTTTAACCAGGGGGTGTCTTTACATTATTATGGGTCTCACTGGAGTTACAATTTCCATTGGTTTAAAAAGCTTCTCAAAACATCCAAAGGTGAATTCCTAATCGAGACCTTCATTTGCCCAGGTTTTTTTACACATGTACCTGAACTAAGGCAATTGGGTAGCCTTCTCAAAAGCAATTATAGGAGTTATGTACTTAAAAGTAGGCATCCAACAAGCTGAATCCCATCCTGTGACTCCACATCCTTGAGGAGTACGGAAAATATTCCTATTTATTGAGTTGATCCTGCATTGTGCTACTTGATTTGCAATATTCAGTGAGCTCTCAACTCTGCTTTGACTATTTTTTTTCTCTCACACTAGTATCCAGTCAGTCAGATGTTCCGCTTTAACTTGATACATTATTAAAAAACTAAAGCCATGGTGCAGGTGGTACAAAATATATCATTGTCTGTAAATAGTTTTTCAGTCAGGTGTTGTATCTATTTTTCAGCCTTTAATTAGTGGTGAGGTAATTTCTCCCTTAAGCAGATCATCTTATGTGCTGGAGTATATTACACTTATGTTGACTTGTCCTCTTGGAAGTTTGTTACTCTTACAGCTTTTATCTCCTGCATCTGGGTAACCGTTTTTCGCTTCTAGTTGTGTACAATTTTCTGAGAAATACTTTTTCTTTTTTCTTAAAGTAGCATGTCATAATCATGTTTTATGAGGAGACATTTATATTTGCTAGGATCTTATGGCTAGGTGGCAATACTCTCCACATCCTGGACCTCTTAAAAAATAAAAATTAAAATTTTTTAAAAAGCTTTTTTTTTAATCTAATGTTTTTTCTTAGTCTTTCTCTTAAATCAGAAACTTAAAAACTTGATTTTTTTGTTTTTAAATCACTAACCTCCAATTTATTCATATCAAATGGAAGTCTAACCAGTTTTTGGACTTGAGGTGCCTCTTTGCCTCTTCCTGACTTTCTCCCTCGTTCTGTTTATCCTTATTGCGGAAGATGGCCACAATTCCTCCATGTCGTGCAAATTAGAGGTAGTGCTGGGGTCCCTGGCAAGTTCCCAATACAGGTCTCAGATGACTTAAATCCTTCCCATGGGTACATTGACACATTATTGAGCAATTACATTCTCCTGTGGCAGTCATCTGTGGAATAAGTAAACTCCCTCTGTTAGCCACACAATGGTATCATGCACCATAAATGCATGCTTGGCCTCCATTGTGTCAACAATCAGTTACATTCTCAAAGGAAGAAATGTGAATATAATTCTAAAACTACACTGACTAATAGACAGGTTAGTTTTATGACTTGTTTCTACCTTGAATGGCAAGATTAAATTTAATTTAAAAGCCTACCAC
Source organism: Platalea leucorodia (assembly GCF_965183815.1). NCBI lineage: Eukaryota > Metazoa > Chordata > Aves > Pelecaniformes > Threskiornithidae > Platalea > Platalea leucorodia. The sequence goes on along the minus strand of NC_138826.1, from coordinate 49,464,028 downwards.
AAAAGGAGAAGGCATATACAGGTAAGCATAAAGTTATTATTTAGTCATTGTAAATATATTATTAATTTTGGGTTGGGGGGTCAAAAAGGAGGCCAAAAGAAGAAAGTGACTTACATTTAGATCTTTTTTTTTTTTTTTTTTTTTCCTACTGACTAAATGAAATCTGGTCATAAAGATAATTTTCTCATCAGTAACTCTTGCAAGACTATGACGTACATTACTGATCATTCATAGATCTCCTTGCACAAGCAGAATATTTGTGCAACAAGATGTCAAGTAATGCTCTCTTGAAAATTAGGACATCTCTGATTACGCAGTATAGTATAGAGTTAATATTGTAATGAATTTTGTTTTTTTTTTTTTCCTCTCCCATTTAAAAACACATATGTAAATGTTTTGTAAAGCTTTGAAAACTTCCAAGGGCAGAGTGTATCTAAAAAGGTGACCTAACTTTCTGGGTACCCTTTACTAGTATACACTAGCTATCATTAATCAGATAGCCTGTGCTTGGATCCTTTCTTCAGCCTTCATGTCTCTGTGTCATTCAGTGATGTAGTTGAGGCTGATCACCTCTGACTGATATGATATTTTAATTTGCTGCCCTGTGAAACTACATCCAGTGATGCCTGCATAATGTGAAGACTGGCTTCCTATACACATTCAAGACGGGATGAGGCTAGCAAGTATTTTTACAAGGGAGGGAATTGGGAAGGCTTTAAAGCTTCACACTGTCCTCAGATAAATTTAACGGCCACCAGCTGGGTTGGGACCTCTGAAAGGGAGAAGCCCAACACTCTTTCCTGCCTGGATCACCCTGAAGATGGAGGTGGGCAGCGCTGGGTGTCCTACATGCAAGGCCAATCAGAGGTTGTTTCCCATGGATCTTACATTCTCGCCTGGGACAGAGCACAAATCCCAGTGTGCTTTTCAGGGTTTTAAAGTATTATTCAGTGTGGATGAATAACTACCCTTTGCTTTGTCATCAGAGAATATTTATGACCGTCAAAGCAAGGCTGAGTTCCTGGAGACGGGATAACGCGTGGCTTTATGCTGCCAGACAGAGAGTTCCTTTCGGTGGTCACACCAATGTTTTTTCATACTCCCACGGACACCGCAACTTTTTTGGATAAGGAAGAAGATGATGGAACACAGATGAGGGAAAGAAATGGCCTCAGAGAACTTGGATACGTGGGGGTATTTTTACCCTTTGGGGTTTTTTCTTCCTGAATTTCAATGAGTGACTTATTGGAAACTTCTTTGGGTTTGAAGTGTTTTGTTCTTGTTCCACACACACAAAACAGTTTTGGGTTGTTTTGTTAGTCTTTGTTTATAATGCAGCTGAGATAGGGTGACTTGATATTTTTAAAATAGAAAACTGATGCCTTCTGAGGGGATGGGGGGAACAGCGGAGGACTTTACTAGCTGGAAACGTGGGTCATGCCAAGGACAACTTGTTGCTGTTGTGTTGGATGTGTTGGAGATGGGGGGGAGGATTGTGTGGAAGCTGGTATGAAGGGAAGAGTAGTGCTGCTTCTCCTTGAGTGCCCAATCCACTGACCGGTCTCCAAATGCTAGACCCCAAGAGATATCTCCTTCTATTTATTACCCTTTTTTTCTCTCTTTCTTTTAAGGCAAATCTTCAATTAAATTGTTCCAACCCACATTAGCAACTATCAGGCACTGAATGCCAAACAGATACCTTCTATTTCATTCACTGCTGTCCTGCTATCTCCTATCACTCCCTAAAAAAAAACCTAAAAAAAAAATCTGGTCTTATTGTTGAGGTAACAAAGTTAATGGGATTATAAATCCAGTTGTGTGCATTGCTACACAAGAGAACCCTCACAGAAAATGTTCAGCATCTTGCCCCTTCTCATTTTAATCATTACTGGAGCCAATGAGGCACTGTGAATTTAGGAGCATGCTGTTTTGGAGCCTGCTACAGACTGGAGGCTGCCCAGTGCACCCAGGTGTAATAGCAGATTGTCAGAGAAATAAATTGTCAATAAATTGGCAGCTGTGCTGTGGAACAGAAGGATAATACACCAATGGCAGAGAGTCTTCCAGGGCTTACTGATCAAATCAACAGCAGGAGTCTCCACACGAGACCTGTTTGTTTCCATTTTATGCTTGTTAGAAAGAATGCAGTCCTGTTTTCGATGTTGTGCAACTAACTTCATGAGTAGCATGAGTAAGGCATTCTGTTTTTTCAAAATGATCACCCTTGGAATAACTTAATAGTTTGAAATGAGTATTTCCTCAGCATTTCTGTGTCTATAATGTAAAGAATATGGCAAATGCTATGATAATGGAAGGCATAACTAAAATATTGACAAATGATCACTGTAAGGTAAGTCTCTTTGATGATAATCCTCTTTTCCTTATCTACTGTCATTGCCATTCCACAGCTTCCTCACTTTTCTATGGGAACTGGTCAAACCGGAGACAGGGACCAGAAATTAGTGGTAGTATTGAAATAAACATTGTTCTGAGATTTCTGAATAACACATTCCTACTGGTGCTGGTGGGGTTCAAATACAAATTCGGATAGGCTTTGCTAGCTCCTGCTGGTGGACTAAGAGAGAGAGAGAAGGTGGCCTTGGTTTGGCATATCCATTATTACCTGATTTTGTTGTTCAGAAATAGTTGAGATTTCATATATTTTGAGAAGTTTAGCAAAGGTACACTTTGTGCAGATTCACTTCAAACATCAGCAGATGCTGAGAGAGCCAGGAAATAATGTTGGACAGGGCAGTATTACAGTCATTCTTTCTACCACTTCCTTTCTAGCTGATGTAAACAAATGCATGTTTTTATGTTCTTTCCCTTGGGAAAGGGAGAACGCTGAACTCAAATGATCAATATGTGGTTTTTCCATGGTTACTCAGGAAACTTCATCCCAAAAATCTTTTTTAATCACAAGTTGTCTGGCATCCATTGACAGGATCCAGCTTTTCATTTTCAGTCCGCTGTAAGTTATGGAATCTGGCTAACAGGAACGAATCTGGATGAACTGGTTTATGGAACAGTAAAGCCAGGTATGTGTATTTGTGAAAATTAAGGAGTTTTTAAAAGGGAAATAATCACTGTTTTTAAAATGGTGATTAATTTTAAATTTTATATGCACTGTAGACTTCCATATTCATTTATTGCTCTATACAAACATTTTTCATGTTTGTTTCATTTTTTTCCTCAGCATTTTTAGCAGATTTATGGAAGCTGGATTTTGATGGCTTCTGAAGCGCTGCAATTGCTTTTCACTTAGCAAGAACCCGAGGCACTCCATGTGTGAATGCGAGGTGCAGCAAGCTGTTTTGTGGTGATCGGTGCCAGGACACAATGGTATGCAATTTCTGGATTGTATTTCTGGTGTGTGCTTTGCAGCTCTAGACAAATCACATCAGGGAGGTTTTCGAAGACACGCGTCTGGTATTTATTTCCCATTGACACACAATAACATGAAGTGGTTAACAACCAGTTGTATTTTTCTGAATCCCTCCCATACAGTCTTTCTGTTTCCATGTTCTCAGTTATCCCAAATAAAAGGTGAAAGCTTTGGGGGTTTCTTCCCTGGAATTTAAGTTCTGCAAAAATATATTTGCAGAGGTGACATTTCCTGCATGCCCAAGAGCACTGGCAGCTCGCTCCTGCAGCTGGAGCTGGCTGGATGAAGCTGCTGGGCACCAGAGTGAGTGTGGACCTCCCAGACCAGATAGGAAAGGGGTTTCTGAACCACAAGTACTTTCAAGACACTAATGGACAGAGAAGACTCACGTACAATGCTCAGTTCGGCAGTTATGCTGCCAGATTTGCAGGCTCAACAAATAGATTGTGAGGCAGATTGCGCTCAAGAGGTTGGGAGGAGGTGGGAGGTCTATGGGGAGGTGTTCATAGGACTGGCGAGAGGTGGGCTGACAGTGCCGTGTGTCTGGGAACAGTGGTGGAAGGGCCTCCTGGACCTCCATCCAGGTTTGAGGGGGGGGTTAGGGCTTGTGAGGCTGAACATGGAGGTTATCGGAGATAAGAACTGGTGTTTTCTAATGGTATCAATAGCTCTTTTAACAGAGCATGGTGAGGGCAAACAATATATACAGGTACAAAATAATAATACAAGTTGGAAGACACGGTAGTCTTGTGGTTCAGACAGTGGATAGGAATCAGGAGTTCTTGGATCAGTTTTTGACTTTGCCACAGGCTTCCTGTGTTACTTTCAGCCAGTCACTTAATCTCTGCATCCACCGTCTGTGAAACAGTAAGGCTTGGAACAGTTTGTGTCTCTGAAAGCATGTATCTCATTTAGCTGTTATTATAAAAGTTAAATATTAAGGAACTGTTACATTATCATAGGATAGAACCATGCCACGTCTATTTTCACTGTGAACTTTGTTCTTTTGCTATTACATTGTTATTCAGGAAAAACAACGTTTTCACTACGTAAAAATAAGTTAAGCAGAAATTCAGGATACATGCCATGAGAGCCATACTTGTGGATCTGATGTCTGACGCTAAAATAAGAGATGCCCATTAAATACCACTGGAAAGACTTCAGTAGTGATTGTTCAACAAAGTGAAGCACAGGTCTGGACATTGAAAGTAAATAAATAACACCAGGCTCTGTAGAAATCAGTCTCCCAAAGCTGTTCAAAAAGTTCAGTCACTTGTGCCTGAATGTAGACACTCTTCATCCACTTGTCGACAGGCATGCTGCTCTGAATTCTTTCTTCAAATTTCCATTAATATTCTGTGTCAGAGAAGGGAAATAACTTAGATAAGATCAATTTTCAAACATGTTTCTTCAGGAAGGAACTAAAGAGTGAACCTGAAAACTACCACCTGGAATGTAAAAATTCTGATCTTTGGTAAAATAAAGGAACTGCTGTGTGAGATGAAAAATGTCAATATATTTGGAGGACAGGTGAGTTTGCCAAACTTGACTTATTTGCAAACTTCAAGTCTGTCTTTTAACGTGTGCAGTCGGTTTGTGAGGAGGTGCTTCCACGTGTAGGAAACACTGATTAAAGTCAAAGCAGTTTACACTATTCACATTATGAAACGTGGAAGCCTTCTGTGATGGCTGGCAGTCCTGTGTAGGGGAGATAATGACAGAGGCTTTTGAAAAGGTCAGTATGGGTTTAATTCTATTTTTCAGTATTCATTAATACTATGGGAAGAGGTAATTACCTAGTAGAAGACTGGACTAGTACATCTACCCAGCAGAGCTGAAGAGACATCTGTAGCACAATTACAGATGCCTAAACGGGCAGGGAAGCAGACAAAGTGTCGCAGCTCGTGTGCCATTCAAAACCAGCAGTCTGGCCAAGCCCGCTCTACCAGCGTCTTCGTTCTAACCGATAAGAAATTTCACAGCATAAAGGCAGCTTCCAAGGGGTGTAACCCTGAAAGGCACATCTCTTCTCACCTCCCCCTCCCAGGCCCAACCTAGCAGTGCGAGCTAGTAATAATGGCCTTAGCATTTTACAGAATTTCAAATATTTCACCTGTGTTGTGTCTACGTTGTCACACGCACTGATGTCTCATCCCTGAAGCATTCGTATTGCTGTATTAAGTACCCTGTCTCAGCTATCTCAGCTTGCTCTCTGGATTTTTTTTTTTGGTGGGAAATACTCTTTGGAAAAAGGCCTCACCTTTTTTCTTCACTGAGTATTTAATATGGTCCACAGACTATTTCAGACTGGTTATGAACAACTCCAGAGCAATGTTTTTGAGAACTTTTGCTCTGAGATCTATAATGTAGGTCTCTTTCCAAAAACTCTAGAAAGCATGGCTAGAACCATCAAATCAGGGAGGTATTCAGTTGGAAAATCATTCACCTTTAGTGGAAAAAAGATCATCTGTATTCTTTGGATGGCCTTTTGTAATGCAGGGACTGTTACAAACCTCAAAACCAGAGAACTCCTTCAGCTTCTGAAACTGCTGCAGATTTGCACAGTTGTGTTCTTGGATGGTTTGGCACAGCTTTAGCAACGCAGAGCCTTGCTCCAAGGCATCTTTGTATCCCTGCCTTGTCTGCTGGGACAGATGTGTTTGGTGATGTTTTGAACCTACCGTGAATTACTTGTGTGCCTTGCTGCAGTAGCATCTTCCACAACATATGTTAAGTTACTTCTGCGAATAGAAGTTATATTTTATAATCACTGGAGTTAAATCATAGCAGATCTGGCCGCTGCAAACTTGAGTCTCCAGAGTCTAAAATGCTTGGGATTTTTTTTCTTTCTTTCTGTGGAAATGTCAGGAACCAAACACCATTAGAAAGGAGGCATAGTTTGAAGCAAATTAAATTAAAAACTTCAGATGGAGATTTGCTACACCTTATGACTCTACTTGGAGTTGCGCAGTCAGAGCCTTTTAGCAGCCCAGAGCCCTGCAACAGTAGACAAGGGGCACAGAGGTCCTCCCTGCAGGAATCCCATTGCCAGGAACAGCTTGATTTGTGCAATAACCTTCCAAAGAAGTAGCAGAAGTCATTGCTTGGAAGGGCCAACTAGACTTTATATGGTAGTAGTGTAATATACTTCGGAAAAACATATTATAATGGATCACGTATGATCTAATAGATCCTTTCTACCTATTTTCTCTGATACATGTGCTGAACCTTAAATACCACGTGACACTAAATCCACACTGTAAGGCAAAAGGCTTCATTTTACATTAGTCACTCAAAGATCAAACAGATTCCGTGCCTAATGATGTCTCTGACAGTGGAAGGCAACAGAATATTTTAATTAAAAAGCTAAAGCAAAGCACTAATAATACATGTTATCTCACTAAAACCACAGTCGTCTCCCCTGCAGCTACCGGATTTGCCAAAAAAATAAAAATCCATAGAATAATGGATTAAAGATGCTTTCCAGCCAGAAAGCTTCAGACAATACATTACCAAAATATGATTCTCAATAGGAATATTGTGAGGAGCATCATCATTTAGAAACCTAGCCAGCAAGCATCAGATTCATCTTTTTTTTTTTTTTTTTTTTTTTTTTTTTTATCGTTGGACGCTGGCAGTACTTCTCTCCAGATGTACCATTTGGCACATTAAGCAATTCTTTTCTTAGAAGGGGAACCTATGGTTTTGCCATGTAATGCAAAACACCAATGGAATCACTACATAAGCAAAATGCCAGTAATGGTATAGTGGTCCAGCCACAAACATTGGTATGTTAATTTTGTTTTATTTTTCCCAGTGTGTCATCTGTAGTACTGTATTTTGTATCAGGCCTATGGCTGGGCTGTTTAGTATCAGATTTTAAAGTGCATTTTCAGCGAGAGATTAAAGATAGGAAACTAATGGTTTTGATGCTTTAAAAAAAAAAAAAAGCTATACTTAATATGGATCTAACTATCATTTTAGCATGATTTTAGAGACCAGGTCAAATTTTCCCCTCAATTATAGCTGTTCAACCTTTCAGCTGCATGCATGCACTTTTTATAATGGTATCCAAATACATTGGAAAGCAAGTAGTTTACGCTAAGGCTGTGGCTTATACTTGCCATTGCTTCCTAAGAGTAACTATGCCTTCAAATAAAATTTTGATTTATTCGTAAGTAAGAAGATGAAAATAATTATAGCATAGTCAGTTTGTAGATGGAAGGCAGTGACTGGCCTCAATCCTCTCTGCTATCTTAGTTCTCTAATGGATCACTAGATTGTTTAGTTCTTGCAAATGCAGCAGTAGTAGCTCTTATGTTGTATCTGCTGTATTTCAGCTTACTTTCTGAATTTGTTCTATGCTATTGATGTTGTATGGAAAGGAAAAAAGTTGAAAAAAAAAATTGTTTTCAGTTCCTTTGTTCTTCTGGCAGCAGAAAAAGTGGGGAGGAATTACATAGTGAGGGATTTTATCTATATCATCTCTCTGTTTTTGCATGCAGAAGCAGAACATGATTTTTTCTTTTTTTTTTTTTTTTATTTGACTTTTCGAGATGAAGATGGGATTTAACCTACGATTTCTTCTGTAGACCTTGTTGAGGGCCATCCAAGATGAAGGCTTGTTTGTATTAAGTGCTGCTCACATGTACTGCAAGGCAGCCCTTGCCCAGGTGTGCTTCAGTCTAAAGAGCAGCAAAAAGGGTTGGGGGAAGGAGGGCAAGCCAGGGTAGGCAGAGAAGGATGGTGATTTGCACAGGTCCAAGAAGCACATCAGCAGGAATATGGTCTGTGTTTTTCTACACACACACACACACCCCGCCCCCATAATACTCGGGATTGCTGGAAGCTGAGAAGGAATATTTCAAGGAGGATTGTTTTATTCTTGCTATGTTTCTCATACACCTACCCTAGGCATCTGCTGCTGGATACCATCAGAGGCAGGATATTGGATTAGATGGTGGTTTGGTCTAACCTGGCATGCTCTTATATAGTAGTTTCCTAAGATGGGAATCTGTTTTCTCACCCATCTTATGTCAAGTAATCATAGAGCTTGTTCCCTTTTCCTACTGCCTTTGCCCTGCTGTAATGCTTCTGATGCCGTTAGTCTTGTTTCTGGTTTATGTGTTGTAAGAGAATTGTGGCCATAATCTCTCATCAGCTAGCCACAAAATATGGCAGACGATAGGCTGAAGGAGTGAGTGCATGCCCTGCAGTTCCGTGGCAATCCTGCTTCTTGCTGCGTTAGACCAGTCCTGGGCACACATGAGGTCCTGAGTTCCCCAACTTCCTCTGGTAAGGACTTTCGTGTTGGTCATTGGGAAGCGTTCTCCGGATGATTATTTAGAGACTCAAGATGGTAAGAAATGCTTTTGCACCTGGCACAAATGGTGACAGCATTACTATAATTTCCCTCTTACTATAATTTCCCCACTTCCCTCTGTCACTATACACTGACTCTTTATGTGTATTACAGAGTATTTCTTCCCATCAGTAGGCCTACTCTTTCCCCTGTCTGAAGCTTTTTGAAGAATCTCTGCACTTCACACAAAACATATTATTTTCAGTTCCCTATATGAGGAGGGGGTAGCACTTCCCATGGGACCATGGCCACGAACAGCAGGACAACTGCTTCCTCCCAGCCGTGGGGCCAAGGGAGAAAAAGGAGGTTGGCTATGCAAATAATAAATTCTTCCTTGGCAGGGCTGCTCTTTGCACTGGGAGAAAGGTTGTCACCTTGAGGAGAGAGCAGCAACATACTGCCCAGCCTGACTCCTGCCTTGGGTTCCCTAGTATTTTTCTGTTTGTTATAACAAATATCTTGTAATTCAAGCTCTCTGTAGGTGGGGTCAGACTTTGCTCAGTAGAGTTTCGGTAGATAGCAGGTTTCTTTCTATTTAATATGACAGGTGTTTAGTTTTTAACTGGCTCCTGCCACTCACCATAAATCTCACCTTTCCTCCTCCCAAGTTAAATATGTTAGTTCTGGCTTTTGCCTGTCCACGCAGTCTGAAAATGACAGCTTCTGATTACCCACACATACAAAGCGGTGGAAGATCAACAGTAAAAAAAAGTGATTTCTGTCCAAGTTTCTGCTTAAATTAGGTTGTGTGGCCTTTCCAGCTTGATTAACTATGTAATTAATAATGACCAGGTGTGGCAGGGTAGGCACTTTATTCTGGCTTTTTTTTCTGTCCCATGAATGCTGGGAAAGAATGCAAGGAAGGCACTTAGTTATGAGAACACTTTTCCTCTCCTGTTGGTTCAATTCCTAAAATCTGGTCATGTTTTAAACCCCCAGGAAGAGGAACAAGCAAAATTTCATTACTTCTCTTCAGGCCTGTAAAGGCTAAAGGCTAGACGATTTCTGAAAGAAAGCTAATCCTTACTCCTGGTCAGCCGCAGGAGTGAAAACGACAGTGCTAACACTGTACCTTGTTTTGCTTTTTCTTTTTTCTTTTTTTTTTTTTTGCTTTCTCTTTGAAGTAAACGACCCAGGGCAAAACATGGTTGTGAAGGTTTACAACTACCCTTGGAGTTGAAGTGGAGAGAGTCACCACCGTGTTGCTGTAAGTTCTGTCATGCTGATAGAGCGTGGGGAGACATGGGATGCATATTCAGGGTAAACTACTTTTAAAAAAAGTTGATAGCTAAATGTTTCGAGCCATATTTAGGCTTTTCTCACACCCATTTATGTTGTAGCAATGATCCCCTCGAGTTGTAGGGTGCCTGGGGTGGGGGGATTGAGGAAGACTGTGAGATTACTATGGGATCGTTTCTTTGAGACAAATATGTTAAATACAGTTAAAGTTTGAATTGGCATGTGAATATAACTCAAAGTACTGGCACTGCTTTACTCACCAGTATGTTATGAGTGAGAGTGCATCCATGAAAGAAATGTCGATTAGGCAATCAACCTGTGTAAGACTTTTCCCTGTGGCACACCATCTAATCTTCATATTTGCTATATTTTCATAAGACTTAGGTAACTAAACCTACATATTCTCCATTCCAAAGTCCATTCCATTTTTTAATACTTTTCAGTTAGAGGTGGCTTTTCATGCCTGGCTGTCATCCAAATTGCATGTTGAAGGCATTTTTGATGAAACTTGAAGTTTTAGAGTGTTAATAAAGTGTTGCCTGCTAAAATAAAGCCAGATTGGTTCAACATTAATGCTAAAGAGTGTGTAAATAGTAAAGGCTGAAATGTCAAAACAAATAAAGATAAATAAAAAATATCACCCTGTGCTCAAGGTATGTTGGTGACATTTCACAAGCTATTTTAGTGAAGACTATTAAAAATGATGCATTGCCATATGGTGAATATGTCAAGCTTCCCTTCTACTGCTGCTATTCGTATGTCAGAGGATTCTTCTATAGTCAAACAAAATCACATCTTATGTTATTTTCCTTCAAAATCTTCCTTGAGCCTGCACTGCAAGAATGCCTACAAAGAAAGTTTTGTCTAGAGCTTGTTGCAGGTGCTTTCACAAGGCTGTTCTCCTCCTTTGTCCCTGTGCAACTTGTGTCCTTTACCTGTCTGCCTGAATCTACACCATCTCTCTTGACCCTTTATTTGGAAGTTCTCTGAGGCAAGAACCAAACTTACTTTCCAGGTGCATACAGCACCTAGATCCTTGCCCATAATTAATGCCCACTCTCCATACATCCAACAGCATATGGTACTTCCCAAGAAGAATAAGTCCTTTCCTTAAGAGAGGAGTTAGGTTTGTCTTTTATAAGGTCAGTCTTTTAGCTTAGTCATTTGTTTTGTATGTTATTACAGCTTTGGCACAAAAGCAGTGGTCCCTTTATATGAGGTTTCACTCATGAAGAAGAGATGGCTAGCTCATTGATAGGACCTACTCTGTGGGCTTTCCCCTTTACCTCTGCCCCACACTCTTCCACATGCTTTTGTCCAAAAACCTTGGTGCTGTGGGCGCAATGTGCAAAATGGGATTTTTGGTGCTTTGTCCTCCTGAGTTCTTTGGGATTATGATAGACCATTTCATGGAGACTAGCACAGAGATCAAGAGGAGAATGATGCTGGTGCTGATTCCTGACCCACTGAGATCCAGTGGGTACATTTTCATTTGGTTTACATGATTCACTGACAAGTGTCGTGCTAGTATGTTGTTCCTCTCCAGATGAATGAAACCTTTAAAGGCTTTTCATGTATTACCAAAGAAACTGGGTTCCAATAACGTCAAGACAACCTTTTACCACTTTTTAAAGATGCCTTGAAGAGCATGTAAAATTAAATTTTACATCAGTTTTAATATTCTTTCATACTACTAGGCTCCACTTTAATATCAAAAGCAGCTATTGAGTGAGGTTGGATTTGATGTAAAGAATAACATTATGTCACAGGAAAGGAAGGTGCTGCTTAACCACTAAAATCTTTTTAAAATATTTTTCTGAGTAGATTTGTTACTAATTATACTATATAAATTTAAGAGTGGAAATTTGGTTTCTCCATCATCATAACTTGCATGTCTAATATTTTGCACTGAGCTTTGGAGTGTAGCTGAAGTGCAACTCTCCCTGGAAATTTGTTTTTAATATAATCCCATTTTCTAGTTAAACATTGCAAATGAAATATACTGAGCAAGAAAAAGAGGACTACTTTGTTTGGAGTACTCTATAGGCAGAAGATTGCCTGAGGACTTCCTTATTGAGTGTACCTTATCTCACCGTGTATCCAGTAACAGATCGAGTTGGAGTGTAAGGTACCTCAAGTTCTGTTTGATTTTCTTTTTTTCTTTTTTTCATCTCCAACTACATGGATTAGAGCTATTAAGATGTTAGTCTAAGTCACAAGAGTTTTGGAGACCGGAAATACTTGATTTCAGTAGTTGAATTTAAAGTTATCTGAAGGTAAATATCTCTTATCTAGACGGTGTGTAAATTGTGTATTCATCTGATTTTCTTTCCTTACTGGATATCATTTTCCCTTGGTGAGTGGTTCGTTTGGCTTCCTAAGCAGAACTAGACAAACTCCCAAATCACTTCATGCTTTCAGTGAGCTGTGCAACCTTTCTCTTTTTTATTTTCTTTAATCATTCTTTTCATGCTTCCGGAACGATTGAGCTGCAGTATTGCGAAAGTTTTACTATCACCTTCTGCGTGCTTGTCTCAAACTTCATATCTTAAAATTAGTGAGTTTGATATTCAGCTACCATCTCTCTCATAATGCATGCTTTGGGGTTTGTGATTTCTAACGTGACTGCAAACATTACCTTTCTAATGATACCTTGTATTGGATTAAAAGATGCAAACACCAGAATTGTGAATACTAGAGTTATGTACCCTTACCAGTCTGGGGAGCTGTAAGCTACTCCTGTAAATTCTTCTTCAGGTTTCCCAAAGATAATACCTTGCCCAAGTCCTTTATTGAATGGCTATTGTCTGTTGCTAAATAGTTTGTGTAGAGCCCAAAGCTGACTAAATTCCAATGATAGTCCAAGTTTTCAAAAAGTGTGTGAGTGATGGATACTATACTTGTTGCGTGGGCATTTTTACAAGTACTGTGTGTGGATACACCTGCATATTTGTTCTAATAGCAAGTAATTATAAGTAATATCAATAAATATCAGTAATATATTCGTTAACCCAATGCTTTCCAGAGGACGTTTCTACTTTGAAAAGTCATTCTGAAAATATTTCACCTTTCCTCCATACCATTATCGCTTCATAACATACCGTTATCGCTCCATAACACACCATTATCAGCAAATACCTGATAACATATCCCTATATGCTTGCTGTTGTGAAAGAAATTAATATTTACTACTTTTATTGCTGCAAGCACTGCCAAAGCGTGCAGCTGTCTCAGTTTTGGAATAAGTCTTGGCATTGTTAACTATTTTGCTACTGTGGATGCAAATCCTGCCTTTAATTTACCCTTGTTCTACCTTATTGGAAACAGGGAGTTGTCCACATTGAGTTGAGGGCAGAGTTTGGCTCCAGGAATCTCTGTTACTGGTGATGCTATGCAGGCGAAATGAAAACCAGCTTGACTGCAGTCAGAGTCCAGGCTAACTTTTCTCAGCTTGGCAACCATAAGCACCATGCTGCTCAATAAATTGGTATGAGGAACGATTGATGCACTAATGTTGCTAGGTTGACTGTGTACTATGGTCATACAATTAAAGTTGTTAAAAAAAAGAAAATTCTCCCAGCAGCACTAACTGGATCTTCTTGCAATCCCTGCCCATTCTCTGCATGTACAAAGCTGCTGCTTCTGCATTTACTAGGATAAGGGGCATAGAAAGTACTGCATGGAGACACTTGTTTTCATCATAATTCTTGATGCGCTTTCCGAACTACGAAATTAGGAGGCTGACATGTCCTCCTTTGAAATCCCAGATGAGGGATGGAGGTAGGAGGTGGAAGTTTGGTACCACCCACATATATCTCAAATCATGTAAAAGCAACAGGAATTTGGAGGGACTGTAGCAGCAAAGAATGTAGGTGTAGTCTCAAAATCACATGAAGCTACCACTGCTTTAAAGATCTGTCTTAAAAATCTGAGTGTGCTGATTTACCAGCTGATGAACTTTGAAAAGCCCCATTTTCAATGTCAGTCATACAGAAAAAATGGGGTCAATACTCCAGTTCTGTGGCCTTTGTACTATTTTTTCTACATGATGTAAGTGACGGTCTCCAATGCTGCACGGCCTTCCTGAATAGGAATATTGATACACTTCCAGTTAGGCTGTGACAGCGATTCACTTTTTGGTGGCATTTGTGCAGCCTCCCCTGCCAAAGTTGTGCAGCTGCTTTGTATTTCATCTTGGGAGTAGCATTTCCTTGAAACCAGTCTTCAGGAATCCAGTGTGTAACTTGGAGGGGGGGAGGGTATCCTCAATTTCATTAAAATCATATCCAGGACTTTTGTGGAGGAAAAGGCTTGGAGAAAGGGGAGAAGCCAGTGTGCTATTAATGAAAACATTAGATTCCTTGCAGAAAGCCACTTTCCTCACAAGGCAAACACCAAAAAGAGGAAGAAGTCATTCTTGGGTTTCTGATTTCTGTGGCCCTTTGAGCTGATTTGCAGCCGTGAGAAAGGTGCCAATATCTTTGTATTGTTTGGCAGGGAAAAGATTACCTTGTAACTCATCTTGTCTGGCTATGGCCTGGCACTGGATCATGACCAGGTTGATGGCAGCCTGACAGTTTTAAAAGAATATGTTGGCATTTTATGAAAAGGGAAGTTATTACACTTGAAAGGAAGTAAAAACAAAAACAGAAAACCTACGCTTGTCGGTTTTATGGCAGAGAGGCAGTAAAAATTCTGGCACATTACTTCAGCCAATCCCTGCAACAAATTAGTGAACTAAATTGATTGCAAAATCAAAGATGAATTTACATAAGCATTTGTGTTTTAGTTACCCTGCTCCTACAGTGTGTCAGACACTCAAAAGAGTCAACCCCATGTCCCTTGCAGTTAAAATTAGTTTACAGCCTAAATTTAGATGTGTGGCAGCAAGAGGGGAGCATGGAAAGAAAAGAAGAGCATGGGAAGGGATGGGACCTCCTGGGTCACTGGCTCCAGTCCCTCCCAGTCTCAGGAAACCACATTGTGTTACCCTCTTTCAGACTGTGTTACAATCTTGACATACCGTTAGATGATACAAAAGATGGGGGTTTAAATTTACAGATTTGTCCCAGTCCAGTATAGTTTTCCTCTGTCTCCCTTAGCTGTGGGATTGGACCAATGCTGAGGCTTATCACAAGTTTTTGCTGGTGGCTGTGTTTGACAATGAGGCAACGTGCCAGGGACCCGGGGACTGTGGAGGGCAAAGGCGGCAACATTGGCAAGCAGAACATGAAGAATGAGGACTCAGGGTAGCTCTTCCAGCAGCCAGGAGGAGCATGAAGTCGGAAAATATGTTTCCAAACATTATTTCTCTTTCTGTTCCCAACCTGCTGTCGGAGGAGTGAAAGCAGATCCCCTACCCTGCAGTGCAGCCTAGGCTGAGCTAAGGAGGCTTGGTTACTGGGGACAGGGTGAACTGGTGCCTGGGGAGCCCCACGCTGCGCCGGCTGTGTGGCTTACCATTTCCATGCTAGCTTGAGTATCCCTACGTTGTGCGCTACACCGTCCTTGGCAACTCGTTCTCATGCCATCCTTCAAAACCCTTCAGTAAGTATCTTCACCTTCACACTCGTGTGGGACTTCAGTATATGAATAAGGCGTACAAAGAAGGGTTTCTTGGTGAGTGCCACGGCCTCAAAAGTGGTTGTGAATTATTTTGCTTTGTCAGTCAGAACTGTAAACTGCAATCGTATGGCTTTAGCTCCAGAGAGGGCTGAGTGGAGTTCCTAGCATTATAGCGTGTTTTTACTCAGGCGACATAGCCAAAGCAAATGATGAAACCAGACTTCTTCTTGTGGTCAGAAAGAAACAAACAATTTGTTTTGATTGAAGGCTCAGTGCTGTGGAGAGGCCTAGAGTTATGAGCAGCTGCATAGGAAGCACAATGATATGGGCTAGTGGTTGCCAATACGAGTTACATCCGTCGCAACACAACCTACAGCACAATGAGTGGCTGGAGTGCTGAGAGCAAGGCTTGCAGTGGAGAGAGAAAGAGATCTGTCACTTCTGGCAAGAGGATGACTTGGCCAAAGTGATCTGCTATTCTTAATGCCAATCAAGATTTTTGAATATTGAATGTAATTGCCTGAGTAGATGCATATAATCTTCAGACTGCAGTAATTTTCTACAAGAGTTATGTTTCCTGTTTTGGAAAGGAACAGTACGATGGCGAGTGCATTGGGTCAGTAACACATGCTGTTACGCCAGAGAATCAGTGTTGCTTATGCCTGCATCCCTACAGTGCCTGCATCATCTGGATAACGCAGCCTTGTGCTGTCTGAGGCTGGCAGCTTTTTATTCTTTTCTATTTTTCTGTGGAACAGGACTGTCTCTGTGCCTGAAGCTGTGGCCCAAAGCAGTCATTGCCCCATCTCCGTTCTGCCCAAATGGCACTGGTGTCTCCCGTTCAGCTAAAACTATGGAAGATGCAATATACATTTGCATTTAAGAATAACTTCAGCTTAATTTAGAAGATTTAGGTAAGGCAGAGGCCTTAGTGAAGGAGTTCCTCCCTTTGCGTTTCACTTTCAGTTACTCTCTACTCTCCTGTAATATGCTATTGGACCAAAGGGGGAACATTTGTCCAACCACTGTGAACTTGCTTTGCAAAGTTCTGCACGATAATATAAACCGTAGTGAGTTGGGTGAACAGAGCTTAATATAATGCCGCAGTAGCAGTTGGGCCTCCAACATTGGAATGCACTTCAGCTTGTCTTTTAATGCTGTAGTTCCCCTTTTAGTTGTTTATCATTGCCTCCTTTGAAATATGAGCTTGAAATCAAAATGCCCTTGCAATGGATTACTGTTGTACTTGACAAGGGCATACTGGGCATACGAGTTCCTTAATGGCTAATGGTTTAGGTGGAACCTGAAGCACATTAAGTGAATACTTTTTATTTATGGCATGTGTGCAGAAGACAGAACTGTGATTTTAAGGCTTTCTATTGCAAAATTTGCTGGGAGTTTCTCCCAGAAATAGTTGTGAGCTCAGAGCAGGTAGATGTGCCCCTGTATACTGGCAATGTTCTGTGGGAAGGTCACCATTGTTCCTCTCTGAATGCACCTTTGAGATTGGACTTTGTTGGTTCTGTGCTGTAATCTACTCTGAATCCTGTCACGTTTAGAAATCATCTCTGTTGTCCTTTGTTTTGAAGATGGATTTCATCTAAAGCTTTGTTCAGGTGAATCGAACTTGCTAATTTATCTATGGTTTCATTTTGGAGGGTTTACCAAATATACATGCATTTTCTTTAGATGCTAAAACCAAAGTCTGTTATGTTTGGTATTGAACTCAATATAGGAAGTGTGGTTTGGGTATGCTCAGATTCCTTAAGGGATTTTAGGCCTAAGGACTCCTCCTAATTTGTAATTCCCAAATAGGCAATTTTGCATGAGTTGAGAATAAAGACTCCCTTTTCTGATGAGAAGGTTGCAGTCCTGTACAAGCACAGTGGAAAAACTTTAGGTACTTAAATATATATTTACACTGACAAAAGTTTTGCCTAGACAGTGTGTTTGTGAAAGATGTGCTCAGACTTTGAGAGTCCAAATTTCACCTGAAGAACATCAGATGCTTATGTTCAGACTTTGCCTTTTATCATGGGGTTGATGGGGAAGGAGGGGAGTAACTGGTCCTTAATGTCTCTGTGCCTAGGTCCTATTTTACAGATGGGAGATTAATAACACTTCTTAACCATTCAGAGGTATTGTTAAGATAAATATTTGAGCAAACAAATAGCGTGGTAATATAGTGGTCATACATATGGTGAAATATAGTGAGCACCTAAGCCTCTATCTGTCGAAATCTCTAGTTGTTTCATGAAAGCGTAGGTGAGTAGAAGAATCAGAGCTGCCACTTAAAAATGAGATTTGCATAAAGCTGTGTTGAAATTGCTTCCTGGGAATGGTAGCAAAAGGAATTTCTACAGAGCTTGTTATTAAGGAAATCATGTTAGAAAATGTGCTGATTTTTACTTTGAAGCCCTTACCAAGAACTAAAACATGAATAAATGAAGTTTAGAGTCCACACTTACTTGCAGAGCTTTACTATCCACCAATTGTCCATCTGTAAGTTAGATGTTTGTCTGTCCCTGTAAATCTATGCAATGAAATATGGCCAAGACCAGCAAGAGCCGTGTATCAGGATGGGAATTGCCTGGCAGGCCGCCTTGCTGCTCCAGAATACCATCAAGCTGTTCAAATAAAGATGAGCCGGGACAATGTAACAGCTGGCCGAGATGAGCATGGGAAAGAAAAATATGGTGACAGGAGATGCAGAAGTGACTCGGTGTGTTGGCATTCCTTTCTTTTCAGGGCAAGGACATGTGAAAGAGCTTGTCACCAACAGAAAGACCCTCTCACGTTCTATTGTGGTGAAACCTTCGGCCTCCAAATAATACCACAAGTTGTGTGTTTCCAGATGTAATTGGCATATGCACATTCTCACACCGCGGGAATTTGACTTTGTCTTCTCACACCACAGCCTTGGCGACTCACTGTTTAACTTTGGCAGAGGGTTGGGGGTTTGCTTATTTTATATTTTCAAATGCGCGTTTCTGGTAAGTTGCCTTTCCTTTTAGCATTAAATTATATGCAGGCTGAGATCCTTCTTTTGTGATTGATTAACTGAAACTCATTGGTAAATCTTTAAAATGAGAAGGTTTTCTAATTTCCATAGGTTGACTGCACTATGGGATTAGGAGACTCACCTTGCACCTCTAACCATCTGAGCTCAAACTTTTAGTTTAGTGTCAGCAAGGCTAATTCCAGGGAAAAAGTGGAACAAAAGAAGAAAATAATAGTATTTATAAGGAAAAAAAAATGTAATATACAATAGGGGTTTTTATCCATCTGTATTTAACGTGAAAGCCTGTGTTGATTAGGGGCTTTGTGAAAAGTTGATTTTCCAGTTCAGCAAAACTTTTAGAAAAAACACTTGCTTCAGGTCAACTGCAGCTAGTTTCCCTCCCTCTCGCTCATTAAAATGAAAAGCAAGTGTTCCCACTTCATTCAGCCTTGAATGACCTGTTTGATCTAAAGCAGAGCTTCTCCCAGAGCTAGGTCGTGGTCACCGGACTCAGGAGGATTCTTAATTTCTGTGACTGAGATGGCTCTTTGGGTCACACATAATTAGGCCCCAAAACAAGGAATGCAGTCCAGGGTCCCACCCCTAGATGGGTGTCTATCCACTGGGATGTCAGGGCTTGTGGGATAAGTTTTCATCAGCCTCTCCTGAGGAGCAGCTTCACTTTGTATCAGATATCTGTTGAGCCAGAGAATTAGGCAGGATGTCGATCTGTAGCTGATGGAAGGAGAAGGTCAAGAAAACAAATCCTCCGACAGTTATATAAAGCAGAACGTTGCTGAGTAGTATTAAGATGCTGTCTTCGAGCATAGAGCAACGTTAGCACCTGAACGGGTAGAGTCACTAGATTAGATTCACTCTTTGTGGAATAACTTTTCCAGATGGCCATAAATTGACTGTTTAATTACAATGTTAAGTAGGGTTTATTTTTTTCAGTAATAATTTTGGTTAATTTTATTACAATGTGTTTCACTTCTCAGTTTAGTGATCCTCAATGCTAGTAGAGTAGCTTCAACATTAGAAGGGAGAAAGGGCACTTTATCAAGGAGTGTGTCCAACCCTTAGCCTTAGGAGTAGCGTCACGGAGTCTCAGAGCTTACAGAGCATGCAAGACAACATTTTTATGGACTTATTTGAAAAACCTGTCTTCTGCAAGTCTGAAAAGAGAGCTCTGCTCCTCCTCATGATGAAGCAGTGGTGCTGAGGTGCTCTTGTCACATCCAGATCCTTTGCTCTAGATGCTTCGGGTGTGATCACATGGGTTTGATATTGTGCCCAAGAAGGTATGAGATCATACCCTGATCTCACACCATCTGTTTAACAGATGGATTTGTATGGTAAGGCTAACGGTTAAAAACCTGGCTCCACTTAGGTCAGCGGTATCAAGATTTTACCCATGATTGGAGGGAGAGGGGAAAAAAAAAAAAAAAGTGTCCAAAGATAGGTTTCCTGAATCGCTGCTGGGAAAGCCTGTAGGCTTCAGAGCCTCACTTATTTACTGTTCTGTCATTTGGCTGATAGTTATCTGTGCTCTGCTCTTGGGCAGAGTATTTGATCTTTATGCCTAAATCTCTATGTTTGCTGATACAGACTGTTAAAATAGAGACGCATATGTAACTGTTGAAAGATATGGAGGAAATACAGCTCTTATTTCTTATGAAACTGTGATTATTATTGACTTGGCTGGTATTGATCAGAATCCTGTTTGTACCTATCTGTTCTGTAATGAATCTAGCACAAGTACCAATCATATTTATCGATAAGTTTAGATCTTCTGTTTGCAGCACTAGACCAGATGGTTAGGTTATTTTCTTGTCTGCTGAATTTGCCTGTTTTCTTTTCTCCTCTTTAAACTCCCAACAACACATAAATCATCCCTGGATTTCTTTAACCCACAGAATACAATTGTTCTACCCTCACTGAAATGTTAAAAGTAGTTTGTGGACTGGAACATGGCTGGGTGGGGCACTATTCAGTTTCCAGCCTAAAATCCGGCAATGGCTTCTAAAATACAGTCCTCGATAGATTAAGTCCAGCTGTCGCACAGGTGCACTGAGGCTGTGCAGCAAGGAAGTTTACCCACTTATAAACTTCTGCCTATGTGCGTCATTAAACCAAGATATTTTTGGTTCTCAAATATATACTTTTTGGTTTTTTGATTAGGCAAGGCAAGTGGTCTTCATTAAAGCCACAGACAGCAGAACGGTTTCATCTAAATTCATCTCTGTAATTGCAGAAAGACAAACCCAAGTATCATAACGCTCCAGTTCCTCCCCATCCTGTTCATTCAGCCATTCTTATCGTTGGGAGTGAAGCCTACAAAATCTTAATTGTTTGTCTAATTTGACACTTTAACATCCAATCTGCACTGAAATAGTTTATGTGGAGTTACATTTTATACATCTTTGTCGTTGACTCTGAAAATCTGTGGTATCACATTAGGAAATGGCCTAGAGAGTCAATTTAGTAGAAAAGTTGTTTTGAAGAAGTAGGACAGTGTATTTATCTGAGAAATTTTGTGTGCAGATCCAGTCTTCTCTTGCCTCTGAAGTATTCTGTTGGGTAAATGTGTACAATAAACAGAATTGCTTTATAGTCAGGAAATACTGACTACGGCATATAACTTACCCATGTTTACTGCATGTGTGATTTTTCCAACACTGCAGACGCAGTGTGTCCTCCTTTATACCATAATTATTAAAACACACACGGACGTATCTTAATGCATATTGAAACATAACATTACTGAATTTATCCTCCAGGAGATTCTTTCTGAAGCTAAACCGATCATCAGCACTGATGCTTCTCTCTACCCTGTCCTACATCCTGTGAAATTACCTCCTATATTTCTGAGCAGTGAAAGAGGGGACTGCTCAGGAAACCCACGTAGTCGCAATTCCATTTCTTCTTACTGACTCTAGCTGGAGCTGTGGCTGATAAGCAAGGGGAAGGAAAAGCCAACTAGATCACATATCTTTTTCTTTTAAAAGATAACTATTCCAACGTGTGTAGTGGCTGTGGAGTGTGCAGCCAATAATGGTGGGGCTAATTGTAAGCTTTGCTATAACCGTTTCTGGCTTGAAGACAAACCTTGTCATGTGCAGTGGCTCTTCCTTGGGTTGCAGCTACAGTCTGGAAGCATAAAGCTTAGCACTTCCACAATGACTAAAGATGGAGAGAGGCTGCAATTTTATGCAACTATCTGTTTCCATACTGCTACTTGCTACCTTTCTGATTATTGGCTTGCCCCTGAACAGAACAGGAGGAAAAAGCACATGCCTGTGAACAGGGATCCCCTGAAATTGCATATTTTCCTTTAGATACTTCTTTTGCTGCTTCTCTAAGGCTATTTAGATTAGCAACAGCATCTCATATTGGTTGTCCTTACTATATATGCAAGGCTCTCTCACTGAAGAATCCTTATTTCAGTTCTCTTACTAGCCATAATGATTTCCATGCTGAGTCACACCAAATGGATCTGCTGGATCAATCTGCTGGAGGGTAGGAAGGCCCTACAGAGGGACCTGGACAGGCTGGATCGTTGGGCTGGGGCCAACTGTATGAGGTTCAACAAGGCTCAGTGCCGGGTCCTGCGCTTGGGTCACAACAACCCCATGCAACGCTACAGGCTGGGGGAGGAGTGGCTGGAGAGCTGCCTGGCAGAAAAGGACCTGGGGGTGTCGGTTGACAGCCGCCTGAACATGAGCCAGCAGTGTGCCCAGGTGGCCAAGAGGGCCAATGGCATCCTGGCTTGTATCAGGAATAGTGTGGCCAGCAGGGCCAGGGAGGTGATAGTGCTCCTGTACTCAGCACTGGTGAGGCCACACCTCGAGTACTGTGTTCAGTTTTGGGCCCCTCACTACAAGAAGGACATCGAGGTGCTGGAGCGTGTCCAGAGGAGGGCAACGAAGCTGGTGAAGGGTCTAGAGCACAAGTCTTATGAGGAGCGGCTGAGGAAACTGGGGGTGTTCAGCCTGGAGAAGAGGAGGCTGAGGTCTACCACTACCTTATCACTGTCTACAACTGCCTGAAAGGAGGCTGTAGCGAGGTGGGGGTTGGTCTCTTCTCCTTAGTAACAAGCAATAGGATGAGAGGAAACTGCCTCAAGTTGTGCCAGGGGAAGTTTAGGTTGGATATTAGGAAAAACTTCTTCACCGAAAGGGCAGTCAGGCCCTGGAACAGGCTGCCCAGGGAAGTGGTTGAGTCTCCATCCCTGGAGGTATTTAAAAGACGGGTAGACGTGGTGCTCGAGGACATGGTTTAGCGGTGGACTTGGCAGTGCTAGGTTGACGGTTGGACTCGATGATCTTAAGGGTCTTTTCCAACCTTAACGATTCTATGATTCTACGATTCTATGAAATGTTCTCCTGGCCCAGTATTTGTCTCCAGCATGGGCATTAATGGGTGCCAGTTGTAGCACTGTATTTTCCCACAACACCCTCTGAGGTTCCACCTGTCAAGGGCATAGATACTTTCTCAGCCAGAGGTTCAGTCTGCACTACTGTTTCTAATAGCTGCTCACAGATGTATTGTCCATGGATTTATCTGAAGTCTTTTTTAACTCAAACCCAAAACCTTTTCTGTCAGTGAGGTCTAAAATTTAATTATGTGTTCTGTGAAAAAATACTTTCTCTGTTTTTTAAACTTACTATCTGATAATTGCATTGGATATACTTTTATACTGTATTTGGAAGCAGGCTATTCTAATAAGATTGATTAATGGGATCCAAAGAGAAGTAAGAGTTTACCATGCTGATTCAATTACATGTCTCGGACCTATGTGCTACAGACTGTTGAAGATCCTGAACATGCTCAAAAACATTTTACAGCCACTGAAATGCATCTGCTTCTAAGTTGAAAATGACAGCATGGCAAGATATTGGCAATAACAAAGATATATCAACCCAAAAGTGCATGTAGGTCTTCATCAAGCTGTCATTGTCTGAATTGGAAGTTAGTACAGAAATCCCATCTGGTAATTTATATTCTTGCAAAAAAACACTATGAGGAATTTAATGCTCCAAAAGAATCAAGGTTTCTGATTAATTTCCATTAAAAAAAAAAAAAAAGCTTTCAACAGGAATATGAACAGAGGAGCAGGAGCTTGCTAGTGGGCCCAGTCCTCTCCTTGAAGGCATTACAGCATGAGGCCTGCTTAGATTCAGACTCTTACATTGTGCGCACACACTTTATATAAACAGTTAACGGGGTTGTGATCAACTGCTTCAAATGCATCAAGCTGATCCCTCATGTTTCTGAAGTGGACATCAGCAAACATGGAACTTAAACTATGTAGAACCTTTGCTTTTGCAGTGAAGAGCCTTTTAAGAGCCTTTTGTTTTAAGGACATTTTACTTGTTTACCATGCTCTGCTTACTTGTGTTCCCATTTTAAAATAGAATAATGTGTGGTTTTTAAGTTTCATTGCATTTACATTAATTTTTATTTCACTGTTTCCATAAATTCATTAATCTTGTTGCTGTGTATGTGAACTGTTTCACCTGTCCTCAACTGATATATAGTTGGATATCAGCAAAATACAGTCTCATAAACCTTACTGGTAAGTACATCTGTGACTTACAAATCATTTATAGTCATCTCTTGTTCCCTTCTAAACTGATCCAAACTTAAAATACAATTATCAGTAACATCAATTAATCAACATCAATTATTCTCAACAATTATCAGTAACCATCAACCAACCCAGTTGCTCATTCACAACATCAAACTAACTGATTTTGTACACTGAAAAAAATTTTGGCCTCTCACAAAAAACTGAAGTCTCTGGGAAAATCTGTGTAGGGCATCCCTTGAAGGCATTAGGCTTGAGATATCTTATGTGAATCAACACTACCAACTCTTGTCTAAATGCCATTTTTTCAAGTACTCCTCAGTCCCCACATGTATTTTGATTGACTTCTCCTCTAAGGTAATAAAGCCCATAATTTGTTAGATCATTTTCCAAAAAATGTTAAATCCTGGTACTTGAGCCTTGTGAGCGGTGACAGCAACTAGTGATGGATGTGAAAGGCTGGACTCAACTGTGTTTGGTCATACTCTGGATCAAATTATTAAAGGATAATAGTGTAATTAATTAGTGACTCTATTATCTCATATTTTCCAGTTCATGAGATTTCCCTGTTCCTGGACAGATTCATCAGTTGTCCTTCTGACTGTCCTCTCACCTACAGAAGTCAGGTGTGCTGTTTCTGTGTCCTGTTTCAGTGCAGGTACTTGGAGGGTATTTCTTTATTTCTGATTTGTTTCCACCCTTTTATTTTCTAACTCTGTGGAGAAGTTGTTTTCCCATTGTAACTTGTCTTCCCTCCTGTTCTAGGAGCACCAGAGTGAAGGCCCTGTGCGGCATTTTTCCTGGCAGTGCTTGTAGCTTTTGAATGGATTCTCTTTTCTGTCAGGTCTTTTGTTTCTATTATAATACTTTCCTGTAATTTTACCTTTGAGTAAATCCGTTAGTTTTTTTGCACCATCAAAACTATTGCCCCCTTTACAAAAGGGTCTGGAGAGTTGGATTTTGATCCCGCTCCACAACTGACATTTTGCTGTAGGATGTAGATATTAATATTGTGAAATTAAATGAGTAGATGAAAACTATTGTAGGAACATGTTCTTTGGGTTACTGTATTATGCAATAGATTTCACTGTATGGGAAAGCTGTCATCAAGGTGTTATGTACCTTGAACTTGAATTATTCAGAAAACTACCTATAGATAAAGTTGAAATAGCATCAGAGAAATAGATGTTTTAATTTACTTTTGCAAATGTATGATAAAATCAGTGCCATAGTTCTCATGTGGGTTGTTTCTTTGTATTTATTAAATTTTTTTTGAGCATTGGAGAAGGGACCTACTTTTTAAGATGGTGTGGGTCACTCCATCATCTTCCTTTTTCTTCATGGTTGATGTTCTGCTGAGATGCATGTGACATTTTACATGACTCCAGTCTTGCTTAAGGCAGACCACAAATTCAGGAAAACAAATTTTGTATTAATTTAGGTGGCCCTTCAAAATACAAGCCTACTATTGCAAACAGGGGGGAGGGGGGGAGGAATAGTGATTGTTCTGGTTTTGTTTAATAGAAGTTGAGATTTTGGAACATAACCTGTAGCCAGTGATGAATTGTGCTGCAAACGCCAGCACGACAAATGATTGAATTCACAGCGTTCTGCCTGTAGCTGAAGTCACATCAACTCTCAGTGCAAAACTCTGTTCATTCCCATTCCATTTTTCCTCATGTTCTCGTATGGGGAAAAAATATTTTAATATCTAGTCTAAAACCATATGTGAACTTTTTCACAAAGTTGGTGGAAAATGCTTTTAGTCCCTTGAGTTACAGGAAAGCGCTCTCTTTTGCTGTCATCATCTGCAGCTCTGGAACACCTGAACTGAGAAACTCGTGCTTAGCATCTGTCTACATATGAGAGTGTTTCTACTTCATTTTGTGTCTATGTGCCTACAGAGCAGCTGAGAATTAATTTTTTTGTGTGTGTGTGATTGAAGGAGAAAAGGGCAACATGAGTGAAAGATCAGGAAGACATTTGCACTTTTTCCTTTTACTTAAGGCTTGGGGTTTTTTTAGTCTGGTAAATGTAAAATCCATACTCTGATTAAAAACTCAGCATTATCTCTGACTTTCCTTATTTTCTGTATTTCCCTTGAGGTCAACAGCATCAAACTTTTTAATATACCTTCATACAGAAATACTTTTGTACAACAAATCATTTCCCTAACAGCTATTTTCTGTGGGGATGATGGTAAAGCATATTGCTAACCACTTAATTTAATTTAAAATACAGTGTCTGAGATCGGTTTCTCTGTCATCATTGCTTGTTATGAGGTTCTCATCAGACTTTTTGGAATAATATGTGAAGATACTGATCAAAAATTTATGTGCTTGGACAAATAATAAATATGTCCCTGTTAAGCTATCAGTTAATTTATATTGCTTGTCACTGGACTTCTTTGTGTCAGGTGCTGTTCAAAATTCTCCATATAGCTATAACACTTCTATCTCAACTTGTAATGACCTCTGGTATTCCAGTCCAGGCTTTCTTTTAAGCAAAAATTTCCAGTTGTGCAGGATTGTATGGTGGTTTTTCAATGTTGACAGAAGTCCACCAGGATGCAAACCACCAAACTCATTTTCACTGTGACCTAAACCAGGATTTAAACTGAAGTCTCTGGAGGTGAAAAGCTAGACTACTAGCAAGTGACGGGCAAACCTCAAATAGCTCAGTTCAGATAAGAATCTAAAAGTTCAACTTTTCTGAAACCATTCCGGTCCAGAAATCAGCCTTCTAGTCCCATGAGAGTAGTCTGCCTTTTCTGATTTATTGCATACTCAGATTGGGACTGGATTTCTGAGACACCATGAAGACAGCTTTTTTCATAATGCTTTTGACTAAAACCAGTAAGTGAAGACGTGCATAAAAACAAAGCAAAAAAAACCCCTCGTGTTTTGAAATCTCAAGTACTGGATTTTTTTTTTTTTTTTTTTAAATCAGGTTTCCTCTTATTCAAAAAAATTCTTTTTTCCATAATAGTAAGTACCAATGTTAGAAGGAAAACTCTGGTCTTCACACTAGTGATGGTTAGGACAAGGACTGGGTTTAAATAGAAATTAGAAACAAAATTAATGGTAAGAATAGTGAATCACTGGGACAGGAATGCCTGGGAAAATGGTGTCATTGCCATCAGTGAGAATGAGAGGGGCTAGATAAGAGTTTTCAAGAACGAACAAGGGCTGGTCCTGTCCCAGGGTGGGAGTGTGCATTGCATGATGTCTTCAAATGTCTTCCGGGCTTATGATTCTGTGATTATTTGTCTCATGCAACAAAATTCTCAGCTATATTAATGTTCACGTGAAAACATCTCAGTGAAAAGAAACCTGTCTCTTAAAGATCACTCATAATTTACTTTATTTGGAATAGTTTAGCAAAGACTTCTCTGGTAAAAACATGGAAGCCTTTGCTTGCTGGGGCTTCTCTTTGTGACTTCTACAGCACCTTTGCACAAAGCAGTTGGGAGATGCTAACTGACTATTATCTATATCCTGCAACTGCTTTTCAGATTTTAACCCCAAAATAGTGGGTTATTTTGCATACTGGAATGAATAGGGTGTTCCCACTTCCCTTATTCTTGATACTTGAAAATTGAAATATGTGTGGGAGAGACATGCAGAGGAAGAACTGATGATGTGAGAAGATATGACTACTGGAAATGATGGTTCCAGTAGATGAGACCCACTCAGATAATAAAAATGTGAGTCAGCTCTCACTTGTGTGCTAACATGGTAAAAGTCAAATTTTCTCTGACCAACTGTTTTTAAATTTTCTACGTAAACACCATGATGCATCAGGATATGTCTAAAAATAATTTTTCCTCCCCCTGGCGGATATGTCCACAAACCCTGTGCAAAACCACTCGTGTTTCTCAGACACAACTACTGTGTGCTATGAAGCTATGGGTGAGTGAATGGGCTTGGTTAAGATGAGTTTCAATCAAACCTTAGCTAAAGATGAGGAAAAAAAAAAACTATAGAATGCCAGTTCCAAAAGGGAAGCAAAAAGCTGAACGTGCCACCATGGCTCCTTCTCACTACCATTTAAATATGGTTTTGTCAAGTCTCACACTGTTCATCAGTGTGATGTATTCCTCTGAGCTTCTCCTATTTTTACTAGTTGCTGGAAGTGCTGTATCCCTCTTAGCACTGCTGTTTGGCTTTCTAAGAACTATTAAAAGTGCCCCTTGTCTGAACTGCATAGTTTGATACAAAAATCTAATTCAGCTGAATCGGCACCTGGCAATAAGGTCACAAGACATGCTAGTTTTGCTGTGGTCAGCTCAAGTGGGAGCTGGGTGAAAGAAGGCTGTCAGATAATATTTGGAGCTGAATGTGGTGGAGGGAAAATGATGTTATGCTGGAAACCAGGAAACAGGCTGCTTTTTACATTTGTGGTTTTGCTTATTAGTAACTGGCTTATAAACTTTTATTGACCTGATATTGATCTATTCTATTGATCTATTGCTGTTTAGTTCCTTGAGACGAAAGACGTTCTGACCGTCCACTTTGCGTTGCCATGTTAGACGTGACTCGTTGAAGTGCGCACAGATGGTGGTGCTTCTACTGGGGACTGTATGGCTGGGGTTTTTGGGTTGGCTGTGGAGCTGGCTATATACAGAGGAGAAAGAAGGATGTGGAAGATGAAACAGGGCAGCTTTGAAGTTTGTCATAGCATGGGAAGCCTGCTCTCTGAAGCCCTGAAGTCAGTGGCAGGCTTTCCGCTGGCCTCTGTAGGAGTTCCTCCCGAGGACCATCAGGATGGCAAAATGTGTCAGATGCTATTGAATAACATAAACTCTGTAGAGTTTACGGAGTTGTTTTAAGCTAGACATAAGCAGCTCAGCTGCCATAGCTTCACTGAAAAAAACAATGCTGATCTCAGTGGAGTTACAGCTTTTTACACCAGCTCCAGTCACGCTAGCCGTACGACTCCAGGCATCTCTCCTCCTGCTGGTCTCTCACACCAAAGCCTGGGTAATAGACCAGTATTTCTGAGCTTTTATCAACCCAAATGTCAAAGCTCCCTCTTACATTCTTCTTGAGTCCTGAAAATCTGTATTCTCAAGAGTGTTAGTTCATTACCCAGCAAAAATGAGCTATCGGACCCTAAATGAGGTAATAGTAGGGATCAACTTAGGATTTTCAGAAGTCTTCTATGATGACCTAATTCTGCTCCCATTTAAGCGACCACTGGGATTGAACAGGGCTAGAGTTAGATGCAATATTAAGTGCTTTCAAAAATCCCATCCTAAGTACAGAAGAAGAGTTAGGGATATTGATGTGGAACATTCTTCAAAAGAAATAAAAAACAAACAAAAACCCCCATTCGAAGTATTACTTCAATAAATCCTGTCATTTTATGCAAACAGGCATTTCACACATATGTACAGTTTCTGCAAAGATAACTTCAGCAGCAAAACTTGAAAGATGAACAATCATCTTTAACAATTTAAAAAAATATATCTTTGCTGGCTGGGTTTTTCAAAGCAGTTCCTAAATTTTAAATATAAAATAGTAAGTGTTGCATGGATTTTATTTTCCCTTAATCCTTGAGTGCATAATCCTGAAATAAATTTTGAACTAAATCCCCTGTGACCAGAAATATTCCTTTAAACTCTAGGGATTCAGCCAGCTATAGTTATGTTTTATGCCAACTAGCCAGATGTATTTAAAAGAAAGAAAATTCTATTCTAAGTAAAATAAATTCAAAACTCTTTACCATAAAGTTTAAAAAATAAAGCTAAAAACCAACATAGACTTTATTCCCACAACAGCACAGAATAAATATGAAAAAAATACATGTCAGATGGGATTGGAACTGATGTTTATGCATTGCAGGGTATTGTCTCAGCAAGGACGAGTGCAATTGTCTGGACTCATGGAGGAAGTGAATTGGTGCAGGCGTTTTATAATTGATAGAGGCATCTCTTCTCTCGTGTAACACTGAATCCTTTTTTGGTCAAGAAACTGAAATTTTTGCAACTTCCAGTGCTTGGCTGAGCTTCAAGAAGCTCTCGTTTGACCAAAAAGCTCTAGATAACAAAAAAGGAGCATGGGGCTTGACAGGTTCTGATTCTGAGTGCAGTGAAGCTGATGAGAGACTCTACCCTGACCTGGCTAGACATCTAAGTATTGGGATCTACACACACAGCTGAATCCTAATAGTGATTTATAAACAGACATTTAGAATTGTTCTGAAGTTACATCCTCAAATGCATGATGGAGCCCTAGTTTTCTATCATTTTCCTCTGCCATCCTTTCCTTGTGTTCCCTTTTCTATATTCCTCCATTCCGCTCCCCCCTCCCCCCCACCTTTTTCCTCTCATTTGCTGCCATTTAGCATTGCATCAGCAGAAAATCACTGCAGTAGTGGCTTCCATAAAGCAGCAAGTAGACTTAAAATCAAGGAACAGTTTCAAAGATGGGTTTGTTGTGTTCTTGTGAATATATCATAACTATAATGAGGGTTTGGAATACATCTACGCACACCATAGGGGTAACCTCATCGTTACCCACCCATGGTGACTCTGATCTTGAGTGATCTCATTCCATATCCTCAGCATAGTTCTGGCATGTTCCCTCTGCATGGAGGGGGGAATAGAGAATGACCTTCCTTTGAAATCCTAGATGTATTTACATGAGAGCATGCCAAATGCATTAACAAGTGGTGGAGTGAAACCCCTAGTGAGTAAACATGGTCAGCCCAAACACATGTAAATAAATCTAAAAATTTGGAGGATGTCATGCCTGCTTTGATTTACACCACAAACTATAGGAGGAAATGTCAGGCCAATGAGAATCTGCTCTATCCATTTATTTTTAATTGCTATTTTGTCATAGCATATCAGGCTCTCAGGGAACTGTTGTATCTCCTCCTTGCAAAGTAGACTGGATTCAGGGGACAGCCCTGTTTCATTGTGACTATAGTGACGTTTCCTCACATGTCGCAGCAGCTTCTGGCGGTGGATGTTTGGGGTGTTGCACTCTCTGTACGCTTATCTCTCTCATCATTTGCTACACTCTCGCTCAGAGAAAAAGAGAAGGCTGCTGCTACTAAGCTGGAAGCAGATATTTGGCTGAGTGCTTCCCTGGTTTTGGATGGGTGTTCCTACTTTTAGCAGCATGCCTAGACTTTGAGAGGTACCTTATGATGAGTGAACAGCTATATGAGGAACTTTCAAACTTTAAATCGTATCCAAGGAACCTCCGGTAATAAGGGCTTCAGCTTATACCCACAAGTGGTCCTGCGGGAAAACTGGTCTTTGGCTTTTATTTCCTGAAAGGAAGGATTGTATGGCAGTGTTGGGGCTTCGGGGTCTGTATAATCAAGGCTCGGCATGATGAATTTGATGTACTGGCATCTGTTCTGTATGCTTTGTAAGACTTCCAATAAAATATGAATAAAAAAGAAATATGCTTCATATGTCTGTATAGGACATATGGCAGTTAAAGCTTTAGATATGGCATTTTTGTTGAGTTGAGGGATATGTTAGAACACACATAAGTGGCACAGTTCTTTCAAAAACAAAAAGGCAGGGATAATTTAGGAAGGCAACCAAGGCAGAGCCGACAGGGGTTTTTTTAATTTTTTTGAGGGACAAGGGGTTGCTTCAAGTTTGAATGCACCTTTGAAAAATCTGAAGCTCCAGACAGCGTCGTGTTACTGTATATAATCCTTCAAAGAGGGCAAGGTGTGAAAACAAGCCAATAAACGTGTAAGGGCTGAAGGAAGATTTTTACAGATCAGAGTCAAGGTTGCCAGCTTTTCCCCACCACAAAACCCCAATGTCCCTCTCCAGGAACTCGGCCGAGAATATTATTTTTGGATGACTGCCTCTGAAAATCAGCACAGTGCAGATGAGGGCCCTCCCCCACGATCACCTTCCACCCCTTCTGTGAGTGCAGAAAAGGCAAAAATAAAGGACGAGGCTGAAGTTTGGGCGATTCTGGTCTGTGATGGATTTTGCAGCATGTCAATGTGCCCTGTCTTTCCATAATGAAAATTAGAAGCATGATTAGGTAAATCAAGTGTTTCCTGACTTGCTTGTGCTTTCTCTTAAAGCAAAACCAAACAGTAGCTTTTTCTTCCTCACACTTTTTATTCAGGTGCTTCACCCAGCTCCTTCTCGGGCCTTGCCTGCTGGTGCTCCAGGGCAGCTCTGATGTGGGGCAGACACCAGGGAAAGAGCCACGGTGGGAGCCTTGCCAGGATACTCCCCGCGTTGCTCAGGGGTTGCATCTCAGCACAGCCCTCACCCTTGGTCCTGCAGTTGCAGGCACTGGTATGAATATTACTGCCTGATCCACAGAGCCCTGTCTGGGAACAGAGGGAGTTTCAGCGACCCCTCAGAGGAGAAAGCCCTTTGAAATTTTGGGCTTATACCCATAAAGCAAAGGATTGTTACAGTTTTCTGCATACGGACTCTGCAGATGCCATTTGTGGGTTTCTGAAGGAGTTAACAGACAGAAATGAAAAAGAGAGAGCTCTTTCCCCTGGAGGTGGTCCAAGGGAATATTTGTGGAAGATACTTCACAAGCAATGGGTAGCTTATGAATCCTCTGCCTCAAATTTATGAGACATGAATTGGACAGAAGATGAAATGCTTTGTAACATGATTTGGTTTCAGTCATTCAAGCTGATCTTGAGCTACCCACTGTTCAGACTGGCTGCTCGCGAGAGCAAAATAGCACCCTTATTCAGTGCACTGGCCTGGCCGGAAACAGCTTATCATCAACCTGTGCCTTTCCGTTGGATCCAGCACCACGCGGTCTCCTCCACATGGTGCATGTGTTTTTGCTCTTGCTGAATCCCCCAACCCTGTGAAACATCTGAGTTCATTCTACTTCTCTTCTGGCCCAGAAATGTCCTTTCCTGCACGGCAGCTGGGACATAACTCACCGTAACAGCACCAACCCATGCTCTGCAATTAGAAACAGTCTCCTGAGGACAAAGACAATTGTTGCTCCTACTTCCCAGTCCTCTTCAGTGTATCGGTGGGCTGGAGCCAGAACCCTTTGAGGGAGAAGAACAAAAATTTCCTTTCTCTTTCAGAGTAGACAAAGAAAGAGCAACTAATTTCTAATAGTGCAATACAGCTAGAGGAGGAAATTTTGTGCAATTTGGACTCTGGCTGGAAAAGGCAGTCATTTTCTGGACGCATCTAAGGATCCCCCTTTCTGGGAAACCTATCAGAGCCACCAGCCTGTGTGGACTGCTGTGGTGAAAGGGGTGGTGAGTTGAATTATTTTCAAAGGAAGGGGAGGCATCAGGTGCTCAGCTGATGCAGAGCAGTACAACTGCTCTGGCAATGTAATTTACGTCAGCTGTAAGAGCTTTTATGGCTGGAAGCAGAAACTTAATGAACAGACAGGTGAAAAGCTGTGTGAAGTGAAGGAATCCCCCATGAAGGAGATGGGAAGGGACATAGAAAATGTTTCAGATTATTTTATATTGAGGCAGAACCATCTACTCATGGTATATGTTGGGGTAATAGATTCTTAATGCCTGGTCAGAAGGCTCTGGATGCTGTCAGAGTGCAACTGCATTCATTATCCATTCCTTTCTACTGGGACGGCTTTCCTCTCTGCGACCTTCTTGCAAGAGAATAAGGTAGCGATGACTCTTGGCCTTGCTTGTCACAGCTCAGTATCACATATGTACGATCCCATGAAGCCAAAACATACTCTCAAAGAGCTCTTGTACTCCAGGGCTTCCACTTCAGGAAGGATATTAGATTTCAAAGTATATTTACATATTTACTATAACACTTCCAAGTGCAGGGTTTTTTAAAAGGTTATAGCAACATCTGTTTGCCTTTGATGGGGACAATTCCTCTTGCTTATGTTCCCTAGACTGTTGAACTCCTGAATCTTACAGAAATCTTAAGCATTTTAAGTTGTCTAAAGGTTTTATATTTTGTTGTGGTGTAAGAGGTTAGAAACCAGTTGGCTGCAGAGTATCCATAGATGAGACTGATAGTAGAGCAGTGCGCTCTAAAGACCTGAAAGTTATGCTTCTAAGTGTGTTACATTTGCTAAACTTAAGGGAGAAAAAAGAAGCCTGACTATATCTGTGGTTCATACTCTGTTGTGTGTGGTATACAGTAGCACAAAGGAGAGAGAGAGAGTTTTCTGGTTACTCCATAGCAATGAAGTGGCAGAAAAATCTGGAAGAAATTCCATAGTCAAGTAGCTTTGTGAGTCCTTTGTGGCATCTTAAGTGTTCAAGAATCATGAGTCTAATAATAATAATACTACTGGATTAAAAATTTGAAATGCAAAGTATGAAACTGGCAGGGTTGAACCTTGGAAACAAACACTGGTTATACGTTCTAGCTATTTTTTGCAGCCATTCAGTTCAGTAATGCATTTTTCTTTAAAAGCTAAAAGTCCATATTCCCAGTTGCTGTAAAATTTGTCAACATCACATACTGTGATATATATCAATACAACTCAATAAAAACAGATTAATGCCAAAAAACTTTGCTTGTTTGACTGTCAGCTTTGAAGTCCATGTTCACCTGAACATAGGAGAGCATTTTATAATAACTTATTGGAGTATGCTGATGTGACAGACATTATTTCTATGTGATTTAAAGAACTACTGTAACATTACCCTCTCAAAAGTCAACTGTTTTGAAGTCTGTTAATGGAAAGTGAATGCATTAGTCTTATCTTCAGCTCAGCTGCTCTCTGGTTGTCCTGTTGATAGCTTAGCATGAACTGTTCTTTGGGAAAGCTAGTGTTAACATTGCTTCTACACTTTTCAATTTGTGTGTGCCTTGGAAACTGGCTTTCAACTGGAAGTTGATATGGCAGAAGACCAGGATATTCTTTTGGGAATTAGGGAGGGACAGAGTAAATAAAGCTGGACAAGTTGAGTCCAGCAGTGAAAGGAAAAAAAATAGCTTGGTGTAGCTTTTTTGAGGTTTCCCCATCCCCTTTCAGCATTAAGATCTGAAGCTTCCCAAGACAACTCATTCTCAGCCAGCCTACTGCAGGCACAGGTAAGGCTCGCAGCTACCAATGGACGTTTGTGATCCTCCAACATAAATTCAGTTTCACTGGCAATGAACGTGGATTGATGCTTAGCTGATAGGAAAGGATACTATCCAGACTATTGATCTCTTTTTTATCCCTTAGGAGTCTAGTCTTCTTAAAGGCACGAAATGGAAAAAACTCAGCTTTTCTTTTACCCCACCACCCCTGCCTGCCAACCCTGCCACTCAGCTGGCAGATACTGAGAGGGCACCATATGGGCCCACGGTGCCAGGGAATCTCAGCTGTCCAGCCTTATATGAGGATTGTTTTGAGTTAGCACAGTACCGACAGCAAGAGAGATGCTAGTCCCTGTACAGTGACTACAGCTGGTGGTAAGTTTGTATTAGACAGTGCTGACTGCATCACGCAGTCTTGCATCTGTGTCTGTTTTATCTTTTCCCATGTTTTCCTCAAAGAGGTATGCAGAAGATCTCAGTTGATTCAGATCACTTGTCATCTGTCAAACTGCACATGAGTTTTCCAAGTTGGGCTTGAGGGGTCTTTCAGGTGGGGGAGAGAGACAGGGTTGAAGGGTCCATGAGCTTTGGCAAAGTATCTGATCTGACAGCAAATGCGCAACTGTAAGACAGTCGTGCTTTGATGTAGAGGAGCAGCAAGAGCAAGAATTGGAGAAATGTGAACCCTAGTACCAGTTCTGACTCTAACCGCGGGTGCTCAGAGGATGGATTTAGTCTCCGCTCTTTACTTTGAATGAGAAAACCACGACATAAAGGTATCATTTAGATTCACGATTCCTAGAGCTGTCCCAGCTTTAAAAAACATATGGCTACCAGACCTCATGATTTCTCCTGGTTTGTTCTTCAGGGAAGTGGGAAAAGACTTGAAGATTTTGTTTATTTGTTTGACAAATTCTTTCAGTGAACATGGAGGAATGTAGAAATTCGAACAATGCAGGGAGTTGAGCTAATTCTTCCCAAATATTAACCTGTAAGTGAAATTGCAAATGTGATGTTTTTATGTTGATATGCACTGGAGTGAAAGCAGAGATAGAAGTGGGCAGAAGAACTATGGTTCTTGGGTTTCAGGTCTATTTCTAAAATACTTGTGTTTTCAAGTGGTGGTTTAGAGCAAAACTTTGTTTAATTAAAGATGTCTTGTATGTTGGTGGATCATACCTACTGCACATATAACATCTTACTGGTTCTAATGGTATAGCTGGATAGTTGTGGAGTTAGAGCATTAGAGATCAGCACAAAAGAAGCCTGCTCTCAGAAGACATCTTGCAGAGGGCTATTAATACACTTGTCTGGGGAGGAGGATGTTCTCCTCTTACTTGTGCAAGGCATCTTTTTTTGTCCCTTCCTGTACCTTTGAAGGGAGTACAAGTGACACTGTGTCTTCCAAAGATTTCAAATAGTCAACAACTGAGATTTACTGGACTTCTTTTCTTTTTCTTTCTAATCACCTTTCTTTTCTATTTCAAGAAGAATAAAGAGGAGAAGCAATTTTTGTAACATCTGAATGAAGATTGTTTGGTACAGCTAAAGTTCTTAATCCCACAGCTGCAATTATTTTAAATAAACAAAACCTTGTGTTTTTGTCCCATAGAAAGAATTTCTATTATTTTCTGTATGCTAAAACATCTCATTTGAATTATGTCGGGGATTAGCCTGGGAAATGTTACGCAAGTGGCTGAATTTTTTTAATTTTATTTTAACAGATCAAAACCCCTTTTCAGTTTATGAAAGCCTTTTTCCCATAATTTATATTATTCCTTCTTTTTCTTTTAAGTCCTTAGAGGATTATGAATGTCAGTATTAGAATAAAAGGAAGATTGCTTTAGATAATTTTATGTGCAGGGCTCTGTTCCAAAGGAACCAAACTCAGATGGGGATCTTTGAGAACACTGGTAAAGGGACATGATAAAAATTAGGTGGGGGTGAAGAAAACCAAAGTAGAGGAGGGAAAGGAAGAAAAATCTACAAATCAAACTCAGCAGAGGTTTCCAATATAGCTGACATTCTGCACTTTTGGTCATTACAATCCATCTGGAACGTTTTGATGCTGTAGCATAACGTTGGTTCAAGATTGTTTTCAGTTAACACTGATGATTTTTTTTTTCCTGACTTCTGTGAAGCTTTCCAGTAATTGGAATAGCATGATGTTATCCTAGATTAACACAGGACGTGACTGTAGGGAACCAAAGGCATTGAGACTACATCCCTAAGGCTGTAATGTGTAATGCCACAGTTGTTTTCTCACTCAGGAGCAGAAGATGAAACTTTGAAGGTCAGTTCTTAGCGTATAAAGTCATATTACTTCAGTTTCCACAGGAGAAGACATTATCCCATATCACAGAGATGTCATGCTAGCAAACCCCTCCCCTACAGCTAAAACAGGAAAGAGCAATGGCTCTTTTAGAAGTGGCTCTTCTTAACCTGATTTTAAATCCATCTCGAAGGCTGCCCTTTAGTACTTCTCAAAGAGCACATCTGAAGAATGTTTCCTCTCATCTCCATTAGCTGTGCCTGGCTAAGCAACATTTGGAAAGACTAATTATACCACGGCACTGCTGGGTAACCAAGTAGAGTCTGAGGGTGATGAAGAGCACTACGTGGCACAGAAATATATGTTCTATGACCACTTCAGCCACAGAGAGTACACAAGATACCTTCACCGTCCTCCCGCTAGTCAAACTGCATGCTCCTTCTGAAATGCTGTATTTCATTGTAAGAAGTAGAAATGGTCATTTCCATGCAACTTATCTCTCTGTGGCATTGCCAGTGCAAAAAAGACTTACTTAGTAAGTGGAAATGAGTATTAAAGGGCCTTATTCATCGGATACTTAAAATAATACATAAGCATAAATGTGCTTTCCTCTTTTCTACGATGTAAATGTTTAGTAATGCTTTTGAAATGAAATTCAATATGGTTTGAAATCACACCTCCCGTTAAAAAGCTAAAGTGAATAAGCTTGTAGGGCATTTTTGTGAATAACTTGAGTAGACCTGTGGGAAACATCCTAAACTTGTACCAGTCAGCCTACAGATTTTTGTTGGCAAGCAGTGATCAAGATTAAGTTTTCCTCCAACTTTTTAATGCATTGGCTGTAGCTACCTTAGAATAGCCATAGAGAAGTAGGGATGTAAAAGAAATCTAGTCAGCCTAATGCAGCTTCCTAACAACTTACATCCATCATCACAGGTGATGACAAGGGTAAATCTTTGGGGATGTTTACAAAGTTTCCTCTTTTCATGGGGAACCTCTGCCAGATTGTTATGTCTAGCCCATCCAACCCAGTCCAAGCCTGAGTGACAACAGTAGCATAAAAAAAAGCAAGATAAGAGTCTGTTGGCCTTTTTTTAGGCTTTGGGCACTAGTGCATCTTGCGCACACATCAGTGTTAAGGAGGCTGATGGAGAGGACCCCAGTTTGTTTGGTGGGGACATTGATGTCCTGATGTTGTCCACTGTCCTGGAGGCCTCACGATGGTCAAGGTGCAGCCTGTGTCAGGCAAAGTTGTCGAGTCAACCAGTGCCTGTGCAGTGCAGCCACTTTGGGGTGGGGGTGGATCAGGCACAGAAGTTGTTAGACTTCAAAGAAACGCTCCTTTTCTCCCTGGTAGAAGTTATCCAACAGCACCATGAGGAAGCCAAGCTTCTGTTTGGAGTCCAGTTAGCAACTGACAGTGTTGAGAGTGCAGTTTGCTTACCATTGTTTTAAAGTTTCTGCCTGATTGATAGTTTACTTGTCCTGAAGCTGCAACTTCTGATGATAGGAAGTGACACTTTGCAGTGATTGCTTTGAGGAAGCGTAGATCAGAAGTCAGGACACTGGTTAAGAAGTGAAAGAGCTGGTTTCCAATCTCAGCTTCATTACAGAGGTCATTGTCAAGGTATAGTGGTCAAGACAGCAAAGTTACCCCAGGAAACTGGCCCCTAAATTAATGTAGCCCAAATAGAAGCATTTCCACAGCAAAGCTTTTGTCCACATATGTTATTCCTACACTACTGTATAGGTACTGGGCCCTATTTTATTTTCCCTTGGGCTGAGGTGCTTTTTCCTAAATACCTGTAGAAAAAATTGTAGCTACATAATGCCCCGGATGATTTAGCCGCTTCAGGTGTTGATACCATTAAATCTGCAGAATGCCATTGAGTTTAGAAGCTGGAGAACTGTCAGCCTAAAATACAGAAAAGCAATGAGGCTTACTCTACAATAAGGGTAATAATCCAGGCTAACTGTAAAAGTTAGTGTCTCAGAGAGTTAAGGTTAAATATATGAAATATTTTAAAATAGATCATTATGATGGTGGAACATGCATATATTAGATGAAAGTTTGGAATCCTGTTCTAAAGTAATATGCTACAGTCCAGAAATACTTAGAAAGTTGATGAAGTTATAGAACTGTGAAGTGGCATGCACCTACTTCTGGTACCATTTAGAGGTCTTCTAAGTATTTCCATTAGACCCAGCTTTGTGCCACGTGGACATCTTTTAACATTTTGATCCTGCACCATCTGGTTTTACCCAGCTACTTGCTTCCCAATGAGCAAATTGTGTGACTGGTGGAGATTTAAACTGTTCATGACAACTTGAGCAATTGCTGCCAAATGATGTGGAATTATAATCCAGCAGATAGGCATTCTCGTCAAGATCTTTAAGCCCACGAATGAAAACCTGTAATTCTAATTTCTTATTTAAGAACATGAAAACAAGATCTATGTTTTCTCTAAAGCTAGGACTGCACCTGATACCCATGAGAAGATGCCTTATACTCCAAATCTTAGAAAACCAAAGCCAATTACCAAAGTGCTCAAATAAGGGTTTAGGAACTGTGAAGCAGGCACCACTTTAGGAAATTCCATCTTCGAACAGAAGGAGCTTGGCATAAAACAACCCTGGCAATTAAATAGTAGCGTCTTCTGCAAAAGAAGTGAAAGATGGCATGGGAGCTGGCCAACATGAGATCAAAGCAGTGGTAGCAAGGCTGGAGAGAAGTCAGCTGCAGATGAAAAGCAGAGATAAAAAATGTTGCATGTTTTTCTTTGAAGCCCTGTGAGCTTGCAAACATGTGGGTGGGTATCACTGATTTTCTAACGAGTCACTGGAGCGGTTGAAGCAAATGATTAAATGAAGAGTAATTATGTTGCCACAAAATGCTAAAGGAAGCAGGGTGTCCTCAGTCTCCTGATGTCTTCAGACAAAACCTTTGCTGGAAGATTGGCACCGATAAGACGTAAGTTACCAGCTGCGGTGCTGGGGAAGTTGAGGGGTATTGGCTTGTGTTACAGGGGAGATCCTTCTGACCGTAGGACCTGATGGACTGTTCAGTGAAGAGGCGACCTGGATACACTGTTATGGTCCAATGTTAAACCTTTGATTCCTGTGCTGCGTAGAGGGAATAGGGAACAGAAGCCAGGTCAGTATGAGCAACAGCAAGAAGAATCATTTGGATGTGCATCTCTGACAACTGGCTGTGGGACTGAGGGGCTGCCAAATACCCGTTGTACTGTTTATTTGGCTGTAAGGGGGGACCTTTGTCTCACTGGCCTTGTCCAAATAGCTCTTTCACAAGTTTTCTGGTCATAGAATAAGCTCAGGTAGACTGTTACAACCACAAACTGGATGTTTTCCAAAGCAGTAATTTGATTAAAATTCTCCAGGAATCACCCAGGTTGTGGCTACCCTCTAAGGCTCTAAGGTAAAGGTGGGAACCTTTACCCATGGGTAGCGATGACTTGAATGAGCTCTGTTGCATCAGAGGATTGTTTTCATGCTCACCTGCTTTGCTGGATCAGAGCATAAGTGACTTCCCCTACAAATGTGTCAGAAGACAGTGCAAAAAGTTCAGAGTATCTCACACTCTGCACTTCCCACATCCCACTGGCAAAATCCTTTCCTGTTTTATTGAACCACTTTATTTCATTTACTTCAAAGTAGTTTTGCAGCACTTAGACTGGTCTGCACTTCAGTATGTGCCTTTCTTTGGTAAGAAAGAATGCAGTTCTAAGTAGTATCAATCACAATAAATGTAATAATAACCCTTAATAATTTATTGTTGCTTCATGATTGCACCTTAACATGCAAGAAGGACTGGATAAATCTACAGGGTTCTGGGTGGGAGGTGGTTCTGTTTTATGTGCAGCTTTCAACAAATTAGGAATACAGTTCACTTGGGGGATTTTTCTTCTTTTTCTTTGAATGGTGAGATTCATTTCAGCAACTGGAAAAACTTAGATTCAATGCCACCATGTAGATTTTCAGTTGGACAAAATGATGCCATTGCCTTGTATGTTATTATAAAAAGACCACATCAAACTATGCAAGTGTCCTGTAATGTCATGATTACAGTGCTAGACTCCTACCAGCTGAAAAATATGACTAATTGAGTATTAGAATATTCCTTCAATTATATGTTTGTCTGTCCACATAGATATAGGCAGTCTGTTAAAATACTATGTCAATTTGTACTATGGCAAGCTTGGAAGGTTTCCTGAGAAGGAAAGGGGAGGCTGGAAGTGCAGCCTTTAGCGTTCGTTGCGGTATCACCTAATCCTGCCATTTTATCAGAGCCTGCTCATGGGGAAAGCGATGGGAAAGAAAACCCCACAGGAACACCCAGGCGGTGCAGGAAGGTGCTGCTGGTCATCAGGATGAGGGCTGCTTTTCCAGCCTGAACCTGTGCCTCGCTGTGGCGTGAAGTGGCATCCTGTGGCAAGAGGAGGCCTGTTTTGGATGATGGGAGAAACCAAGGCGCTGGTCACAGCATGGCTTCTGTTAAGTGTGTTTTTGCAAGAACTTGAAGCACTTTTCGAAAGATTTCTGTTGGCAAATTACAGCCTGTGTAATTATATTCTGGTTGCCTCA
Organism: Platalea leucorodia; assembly: GCF_965183815.1. Taxonomy (NCBI): domain Eukaryota; kingdom Metazoa; phylum Chordata; class Aves; order Pelecaniformes; family Threskiornithidae; genus Platalea; species Platalea leucorodia. Next base: position 49,422,007 of record NC_138826.1, on the reverse strand, counting down.
AGTACTGCAGTTTCAATGGAATGCACAAATAATAAATAATAAATAAAGAATGTGTTTTAAAAATGCTAACTGGGCAGAATAGCAGAAGGCATAGGGGTGCAGCCATAGGGGTTGAAAAAGCATGCTTTATTTTATTTTTTGATACTTTTGCCCGAAATAGCCTCATATTTTCAGGTCAGCTTATGGCCAAGAAAAACACACATCAAACCAAAGCCCACAGGAAATCGTAACAGCCCTAAGAAAGGCCAGCGAATGAAGGGTGTAGAAAAATCACTGTGAATGATATCATTGACCACTGGCAGTGGGAAACTCTGAGGACTTGTAGCTGCTCATGAAGAGGGGCTGGGGAAATGAAATGTTAAAATATTCTGGATTTTTATTTATTTGTCTTCTAAGAATCCTGGGAAAAATGTCTTCGTTATGATTGCCACCCATTGCTTTCTGACTTTTAAGGCCCCACGGATGCAATTTATGCCTCTGAGTTGCTATAGATACAGAGGATGAAAACTGTTCCTGGCCTTGCTAAAGTTGCTGGGAGTTTTGCCATTCAGTAGGGGACAGATTTCCCCGTAGATTTTCAGTGGCACAATCTTAGCTTCTAACAAAGACAGAATAAGTCAAAATGCTGCCACTTCAAAGAGCAACACTTTGCAGAGGAAAGGAGCCCCCATTTAACCGGTTGTGGCTTAGAATCGCTTCTGTTACTTTATCAGCATTGCGTATGCTAGCACAGTGCAAATTAAGTGCACAGGATAAGAATTTGCATGTTTAATTAGAAGCAGCTTTCTCTCAAACATTGACGTGGACCTAATGCTAGAAAGCAAAAGTGAGGAAGTCTAGAAGCAAATTGAGAGTGCTTCAGCTGGATATTGAGCTGGACTTATTAGATCACAATCATCTTCTGATGATACAAAAGGGCTTTGTGTTCCAGTATGTTTTTAATGACTGGCCATGATCTTTTGTTAATGCATCTGAATGCACTGGTTTGTGGGCTGGGGTTGTATTCCTCTCCTCTGCTGTCTTTCAGAGACTTGATTTCATTTGTGTGGTAGACTACATTTTAACACAAAGCTTGTATCACAGATCACCTTTCCTACTGTTTCTGAGCACAGATTGTGCTTCTGTAGTATCTGTTGCAATGATTTGAATTGAAACATGATACTGGGAAAGCAGAAAAGATATTGTATATCATTAGTTCATGGTTTCCACTACTCAAAAGTCAAGGAGCAAATGCCATGTGATGAGGCAATTCTCAGCAGACCACAACCTGGGGAACATGGAGTGTAGCTGCACTACTCCGATGCTTTCCCTGTGGGAGAGGGGGGCAGCTGGCTTCTGAGCTGTTTCCATGCTTCGGTGTGTAGGCAACCTCTGGTTAGCAGTTCCTGGCACAGCCTCTTTGGTGCTTTGCTACTGCTGTTTGGATTTGGTACTGTAGCACAAAGGAAACGCCAGCTTGCCTGCAGTTGCAGGTATTTCTACAAAAGTGTGCTGCAAGATTACCAAAGCTAAAATTGAAGAAGAGGCAAAGTGAACCAAGGTCACAAGTCAGCACTAGGGACACTAGGGACAAATCCATTGCTCTGCGTCCCAGTCTAATGCCCTGTCCACCAAACTCGGTGGGTTGGCATACGGTACTCCTTCCCCAGCTTCAGCATCTGGCTGACGCCGGAATGAGTTGGCTAAATTTCAGTCCAAACAAACTGAAGGTGACATGGGTAGGTGTTGGTGTGGTTCATCTCATAGAGATGGTGAAGGAACTGCATTAAATACCACAGTTTTCTCACTATCATCATTCCCCAAAGAGTCACAAAATATTTTACAATGTTAAATTATCTGTATTAAAACAGTCTCTTCAATGCAACTGGAGACCACCCAGAACTGATCCTAGATACAGCAGCATCCTCTCCAAGGAGATAGGCTGAAATTATTTGGAGTTCACTACCCATAAGGCATATTCTGGGCTGGATATACGCACGCAGGCAGTGCTCAGGGGACTTGTCTCAGAGCACGCTGTTTCTGGTGTGCTTTGTTTGCATTTGTGTAATGGAATCATTTAAAAAATAAATAACAGTTTAAAAATAAATGAGTGATCTTCATATTTAATGTTTATATAGGATAACGGGCATCCGTGTCCATGCTAAAAAACCTTTACTGGCTTTATGAATCTGTTTATTCAAGTATCTGAATTTCAAAAGAGGCTTATAATATTTGCATGTTAAGTAGCACACAATTTCTTTTATCAAGAAAGTTTCTCCCCTATGTAATCCTATGCTGAAAAGAGAATGTTATGCTTTATAACAAAGCTCTCAACTAGATTTGTCAGAGTTTCAGTAGCACAAGTAGCTCCAGTGTAGTTTTGCTTTGCCTGAGAGTCTTTCATCATAGACTCCAGACTTGGTGTAAGATCAAATCAAGAACCTGGCTATTTGAAAGAATCCATTATTTTGTTCAGCTGTACTTGGGAAAAAAAAGTGTATGTTGGTGTCACCAGAGGACTTCAGAGGGAGTTTTCTGTGTGATTTTTAAATTAAAGACAAGTGACTTATCAGGCATTGATTCTGTATGTGCAGTCTTCATGTATGGTCAGAGGCAATGTGGATTAAGAGAAGAGGGTTAATAACCAATTGAGAAGATCAGGAGATCTAAGGCACACACCTTCATCACCCGCCCATTTTGGGTGTCTCTGCATGGATTGTCCCTTGATTTTACATTAGGTGTTTGACAAATTGGCCATATTGTCCCAAATGTTCACTTCCTCCATGGGACTGGCTGCATCCAAGTCCCCTTTTGGGCTGTGAGTGTTAAATGTCCTTCTGCTGAAATAGTCCTGATACTCATTTCAGCTGTGTAGGAAAGTTAGCTGGTGTCCATGGTGCTAATATGAAATACAGCAACACCAGTGATGTAATTTAATTATCTAAAGCCATTTTGAAAAAGCTTGAAACTTTCTTAACCGGCCCTAGTGTAAGTTGCATTGGAGTGAGTTTACTGTGGGGATTTGAAAGACAGTCACGGGGATCAGACACCAAGAGTTCATACCCATACGAAAGGAACAGAAGAATTACAATGCTCTGCGGAGCTTTGATTAACTGTCTCCAGAGTAAATACAACCTCTGGAAACAAAAGCTTTCTCTCACACCAGGCCCCAGAATTGGCAACTTTAGCACATTCTCTTTGTTCACCTCCAGGATGGCTGGCAGGTTCAGCCAAAGGAGAGAGACTGTAAATTACAACAAAAAGGGAATTAGAAGATGTTATTTTAATCAGACTACTGAATGACTTCATTGCCGAGCTAGTGCACGGTGTGCACAGTAATCAGACTTCTGTAGACCCAGCGCAGTAGCTTTCACCGTGGGGTTGTGCCGGAGGAGGCTCAGAAAGAAATCTTTCAGCACACCCTTACGGTTGAACGATCAGGCAAGTCCTGTATCCCTTCCCTTGTACTTCTATTGTATCTACTTCGGATCACTCTTTGCATAAGCAATAAGGCTGGATTCTTTTAGCTGGGACATCAGGCACCAATTTTGCAAAATGTGATCTACTCACGTAGACCCAAGTGCCCCCAGAGAGTTCAGTATCGTTCCAAAAGAGGGTCGGGGGATCCTCGCTAGGAGCTGCTGTTGAATGATTAACTTTCACCCAAGTCCCCTGCTTTATTTTCAACTCTGCCCTCATTCTTACAGAGAAATGCAAAATATTGGAAAGTGCCTTGTGCTGTGCTGTTTTATGTTGTCAGACCTAAAATCTCACCGTTAATTACTGGATTTAGTTTCCTGCTCTGCCATAGCTCTCCCATGCAGGCAAGCTGAATTTCCTTACAGTATTTCAAGTGAGACATTTACTGCCAGTGTTAGCCAAAGAAAGGATTTTAAAATGCTCCCTTATTTTGAATTATTTTCCTTGTTGATTGTATGCTTCTTCACATTCACTTTCCCTAGGCTCTAAACATCTCTCAGAAAAAGCAACCTCTTTCCCACAGCAAGGTTCAAGAGTTGTCCCCCAAAATCTGTTCCTGAGAGTTGGAATGTGTGAAGCAAAACCAAATTGCAGGATTGGATTTTTCAAGGGAACATACCTGCCATTATTTAAAAGAAAATAACGTTTTCCATTGAACGTTTTCCATTCACACAGGTGACTGAAGAAGAGGCAGCAGGACTAACAGACCGTAACATAGTTGGAAACTTAATGAGTAAAATTACTAGCTGTTCATCTATTTAACAGTCTAATTTACAGAAGAACATTAGCCTTCTGAGTGTTTCTGTGTAGCATAGGGGAGTGGATGCCATGACTATCTGAACCTTTTATAGGGGGAGGAGAAACTGGTGGTACACGTCAGGAATATTCTTTAGTGCAAGGCTGTGTATTTGGAGAGACTCTGTGCGCAGCCCTGTTTCCCAGGTGAAGATCCACACCACCATCAGCAAAGGAGGTCCACGTTTGCCCTCCCTGCTCACTCCATTTTCTAAAAGCTGTGGCTCAGCGCAATCTCAATGTTCACATCTTCTGTTGTCCACTCCCTTTTCCTAATATCACTGACACGTATACATGCCCACTAAATTCACCGTGCCCAGTAGCTCTTTGTGTCACCAGGCAAGGAGAGCTTCGCTCCATAAAATTCAGCTTCTGAGTCAACCTTGTCATGCAGCACACTGCTTTGCAAATTTATTTGTACTTATTCCATTAGGAAAGTGGCTAAATTGTGCTTTTTATTTATTGTTTTAAAGTTGCTAGTTGGCCTTTAATGTTTAATGAGGGCTATGATTATTCTGAACTGTGTTACCTCCAACTGTTGTGGATCATCTTTTACAACAATATAGCGGGTTTCCCCCTTTTTTTATCCTTCCCATGAAATTCCCAGGACAGCAGCCTGTGTTCTGCAAAGTCCCAAGTGCCAGCCGAGGGGCAGAAAAAGAAACACCAGGCAGGGAGCTTGTATAGCAGCAGGGAGTGGGTGACTTCTGAGAAGACGAAGGGGCAGATGCACGCTGAGGGACTTCAAGATGTGCTGAGACTGCTGCAAGTCTCAATTGCAGGTAGGTCCTACCTCACTGTAAGTAGGATTATGGATGGTAAAAAGCAAACAAGCTCCAAACGATGCATCCTGCAACAACACAAGCATCAGGTGGGGAAATAATTCTTTTTAATCTGTTTATCCTGTTCTGCCTCACTTTGAGGGCTTTTCGGGGGTCAGGGGAGTGGAGAAAATGAACCTAGCATTTGAGTTTAAAAGTCTTGTAAGTATTTTTAGGGTGCTTAGGGTAAGAGCCTGGCCAGACCCATCTCAGTGTCATGCTTCTCTGGTTAATGCGTCAATATCTGACACCATTTTTGTCGTCTCTTTCATCACTAGAATTTTTAAACTTCTGACATTGTGTGTGGCTGATATTACCAAAGTCATGTTAGTGTAAGGTGTAACCATCAGTATAAGCCTCAGTTTGCAGAGAGAAGTCATCCAAAGAGTACGTGATAAAAAAAAACCACCCACAACATAGCCTTCCCGCCGACGCCACCTCCCCAGACCCCAAGGACAGATTAATTTAATGTGACCAGCAGTGATGCCTACTATTGCATGGGGCACATGGTACAGCTACAGACTTCTCCTCCTTGTGAAATGCTCATCTATAGAGAGAGTTTCCACAAAGCCTGTTTATCCTAAGCCTCCCATAGGCCTGATTTTGAGAGCCAGAAGTTATTTGTTTCACTCAGAGTGCTTTCCAGGAGGGTAAATAAGCCCAGACATTGCCAGGAGAGAAGCAGACCTAACCTGGACATCTGTAGAGGGAAAAAGGACTGCTACGGAGACACACGCAAAGAGCCTTTGTGATAAACTGTGCCCAGAACATGAATATAGCTATGTGGCTTTGTTGAAGAGATAAAGGTTAATGATAGAACAACTTTCTGTGGTGGTTGCATGGAGGTTTGGATGTCCTCTCCTCATAGACTTGCCCCATGGCGGTGTCTACAGAGCTCTTAGTGACTGTCTCAGGAGCAGCCATGAGTTCAACACACAACTCTCTGTGCACTTCCCTGCAGAGAGCCTTTCCAGTCATACCTGGCAGCGTATCAAACCACGTTGTCTCCTCAAGTGTGTGGGGTCTCCTTTGTCACGGAGGGACAGCGTGGGGCTGCACACTTGCAGATGTGCGGTGCACTTGGGCAGCAAATTGGATCTCGGCAGCAGCCCTAGGTTGCTTCTCCAAACACAGCATGAATGGTTCCCCTGCGTGGTCTTTCAGGGGTGTCTAAAGAAAGTCTTGAAAATCCTAATAGTTTCGTCGGACTGTGCTTAACCCACTGACTGATGAAGGCTAGGTCTGATTAGCCCCCACATTGCTTTGTCCTTCAGCACCTTGGATCCAGGCCACCCCTTTGGCAGGGCAGGGGTCTAAGGCATTAGGAACTCTTGTTTTACCACTTCATTACTTACCTGGACAGCCATCTCTTGCAGCATATGGTTTGCTATTGCTGGCGTCGTATTAGAATAAAAAATATTAAAAAAAAGAAAATGCCCACATAAAAAGAAAAGCCAAACCCAAACCAGAATTCAAGGTTGCTCCTTAAATTTGGGACTTTCTGTTGCTTTCATGAGAGAAATGAAGGACTTGGGTCTGTTCCCTCCCCCTTAGTCCTTCTTCCATTTTCTAATTTCTTCTGGTTACGTTATTTTTCTTTCTCAGTTGCAGTTCTCTCATCTTAAGCCTGCATTAAGTCATGAGCCAAGGGTGCGTGTTGTTCATCACACCATGAGGACCTCGCTAGCCGTACATCTTGATGCAGTTTTGTACGGATGATTGCAGAGTTTGCAGATCCTTTTCCCCCTCCCTCATAGCTGTTTGTGAGGTTTTGAGCCCTTTTCTTCTGTGAGCCTTGCTGCCATGGTTTTCTTTTCAGTGGTTTGGATGCTGAGGCTAGCATTAGCGGCAGTGCCATATTGCTTGTTTTCAGCAGCACTGCTAGACTATTTCACTTTTTTCCTGATTTGGATCTAACCTCACAGTTTGGTTATCTATATTCTTTGAAGTCTGCCTCCAGCCATCGTGGAAGAGCTTTGGGGTCCTGTGGGTACTGGACTGCTACTCTTATATCAGCATCACTGCTGACTTCCTATGTGATCTTGGAGAAGTCATTTTGGATGCAGTTTTCAAAAGCACTGTTGAAAGTAAGTGGGACTTCTGCTCCTAAGCTACTTCAGAGCGTTGTTCTGTGTCTTTGTCACCTGCTTGTCTTCCCACCTCTCCTCCTGATGGCTTGTTCAGGCTGGCAGCTCTTTGGAGCACTGCTGCTTCTTGCTGCTGTTTCAGTCTATGTGCCTTTGGCCTAATGCGGTGGGATCCTGGTCTCAGTTAATAAAGACAGCAGCTCGGGGTGGACAAATGCAGGACTGAACTGGAGCTCACTGTGAATGAATCTGAATTCTAGGCTGGAATGAGCTGACCAGGGGATATTTGTATTAAATATTCTTTTCTGTTAATCAGTTACATATGGTGGCCTGAATAAATAGGTGTATGCAGAGCTGGGTGCAGCCCTGTTTAACATTCAGGAGAAGGAGTTTGCATCTTCAGACCTGGGTCACAAAAGGTGAGTGTGGAAGTACCAGGGTTCTGTAGTGAGCCTCCGAGTCACGGATGTGTCTGACCCACATGAGCAGGGCAGTGGCTGCTCGTCAGGACTTGCAGATGCCATACACCCAATTGCATCTAATGCCCTGATCCAGCCAGCCAGCAATCCAAAGGCCAAAGCAATGCCCTGCTGCAGCCACTGCAAGTGAAGGAAGGAGAGAGTAAAGACCCATTAGCAGCCCTTAATACATCTGTACCCAGCTGTGATATAAAGAAAGGTGCAGAAGGTACAGGTGGGACTGTGGGCTAGTGCAGATTTTTTTTTTTAATCTCATTTTCGTTAAGGAAATAGAAAATGCTGTTATATAAAATATGACAATTTTTTTTTCTTTTTTTTAAGATAAATATTGCTGGGGAGTTTATTCACCTAGCATTTCCATGTGCATCTTAAGATATTTGAATCAATGTTTTAAAAAGAGGAATTTAAAGCAGAAAATCCCATACATGAGCTTACCTAAATGAATGATGAGTTCACATCAGTTCTGTCCAAGGTTGATCTGAGGAGCCCAGGAGATACGACTGGGTAGTGGGAGTTGTTGCTCTTTGTGCTGTTTCTTTGCAAGTGGGAATTTGGGGTCTTAACTTTATGGCTGTTTTGTAAATCCTGTATAGCTTTGCTTACTGGAAAATGTTACAATCTATGCAGAACTGTAAATATTCTGTGCCACAAGCCTCAGATTTTCATCACTTGACTATTACACCACCTGTGTGTAATTAACAGCTTGACATCAGATGATAACTAGAAGGTTAACTTAAAATGGAAAACCTAGGCAACCTGATTTTCTATTTTCATTTTAAACAGACAAGAATAGACACCACAAATGCATATCAATCCCTTCTGTGGACATATGCTCTCAAACATTTTTTAGAGGCTTTACTCTTTTAACCAAGGACGTAACTGGCTGAATGCATATCAAACATATTGTTATTCATGCTAATATTTTCAAATTAGAAGCTATCTGTGGTATATTTTACAGAAACTGTTTCAGTGCTAGCCAAAACCTGAAAGCTGCAGTTACTGAAGGTCTGGCAAGACAGAAATCTAATGTTGGTTTAAAGGAGCAATGTGTTGTGAGTGCTTGACTTGCCGTCAGGAGGAGTTCTGACAGACGGAAGGTTTTAAGCTTATTAACTTTGTAAGTCAGGCAGATGGTTTAGTGCCTGTGTTGTCCATGCTGAATGAACATAAAACTGTCCCAGAAAGTCTGGGCTGAGGCAGAAGGTCTGCTCAGAGCAGGAAGCAACAGGGACATCTCTGTGTCGTGGCTTCTGGGTACCATCCGTGTTTCCAGAGGTGCCCAGGGGAGCGTGGCACCTGAATGCCATTGCCTTGCCTACTTAAATGGCAACCAAAAAAAGTGAGTGCCAGCCCTGCAGCACACACACCTCCCAGTTTTATGATCCTTCCACCGCATCCCTTCCCCAGGACTAGCATGTCCACTGCCAGACTGCATGCAGCACAGCACAACCACATGAAACCCGTCTGGATGACTGTGAGGTTTCTTGTTACAGAGCCAGCTTCAGAGTGAACTTGGCCCCTGCTGCAGAGTTAATTCGAAATATTTGTCCAGTGAACTAGCCTGGCGGATTTTGTGTGCTGTTTGATTTCCTCATTCTTGGTGTTTAATCTGTCATATCAGAATGTGTGGCTTAGTACAGTTGGTTGGTACCGTCTAGAGGAGTGGGAAGGATGGCGGGTAAAGGCAGCAGACAGTGCAGCCCCAGCGAGGCGAGTCCCATGGATCCCCACCCGCTGGCAAGCCTGATGGCGACGAGGGGGGCAAGGTTTCGGCCAGAGATTTTGGAGGAGGAGAGCTGATGGACGGTTGCCTGCTGATAGCAGGCACTGGTTCGATCATTGGCATTCAGTACACTGCCCTCCTTTGGGTAAAAGTGATAGAAGGAGGATATCTCTGTGCAGGATCATTGGCTGATTATCCCAGTGTAATTGCCAAGCAATCCTAATTGCATTTGTTCTTTAATCCAAAATTTTCTTAACCAAGTCATCTGAACCCTTTAAAGTAAAAGTATTTGTTTCATTGCTGCTCTAAAAATAGGTAAATCTCTTCTTCCTTGCTCTTTTTAAACTAGTTGAGCAATACCTTGACTTTGTTTTAAAACCCTTTTGCCAAGTGTTTGTCTTAAGCACCAGTGACAAGAATACGAAAGGAATTAGGAAATTATTATGGGATTAAGATAGAATCTTGCCATACACAAAAGACATGTTGATTCCTTGTCCTCCAAAGAGAGCAGTATCGGTTCTGCAATTAACTCTAGTGTAGCTAAACACAAAAGGAGCTCATGTGCAGTAATGTATTTGGTAGATAGGAAAATAATGCAGGCAACAAGCTTTGATTAAAAAAACCAACACACCCCCAAAACAATCTTTAAAGGAATAGCCAAAAATCTCTTTCAATTTTTAGTGAACTGAAGAAAAAGTATTCTTCACCTATGTTTGTGAAGAAATGGTTACTTCTGTCTATGGTAAATAGCAAAAGTGAGTACACTTCTGATTTACTGATTTTATAATGTGTTGTTTCTGTCTCTCTCATCAGCAAAGAGATGCTTTGCTGCATGGGTGGACATATTTCTAATTCCACAGTAATTTCCCATATAGAGTAAAATTAGATGGAGTACAAAAATAATTTATTTGATACTTCTTTCAGAGTTGTCCTCCACATCTAATTTTCAGCAAATGTAAATGCCCCCCTCCGTATCCTCTTCCTTGTAACCACAGATATGTCCACAGTTTTCATAACAATGCCATGTATATGAGAAGGAAACTTTTTTTGTGGAAAATGACATACAGCTCTCTGGATTCCTGTTTGTTACAAAATCTGACCAAAAATAATTACTTTAAAACTCTACTGAGTGGACTTTCAGCTGTTTGAAACTCCCAGCTGACTGATGGTCAGTCTTAAACCATGAACTCTAAGCTTAGTGCTTGCAAACCATAAAGTTAATGTCAATGGGAATCTCGCATCAGTGAGGACTTCAGGATGTGGCCGTGTGCATTACTCTGTTGCTTATTCCAGTTCCTGTTTTCTTCTCCCTTTGAAAGCCCCGTTTGAAGTTGCTTCTTAATCTCCTAAGTTGTTGACTTGAAAGTGCATATCGGCCCTCTTAAGTATGAGTCACACCAGCCCTCAGTCATCAGTATTGTCCAGAAATGTAATGCTTCCCTTCTCATCTCTTCTTACCCCCTTAACCAAGGGCAGCTATGATTCATACTGTAAAAGGGCTTGATTTGCATTTGATATGAGTCAACAGCTAATTCAAGATCAAGAAACAGCATCAAACAGGCCTTACAAAAAAGGAAGGAAGCTCTCTTGTTTGCTGTGGCTGATTCAAAAGTAGAGGCATAGACATTATACTTGAAAAATCAAAAGGTAGGTTACACTGTCTTGAAAACCACTTCGCACAGATACTACAAAAGTTTGAAGAAACTAATGTTAAAATATACTATGTTCCAAGCAAATCAAAATGGTGTTTCTTTCTTAAACATCCCTGCCAAGGAAACATTTCTGCTTTTCTTTCTTTACAGAAATCTTTGTGCTAGACTCTTTGCAGGCAAGCAAAACAAGATGAAAAAATCTCCCATAAGAAATCCTTTTAGGAATGCACTTAAAGTGTACAAATCTCATCTTCATTTTAGACATAAGTAATTATGTGCTTACCTGCTATTGATGTCTGTAGGCTTTAATCACCTCTTTAAAGTTAAGTACACTTATAAATTATTTTCCTCCATTGAGGTCTAAATGTACAAAACAGAGCAGAGATCTAGGGAGGGGCCAAATGGCTATAATAAAACCATAGGTCTCTGCTTGCCAATCTAGAAATTTACTTCGCAGGTTTTGAACTGCTATCATTGATCAATTCTGGATGAGTAATACAGCTGAGCAGGAGCAGACCTTGTGGGATGACTGCACTGCTTGGGTGCAATAGTCTTGGGGCTATTTTCCTTGGAGCAAATTAGTATAGGCACTATGAAACTTTTCTGTCTTTTACCCTCTCTTTTTCAAAACTTACTTTGCCCAGAAGATGACCTGTTTCTTTAAACCACCTTGAAAGAAGAGGCTAGAGGAGATGGAAAGGGAAATCCTTAATAACATAGTAAAGGAATTAGTATGTCTGTTTTCCCTCTGCTTGTCTTTTAATATTCAGCTTCTATTGCTCCCCTTTTCCCATCTGCCATCATCATGGTTGTCTCCCTGAACTGTAAGTTCCCTGAGGCTAGTCTTGTGTCTTTAGGTGGTGGCCAACAAATCACTTGGCATTTTCAATGTAAGCTAATGACTGCTCAAAGGAAGACTTTGGAGAAAGAAAGATGGATCCCTGATGAAAGCCAGGCTGCTTACATTAATAGCTGTAAACTAAGTAGAGAAAATAAGGTGTTGGACCTCACCAAGGACCAGTTAACCTTTTATTTCTCCATGAAGAAGGGGAAAAAATTTAAGTGATGAGGCAGCAAATTCTGCATAGCTCTCCATCAGGCTCTGAGCTGGTGCTCCTTTGCTTGTAGCTCTCCACAATGTTTTGTTCAGTCCTTTAAACCAATGTTGGCTGATCCCTTCTCTCTTTTCTAGTCTGCTCTGGTTTGGATCTTGGACCCTCAGGATGTTTGTCTTTCCTCTTTCTTTTGTGCGGACTTTCTTAGTAATCTCCTCAGAGAAAGGAATAAACTTATTTTACAGGAAACAAGTTATTTTTATAACTGCATTTGCTCTTAAATACCTTGTGTGTTCTATTTTGTGACTAGAAAGACTTTAAGTCATGTAATACACTGTCACAGTATGTCTTCTGCTTCAATTTGTTTTGATATATTTATAAAAATTTACAAAAATGCACTAATAGCATCATCAGTTCTCCAAGGCAGGTAACTCTATGCAAACAGAAATTTTATATGTGAGCTCACATATTTCATGGTTGCATACTCTAATGGTGATATTTCTGGACATTAGGGATAATAATCCACAACCAAAACATGAATAGTTATTCATCTATGTATGTAAACCTATATATACCAAATGTGGCCTATAGGTCTAACCTTGTTTGAAATTACAATCAAAGTTTCTCCCCCCCAGCCCCTCCCCGCCAGTTTCTGAATATTCCTATTTTTGACATTTGTTGTTGTGGTGTTGGATTTTTTTTCCTCCCTATATCTGCATTAATTCTCAGGCAAATGCCACATGTTTCTAACCAGTCTTCTCTACTCCTGGTACCCACACACCTTTCATGTACTCACTTTTGTATTTCCTATGTTAAAATTTTACACACTACCGATCTAGAACCTTTGAGTAAAGTACCATCTGCAACATAAATTTCTCCTCCAAAGCTGTTAAAAGGAGTAGGTTTACGTTCGGAAGGCCAGCCGGCCTTAATCGCTGGTATTACCTTTTGCAAAGTCTCATTTTTGCATTACGGTCTCTTGCAGTGACAGACCGCATCCTGTCTGAGACCGAGAAAATTTTCTCAAACCTATTTACATGAACAACATCAGACTCTGGTCTCTGTACTACCTCTCTTTTATTGAAAGCTCAGACAGAGTGTCTGCTGACATGAGGTCTTTTCCAGGTTTATATTCTAGCTATAAATCATCCAACTGCAATGGAAAGAATAACCTTTTCAAGCAAAGTTGTGTTTGTGAAACCCTTTTCTCCGCCATTGTCATAAGCCGTTTGCAGTCTGCTTCTGCAGAAGAGGAACTGTTTTTTTCGTGCATATATAAGCACTAGAGCCTTTTCATTTTCCTGTCCATATTTGCTGGCGTTCAGCTTAAGTTAGGTTTCCTGCAGCATAACTACAGCCTCTGATTATTCCCATTGTTGCAAAAATGTTGTTGCGAGGCCTTACATACCAGGCTCGGTTGATGATTTTGTATAGCAGTTACCATCAGAGAATCAAACTGAAGGGCCCCTTCTTTATAAACCATTCTTAGGCTAATTATTATGATAAGCAACTTTCATACACTCTCCATTTTTTGCAGATGAAAGTTTTTAGATCGATAGTTATGGCAGCCAGATTGGATATAATTTTTTCAGCCAAATTTATCATTCCTGTGTACTTTCCTTCTCTGTAAGTGGAGAAATATTGATAACTGTCTATAACGCCCCAAGGCCTAGCAAGGCCCCTAGATGAGTCCTGGTTTTCCTACATAAGTTAATAATTCACCCCTACATTTACACCGCTGCCTGTCAAGTTTCACGCTTACACCGTTGGCTCTGTGTCCGTGATGCCGTTCCCTTCTTTATACTCACGGCTAAATGCCATCGGTAAACTTTAGTATCTTCCCATGCCTGGATATCCTTTCGTGAAATGATACGGGTGCACAGCACAGCCTAAAAATCACAGTAAAGCACTGTGTTCAGGGGGCATAAGTTAAAATTTCACAGACATGAACTCTCTTTCTAAAGAAGTTTTCCACAACCCGGTTGAAGTACTTAGGGTGAGATGAGGGGGAGAGGGGCAAAATACGTTTATTAAGAAATGTCTTTCCTGGTAGATATGTGGAGTTCTGCACACAGGCATTGGCTTGGCCCCTTAGGAGATAGGTGTAGGTAAAGAGTTTCCCCTTTCTCTTCTAGAGTTGGTAGAAAAAAGACCCCTTCTAAGGGTGCATCAGTACTCTCTGCTAGATTCAGAGCAGTAAGTCTAATATTTTCCTTAAGTCTTCATCTAAGTATGCTTCTAAGTATGTGTTGGCACACATATAACAGGGAAAATGAGTTCTGTTAACTTTATTTTGTATTCCATTGATAGCTTTTCTATGCCATTAAAAACATCTGAGAATATGTTTTCTGCCTTTTAGTGGCTTCTGTCCTCCTACTGTATTCACTTTCTTAACAACCTAATATCTGGCATTTTCACCCCTTGAGTAAGTACTCCCTTTCCTGAAAATGTTTTATAAGAAAACAATTATAAATGTTATTTCTTCAGGATTTTGTTATACTTTCACATGGAGTTTATATCCACACATAACAGTTTGATTTCACTCTAGTGTCATCAAAGAAAGCTTTTATCAACTTGTTTTCATATAAATAGGTTTTCTTTTCAAAACCATTTTTGTAACTTCAGCTAACTAGCAGGCTGTACCCACTCTCTGAGTGTGAGAATAACTTATGCACCATAGTCTAGCCTATAAAAAACATGGTATTTCAGTTAGTGGTTGTAGCTGTATATGAAAGGAGTCCCACATTTTCTTCGCTCTTCCTCTTCAGAGTATGTGCATGCACACTCTGTTTCTTTTTGTCCTGGGGTCTTTTTGCCCTGCCAAAGCCTTGCTAAAGCCAAGGTATACAACATGCACTGCCTTCCCCAACGCCTTTGTCCACAGAGCTTATCACCTTGTCAGAGAAAGCAATGAGGTTCGTCAGCATGCTTTGCCCTTGGTAAATCTGTGCTGACTGCTCCTAGTCATGTTCTTGCCTTTCTCATGCCTGGAAATGGCTTCTACAAGGATTTGCTCCATAACTTTCCCAGCGACCAAGGTGAGGCTGATTGACCTGGACCATCCTCCTTGCTACCTTCTTGCAGAGTGGTGTGGTATTTGCCTTTCTCTAGTAATCAGGAATCTCCCCTGACTGCCATGACCTTTCAAAGAGGACAGAGAGCAGCCTTGCAATGATGCTGAGCTGCTCCTTCAGCACGCTCAGACGTATGCACTCTGGTCCATGGAGTCCTGTATGTGCAAGTGGGTTAACTGATCCCTAACTTCATCTTCCTCTGCTGTGGGTACTGCTTCATGCCTATGGATTCTTCTAGGAGGCTCAGGGACCTGGGGGCAAACCCTACCAGTGAAAACTGAGGCAAAAAGGCATCATGTAACTAGGCCTTTTCCATGTCCCTTGTCACTAGACCCCAATGAGCAAAGGGCTCATGCTGTTCTTAGCCTTCCTTTTGCTGCCAATGTACTTGCTTACAAAAAAGCCCTTCTTGTCCTTCACATTCCTTGCTAGTTCCAGCTCCAGCTGAGTTTTGGCTTTCCCAACTCCATCCTTGCCAGCTCAAGCAGTGTCTGTCTCTGCTCCTCCTGAGTAGCTCATCCTTGTTTCTACCTTCTATGGACTTCCTTTTGGTATCTAAATCAGATCAGTCTTCCCCTTCACTTTTGGTTCTGTGATCCACAGAACCAAATCAAAATCTGATTACAAATTTAAGCAGTCACAGTCAAATTGTTATAAATACCTCAGAAGTCTTTCCACCTTTTATCTCTCCTAGGAAATTTCTATCCCCGTAGCTTAATTTTTCCTAAAAGTGTATCATTGTGATTTCTGTAGTTTAGGATGACAATAAGTCTGTTCTTCTCTTCAATATATCTAGTGCTTCTGATCCAGTACTATGGAAATAATGGCTACTTCTGCCTTCCACCCACTCATTGTCTTCATGAAGAGGAGAATGATGTTTGAACCTCTTCAAGTTGTGTGCCAGATGTATTGGAGCAGTGCTGTGACTGACATGAGCTCTGCACTTACCCCTTTATCTTTTCCTCAAGTTCTAGAGGCCACCTCCAAATTTGTGGTACCAGATAATGCTCAGGAGCGATCATCACGCTAGTGAGAATTTTGCGTTGCAACTTATAAACTATAGCGAGTCTTTTATAGAATAAGCAAACTGTGAAAATAGTGAATTAGTGAGAAACCGAGGCAGAGAGGGGTCTCCACAAAGTCAGCTAAACCTAAGGACAGGATAAAATTGAAACACTCCATGCCTTTTAGAGGGCTAGTTCTCTTGCAGCTTGTGTCTTCTTTTGCTCTAACCCGCAAAAACATTGCCATCATTCTCGCAGGAGCAATTTATATGGGCTTGTTTTTAATCTTGTTCCAGTTACTCTTGTGCTTGATCTGGAAAGGAAAATACAGAAGGCCAATAGTTGGCAAACTCTTTTTGTATAGCAGTTTAGAGAGATGTACCATAGAGCCAATAATCAGAGAAAATTTATATCCAAAGCCGATTGTGAAAATATGTATTCATTTTTTAAAAATGTTTCCAAACTTACTTGCCTTCCACAATATTTCAAAGAAATTGTGTTAATTCAGATTTCCCCAGTTTTTTCTGTGAACTGTCTTCCTCCCTGAATAGTCCACAGACTTTCACTGAAGGTACTGATACTTAAGATGACATTCTGCTCTTTGTCAGGGACTGCTGCTTTGACAGGATTATTTACATTGCATAGATTATATTTTGAATGGTTTTGGGGAATGCATTTTGAAAATTATTTTATTGCAATATTCAAGCTTTTTGGAATTCACCTTTTCCCAGTAAGTTTTCAACTGCTCAAATATTAGTTGAAGGACAAGTATGAATCATAAACAGAATTAAATAAAACTTAATTTGGCATTTCTAATGAGTTATTTACCGATCATCTCACCCACTTTTGCAGTGTAGAAAGGAGGAGGCACTTACAGAGAAAAGCTGAGTGCCTGTAAACTCATCTTTTATTTGTATAGGATAGTGCAACTCTCATTCTTACAATTTCAGAGGAATGACGCAGAACAATTTTTGTATATTTGTCTGTAATACACAGCAGAGGTTGTGTAAAGCCAGTCTGATTTTGATGAAAATAAATACAAATGAGAACAGGTTGAAGAAAGAGATCAGCAAAACCTGAAAAGTCTTCTACATCAGAGCATGATTCAGGTTTTACAATATAACTCTGCTCTGATGGCTACGGAGTTATGCTTATGCATATGCCCATGATCTGTTTGGGTCTTGCGTGTTCACTTTAAAGAAGTTTACAGAAAAGTTTTGACGTATTAAAAGATTAGCGAGGATCATACCAGTCCTATGGAGAGTTCAAAGTACTTAGAAGTTAAATGGTTAGCTTGAAAAAGGGTGGGTGAAATGGCACCTTTCAGTTTCACAGCTGATTTCCCAATGTTTTGGAGCAATGTAACTCCAAGCCAGCGTGCCGCAGTACATGAAGTTCCTATGAAAGTGAGTCAGAATGTATCCTGTAGGATTGTTATGGAGCACGCAACCACGAAATATGGATCAGAAATGTAAAAATGGACCCAGAAATCTGCAACTAGTTAGGGCTGTGCAAGTTGTCCACAATGAAAGCAGAAACTGAATGAGATTTGTTTAGTTTGAGGATTTGTTTAGAAATTCAGAATAAAAACTGTGCTGTCCAAAGGTTTGTCCAAGTTCACTAACTTGCCTCCTGACTCCAAATTCATTTTCGAATACACCTGGGTTGATTTATAAACCAGTATCAAAATCACACTAAACTTGTGGTTTTGTGTAGTTTAAACTGGCCATGCTACTAAGCCAGGTAGCACTCAGTGGTTTTGGCTGGGTTTTGACTGGCTATTTCTTGTTCATTAGAGCCCCAAGCTCAAGGTGGGAAGCCTGGAGGTGCCAACCCTGCCCCGCTCCCCCACTCCAGGAGCCTTCGGCAGGGCTGCGGCAGTCGCACGGGGAGCTGGGTCGACTTCTACAAGGGCAGGGCTGTAAGTGAAGGAATCCATCTTTCTCTCGGGCGTAGAGGCGCTTCTGTGCTTGATCGCAGAAGAAAACGTATGTGTGTGCATCTGTAAAGAGCTGCAAAGCTGATTTGGGGGGTATGCGTTCAGGCAGAGGAGTTACTGCTGCAAGTTCAAGACTTATTTTTCCAATTGTGAGTTGAGAGTGTTTCTACTTGCATTATTGTGTCTACTGGTATTAACCTCTTTCTTCAACGCATGCCAGATTTTATCAGCGATATATGTTTTGAAAGACAAGTAGCTATTTTTGGAATGGGGCTTGTGTTTCCGTGACCGCTTCTTCTGCATCTGTCTTTGGTGATTCGGGAGCAAATTCATCCACTTGTCTTCTCTGAAGTATAACCCGCCGTGCATCTCCTATTATGTACATAATTTCACATATTAAATTTATTCCTTGTGCTGTATTTATTTTAAAACTTTATTCAGTCACGTGTCTCTGTGTGCATTTAAAAGGAGCCACAAATATTTACAAGGCAATTTTAACGCTTACCAATTACTTTTGTGGGGCTTGGTATTAGAGTAGGTACTTTAATAGCTGTGGTTGTATCAACCTTGGCTGATATTTCCTAATTATTCATATCTAGAAGTGCTATCAGCCATCGCAGAGCGTTACCAGCATCATTTTAAGCTCTCTTCACCTTCTTCAGTCTGGGTTTTATTTGAAAAGCAGACACGCAGTCCCCAGTGAGAATTAAAGTAGAAGCATTAGCTTGCAAAATATATGCCAATGACCTAATGATTCTGACATTTCCACAATACAAGCTTTACAAGAAGGCATGCAGACAGCAAAGTCTGTTTTTCTATCTCATATTTTTTTAATGGCTAAATGTTTGGAGGAAACAAAATGGATTTATTCTGCTCAATCCAGGGTATAATATCAGGACTTATCCGGTTCCGGGCCCCAGGGCTTCAGACAACTAACAAAACACATCTTACTTCTGCTCTGCTAGTTCTCTGTTATGCTTTTCACATGCAGGAAGAAAGAGTAAAAGCATAACCCAATTGAATAAAGCAGCATGGCCTGCTATTCTTTGCTTATGAAGCATCACATGATAGACACCAAATTAAGAAGAACCCCCCACCTGTGGTTAAGTATGTATGCAACCGTCAAGCCATTTTATATAATATAGAGGGAATTTTAAAATCCCCTTCACTGCCAGAGTGCAGGAATATGTTAAAAATGTTAATGTCTTACCAAAACATGCTTCATTATTTTTGAATAATCCAGTGATTTTATGCCATTTAAATAAAATCAAAGATGCTACTCCCCAATTTATTTTGAAATGCCCCAGCTTTTCAAATCTTTTGCTCTGAAATATGGAAATAAAACTAGTCTGAGGTTCTCCTTGTAGAATTTAAGTTGCAATTTGTTTTTTGGCTATTCAGTCACTGTTTATGTAAGGATGTATTGGGATAGGGCTGTCTGCCATGATATGGTAAAAAAAAAACCCCATCT
Source organism: Platalea leucorodia (assembly GCF_965183815.1). Taxonomy (NCBI): domain Eukaryota; kingdom Metazoa; phylum Chordata; class Aves; order Pelecaniformes; family Threskiornithidae; genus Platalea; species Platalea leucorodia. Next base: position 49,402,448 of record NC_138826.1, on the reverse strand, counting down.
TTTCTAATAAAAATAAGATGCTATTTAAACAAGAAGTTAAAGGAAATCTATCCTCTCCATTGACCTTTCAGACTGTGGTAAGCATAGAACATATAGTGCCAATTTTATGACACAGTCGCATCAAATAGATTGTATATGATATATTTTAGTTGCAATTTCAAAGAAGGTTTCGATTGTGAGAGTTAGAAGGAAAAACTCATTCAAATGTGTTCTTGTTACTTTGTGTACAGTAACTTCATGGACCAACCACCTAACACCTAAGACATGCCATATGCAAGAACATTCCCTTAACCACAGGTTTTTCTGGTTCATTTCCTTGAAGTAGTCTAAATTTTTCCTGTTGTCCTGAGAAGTTACAAGCAAATCTGATGGCGATGTCAAAGTCTTAGAGATGTCTGGCATTTGTTCAGACACTGGGCTGGCAATTTTGTCTTTTGTGTTTTTCCTTCCTCTCCCTCTTTTGCAGGCTTTGTCTACTTAGGTGATGAGCTAGTTGCGGTGATTTCTTGTAGCTACGTATATTAGGGTCCTTGCAGCAAAAGGGCTTAAATTTCAGAGGTGGCCTGTGTACATTGAAGCCCTGTACATTTGGATTGTTTTCTTCTGATACAGTGTTCAGTAAACAAGCAATGAAGGAATCATTTCAAATTCATTAGAAGGATCTGTACCACAGTTGCCGTTGCTGACTTCTGTGACAGAAATATTTGAAATACCTGGCTATAGACCAAGGAAATGCAAGCTTCAAAAGTGGCTCATCACTGTGTATGAAAACCCAGTCCTTGCAAAGCGTAAGAATCATTAGTTGCTTTAGCCTGGAATTAATGTGACTCTTTTTCTGCTAAAATTTCTTCCCTGCAGTTGCTGTTTCTCTCTGTGCATGTAGAGGAGAAGCATTGCTAGTGCCATCATTAGCGTACAGCGTCTTTCTTTTCTTTTTAACATGGGCTTCTATTTGCCGCAGAGGTGAAAGCTGCGGAAGCCTTCTGCCTTTGAAGAACTACTTAAGATGAAATGGTTCTGAAGTGCATTTAAGGGCGTTTACTTTAGGCACTTTATTTTTTTCTTTATTTTTATTCCTATTGGAATTGGCTAATGTTATTCATTAAACTAACAATTTCTCCCCTGCCTGTTCTTAAGTGTGACTTGTGACCTTGCAATCTGTGTATTTTGTCATCACAATGTGTTACCATGGAACTGATTTTGATGTCATGAATAAGGGCATTGTGAGTTTCCACGTTCCCAAGCATATTTGAGACACAGGTTTGGAAACAAAAATGACTTCACCGGTTAAATATTGTTAGATCCTATAGTATATCAAAGGTAAGAACACTTGTGCCCTATATTCCTTTACATAGAAGAATCTAAGGTTAGGAATTTCAAAGCAGGTATATACAAGAATGACACTACAAATAACATTTCACAAGATTAAATATTTTGTGAGAGCATTGAACTCTAACCCCTTTATGTTACTGTAGACAAAAATCTTTCATATTGTTCATGGAGACTTCTCAGACTGTCTAATATGGAGCCTATATAAAGAGGAAGAAACCCTGTGTGCATAACAGCACTTGGGTGCTGCTGGGACTTAACTCCTTCAAGACAATAGCGGCCGAAGGGAATTTTCCGCCTGAGATCGCTCGCAGGCAGACAGAGGGCAATGTAACATTGCTGGTTTTGAAGCCGAGAGTAATATTTGGGCATTTTTCAGAGGAGAGCCTTACACAATGCACAAAGGGAAAATATCCTTTCCTTGTGCAGCAGAGCGCGTGTATTGTGTGCCTTAAGTTAAAAAGAAAGCAAGTTCCCTCAGTGATCTACCTACCAACATGAGGTTAAAAGAGTTCAATTGAATCCCTTGTCAAGCTGTTCCCCAGGGTGTTTAATTCATCACAGTTAAAGGGTTGATAAGATTCCACAATAATGAAAAAGTTTGAAAAGCCTCAAGTAAGGTTAAAATCCAGGGTTGCATAAAAAGTGCTAGTATAACAGTGAGCTCAGACACATTCCTCTTTATTCGCTCTGCTATTTTTTTTTTCCAGTTGAGACTTACCCATCCTTTGCATTTTACACTCTAGCTCAGTACCATTTTGCTCCTGGCACCAGGCAAATATGTCCTCATTAAGTAAAATTTATGCTAATACCATTCTGATTAGCCAGCAGTCATTGATATTCACTCTCATTAGCTAAATTGGTTCTCTGGAAGACATCCCACTGAGGATTTTTTTTTTCTGTTTTAAGTGGAATATAAAATGTATGGATTCACAGAGATGACAGATGATGATAATTATACCCTGTGTTTACTTGAGCAGTTTTTTTAATCCTAAAGGCTCCCAAAGTACTTTGCAGCATTTACATCTGCAAGGAGAGAGAAGACTCTTTTTTTCCCCTTCTGAGAAAGAGCCGCTGTCAGAAATATAGAAGCCATTCTGGTTTCACTGTCATTAGGACAGATTGCACAAAGGAATCTTCCATTCTGAATTCAGGAACACTTTTTAATGAGACAGAATGCAGGTCAGTTCATAGGAAATCTAGCTGGGGAATAAACTCAGTTCACGTAGTAATGGGACTTTCTCTGCACAATCTTTTTGGAGTAACCTTGCGACTCCAACTTAACATCTCTGGGAGTTTTGCCTGCAGTAATATTGTGAAATTAGCCTCAGTGTGAACCTTTCATCAAAATTACAAGGACTCTGTCAGCGCACTCTTACACATCTTGGTTGAGAGGACTGATAATTTCAGCTGAGAATTTTATTATGTTTTCTTGTGTTAAAACATATATGATTAATTCAAGCCATGGCTTAATACAGTCTGGTATGATGCTGCGATGAGTTATCATCCATTTTCTGCTAACTCTCTTAAAGGGCTCTTGTTATGCAGGGATGACTAAGTAGGAAGCTGCTATTGCCAAGGTGTGATAATTTTGTCATTAACACTCTTAGGGCTAAGAATATGTTTCTTTGTATCGTAGCCTCCATTTCAAGTGCCAGATGGAAAGCAGTGATCTTAATGCCTTACAGTCTTAGTTATAATAAAAAAAAGTCTCAGTAGAGATCTATCTCTATATGCAGGCATATCTGTCCTTTGGAAACTCTGCCCCTGTATTCAACCGATAAAGCTCTTTTTAATATTTTACCCTTAAATATTGGTACTGCGTATACTTTGTTTTCTTAAAGAGGGAAAAAATTTCTCTGGTCCAGTTAATCCCTGACCTCACTAGAAGGGTTATAAACAAGGATATCTCTTCATACTGATTTTTTACCTTTTGAATCTGTAATAATTTAGGCTGCCAACCAGCGAGCAGATGGCAGCAACCATTGACCATCGACAACGGCAAGATGGGAAACGCTGGCCTACAGTGACCTTCGACTGGGCTTGAAATTCCTCAGTTTGTCTTTGAATCCCCACCGCTGAATAGTTCACGTCACCCCTGTGCGATAATTGCAGTGTTTTCACATGTGCTCTTCTGTTTCAAATCGTCTCACTCTTATATTGATCTAATCTTTTCTTCAGTAATCAAAACTAATTTCACATCCAAAAGATGCTTTGGAGGGGAGATCTGTGACCACAAACAGTAACGTGAAACCACCCAGATGCAGATAAATTGCCATTCTCCCTCACTGCGCAGAGAAATTGCATCCTAATAGTATGGCAATTACTTTGTTTCCATGGCGATGTGTGTGTGAGAGAGAGCGCTATAAATTACGTTTGATGTTTATAAACAATTCAGTTTCTACTGAATTACACATACTATTTGTGTGCTAATATCTGAGATGCACATCCAGTTATCTCACAGCAATAGAATAGTGAACAGAAAGCTGAAAGTTTTGGGAGCACTGCAGTGAATCATGTGAGTATTATTTTTTTTCTGCATTTACACCCAAGGAAAAAACTACATGAGCTGAATCTATTTCCTTATCATATGGTATACACTTAATAACTGAAAAAAAAATACTAGAAAGAAGAACTCACAGAATTAACGGATTTTTTTTGCTACTCATCATCATTACTATAGCAGGGCTTTGTCCCAGAAGGTACAAAACATTTTGATTACAATTCAGCAAACCGTTTCTGTGCATGCTCATTTTTAAGCCTGTAAACTTATAAAATATCTTAGTTCAATGTTTTAAAATTCCCCTTTTCTTCCGTTATTGTGTAATAGCGAAATATTTTCTGTGTTTTCTTTTTGGCACTGAATTTTCATTAATACTGCAAAACCAACAAAGAGCCATCAGCATTTGCTCAAATAAGGTAATAAATTCACTTCAGAAGAAGCTTGTTTGCTAGTCGCAAATAATTGTCAGGGGAAAAAAATGGGGCTATTACTACTATTTAATATGGTCGCAGGAATAGTTGTGATGAAGGCAAATTTTAAGAATAGGCATGTGAATATCCACTGGCAGGTAGAAACACGCGGACAAGGACGCAGCTCTAAAATGAAGGCGCGCTGTCAATAGCAACACGTTAGAGGCATGAAGGGAATCCCTCCTCCTTCCTCCTCCTTGGCTGGGGAAGCACAGTTCACTTCTGCAGCTCCTTGGCCACCGGCCAGCGCGATTAAAACGCTGCACCCTACCTCGGCGTGTTTTAATTGCTGCCTACACACTTTGCGAGTGGTATTTGTACTTGTTTAGCTTGGGACCTTTGATAGGCTTAGCAGCCAGGCTGGAAAAGGGAAGCAAACACAAGCGAACAAATTTATGTTAACAGACGGTAAGTGTTCGTACTGCATAACACCTGTGGGCAGACACGTAGACAGCAGTGGGTATGCCATTTAAACAGCAAGAGAGTGCCATTTACCCTTTGTTTAAAAGCAAAAGAAATACATTGCATTAAATTTGTTCCTTGGCAGTCATCCCAGTCAAACTGCCATGCTGGTTAGCTGTGGACGCCCCTGTATTTACATTAAAATAGTTTGGAAAATTTCGCCTTTATTCATGCCCTGAGTATGCAAACATGATCTCCTCAGCGCGAGCTGCAAGTGAGGTGGCGAGGTGTGCTGAAGGCTGGGCTCACGCCTCTCCGGCTCCTCGGTCTGCGCCGTGGCTGTTTGCTGGTGGCAGGGCAGCCTCCCAAGGGCAGCGATCCCAGTCCAGTCCCCTGAGCGGACGGGGTCCCCTGTGCCTTTGATTTCCTGACACATGCCACTGCCAAAGCGACACAGATGGGATATTTACTTTATCATCTGGGGGGGCTGGTTGGTTGTTTGCCTCATCCACACTTGGAGTGACTCTGCAACCTGTGCTGAAGATGTGTAACAACATACTGTCATGGCAGCATGTTTATTTTGCACTGATTTGTTGCTGGTCCTGAAAAGAAAGACACTTGCCGCTGGCTTTTGAGAAAGCACCAAGAAAACAAATATACCCAAGGCTTTCCAATTAATAGAGGCTAAATATTGTGGCATTCAGTGGGGAGTTGTTAGCGTTTTGACAGGGCTGCAGTGTGACTTGAGAAGAGCTCTGTGCTTGGGCACTGACAGCATCTCACTCTTCTCTCTCAAATCATTTCTCCATCATTGGCCACCAAGTGTTCTCCTGAGCTGGCGCCACGATAAGCAGAAATGACCACACCGATGCCAGAACACTGGTTTTCCAGCAGTTCACCTGTAGCTCCCAAAGTCAAGCCTTGGAGACTTGCCTTCTGCCCTCTTCTCCCCCAGAGGATGCAGAAGCCATCACCACCCAACAGTGCAGAGAAGTCGAGCACTTTTCATGGCTGAAAATAACTCTAGCCATGAATTGTCTATGGTGTGACTGTTGGTATGAGTATTTTTGTTTTGCAAATGGCTGTGGTGATGTTAAAAAAGTGTGTGCTCCCTGGCTTCCCAGCTTTGATTTGGTCTCCCTGACGTGTCCTCTGCTACACCTGACCTCAGGATCAAGTTCTACCAGGGTTTTCTGAATGAAAGAAAAGAGGAAACTACCTAGTCATTGGGCAGTATTTCACAAATGAGATCTCAAGTCTGGCCAGTAAGCTCTTATTTAATCAGTTGTGTTTATTTTAAAACTGTGAGAGAAACCTGTCTTTGTTTTAATATTAGGCTTCTACTATTTAAATGTTATTTTCTGTGTTGTTTTTTTTTTTCTTCATGCTTCCACTACATTTGAAAAATACTCATAACACCTTTTTGCTTTATATATTTATCTAAGATTAAGATGACAGTATATTCCAGTGTTGTTTGTTTCGGGTGTCTGAACTTGGAAGAATGACATCTTATAATATATAGTATATAACTGAGAAGGCTTAGAGAGAAGAAAAAGAAGGAGCTGTCTTCTTTTGGAACTGAAATATGAATCTCAACCACTGTCACATGGTTGGTCTTTTTACCAAAGTAGGAGGGGAAGAAAGATTATGGGCTTTATTTGAACAGGAATGTTCAAAAAGATAACACCCTCCTTAAGCTAGGAGTAAAATGGTTTTCCCATCATGCACACACACGCAAAAAAAAGAATCCTGAAAAGCATTCTCTTTCCAAGGGAGCAGAAAAATTTAGAGTTCTGGGATTTCTTGGATCTAAGATAGGGTCTGGTTTGGACCAGCCAATTTATTTCATTCTGATAGCTGTGAAATCTTTTTTGTTTCTTGTTTCTTTCCCTTTTTTGAGCTTTTAGCTTAAAAATATTAAAATATATAATTAAAATTAAATAAAAATGAAGACATTGAGGAAGCCTACTCTAAAAGTTTTCTCACTTGCTAGTGTCCCGTTTTTATGATCAATTTGAGAGATTCATCCCAACTCTACCTTATATTGGTCTTAATTAGCCTCTCTTTTTTTCACCAAAGAAAATTTTTTGCAACATTCTCTCACAGGTGTGGGGGTTTTTTCCAACCAAGGTAAGTGTGTGAACCTGTTATAGGACAGATGAACATGTGCAACCCTGCCAGCCTCATAACTATTGCAATCATATACTGAGTAAGATCTGTGCTAACATTACTGTTCTGCACAGACTCCATCTTTTCAGTAGTTTCAATTTTTTAAGTTTCATGTGACTACTTATATGACTTTTTTCTTTCTGGTGCTTCTGTTGAGTGTGTGAGCTACATTATCATTTTGAGACTAATCCTGAAAATCCCTTGTTGATAGGTCTTTTTTTCAATAGCTGAATTACTGAAAGGTAGTAAAACATGGGAATTATGCTAAACAAAAAGCTTTTAAACAAAAAGTGTTTCGAAATTTTCAAAACTGAAATGGGCTATTTAGGATGAGGCGTTCAAAAGCCAGAGTCAGATGGATGTAATCACTTTTGAAGTTGAACTTAGAAAACCCCCTCATTTAGGTCATGGCATCCTCTAGTCCGGCCCTGCTGAACGTAGAGTCGGAGCTGAATATGGTGATAACCATCACCTTTGACAAGTTTCAGGTCAGGAGCTTGGGCAGGGCCTGATCTGATTTATTGCTCCTTAAATTGATGTGGCCTACCTTGCAGTCATCCGCGGTTGAAGGGTAAGCTCAGTTCCCTCTTCTTGCAGCTGGAGACGATGGGAGCAGGCAAACACTTCACTGCTCTGAAGTGCTAGCAGAAAGGCTTTCGGGACTGTGGCCAACACCCTCTACAAGCACTTTTTGGATCTGTCTCAGCTTGAGTAGAGACATTTGAACAGGCATCAGATTGTGAGGGAGTGTAGCTAACTAAAAAGCTGAAGTGGAGAAAGAAGCTCAAGTGAACCCATCTAGGGAAAAGAGGCGTCTCTTGAATGCAAAAGGTTTTAAACAGAAAACTGAGGGTACTGGTTTTAAAGGAAAGCAAATGGAGGTCCTCGGAAAAGCATCCATTTGCCTGTTTTTAAAAAAAAATTATCTCTGTTCTCTTTGCTGGTGGGTAGTTGGAGATGGGGAGAAAATTTCAGGAATACCTGAAAACAAAAATTGTTAGTGCTGGTACTTTCACTAAATGTGTTTTACATATACATATGTTCATTATACAGAGTCAAAGACTACAAAAATGGTTCAAATACTAGTAGAGGGCATCTGACTTATTGAATCTTCATTTCCACTTCAGGAAACCATCATCAAAGGGGTGTATGACCTCTTATTACCTGCTTGTAAAAATGCATTGAATGAAAATGAGTACTGCCCCTCATTTTAAAAAGTTATATGATCTGAAAAATATGCACTGATTAAAAATAAACATTTTCCATTCATACATTATCATTTTAATATTAAGTTTGCAAATACAGTCAAATCATACAGTAGCACTACCAGGGAGTGTTTATGGCTCATTGCTTCCTACTTCCGATCTTTGGGACTGAGAGTTGGTATTTACACATACCTATAAAATGGTGGTATCTCTAGATGAGCTAATGGGAGCATTACCTGCACTCAGGACTTGCTGTTTTATGAACCTGAAGACTAGAGAAGCAGAGAATGAGTAAAGTCCTTGGGAATAAGGAAATTTGATGTTCTGGCCTGATGCCTGTATCCTTTTGCTATTACTTTTTCCTTTTCTAAAATGAATTTGATAATTTTATTGGATATCACATTCTATTTCATGGACACTTTTCAGCACAGAATACACGGACTGTTGCAAAGGGTTTGGAGATGAAGAGTGCTAGGGGTATAATTAGTCAAAATTAGTGTGGGTGAAAAAAATCCAGGGTATTCAACTTCTGTAAAGAGACCTTCAACCAGAATAAAAGAATCTTGTTCAGAGGCTTATACCAAGAATAAAATGTATTATTATTGCTTAGGAGTGGCTCTGTTTGACTAAGAAAATGCCATTAGAACCAAGTATTTATGACTAAACACACTTGAATAGAGAACATGCAGAGAAAACTCTTGGTAGTTCATTTGTCAAAAGCTGGCTGAACTGTAGCCCTGTAATAATTATGTTCTGGCTATCACAGGCAGAGAAGCTGGTGACCGCAAACTGACTTCCTCATTCCTTCTCCTTCCTCAGGAGTGGTTCGGATTAGGTAGTCAGCTGAAACTTCCAAAGCACGTATTTTCTTACCATGCTGCTGCGACCCATCTCCAGGTATTTCTTGCTTAGATTCCCGCTAAATGCATTTTTTTTCCCCTTTTGCCCGTGAAATGAAGAGTTTATTAGTGCATTGACTCAGTTAAATGCTTCCCAAGTCCCCCTGCGTGCATGCACACACACAAACACACACGCAAATGCACAGAGAGGAAAGCAACCTATGCACTGAAAAAGAGACAACTGGGCATTGCTGAACATAATCCAACAACTCTCTGGTTCCTTGTCCTGAACAACAGATATTCTGTATCACCTCATATTAACAAACAAAAGACTTTTTCCCACGCCATTATATGTTTACATTAGCCTACTGTTCAAGCTTGGCACGTTAGCTTCCTAAGACTATTTGATCCCAGATGCAGCTCTGTGCCAGAATTGCTGGAACAAAATGCAGTGGGTGGACAAACCCGTCCTGCTGCATTGCTTCTAGCCTTTTAAAAACAGAAAGCATTTATCTGACTCATTACTGTAAATGTACTAACAGAGCATACCAGTGATGATTTTCTGACTGAAAGTGCCTGCATCTGCTCAAAAGGTTAACACGGGTGCAAAGTAAGTGCATATCATGACACATTTGTTGATACCAGCCAGGGGCAAATATTAAGTAGCTTATCTTTTGAAGAGAGAGATAAGGAAGAAGGGTTGTGAGGTGCTTGCCAATGAACATATATTCATCACAACTGACGCTCCCATGCATTGCAGTAACCACGGCGGGCAGGGCTTTTAATCAGAGCCCTGGACCGAAAATCAGGACATCTGAGTTGTAGCCCTAACTCTTGACTTTTGCGGGGGCCTTTGGCAAGTGATTTAGAGCTAAATTAGGCTGCCTCCTCTTCCTGAGAAGGCGAAGGCGGGGAGAGGTCTCGCACATCTCCACTTTCTCCAACTGCAAAGTGAGAGCTTTTTTGGCTTTTCTTTGAGACCTACAAACAAAAAGACCTACAAATGAAAGAAAGAAGTGTTATCAGGTGTTATTATGCTGATGATGACACAGTACATCTGAAAGGAAATGTGGAAAATTTGTATCCCTGTATTTCAGTACGAGACCACAAAATCCGTTCCCCTTGAAAAGGTAAAAATTGAGGAAGGATCTTAGAGAAATTGCTCTGAATATCTGCAGCGTGTATTTTTCAAATACATATATATATATTTAATATATTTACATATGTTTGTGTGTGTTTCAAAATACATGCACGATGTGTGTGCGTATTAGGCTTTTTATTTGGGATATGCGAGGCAATTTGAAGAGTGCCTTTTTTCTTCTCTCTGGGTGGGTTAATGGTTTTTAAGTCGTCATGTATATACTTCTTTGTCTTTAAAAGACGTAATACTTACCTCAGAAAGGTATTGAGAAAAGTAACTGTATTCTGTGTGGTGGCTAGCATTACTGAGAATACATGACTGTTAAATTTCACTGTCTTTTTAACAAGCCTAACGCGTAGGCTGAACTTGGCTTCAATGGCAGGGTGCAACCCCCGCAGGTAATTGGGTTGCAGCTGCTGCGAGAGCCTTTTGGCGTAGCCTGATGTGCTCAAGAGCAGCAGCCTGGATGCACTCTGACGAAATATCCAGGAGAGCATTGCAATGCACACCCGTCAGGATCCTCCACAACCAGTATCATAATACTATTAAACCTTCACTCCATGGATTAAAGTTCTCTGCATGGCGCAAATCCTAAGAGGAAGTCAAAATCATAAATAAGCCGCTTTGTAGGAAACTGCTTCATCAAATCACTGGATAATAGCCCGGCTTTTACAATTCTCTCTGAATTCATTTCTGCGGGGAAATAGTTCATGCATAAAATCAGGAGTCAGAGATTGGTTGGAAGAGACGAGAACAGGGTGGCAGTAAAAAGGAAAAGCAAAGCCAATTTCACTGACATAATAGAGTATCTATTCCATAACACATAAAATAATAAAGCTTGCAGTTAAAAAAAAACGAAGGAAAATATAATTAGTGCCCAAGAGCAGCTGAGGCAAACGGTAGAGGGGAAATGGGAGTTCATTCACACGACACAATTTTCGGTGCTTAATTTCAGCAGATGAATTATCCGGCACGTCTCCCTGGGGTTTTTCTCTGGTTGAGAAGGAGGAGAGGGTCCATCTAATGCCCCACCCCCCCAAGCAAGTTCACTCTCCCTATTGTGGAGGGAGTCCAGAGAGGCTGTCAGCTCACTTAGCCCCTCTTTTAGTCTTTTAAGTTGAGTGGTGTGAATAGTCTTCAAAATGCCTTTGGGTTTCCCTTTACCCAAAGATTGAGGGAATGCTCCTTTTCATTCTCAGCCACAGGAATTAAACAATAAGATCAAAATCTTGTAATCTCCTTGGGAATTCCTTTTAGCTGTATGGGATCTAAAATGCTGGTTTTCCCCTAAATTGCTGGGCAAGTGAAGGCAGAGGCTGATCATACAGCTGGCTTTCAACGCAAACATTTCCAATGTCTGGTGCGGTGACATTTGTTTGGGATTGCCTATGAAACAAGTATCTTAATCGTTTTTAATACCTATGCACAAGTTTAAATGTCATTAAGCTGGTTCTTCATTGACCTTACAGTCTATTTACAGGGAGAATAAGAGGACCTGGAACCAAAATAAACTTTATTATTCCCATTTTTTTGGCCTTTCATAGTACCAACTTATGGAAAGGACTATCCTATAAAATAGAATCACACCAGGGTCTCCAAAACAGGTAATATTTAGTGTATTGCTTTCAATAAAAACAACACAACTAAAGATTTTGAATTTACAGCAGTATTATTCCCTCTGCCTCGGCGCTCTGTGGAACACATTACAAACAACAGCCATGTATTATGTGAAAACTGCCATGTTTGTTCGTCACCAAGCAAATCTTTTAAAGCATATATATCTGTACTGCAGGAATGTGCAGGGGAAAAAAAAAAAACTAGATCTTCATTTTAAAAAAGAGATGCAAATTTTAAATTTGCAACTCCATCTCCCTTCTCAGATGATCCCATACAATTTCCTAATAGCAGCTAAAACACCAGAAGGAAAATACTTGCCAGCCTTTGGGTGTGCTTGTTCTCCAATGAAACAGCCTGAATGTGCAGAGATGCAGACAGGGACTTTGGATTCAAGGGGAAAAAAGTTTGTGGGTGAAGTTCAGCCTCCAATGCGGTTTGTTTTGCATGCAGGATGTTTCTTACAGTATCAGTATCACAAACTGAAATTGCTTACAACTCCCCCTGCCTTTCCAACTTTGATGGTTTTTTTCCCTTAGACAAAGTTTTAGTCATATATATCCCACATCTCCTTGTGGCCGTCACTCAGAAAGAAGAATGTCGGGTCTTTACTGTACCAGTTACTGTACCACCTTCGCTGTGGGAACTGTCATTGCAACAAAAGGCCTGAAGGACTGGAAAGGAAACGTGCAGTCATTCTGTCCAGTTATGAAAATTGCTATGAATGCAAATTATCTCTAGTGTCATAGAAAGCGTTTTCTGCTGAATGCCAGTAGTGCCTTCAATAGTGAAAGGCGTATCGAGTTATTCACATGGGAAAGCTGGTATAAGGGACGGTCTTGATTTGTTACGTTCAGTATCACTTTTGGGTTTTAACCTTAAACTAAGAAAGAAATCCATGGAAATATGTTTGAAATTTTAAGCGACCTACTTGCAACACGATTTAGATTTGTCAAAAGATTTGCAAACCTTTTGATGAGTTTCGTCTGCTTTCCAGATGTCATCGTAGAAACGAATATAATATTACCATTTGCTATAAAAACTTCCTGCAGCTCTATTAACAAGGTTCCCATGATGTAATTAGAAAGAAGGTGCAGTGTTTTCTTTGGCATCCGTGGGTAAAATGCTGTGCATACTTATACTGCTATAAACCCAGGGCAACTCAGTTCATTTTAATGAAGTTATTTTGGACTTAGTTCATGTGGAGTTTGGCTGTACCTTTATCTATAGCTGGATGTCTTCCCCAAGGGGCAAATACAACAAAGGTTGTGCATTTTCTTTAGATTTCATATAGGAAGACACTGTTCTCAGTATCAAGGAGGCTGCTGCTATTCTGACCAAGGTAAATGCTGTAAAATCTTTTAGGTCCAGATTCAGCTAGGTTTTCAGATGTGTCCATAACTTGCTTGAATAAGCTGGAGCATGTGCAAGTGCTGAAGTCAGGGCCTTCAAGCCCCTCCTCTACGCCTCTTATTCCTCTCTCTTCGCTAATCTGTTACGTGAGGTTCATGGTCGAGAACCATTTTGGAGTCTGATGCTACGTTTCTATCACAAAATATTTTTTTCCGCCTCATATGAGACACCCAAAGTCTCTGGTAGTAGAAAGGTTGGCGCTAGCGCCGTTTTTTCTGTACCACTGCTGTAGGTGGATGACTTTGGACTTTGATACCAAACACAGGCCCGTTCATTACTGTTTCCCACAAAACACAAAAACCGCTTTGGACTTGAAATCTGCCTATCATTTCTCACCCAGAGAAGCCTGTACACAAATGGCCTTTGCATAAGGCCTTGTTGCCCTCTTTCATTTTTCTAAATAAATAACAAACAAAAAGAAAGGGAACTAGAAGGGGAAAAAATTAAGTTTTAATGCAAACACATTTCATCTTTTGTTTTCTGCTTGCCATAAAACATTAACATAGTAAACAAATGGATCTTTGCTCTTAAATTCTTTAATAACATACAGTATTTTGAGTTTTATCACGGCTAAGGTATGGTTAAATCACGTTGTGTTGCTGGTCGCATTCAAACCTCTATTGTCACAGTTCTTTGACAAACTACATTTTTTAAAATGAAAGTTGTGTGTAACCCACTTCTGTTCATAGACACCTTTGTTAAAAGGTCGCCATTTTTTTGGGATGTTTCAGTACATTAGTGGTAATGATGTTTTCTGACCAAAACTGCTTTTTCTCAGGACATAGTTCAAAGTCCATGCATTTTTGTGGTCAGCCCCTGCTTTGTGCCATACAGTACCTTTCTGAGTGCTGCACCCCCACATGAGCAAAGCTTTTATAAGATGCTCTGAAACATTATATTCTAGACAGCTAATCCAACTGTTACAATGGTGTTACAGTAGCTGACAGAACCATTTGAAATAGGGGTATGTAAAAAAAAAAAAAGAGAAAGTGTCACTTTGGTCCACTTTTCAGAGTGGTTGGTGTTATAATATATAACCTTTTTTTTTTCTTTTTCAACGCAGTGTAGTTCACAATAATTTAAAATACTCTATAGACATTTAAACGATATACAATAATATAACTTAATTGGATTCCTCAATTGTACTTAACAATACTATTCTAATCTATTTACAGTATCTAGTACCATAAGACTGTGCATTACTGTGCTTGGGAGCTTTATTTGCTTCCTGTCAAGAATGTAGTGAAAATACAGTATATCACTATTATTCAACAACAATACCCATGAATCAAAGGGACTTTAAAGTATATGGAGTGACTCTAGCGTTTTTGGGGGCCCCTGCTGACTTCTGTGGAGTTGCACTTGTTTGCACCAAGGCTGGTATTTAGAAACCAACAGCAACAATGAAAAAAATGAGCTCTTTCGTTTTGGATTGCTCCGTGAAAGACTCATCAAAGGGGTCTGATTTTCAGAGGGTAAGTGCTTGGGGTCAGAAAGGCAGGTCCTCATGAGTGTTCGAACGAAGGTCCCCAGGTAATGAGTTACTTTTGATAATATAGGTCCCTAAATTACAGAGGTAAGCCTGGCTCATTCACGTATCCAGCATGGGAGCTGGAGGAGTGGTAGCTCCACGGGCCCCTTGCCCCAGGATCACGGTCTGGTGTGGCAAGTGCTCCCATGTCAGGTGGGGAGGGCTCATGGCTATGCAGCACCTCAATAAAAGTAATAAAATGAAACAAAAGATAGAAATGCAGGTGTTTGCTAGGAAATTTTTAATCCAAGTTTTCAGAAAATTGGGTAGGGACCCTTGCTACAAGCAAACATTTTCATGATTAAATGTGCTGTCTTGTAAGTGGGCATATCTGGCTCTTGAGGTTAAAAACACTAGGTTTTACAGTAGTAAAATATCTGAGGATTTTTTTAAAAATCTCTCATAGGGAAAAGGTGTGTGAATTATAATTTAGTCAGCTTCTTTCTTAACATTCATCTATTTACCAGGGGGTACGTTATTGCCAACCTTAGAATAATGACGACATAGACTAACCCAAATTTTAGCCTTCTTATGCTCGTGAAGCCACCACAGCTCACAGGTTGCAGCAACCTGGAGCTCAGCTACCATATTTTTATTAACTTCTCAGTTCATACTGAGCATAAGTTATTTAAAACTATTGGTAATATTAACTTTCAACTGTTTTAAAGGCAAAATGCAATGCTCGGAAGATCCTGCCCGTGCATTTGATGGCAAAGCAAAACCTTTGATATTTGTCAAAGTACGTCTTTGTATCCTAAAACTCCCTACAATGAGCTGAGGGCAGGTGCTCCACACCTCAAGCCTGAGTCTAAAAAGAGTCATTCTTATTCAGGAGGCAAGCAGGAAAAGTCTTTATCAAGCATTTGTAACCACAGTTTCGCGTGATCTTTTTGCTCAGTTCTGGTAATTGCTTAAGGCCTACAGTAATTGAACTCTCTAATAGTGGAGTGACAACAGATCAGTAGCATTGAAGAACTTAGGGAGAACCAAATACAAAAATCATAAAGTCAGAGTTCCAATAAGTTTACATTTAGTACAGAATTAAGACATAGCTACCCGTTAGTGCTTAGAATTTTTTGATACTATTAAAAACATAAATAATTATTTTTAATGTTCATTCAAAGAGTTCCAGTGTCACTGGCAGCTGATGTAATTTTGTGAACGTTATTTTTTTCCAAACTGATAGTGGAGTATTTCCGCCTTAGATTTTGTCTCCCTACCAGTTGTGTTCTCTCTACCTGCTTTCTTAGAAATTTAGGTTTTTGCAGCAAGACTGCTGTGTTCTAGTCAGTGAAGATTTCATTTGCTTAAAAAAAAAGTCTCTATTTGCACAGGGCTCGGTGTTTTTGTTGTTGTAAAATAGGAGAAAGTGTCTTTTTCTTTTAAATTTCATGGGAGCTGCAATACAGTCAGCTTCTCTGATATGTATAACTTAAAACACTTACTAGGAGAACTCTACAACACCCAGATTGTAGTTAAAAAAAAAAAAAAAAAAAGGAGAGAGAGAAAGTATCATGTGGTTGTCAACATCACCTTACTCTTGTTGCCCTTGTTTAGAAAGCAGTTACAACAGCCAGCCAGCCAAAATGCACCATCCTTAGAAGTGTAAGTAGTGGGGAGGGATTGGTTGTTGTGGTGATGTTTTGATTTTTTTTTTTTCCCAAAGAAGATTAGATGTGCAAAATGATGCTGTCGTCGTTTGTTGTACTCCACTGTCTTCACTCGTGGTGATTTGTTCTGTTCATTTGCATGTGATGCCGTTATTTGCAGGTGAACACCTCTGTCCGCTCGCTACACGTGTTGCACTTCACAAAGCAGCACCAGTGGAATTTGCAATTACATTGCCACACCTTGGTGTACTGGTGCGTGTTGTACCCTCTTCCACAGCACATCATGTCGCACCCATCCGCATTGGGAGAGGTACGGTTGCAGAGTCGTCCCTGGGTACCAACACTCCCCGTGGAAGCATCTTCCTCACAGTAGTTGGGTGACTTTTCGATATACACTAAATCTGTTTCCATGGGTTTCTGGTAACTCTTAATCTGCTTGATCTTCAGGAAGGTTGGCTGTCTTAGTCTACTGGCTCGTACCACCTCCACCTGCACTGCAGCATTGTATTTCTCTTTCAAAATGTATCCAATCTCTCTGAATTTAGGAAGCGTGGTCCAGCAGGTCTTAGTTGTACAGGAACCTGAAACTCCATGGCACTTGCACTCCAACTTCATTCTCTCTTCGAGAACCTGTGTGTACAGACATTTGCATATTGTTACTGCAGGAAAACAGTATTGCAAGCTTGCCTAAATCTCAGTCTGGTTAGTTCGTGTGAATATTTGTTACTGCTGGTTGAAATTTTTCAAATGCATGCTTATAAATCTTATCACCTCCCAGCAGAATGCTTGTAACACATTTTGTTTTACATGGTGTTTGGTTGGAAACACAGCGTTTTGTCATTTTATCGGAAAATATTTGCATTCTGTTTCCAAATAGTGGAGAATATTTACTTAAATTTTAGAAGACGTCTTTAGAGCCAAAGTAATTCGTGGGACTCCAGTGACTTAAAAAAATTTTTTCAAACCATTTTCATTTTGAAAACAGGAAAAAAAAAAGGTTTTTAAGATTCAGAATATTTAATCTTAACTGCTTTAAGTAATGTTCAAAGAATGTTTAAAAAATGTTGACCAGCTTTAATATCACAAAACAATATACACTGGCTAAATAGACATTCATGTTCACTGCATAACTAAAAATTTTGCCTGTACCAGCACTGGTAATACCACCATACCTATTAACTATTCCACAGAACACACCATCCCCTTTAAAAACAGCACTCCTTGCAGTATCTAGCCAAAATATCAAGCAAATGTCCAGCCACAAATGCATTTTTTGCACCAGGACAATGATTGCACAACATTAGAGGAAATAAAATCCACTGAAGGGTCCTGCTAACCTGTGAGCGGAAGAGAAGTGGGAGTATTTATTATTGCTATTGCTAGAGGAGGTTAACCTGGAGGAGGTTAATCCAGCATCAGATGGTCCCTATAAGGGACCCAGACTGGCGGGCACTTGGGCTTACGCTCCGCTCCCGACCTCCCGCCTCCACTGCAGCCAAGCCACGCCATGGCTGGCCCATCCCTCCTTCCCCAGGCAGGGATGTATGCCCAGGGGAAGGCAAGCAGATGCCCGCTCACTCTGTGTGCGCGGCGGAGGGGAAACTGGCCTCACGGAAGCGCCTCTCTGTTTTTCTGCCCTCGTGCTACCACTTAAGCCTGACCACAATTACACCCACAGTCATCATTAGCTTATGAAAATCAAGGCCTAAGAACAAAGCGCACTGATCCTTCCCCTTTGCAATGGGATGCTAACAAAGAAATATGAGCTACCGAGCTTGTCTTAAAGCATTACTGATGCTGCAGACCATCTCCTGTAGTGGTTTCATTGCAGATCCCAGAACATGACTGAAATGGGCAAAGGATAAAAGGGCCGAAATCTGAGTACAATGGCATAATGAAGTAGAAGGGAAGTAAAAAATGCTTACTGCTTAAGAAACTGGCCTTAAAATAAAAGCTGTACAGATCTGGTTATCCCTGCAAATAGAGGGCACCCTCCTGAGTTGTTCGAGTTTCACTTAAATTGTATGTTTTGTTTTTTCCCAAATTTCTGGGGTTTCAATATTAAAGAGAATATTTGGTTTTGATTCTCCTTTGCCAACATGCAGTAGCAAGTACAAGATAGCTGAGCATCCTATGCAAACATACCTTAGACCTTCTGGAACCACAGGCTTTTCCCAGGTCAAGGTCAAGTTAGCCTTTCAGAGGCAGAAAAGGTGATTTCCAGGAAGGTTTACTGGATTAGGCAAGAAGCTACTATAGCTGCAACTACTCTAAAAAGAAAATCTGCAAGGCTATGATGAGCTGTTTTTGAGGACACTGGAAAGGCCACTGCTCTCCAACAAACTGTATCACTTTCCTGTCTTCCCTATGTCAAAAAAAAAAAAAGCTGGAAAACTTGATGCCTTCTGCTGTGGTGGCTGCATTTCAGCAGCAGTGAGTACAGGGATGCTTTATGAAATACTCCAGGGTCTTTCAGGGTTCCTCTGTCTCTACTTCATGCCTGTGCAGAAGGATGTGATTTTTTCAAAGACCCCCAAAGAAGATTCCAATCCTGTTCCACAAATCTGGGTTAAAATAATCTATCGGTATTTAGATGTGCATGTATATATACATATAAATATATATGCATATATACACACATACATATATATATATACACACATACATAAATTGCTTATAAGTTTTGCTTGGTATTGCTGAAATAATACATTTTTTTTTCAACTAGCCTGTTTCTACAGCTCTCTCTTTCAACTACTGATCAACACACAGCGGCAGCCACAAGAACTGCAGCAAAATCCACAACAAAAGGTGGATGGAGACAACCTTCTCTACACCTTCACCGCAAAGCACTGTAGGATCTAAGGACTTCCAGGGAAGCATTACCAATGGGATGGATCTGCTCCTTTTCTCGCTAAGTAGTAAATCTTGGTGAAGAGCAGGCTTGTGGTTTAGTACGTGTTTTGTCAGGTTCTGCACGTGTTTGTGATGTCTGTTTTTTGTTTGAAAAGGCCAAGTCAGTAACTTGCTCCGAGTGGGAGGAGGTGAAGCTTGTGAGGCTTCTTATTCTTGTGTGGGCTCAACACTCTGGACACTGTTCCAAGGAGCCTCTGTCTCTGTCACTGGTGTGCTTCCCTGCTACAACAGAAAATGTCATTGTTCCTGAAAGACAAAGATATCACCCATTCTGGTGTTCTAGGTGATACCTTTCTATATGTATATTTATATATGGATGTATGTGTATATATACATTTGCCTGTGTGTGTGCATTTTGTTGAGATGCTGCCATTTATATACAGCACGGCACCCTCTGTAGTACAATCTCCAGCAACTTTATCCTAAGTCTTGATTTCTTTCTTTTTTTTTTGTCTTTCTGAAGAAAGTTTCGTGAGTCATTTTGCTGTACGGAAATCTGACTTCACTGCTGTATTTTTTCAAAGGTTCCCACTGCTTATGATGGTGGAAGAACTTGCAAATGCAAGCCACACAGGCTCGAAAAAGCAGAAGTTTCAAAAAAGTATTAATTCATGATCCTGAAGCCAATCTTGCAGGTTTTTTGGGTTTTTTTTTGGAGGCTTCTCTCATGAATGTGGAATGCTTGGGGTTACAACACTGAGCGCAGGCCCAATCATCAGGTAGTTAAATTCCTGAATGCTATAATTTGTGTGCCCACAGTCAGCTGTGGGTATAGAATTGTGCCCAAAAACTTGGAGGTCAGGGAATACAAGGCCCAAACTAAGCAGATTCTAAGCAAGACTTTTTTTTCCCTCTTTCCACCCAGATGCTGCAGAGCGTTCCTCTTTGCTAGCTTTCCCGGAGGTACGTCTGTAAAGCCCCATGAGGTGCCATGCGGAGGTCCCCACGTATGCCCTGGTGCCGCTGCTTTGCAGCTTACCGTGTAGACAGCAAGCCGCACCTTGCTGTGTGGTATCTCGAGCAGCTTTCCACTTGCCAGCAAGGTGCCAATGGACCTGGCAAAGGTGGCAGGATTTGACCTTGTTCACTCAATGCTGTGAATGAAGAGCAACTGATGTTTTTCTTCCTAAATGTCCCTTCCGCTCAGTATTCCTCAGCAAAATTCCCATCAAAGCTTTGACCCTGAGCCTTAAAGGTACTTATTTACTCAAATCTAATACATTATGCCAAGGTAGGTGCCTGATTAAAGACTGAAAATCATTAGCTCGTATGACCCACTCTCTCAGCATTTTCATTTGTCATATGTCAGTGCCTCGTATCTAATCTTGAATGGTTTACAGCAAGATCTACCTCCCAAAGCAGATTCCCATCGTTGGACTGTGCTGCCTCAGGCTAATCGTAGGAACATTCCTTAGGTCCCTTTTCCACATACGGGCCTACTCCCACCCCAGTATCATCTTGCCAAGTAAAATCTTCTAACTACTGCTACTTTGTTAAATGAATTGTGAAATATAATTTTAAAGCTTTCTTATCCCGCATATTTTTATACCTATATAAATCATACACTGAAAATGCAATTTGAGGGTTGTCCACTGCCAGTTAAGTAGAAAAAGACTTGCAAAGACTGAAATAAAACAAAATCATATGCATGAAAAGAAATTCATTTTTTCAAGTTCCATATCTAGACCCAACTGCATAACATCAGATACAGTTTCTGTACATATTAAAAATCCTATCTGGATAAAATATGTAAAAACAATAGTAACATTTTGTGTGTGTTTGTTTTGGCTTGCCTTTTCTGGTTTGTGTTTTCCTTAGTGGAAATGCACATTTTTGGACCAGATGTTGAATGTAACAAAATCCATATTACTTTTTGACTGCAGTATCAAAAAGAAATAGAAGACTTCTTTAGGAGTTTTCCCCATCAAATATGCAAGTGATCAACTTTTGGTTTGGGTAATACCAGTACCAAAAGAGATGGATCCTGGTCATAAGATGTCACCATCTCTTTGATACTTGACCAGCTGCAGCCATGCAAGCCGACAGCGTGTGGGCACTGCCTAACGTTAGTCTCAGTGCAACCTGGCGTCCACCATGGCTGACAAAATGCTGAGCTCGTGGACCCATCTGGGAAACAAAGTTGGGTTTGTTTGAGTTTGGCTTTTTAACTTGGATAGCCAGGGGTGTGACTAACATTAGTAGGGTGTAATGCTACTCCTCTAACACAAATGTCCTGAAAATATTCTTCATTAATAGCAGATCAGAGAGGGCAAAATTGAGCAGTTCATGTCATGTCTCCTTGGGTTGTGCCCAGCTCTGTGAAGGGAAGACATAGAGCCAGCAGGAGAGGAATATGGGTGCTTCAGCTGCATATTTTTCTTTCTGCTCCTCTGTGAGGCTGCTCTATCAAGCATCAAACCAGTATTTATGTTCTCTGGGATGAGAGGTGAGGAACCGAATTACTGTGCTTGCTCCCTCTCTTGTCACATCCCTATTTTTCTTATTGCTTAGTTTGATGGGAGCCAGGACCCTCTGCTTTGCAGTGGGTCAGTATCCAACCACAGCACAAGATGGCTTTTCCCTGGCACTGACCAGAGCTTAGCAGGACTGGGGACCCTCTGGTGTACCGAGAGGTGTCAATTTACCTCCTCCTACCCTTCACCTGCCTCCCTAGGTAAGGCACCCAGTCCCGTAGTATTCCCACTGAATGCATTAAAAAAACTGAAGAAGGCCCACTGCTCTCTTTACCCAAGTTCTCCTCTTGGCTGGCAGGAAAATAAGCCTGGGATTTTGAGACCTGCTGCCCACCAAATGAAAGTTCCTACTATTATGAGGCCTTCTTCCCTACCTTCTAGAAGAAGAGAAAATAGCTTCTACGTTTCAGCAATAAACTGCTGCAATTGGTTAAAACTTTCTGAATTTTATTTTTACAGTAAAGCGTTGCAAAAAGCAAAAATCTTGAGAAGCAGCCTTTAAATCATTCCCAGACAGAGCACAATTGCAGTATTTCACTCTCATTTCTATGGAATTTGCTGTAAAGCTTGAAGGTAAAATTTTAAATATCATCTTAAAGGGTTAAAAATATTTCGTTGCTGTTTTTATTCTGTCAGGCAGTATAGAGATGTCAGGTTTGAGGGGGTGCAGTAATATTTTACTAGATGGACGATATCTGTCTTGCATACATTGCATGGTATGCATGGGCATGAGCATTTCTAGAATAAAACCATTTAGCAAGTCCTAAAATATTTAGCTATTCCCCCCTTCTAATTTTAAAGCAAAATGTTCAAAAAGTAGGATAGTACCAGATGTAGCTTCTGGCAGTCAACGTTAAGGGTGTGTTTCTGGAAGAAAAAAATAGGCTAGTAAATCCAGCCCAACTGGAAGCGGGAGAACTATCCTCATGAGATTTTGAGCCAAAGCTTGCATATTCAGGACATATGGATAAGCATTAGTTATCCATCCAACCCACCCAAGCTGTAACACCAAACTTTTTGAAATTGGATTTATATCTGTCTACAAATCAATTTAAGTGGGAAAGTATGCCATGAAGCACAACTATTGAAAGCTTTTCTTTCATGAGTGTTCGCACAAGGGATGTGCAGTGAAATAGTTTGTCTCTTTTAGAGAAAGAAACTTTCAGCAAGTGATGGACTCAGGGCTGTAAAACCTGGAAGGTCACATTCTTTAAATCACTGAAATGACTTAGGAAACAAAGTCACATTTTGAAGAATATTTTAGGCTTATAGGAGCATAAAATTAGTTGGCTTTCAGTTTTGAAACTGGGATTCAGCCTCCACTGTGACTTCGGAGTATTTTGTCCAGACTCTTCTTCCAGGGACTACTTCTAATTTTTATGTCCTGCTAGGTGACAGTGAGGGCAGTTTGCGACATATTAGGGCATGCTGTGCATCTTGCAGAAGTGAGCTTATTAATTTAAACAATTTCATGTGGGGTGAAGTGAGTTAATGCTTCCTTACATATTTTATGCACAAACAGACAACATATAAATATGTATAAATCTACATAATTATGTACACATACCCTACATATGTGTGTGTGTGTGTGTGTGTGTGTGTATAATGTGAATGGTAACCAACCAATCACCTCATTAGCTGTTCTACCGCCAAATCATGTCAGCAAAAAACCCTTCCCAGTACCACAGTTCTGTGGCGCCAGGAACTGTGAGAATGAGCCATGGCTTAGATGGAAATGTTGTCCCAAGTAATTGAATAATCTCTTCTACAGAGAGTTTGAATTTTATTTTTTTTGTCCCCACACACTTATTGTTTCAAATGTAAAATAAGATGTTGTCATCTTCCAGGCATTCCAAAAAAACAACAAGAAAAACCCATTGACATTACAAAGGAATAAATATTGGGATGGTACCAGGCTGAGTTGCTGGCAGTCAGTGTGATGGGTGTGTTTCTGGAAGGGAAAGAAATAGGCCAGCTTTTTCTCCACATAACCACAGTCATTGTCTATCGTAAGAGCCTAATTGATTGATAAACTGTTAGAAACATTTCTTCTTTTTGGTAAAAGCTATGATCTGCTACCAATTTGTCAGCTTGTTGGTTTAGCTCCCCCCTTAAAAACAAACAAAGAGAAAAACCCATTTTTATAATTGAGATTCCCCATGAGAGCCGGTCATTGTTTTGAAGCTTTCAACAAAAAGTTAAGATTAATGGTGTGCGTTCCCAGATGTTACTCTTTCTAAGTTCATTTATCCCAGAATAAAGATACTTGTTTCTAAAAATACATGGTAGAAAGCTGTCTCATAAAACAGCGTCAAAGCTTACTTGGTTTTGTTGGTATTTAATTTTTCATTGCTCTATCAAAGTTTTGCCCACAGATCTCTCTGTAATCATTCAGATTTGCAACAAGCCATTCTTTCAGTAACATTTGCATTAGACTTACACTAATCTTCCTTTGGGGGCTTGTTTTCATTTACCACGCTTGTACTTTCCATTCTGAATCATAGCAGCCATTTAAAAACTGATGGTGAAGTTAGCTACTTCACTCTTTTACACAGCATGGCACTGTTTTGCCGCAAAGCATAAATCTTCCATGACTAGCGTCTCATGTCACCAGGAATTGCTAAGCATTTATTTCTTCCAAATGGTACCGATGGCAAGTTTACTATTTTGTCACTGCTGCTATTCATTACAAATTTACTAGAAACTTCACAAATTTGCCATTAGCTGAAATAATTCTTAGAAATGCAATGCAGAGCAATTACGGGATGCCATGTGGGGCAATTAGGGGCTTCATTCTTTCCAGAGTCATCAGAAATTCCCTGAAAAGCCTAAATATTATCTGTTTTCAAAGAGGTACTTTATCAGAGTATTGTGCTGAGCATCTCAGCCCCAGACTCAAGTTAAAGAGCCCCCAGAACTATTTCCCCCAACTGTTTGCAAAGTTCGCGCAATTTTTTATACAGCGTGCTGTTTGTTCCTCAAAGAGAAATTCCTCAGGACTCTATTTTTAACAGTAGTGAAAGACCAGCAGGCCGGCTTTTGCGAACATCCCTGTGAGAGCAAAACATTATAGTCACTGCTACAGTTACAAATGCCTCTGGCTCCCAGGCATGTCTGGGACAAGTGCTGGGAGAGATTGAGGAAGGGCAAAATTCCTGCCCCGGGGCATGAAAAATTCCATACGATGGTATAAGAGAGCACCTAAATAATTGCTCTGGGGGCAAAACTGCTGGTCAGAGTCCTGGATAATGATGCCAGCAATGATCTTCTGGGCACCTGGTGGAGGTCTAGTGAGGTCATCAGGGTCCTTCCACTGACTTCAGAGCAAGTTGGAAATAACTGTAGGTGGGGCTGGGGCCTCTTTGCATCCATTTTTCCTCATGTTTCTGTATTAGGAGGTTCTGGGATTTAAAGAGAGAACTAAAATGAAGATAAGAGATTTATTGGCTAAATATTATTGTTCTTATCTAACTTAAAAAGCCAATTCAGTATGAAGTAAGCCAGAACTGAATAAAAACTGTGAGCCTTGCCATTATAGATGTAAATGTGTTGGGGGGGGTGGGTTAATAATGAAAATATTGTGAAATATAAGACCTTGGGAAATGGACCAGTGTTCATATAATCAAGTTGTTGGATTTTTTTCGCTGCACCAGTTTTGATAAGATTGAACTGTAACTAAGAAATATTTTAATGGTTGGCAGAATCTCTGTAGGAAGCTACAAAAGCATGTATTTCTTTTACTGTCTTGGCATTCCCACCCTAAGGTTGAAAAGATTATTGGAGAACTTCTGAAGCAACAAAGAAAAAAATAATCTGAGTTGCCTGTGGTCTTCTTCTTACCTTTTATTCCTATTCATAACAAGGGAAGAATATCCTTACTTTGGTCCTTCATAATAGCAGTCATGAACCAGAAGCTTGGCTCCAAACTGTTTGCAAATTTTAAGACAAGTCTCACGTAGATCAGCAGGATGGTACTGACAGAGTCTTACTCAGAGAGGTACGAGCTTTTCCCAGTTGTGTTGTGAGATTTTGGAAGGGGAAAGGAGGAAGGTGGAGGTTCAGTGTTGTGATTCTAAGTGTCCAGACATAAACGTAGTATTTCTGACTTGAGTGTAAATAAGGACCATGTGGAGTATGCCAGAATGACATCCACACATAAGCAAAAATTCCTGGTTTCAGATTGTTTCAGGCTCACAATCCAAGTTTGCACAGGATCCCCAAAACCGCCCAATTTCAGGTGGATGTATGTCAGATTTCAGGTTTGCTTGGATTCTCAGAAGGGACTTGTGATTTCACATTGAAATTGCACAAAACTCTGTGGCTGCTTTCTTAAAGGTCCAACCCAGAAAACAAAGAAAACATGTTCTTGTTTCCAGACTTTTGTTCTAACCTTAAGTTTCAGTCGGTCTCGAATTCAGAATGTCTAATTTATACAAATAGCAGATGATCTCAGATGAACCAAAATCACTGAGTATTGTATACTGTACAACTTTGCATACTCATTTCATGGGAATGTATGTCATAACACCAACATTATTTCTAAACATGACCCCCAAACCATCTTTCTTTTATATGAGAGCATTCCTCGGGATTTGATGGATTGTACTTAAAAACAAAACCAAAAAGCTGCACCAAATCCTTTCAGTCATCCTTAGCTTTTGAAAGCGATATGATGCATTAATGATTACAATGAAAATATATAGGTTCAAATAACTACTGAAAACTGCTAACAACAAAAAAATGGGTAAATTCCAAAATACGATTTAGAAAAAAGTGTACTTGGGAAAGAAAACCCTGTGTTATCAGTATTTACAAGCCTTTTTATTCCTGTCTCAAGAACATGAAAGTAAGTTTTATTATTTGTTTCTGCAAGAACATATGCAAAAAATTCAGTTTTTAGAAATATTCAAAGAAATGCATTTGCGTGAATGCTGCTACCAGAAATATTTGTGAAAACACACTACTTTGTTTTGCTTATGTCCCCCTGCTTATGAAATTCTGATGAAGAGTAAAAATGCAATTTGCTTAATAAGAATCAGCAATGTGGTCTAGTGGTTACTGGACTATATTTAGAACTGGGGGACCTGGGATCAGTGCCTAGCTCCGATACTGAGCCGCCTTCTGTCCCTGGGCAAGGGACTTCACTGGTCTCCATCTATGCATCGGCTTTTGCTCTTTTGTCCCTCTTTCACATCTAGACTGGAACATGTTCAAAACAGGACAGGCATCAGCATCTCCGTGAGGGTGGCACAGTGCCCACCACAGTGGGTTGCCAGTTTAAGCAGGGATCATAACACCTCTAGCTGTAATAAATGCTCCATTGCAAGTTTAACATGTCACTTCCACCTTACTTTGCATCCAAATGCAATGCATGATGCTGAGGTCAAAAGTCCAGGCTAAGAGAAGTGATCAGACCTGGAGCTCGTCTTCCAAGCTGCAATACAGCAGTATGAGGTGTTTTTACCCCCTAAACAGAGCAAGTTTGGGGAAAAAAGATTGTGCCCCTCTTAAGGATGCTTTTCTGCCTGGCTCTTCAGTCAGCTGTCTCCTTCACATCCGGAGACCTCAGTATCGAGCATCAATCAAGTATCGATCCTGTCTCTACTCTTGAGATTATGCCCCATGACTGGTCTCTTTCACCACGTTGAATTTATATAATACTTTCATCCCAATGGATAACTGCCCAAACACCACCTTCAGTTTCGGTGCACAACCAACTGCAGTCCCCAGGAGGTTTTGTTGCAGGGACTGGGTGTTAATAAGCATTCTCCAAAATATAGGCAGTGAGATAATGGTACTGCTTCTGTCACCACCAATTCAACCATCTCTGCCTACCTCAGCAGCTAGTGCTCGGTCTAGGATTGAAAGCACATGCTGTTTTAGAGAAGAAAATTTCGATCTAACTTTGGGGGTTAGGTGTGGAGAAGTGGTATATCGGAGTCTCCTACAGCACTGGAGGGTAGAACCAGCATTTTGCTACCTGGGGGAAAACACTTTGAAGGCTATAGTAAAATCTCTCCTAAAGTAGGTATATATTATGCAGAAAGATTTGTTATACTTTTTAAAGGGCAAACTTTGAGAGCTATGAGGATTGTTATTCAATGGACATAAATCAGTGTAGTTCCATGATGTTTATTGTTTCCATTGCAAACAATTCAGTCATGGTTGTAGACATGAAATTGTTTCTTCTTCCAAAGTGACACTTATGCAGCCATTTGTAGCCTGCCAATGAGAAATGGAAAGTTGTGCATTTGCTTTGAAGTGCGTATTTCACTAGAGCTGTGGTCAAAGTAGTGTTTTGGGTTTGGGATGGAATAAATAGCTGCAAGTGCTGTCGGAGTTCAGCAATGCAGAAACTTAGTCCTGTCCCATCACAAGCCCCTACATCTCTTGTTAGATTTTTGCAAAGGAGATGAAAAGCAAAGATTTATCGTTATGCCAAACAGCTCCAGCAAAGTCCTCTCTGTTATCAGTGGGACTGGAAAGAAGGCTTAGGAAGCAGAAACATTTAGAGGAGCATCTGTAATACATGGCCAGCTCTGAATAAAAGGAAACAGCAACAAAATGTAAACATTAGATGCCATCAGGTAACTTGATGTGGGTGTGGGATAACAGCAGAGAGAGGGGTAAGTTCTCAGGGAATGCCTCCTGCCACCAAGCCAGCCTCCCCCCATCCTCCAGTGCACACGTTTCCCCATCCCTCATCCTTTCTGGAATACCTTTCTTCCAGCCTCATTGTTGTGCAAGTTCATCAGCCTCCGTGCATTCTTTTTGATTTCTCGGGCATCAACAAACCTCCGGGAGAACTCAATGCCGTATCTGATATCCGCAGAGCAGCCTCCCCACTTCCAGCCCTCCTCCTGGTTGTAGTAGCCCTGTTTCTCTCGGTCACAGCCACAATTGCTGAGGTTGCCCTGGCTGCAGGCGGCCGTGACAGCGTGTGCAACCCCGGCAGCAGTAATGGCATAGGTGAACGCAGCTTCCCTGCTTCCTGTGGAGAGAAGCCAAAAGCTGATGGGTTGGCAGAAAGGTAGCACTTACTAAAGAAAGTACACACATTATCTACAGCAACGGCGTCAGGCAGGAACGTGAGGAGGGCATTACTTCTGGTGGGTCATTCTCATTCTTACAGAATTACATGCATATTTAAAATGCTTGGCTCACCTGGGGCATATTATCCCAGGTAAGCACCAGCCATGAGACAGTCCCACCTAACCTCTTTCACCAGAGGGGAATTTGGCAATAAGTCTGGACAATGGCGAGGGGAGGCAACACAACTTGTTTTTATGCTGTCTAGTCAGGTTTGCGAGCTGAAATTTATCTATATCAGATGAATAATAAGCGAGTCACTGGCGGCAATGCTCACTGGAAAACAAGTTACTTCTAACCGTTGGCACTACATGGAAAAAGAAAAGTGTTCAGACAACGTAAGAAATACCAGACCCTTTCAGATGCGCAAGAAGGCTGGGACACAAATGAGAAAGATTATTAATCCACCCTTATAAATGCTCCAGTAGCACCCATTGGTGATACTGAGTGTAAAGTATTGCAAGAGAGGCCTATAGAGACAAGAGCTGGGTAGGTTTTGTTTTCTTTCAAGGTAAGGTAGAGGGTACCCCTTTCCTTTGCTGACTTCTCTTATGCATTAGTTTTGCTGTAACGACTCTTTTCGACTCCCACTCTGACTCAAACCTCTGCTCTACCTTGGCTATTGAGCATACAGGGGATATAGAAGTGCTGTGGCAACGTTATTTTCTCTCCAAAACAGATGAGATACTGTCATGAAAGCAGAGCCTTGTTTAGAAAAAAGTGTTTTTAGAAAAAAGTTCTTTTTTTTTTCTTATGATGCCACTAGTTGCCAAGGTTCCTCATTTCCATGTTACACGTTATAGCTGTTGATATTGAGTATATGAAGAGAGGCAAATAAACCCCCTTTCTTTATTAGGCACCGGTTGGCCGAGTTGCCTGTGGGATGCACTTAAGCAAGGAGATACAGAGGCAGAATGATCAAAAGGGATGCTACAGCCCATTCCTGCTCTCACACGAGACCGCACTCTGTCACTGACTTAATGTAAGGGCTGGATCATGGCCCTTCATGTTTTGCTCTTCATATTTATAACATTTCCCTATAAGTTCCCTTCTCAGCGCTATCACCATTTTCCTCTGTGTGTTTATCTGGTGATAAACAGACAATCTTGTAATACCGCAGCCAAAGAATAACTGTAAAGAATTTGCAGAAAGTTGCTGAAATGCTTTAATGACCACACACAGAGCTTTAGCATTGTTAATGGATTTGGGAAGGAAAAAAAAGAAGACATTTTCCAGAGGAGACGAAAACCCAAAAAGCTTAGAAGCTATTTTTAATTTTTTATTTTAGGATTCACAGGTATCATAACTATTCTGGAATGACCAGTGCACAGTGTGGGGTTTTTTATATTCTATATTTCTTATTTTCATAGATAGCTTCCTGAAAGGTTACACCGCTGCCAGATAT
This sequence comes from Platalea leucorodia, assembly GCF_965183815.1. Classification (NCBI taxonomy): domain Eukaryota; kingdom Metazoa; phylum Chordata; class Aves; order Pelecaniformes; family Threskiornithidae; genus Platalea; species Platalea leucorodia. The sequence goes on along the minus strand of NC_138826.1, from coordinate 49,372,341 downwards.
GAGAAAGATCCTACAAGAAACAATCATAAACTGTTTTTTGGCACCATTTACTTGTTTCTCCGAAGCAATAAAAAAGAAACTTAAGGTAAGGAAAAATAAAGGGTGCTGTGTTTTTCAAGTACCAAGAAGGTTAAACTGACTTGTATATTATTTGAGTACACCGTGCAATAGAAGGACTGACTTTGCTTACAGACACAGAAGTGTTTTGTTGGGGTGTACGATGTGTGTAGTCTGGTTCAGTGGTTCCCAAACCATGGTCTGCAGAACACTGGTGGTCCAGGAGGCCACGGTAAAGGGTTCGCAGCTAATCCGCAGAGCCATATTAAACACTGTTTTTAATAGTGTTTTCAATTAAAAGTTTGATGATAATGATGCCTGGTGGTCCGCAAGAAATTCTGAGGGTTGATAGCAATCCAAAAAAGTTTGGGAACCTCTTTTCTAGTTCCTAGTGTGTTCTCTAAAATGCATATCAATATTCACTCCTCTCTTCTTCACCCACCAGCTGAAGTCAAAGCTGAGACCCGTGTTTTAAAAGGTATCCTGTTGACTTGCACAATTTCTTTCTTCACCTCCTTTCAAAACAACCTATTCTTAATCTATGAATTGAAAGACTGGAAATATGAGCTATAATAGAAACTACATATATAGATACATTTTCCTTCCTCTTCAGGATAAGAGTAAATGAGAGTGCAAAGCCAAACCCAGGAAAGTTTTTGAGTTCAAGCACCTCTGAAACACATGTAATGGTTATAAACAAGCAGAATCATATTCCTGTCAGGGAACATAGCAGCTGTGAGCTACAGCTCAGTAGGTTTAGTCAGAGATTAACCAGAGAGCGGTTGCTTACGTTTTATGTTTGAGCTCAATGTACTCCACACGTATCCAGAGTAGAAGGTAAGCCATTTTATCATGGCCACTGTGTCTGTGACCTGTCCGTGAGTTTTCACACCACACTTCCCATGATCGGTTTTGTAAAACTAAAGAATATCCTGGCTTTATCTGCCTTTCGCTCCCCCTCATTCTCATTAGACCCCATTTACCTTCAGGAACAGAGAAAAATATCTTTCCTTCACCCACTTGAGAGTTACAGCAGTGATGGAATTATCGCAGTCATGGGATAATACCGAATGGAAACCATATTGACTCTCTGAAGGGAGTACTCTTCTGTTTCAATGCAGCTCTAACATAAGCAGAGCTCATAAATAAGATCTGGCTTGAAAATCAGATTGCTTTTGCAAGTTAAGTTGTCCTGCTAAGAATTAAAAGGTTTTTTGGTTTTAGTTTTTTTTAACTAGAGCATGTTCCAAAACTTCTCTTGAACTTCAGTGTAAGCATTACCTCAGCAGTTCTCTAAAGTCCTAGGATCAGTAGAGTCTATCAGAAAATGCTGATGGAGGAAGGAGGGGAACCTCTGTGCTCAAATAATGTGTCTGCTGTACACAAAGCTTTCCATTAGCATGTCATCACTTGGAATCAGTTCTAAGCAAGTCTTTGTTAGGCAGCTAAAAATATTTAAGTAATGATGGCCGTGATACCTGAATGGAGAACAATAATCTCATTTTATGGAATTTTCTGAGATTTCAAAAATATTCTTGTTCTGCAACAAAACAGAGACAAGTCTTTACAGAAGTGTTCATGAAATGGAGAAAGATTATAAATAGCAGAAGATTTGGGATTTGACCTAACTTTGAAGCTAGATTTTTCTTTTTCCAGTGAATATCCTGGTCACCTAGTTGTTTGGCTTTATATATGCTCACTATCTGTGTCTCAGAAGAAAAATTTTTGTTTGACTTTTTAATGTTTTCTGTCATGTAGACCAGACTAATTCTGTTGAGATTTTATTTTGGTGGAAAAGATACTTTTTTGTGCAACCCTTGGATTCATCCATTTCCATCTTAGAAATTCCTGCTTTGGTGTCAAAGAAGACAGTTCTGAATTATTTCCCAAAACATAGAATGAATGTTTTCGTGAGTAATGTGAATGTCTGATCTGATAACTGTCTGATCTAATAACTCCAATAGGAGATCACCACCAGTACTAATTGAAATTAAGCCTTTTGTCTTTGGCGAAGGTGCTGAAGGTCACTTCTTGCAATCTGCTTGGCCATGAGAGAAGTCTTGCCTGTGGTCTGCTGGTCTGAGTTGCTGCCATTGGCTTGAGTTCATTTGCATTCTATCTGAGGGCTGTATTTTAAAAGTGCTCTAATACCCACTAATGCAGGCAGTTGCTGCTCAGACAGACAGATGTTGGATCATTGCTTCCTAAAATGACTGATTTCTGGCAGATAGGGTGAGAGAAGCCTATTTATCCGTTGCTGGAGTCATAGAGCAGCCTATACTTTACCTCTAATTTAGATGTCATCTCTGACTAAGTTTTAGGTTGCTAACTGAGCACTAAACTTAGTATGGTCTGATGTGGAAACTATTTCAAGTTCCATAATTGCTATAGTTTGCTACACTCTAACATGCATATATTCAGTAGCGTATTTTCAGCATGTATCTGCAATCAGCTGAGAATCATATATGTTAAATACATATTTTGATCATTCAGCTGTGAGTGCAGGGTTAAAAATTTAACTGTTTCATAGTTATTAGCGAGGCATCTATTTTTCTGATTAACTAGATGATATTCTCATATTCTCAGTATTCTTGCTATTCCACACATCATTCTGAAATGTCTTATGTCATCAGCTAGATGAATAAGACTGCCACTGAATGTCAGCTATTACAACTGTAATTTAACTTGAAATATTAAACTGTAGAATATACACTGTTTAGACAATAATTTGCTAAATATTGGATCAATAATGGTAGGAAAAACTACTACACGCTGCTGTTAAACAAAACAAATTCCTCATGTACTTACACAAGACACCAGATGACACAATACAATATAGGTCAGTGGTAAGAAGAAATGAGCCATGGCAGAAGTTTGATTTTTTTGCCAAAGCTATCCTTTTCAGCAAGTCTTCTTTTGCAAGTGAAAGCTGAGGACAGATTGAGTCATTTTTTATGGGCAAAAGACAATAGATACATCTAGATGAGTAAACTAAAATTCAGACAACAGCACCCTAAGTAGGGCTGAATGAAGACTTTTACAGACAAGTTTAGTTCCTTTGTAATTTTGTATATTTTATTCAACGCACTCAGTAGCAATTCTCAAGGAAAATAGTACAGGCTCTTCTCTTTGGGTTCGATCCAAGGCCAATACAAGTCAGTGAGAGTTTTCTCACTGTCTGGAGCAGATCCTTTCTCTGTTTGCATTTTCAGTGTAATTAATTGTGGGCTTCTTGGTTTACAACCTAAAAGCAGGGATTGGTTTAATTTCTCTATCCCTCTAATTTACTATACCCGGTGATGCATGTCAGAACTATAGACCACTGAAATCACTTTGTAAAAGCATAAAAAAACACAGTAGAAAAGCAGGGCTGGCAAGAACCTCAGGAGGGTCTCTAGACCATCCCTCAATCCTAACGTAGGCTAATAATGCAGGTGTCCTTCACAAAAGCTTTTTATTTATCCTGTTCTTCAGTGGTGGGGATTCCACAGTCTGTTCCAGTGCCTCGGGACCCCTATTGATACATGTTTTACTAATATTAACCTGAAACTGTCTTTCTGAATGCAAACCCACTGCTTCTTTCTCTACAGATGCTAAGAACCAATTGCTCCCTTCTTCTAGCATGAGCCTTTAAATATTTAAAGACTTCCATCCCTTTCTATTTGTGTTGCATCATCAGTCCTTACAGAACAGTTTCAGGAGCTCTGATCATTCCCCCTGCTCTCCCCAGGCTTTCCCAAGAGCCTGTGCCTTGCGGTGCAGTGCCAGAGATGCAACAGGGACCTCCAGCTGAGGCCTTGTCTGCTTCGGGCCAGAGCAGAAGAAGCACTTCATATGTCTCGCATGCTACACTCCTGTTTACTCATGCCAGCATGGTGTTTTCACAGCAGCAGGACATTTTTGACTTTTACACAGTTTGCAGTTGTCTTCTGTACAGCTACTATCACACCAGATGTTTCTCATCTTGCATTTGTGCAGCTGATTATTCCCACGTATAGATCCCCATGTATTTGTCTTTCTGATTTGCCTCCTCTTTCTTTTTTTTTTTCTTTTTTCTTCTTTTCCAGACCATTTCTCCATGATCATTTTCAATTTTGACCCAAACTTCCTCCAGCTTCCTTGCAGTCCCTCCCAGCCTGACATCATTGGTAAATTCAACGTGCACAGCTTATTCCCTTGGTCAAGTCAAAAGTATAATTCTGACAGGTACCAGATCCAGCACAGATCACAAAGGAAGCCCAGTTAGTACATCCTTCCATCCTCCTGTTTTGATAGCTACCCTCCAAGCACAATTTCCAGAGAGTATGTACCCATTTGGTTAGCTTTTCCTTGGTTTTCTTATGAGAATATCATATAAAGCAGTGTCAAAAACTCATTTAAGTCCAAGATATACAGTATAAACTGTTTCTTCTCTGCCTCTGAGGCCCTGGGTGGTAAAAGAAGGAAATTAGATTGTTTTAACATGATTTGTTCTTGACAGATCCTTGTTGACTGTTACTCATCTCCTTGTTCTCAGTTATGAGCTTACAAATGGGGTTTTGTTCCCATATTTTTTCATTTACTGAAGTTAAGCTGATTTGGCTTATAATTCCTTTCTTTTTTTCTTTTAGACAAAGGCAATACATTTGACTTTTCAATTCTTCTTAATTAGAGTTCTCCACAACTTTTCAGTGCTAATGACTGTCAGGACTAATGGCTCTGAAATGGCTTCATTAAATGTTCTGAGATGAGGGACAGCTAACTGGAAAGCATTCAACCTGGACAAATACTTCCCTCTATCTAACACAGAGATGATATTCCTCTGTCGATTATATTAGTTCTATACCCACCTGCTCACCATTGACCTTTTTAGTGAAGGCTGATGCAAGAAGTGCTTGGCCTTCTTGATGTTACTCTTGGTTTACACACTCCTTGGGGGTCCACTCCACTGAGTAGTGGACCAGCTTTTTTTCTTCATCTTCTACTCACTGACAAAGTGCTGACTGAATGACTAGTGTAGCCTGTTGTCAAAAAAACAGATATGGTCACCCGTGGCCATGAGGTTCCTCTTGTAGCACCTGTGCTCAGAAGTGCTCCTGAATGATGAACCTGGTGCAGATCGAATATCTGTTACTATGGCAGGACTTTGTGGTCAAATCTGATATAGATTCTTCTGATGGTCATGCTGGGTAATGTTCTCTTTACAGTATTTATTTGTTTCCCATTTCCTCCTTAAAATCTTTTTTTTTCCTACTACAGTCTAATTAAATTTGTCTTCTTTAATTTTGCTTCATCCAGATAGAGCTAGAGCAGGAGTTGCAAATGATTTCAGCAGCTTCTTCCTAGACTGCTCATTATGACTATTTCCGATTACACGTGGTTGGGACAGAGAACATTGCAGATTTCAAAGCTGAGGATGTGTAGTGCTATGACATAATGGTTTATTTGCAGATTCTTCTCTTATTCAGCATTTTTCATCTCTAGACTCCCACTAAGTTTTTATGGTTGGAGGTGCCAGAATTTTGGCCATCAGTCTAGAATCACACTGTCAACTGGATTGTTTTCTGTTGCTTATGTGGGTTTGTCAAATTTTCTTGTAGAATGGGCTGTACATGAGCCAGATTTATTTCACACTTTCCTTTTTGCAGCTCCTTGCTGTCACTATTTATATACTTTTGGAAGCATGTCTATTAAAAAGAGCTATTTACTATGCCTCAGCTTTTCAGATTTTTTCAAGCATTTTTCCTATTTCATGGTTATTTTCTAAAAACTTGGTGGTACTTTCCACAGTGGTTTCTGTAATGAGGCTTCCAACAATTTACAGGATTTTTTTACTTAATTTATCCCCTAAACATATTCAGTTAACTCCTGGCAACCGTAAACAATAGTCAGTATTTCTGTTCCAAAGCGAGCATAATCCTGTTGTGTTTTTGACTGTCTTTTGGCAGCATGTCCCTTGGTGGAGTTTTCTGGGACAGCTCCTGTGAGGTTAGTAAGTTAGCTGTGATCTTTGAAAGGATGTTTAGAAGTGCCCAGAGAAATATGGAATTTTTGGACTCTCTCCTGTAAAACTATATTTTTCATAACAAGTATGTCTTACTAACTCAGCCCTAACAAACAATCTGTATCTCATTCTTATGGAAAACGGGGAAATTAAGGTTTGATCCAAAAGCACCACGGCTTGTTTTTGTCAAGGTTTAATCAGAACAGGGTGCTAAGCACACATTTAAAGAATGCACAAGAGCATGGCTTGAGAAATACACAGTGCACAAAGCATGAGGGGGTAGTTCCCAGATACACTGTACCATTGAGAAAAGCCTGTGCAGTGTCACAGCCGGCTGTGTTTTCACAATGCTACCGCTAATACTGTCAAACTAGTATGTGGGAAGCAATAGCTGGAGCAGAAAGATCGTCTCCTGCCTGTGTTCTCCTCTGGACCGACTGACGTCCCATTGTGGGACTTAATGATTCCCTGCTGAATGTTTGGTGCTTTTTCTTTTCAGTGATGACTAGTGGTTTGATACATCGTAATATGTGAAAGCTCAGCTGGAGACATCTTGCAGCGTACTGGGGTTTTAAAAAGTTCTTTGCACCCCTTGTCAGAAAGCATGGACTCCTGAAGGCATCTCAGAGAAACTGGGTCCTAAAGTATGCTAATGTCCTAATATTGAATGGGGCTGTGAGGAACCAGGTGTTGTTATAATAATTCAATCACTTCAATCTATTCATGATAACAGTTCTCATGTGTAGGATCCACCTATGCATTGTGGTCCCTTTTTTAAGGGCATTTCACAGGGAGAAATAAAAACAATATTTAAGAAAAAGGGAAGGGAAGCTACAGTATGTGGACACATATTTTTCTTTTTGCAGGTTTGCTCTTGCTAGTGCTGTTGCACTACAATATCACCTGTTAACGGTTTCTGAGAGATCTGTGTATGCTTAGCAAGGGAAATATTGTCCACACTGATTTAAGAAATAGAAAATATGCTTTCCGCATCTTTTGAAAAAAAAAAAAAGAAAAAAGAAAAAAAAATAAGCCTCCGCTCTGAACCTGTCAGGGAAATGGAGGACAGTACTACCACATTTTTAAAGTAAATTTGTTTTCAAGTCAACTTCATGCTCCGATTTAGCAGGACGCAACAACAGGCTAGGTTGCTACCAAACCATTTTAGTCACTGAGATTTTCATCTGTGTGAATTTTATAGACTTGAGCCTGTAGTGAGTGAATCGGTTCAAAACGGATATTATCCTTGGCTGTCAGTAGAGGATCCTTCCAACCTAAATTATTCTGTGATTCTGTGATTATATTTGACTTTGCTCTGGTCCCAGTTTCACAAATAATGTCATCCCTACTGCCATGACCATGAATATTAAAAAGCCATCGCCTTGCAGAATCAGACCTTCTCAGGGGACTCTCTGCTGGGTCAGTATTTTAATTAATTCATTTCAATCATTTCAGTGGCCTGACATAAATATATTGTGTTGAAGAACATTTCTTTAAAAATAAATCTACACTGCCATTTGCATGAAGTCATCTTCTCCTGTATTATCTTATGTCACTTCTAACCTAGATAACAAATCCCTGAGGGGAGTGGTCATGCCTGTATTCTTTTGTAAATCACTGTGCACACCTGTGCTTTGCTGTAGAAACACGTTAAATAATAACACCTTTTAAAGGGCTCACTGAATTATGAGTAGTTGTAAGCGTTAAGCTCCTATACCTGGGCATGCCAGAGTGTCTGAGGGTGGGTGTCTGTGGATGCAAACGTCTGTGTACATTGCAGATGAAATTTCAGCTCTTGCTTTGGAATTTCTTGAGGCAGTTCAGTTATATCATGAATGCTACCTCAATATATTGCGCAGAGCCTATTAGTGGGCCAGTACCACTTTGCCATAATTACTGCATTACAGATATACTCAGTGATACCCAGCTGAAATTGGTGTTAGACATCAATCTGTTTATGCAAGAGGTAGTCCTTGCTTTAAGAAGCTGTGTCTTTCAGCTGGAGAGGGCAACAGAAGAGACATACTATTACCTCTCTTTCACAGGGGCACAGAGAAGTTAAGGCATTTATCCATATGGCAGAAGGACCCATAACAGAACAAGCTGTCCTCTTGTTGGATTCTCTTTGTGGGGAGGCCACAGAGGAATTTAGCTATAGACTTCTCAACTGATAACTGAAACACAAATTCAACCCTGTTTCCAGGGAGGGTGTCCATGCAGCTGCATGGTGGGACAAGAGAGCTCCAAAAAAGCAGCAGCAGCTCCCGGGACTGGGGCTTCTCTGCTCTGCTCTTCCGCATACCGTTCTAGCATAGTATTGAATTAGTCATCTACTGCCAGACTCATAAAGGGATTTGGACACAGCAATATTCAGCATCACCATGCCTGCCAGCAATGCAAGAGAACTACACGGCACTTAAAGCCCGCTCCTAGCATTCTGCACTCAGACCTCCTCACATGCCATACCTGCATAGCATTAGATCCAGATCCTTCCTTTACTTTTAATTTGAAAAAATAACTAATTTAAGTGTCTTGCCAGAGGTTTTGCTGAGGTTGCATTTGCTTCTGTTTCAGACAGATGCTAAATGTTTTCATGTCCCCATTTGGAATTGATGACATTTCCTGACTACTAGTAAGACATGTGCAACTTTAAGCAGGATTTTAATATCTGGCTTCTTCTTATGTGTCAGCATAGACTTTTTGCTCGTACTCACTTCTCACAGTTTCATGTTAGCCAAAACAATTGTTTGATATATAGAGGTATTAATCTAGAAACCCCCTTTTGGAAACACATACAAAGCAAGAGCAGTAGCAAGCAAGCCTAGCCCAAGATATTTTGCAGGTATGAGGTACTGCTTTCAGATTAGATGCCAATGTTTACAGTATACAAAATTAATTACATCTATAGGGCAAGAGCTAGACACCTCCAGCTAAATCTGCAAAGGGATGTTGGCTCTAAATCCTATCTTTTAGATGTTCAGCCACCTAGTATTTTCCATGTGGCCAGGATAGGAATCCAGCCTTACCAAGCACTGAGAGAGTTAGACAGCAAAAAAGCAAGACTTCCAGAAGCTATCAAGCTGCATGGGGAAGCCCCAAAACTGGGAGTAGAAAATGCAAAGAAAGGGAGAGAGTCTAAACTTATCCCATCAGGGAGTTAAGCCAGATTTCTCTGCACAGCGAGCCTTTCCAACTATGCTGGCAGCAGTCATCTAAGTGTAATTGCTGAGGGTATATGGTGGTTTTAGAAAAGGAGATCCCACCCTTAAAATATTCCACTATCAGTCCATTTATCCTGTTTTATATTCTGACTGAGGAAAAAAGATTTCGTTACATTAAAAGCCAGAAGATGACTTTGTTGGTTTCACTGATTAGGATAAAGATATTCTACTGAACACAATATAATTTCTTCTGGTGTATTTTTCTAGTTTTTTCAGAGTATCGTTTAACTTGATTCTATCAAGTAGAGAGTTAGGATGATTTTATATAAAATAAAGTACTAATTCTACCTAGACATGACATTTGTAAATTAAGGTTTATGAAGAGCAGCAGTATCTTTTCTTAAATGGAATCACGTACACTAGGCATCTCACTTGGTCTAGACAGGATCTAATAAATAAATATTTATTTAAAGTGTTTGTCAGATTTCCAGTCTAAATCCAGAGAAACGCCATTAAATGGCATAACCATCCATCACGTTGTAGCTTTCACTGCAAGAGCAATACAAGAGGAGTATTACGTCAAATAACTATGAAATAATGACATCTAGAAATACCTTGATCTACACACCCTTTTGTGGTAATAGCAGTGAATATGGAGAAAGTATTGCCCAACCTCAGAAATGGTGACAGCCAGGCTGGTGCCTCTGAAAAGCATTTCAGACTATTGGTCATGGAGAAACCGCTCCTGTGCGCCTGGGATAGCACTTTCCAGGCACAGAAATTGTTCTGCTTTCATCTTGTCCAGTGACTCTGCTCTTCAAGGTGGCCTCACGATATTCTTCAAAACTGTATAGACATAGACAAAAGACTATTTCCTATGCTTGACAAAAAAGGAAATATAATTTGTATCAAATAGTGTACCATAATGTTGCCTTTTTCTGTAAAATTCTGCACAGGGACATAGCAGAGAGGTTCTCGTCGCATTTGCTGGGAATTGCTGTTGGATTGTCTCCTGGAGGAAAATTCTGCATATTGTTCATTAAGGTTGTCTTACAAATCTGTTGCTCACATGAATTCCTGGCGTGGTTTATGATGCCTGGCAGGACACCTTAGAGGACCAACTCAATTTGCTGAATTTCACGACCAAATCTATAATGTGAGCACTATCGCTGGTGACTCACCACTCATCCTTTAGGTGTGTGGGCTTTAATGTGTTTCTCTCATGCATTCTTGGCAAGGTAAGGTCTGACAGGTGAGACGCGGTGAGTCTTGACGTGGCTGTTTAGGGTGTTACCACTCCCTTGATATCTCCCATGGTAGCAAAAGGACCATGCCTCATTGGCTTTAGCTTACAGTCCAGCCCAAACCAGCCCTTCCTTGGCGACCGCAGTGGAGAGGCTGGGTTTGCAGATCGTCAGTATGAGCCTGCGTTCTGCTCTGCTAATTCCACTGTGGAGATCACATCTTCCAGGCGTAGGGCAAACAGCTGGGCAGTAACCTCATAAGTCACTGCCATCCCCTGTCAGAGCTCAGATTTTGTGGAAAGCAAATGAGAAAGTTCTGGTGAAAGTGCTGGGTTGAAAGTTGCTTTCAAATTTGCCTAAATATTTTCCAAATGTTCTTACACTCCTTGTGTGGCTGCACTCACATTTCTGATACATTTGACTTGCCTGACAATCTTTCTGGGAGGAGAGCTAGTTCAAGTAATGATGTCTACATTTCTTGGTGTTTAAAGGGTCTTTGCCTGGTATTCAAGTTTTTAACCCAGTGAACAAGACACGGCACAAATCACACATATGAAAGAGATTTAAAAGAGTAAAGAGCTCAGAGGGTTTTGGATAAATACACAAAGTTTAGATTCTGGTCCAAACCTCTCTGGTTTGCAAAATGAGTGTGGAAGCATCACAAGAGCAAAACCTTTTTTTTTCAGCTCTGGAATTTCTGGTCCTGACGGGAGTTGGAAGTGACAAGATTCACATAAACAAGGATTAATTATATGAATCTTCTCAGGACTCATGAAAGATATTGAATCAGTGTTTAATCTGAACCTGTCCAGCTAACCCTACCAGTCGGGTTATCTTCTCTAGTAGACCAGTGGTTGTTATTTATTATTTGTGTTGTGCTAAGCTTGTGTTTTGCCAGGTACTGAGCAAGCTCACCCTAAGATGCTGATCCACACCTGCAAGGGTTTGCTAAATGGGCAGATGCCAGCCCTGTGAGTTAGCTGCCCTTTCAGCTGAACAAATTAAATCTTATGAGGATAAAATAATCAGATTTCTAGTCCACAAAGAGCTTCCATTGTTTTTAAGTGTGATACCCTAGAACTGAAGGACGAGTTTTAAACAAAGATCAGAAGCAAAATCTGTAGGTTTTCAGGGTGCTCCAGCTTCAGACCAGGATCCAGGCTTTGTGACCAGAACAGGAGGGACAAGTCCCTTTCTGCAGTATAAATTCAAGAGTATTTAAATAGATAAATTGACATTTACACCAGTCTTCAAGATGCTGCTTATGTAAAAGTACTTTTAAAAAATGCTAGCAAGTGTCTCTACTGCAAATCCACCATTAAAACGAGATATGAGTCTCATTCATTAAATAATCTTTTCAGCCTCCTGCTTTGTAGCAGCCCGTTTCCAGATCTGAACTTTGAAGCTGACCCCTGTCTTTGTGATGGGCCAAACCAAAAGCCAGATCTGAACACCACTGAACTCTGGGAAAGTTCAAATCTATCGTTTGTGGTTCAGGTTGAGCTCTAATTAAAACAGACCAGTTAGAAAGGCAAATGTCTTAAAACCAAAACAAAACAAATGTTTCACGTGAAAAGTCTTGGATTAGGCTATATGGTACCAAGTAGTGTTTTTGTCTATCACGTGATGTCATCTTCCTCTGGTTAATACAAACTGACAGCATGCACATGGTGCTATATGAGATATTCCATGCAGACACTTTGAATTTAACTTTGAACGGGACAGAGTATTCACGGAAACACTTCATGCTGTGCAAAAGCCCACCAGCAATCTTACTGCCACTCAGATTTGAGGGTACTCTGCCGCCTTTCAAACTTTCCATGCCCATCCCTAGTAGCATAGTAGTCCAGGGTCTTTTAAAAATCAGTGTCTTGCCTTCTTTAAGCGAAGCTTATGCCTCATTATGTCAGTAGTATGTGGAATATTGCCGCTAACACCTGAAAACAAACAAGAAAGTAGCACTGCAGAAACTTCGGTTGTGTAAGAGGGCAGGGAAATCCCAGCTAACTCTCCTGCTAAGAGCTTCTGTTTATACTGTAGTTAATACTACAGTGTCTGTAATAAAGCAACATGGTTGATCAATGGACAAGGGAAAACCAAACAAAAGGGAAGGGAACTTGGTTTCAGCATTACTGAACTGCTGAAGTAAAAGAAAATGGGAGACGGCAAGGAGAAAAAGAAAGGGAAGGAGGGAAAAAGTGTTCAAGCCCCATCGCTGATGTCAGGATGTCACTGTGCACCAGTAGCTAGAAAAAGAGGGCCTTGGACAGGAAGATTTACTCGAAGAATCACAGCACACATACAGCGAGCGTACAGTAAGTAACCAGCAGTTACTCTCCCTGTGGGCTTTATTCTCTCTCTTTTATGTTACATGTAAGTACTGAATATGTAAGTATTTTTCTCTTTGTGAAATTTGAGTTTAGGCTGTTTGTAGACAGCTACCTAAAGTTTCCAAACTTCCTTCTTATGCAAACTCAGCTAATAATCTCACCAGGCCTATTCTATTGAGAGTTTTCAGTATGGTCTTTTTTCAGGCCTGGACTCACTTTCTAGAAGACCAAATCCCTCCTTGACATTTCTGTCCTTTGCTTCCTGTTTGGATAAGAAGACTTCAACAGCAACCCTTTTTGTTTGAGGATCCCAGAGTAAGTCACAAATATGTAAGTGGAGGTTAGTCCACATTAATTAAGCCTTTCGATTCCCCACTGAAATTAGTCATCTTTAGTCTCCAAACAGCGAGGTATGAAGTGACTTGCCCAAGGTCATAAGAAAAGTATATGGCACAGCTGGGAACAGAGTCCAAGTCCATTATCTCCTGGTCCATGCTTTAACCATAAAATGATAGTTCTCACATTGAACTAGGAGCCACAGGGTATGTGAAAAATGATAGGAAGGGAATTGTATTGAGCTTCTTGAGGTGACGCCTTCCTCTCAGCTTGGAGAAAGAGAACGAAAAATGATTTTACCCATTCAGAAAGAGTACTTCCCAAGTGAAAGAATATGCAAACATTTTCACTCTTTGCTCAGAGGAAATTTTCAGTTCAGGCGTTTCTTTACTGGTCAAGTTGTAATTAAAAGAACAACCTTTCTAACTAATCATTCTCTAGCAATATATTAAATTCTATTGAGGGCATCCTTTAAAACACACCAAAACAATAGAAAACAGTAAAAGACACATCTATGCAAAGGAATGAAAGACTCACAGTATTTTCTTCTGCATCAATTTTGTAGTGTTCATGAAAGAGGCTTGCCAGGAACCTACATATTACTTTAGAATTTTCTTTAAAGCAAAAAGTAGAGTAGAATGGGAAAAGAGACCTACTCGTGTCCTACACATGATAATGTATTGATTTACAGCAAGTCTAGTTGAAAGAATCACATGGTCTAGTGACATTTTGAGAACTATGGCAGAAAATATATGCTTATCAACTTGTGCTAATCTTTCTCTGAGTGTGGAGTACCACAAGCGCTTAGGAATGAGAAGCAGTTAGAGAATAAAAACCACTTTACTGTTTAGGAAAGTTCACCACCTTTGCTATGCAGTTAATAAAATATCCCATGTGTTTTCGCCTGGGATACTGGCATTGGCAGTTTTCCAAAATACTGACTTATACATCAAGACTATCCTTCAGAAATGCCCTGACCTCAGCCTTCTTCCAGCTACTTACCATTAATAGCCAGAACTAGCCCAACTGAATGAAACAGCAACGCGCAGATGCTCTGTGCTAACCACTTCTGATTTTGGAGCCTGCTCTTTGCCATTCACCATTACCGATTTTTCCTGCTCCCGGCCCATCTCTCTTTCTCTCCTTCTCCCTTTACATGCATTCATAGATCTGCTACGCTCTTTCCCACTTCCTCATGTCCCTAGCCAGGCAGTTGAAAGGCTTCCATCGTGGAGATTGAAAACATACTCCATATTAAATGTAACAGAATAGTATGACCGGCAGGTCCATGTTTCAGACACATTCAATTTATACCACAGCTGAGAATAAACAGCAGGGGAAGCAACTTGATGGGTTGCTGGAGGCTGTGGCTACCCTTTCTTGTGGAACATGTCTCTGTCACTTGCTAAATAGGTGCACCATCTGGTGGTAATTTTGGACTCCCACTTGTTCTTAAATTTCCAAATAGCAGTGGTTGAGTTATGCCTGTGGTTGCAGCATTTTTTTTTTTTTTTTTTTTGCCAGTATCTGTCTGAAAGTCACCAGCTAAGACAACCTTTGCAGGTACTACTGGTGAATGAGTATCAAGAATAGCTAGGACTTTAAATGAGGGTCATGTTTCCATGTCTGCTATGTGGGGCAAGCAGGTATATGAGAGGACTACATGCTCCCCTGAGAAATGTATATGGAGAAGAGCAAAAATTTCACAGACAAACCAAAATTAGATATTAACTGGCTTGATGCCTAATTAGAGAGTTTAAGCTCCCAGGATAGTCAACTGGGATCTCCAGACAGTCGTGCAGTCAAATTAAGATCCAAATTGCCCTCTGAAAGGGCTTCTCTCTTTTCTTTGACCATATAAGGAATACAGGCTGACTAGGTGCCTATCTTAGACATCTCATCCAAATGCCTAGAGCTATGTGGTATGAAGCTGGGCCAAAGGAAAGAAGTGAGGAAGGGGCTCCCCATTTTTCTGCCTCTGTTGTCTGAAGTCCTTTAGTTCAGCAACAGAGACAGAAACCACTGCTACCACTTCTGCTATTCCTCTCAAAAACTGCAAGGTTGCATTGACCATGATATTGTGTGGAGACCTCTTCTGAACAGGATGGGTGGAGGCTGAATCAGACAGAAAATAATTTTCCACGTTGTCATAAAGAAATGAGTGAACAGGTATAAGTAAATCATGATCCATGAGTAAACTTCGTTCGTTTTAGCAACTTGCATAGGGCTCTCCAGGCTACAGCAATTCAGTCCATGTCTGTTGAGCTTCTATCTAGAGACAGAAGTATCTTCTCCCAGTGCACCAGTGAGCTTTCTGGGGAGCAGTCTGCTTAAAGACTCCTCAGCCATCCAAGCCCACATTTTACACCAACACTGGTTAAATCTTAGGCATCATCTTTCCTTCACAGTCCCAGAAATGAGGAGGACCATCATAGATTACAACAGATTACACTTGTGGCTACAAGTTGTCTCCTAGATCCACTTCAATCCTAAGGCCAAATCCGATCAAAACTGGATAGGTGTGACACTTTTTACTAGCTGAAGGACCCATTGTCAGCTTGATCTTCCATGCTGGCTTTCACCATGACTTCTGTATTCTGTAAACCATTTGGGCACACATTTAAAGTAAAACACTTTCAAACCCTCTTTTACTTCAATAGGACTTAAAATGTAGGGGGTTTTAAAGTTAACCACATATTGGGTAAACAGAGCACAACTAAAGTTGTTGGCCAGTTTGAATCCTGAGGTAACAGCTACCTTAGCACTACCATGCTAGATTCATTTTTTCAAGCCTCCAAATAATAGATTATATAGTCCCCTTGCTTGCTTGCTTGCTTGCTTTCATTTTAATTTGACTTTTGTACCAATAACAATAATATTAGACTTCACAGTTATGGACATACAATACGTCAGTAAGAAATAAACTACAGTCACGGGTAATTTAATTCAATGCTAAAAAGTCAAGCACAATACTCAGAAAGGAAATTTTGTCAATTAGAAAATAAGATATTTGTCAGACGTAATATTTTGGAATATGCCAGCCACTTCATTAGAAAAAGAAATTACTTGTGACTAGAGGCAAGGCAGCAAACTGCATGGATCGGTGACCTAAGCCCGAATGCTAAAACATTTGTTTGCAAACCAAAACGTACAGATCAACAAATACTGTGTTTTTTGTAGCGTTTGTAAATGCCTCTCTATGCATTTCAAGCTTTTCAATTTAGAAACAGATGGTTTACCAAACAGAACGTATCCCAAAGAACAGAGGAGGAAAGGGAGGGATGCTGCTACACATGTAACTCTGAAGTCTAATGTTATGTTTAGCCTGTCCTGCTTGATGTAGAGGTTGAACTAGATGACCAAACCTATCATCTGTAATTCTAGGGAAGAGATTTTGACAACATAGTTAACCGCAGGAGTAAAGCTCAAGGAATCTCCAAAGTCATTAGAACCCCAAGTTACTACAGGATCACATACCGACAGGTTAGCTGCCATCCTGTGCTACCTGTCATCTTATGTAAAGAACTTTTCTTGCAGGGGCAAGATTTGGCAGCACCTGTCTGTTTGCAAAGTTGCTCTGTACTTAAAAAAATCAAATGTTCTATAGTTGATTTCCATTTAAATAATTAGGTTTTAGCTGAGTTCCTGCTGTGAAATTCAGCTCCACTTTGGACTTCTGCTTGTACCCAAAAGCCAGGAGCCTTTTTAGTGGCTGTAAAATCCTGGCTCTAGAGAAAGCAGTGGCAAAACTTCTACTGACTGCAATACGACCAGAATTTGGCCCCTGTCATTTTGGATTAAGCCCAGCACCACTTTATTTAACTTCAAATGTTATTTGTCTTCCTGTTTTAAATGTGCATTACGTTGTAAGTCATGGACCAATAGAACTGGGACACTGGAAGTAACTAATTGAGTTAGCATGTTATAGATCATTTGTAGCCAGCAATTTTATTACAAAAAGTGACATGAAAAAAATGACATTAAAGGAACATTAACATTCCAAGTGAGGCCCTTGGAAGTAAAGAAATGCCAAACAATGTTGCTATGCAAAGTTAGCCCTGTTGTGTCCAAATTTGTTACAGTATTCAATTAAATAATAGCCTAGAATTTGCATACTATCTTTTCCACAGGGCCTCTGACTCACTCATCCCAAGGCAGACCAGTAAAGTAACGTGGAAAATTTTATCCTAAGTAACTAAAGACAAAGTTAAAAGCAACAAAAAATGAGGATTTTTTTTTTCTTCTGGCCAGTGCTGAGCAGGAGATGATCAGAGTTATAGGTCATTACAGACTCTGCCTGTAAGGCCACCATATACATAACGGTACCCTTTTCCACTACAGCTAACTACATATTTATTAGGATGATCCCAGAATGCCAAAAAAACGTAAGTACCCGCCCCTCTCCAAAAAAATGTTTCTTTTCCATGTTGACACTTAAATGGAGCTACTCCATTTAATAAAAGCCAGGTCCATTTAGTTTTGAGCCATTGGAAAAAAGTATTAAACCGCATCCCCACGGCAGTCCATTGTTTTTTTGAGAGCATAATGGCCTTTTTTTAACCTGAGGTTTTAGGTCACAGGAAGGAAGTGTGTCATAGAATCATAGAATCGTTTAGGTTGGAAAAGACCTTTAAGATCATCAAGTCCAACCATTAACCTAACACTGGCAAGTCCACCACTAAACCATGTCCCTATGATACGTGATGTCTCTTATCAAGCTGTACAGTGTGTTGTGGAACCATATAGCTTAGAATACATACGGAAGCACGTGAGAGCAGAGCTCATGACATACAGAGGCTTGAGTCTCCCCGGTTACAGTTCCCTGCATCAATTTACATCAATGCACTTAATTAATTTAAAATTAAGTGCATTAACGTTAGTTAATGAAGTTGTTCAGAGTCAGGTATATCAGTGTATTTTAGTTTGAAAGTTTCTGCAGAAAAACATCTGTTCCAAGAAAATCTTCATTTTTACATGTAAAAATGGAATGAAACAAAAGTTTAAAAAGTTAGCACTTCCCTCAGGATGGAAATTCCAGATTTCATTCAGGTCAACATCCACCATTTCTCATCCAGCTGTAAGCCACACAAAGTTCATGAAGTAATTGTATTAACATATTAGTGCTATGTTTAGAATAAGGATGTCTGCCTTTTAAAGCAAGCCTGCTGCCAAAGAGGTAAATATTTAAATTGCAACAATAACATTTTAATTTAGGAGAACTTATACTTTTCTTCAAATTCATGATCCTTTAGGGAAAAGGAAACACAATTGAGCTACACTTGACCTAGACAGTAGTACCTTACAAAAAGACTAGGGAGTAGAGAATATAAATTGGGAAATATAAAAATCTGTCTATTCATGGTTGGAAATTATTATATGCTACTGATTATATATGCCAGACATTTCTTTTATAGGGTGACTGAAAAAGAGATAGAGATGACAAAATTAATGTAGCAAAACAACATTTTTTCTAGTAAAGTCAAACAAAATTTATTACTGTCAACTTATAATTTTAAAATGGCAGTGTCCATTCACGTTTATCTTTTCATCTATGGTTTGTAGTGTGTTTTGAAAACATTAATTAAGTCTTGCCAGATCATTATGAGGCTCTGGCATCTAAAGACATTTTTAAAGCACAGAGAAATTATCACACACAAATTTTCGAGTTGATTCACTAAGATGGGAATCCTCCATCCTCTCAAAAAAGGCTGTTTCTTTAATACAACAGTAATTCCTTAGAATAGAAAGATATTTTTATTTTTCTAAAAACCTCCAAGTGACAGAAACCTACTAAAATGAAGAAGAGTCTGAACCTACCACTCACAATGGGCTGTCTCCTCAGTTGAAATAATATAAATTCTTAGCACAGTAGTTGTTTCATAACTTTTTTACCAATCCTTCCCAACCTCAGCTGCTGCCAGCTGGGAGGTTTATTTTCGTATTCTGGTTTGGGTTACTGTCTTGCTTTGCTACTTGTGATAGTAAAAAGCTTATCCACCCTTCTACAGCCAGAAAGTATGAACTGTTTGAATCAATTCTTTAATTTCCTCCAAAGATGATAATACAAACTAAAACAGCCCTCTCACTTATTTTACCTTGTAACAACTAGATTATCACAGCTTTTTTTCCACTGTTAAGCTTTCCATCAAAATGAATTCCACGGGGAAAACTGTCCTTGTAAGACAGCTTGCATACCTTGCGGTACTTACTTTACTGCCCGTAGGGTAACTAATAAAAGTGCGCGGGTCTTTAGGTGGAATAGCCCAGCTTTGTTCCAGCATGGTCTTTCTACCTTTGTAAGGCAACTTGTGGGATAGTCACTGACATAACTGAAATCTTTCTGCAATAATATATATCTAATAAGCTAGAACAAATATACTGGATATCCTTAGGGTTAAGGGTATTTATGTTTCTGCTTCCAGCAACAACATGTCAGTTGTGAAAAGAAATGCATTGTTTGAGACATTTTAAGAGAAGGCTTTGAAATGAGTGTTTGCAGTTTGGTAAATCTTTCCTGCAAAATGAGCACACTGAGGACGTCCTCAGACTTGGGTTTTTTTCTCTTCACCAGCTGCCTCTGCCTGCCTGCCTGTCAGTTAGCCAGCTGGTATGGGTGGTAGTTCACTATGCATGTCTTGTTGTGGTGGGGTTTTTTGTTAATTCAGCCTAATAATTAGAAAATTCTCTCTCTAAATAACCAACAATTATACGTCTTTTTATACACCACTGTGCTTGTATTAAAAACTATCCTTGCATAAGCCACAGCTCATTAAATTTGCCATGGTATTTTTAACATCTACTAGTTTTACTAAATCACACTTGCAAATGCAATAGTTCCAAATGGCATTTTCTGAAATGGACATCGGCAGTCACTCCAAGGTAGCCACGTGAGTAATAAAGACCTGGAAGTTGCACACAGCCCTAGTACAGATTTCAGCTGATTGAATGCATCCTGTGTCCCTCTCTCCCGGCATCCCAGGCAGCCTGCTACACTAGGAGTTGAAAGCTGATGGCATCCCCTGAGAAGCCACCTCTCACACTGGAATGGTTTTTACTATATCCTAGCACCAACGCAGACATCCAGTTCAAATTACTGAAAAGTTTGAACGCTCAAAGGACATTGTTGTCTGGAATCATGCTATATGACAACAACAAAAAAACAGAAATTTTTCCACAATAGGTCCAAAAGCCACTGTGCAATTGAGGTTCACAATAACTAACAAATGCCTAAACCAATCATAGCACCTACTGCTATGACAAAGATAATTACTGCCTTTCTGTCGGTGAAGTGTGTACCCTGCTCTGTATCATATTTAAAATAATCTAATTCTAACTTATTTTCCCCCTCCAAATTGTTTCCAGCTGTACAATTCCTTTCTTTCCCCCATATTGTTTTTATTGGATAGAACGCAAGTCCGTAAAGATAGATTTTCCCATAATAAATACACAGATGTTAGAATAATAAACATACAGTCAACCTGATATATGAATATTACTAAGCATTAATAAATATATAAGTAACAACATAAATCTATTAAAAAAATGGAAAATGAGAACATAAAGTAACAGAGAAAGAAGTGGCAGGAGGAAAGAAAGGCAAAAAGTGAGATAGAAATATACTTACTTTAGGCAAACTATCTGGATTCATTTACGGTTCCCTTTATTGATTTGCTGATAGCATTAAAGCACAAGTATGGTTGTAAAACATTCCTAAGAATGCTGCCTGTCTTCATGTATTGGAAGTTTTCTGCTCATACTGAAAGTCAAGCTTTCCAAGTTGGCCAACTCATACCATACTAGACACTACTGTGCCAGATTAATGTGTCTACTTGGAAGCGAATTTCCATTTTTGGAGAATAATGAGCCTCTCTACTCCTCCCATTTTTGGTAGGAAGTTTTTATGAACATTTAGCATCTCGGTTAAACCACCATCATAGCCCAGAATAAAAATGACTGGATTCATATGTGAGTCTGAATCCAAATTTAATTAAGCCTATATATGGCCCGAACCAAGAATAATTTACTGGCTGACACCCCCTCAGCATGTATGATAAGATGTCAACCATTTCTCCATGATGCCATCACTTACATATCTTTCATGCCCAATTCCCATGTTCTTTCAGGCCTGCAGCTAAAACACTGGGATCCAATGTGGACTTAGTTACCTGTTTCCAGTGCAAATATAGAATCACTTTTTTTATGAGTATCTTTCCTTCAGAAGATGTTCCCCTCCCTTTCTTAGTCTTCTGTTTGAAATTATGCTGTCTTCTTAGCGGTTTATGGGTGCATGTGTACGAGTGCATGCTTGTATATAACCGTGACATTCAACTTTATTTTCTGATTGTGTTTCTCAAAATAACTTGTAAAGTCTTCTTCACCTGTGAGTTAATAAAATCCATGCACAGATTTTGTTAGTCTTTAAAACTGTAGTTTTCTCTCCCGTCTCTCCCCATTTCTGCCTGGAGAGTGGAGCAAAAGTTGAGCAACTGAGTGGCGACAGGAAGCTTCTTAAGATGTGGTTCTTCTCCTAAACCTCCCACAGCAAGCAAGGCTTTAACCTCACTTCAGATGCATCCTTTCAACATGCCAGAAAACTACAGATCAATACAAAAGGTCAGAGATTTTTTTTTTAAACTTCAGAACACCCTTGTTTTTTGCCTATTTGTTGCTTCTTCCCTGTCAGGTGTCCAGTTCAATGATTTCCCAAATCGTTGTATCAATGACACAGTCAAATGAATACTACTAAATCATGATCATTTTCCACAACATGAGTCTGACGAAGGAGACATCTACAGATTATTTTTGATACCTTGACAGCTATATTTTTCAAAACACCTCATTTTTGCCCTGGATTTAGCACTGGTAAAAGCAGTTCGTTTATAAGCACTTCAATTTGGAGAATTCCAGCGGAAATGGTCAACGCACAAATAATTAGCCAGAATAATCCACTATCAAAGAACAACAGTAGGTTTCGCTTCCATTATTGATTCTGACTCCATATTTCAGAGGCTGCACTACTTAGTTTTTTGCGTGGAGTTATTTGCTTCCAACTGTTATTAATGATCTGTAACTTTTAGAGGTACGTGATAGATTGCTCCAATGATCCTTTGGGGGAATAGAGACCAGTCGCTAGTGATGGAGCTCTCTTGCATCAATAACCTGACAGGACCAGAGGCTTTACTCTTCCAGATCAGGGTCCTTGCCTTCAAAAAGTTAGGACAATTATCTTTCAACAACGGTTATCAGCAATAACAATTGATGTATCATTAACCAATTAATTTTTTTAATCCATTTGTTAAAGAGGTAATCTTTAAAGAGGTAATTTGTTAAAGAGGCTTACAGCAAGAGGAATGAGTGGAGAGTGCAAAAGACAACTTTATGTGAGAAGCTGGCATGAAAACTAGACATGAGTGCACCAAGGTGACACATACATGTACAGGAACAGGATGAATAAAGTGAGTGTAGTAGCGACTTCTCCGGGGATGGCATGGCTATGGAAAAGTTCCCAGCTATAAATATACCAAAAAAAGCTACACACAATGCTTGGCTAATTCATCCCATGCCACATCCTTTGTTCATGCTACTAATTTGGATCTCTGTCACTTTTTATCTCTGGCTGCTATAAATCTTTCACATCAACAGGAATGCCCCATGTCTAACATAATTTCTACAGTTTTTAATCTGTCCTCTGAACTATTCCAACACTTTTTAATACAGACTCCCATGTATTATATAGGTGGTACAGCCCTCATGCACTGAAGTACCTCTTTGAAAAAATAGCTGAGCACCGATCCAGCTTAGCTAACTTACTGGGGATTTCCCTGGCACAGTAGGCTCCCCAGAAGTCACGAGGGTGAACATTTGCTCCTGTGTCATGCCTTCTGGCTGCTGCTTGGTTGTGGCAGGAAGACATGCATAGTTGGAGCACAATGGCGCCCAAGAGGTGATGTTGGCAACAGATGCACAGCTGTTGGAGAAACGTCATGTTGGGTGAGTCTGGGGGCTTGCTTTGAATTTGGTGGGGAGGAGTGTTGCATTGGGATATGAATTAGAATAACCCTAAATCTGCACTTGTCAGTGCTTGTGGTAGAGCCTTGGCCCAGTGGCTAAAGAGTAGGTCCTCTCCCATACAGATAGAGAGCAATTAATATGCTATCATAGCTTACTCGCCCCCTCCTCCCTATGACCTGAATAACTTGCCATGATTGTTCATCTCCCTAAGTGATTCTGGAAAAAGCTAGATAAGCTTTCCTTTGGGGTGAAGTACTTAAGTACTTAAGACTTTGTTTCAGTCTTAATCCTTTCTTCAGTTTGTTCAGGCAGAATCAAATGTCTGGTTTAGCGTTTCTGTATGTGTCAGACACAGATGTGTTTTGTTACACATGTGAATATTTATGCTTACAAGTATTTTGTACCTTTGAAGTACTCTTTTTTTTTTTTTTTAGCTTTGTTCTTTAAACTTTTTTCCCCTCACTAGTGTAATAACACCACTTCCTAAACCCTGTCCTTTTCCTAGATACTGACCACATCGTCTCTGGGTGTTACTCCACCAATAAAACAAATAAGACATGTCGATTATGGGATCCTTTATAGACCTGCATGGAACTCATCTGGCTCAGCTGGCAGGGGTCATGTAAACCTTCTCCATCCGTTACAGTTTGTGTGGTTTCACACCCAACAAATGTCAAAGCAGAACTCAGCTGCAACTGCCAAGTTTCGTCTGTGTTTGGGTTAAGCCATAAAAGAACCCACCAAATTCCACATCGGTCATTTCAGAGTTGCAAGAAACCACCCAGGTTCGGTGAAGAAGTCAAAAATCTGGTGAACATTTTGGCAAATACGGCCTGAACAGTGGCTCAAGAAAACCCTGGTTTTTTCAAACTTTGTATAGTCTGACCAACCTGATAGCTGGTCCATCCTGATGCCAAACAATTTTTATTCTCTGTAGCTCTTATTTTGTATAGGGACGTTCAGAATGAAAGCACAGGCACAACTTGCAGTCCTCTTCAGGCATTTGGACTGCACTCACTTGCAAGATTTCTGAGGATGAAAGGAATCTCTCAGTGGTGAAGAGGATTAATACTGATGAGTACAAGGATGGAGCTGATGAAGTGTCACAAGATTCCTAACTTGAAGAGGAAAGCAGAAGTGGCAAAAGCCTTTTCACTAGGAAGCTTAGTGATGACACTGACTCTGGTACAATCCTCCAGAGTGTGCCTCTTCAAGGACATAAGTGATCTCACAGAAGTTGAGAGGACTTACTTGTCTAAGGGTCAGAGCATGCCTGCAAGCTTTGGCAGATCAAGACAACATAGCATGAAGAAGTACAACAGTAGCATGCTTGGCAGCTGTATATTTTCTGGCAGCAACATCATTTTGGACATCAACGTAAGACAAACAAGTGTAAGACCAACCAAGGAGGACCAGACCTGTGCTTCTAATAATAGTCAAGTGACTAGGTGTTTTTCTGGTTCATTTAAAGTTGAAGGTAAAAGTCAAATGTTAGGCTATTTCCTGTATATGGTGTCTTGAGGATGTTTAATGCCTTCCACTTACACTCTTTTTAAGAACCAAAAGTTAGGCAAGAAGTATTATCTAAACAGAATTAGAAATAACTTAGGACAAATGTGGGAAGAGACACTGATAAGCAAATTCCTCACCAGCAGCTTTTCAGCATCAAAACCAAATTCTACCAAACCTTTTTCTGAAGTTCGAAAAGTTCAGACTTTTATTTTGCCATTACTTTGGTTCACTGGGTCTTTTTATTATTAGTTATAGCCCTCTCCACTTCTGTGACTTGGTGTGGAGTAATGCTTACAGCATATGACAGATTCTCTGTGGGTGTGAGTCAGTTCCCCTGATGCCAATGGATTTATTCAATTACACCACCCTACAGCTGGGGCACTGTGACCTTAAAAAACCCAGACCTCAGCCAGAATCTCAGACTTGCATGTTCTTTGAAAAAATATTCAGTTCCATCATTGACTTAAGCATGCCTCATCTTTTGGTGTCCATTTCACAAAGGTGAAGGAAAAAAACCCCAAAGCCTTGATCTCCAGTAACAACCAAAGCACCGTGGAAGTCGTTTCCTTTTTGCACAGATGGGATGAAATGTTATGCCTTTTTTTCACACAGTTTTGATGAGATCTTATGTCTGACCACATTCAGTTGTGTTGGAGGCACAAGACTCAACCGAACCATTGAATTCAAGAAAGAGGTGTCACCCAAAGAAGACTCAGACACAAGAACAGGCTACAACCCCACTGAGAAGTTGAATGGCCCTTGTGAGAGCAACACACTACAAAATGTTATCCCAACACTGAGCAGCAGACAGCATGGAGGATGGTAAGTGGGCTGCCCTTGGAGGAGAGAGGGAAGGTCAGGAACAGGCTAAGGATACTCATCTGGGTGATGAGGAAAATAATGATCTCTGTGCTGGAAAAAATTTGCATAATCTCCCCTATGAAATAATATCAGACATAGGGTAAATGGAAAGTGATCGATTTAACTTTTGGTAGCTAACAGTTTGTCAGGTCAAGGTCCTGTATTATTTTCTTTGAATAGGTTTCCTGCCTCCAATCACTTGCAGTATTTTCTTTACAGTATGATAGCAACACTAAAATGGGTACGTATCACTGCCATATATTGGAAGGCCAGTGTCGTATGCACTGTACTTCCATCAGTTAATTGGGACTCTCCCATTACTTAAGTTTTTGGGAAGTCTGCAGAGGTTTTTTTGGAGCTGATTTTAGTTCCCTTTTGATGGGTCATAACATGCACCGTGGTTATCTTGGCAACTTCTAACAGGATGGCAATTGGAAATATTTTTTCACGGGGTGTGATGTGTCCTTGGATGCCTGTGCAGGCATCTCAGTCATTGCTGGGTATGAAGTTGCACAGATATGAATGAATTCATCTAGAGACCACTAGAGATCTCCTGTCTCTTGCCAGTTACTTTTCAATGACTGCAAACATGCAGACAACCATTCTGGGAGCACCACTGTTCAACTCCAGTAGGCAAATACCAGAGGGATATAAACCTTTGCAGGACCGCAGTGAGAAAGCTAAAAGAAAAACAGCCCCAACATATCACTTCAGCACTGTATTAGAGACACCCTTACCTACTCGAAGCTCCTGTCCAAAGACTGTTTTCTCTCCCAGTGCAGAGCAGTTCCACCTCCCGTACCGAAACTGGTACTGGCACTCATTGATTCCCATTTGTGCCCCTTCCCCGATCACAATGATGGCATCAGGGCGGCTCTGGCAGATGGCTCGCTGCCGAGGGGCCAGGCCTGGGATTTTGTTGCAGATGATATTAGCTCCTAAAGCCACCACGGAAGACAAAGCTCTGAAGAAAAAAAAAAAGCAGAAAGACATATTGTAACCAAATTGAGGTCATTAATTGCTCTTGCTCTGTGCTGCCATGTGGCAGGCCAGGTGCTGGGCAAAAGTGGAAGGGCTGGAAGTCGGGTTCCTGTAGTTATGCAGACTTATCCCAACCTTTCTGGTCTGGTAAATGAGGTTGGAAATCTTGCAGTAATTCCTGATCTGATTTGTGCCAGAAACAGCAAGCAAATGGAATTTTGGCACTTTTGTCTCCAGTCTTACATGCAGCCATCAGCTGATGAGATGTGGAAAGCAAGACATATTTAAAAGTAAAAAATAGTGATAATTGATTGTCCACAAATCTTTGGACCTCATGTCTGCTTTGAATGGCCTATGTAGATTTAGGCTCAGCGTTTTAGTTACTGCAGCCAGTTCATCCATCCCTCATTTGAAATCGTTGAGCACAATTTCGAGAATGACTTCATGTTACCAACTTTCTTGCCCGTTATTAATTACACTCAGGGTATTGAGTGATTAATGAAAGTTCACCAGCATAACCGTACTTTTAGACCTGGCAAATATCATGGAGCACATACAAATGATCCTTAATATGTGCCATCCAGACTAGAAACATTTGTACTTCTCATTCTTCAAGTATATTTTCAGAATTCATTATAAAGTTTGCATATAACTTGCACCTGCCATATATTTTCACTTCAGTGCATTTACTTTTCATTTTTCAGCTCACTTTTCAACATCTTTACAGGCTCATTTTTCAACACCTTCACAGGCTACATTTTAAGTGGTAATATTTTGAAAAATAAGAGAACATGGGTACAGGTTCTGTGATGCCTCAAGTCACATCTACTGAGTACCAGCCAGGCCCATGCCGGGATTCTTCAACTGGTTCTGGACAAGTCAGCAGGAAGAAAGAGAGCAGTATAGCTGCATTAGCAAAATAAGCCTTGTTCAGCATGGTGTGATGGACCCTGAGACAGCTATGCAACCAAAGCCTGGAAAAGCCCCTGCCACGCTCCCCAGCTGGCTGTCCTGCTCCTCGGCTGGCAAACCAGGGTGCCGAGAGCATCACTGCTTCTCGGCACCTGCAAGAAAGTAGCTCCACAAACCCTCTCCCCTCTTTAGCTTGTCCCAGCCTGGTATGGGATCATAGAGGTGACTTCATTTTCCCATCAAATGCTGTTGTTGACTGCCTGTGTAATGTAAAGATGCTTGCCCAGATCATGCTGCAGCACCTTGGATTTAAATGGAGTTTCACAGTAACAGAAGTCACCATATATAAATAAGTTAGTAACAGGATACAGACTAACTTCTCCATTACCTTCCTCTCCATCTTGAACACTGACTTAAGCCTTTCTTCTTAGTGTTAAAAATCTCGCACTGGAAATGCTCCTTTTGGAAAATGTTGACTAAACAGAACTGAAGAATTTATAGGAATTTATCAACCTCATCACAAAGGTAACTGCAAAATTACATAAATGTTGCATTTCAACGAAATCAGAGTGTTTCATTTTGCTATTTCAATAAACTACAGTAAAGCCAGAGCAGAAAGGGTGAAACGGAGAACTCTTCCCTGGCTAAAATGAAATACCACTTTTACTGTGGAATGGAAATTCCATGATGATTCACTCTGCCTTTAATAGGTATTTGTGCATCTTTTCCAAATTTAACAATCCATGAGAAATTCGCCAGTTGTGGGGTTTTTATTTATGGCTTGGGGGTGGGGGGGTTATAGATATAGAGACAAGGTATTGCAAACACAGAGCATGCATGCCATGTGGTACTACCTATTAAAAATCTTATCCTATCTTAAAAATAAGAACAAAATGTAGTTGCAGCTCTGGCCACTCACAGTGTTTGGAGCAGGAGCACTCAGACCTGTGGCTTTAATTCATGTTCCTCTGGGTACTGAACAACAAAGCTGGAGCATCAGTTGGAACCAGCAAGTGCCCAAGACTCACACAAGTTTTGAGCTAAGGTTTTGTTTCTGGCCCACCTCTGCTTAAACAACTGAATGAAATATTTAAATTATTATGTCTGTAAATCAGGACTTTCCAAGGGATATGATAATCTTCAAAAAACATGAGTTTAATGTAGAGATAATAAGACTCTCTCTTTACAATGGCACTTTATATATTAACTTGTGGCTTCAAAAGTTAATGACATTGACAGAGGAAAGTATCAGTATTTATTTTTTTAAAAATCAGGCACTTTTCAATACTGAAAAGTAAAAGTGTTGTTTTCTTTCATAGCTCATGGAGCTTTTACCTCTCTGACTTCAGAAACTTTCCACATCAAGTAGGATGTACGTTCAGAAAATGTTAGAGCAAAATGCAAAGAAAAGTATTTTTCCTTTATAGCTGATGTGTTGTATTTAGAAACATATACTGGTGTTTCTATACTGAAACATACTCATGACTCTAAAATCCCAGGACCCTTTTCCAAATCATGTTAGGATCCAGGTCTGGCCCTTCCATGGTTTTAAAGTGGAAAGGGAAAGATATTTTGTACAGAGTAAGTAACCTGAAGGTGCCAGGAGGACAGGGGACTCTGCCGTTACAGCTTAGTCCGTGGTTCTTCTGCCCGAGGGAGGCTGAAGGCAACCCAGGTTGGCCACTTGCTCTCTGCCGGGATGCACAGGCAGCAGGTCAGCTGAGGAAAGGGTGAATTTCTACAGCTGTTCTTCAGAGCAGAGCAACAGCCAGGGCTCCCTGGCAGCAACACCTCCCTGGCTTGGCACATGCAGCGGTTCTCCAGGTGCCTCTCAGGCTGTTCCCCATCCTTACCCCACCCCTTCCACCTGGCTTTGCCCAGTTCTCTGGGACAGAGCAGGGGCCCAAGCGTCCTCCAAGACTTCCCCGTCCGGTAACGCATTTCCCTTGCAGGAGGAGCTGCTTCGGACACTGACCCTTCTAGGAAAACCTAATCCTGAAGGAATCCGGGGTTGGGTCCTAAGAAACAGATACGCACAAGCATTCAAAATTTAAGTTGATGCTCAACATATGTGCAGAAGACACACAGTTCTGGTCCCCTGACTGCCCGACAGTCATTGACTTACTGAGGCCATGCGACCAACTTAGTGATAAAAAATATATATATAAATTATTTGTATATGTTATAAATATATTTTAAAAATACTGATAAAAGCTATGAGGTAACATTCTGACATCATTTTTTTAAAAGTGCTGAGCCCCTACAGTTTCCATTATTATCTCAAGTTGAGCAGCAAAAAGTTACATCTTTTAAAACAAAGGAAAGCAAGAAAGAGTTGGCTACAATATCTACCCCACGTATAATTTTCAGTTTAGTTGCTTCCTCCATACACATTGCTAGTGTCTCATAATTAGGCTAAAGAGTGTATTCTTTGGTCTCCCATTGTTTTTGGAGCAGGCCTTGGTCAAAGTATTTTAATACAGTGGGTCAGTTTACTCATCCAGAAAATAAGCATGATCATATCTCCCTCAGAAGGTATTGTGAGGATATCGTAATTATTATGTGTTTGTAAAGTGCTTTAAGACATTCCTCATTAAAAGAATTAAACTGCAATTATTGGGGGTGGAGGGGGTCTTAGGTTTTTTATTATTAATTCCAGGGACTTCCCCCTCTCTGGCCTGAACTTAGCAGCATATTCCCTCAGACTTGTTTAGCCTACTTTTAAATTGTTACTATAATTTCAGTGTCAAAAGAAATGCTGAATCATGAAACTGAGGTTTTGGAGAACTTCATTTATATTAAAGAAATGTACCCAACAGCATTTCAAGCTTCCTCTACACTATTTCTTGTGGCATCCCTCAGCTTGTGCATCCATCACACATTCAGGAGGGTTGTGCCATGCTCCTGCCCCTCGGCAGGTTGAAGGCTACGTATTTTTTTTTTAATAGGTGGAGAATGTTTCACTTTATAACTGTCAAAAGGCAGATCCCCATGCCACATTTTGGCATCTTCTCCCATCTAATCTTTCTCTGCAGTGCAAACTTCCTTGATTCTTATCACAAGGAAATCCTGAGTGCAGCGTTTCGTTAAGATTTCTGGTGCAGTTTATGGTAATTGTAACCATCCCACACCAGAACAGCCCGCACACGCTTCAGAGTTTTATGCTGGGTCATCCCCACGGATTATTCAATTAAACATTATCCACATGGGTTATCCAACCAAACAGCATTAGTGGAGTAATGTCACATTTCTAAGCAATTAACAGTAGTGGCTGGAATATGGAGAGCCTTCACCTTTCTTCATCACTTCTTCATCACTTTTCCCTTTCCAAGGGAAACACCAGCACTGAAATTGAGCAATAGTTATAAACAGAGTTACATCCAAATGAAAAAAACACTGATCTGGGCTTGGATAGGACCTTGCAGTTCAAACTTCCAACAAACTAAACCTGAGGAGCGATGTTTTGGAAGCCTGGTTTCTGCATCAGAATCCTGAAACATCAAGTTTTTCATTCTTTGAAAAAATAACTACGACTGCATTCATAGCAAGCAAAAGCTTATGGCAGTGGGAGACGAGTTTCAGCTTATTTTCTGAAATAATGTTTAATTATGCAAAGACAGATGACTATTGTCGCAAAAAATGAAAATTCTCCCTCAAAATGTATTTGCTATTATGGTTGTGTCTTCTCTCCCAGACCTAAATAACTACAGCTTTCCTTTTTGCAAAGTTATGTGGAAAAATTGAAAGATCACAACCATTAAAATTATCATATATTCCAAGCAATTCATAAAAGTAAAGGTCTTTGAAAACACTTCAGAAATTAAACACTAAGGTCTAAAATCATGTGAGTTTTAAAAACATAAAATTTAATGCAGTATTTCTTGTCAGAAGAGAAATGTACTCCTCATTCATGATTTGCTTTCTTGAGCCTCTATTTCATATTTGCAAATGTAGGCATTTGCTTAACTTGAGCACATTAGCCATTTCGTTGATTTCAAATGTTATTATGTTCTTGCAACTTCAGATGAATTTCACATATAGGAAGGTCATCACTTGAACTGTATTTTATAGAGGGTCTTAGAGGCTTTGCACAAGTGGAAAACATATAAACTAAATCCTTATAACGGGCAGTTGTACAATCACATGCACTACATGGGGAAAATTCTAATTTTTACTGTTGTTAGAAGAATCTGAATTTTGACAACATTATGAAATAGAACTCTCTACATATAGATAAACAGCAGTAACTAACCAGTCTTCAGAGCTGTCCCCAAGATCCTGTACAGGCACAGATGTGTACTGAGATTTCTCCAAGGAGCTTAAAATTCAGTTCCAACAAATGTATAACAAAAGATGTAAAATAGAGAGATTAAACCAACAACACATTTCATACAGACAAAGCACTTACCCAAGTTGATTTTAACCTTTTGATTAAAAAAAAAGTTGCCCTAAAAATTCTTCTCCAGTAATCCTTTCTGCCTGGGCAAATAACATTTTATTGCAGGCCAGGGGTGGCTTCAGGAGCTACACCTTCTCCTCTGACACCCTCACTCATTTGTATTCCTGGCTGCACAGCAGCACAGTGCACATTTCCCCCCGAGCTGCCGAGCCAGCCTTACTGCAAGCCCTTTGAATAGGCACCCATAGGGTCACCGTGATCTCCCCCCTTAACCCTGCTACTCAATATTCACCTGAAGCTGCTGTTGGGCAGGGGGGTTGGTTTTCAGCAAGGAATGAAGGGATTTAGCCACATGAATCCCATTAACAGCAGAGGAGCTGCACGGCTTAAACCTCGGCACACTGTACCGAAAACTTACCCCACCATCTCTGATAAAAATCCCCATAATGGATTCTTTGTTAGAAGGAACCACCAAGATATTTTGTGGTGACACTGCAACTCATCTGAAACACTACACCACTACTGAATGGTTTACTTAATTAAGAATTCCTAAGTAAATATTTTGAGCGTGCATCAGTTGCAGAAATTGGCAGGAGCGTCCTGGGCTCTGAATGCCATCTGCATATGTTTAGGCTTTCAATTTTGTTTTCCACCACTGGCTTTGGGAAATCATTGTTTGGCACATGTGTTATTGAAATGGAAATCAAATAGGACTGCATGGTACTGTCCTGCGGTGCACTCATCTCTGCTGGAGCTCCAAGCCAAGCCTTTGGACCTGGGGGCCATGGACAGCAACGTGTTCACTCCCATTAAATGAAAGGCAGAGATTTCTCTGAGGAGGTCGCCCAAAAAAATAGAGCCCACTAGATTATATAGTGCGATTGCTGGCATGGTCAAGAATGGAAGTGGTGGGATAGGTAAGCTTGAGGGATGACTCACACAAGGGCAGAGCGTGACTTGGGCTAAACGCCTGCTTGAGAGAGGAGTGAGAACAAGGACCCCATCCCTGTATGCAGTAGTGATGGGGGGGGAACATCAGCAAAGCCTTGGATTCATGCCCTCCCCTGCCTGCCAGCTGGGAGGCACAGGATGGCTGCTATGAAGCCAGCAGCAAATAAAAACAAAGCCAAAAACCTCCAGGTTTTTTTGTTAAAAACAACCTCCAGGTTCCAGGAGGAAGGAGGGGAGACATTGCCTAGCAAAGAGATGTCCCCAGGTCACAGCTCTGGTGTGGCGGTGGCCTGCGTGCTGCCTCTAGGACCCACGCTCACAGGCTGCACCACAGCAGCAAGCACCGGCTCTGACAAGGGGTGTCCTCGGGGCCTGCACGTTTTCGACTCCTTGGAGATGACACTTCTATGCAATCCCTGCTAATGTGGCATTTACCCCGCTGGTTTTCTAGTGTATATCAAAGAAAAGCTTACACTGAGTACCAGAAGCAGCAGTGTAAGCGTGAACATTATAAGACAAAATGGAGATGCTAAAAACCCCATTACCCAACAGAGCACCTTCCTCTACAAGAAAGGTTTGTAGCTTGCACTGTGTTTTTAGCTGCTGTGCAAAACCATAGGACTACCAGTGGTCCTGAGGATGAAATGGAGGATAGCTGGGGAGTGGTACTTGCTTTGGCTTCCTAACACAAGAAGCTCCAATTGAAGGCTCAGAAGCCTCATCTAAATAGCATTATGGCAGAGTAGGAGGGCTGGGAGTGGTTAGAAACAAACTGGGACTCTCCAACTCCCCAGCTGTCACAGATCCTATCAGTGCTCAGTACCGGCCTTTAACTAGTTCTTGCTCGTCATGCCAGAGCAAGAGACAGCAAAAGCATCTAAGATTCAGGAATATTTCTGGCATGATGTCTCCTGAGAACTATCCTCAAAATGACAATCCAATCTGATTGTAAGTTGACCCATAGCTTATTTGGTGCATGGCTGGTCCACTGTAATAATTTTTATTCATCAGTCAGTGAGGCAACACTTGATACACAACAGGATGTCTTGAAGACCTGTTACATCTCTAATTTACCCGTATTCAATTTTTTCACACCAAGGGAAGACTCATGGAAAATAGAAATGCCTCACATGCCTCATATGTCCTATTGTATAGATCACACTGGCAAATTGGACATTTACATTTACATCGGACATTTATTGTCTTGCTGCAGGCATTCTGAATTTGCATGACAAACTTCTATATAACAAGCTTTTTCTTTCTTGTCTCCAATCACATTATTCTAGAGGCATCTTGTTATATGGTGGAAAGCATTCACATCTTGTATATATAAAAATCAATAAAAGTAAAATAGGATGTTAAAATATCTGAAGTGTGGGGAACATTGATTCCAAAGCAATTTGGGTTTCAAGAAGCGTTTGGTTTGCTAAACCAGTGTAAACTGATAGGCCTGTGTTGGAAGATGCAGGAAGGCAACAGGCATGCACAGAGCAACTCATGAAAGGCTGGAACATTCCTGCTTTGTCTTGCCAGTGATGAGGGTGGTGATGTACACGGCATAACTGAACTTATGTGAGTAAGCTTAACGAAAAATGATGTTGATATAAAATTATTTGATTCCTTTTGAAAACCCAGGACCTTATCAGATTTAGAAATCAAACTGAAACACTTCTGTTTCATACAATTTTTTTTCTTTTGGCTATATAAACACAGTTAACAGGACCTACCATTTCAGTTCTGCAAGCATCCACACACCTGTGTTATGCCCTGCAAAGTACCAAGCAATTTCCACCATCAGTAACAAAAATGTCCATTCCTGAATGCCAAGATGCCTGCTGAGCACTTGCAGTTGGTATTGATGTCTAGCGCTATTATTTGCCTTCCACTCCATTTCTGTTTTGCTTTAGCACTAGAAAGAGTCATGCTGACATCTAACAGTAAGTTACAGAGTTGTTTGCTGAATAGTGATCCACCGCAGTGGAAAGCAAAATTACCTTACAGAATAACTGTGGCGGGTTATTGCAGTTCCCCTGTGGGGGAACACAGCTTTGAAATACTGAAACGGCTGGAGGAGATAAGCTGCAGATTTTCTGTGTCTACAAAAAAACCAATTCGATATTATGGAGAAATAAAAATTCCACACTGCAAGATGTAAAATCCATGCTTTTGTTATGTTTTTCATACAGCAAATAACAATTAATAAACTCTCTCCATCACACATGACATATGCATAGATATGGGGATTTTCCAAGCCTTATCAATTCCAAGTCTTAATTTTGCATAACTGGAGTGCATATTTTGGCTTTATCCAAAGTTTAGCAGTCTGCTCTCTCCTGTGAAAAGGTTAAAATGGAATGAGAAAGATTAAGTCCTTCAGGCAAAGTCCAAGACTTGGCAAGACCATACACTGCTTAATTTGTGAGATCTGATGAAAATGTGTCACAGTCATGGTGTGGCTCTGAAACCGTGGTAGAACAGTCCTCATCCACAGAAGCGTATATTCCTTGGTTCGCTCACTCTAAAATGTCATTCAGTTAATAGCAGGTATGTATTGTGGGTTTAAAATCTTGAAGATGGACTGCTGGTGGAATCTATTTTAAAATATATGCTTTGTTATATTTTCCATTTAACATTTCAGTGTATGATATATCTTAATTTTTTGGCTTTGCATACACAGGGCTTCCATGGATATGACATGAAAATTGAAAGAGGAAAGCATGTAATAGTGGGTCTACAGGAAAGGAGGATACCTGCTTCCCAAAAGGAAATCATCTGGCTTTACTGCTATGGTGGTTCAGGTAGGAACCCATTTTTGTTAGTCAAGATCTGAGCAGTCAATGAGAATAAATTCTGAAAATCTACTAATAAGCCATTATGTTGGAAAATTTAGTCTTTTGTGTTAATTTTAAGACTGCAATGCAGTGGCTGTTAATCATGAGGATGAAAGCATGTATGTGGCTTTAAGCTACACCAGAAAAGCCATACAAAGTAGTCTCAGAGGTCCTTTTAAGTGAGGAAGGTGGAGAGGCCATGCTGACCCCACACACAATGTGCAATTTGGACTAAATGACCACTGGAGGTTGCTATTTGTGCAGATATATGACCACAAATCAAGCTGTCTGACTGGTCTTGGATTAGCAGCAGAACAGAAAAAATCAAATTCACTTTGTCAGTGACACTGAATTTTTATACACTGAATACACCAATATACCCTGAGTCATGATTTATTTCTACTTTTCCTTTCCTCATCACTATTTTCATGGTGGTAAATCTTTGCTAAGGCCATGACATATCAGGATATGAAATTAAATAACGTGCAAAAAAAATTAAAACCAAAAACCCATAGGCTTGATGCTGTCAGGTTTACTTACTGGCCTGTTTCTACATCTGGAATGGGTGCATTGCTCAAACCAGTGGCAGCGCTTGTTGTTCCCATCTGCTCTAATTGTCCCGCTTAAGGCAAGATCATTGTCTGCCAACACAGAGGATGAAGAGCATAAGGTCTTCTCTTGATTTTTCTCTACAATTGATGAAGCTTTGGGATGACACACCATCAGGGGAAGCGCAGCCTCTCCTGTGCAGGTGTGCAGGAGGTAAGGAAGTGAGTGTGAGAACTGGGAGCATCCTTGACAGCACCCAAGTGTACCAGGCAGATTGTTGACTCCTTGGCATACTCTTACTTCGGTTGCAGAGCCTTGAGCCCTAGACTTTTTCCTCCTCAATGGCCCACTTTTACCCTTCCCTCAAATTACACTAGTTGATTTACATTCATTTATAGTGAACACACTTGCATTGTTTCCAAGATGTGGGAAAAACTGGGAAAGAAACACAAAGTCCCAGAAGCAGAAACCATTGACCTCTTCAGGTTTGGCATGAAGGCAGGTATTCTTTGCCCTTTTTCAGAGCAACTAATTACATCACAGTTTCTCCTGGGTGATCTGCTTTTGGAATCAAGATATTTTGTCTCTTCTGGTATTTTTCTATTGATTTAGAGGCCCCACACCCATTCTGTGGTTAGTACCACCATGTCACTACCAGCAAGCAAAATGCCATGTCACATGACTCAGTGGCAGGTCGGCACAACCAGAGGCAGAGTCCCCAGAAAATTCCACAGGCACAAGCTAAAGGAAACAGCAGAGTGGCATCTGTTCAATTTTAGGTGTCATGGCAGATACAGCCTCCCTCCTGTCCTTGGTGTTGGAGATGCAGAGTAATCGCACAGCCAACCTGCCTCTCAGACCAGGGTACTTCTGCGACATCGCCCTGCCATGAGTGCAGCCTCACGCAGACATATCCAGACTAGCTTTAGTTACCTGTCAGAAGTTGCAGTGTAACCACCATAGACCTGAGATTGGCACGGGCTGATTGCCTGGGTACTTGTCCTGCTCCTGGGACAGGTTTGGCAACCAGGAGGCTGTGCTGTGGCTAGACAGGTAGCTTTAAATGAGCTCACTAGGCTGGCTGTGACATGGGCATGCTCCTCAAAGAGAGGTGCCCTGAAAGTCTCCTTCAGCCTGCACAGCTGAGATAAGATCTTGCAAAGCCTTGATTTAAAGAAGGAAAATGCTGTTAGGACCAGCATATTAAATACAGGAGATCTATCACAGATTTCAATATGCTAGATGCACAGTTGACACCCTTCATGCTTTCCTGGTCATGCAGTCCTGTTTGCTTCAGCGGGAAACTTGCTGTTAAGATGCAAGTCAGACTAAGTAAATGTATCAGAATACATCCCTGCATAAAGACTTCATAGTAAACACCAAATCCCAGAATGATTTGAAGAGGTAGAAGCTTTGCACTAAGGTAGATACTTAAAAAATACAGAGTGCAGAAACACTGCATTCGGTAGGTTTTTTTATAGTTTTAATAAATATTTGTTTAAAAACAAAAGAAAAAAAATTTTGAAGAAATACCAAACTGAATTGCCCTTGTAAAAAAAAAAAAAAAAAAAAGAATAGCCTATTAGTGTATTAACTAATCTTGCCTTTTTTCTTCAGAGTCTGTTTGGTGACCTTTATTTCCTAGTGACAAAATTTTTTCCACACTTTCTACACCATCATAACTAACTTTAAGCCAAACTGCTTGCCGTTTTTATGGAGCAGGCCTGAATTCCTTGCACCCAGTGAAACTCCCACTGGTTCTTGATAATCATGCAAAGAGAAATTCTGATCCATGGGATAGATAATTTATGCTTAACTTCCTTCATGAATGATCCCATTGAAGTTGCAAGACAGTTTGTGTACATGAAGTTGTTCACGTAGTAAGAGAACGAAAGAGGGTTTGGTTGTGACTACACTACAAGACTCATCAGATCTTCAGATCTGTTCCCAGAGGTTGGACATTGCTATAAAATCACTGCAGTCTGAGAAAGCCTTGAGGGTAAAAAAAAGGGGGAAACCCCACTGAAACTGAAGAAAATAAAAAATATATTTCCTACGCAGATTTCCAAACACTCAAAACGTTATTGTATTCAGCATATGGGATTTCTGCAAACAGAAACACTGTGTTTTATAATCTGAACTGTCAACACTGGTGCAAAACAATACAACACCCAACCGGGCTATCCATGAATTTCTAAGGTTTCTTTCAGCTGCTTATTTCAAAATTTTAATTTTGAGTGATGTAAGAGCCATGGTAAACCACACAGTAACTTTTCTAGTTCCCTGGCTTGTTGAGCTTATTCCAGGTGTTCAAAAGGATTAGCAAAAACCATTTTGAGTTGTTTTTCCAGAGGGAGTTTCTAAATCTAGTAGGCAGCCATAAAAATCGTGCATCTGTGTTATTATCCCAGTGGCCCATGTTGGGTGTGTCCCTGGCTTTTTGCAAATCACTATAAGCTTGTGCAAGCAGCTGGATGAAATACTTCTCCTTCTAAAATCTTCTCTCAAAAGATCACACACACACTGACAATCGCACATATGCAAGCATTTACCTGCATTTTTGTTATGGTGTGTATTGACCCCAATTAAGCTTCTTCCTGCCTTCCAACTGAAGATGCTGTTGGCTATGGGCATCTTGCATGCCTTCTTCCTCCAGTTCTCTTTCTAAATCTAATAATTCGAAGAAGTCCCTTTATGGCCATGTAATCCAAAGACTGAACATAGTTAAAGAGGTAAGTGATAATAAATGTTTGGGATTCACAGCTGAGCCAGCAGAGGTGGTACTAAAACAGCTACATAAAAATGAAGCATGTGAAATCTATAGGGTATAGAGGCAGATGGTGTGGCACATGCAGTGTCAGTCAGCGAGCACCCAGAGCAGGTTAAGCATGGCTTAACAGCTACATCTGGGTCACACTCTAGTCTTCATCTTCTGCCAGCCTTAC
The DNA here is from genome assembly GCF_965183815.1 of Platalea leucorodia. NCBI lineage: Eukaryota > Metazoa > Chordata > Aves > Pelecaniformes > Threskiornithidae > Platalea > Platalea leucorodia. The sequence goes on along the minus strand of NC_138826.1, from coordinate 49,333,278 downwards.
ACTCTTAGATAAATCTTCCTTCACTGCTAACAAATACTTACTCTGGTTTTTTCCCAATTCTGTCCCACTTTTACCACTGATTTTTTTTTAACCTTTTTACCCATAAGTGCAATAGAAATTGATAGAGAAGTGTAACTGTTCTGTCTGAATTTAATTTCATCATTCTAGAGAAGAAAAACTAACAATATCATAGACTATAATTAAGTCTTCAAGCTATTGAATTTTCCTAAAATCCTACAAATTAAATGTCATTAAGCCTTGTGGCACTTACCCACTACTCAGAAGGTGTGAGGTTAGTTAAAAAAGGGTTGTGATTACAGCCAAGGTTAGTCATGGACATGCTCGAAGATGTGAAATCTGCAACCTGCATTCTTAGTTTCTCCCAGTGGGTACCCAGATGACATGACATGCCTTTGTATATGGTGTTAAGCCAACCCTGGCAAAACAAAGCGCACACTTATCTTTAAGTGTACCAGCAGAACACGTGCATCAAAGGATCTATAAGCACATGCCAAAGCATTCTGTTGGATTGGCATATGTACGCACAGCAGTGTGCAGAGCTGGCCACTGTATGCTTACATTGAAAGGCTCCCGTTAGGATATTAAAAGACCACAAATGCTGGAGACTGAATGAGCTGCATTCCCTGGAGAGAGCCTTGTGAAAAAGCAATGTGGTAATCACTTCTGTCTGAATGGTAATGGGAAGGCACGGTATTAACAACAGAAGGGAGTAAATAGAACAGAAAGTGACCTTAAGGAGACATTAGTCCATCCACCATCCATGAGGCAGGATCAGCTACACACTTCTCACCCCTGACAGATACTTAGTACTGTTTATAAAAACACTCTAACTTAATTTTCCCTAAATTTCAAAAATTAAAGCTCAGTGCTTCTTCTCTGATGCCCCATGGAAACAGAGAATATTTTGTCCCCAGAGGTGTTGCACAATCTTTTACGTTTTTTATAAATATTCTGCAGAGCAAAACAGTCCTCATTCAACTTTTCTTCTCAGGCATGAAACTGCCAACCATTTCTACCGCTCCCTTCCATGTTTCATCCCACCGGTACATGTTTTTCTGCACAAGAAGCTGCTAAACTATGACTGGCACTGAAAGAAATACACTCCCCTCTCCTCCTCACAGGGATACAATAATAAGATAAGTGGGTTTGCTACCCCACACATTTAGTGCCATTCTGAATGCTGCCTGCTACCCACTGATCCTGAGCTTAGCTCTAATTCAGGTGATATCCCAATGCAGCTGTGATCAGTGGGTATCTTCTGTATCATGCTCTTACCCTTCCTCGCTCACCAACATTACATCCCAAACCAAACCCCAAAGTGTCCCTCCTTCCTTCATACCACAGTCTGAAAAGGCACGTAGCAGAAAAGGCAGGAGTGCTGCTCCTCTCAGGTTTGGTCGAGCGGAGATCTGCCCTATGTGAGGGGGATGACCGACTCCACTGACTTAATTAAGGACCAGAGACCTCAGGCCGTCTGCAATACTGAGGCTCCCTGACTGCCTATGTTAGATTAACCACCACATTCTGGGATAGCTGTAGGTGAGATCTGAGAAATCGTTGGTATCATATTGAGAGTGAAACTTAATATATCAAGTGTATCAAAACCAATACTGGCTCAACACTGAGGTCTTCCTTTGTATCCTTCGTAGCAGTATAGGAGGAAAATGAAGCAAAACACTGCCAAATCTGAAAATAGGTACACATGGAGGAAGGAGAGAAACAGAGCTGAGACTTGAAGTAAAGGGACTATTCAGTCCTCATTTTACAGTGAGTTTCCATTGCTTCTGACTTCTTCAGTTCCTGCATGGAGCCAGTGTTAAGGCTATCTTGCAGCTGTGTCAAATGAGCCCTGCAAAAATATTTTGACTCTTTGAACTTGTGTCTCGCCCCCTCATTAGTGGAGCAGTAGCAGTTGTGCAATTAGCGTCCAGTTATCAGCACTCCTTTGATTTGCAAATAAGGGGAGTTGCAGCATCTGACTTTGAAAACATGGGGCAGGTGGAGGGGAAGTACGGTAAAAAGTGTAGAAATGCAATTTGCATAGATTATGCTTGATATTTCCATTAAAGCTTCTAGTGTATGAGACAGGGTAAACTCTGCAAGTAAAAGTATCCTCAGTAAATACTTAAAATACAAAAAGGTTGTGTTTTAAAAATATCTGTTTTAAGAGTCTTAGAAATATTGCATATGTTGGCTTCCACCGATACACAGTCTGAATAAATCTAAACCAAGTTTTGGTGCAGTATTGAGTAGAATTACAGCAGAGGAAACTAGTTTCCCAGTAAGAGATAGCGAAAGTAGGCTTGATGTGGTTTGGTTTCATTGCACTTCTGAGAATTGGAACAACTGCGCTGGAGAATTTCTCTGATTAGGGATCTGTGAACTGGTTAAGAGAAATGAGGTGGCATCACTTCCAGCCTTACTGGGCCATTCTCTCGTGTCTCAAAACAAAGTCAAGGAAGTTTTTGTTGTAAGGAATGACACATGTTGGTGGAAAAGTGTCTTTCGGTTGCAGGCTGAAATGCAGCCTCTCTTTGTTTAATTTCTAGGCCAGTGTGTATGCTCAAGGTGCCCTAGGAGTTAAGATTAAGAGCCCAAATCATTAGATGCTTCTGAATCTGCTATAATTCATGGATTTTCTATAGAATGTGGTATAAAACTTTCTATCCAATACCACTTTAAATAAACAGTCCTAGAATTAAGCCAGCATTTACATATTTTATTCAATTTCTGAGCATTTCATCCTAGTAAGAATCAAAGTGCCTTATTTTATTGGATTACCATTGTGTTACTCCATCAAAGTGAATCCTTAAACTCCAGTTTCCCTAGCTCACACACAAAGGACTTGCACCATATCCTTGAGCTTTCCTAGCTTAGCTGATAGGATCCAGGATGAAAGTTTACTGTCATGGCAAAACAAACATGTAGCACGGGAAAGACATCACTGTAATACAAAAAATTTGTGGAAGCTGAAAGCCCAAAGTAACTTTGAGAGCGGAGTTTTGGTTTCTTTGGATCTTTAATCCCCAGAATGGCTCAATTTTTTTGTCCAAATTGTTCACCCAGGTCTAATGACCATTGAACAGTCTAGCAGGCACTACACATGAGATAGGATTAGGAGGTCATGGGTTCAGTCCGTAAGTAGGACCACTCACCCCTGTCACAAATCTACTCAGTTGACAGACAATTCTTTGTGATGAGTTGGCCACCCATTTTGAGGGTCAACAGAAATCTCGCTTATTTTGAAAGTTTGACCATGAGACACAAACTGCCTTTCTGTGTGGGGAAGCCCACCCCACAGACGCCTAGAAAAAAAAAAAATCATAGTTCATGCTGTTCACTCTATCTTCCCAACGCTCTTCCTGTGGTGGCTAGTGATTTCCAAGCTGAGTGCTTTTATTCTGACTTCTGGTGTGTTCCAAGAAATACTTACAGAATACTGTAATAATCTTTATTTTAAAGGAAAAACTAGTTGCAGTGGGTGAACACCATACATATTTGGTCAGTAACTTTAAAGAAGAGAATGTTTTGAATGCTTTCACAAAAAAGGTGTTATAAAATAATACCTGAATGCCATGTTTTAAGGTATACTTTAGACCTCTCTTAAACATCTTGTTTGTTGTTCTTCAAAGCTTCCTGTCACCCAGAAAGGAAAAAAAAAAAAATCCACAGCATTCTTTCTGTCTTACAGAAGTACAAGAGTAAGAAAATTGCCCCTTTGGGGGTTTTTGTTTAGTGTTTGGAAAACTATAGTTTCATGAAGGATCTGATAACTAACCCATCTGGTGCATGATCCTGATAATACAATCCAAACATCACAAACCAACTCCCCAAAGCTAACAAGAATCAGTGTCTTTGTTGCAGAACAAAACAATGTAATCATGCTAACCCAAAATCCAGTTCCTCTGGAGATACCAAATGCCTAATTCACAGTGAAAATAGATGGTGATAGATGATGACGCATGTCGTACAGTTTGATGTTGCCTCACAGAGTTGAAACAGAGGGCTTGATCTCTTGTGGTGTTAAAAATTCTCTGGCATTTTTTGGAGTCAGAGAACTGATGGAAAATCAGATAATTATACTTGCCTGTGTAAAATTCCTGGAAGTGTTAACTATATATTGTATTCTCCTCTTTCTGTTTAAACAGTTTTTCTGCATTTGGTCTGCACAACAACCATCCTAGTTTTTTTCTGGAAAAGCTGGGGGCAAGAAACCTGCTGATTACTTGAGTAAACGTGACACCATTTCCTGCTGAATGGCTGATACTTTCCAGTTCTGAATTGAAAGATTCTACCTAGGAATTTAGGCATGCTTTGGTATTTAACTCTATGGCCCAGCAGGACAACCCTGTGAATATAGAATTGAGCACACGTGTCAGAGGCCTGCAGCTGTTTTGGGACTCCTTCAGAAGAGACAGCAATATCATATATTCATGATTTAGTTATATACAATGCATACAAAGTGTAGGTGGATGTGTCTGTAACCCAGAAAGAAAAGGTGTATGATTATGTGTGTTTGTTAGGACTCTCTATGACTGGAGAAGTGAAGTGATGCCAGGATGGATTTTGGCCATAACCTACCACAGAGGAATTGTGGGTGGCAAAAGAGCTGGCTTACAGTATGTCCAGACTTACGAAATAGGCTTACTACTTTTTAACTTAAGTCATGTACTTTGAGGATCTCAGGGCTTTCTAGAAATGGCAATGAATGAATCTACACTGCACAGAAGAGGATGATCACCCTTCTTGTTTTGCTAGTGGAGGAAAATGTGATTCACAGAACTGGAGACTTCAAACACGAAGCTTCACATTATAATCGTTTTCGTACCATAGATCCTTTTTGAACCACAAATGTCACAATCAGTCCTCTAGCCAGTTTGGTTATTTAGCCCAAAACTACCCTTGTGCTATTTCAGTGAAAGACATAAACATTGACAGGCAGATTCTTGGTGAAGGGATTATTCTCAGTTCTGCCAAATGTTCAGCACAGTGTATCCTCCATCTCTACACAATACCACTGCACAAAACTCTAACACAGAGAAAAGCTCATCAAGAATAAGAAATGTCTCCTATGACAGAAAAAGCAGTCACTCAGAAAGAAAACATAAACCCAAAAGAGAAAGAAAATAGTTCGTGGTATAAGGTCCTAACACATTGCAGCCCACTAAAGTCACTTTTACTGACTGAAGTCTACAGCAAGATCTGGCTGAAATGCTAATAACTTCCAGGAATGAGATAGGAAGGACCAGAGGAAACTGGAAATCTTGGGAGAAAGAGACCTCATAGACCAAACCTGCTGCCCTCCATTGTCAGAGTGTCACCTAAGTCCATAATGTGGTCACAGCTCTGACAGCAGGATGGGAAGACCTATGCAAGAGACCAAGCAATGTAAAGAAGGCAGAAGGGAATGCAGTCCGGTCTGAAGAAGCTGTGCTTGGTGAGGCTGCTAGTCCACGCCAAGCACCACGCTGTGCTGCTAGTGGTACCCAAGCTAAGCAGGGTCTGGTGATACCAACAGCTGCAATATGCAAACATGGCAATAGCGATCCCAGAAAAGATGTGCACTAGGGCAGAGATGATTGAGCTGCTTGACCTTAAATGACTCAGCATGACAAATACAGGGATTGTGAAGGAAAATGAAACTCTACATAGCCAAGAGAAAAAAGTGATAATCCAGTAGTGGGTGTTTGCCTGATGGCTTTTTTCCAGTTATATAATAAATTCTCCTCCAGCTTTTCCAAGACATAGTTTGTGTATTTTTTAATTTGAGAATGAGAGGACAAAACCAACTTTGGTACACTTTGCTAACAGATGTTCTCCCTCCCTTATTTCCCTCTCCACAGCCAATGACTGCAGTATTCAGTGCTGAACTGGAAAAATCTCTGAGGGCGAAAAGGTAGTTCCTTTTTTATAACCATTCAGTCCTTAAATTCTGTGTAGAAACTGTCAACAAAGCAATGGAAGATAATGGCAGCTGTAGTGTTCTGGGGTGATGGAAATTATCCCAAGGCTGCTCAAACTCATGTCATTCAAAACTACTAGTTTCATCACGATCTGAATCCATGGTGTGAAAATAAAAAGCTGTATTATATTTGCCTACAGCAACTTGTCTCCTTGGTCACTCATTCTTTGCAATGCCCTTATGTCTTCATGGGTTTAAAATTCTGCACCAAATGCTGAAGATTCCACCAATATCACCCGCACTTCACTGAATTCTGTGAACTCACACAGAAGTAAGCTAATATTTTCAAACTGTTGTTACTTCAAGCTAGAGGGGATGGAATTAAATATCCCTCACTCTGAAGCACAGTAAACTGTTGGGTGGCTTTTATTTTTGTCTTATTGATAGACCGTCTTCCTAGTGGCTAAGAACCTTGGGTTTGATTGCAAGTTGTTGACTTGCAAGCTTACAGCTGTCCTGGCCTGTGTTAAGTCATAAGGAAAGCTGTGTAGAAAGCAGCCAAATTGTAACCTGACACTGGTATGGATGACTACAAAGAAAACGTAAAGAAATCGGTCCCTGTGAAGACCTTGTAAGTTACTGCAGCCAGGAATCGAAGCCGGACTTCTGCGATTTCTGTACAGCAACTTTATCAAGGAATTAAGTGTTGCTGCAGCAACTCGACACTTATCCTTGCTACAATGTGCCCGTTTCCATTCTTTTTTCTTAATTGGCATCATCTCTCGGTGGGATCCAACACGTTCTGAACCTTCCTCTGAGCGTGGTGAGACACTGTACAGGCAAACCAAATAATTTTCAAACCCGTCCTGTGTGAAATAAAGAAAAGCCTAGGGTCTTAAAAAATCAGGGATTAAAAATTCCTAGCAATAGCAATAGATGAGAAGTGGTACTGTTAGAAAAGCAAATATTGAGGCACAGAACTATGCAAAAAAAATAAAACAACTGTTTTGAATTTGAATGTGGCAATTAATCCAAAACATCTTCTGCTTCACAAAGCTTTTAATGAACTTTCATGAAAAAGCTGGAGAAGAATACCTTAAATGGCTCCCTACCATCTGAACTTAGTGAAATTTTTCACATGCAGTATCTTTGCCAAGCAAACTCTTACTCAACTCCTCAGTGCTTATTGAAACTTGCAGAATTACCTGTTCCCTTTCGGGGCTGAGTGATTCCAACCATTATAGCACAACATAAAAGGAAGGGATCAAAACGCCACACAGGAGTTTGTAGGAAATTGTTAGCTGTAGTTTCCAATAGATGTACACCTTTAGATAGGATCAAAACCAAGCAGTTGCTGGACACTAGATTAAATTTTGCTGGTTTTAATTGTCTGCCTCAATATTCTCCACATTTTAGAAGCTTGCAGCTTCTAAATGGCCTGGGAAGCCTCCCTGGCATATACTTAGTGCAGTATTTTACAACATTTACCTTTCTATTGTCTTTCTGAATGAGAGACTTTAGCACTATAATGTCAGATCAGGGACACAATAGGCCAAATCATCCCATATGTTTAGGATTTCAAATGGAAATCTGAGAGATTGTCCTCTGGAGTCACAGACTCATAGAAAATCAGGCAACCTGACTCAGGTCTTATGCTGCTCTGTTCACATCTAGGGTATCAGCTCACTTCCCATGTTCACAACCTGAGTCAGGTTGTGTGACGGACGCATCAGATGATAGGTGCAGGATATCAAGAGTCTCCTGGTCCTGAGGAGCAGCCTACACTTGCTCTCCTTGCTTACCTATTCTTCCAGGAGGTCCACAGACAAGAGGTGCAGAGCCACTTCTCCAGTGGCTGGGATACTGGATCAGAATAACAAGATCTGGTCCTAGTCTTGGCTCTGATTTGTTGTGTATCTTTGAGCAAACCACTTCATTGCCTTGTGCTCCTTTCCTGCTTCCTTGCATTCATCTGTTTTACCTTCCTAGATGGTATGTGGGCCGGGACAGTGACTTGCCCATTCTTGTAATCTCTTCCATGGTACGGACACAGTGCTAGGCATTAATTTAGCTGCAAAATTAATTAGAAGGCACATACCAACTGACTCCCATATAGGTACCACCAGTAACAAACAAGCTGACAGCAAAGAAAGGAGGCACTAAAAAATTAAAGAATACCATCATTTTTAGTGCCTCCCTCTGCCATACAAATTACCCTTTTCAAACTCTTTCAAATGATCCTGATCATTTTTGCTGTAGTTGCTGTTATTCATTTGCATGGAAGAAAGATGTTGGGTTGGGATTTTGTTTTGTCTTTCTAGCTGCCCATAGGTTTCTTCCTAGCTGAGCTGACGCTATTGCCAAAGTAGTAATTCCAAAACAAACTATTCTCTTCAATTTTACCAAACATATGTCAGTTTTTTCCAGCTCCAGAGAAGGTACGTGAGTGTAGGTATAGCAAATCTTAAATGTCTCCTTCAGGTGGCTCAGCAGTACCATCTTAAGGACTATTTTCAAATTCGGCTATGTTAAACAGACTAACATTAACTAACATGTTAGTTACATGTCTAAGATGTTAATGTTAGTTTGTGTATCAATTATCTCCTAATAAAGACAAGGAGGACATACTGAATATATTATATCTCAAATTCTTATCATCAATGCAGGCCAAGTATAAATACAGCAGAAGTTTTGTGAATTTATAAATGCTGACTATGTTGACTCCCCACTTGGCAATAACACACCTGTTCTCTGCTTCGCTGTCCTTTCCTTCCTTGGTTGCTGCACATCCCCCTTGGTCTGAAGGAACTGAGCTCCTACCAACAAATTGAAGCTACTGCACTGTGCCTGGGCTAGTGCAACCACGGGACACCCATACCTGCACTGCCTCTCGCTCCTCCACCTTGGAGGAACCAAGTGGCTGCATGCTGCCATCTAAAACTTTGTAATGTCACCCAAATCCTCTTTTGACCCCTAAAGATGTCACAAATTACTCATCTGAGAAACCCAGAACTAAAGCACATGCCAGAAAGGATCCAGACTTTATGTGAGCACTTCCCAGGATGAACAGCCCATCACTCCCCTTAGCGCTTTGCTCCAGTGACTCCTACTGTAACATTTGCTGTCATAAAAATCTGAATTATTCTGTTTTCAGCTTCCAGTCATTGATTCAGACACTAACGTTTGTCACAGAAGAGCAAACAATGGCCAGAAAGAAAACTGAAACCTCTGCAGTACGAAATTTAATTCTGCCTTATGCCGCTGACAGCAGCATCACAAGATATAATTGCTTTCTCTTTCTTCGCTAACCAATCTCACTGCTTTTCCTCGGGGTAGTTAAACGGTGAGATAGTAAATTTACCCATTGCTTCCCATGGCTTAGGTTCTTCCCACCCGCCCACTCTCTTTGGGTGTTCAAAGGCCAGAGGGTATTACAGTGTTCACTCTACAGGTTTAGCCACAACCTAGGGGCCTCTCAGAGGGAGAACTCTCACCTATCCAGGCCTGCCTCTTGGCCTTGGAGCTAATGCTGGAAATAGGAGTGTTAATTACTGTTAGTTACAAAAGTGGCTTGGTGGGACCCATGCTGTCAAGCCACAACATCCATTTTTCTCCTCAACCACCCAGAAGCCGTGGTGTGATGACGTCTTCCAACGAATGCTGCTCTAGACAGAATTTGGGCTGGTCACCGTGAAGATGGGAGATGTCTGTTCCATGAGCTTTGGTCAACCTCAGGCCACCACTCTTCTGGTCAGATGTATTCCACAATATCCTGCTTCTACTGCCACCCTTCTTCATTTACCCTGGCCTAACACAGCCAAGCTGGTTTGCAGGCTGCACCTTTTACAAGTTTTCTTTCTTTAAAAAAAAACAAAGCAAAACCAGAAATTGCCGTGGTTGATTTTTTCTTTCAAATAATAGTTAACTTCACCTTTGTTACAGATACCTGCACACACACACACACGCACACGTACCTATGCTCATACACACCCAGCCATTCACCTTGCCTTCCTTCTCTTGCAAAGTGTAGTCAGCCTTAGAAATTACAGTGTGTTATAACATCTTTATCTAAAAATACACCTTGTTTTAATAAGAACTACAGTTTAACAGTTAGGATGGATTTAACTAAGAGCTTATAAGCATGGTGCAGTTTTCAGCAAACTACCGTGTGAAATTATCACTTCGCAGTTTTCCATCAGCTATGTGGCAAAGTTTTAATTTGCCCTGTGAATGCTTCTGTTTCTTTGGCAAGATACAAAGTAGTTCTTTTTTTTGCCCTGCAAAGGCATCCAAATATGTCTTTTCGTTTACTGAGTTGTTGACACAAAGGGGTCCAGTGTAATAGGCCAAGTCGATGTATCTCTTCTTTGTGAGTAAGGCTAGCAGGATTAACCTTCCAAAATGAAAGGGGTGCAATAAGCCAAATACCAAAGTCTTTAGAGTAATATGAGGGATGAATTTGGGCAATGCCTCTAAAATCCCAAACTGTTAAATTCTAGGATTTAACAGGCTGCAATTAACTTATTAATTTAAAAGTGAGTGAGCCAATATATTATGATATGTCGTGGAGGAAGCCTCAGAAAATTAAGTATGGAAAGAACTGTTCCTTAAAATGAAAAGGAAAAAAAAAAAAACAGCAAAACAAAACAACAACAAAAACAATTTACATCAGGGTTTCATGTCCTAGTTCATTCTATCAGTCTTTCCATTTAAACACTGTAAGCGTACATAATATTAAGTGATAGAAAGTAACTCTACACTAACATTTCAAGGTCATGAGGTCAAGCACTTGTAAATTAGGAAATGCCAGCACAAGGACTGACAGTGAAACTTTAATTCATCTGTCTTCAGTGTGTGCACAGTGATACAGCCTGCAGTTCAATGGCAACATGACGTTTTTTTCCACAGAACCCTCTCCTCCACTTAGTGCAGAGGGTGGATGCGCTCCCTTGATGAGGAATTGCTCTGTCTTGCTTTCTCCTTGTTCACTGTGCACACCTGAGGCTTCATGAGTGCTTCAAGCTTCATTTCATTGATGAATTCTGAGCTTGACCTTGGCTTTTTTATAGTGCTGATTAATACAATGTGTGAGAGAATCACAGAAAAATAATTTCATAATATCCGTTTGAGGAGGGGAGACACAATTCCTCCCACCTTAGAAATTTAGCAAGATTTAGCTGTGAAGTGTTCACCCATCCGAGGAGTTCAGTTGGACAACTCTTAGGACACCAGCCTTCAAATAATTTTTTTGTCTGAAACACTGATTCTTCTGACTTCTGCTGCAGCTGGGATTGCTCCCCACTTCAGCAAGTCACATCCTGGGAAGCTGAAGTCAAGCAATCAAATACAGGGACCAGCTACTACTAATTTAAAAAAAAAAAAAAAAAAAAGTTTCAATGACTCAGCTAGCAATACACAGGCAGTCGGACCAGGGGAAGGAACAGGACATAATTCCCAATAGCAACACTCAAATGCTTGACCCATGGGACCCTCCCACTCCCCCCCAGACAGCCTCTGCTCAATCACAGCCCCTGGAGGAAAGCCTACAGACCCAAAGACACTCTAAGTAAATGCCCCAGATCATGCACTCCTGAGGCAGGGATCCTATGGAAAAATGTGACCGTGAATTAAAGACCACACGCTAACGCACATTTAGGCGGGAGCCACACTCAGGATCCATTGGCAGTTCTCAGGAAAAAATAAATGACTACTAAACTGAAATTTTAACCCAAACTTGGAGCTTTCAAATGCCAAATTTGGACACAACTCCAATACCAATTGCAAATTCCTGTTCAAGAGCACTCTAGAGATTACGAGAGAAACAGTCATGAAGGTCAGGAGAGTATCCTTTTCTGTAGCCTCTTTCTAAGAACCGTCTTGTCTGAAATTACGGAGGCAGTCACAGATTAGGAAAAGTCTCAACACCAAATTAAAAGCATAACACTCCCTGCTATAATTTCAGATAAAAATTCTCCTTCCCTGCCTTGGCTTGTATGTATAGTCCTAACTCATATCAGATGCAGCCCAGTTCTCACCCTTATATCCATTCTGAATAGTGCTCTACTTAACCTGTAGATGGAACCACCTGAGAAGGTTTAGAGTCCAGCACTGACAATTATATTTGAAATTCACTGCAATCTGTCCTCCAGAAGAGGAAAAAAAATAAATCACTTCTGCATGTTGGGAATGCCCGAAGTTTAGGCTTTATTTTATAACATTCTAAAAGAGTATAAGAAAACTCTGTCTTTTCCTAGGCATTGTACTGCTGCCTTACCTTCAAAGATGCATTTCTATAATTTTTTTTTTTCACAATGCCTTTTTTGTTGTTAAAATTGAAAAACTGTGTAAGAAGGTTGTTATAATGCTTATCATTTCCTTCACCCTCCAGTGCATTTTCTGAAGAAAGAAGAAAAACGAATCACTGACAGGCTATCGCATGCCACAGGGCAGGCCCTTGTGAGAGATAATGTTGTGAAGTAAAAGTAGTAAATGGTGATCTCTGCATTGACAGAACTCCCCAAAAGCAACTTTCAGAGTTAAAAATATTTCTGCATAGATTGTAAGCCTCTCATTTCAGTGTCATCAGAAAACCAAAGCAAGCAAGACACATAAAACTGAAATGAAGCAGTATATCAAAAAAAAAAAAAGGTATCTTGCAATGCTTTTTATGCAAAACTTATGGAGTTATGGAAAGAAAGGCCACTAGAATAAGAAGGGTTTTTCTTGTATTGTTCATACATTCTAGCACCCTTTTAATAAGAGATTACCGGGAAAAACAACACAGCATCTTTCTGAAAAAGCTAATCATCTGATCTTGTTGTCCATGCCACACAATTGCTGCTAATCCGTATTCCATTACGTCACACTCCGCAATACCCCTTCCCTTGCATTCACAGTCCTGTTACCTCTTTTTCCACCACTCGCTGCTTCTTCTCTGGTCCTTCTAACCACAGGAAACAGTTTTCATTTACTGCTTTCTGAGAGTTTGTGGTTGCTGAAATCTTTTTGGTATTTATGATAAATATTAGTATCTATAGGATTCGATTGACTCACACAGGAGCCATCTGCTCTTTCATGATATTTGCCTTCCACCCACACTCTCTACCTTCCCAGATTTGAGCTCGCTTCTCTTTCTTTGTCTCTCTCTCTGTCCCTCCCTGTGACTCACTCTTGCGGCCTGGAAGTCCCAAGCACAATTCAGCAGCTCTAGAGATTGTGTTACCTCTCCCCGAACTGCTGCTGAACCCCTTACCTGAATTAGAAAGCAGGTTTGCTCTGCCTCCTCCTCAATTGTACATTGGCCATGGTGCTGACAACCTATAACAAAGGCTGAGCAGTTGTTTTTCTTCGGGAACAGCAGTGTGTGGGTGTAAGTGGGTCTTCACTATCCCACCTTCAAAGAAATGTTGCTATCTGTGAGTGCCATCATACTACTTGGTCCGACAGCCTAAAGAAGGATGCCACTGCTGCAGCACCTCAGGACTATTTTAACTTATGAGGGGCTTTTACAGCCCCTATTCATCAATCCAAAAATCCATGCAGTACAAAGACTGCCAGTGCTGCATTTTTCCTTACACTACTTGTGACCCACGCGTATCATGGGATCATGGGCACAGAGCAGAGTTTGGTCCTCTGCCTCTTTAGCATCCATCCCATTTGCTCCCTTCTCTCTCTTGCATCTCAGCACTCAGACAGCTAGGCTAGGTCTAGGGGATTTAAACAAAGATGTCTGGTAGCCTTCTACACTGGGCCCCATTTTCTGTGCCATTCACAGTGCTGCCAGAGGTGCCTGATTTAGGCAGCCAAGTGCCCCAGGTTCCCTCTACCATCAAGGAAAAAGCCAGCCACCTCCCAGGATGATTCAGAACGGAGGTGGATTGAATTACCCCATGGACCTGCCTGTTTCTCCATTAGCTATAGGAGGCACCCAGGGAGACCAGACTCCTAACTTGAGAGCCTCTCTTCATTGCCTAAATTTGGTTGTATGAATCCACCTCTGCATGTTGCTGCAGATAAACATTCAAATGGATTGCAACACGCCGCTGCCTTTCACAGCTCCTTTTGTTCTTCTCTTTGTTTACCTCTTATCATGGAGCAATTGTGGTTTCCGCATATTGAATTTTTCAAAGGAAAAATCCTACACACAAACATATATTCCAGCTGACTTTGAAAACAACTGTGAATGTTAACACCGAGCCAATTTTCCTGCCACTCTGCAGCGAGTCATCTCTGAGGAGCCACTCTGGTATGCCTTGGCTTTAACAGGAGCTACCAAACAGGAGCAGAAGCTGCAATATCTGCCATCCATCCTTCTGGGCCACATGTTAATGTTCAGTGTGCGTTATCAGCTACTCCTGGGCTTGATCCAAAGCCTATTGAAAACAGCAGGAGTCTTTTCACTAGATTAATTGGACTGGGAAGTCAGTTCTCATATCAAAAAGAGTACTTTGCATGTTCATCGGTACGTGACAGGTGGGTTTCGGATGTTTCATTAGAAAGGGGTCTGAGCTATGACTGGATTGAGGTGTCAGTTCTCCAAAGATCAGGGGCCATTTGGGTCCACTGTTACAGTTTCTAGTATCTATACTTTTTAACGCTGCTGGTGGTGCACTAATCTTCATTTGTTAGGCTGGGGATGACTTGTCATAACACATGAGTGGTTTAACAAGTGAAGATAAGAGCCTTTTCTAACACTAAGCTCTTCTGTATCTGCTTCATACAGCATTCTGCATTTGAATAACAGGGCTGTCTAGTAATCTCAGACTTGCACTACCATTTATGGCTTAGCTTTTGACTTTTATGCAATTAGCAGAAGTGGTAGCATTTATTTGCTTTCAAAGGAGACTATTCCCTCTTTCTCCCTCCCACTGCACCCTCTACACCCGCCCCCCCTTCAATCAGCTGTGTCTCAAACTGGGAGGGAACTGGAGTAATTTGACTCAACCCATTAAAGCAAATGATTATATCAAACAAAGGTGGCCTGAGCCAAAGTCCGTTTAAGTCTACAAGAGTCTCTGGGGACTCCAAAGAAATGACTGTTGTCACTGGCAATACATGTATAGGAAACTAGGGTCAGTATCAGCGCTCATTACTGTTGCCTTCGTGTTCCTGTCCTGCACAGGACCTTGCCTGTGCACAGGTTTTTCCCTTTCCTTCCCTGTTAGACCAGGGGCTGGGTGGTAGATGATGGTGCTGGTGATTGACCCTGCTAGAAGCTACTTTGTATGGGCAGCTGTAGAGCAAAGGTCCAGCTTAAAAAGAAATAAATAGCCAATGTTAGAATGGCAATGAACGAGAAAAGAGAACACTGGGGGAGGAGTGACCGTCCCTAGAGCAGAGCTGGTGAAGACCGAAAATAAAGGGCCATGCCGCATCTCTGCCTATGGGGTGGTAAGGCAGCTGGGGGTGCAGCTCTGTGTGAAGAGGCACTGGGAAGGGAGCCAGTGCTATGTGCATAGCCAGGGAGCGCGTGCATCTTCAGCTGGATGTACGGACAATAGCACACATGTGTGAGTGAATGAATGTTCTCCAGGCTTTCAGGGAAGGTGATTACCTTCAGTAAGCTTTTAACAAGCTAGGGATGACAGCAGAGACAGATAATTAAAAGGAAATCTGTCCAGCACGCAGATTTTCCAAAGAGTTGAAAGCCAGATTTCCAGCACAGGAGCAGTCTGATTTCCTAAAGAGCTCATA
Source organism: Platalea leucorodia (assembly GCF_965183815.1). NCBI lineage: Eukaryota > Metazoa > Chordata > Aves > Pelecaniformes > Threskiornithidae > Platalea > Platalea leucorodia. The sequence goes on along the minus strand of NC_138826.1, from coordinate 49,317,662 downwards.
TCTCCTTTAGGCATCTATGTGACGTTACACATTCAGCATGTTCCATATGCAGATTTGTCCCTTTCGATTTTGATGATTGCACGCAGATTTCCCATAGAGGTCTGAGCTCCTGCGTTAAAGGCAGCTCTTAAAAAGTGACGCAAACTGTCCAAGCAAAGGTCTAAGAGCAAAGGGACAAACTAAACAACCCTGGTCAGGAAAAAAATGTAACTGAAAACAGCCTGGTGAAGCAACTGCCCACCCAAGGGAGCGTGCTGTGACCGAAGCACACACGTCACCCGTGGCTGCTGATGACACTCAGCCCCATGTTTGCCCCATGGAGCACACCGGGCATGGGCTTTAGACGTGCTCTTAAAAGCGTGTGGAAAGTTTTAAACACGCATCTGTTCCCACTGAGTTCAAACCAGAGCCAGTGGGATACTCCCAGGCTTAAGTACTTTGGTGAAATTAGGCCACAAAACGTCAGCCTCTTGCTGAACTGAGCTAGGCGGGAACCCAATACAACAGATTGCTTTGTTCAGCACATACATTGATATCACTTACATTGTGGTGATATCAGCTGGTCAGCTGCGGAAATACCTCCTACGTTACTTATCCTGCACCTCTCATACTCTCAGTCCATTAACCCAGGCTTGCTGGAGCCACTTCTGAAGCTCCAAACCTAAGCAGCAGTTATAAAACCACTAGTGCATAAATAAACATATTTCCCCCCAGAATCGGTATTTCCTACGTCAGAGATGCAACAGTCAGCCTTGGATGACTGACAGGCTTCATGTGCAATATCTTATAAGTCATTACCACTGGAAAGGAGCATGCTGTACCACTGAGGAGCTAGGAATTTTCTTCTGTCCGTTTCTAGGCCGTATACGATCATATTTATTGACTCTGGGGCAATCCGCACTTTTATGTAGATAGTGGCCTCAGGTTGCCTAAAAAGTGCTCCTGTTCTGACATGTTCTCATTCGCCCTATGGCCTGTAAAGTAAGAGGCTTTTTACACTTACAAACATGCAATTGCATTTTCTCTGGTTGCAAATAACTACACTAGATAACAAAATATCCCATCCAGCATTGGGACCCAAGTGAGAGGACATGATGCTGAACTTCGGTTTCCAGATCTACACCAACTGCCAAGTCATTAGGGCAGTGTCACCTGAAGGGATTTTGCGCAACTGGACACTTTCACAGCTGGACATTTTCACGACTCCACAATGCTGGTGCTGTATTACAGACAAGTCCCTAAACTCTTAGTATTAAAAACATCTGGCTTTAGAAGGAGATGGGCATGACCAGTAGTAAAAATAATATGGTTTATAACACTCTCAGGTATTTATAGGATAAATCTTTTTTCTGTACAGGGCATCACACAAGAACATAGAAGACAAGCACGGCTGCGCATCACTCTGGGCACTGTCTGGCCACAATCACATCCTAGCATACAGGAGCGCCCACAGCGTCTGCTTGTGCCATGTGTGGGGCTCCAGGAAAGCCATCCCTGGAATACATGATGACAGAGGCAACAAGGCTTTGCTGGCAGAAGTTTACACACACCTGGGAACACTTTGCACATATACTGGCAGGCTCTCACACAGACAGTAATTGGGACCAACTACATTAACATGTCCTTGCTCACTGTTTGGAAGCTGCAGCACCGTTCTGATCCTGAGTATTTTCTTAACTAGTTCATTAGCCCTTCAACATACAAACTCCTGTAACCTTGCTGTTCCCCTCAGTCTGCAAGGAGTCTGAAACAACAGCTCTGAGAGAAATGTGAGCTGCACAGTTCGTGGTACAAATCTGCTTTTCCTGAAATCTGGAGAAAATGGCAATTAGAAAACGGCTTAACCATTTCACTCCTAGTGTAACCAAAAGCTTTTAGGTAACGTGCTCATGGATCACTTTTGGTTGAAGTAGCTGCTAAAAGGGATGCAGCATGGAGAAGGTTCCTCAGAGCCATTGTTGGTTGTGGAACTTAAGGAAGGAATTCAAGCCCTGCACCTTTGCATAACAGCCTTGCTCCACCTCCTGTCTAGAAGATATCCCAAGGGTTCAAGCCACCAAAAACCCTTCCTGTGGAAGCTTCCCAAGCTTCAGAAGTGCCAACTCCCAGACCCTTGTGTCCAAATCACTATTTCTCTGACAATCTCCTGCATTAAGGAGGCATGGGGAAAGGATTAATATTGCATAATTAAAATTTGGAGTAACACAAAATGCCATGTATTTTACATCAGAATATATAAATGCACAAAACAAGCCTTTTAACAGCACAAGAGGTCTTGCCCAATCAGATGCCTTATGTGACTTCAGAGGTATAATTTAACTGCTATGTTACTGTGACACATTTTGCTGGTGCAGGTATAGGCCAGATGAGCACAGCTCCATTTATTTTCTCTCTCATAAAATTCAAACTTGTTTCCAAAGTCACAGCTCTAGTGAGACTAGAGATTTTGATGAAGAACAGTGTTCGAGTTAGTCCTTGGAGCTAGTCCAGCTCCAGAGGTGGTGCAATACAGAGGAGGAGAGCAAGCAGACATAAAAATACTAATGAGAATGCATGCAGGGTCTTAAAGGAAGAGGTGTAGACGAGTGTCGTTCTGATATTAGTTTCCCCCCTGTGCTCTGCAGGATGGTTAGCAGCAAAGTCCAGCATTTTTCTATCTGGTCTGAAACGTGCCAGCATACTGCCAGACAATTTTTGAGAATTCCCTGTTCCTCAGTAGTTAAATTTTATCCTTTGCAATTTTCAGATTTCTGACAGAACTGCTGGTGACAGTTGTAATAATATTCTGTAAAATGTTGTGGTGGTGATTCTTTGAATGCCTTTGTGGTTTGCTGTCCAGAGTTATAATAACCTATGTTTGCCCAGATATGTGTTCTCAACTTGGAAGCACTGGAGCTAGCATTTACTCTTCTGCCTGGGTGACTGCACGTGTGTGCCAGTGTGTGTTGCTGAACATGCGAGCGAGTCTCTCTCCAGGTATTTGCCAGGTGCTTCCTGGTCCCTGGAAAGCATGTTTTTGGGTTCACATCTCAGGGAAAGTGGGTGACTTGAGGTTTATTCCAAAGAGGAGAATCCACCATTGTGGATCATAGGTGGTTTCTGAGCATCCTTTCAGTTTCATGTGTTTCTCTATCAGTTATCTCCTTCCTTAATCATTTTATTTTAGGAACAATAATGGAGGGAATAGAGGAGAGGGAGAAAAAGAAAAATACATCTCTGCGATTGTATGACAAGACCGAAACCAGCATAGGTACACTGAGATTAGTTTTGATAAGATAGTTTACTTCAGATGACAATCTTGCTCTGTTCATCTCAAGGAGTTTAATCTGAGCTCCTCAGAAGGATGAGATACAATAGCCAGCTTACATTAACATTTGCCTGGTCTTAGGTCTAAGCATATATGTCCTTAGTGAAAACTGCTGAGTGAAACTTTAAGAATCAGGCTTGTGAGACGTAGACTGAAATCATATATGTGCGTATGAGGCACCAATTTCAACTGTGTGCAACTTTGGAAAGAGAACTCTAAACAAAGCTAAAAAGAAGATCCTGAAACCACTCACAGTCAGTCATAAAGGACCTTCTCCAGAGTCTTTCTATATCTTATAAACCCTTTATATATATTTGTATCCATGAAGAAAACAACAGAAGAGAGAGATGCAAAATATGCGTGGCACTGGACTTAGTTTTATATAAACAAAGATATATCCCAAAAATACTTTACAAAGTAATAAACTAGACCCTGGTAGTGCATGGATGCTATAAAACCCAAGGTCTCTATTCTGTGCCAAGCAATAGCTTCTATATATATTTTAAAAACTGGATCCCAGTCAACTGAAATATTGAAAAGAGCTAGCTCTAGAGATGGGAAGAAAAGAGCTGAATTTAATTTGAGAAGAAAATCCTTCATGGTTTGGCTGCACACAAACAATGCTATACCCCCTGAAAGCTTGGCTTTTGAAATGAATTCATGCTCTAGAGGAAGGAAAAGCTGAGCATCCCCTCAGTAGTGACTGTCCCAGTTCAGCCTTGCACACCAGTATTACACAGCATTTGCTGTGACTGAAGAATTATAATATTATGTATTGCGTTATGCACTCCAGTTGTGGACTCTCAGGCCAAAGAGTACATTTACCCCAATTCTCACAAATGAAATCTTGTAAAGAGAGCCTTTAATCCATGTCCTTTTTGACTATTATTATTACAGCATTTTGGAATCTCTAAACTTAAAAGTGCACCCGCATAAGGCTTTAGGTTTCATGGATGGTAGCATATTGGGATGCTAAATAGTAAAATTGTCCTTAGGAGTTCAAGAGCCTCATCAGAGACCCCAAAATCCTTCAACTGCAGAGCTAAGTACAATTTATGTGGAGCAGCCATGCAGAAAATCTTCTTCCAAAGCCAAATTCTCTTATTGATGTAAACTGTGCTTTGTCTCTTACCTCTTTTACATTCCCTCTCCTGCCCCTCTCCCCCTGCCCCCTCCTCAAAAAGGGGATCATCCTGTGCTAGCTGAAATTAGCCAGCTATGAGTTGTGCTCTGTCCTTTGTTGTCTCTCTTCCTGACCAGTGATGGTCAGTCGCATCCTTTCTGCTGACAAATAAGCCTCAGCAGCACAGCGGGGGTCTCTGGGCTGAGGTTGGCTTCCTGAGCTGTTCTGCTCGCCCGCTCTAATCATACTTCCTAACTCCTTGCTTGCCTCCTGGTTCGAAGCTATGCTCCTCTCCAGACTGTGGTCCTCATGCTGAGTTCCAAAAAGCTGCTCTCAGGTGATTGAATTTCTGACCAGCTGATGGGGCCATGACTTGGACCAACAAGACAGGTTGAATGATGACTTGGCTAAACACTGAACCTCCCAAGAACTGCCTCCCTCTCTGGCAACCACCCTAAAGCCTGTTTCATTCTCCAGCTCCATCTTTTCTGTTTTCCATGCTTCCCCAGCTTCCCACTTTCTTCCTTCCAGCTGCTGGGCTCCTTCTCCTTTTCTCTTCCTTGTTTGCCCACTCTCCTTCCCATTGGGTTTTCCACCCCACGCTTCTCTCCATTCCCTTCTCCCTAGGGAACACGCAGGCCCTGCCCTGGCTGTCCCTCCCTTGCTACCCAGCACTCCCCATCACCTTTCATCTCAAAACTCCTGAGACAGTAAGTTTGGTCTTAATGCACAGCCAATAGGCTGAAAGGAAAAAAAAATCTGGCTTACTTATATAAACTCATACATCCCAAGCTGAGATTTCACTGACACTCTGACACTGTATGTTTTCAGCCCACTTTTCATGAGTTTCTTTCGGCTGGGGCTGCACGGCTAGAAGGCGCGTCCCCTGGGTGGTGGATAGGGGATCCCTCTCTGGAGGGTGCACCGGATAAAATTGAAGAAGGTGCCGCAAACCAACGCAGCCTAAGGGAAGGCCACCCTGACAGAAAAACCACTGGCCCTCCAAGTCATGGGGGTTGGGCAGGAGGCCAACTACCTCCTCCCGGGGAAAAAAAAAAAAAGTTGCAGAAACGACGAGCATCAGTTTTAGAAATGGCGGGGATGGAGAAAATCAGTAACAAAGTGAGAAGGAGGAGATGGAACTGGATCGGTCATGTCTTGAGGAAAAAAACAACAGAAGACTGCGCTGTGGCCCTTGGGTGACTCCAGAGCACGCAGCCGCAGACTGATCGAAGTGGAAGAACCATGTTCGCGCCTTGTGTGCCTCCTGGCACTGAGAGAATTCAGATTCAGATTTCATGAGTTTGCTAGTGAAAAGGTAAAATTGAGAGCTATCACCTGAATTTAGAACTTGGTTTAGGAAAGAGTTAAGCATGTGTTAGAATCCCTTTGTACTTGGGGAACGTACAAGGGTGCTAGGCACTCGATATGTCCTGTGTTTTTTATGTTTGGGACATGGTCTGCTTAAATATATACATGTAACTACAAGCTCTCTTAAGCCAGTATGCTTACATTTCTCCATGTGTTTTTTTGAATTTAAGACTCAGCTGCTATTGAAAGGGAAGCTTCTATTTTGGAAAGAGAAACTATACATAAAAGGGCTCCAAATAAGCAGAGAAACTTAAAAAAAAAAAAAAAAAAAAAAAGAGCTTTGTAGTGATGCATTTATTTTTTTAAGAATTAAAGAATTATGATTTCTATACATATCTATATGACTGCATACAATCTTTCAAACACAATTTTTTCCCTACTTTTTCCATCTTCTTCTATTTCTCTTAACAGGAAAAATTTTTCACAGTGGAAGGATACATTGAATCAAATAATTTTTGTTTATTATTTTAAACAAAATTAAAGTAAATCCAAAATATATGTTTCACAGCCTAATACCAATAAACCACTGTGAGATATCTACTGGTAAGATGCTCCTGACACTTTTCTTGTGTGATAGAAAGCAGATTCTACCACAGCCTCACGATACCATCAACTCAATACCACCATTTTTTCCGCTGTCTGTTGCTTCTGAACATCCGTAACTGTAATGGATCTGCTCAGAATTTTCTATCAATCATCTTAACAGTCACTCCTTTGATACCGCTGCATGCTTCACTTCCACGTGTAACAGAGAAGAAGGTGGCAGGTGACTCACTGTTCTAAGGAACTAATGGAAGCAAAGTAGTGCCTTCATGCTAGCGTAAACATAAGTTACCAGCAGGAAAGAAAAACCCAGTCACCTCTAAGGATTTGCTTCAGCTCAAGGGAGAGCCGGTGGCAATATTGCTCAGCTTTGTGTTACCAAAGAAAGGCCAGAAAGACATTCCTTCAGCATGCTGACAATGTGCTTCTCATCCTAGGTGTTCTCTGAGACTGGGTCTCTTCTGGGCGAGAGACACGGCCACAGGAAGCAATATTATTCATTGCCAACTAAACTAAGAATTGCAGCTGGCCCTAGCTCCACTCTGAAGAGAAGGACTGCTAATGGTTTGGGGGCTAGGCTGAGATCAGGAAAACTCCACTCCAGTTCCCTGCCCTGCTGGGATGTGTGATTTGAGCCAAATGATTTAGCCTCTGCATCCTGCAGTTCTGCAGCATCTGTGAAATAAGTCATCTCCTGACGATGTGCGGTGCTAGTGGGTATACAGGAAAGTTTGTGGTGGGTTCAGCAGGGACCACTGACAATATAATTAGCTGCTGGAAGAGCTACCAGCAAAGCTGGTTGATGCCACAGATCTGACACCGATATCTAGGTATCTCTGAAAGAACAAGAGGAAAGGAAGCAATGTGATCTTCTTCAATTTAATGGCAGTTTCCCTGCTGAGGGACTGCATGATAAGTTTGAAGGTGTAAGATCAGTTTTAGGTCCAAATATCATGCCAACTGAGGTGCCAGAGTGTGTAACCACTATCTCTGAGAGCTCATTCTGGATCACACCACATGGATCTGCCACCTGCCATCTTCCAAAATCTTTCCCAGCACCTGAACCCTCTGCAATCAAGTAATGAAAATTATGCACCCTAAAGGGCCAATACGCACACTGAAAATCAGCAGATCAAAGTAGAACTTAGGACAATAAATAATGTTTTCCTTCTTTAAAAAAATTATTCCGGGAAACTGTATGGCTCAGGGGATTGGTATTGGGATATGGAGCCTTTCATCGCTGATCCAAACATGACCCAAGTCAGTAGTGACCAAAAAAATGGTTACTGTTTGGCAGATGCTTTGTGGCCTAGAGTATTTGAAATGAGTTGATGGTCTTAATCCAGTTCCCAGTGGACGACTATCCACATCACAGAAACCACCACCACAATTGGCACCCTTATTGGCAGCCTTAACATGTTGGCCAAGGATTAAATAAGTACAGAGACTGAGCCACCCGCTTATGCCTAGCTAGAGGTTGCCCCTCTAGGTCATGGATGAGACACAAGGATGGGGTGGAGTGGGGAAGCTCACACACCCTCTGCTTGTGCTGTACTGGTTTTGTGGGTAAGGAGAGGAATTCATTTTCCAGGGCTGTGATTCAGACACCCTTCATAAGCAGTATATTCATGTACATGCGTTTAAACATGAATTTAAAAAGGAGTCAGAAATTGAGAGAATGTCAGGATTTGCTCTCAAAACATAGGGCACCAGATTCGTTTCTGGGGAATTCGCCAAAGTCAGGGTAGTTATACCAGGGCTGCATCTAACAAAATGTGTACAAGCAACGTGTAAAGCGTCTCTACTTTGAGAAACATTCCTTTTGCTGTGCTCTGTTGTCAGTCATCGCTTTAATTATCTCACAAGATGTCTTAGAGTGAACATAATCCATGCCAGCTATTGTCAGAAAGCTAAAGCTGATTTCTAATTAGGTATACAATGGCAACTATCATGTAAGCAAAGATCTGATACACCCCAAAAAACATATCTGTGCAATATGAAGAAAAGCAGGACTTTTTTGTTAGCACTGAAACTGGTTTTCATTTTCAGAGAGGTAAAATACACCAGTCCCTCTGATTTGTCTTTACCCAACGTAGGAGATCTTCCTCAGTGAGTTACCATTTCTTTCCAATAAACAGCACTGTCCTAACAAAATACTGTGAGCTAAATCCTGCGGTTATTCAGGCAATGTTTGGATGGAGCCAAAATTTAAACTTAAACCTTAAACCAGGCAGCACCCAGGCCAGCTGAGTGAAAGGCAAATAGCACAAGTTTTGCACGGGCTTCCCTGTGTGAAAACACAGAGAGATCTTTCCCCACTTGCAGCCCAAGCAAGCAACACTGCAAGAGGAACCACAGCACACAGGCAGGAAAGGCTTCCCTAAAGTCACACCAAGACCTCGGCAGCACTTGAAGCCACTTCTGTGCTGTTTCATTTTATACCTCTTACAGTATTGCAGCAGACATGGCAAGCAATGACAGCTCTGCCCAAGTAAAGACATGGGAAACGAATTCTGCAAACAGCTGGAGGCCCCCCTTTCCTATTCACCTCTGTGATAGCCAGAGCACCTCATTGTCTGTTGGACCTTAGTACACCAAGTCTTTAATAAGAAGGTAGGAACCAGTGTAAGTAAGTGTCTGACTGATATTTTTCACTACCAGACTGATTTAATGCTGAGCTTCCACGCCTGCCTATAGCAAGACTGAAATGCGAGCCAGCCCATGAAAGCAAGGCATTTTCTACCTACAAGAATGAACAGTCATTTGATCTTTGCTGCAGTACGGCCCTCATACGTTTTAGTTTTTAAAGCACTTCTTGCAAAATGGAAATCCCAGGAAGCAAAAGTGGCAAACTCTTAAACAGTTCCTTGTCTGTGACACATCTGAAACGGAGTGTCTTGTCTCAGGGAGATATTTCCACTTGTTTTTATTTGCACTTGAGTTAATGCTCGGATTAATGGGTCTTCATGAGAGGAAACAGAAAGGAAAGCAGAGAGCAAAGTCGTGAGAAGTAGGATCTCTTCTCTGCCAGTTGCAGGAACACCACGCAACACAGTGCGTTGCCTGACCCTGGACGTCCACATGCTCCTGCCATGCCAACACATGTTAGATGTGAAGAGCACCCTAATAGAAGTACTTGACCTAAACTGAACAAATTTCCTAATTGCAGTAAGACAACACTTGAGGGTGTGGTTACCACAGAAAATCACACCCATGGACAGATTAGGAGCACCTGGCTGCACCTCATGCCTCCTAGTGTCCCAGGGGCATGATTATCTCATCAGGTGCCACCTGCCAAGTCTTGTTGCTGAGAAGCTGGCTTTGGCACGCTGCGTAGTTGGGGTGGGGAGAGGAGAGGAGCGCACAGGGGCAGGCACAGATACTTCTCCTAAGTGCATTCCTTAAAATTGAGTATTTACACACAGACGATGCCTTGGTTCTGCTCAGCAGCACAGCTGCGTTTGGGGGTTACAAAGGAGAAAGCTGTTGTTTCTAAATCCTGTGCTGCACCCCCACACCCTCGGCACAGCTTGCATTGTGTGTTACTGGTTAACGGACATCGCTGAACTTGCCACTCTCCAGCCACAGCTTTTCCAACCGCTCAGTGCAGCCTACAAGAGACCCAAACAGATGGTTGAGCCTGGAAAATTGCTTTGCTGGCAACTTTCAAAATGTTTTGCCCTTTTTCTCCCAAAAGAGGACAAAGCCAAAGTGAGACACAGGCTTTATGACTTCCAAAGTGCTCTGACCATGGAAACAGCATGCCGACTTCAAAGTAGATAGCATGTGTCCAGGTGAGGTTGTATTGTGCACATTGCCTCTACATGCAAGTCCTTCTCATCTTTCCTGTTCTCTTTCATCCCCAGTTCAAGGTGTGAAGCCTAACCTACACACAGCAATTAGTGGATCATGGCCCAGCAAGAGAAAACAGACGAAACCTCTGCCTCTGCCCAGGCTGTTGATCTCCTCTGCAGCAACGAAGATCATAAAACACAAGACAAAGCTCTGAGCCCAGAGGTAAGTTACTCTCAGTCGAAAGGATCTGTCTGGGGAAAAAAACTTTCAGAGATTAGACTAATCCAGAGTCTGATGACCTTTAGGTCATAGTGCAAGGACTTCCTCTTTGATACATCTTTTACAACATAACCAGAGTGACATTAACAACAATAACCTGACCCCATCCCTCCCCTCAGAAGCACCTACCCTGGGCAGAGCTCCCAGAGACAGAGAGGGGAGAAGAACAAAAGACTCCAGGAAGTCTACTAGGGATGTGCCAATCTAATTATTATGGGCGGTGCTCAGATACTGTGATGAGAGGTGCCAATAAAAGAAAACAACCAAAAACTGTAAAGCTAGATGATGTACCCTTTAGGCCATGGGAGTGGAGAAAAAGGAATTTACTATGAATCAGATGAAGCCATATTTATCTGCACTCCCACCCTTGGCCCTTTTGATAGCATCCAAGTCCACTGGATTTGAAGCTACCCTGACAGACTTAGCTGCAGCCCACAGCACTAGGGAATAGATTTAAGCCCTGTCCTTTGCTCCTTGCTCACTGTGCTGTACAGCAGTGTTGTTCTCCATCCAGCAAAATCCTCCTCTCCTTTAAGGCTCAGCACAACAGGTCTGATTCAGAAATATTCCCCTTCCTCTTCATTTGCCTTGAATTTCTCACCCTGAGTCATCGCACTACAACATAACTTTAATGTGGAAAGTTTTGTGGGTACGTTTTGTTTTCTTTCAAGTTCAGAAAAGAAAAGGTACAACCAGAGGGGGAAAAAAAAGTGTCTCATGGTTGAGAGGACTCTTTTAACCAAGGAGTCACATGGCTCCCTGGCGAGCAGCCAAAGGAGTCATGAGAGATGCTGCCATTCCCCTCAGCACTCCCTTAACCATGTCCTGCCTGCTACCCAGCCTGCAACCGGCCACCTCGCACCTCAAGGCCAGCAGATCTCCTCGGCCAAGCCTTGCTTGGCTGTGCCCATGGGTGGCTGGCTGGCTCCCGTGGAAAGGAGAGGCACTGTCAGAAACGATGCGATGCTCGTGACTTTGGTAAGTGGCGCTTTCCCCCTGCCCTTTCCCTGAGGTCGCACTGGACATGGTGGTGAAGCAGGCGATAGCGATGCCATGTTTCAGCTGAAACGCAATCACGCCATCTCCACTGCTTGTGGTCAGAAAAGAATCACTGGAGGTAATGACGTGGCACTTATGCCACATTTTCTGTTCTCAAAGTGCTGCGGCAGCTTTCGCTCTCCTGCCCCTCCCCTACCTCCAAGCCGTGCCAGCGTTGTTATTGCCCTATTAAAGCTGTGGGAAAACGAGGCAGGCAGAAGTCAGGATACTGCTATCCAGCATCTCGGGCATCAGTCCAGTCTCGGACCTTGCCTGTCTTCACCGCAGTGCAAAACCCACCATGGAAAAGTGTAATCTTTAGAGGGGTTATCCCGCTGCTCTGGCCAGGGTCCAGATCAATGAGAGATGCACTTGGGCTTTCTCAGATGCTTTCTTGCATTGCTGCTGGGGATGTTGGGACCAATGCTGGTCCTGCATGTCCATACAGCTCTGCTGGGTGCTCCATAGCAGCTGCTGCATTCCACCCCAGCAGTGAGTGAAATGATCCTTGCCCAGTTCACTTGAATGCTGGGAGGATTAACTCACTTACGATCCTTGAATGAAAGAAACTATTATTAAATAGCAGTCACATTTCATAATTATGTCTCACTTCAGCCAGATTAGGAGGGTGGATATGATATCCAGTCCCAGTACTGCAGCACTTAAACAATTTTCAATTAAATACACCTCAAATTGTTTTCCAGGCCCTACTTGCAGGCAGACAGTGGTTTATATCTTTACAGCTTATGCTTAGTTCCAGCTTTGAAAGCTGGGCTGCCCCACAATGCCTTGCACATAACGAGCAAATGCCACAGTGCTTTTGAAATGCTTCTCCCCTCAAAAAATAAATAAGGTTTTGTTTTTATGTCAGCTCTTACTGGCACCAGAGGCCATAATGATTCTTTCAATAGCCCATAGAACTGATTTTGGGTTTTGTCTGACATGGCCTCCTATTAATATTGCCTTTGCTGTATGTTCTTGGGAAATATGGCCACATTCCCTTTAAATTGCGTAATATGGCAGGCTGTGCCAAGGCTGTACTCGAATGGATACTGGAAGAACAGGGCCTGTGCTGACTTTCCATTTGGTTCTCCTCTCACTTGTACCAGAGTCACTCCGTTGACTGCGGCAGAGTTGCTCCTGCTTTACTAACTTGCTGAGCTGTGGACGTAACCCCAAGGGAGAGAAGCCTTGGGCCCTCAGGGCTGAAAAGGCAAGATATGAGAGCTTCCCAAAATGCTGCACGGATCTATAGTGATGGCCATCTAGAAGAAAATATTTTTTAATGCCTTTGTTGTGCATTCCAGGTACGTGCTGTGGAAGATATAACTCATCAGCATTATCTTTGCACCACAAATCTGCCAGTAAAGTCCCTGGAATTCATGCAGTTTTGAAAACTCTACTTCAAATAAAAAATTTGGGACATGCAGTACAGTGACCAGTGGACTTGGTGACTCTTCACAGGGGAAAATTCTTCTGCCACATTAAACATCTGAGGCTAGCTTTTGCCCTCATTTGCACACTTGCTATACCACTGGATGTCCGTTTTTTTTCTTATTACTTAGGAACTCGGGGTGAAATTTGACCTTGGACAAAGAGCTGGAACAAAGACTATGTCACCATGATGATTAAGTGGGATTTTTGCATAAACGTGAATTTTATCCTTTGTGGGTTCCTGCCACGAGGGAAATCTGATCCACAAGCATAGGCTAAAAAGAAAATAAATGTTCAAAACTGTAACTGCAACGTGGGTACAAACTGTCTGCACTATTAAAATTATTGCCAGAAAAAGATACAATAACTCTCTAATTTAGCCTGTCTTCAGATTTTCTAAAGAAGGTATGATTTGCTGTAAAATAATTAATAGGTGATAATCATCTTGCTGTCAGATCCTGGTGGAAGAAAGATTTTTTTATGATGAGAGCAACTATTTGGCCTTGACTATCTTAACTTTAGAAAAGCTGCCTATACTTCTTTAGAACTAAACGAGGCAGCTAACTTTCAGCTCCATCGAACTATCAAGAAAACTGCCTTTTAGAAAGAAAGCTCAAGAGGAAAGCATGGAAAAGACAACTCAGTGCTTTATCTAAAGGTTTGTCCTAACAACATTTAGGCAGTAACAGAAGAGAGAAGTCACGGAAATATATTGCATATGGACAGAAAAACCTACAGAGAAAATACTTTAAGTCTCTAGAATTTCTTCACATATGCTCTCGTTGAAGTATGTGCAATGCTCCTCATGCATGTGTTGTAGCAAAAGTAAATACGTAGGAGCTGTCTTGACAAGAAGTAGCCAGCAAGTCCTATGCAGCTCTCCACAATGGAGAGAAAAATGTATTATTTTACCTTTGGGGGAGGATTGAAGGGAGAGTAAAAGAGAAGGAGAGGGTGCTAATAACCCATAAAGGACTGAAAGACAGTCTCCAGGAACCTGCCTTCCTTGGCTTCTCTTCCAGAGCACTCCTGTGCCTGAGCTTTTGGCCTTTCTTAGCCTCCCAAGTAATTCTGGGCTTGTAAACCTGAAGCTTTCGGTGACAAGGTTGTTCAGCTCATTGCCAGGGTATTCACATGTGCATGGCACAATCCCAGAACCCAGAAGTCTTGGAGATTTTGCTTTCATGCGTAGATATTTTGGTCATGGTTCTCATGACTAGAGGCCTGGCTGGTTCTCATACAACTCTTCCATGTAGAGCGCTGCTGTAATACTATGTAAGGTATATACCTGGGGCAGGTTGGGGTAATGCTATACAGGAGGGCAGCAAAGCATCAAGGAGAAAAGAGCAAAAATAATGAGAAGAATCAAGCAAGACAGGTGAACCTGGAGTTGCAAAAAGCCATCTGTCAGGTAGGTAGCGGGCAGAGGTGTTTTGCCAGCATGCATGAAAGACACCAGTGAGAGTCCACTGAGGGTAAAACAATATGCAAAGGCTACGGGCTGAAGAAATCAGGCTTGCAACATTAACCAGTTCTGTAACGCATGGTGTCAACATGTCTGCAGAACTCCTTTGATTTATAGCTGGTCCCAGCCTTCTGATGCTTGTGGTAACTTGGGAGGACTAGAGGATTACACTGTATTTTGGGGGTTAGGAATCTCCCTGACAGTATTTCAGTCCAAATTACGCAGTCCCACTTGGCACTGTTCTAGCTTTAGCGTGCCATATTGCCAGGTACGCACAGTGCATTTTTTCCATTGCATAAAATGTGTTTGTCAGTCTAACTGCATAATTGCAGCTCGCTTTGTTTAGCTATTTAACACCTCCTTTAAAAGATTGTCTTCTGAGGGATTAGCCTTGTTCTTTATTTAATATGCGAGCACATCTGCATGCAATCTTACCTACTCATCTGAATATTTCGTATTGCTTTATACCCACTTGTTATATTATGGTAGTAATGCAGCACATGTAATAATTCCATGCTGTCATCCTACAAATTCTGGATGCTGCCACCCTTCCTTGTAATTACTTAAGTCATTACTTTTTTTCAATTTTAAGGCATGCTAGACATCTAATTCTCAGAACCTGCTTGCCAAAAAGGATTGAGAGAGGTGCCTACATCCAAATGCATTTGGATTCAAGGATATTCAGAACTTGGGTGCTTGGCCTAGACCATAGCAGGGACAGGGGTGGCCAGTGACGGATTTACCAAAGCTCCGCAGTTTTAGACAGGGAATTTTAGTCTGGGTCTATCAGAGAAATGGTGGACTTTATCTTCTAGAGCTACCAAGAAGTCATATCACAATCACTCTCCCATCTTTGTGTGGCAGCTTCAGTCCATGGAAATAGCCTGTATCAGGCAGGTAAGCCAAGCTCACAGTGATTATGGCAGCCCAGCATGCAAATATTCTTTATCTTTCTTGTTTCTCCTGAGCAAAAGCAGAAACAAGAGCTTTAAGTGATCCTGAAAACAGTCGATAAACTTTGGAGGTTCACCTGTTCTGTCTCTAAGCCAACACATCTCTGGGGGACGGTAAAGTTGAAGTACTCTTCCAAATCCTCTTATAGATGACTATTATTACAGCACCATGTAAAAGGAGTATCTAAGGATCTCAACAGAGCTCTCCTTGGGCACAGGATACTGCACAAATAGAGGCTGAGAGAGTGAGCTTGCCCTAAAGAGTGCAGAGTCTCAGTTATAGGATGAATAAGGTGCAAAAGCAGGGAAATGACAGATTTACACCACAGTCCGGTGACTGAGCCAGAGACAATCCTGCTCCCATAACCACCAGTTTTATCACAGAGGTCGATATGGCCCTGATCTAACCGGGATGGGAAGACTGGGCTGGATTGCGTAGCCCTGATGGTATCAGCTAACGTGGGATCTTCAGTCACTCTGGTTAATATTAATGGGGAAGCCATGCCCACAGAAGGGTCTGCACCAGAGAGCAGGCTGGCCGTTCTCTGCTTGCGTAGCTCCCTCCCGCACTGCACAGACTAAGAGACAAGCTTCAGAGACTGTCTCCAGCAGTCGTAATCTTTGGGGATTAAGCATGAGTGCTTTCCTGTAGGCATACGAAAAATATGTGTTCCTTCTAACCCACTTCCCACGAGTGTGGAGAAGCCCTGTTGTAAAGGATGTGGAGTTGTAAGGACATGGGAGCATCAGCAGAACAGATGCAAAACATGCAGAGGGTTTTTCTCCCTCTACATTTCCTAACCAACCAGCCAGTAATATCTACTAAATTATTTGCTGCATTATGGTGTTAGAATACATAGCCGCTTTGAAGATTTATGCTGCTATTACTACATACACACAGTCTCTCTTATGAGTTATTCCCAATCGCTTTATAGCAAATAAACTGAATTAACTCTGTCTATGTACCAGCAGATAATCCCCGAAATAAGCTTCTTAAGAACTGACTGTCATGTTGCTGGCGAATGCATCCAACCCTAAAGAAGATGAACAGTGAAAGGAGTACACAAGTGGGAAGTTAGACTAGCACCATCTTTAGAAGAAGCTAAATATGTGTATGCGTACAGGCACATGTGCACTCAAACATGCACTGCAAGAAACGCTGCCAGACAGTATTATATATAATCCTGGTTTTTAGACATTTATACTAATTACATCGATATTATTAAATGTCAATTTTATACTTTAAATATGTAATTGGATTACCAAAATACGTCCAGAGCATTAAAATGCATCAATCATCCTACTACCAGCTATTCTAGCTGCAGTCAGTGTTCTTTTTCAAAAAGTTGGACACTAATTGTTTCTGGTTATAAAAATGTTGACAGTGTCTCAGAGGGCCAAAGGTTAGTAGGCAAGCATGCCAAAGAAGATTACTTTATCAGACAGCATACTTACAATATAGAAATCAATTTTATAAAGGAGTTGGTTCTTTCAGCTAATTTTGGATGTAGGCTACTATGCCTTAACTTTCTTCCCAGCTACCGCATGCAGAACACCGAGGCCCCGGTGCCTTTTTCATTCTGAAAATGAAATTTCATTCCAACATTGCCTTTTTCATTCTGAAAATCCCATTTCATCACAATGGGGCTTTTGCTTTACAGCTTTTCTAGCAGAATAAAAGAGCTGCATCGTGTCCCCCCCTGCCCTGACTCACATGCAGCAAGAGAGACAGAGCACAGACGCCCTGCGCTCGGTTTGCCTGTCCACTACATATTGCCCCTGGTAGGTTCGTCTTTATCCCTGAAGGACCAGCAACTCCGAGGCCGAGGAGTTGTTCCCATAGCCAAAAGACGATAGAGATCTCGGGCAAAATTAACGTAACCATTGACAGTGCATGAGAGCTCACTAAATAGCAGCTTGGGAAGCATCCTCCCCTCCAGAGAGCGAGGGTAGCAGAAACAGACACCAGAAGATAATGCTCGAACAGGCTCTACTATGCTTTAATCTTCAAAAGCTACCATTAGTAAGCCAGAGAAGTATATTTACCCACAAGATAAACACCACAAGTTCGCTAGGCTACTATCCATTAAGCACTGAAATAACTCCTCTTTCTTTTAACTTTCCAACGGGAGCGAGGCGAAGCATCGCGGCGTGCCCGGCTCTCCCCGCCGCTGCTCCCCGCTTGCCGGGGGCGAAGGGGGGAGCAGGGCTGGGACGCAGCAAGCCCGGCCGGGGGCTGGGGCCGGGGGCGGCACGGAGGGAGAGCGGGGGGGGCCCGGGCAGCCTCTCCCCGCCGGCCCCGGGCGCGCTGCCCTCTCCCCGGGGAGGCAGCCGGCTCCGTCCCTCCGGGGTGATGGATGGAGGGAGCTGCGCGTTGGGCTGGGGCTCCGCTTTGTTGGGTTTCACCTCCTGATCCCTTTCCCTTCTGCTCTGCTGGACCGCAATAGCCAGCCCGGCTCCGGCTCCGCGGGTCCAGCGCGGAGTGACCCGCCGCGGAGGGGATGAACGGGGGGCGGCCCAGGGGAAGGCGAGGGAGCGACACTTCTCCGCAACAAATGCTCACTGTCGCGGGGCAGCGCTCAAAAGAGCCCCAAGCAGCTCGCTCTAAATAAAGCGGGCATTGCTTCCCTTGTATTTCCCCTCAGCAGTCGCCTTAGTATTATTATTATACTTCTATAGCTTTTGCTTTCGGACCTTATAATTATGTCACACAGCAAGGGAAACCGCTAGCATCCCAGCATCTGGTGTGCGGTTTAAAACTTTTGTTTCAAGATTTGAACTATTTATAGAAGGAAAACTTTGTAGGATAGTAATTTCCTACGGTTTTGAGAAAAATATGGCTACGCTTATATTAAAAGGATATAATTATTTATTTATTACGACTCCTTCCTCCTGTAAAAAAACCAAAAAGATAGCACTGCAATTTTTTTTACAAGCTATTGGTCACCTACCAGCAGACATACCCCGCCTGTGAACAGAAACAGGCAGCTCTGGCTATTTGGTTTAATCAATAGCATCCAACCGAATTAAACCTAACGTGCTTCCATAAATCAAGCGCCTTCAAAAATCGGTAGCCAAGGCATGTGCATTTCATTAAGAATTAAGAATGTAGAAATAGGCGTTTAGTTTCTTTTTATGGGTGTGTTTATTCCTACTTTTCTCCCATAGCGGTGGGTTATATTTTTCTATAGCCCACAGAAAATACACACACGCACACACGCAGAGGAACACACGCACACGTGCTTGTTTATGTGCATGTGCTCCCGTGCACGCAAACAGAGGGGGGAAAAAGGAGATAGAGAGATATAAATATCCACAGACTGTTCAGGGGTAGGAGCTCAAATTTTGCAGCCGCTGGGGTGCAAAAAGGTCTGAGCTCGGCACGGGGCTGGGAGCGAAGGGAACTCCGCAGCTGAGGGGAACGCGAGGCCGGGGACACCGAGGCGGGTGTTCCCCATCACCCACCAGAGCTCTCCCGAGCCGGGGTGAGCCCCTCTTGCCGCGGCCCCCGGGCAGCCTGGGCCCGACCCGCACCGCCCGCCGCGCTGCCCAGAGCTGCCCCGGGCCCGAGCCCCGAGCCCCGGCACGGAGGGGCGCGCCGTGCCGCGGGGCTGGGGGATGCTCAAGGGAGGGAGAAGGCTCCCGATTTTGAACCGGCCCCAGCGGCGGGGGTCCTGCCGCCCCCAGCGCCCTCCTCTCCCCGCCGCTGCCCCAGGGCGTGCTCAGCTCTCGCCCGGAGTGCGGGGGAGCAGAAGCCCTTGACAGCTCCCCGGCAGCCCCTCCGGGCTCCGGCCCCGGCCCCCCTCAGCACCGCGGCTGGCCGGCGCGGGGACCCCGGCCCGCCGGCCCCCTAAGGCGGCGCCCGGCGGGGACAGAGACCCGGCGGGGACAGAGACCCGGCGGGGACAGAGACCTGCCGGGGGACCTGCAGGAGCACGACGGCGGACGCTCTCTCCGCAGCCCGCACGGACTAAGCCCGGCCGCCACTTATCCACCGCAACGTTAGATACAGATATAGATATTAAAAAAAAAAAGAGACCGAAACTCCTTGCAGTCCCACCCACCGACTCTCATTTCCCCCACCCCTACCTCCACCCCCTTCCTCACAAGGAAAAGGTCCTGGAGCCAGCTCTAACGGCGGGACTGGAGATCCCTCCCGAGCCAAAGCAGCCGGCCAGCAAGCGCCTCCGCGGCCGGGGGGCTCTCCCCGGGGCCGCGGGGCCGGGCGCTCGCCGCCGGCTGCAGCAGCCCCCGCGCTCCTGGGTGTCTCCGCGCCAGAAACACGCTTCCCCCGGCGAGCGCGAAGCGATGCCCATCTCCGGTTTGGCAGGAGGAGGAGTCGGGGTCGGAGTCCCCAGGGGAGACGCCGGCCGCTCCGTGCCCCGTTGCCCCGCCGCCCTCCAAGGTGCGCCGCCCCCGCTGCGGGCACGCCGGGCCCCCGGCCCCGCCGGCGGGGCAGCCCCGGGAGTTACCTGGCGGTGTGCACCTTCCCCCGGGCCGGCTCCGAGCAGCAGCGCCGGCACCGCCGCCAGCACGGCACCTCCGCCGCCGCCACCGTCCTCCTCCTCCTCCTCCTCCTCACCACCGCGCACCGCAGGGAGCCGCCGCCCGTGCTGGCTTCTCCCGGCTCCCTCTGCTTGCTTTGCGCATTGCCCCTAGGTAGCTGCTAGCGGGGTCATTTCAAACAGTATTTTGAGAGAAAAAAAAAAAAAAATCTGGATCACTTACAGGTAACTCCCACTGGTAAGGATGAGGAAAATCTGAGGGTAATACACTGAGAGTAACACACTGCGAGATGAAAAAAGGATCATGGCTGAATCCCGTTTACACTCTTGGAGTTCGCTTCCTTGGTTATTCCTTTCTGGCCCCCCCTGGTCGTAATTCCCCACCCTTTTTGGTGTCAGCTGTGGCTTGAATCTGAGTTGGAATCCAGTCCCTTGGGCTTGGGGGGGCTTTGTCTGTTTGTTTGTTTGTTTGTTTGTATTGTTGTGTCTAGTATTCCCCTGGTGCTAATGCTGCTCCCTGTGCAGAGTATGTGCTGCTGCTGCTGCTCTCGCTGCTGCTGCTGCCTCTGGGCTCCTGCCTGTCATGTCTCAGTGGTTGGAAGTTGTTACAGTGGGTTCTCGTGTTGGAATGAGGATGGTTTAAGGGATTTGGATGGCAGAAAGTGCCTCTCTCTCTCTCTCTCTCCCCCTCTCTCTCTAACTCTCCTGAGACTCGGGGCTGCCATTGGGCAGTCAGTCACTGCAATCCGCCTACTTTTTTCTCTCCCTCTCCCTTTTTTTTTTTTTTTTTTTTTTTTAAAGGGGAGGATGACAATGGAGAGACACTGATCCAGCCCAGGCTGCGATGAATCCGTGCTCCCTGGCCGAGCCCTCTCCGTACGCCTGGCTCCGCAAGCGCTTCTCACCCGCTCCATGGGGCATTTTTAAAGCTCTCCCTCGGCGCTCGGCGGGCTCCCTGCCTCTGCCGTGGCACCCTTTCAGCTCGCCTGGGAGAGATCCTGAAGGAGCTGGCAGCTCCCAGCTCCACTCTCGGTTAATCGCTTTATTATGGGCGGCTGCCCCAGTTCCCCCGAAGGGCTCCGCCGTCCCTCCAGCCTCGGCAGGGGTTTGGCTCTTCTTGTCCCCGGTGTTGAAAATTAAGCTCCGGTTTCAGGGGGATCTTTCCAAAAAAGCGGGGGGGGGGGGGGGAAGCGTATATGTTGTCGTAGCCCGCCCGAGTGAGAAATAAAGACACGCACACTCGTAGCTTCCCGGTGAGAGGCGATTTGGGGTGCGAGAAGGGGAGGGAAAGGACTGGTGTGAAACAGCCGGTGCAGGGGGGCGAGCGGGGGGCGCAGCCCCTCGCCGGGGCGGCGGCGGCGTCTGCCGGCGGCTCCCGGCTCCCCGCACCTCCGGCCGCTCCCGCAGGAAGAGCTGGCGGCTCCTCTCTTCCCTCTCCCTCTCTCCTTCCCGAGAAGATGCCGGTCCGAAGAGGCGTTTCCCGGCAGGTTAGTTGCCTCTCCCCTGCCTTGCCCCCGAGCCGGGCGGCTCCTGCCCCTCGGCACCGCCGGGGCGAGGGGGTGCTCGACCCTTCCCCGCTCCGGCGGGCGGGAGCCCTTCGCCCGGTGCAGCCCCAGCCGTGCAGGAGGCAGCCGCTCGTCCTCTTTGCCTCGGTGGGCGCTTCTCCTTTTTTTTTTTTTTTTTTTTTTTCCGGGGGGGGGGGGGGGGGAAGCTTTAGTGTCGGGAGAGGTGGTGGAAAGACGTGCGCTGCTGATGCCGGGGTTAGGGTTTGAAAACGAACCCCGAAAGAGAAACGTGCACATGTTTAGCACAGATAATTTAACACAAATGCAGCCGAAATGAGCAAGAACTAGGCTCCGCAGTCTCCTCGGTCCGTAGCGTTTGTAAGTGTTCGTCTGGGGTTAATTGCCTAATGACTGCAGGAGTTTTCTTGGCCAAGAGCTCTTCCAAGCACCCTGGGAACACCTCCTCCAGTTAACCAGTCCCGGCACATGGGTGCAGCGCTCTCCGCGACACAACGAAATATTCCTGCAGATGGAATGGGAATTGCGGAATTGGTGTAAAAACGCTGTCCGCCGCCCCATGTGCGATAAAAATCTTCTCGGGGTTTGGTTTCATTTAACCACTTTCATCTCCAAGTTCAGTGCAGGCGCTGGGACAGTCGCCGTCCTTTCGAGAAACGCTAATCTCGATTAACAAGAGAGAGAAGCTTAAGCCTTTCAACGATTATTTACATCCCAGAACCGTCTTATTTATAATTCTTTAAGATTCTAAAATCGTCGTATTTATACTTCTGTAAGTGTGCGTGTGTGCCTGTGTGTGTATATATATAGGTAGACATATAGATGTGTATCTCCTATACCGCCCGTTCCCCTCAGGCACGCAGGCTGTGGTTGGGGCAGCTGTGCTGAACGTGAACTGGGAGAACGGGTAGCGACTTTTGATGTTTTATTTCTAGCATTTGTTCGGCTTCGGATATATTTTTAAACGTGCATCTGCTTTTAAAGATGTGCCTGGGGGAAAGAAGAAGAAAATTGTAAAAATGAAAAGTAAAGGCTGGCGCTGGAAAACTTCGAACTGGTGCTGGCAGAGTTTGACCCGGTCCAGCTGGAACGAAGGCGGTTTACCAATCTCCGCAATTTTCGGATCGAAGCTGGTTTTATCCACAGCTTAGCTGTGTAGGGGGAGGAAAGTTGTATAAAAGAAACCAAAACGTGCCGTTTCTTTTCGGGGAGTTAAATTTTATTCTAAAACCACGGGCCGGTTATTACGTCGGAAAATTAATAATGACGATGATAAGAATAACCTGCTAAATTCCATCCAAATGGTTTCTACACCTATGTCAGCCGGGAGTAGGGAGAAGTGCACTTGTTTTGTTGATTGAAGCCGAAGATGTTCCCTTCAATAAAATGATGTGGCACTGGAGGCAAGGTTGCTCTCGGTAACACCTAATATGGGCATTTCAGCATCTGTCGTTCCCTCTTCCACGAACACGTGTATTTCGCACAAAACAGGGGCAGAGCGGCGCTGAAATGGTTGCCGACACCATCCTCGGGCAGATGAAGCAGACCGGGCACGAATAAAGTATTTCTTTTTTTTTTTTTTTTCTTTTATCTCTCTGTTCCCAGCTGCGGTTTCTTTCTTCCCCCAGACCTGCGGAGTGTCCGGGAGGAGAGCACGTCGGGAGCCGGTAAGAGCTGCGGAGGTACGCCCGGTAGGCAACACGCCGCACTCCTCTCTGGTCGGAACCGGGTATTTCTTGTGGCTCACCGAGCTGCAAGCCGAGCGCCAGGGGCAAGAAGCCGGGGGCAACGATGAGCCGCTCGAAACGAGCGGATGCCTCCTTGGCGGGGAGGGCGCGGCGCGGCGGCGGCGGCACAAGGGAGGGCGCCGGTGGAGGGGCCGGGGCGGGCGTCGCCCCGCCGGGGGGACGGTGCCAGGCAGCCCCGCTGCCGCTGCCGCAGCCGCTCGGCCCGGGGCTCCGAGGGCGAGTCCCGCGGGTCTCCGCCCGGGGGCTCCCGGCGCTGCCACGCCGTGCCCGCCGTCGAGGCTCCGGGCCGGGCAGCCCCGGGGGCGGGCGAGGGGAGCGGGATTTCGTTGGCGTTTGCTGCGAGCGCCGCAAAGCCAAGGCGAGCTTCGCCCTCGGGGCAGGGAGCGGGGTCGGCCGGCCCGTTCCCCGCCGCAGGGTCGGCGGGAGCCCCGGGAGGGAGCGGCGTGCTCCGGCCTCCCCAGGATGGGCCGGGGTCGGCGCCCGCAGCCCTGTGCGCCCCCAGCTCCCCCCGGCTTTGCCGCAGGGGCACGGAGGGAGCGTCCCCGCCGCCCCCCGAAGGGGTGCAGGCGCCTTTCGTCGCTGCCTTGGGCAGCGCCAGCTCCCAGCGCCTGCGTCCCCCGCGCCGCACCGTGACCTCCGCCCCGCGGGAGGGGGGGTCCTCTGCCCTCCCCTGGGCGCTGCCCGGCTGCCCCCCTTCTTTCCCTCCAGAAAAAATAAAGAGGAAAAGGGTGGGTTTTGGCCCCAGAGCCCTGATCCGGGCACTGCCCGCGGCTCCGTCTTGCCGAAGGTCACATCCCTCATCCCCAGAGCATCCGCTGGGATTTGCATCTGTGGTACAGCTGTGATTTCTAACTTCCGACGTATCTATTAATTAAACTGGAGCCGAGTGTTCTGCGATCTTCGCAGGAAATATTCCTGTTTCAATCCTGCTGCTAGCCGGGCTCAATATTTGATGTGATCTATTTTCGCGAGGGGCTGCGTGGAGTCAGCAGGGCTGCAGACTCGCTGCGCTTCGCTGCCTGGGCGGAAACGTCATCGACAGAAATATCAAGGGATGCCTCACCTCACGCCTCTGCCTCCAGCAAACTCGGGGATAGGAAACAGAAATGGGAACGACGGGAATTCCCTGAGAGGGAGGGCTACCTGAGCGGGATCTTGCTCTCTCCTCCCAGCTGGACATAGCGGTTTCTTTAGGGTACCCTGCCATGTCACCCCTCGGGGCACCCCCGCCCCGTCCAACAGCTGGGTGAATACTTATGTACTGAGTTATTGTCTCTCCCCTCGGTCTCATGGTTGCCACTGAAAGTGGAGCTTTTAGCACGTTTTATTAAGACATGAACACGTGCTCCGTAGCGAAGGGGGAAAAAAAAAAAAAGCGCCTGCCAAGTCTAACCTCTTTGCTATCGCTGACAAAATGGCTCTCTCCTTCACGCTGCAAAATAAACCTAATGCACTGGAAGACAAACCACGTTTTATCTCACTTCATCTCCCCCCCCTTTTCTATGCAGGGCTCACTAGAAAAGGTATCATTACACTCAAAGGATATGGTTTCAACAAAATGGTAGTTCCAGTGGCTGATGAAAGAGGCAATAATTGCATCCCACATGCCTAGCCTAGAAGTAGCCCTGGATTTCAGAGCAAATTTCTCTCCTATTGTTCAGAGAAAGTGAAGTATCCTCATCGCCTCACAGGCACGGTGATGGATCTGATGGGGCTTCTGTCAGGGCTTTTACTGTTCCTGCTGTCCACTCGGTTTTACTCCCAGACTCAGCCCAATAGCGTTCTTGTGATTTTTGCTCTGAATCCCCTTCTAAAACAGCCACAATCAATTTCGAAAAGAGATCTGCCTTCCAGACTGTAACGTGTGCCCAATCTTCTGTTCCCTTTAAAAATAAAACCGCAGTGAAAGCGAATAGCAATATCATTACCCTTATTTTGCAAAGCATTTTCTTTGAGCTCGCCTGTCTCTCTGTGAGGGATGTGTTGTACGAAGTCCTCCAGCTATCGAAGTAGATGGGGTGCCCCCGTCATCGCTTCATTTATGGATACACAGCCTCACCAAATTCACTTCTCAACCAAACCCCTGTCAATCTGAGCCTGGAGGACGACGGAGCCCATCGCTGCCGACCACAGCTGCCACAAAGGGCGGCGCAGGTATGCGGCAGGTTAGAGGACGGAACCCCCCCTGTCTCCAGCAGGCAGGGGTTGGGGCTACCCCCGGCCGTGTGCGCCGGCCAGGGCAGGGGTGGACGCGGGCTCCTCGCCGGGACCGGGCAGGGGGCAGCGCGGAGGGCGCCTTCCGCGCCCCCTCCGCGTCCGCGCATCCTCCGCGGGTCGCCTGCGGGACAGCGCCGTGCTCCGCCGGCCCCCGCGGCGGCACCTGTGGCTGTGGGGGCGGGCGGAGAGCCCTGCCAGAAATAAATAAATAAGCAAAGACGCAGAGGGATGCAATCCGGCTGGTGCCCGCCGAGCAACCTGCAGGGGACCCTCCGTGGCTTTCCCCTGCAGCCCTGCCCTCGCTGCCCGCAGCGGGGGAGGGAGCGGGCAGCGGGAGCTCCCGGCGGGGGGCACCGACCCTGCCTGGGCAGCGCCGCTTCCCTTCTCACCCCCGAGGGGCCTGATTTACACCCCCATCCCCCCCCGGTGTAACCTTAACCCTCACTCCTGGCGCGCTCCCTCTTGCCCACTCCCCCCCTTCCCCCGCCGGCCCCCTCCCGCCCGGGCTGCTGACAGCGGGGACGGGGCTGTCCGGGCCGCGCATCGCGCCCGGAGCAGCGCCCGGAGGGGCGGGCGGGCTGCGCGGCCCCAGCAGGTCCCGGCGGGCGGGCGGGCAGGGCCGGGCAGCTCCCCGCCGGCCGCCGCGCCGCTGCCCGCCCGCTGCGGGCCGGGCCGGGCTGGGCCGGGCCGGGGTGCTGCGCCCCGCCGCGCCCCGCCGCGCTGCCGGCCGGCCCGGCCCGCCGGGGAGCTGCCCCGCTCTCCCGCCTGTGGGGGCTGCCCTGTGGCTCTCCCCGCTCCCCCCCGTATTGATTTCAAGGCAGAAAGCGAGGGGTTTCGGATTGAAACTCACCTTACGCATTCTAGATCGTTTAAAAAAAATCCCGCAGCTATGCAAAAGACAGGATCTTTAAAGAGTTTGTAGCTCGACAGGTAAGGACTCGGCTGGGGCTCAGGAATGTGGAAATTCAACTCAAGTCAGCCTACTGCGACGAGCAATATTAATAAGGGCATACAGGTACGGGGGGAGAGGCAGAGAGGGAGAAACTTGGCAACTAAAATAACAGAGCGATCTCGATCGCGGTGATCAAATACCGAGGAGCAAAGAGCGGGCTCCCCGGGAGCCCCCGCTGCCGGCCGGCCTGCGGGGCCCCGAGCCCGGCCCGCCGCCGGAGCCCCCACGCCTTCCCGGGCGCTTCAGCGCCGAGGCAGCCGGACCAGTTGTCAAGTTAATTTCAACACGTCCGTGTGATGGATAGAAACGCAAATTGTGTCTAGGCCTGCATAAAACAAATCCCCGAGTGCAGGTTCAGAGCAGGGATTCCCCTCCTCCCGCCCCTTTCGCCTTTTTAATACTTAAGCTCGGCTCTATTGTCCCAGCAGCAGCGGCTGAGTTAACTCTGTCAGGCCGCTTTTTTTTTTTTTTTTTTCCCCCCTTTCTGAGGGTACTGTACGCCAGAGATAATATTTAAGTTCGCTTAAGCAGTACAAAATAAAAGGATCCGTCAGCACCCGCGACCGGTTCCCTGCAGGCCGGGCGCTGGGCGGCCCCGCAGCCGGGCATCGCCCGCCGCGCTGCCCCGGGGCCGGGCAGGACCGCGGGCCTGCGCCGGGGGCTGCCGCCGCCCGGGCACCCGGGGAGGCGGGGAGGCAGAGCAGTAATCACCTCTTTTGCTTTTTTTTTTTTTTTTTCTTTGCAACATTTTGTTCACAACTCTGTAATAGCGTGACCCAAAAGCCAAGGAGATTTGTCGTGCACAAGGACTTACCCTAATTTGACATAGATGACTCCAAAGCATAGAAACACGTAGAAAATCCACTTCCGAAAGTTTCTGTGCATGATCTAGAGAATGGACTGAGCCATAAAAATTGCACAAAAAGTCGAACTGATCTTGTCGATTAAATCCCAGTCAAGAGCATTGCCGAAGCTACCCAGGAGCAAAGCCGGCCGAAACGTAAAAAATCAACACCGTGCAGATAAGCAGCTCTTCCCAGAGCCATGGTGACCGAAACCGGCTCCGATATTAAAGCTAAAGAGGGAGGGAAAAATAGAAAGAGCTGCTCAAAACGGTAAAACAAAAAGCCAAGACAGACAGTCTGAGGGAGAAAATGAGCAAGCACTGATCTTGATCAACTGCCTCATAGAGCCCTGAAGTTCAATGTGTTTTTACTTGTTCTGACTTCCCCAGGTAACACTACGTATCTTGCAATCTATGGCTCCAGGTAGGAGGATCTCTCTCTCTCTCTCCCTCTCCCTCTCTCTCTCCCCTGCTCTTCCCCCCACCCCGTATGTGTCAGGATCTAATTCATATCTTATCTGTCTGTGTGCGTGTGCGTGTGCGAGCTATGCGTGTGTTTGTATTTCAGAAGGCATGTCCTTAAGCCGGGGTGTTGGGGAAAACACATGAAACCTATCCAATAAGGGAAGTAAAGGACTCGTCCTCTCAAACCGAAGCATTTTTTCATTTCCTCTAGTATGGTAATGCGGCTGGATTTGCAATCTCTTCGTAAAAGAGATTGTTACAACTTCTTTTTCTTTCACCCCCCCCCCTTCTTTCTAATCAAAAAGAGGCAGGCGTTAGCCCCCCTTTGCTTACAGCTCCGTATCCTAAAAGGCGAGGGGTGTCTGCGTGTCCAGACTATTTCTCTTTGGCCATCCGACCCTGTTGCACACTTACAAACGCCTGTCACTAAATTTGATTTCATTTTCCACCGTAAGAAAACACTCTTCCTCCTTTACGAAGCAGATATACTTGGCTTTTAACACAAGTTTAGCATATTCAGTTTGCTGCTCCTAGGGAGATGAATCGGAGAGACAAAAACTCACTTTGTGTCCAGACACTAACAGTCAGGCGAGGCTTCCTTTTCTTTCCGTCTTTTCTTTCTTTCTGTCTTTTCTTTCTTCCTCTGTCTTTTCTTTCTTTCTTTCTTTCTCACTGATTTCTGAGCTGCTCAGTTGATTCCTGCGTTCTGTGGAATTATCTATTCCAGTCTACTACACAATGTGTGCCTGTCTGGAGGCATATATCTGCATGCATATGCACGCTTAAATAGCACTCAAATACAAGTTTGTGGGCTGTGGTAAGTTACATAGGTATGGGTAAACCCGTGCACCTATACCCACTTGTTCACATACATTTATATACATGTAGTAACAGTAAACATAGATAGCTCTAGGCATCTCTCAAAGAGAATCGGCTAAACGCACCCCAGCAAAGGCTGAAAGGAAAGCAGGCAGTGACAAGCAAGCAAAAGAGGCTGAACACAGAACTTCATCGTAAAGTATCTATCCTGACGGAGAAAACAAAGGATTTTTGGAAGCCCAGCCAGGCTGCCGTGGTTGAAGAGATGCAGTGTGAAATCGCAGGTCATTTTTAGATGACTCCCACAGCCACCTCGCCATCACCCGCCCAGCTCCCGAAAGGAGGGTCTCCTTGGGGCACGGCGCAGAGACCCCGAGCCGCTCCCGCGGCCGGGGGAGCAGAAGCGAAGCGGGAGCGAAGGGCCCCGCTGCGGGGCGGCCCACGCCGAGCCCCCGGGGACGGAGGGAGCCGGCCCGGCCCGGCCCGCCGCCCCGCCGCCCCGCCGCCCCGCCGATCGGTTTCGCTCTGCCTTTCGCCCCGCATTCCTCACGGTTTATTCTTTAATAATCAATGCTCCGGCTCTTGCGGGCAGCCGCCCTTCCTCCAGACCGCTTCTGCTACATTTTTCCTAATACTTAACCATGAACCATTTGTCCTTTTAAAATGCTGCGTTTTCCCTTCACGCTCTTCCCCTTGTATTTGAATGTCCTTTATTCCCCCCCCCCCCGACCCAAGACCACTTTGGGTCTGCATCCCCACTACTTTTTTAAGGATTTCTAGGTGAGACGAGGCCATGTTTCCCTGTTGCAAACCCATTTCTCCAAGACCCTCGTAACTTTACCCAGCGCTGCCACCCGAACTCTTTACCCAACACCCAGAGGGCATTCAAGATGCACACACACCCACACACACACACCCCCACACCCACACACACCCGCCGCCCTTTCCCCCCTCTTTTTTCCGGTTTTTGAAGCTTTTTGAAGGCGAAGATCCCCCCGAGAGCCCCGGGCGCTGCGGCGGCGGGAGGCGCGGGGACCGCAGAGGCCTCCCCTCCGGCCGGGCGGCGGGAGGCGCGGCGGCCGAGCCGTGCCCGCGGGCGGCCGGGCCGGGCCGGGCCGGGCCGGGCCGGGCCGAGGCGGCGGCAGCGGGCAGTGGCGGGGAGCCCCTGCCCCAGGCCCCGCCAAGGCCGGCGCGGCGCCCGGCCGCGGAATTGCGGGGCCGGGGCGGCCCCGGCCTCGTCCCGCGGGGTAACACCGCCACCCAGGGGCGGCGGGCGGCGGCGCCGGGGGGGCGGCCGGGCCGGGCCGGGCCGGGGCGGGCCGGGGCGAGGAGGGCCCGGGCGGCTGGGCGAGGGGCGGCTGCGGGGACTGATGGGGTGGAGGGGGCGCTCCCCGTCCCCGCCGGGCCGCGGTGGAACCATGAGCCGCAGTTCCCCAGCCCCGGCCTCTGCCCGCCCGCCCGGGCCGCGCAGGCCGGGCCCCTTGAAGGGCGCCAAACCCGTGTGGTGCCCGGGGCTGCCCGCCTCTCCGCGGCACCCCCCGCCCGCCCGCCGGCCCGGGCGTGGGTCTGAACAGCGGGGCGGGGGGGCACCCTTCCTCGCTGCGGGCTCTGCAAACCGGTTTGCCTACAGGAATTGGACTTCTGCTGCGCCGGGGAGATTAAGAAAGAGTGAGGGGCTCAGCAGCACAGCTGTTAATTGCTGTGTTACTTCTCTAAAGATTGCACGTACAGGTTGGTTTGCTTTTTTTCTGACAAACCCGGTGGAAGCGGGGCTGCCGGTCCGATGGCCTCGTCTCCTCAGTGGCTGTGTGCGATCCGTCGGGCCAGCCCGTCCCGCCTGCGGCTGTGCGCTAGGCTGTGCCGCCTTCGCCTTCCCCTGCAAACCCAAGAAGTTTCAGCAAAAGAAACTGAACTAGATTGTGTCTTAACCAGCTTGGAGATAGCGTCATTTTCGGGCAAAATCTTTTTCTGTTTTTGACCCTTACTCCACTGTTAACTTCAGCTAATTGATTTGAAGGTACTGGACTGGGGATAAATGATAGATTTTCCTTCCTTCAAATATTAACTATTGCTGAAAGCTTAGGCTGAGGATACCATTCTATGGTTCTATGAAGCTTAATAATTCTGTGATTTAAAAAAACCCAAACCCGTAGAATATTAAAACAGGTAATTCTTACATTAGTATTCAGAAATTCATATAGTTACTTCAACTTTATAAGCAAAATATGTAAAGCTTGCTAAACTACTTTAAACAAATACCACCTTAGTAATGCTAAAAGACTTCCAGAAAGCAAGGTAATATTCATAAATACAAGAGCGTTGGTAGATGTGGGTTGAAACCATTTGCTGAATGCTCTTCTAGTGCACAATCATCATTTTTTACTCATCCAAAATAATTGGGGTGGCAGGTGATATCGTCAATTGAAAATTCATTTTTCCACCCATTGACCTTCTGCTGACGAAGCTTAACATTCACTCCTCTCAACTCGCAGAAGGAAAGGTCATCTCTACCACACTGCTGCCTAATCCCCAAACCTCCCCATAGCCTTTTGATAAAATGGTTCCTATGATAAAATATTTCCAAGGCCCGATGGACTTCAGCTTTCACAGTCCATCCACTCCATCAACTGGGGAGGCTTTTCCTGCACCTAGGGATGAGAATCCGAGTGACCTTCAGAAGCCACCAGTCAGGCTGTGAATTTGTCTGACAGCTTAGTCAGCAGGAGGTAACTACCGGGTGTGCAGCTACTCACGGGTAACTTGGGTGTCAGGTCTCTTAAAAAAAGGAGATGACAGGAACGAGATTCACTGGCCGAGGCATGGGTTTCGTTTTATTCCAGAGGCACATCACCACAAGGGACACGGTGCTGTTAGTCTGAGCTGGGCTCCTACAGCTTGCAGGGCCTGACGGGCAGGGGACTCTGTCCCAGCAGGAGGAGCAATCCTCACCGTGTGAGGAGAGCCATACAACCTGCTGTGAAGCTCTGTAAATGGAAGCACGAGCAGTGCAGAAGGGGAAAGGAATTTTAAACTGCTGGTCACAGCTCACATCATCTTCCCTAGAGCTTATTTCCAAGCATAGTGTTCAAAATCAGAACAAATCCCGTGAAATTTCTGGGGAATGCAGACAACAGGCATAATTCCTCTGCGACAGGCTGCTTTACCTGCCTTTCTCTTCTTTCCGTACTGCTCAGATCAATCACAGGTAACTAGTATGCTTGTTACAGGTCCCAAAGGCTTAACTACAGGGAAAATCCAGCTGCATTTATCCCAGCCAGCCACTGTCTGGCACTGTTGCTCCACGCAATCATAGATGCAGGCCCCCATCTAACACTAAGAAAATAAAAGTACAAAAATGTTCCTCAGGGAAAATATACAGAGTATATGTGGTTGAAAAAGAAAGAGAGGAAAAGAACTAAAAGAAGAAAAATGAAAAGAAGAAGCATACAAGGGGACGTATCTTATACCTGACCAGGATCTTACACATGATTTACATGTTTTCTTTACAAATGTCTATGTTGTGTGTGTGTATATATGTATTTACTATTAGTCTTTAATATTTTGCATTTATGTTATCAGGCCTTTGCACAGGAAGGCGTTTCTTAAATGACTCTCTCGTTTACCCAACTGCTTCTAGGTCTAAGATGGCTGTTCTTCCTGAGAGACTACCAAACCCACCGTCTGCCTCTGGCGCTTTTTTGTTAGGACTCAGGATGTCCTTCAGTGAGCTTCTGATGCCGAGCCCTATTCTCAGTCGTCTGGTCTTTGAGCTTTGGTTCAGCAGAAGGGTATGAAACTCGTCTGATGGGAGCAGGCAAACGACACGCTGTTTATGCTTTTGGGGCATACACCTGGCAAGATGTGCAGCACAGCGCCCATTAACGGCAATAGAAAGTTTGCACCAGGTCAAGGTCTGAATCTGGTCTTAGATAGTGGCTATACTTTCCATCGCTACTCTTAGTTGTTCTCTCACATGGTATTATGCAAAACAGCATTTGTCCATGCCTTTTGTTGCCCCTGGCTTTCATTTATCTTCCTTCTCTGTTTTCCGTTCCCTGTTTCTCTCCCTCTTCTTCTTTCCTCTCTTTTACATCTCATTCCCTGGAATATGTTCTGCTTCTCAGGGTATCTTGTCTTCCTGTAATTCCTAAGCCTGCTAACATTTCAACAGTTTAACAGACACCAAATTACATGAATAAGAAATGTAGGAGTCCATGCTCAGTTGCTTCATGTATTTCACATTTTCAGATTAATCCTGGTTTGAAAATTTTCGTTTACTTTTTGTTTCATCAAAGCTGAGAGGCATTGTTCAAACCACAGAAATGTATAATTAAATACATTACACGTGTCTGGGGTACCACCATGAAATGGCATTAACAGACTTCATCACTAACTCCTCCCTTACTAAGTGGATATTTACTGGCTTTGTTGCACTGCGCTTAATACAATGTTAGATCTTTTTTCTGTTCTTCATGAGCTGTCTTTGACTATGTTAATCTGAAAGATTCTCTGCAGAAACAGGTTCAGCAGTTAAAATGGAACGTGAGTCAGCAATATAATACAGCTGCAAAAAAAAGTTAAATACTCTGAATAAACTGGCATGTTGTATGTACATGCTGTATGTGAACTAATCCTTTTGCTCTGTGCAGCAGTAGGAAGCCTAGACTGATGGATGAACTGTGTCTTCTGGGCAGCATACTTCCAGAAGGATATAGACCAACTGGAGGTGACCCAGAGGTGAACAACAGGAAGATGTGTAGAAGACATGATCCATGAAGAAAAGTTGAATCAGCTGTGTTTGTTTATTTTACAGAAATATGGACTGAGCAGAGAGGGGATAATAGTCTTCAAATGTGCAAAAACATGTTGCAAAGATGGCAAGGTAGGAAATTTTTGTCCGCACACACAGGGGATAAATGGATTTGAGCAGCATTTAGACAAAACTAGTTCAAGAATCAGGAAAAATCTTCCCGAGATTTAAGATCAGGTTAGGTAAACATCTACAGAAATTTAGTAGCCCAGGATCCTACTGCAGGCTACAAGCATCAAGGTCCCTTTCAGCCACGATGCCTATGACTCAGTGACTCTGCTTTCAGTCACTGTGCTGTGAAAATTCTATTCTCCTTCATAAAGCATGGCGAGATATAAAATAAACCTTCCCGACTTACTCTGAAAGAGTTTCAGAAAGCATCTAGCTTGACCAAAGGAGATGTAGTTTGTATCCACGAGTTCAGAGGAACACCCAAAGCAGTTGTCTCTAGGGAGTATTTCATAAAGTGACCCATTTCATCCTAATCCTGCAGTAAGAAGTGCTCTTACCGGTCATCACCAAAAAAAAAAAAAAAAATCTAATAAAAGGAGTCTTTGTACATTTCTAATTAGGTCAGCAATTCAGAGACGTAAGGTTTCAAACTTTAGGTTTTGAAACTCTGTGAACAACTTTCATTCCCTACTTCAGGTAATGTATTAAAGTGAGGCAACCTCATTGAACCCAAGTCTGCTGTTTGCCTAAGGTAGCCCTGCTGAGGCAGCCCAAATGAATGCAAACCAAATATTGAGTTCAGCAAGGTTTATACTGGAATCACGATAAAATAAATTTAGTCCTGTAACTTAATCTGTAATCAGCACAATCTTCTACTGTAGTTTTTGTGTTATTTAAAGAGGAATCCCTTCTCCTTTTCTAGGAGCCATTGTAGGTCTCTAAGTCAACAACTACCTATGATGCACCAAAGGAAAATCAGGACTCAGAAGTAATTTTTGTTGTGATTTACATGCTCCAGTCATGTTTTCTGATCATATTCTCAGAAATGTCCGGGTTCTTTTTTTCTAAAACATGTTTTTAGTTTTTTCAAACAATGAGTACAAAAGATACTACGGTGGTTTTAGATTACACTTACATCTTAAAATCATCTTTTCAAAAGCTAGGTGACTGAATAGTTTTATGATAGCCAAATGGTACATTCAGCTTTTTTTCCTGCCTATAGTGTGTTTATAACATTAAAAGGGAAGCTATACATTGTTAAGGACTCTATAAGAGAGAGTCTTTTTTCCTAACTGATCTTTTTCTGTCATAACCTTATGCCATCTGATGTAAAATTATTTTTGGCTTCTATGAGTTGCAAACCAATAAGCCTTGGTAATCGGCTTGCAAAGACCAAATCCAAAGTCTGTGTATTCGGCCTGATGTTTTGTCCCAGTGAAATGGCATGATTGTAGATTTCAAATACGACTTAGAAATTATTTGCATCACAGGAATGAACCTTTGCATCTCGCTAAGGCAAACAGCATCTTTGCCTTCGTTCAGACAGAGGGAGACACACACAGCATTTGTCACTGGGGCAGCATTCCCGTGTGGGTAAGGCCAGAGCAGCCACCGTGCCAAATTATGGGATGAGATTGTAGACAGAGGGCATGGCACTTTTCTACCAATGCTAAGGGGAGATTGCTTCCTTGCAGCAATACAAGAGAAACGTTATTGCCCTTTAATTACCAAACAGAAAACTCTGCCCGGCCCTACTATAGCCTTGCTGCCACTGCAGCTGTCCCCTCATGTGATGTTAGTTTCATCCCTATTACGTGTAGCTAGATTGTGAGTCTAGAGTTGCGGGCTCTTTTGATTCCTTCTTCAGGTAACCTTCTGCAGAGGTATTTCTCGTTGTAAGAAGCTGAGGCATCTTGGTAAGAATCGTCAAAGGTATACACTAGGAATACGCATTAAAAAAAGAAGTGGGAGAAATATAGGGGGGAAAAAGCATTAGTGATAAATAAAATGGTACAGTGTTCTCTCCTCCAACGGAGCCAGATGCCAACATTTGGAGCTCTAAGGTCTAGTGACATTTCCACTTACCCTGCCTCATCTCCATCCACCCATGCCCCTGCCTCCCTGCTAGACAATGAGAGAGAATTGACTCATTTCTAATTTGAGCAGTGTGGAGATTACTCACTTCTCATTGGCTTGACCACAACATGGGTGAGCTTACCTCTTTTTTAATTTATCAATATATCACTGGTGATGCAGCTTAATCATGTGAATCCTCTTTAGCAGTTTATCTTATTGCTTTCAAAGGTATTACTCATAATCTCTCAGATAAACCATTACATGTGTTTCTATCATCAAAAGATGATAGGAAAAAAAAAAAAAGATGCCGCTGTGGGATTGCCACCAGACCAGTAAATCAGCATTGCATTTAAGCATACAAAAATCTTGTAATTTCGCTAATTGCAAATACCAAAATCTTGTAACTTCACCAATTGCAAACAACTATATCAAAGCCTGCCTTTTTTTTTCTTTCTGATTTCTAAACTACATTTCCCAGAAATCTCAGGGCTAGAGCCAAAGTGCACATCCGTCTCTTGCTGTAACAGCTCCAGCTATCTGGTGCAGTCTCCTGTGAGGGAAACATCCTGAAAGGCAAACAGCAAGTGCAGAAAACCATATAACAGCATCTTTTTTTCTGCTCGTATCAAGAAAATATTAAACAGATTTCAGCAACCAGTAAGAAACTTTATGACAGCAGCCATATGTTTGGGTCCTATTTTATATTTTGTAATTGAGCTTTTAAACATTCATTTTTTTTCCTAAGAATAACTCGTTAAAGGACTTGATAACCATCTCTGCATAAAAATACAGGACTTTATAGGCTTTATTAGTATTGAAATTATTCATTTGTTTTATTATATACTGCTTACTATTTGGGGATAAATCTGTATGAATGGGTGCCCTCCTGTTTGGAATAAAAGTAGCATCTCTCAATTTTAGGTATGTTGTTTCTAAAAATTACTCTGATGATCCATATTTATATATGCTTGGCAGTACATCGTTGCCAGATTTCAAAAGCTAATTGCATGCCTTCCAATGCTTGATGTTTTTAAATAACAGATGAGATGAGAACCTCTGGATTTTTTTTCCATACATGTGAGATGCCAAGAAAAACTCCTAAATGTGATTCCCCCCTGCCCCCCCCCCCTTCTAAGAAAAGAAAACACATCTAAAATGGCTATTTTAAAAATGATCCTGATTTTTTAAGTAAATCTAATAATGGGAGTGGGGGGAGGGAGAGTCCAGGCATTAGTTTTGAAAGCGTAGGACTGATGATACTGATGTTGCCAACCTAAACATGAGGACATGGGTTTGTTTAGCTTCCTGTCTCTTCCACCCAGCCATCATCAAGGACCATCTACTGCTCTTACCCAGGAGGGACCATATTTCATTTAAAGCTACACTACTGACAGTGCTGAGATATATGTGCATTCATTAGCCTACTTCTTAAGAGTTCAGTCTATCGCTACTGTCTTAAATCTAAACAACCTGCCCCATTAAGGAGGTTTTCAGGTGAACAGGATGCCTAGTGAGTAGTTTTCTAAAGCTGTGTCCAACTAAGTTTACTACATTCACCCTTGTGTCTGTTTTCCAAAACATTTGTCCCTTTTACACTGATATTTTAATCTTTGCCTTTGTGCATCAGGTTTTGACTAACCTAGCTATGTTGTCACCCTGCAGTTCTATGGTATAATTGTACTGGATATATTAGCTTAGTTATACAGAAATGGCCAGACTTTGGAAACAATCTAGAAAAGTTTGCCACTCTTCCCTTTACAGTTTTCAACGATTCATCAAATAATGTTGTTTGTGTCATGTCCTCCCCCAGGTCACTGAGTTATAATGATCACTTATCTACAAATCTTTCCTACATTTTCTTTCTATTACAATGAGCCTCTCTTTCATGAGGATTAGTAGCAAAAGCTGCAGGATATTTTATCTGGCTGCAATTCAGCTTCATGTGGGGGTGCTCACATGCACCCTGCGGTATTTTGTGCAGTTATAAGCAATTTATGAGATGTTTAAAAGTGCATACTTTAGTTTTCAGATTTAACTCTTTGCTTGAACCCAGTGTCTGATTAATCCCAGTACAAGATTTCTGTAGAGACCAGGGTGACTGCCTCTACTCTTTTATCACCTTCATTGGAGCTGAAGGTTCTGAGCATTTTTTTGGATGCAGCCCTAACATACCTTATATGCATTATAAAAGATGTTAAAAAATTATTTCCAAACTAAGCACAGGCTTACTGAGGAAGGGCCCAAAAGGGCAGTAGCTTCCCCATTATGCCTTCCTGGTGTGACACCTGCACTCCTGCATTACCTGAAATCATCATGTGGCCGCCATAGCCCCTGTCTCCCCGCCTCCGCCAGCGTGCTCCCTGGAAGCTGCAAAGCATGAGGACAGGTTACCCAAGGAAGCATGCAAAACAAATCTTGTAAGACACTGGGCTGGCAGATGCTGGGCCTCTGTGATGCCATCCATGGTGGCAAAACATGTAAATCACGGAGCAGAAATCAGTTATTCAACGACTTCAGCAAACAAAGTCTCCATGACCCTGCCTTAGTACAAAGCCTTCAATTCTCTGTGGCTTCTAGAATCAATTTATCTTTCTGCTTGTTTAAAAGAAGGGGGAAAATAAGTATAGGTGCCACTGTGCTTGTACCTGTGCACCTGGACCTGTGCCTCCAGAAAAGTGAAGAATTGGGGCATCTTTGGAGGAAGTATGAACAGTCCCTGAAGGATGGACAGGTTTCACACCAGGGTGTAAATGAAATTCTTACAGTTCTCTTTGGGTGCAGGCAATGACTTTTTTCTACTCGTTCCTACAAGGGTGTGTGAATTGGAGACTAACTTTGTGACCTTTACGTGATACTATTATATAAACATTAAGAATGAATGCTGTTTGTGGTAGTAGGAAATGGTGGGGCAATATTATCTGTCCATGGAGATTTCTTGTATGAAAAAGAGTAGCTGTTATGTAGTTATGGTCACTCATAGGGTCCTAACCAAAGAAAATGCATCAATGTAAATGTAACGTAATTCACACCAGGAAATATTTTGATATGGTCTCGGTATATATGACAATACATGTAAGCCAATGATAATTCTTCCTATTTGTAACGGCTGTCTATTGTCTGATCTAGCTAAAGAACAAACACAATCAAGAATCTAGGAATTCTGACTGCTAGACTGTCTAGTTTCCTCCATTAATCTATCAGACATCCTCCTCCCCAAGCTGGCACCGCAAGACAGAATCGCTGATTACCAAGCTTAAATGGTTAGTCCTCACCATCCTTCCAGATCCAGAGTCAAGCCCTGAAATCTAGTACCACTCTGTGGGATGTTCCTCACCGCTAGACATTTTGTCTGCAGGATCTCTGGATGCAGGACAGTTTTACGCTGAGTAAATTATTCCCTCTAAACTGATAGAAAATTTTATTCACAGCATCATTATGGGCTTGTTTGCGTGCAAGCCAGAGCTAATACGGTCCTTTGCCTTTTGCTCTTTGATTGGTATAACAAGGATCTTTCATACAACAGTTGATTGTTACGCTATTGTCTACTGAGTCTCCATGAGCCGTAAACTGAGAACGTATTTATTGCTTTTACCAAACACAGTCCCTTGGCTAAATCTCCTTACTCGTTTTTTTTCATTCCTTTTTTTTTCTTTTAGAAAGTCATAACTTGGTTTGATTCTAAAGGCAACGTCGTGCTTTGACTACAGACAATGTCTCTCACAGTCAATGGAGCATAAAGGTAAGGGGAAAAGCCCTCTTTTGGCTGACAGCTGTAGGCGTCCATTTACTTTTGGTAATTAAAAAAAAAAAGACATGCAATTTTCTAGAAGTTTCTTTTTAACTTTCCTGTTGTTGTATGGGTACTTTTCCTTTGTAATGTGGAAACGAAATCTTAATTGTCTGCCATTCCTTAGAACTGCATTGTGTCAGCTTGTGTAAAGATTGCCCTATTAATAAATCTTACTTTTTTGTGTCATAATACAGAGCAATCTGTTTTCTATATGTAGCGTAAGTATATGCTTTGGAAGAATTCAATATAGGACAATAAGTATTCAAAGGGCTATAGGGGTGGCTATTATACCTACTTAGACATTGACAAAAAAAGACTGTAAGAGAACAGAAAGTGTAAGGTAGTAATTTCCAGAGAAATTGGGAAAGAACAGTGATATAAGAGAAAAATGGTGTGCAGAAGAGAGTCAGCAGACAGTGAAGAGAGATGCGTTAATTGGAATAGGAGTGAAGGAAAGAAAGATTTTGGAACCAAACGAAAGAGAAGCACTTTGGTAAAATGAACCATTGTATTAAAAATATACAGGAAATACAGCATTTCTTTGATATTTCTAAAAATTTGTTTGTAACTCAACAACTATATTTTGAAAACAAAAATGAAAGCTGGGTTCAAGAGCATAATCCTGCAGTATATGTAGTATTTCTGGAATCCACAAGACCCTGTTTCTGCTAATAATTTCCATGGCTATAGCTCCCTTTTTGAAATTAGGATCTGTTACCTCTCCTTCAGACCTGTGTGGCTTCTCTGATGGTTGTCTTTGTAGATGCTGATAAACCAACTCAATTCCAGTTGTTTTAAATGTATTACATTGTTTGTCTGTCAAGGCATCCTGCTGATAATGTAGTGAAATAATACAAGCCTTACCCATAGAAACCTAACAATTGGCAAGCGGGCGCCTCCTGCCTTTTAATTCTTTGTCACAGGTTACTTCAGCTAGTCATTGTTCGCATAGTTTGTCATGACATTGAGGAAATTTGAGTATACTGAATTTGACATGCCTAGTGCTAGTCTTCACTGAATCACTGGCCTACCGAAGGACTTTGTGTGAGTCACTTCCATCACTGCGCCTCCTGCCTCAGCGAGGAGACGGGGACATTCATCCTAGTTCCTTCTCTATGTGCTTTGCTACCTGCTCATAGTGCTATGAAAGAGCAGTGGTATTAGTAGCAATGCAAAAGCTAAACAGATCGCAGTAGATTTGGCTGATACAAAAGAAGCAATAACAAAGCCGAAAGATACAAATATACCATCTTCTTTGGATGTTTGAGCCAGTTTTGCAGAATGGGAAATGCCAAAACCGTGAGCCAGACTTTTGTCTTCATGCCTTGCAAAAAGCAATGGGGATGTTTTGCTGTTATTAGTGACAAGACTATTAACAGTTTGTTACATAAAGGGCAGGATATTGGCCACTCTTGCACAATTTGTAATGAAGGCACTTCTGAAGAAGTCATCTGTAGATGCTAGTGACCGCATCTGTTGTTGCTCCTTATAGGGAATATCACTGTTGGTGTTCTCACCTAAGAGGCCTTCCTTTCTTTATCTGTTTGACTACTGATATGGTTGAAACAGGGAAAAATTACCATTTCCTCCCAGGGACAGAAACAAGTAAGGAGATCAGGCTTATCTTGTTGAAGACACCATAAGTATCTTGTGAGATATGCTGATATTCCCTGAATCACTCTCGGCTTGTTCAGGGAATTTTGTGGAAGTACAAGGCCTCTGCTTTCAGTGGCCATTTCTACTCCCTTCATAAACACTGGATACTAAAATAATGATTTACCTATCTTTCCTACGAGCACTGAAGTTTACAGAGACACTGGAACATGCTTCCTAGAGAGGTTGTTGATGCCCCATGCCTGTCCGTGTTTAAGAGGTATTTGGACAATGCCCTTCGGTCAGCCCCGAAGTGGTCAGGCAGTTGGACTAGATGATCGTTGTAGGTTGTTTCCAACTGAAATATTCTTTTCTCTTTTCCTTTCTTTTCCTTTCTCTTTTCTTTTCTTTTCTTTTCTTTTCTTTTCTTTTCTTTTCTTTTCTTTTCTTTTCTTTTCTTTTCTTTTCTTTTCTTTTCTTTTCTTTTCTTTTCTTTCTTCTCTTTTCTTTTCTTTTCTTCTCTTTTCTTCTCTTTTCTTTTCTTTTCTTCTCTTTTCTTTTCTTCTCTTTTCTTCTCTTTTCTTTTCTTCTCTTTTCTTCTCTTTTCTTCTCTTTTCTTCTCTTTTCTTTTCTTTTTGCTTTTCTTCTCTTCTCTTCTCTTCTCTTCTCTTCTCTTCTCTTCTCTTCTCTTCTCTTCTCTTCCCTTTTCTTCTCCCTCCCCTTCCCTTCCCTTCCCTTCCCTTCCCTTCCCTTCCCTTCCCTTCCCTTCCCTTCCCTTCCCTTCCCTTCCCTTCCCTTCCCTTCCCTTCCCTTCCCTTCCCTTCCCTTCCCTTCCCTTCCCTTCCCTTCCCTTCCCTTCCCTTCCCTTCCCTTCCCTTCTCCCTTCCCCTTCCCCTTCCCCTTCCATTTTCCCTTCCATTTTGCCTTGCCTTGCCTTGCCTTGCCTTGCCTTGCCTTGCCTTGCCTTCCCTTCCCTTCCCTTCCCTTCCCTTCCCTTCCCTTCCCTTCCCTTCCCTTCCCTTCTATTTCTATTTTATTTCTCAGTATGCAAATAGTCTGTATGAAAAAATACTTTCTTTTCTCAGTTACTTAGAGAAAATGGAAGAGTCAGATTCAATTCAACCAAGATAACAGCAATACTACTACGTAGATATATCTAAGGGGAAACAATTCAGGACGATAAAGGTATACCGTTGATGCAGAAACAATTTTCACACAGTGTGTTTGTTGCACTAAGCACAAAATATAAAAAAACCCAACATACTAAACAAGTTTCCTTGGACCTTAACTTATACAGGGTATCCCTCGTTTTACTCAGGGCTCGACTCCAAATAACTGCTTTAAGGGTAAACCATTACTCAGAGGTAAGAGCATGAGAATGGATACACAGTGTCAAAACACACTCCGGTTTATGCACCAGTCTGGGTTTTGGTGTTGTTTTTTTCTTTTTTTTTCATTTGAGCATGATTCGTTGAATAAAAACTTCACACACAGAGAGAATTCTCATGGCATAAGACAAATCTCCAGCTATGTAAACCTCAAGTACTCATTTAAAGGAGCTCACTTGCGTTTCTTTTGATATGTCTACAACTTTCCATTTCTCTTCCTCCAGTTGTTATTGTTTTACCACTCTCTGTGTTCTGCATCTGGGTTTACAAGATGCTACTGACCACAAGAACCAAATTTAATATCCTCTATTTGGATTCCTACCAAACCACAAGACCATATATTCTATTATTTTTTTGCTAATTTTTTCTGTCTCTCGTTTTTTCTTTTATGTCATTCTCAGTCTCCTAAGAACAAGCCCAACTCTTTCTGTGGTGCTACACTAATGTAACTGAAACTCAGATTTACCCCTTAGAAATTGAAACTCCGTTTCTTCTGTTGATACCAATAATACTTTTTCCACAGACTTCCTCATTCTCCCACTATTGTTTTATGTTACAGCAGAATATTATTCTAATTCAATCATTTTTCAACCAATCATCTAATACAGTCCCAAAGTGGATTAGCCAGCAGGCACTGGTAGACTGCACATCCATCAGTTGACAGCTACAAAATCACTGGATAATTAAATCCAGAGAGAGATCCAGAAAGGGAAGGAACAATTCATTTGTCTCCTACT
Source organism: Platalea leucorodia (assembly GCF_965183815.1). Classification (NCBI taxonomy): domain Eukaryota; kingdom Metazoa; phylum Chordata; class Aves; order Pelecaniformes; family Threskiornithidae; genus Platalea; species Platalea leucorodia. The sequence continues at coordinate 49,274,935 of NC_138826.1, read as the reverse complement.
TCTCCATCTGTTGCTGTTCACTCCATACAATTGAAGATCAGCTCCTTGGCCTTTCTTCTTCCAGCCACCCAAAGCTGGAAGTGGCTTCCACCCCAGGGCAGGAGAAACAATGCTTTGAGAAACTGAATGCGACATAAGGGAGAAGAGGAGATGTCTGATCCCCCCACTCCCTTTTGTCCCTAGGCAGGAAGTTTCTTCAGAAGTCACACCAATACTACAGTATCTACAAAGGGATTTGCACCATGATGGTTATGTTGATGTAACTACAGCACAGCATGCAACCCTATGGCTTGCAAGTCACAGTGTGGGCATTCTGTAAACCATCTGTAAACTGTCCTAAAAGCAGGACAATATATGATACCTTACCGTTATAGTGAAGTAAGTAGAATGTCATAATTCCACTACTGAGTGCTGATGGTTTTCTCCTTTGTGTGCATTTTTACGATGGGCTTTTTTTTCCCCCTTCACATTTCATCGTGTTTTGACAAAATAAGGGGGTGAATCGGATTTTTTCGTGAGCTTAATTTCTCTCTTTCTCTCTCCTCTCCTTTCCTATCTCAAGTAAATGTCAGATGATGCAAGCATGCAGGTTTCTCTAGTCATGATTTCTTTTAATCATGTTCCTTTTCTAAGCAGTTTTTCTTAGATTGCAGAAGTTATCTTCAGAACAAAGAATGAGCTTGAACTTGTACGCTCTGTTTATAACAGGGTGTCTTCCTTCAAGCTGGCTGAAAAACACTATGACAATACTAATGCTGATTAGTATGAGCATTACTATTTCTGTTCTTTGAGAAGGCTGTTTACTATATATAGTAAATTTATATTAAAAATATATATATACACTATATATAGTAAGCTTACATAAATTTATATTTACTATGCTCATTTTCTATGAAATTAATTGCGTTACGGTGTTTATCTAACTGAATGTGATCGGTTATAAAATGTGTAGACTTTTTCCCTGCTGTACCGGTATCCCCCATGCTGTCTTTTCCTTCTAACATTGTCAGAACTGCCATGCTGCAAATGCTGCTTAATCACCAGTCCCACCAGTGAGTTGAAAAAAATAAAACTTCAATGAAAGTAAGAAAGAGGTCCGTTTCTCCTTTTGGATATCTGCCAGCAGATTAGTTGGTGGGGGAAAGGTGGTTAGGGTTTGGGTTTTCCTTTTCCTGCTTTAAGGAGCAGCTGTTGAGGGAGGCTCGAGGAAGCTACTTCGGTAGGAAGAAGCAAAAAGGTTTCGTTAGTTGCTGTGTGTGCATGAGACAGACGCTGTAGCCCATTTTTGTCAGTCTGAAGTAAAATAGCTTTTTTAATGGCGTGGACCCCTCCCTGCTGCCCAGAGGGTGCCTCGAACAATTGGAGTGGAGCGGGAATTCCGGGGGGGAGGAAGATGAAAGAGCCACGAGGCCTCCAAAGGACTCGGCCTGCCCATTCCACAGACCTCTAGCTCTTGTCCTAATGTTTTAAAATAAACCTCTGGCATTTAAAATAAACCTAATTTTCTTCTCCTTGGACCACGAATAAAGTAACATTACTCCTTAACTCTTCAGATCCAGCTCTTTTGACAGAGGCCTACAACAACTCCCTTTCTCCCACTCCAAAAAGGCGTTTTGTAGGGTATGGCTTTATTTCTTTAACTGATCGAAAGGACTCGTGATTAAGCAGCACCCAAAACAGGCCAGTCCAGACATCTTGACCTTAAAACTCGCCGTACCTTAAAGCCAGAAGCACCGAAGCGATCGACAGCCTGCGAGCGACCCCCGAAACCCGCACCGGCCACCTCCCCGCCGCCTCACACAAGATGGCTCCGCGGATGGCCCAGGGCGGGATGGCAGCAGGCCGCGCCGCCGCGGCGGCCTGCCAGGGCTCCACCGCTCCCTGCCCTGAGCCTCGCTATTTTCAGGGATTTAAGCTCAGCTCTGCGTTCAAGTATCTTAGTCTGAAGGGTCAGGAAAAGGTATTTCGTAACAAATTATGGTTCTACTGGAATAAGTCGTACTAAAGACACAAGAACACTTCTGTATCTGGAAACTATACAAGTATAACTGTAGCTTTCAATAAGGGATGGCTGATTGAAGTATCTAAGTGTGATTACAGCTGCAAAAATTTTTTGAGATGTAAATGTTGGTGTTATTTTGTGGTACTTCTGACAGCATCATTTATTAAATGACACAGTGCAGCGTTTATGTACAGCAGCTGATCTTCTCCACGTTACGGTCTGCCACCGCTAGATTTGTGTGCTTTGGCACCCAAACCGAGACACTTAACGCCATTTCGGTGGCCGGGCACCCGCAAAGCCAGAGGGAAGAGGGCAGCTAAATAAAGCACCGCGCTGTGTGACGAATGCAGCGCCTTCCCGGAGGAGACAGACCCCCGAGGGCACCATGTGTCACCCCCGACAGAGGCCAGCTCAGCTTTACAAATGGTGGAGTCAAGGGCCTTCCTCCAGCCTCTCGCTCCTGAGCTCCCTCTTCCCCACCCGAAACAGGCTCCCAGCTCCCCGCTTCTTCACGGCGCACGCTGCGGTGCGTCTTTTTGGGCGCATCACTGCAAAAAAAGGAAGGGGACGACGAGCGCTCGATCCTGGCGGAGGGCATCCTTCTCTCTCGCAGGACAGCGAGTCGTGCCGGCTGACCGCAGCGGTGCTGCAATGAATTGCCTTCCTGCGTTTATGCGGGGCACGAATTCATCCATACCCCTTTTTACTTCCATGAAATCCCAAACCATTATCATACCTTAAAATAGTGTCTCAGCGCATGAACGCAGTGTCAGCAACGCTGTACGTAGCGTCAGATAATCTTTGCTTTTTAAAAGTTAACTTAGAATAAAACCTTGATTACCTGCATAATTAATCCCCATTCACAGGAATTTGCATGCCTGAATAATTAAAGAATTAGGGCCTAAAAATGAAAAGCGAGCAAAGCCTGCATTTTTGTACTTGAAAAGCTACAGCGGCAATCATGATAGTTCAAAGCACATAAATAATTCAAACTGAGCTTCCTCGCTTTTTTTTTTTCTTGCGGAGATCCTCTTAGTGCTTCCTAATTAAATGAAAATATTTTATAAGCCATCATTTTGTGACATCAGAAGAATGTTTTAAACTCTGGATTAGACAAGCTGGATTTACATTTTTGGTATTTGCGATCTGATATTTGCAGCCATTTAATGGCACTATAAACCACCACAAAGTGCTGATAAATTGGGCACGTACTTTTGAAATGAATGAAAAAAAATCCACGTTGTTCTCGTCCGCTGAGTTTAACTCAGCTTTTAATTTTACTCGGCAACTCTGCCCTTTTGCCTTAGGACGCTCAGGCAGTAAATAAAAGCAATTTGACAAAATCCTGACAAAAATTGTACAGCAGGTGCGTGTGGGGGGGAATATATATTGTAGGATGCCAAATCAGCTTTGAAAGATTATATTTTTCCCTCACAAAAGTGTGACATTTTCCATTTTTAACTGTAACCGTTTCCCGCTGCTGGCCCGGTGCGGCGACCCCGGCGGGGGGCGGGGCCACCCGGCGGGGGGCGGGGCGGGGCGGGGCGGCGTGCTCCCTGGGCGGCAGCAGGGGGCGCCCTCCGCTCGCCGCAGGCAGCGCCGGCCGCTGGCCCAGCGCGCGGAGAACGTTCTGGAAGGGGCTGTTTACGCCTGCCGCCCGGCGGCCCGGTACCCTCCGTCAGGGGCCGAGCCGCGGCGGGCGGCGGCCTGGCCCTGCCGACCGGGTGCCCCCGTCACCCCGTCCCCAGCGGGTTCTGACTGAGCACCGGCTGCGGAGGGCAGGCGCGGCGCCAGGCGGGGGGCGGGGAGGGGCGACGACACCCCCCCAACCCCGGCGGTGTCGCCGCTGCGTGTGGAGACGCGGACCTCCAGGGGCCGTGAGGGGCCGCGCAGGCAGGCCGGAGGCGGGCCGGAGGAGGCTCGGCGGGGTACGACAAGGCCGTGTGTAGTTGCCGTTTCCCGGTTAAGGGTACGGGAGGCGGGCGGGGGAGGAGGCTCGCCCGCTCCCCCCTTGCCTCGAGGCTCGGGTCGCTCCGGCGCCAGCCCGGCCCCCGGTCCGCCTTCGGGGGCGGAAAAGAAACGCTGCGCCGCTCCTCTCGCCCGGGTTCCCGCGCCGCCAGCCGCCGTGCAGCTGCGGAGCGCTGGCGCAGCCGCCTCGGCTCGGCCCGACCCCGGCGGCAGCCGCCCCCCATCCCGCCCTCCCCTCGCCTTCCTCCATTTTCTGTCTCCGCCCCTCGCCGCTGCGGGCGTTGCTCGCTGTCCCCGGCCGCCCCGCGCTGTGCGTGCCGGGGAGCGCAGCCGCCCGGCGGCAGATGTCCCCGTCTCCCCCTCCCCCGGCCGCACGCCCGCCCGGAGCCCGCCCTTCTCCTCCGGGCCGGCGAGGGGAGGGAGCGGGCTGTCACGGCCCCGCCGTGCCGCGGGAGGGCGGCGGGGCCCGCCAGGTGCCGGCCAGCGGGACCCCGGGCTTGCGAGGCAGAGGCCCGCCGCCCCCTCGGCCGTAGGAGGGGGAGGACCCGACGGCAGCGCGCAGACATCTTTATTTTCGGTCCTACCCCCTCCGCCGGCTGGGTGACAGGCTCGGGCTTCGATTCCTGGAGGGCCCTGCCTGGAAATAAAGACTCGAAAGGGTTGCGATTCTCCTCTTTTATTAATTTTTTTTTTAATTTTTCGGTTCTCTGAAACTGCAGCGCTCTCGCTGAACGGGCGCCGTGCGGGGGGGGGCGGGGTGCGTGTGTGTGTGTGTGCGCTCAGGGCTGTGGTTGCCTGCCTGTCTGTCAGTCTGTCCGGGCGGGAGCCCCGCGGCGGTGTCGCCAGCCGAAGGGCGGTCGTACCCCGCTGCTCTCCCCCGTCTCCCGTCGCCAAGCCCGTGCGGGAACCCCGCAGGCGGGACCGGCCTCCCCGGGCCGGGGGATCACCTCGCTCCCTCAGCACTTGCTCGGCTTCTCCGCAGCCCCCCAGTTAACGCTTTCATCGCGGTTCGATGTACTCCTGTCCTCCGCCGGCCTTCTTAATGCGCAGGAACCGGGGCCTCCGTGGTGGCTGCTTAAAATGGCGAGGATGGCTGCGTGCTGCCCGTGCGGAGCGGCCGGCCGTTCCCGCTCCCGCTCCCCGTTCGTTTTGTACCCCCGTATTTCTAAAAAAATGACCAGAACGCGAACATCCAGCGTGCCCCGGTCCGCCCTTTGCCTCCCGAGTAACTGAACGCGTAATACCCAGCGGCCCCGAAGTGTATTTTAAAATCCAGGTTGCTGACATCATACCAAGCCTTTCACAGTACGTGCATTGCTCCCGTCTCACAATTCCGCAACGGGAGTTTGTCGCTACCCCTCCTGAACCCTGCCGTTTTCGCTGTTCGTGAAGAGGAAGGCCGGTCCCGGGACTGAAAGCGTTCCCCGCTGCCATCGTGCGTCTTCGTTCTGGCCGCCGGCCCCGCGGCCGTTACTCGCGAGCAGGGCCGGTACCCGGGGCCCGCAGCGTTACGAAATCACCCGGAGGCACTGTGTGGAGAATGGCGCGGCCGTATTTCATCACCGCGGCTTATCCTACTGCTTAGACTCACCCAGGGATCGTTCTGCTTAATCCGTTTTACGCAGCGCTGTGTAAACCAGGCATGAAGGGAGCGCCTGGCTAGAGAAGCTGCTTCTGTGAGGGACTTTGCAGTACCTCGGGTCCCATCCGTCCCCGCTACACTTGGAGGTGCGGGGTTTTAATGCAGCAAATGTCAGTCCGAATCTCTCGGTCCTGGGCATCCCCCCCGTCCAAGCGGGCGCTGTGTGGGGACGCCGTGCGCGGCCTAGCGCCGGGAGAGGGGTGGCTGCCGCCTGCGGGCGGGGAAGACGGCTGCTTCCCCGGGGGAGCGGCGGCCCGGCAGCGGGTCGGTCGGTCGGTCGGCCGGGGCACGGCGTGCTGCGTTGCTGACCGCCCCTCCCAAGCTGTTATTTGGGTTTGTGGGTTTTTTTTTTTGTTATTTTTCTCTTTGCTTTACTTTACCGAGATCTCAACAACGTTTCGAGTTTCGCTCTGCGGTAATTCTGTTACCTGTTCCTGTGGCTAATTTAACGATCAGGGGGCGAACCCTGCGGGCCGGATCCCGCAGCCCTGCCCAGCCCCACCGGCGCAGAGCCCCCGCCGCTGCCCGCGGCGCCCCCTTCGCGTCGCGGCGCCCTCGGTTCCCGCCGGGGCTCCGCCTGTTCCACTGCCCCGCAGCCCGCAAGCGGGGCGCACACCCGGGCTCCAGACACATCGCCGTTAAGTTTTAGGGGACTGAGGTTGTTTGTTTTTTTTTTTTTTATGCCCCCTCCTCGGGGCAAAAACCTGATCGGTTGCAGAGGCCGGACCCCGGACGAAAAGAAATCGTGGGCGTCGGGGGGCATCACCGGGTTCTCGTCCGCCGGCAGCTTTGCTGCGGGGTTACCGCTCGGCGGCCCGTGTCCTGCGCAGACCCTCCCCGCGGCTCGGCGCCGGGGCCAGGGGATTGACGGGCGAGTTTGGCACTGCCGATACTCCTGTCGGGGCGGCGGTGGGGACGGGCTGGCTGCTTCCAGAGGGAAGGGACGAGTTTGCAGATCGTGCTCCGCAGTGCGGCTGTCACTGTGCTAACGTCCCCTAGAATAATTTTTTCGTTTATGATAGCCTTTTTCTTTTTTTTTGGCTTCAACTTTCGCACAGGGTTTCTACAGTGCTCACATCTGTTTGTGTCATCTTTGGAGAGTGGTACAGTGAATTGGGGACTGAAATGAAGTCGTAGGGCTGCTTGTTTGTTAATGTAGGTGCTTAAAGTTAGGCTATTTACGTCCATAGTTAGGCCTTCATGGAAAGGTGGCCTGTTTCCTCCTAAGGCTTCAGTACCCGACACCTTCCAGGGAGATCAATAGGAATAGTGAGTGCTTAGCAAGTGGGAAAATACTTTTATTTGTGTTAAAAACGGAACTAGGAGCCTAAAAGTGTAGTGTTCGTCTTGCAATATGCGGGACTAACTCTGTGTTTTTCTATCTGAGAGCCCTCTCGCTTTCTTACAGTGCGTATCGTACCCACGGTAAGTGGCGAGGGACTGGAAATTGCAATGAAGTCTCAAATAAATAATACCTTTCGTGGAGCATTGGTGATTAAATAACGTGGGTCATTCAAACAGTTAGTGGGTCGTTAATAAAATAATTTATTTGAAACGTGAATGAAAGCAGACTGTTTCGGGGTACTTGAAGCCCCTTTCACTCCGCCGTGGAAAGCACATTTGCAAAGCCCCTGGCTTGTTTCTGCCGGGTGGGAATACCGGCTTACTGGGAAACTAGGGAGCACGCCGGCTGGGAGCCCGCGAACGCCTCCGTCTGTCCGTCCTGCTGTCCGCAGGTCCCGCTCCGGCTCCCTGCACACCGAGGCGGCAACCGCCGGCTGCGGGCGGCTGCCACGCCTGGCCCGGCCCCGGGCCCGGCCCCGGCCCCTTCCCTCCCCTCTCCCCAGGGGAAGGAGGGCAGAGAGGCCGCCGGCTTTGGGAGCGGACCCCGGCGCTCGGCAGCGCTGCCCGCCGCTCCGACGGGCCGTCCCCGGGAGGGGACCGGCGGCTGCCGGCCCTGCCGCCCCCCCGCCCGCCTGCGGCAACGGGAGAGCGGGTGTTGGGCGTCCGCCTCCTCTCGCAGGGCCGGAGGGAGAAAGGGAAATAAACCTGGCTCCTGCGCCGGGGAGAGCCAGCAGCAGTTCTCGTAGGGCCTCTTTCTGTTCCCGCGTCAGTCAAGAGACGTGCTGTCTCAAGAAGTGTTCATTAAAGTATAGGCAGGCCCTCCTCATCGCCTCCATTTTTTTTTTTTTTTCTTCTGGACACTCTTATTGATGGTAATAAACGTGGACACAAAGTGGGCAATAAAAAAACCCGAAACAGTAAAAGCCCGAATTAAAAAAAAAAAAACACAAAAACACCAACCCAACAAAAACTATAAGCAAAAATACTGCAATCTTCTTCCGTGAAGTCTCTGTTGTGAAAATAATTAATTAAAAAAATCAATTCTTTCTAATTAGGGAAAATCAATAGCTAAGGTAGTCTTGTTACCTGAAACGCTTACTTCTTAAACTGTTACGGTCGTATTTTAAATGTTCCGTGCGCCTGTAATAGCGTCTTACTGAGAGATCTTTAACATCGGCGGTTTCAGCCAGTATTTCAACTACAAAAAGAACAATGAGGCGAGCGGGATTTTTAGAAAGGTACCGTGTGTCGCCTTCTAAGCACGGGGACATCGGTTGTCCGTGTGTCGTGTGTGTCCCCCCCACCCCACCCCATTTTTTTCCGCCGACTCTCAATTCCTCAGCGTCAACAGGCGTCCCGGGAAGGGACCCACAGTTTTCGGGAACGCTCTGCTATTTCCCAGGCATTTCCAGATAAACTCCGATGTGGTCTCATAATGAGTTCCTGTATTTATATGTTTATGATTTAAAACTAATTGCGGCAAAGCAGCCCTTGATAGTTGAACGTTTATAATCTATAACGTTGATTAGCTTCCCAACAGGGAGCTGTCGTCTGTATTCATTCCCCCCCCCCCCCCCCCCCCCATTTTACTACTGCTTCCAAGTAATCCCGTATCCTTCCAGCAGAAAAGCCGGGGGAGCTTCTTCTAAAATGTTATTTAACGCGAAATAACGGCGCGTTTGAGCATTCACCAAGAACTGATTCCCGGTGCCTGTCCTTCATCTGCTACCCCAAACAACATCCCGCGTCGTCTTCGGGGCAGGCGTTTGCTCTCCCGGCTCTTCCCGTGTCCTGTTCATAGGACAAATCCGCCTGCACATGACCCTTCCTACAAATATTCGGCGACCCTTGGCTTTGACTTATCGCTGGCGGCAAAAATTTTAATTAACCCCCCCCTCTCTTTGCCCTCTTAAGGCACTTCGATGGGGAACTGGGGGTGGAAGAGTCGCACGCCTGTATGGCTACAAACCAGGTTAGGTGCGGAGCCTCGCCCGCACCTTGGCAAGAGAAATGTGCTGGCTTTTATTACATAAATTGTGTTTAGTTTTGTATTTTTTCCCCCAAGGAAATGTGTTTTGGTTGGTGTGCAAAAAGCAGGGACTTGCCGCTTATTTCCTCAAACTTTCTCAAGCGTTGTCAGGTGAAAGCACTTATTTTAAAAAAACTCCTTTTAAACACCCCCCCCCCTTTTTTTTTAAAGCCTCCTTAAGAAAAAAACCTCACAACTCTCTCTTTTTTTTTTTAAAGGTAAATTTGTCCTTAGCTGAGGGAGAAGCCCAGCGCCTGCTGCCTCCGTGGAAAGGATGCCGAGAGGAACAGATGCGAGCAAAAGCGAGCTAAAAACCCCGTGAGCGGCATTGCTGGAACCAGGTACCGACGACGACCATCGCGACATCTCCACGGGGTTTACACCACGCTTACTGCGGTGGGGGCCCCGGCTGCAGGTCAGCCCCCCCCCCCCCCAAAAAAAAAAAAAAACCAGGGGCTACCTGCTTTTTATCAGGTCTCCTGAAAGGGGTTGGAGGATGTGGTTGCTAGAGGATGGGCCATTTGGGGAGATAGTAGGAATGAAAGAGAAACAGCTAGTAAAGCTGCGCTGGGAAGCTGCCTCTACCCCCCCCAATCACACCCCCCCCTTTTTTTTTAGGGGTTAAAACCAGAGTGTATTCCCCCAGCAGGTACCTAAAGGAATAACCCTGCGCTTTGCTCTCCCGTTTTGATCTGTCGGCCCCTTTTCGTTCGTAGGTAGGCTTTTGTGTCTGCGTTTTGTTTCGCGAAATTAGCTACAAATTACGCGTCATTATTTATTGTAAAGATCTAAAAAAAGACGCTGAATTCGCAGAGAGGGCTCCTCGCTGTCCTGGCAATTAAAATAAGGGTATCGACTGCAATATCTTCAATTTTAAGCGAGAGGTGCTCGAAATCAAGAATGCTTTTTTTTTTTTTTTTTTTTTTTTTGAGGCTCTTGCCGCTTAGTATTAAAGTCATGTAGAAGACATTTCTCCTCCGTGCTCGTTTAGGCTAGCCCTCCCTTGGAAACCCCAGACCGGAGGGAAACAGGCGTGCATTTTTTTTTTTTTTTTTCCCCCTTGAAAGATGTTTGTCACGCTGCAACCATTATTCCGAGAAGCCTGCGATGTTTTTATTCACCGCCCGGTTTTCAAGGCTCCTTTCTTCACATCGCAGCCGGCTCAACTTGAGAGTCCGGAGCAGAAATAAGGAAAAAATAAATAAATAAAAAAAATCAAGACAAAATAATAATAAATAAAAAAATAAAGCAACCTTCCCTCCCCATCACCCCCGAACTAAGCTGCCCCCCAAGCAAGGCTCCCCTTGGCCCGCCTCGTCGCTCGGGGAAATTACTCCTCGTCCTGCCGGCACGTTTAAGAGTCATTTTAATCTGTCTGAACTTTGAAACAAAGCTGGTTTCCAAAGGAAATTTCCACTACTGCTGCTGCCTCGCACCAGAGGGCGCCGGGAGCCTTCCCAGGCTGCGGGCCGCTGCCTGCCTTCCACCGCTGCTGGAAATTAACTCTTTGGGCTCTCTCCCTAAGGGCTTCTTTAACCTTTTCCTTTAAAAACAGACAGCCTTATTCTAACTCCTTTTTTGTTTTTTTTTCCTGTAAAATGCGGGTTGGGGTTTTTTTGTGTTGTTTTGGGTTTGTGGTTTCATTTTTTTTTTGCCGCCCTTGTGTTGCCCTTTCCCAGCGCTGCAAGGGCTTCGCCCTCCCGCAGCAGCCCCCCGCGAGGAGTCTCAGGAGATTTACAGCCTCTCTCCCTCTCTGCTAACTTGGTTCTAATTAAGTCACTGGATCACGTTTGCGTGACATTACCGTGTTTTCCCTCATAATTGTCTGGGATAAAAGTTTGTCTGGCTGTGTTTAAGCTTAAAGGGTCACTTAGGGCTCTTCAAACAGAACAACACTGGAGCACGACACCAGAGGAAAAGAAGGGAGTAAGACGCTCGAAACGATTTCACTTGAACACCTGTAGCGTTTAGCTTTGTGCCTGAAGGCTGCGAAGCCAACCCCCCCTACTAATGCCACACGGGCAAAGATTTTTTACACTGAGACCTAAGGAAATTCAAAGTTAGGTTTCCCATGGCGACTGTCACAGGGGCACGTTGCGAGGACGTCATACTTGTGCCCGCTGTGTCTCCATGCCGCAGCGGCTGTGTCGGATGCCCTGTTGTTACATCCGTACTCTTCGGAGCTATAGGCTGGTATATGCACAACTGCACACGCACGCGATTGCGTTGTGTCTTCTGCTGAGCACCTGCCTGCTTTGAAACCGGTGGGAGGCAAGCATCACGCTAGAGGAGTTTGCCACAGGTCAAAGAGTAGTACCAGAATAAGCAACCTCAGCCCAAACAGCAAATGCTTCAGGACATGATAAACGACTTTTTACCCGTAACAGGGGATTATAAACCCTAAACTTCAGCAAGAGCATTTCTGGTGTTTATCTGCATATGTAAATATTGTTGCTCACCCACCGAGACACAGTTTTTGTGGCAATGTAGGTTGATTATTCACTGAAAAAAAAAATCAGGAAGGCCATCTGGAAGGTTTTTTTCAGTGTAACTTGTTTTATTCATACATGCTATGTGTGTGTGTATATATACGTATACATACACAAAAGTACTGAACAGAAATTATAACAAAGAGCAAGTGGGCAAGTCTTTATTATTACTTTATTTATTTATTATAGCAGTCTGTTTCCAAACATCATACTCCAGATTCTGATAAGCAGCTGACTCCTCGAGTATTCATTTTCACTTGAATATTTAGGAGGCAATTTAGCTGCTTATCCTATACACCTCCCCCTTACTCGCTGAAATGTGCTCAGCTGAAAACCACAATGCAAGTATTTCAGAAACTACTCACAGCTTACATATTAAGAAGAAAAGAAGACGCTGGCCTGAATGTTGATATCGGGTGACTCCCATTCTAATACGATGCATACTACCACATTAAAAAATGCTCAGACTTTTTTTTTTTAATATAACTTTTAGGAAGCACACAAACATGTTTTCTTCATGACCAATATATTTGTGCGACATTTAGCAATACCAAACTAGATCAAGAACCCATCAATGTGGACTCTGGACATATGCACAGGAGGGAGTTTCCAACGGAGCTTGTAATTCTAAACAAATGGTCAGAACAAAAAGGAAGATTAATAATAATAATAATAATAATAATAATAATAATAATAATAATAATAATGCCATCTGAGATTTGGAGGAAAATGAATTTCATACTAGCCAATGCTTAAATTTCTACAAAAATCTTTGATCAAACCAGCAACTAAAAAACCCCACCTTTCTCCCAGCTCAGTGGCTTCACTGCAAGTTTAGTTTTCCTTTAGTTTTCTTTAAATATATGAAACTATACAGCTAACTGAGAAATGTCATTATTTTTCATTCCTTTTTTTTTTCTTCATCTCAGCTTTTAGATGTGCCAATCGAAAACCAGCTGTTTGAGATAAATGTCTGTGGTCAGATAAATCCAGTGGATGCAGTTAAAAAGCTGGGCAGATATGCAGTTTGCCTGGGTTATAATTGTTCATTTTGTGAAGACTGTTGTCCTGATGCAGTTGGTATTTTAAAGGATGTCAAGCAAGCTTTTTGGAAAATACACCGCTAAGAAATGCAATGGAGGATGCTTTAGAGAAAACCTTCGGCTGTTACATTAGTATTTAGGGCACTGTAGCAGAGGAGCATCTAAAAGACAGGAGAGGGAAAAAAATAAAAAAATAAAAAAAAAACAGAAGAAGGAAGAATAAACTAAATATTAGGACGTGTCATTTCCATGTTCCTGTAAACTTTTATCAAGAAGCTGAATATGCTTTTGCTATTCACATATCACTTAAGGCTCAATAGAAATGCAAAATGCATGATGTAAAAAATTATTCAAAAAAACAAGCATAAAACATAAAAACCAACAAAGAATAATATTTTAATACTGGAGGCTGGTGGAAAAACTCAGTTGAAGAGAAATGGTGTTTGTCCTTGCGTTATTTAAATTAAAACATGGATTTTAAAAATTTGTGGGACTGTTTCTTCATGTATCTCTTTTAATTTGGCATCTGTCAATCATAAAAAAAGAAAATGGATCAAAGGCTGCTGAGTTTACTCAAACTCAAACCCCTTTAAAGGATTGGATTTTATCACTTACGAGTTCATGTTGAGTTTTATCTTTGAAGTGTGTGCGTAAGGTGAGAATTTTCATCTCGGAGCAAATGAGACAGTGTGTTGGATATTGTCAGAAAGGACCCTAAAAGGCAACAGAAGTGTCCCAATAATAAACTTAGAAATACACTGTGTTTCTCTGTGCCCAATGTGCTGTGCGTGGTGGAACTCTGATATTCAGAGCCTGCTTACTGTTCCCTGTGCAGAGGTCTCCATGGATGTTAAAGTCTGGCCAGGGCAGTGACTGATGCGTGATAACTTGCTTGAATTTTTTTTTTTTTTTTTTTTTTTTTTGGGGGGGGGGGGGCCTTTGGAGAAACTTCTTGACTCAGAACAAAATAAGAAAAAAAAAACACGTTGAAATGCCTCTTGGCCCTTATGCCATTTCCATTGAAGCTGATGGTAAAAATCCTCTTTGGCTTTACTGGGAACAGGACCGAACCATTTTAAATGCTATGTTGTAATATAAATCTTTTAAGTCTTAAATATTTCCATACAGTGCAGCAAAGAAGTCTCAAACGTCATCAGAAAGACTGCTTCTTGTTAGGCTGTTACAATGTGCTATTTCTGTTCAAATAACGTTTACTAATATGAGAGACAAATAGATTTATACAATTTGGAAGTCTGACACTACAGTTGGGTGTTCACAGCTTTTATACATTATGGTATTTATGAAAATAATTTTAACTCTTCGGTTGCATAAAACAAAGCACAGATGTTTCCCAGCAGCATTTCCTCATCAGGCCTTTTAGCTTAGCCTTACTGGAGTGTAGCAGAGAGTTTGGTTACAGTTCAGCTCAAATCAAAATATTCCAAGAGTACGGAGGCACTACGTGGCGAGGCAGGGGTAAGAAGAGGGAGGAGGGACATGGAAGGAGGAAACAATCTTCTTCTCTAGCTGTCCCAAGTCTTCCACCTGTGGAACCTCAGGGACCTGTAAGTTTTCATCTTTGGATCTTCTGCCCTTCTTGGCTGTGGCTTTAAAAAGGTTTAAGTGAGAGAACCGTAGCAGAAAAAGCCCTCAAAAATATCGTATTCTGGGAAGGTCAGGGAGGTTTCCTTCTCCAGATATACAGGGGCTCCGGGGTTCAAAACTGAATCTTTCTGTGCTCCTGAGTTGCTGTGATGTCCTGCCCAGCATCCTCTCTTCTCACCCAGGGACACATTGAGGGAAATACAATTTCCATGAATTAGTTGTTTGTTTGTTTGTTTTCCCCTAGAGTTAGTTGGGCTGGGTAAGCACGACTGAACAGCATTCATGGAGTCATTCAGGTCTTATCAGTGATCTTCTGACAGGGGAGTATTGCCCAAGTGACAATTTACCTCATCTCTTGCCAAATACCACTACAGGTCTCTCTTTTCATTCTTTTTGTGTGTGCGTGTGTTGTGTCCAACTGTGGTCTCTTGTCAGACGCTTTATTGTAAGCTCTTCAGGAGACGAACTGTCTTTGTAGTTGGTGTCTTTACATCATCTTGTGTAGTGGCCCAGGATTACAAATATTGGTGATAAGCTGCCCTCATCTGAAGAAAGACAGGCCAGTCTTTCCAAATCCATATTTCCAAGCAGATGAGGATTAGCAAAGAGAGAGAGAAAAAAAATAAAATAAAATAAAAAACCCAACAAAAACCCAAAGAAGAAAAGTGAGAGGGGGCAGTATACATCTTGGTGAGGCAGGAGACTTCCAGTGTCTCTGCACTTCCATTGCCTCAGGAAATATCTGCTGCACCTTGTGAGAAGTGTATGTCCTAAAAATGTTTAAAGGTGTGCTACAAGTGAAACCAAAGACAAAAATGTCAAGCTATAAAACTGTATGAAGGAAAGATATCTTTCTGTGAGAAGGTTTAAACTGTGGCCTTTTCAGAGAAGAAAAATACTACCAACAAAGCCATGATGAAAGCAGACGAAACACAAAATACTTCTGTAATGGTACTTGTACATTAATAGCAGTTGCATAACCTTTCCTTGTGCTTTGGGTCTGATCTTGAAGAACATCTTAACCAGCTATCTCTTAGGACCATAGTGGTACCATATAGATCACTGTTTCACGTGTTGTGGGTCAAAAGTGGTCCCAACCGTCAAAGGATAACTATCAGCAGAGGCTCAAACCCCTTCAAGTCAATGGCAGCTTGCTTCCTCCAGTAAGAGGAGTGAAAATGCTCTATAATTGCATCCTGAAAGGGTTTACCGATATCTACCTTTAATCACTGAAAGCGGTTCAGTCTCTCTTTGGGAGAGGAGTGAGCTTAAACATTTACAGCTAGTGATTACAGCCAGTTGTGCCTTCCATACCTTCAGGACCTGAACTGCTGCTGATCCAGAGACTTGCATGAAGATACAAAAACTGAGCTTCACATCAAAACACTGGGAAAACACAGAGAGGGATATGATGAATACCGAAACAGCTGATAGGATTATAGATCTGCACATAAATGCAAGCATAGAAATGGCCAGATTTTTACCAACAGAGATCTTTGGGCATACTCTAACTGCATTAGGAAGAAATATTGTATTTATTGTTCAAATTAGTGCAACATAGTCCATTTTGACTCTAATCTTTTCCTTGAAAGAAAAAGACATTCTCTCTGTGAATATTAGATTGAGTGGGATGGCAGTAGAAATCTCAGTGGGATTTTCAGGCAGGGAAGCAATGCAAGACTGGGCCTGTACACGTGCACTGGCAGCAGCAGAGTCTCCGTGACTCTTTTGTTGTTGCTTTTGTTTAGTACCTCACCTAACTGTGCTCATATCTGCAGCTGGAACCCTGAAGCACTGTCAAGTAACACAAGTGCAGTAGGAGACTCAGTACAAAAAACTTTACGTACTACTTGTTTTTCACTTAATATACATCTGAAGCTAAAGCTGCTAAAATATTCCTCTTTTCATTACTTCACTGTGGCAAATTCCACTCCTTTACCTTAATGTCAACCTTATATTCCATTTTATTGTTGGTTTACAGCAACTTTATTTTAGATTGAATTTATGAGCACAAATACCACCGTTTAACAATGCTCCTCTGTCCACATTTGTGATACTTTCCAGTGCACTCCAGTGGAGCAAAAGGAAAAAAATATGGTAAAACAGCCTCCTGTTTTGATGAAAAATTGCTAGCAGTTATAACGTAATTAACTTAACCAACAAGGCAATAAAAATTAAGTGCCCTGTTCATGAGTGATGCATATCCCACATTAAGACTAAATTGCCTAGAAGTTACACACGGAAACATTTTCCAACAGGCCTTTACTGTATAACATTCATAAAATTTTGTATTCAACAACATTGTTTCCTTGGGTCTTTTGGAATGCAACAAGACGACTGCAATTGAGAGAGAAGCAGTGATATACATGACCAAAAAGTTGTGTTTCATTCATGGGAATGCTTAGGGAAAATGTTAAAAGAGTTACACATTGTATTTTTCTCTGACCAGACTTTACTTGAATGATCAAACCCTAAGGTAATTATTTTTTGTATTACTGAGGAAGTAATATTTTTACTATTATTTGTAAGTTTTGCTGTAGTAGTAACTACCTATCCAATCAATATCAATTTTTAAATCTCTTTTAATCTCTTGAACAAATACGTTTACAAGAAAAATTTGTTTGTTCAGAATCATGGAATGATTACGGTTGGAAGGGACTTTGGAGGTCATCTGGTCCAACCTCCTACTCAAAGCAGACCTAACCTACTAAGCTGGGTTTGGGTGGGGGGTTTTTTGTTTGTTTTTTTGTATTTCAATCACAGTATTTTATGTCAATAGTTCTTGCTGAAGAGCTTGTTCCAAACCAACTTCCATTTACTAGATTTCCCTTTTTATCTTCTCTGCTATGAATCTACCCTGCAGTTACCTTTTTTGGAATCAACAATCCCTGTTCTTCTTTTAACAGTTCAAGTTCACAATTTATTCTGCTCTTGCCTCCTGCATTGAAAATGGAAAAGAATGGAGACTAACCTGAAGATACAGGGTAAAATGCAGTTTGGAAAATGTTGCTTTTTCCTGTGTCAGAGGGTTTATAATACCATATTCTAAAGTACAACCATATCTTCAAATCAAGATTATTGCTTTGAAGCTGAAAGTAATTAAACCATTCTTCCATCTTCAAGCCCAGAAGAAAATGACTTAGTTTTCCATATACTTCCAGAGACGATGAGCTGCTGATTTACGATCCTACTTAAGTTATAGGAGAGCTGAACAAAATGTAAAACTAAAGGCCTAGCTTTGCTCTCAGCTGTTCTGGTGTAATTCCAGCTCAGCTCCTCTGGTGTTGATGAACTTATTCCAGTTTTACACTGCTGTGACCAAACCAGGATTTATTTTACAGTCTGCATCAAAGAATTGGACCGTTTCCTTCTGTTTTCAGAAGATGAGCTTTCTCTTAGTTGGTCTGTAGTCTCTCCCACGCTTTTCCTATTTTATAATTTTTTTAAGAAGTGTATATTTAAAAGAACAATGACAAACTCTCTACCTGAAAAACTGTGTTACACACGCAGTCTTGCAAACTCCTGTTTTTTAAAGAGAAGTCCCCTGCAGACCATGCAAATGTGGTGTTTAAGTATGAGGAACGCTGCTCTTAAGCAGTCCTGGACTCCTTTTATTTAGTTATTTAGTAATTTATTTTTAATCTTGCCTTGTCATTGATTTAGTGACTGCTTTTCTTTACATCAGCTGTACAGATACATATAGGGAAAACAGTGAGACTTGCTTTGAAACACTCAGAACCAGCGTTTGCAGAAGAGCCCTTTAAACTTGGGAAGGATCCTGTGGAGGATTTGGTCATGTTTAGAAACCATCCAAAGTAGCTATGACAACTTAATGTTCCAGGGCCAAGATCTTGTGCACATACCAAATCTCTGACACTATCCAAGATCCTTATCCAATGTGAAGAGGAAACTGTAAAATTAGAATTGCCTAAAACAACCCCTAGAGAGTATTACTGATTCATGAGAAGATTTTTTTTTTTTTTTTTTACTTTACATCTTAAAGACAGCTTTTTCTTAAAAGGTCTAAACCAGGAAATTTGTAAAAGAAAAGAAAATAGCGAAATGAGTAAGGCATCCACAAACCCCAGAAAAACAGCTTCCCAGCTAGGTCCCTTCTTTGATACTTGTTGCGATTTCTTTATCCTTCTTCAGTCAGTTAAATGGACTTGGACTGTTTTAGAAGTGTCTAAAATAGACTAATATAATTTTCTTGGGTTTATATTTTACATGGGAGTGGTATCTAATCTGGGTTTCAGCTCCCCCTAATCCGGATCATCTGGGATTAATTCTAAATGCAGCCGAGGAAGGAATGCTCAGGGAGGCTGATCTCAGCAAAGGCGGGTGGTCAGAGTCCGATCGATCACCATGTAGCTGGTCCAGGCGGCTGAGATTGACTGTATTTTTTTGTTTGGTATTACATATGGAAATGAAGCATTCTAACTGATAAAAATATGCTTTTCTATGCGATTAATATGTTGGGTACAGTGCCTGCAACCTGTGCTTCATGGTAAAAGCTAAGTTCTGTATTAATTCTCTTCGTTATTGATTGTTAATATTGTTTCTGCTTCCCGTCCCTTCATGTGCATAGCAATGAGATTTTTGCATCCTGGCTGTGTTTGGTCGCTTTCTGTTTCTCTGGATGTGGCATGGTTCTGCAAGACAGCTTTTTCTAAAGGAAGAAAGACCTGGAAAAAGCATTTTTAAAGGTACTGATTTAAAAAAAAACAAGTGAATGAATGATGTTTTGGTTTCAGCAGCCATGCTGAGGTTTTAAACACTGGTTCAGGTAGAATCAAACCCAAACATTTTAGTAATGGCATATTAACATAACTGTCTTATACAAAGTATTTCTGGCCACTTTTAATGAAAGTAAAGAGAGAGCGACGTATCTGCATAAATAGGAGTAGACGGTAATTTTTGTTATTCCTCCTTTCCCCTCTCATTTTACTAGTAGCCCACTGAGTAGTTACCTGGAGAACTAAAAGACAAAATGGTCAAATCCCGTCTTTAGTGAATTTGGAAGAGAAGCTGCAAAATAGATATCCCAACTCAGGGGCAAATGCCTTAACCTTTGCCCTGTGGGGTCATGCTCTTGAACACTGTTCATCTACTGAGTTAATAGAGCCAAAGGATATTTGTCACTGAAAAAAAATGTTCAGATGTGTTTGCCAGATTTGACATTAGTTAAGGATTGCTTTGATTTGTGAAAACTGCATTTTCAGTGAATAAGTTATTATCCAGGAAAAACTCTCCACTGTGACAATGGTTATCTGCAAGTCAGTGTTAACTTGGCAACCTTAACGTTTGGCAGCAGATTTTAACTTTACATGACACTGAGTTATTATTAATGTACCGTATTGCAGATTTTATGAAGGCATCAAGTTTTCAAGTGTTTTTTTAAGTCAGGAGGTGCAAAAGATGATAGGCTTTTTACAGGGGTATGACTTTAACTATGCTCTATATATCCTGTACATTTAATGAGTTTTCACTTAAAATAACAATCATTAGGTTAATGCACATATTTAGTAATCAAAGACATGTAATATACTGCCTGAATACAAAGAGTCTCATGTTTCAGGATATTTTTCATTTTCCTAATTTATAAAATAACCAGTATTAATATTGTACTGGCACTGTTTTTCTTTATTTATTTGACACATGACTTAAGATGTCTGATTGGTCCTTGTTCAAAGTATCTGTCACGTGAGTTGCAGAATTTCTCTCGGTGACGATTGCTTTGTTTTTAAATCAAGTGAGTCAGAAAAAACACCTGTAAAAGGCTACAAGGCGCTTAAGGATAGTGGAGGATGCGCTTGGTGACAGCAGTTCAAAACAGAGATGGGTAAAGTGGTATGAGCCTGACACGTATATAGGGATGACACATAACTTGCCTATTCTTTTTGTGTTTTTCGTTGACTAATCTTTTTATCTGACTCTCTGGAGTGAGGTATGCTGGATATACTGTGGCTTTTCAAAATGCAATACTGAAGTAACCCACATGTAACTATAAGGAAGAACAAACTGTCATTTCTAACACGAGGCACATGAAGAAAAGCCCTTTCGCATCACTTTTTGTTTCCTACTCAAAGCTGTTTATCAAACAGTGTAAGATCTCCAGCTTATGTTATTTTTCTGAGGAGCTTCATACAAAGAGTTGTTTTCTTTTTTTCCTAGCAAGGCAAATGTGGTCCTATAGCAAAAAAGATACCAACAAGTAAAAGATATCAACAAGTAAATAGATAATCTGGCATTAATGTTCAATGTGTTGATTCATTTCTAAATGCATATTAATTTTGTATAACTTTCCCATCCCTGCGCTAGAATTGAAAGTAGGACATCTGTAAGCCCAGCAATTAAACAAATTAACTAAATGCCTTTTTTAAAAAGACTTTGCATGGCAGTGGTCCTGCAGCTTCTAAAAAAAGTGGGTGCTTTTTCTCTGCTTTCCAAGGCTGAAGCTGATTCTGCTCTAATGGGCATCATGATCCCATGTCTCTCGTGTACCAGCAGTAAGAAGAAGCTTCACCGATTGCCTTGTTAGTGCAGCAATGCAACGCTGCTACCACAGAAAAACTAGTGAAGCAGTTCTGACTTTTCCTGCGATCCTTCAGCGTCACCAGTCTTTCCACCTCCTTTCTTTTGGAGGACACGAATTTTTATAGTTGGAGCAAAGTTGGGGCAAAGCAAGCTTATCGATACATGCAGAGGTAACTGAGCTCTTTAGATTGGTGTTGGAGATGTTTCTTTTAGGACCAGGCCTATATTAGAAAGTTTTGCTCACATGATGATGTTAGCCTGGGTCTGAAAAAAATAGAAATCTCACCTGCCCAGTGGAGCTCAGCCAGCAAAGTTCCTGGTGTGGACACAGCTGTGCTGCCAGGAGAAAGCTGCCGCCAGATTGACTTGTTGGGTTCGGAGCCCACTGTAACGACAGTGGCACAAAATCTCCTGCAGTTGGCAGCCCTTGCACCCATGCTGCAGAGCCCCACTGTCGTGGCTGCGCTGGTATAACACTCATGGTGACTGTAACTTTAAACAGATCCTCATCTGAAGCTTACTTAGGCCAGTAGTTGAGATGTACCTTGCATGAGAACGAAGAGGAGATAAAGATGCTGAGAACAGGCCGCTGAGAAGACAGTAAGAGTAGTTGGCAGGGCTGGCAGTAGGTGTCCCTTTGGACGGCAAGAGCTCCTTTGAAAACTTCCCACATCATAAAGCAATTTTTTTTTCCCTGGAAGTTACATTTCTTGTGTGTGCCAGTTTCCACCAGCTGCAGGAACATCTGTTGATGTGACTAGGTCTTCTTTGCCTCAGAAACACCGAGCATTTATGCCGTTGCACTGGCAGCTTTCATGCTAAAGAGTCTGTCCTAGGAGGATTGCTCCGCGTAGGAGAAAGGAGCTGGGTCTTCAGCCACATCCCAGTGGGACTGTAAATGGCCCTGGTGTTTAGCAGATACTACAGTGAGTAAGAACTCTCTCTGCCTGCTTCACAGTCACAGCAAAAGGACTGCACAAAACCATAACACAGCAGTATATCAGGTTCAAAGTATTTCTTCTGTCATCACATGCATCTGCCTTAGGTTATCAGAAAACCGCAGACAATTACACCAGCGAGGAAATATTCGAAGGTCAGCCCAGGGTCAGTCTGGGTGACAGG
This sequence comes from Platalea leucorodia, assembly GCF_965183815.1. Classification (NCBI taxonomy): domain Eukaryota; kingdom Metazoa; phylum Chordata; class Aves; order Pelecaniformes; family Threskiornithidae; genus Platalea; species Platalea leucorodia. Next base: position 49,253,154 of record NC_138826.1, on the reverse strand, counting down.
TGATGATTGTGTTTTTACTGAGCTTTCCGTCTCCGATACCTGTTGATGTAGGAATGGCTGAGTTCCTGGGAGCTGGCAGCTCCAGGACCCTTTAGTGTATGTGGACTTGTTTGGTTACTCTTTCTTCCTGAGATCAATGTGAGAAGGCTTGGAATGGTTGCAGCAGTGGCAGCCAGAGGAACATGGCTGGGACGCTCTTTGACAAAAATCAATTGTCTGATGCACTTCAGCATGGAAAAGAGGTCGCTGAAAGATGAAACAATAGGACTGAGTGGAGTGAAGAAGCTGAAGAGGGATTGACTGTTCACTGTTTTCTCCAGTATGAGAAGTAGAGGGCATCAAATAGAGTTTAAATTACTCAATACATAGAAAATATCTCTGGTTCCTGAGTGGAGTCAGTTGGAAGCTGGATGAGTATTCAGGGCAAGTATCAGGGCACTGGTCTTAGACTCTAGGCCTTTGCAGGGCAGCTGTTTCTTCTGTTTTTTTTTTCCTCATTCAGAAATAAAAAACTAAATGCCCTCCTCCTCTGCCCCATGAGGAGGCTGACAGAGAACTCCTGTGAAGACAAGGAGGTGAGCCTGCAGATAGGGAGGGTATCAAGAATGAGAAAAGAGGAGGAATGCTGCCAGAAATTAAACAAGAAATTCTGGAGGAACTGGAAGAGTGGCTGCAGCCTAGCACACGCAGTGTTCATATGCGCCCATTTTCCCTTGTATTGGGAAGGGATGTGGGTCTGGGAACCCTGTGAGTGTGCCCATGTCTACTGCTCCACGAAGCAGTCTCCAATTTATGTCCCTAGTGAACCAAGTTGCTTGTAGCTTGGAGTACAAGCTGGCCAACCGGGGCTCCTCACCAGTCGTGTCATGGTAAGAGGGACAGCCTCTTCCGATGGTAAGAGGGGCAGCTGCTTTGTGGTCTAGTTGCTGGGAAAGGGAGTGAGAGGAATATGAGCTTGTAGAACTGTCTTAGGGGCACAGTGTGGAGGTACATCAGGCGGTCTTACAACAGTGCTGGGTGGGAAGTGGCCAGGGAGGCTCGTGAGGCAGAGGAGCTCTTCAGGGTCTGTGCTGGGCTGCTCTTGCACAGCAGTCACCTGAGACAGAAGATTGTGGGATTCAAAGCATCCCTCATCTTCCAGAGTAAGCCGTGGGAGGTGCAGTAGCTGCTCATGTAGTGCGCTGGGCAAGCAGCACAGGATCCACTCAGTCCCACCAACCACAGTCCCACCAGCCCACAGACCATCGCTGTGATGGGGGGGAATGAAAGTGGTGGCAGAGCTCTCTCAGCAGCCTGCACTGTTGGGGCGGCTGTAGCCTTTGGCCTGTCCTTAGGAGGGTCTTGGCCACGGGCCCAGTGGCAGCCTTCTCAGATGTTACAGAGAGGGCCTCTCTTCCTGCAAGAGACGCATGCACTGGCCTGTGATTTGTATTTGTCATGTTTGCCCCTGAGATGAAGGTCTGCACTTCCTCGCGGATGTGCCCAGGGAGGTGGATAGCAGGTCTGGGCACAAAGGCCAGACAGCAGGGGAAGGGGAGCAGAGGAGGACATGGTCTCCCACGGCAAGCAGCCCCCTGAGGCTACCTGGGGGCTTCTTTCGTTGCTCCCTGCAAGGACCAGGAAAAGTGCTAAATGGTTGTTTCAATGAAAACATTAAAGTATTAAAAGTATTTTTGTTTGAATATTAGGAACTAGTCATGCTAGTTACTGATGTTGTTATCGTACAGATTTGATAATGTAGATATTTAACATCAATATGTTATAGTGTAATGTTTTGACATTATGGACATGAAATGATTAGTGAGTCAAACACAGTAATTTTGACAAACTCTATGCTATGGAAAGTTTTTAGTTTCCTATTCCAGTTGAAGATTTAAAAAAAAAAAATCCAAGTATTAGAATTTCTAAATGAATTTTTTGAAAAATTGGTTGCTTCAAAACAATATTCAAGTCATAAGTCATAAGACAGCAATCAAACAGAGTGTATTAGTGGTTCTGTTATTGGGAGCAACCTGTTTGTCAGCCAGAGACTGACAGGTCAGCAAATATGACTGCAGTCAGACTAGCTTTTGTAAATGAGCAGAGAACACGGTATAAGGTCTGCTGCTTTCCCACCATGGAGGAAATGGTCTAGCACCAGCCTAGAGACAATGGTAGCACTCCTAGAAGCTCAGAGATGGAAGAATGAATCACAAGAGGACATGAAACAGGTTTTTTTCCAAACCAGAAAAGCCTTTGCCCCCAAGTATTTTTAACCCATGTATTTCAGAACATGTCAGACAATTGATTAGCAATCTGTTGCTGAAGCGATGTATTTATCTGATGCGTGGTTTCACTTAGCAGCTACGACACGTACAGCAAAGAGTTGAAAAAAAATGAACTGGAACTCTATGCAACATCTTTTATTCAAAACAGATGTATTATTTGGTATATGTTTAACATTCTCCACATAATCCCAACTTGATCCTTAACCATCATGCATTAGAGTGTTGCTTTTAAAGAAGATGAAAATGGGCTGCTAAAATGCTGCCCATATAATCTGAATTATTTTCAGCCCTGTTGTTAAAGCTTAGAGATAAAATTATCTTTTGAACTAAGGTTGAAGGCATTGTGTTTGATATATTGGTATAATTCCTGCAATATAAATACTCATAAATTAAGTTAGTGGTACAGTATGATTTCCTGTAATCTGTTTCCAGAATCAATATTTTATTGAATGAACTTCTTATTTTAACTTCTCACTTACTGACCCAGTGGCACAGCTGTAATGCGTGCTTGATCACTCACTCTCCTTTATATCTTTTTAAATCAGACTTGACTGTGCAGCAGTGTAGACAGGGCATGTTTTTGGAGGCATTGCACTTAATATTGTGTGGAGAGAGATTGAAAATAGCACTGTCGTGCCCTAATGTAGAGACTCCCATCTAAACATCCTGTAGTAATTTAGAAAATGGCTATGTAACATTACCCCCATTTTATGGGCAGGAAAACTGAAGCCATGATTATTTCCTTCTTAAAGGATGCTTAACGTTAAGCACCTAGTATTACATTTACTTTTCTAAATGTGGATTTTATTTTTAAAAATCCTTTATACATAGTAATTATCATTTAGTTCATTACCCAAGATTTATTGCAAGCTTCTGCTCATGCACACCAAAAGACTGTTTATTCTGAGCAGGTAAAATTATCTCACCTATTGCACCCTGCTGGGAATGTGTTGATGGCTAAAAGCAGCAGTAGATGAAGATGCTGCGCAGTAGATGTGGTGGCTGGGGTGGTCCATTGACATGTGATAGCTCAGCCTTCTCCTCTGGTTTTTAGCCCTCGTGACTGCATGAACAAGCCAAACTTCAAGTAGCGTGATTGCCACGTGCTGCTCTGGTTTTAGCCTCTTTTGGTTTGCATTACAGTAGCATAAATTATTTATTATTAGCGTACTATTAGTAGGATTAAACCTTTTGCTCTATATTCTCCCCAGAAGGCAGTACTTGATCTACTTCTGATGCAGAGGCAGTGACAAAGATAGATGGCAATTTGGAATTGTTCCCTTGGCTGACTTTCGACAAAACGATGACTGCAGAGAAGCAGATTTGTGTGCTTTCTTCCCCTCATGTTACTTGTACGTAATCATACAATTCCCACATAACTCTCTACAAGTCAACTGTCCCCTGTATTTAAAAGTTACCTAGTGCAAACCGTCTTCTAGACTAGAGGGACTGGTAGTCAGAGGCACCTCCCCCTACCTGGTAAAACCCAACAAGAGCGAGATCAGTTGTCTGGTTAAGAATATAGAAAGGCAGAAACAAATGACATGCATATGGGGAACATTTTAGAGGATAGACGTTGCGACTGGCTAAAATAAAATACAATAAAAAATGAAAACCCTACAATGAACTCTTGAAAAAAGCAACCAAAAATACTCAGTGTTGTTGGTCCTGATGGTCTTACACAACGTTTTTCTGCATCTCCTGTGAAAGAAACCTTGTTCTGAAAGCAGAATTGCAGCTTTCATCACTTAACCATTCTTGATTATAGAGGAAAGTTGGGTATACGAAATCTAACATCTGAAAACAGACAGCAAAGAAGAACCCAAAACTTTTTTTTTTTTTAAAATAAACTCAAAGTTACCAATATAATTTTTCCTTCTAGAAAAGCCTGTGATTTTTGTAAGCATTTAGGACTGGAAATACTGAAATACTTAAATAATAACAATAACAATAACAATTTTTATTATAACTATAATTAATATAATAAAACATATACTTATTTAATAAATATTTATTTAGCATATTTATATCAAATCGTGATAACTTCTTCAACAACATCAGCTTTGCAGTAATGCATAGCTCCTGTGCTGTATCCTTTTCAGGAACACAAAAATTACTAGTAATCACCATCAGTCCACACATACCTTCAGGTACTCCAAGTCTCCCTGGAGCTTTGGGTTGCTACAGCAAAACCTGTTGCTACATCTTTAAGCCACAGAGCCAATGATTTTATGATCTCCCTCTTTTCAAACAGTTCCTTGCTCCCTTTTTTCCTTTGCTCTTGCTTGTTCTGTGTCTGTGCTTTATAGGCTACACCACATTTAAACATACAGTGATCCCACTGCGGGTTTTGGGGGTGGAGAGGGGAATGCAGGGGAAGTACTAACAGAAAAATTGCTCTTTCTGTGGTGGCCAGAACAACTGTATTAGTTGAAACCACTTTTTTTTTTTTTTTTAATCAGTGTTTAAAAATTATTTTTTGATGTGGTAAAAACTATTATACAGATGGAGTTCAAGAAGGTAGAGGATATGTGAAAGCATATTTTTATAAAGGGAAACTGGATTGTTTTATAGTTAGGGGTTCTGTACTTAAAACATCTCTACAGATGAAATTTCCCATTTCTTTGTCCTCAGACATTTCATTCCAGATGGGCAAACAGAGAATGAGCAAGAAGGTTTAAGCCGTTGCCTTCATAGACATAGTCCGAAAAATTTTACTTGCACATCTTGGTCTATAGGTTTATATGTGGATGATGCCACCATAAACCTCTGAGACATCACAGATATACTGCCAATTCATTTGTAGTCCTATTACTGAGAAATCACCCGAAGCCAGCGAATACTGACTTTATATGAGCATGACACAAACCTGGCACCTAGCCTCATTTTCCTCCACAGAATTGCCCAGCACATTGCTCTCGATGTCTCCAAGTAATTTAAACTCCATGAAGGCTAGTGTCATTTACCAATGGAGTTTAAAATGGAATTTGCAAGATCTGATGTTCCTGAGGGCAGTTGCGTAGTGTGGTAGCATGAAGGAAACAGACCTCCGAAAGATGCCACCATAAGAAAAGAGCAAGGAAAAGGCCAGTCCTGGAAAATGCATTGGCACAACAAAAAAGCACAGGAGTCTAGAGAAACAATGAATTGGAGCAGAATAATATTATATCAGCTCTGTATGCTTTTAATAGTTGGAAAATCTTCCACAAGGAGCTTCTCTTCAGTTTTATCTCATTCAGGGACAGAAGTTATTAATTTGGTCCCACAAAGAGCTGAACATGTTAGAAGTTTTGTTACATTGGCATTGGAAGTTATTTCTTATGTAAAACATTTCAGATTTATGTTCTCACTTCAAAAACAGAAGTAAAGGCATAGGGCCTGATCCAGAGCTGTCTGAAGTCACTGGTATCTGCACACTGACTTCTATGAGCTGTAGAGCACATTCTTTTTTTGTGCTGCCTTTTTATTAATTGCTGTTTATACAACAGTTTTAAAAATTTGGAGAGCTCGCAGCACACACAGAATTTGCACAGCCTATACAAGGGTGACAGTGCAGTACAATAGTTCAGGATAGAAAGGGAAGGATACTGCATCCAACAAAACCAACCCCTAACTTCCCTGCTACTTGCTGACTAAGCATAAAGACGGTTTTCCAGCTCTCCGTTGACTGGATGCAACTGACAGCTTATTGCCTGGGTTAATGCTTCTCCTGGTAAACCGCTATTCATCTAGTCTCAAATCTACAGAATAAAGGAACCAGATAATCAATGACACTCTCATCTGTCCATATTTAAACATTTATGGGATAGATGTTGACAGATGATCTCACCATCTAAACTCCCTTTGTAGTTGATGGAAGGACAGAGACACTTCTGTCTCATATTTTTCTATATGCATATAAGCAAATGTATACACATACATACAAATTTAAAAACTTACAAAGGTTATTTTAAATGATATCATGACAAAACTCAAGGAATAGAATTAGATGCTCTTACCTAGGCTTGTTTTTTTGCATACACTTTGCCAGTGCAAAGTAAAGTCAGCGTGCTTTGAGCCGCCAGAAGTATGAATCTATTGGAACTCCAGCAAAAATATATACAGCAGATATAAATACAAATAAAATTCAGGGTAGGTGACATCTTTCTTGGGTATGTGTGACTGGATATTCTGTTTAGAAATAGCTGTTATATTAAGGGTGTGGGAACATCTACAGACAACTGAGTTGAAGCTTCATTTTGGCCACGTTTATAAGGTTTTCAGCGTCCTACTCCTCTTCTGGGCTTTTGCATTACCGGACCAAAAGCTGTACCATCATTAATGCAGACAGAGATTCTTTTTTGTCCTGCAGCCAGCTGATCAACTTTCCCCTTTTGCTTCATCCTGCAGTCTCCCTCTGAAGGAGAGCTGCAACCTGGGAGTCACAGACCCCAGAGAGTGCTTAGTTTCCTGAGAACAGATGCAACCGCTGCTAAAAGGATTTATCTTAATATAAAATCAGTATCTTGTCCAGCCCCAAAAGCTTTTCTAACAAGGTTAAACTCAAGAGAAGTCTCGGTCCTCTCTCAACACATGTGATTTTGTCCATCATGAAGGCTGCAAAAACAGCTGTCCTGGCACATCTGGGATCACAAGGAGACTGATTAAAAACCTGGAAGACAGACACTTCCCAGTCTGAGCATTCTGTCATGGAAGCAGGCACCATAATGCAAACCTGACTGATCTGTTGCAAAAAAAAAGGATGGGAAATGCCTTTGTAGTCAGCTGCTGTTTCCGCGTTGTTCATGAACTGATGGAGCCCTCTCATGTTTCATTAACGTAATCAGTGAGTCGTCATGGTAAGCTGATGAGACAGGCAGATAGACTTGGAGGAGTTCTTGAATGCAGACAGAAGTAAGTGTTATGTACTTAGGAGATCTGTGTTTGACTGATAACAGCCTAGTCCAATTTGTAGGCCTACGGCATATCTACACTGGAGTGAAGTGCCGTGATGGTTTTTTATTGTGATCCTGATTGCTTTGGTAGGGTGAGAGAAAAGGGTGAGAAGAAAACCAAGCAGAATGAACTGGCCCGTTCCCGCTGGACGCAGTGTCTCTGTGGGCACAGCTGGGTTCTGCCGCTGCCCATGATGGTCCTGTCCTGGGCAGGGGTGGCGTGAGGGTCTCTGCACCCCACGATTTCACTGCACGGCTCCTGGTGGCACACCAAGTTATGACCGAAAGCTAGTAATTCTCTCCTCTTCCTCATGTCTTGATACGGAAAAGATTTCACCAGGCCTGTCAAAAGAGAAGTTTCATTGGTGTAATTAAAAACTATTCATTTAATACAAAAGTCTTGCATTACAGCAAACCGGCTGTTTTGCCCACAGAAAACTGATCATGTTTTCGTTTAAGCCATATCCCATTGCTGATATTTTTATATTTGTGCTACATTTACATAAAGTTTACTGACAAAATGTGTCTTTCCTCTTGCGTGCTTATGTGTTTCATGGTTCAGCACATCTGTGGAACTGTTTAGCTATCAACAAAACTAATGCAATACAAAAACTCTGATCTCATTGTGGCTTTCTCTCACCAGCTTGGATATTGTGCTTCAATTTTTCCTAAAGGTAGGTTTCAGCTCCAAGCTGTTCCTTGCTCTTCTACCTCCTGGGGAGGAGCACTCATCTGCTGAAGATACTTGGGATGTTGGTGTGTGACTGGGTCCCGGTCAGCTGCAGGAACCAGTGAATATGTAAACATGAACGCACCTAGAGGTGGGCCACCTGCTAAGCCCTGCGTTAGACACATCCACTTGGAGTTTTATCTTAGCAGGAATGCAGAATCCCCCTTCCCAGAGCTTGCAGGGCACTGCATGGGGATGGATGACTAATTGTCATTGATCCTTAATGGGAGTTGGGTGTCTCTTGTGCCTCTGGAAAATCACCCCGATCTGACCGGAGAAAGTCACTTTTCTCTATCTTAGCAGCCAGTTCTTTCACCATATTATTTCACACTTACTAGCGCTGTGGGAATGTCATGTTCATACATGAGGGAGGAATTTAACCCTCTGAATGGACCTGGGTGTTATCAGTTTAGTGATACTGTTCAGATAAGGAAAGAAATGCTACGTGATGGTGCTTATTCACGCTTGTGATACAACAGCATCACACCAGCTGATGTACAAGCTTACTTTGAAAATTATCTGCGGAGTAGCTTTCACCTTTATAAATGCATACAGAGAAGTAGTTTGGTTGTATTAGCATGAGCCTTCAAAAAAAAAGTGATATATTATACAACTGATTCTTAGTTTTTAAATCGTCACAGGTGAAAGAGGCACACATTGATCAGGACAGAGTCACATGTGAATCAGTTGAATTGGGAAAAAACTTGCGGTGGCTCAGTGTATAACAGTTGGTTAAACGTGTCCGGGAGCATCCTGTGCTCAGGGGCCAGTTGGCCTGGAACAGCCCACATTTACACTAGTAAACTCCTGGTCCCTAAACCAGTGTGTTTGCATACAAATTGCCTATTGGGAGCAGTCCCTGGGATGTTTCAGCTGCCAAATTGTGGCCAGGAATTATCTGGAAGAGTTTTAGTTGGCCCAGGCCAAGCAGTGCCAGTGAACGTGCTAATGGCACAGTCAGTCCTGTCCCAGGGCACACGAACAGCTCAGGCATTGAATTTATTAGTCTGTACGTAGCTACTGATTTCCACAGTTCCTTGGTTCTTAAGCGTGCCAAGGCCATGGTCTTACTCATAGACATTAGTCATTGCTTCACTGCTGGTGGCCCCCTCTAGAGCTCTGAGGTGTATATTACTTATAAATCATTGCATATTTTAAATGTTGTGATGGTAAAAGTACAGCTTTGTGAGAAGGTATGAAGTTGTTCTTGATAGTAAGCATGCTGAATTGCCTTTCTTTTTGAAAAAGAGCAGAGAAGAGACAGAAGCAAAGAGGTAAATCATACCTGACTGATCTTGACTTCTAAGATAAAATCACTGGATTTGTGGAAGAGGGGACAGCACTGGAAGTCACTTTAGCAAGGCCTTTCAACATTGTCCTCCACAATGTTTTCATACCCAAGTTAGGACTTTGTGGTCTGCATGGGTCGACAAATAGATGCGTAAAAAAATGTTTGGATGGTCAGGCTCAGAGGGTAGTGATTAATGGGTCGTACCCTAGCAGGAGGTCAGTGACAAGGTCAGCACCACAGCAGTCTCTCCTGGGACTAATCCTGCTCAGCCGTGCCCTGGAGGAGGTGATGGAGTGCATGTTTATGAAGTTTGCAGATGACACCAAATTGGAGGGAGCAACTGATACACCTGAGGGCAGGGCTGCCATTCAGAGGGTCCTAGACAGGCTGGAAGAATGGGTCAACAGCAACCCTACAAAATTCTACAGGAATAAATGCAACATGCTGTGCTTGGGAGGGAAGACTCCCCCTGCAGTGACACAGGCAGGGGCTGGGGAGCAGCTCTGCAGGAGGGGCCCTGGGGGTCTTGGCAGACAGCAAGCTGAGCATGAGCCAGCCCTGTGCCCTGGCAGTGATGGCAGCTAACGACATCCTTGGCTGTATGAACAGGAGCACATTCAGTAGGTGGAGGAAAGTTACCATCCTCCTTTACCCAGTGTTCATTAAACTGCACTTATAATACTCTTTTACCCACCTCTCCCAATATAAGAAAGGCATCAACAAAAGGAAGCAAGTTCAGTGGAAGACCATCAGGATGGCCTGGGGCTAGAGCACTTGTCTGGTGAGGAGAGGCTGAGGGAACTGGACTTGTTCAGCCTGGAGAAGGGATGGCTTCAGGGGGAACTGTGGTCCTTCCACTACCAGCAAGGAAGTTATCAAGAAGATGGAGCCAGGCTGTTTACACTGGTGCGTGGTAGGAGGATGAGAGACAAAGGACGTAAGTTGAAACAAGAGATGTTCATACTGGATATAAAAAAAAACATACTTTTTCACCAAGAGGCAAGTCAAGCAATGGAAGAGGCTGGACAGAGAGGCTGTGCAGTCTCCATGCTCGGAGGCTTTCAAGACCCAGCTGGGCGAAGTCCTGAGCAACCTGATCTGACCTCATAGCTGTCCCTGCATTGAGCAGGAGGTTGGACTGAGGTCCCTTCCAACCTGAATTATTCTGTGAAACAGGGTCAGATACCTCTGTGATTCATTGAGGCTCCCCCTGAAAGGTGATTGCATGCTCGGCTCATGACAATATCAGTGAGCTGACGGCATTTTTACAGCATCATCCCTACACAATGGCTATAAATGGGTAGGAAATATGTGCAGATTTAAAATATTAAAACCACAAGTGTAATAAATATCCCAGTTTAATGTCAGTGAGTTAATGCTGAGGAGGTAAAACAGAACTTCAGATGTTCTTTTTTTTCCCCAAAGCCCAACTAACTTCACAGACAGAGGATGTCATAGAAGCAGTTTATGAATAACCTATTTCAACAACAGGATTTGTGGTTTGCATATTGTTGTGGTAACACTACTGCAGCTGCTCTTTCAACAGTTCGGCTTACACATATGCACTTCATCCAGCAATTAAAATACATACTTTGAGTAGTCTGGTAATTCAACATGCAAAATTTCCTGGGTGGGCTGCAAATCCCTAATGATGTGCTTTTGCAAGTCATGGAAGTTTCTTAACCTTTTTGCATAATTGTTGTTCTTACTCTCCTTTCCACCTTACAATGTCTCAACACAGATTATTTTTTAGAAAGCTAAGAGTCAGGTGGTGTTTCCAGGGAAAAAGAACAACTAAAAATATTTCTATACCATATTCATTCAGTGGCAGTGTCTTGTACCATATTACGTGAGATTGCTGATCTAATGTAACTTGACATTTTACAAGAACGTGAAGCATCAGCCGAAAACTGTCATAAGATATGAAAGCACTTATGCCAGATCTAGAAAGCACTGTAGAGTGATAACATGCCAATTAGATGTGTCTATTTGTGTTACTTGCAGTCAATGGAAGACAGCATTTTCATCCTTCCTTCCAGATAAACCATCTGTATTAGTTCTGAATGAGAGACTGAAACTGTGAATTACTCAGCCTGTTTATCAAGGACAGCAAGGGCCAAATTCTTCCCCTTACCTGGCATGAAGCATTACTTTTGAATTTAGTGGGAGCTTCTGGGCTATTCAGTGTAATTAGGGTATCCCAATCAGGGTGGTATCATCTGAAAATATTTGCCACTATTCCCATTTCAAGACCATAGTACTGATGAAAGGCAGCAATGATCTTCTGGAGTGGCCACCTGGTTATCAAGAAGCAGCCTAAATGTAAAAGATAAACCCTGGTAACAAGTTTCAACCACCAGGAGCACGAGCTGAATTTGAAAGATGAGCCTGAAGTTAAAATATCGTCCATTTCATAAGTCATCTGGCTGTCTTTCCTTTCCTACTTATTTAAACACAGTTTTGTACAGGCCGTTCTTTTTTGGGTTTTCCCATTCAATATGGACAGACTTGCCTCCTTTTCCCATCTCCTGACCCCCCAGTTTCCCAGAGGGATGTGGTCTGACCCAGCTGTGCCGGATCCCTGGAGGTGGCGGGGCTGAGGGGGATGAATTCTGCAGCCTTTGATCACAGATCTCCTCTCCTACAAAATTCATCTGTGACAGGTTGCTGATGACTCGTGCTACCGTAATTCTCTGGTTTTGGTGCGGCCATGTGTTCAAGTATAAATTGATAGGCCACTTGGGCCTAATCTATCATCTGATTTTCCTGCTGTTCGGAGGTACTGGGAAATTTAAATCTACTTACTTAAGTCATACTATGGAAGGATGCAATATAGAGGTAAGCTGCCTAATGTGATAGCTGACTGGCCTCATCTTGTTAGTAAAAAAAAAAAAAAAGTACCAATATTTGATGTACCTTTTGTGGCCCTTTCACATTGTTTCCATTAGACATCATATTTCTTGTATCTATTAGCTTATCACTAGGAAAAAAAATGGATTTATCATCTTCATCAATATCTATCTATCTAACTTAATCATAGGAAAGTTAGAGTGCTAAATTAGGCATACACTTGGGATTTTTGTATCAAAAAACCTGAAATACTCATAATCCTTCTCCATTTCACATAGGGTTGCCCTTTCAAAAACAGATGTAACTCATGTAGCCATCTGATCCTTGTTTCCTTTTGAAACGCCTATCTGTATAATTACACCAAGTCACACAGCTTTAGTTCTCCCCTAACTGAAGTCAGTACCAAAATTTCCATTGCTTTTAACAGAGAAGGAACAGCTAGTACCAGTGCTAGTTAAAGTATATAGAAATTTTTCAGCTGTTTTTAGTGGAAGCTGCAATAAGCCCCTGTTCTCCATCTCAAGTTCTGACCCATTTAGTTCAATCTTTACCAAAAACATTTTCTTGCAGCTGATGTCCAGTTTACATTGGTTAAGATGTTCCAAATCTCAATTGCTGATTACACCGAGTAACCTTGCCTGTCATGAGAAGGCAAAGGAAATGTTGGTATCTGGCTTTTCAGTCCTTCCTCTCACTATTAAATTAAATATCTTTCTAATAAAAGAAGGCTTGACCCAAAGGCTGCTGAAATCAGTGGAAAGGCATCCACTGAAAGGGGTTTTAAAAAAGGCCTACCATTTTGAAGGCAATTAAATCACATACAGCCATTCCTTCGTGATGGATATTTGCAGCTGGGGCTAATAATAGTCTTTAATGTTCTTTCTGATAAATCTCTTGTAATATGTTTAATATGTCCAGTGTTAACTTACATTTGAAGCACTAAATATGTTTATCTCTACTGGGAGTTATCAGATGTAAACGCACAAAAATGATGTGACTATTTAACCCCTGCAAACTAAAACCATTCTGTAGGATCAAAATCTCTGGATAGAATTATTTCCTTTTTTAGCATCCTTTGATGGAAAGAAGTTTATACTAGACCTTGAAAATGATCTTTATCAGGTTCTCTGATAGATACTGTAAGGCTGGTTCTTTGCTTTTGCGTTTTTTTGGAGCATCTCTACACATCATATTATCTGCAAAAATTGTGTATCAGTGGAGGGGAGTTTTGTACATATGCTAGTCCTCAACATATTATACAGTGTAAATTTTGCTTACAAGTAAATTTCTGAATAAAGTTTTAAATTTTGCTGGGTCACTTTCTATCTTCCTCTTGTATATGCGTTTCTGACACAAACAGAAGTGTCAACAGCAGTTCAGGTAAGTTAGGCCTTCTCGACAACAGTGTTAGCATATGAGGGAACTGGGGTTGTTTAGTCTGGAGAAGAGGAGGCTGAGGGGAGACCTTATTGCTCTCTACAACTACCTGAAAGGAGGTTGTAGCGAGGTGGGGGTCGGTCTCTTCTCCCAAGTAACAAGTGATAGGATGAGAGGAAATGGCCTCAAGCATGCGCCAGGGCAGGTTTAGGTTGGATATTAGGAAAAACTTCTTCACCGAAAGGGTAGTCGGGCACTGGAACAGGCTGCCCAGGGAAGTGGCTGAGTCCCCATCCCTGGGAGTATTTAAAAGACGTGTAGATGTGGTGCTTAGGGACATGGTTTAGTGGTGGACTTGGCAGTGCTAGGTTAATGGTTGGACTTGATGATCTTAAAGGTCTTTTCCAACCTTAATGATTCTATGATTCTATGACTGAGGGACAGGCCTGTATGCTCACAGCTATGCCTTGCTCCACACGTAGAGAAGAGGAGGTGGATATGTCACTAGAATCTCTTCCTCCTCCTCCTCCTCTCTGTAACTAGTCACGTTTTGCAAAACTGGCATCAGCTGCGAAATCAGAATCAGTTTTCTGTCCAAAACTCACTGAAGTTTTGAACTGATGGAGGGGTTTAATTTGGGCCCTCTCCCAAGCAGAAACACATTTTGAAAGTTGAACTTAAAGTCTCTTTCTGAAAGCTGCATTAGTATTAGCAAACACTCTTTACTGTCGCTGTGGGATACAGCACTTTAAATCAGCTATTTCACGATGGAATTTTCCTCCCCTTCCTCAGAGGCTGTGAACTGTTCAATCTAAGTCAAGCAGAGCATTGGCAATACTTGCAGTCCCCTTTGGCAGGCGAACAGCAAATGACTCTCGGCTGGGATTCTGTCCCAAAACAACTATCCCCATTGGAAACCTTCGCTAAAACAAGGAGCGCCACATCTGTAATCTATACATTTCTCCTGCAGGCCTCCTAAAATAAGGCTAGATAAATATAGAAACCTGTCGGGGCCAGCATGTGGGGATGAAATTTTTATTTGAAGGGGGGAGAATAGACAGATGGTCATGTCACTGAGTTTGAGGTAAATCCCAGCGTTGCTCCCAACCTGCTGTGCAAACCTAGGTGGCATTTGCACCTAGATGGCTTTTCCAGGTTACCCTGGGAGGGTTACCAGAGTGGAGAAGGCATGACACTAGTGCTGGGGTGAGGAAAGACATGTCTGTGTCAGACGGTGTTGCCTATTTCAGTGCATTACCACATCCCACTCTGCAGGAGCTCACAACACTAAGACTAGGAGTTTAGGCACTGGAGGTTAGTTTTCCGGAGACCGGAGTCCTGCTTCTGCCACATCCTTTGTGATTGTAGGAAAGTTGCTTCTCCATTTGGTATCTGTTTCTCTTTCCTGCTTTCACTGGCTAGTTAGGTGGTGCAGGGATGCACACGCTACATGCTGCAAGAAGCCTCCACCTCAGTAGTCCCATAAAAGCTTTAACATTAATTTGCAGAAAATGATCTGCTTGGGCAAGTCTGGGCAGTGTGTGCTACTCGTGATGCTACATGTGCTCAGGCAATGCTCTTAGATGCAACGTGGTTACTGACAGAGAATGAAATATAGGAAAGCAGATGAGAAGAATACTCGCTTGAAAAGCAAAGCAGCCCAGCCTCTCTTCAGGCATACATGCATTGATGTTATAGAGCTAACAGAAGGTAAGATGCCTATCTGTCTTTTCATTACTGTCCTCAGCTGCACCATCAGCCCCCAGGCAACACGACTGCAATACCAGCGTCAGTATCAGAAAGTAGCAGGAAACCCAGATGGCCTCTTTGCTCTGAAGTATGTACAGTTTGGGATATTGTCGTAGCCTGGATTGTGGCTTTTACAACAGGAAAAATCACTCTAAGGGACTCCCAAAGAATGCAGTGACTCTGAGTCACGCACAAATTGTCCATTTTAGCCAGACAACTCATAGAAAAAATCGTCATTAATCTCTGCATTAGAGTGAATACTTGTAAAATGAGGATAAGTAACGCTTTCTGGGGGGTGAATGCAGGTGTAATTCATTGCGAGCCCTTTGCAACTCTAGAGGGAAGGCACTGCCAAAGTACAACACATTACCATCTGAAAAATCAGGAGCTGAACAGATAAAATATTTGAGGCAACAGAACTTCTGTGTATGAAGTATTGCACTGGAATCTGCTAGACTGAGACTTGGCACTTGCAGAGATAATCACTGGAGCTGAGGCAGGGTTAAATGTTGAATTAATACACATGATAGGTCACTGTCCTTTGGTCTTTCCTTCTGGGAGGAAGTAAATAAATGTGTCAGTTTAATCTAGCACATTAACCTCCCTCTTAATCCTACAATTTACTTACTAGGGGATTTGTATAATCTACCCGATAAATAAGGACAGTAATTATTCCTGCTACAGAGGGCTGTGAGAAATATTTGCAGTGAAGCCTGAAGCTGGATTTAAAAACCGTTTTGGTTTTGTTAGAAACACAAAACTCTGTCCAGGTTTCCTGGAATATTCCACGGGGCCCAATGCAGGTGGAAGCTCATTTTCTGTGTGTGTTTGTGTTTGCTTAGCCAAAGTGTAGATCCAGGGTTGCACGTGGTCCTGAATACTGGAGAGGAAGAAGCTCTAGGAATATCTTTGCAGGAGCACACTGGAAGAACAGCCTTCTGCTTGATGGACGTCCAGCCACTGCATGATCCCACCAAGAAGTCTCATGGTGGAGAAAAGCAACATACCCCCACCCATCCCCTATCTGCTAACAGGCCTTATTGCCTTCTCCACACATCCCTGGATGCCCATCTGTTGTATCAAAGCTATTTCTTTAACTTCCCTTTCAGAAGAGGAACTCAAATGTCACCTGAATGATCAGAAATCTACTACTTGCATTCCCCTGAACTCCTGTTTTACTGGATTATATAGGAAGGGCAAACTCCTCACTCTTTCCTGAACTCTGGATAGCACAGCCGTTGACCAGCACCTGTCTCATTGCAAACACAGCTACGATCAGCAATTGAAAGTAAAATAGTCCTACCTCCTGGAGAAGTTTTTTTGCTATTTCTCATTGCTAAAGGTGTGTTTGTAGGTATGAGTGAGACAGAGAGGTCAAGTTTGTGATCGTTGTAGTCACTCTTTGTTGGTCTGATTTCATTGACACAGATTCCCTGAACATGCACTCACACACAAAGCTTGATTTAGCAGCTCGGAGTGACGGGACATTTGGACAATTCCCATTATTAATGTCGCTTCAAATGTCTACACCGAATACACATACGCGGAGGACTCCTGGCTGCCCACATTCACATCCATCTGTTCAGATGGCAGGGTGCCCACGCAGACTAGCTGGACTTTTGTCCCAGGATACGGGTATTCTGCAATAGGTGGGTCACTTAGGCCACACTTTAAACAGTATTAACATCATCCCTTCATCAGGACAGCCTTCCTAGTGGGTAATTAATTGAGCTTCCAGCAGCATCTGTCAGCTGTTTGCAACAAGCTTGTTTGCTTGACTAAGCAGCCGTGATGATACTAAGCACTCCATTTCCTACCAGGTCTGAAGGGTGGGGGACTTGGCTGTATTTAAGATGATTATGTATGAATCAGGCTTTTGAGTGCTCGGTTCCTATGCCTATGTGTGCAGCAGACAATGAGGGAAGCTAGCTTTGAGCCGGCCTTTACAGAGACAGGAAACCGAGCCCAGCACAACTGGTCAGAATTAAATGGGAGAAATCTCAGTAGAGAATGGAATCGAAAAGGTTTAAAGTTACAAATTCATTCACAGTAAGAAAATTGTTGCAGCTGTTTTCAAAACTCTGTGCAGCAGGGGAATCTTTTCAGGGACTGTGGTGGTATAGAGGGGGTTGTTTTAGTGCGTTGTCCTATAGCGCCCTATACCATGGCAACACAGTGCCTTGTAGGTGGGATCTCCTAACACTCCTCAGTTAAGAATGCTTTCAAATACTCCTGTAGGTAATGTGGTAGACTACCATACACAGTCTTATACATCTAGAAATACAGGCATCAACTCCTTTAATAATAACCCCTCAAAGTATATGCTATTTTTACTATTATTTAAAGACTTCAGTAGCTTCCTCAGCACTTACGGCACCTTCCAGACACTTTTTCATTACTCGTTCATACCATCAAAACAAACCCCAAAACCAAACCCTGGTGTGCTTTATGAAGCATAGAAGAGAGATAGCTATCTTTGGATGTGTGGGAAGCTGCCTGTGATACTGCTCTAATGCACCCATTGCTCATCTCTCTTTTGAAGCAAAACCAACTTTATGAGTTACTTCAGCTAATCTATTTAAGAAGCCCTTTTACGACTTTTATCAATAGTTATTTTCACCTTTAAGCAGGCCAAGCAGAGGGCTGGGATCTAGCTCTCCTGAATGAATGAACAACCCTGAGGCATACAAGGAGGTTATTGCTTCCACCTTCCCTCCTCCCACTGCCACGTCAGGGCACCTGCCTTGGCTGGGTCCGGACCCTAAGGGCACTAATAGGCCTTAACAACCCTAAACAGCCACAGCTGGGGCCTCCACCTGTGCGAACCCCATCTATCACTCCAGGAGCCCCATTTAAGCTCACTTTGGGGGCTTTAGCTCTTTCCTGAGCTACTTCATAGGAGTGCTTGTGCTCTGCTAGTTCCTGCTGCCCCAGTTTCCTGACTGGTCTTCTTGGATGGACCCTAAAGCTGTGTTGCAGGTAGCTTTGTGGCCAGTCCTGTCTCTAGTCCTTTTTCCTGGCTGGAAAATTTGTTATAGGTAGCCCTGTTTCTAGGCTCATTCTATGCTGTTCCTGACTATGCTCTCTGGATGGAGCCCAGGCCAGCTCAGCATCTTGCCTGGTCTGGGACTATCGGTGGATCTGGGCCCTGCCGCTGTCCCAGCCCTGCTCACACCCTGAGGGGTGAGGGCATTGCATGGGCTGCACTGAGGTCACCCTCAGCAGTTGGCTTGTCTCCCTGGGAGTCCCACTGTGGCTGGATGCTTAGATTAACACCTAGGTTCTCATGAGTTGCGTTCCTAGGGAGAGCAGGCCCTGGTTTGGAGGTGTTCTGTGTTTTGGGGAGGGACTCTTTTGTTTCTTGCAGGGAAGAGAGAAGAGTATTTCTTGTTAATTGTATCAATAGACAATCACAGTTTGTGAAAAGACACAACAAAAAAAGGGCATAATTCAGCATCTTCTCTGATTTATGGATTGTTTCTGAATGAACTCTTTAACAATAGTATTTGTTCCCATAGTACCCATTAAATGCAGATGGCTGATTTATTTCCCTGATGTTCCCATCAGGATGCGGTTCCAAACTGTGCGTGGCAGGGGGATTACTGTCCTTGCTGGGTGGTTGAAGTCACTTGTGCTTTAGCCTCTTGCTGCCACCTGAGGCATATGATAATCACTGCCTGTCATCTTGTATTGCTTAGCTGTGTGTCCTACTTAAATGCAGCCTTGTCAAAAGTCGCTTTGAATTATTAGCAGAGAGGCCACCCAGGAGACAAAGATCCTGCAAGCAAGGAGTACACCACAACGTATTAATTGGGCATAACAGTGCTATCAACATGCCGAACAGTGCATGTGCAATATATGGGATAGTGGAGCAGGCTAAAGCTTGCAAGGACTATGTATAATGTTAGCTCTAGCCAAGTAAAGGCGTGGGTGGCTGAGAGGACTTATTTTGCCTTTCTCTGGCCAAACTCTGTAAAACTGGAGCTGCAAATCCATCAGTCCTATGGCACTGTCACAGATGCTTGAAGAAAAGGTGAAAATGACTGAGTTTAATAATGTTCAACTTAGTTATAGTTCAGGTGGGAGGAGCATCAGCAATTGTTCCCTTGATCTCCTCAATGGATAGAGACAGAATGACCGGACATCACTTAAATACAGGTGTAGATTTATGGCAGGGGAAAGGGGTGAATGAGTCTCTTGCCAGAAGTGCCCTGTGCAGTGTGTGATTGCCCCATCAGGGCTGTGTCTGCCTCGATAGCTAAGGTGCAGAAAGGTTGCTGTGGCTGTATGAAGGCATCTGTAGAGGATCACAGGGATATACGTTTTGATAAGAATGTTCCTGAAGGCTGTCTCTCTTGACATGGTGGTATTAAGTCTGAACAGCAAGAGCTCAGGAGATGCAAGGGGATGGAGAGGCTGTTTCACAGGTGAAATAATGACAGAAGAATGGAAATACGAAACCAGATCCAAAGACTACCAAAAACCAACCTAAAATAAAGGAAAACAGTCAGCTATTATTGCAATTCCCTGAGGCATAAAGGAAGTGCAAGTGACAAGATCCATAATGTTCTGGGCGAGGGAGACCGCACACAAATTGTAATTAATACTTAGTAATGCACAGTTATTGTGGTCAGCCTCTTGAATTAAAGCAACTGGGGATTTCTGCGCCTGTACAGGCATGTTACAAAGGCAGTGATAACTGAAGCTTCACTATGCTCATCAATTTGGTGACAGATGAGCAAGATACAATTGGTTGTGAAATGTTAGGTTGGTGATATAAACCAGAGGTTTCACTGCAGGAGAGCAGTTGCTTTATATTTTGTCACTATTGATGAAGAGAAAAATTAGCAAGTGTATTTTGCTGATCTTCATCGTGGTGATTACAGACCTTTTTTAACCTGTTGCTTTTGATGGACTCTTTAAATGGGTGGCCACAATGCAGAAACAGTAATAATGTGTATAACCTTTCATTAAAGCTTAGGCGAGGCCAGTGTACTGTGAATGATCAGGAACAAGTTAGCTTGGTTCCCTTTGTGCAGAGCACCAAGGGTAGGGTTGTTGCTGGATGGTGTGCTACATTAGGCATTAATGAGGATGAGACTGTGGCTTGTCTCCAAATGAGTGGGAAGGAGGGGGAGTGGTGGTGGTGTTTGGGTTTGGGGCGGGTGTATTGCTCTCTTTGCACTTTCCTCAGTCCATATTACTTCCTCATTCTGTTACAGAAACACACCTTGCACCGCTTCTAAAAAAGGATCAGGAAAACTGAGTAGGTGTCACTAGAAAGAAATGGTTGGGGACACTTGACAATAATCAAAGGGTACACTTTCTTTCGTAACTAGAACTTTGTTTACTGATAGTTCATCTTTTTTTTGGTGCTGACTTTTTTCAAAGGACCTCATTATTTTTCAGAGGGGCTTCTGAGAGGTGTAACTTTGGGCTTGGAGTAAAGGGGGGAGGGGGGAAAAAGTAGATTTGTTCTCTCATATATGCCTTTATCTGGAGCAACTGAGACCCTGAATCAGTGTGTGTTTTGGTCAATATCATGCAACAATTCACTGGCTACAATTATGTGAAAATACAGATCTGAGATGCAGGGAGATACTGGAGTAGCTCCTTTATTCAAGTAATCTTGTTGGTTTTGTCAACATGATACCTATTTTGAGTGCGAATGGAAACTAACAGGCTGAGTATGTTCTTCTGTTATCTTTTGTACTTAGCCTGCCTACTGTATGCTACCAAACTTGTAGGTTGTGATTTGGGGCTGAGGGGGGCAGAAGTATGTGTTTAATACTTAAAAAAGTGGATCCTTAATACCCAGCTACTGAAGTGTTTCAGTTAGTGGTATCATGCTAGTATCTGAGGTGGAATCCTTATTTGAGGACTTAAGGTACTATTGCACTGGGAGGTGGGAGATGTATCGGGTTTGACATACACAGACCACTAAAAAGCTAGGATAGAAAGATTTCTTTTAATGTTTTAGATGTTTTGAATTGCGAGATGCAAGAAAGAGTATGCGCTAATTTTAAGAGGCATGTGATCAAAAACCCTAAAGACTTTACTTGAATGATGTGACAGTGTATTTAAGAAACTTTTAGGCCCTGTGTTTTCTGGTAAAGTGTTTATTTTGAAAGCAAGCTAGTGTATTTAGAAGGGGAACAAACAGCATCTATTATTATTTCTTTTTTATATTCTTGCATTGTTCCCAGAAGGGAAAAGATTTTTCTTTCAGATTTTGATTCTCTCAACTTGCTCAATGTGACCCATGAAAAATTAACCAACTTGGAATCTGGTAACAGTGCAACGTAGCTGGTTTCCTTAACTCTGTCAATTTGACAAGATCATAGGTAATTGACAAGAGATTGTTGCTCGGGCCTAGGGAAGACCTCACTAATACTTTTTGTTTTAATATATATAATGAGGATAGACCCAGTACAGCTTTGTTGTGGTTTGTCTATCAGTTGAGATGCCAAACTTGCCTAAGGCAACCACTTTTTTTTTTTTCATTTGCATTAAACAAAGAAGCTTTTGAGGCACACTTGTAAGTCTGAGACCTCACTTGTCTACCAAGTAAACAATGTCATATGTGTACTTTGCCTCCCTGACAAAGGAGGGGAATATCCCATTGCTGTGTTACAACCTATTTGGCTCCTTCCTGTGGGATGTAAGACTACACAACTTTTACGAAGGGCTCTTGTACCACACAGTCAGAGGCAGACTCTTTCCCACTTGCCCCATGCAGTAACCTTAGGTATCTCTTCCTGATGGATCTCCAGCATCTACATGGTTGACCCCCATGCCTTCATATTTGCTGTGGATTGAATTTCTTCATTGAAACTAAAACTTTTGGATTATCTTCTTAAATTGCATACTTTTAAAAAGCCTTTTACAGAGAGTGACTTTTGTTCTGTTTCTGCATAGGACATTGCAGATTAGGATCCTAGTTCAGGACATTGTTGCTATTTTATTTCAATATAAATACCTAAGCCTCTTGGGAGAGGAAGGGGGTAAAGGCAAGAAAATTGTGCTTACAGTACTTTGAGACATGTGACTTTAGTTCAAATCCCATAGTCAGAAACCAGAGTTTCCTATGCGGAGGCATGGCTAAATTGCAGTAGAAAAAAAAAAGTGTAACAGTAGATCTTTATGTGAAAAGGCAGCATTTCAGTTTAAACTGAGGAAAATCCTTTCTGTTGGGGTAAAATTTCTGAGTGCATATATTCTACTTCTCTTCACCTAATGTCTAAATATTTCTAGATAAAACCCTTTTTTCACACTGTAGTGTGTAGTTTAGATAAGAACGCAGGCTTACCTGTGCAGTTCCTCTCCATGCAGTCTGTTCCTGATTACAGAAAATCAATAAACAATAAATACTTGTCATCTCTAAAAAGAAAAATCACTCCCAGGTTAGAGTCTGAATTGGTTCAAAAGGTGATTAGAAGTCATCCGAACAACTCTGGTTCACAGTAAATGAAAATATGGCTCACTGTCTTAATCTCTTCAGAAAACATTTTTTGATTCAGAGATAGCATCACTGAATTTCTTATATAATAAACCCCATGACCCTCTCCTTATGAAAGTTATTTGAAGTATTCTTTCACTTAGGGCTATATGCTCAGTGTCTGATTTTTCTCTCATTCTTCTCCTTAGTTCACCGCTAGTAGGTAGCTATTGACAATTCCGTATCCACATACATCCTGGAGCTTTGTTAAAGCTTTAGTTTAATATATGAAAAATGACATACTGAAGTATAATGTATGACAGCTGTCTTTGTAAAGAAGTTGTAAAGTACCTTATTAGATCAGAATGTGCTTCACCTGAAAAGCCTCCTGCAATGTGGTTACCCACATAATGACTGCTTAAGTTCTCTGTAGTTATAGCTCTTTCAGTTTTGTGATCTCTGACATGTGAAGGGAGATGTGGTTGCTGTAGGAAGGCAGCTACTACTTCAGGTCCTTTCAAGATATGACTTAATATTCAGGTGGTGGATATTGTTTAGTGGCTGCATCCATGGCAAAATTAAATTCTGTCAGGACTTGGGAGGCCCAGGTCAATTTTAGGGCCAATGTAACATAACGCAGAACTGGTAGCACAGAAGAAAATATAAATCTCCATTCCCCAACAAGCTTTCATGAATAATTATGCAAGAAATTGCCTTCAAAACCCCTTCCAGAACGTGCCATGGTAAAAGACCAGATCAAAAAAGAAATGCAACAGAAGACTGTAAATAGTGAGTGGTGTTTGGTTTTTTTTTTTTCCCCAGATACAGGCTAGCAGTTTGGTGTGCAGAGTTTTTTCCTCACCACAGGAATGGTACGGCAGCTAGAATGGGGTACTACAGGATGTTACCTCTGAAGTAAAGGAATAATGCTGGGAAGGCTCATCTCTTCGGTTTCTGTGGTCAGCACCTGCAGTTAGACTGCTTTAGCATTAGTGTAAATCCATAGGATTTGATGTTTAAGCAGTATTAGATGGCCAATGTATGTAAACTGCTCAGTCATAGACACACTTAATTAGTCGGGATCAAAGCAAACTACTTTTTTAGGATATGGAGGCAGGATGTCTTAAGTACGCTAAATCTGCTGAACGGGGCATGTCAGGTGGCAGCCTTGTGTATGGGAAGGAAAGCTAAGGTCACTCTTGGTTATTTTATCCAAAAGCTCATTTGGTAGCACAGCATCAAACTGTGAAGCATCACAGAGTAAAGGCTTACCGGGTGTGCTCTAGTTCAGCTGGAAGGTTTTGAGCTCAGGGTTGGATAGCTACTGGGTGATCTGATTGTAATCGTCCCTTGTGACTTTTATCTCTATTCACCCTGGTTTTGTCAGCTTTGACTGACAGGGAGCCGCAGTACAAAGTGAATCTGAGTCAGATGTGAGCACCTTATCACATTTATATCAACTTAGTCAGGGAGCAGAATGCAGAGGTCATGCTGCCTTTTGCTTTTGAGCCAGCTTAGTGCTAGCTGCAGGAGGACAGAAGATACCTGTTCACAATACTCTGTCATGCTGGGTCAGGTAACTGATCTGGCAGCTAATGCTGAGTTGATATGTCAATATTTTGGGAACAAATTTGAACTGGCAAAGCATGCATAGCAGATGAATGCGTTCTCATGCAGGCTGTGGCTTTTTTTTTTTTTTTTTGTCTGACAAAAGGAGCCCTAAAGCCAGAATTGCTTTATTGTCAGATCCTGGTCTGAGGGCTATGGGTAGATAGATGGACCATGCCTTGATTGCACAGTTATCACCTGGAAAACTCCTGTGAATTATCATTTACCGGGCTTGTCCTGGTCACCAGTGTTCACGTACCAGCATAAATTCCTTGTGTAGAAAGTCAAAATTGTAACTTATTCTTGAGCTTTACTTGTGTTTAAGGAAGCACAAGTTCTACTATACTTGAGTCTTGGTGGCTCACAACTGAGCTTTACACTGGAGTAGGTACAGATATCTGAGCATCCCTCAGAGTGTGCACAAATCTGTGTATCTGTCTCTTCTGGAAGATTCTGCTGGCAAGAGCAGAAGTGAAAAACCACCTTTCCTCTTCAGAGAAGGTGGCTTCACAGGGAATTTAGACTCAATTTGTTTGTTCCTCTAGGATCTTTTGTGTTTTGCCAGTGAAGATCCTCAAAGACTACATCAGGTAATAATCCCCTTCTCAACATTTGGCCAGAGGCTATTGTAATTTGTATGATAGCCTTCTGTAAGACCTATCAGAGTAAATTTTTTTTATTATTCATTTTCAGGAGGTAGGTTTCCAATCAATGAAGTATGAACTAGTAAGTTTGCAAATAAAAATTCATCCTGTGTTGTGCAATTGTATAAGTCTTTTTCCCATAAATCAAAACACAAATATATTGGATCACCGTATCAACTATTTAAACTGTGGACCAAAGACCCAAACAGCAAAATGAAGCAAAATCCCCCACCTTCCTCTTCACTATGATAGTAGAAGCACCATTTGGTGGAAGTGACTGACCTTAAGCATCCTGGCACTGGAAAGTGTTTTAATAGAAAACAAAGATTAAAAAAAAAATATAGTTTTCCCTTGACACCTACTAGGTTTCCAGTACTGCATGTGCAGCATACATAAGCAGTCCTCAAGAGAACAGGAAGGTTTTTTTATGGATAAGAATTCAGATTTTCAAGGACATGGAACCATGTATTTTTCAGATATACTCAGGAATTCTTGCAATGCTCCAAATTCTATTTTGTTTTGTTTTAAATAGCACTTGAAACTTAATTTGGTGTCAGTGGCTACAGAGATACTAGATTTTTTTCCACAGATTTTCAGAAAATGAGTGACCATTTTTCTCATAAGAAGCCTTCTGAATCTGAGTCCTTTCAACTCTAGGGTATACAGATTTTTATGATAACTATTTCTCATCAGAATATTCTAAAATGGAAAGGAAAAAAGAACCTTTCTCCTATTCAGAAGAGCAATGACTGAGCTTTAAAAATCAAAGATAGAAGCTGGCACCAACAACTCATAATATTTTGGGATTATTCCCTGAATACATTTATATTCTAATAAATTTATTTAGTTTTGCTTTTCTTTCAAGCTTTGTCCTCTTTTTTGCTTATTGTTGGAGAAAAACCACTGAAAGTTAAAGGAAAAGGAGCATGCCAAGTAGTAAAAACAACTCTGAACAGAACCTCTGACTTCTTTTGTGCCAAAAAGTCCATTATAGCTCTGGAGCTGGTGGTGAAATAACTCTTTATGTTGTGCTATCCTCATGCAGCTACTAAAATTCTTGTTCATTTTAAGACCTTAACACCTGCTTCACCTTCTCTGAGCTTCCAAGATGGTTTGCCAGACACATGTGCTCAAGCATAGGCAAGGATATACTTAACTGACTGGAGAGCCATACATTGGCTCCATAACAACAGCAGTCAGATCAAAGTGAAGTTTGAAGTCCTCATGAAATACCTGGTTTTCTGTCTTTTTCCCCTGTATAAATTGCTTGTCAAACAACTTAAGGTTTGTGGCAACTTGTGCTTTATTTGTACAGTAGGTGTATCACCACATGAAAGAGGAGTTTTCTTTTGGAGAGGGGGAAAGAGGGAAGGACTGAAGGAGGTTCAAAGATAATTAAGACCAATATTTTTGAACTTAGATATGTAAATTTGGGCTCCCATGTTGTTTTACATCAGATTTGGTGAATACCTGCTGAATTTATCAAAAGGTGTCATTATTTAATATATTTGAAAAATATGCTTATTCTTTGATTTTGATATTTTGCTATGTATTCTAGCCTTGCTCTGTATTCTAGCCCTTTTCTATGAGGTGTCAGCATTCAAAATATAAACTTGGGCTGCTTGATTTTGTTCTAGGATTGAAACAAGCTCTAAAACTCCTCAGAAAGTCCTGTATTAATGTTTTTTTGGACGTGGGAATATATACACTCATGGTTGGTAAGACAGCTCTAGGAATTAACCTAAGGAACAATGTTGTTGTACTTCTGCAAGAGTCTGAATGTTCCTGCCCTGGTCTGTGGCTGGGATGTCACTTGCTTAGAAAGACAACTTTCCACGCATCCGGTGCACTGCTGACAGCTGTAGCAAGCACCCTCTTCCTACCTCCTTTACTGTGTGGGTAAATGCAGTGTGGTGACAAATCCCAGCCTTGCCTTCTGCAGGGCGTTGTAATAGCCCTTCTACAAACTACTTGTGAGGCAAAGAAGTGGCCAAGATGAGCAGGAGCTGTGCAGCTAGTCTTTGCTCATTACCCTGCCGTTACCACCAGGAACCACAGTCTGATGTCAGCTCCAGGACTTGAACAATATGGTGTTGGAGGATAATATCTTCTGTAGTGCTAAGAAAGAGACATTCCTTACCTCTAAAAGAGGAAGATGCCGATGCTGAGGAGGACCTGTCCACCCCAGGATCCAGGCAAGTCTTATTCCTGGAGTGACAGGAAGCTCCTTGCCTGAGCAATCATATGAGTCCAAAGACCTTGCTTCGGCTGAGGATGCAGAGAACATCTGGCAGGCGTAGACCCATAAAGACACACCCATGAAGGTATTAAGGAGACTCAAAGGCTTAATAGAAGGAGCAAATAGGAAGTATGGATAACAACGGGAAACCAGATTATGGACACATTGCAAAGATGGAGTAGGTAGAGAACTGGACAGTAGAAATTAATGATAAGAGAGTCTCCTGTTTGATCTTGTATGTGTTGGAGGTGAACAAATTTGAGGGGGTGTCTTTATAAACGTCAATAGCAGCATATTGCTGTCACTGGTTGCATTCAATCTCCTGTCCAGAGCTATGTGAAACAAAACAGCAGTGGAACTATTTGCAGCTGAGAATAGGATGTACACAGGGAGGTGACATGCCACAAGACGTAGTTCTGTGACAGTGGACGTGGATAGCTTGAGGTGTATGGCATTGATGTTTGATGCTAGCATGAATTCATGTTTTGCTCGACAACTGTCAACTAGCCTCATAAGCTGTCTTGACGTTGATTTCTTGAAGAAAAAAAAATGGAAACACAGAGGAGTGTAAGGTAGAGGAACTTAACTGGCTAAAACACAGAATAAGCTAATGAGTCATACCAGTGATTTAAACAATGTGCCAGCACTCCTGGAAAAAAGTATAGAAGGCCTTAAATAGTCATTGGAAAAGCTGAGGTTGAAAAATACCCAGTAGTATAAACAGGCTGCCCTTATGAATCTGAAGACATGCAACCTCTCAAACCTGGTAGTTCAAGGTGGATGGTGAACTCAAACTTGGATTACTTAATTTAAGAATAAGTATCACTGATAAATGCAAGGGGAAAAAAAAGTTGCTATTTAAAAAAAAAAGTTTATTATTATTATTTTTTTAAGCAGACATCGGTAGAAGCGGATGCACAAAAAGGTTCTGTTAACTATTTCTTCTGATGTGTGTTTCTTGAAATACAGTGTAGGTGGCAATCAGGTAATGCAACTTAAGGGCTGGTGGCATAATGACTTGTTTGGGATACTGTGAAGTGCCAGTGAATTGAGCTTAAAGATTGAGATCTCTACTTTCTTAATAGAATAAATGAATCCATATCTATACAATGCCACTGCATTCAGAGTCCTCTGAAGAAATCTTAAGGAGAGGTAGGTGCTTACATTTGTTCAGACATGTTCTCACTCTGCTCAGAGAACAAAATTTCTCCGCTGCTGCTGAGGGTGAAAATGGACACTCCAAACGATGCACATGAACTACTTCATGCTGCAGTTATTTCTTACAAGGGGGTAAAATAGAAGTGACCCTCCATTCCCATTTTGTAAAGTGAATGTCCTGGACAGATGAGAGAAGACTTTTGGGGTTATGCTGTCGTGAAGTGGGGTATGAACAGTTTGAAACTGTACAGCGTTCATTGGGTATTTATGGAAATGATCTAGTAGAATTCTGGAGTCTCTTTTTTTCTATTGCAAATGGGGTATTTCTATGCTGACACTCATTTTGGAACAGTCCCATCTTAAAGATTCTTGGTGAAATGGACAGTTAAAAGCTTTTATTCATGTTAAGGAATTAATAATTGCTGTACTTCACCATGTGTGCTGTAATTCTTTTAATAGCTTCATTCCATTATCAACTATTTATTAAAAAGATTTCACCACAGATACAGGCTTTATGGAGATTACTGTGCACTATACTTAATTACCAGATGTTCAGTATGTTTACAGTATATCTGGTATTCAAGTAAACTTCTCTGTGTGAAAACCATCTAAAATGAACAGTTAAAATACCACTGCAAAGCTTTGTATTATAATAACTTGAAATGGAAATTCCAGCTGGGCAGTGTTATGAAACTAAAACTATAAAGAATTTCAGCCTTCCTCCAAAACAACCTTATTAAACTCCAGTGAAAATATGTTTTGCTGTCTGAATTTACCTTGTATGTTCAGTCCATCAGATAAACAGTCACCCATGTGCTTTTCATATTCTTTTAGTTAGTTTATTGCTGTCTTTCATCAAAACTATATAAACTCAACTACATGCCTGAGTTTGTAACCAAACTTGAGTTTTATGGTTAGGGGGTTTAAAATTGAGAGGTGCCAAGGGCAAGTCTCCATTCCGTTATGTAGCTTCCTTAAAATTCTGTTTTTCATGCAATTTTTTATTACTCATTAACTTGGATCTCTTTAAATTTACCCTTTTTAGGAACATGTGACTAGTAAAGATATCCAAGCCTCAGGCCAGTCTGTTGTAAGTTCACCTCATCACCTTAAAAGTAGAGAGATATTTTGCTGTTTGTGTCTCAAGAAGCTGGCTGATCCAGAATCTTTCTCTTTCTAATTTCGAGCCTAGTTTTATTCCTATTTTATATGACTTTGTACTGAGCTGACATTGTTTTTCATTTAAATGATCCTTCTCCTTGCCTATTATTGATCTTGAGCAATTGTAGTCTTGTAGACTCCCTATTGAATCTTATTTAATCCTAGGCTAAGCAAGTCAAGCTGTTTTCCAGTCTACTTGCTAGTCCTCTGCTAACATGTTTTTCTGTTTTTCATCCTCATGTGACCAGAGCAGCACACAGAAATTCTGCAAGAAGTCTCACGAGTGCTCTTGTAATAAATTCAATAATTCTTTTTCAGGGAAACATTAATGAATCCCAATATATCTTTCCATAGCTGCATCATATCAGCAATTCATAGTCAACTTGTGGTCAATTAAAATAACCAGATGACTCTGTTCTCCTCATTTCTACCTTAAGAGCCCCTAGTTTGAATCCAAAATACTTGTCCCTACACTCTCTATAGAAGATACAGCACTCTGTATTTCACACTTTCTCTGATGCCACCAAACACAGCTCAGAGTGTACTTTGATTTCTCCCCTCCCAAATGTGCAGCTATGTGTCAAACTGTTGTTAACATTAAATTTATCTTTCTGCAATTATCTTTCTATCACACTTGCACTATTTACCAAAGCCCGTTCCGAAGTTTCAGCGATTCCTTGGCAAATACATCTGTTATCCACGTGCTGGAATAACTGAATTCTACCCGCAGGACTGGAATTTTCCTCCTAGTTTTATCTGCTGCATAAAGGGCCCGAATGACCCAATTCTTAGTAGAACTTAATTCTGTAATAACAGCAATATGTATTTCTGCCTATATTCAGCTCCACGTTTCTGTCTGTGCTTGCTGCGGGCAGTAACAGATCCATCCCACTGCTTCAGCAAAACTTCTTTTACAGATCTCTTCCAGTCTGAACCTCAACTGGTTCGCTTTTAGTGTTGCCCCTTCTCACTTCTTTCAAGCCCAACAAATATGAGTAGCGAACAGTGCTATCGAACCTCTTTTTACTTTCATTTCTGTTTTCTGTGAACTTCAGGGGCCTGGATCTGCTCTCAATGACACCCAGGGAAGTTCCACTGTCAGCTTTAAAGAGAACTGAACCAGGAGCTAGGTTAGCAGTGCCCCACGGCTGATACCCACACCGCAGTCCCTTCAGCCTCAGGTGCGATTATTCCTTCAAGAGCTGCATAATAAGGACATGAGGGCGAAAGCTGGGGCAGTGCATTTAATCATTTTCCTGTAGGCTTCTCATTCATATAATAGGTTTCTTCCCTTGTCACGACTTTATTAAAATGGCTATCACCATAGATACGGCATCTAAAGGGATTATCACATAGTAAATGTAATTACATATTTCTCAGCATGTTTCCAGTATTTTGCAGTGACACATAACAGATTTGATCCTTGTTGTGAGTATCTTCCAATGTAACTGCTACAAGTTTCAAAACTATCAAATTACCTAAAATAAAAAAATATAAAGAAATCAATGTATAGAGGCACAGCTAAATTCTTACTAGCGTGTAATGTTTCAAACATTGTAGCTTGAGGTCTTATATTTTCTTTGCAATGGATGTGGAAGCAGTGTAAACACACTTGGAGGAATTATTTGTCTATATCCCAGTAGGCTAACTTTTGGTTGCATATGATTTGTGCCAGAATAATTATTTTAGTAGGGTAGCAGTAAAGATGACCCAAAATACTATGCATCCTCACCTACGCTATTCTCTCCAGTTCTTGCCATTATAATTAGTTCTTGAGACTAACTTGCTACTTTTGGTCTTTTGAAGTAGCGTAATCCAAAATGTTCACTACTCTGTTATCATGAAAATACCTGAAGTCATAGGATTGTTCCTCTAAACTTCAAGACGCAATTTAATCACAATTTAAAGCAAGCTGCAAGAAATCAAAGCCAAGTGGTATTTGTACTAACGCTGTTGGCCGGACTCTGGTGCTATCCCAACAGAACAAAAAGGCAATTTCTATTCCTGAAAAGTTAGGGAGTTGTAACAGTTTTGGTTATTTTTCATATTAGTATTGGCAATGCCAATTATGACACTGTCTGAAAAAAATCAATTAAATTTTAAATGAAAAATAAAAGCATTCTAATGCTTATGTGTTTTGGAGGAAGTTTGAAAAATCCAAGACAAAGGCTCAAAAAAAACAGGGGGAAAAAAAAAAAAAAGATTCTACAGTGGCTTTTTGTTTTCTGGAAAATCTCTTAAGTTCAAGCTACTATGAGGATTGCTTAATGCTTAGGATTGGCAAGACTGTGCTGTTTCTAAAAGGATGCAGGTAACCTGATGTTGAGAAATGAGGTAGCATGCTACTTGTGATGGGGGGACCATGCAGGGTGGTGTGGACACGGAGTTATTGGGATACTGGCAGGAGCAGTAAGGAGTAGTGTCTTGAGAAGCTAGCCAGGATGTTATAAGACATTTGGAAATGCTGCTGGAGGGGAGGGATGTATACTCATGTACATGCTGGAGGATGTGAAGAGGAAGAAGCAGGCTGAAGAACATGACAAGGCACAAAAGGAAAATGTGAAGTGTAGGAAACTCGAAGATAGATTGAAGGGGAGCTGTCACGGGATGAATGATTGAGGGGGGAACATGAGAGAGAAGTAAACTGGGCAGCTGCCTATCTAGACTAGCCAGGGAGGGAGGCAGCAAACACAGCAATACCCAACTCTCTGCCCTGCAAGGGTGAAGTGCAGAAGAGTTATATTCACCCAAGTTATGGCAGCCAGCTGTGTGAAGCGATATGTATCGCAGAAACAGTCATCTTCGAGTTTGTCTTGTAAAGCTGCTCTTTGCAGCGTTCTCAGTTGCACACTGAATTAAGTGTGGTACGCGTTTTGCACAGGGTGAGAGAATGTAAGCTTTTCAAAGCAAGAATGGCTGTAATTAGTTCATTTGGAAAAAAGACCCCTCTGGGAGGCAACTTCCTCCCTGCCTCACTAAAATAGCGTGAGATTTGCTCACTTCTGCATAAACTGGGAGTGACGCGGTGACTCATACTGTACGTGACACCCAAAGCCAAGCTGCATGTGGCATAAATGACAGCAGAACAGGCCCTGTAGTGTTTTAGACTTCATGAGCTGGGAGAGCCTGACAGCTTTCTCTAAGGCTAATTCACCGGTTTCCTTCCAAACTGTCAAGTCTACGTTTGTATCTACAACTCTCCATTTTCAGGGCTATGATGGGGTATTTTGGGTGTCTGTAGGAGGCTGCATGGAATAGAAACTCTTTTGCATCATTGGTTCCTTGTGGCTAGGTTTTTTTTCCCCTACCTTTCTCTCTTCTTTTGTGTTCATAGTTCCTTAGTTGCCACTTTTAAGATCTGAGACTTCAGTGTAGTAATGCAGCCTCTAACTGGAATCCTGAAGCTTTTGATTTAGATTTGTCAGCATGTATTTGGATGTACTAGACACATGTTTATCTTACCATTTCATAGTTCACCATCCTTAAGCCCTCACTCGAAACTAGAGAGTCTTGAAACAAGGTTACCCACTTTCATACTACTCTATTTGACAGTCGCTTTTTGGCGTGGCATCAGGACAAACAAGCCTGCGAGATATTTATCCCTTTTCATTTGCTTTTTGCAATGAGAGCAGAGGGCAGTCAGCACTGCTGTAGATGAAAAGGCAGGATACCAGCCTCCTCCTAGCCTTTCCCATTTGCTTTCCACAAAGGAAAGATTATTTTTCCATTACTTTCACTCCTTCAGAAACAACAAGCAATTGAGAATAGGGGCCACTGTGGATTTTATTGACTGATGGTTTGTGGTTTTTTGGGGACCGTTTGTCATCTTCATGTGTTTCAAAGCACTAGCCCTCCAGGACAGTCTATTTAAGAACCCTGTATTCAAAACCTTACCTCTTTAATACCTCTACTTGCCTGTTAGTCAAGGTGACAGAGGTATTTCTGTTCTGTGTTCAGTGTAATGGGTCTCAGCTGAGTAAAGCTGCCTTTGCAAGGGTAGAGAATAGGATGTTTTGTCCAAAGTTTCCCTGGAAATGTCCACAGTTGAAGCCCTGCCTTATATTTGCACACTGCAAAGAAACACTGGAAAAGTCATGTCTTGCTCTTATTTGCTACCATTTGTTTATATTTACTGTCAAACACCTTGCACAGTAACTTTAAAAAAAAAAAAAGACTGAAGCGTTTGAGAGTACAGTGATAGGCAGGAAACACTGATTTCATTGAAATTGGTGCAAAAACTCCCTTTGACATTTGCAGTTAGGATCTTGCATGAAAAATGTGGTAACAATTAGAAACAACTGTGTCCCCTTTACCACCTTACAGTTCTTACATTACACCTCAACTCAATGTCTAATGCAATTGAACTTGATGCTAACCTGAATTAAACTATTGTATTGAATTATATTATATCATATCAGACTTTAAAAAGCCTTCTAGATCCAATACTTGTCTTGGATTTAGAACAAACTACTTATATTTTTTTCCCCTGTAGCCTGGAAAGAAGGAAGCTTCCGGTTATTCTGATATGCTTGCATATTGAATAGCTCAGTTATTTACATAAGGAAATTGCATGAGCTCTGGAGCTACTTTTCCACCCTGTGTTGCAATAAATCTTCCAACTATTCAGTAACTTCAAGGTGTCGCTCCTATAGGAATACAAAATGCACATGTTCTAAGAAAAAGTTTAGCAAAATAAATCTGATTAATCCAGTGACACTGCAGTTCTCTAAATATTTTCCATCTTGCTTTACATGGCAAGATGAAAGAAAATTATACCACTAGGTGTTCCCTAAACAGAATTGTTCATGAACATAGTTTCAATGCCTCAAATCCACGCACACATTCAACACAACATCAATCAAGTGTCAAAACAGATTAATTGCTTTTTTCACAGCTTTGATCATACTTGTGTTTTATTGGACTGTTCACATTTTCTGTTATAATCACTTGTTTTCTTTCCATGCAGTTCTAGTAAGTACCATCTTCATCAAGATTTTTGTCATTCAACCTTCCTATTTCATTTTTAATCTGCTAAATGAGCATTTCCTCCTTTAGAAAAACAAATAAATCAAAAGGGTCAACTTGCTTTTGTGTCCTGAAACAAAGCTCTTTTTGTTTTATTACTGCCCTGTCATTTATTATCCACAGCATGTTCGATATTTGTGATAACAATTTTTACATGGAATAAATTACATGCGCATCCCGATGAATAAAGCCCCTGTTATTGTGCAGTTAATAATGCTGGTTGCAAACTTTGTTAATGTCTTACAAATATTTTCAGTAATAACACATCATGCTGTATTTATATTTCCTGGGGGGCTAGAGAGAAAGCTGTCCTTTAACGACTCACAGTTTATAAAGGGGCATGACTGGTGTTATCCAAAGAGATTTTAAACTTAAATCCTCCTGCTCTCAATTAAAAGGTATGACATAATTCTTTGTTCAGCTTGCCTCCTATTTACGGTATTTACATGAAACATAGCACATTGTCTAAAGCAAACACTATAATTATGTATGCTTCATCAAGTCAGAGCACAAAAACGCATGTGCAGTGTTCAAGACAGTTTGCTCTTTAGATGCATTATAACCCATTTGGCATGTTTTTTTCCCCAGTTGTATATATTAATGGCCAATAATGGCCCTGGTCCAGGAAAGCTTTTAAGCACGCACCTAACTTTAAGCAGGTGATCAGATCCCTGAAACTTGCTGTTCTTTGCTGGTTTGTGCTTTAAACAAGCACTTCACCCCAAACCTTCTCTTTCCTGATCTGATCTTCCTTGTTTGCAAGGATCAGGTCCAGCAGAGCCCTTCTCCGCGTTGGGTCCTCAGTCCCCTGTATGAGGGAGCTGTTGTCGATGCACTCCAGAAACCTGGATTGCTTGTGTCCTGCTGTGTTGCCTTTCAGCTGATACTGGGGTGGTTCAAGCCTCTCATAAGGAAGGACCAGGACATGTGAATGTGAGGCTCCTTCTTCCAGTAGTCTGAAAACGGCTGCTTCTTGACCAGGCAGACCATTGCAGATACCCACCACCACATTTATATTCATCTGCCCTCTAATCTTGAACCCTAAGCTCTCATTTGGCTCATCGTCTGTCCCAGGCAGAGCTCCACCCATTCCCGCTTCTTTCTCATATATTGAGCAACTCCTCCTCCTCCTCATCTTCCCAGCCTGTCCTTCCTAAAGAGCCTGTATCCAGCCATTGCAGCGCTCCTGTTTGAGCCACCCCACCACATCTTTGTGATCGCAATGAGATTGTAGCCCTGCAATGGCATACAGACCTCCAGTTCCTCCTGTTCATTCCCAATGCCGCGTGTGTCAGTGCACAGGCAGTAGCCATAGACTATCAATAGAGCTTGCTCTTAGCATGGTTGCAGATATATATACACATATGTAAATATATGTATTTATGCACACAAAAAAGATCTATGGGTTGATTTATCAGGTGAAGTGATTTTTCTGTTAGATTCCTGTATCAGCTATATTACTGCTAGCTGAAAATGGCACCTGATAAGGTCTGGAGCCTAAATGAGAAGTTTAAACTAGAGATTAGAGTGTCATTCAAGAATAACCAGTTAAATGGCAGGGTTCCAAGGTAGGAGGTAGATCACTTAGTAAAATTAATCCAAGATGCAATACCTCAGTTAAGGCAATACCACAATTGCTTATATTTGCACTGCTTTCTTCTTAGATTCTAGCTAAGCACAGAAAATTCTCGATTAAAAAAAGGGTCCCTAGCAAGTGCTGGTGTTATGCTCTTCTCATATGAATAGACTCTCATTTCTCTCTTTTTACAAAGACCATGTATCCAATTGTGAAAACATTTTTCAGGCCTGAGGTTATGTTCTCAGGATGTTGGACTCAATGATCCTTATGGGTCTCTTCCAACTTGAGATATTCTATGATACATCCCTCAGTGTTTTGTGTGTACTGTATAGAGTCTGTTTATCTGTTCGGTGCTTTACAATTTTTTAAATCCTTATGGGCCTGATAATTTTCACCTTCCTTATTTACTGTTTCTTCCGAACTGCGTGGAGAATGGAGATATAAAACCCGTGATCTCTTTCATTATGCAGTAGAAGCATTAGTTGCATCCTGCGATGGTCCTGGCCTGCTGCCTACCTCTGGCTATAGCTGACAAGGATCAGTGATTAGGTGCTCACTTGACTCTTCCCACTAATTTTGTTTAGTTTGTTTTCTGTTTGCTCAAAGTTCAGAGATCACAGCGTTTTCTGGGGAAACTTTTATTTGTAATTGTCTCCATGATTCTCTGTGACTAAAATACCCAGTGGACGAAGGAGAGCATGAGCCCATTTTGTGCTGTATGTTATTTGGCTAAGCAGTGAGCCAAACAAGTTGTTTGATGTGAGAGAAATGATGGAAGGAGAAGGGAAAAGAGGACAGCCTAAGTCAGGAAAGCTCAGATACAAATTGCTCATCTCCCAGATGTAGCTTTGCTTCATCAGATAATTTTACATTTAAACTTGGGATGCTCAGGTAGTCAGTGCAGGAATTCAGCTGGTTAGATACAAGAGGTTTGTAACCCTCGTGTGATCTCAGGTTCAGTTCACCATCAGTCAAGTGAGTTAGGAAATAAAATAAAAATGAATTCTATGCTTTTAAAACTGGGGCCCATGATAAATACAGTTTTAAATGTGACATTTTAATACGATCAGATCCTACAGTTGGGTGTTCATAGCAGCACTGAAGACAGTCCTCTGACTTTAATAAAACTAAGTGCCCTTTTCAACATCCAGATGTGGGATATAAACATGCACACTCAAAACCTGCCCACGTGATGCGTGAGGGCAGTCCATTGCTGGCTGTGTTTTTTCTATGTGTTTCCAGCAAAAAGGAAAGTTAACTTTATGGACTATTTTTCTTTTACATTTGCTTGTTTTTGTTAACAGCAGGATGCCTCGATCTTCCCCGCATATTAGAAATCTACAACTCTGATGCCATCAGCGTCTGGGTCTATAGGAAATAGGAAGGGTTTTCTCTTTCAGATCCTCTTTATTAGTGTTCTGCCTCTGGAAGTTGTGCGTGTGTTTACACAGTACTAACCTAGGGTACTTGAGGTCTAAAAGTCTGAATTACTGCAAATACAACTTGTATACTGCAAAACACCATTATAAACTAAATGTTCCTTAGGGCAATGGCTGGCTGACTTTTTTTTTTTTTTTTTTTTTTTAATTCTCTCTGAAAACACCTACAGCACTGTATAGTTTGAAGAGTCAGAGCAGTGGAAGAGTGAAGAATGGCTAGAGAGCGTTTACTTGAAAGTTACGTGAGGTATTTGGCATTTCACAAACTGGGACCTACACTTTACTTTTGGCTTTCTTGCCACACTGTCTGAAATAACCCAGCTAAAACAAATGTGGGGGTTTTGTCTAGTTTGGGTTTGGTTTTTTTAGATTTAAGTGTATATAGTGGTGTCCTCCTTAGTATGATATAAATGATAGTATAAGGATGTGACTGAGGCAAGCCTTACAAATTAAAATAATCTCTTTTATTAAATACTAATTAATGTAGTTGAGGAAAAAAGAAAAACAACAGCTATACTTTCAGACATGCAAGTTCTTTTCCAGGTCTGAGGACATATAAGAGCCTATGTATTTTAAGTATATAAAAGCATAAAATCTGTTTTGTTGGAAAAGAAGTTACTATGCTCTGGTTTAAAAAAAAAAAAACAACCAAGTGTTCATAA
Organism: Platalea leucorodia; assembly: GCF_965183815.1. Classification (NCBI taxonomy): domain Eukaryota; kingdom Metazoa; phylum Chordata; class Aves; order Pelecaniformes; family Threskiornithidae; genus Platalea; species Platalea leucorodia. The sequence continues at coordinate 49,215,003 of NC_138826.1, read as the reverse complement.
GCTCAGTTCTACTCTATGTAACTGTACTGCAGCTGTCCTAGAAGTTCAGGCGCTCAGATGGATGCAGTCAGCTTATGCCTCATCCTGCTGCGGTCCATGGCACTTGGACGCGTTGAGGAGGGTCCCTACGCCAGGACGTCCCGCTCCTCCCCTCAGTGGAATGGGGGCATGGAGTAAGATGCTGCTCCTTAGGATCCTGGAAACGGAGGCCCTGAGATAAGGAATCATTTTAAAAAGGCACACTTGGCATTTGTTACTATGGTAGAGTATATTTTTTGGAAAGACTCTCTTTATATTGCTAAATTTCTTTGACCTACAGGCTTGGAAATGGAGGCGTCTGCATCCAGTCTATATGGGAAAGCAGTACCAATGCCGTTACCATTGAAGTATTGTATTTTTCACAATATAGCTAACGCTTTAGTTCATCTTGCAATGTTACATAATCTCTTTACAGGTGTAGACAAGCCCCCATTTTGGAAAAATCCCTTTCTCTTTCTGCTCAGGCAGCCGCATGGAGGCAGCAGTGGAAATTGCATCTGACAGATGTAAATACTAGGCCAAGAAAGCAGGTGTTAGGAGCAGCGTGCCTTTAGGTACAGCCTTCCTTATGGTCCTGGCAGCTCCTCTGAAGCGAAAGCGGTGGCAATAGAATTATTCAGTGTACGAGATGATGATGTCAGTGGAACTAATCTATTTTAGTCTATTTAATCATTATTTTTTAGCTGTCATACAGAAAAATCTTCCCGTATCAAAAACATAGATAAAGGCAGACCAACAACTAATTAAACTTCACCTGCTTTCAAATATTTTCGTTAAATAAGTAACACTGTTTCTTTTTAGAGTCAGCAATTAAAGAAAGCTGATACATGGGCCATATGAAATGTCAGGATGCAGAAGCAACAAGTCAGAGCCCAGAGTAAATCTGGGTTCACAACAGCCTTTGTTCCAAGTACTGAACAGACATGCTGGGGGGGGGGGGAAAGAAGAAAAATCAACTGTTTCTTGAGGCTATCTGTAATACCTAAGCACAATGGGAAAGAGCTAAAAATAGACCTGTAGTTTTAATTTTGCCCTCCTTAGCTTTTGCCTGTTGCAGCCATATCATTTATATTAGTAGAAGACTGGATTTTTAAAAATTTAAACATAGTTAAAAATGACTAGAAGTGATTTATAGCATCGGCCTAGGAGATTTGTTGGTTGTTTTTTGTTTATCCACCTGTTTTCTGACTCCTTGAATAATTTCTTTTTCTTTTATTTAAAAAAAAAAAAAAAAAAAAAAAGCCTGCTGTTACTGAAACAAATAGGTACTGTAGAGCACTTGAGTCCCAGTCTTTGTTTTGCTGCCTGCATTAGGTGGGTTTAGGGGCCAGATGCACTGAACTTTGCAACAGACAGTCCTGGGACCATCTGTGCAGAGTTGGGGGGTGTCAAAGAAAGGCTGTTTGTGTAAGTCGTGGGAAACGTAGTGGCCTGCCTGCCAGTGTGCTACATGAATTGAACTAATTGAAGATTATACTCTAGAGCTTGCCGTAGCTGAGTGAGAGGATAATCCTTCATCAGCTGCAGTCGCAGCCAGTAATTGGAGCTTATTACAGGGAGGAGTTCCCCTGCAGTGCTGCAGAAACTGAGAGGCTTTAGTGTTTAATTACTATCTTTCAATAGAGATGGGAGGAAGGAAAAAAAAAAAAAGGCCAGGGTAAGAAAGTCCAGGAATAAGGGGAGGGGCAGCAAGTGTAATGCAATTTCTGATAGTCTAGGCTAGACATTTAACAAGTGAGAGCGCCTTTTGTGTGAGAGAACAACATTCTGGAATGTATAATGAACCTCTGTTGTTTGTAATTAACCCCCGCGTCACCACAAAGTCTTTGTTTGGCATATTGTCTTAAACGGATTGTTTTCCACACCTCCGGTGCAGCTGAAAAGACTATAAAGGTCTGATGACTTGCCACATTCATGACAACCTCACTGTTGAAAAGGTGTTTTGGTGATTTTTTTTTTTTTTTTTTTAGTTTATTGTAGCCCTGACTGGAGGTGACACTCCAATTTGTCTCCAGCTCCACATTCATATTGGAAACTGATGAAGAAGAATGTAAGGCCATACTCATATACATCTATGTAAAGCCAGCTGAATGATCCTGCATTTCTAGAAGTGAAAATGTTGTTTATTTAGCTAAACAGAGATGCTACTAGGGTTTTATTATTGGGTTTTGGATTTTCCTGATACAAAATTCTTCTTTAGGTTACAATCAGTGTGATGTGATACACCTGAAGTCCTCATATGTGCAATTTCTTCCCTTCCAGACACAGTTTTCCCTTACCCCAACTCCTTCAATATTGGTGTTAAATAAATGAGTCTTATCCAGGGAACTAAGATTAGCCACTCTGTTCCACAATCATCTGGACTATGGTTTGTGTAATAGTTTCCAAATGTTAATGATACTGAAACACAACTTAAAGATGCAGCTTAAGCGAGGCAATCTAAACCTGTTTCACCAGTTTAAGGGTTGGTGACCTAATGGGCAGATCTGTCCATCTCACGGGCTTGTGTGTGTTGATGTGTCTCATTGCCTATTGCCGTACTTTGAGAAGACAGTTTTGCTGGGTAATATAAAAATAGAACTGGCTGACATCATTCCTGAAATACTCCAGCTCCAGGAACGATATTGTCTCTGTCTGGCTGTATTTACAAAGCAGATTATATAAGCACTGTTATATGAATTAACTGTTGGGTCACGCTATTCACATCACTTATGGAGCAGAATGAATAAATAATGTACAACAGATACCTATCAGGGATTTACAGCATAGCTGATCTTTAAGTAACACAGATTCTTCATGGCCGCTTTGATGGTTTATAGGATATTTCTGAGATCCTACCCTTCTCTTTCTCCTCCAGCAACATGGACACTTGAGTCCATGCCCACAATGTTGGTCTTTCAGGTGCTGCTGGAGAGGCCACACTGCATTGCAGATGGGGCACAAACTCCTCACGATGATGGCCCAGAAATGTAAATCCTCACCAAAGAAGGGCAACTCTGTTTGGACCTTCTAAGTCAGCCTCCACCAAGCCTGAGGGCTATCTGCCCAAAGAGATAACATAAAAAGACACATGCTAGCAGCTTCAGGCAACTTGCTCTCTAAGGAGGGCAAGCGGGAGCCAGGCAGGCGTGTAGGGGCACTGACCTTTGGTGGACATGTGAGGCACGGCAGCAGCACAGCGGGAAGTGGGAATTGCGAGGAAGGCATTGTGGAGGAGAAACAAGAGCCATGTTATCCACGGTCTGAACTGGTTCTGACATAGTTACAGATCTGATTACCTGGTGCCCGATGCAGCAGCAAAACAGCCTTCTGGGGGTCATATAGGGCTAGGTTCTACCTGGCCCCTCAGCTGCAAACCACAGAAGAAAGGCAAGGCAGGGCAGGCCAACAACAGGTTGAGGCAGAGAAGTGGGTTAGAGCCCAGACAGCGCTGCATATAAAGAAAGATCATTCCTTTTCAGGTTTTTTCCCAACCATATTTTTCTGCATCTTGACCACCTAAGGGCAGCTCCCTTGGTTGGCTGGTGACAGAAAGCAAAGGGGGGCACATCCCAGTGGACACAGCAGTGTACTGCACTGTACTGCTATGATTTATTTGCTATAGCATCCTTGGAATAGGGGCAATACTGCTTATTTTAACACCAGCACAAGATTTTTAGAATTAGCTTCATTTGCCTTTTGCTTGTGCAAATTGCACAAGTGGAAGTTTGTTTCTTTAACATAAGTCTGCTAGAAAAAAAATACAACAGGCTAGCATTGTTGTGATATTACACAAGCTATAAAGCATGCCTGCTGGTAGAAAAGTATTGCAAACCTCATTATATATGTTTGTCTGTCAACAGATTACTCCCTTTCTGCACATATATAGAATAGGGTAGAGAAGGCAGGTCAGTGGTTCTTTAATATGTCATAAGCAGATAAGTTCAGAATTAAATACAGCTATTAAGTAAAGACAATATCGCTGGAAAAATATATACATCTTTTTCAGATATTACTTCTGAAAATGTGTATTGTGAATATATTTAAGTTTTAAGCTTGCATTCTTTTTTATTGTGGATTTTCTTTTATTTAGACACACAGCCAAGTACTCAACTGTGTGCCTAAGACCTATGGGCTTCATTAGAATGTAAGTATGCATTCAAATTCATTAGATCTCTAGACTATTCATTAATTATTTTCCTCGTGGCATCAGATAACTAGCAAATAGCTGGGAAAAGTCACCATACCATGAAAAAACCCCCCACCTTTATTTTATAAATAGCTGTCAGGAGGTATGAAAGCTGTCAAAATAACGAAACAGATCAAGAATTCACAGTACAAATTTTTGTATCAGAAGTAGAAACGCAACCAGCAACCTTTTTGAAAAGAAAGAAGCTCTTTTAGTCTCTTGTTACTGAACACAGGCAACAATAATGACCTAAATGAGACCTACTGAGTGCAAACAGAAAACAAATGCATAGTGGGTTTCTAGCAACAGCCACTCTCTGCTGTTTAATTGGAAATTGTTAAATGCAGAGAGTTACCAATTTATTTTAACAAAATAGCATTCACAGACTCTTACTAGTTTCAACTTTGGCACCTGTTAAGTAGCTCCTACTGTGTAACAACGAATTTGGCATCAACACTGACTGACTAAATATCAGGCCACAACCTTTTTTATTAACTACAAATATCCAAACACATCAGTGTTTGGTACGCAAATACGGTATCTGATATATCTGGGAGATGCTATTCCTTTGGTACAATGAGGTGGAAGAAAAGGAAAAGATTCCAGTCTACCAGGATCTGTTCATCTCCAATATCTTTTTCCCCAAAGTTGTAGGACAAACGCTGTAATAGGTGCAATTGCTAACTGTCCAAAAAATCGATAGCCCTAGGCTCTGTAGTGGTAATAAGCAAACAGGGGAAAAAAAAAAGTAATCGGAAATGTGACTTAAAATTGACATCATGAAGAGCACAAAAAAAAAAAATAAAAAAAATTCCCCGAGTGGCCTGGATTAATCCAGCCTTGGAAAAGCAAGCATGCAGCTAAACCATAACACAGCAGAATTGGCTAGAGAGAATTAGCTAGAAGGAATCTGAGCCATGCTCAAATTGAACAGGCTGGAATAAGGCTAAGCAGAAACCTTCCTGGGTTTGCTAGGGGGGCTGACTGAGTAGCTGACGGCTCAGATAATTTCTCACTACAGGCAATCTTTTTTCCAGTCCATCCTCCATCCTTTTCCTCATGGCAGCCAAGAGAATCTTGAAATAGATATAGAGATATGTCTGTGTGTGTACATACGTCCTGGTTTCAGCTGGGATAGAGTTACTTTTCTTCCTAGTAGCTGGTACAGTGCTGCGTTTTGGATTTAGGATGAGAATGATGTTGCTAACACACCGATGTTTTAGTTGTTGCTAAGCAGTGCTTACACTAGTCAAGGATTTTTCAGCTTCCCGTGCTCTGCCAGGTGCACAAGAAGCTGGGAGGGGGCAGAGCCAAGACAGCTCACCTAGACTGGCCACAGGGCTGTTCCATACCATATGACATTGTGCCCAGTATATAAACTGGGGGAGCTGGCCGGGAGGGGGGGACCACTGCTTGGGGACTGGCTGGGCATCGTTTGGTGGGTGGCGAGCAATTGCATTGTGCATCGCTTGCTTTGTATATTATAATAACAATAATAATAATAATTACTACTACTACTACTACCACTACTACTATTTTAATTTATTTTATTTCAATTATTAAGCTGTTCTTATCTCAACCCATGAGTTTTTCTTACTTTTACTCTTCTGATTCTCTCCCCCATCCCACCGGGGGGAGGGGAGTGAGCGAGCGGCTGCGTGGTGCTTAGTTGCTGGCTGGGGGTAAACCACGACAATGTATATGTGACACTTACATATCTAATACATATAACTTCAATAACTCCAGTTTTGGAAACAATTTAATCTGATTATAGCAATAATAAAGGACAGAAAAAATAGTCTATTCTCATATCTAAAAAGCATAAACAGTCCTTCAAAAGTGTCTACAGATAGATAAAATAAGCACCTTTACAACCTATTTAGAGAAGATTAGCCTTTATGCAAACAACCTTTTTTCAAATGTATTTATCCTGTTTAACATAGCATTTGCTTTGCAATTTTTAAATATCTAAATGTTTTTGTCCAAAATCTAGGAAACTTGTGATAGGTAGGCGTTTTATAACTTGCAGTGCATTCTTAGATTTCAATAGCTTTTAGGAATTATAAGTTGCTAGATGAAAAGAAGTAATATTCCAGTTACGAATTTTAATAAAGAGTAGTAATGATTCTTCTCTTGCCTCAGGTAGGCCTGAGACCAGTCTTATTCGAACAGTAGTGATTTGTTAGATAGATGGCAATTGCACTATTAAGCTGAGTTACACTCGGGCAACAGCAAACATTAAATGAAGGGCATAATTACAGTTTGTTCCAGTAAAAGTGACTGATAGAGGAAGAAGCTAGGCGGATCAGCTCACAGGCATGGAAGCTGCCTATTTGTCTCTGCCCTTAGGCTTATGTGACGGAAGACAGAAATGCCACCTCTTCAGACAATATATTTTTAATTATGATTTTTAGTTTTTATGGTTGTAGAGGAAAACGTTGAACCAAATTTTGGCTTGTTTCTGAACATACAGAGAGTAATCAAAAAAAGCATGCAAGATATTTATTTTTACAACTCTAATTATTTTTAAGCTGTCATATTTTGAAGACTGACTGGCACTTTCGAGTACTTATAGTTGGTAACACCAGAAAACTCCGAGGCCATGTGGAGACGCTTCCATAAGTCTAAACCGTGCGAACTGCAATAATGTCTCATCCAGGATGCTGAATCTTTGCTTGCTGGCCTCCTGGTCTTCCTCCCTCATTGCAAGCCTTCGATGTGGCTCCAGAACCAGATTCCTTTCTCTGGACACTCTTGTTTGCTTGTTCATGTTCCTCACAACTCTCTAGCTGAGAATTGCCTTAAACAGGGCTAATGTTACAAGGTTTTCTTTCATCCTTTTTTTTTTTTTCTTGTAAGGCCTTAAAATTGTCTACTCCACCTTCTTTCAGTACCACAGAAACTGTGTGGTACCTCCTGTTTTTTCATCCATTGTCTGTTTGTTCCTCAGCATTATATCACACCAAATAGTTGAACCAGGCCTTACAATGTCTAGCTATGAGCTGCTGCTGCTTAGCAAACCACAGCAAACAAAATTTGCTATTCAATAGCAAAAAAAACCCAAACAAACAAAAAAGCCCCTCAAACCTGGTTTAGTAGTTCATAAGAAGCATAACTTCTCTTCAGTAATGTCCCCTCGTTCATTTCAAAGCTGTAAAAATGCAATTTAACCTTTCACTGGCAATACAGCCATACTTCTGAGAGATTATTATATCCTACGAATTTAGGGCCTTGGTATAGAGAGCCCTTCTATATCAGGGAGCCAGTAGGACTCCAACCCATGAGTAGTGGCCAAAATTTACTCCCTATTCACAAGGATCTCTTATTGGTCATAAACTAGTTTTCTGTGCGAAGTCAGAAAACATATAAACATAGCATTACCACTAATGAAATGCTGATCTATGTGGGGGGATCTTTTGCTATCTGTAAGATTTAAAAGCAGCAGTGTATAGGATCAGTATGCCCAAATTTATTAGGTGGTTTTAAAAGCTCCTACCCTCTTGAAATAATTATTAAAATTGCAAGAAAGTCACTGCTCTCTAATAAATATGTGTATTTTTTCAGCTATATCACTGTGACATAATATTTTAAATTAATGTGGCTAATTTAATTCTATAAATTTTCCTGGAACGTTGCCTTAATCCTCAAATTCCCTTTGGCTTACTGACTGCACAGTCAGAGGTTTCTGTTTATAATGTTAAATGATGTTAAAGTGAGCTTTTGGCCTGATGATATTTAACCAGGAAGGGTCAGTAAATTACTTTTACTAGTATCAGCTACCATCAGAAAAAAAATTATCAGCTAACCTTTTAAAAAAAAAGTAATTAGGCTATACCTAAAAAATTTTAAATAAGTGCATTTTACTAAAAGCGTATTGGGGGCTGGGATGGAGATGGACACATAGTTTAGTTATAAATGCATGGTTTACATGGTAGTTACAATTCACCGCTACGTAAGGCATAGGAACTTTATCTTAGCTTTTCGATATGCAGATCACCAACATAAATGGTCACTAACTGCTTGCTGCATTTTTCTACTTTCTTAGTCTTTTGCCTAGGAAGCAGTATAATTTCTTGTGTTTTCCCAACAAGATAATTCAATTTTATTTATAAACAGATTTCAACCATACAACCGACACATCATTTTAATATTCCTGGCAGACTTCCTGGGTCACAGGACATGTCACTAGTTAAGCACCGGCTTGGGAACTAAGAGACTGGCAGGCAGCTCAGTGCTTGGTTGCAGCTTTTTTCCTTGACCCTAAGTAAATACTTCTAGTGAGTACCGCAGAAGGCTTAGGGCAGGATTTGGGTAACATTTTTGGTAACCAGTATTTAGGACTGAGCTCTTTGTTTAAATTCATCCAAATGGCAAAGAGATATTAATTCAGAGCAGGCTGAGCTCACTGACCACTGAAGATTTGGTTGAACATGGTTGGAGACTTTGGTCCAGAGATACAAAGAAAAATTATACTGAACTTCTGAGGCTTACAGTTTTTACCTTGTTGATTGTTTTCACTGGCTAAAAGAATCAAGAATTTGGGTTTATAGCATTTAACTCATATAAGAGTGCTTAAAAAATTATGGCTTATTAACCAAATAAAATTTCTTTAAGCTCTTATGGTGTCCTAGCTTGGCTGGGCTGCTCTAAACTCCTAAGGAGTTAAGCACTAAGGAGTTAAGCGTTTGTAGTGTCTTAGCATAGTTAAGATTTCTTCCCTCATTAAAAAGACTTAACCATGCTAAGGTTCCTTAAATATTTAACAAAGCATATATGCACTGTAGTTGTTCCTGATTTCCTTCTTAATTTCTGAACAAGGAAAATCAATGCAAAGCATTGTGCAACATGAATTTGAGAGATCGAGCTCTTGAGAAATTCAAGAAGTGAAGTTAGCCTCAAAGTTAGCTCAGGCACGATGACTGCATATAACATTTTCTTTGTGGAACAGAAACCTTTATCGAGTGGTTCAGGGTATGCCCTAAGACATAACTCTTCTGTGTTGATAAGACACCATTATGTTGAATGACTTAATTTTTTTTTTAAAATTCCTGACCATAAAGCTCCGCATTTTTTACCTTAAATTCCACTATTTTGTTTTTCTCACATTTATATAGGTACCTAAGTTACTAAAATATTCATTAATTTATTAATGCGTTAATCCTATACAGTTAGGCATACGCTAACTTTTACACAGGTCAATAACTATAAAGCCTTTGGATAACAGAGACCTAAGTTAGGCCAGGCTGCTCAATGGCACTGAGTCATCTCTCCTCTAGTTCAGGGCATTTTGTTAAGTTAATAATAAAAGCTTATTTCAAATTGTCCATATACAAAAACAAAGATTCTGTGATGCTTTATGTGTGTAGATCTTTCATGGACTTAGGAGAGAAATAAGAAAATCATAAAACTAAGACATTACTTGCCTCTAGGAATACAGGATTGGTAATTCCTGTACTGCTCTCTGATTTGATTTCTCTTCAAATGTTCTCTGGTTTCGATGCAGATTGGAGCTGGTAGCAGGTTCACAAACCAAATGGAGGGCTTATCCTACAACTGTTCTTTTGTGAATGAAGCCCTCTTTAGAGTTTCTAGGTGTGCAGTACAGGTAAGAATGGAGTAAAATAGGATCTAAAAGAAAATGGACTTGGAGGGGATAACAGCAAAGTCGGTGGTGAAGACTCCTGCTCTTTCCATCCTAAGTGAAACACCTTGACTCTTAAAGTAAAATTGCATTAAGAATTTAATAAATATACAGATCATATTGATATATGGTAGCATAACACAGATAACTGATGAGAATGTTAGTAACGTGTTACCAGGCGAATGTCTTTGTGGTAACAGTGCTATAATTTAATGAACGTGCCCATTCAGGCCTCCCAGTTTGTCCATCTATAACTTAAAGAATATATGAAGGGACTACATTTTTTGGAACTCTAAAAATTTTCTTCTCAGGTTGATGTTTCATAAAAATATTTGGTTGTTCATTTTACGTTACTTGAGCAAGGAAACAAACCATTTTAAAATACTGTTGAGACTTGTGCTGTCCCTAGCTTATGCTTGACTTTTCTTTAAAGCATCCAAATTGGACATGACTGTGAACTGTATGTGTTCAATTAAAAAATTCTGATTCTACTCCTAATGGATAAAACAGAAGTGCAGTTACTAGTACAATTCACTGGCAGTTCTTTTGGATCTTCCAGATGAAAAAAAAAAATCTACCTATCCCATAATGCAAAATAGCATCGGTATGATTTTTAAAGATGCTCTGATATATACATGCAAGGACTATTACAGTTGCCACAAACCAAAAAGCCCGCACTCTTTCCTCTTTATGCAAGATAGCCTTTGTAGGAAGGGAGGACAAAATATTTTTTCTGAAGCAGCATTTTGTGGAAAATGTAGTAAAATGGCTTTTCTCTGTTCTTTGATTTATTATTTCAGGTTTTTTTTGTGATACATGATATTATTTGGAGAAGATAATTTGTAATGTGTTTTCACCCCCTTGGCCCAAAAGTTTCATATAAATACAAATACACACACCTATACACAACTGAGTAACAAGACGGGACAACAGTCATACTTATGGGTAACAAAGGGGTATCCCTCCTCTACAACAGTCACCCTTCCATGGTTCTTAAACTGCTTGGTCTGCCAAACAGCTTGCTTGTCTTTCATAGGAATTATCTGATGCTAAAAGCATTCACAAATTTCAGATGCCCAATTCAAGGTTCCTGAGCTTCAAGGGTTCATAGCTTTATTATTGCACTCGATATGCCTAAGCTGCGGCAATTCTCAATTTCTTTAGCTCCAGCTGTGACAGCTCTGCATTTCCTCAGATCATGTTCTTGAATCTCCAGTCAGAAAAGAAGCACCACATGATTAGGCGTCTAGGTGTGGAAAAATGATTATTTATTTTATTTCCACCATATAGGACATCCGCAGCAGAAGCAGATGTAGTTCTTCATCCTCTAATTTCCATCACTTCTGCAGCAGCACTTCTCTGCAGCAAATAAACTCTGTGGCTCTGCCCTGAACTGAAGGCCTACAAACTACCCCTCTCCATTCACAATTTTCTGTTACCGCAACATACCAGACACCTTCAGTTTCTGATGACTTGTGGGTGATGCTAAAGCATGCAGGGATATATCCCAGCTGTCCTAATGCCATCCAAAGTTGAATGTGAATAAACACTGATATGTGGTACGCTGTCTGTCTTTAATGGCTCAGCAGGATGGCCTTTTTTATCTATTTGTGGTGGAATGAAGCAGCTGTGAATCTATCTGCAGAGTGTTTTGTCCTTCATGATGGGCAGTCACGCAGAGCAGTGCTGTGAAGCTTTGAATCTGTAGAAAACACAAGCACGTGGCTGATGTGATCCATGCTATAATCGTATCTCTCTTCAAACGCATGTGGCATTTCTGTAGGATGCATATGAGGAGAAAACATAATGGGTTTATAGAATTTTTCGGTTTGACCAGCAATAGTTCCAGAATTTCTACATGCAAAAATAAGTTTTCATGAACTTGTGTAGAAATTCCCCCCAAACCTCTTGAACCACAACATTTATTGTAATACCTGAGCTGGTACAGAAATGAGCCATGATTGCTACGTAGAAGTTGGTTCTTGGAGTCTTTACCAGATCTGCAACTAGTTTATTTGTTGCTTGCAAGTCAACGGTTGGGCTGATGGCAGCTAGATATTTACAACATTCTGACAACACAAACTTTTCATTTGCATGTCAGGCACCTTTGTAAAATAACGGAGTGATGCTCTGGACTCAGTTGGAGTGATTGTGTCTGTACGTTGTCCCTCTGAAGAAACCAGAAGTTTTTAACCACAAAAGGTACTAAAAAGCATAATGACTGTGCCAGAACTTCATGGAAGATGGGTAAAATCAGCGAAGAATACCAAAATAGGAAGCAATTGCAAGTTATACAATTCAAAAAACAAGTTCAGATAAGCTGGAATTTTGAAAGGCTGGTGGCAGGACAGCCTTGCCTCTTGAAATCATTTGCATATCAAAATTGAAAATGCCATGTGTGTGCCATATGTGGGCTGTTGAGCACTGCAGTCTTCCCTTGCCCCTACAGACTCAACCAAAATCAGTCCAGTCCAGGTTTCCCTTCCCAGTTGACTCCCTTTGTCTGTAGGCATTGCAGCTGCTGCTGCAGGGCTAGGTCTTGTTCTTCTGACTTCCGAATTAATCGCCTTCCTTTGTGTCAGCAGCAGTGGGTCACTAAAAGTACTGGAGAGACAGATACCATGTTTTCTGTTCACAAATATGCCCCAGTAATGCCCAGACCAGAGATGTAAATCTTGTCAGCGTCGATGTAATTGCCAGTGATGGTTGCTGCTGGAACTGGTCCAGACTTGGGGTCAAGAGGGATCCTCCCCCCACATCAAATTGCAAAAGGACCATTGCCCTCCGCTGTAGCCTGCAGTTTGCTCAGCAGTCTGGTCCTTAGGTCACCTTGAAATGTTATGCAATGACTATATTAGTAATTCCTTCCCACTTCTTTCTCCAGCTTCTACTGCTTTCTTCCTGTACCAAACTGGCATAATGGCTTTAATCTCATGCTTCATGTTTTCAGTGTGTTGTAATAGAGCATTGTAATAGAGTGTTTTGGGGCTTGCAGGAGCACATGCCGAGATTGTCTGTGGAGCTCTTGGACCTGGACATTGTCTGTACATTTGTCATGATTGCATGGGACTGAATTCAGTCTATTAGGCAGTTCTTTCCAATCCCATGTTGTAGTAAATTCATACGGGCCACAATTTTTCAAACTTATAAGTAGCTCATACTGGGTTGATTTTCACAGGGAAAGTAAAAAAAGTATAATTCCTAATAAAATTATTCCTTCCTGTCAGTTTCAGGGCAGTGCGTGAGAGCAAGTGAGCTTTGCAGTGAAAATGTTTCTGATTTTTTTTCTCTGCCCCCCCCCCCCCCCCCCCCCCCCCCAAGGCGAAACAGAATGCTTTTCCCCTACCCTCATTCTTGGAAATAGTTGTATTTTTTTTTAGCTGAAATTTTCCAACACATCTCAGCTTGAGGCACAGACATTGCATGGAAAATTTCAGCCCAAGTATTTAATGTTTGGCAAAGTTATAAGCAACTGGGACTTAAAATGGGAAGAGTCTGGCAATCTAGGATGTCCTAACAGCCTTCTTTCTAATGAACATGCTTGTTCAAAGGCTGCTAATATACTCGAAAACTAGTTTGAAAGTCAGAACAGACCAAAAACAACGTTGGTGTCTTGTCTGAACTTTCTAGTCTTTATGGAAAAGTACTTCGAAAAATCATTGGAAAGCAAAGTTCTATGACTAAAACAGATATAAATCTAACTATAATTTTCTGGTAGGCTTAATAGTTGAAATATTGTCTTCGGCTTCAGTGGTGATATTACCAAAATGCAGTGTAGCGCTAGAAAAGCTACAGAAAAGGAAATTGAGAATGATCCCCAGAGATAAAGGAATGTGCAAGATGGAGTGAGGTAATTTGCATAAAAACTGTTAGATTGGTATTTAATTGAATTATATTGGATCTTACACTTTATAGATAATGTCAGTTTGAGTTACTATTGTAGGTTATTATAGACTAGTGTATTATTAAAAACAAATATATTATTGAAACAAGTTTTGACAATGTGCTTACCTGGTAAAGTCATCTTTTTAAAGCACTCATGCTTTCTAGTGCAGTGAAATATGATAGCACTAAATAAAACCTGTTAAATTTGTGGTTTCCATCTTCCTCATTATAGATCTCTCCCACAGGTGCCTAGAATATGTTTCTAGCTGATTCAGTCCTGTGCAGCAGGCCAAGTCACGTTACAGTTTGGTGGATGTTGTTGATTGATGCTATATAATTATAGTACAGTCAGTTCTTTCCTTCCCCCCCTCCCTGCCTTGTTGTTCAGCCATTAAACTAATACTGCCAGGTTAAAAATACCATGTTTCTAAAGCTGCTTGCATGTGTGTGAGCAGCACTGCTCTGGCATGTTAAAATGGAAGAATGCTAAATAATCTCATACATATCCCTGCGTTTATGCTGTTTCTGTTTGTGGAGCTGATTAATTAGAAAACAAAGTACAGTATTTGCCACAGTGTGGTACAGATTTGGTCTACCAAATAAAATATACTGCCTTATGAGACAAGCTTTTACGGTACCACATCTCACCAATTGCACAATGCTCTGTTCTGGGTTGACTTAACTCCTGTGATGACTGGTTTAAACCATGGTGTAGAAGAAAAAATTACCTGCCATTTTAATACGTATAACTATGTTGTTTGCTGAAAAGTTAAGCAATGTTTTGTTTTTTAATCTAGCTGCAGTTTTTAACATTCTGTTCTCTAAGTAGTGATTTCTATCATTTTCCTCTTCATTGGTGATATCCTCAAGAGTTGAAAGTTGTACTTGAGTTGGACCCGTAAGATACTAAATTAATCCAGAAATTTCAATATTCCTGGGTGCTGTATGATTATTAGCTAGTGGTCACTATATTAGTGTCCTCTTGCATTAAAAATAAACCAGCAATGTCTGCGCCTACATTTTTAATCATACTCATCCTCAGTTTTAATCTCCTGGCTCCCTTTGATTCCACATCAGCACTGATGAAAATCATACAGATCTTTACTAATGCAGCAGTTAGAAAATCTGATACTTTTGGCATATTTTTAATCGCAGCACTCCCAAACAGTGACCTTCCTATGGGTCACAAAATCCTGGTCCCTCTCGTGACACACTATACGTTGAAGTGGATCCAGCTATAATCAGTTTAGCAGCATGCTGACTGTTCTGAGTCATGCCAAATGCATAAGAGTTAATGACTGTAACAGCCATAGAACAACTGATGCTTCTGATTTTTGTAGAAATTTAGTTTTTGGTAACTTCTTTTTAATGTTTCTATTTACTTGTTTGTAATTGTAGGTGGTTTTTTAAACAAAAGTTTTTCAGTTCTGATTTTGTCTCCAAGAATCTTGATAGATTGTGAGCTCTATCCGGATATTTTGCTGTGCGGCTTATCTATATAGCCAACTCAGGGGGAGGATTAAAAAGGCTGAGCATGGGGTTTATAATAAATCTACCAAGATATCGGATAGAGATTTTGCCTTTCTTTGCATTAGTAGGTTTCAAAGTGATGCAACCCCTTGAGGTGAAGGAAAGCAGTGCTGGAGAAGTCTCGATAGTCAGGCTGGACTTATGGCCCTAGCTGTGCAGGCAGATCTACTCAGGCAGACCTCTGTAGCCTGCTGAAGTCTGTTGATATCTGTGGTTTTTCACAGAGGTGTAGAAATACACCTGCTTGGCTCAGCTTGCCAAAGGCCCTACAAGTTGCAAAGTATACACACGTACACGTATATGCAGAAACTCTTATGAAAGTTAGGAAATGGTACAAACAGACTGCGTTCTGTTCCACTTCATAATTTTGGGGATTAAGAACTGATCCTTTCCAAAAATGCATGCATGAGGATTCTCTTACTCCTTCTGAAACAGACAGCAAGTCAGGAAGAAAAAAAGGCAGAAACCAAAATTGAGTTTTCTAGGCCACTTTGCGTAGTGTCAGGTGACATCAGGTCAAGTTGAAAACAAATGTAGAACTTGCCCTGATTGCTGTTTCAGCAATTAGCAGTATTTCACTCACTTAGTCTCCTTGGAAATGCTGGCAGGTACATGGGGAATTAGGGGGTCCCTGGACCAGAGATGGAAAAACCAAGACAGAATGACCTTGTAACATGGAGTTCAAGGCACTGAGAGGGAGGTCTGGGTCCTAGTTGGTGGTCAGAGAGCAAGCTGCTGTTTTGTTCTAAATGAACATATGATAAAATACTCTGTTATCTGCAGGACTGGGTTAAAAGGTGAAAGCCTCTTTATCTCTTGCTTTTTTTTTTTTTTTTAAAGTATGATCTACCACACTTTTTTTTCGAAAGAAAACATCAATGCCCATACTCATGAAAAAAGTTTGCGACTTTTCTGTTTCAAACTGTATGGTGTCTAAGTCCTCCGTATATACACCTTTCCAGTTAGTATTTCTAACATTAGCTAGTTTAACTAGCTCCTATTCATCAGAACCTGATTATTGGTCCCGTTCCGAGTTGGCCTGAACTGTGTACAGCACTTAGTTGCTCAACTACAGTCAGAGATTCTTGTGTAGCCAGGCATGAAAAAAGTAAAAATGAGTGGCACATAATCCAGAACATTATTCTTTCGTTGCCAGCTACTAATTCAAATGCGAGGTGTTTTCACGCGTTTGCTTTTAATCAACAAAAACTACACGTATGTGATGAGAAGTTAATCATGTATGACACAGGGTGTCAGATCTCATTGCCATTATCTATTTTAACTTTAGATCTGTTGTTGGGATTTGCAATTTTTTTTTTTAAATTTGAAGGAAGAAGAATGAATGAAAACTGATGATAACCTAGTACATTCACCTATGTAATTCTCCTTGCTTAAATTATTGCTTTTCAATAGCAAGTTTTCCTTAAGTATGCTAATGGGGTTTTGGCATGACACAATGCATAATTCTTATGTTTCTCCTTGTAAAATTCCACTATGTTCATCATTTCCATCTGAACCTCCAATGAAATTTTGCTCTTGGCTTCTATTTTGTAAGTACAATGAAGCCAGTGCCAATAGCTTGTGATTATCTAGCTTGGTACAATAGTTATGGTCTGGTTTTCCAACCTTGGGAAATAACTGAAACAATACCGATTTGCTTAAAGGTAGCCAGTTTAACAGGCACCATAGTCAAGATTCTAGTAGCTTTCTAAGTTTTGGGGTCTGTGTTTTGGGTTTTTTTCCAGTTTATCTGCCATGTATGTAACCATTAAAAATAAGGGAAAGGCCAATATGCTGTTTTAAGATCTTTTTTATATGTGATTTCAGAATGGAAAATTTGGAGCCGTTAGCATCATGAAGTATGTAAAATAATTTTTAAGAAATATTGCTGTTATCTTCTGTTTCCTGAGATGGTGACTCAGCCAGATACACTGTTGTTTCCACAGTTAGATAAAAGCAGCAGTTTTTCTCAATTAATTTCATTTCTATACGATACAGGGTCCCTTGACTAAGGACCTGCAGCAATTGAAGAAAAATGGGGTGGAAGGTACTAAAGGAAGTTTTTGAGAACTGCCTGCTGCATCTGTGTGGCGTAACTTTGACATGGCTTGCTCTGACTTCTGATCAGGATGGGTTGATGATATGGAATGGCAGTATGGCTCTTCAAGGCAGCCTTAACAGCTCTTCAGACTTGAGCTCCACATCTTAATCTCTGAGCTGCCTAAGTATGGCTCAGCTCTTAAGGACTTGCATAAATGAAAACAGCTTAAGAATGAAGAGAATCACTGCTACCCAAAATTCACATGCACTTGAGCTATCGTATAAGATATTGGTGGAGACACGAACAGTCCAGCATTGGCTACAAAGTTATGTTTTACTCAAAAAAATTCCCTCTGAACTTAGAGGTGGCTTTTTCTTCCTTACTACAGATTAAAAACATGTCATGTACATTAGATCTAACTTTGAGATACAAAAATGCAAGCCACCAATGTGTGTCATTCAACTAAAGCTATATGGAACCCATGCTTACATTTGAAAAAAAAAATCGCAAACTCAAAAAGAAATCCTTTATCTGGGATATAAATACAGAAAAGGTCAGGCTAAAGAAACTTAAAGTAGTGAGCAAACGATAAATAGAACTGAAATTTGATTTTAACAATATAATTTTTTATTTGCTGCAATACATGGATAATTATATAGAACAGGTATCAAAAAAGTAGCAAGTAGGGTGGTATGTGTGCTTGTAGCTTAATATATTACTATGAAATTCCAACTACACACTTTGTGTATAAATAAATAATGATTTAGCTAAACCAAGATTAAAGGCTTTAAACAATTCTTGCTAAAAGAGATTGTACTTCACTATTTGAATGCTGTTAGCAGAAGTTGTTTACCATGTTAATTTCTTCAAACAAATGATTAATGTCACATTTCTGCAATCATGAAAAGTCTTCCAGGGGCTTTATGTACATACTTTCAACAGGCAAAAAAAGTGGAGACAAAACTTAGTTTGAATAAATGCATGAGGACACTTTTACAAATGATGATGAACATGACTTTTAAAATATTAGGCCTTTCCACACCACATGCTAGAGCAAAACACTGTTGATATCTAGGTTAAAAAAAGGCAGTGTGGAAAACATACTGGTTTGACATCTCTAATGCTTTCAAGTTTCTTCTTTGGTAACATAAGAGAGTCCTAGAAAATAACAATGAGTATCTTAGGTTTTCAGATTGATGTACAAGTGCTGACTAATTCTTATCTTTTGTCTATACACGTAACATGCACACAAGCATCTAGTCAACAAAAAGTAAATACTAATATCTTCAATACAAAACATTGCCAATTTATTTATGTGGTCTATAAGATTTCAATTATAGTTATGCTTTAAAAAATTTTCAGTGTATCGGTATTTCCCAATCAGAAGTGAAAGCTTCCTTTATACAGTTCTTTCCATGTGTAGACACCTAAATCCACTTGAACAATTTTGCCTTGTGAATTGGAAATTAGCTTTTCCCTGTACACTGGAAGGTTTTACCTCTAGGATTTGATCACTCCAAATTAGATCTTGAGAGAGAAGTCGCGTAAATTATATATTTAATAAATGAAATAGGAAATAAAATAATCAGATTGAAAACAGAGACTGAAGCTCTATTAGAGGAGGCAAGATGTACATTTCACCCAGACCATCACAGTTTGGAAGACTGCAGGGTATTTTAAAGATGCTATACCAGCAAGCTACAACTGTGCCCCAATTTATGAACTATAACATCCACATTCTTTTTAAGTTTTTTTTTTTTTCATTTTATGTTTCAGATAAGTTCTCTTAGAAGTTTAGCATATATTAAAAATCGCTGTAAAAATATCTATTACTCTTTTTATTCTTACATTCTAAAATTGATTTTTTTAAATACTTTTTAAAAAATTATTGCTATATGGATTTCATTCCAAGTACAAAGACTCTGACCTAAGTTTTTGCAGATTTAGTGGGAAAGTCTATTGACAGGTGTGTTGGGTTGAAAATGAAAGGACAATCACTTCACCTCTTTGGGACTGGATGCAAAAGGTGAATGAAATACACAGGAAAATACCATTGCTTGAAATCTTTATGGAACTTTGAATAAAGTAATTTGATTAATCCTTTAATATGATACTTCAATTCTGAATGCATCAAATATTTTCTTGTTTTTTCTTCTCTTTAATTCTGTCCTTCCAAGTTAGACCAGGGCTGCCTGACCAAACCCCCTCCATTCTACTATTGTAGGGTGGGCTTCTCCCTGTTGGGCTGCCATTCCCTATCCTGCAGGGGCTGCATTTTGGAGGTGACATACTTACTCATATCTAAACCCTGCTCCTGCAACTACCTCAAGACTGTTAGGGAATTGCACGGAATGACTCAGTAGCCCAAAGTCAGGGCCGTATCTTGTAAACTGGTCTAGGAATAAAGGCGCTGTATAAATGTAATAATATTGTTTTTCAGAGGAGTTTCATTTCTTTAATAGGAAATACATCAAAGAGCCTTTCATAGTGTTTTCAGTGTGCAGCAAAATAAGAAACCCACCCAAACTATCCTTTAAGTGGGGGAAAAAAAAAAATCACAAAAAAAGAGTGTTCTGTTGTGACCGACTTCGTAAATTACCTCCCCGATTACCTAGATGCAAACCGTGCCTCTGCTGCCGCCGCAGGCCCGCCGTCCCTCCCCTCGCAGGCGGCTGCGGAGGCGGCGAGGGGCGCCCCGCTGCCCGCGGGGAACGCGGCTTCCACCAGCGGAAAGCCGCGCCGCCGGCACGCCAACTTTCTCCTGACGGCGCTCGGGATGACGCTGAAACTCCGTATTAACCTCCCGCAGATTTCATTTCGGTTTCCCCGGCTCGTTCGCTCCCCCCCCGCTCCAGCGCCGCCGCCGCCGCGCCGGCCGTTCCCCCCCCCGCCTCGCCAGCCCAACAGCCGCTCTCGCGCCGCCGCCGGCAGCAGGTGCACGGCGGCGCTGCTCGTTGCCGCCCTGCCCGGTGCTGGGCCGCCGGGCAGAAGCTCCCGCCCTCCCCGGCCCGGGCGGCTGCGGTGCCTGACGCCGAGCCAGAGGTGAGTGAGGCGCGGGCAGGGTCAGCCTCTGGCCTCCTGAGGGGGAGGGCTGCCCCCGGGGCCGCTGCGGAGGTGAGGGCGCTCGTCCCGCCTGACCCCGCCGAGGGGGGACACAGGAGCGGGGCTGTGAGTGCTTGCTCGGGGCGCTGACAGACCGGCCGGGGCGGGGGGGGGGGGGGGGGGGGGGGGGCCGAGCCCCGGCTCAGGGGTCCGGGCGTTGGGGATGGTAGCGCTTCCCAGCCCGCAGCGGAGGCTGGGGCAGGGAGGGGAGGGTGACGGCAGCTCCCCGCCCGCCCCTGTGCTGGCGGAGGGCGGCGAGGGGCGAACAGGCTCGGCGGAGGTGTGGAAAATCCGTCGGGTCCTGCTGGAGCTGCCCGCGGAGGTGGCTTGTTGGCGGGCACAGGGTTAGAAAGATCTTGGACAGCCCTCCCCAAACAAAAAAATATTCCCCTCTTAACCAACCCCCTAAAAAAATAAAGGTGTAAGAGGAAGGTGTCTTTTCCGCGGAGAGGAGAGCGGGGCTGAGGGGAGTGCCTGCGGCTCAGCCCCGGCTGCGCGGGAGGCCCCAGGGCGGGCGGGAGCTGGCAGGGGGTCAGGGAGCAGCACGGAGGCTGTGGCCCAGTCCTCCCGGCTGGGGAGGGAGGCTGTGGCCTCAGGTGTCCCCTCTCCCCGAGTGTGGGGGGGAATGAAATGGCTGAGAAGAAGGGTGGGCAAGGGTTAAGGAGGGGTCTTTGCTGGTAGAAGAGGAAAGGATGGTAGGAGGGCTGCGTGGTGGTGAGAGGGTGCGAAGGAGCTATTTGTGACGGGGTGCATGTAGGGGTGTGAGCTGACTGAGCCAGGTGATGAAGGGCAGGGAAACAGATGTGTGTGGCTCCTTTGCTAGGGAAATTAGGGAGTGACAAGTCAACAGCCAGTAGTCGTTTTTCTCTTCTGCTTGGCCTGGTTACCTGTTTTGGATAGGTTAAGGTTGTTATATACTAGTTGATCAGAAGTAGGACTTTCTTTCTGAGCTTTAACTTGGTCAGGTGGAGTGGAGAGCGAAAAGAGAGAGGAATTAATTGTCAATGACGTTTAACTTTCACTTTTTTTCTTAATCTCTCCCTCTTCAGGCAACCCTTTGAATTAATAAATCTGAACACATTTGTAACTCCCAAGTAGCTGCCAGCAGTGTAGGAGTAATTCTTTTTTGATTCATTCATTCTTTCTATTTTTTTTTTAATGGGACTTCACTTTGCATTTTGAAGGCTGGTTTTGATCTGGTTTTCCTTCTCACAGAATAGGTTCAATAATGAAAAAGATTCATTCGGTGCTGTGGGGCTCAGTAATGATGTCTCTCCCAAGCTATTCTTAACACCTGTTGCTGAACTAGCCTGAGTGTAGATGCTATATGGTTTCTATCCCTTTCTGTTTGACCAGTCTTTATTTATTTAGTCATATGTAATGAAGGAATGAATGTGAAGTAATGACAACTTACTAGTTTGTAAAACTTTATGAACTTCTCGATATTTGATCCCTTACATGGTGTGGAATGCGGGTGAACCTATGTTCAGATGCATTACCATACTAGTAGCAATGTATATGTTATGTGTGTACAACTTTAAAATGTTTTTGCTTTAGTGCTGAATTTTTAATGGCCTTAAATGTGATTCAGAAGTAATCTCAAACTGCTTTGCCAATGGTTTCTAAATCTCCTGATAAAACACTCCTAGTTCAGTTCACTAGAATTTTAATTTGCCTGTTGTGTCTGACTTGATCACAGATAAACTTGTTATTGTCTATAATGCCTTTAATTTGAGTTGACTGGCCCCTGTAACCTGTAAGTTACAGCTGCTTCAACAAAGTACACCTTAGCTATCCTTTCACAAAACACTGGACACAAGACAGTTTTAAGGCTTACTCTCTACCTGCTGGGAGATAGCTGCATGAAGCCTTGCCTCCATATAAGATTTTATGACAAAATGACTATCAAAAAACATAACTACATGTCAGTGAAGGTAAAGGATGGTGCTTGGGGCCGAGAGACCTGCAGTGGTTAAGGGAGAGTAGCCATGGAATGCCTCCCTGTCCCATGACAGCTCAGAGGAGAGGGCTGCTTGTGAGGAATGTGGGGTTACCGCCTGCGCTACGTCAACATCCACTCTGCAATTGTTCTGTTTATGCAATTATCCACTGGAAAGCACGATAATCCTGCAGTGTGTTATAACGTAAAAAGAATAACAAAGAGCATATTTTAACTGTAAAATGAACTAGTTTAAATTTAAAAATAAATTAGGAGAAAGCTTAGGTTATGAGATTTTCTTTTTTTGAGTTTTATTTCTGGCACAGATGCACGTTCCTAGCTGAATATAATTGTAAGTACATAGAAACTGGAAGATGTGATGTTGTATGTGTTTTGAAATCTATAGGTTTTCCAAAAGCAATAGGTGAAGTTGTAAAATTAAATGACCTGAAAATAACTAGTGGTTTTTAAAAATAAAACCACCCTGCCGTTATTCTTTTGACTAGACTTTCAGAATTTTCATACTGAGGCTGTACATAGGTGATGCTTTCTTTTAAACGCTCTGTTTTACAGGATGTAAATAATACAAAATTCAGAGAAGAACTGGAAATTGTCAGACTAACACTGTGTTTCTCTGTTCATAGAAAAAAAAAAAAACAAGTCTAAAACCATAGGATGATGCTATACACCTTTGCCTGCTACATGATTAAGAGATCCCCTGGAAAGCGTCTCTTTTTTCAGTTAAAAGAATGCATGAGAAGGATGGGATTGGGAGAAAATTGCTTGCAGAACAGTTAGGGAGGAAAAAAAATAGTTGATGTTCTAAAGCTAATTATGATGAATGTATATCTATTGTGAAGGGTTTTTTTCCATCTTGCATATTGTGTAATATATTTGAGGCTTATCAGAGGGTATAGTTAGCATGACATTCTGCATCAGAAATAAATGTTTTAATTTTTTTTTTTAAATAAATGTCAGTCTGAAGGAAGGTGCGTATCTTCATGATAAGCGTTCTGGAGTATCACAGAGTGATACTTTGGTAAATTCATAGCATAAAAATAGGACATACAGCATTTCCAGACAGCGTAAAACTGCCCACTCCCCCGAAAGTGGCTTACTGCTGCATATACTTTTATTATATTAAGGTAGGAATATTATCATTTATAAATGGGAAGGATTACCCCTTATATAAGTGCACCATCTGAAAATTTACCACTTTACGTGGTAAAGCAGGCAGCAGCCAGCATGGAATGTTTTTCCATTTCAGTAAGCTAAGCCAAATTTTAGTGTGGATGGAGAGCACATTTTTAGAAGCTTAATGGTTTTTCTAATCCTGTGACCTGTGTGCCTGTATGGAAATCTTCCAGGAATGCCCCATGTACCTACTGTGAGGCTATATTATGCCACCTTTGTGATTTGGATGGTTTCTTGGAAACAGTGATGGCTTGAGGAGAGAGACATAATGTTTTTAGTAGGTCAGATGCTCAGGTAGAAAAAAGTAAAGCAGTATGAAATCGAAGTCTTCTGTAATTAGTGTTTCAATATCTATGTGATTTCTGGCCCTGAATTACTGTATGCTTCTGTTATATCTAGATAGAAAAGTTTTTTATAAACCTTGAGAAGTAGCATGGTCCTAGTTTTAGGCATATTTAATTGTATTAATCAACATAGATTTTTCTTGACTGATGAAGTAGTGAATAGGGTAGATGAATGTTTCCCAAACTTCTGGCAAATGTGAATACTGTTTGGGCTCATCTGCTTTTATGCAATCCCCAAGGAAAAATTTACTACTGTACTACTTTAATTGCTGGCAGCAGCTAAGTTCCTCAGGGTGTTGGGGGGGAAAAGGCATGAAAATCAGCTGTAATTATCAGCTGCAGGTGTAAATACTCTCTATATTGCCTGGGAGGAACTGAGCTGCTGCCAGCAGTTTGAGGGAGTTGGTAGTTCCCTAGCTAGTGTATATATGTGCAGCTGATAATTATAGCTGCTTCTGACTCCCCTGGAGGAAATGAGCTGCTTCCAGCTGTAAATCAGGGTAATTTGGTTTTATTGTTTTTCTTGTTATTTTTTAATAGCTTAATTTTTTAATTAAGTTTTCCCTTACCTATTTATGACTCTCACCCTTTGAATCTTCCTGTTACTTCATTGAGAGTTGCAATTCAGGTATGAGAAACACTGGTCTAGGTTATTACTTCTGTTAAAAAATAAAAAAAAAAGTAACTTGTGGTCAGATGGCAGCATTACCAGAACCTCCATTGTGGCTTGTTACATTATTCTACCAAATAATAGTTTGTCTTGCATAAAACAACTGATTCACAAGTCCATTTTTTTTGGCTCGGTAGTAAAAGAGTGTACATTGAGTGCATGACTACTAGCATGAGTTATTTTTGTTGTTAGGGAGAAGATCTGTACAGCTGAACAAGATTGGAGGATGTGTGATTCCTATTGTAAATAATTCTTAATATCTGTTAATACTTCCTGATACGTCCAGTAAAATAAACTTTAAAATTTTTATCCAAGATACTTTAAAGTCATGAGGGAAGAGGTAACACTAAAAGTTCTAACTTTTCAAATTTCTAAATTTCAAAATGCAAACAACTAAGCTTGCTCTCATGGCGGTTTCTCCTTTTATTTCTTAATATCGTTTGCTGGTATATTAACATAGTACACAGAAGCTTAGGAGAAAAGAATTCAATACTGCGTATTGGTTGGCTTGTAAATAAAAAGAATTCACCTAGTTACCCTGCATTCATGACCACAGAAAACAGTAGTGTAACTGCTGTTAATGCCACCTGTATTTGCTGGCAGCTCTCCATCATGCTGCCTGTGATAAAAACGCCAGCTCTGAGGAGACTGATATAATGGAATACACATTAAAGATCTAGCTACTGCTTTGCTAGTCTCTCTTTATTAGTCATATGCATCCTTTTGTTTAGTTCCTAAAGAAAATGTCTGTATCTGCATTAAGAATGGAACTGAGTATTTTCTAATAATTGAGGAAAAATCAGACAGGCAAATGTTGATTTTCCTGCTGGGATTTGTCGCTGTCTTCCTTCAGAATGCAGCCAAATAGCAGTTTCTGTAGTGGGACAAATGTAAAGGGGAAGCTGCGTTCACCAGGGTTCTTTTAAAATCTTACTAAGGAGTTTCCAGTAAACATTTTCAGTAGTGGAGAAAAGGCAGGATCTCCCAAGAGAGTCTATCTAAGTGATGTAAGGTATGGTCAAGTATGCCCTTGGCTACGGCTGTTTGGAGTTAAGTGATTACCAACTTACTGTCAGTTAGTTGCCTTGTTTTGTTCCATTTTGTTTTGTTTTGAACTTTGCCAAGGGCTACCACCCTTCAGTTCTGGTAGCATAACTCAAGGTGTAGCTGCTCCAGCCTGGTTGAGTCAAAATTGCTTCCGCTAGCTTAGATGTGTTTAGCAAGACTTTTTAAAAAACAGATCCCTGGGGATAGTTTGCTGAGTCTTACCATTATCAAGACTCAGACAGTGTCCTTCTTTTTCAATACTTTGATAGTGAATGGTATTTTAATGCATGTTTTTAAGCTTGAATCCTGTAATTTTTTCTGAGACCAAGATGTGTTAATTTATCACTGCTTTGCTTGTGCAACAACAAAATTATCCTCAAAGTTGGTTTTAAATATGGAGAGAAATGTACTGACAATTTTCATGAGCTAGTTCGGCAAGCATGCTTTGGCTGCGCATCTTGGTTATTTGAAGCTTATATGTGGAAATGGTGCCACATTATTATTAGCAAAGCCACTGTATGTGCAGAAACAAGCAGCAAATACTGCTTGGTTTCCACACAGTACACTAGAAAAAGTTGTTCTTACATTCCAGGTTTAAGTTATGAAAAATTCTTTTAAACTTGAGAATTGTCACCCTGATGAGCTTAAAATAGTCGCTTTCGTTGTATATTGTGGCTCTGTAAACCAGTTGTTGCCCCATCCTTCTCAGTGGAGGTCAGTGTTGGTGATTTCAGTGTTTTGACTCCTCTCATTTTCTCTGTGTACCCTTAAAATAAACTAAAAAAATCCTTTCAGTAGGAATGTCATGCCTAGCGATGAATGATTGCTTAACAATATATACTGACAAAGTTCTGCTGTAATCCAGCACTCAGTTGTCTTATTTATATAACATTTTTCACTTTCAAGAAGCATGACAGCTAATGGAGGTTATAAAAACATGGGATTTGAATAATGTGTCAAGAGCGAAGGCTGTCCTCTGCTTGGATAACTTGGACAGAAACTGAGTTATCTATACCCTGCTAGTGATATTGGGAAGAAGCATACAAAGAGAGATAAAGTGGGTACATATACTCTATTCACAGGCTCCTTTTTTGCTTTGCAACAACAAAAGTGTTGAAGTGTTGAAATGGTTTAGAGAAGCTGAGGGTGTGTTGGCTTCTTAGGAATACATTGTGAATACAAAAATAAAGCTTCTATATTTTTGCTGTCATCCTGTAACGTTTCACAAGCATTAAAATAACTTTTAAGATGCTGAAATAGCAGAGAGCACTGTTATTTATTTTGTTGGTATGTGAGGAAGGTTAGGACTGTATTTCCTTTAACTGGTCTCTACCCACAAGTCGTTAGAATAATTAATGAAATAGATATGCAAAAATTCCTGGGAGGTGGCAGAACGTCTTTCAGGAGCATGTTCTGGGCACCAAATAGCTGTATGGTATAATGGCTATGTGTAAACTTGTTTGTACACTTCCATATGATAATGAAGTTTGAAGTACAAAAGCAGCAAAATGTGAGATACTTGAGTGGCACCTAATAAGTATGGCACACACTTTCATCACGAGCGATATAGAATGCAATTGTAACAGTGGGCTATACAAGTTGTAAATGTCTTCTGTGGTATGTTTTTTTCAATGTTTGGGAAAGTGAGGGAGAGTTGAGAGAAGTTTTTTTTTTCTCTTTAGCAAAAAACATGCTGAAATCCTATACTTTCTCTTTAATTCCAGACACATGATTCTTGTAAGCTGGATTTAATGGCTTTGCCCTTTGAGCTATGTGTGTTGGTCATCCCCCCGCATCCACCTCTTTCCCTAGGAAATCTTTGTATATTAGTCCTTATTTTTTGCTTCTGCAGGAGTGACATTTGCAATGTATTGTACTTCTCTTAAAATAAATGAAGGGAAAAATAATATGGCTGGTTTTCGAAGTTGAATGGCATCATCTCTTATAAAACTGAGTGTTTCACTCTCTCATTTGACCTATGCATTGTTCAAATTTAAATTCATCTTGTTGTTGGCCTAAGATCAGTGCTTTCCATAAAATAAGTTGAGAAGACAGAAAAAGGAATAATGTTAGTTTTTTACATAAGGGAAGATAATAGCTTTTTATGGTTTTTGCTAGAACATTTGATGGTTTTATGAGATTATGAAATATGACATTAAGTTATTTAGTTACAGTTGCTACCTGGTCTTCTAATTCCCCCAATTTCTGTACAGTTCTAGTTGCATATATGTTGTATGACCTGGAAGTGATGTATTAAGGACTCCTCCAGTATGCAGGATGGCATTCAACTCTATTAGTAGGTATATAGTTAAGATGATGCTTAATTCTTTTTCCTCCACTAGGAAGAAACATAAAAATTTCATGGCTAAATAAATACCATGAAAAGCAAAAACGTTGGTATGCATGAGTAAAAAAGGCTGAAGCAGTTAAGCGTGGGAAGAATTGTACATCTCTGTGTTGAAGGAGAGCTGAGAGTGAGGCAACCAGGCTGTGGGATACAAGCAAAGAACTGATTCTGTAGTTCTCTGTGCCTGCAGTAGCTGCTCATGCTGTCCAAGAGAGATGCTGTGGCGCAGCAGAGCCTTGGTTTGTGTGTTACAAGGTGTAATCTGTATTCCCACTTCAGGATTTACTATGACATTTTTGGCAATCTGTTTTGTTTTTCAGTTTGGGCAAACCCTGTTCCTCTTTCACTTTTCTCTGTAGTGCTTACTTACATTGTAATCTATTCTGATGCCTTTTTTATTTTGTTTTACTACTTTTATTTATAGCACTAATCATTTTCTCCTTGTAGTTTATCTAAACTTGAAGTGTGTGTAAGCACAAGGAAAAGGGCACAGTAAAGAATAGCATCGAGGAGTGGAAGAGAGGGAAAACACTACAAACTAGGTGAAAACATGGGATACCTTGTAGGGTGTAGAATTTGAAGGAGGAGGAGTGTTTGTAGACAGGAAGAAGCGATGTATTTCTTAAGAAGAAAAGATGTCTACATGGGTGGAATGAAAGTGCTGAGATAACGGACAAACTAACGGTATTACTGGGTAGAGAGGGCTAGAGTAGATATTCCATTATACAGATGGTTTAGAAAGTGTGGAGTATCATTAGCTGGAACCAGTTATTCTAAAAGTCTTTGGATTGTGATGCCAGGCTTGAAGCTACTTCGAGAGCTGCCACTTTCTTATTATGTCACAAACCAGAGTGAGTTACTTGTGAATCCCCCTTAGTACTCAGCTGCGAGTTTATGAACCCACAGATCTGCTTCTTGGGACATAAAAGGCAGTTTTAAAAGTTTTATGGCTATGGAGCCAGTGTGGTTATCCATTTTTAATTATATATAATGCATATTAAACTGAGTAGATAGTACTCGTTGGAACTCTAGGTGCTAACTTCTGTAGCACAGCCAAGTAGATCTGATCATATAAGGAGTCTTGAAATTAATCAGTGCTGTCTTATAGAACAAGATTGCAGTCTTAAAAAAATCCAGGTGAGGCATTGTGACTGTATAACATAGCACAAACCTGTTGACTACATGTGAAAAACATTTTAAAAGTGCACATTGCTGTAGCTAATGAGCAGAATTAATGCTCTAATCTGAATTTCATAGTAGGCATGTTTCACAATTTCAGTTGCTGTTTTGCAGTTGTTACTGTGGAAAGACTTGCTGATTTGTAAGTTTGGGGAGGGAAGAAAGGAAAAGAAAAATATACTCCGTGTGTTTATTTTTCATATAAAAAGAAATTGTGTATAACAGGTACAAAGTGCTTATGATGAATGTAGTTCTTAACTTAATCTTGGGAATCTGTTGATCAGTGTCTTGCAAGTATTCTCCGAGGGAGAAAATGAATCTAAATAGCTCTGGAATTAATTAAATCCAGAATGTCTAGCATATAAGGGCTGCTTATTTCATTAAAAATGTAGAAAAATAAAAAGTCATTACTTTAAAAAGCCAGTTGTTAAATTTAACATGGCCTGCTTCTTATTTAGCATTGAATCTTGCTGTATTTATGTAAAAGGTTTAAAAGAAAATTTATTTATTAGATGCAGATTTTCTAGGCACTGATTTTTCTCAAGTCTAAAGCAATTTGCTTGGTTCTAAGTTATTTTATTCATTTTGCTACAAAGCAGTTTGTGGCAGCACTTCAGTTATCAGACAGTTCTTTTCAGGGATTTATCACTTTTTCCATAAACACGTAGCTCTGGTTGTAGATTGGTGCTGTGGTTTCTGTCTAGGAGGACTTGTTTCCTGCTGAAATAGTGAAAAGTAGACTTTTAAAAATTACACAGAAAAACTTTGCAGGTTAAAATATCTTAATCTAAGATTTTCTTCATTTTAAAAGTGGAGAGATTAATCAGTATTAACATTATTCTTTATTTTAAATATAATCTTTTAATTGGCAAGGAATTAAACTTAATTAATGAGGTTCTGGTGCACTTCTTTTAAACATTAGGATATGAAAACATTGTCCAATTTCAATTACAGTTAGTTGGAGCAAGTTGTTGTAGAAGTATGGAAAGCATGGCTGAGAAATCGCCTAAACTGTCATTTAAGTCTCACCCAGAGCAGGATCAGCTTCAGTAGTAAGTTTGTCAGTGTTTGTCTTCAAACATCTAGTGGTAAAAAGTCTAAGGCCTTCCTGGCAATCCAATCCAGTGTTTAACTGTCTTTACAGTTAAAAATATTAAACTAGTGTATCAATGAAAGCTCTTTTTCTGCAGGTTTGCGTTGGTTCACAGGAGGACCATGCAATGAGATGAAGCCAATTCTGAGGGGAAGATAGCGTGGTCCTGTATTCAGAAACCACAGTGTGCTGAGCTCTCGTTGAGCTCCCTTTGAGCAGGAAGGCCAATAACTGATGCTGCACATTCGCAAGTACTAAGCATACTTAGCTCTGAACAAGGTCAGAAGAGACTGATCTCATGTAATCAGTATTTTTCTGTAAATTGTACTTAATGGAAGAATAAAACTGGAAAAAAGGGTGGTTTACACCCATAAAATTTAAATCTAAGTGCTAAAATGTACCAATATTATGGAATTCTGAAGGGATTCTTTGCATGGAAATGCCCAAAAAAGAGCTCTCACCAGAAGAGGGTTCCCACCAAAGACAATTACAACTTCAAAATGAAAAACTGAAAACTTTGAGTTTTGATTATAAAAATAAGTTTACTTGCTCTAGGGTCCTGGTTTCCTAGCTGGATTGCATCTCAGGAAAGCATCCAAAAGCAGATACTTTTCACAAAAAGAAAAAAAAGTTTTATTGGAAACCTGTTTCACTGCTGAGGACCAGCTTCTGTGGAAAAATTTTGATTAGGTCTATCGCAAACATAAGAAAATAGGAACTTATTTGTATTTATTCCTGAGGCATCCAGAGTTAGGCATTTGATCTTTCTGAAATCATCAATATACATAAGTGGAGAGCAGTCAGTATAATAGATTTCCTGTACAGAATCCAATCTCTGTATGTTAATCTTGGATCTGTTGGATAACACAAAGTGTATTTAATAATAAAGCCTGCCAATTCTCTTCCCCTCTGCTCTTCCCCTCTCGGCAGATTACCAGATTTATGTTTGATTTCTTGGATCTTTTGGTGAACTTTTTTTGCCAAAGAATGTGCTCTGATTGAACTCACTGGAAAGAAAAAAAAAAAAAAAAAGCTGAAGAATGAGTTTTATGCTCCTCTTTGTCATTAACAGTTGTGGTATTCTCCGCTTAAGGCAGTAACCACTATGCACTATTGCATTACTCGTCCTGAATACTGGCTATTCCAGAGAGGGATGCAGTGTTCCAGAGACAGTCCTGGTATGGATGACACGGGACATCAGGCTGTAGCAGGTTCCATCTGCAGCAACACCTTCTACCTACCCGCTTTTCTCAGTTAATTCGAGTGTGGTGATAATAATTCTGTCTAAAGAGAATGTGTTATATGCTGTTTTAGGTAAAGGGCAAGATATCTCAGTGAGACAGTGTGACAAATTATGGCACAAGCGTCAGAGCCACAACTAACGGTGTGCTTGCCATTCAGTTTTGAAGCCTGTTTTAGGCTTCCAAACGTAAATGAAATGTTACCTATAATTTAAAAAAAAATTTTTGTTCAAAAAAGTTTGTTGAGAGGAATAATACATTGCAGTAGACCCGCTGATGAGACTGGAAAAAGCAAGTGAGATTTCAGACATACTAGCTTTTCTTCAGGTCTGAAATAGGAGTGGTTGTGTGTCTGAAATGTTGTTTCTGTTTCCCAGTTGTATCTGTTTGTCTAATAAGAGTTGTTACTGATCTCTGCAAATTTGTCTGTCCTGTGTTCTTAGACCACAGTGGTTACAGTTAACGCCATTGCTGCAATGTGTGCGGTGTATGCCTCCAACGAGGCTTGCCTGCATTGAAATTCTACAGGAGGCTCCCCCCTCCCTCCCCTTCTTTGCCTCGTTGAATAGAAACCTTTTCTTGTAAACTTAACAACAACAACAAAAAACAGACAAAAGGGAGCTTTTGAGACCATCAGCAGGCCTGTACACTTTGCAGTCTTCCAGGAGGGGCAATGCCAGCTGTGAGTTGCTCCTTTGTGTTGTCTTTAAAGCAGGGTACACATGCTCTACTTTACCAGACTTCAGGTTGGGAAGCAAAAGGATGATTTGTGTCACTGCCTTCCCTTCCAATGCCCAAACAAGAGCTTGCCTGTCTGTCTTTCCTGTTATAAATAGGAATGGATGAACATGTTTTGCCTAATTTCAAATCCACTTAAAGTTCATGGGTTTGAAATTAAAAACAGAACTCAAATCTTACGAGGTTTGTGTTCTGTTAGGAGCTGGCCTTTTGCCAGTACATGTCTATTCATTTAACTTTTATCCCTGGAATCAAATACGTATCAGTTTGCTATACTAGGTCTATACTACCTTTTCTTACATCCATTTCATTGGTGTGAATTTATGGTTATTAGAAAGTTGCTAGCATAGGTGTTTGCTCTCTCATGAGCATAAGACTTTTGCTTTGCCTCTTCGTTTTGTTTTTCACTGTTTTAATGTTCACAATGTGTGCCTTCTGGCCTATTCCTCCATACATCCAAGTTAGTAAACAAAGGATGAAATGCACTCTATGTGAAGACAGTATTTTAGATGCTATATGCTTTGAATATAGAACGAAATAAAACATTGACAACCCATGCCCTGTAGCGAAGTTTGTTTTATCCACTGTGGTAGCTGTTCCAGACTGAGAGGTGAAGCAGTCCCAGAAGCTGTACGGAAGACTGAGGAACAGGATCTCTTCTACTGCAAACGTTTTTGTCGTGTGTCCTCCCCCTGCCTCTCTTGCCTATAGTGCAATTCTCATCCGTGCTGGCTTGCATTATGCAGGTGCACGGAACCCCATGCAACCCTGATGCAGAAGATAATAGAAAGCCTGCAAATTGACCCCAAATTGTCTGCAGTATTGTATTTTATAGGTTAATTTAGTAGTAATCTCTTGATTCCATATAGGTTCACTTGCTGATTTTTTTGTTTGTTTCTTTTTTTCCTTTCACTATTTGCACCTATTAAAAACAAATTAAACCGGAGGGTTTGTGTGTATATACAAATAGCACATATCTATATTATTATTTGTTATTATCAGCATATTTTAGTTATGTGTTAGCAGGCATTTTTAAGAGGTAATGTATTGATTTAATAAATTATATCCATACTTTACTTTGGTGAGCAGAAGAGTGTTTATTTTTCAGTATTTTATACTGTGATGTGATTATGGGAACCTGCTGTGATTGTAGCAGTTCACTTAAATATAATCTCTTCGATCAAGATTATCTGTGAATCAGATGCATTTTTCTTAAGTTTATTTGTTTTTTACAGACATCTGATGAAAAACCTACAAATAGCTCTTGGTCTGTCACTTCTGATACTATGTGAAATAGAGATTATTTGAATTGCAGTGTGCATTTCATGATACATCTATGTTCTCTGAGTCTGAATGCAGGAGATAGGATTTTTAGCATCGGTGCTTGTGATTATGAAGTTTGAATACGCTTTCAGTGTACATGCTGTAATATTTACTTAGCTATTGCTGTTTGAATAAATAAGCTTGGTATAACTCACCGGAATTTCTCAGAAAACATTGTCCAGCACATACATGTGAGTAGCACTTTTTAAACTGGTGTGTTAATTTTACTGATATTTTTCTAGATTAAAAAAAAACCCAACTGTAATGCCGTTAACTTTCTATACTGTATCCTTACATTGGGTAAGGCATTTATTGTTGATACCATTCTCTATTTTTAAAAATGGATCATAATACGCTGTTTTACTTCAACCTGAGAAGCCAATGAAAGGCAATTCCGCTTTTCTCTTTTAAAAAAATTTTACAAAGGGTGCTATTACTTTTACAGGGTTGACAATTTCGGCATTAAGTATTTCATGTGAGTAATTTTTTTTAATAGATTTCAGCAAAAGTTTGTCAATTCTGTATACAATTGCATATGAGATATTTTTACTGCTACAAGCAGCATCATGGAAGTATGTGAAGAGCTGAAGTTTTAAACAACAGGATTGGTCAATATTCAAATGTTCGTCAAAATTTCCACTGGGATTTTCAGTGGCTGCGTTACAAATGAAAAATAAATGATTGGAGATAATCTTACCAATTTATCTTGATTTTTCTCAAATTTCAATACTTTAAGACAAAGAAATGTTGGTGGGAGAGGCAGCTTAAAAAAAAATTACATTAGCACTTCATTTTGGGATTTTGCTTTTGCTGTAACAGTTACTAATATCCCATTTTTTTCTGTTTTCCTTCCCACTGGATGAGGTATTGCATGAGGTCTGTAATCACAAATTCCACCTTAAATTTTAGAGAAGAGTTAAATTGAGTGTTAAGAGTTTTAGATACCTGTACCACCAAAGGCAGATTCCCCTCCCCCCCCAAAAAAAACCCAAACCCCAAACCAAACAAAAAAACCCAAAACAAAACCCCCAAGTTTTAGAATTTCACCATGTTTCCTCTAAGGCCTTTGGATCAAAATTTGGATATAGTTACTGAGTTTAAATAGCAGATGTCTAATAAGAACTATTCTTCACTATCCTGCCAGCTGTTCTGTACTGCACTCTGTGCCACCGATCGTAGTCCGTAGATGTTATAAATCATGTTATTTGTCCTTTGCCAACTTTGCCCCCTTTTCAAGAAAGAAGCTGCCAGTCTGAGTCTTAAAAGCCCCTCTGTGGAGAGCAGAGAACTTATGGTAGCCTGAAAAACGACTTCTTTTTCTCTTTTAGGGGTGAGTGAGGGGACCAGCAAAAGAACCTATAAAGACAGGGAGAGTGCAGAGCCACTGCTGAAGTTGGAGGCTTTCAACAGCTGCTGTTTATTTTGAAGATGGCTCTTGGTTTGATGTGCAAGTATGAGAATGATGGATATGGAACGGGAATGAAGTTCATCTCTTTTTAAATTACAATTAAACAAGCAATTTCAATCACAAATTATGTGTCACCCTGGCTATAATCTACCCATTCACTTTACAAAATAAAGGAGGCAGCTGATTAAATTTAGCCAGCATGTTTTTTTGCCTGCTGTCTAGACAATTGGCTTGGTTCCCATTCCTCTGGTCTTAGCTTGCTTTCTTGGTTGTAGGCCCACTAGGCCACTTACCCATTCTGCTGTCATTGAACAGTGTGTTCATGAGGTTGAAGAGTATGCAGGGATGGGCTTTTTTATCTCTTAGGTCTTTAACAGAGAATGTGGTACTAGTAAATAACCACACAGAGAGTTTCTGGTAATGCTGAATGAGTCCTGTTAGAGTGAAAATTTATCAGCCGTCTTTCTGCTTTATTGCTCCTAGAACTTAGATGAGCCCTTTCACCTTATTACTGCAGAAGTGGTGTACGTATTCTGGTATCATGTCTTTCCAGCTGTAGTGTGTATGTACATTACAAGTCAGCAAAACAAAAAAAACCCTGAAAACAAAACCAAAAATGAGCTCTCCCCTTCCTTCCCCTAGCATCAAACCCAAACTACAAAGAGAGACCCGACTTTGAGCACCTGTCTCCAGGTTCTTTCGATGTGATTGTCCTTTGCATTTACAGATCCTAAGTGTATAGACATTTCTTATCGGACTGTATTGAAGCAGTAATCTTCCACTCTAAAATAGTGTATATACCACAGTCTTACTGTACTGAGTTTATAGCAGCCTGAAGATTTAAGCTGTTTCTGTTGTACTGACTGTTGCTATTTCTTGTGTACAATTTCCAGGTTAGAGCTGAGGAGTAATGTATTTAGCCATGGGGCAAACTGGAGTTTAATTTTGAGTAATGTTTGGGATGTAAGCTGACAATTTAACAAAAAAAGCGCTTGAAAATTTTAAATGTTCCTATATGCAGTCTTTTGTAAATGGGGTTAGCCTTGTGGTTGGAGACAACTGAATGCAAAACGTTTGAGATTTGGTTCAAAGCAGTACAGCACTGAGCCTGAGCTGTGTTCGGGCTTCACTTGCACCCCGCCAACATGGAGAGCAGGCAGAGCACGCGTACATTTGCTTGCAAAAGGCTGTGTTGATACATGTTTAACAACATCTCACAACTCCGGTGGCCACAGCAGAGTCAGCAATTGTGCTGCTTGGTGAATTTTCATAACATACCACTAGAACTCTGCTACAGTTCACTAAGGGAAGTTACAGTCCAGCCAGGAAGCAGGACTTCCGCTGTAGAATGGATACATGAGGGACTTGAATTTTCACAAGATACCATGACAATTCAGATGAAGCAGAGCGTTGCGTCCATCCCATCCATAATTAAAAGCCTAGTATTTCCTCTGGAAACCTAGGCATCCTAGTGAATATCTTTTTACCAGCTATATCGTTGGCTTCCATTGTGATTTTTTTGTTTGTTTGTTTTAGAAGTCCACATTAGTCCAAAATGCTGTATGATCTTTGCCCTTGTAACTTAGTGTGGTTTTTGACATGACACCAGCAAGATGCATCTCTCACGCGGATACTCGTGCATTCAGCATCCAAATAGACAATCTATCATTCATCTTTTTAAAATTACAGGGTTTTGTTAAATAATCTGTAGCAGCCAATTGTTTTATCCTTTCTGGGTCTACTTTCCTGATTTTCTGCATAGTTTGTGAATTATCTGGGCTTTTTGTTTTGATTGGTTGGCTTTTTGTTTTGTTTTGCCTTGTTTTATTCACCTGATCAGTATAAGGCTAGGCAGATGCCATCTGTTTTGTATTTAAATTTACTATACCTGCTACATTTTCTTTTCTGAACCTGGCAACCTGAAATGTCAATGTCATGAAACTTTTGTCAGAATTTTTTTTCTTTTTTACCCCTCCCCTTTGTTGTTTCTACTAGGCTCCTTCTAATCCTGCTGGATGATCTGTGTTTTCACGAGCTCAGACTAATGTGCCTTTTTGCCCCACCTGTTTCAAAGTAAGCTCATAGTGCAGTTCCTCTGAAAGCCATGTGTTTAAATCCTCAGTGATTTGATGGTCTTTTCTGTGTTTTTCCTTACAGTTACACAAATTTCTAGTGTTTGGTCTCACAAATGCTTTGCAAAAATACTTTGTGCCGTCCCAAAAAGTCTACCTTTTTCTTTAATAAACATTTTAATTGTTTTTAGTGCAAGTGTTGTAGTTATTTTCTTTCTTCAGAAAGTAAAAGTTAGTTAATATTTTTCAGGTGTACTTTGCACTTCTTGCATAAAGGAGATAGCCTCTATTTTGCCATTTTTTGGTTTCTGAGTTGGACACATGCAGAGTAGTTCTTACTTACTCTTGTTAATAAATAAAAAGCATTGTATGTCTTCTGGATGTTTTCTGCAAACTATATAGGTTCAACTTTATATGATGGAAAGGGAACACTCAATAGTTAGCTTCTAATTCCAAACAAGGATTAATGCAGTAAGGAAGGCAATATCCTCTTTAAAATCTATTTTTGTCTTTCCCTCCACTTTTGCTATACAGCTTCCAGACCTTCTCCCAGGCCCATCCTGCCTGGCTTCCTGTTGCAAATGTGAGGAAACATTTGCACATATCCTCACAGAGAAGCTTTACTTATTTGTTGATCATTGCACATCATTTTCATAGCATTATTTGCAGGTTAGACCCTCCTAAAAAAAAAAAAAAAAAAAAAAAAATCAGTTTTGCTGCAACAAAATGAGAGTTTTAAATTAATTGGGACTTTTTTTGGCTTAGAGGCTAGCACAGGCTTACTGCCAGTGAGAATAATGTTTAAAACTGTGTATCATGAGGGAGGAGGAAAAAAGGCTGCTCTTGAACCAAATTTCATACTGTGTTGTGTGAGAGATTCCACATGTTGTTACTTCATACAAATGTTTTCTCCCAAGAAGCAGAACAAAGTATGATATTCAAAAGAACATAACAATAAAACATATGGATTAAAAAAAAACCAACTGTCAGCTTAAATGAGCAATATCGTTCTTTAGCTCGCCTCCAGTGGATCAGAGATGTTCGTAGGCTGTTTTAAAATATGAGGAGTTCATTCTAGGACAAAGAGAGTTTTCTGTTTTTTACGTTTTCCTGTGTAAATCATTGAGGGGTGGGGGGGAGAGAAAAAAGGGTGGAATTATGCTCTGGACGCTGATGCCTTTGCATTTTTGGCATTATGCCTTCTTACTGTTTTATTGTCTATTTTGGCTGAACTTGAAGTTCCAACCATGCTGCCTGCCAAAAAGAAGAAAAAAAAAAGTTAGGTCCTTTAAGGATACTGAAAAATGAAGCCAGTTTTTGAATCGGCCACGTCCTGTAAGCAAATAAAAATGAATCTCTATGGAGCTCAGACGTTACTTCCTGTTCTCCTTTGGATTCCAAGCAGGAATGGAGCAATTTTTCTCTGCATCCAAAAAAAGGAGGGGGGGGGGAATAGAGGGCTTCAAAGTAACACAGGAGAAATCTTCAACAGGCTTCTATGCAGCTAACTTTTAAAATATGCGTAAAATGTTTTACACCTTAAGTAATATATGTCTGTACTTGGAAAAATGTGCAGCAACTCCCCCCCCCAGCCCGCCCCGAGGCACTCATATTTTGTAAGACAGTGGACATACTAAAAATGCACATGATTTTTGTTGTATATTTCCTTTTGCTGCTGGTTTTGTAACCATTACTTACTAAGACTGCAAATGCTTCGCTATTGATAGCATATACTAATTTCTTAAGGCACGTGAAAGTGATCAAGAAGATCCTCCTTGAGGTTTCCTGAGGAGACCAAAATGAGAGGAGAAGCAGGGGGGGGAGAGGGAGAGATGCTCCTTCCAGATAAGCTACCTAGCATTTTGGTAATCTGTATATTGTGATAACTGGTTCTGTGGGTAAAGATTTCAGTTTTTAGGTGCTGCTACTTTCCTAACTTTAGAATGAATGAATAAAATATTCTGCCATAAAAGATAAACTGCTAACACGAAGTAGACTTCTGGATTTTTGCCACTGTAAAATTAGGAGTAACTGTAACCCAAGCAGACTAGCCAAGCTTGAAATTCACTGTGGACAAATGTTCTTTGTGCATAATTCTAGAGGAAACTATTTTTGGTAGTGAATGAATATATGTAATCATTAACACATGACGGGGCCGCTGTAAAGGCATAAGGCTGAAGCATGAATGCTTCCAGCACCCAAGAGGTGCTTTTGCATTTTATTTAATAAACTGTCTGGAGTGTGCTATTACTTTTGCTTTTTTGTTTTCTTATTTCTTAAGTTTACATTAATAAAGCACCTTTAAAATCATTTTTAGGAGAAAAGACTTGATTTCTTTTCCTCACAAGAGGCAAAATGTTGTAGCTCAAAAAAAGTCAGTTATTCTGTTGCAAGGAAATAGAGGAAAGAACACAAAGAAGAATCTACTGAGATCCCTGAACATCCTTTTACAGGCAGTTTTCAGTGTGTGTATTTACTTGTGCTTGTCTGGGAAAGGTGAATTATCTGAGAGGCACTTTGGATTTCTGGATAATAGTAGAAGCTATTATTATTGTTTTTGCAGAGAGTTAAGCCTTAGAGATCCCATCATGTTTCTTGCCAACATTTAAAGGCTTCATTTGATTTCTTATCTCAGTGTACAAAGGGACACAGAAGACCTGTCAGCATTGTAGGCCTGATTACAGTAGTTTTTTGAAAGTGGCTTTTAGCACTACCACGCCTGTTATCTCGCTGAGTTTCTGGCCTGAGTTTCAAGGAAGGTTTAGAAGTGATAAGAAAAACCAGAAAGAACTGAATCGATGCCCAAAAGATTGCTAGACAGCATGGAAAGCAATCTACTGTATTGTACGCAACTGAAGGCTAGCCCCACTGGTTGGCCAATGAAAGAGTGCTGTAGTTAACCTAAGTGCTCTCCTTTTTCTGTTGCACAGACAATTGGGTAACAGCTTTATTCTGTGGGCCTTGTGGGCTATTTACTGTATTTACAGTAGGATGGTAGGTAATGCACAGTGGCATGGATTAAACATGTAAGTGTGTGCTATTTCTGTGGAGCAGTGGAAGGATGTCGGAGATTGTCAGTCTCTGCTCCATGCTCCCCTTCTCAGTTGGTCCCGAGTCAGATTGCCAATAACCTTGGTGAGATCCCAAGTTCCATGGAAGTCAGTCAGAATTTTATCTTACTACAGTGGATGATCTGCTTACCTTCATTGATGGCCTACACCTGTGTTCCTTTATCTCTGACAGGGAATAAGGAAGTTAACTTTTTGTAATGGTTATGGACTTCGTTTTTTACTTTTTTTTTTTTTAAGGCTGAACTCAGAAGGGTTATACAAACAGTAACTAGTGGGAATAAGATTTACTTCTAGGTGGAGTATTAAATGAGCTTTACATCTGGAAACATTTACTGGATCAGACCCTATCTGGGATTGTGAGTCAACCAAGGAGCACAACAGGAAACAAAGAAAATGGCACTAGTAACTCGGAATATTTTTTTTTAGAAAATGCGTAGTTCTGAATTTCATTCATGCGGGTTAATATTTATGATTTTGCATAAAATGCATGATTTTCCACATTAGGGTTGGTATAACAACATTTTCACCTGTAATGTTCGTTTTAGCTGTTCTGTTGTGTGAGACTTGTCTTTAATCTTTAGAGCCATTTTGGCCAATGATTCTTGACTGCTTTCAGAAATGCATAAAATCAGAGTTTTAACATGTCCCATCTTCCATGGACTACAGAAATTTTGTGGTACTTCTCTGTTATTTTAAAACTCGAGCTTTCAGACTACAGATTGCAGTGCTGTTGCATTAGACTTATGACTTAGTTTTATAATTTCAGAGAAAAACGTCTTTGAAACAAATAGTACCCCAAACTGCTATTTTAACCTGTTTTCCTAAGGAGATGAAAATTACCCAATTGTGCAATGTCTGTCTTTCACGTCCATGTTAATAACCTCTGAACCGATTACCAGTTTTAACAGAGAGGTGGCCGTTTTGATACTGCCTTTTCACACAAGGCCTGCTCAATATACTGCCTAAGGCCTTCTGCGGCCCTGAAGCATCAGAAGTGCAAAACACTTCAGAACAGGTACAACTGTGAGCCACTCTGCCTGTGCAGCCTTACCAACTGGTCAGCGCAACGTTACAGCTACAACACAGGCCGGTGCTTGAACAGCAGGTAGGCAAGACAAAATTAATTGGTGGTGGTGGTAAGCACAAGGATTATTGGAAGGATTTGAGGAATATTGTATTAGGGGGAAGAGAAGCATGGTCCGTCACTGATAAACTAAAATTGTTGGAGGACTATTCATACACTTTAGTTAGGCAAGCTTTTAATAGAAGTTTGGAAAAAGGAAGTGTCTGAATAAAGGAAAGAACTTGCATTGTTATCCTCATCATGGGTGAGCTCAGCCCTTATCAGACTCCAAAAAAATCTTTCTCATAGGTGTACTGTCTCTCCTGGAGATTCTTTGGTGTCTGCAAAGGGCTTTGTTCACGCTGCAGTCTTATTATGCATCGGTCAAAAAAGTCTGCCTGCAAACACAGGTAGAAATGGAATGTCTTCAGCTCAAGTGCTAATCTAGCTTTTTTGGATTTATAAATCTGTAGCCTACACATTGCTAAAGTAAATTTTCTGAGTGTATCTTTTAAAGGTAAAATGCTCCTAGCTAAAATATGTTTGTGCCAAGTTCCATTCCAGACCACATGCATACGGCCAGGTTCCATAACCTCTGTTGTAAAGGGGACAAATTTTACTGGAATTTCTTAAATTCATACCACCAGATTTTGTAAGGGTATTCTTGAGTAATATTAAGTTAAAAAAATGCATATTTGGCTTTCTTGAAAATATAGGATACTCTTAACATTAACTAAAATTACTTTCCATTTTATATGCTGCCACACATCATCTGTCTCATTTTATAATACTTTACATTAGAAAAACTAGCAATCAATAGCAACAAAAAAAAGTGGTTCTAATGATAGCTCACTGACAGCGTTCGCCCTGACCCTGTCTGTGGTTACAGAATTGATTCTGTTCTAACCCCTGCTATTCATTTCTTTCATCTCTCCCCCAAATTCTGTACTTTAACCCAAAGTGTTAAAATCATACTAGGAATGGAGGTCATCATAGCCTCTTCAGGGATGATGCAGTTGAATCTGAATGAGCCTTCCTTCTAAGGAGTGTAGATTGTCTCTTGAAGAACAAGGTTTGTCTGGCATGTGAAAAGGTGCATCCTATATGGGCCTAACCAACCATCTTCCTAGAGGCAGTACAGTCCTCCCCCAAAGAGGTTTTACATTGTCCTGCTTACATGTCCACTGAGGTGATTAAATCCGATTTTGCAGAGTGGGCGGTCGTGTAATTGTAGTGCTGTTGTGGGGTGTTGAGCCTGGAGAAGAGAAAAAAAATAAAATCAGTGAACTAAAGGGAAAGGAGAAAATGGTACAGGATCCAGGGACAGCCCTAAATCACTGCAGCAGATCCTGTGGAAAAAGATATTTTAGAAGTATCCGTTGGAAGAACTGTGTGCTTTGGCCCTACTGAGGATGGATGTTTGATGGCAAGCCGAGGGAAAGCAAAGCATGCTTTTGAGTTCGGCATTCAGAAAGACTAATGATTTATGGCTTCAGCTATGTCCTACACCTTTCAACAAAAAGATCATATTTCATTATCGGTGTCACCAGTACAAACTCCCTGCTTTCAATTAAAGAGGTGTATTATTTAACCAAACCAGTCCAGCAGCAGCTAACCCCCCTGCTTATTTGTACTCCTGATTCTGACTCAGATTCGAAAAGCTAAAATCTGTACTTAAAATGATCTAAATCTTTCACGAAGGAAATGTTTGAAGCAATCCAAGAAACAAGTATTGCATCAGATCATTGGGCTTTGCTTAGATCTTAACTCATAATCTGTGAGCAAAGCTTGGGGGAACCATATCTAGGTTTTTGCAGCAAGTAAATTTTACCTTAATGCAACAGCATTAAAACAAAGTAATGATAATGGGGAGTTCAGTATTCCTGGGTTTGTCACAGGTTTAAGGTTAACATTATCAAGTCATTTTACTTTGTTGAACCTTTCCATTTTTCATGGCTAAAAAAGAAGTCAGAGATGTACTGGATGTTGAAGATTTATGTACATGTAGGGGGGTATGTGTGGTGTATTTATTTTGTGATGATTTGTAAGCCTCAATTAAAAAGCACACTAGAAGTGCAAAGCTTACTTAGTACTTGGAGAATAGTGATTCTTATTTTGACTTTAATATATTCACTATTTTTAATAAAGGTATTTTCAAAGAGCTTGTTTGTTCTCTTCCAGTTTGGTATTTCGGGTCAAATTCAGGTCTAAAGTGGGCAGGTGCAGCACCATTGAATTGGTGTCTGTTTGTAGCCTCCCCCCTTTGAATAGCTGTCCCTCTTTCATTTTGGAACGGAGTTACTTTTTTCCCCCCTTTAGTGCATGGAAGAATAGTATTGAAACAGCTCTTAATGAGTCATATTATGTAAACAGTAGTTGAAAAGCATATTGATGATGTATTTTACTACTGCATAGGAAAGCCAGGAATATTATTTTTATCCCAAAGTGATTACACGTTCAAACATGCTGCAGGGAGTTAACAATTTATCCTAAACACACATAGACCATACTAGCACATAGCACATAGCAAAAGAGCATCTTTATAGCTAATTGGAGGTTAGCTGAGCTCCTTTCTACCTTGGTCTTTCTCTGTTTTGCTGCCATTGACTTTCCTGCTTAATGCGAACGGCAAGATTTGCCGTTCTCTTTGTTTCTTTGCCAAGGTTACTGCCCTCTGCTTGGTGATTATGTTCTGGCCATGTCTGTCTGGCCTTCTCCAATATGACCCTTCCATTATGCCTGTAAACTTAAGAGCTCCCCTGCCAAAGAGGGCTAACAAAACAGATGTACGTATGTTGCAGGTGTTTTCTGATACGAGATATCAGAATCCAGAGTAATAGTGGAAATCTGTGCAAACTGTCATGAGAAATTGCTGCTGTAATTAATTTTGTAATTTGGGTTTGTTTAGATCACCCACTTTTACCCGGGTGGGTATTTCTTAGCAGTCTTCAAGACTCAGAAAAAGTTAAATGAAAAGTCAGGGAAACAAGCAAATGCTGGTATCTGATTCTTTGTCTTTGCAATTAATACAAAATTAAAGCAAATGTGCGGGATAAGTTGTTTTATGATGGAAGAAAGATTTTTTTTTTTTTTTCCTGTAGATGCTATTTTGATTAAT
Organism: Platalea leucorodia; assembly: GCF_965183815.1. Lineage (NCBI taxonomy): Eukaryota > Metazoa > Chordata > Aves > Pelecaniformes > Threskiornithidae > Platalea > Platalea leucorodia. The sequence continues at coordinate 49,170,750 of NC_138826.1, read as the reverse complement.
GACATAGTTCTGAAATTTTAGATTAAGATCACAGAAGTAAAGGCTTGTCACAAAATTTGAATATAGAGACTGGCAGCAAAGAACATTGAAGAAACTTAATTTCCTTAACTGCAGCATCACAATGATAGTGACACTTTTGGTTGGTAAACATCTTATAGCTCCATATGCACTTCTGGGACAGTTCTTAGTTGTGCTAGACTGCCTGATGTTCTGGAGGGCTCCCTGTAGAAAGAATTGTGTTGGTTGTTGGGATCTGGGGTGGGAAGGGGAAGAGAGGGTTGGAACATCTTTAATACTTTAAAAAAAAAAAAAAAATTGCACTTATTAGTTTGGTTCTCTGCATACTGAGAAACAATCCCATTACACGTGCTGATTTCTGTAAAGTTAATTTTTTGTCACTTCCATAACAGGCCTATTACATTTTTGGGGTCTCCTTCGCTTCTGTCTACAGTAGGTCCTGGAATTGACTCTGTATTTCCAGCTGTTGCTGGGGAAAAACTTTGCTTCTCATTGAGGTATTTGTTGGCTTGTTGCAGCTGGTCACTGTGTGGGTTTGGGTTTTTTTGGTTCTTTTTTTTTTAATTTTATTTTCCCCTCTCCATATTTTTGTGCAGTTTTACAGCATGTCTGGCACCCAGATTTTGGATCCATACTTTCTTTTGTCCTCAACAGACAATATTTTTCCATGTGTGAAAGAACACTTCTGGTACTTATGATGCATGTATGTAATTTGCTGCAGCCTTCTTGCATATACAACAAAGATTCCCGATTTCAAAGTTTGTCCTTAATCAAAGTTTGGCACAGCAGAACTTCTTGTTTCTCAATGGTTATTAGGAATGTTATCATGATCTTGCAGAGTCGCTGTCAGAATCTTACCTGGCAGTATCCCTGAAGGCATTTTCCAAACCTTCATTAGAAATTATTTTCGTAACCACAGAATCTGGAAGCGCATATGTCTGTGTATCATGTTTATACTTCCCCTTAATGTTCCATTAAATGATGTTTGCCAGATGGCACTGTGAAAAGCATTGATTTGCAGTATTGATAGAATCTCAGCCCTTTACTCTGTTGCTGTGTATTGTTCCCATTCATCCAAATTTACAAATATATTTATTTCCTCTCTCTGTCCTGTAGTGAATAGCAAAAGTTGCCAAGTGTAATCTTAAACCCAGGCCATCTATCATGCAGTTTTGCAGCTGCGTGGTTGAGAAATATATGTCCATTTCAGAGCTCCTTTCACAACAACTTTATCAATGAAATCTGCTGCAACTTCAGCAGATTGGGAGGGAATGAGGACAGCATGAAAATAAAGCTATGTAAAGTCTTGACTTACTGTTATGTTTATGTTACTGAACTTAATTGAACTGGATTGACCTAAAGGGCACAGGTTCTATTGTGCCAATTTGACAGTGCTTTTTCTGGTGGACTTCACGTGAGACTCACCACAGTTGTGTTGTTTTATATGTTTCTATTTTTAGTCTTTAAATGACTCTGAATCTGTTTGTGGCCTTCATTCCACATTGGGAAAGAACCCTATACAAAAGTCAAAAAACTCTCATGTGCAAGGATGTTATTTCTTTTCATCACTGTTAAAAGTAACTGGTATAGTTAGCTACTCTAAGGGTCACCTAAAATCAATATAAGTTTTCCTGTAACCTAATGTTTCTCTGCCTTGTGTTTTAAGCTGTAATTGGTTTTGTTTTGATTTTTGAATAGTTTAGTCAATGGAATTGCTCTTCTGTAAACTTTTCTTTGATTTCAGAGGTATTTCTTTACTATATATCATCTTATTATCATGAACCGCAGTAGCAGAAGGTAACTTAAAATAACTGCATGTAGAGAAGGACGGGAAGAAAATACTGCTGTTCATGTGCAGTCTTTTGTGGGGGAGAGTTGGGAATAAGATTTGATCTAGAATTGCTTTGGCTTTGGTCGATATGTTAAGATATCCCTTAATACAGAGACAAGGTTTCAGGAATCCCAGGTCCCTGAGACCCAAGGAAAAGTATGAAGTAGCACAGACTTGCTCTTGGTGGAGGAGGATCAGGTTAGGGAACACTTGAACAAACTGGGCATCTCTCAGTCCATGGGGCCTAACAGATTGCACCCATGAGTGCTGCGGGATCTGGCTGATGTCATTGCAAGGCAACTCTTGATTATGTTTGAAAGGTGGTGGTAATCGGGGTAGGTTTCTGAAGACTGTAATAAAGCAAATGTAACCCTTGTCTTTGAGAAGGGGAACTACAGGCTGGTCAGCCTCACCTCAGGAAGTGAAAGAAGTTGGAACAACTAATCCTGGAAACGACTTCCAGAAATGTGAAGGACAAGAAGGTTATTGGAAGTATTCATCATGGTTTTATGAAGCGGAAATCATGCTTACCCAACCTTACAGCCTCCTACAATGAGATGACTAGTTTGATGGATGAGAGGAGAGCAATGGATGCTGTTTACCTTGACTTTAGTAATGCTTTTGACACTATTTCTCATAATATCCTAATAGACAAGCCGAGGAAGTATGGGTTAGATAAGCGGACAGTGAAGTGGATTGAAAACTCGGTGAAGGGCCAGACCCAGAGAGTTGTGATGAGTGGCATGAAGTCCAGTGGGAGGCAAGTCACTAGTGGTATACACCAGGGATCAATACTGGGGCAAGTACCATTTAACATCTTCATTAATGACCTAGATGGTGGGACAGAGTGCACCCTCGTCAAGTTCTCAGATGATACAAAACTGTGAGGAGTGGCTGATGCACCAGATGGTTTTGCCACCATTCAGAGGGACCTGGACATGCTGGAGAAATGGGCAGAGAGGCACCTCAAGATTTTCAGCAAGGGGAAATAAAAAATCCTGTACCTGGGAAGGAATGATCCCATGCACCAGTATATGCTGGGGAATGACCAGCTGGAAAGTAGCTCTGCAGAGAAGGACCTTGGGATCCTAGTGGACACCAAGCTGACCATGAGCCAGGAACACACCCTTGCAATAAAGGCGGCCAACAGCAACTTGAGCTGCGTTAGAAAGAGCAGGTTGAGGGAGGCATCCTTCCTCTCTCCTCAGCCTTGGTGAGACCACATCTAGAGTGCTGGGTCCCATCTGGGGCTCCCAAGTACAAGAGAGGCTTGGACATACTGGCATGAGTCCAGTGAGGGCCCATGAAGATGACTAAGGCACTGGAGTATCTGTCCTACGAAGTGAGGTTAAGAGAGCTGGGGCTGTTCAGCCTCGAGAAGGTTTGGGGTCAGGGAGGCTCTGATCTTGTCAATGTGTATAAATACTTGACAGGAGGGGTGAAGATGAGCGAGCCAGACTCTTCTTGGTAGTGTCCAGTGACAGTATAGGAGGCAATGAGCACAAAATAAAATGCACAAAATTCCATTTAAACACAAGAAAAAAAATTTGTTCTTGTAAGGGTGGTCAAACACTAGAACAGGCTGCTCAGAGAGGTTGTGGAGAGAGCCAAAACCTGACTTTAACATGGTGCTGGGTAGCCTGCTCTAAGTGACTCTGTGTGAGCAGGGTGGGACAGACTAGGTGACCTCAAGAGGTCCCTTCCAACTCAAAGATTCTGTGTTATGCCTTAACAAGAAAACAGTCACTCTTGAATTGGCCCTTGTTTTGGGCTTCCCTTATAGCACGTGCAAATACGCAGTACGACGTGACATCTGTTTAATATCATTGTTTAGCGATTTAGATTGTCTTTGCCTTCCTCTACCATGCCTGTTAGCATTGCAACACTTTTGGTCAGAATTTTTATGTCATCTTCTAATGTTCCCTGATAATTGTATTGCCTTTCCAAGTATTTCTAACTGTGGTACTGACCGATTCCAAATTGTGAGTTTAGGAATTACAGAAAAGTAGTATAAAATGTGATCTTACCACAGACATAATCTTGTGTTATTTCAGTGACTTAGGAGGAGTAAATCTTGTTCTTAGCAGGTAGTCAAGTAAATGAGTTGAAATCGAGACATTTCTTTGAGAGCTTGACAAGGCATCTTTTTCTGAGGAAGGTAGTGTCATCTTTGATGTGCAGAGAATATGTACACTTTCCTATAGCAAAATAAATATCCTCAGAATATTGGGCTAATTTGTTTTCCTCCATCAAAGCTGTGGAAGGGCACATTCAGTAATTTCCTTTTTGTTTTTCTGCATTTATGATAAGCTTAGCATAGTCCCAAAGTTGTGTGTTTTCTTAACTATAGGTGTGAAGGAAAAGAAAAAAAGAAGGTGAATTTGGTCTTTTTGCGCTTTTTTTTTTTTTTTTTTTTTTTTTGGTAATATCATAAAGAATAGTGTTTTCTGGTTTGGTTAATGAACTGTATATCAGTTTTGTCCTGTTAGCATCCCAGGTCACTTTCATCTTAGAACTGCACCAAGCGGATTTAAGGAGGTGTTAAATAGGAGTGGTAAATAAAGCCTACATTTGGGTCAAAATCTATCACTGTAGGTATCTGTCATTTCACTACCAATGCAACCTTGTTACTGGAATCCGTTGGGAACACATTCCCGTCTAACCTAAGTAAATCTGCTTTCTCTTAGCAGCATTTTGTTAACAGATGTAGCCCAGAGACTGAACTTTGCAGATTGTGTATCGGAATTGAGATGTTTCAGCTAAATTCAATAAACGTTAACAGCAGTTAACTAATTGGACAAAAAAATATATCCCCAGATTGTGAGGAAATAAAGTTACCATTTATGGTTCTGCTTTTTTTGTCTTTTTCAACCTGGAGCGTCTTGGAGTTGTTGATATTTCGAAAGGGAAAGTGATGCCATTTGACTTTAATTTTAGTTACTCAAATCCACAGTCCTTCTAAATCTTGCTATAGATGGTTGCAAAAAAGGCAATGCACGTATTTGAAAGCAGAAATTGTTGTCAGACAGACTCACATGATAACTTTATTTTTTCAAAATAACTATTTTTTCAAAACTGTAGTGTTTGAATAAACATTAAACAGAGAGGTTGAAAAAGTTGAAAATTCATGTTAAAATTGCTCCAGGCTGATGTAAATTATATGTCCAGCACTTAAGCACTTACCCTGTTCTCATTGACCTTGACAGCAATTACAGAGGTCGTATTTCTCTATAGGGAACTGGAGTCTGAACAATTTATCCACTATACTAGAAGCAAAGAGACTTCACTTGCACACGCACACAACTAGGAGTCTTCCTTTTTAAAGTAAAACTTTCCGTGACCATTGCAAATAGAACCAGTTTTCATTTATTTTGAGTTCTTTCAAGTCTCACCAAAGAAAATGCCTAAGCCAGGATGTACAGTGGCTTTTTTTTTTTAACTCCATGAACATGGATCTTGTTTAAAGCTGCCAGTTTTACCCTGGTAGAGATTACTGAGCGTAGGTTTTTTTTTTTTTTTTTTTTTTTTTAAGTCAGCATGTAGCAAGAACAGTATTTTGTTGTGTGTCATGTGCACTATTCTTCAGTGCACTACTCTTCAGAGCGCTTAGGAAAGATAAATAGCTACACAGGTAACTAGTCCGACTGGGGAATGGGCAGAGAGTATTCCGAGAAGAATAGCAATGCTGAGTATTTAACGGCTGCTTTTAGGCAAGTATGGCTGTAGTTCTGGAAATGTTTCCTTAATATGGGATCATAAATGGTTAGATATGGTAAAGTAAATGTAGGACGAACCAGGATTTATGTTTTTGTTTTTTAACTATATATCCAATTTGTGTTGTTGAACATGCATTTTTATATACAGATTGATTTAAAATAATAAACTGTTACCAATGCCTCAAACTCAGTCACTAAACAGGCCATGTAAATTGCCTTTTATTAAGCTTGGGCACTATCTTTCAGTAATGTGTTTTTGATAATATCGATTCCCTTCTTCTCTATTGCTCTTTCGCTTTTCCCTATTTAACTTTTTAATTGAAGTAACTTACTTTATTCTGTCCTTTTCACACCAAAAATACAATGTGAAGAAATGGTGACATGTTTTACAGAGGCCTCTTCCAACTAATTTTTGTGGAAGTACAGTGATGGATTGTTTTGAGTGCTGAAATAAGAATTTTCATTAGATCAGGTGAAAACAAATAGAATTTAACTTTTCCTTCAACTGTTGTAATCAGAGCATCTCCATTGCCAAAGGGGAATAGCTACCCAGTGCAGTTTCCATAGCAGCCAGTTGAACCAGTAATGATTTTTTCAGTGTAGTGTGTCTAATTGCAGAAGGTGGAACTCAAAATGCATGAAGAGGGCTTCCTTCCCTTTCTATAGGGCCCTTTGTATAGTTTCTTTCTTGAGAAATGTCCAGACTTTTACTTCCAAATGGGTTGAAAGCTGTAGGCACTTCTCTCACTGACTCTCAGGACATTTTTGAATATTCTATGAAAAGGGTTTTAGCTCGTATTGAACATCTTTCACCAGTCCTCTGCAAGGAGCAGGATTTCTCATAGAGAATATAATTTTTTTTTCAACAATTGATTTGCACTTTATTTCTTAATAAAATCATGAATAAGAGAAATGAGAATATTTTCTTTTGGGAGATTAAGTCTCTATACCACTTGCAGTTCAGATAAAGAAAAGCCTAATGCATTCAGAAAATGCATCATTTATTTATTTAATTTAAGTTTTCCTTCTTCGAGATGGTAACCTGTAAGAAATACAGGAGATCAACAGTTAATTCCCACACATATGTAGTTCAGATTCTCTTTCTTTTCTGAGATTCTTCCTGAAGATGCCAATTGTGGTGCCTAGTTTCAGAGAGGTATCTGATGATAGCAAGGATTCAGCTACCAACTCCATGAAAGTTTTTAATTCAATTTTATACAGTTTGTGTAGCACTAGCAACTCAGAATGGATTTCTGCAGATACCCTGGAGACATGCAGATCCTAGTTCCATTAGCATTCCCATGGTTTATTCATGATACATAGATGTCTTAGTTTGTCAAGGAGTATCAAATGGATATCAGAAGAGGTTTTTGCCATTACAGAGTAATTTTGGTTGGCAGGTTAAACTGTAATAGCTAATAACTTTAGCTTTTTAATTTCTTTTATGTTGATCTGCCTAGGAAATAACGTTTATTTTCTTTAATTAAAAAGAAGCGAAATGTAAGCTAGCACTTCCTAATTAACTTTGTGCTGGAGAATGACTGCAAGTGACAACGAGAGATTCTTAGAGATTTTTGGGACAGTAAAAATGTATTCCACAACTCATGCTCTGTGTGGTATAGCATCCAAAAGAGATCAGTTAAAGTCTGCTGCATTTTAGTGGTTTATACTGAAAAGAACTCATTATCCTGTAAATATTTCAGTAGTTTGTACAAAGTTAATATAGGGCATGTATTTTTTATGACTTATAATAGTATAAATGTTTACCGAGGGTTTCATTCAGATGTAGTATCATTTTACTATAAACTGTTAAGCTCTTATTATATAAGATCAATATTTAAGAATTGGATTTAGATATTTAATTTTACAAGATACATAGCTTTACCAAATATACCGAAGGAATACTTTTCACCTCTAAATTGAGTACAAGTTCATTGTCCCTTGGAAGAAAAAGTAGCATCTTTATTTGCACTCAGTGCTTTTCATAGGTTACAGCTAAGTGCTTTTTGACGACTCAAACGTGTCTTCTGTAACCAAAACACTTTGTTGTAGAGCTTGAATTCAGTAAAATATCAAAACTTTGAGTGAACATAGACCTTATGTGTTCACCCTAGAAACTGAATTTGAGTAGTCTTCCATTACTTTTAAATATTGGTGGAGTATTGTTTAAATTTCCAGAAGTATAAGGTCCAAGTTAAAAATAAACAGTTGCCAATACGTTCAGTAGCAGAGGAAGGAAGCTGTCTACAGCAAATTGGTTCTGTCACTGTCATGAGCAGATTGCCCAGTCCCTAAATGTTGTCTTTTGTTCTACTCCATTGACTGTGAACAACCCTTAACTTCGGTTCTGAAGATTTATTGCCACAGATAAATTTTGTGGCAATAGCCTTTTGATCTCCTAGATCAAGATTGAATTATAATGCATACCAGACTGTTTCAAGTTCTGAGTTTTCAGCTTTAGAGCTGTTTTTCTTTTTAAATAACTACTGTCAACATATCTTTATTTTAAAATATCTTAAACTTTGTATAATTTGCTCTACTTTTCAAGTAGACTTAAGATCTGATTTTTTTGTACAACCAACTGCTCATTAAATATTTACTTTTAATTGATAATGCATAACAAGAAGTTATTTTTAGTTTAGGCATTAATAAAACTTCAAATGTTCACAGTTACAGAAAACCAAATTTATTATAGCTTTGCAAGCATATTTTCCTTGTTTTGTTTGTATGGGATTATTTTCAATTACATGACAGATGGGTATATTGGCTAGAAATTCTTTATCAAGTAGTATACAAAAATATGTGGCAATGTACAGTGCCAGGATGATAGATAGTGTTTGGCAAAATGCTTATGACAGTATGTTTCAATCATATGCAGACTTAATTCTTCTCTTCAGATCTCACTGTTGAACTGGATAAGCCTAAATGAGATCTGCATGTTTTTTTCCCTTTCTGTCATGGAACAAACTAAATGATAAATAGCACACGAGAGCAAGGTGATTGATAGCATGACGTGGAAGGCATCTTTGTTTTAAAACATTGCAAATGTGGATGCTGATGGAATTTTTTCTTTTTGCTTCTATTTCTTAGGCCTTGCATTAGGACTGGTCAAGTGCCTGACTCAGATTGCCATCTGGAACACAAGCAAGCTATGCCCAGATTTCACCGTGATGGCAGGTATGTGATGTGTCCTACATACCTATGAGAGAGCCTCTTCTCAGTGCTCTACTTTTTTTTTTTAGAGTAGATGCAACATGCCACCACAATTTCTGCCATAAAGGTAGTTTTCAGTACTTGCTTGATCTGGCAGTCGTAGAGTAGTGCTTCTTGCTGAGCAGACCTCTGCAATTTTACCCAGAGGTTATCACTAAAGTTGGATTGAATGGCCTTTCCTATAGTAGCTGGGTTTACCTCGTTATATTCAGAACTTTTCTTGCTAAGACATTATAATTTGTCTTCAAAAAGATGTATTTAGTTACTTAGAAAGCTAGGAGAGAATCTAGATTTTTAAAAAAGTAATCTAGTTTAGTTCAACTGATACAGGAAATAAAAAGGAGAGAAAGGTGCCTCAAATACTTGTTTTATTTGTAGAGAAAAAGGAGTCTGTGCAAACTTGAGTAAAGAGTAAATACAAATTTGAGCTAGCTGAAGGAATGGTCTAACATTCACGCACATGTTTACAGATTTTTTTTTCATTGCATTATTTTCATCTTTTGCCTTTATTTTGAAATTCATGGCTTGTTGTGCCTTTTCCCCTAATTATGCATCAGCTTTTGATGGAATGGCAATGAAGTATGAGGAGGATCTCTTATTTTCTCTTTTTTTTTTAATGCCTCATTTAACAGAAATATTTCTCATGCAGCTTAATATAAAATTTAATGTAATATATAAATTCTGTCTTTCTTGTGGTTTGGTTCATTTGCCTTGTAAAGAAGACATAAAACATCTTTTTCACAAACTATATTTTTCTCAGAACACTTTTAGTTATGTTCTTCCCCCAGTTGATTTTTTTTCCATGAATATCCCTTTCTAAAATGATGTGCCTGAACAACAAACCAAACAAATTTGATTATTATCCTAGAATATGCGCAGTGTTTTTTCAGACCGTCATATACCTTTTTGTTCTTCATTTTTATACTAGATGAAAAAGAGAAAATATTTTTAATGTTAAGCCAGAATATAACATATATAAATCAATTAATTAAACGTTACTCATCTTTGTTACAAAAAGTGGTCAGTGTTTCATACTCCTAGAGCTCTGTAAAGAGCAATATTAATAAAAATGTGTTTTCCATATTTTTTTTTTAGATTTTTTTAGATTTTAGATTAGATTTTAGATTTTTCAAGATTTTTCAAGAAAGGCTGGGTCTGGTGTTCAAAGAGTGAGATTTCAGAATCTAGCTACTTCTGATACCTCAGACTGGATGTATGTTTTTGCTGTGTCTTTGCAGTCATCTGGGGAAATTAGGATATTGATAAGCTGTCATAGTAACAGAAAACCTAAGATTTCTGTCGTGTGGTTTTAGCCATCTGAAAGTTTGGTGCCTCCCTCTGAAGTCGGGGGAAATGGTGACCCATGCCATCGTAAAGTAGGTGCCCTCAATAGGCAGAATGAGTTTGCCTTTGGAATGGCCGACTACAGAAAGAGGTGAAATGACTGGCTTGGAATAGATGCCTAACTATAACGGAGAGCTTATATGCCAAACTTTTTAAAAGATCCAGGTAACGAGGTGAATCCCACTGACTCTTTTTAGATTCAGGCTCTCAGTTATGCTTTCACTTTTTTGTTTTAATAAGATGTTAATCTCAATGAAACTGTTTGTATTTACATCATATAATCCAAAACCAATATTCTCTCCTATTTTTTCCTCTGTATTCTCATGTTTTTCCTGGTTTATCCTTAATCACTTTCCCCAGCTGAAAGAATAGCAGCAATACAAAATGCAGATTTACTTGTACTTGAAATCTACATATGTATGCTTATAAGATAAAGTAAATGTTTGGACATGTTTCACACATCAAGAGTGCATAGTTTCCTTGGTGATGTAATTCGTATTGGTTGTATATTCAGCTTAGCGGTATGTATTCAGCCTTGAAGTGTAGACATTTCTGTTGTATTCAAAACTGTATTGCAAGCCTTAACTGACTTCAAAGTTATGTTCGTACTATAGTGTTGCATTTATACTATCAATTGCTGACTGGTATGAAGAATTTCTTGAAGTGGTTAGATGATCATATACTGATTCTATCGTCAAGAATAAGTTACTCTTTTTATCCCAAGAGAAGACAAAACCTATTTACAAAAGTAGAACGGGTGCCATCTCGATGCATAAGTCATACCATGGATAATAAAGTTGATAGTATATGGTTCCTATTACTTGAACTGAGTAAATCAGGGAGCATTGTGACCCCCTGAGTTCATGTTTTTTGTGCTGTTTGGGATTCTAGCTCAGTAACCAGGATATTGACAAGGGTTTAAAATATACCACACATCTGTTTGCAATTGCCTAATTTTGATGGTGGATTTCCTGAAGAGTTATGGTAATATAAAGAATTGTGAGAGAATTAAAAGATTGTTGAAGTTTCCAGCTAGCCTTCTCTTACTGTGTTTTCTTTTGGATTCATGCAATCGCTTCCATTAAGGTCAGCTGTTTTTAAAGTACTTACAGGAACAGATTTTTTGAGTTACAAGAGTCTTTTGTGATGACTCTAAATGTCAATAACTCACTTGTTTAGCATTAAATGATCAACATATACAAAGATTCCCAGGCTAGCTAACTAGCTAGAACACAGAAATGGATTAGCTTTTGTGACTGCAGAACAAATAATGTAACAACAACACACAATTAATTACACATTTCAGCACTATAAATTTGAAGAGATGTAGCTAATGGATTGCAGGACTGCTTGTTGACTTAATGAACGTATCAGGAGTGTTGACACCTAGGGAGTAGTGAACTGATAAATTGAAGATTATCTGCTTTTTCTCAATCTCTGGTCATTCGTTCAGCAACCCACACATTAGTGGTCCACTGCTGCTGTTACTAGGGTCTGCCTTTGTAGGACAGGTGGTGGTTTTTGTTTGCTTTCTTTACAAGACAAAAGAAAGACTGGGGAATTCTTTTGAGGGCCTTTTTTTCAGGCTATTGGTTAAATCTGAGTGTAAGTTACTAGGATAGTAGCTATGATGTTGATCCTGTCACTTGTTGAGGGGTTCTCTCTCTTATCTACTTACTTGCAAGCTCAAAGAACTTGGAGAATTCTTTTATAGCCAATGAGAAAATACTAAAAAATTAATGGTAGAGGGAATAAAATGTTCACGTAAGTAGGAAAGCTGTAAACCTAGCCTAATTTTCCTTTGCTGTGCTTTTTGAGATACCTTTTCCAGTGTTTTTTTGCCAGTGTGTTCTCTTGCTTCCTCCCCCTCCCCCGTCCTCACTCTTGTATAACCTTCCCCTTCCTGAGGAGCTTTGTATTTTCTTTTTCAGCACATTCATAATCGTTTCCTTGTCTCATTCCTGTCTCCTTGCTTACATTCTTTCTCTGCTCCTGAGACCTTTAAACTCATTCTCTTATCAAAATTAACTCCCTATTTTTTTTTCCCTGTTTCAAATGAACTCCAAGCCATTTGTTCCGTCCATCAGCCTGAAACCCACAGCCGTCTACTCACTGATGGCCGGTGGTGGTAAGAGTTTGGGACCAGGGGGAAGGGCCAGTTGCTTGGGCTAGTCAAGGGAATTAGCAGAGTTCAAAAACTGCAGCTTCTTTGTTTGGAGGAGAATGAATGTGAGAGGCTTCCTTATTGTTCTTTGTTTGCTCAGGTGGTTGGACTTCATCTTTTGACATCTTTCTATTTCACCGGTGAAAAAGGTATCATAGGCTGTATTCTTGAGGAGCTAGGTAAACATATATAACAGAATTCAGCAATTAACAAAGCTACTGTATTCTGTCTTGAGACATAAGTGAATCTAATAAAAGAATATTCCTAGTTAAATGATAGAGATCTGTGACCGCTCTCTCAAAACATGTATTGTATAAACTGCTGGACATACTTGACCAGTAAAAAGAGCAGCATGTGTGATAACATCTTTCCAGCTGTGGTGCTGCAAAGCACATCAGAAATTAAGCCTTGTATCAGACTACCTCCTGGAAAAGCAGGAGTTGATTTTAAGCTAAAAATCTAAGGGACTATTTTGTGTAATGGCAGAAGATGCATTAAAATCTGCTGTAGCACAGATTTATAAATTTAACATAAATGAAACAGTAGACTCAGATAATATGATGCATATTCTTGTCACAAAAAAAAATGTAGCTGCATTTAAATAGTTGATGGCAGAACCAAAGGTTGTGTTCATGATTCCAGCAAGTGAATTACCTATCTTGCCTTGTAATTGTTAAAACTTCCTAAAGGGCCTGCCTCAGGCGTAAATGAGATAACTGACATCTTTCTCAAAGAGCACTAGGAAACACCAGTGGCAGCTTCCTTTACCCTTTAGTACAATCTTTTGGATGACCAGAATTTTTAAAGCCAAGGATTCTTATTTTTGGGTGTGAGAGTATGACATCATACATGCTATTTTGAAAACCTTGTCCCTGGTGCTTAGGAAGTTCCAAATAATTGCATTTTTTGCCACCTGTATTAGGCTTTAATCTTTGATAAAATACTGTGTGTGATTGCCACCAGACAAGGTGTGCCTTTCTAACAATGATTCCCAACACTGTAAAGACAATGTCTTATTGTAGCCTGTTAATGATGTTTTATGTCTAGTTTTACTTGCTCTTTAACATTATTCTGCACTAACTGAATGACTTCCATTACCATCTTTGAGAGTTTGGTTCAAGTTTTTTTCAGTGTCATCCGTTCAGTCTGTATTGTTGCTCTCAATTACATTGTAATTGAAGAAGTAAATTCTTTTCTGAGGCTTTAGAAAGAGGCTTCCAAGAGGTGCATCTTGATCAAGCTAGGGAAATAAGGAGAAGAAAACCTCAGTAGGGCTTCATACAGCATTACAGGTTCATGAGGACTGAGGAGAAAAGTCTGATTACCATTTCGAAGAAGGCTTATCAGAGGGAGAGTAGACTGACTGCTTCCTGTACTTCATTTTCATTGTAACCTCCTCTCTAAAATAAGAAATTACACCTAGACCCTCTGAACTGAATGACTCTTGCAAGTCCATTAGGATGAATTTCACAGTGAACAAAGAAAGGAGACACAGTCTCGGCATTTTCAAAAGACGAACTCAGGTTATTGGTACCTCAGAATGAATACTGGTAATATTGCTGGCTCCCATCTAGAGTCTTGGAGAACAGTGCGTCGTGCATTAGCATTCATAATTCTGCTATTTCATGCTCTGCTGAGGTTTTTTTCCTCTTCCGTGAAACATTCCCTTCATGTTAAAGAAAGGTGGGCTCTGGAAAAGTGATGGAGAGGGACCACAGTGCTAATCTGCAGCAAAGGTCTGGGTTTTTTTAGTAGGATTTCTCTGAGTGCTGGGGTTGATGCCACCACAGTAGAAGCTGGACCCTGTCTCCTATTCCTAACCATCTGTGTTTCACACATGGATTTAGGGAATGCTAAGGGTGCATAGTGTTGTAGTCACGTGATATCTAGGTTTAATTGCAGAGAAGAGCTGGCTGAAAGCCATTTGCATGTGTCTTATTCTCAGTGGGGAAGGTGTGACTATTTTATACCTCAAAGTGGAGTTTCAGTTTTCTTAGTTTGTCAGATCCTCTATACTGTCTCTCTGACTGACTTGAGTAACTCGCAGTTCTCTTTGGGAATCTGTGCTTTATGGTGTATTGTGTTTGAAGAAGGCACTTTTAACAAAAGGTATCTTGCAGTGAGACAGCAGCAGTGGAAGGAGGGAATTGGGTACCATAGACTTTGCGTAAATAACATTACTCACTAATGACTTTTTCCTATTAGTAAATAAAACACAATTTTGGAGCATGAGGCTGTTTTTGTTAGTGTTCATTCTTATGTTCTTCAGTATTTGCATGCTTTGCCTGTCCAGGTAAGAGCTGGTTTTATAGGTTGGTTGGAAAAGAAACAAAACCTACTTCTTTTGGCACTGGCTTTTAACTCTTGAAGAAGTGTCATGTGTTTTGCCATGCCTTTCCTTCCTGCCTGCTTTTCCAGGCAGACTGTGACTGAATTAAACCACTATAGCTGTAGAACAAACATTCTAATGACTAAGTTAATGCACGGTATTCCTAAATAACTACACAGCAGCTCCAAATCTGCCACATGCCCCAAAGAAAAAGAAGTTTAGGATGGAGCCTGCAACGTCTGCCATCCTGTCTGCCTCTCTGGTAACAATTTCCTGTCTGTGCTGGCCCAGTTGCTGTCTACCACCAGCTGTCATATCTGAGAGTCCGTCTCACGGGTTTGTACGTTTGGGTTTATGCTCATCTCAGCCACCAGAGAGCCAGAATGGGAAATGAGAAGAACTTGGAGCTTGTTCACAATCATGAAGCTTCTTGTCTGTCTGGAATTACGGTGTTAGAAAGCCAAATCTCCGTTTTGGTGGTTCATTTCCCGTCTTTGATGTAAGAGCTGTAGAAAGCTCAGATCAGAAGGCTATTACTGAGGTTTTTTTTTTTTTCCGTCCCACCCTGCTGCCCCCCATGTGGGACAATCCAGACTGGCAGAATTACACTTGTTTTCATATTTAGCTGTAATTATCTTAAATGAACATTTTGCTTAGTCAAAGCCCAAGAATAATCAATCAGTTGCTCTCTCAGAAATGTCTCTGAAACACTGAGAGTGGGATTCAGGTGCTTACACATAAGCACCTGATGACCTTTTTTTATGGCCTTGGGTATGTAAGACATCTGCAGAGGGCTGGCAGATATGAAACAGACTTACAGGAGGTCTGGCAGGGCATCCTGGGTTTTTTTAAAAATGGCAATAGATACCCATATTTCAGCACCTGAATTGCACGTCTCTTGTCACCCTGTCAGGTTAACATTCTCCTTTCTGACACTTAAAAGTTAAGTCACAAATCTTTGCAAACATTGGTAGCACTGCCAATGAGGCCCCTTTTAGTCCAGGGTGTGCTCGAGTTCTCTGTATCGGTAACACCCCCAATGTCACACACAGCCTAACACAGACCCTGCGTAAGTTTGGTAGCCAGATGTCCTGGTCAAACCATCAGCGCACTTGCTATCCTTTTCATATAACACCATTATTGTCTCTTGCTATTTTCTGTGACCACTTTTTATAAAATGCACGGCAGCTCTAGTGGGAGCTGGACCTAACCTGGGGCTCCTAGCGTTCTCCACTGATCTAGCAAGTCTTGTATACTAACAGAGATGGCAGCTGGCACAGGGCAGATTGGCATCTGTGTCTCAAGCCCTCCGTCCAGTTGCTGTACAAGACTGCCAATGGAGCAGTTGGACCTTCATTATTCCCCTGGAGCAGCACCTAGGGACTGGCTGCCATTTTCCTTTGAGGAAGTGTAGAGGAAAACTTGTGTCAGCCAGAGCTTTGAAGTATATCTTCCTGCATCTTTCTTTTAAAATGTGCTCACAGAAAGTCAGAGCAGCCTACAAACTGTATCCCGAGTCCAGTATTATTTGGAGACAAACTACAACAGTAAGTTCTGGGTTGTTTTGTTTGTTTGTTTGTTTTTTTAAATATAAAAACACAAAACCACTGAGATCTGGTTGAGATTGGATAAAAATAAATGGTTTGAAAACAAATCTCCACTTTACGTAATGCGTCACTGAAGGAAAAATCTTTTGCTTCAGTCTTTTTCTCCATCCAGCAACTTTCAGTGGCTTTTTGGGTTGCAGTGTTTTTGACACTGACCATGGTGGGTCCTCAGAGAAAAGTCAGACTTTTTCTCACCTCTGAGGCCTGGATATCTTCCTCTTTCTTTTTATGCTGCAGGCTATCTGCATGCTGCATTTCTCATACTCCGTCCTGTTTCTCCTGCGCTCTGCAACCTTTCAGCAATTGAAAGTCTGTGCAACTCTCAGAAAGGGAGGGATTCCTGCCCCTTCCACCTTTCATCCATCTGATGGATCCATCCATCTGATCCAAATTGCAGTACCTGGTGCAAAGCAAACAGGCATTTTTATCTCTGCCAGCTGCACCCCTCCAGCAACATGTAATATTCAATATTGAACAATATATTGGGAACAAATGAAGCAGATATCTCTACCATCATCAGCTGATTGTAGGAGCTAAGGTGGTTTTTTTTTTTTTTTTTTTTTTTTTTTGGTTTATAGTAAGTAGGTAACACCTGTCATCAAATGCGGTGCATTTTAATTCCTACCAGAAGTCAAAAGCTGACTGACTGTAAGATGACATTGCTGTTCTCAAAAAATCCAGGAGCAAAAAGATTCTCCTCCATGCACTGCTCCCAAAAAGCAATATTCCAAGGCCTCTGGGGTCATTTGATATCTGCCCAAGACTCTCTATGAAGACTCTATGTCTTGGCCCATCTTGAAATAAGTTTAGGTGGTTGCACACAGAAACTTAATGACAGAAAAGCAAATATGGGAGAAAGTTCTCCAATTCTAACAGTTCAAAAAAGTCCCCATCCCTTCCTCTGCACTGTGGGGGCTGTGGTAGAAGTGTTTCACCAGAATATCGTTGACAAAGCTGGGCGCTGACAGCCTGCCCACTGTTCTCCTGCTTTAAAGTGTATATTCAGGCTGGTTTCTGGAGATTCTGTGGGAGGGAAAAGTGCTGTATGAGAGACATACATGGCCTTTTCAGTACTAGAGAAGATAAGGGGAGTCAGAAAAATCATTTAACACCAAACTTTGCTGTTATTATGTCTGCTGCACAATTTGTGATGTTGTAAATCATGAATCAGAGCAAAAAGATGACAACTCTCTGAGAGATTGCATAGACTTAGTCTAGCCTTTGTTTTGTTCTTTAGAGATGATTCTCTGCCACATTCTGGTTGCTTCTGTTAAAGATAATTTTTAAATTTTTTTTTTGGCAGTGTCAGCACTGTCAGTTCAAAACCTAATCTACCAGTAAATCAAGATGCTCTATATTTGAGTGCTCTGCTGTATTAAAGAAAGCCAGGAAGACTTCTCTCTGTGTGTCACTTAACTTGATCTTACAAAGAACATCACTGATATTGCTGGAGTGGCTCCAGTAAAAGGGAGTAGCACCGTCTTTGTACAGACTGACTTTGGTCAGGACTGTTGCCTGCTCAAAAAACAGAGGTGTCAACCATGCTGAACCCTGCTGATTTGCAGGTGACGGGAGAAGGGGCATGCCAAGCAGATAATTAGTACAGCTGGATTTTGTACCTGATAGAACAAAATATAGTCAGATACATGCACGTAAAGCTGGCTCATGCAGCACATGGAGAGCTGCTTTTTTCTTGTTCCGAGCTCAAGTATAGGGGGTATGCAAGCAGATTTATGTTGCATGGCAGTACTGGATTCACTGTTCAGCCAGCAGTTTTAAGGCAAGAAGGCCAAGGTAGTTGTTTCCCTAAGAAAAAGGAGATCGTGTGTATGTGTGTACAGGCACACATGAGAGAGCGAGCGAGAGTGCATGTGCAGTAATTACGTTATGCGTGATATTTTCCTCTGGTAGCCGAAGTGGTCCAATAAATAAGAGGATTGGATATCTTGCCTGTACTGTGATGTTCTTGAAGACGTGCATAGGTTATGGGTTGCTGAGATGAGGCTTGAAGGATGTGATGATATGGGTTGTGTCCGATGAGAACTGTGGGAGTAGACATGGGTAACTTCAGGTAAAGGTGTTCCTGGCTTCGAGGTCACCTGAAAGGTCTTGGCAACAAGGCTAATCCTGTAACATCTCCTGAAGTCCAGTCCAAGAATTGGCATTGATGGCACTGCAGGGGGTAGCTATTTATCTATTTGTAAGGTTGAACTAGCATGTAAGTTGCAGAGGGAAGAGCTGGATAAATTAGGGGCAGTTGGTTCAGTGTCCTCAGGCTGCAGAGCTCAGAAAAAGTAAGGAGACAATGGGTCTTACAGTGAGAAGTAATGAAAATTTCCCCAGGACAACAGTAGCTTTATGTGTTGTCTTAGAGGAGAACCCCTTTCACCGTGGCTTACCTATACTATCCATTGAGCTTAACTTCTGGATAATACAGTAGTTTTGAAAAGCTAAACATCTGCCCTACACATCCATAAGACTTAAAAGGTGCAGGAAGAAAAAACTAAGTCTTAGTATATCCCTAGAACATTGTGTTTGCTTATCCACAGGTGCCATTAAAAATAGTATTATAGTATGACACTAGAAGCTTGTAACGGCTTTTCTCTGTGATAGTATTGTTTTCTTTTTCTTACCAGCATTATTTTAATTGATTAGATTGGGATTGTGAGTTTCAAAAGAAGATACCTGCCTTTTTTTAAATGGCTGTTTACCAACAACTGGTCAATCTAAATTTAAACTAAATTTAAAAATCCTTATTCATTATTAATAGGCATTGTTAAATACTTATATTCAGTCTTAAATTCCGTATTGGCTTTTATTTGATACTAAAAACCAGCATTGCATTTTCTTGTGTATTTCAATGACTGATCTGTCATTAATGAAATACAGCGTGGTTCTGCATACTACCTCCACAGAGATAAGGTTTTGAAGTATAGTGGCAGCAGCTAGAGATCTTCTGAACTGTGAGGTTATCTTGCAGAAGAGAAAATGGTGACAGCTCTGGCAAGTATGTGGCACCAAGGAGAACTGCAAACTGAAGCCAGTTTATTTCATGTCACGTCACCTCATACAGCAGAATTATAGTTAGTTAATACTTCTGTCACAAAAGAGGCGCAGTAGTCATTTAGTCCAAGTGATACTAGTTCGGTTACATTGAGCAATTAAATTTTATAGAAGCTATGAAGCAAACCAAGGTGGGAAACATTTGCTATCCATTTTTTATTTTTGAAGTGACGTAAATATAGATCTGATACAATTTGTGAACTGTGCTATAAAAATAGAAGAATAAATGTCAGCCTTCTAATGTTTCATTTTGATTTGGGAAGTTTGAAATATTAATGTTTCTATGTTCATTTATGGTACCTGTTTGTGAATTCCTACCCATGTTGCCAAACCCTCCATGCAGTATTTGTACTGGGAGCTGTATTGCAAACGTTTCTAACCCATTTAATGCTAAATAGCACCCGAGCTGTTAACAGAGAATTTCTTAGCTGTATAAACATACTATTTGTTGTGTGTAACCTAATACAGTTAACAATTTATTTTTTTTACTTCAGACAAAGACACAATATACGAAGAGTAAATAACTAAGTATTAGAGCTGAGATTAAAATAAATGTAGAGATTTACTTGTCCTAGAATAGAGCATTATGAACTAGAATTTCAGAATGAAAGGAGAAACTGTAATGTGACAGAAGTAGTATGTGGTTAATACATCTAAGGCCATGCAACTAAACTAACTAAATTAGAGTACTTAATATCCTGTCTTGGCATAATTCCAATGCCTGTTATGTATTTTGGTGCAAATTGTTTGAGTATATTCGCTTTAAGTCTATTCCCCACTGTTTTGGAATATTTTCCTTCTCTTCTTCCATTTAACTAAAGTTACATGTAAACACTAAACACGAAAGTCAGAAAGACAGCTGTAATGATATTCCTGGTGATTTAATAGACAGCACAGCTATCAAACACTGATGCCCAAGGCTAGAATTTGCAACTAAATCTGCTAATTAGGTTAAGAGCTAAAATGCCAGTAGGTGCCTATCTGCATCTTTAGGCACCTAAGTACCTTTAAAGTATAGCCCCGTAGTCTGTCTTTCATTTGTAGAATGGCAATTATAATAATTCCTCATTTTGCAATTATACTATGAAGACAAAGGTTGTGAGGTGCCTAAATACCACTGTAAAAAGGGGCCAGCGAACAAGAGGATCCTTCATAAGTTTCAATCTCTTTTATTCTTGGTTAAGCCAGCCTGTCTTGCTGACATTATGGTGTTTGTACTAACAACTTCATTACTGATAAAAGACCACTTTATCTTTTTTAAAGCATAATCCATATAGCAAGAAGAAGTGTCAAGATTCAGAGAAGGCTTATGGAAGGAGCACACTGTATTTTGCATTGCATGTTACTGTCTTTTAAGCCGCCATTTTACATGAGTTGAGGGAGAAAAATTGCAAATCTAGTAATTCCTCTTAAAACAGCTGGTGATAGAAGTGGTTTTGTACTGTGCTGGTTGTCTAAGCATGATTTGGTATGGACATTCATTGGGATTTCATTGTACTCTTACTAATACGAACTGTTGCTAGCATTGTGGTTTTTCTATCTGTCACATTACTTTGTCACTGTCAAGAGATACAGGTTACATACATTTAATGACTGTTTGCATGGGGAAGGCTGTAAGGAATATCTGCTTTACATTTGGCTCTCCTTCTGGAACGGCGGGATCTTTTCCACAGCAACTCATGAGCTTGTATGAAAGAAATATGGTTTAGAACTAAACTGAAGGGATAACTTCATATAAGTGCAGTAATAAGCAAAAAATGACAGTAATCTAAAAAGATGTTCTGAAGGACTTATAAATGTTTTCCTGTCTGTGGCTTATATGGGAGAATTGTCTTTATAAAAGAAATACACTTAGACTGCAGTTTTTTGTAATGACTATATGAAATTAATGGTTTATTTTAAAGAGAAATTAAACCAAATTCTCCTTGTTACACTGTTATAGACCTAGAATAATAAATCTAGAACTACTTTTTTGAAGATAGTATTTACCTCAGATTAATTCTAGCATAATTAATCTGTATCTGGAAACAGAATATGGACAGTTGTTTTCACTATAGGAAAGAAATTTTTTTCCTCTCTAGTCATTGGGCCTTTTCTCAAAGAAGGAAGTTATTTTGATGATCCTACATTAAGTTTCCTACGTTTAATCAAACCATTTGAAGGTGGTCATTAGGTCAATGGCCATGTATAGAAGGAGCCAGTACAGATTCAGATAACTTTATGGAAGAACTAGTAATTATTTTAATTACAGCAGCCATGATATAAGTTACAATAAAGAGTGCATATTCCCTTACAGATTTACATGCCCACATCTGCATTTTACAACACACTTCTGCACATAGTTTGGTTATTAATGGGAATAAAAAATTACGTTCAGGATTTTTAAAAGCTGATTTTAAACTTCAAAGTAGGAGTTAATTTTTTAAAAAGTTTGCCAGCAGCAGCTCTATAGTTGAAAGAAATACAAAGATTCTTAGTTTTGCAAAGTCCAAATGAAACTCTTAAATAAAAAAAGAATACTGTGTGAAAAAGTCACTAAGATGACTATTGTCTCCTAATATGCCTAGACAGAAAACTGTTTCCCAAAGGTTTGCAGATTTGAAAAGTATTTGCATTTGACATCTTCAGTGTACATGATGATCATGAAAAGTAGGGTGGATTCCTGCATGACAGGCTCTACCTTTGAAATACGAGACGACAAATCATTTCATTAAACCAATTAGTTGGTACAGCCCGGGACATAAATTTAAGAGTGCATGTTACTAAGAAAAAAAGCAGTCTAGAAGTTATCCAAGTATGTTCCTAACTGGAGAGCTTTGATAGAGGGGGAGGTAGCACCCATTTTTTTCATAAGGATTTTGAAGAAATATTCTCCTGTTGTTCTGTACATCATTTGATTCATCTAATATGTGGCACTCTGTTGTAGTAGTTACTTTGTCAGAAAAGTTACCTAGAAAAAGAAAATACTCATTTTGCAAACATAAAAATTAATTGGAAGTGCAGAGAAGGTCCTAAGTGAAGATATATAGGAATGAAAGATATTAGTTATATGAGGGAGGACATAAACAAGGATAGACATAAGAAATATAGAAATGAATTAGTGGTGTACAGAAGGTGGACTGGGAGGTTTTTTTCCCATCTTCAATGTAAGAATTTAGCAACATTCATAACACAAGAGAATGCTATGAACAAAATATTATATTTTTTTCCTTTTAAACATATCCTGCAGTTAAACTGAAGATGTTTTTTAATTCGGGTGTGGAGAGAATATTGTTGAAATACAGAATGAAGTTATGAAAAGGTTGATGGCTGGTGGTTCACTGGTGTGCAATGTCATACCTCTGTTTTCTGCAGCTGAGGATGTGTCTCGGTGCTTAAATGTGTAATTACTTAAGAAAACAAAGGAAACTATATGGGATGCGTGCAGTATAAAAGCTCTGTACTGCAAGTCTAAATCAGGTTTAAAATGAGCGAGGAAAAAATCTGCTAATGGTACTAGATTGTACCCTGTTCGGATATTGCTTTTTGCTCCAAAACACTGGGTCATCAGTGTTGGGGATGGCATTGGAAGAGTAAGGCAGCGCTACCCTTACCTGCCACAGTGCTGAGGCCTGTGACAGTTTCCTACTTAGGACTGCGAAGTGTCAAATTGTGGCCAGGCCGAAGGGGTGATCTGGCTGTGTCACTCGCCTGCACCAGCCTGCCATGCCCCGTGGGATAATGGAGAGCAGCGGCTCACATCTGCTGCTCTGTTTGCAGCCCCGTACCTTGCAGAAATAGCAGCTGCAGCTGAACGGAAGCCAGTTCCTACAGGGAGGGGTGAGCCTTTTGAATACATTTGTCTAATCATGCAGTCCATTTACTTGGGCTGTGAGCTTCTTCCCAGGATTGGATTCTGAGAGAAGTTTTGCCCTTTTGTTTTCACGTTCAGTGTTTCGCAGCCAATTCAGCTTTGGCTACTTCAAGGCCTCTAAAAAATCACTTGAGTCTAACAATGGCCCTGGCAGAAACCTCTCACAGTCTACTTTTTCCCTTCTGGTTTATGCAGTGTGAGGCTGACCTATTACACCCCACCTCTAAGTCTGTATTTGAGTTGGTTTTTTTATTCTCACTGAACAGAGGGAAACAGGGCTTAAAATAAAAATTTCAAGAAAGTTATGTCAGAATGAAGATCAGAGTCAGCCCTCATGTAAATGACTGCAACTCCATCAATTTCAGTGAGTAAGTGCCTCTCCCGGGTTGATCCCCTCTTCTTTGCTATGATGTTAGGCATATTTGCTATAATCTCTCTCTTTCTCCCCAGAGAGGATTTTCCCATACATACACACGTGTGTGTGTACATAAATAAAATTAGGATTGGTATCTTAAATATCAAGTGACAGTGTATATCCACCCGGTTCAACATGTAACTACTTACAGCAGTGATTAAAGGTCAGTGTTTACAGAGAGTATTACCTGACTGTAACAAAATTGTTTGGGGAGATTTACAGGGTGATGTCTGGTGGGTGACAGATCAGTGCAGGGTTGATACGCCGTTCTGAAATATGTGCTTGTCTCTGTGTGTGTATCCTTAAAGAGAATAAAGGAATTTCCTTTGCAGGTAAAAGGAAAAAGAAAAATAGAAGAAAAAAAGAAAAAGATTGTAGCTTCCAGAAAATTCAGAGTAGGAAGAATTTTAAATCTGTCGGCAGTGGTTATACTTGGAGATTTAACAAGCAATCCATGAAATAACGTTCATTGAGCTAGAGAACAGCAATATCTGGTAAAGAACGTCCAGCTTGAACCTTTAGAGCTTTCACTGGCCTGCTTTTCTTTTTAAAGCATGCTTCTTAACACTATGGCAAAACTTGAATATCGTTTAAAAAGTATTTTTCCGTTCTCTGTTTGTGGAGTATAGCATCATAGAAAGTAGGATTGAAAGAGACCCCCAGATCTTATGTCGGCCACTCCTTTGCCCGGAGAGAGGATAAACTGTACTGACTTCATTCCCAACAGATGTCTGTCTAACCTGTTCGTAAAAGCTTCTAATG
The DNA here is from genome assembly GCF_965183815.1 of Platalea leucorodia. Taxonomy (NCBI): domain Eukaryota; kingdom Metazoa; phylum Chordata; class Aves; order Pelecaniformes; family Threskiornithidae; genus Platalea; species Platalea leucorodia. The sequence continues at coordinate 49,146,435 of NC_138826.1, read as the reverse complement.
AGTGAGATCCCACAGTCTCCCTGGAAAATCCATGGCAGTGCTTCACTCTATTCATCCTTAATTTTTTCTCCCCCCACCCCCCCCCACCCCCGACTAGCCTAAATCTCCCTACATCATTCATTTTATGTGATGATCTGGAATGCAGTGCTATTTACTTTCAGAAAACTGTATGAGCAACTTGGCTGCTAGATAATTGTTCAGTTACTTTGGCAGTCTCATACTTCAATCCTGCAATAGGAAATTCTTGCCAGTTCTTTGTGATTTTCTTGTCTGTCTCATGATACTTGGTGTTTTTCCTGAAGCTACAGTTACTGAGTCACAGATATTCACTTTTATTGCAGAAGGAAAAAAAATTCAAGTGCCCCCCCACCCCAAAAATGCTTGCAAAGGCTTTAGAAAAAAAAAAAAAAGAGACAAACAAAGGAGTTGGCAACCAATTTTTTTCAAGTTTTCTTTGTAAATTTTTAGGCTTTTAAAATGCTTGGGCTGCTCATTATTAGAGGTTTTGATCCCACACTTATGTGAAAGTCTGCTAACTTGCCTGAGTTCTGTGCAAGCACAGAAATCTGCCCAGAGAAGTGAATCCTAAACCTTGGTAATTTATAACTGCAAAAATATCTTTCTGCTGCTTGCAGAATCAGCATTGAGTTGAATACTACACTGTCCTGTAGAGCCTAAGATTAACGGTTAATAAACTGTATTTTATGAAACCATGGGAAATGCTGTTTGCAATTATAGCTTCATAACATTATCAAATCATGATAAGGAGTGTAGTGTTTACTTTAAAAGAATTGGAGGCTGAAGTGGTTCACAAAGTTTGGTAAACGGGGAACTACTACAAAAACGAAAATACTGAGATACAGTGTTCAGATGTGACAGATCATTCAGATCTTTCAAACTCATTTTCAGGAGGAATATGGGAGGCATTTTCCTGCTTTGTCACATTTACACGCTTATTTTTAAATATAAGTGTTACTTCATTGTCAGACGTTTTTCACATAAATGTTACTTTTTATGACAAATAAAATAACCTCATATACATGTAAGAAATATTAAGTTATAAGGCTCTGTGACTTAAAAGTAATGATTAGGTTTTTATAGATCTGCATTAAACTGGAGTTGCTTGTTTCAGAAGAGTTTTGCAGAGTTCTTCAGAAAATAATATTAAAGAAGGGCTCGATGGGAGAGAAATTCCAACTGTCCCTCAGTTTGTGTGTTATTAACACATACCACATGTGTCTTTTATAGGATAGATTATGAGTTGTGACTGAATGAATTTTAGTAAAAAACTGGAACTTTTCAAGTTAGTGAAATATTAAATGCTCTATGTATTTTGTCTGTGTATCAGGTGTAGATTGTTAAGATGCTCAAAATAGGTTGGGGTTTTTTTCCCTCCCCCTGCCCCAAACCAAAATACATCTGGTGTTTGTTGACTTTCTGCAAATGATGGCTGGACTTAGTGGCTTTGACCCTGTTTCATTGTGATTAAGCTTGTTAAGATTTTATGGTTTTAGTATCTGTTTTACAACATTTTCATTACTGTGTATTTTATTAAGGTTCAAGTGGTTTGTATTTTTATGGTTGCATCTGGTCTGTATAAACCCTGCTCCAGTTTAAAAAGCTACTTGTCTCAGTACTGGACATGAGGGAATTTTGACGTATAGTGGGATGCATATGTGTCAATCATTTGTTGGTACCTAGAAAACTTTCTCCTGGACTAGCTCATAATAATCTTACTACCTAAAGTATGGAAAAGGGTGTGTGTCTGTGTTCATGTCTTTGTTCATGCTTATATGTATATATGTTTCATATTTCCCCATTTAAATATTTTGCAATGTTTGTCTTGAAAACAAGAACAGTTATTCTTGAAAGGTGGTTCAGAATGCCATCGGGGTAAGTTGTATAATCCAAATATGCTATTGGATTAATATATTTTTTTAGTTTAAGAAGAAATCCTATCTATATCAAAGTTAAGGACTCTTGAGTTTAGTTTCCCATGAAGATGGTATGATGTTTTTCTCTCAATAATCAAGTTACTGATTTGCTTTGATGTTCAACTGGCTGCATGTTGTATAAGCTTCTCCTACATACATTGTTTGATTTGATTTATGTTTAAACTGAAAAAAAAAAAAGGATGCTTTCTTATTTTAGTCCCACAGGTTATTATATTTCTAAGAAGTAAAGTAGGAGAACTACAAATGTAAATCAAAATAACATTGTATTAAATAACTAGTCTCTGAGACTGCAAAGGCACTGAAAAGAATGTTTCCTGAGTCTTTCTTGTTTTTATTATCGTATCCCTTTTCAAGTGTTTATTCTAGAGCCCTGAGAATTTGATGTCAGTTCTTACCTAAATGAAGACTTGACTTTCTTTAGAGGTATCTGTTCTGTAAAGCGTTTGCTGAAGTACTGAAGTTATTATGCATTACTTCTAATGCACCAGGATGACAGTTTGCAGAAGTGCACAAACATTGAACAAGATGAAACATTCAGCATTCCCTCTTCAAATTCTTTTCTCTAAAATCTGGTAACATACCTGAGGATGCAGTCAAGACTTCGGTATGAGTTCTGAGGTAGGCTCCTCATTTACTGCTGTATCTGAATTTTGCATCCTTTTGTTGGCTCCACCCTGGCTCCTCTGCAGCAAAAATAGCCATTCTGCATCAGCTTTTCAAAGAGCAGATTGTTCAAATCTTGTTGATGTTAAAGTACTCTTGAAAATTATAACTCTTGCTCTTAGTGTACCTCACAACTCCACCACAATTTTTAGTTTATTATTTTATAATTTTTTCCTTTTGCTCCTCCAGCACTGCCTGCCTGTCCATACCATTAGGCCTTCTCACTTTCTCCTACCAGACAAATGACTGGAAAGCATTCCAATGTGCCCTATGTATATAAAGACGTATACATGAACATATATATTTTTGGGCACACAGATAAGCACACAAAGTTTTCACAAACTGTAAGATGGGAGTAGTTGTGCTAACAACAACTAAGCCCCACCCCACACAGCTGCTCGCTCACTCCCCCCCAGTGGGTTGGGGGGGAGAATCTGAGGGTAGAAATGAGAAAATGCGTGGGTTGAGATAAAGACATTTTAATAGGTAAAGCAAAAGCCACGCATGCAAGCAAAGCAAAACAAGGAATTCATTCACTACTTCCCATCGGCAGGCAGGTGTTCAGCCATCCCCAGGAAAGCAGGGCTCCAACATGTGTAACGGTTGCTTGGGCAGACAAACGCTGTAACTCTGAGCATCCCCCCCTTCCTCCTTCTTTCCCCCAGCTTTACGTGCTGAGCATGATGTCGTATGGTACGGAATATCCCTTTGGCCGGTTGGGGTCAGCTGTCCCAGCTGTGTCCCCTCCCAACTTCTTGTGCACCCCCAGCCTGCTGGCTGGTGGGGTGGGGTGAGAAGCAGAAAAGGCCTTGCCTCTGTGTAAGCCCTGCTCAGCAGTAACGAAAACACCCCTGTGTTATCAACACTGTTTCCAGCAGAAATCCAGAACATAGCCCTATTAACTCTATCCCAGCCAAAACGCACACAGGAGTAAAATGTATTCGTTGGTGCTCATAAAGAAATGGGAATGATAGGGCTCTGGTGATTTTTCATTTCCACTTTATTAGGTTCTTCAGGTCGGTTAATGCACTCAAGGTTTGGAGGTGGTCTGTATCAGCAAAGTCTGCGTCAGCCTCACAACCGAAAAAAGACCCTTTGCCTTTTGAAGGCCCTTTTCTGAAGAGCCTCCTGACTTTTTAGTGGAACAGTGTTTCCAGTGTTGAGGCAGCAGAAACACTTCCATGCAGTCACGCTGCTGTAGCTCAGCACGTACTAGGGAATGGAAAGAACCGATGGCACGGCTGAATTGGGAGAAGTCACAGAATGCGTGTGTTGTTTTGGATATAGAGCTGTACAGATGCTCCATTTGTGTTAAGATCTAACTGCTTTTTGGATCGCTTCAGTTCTTTTGCATGAGAGGGTAAAACGTTGGTAGCAAAAGCTTTTGTGGATTTTAGCTGGACAAAATTATAGCTTAATTACCTGATGCCTCGCTGTGGTCCATGGAGTATGAGAGAACTCAGTGTCTCATGTGCTTAGCCAAATTAGTGAGACTAAGAAAGGGTTAGTTTGAGGCCTTGAAACTGTGAGATTATTTTCACAGTACAAAGCATGGCAGTTCATTTATGTGCACCTGTAGTTTGAAAAGAACAAGTTTATGTCTGCAAAGTTTAGATCTTGTTGCCACAGGACAGACCTGACAGTGAAAAAGCAAAACGAAGGCTCAATAAACACATGCAGGCTCCTTGAAGAGCTCAGTCCGTGCAATCCTTGGGACAGATCAGCATATATTGAACTTTAGCTAGTGGTCATTGAAAAGAATGTCTTGCTTCTATAGAAAAATTTAATATGTACATCTGCAGGCAAGGGGACAAAACAAAGGTTGCCAGCATAAAGCTTGAAGATATTTTTTATAATTTGTTTTGTTTTGTGGTTGCCCCTGGAACTTACGGAAAACCAATCGCGCCATCACCTATGACTAGCGAGCTACGTACAACTGTAATCCAGGGGCTAGCCAGCATAAATTTTCAGTTTAAGATGACTTAATTTTTCTTCTTAAAAAGTGCTTCTGTTAGTTTTAGAACACAAGTACTATTTCAAAGGGTTTGCCTACATAAAACCTTTTTGCATTGTTTATGCTTTCCCTATTGTATGAGCATGATATTTTATAACTTAGTAGATTGTGATGAAATACTTTATTGTTACTTTCTTAAAGTGGAGTGTTAATTAAGAACTAGTTAGCATAAAAATATTGCACATTGCGTAACTTACTAAGTTTACTTTTTTTGAATTTATGTTATATTGCATTTTTTTTATTATGCTCTTAGGTCATGGCATAACATTTTACTGCTGTTGTGAATTTTATCAGAAAATGCACAAAAACCTCAAGGGGAAGTGGTTGCATATAAACTTCAAGACACAGTATTGTACTTTGACAAGAACGAATAAGAGATTCAGAAAGTTTTATTAGTGCTTGAAAATGCTTTTAGAGTCTCAATGATCTGGAAAAAATTGTAATTTTTAAAAAGATACTAGTGTTAAATGCTGTATTGTTATGGACAGCATTTTAGAAGCACAGTTTTTCCGAGCCAAGAAAAGTCATGTTGATCTCTAAATACGGGCCGTTGATGCTGAAAATTTTTGACTTGGAAGTGTAACAGTACCTGATTGGTTGGCCAAGAAACGTGGAAAATAAGGTTCATATTGTAACAGTGGTAAGTGATACAACAGGAGACTATCAAACGTAGAATAAATTTGCTGCCAGCAGATGGCAGCAGAATGGAAAAAAAAAGGCACATAAATATGAGATAGTGGACAAAAGAACTCAGATTTCTAACAGCTTAGTTTCACTAGCTGATTTTGACTATGCGAGGTAAGTTAAGGTTTAATTGGAAAGGGGAAATGTCCAAAGCATGCTGACTTTCGATACCTAACCTTGGACTGCAAAGAGTTCTACTGTACTTCTGTAAACACTGATTTCTGGTGGCAGTTTTAAGAAGAGGTTATGTCTGACTATATTTACACTAGTGTTTGTCTATAAAACTTGTGGCATTTCAGTAGTCATATAATGTGAAGAATTAATTCTGATGTCCTGTTGAAAAAACTCGTTATAGTAGAGGAAAGTGGAAAAGTATTAATTTTAATTGGGGCTGTCAACTTCTGCCCAGTTCAGAAAAGAAATAAAGCCTTTGAGCTGGTTCTCTCTGCACATGTTTTAGTTAACATTTGATCACTCAGTGCGAGAAATTGCAAATAACTTATTTGCTGTGAATACGTTCAGTATTTATTTTTCTTTGGTGATGTGTGTGGGGGGGTGTGTGTGTGTTCCCAGAAGAGAAACAAGGAGGAGTGAATGAGGTTTAATTTTCATCTTCATCTTAAAATCTGCTTTGGTACCATCTGCACTTTAGGGAGAATATGCAGCACTGTCATTGTTCTGCATGCTTTATGGTGTTCTCTACTACGAACTTTTATTCTTATTAAAGAAGACACAGGATTGAAACCATAAGTAACGTGCCTTTCCAGGGTGTGTGTGTATACAGTTATTTATAATATATTTATGATTTATAGTGTTGCCAGGCATGCCATTCCAAAGTTACATTTAAAAAATGGTTTGTAAACAGGATTTGAGGCATAGACAAAAAAATTACCAGGGACCCATTAAAGATGAAGAAGGTAAGGGGGAATGTTATTACTTCTGATTTCTTTTTGAATTTGTCCTTTTTTTGAACTTAGATTTTTTTTTTTTTTTTTTTTTTTTAAACAAGATGTATGCATTTAAAATTAAAAGAACTCTGCCAAAGGTATACTGAAGACTCGGGAATTGTTTTAAACCTCAAAGTCTGCATTGTATAGCCTTCTACTAGTTAGCTGGCGATTTTTCTGTATTGCTTTGTGCAAGGAAAACAGAGTAGGAAACTTATCTCTATCTACCTATATATCTACGTATATCTATAGATCTGTGCAAGTTGTTTACAGATATCTTGATTAATATAGCACAAGCTTATGCCCTGTTGAGTTTTTGCTTACTGAGCGTTCAGTTTTACAAGGTTTTAGAAGCTTAGCATGAGATATTTGTGGGGTAAATATCTTGAGACGGATACCAAAACCCCTCTGTTTTACTTAACGTGCTCATCTTTTGCATGTGTTATATTAACAGTTGCATTGATTGTGCCACTGTTATTCTAGAGATTTTAAAATGTGAGATTTTCTTTTTGACAGGTCAAATCATATAGATCATATTTTTTCACAACTCCATTCAGTTCTAAAGGCATGCAATGAAGTTGCTGGATTTTAATTGACCCCAGAGTCATTTTAAACAAGTTGTTATCCTGTGCTTCAGACAGATTCTATTGTTTAAAGCACTTTAGAAAAGAAATATCATTTGGTAATTAAAAACATTACTTGCAGTTGGGTGGCTGTCTTACTGATGTGGTGAAACAGCAAGGGCCTACCCTTATCATAATAGAGTAAGCAAGGCACAGGGAGTATCGCACTGCAGTTTACTAGCCACAGTGTAGATGAGCAGCACAAATCTGTGTTTCTTGCAGTGGAATGGTTTTGTAGTGTTAATTTGAAATACTGTCTATTAGTTTATTATCCATATGGAACTGGCAGTCTTTAAATCTAGAAGCAAGAAACAAGTAGTGGAAGTTGAGAAATTCCATTGACCCAGTTAAATATAATTACAAGGTTAGAACTGGGGCCAGAATATTTGAGTTCTGCATGTAACGTTTCACTGCTCAGCCCCTTTTGAATGGCATTACCTCATCTTGCATCCATTCAGGAAACGAGTTGCAAATCCCACAAGAACAGATCTAAGTTATCCAAGGTCATTGTATGAACAGAATGCGGACAATTCTTTTCACATTTTCAGTTACAAGGGGATGCTTAAAAACACATATGATGCAGCATTTTATCTATTAATATTAGTTTGGCTCGGGCAAAATATATTTGTCAGACTTGATTGTTTTGCATTGTCTTTCCCACGTGTTTCATGTGTCAGGTGCAAGTGAGTCTGATCGGAGTGTTAGGAGGAAGGAAAGTATAAATATGCTAAGGTGCTTTGTAAAATAATGGCTTTATGTGAGCAAATGACATCAATTGGAACAAATTACATACTGCTTCCAATGATGTAATCCAGAAAGTTTGAATTGCTTTTAATGCTTTCAGTCTGAATAAATTCCTTTTCTTTTGAGTTCTTCCCAGTAATCAGCTTTTATATTGCAAGCAGCAGGCTTGATCTCTGTTTATTTCTTCATTTTGAAAATTCTGTGATAGAAAAGGCAGGTAGAACCCCCCCCCCCCATTGTATAGAATTATTAGTAATTCAGAAATATTTAAAGGTTTAGATTTTTTAAAAACATTGATGAGTGAGCTGGAGCAGTATTCTTTTTTTAATGTGCATGTTTTGATAATGCTTGTAAATAGTGACAGAGATAATGGGCTAAGTATACAACTGAAAAATTCAAGCCAGGAGTTTTTTGGTTTGGTTTTTTTTGTTTGTTGTTTGATTTTGTTTTTGTTTTTTTTTTTTTTTGAATCCATATTCATTTTTCTGTATATAGACATAAATATCAATGTGATGAAATGAGGCAGTGAAATAACATATTGTGTAAAAATACAAATAAACGTACAAATACAGATTTTTTTAGTATATGTAACAGGTGACAATGTGATTAGAAATACAAAACATGGGATTTTAAAGCGCTTGCTAAAAATTAAATGGAAGCTTATCTTTCTTGGATATGTTTTAGATCTTGAAATAATACTCATTGCCATTAACACAATTTCATAGTTGCAAGGGCAGCATTTAGAAGAATCTTTGTTTCTTTAAGACTTTTCTGAAAATTATGTTACATTCTGTTGTTTTATTTTATGAGTTTATCCCTGTAAAATGCACCTACAGCTGAGGCATTGTATCAGTTTCTGGCACAACAGCTGTGTCTTTCGAACTGTGTTTGTCCAGTAAGGGCTTTGAATGTAAGAGTGTTGATTAACATTTGTAATTTCTTGATATACACAGTAGAAAAGTATTACTGAATTGCATCCAGTTATTTAGATTGAAATAAAAAAGAAAATTTCCTATAAAGGCTGCTATTAATATTCCAAGGGCTCTTCTCCCACCTCTAGGGGATCAGATGATTTACACGTACCCATCTTTAGTAGCAGCTCACCTCAGAAGGCATGCCACTGATTCCACTAGAATATTTTGTGAAGATAATATGTGATTACGTAGGAGTGAAGGCAGCAGGATACAGCTGACAAAGTATTTACTACTTCAGAGATAGTGTGTATTTTTTTTTTTTGAGTTCGAAAGGAAAAGCTGTCACAACTCTTTTGTTGTTTAACCTTAATTAGTATGGGTTTTGTTTGTTTGTTTTTTAATCGAACCCTGTTGTTTTTAAGGGCTCAATCAGCTATTTTATTATCGATTATTTTTTGTGCGTGTGTAATAGTCTCTGATAGCTTTTTCTAGAACTTGCTAATATTTTTACGAGAGTAACTGCTTGCTGAAATATAAAAGGGTTGTGAAGAGTTTTAACTGTGCTTCTCCGATCACATGTACATCTATTGAACGTTCTCAATAGCTTCATCTTTCCTTGAGGTAGCTTAAGTTACATTTTCATTATTTTTATCAAAATAGAATGATAAATAAAGTTGCTTATTTCTTTTTATTTATCTTGAAGGCAATCAATGTTAAAAATACATAAGCAATACAAAAAATGCCTATAATTCTGCAGGTGTTACGAAGTATATTTCTGAAATTACTCAAGTAGATGATACTTTTTGGAATACTTTCTATTGGTATGGGTTATGAAGAAATGTATCTCAAACTTTTTTTTGAAGACTATAGAAAAGCCTTCCAGTTTTCATTTTTTTCAATATTTAGACAGCTAGGCTGATGCAAAAAGACAGGACTGATTGATTAGACGTATCATATAATGCCATTTAGATTTCCAATACAATACATTTTGTGGTACAAGAGATAAAGCAATTTGCTTGAAGGCAAAATATAGAAAAACTGTTACATTCTTATCAGAACAAAGAGTTTCCCCATATACTCTAAAGGATTAAGCTGAGATTGAAAGGAGAGAGCATTATCTTTAAAAGAAAATCAGTCTAAGGGACAAATGCTGAAATTGAATCCCTGCTGGCAGATTCTTTTTCCTGAATGGATACTTTTGCAGGACCCTAATTTCTCAGTGTAATTGTGGCACTCAGGTGCTTAAGCTGTAGCTGTCCCAAGGAGGGCAGACACTGAGAAGGTACTGCTTGATGGGCTGGCAGAACTGAATTTTTGCAGAGTTGTCTGTCTGTCAGTGAATGCATGCACACATACATAGGTAAAATCAAGCTGATAAAAGGTGTATTTCACCTTTTCATTTTCTGTCAAGTACAATTCAACACCCTAACATTTACTCTAAGATTTCAACTTTGTGCGTTTCATCAAACAGCTGCCGCTACAGAGGGGGTGGGGAGAAAGGGAAAAAACAATACTAAAATGTTTTATCCTCCCTCAGTGGAATATGGAATTTCCTGCATTGTTCTCTGTGTGTCCAGTGTCTGGGATAGGCAAAACTCGCATGTGGTTCAGTAACACATTTTGGATAAATATTTGTGTCAGAGTTTTAAAACCTCATTTTTTTTCCTCCTGTTTCATAGCTAAAAACACATAGGAGCTTTGTACCACTGAAAAAACATTGCTCAGTTCCCTTTCGTTTCAAATCCCACTACATTATATTCTTAAGTTACAAGTTTTTCAGCATAAAATATCACATTGTGTGTCTCTTTATAACTTGTTTTACGTGTTATTAATTTTACTGTTTCTTCCCCTCTGATCTGTGCTTGATCAAATCAGTTGTCCAAATTGCTCTGCTGTTGTCAGCAGAAACATTGGCACCTGGTACAATACATGTAGCTTGATGGACGAAATGGTAAATTCAAGTAAACTATAGGGCTTGTTGCTTTAAAAAATGTTGTAAGAATGGGCACACTTAAAATGTGAGTTATGCCATTTTAACTGCTTGTATTTGGCTACTGGGACTGTAAACCAGCCCTTATCTGGTTGGTAATAGAAGTAGAGGGGGGGGCGACCAATTTTGTTGTCAGTAACGTGCTCTTGGTGTGCTGTTCCAGGTAGTAGGTATTATAATTATCTCTTATCTTCTGCACTGAGTTGAACATGTATCTCTCAAATAGAAAGTCTACAAGGACTAGGTGTTTCTGTTGTTCAGTGTTTTCTGCACCACTTCTGCTTTGTTTTGACTCTCTCTTTCTAGGGAGTTGTAGGGGAAACGGTACACGAAGGAAACTGGTTATAGTTATTTGGTAACTCCTTGCTGCCTAAAGCTTTTAAAACTGTATCGGAAGACAATTTTGCAGGAAGAAGTTGGGCATGCTCGTGTTGAATTGAGACTGTGTTGCTATTCGAGCTTTATGTGTACGGAGGAAAACAAGACCACATAAAAAAACCCTGAAGACTTTTCCAGGCTATTACTGCCCCTCATTGCTCCTTGGTGTTTTCCTCTCCTCAAGTCTCTTCAGCATCTCAAGTCATATTGCTCTCCTCTCTGCCTTTTCCTTCTACTTTGTTTCAGACTGGCTCAGATACTTCAACAATATTTTCCAAAGCTAGTAGCCATTTATTACGTGCATGAATTTTCATTCATATGTAGTATTTGTTATTCCACGTTACCTAATTCTTAGGTAGGATTCTTCTCCTCTCCATCAGTCTCCTAAGAGGTGCTACAGAAGGACGCCTTATTCCTAAGTAATACACACACAAATACAATTGGCACTTTTGTACAGCCAAGAAACCCTTACTTCTATGAAACTACTGTGATGCGTCAAATTAGTTTGTCACATAAAGTGACTCTGTAGCTTTAGAGCAATGAAACCAAGCTTTTATCATTTGTAGGTGGTTGGTTGGTTTTATATCCTTGCATAGAAAGAAATTCAGGCATAATTTTCTTTGGCAAGTTTGTCCTCTTCCTAAACCTCCAGTTAGCTGTTCTTATGCGTTACTGTACTAAGGTTGTTTTTTATTTCTGGTCCTTTTCAATTTCCACATCTGGCAGGCAGCGAGGCCTGGTCAGCAAAGCAGATGACCTGGTTCTGTTCCTAGCATTGTTGCTACCTTGTTGGGGAAAGAAGTCACTTCTCTTCTTTGTGCTTCCTTTTCCCCTTCCTTGTAATGGTCATAACGATAATGACGTCATATGCTAAGCCTATGAATGAATTACCTGTATTTAAGGATTTCTTTATTAAAGAATTTGTAGTCTTTGAAAATGAAATATTTCAAAACACAAGAAGTCAAACCACAGAAAATACATTACTCTCTGCTAAACCTTGTTGTTGAAGGACATGCATCTGGTCACCTGGCAGCCAGCTTCATTTGCCTACTGAATAGGACTGCCTACCAAATATGATTTTGGGTGATGGACCCCAGTTTCAGGCACAGAATTTTTTTGCCTGGAGCTTTACAGTCTACAGATGTTTACACTGCACTGCTGCCTCAGTGTCTCTAGTCTGGATGTAATCAGTGATCTCATTCGCACTTGAAGTCTCCAGAGAAGGGATAAACTGTACATCGTGTCCTCATCCATCTGTGTCCTCAATGATGTAATCAAATCATTGGTTGAGTGCAGTCTAGTTCCACTGGTTGACTTGTATGGCATCAATATCAGTGCTAAATACACTTCATTGCCACTGCTACATTGGCATACCCCTATGGAAATGTTCTGCAATGTGTTCTGCATTTTGTCAAGGGACCTGTGGATAGCACTTGTGTCAGCTGTTGAGCTTATAGACATAGCCTCTGTGTTTTCCTTTACATTCTGGAGATTATGGTTGTTTCCTGTGTCATCTAATCTCTGAATGTTACTGGCAATAGGGGTTTTGATATCCTGGACTGTAGCTCTTAGTGGTCAGTGTCTTGAATAACTAGTAACTTCGATAACTAGTGGCTTGAGTAACTAGTAAGTGCAGTTTCTGAAAGGCAAATCTGTTCCCCAAACCCAATCTTTTCAGTGGCTGAATAGTCAGTATTGACATTAGTCAACAGGCTTATACAATTTTGACACAGAACTGCGCAATACAAACAGTACACCTGCTGCTTCATAGTCTAGTCTTATGAATGTATTTTTTCATAACCATTCACTTCTACCATGTGGGAGAATTAAATGCTATAGAAGATCGATAACAGTGCACCATAGTACAATGTACTGTTTTTACAGAGTGAAGGAGTGGGAGATCATTTGAACAGAGAACTGCTCAGAATGCACCTGTGCCCTGTTTGCCCTATTCAGGATTTACCTTAGGATCATAGATATTTCAAGGTAAAGTATCTGATCTTGTTGTGAGACAGCTAATAGATATTAAGGACAAGAGATGGTCCCTATTCATATTGTCTTCTGTTCTCCCCTATTGAGATAATGATTTATGACCTGAAACTTGCTGTTCTAAACTTGCTGTTAAACTTTGGAGCAGATATATTATAGTTACCGGAGACAGCATGGCCAGGAAGGCAGGCATGGGATAAGCATGCTGGCAAGTGTGTCTTTTCTCTTGACTTTCTTCGCTCGTCCCCAGAAATGATCATTTCAGTCTGGTGCAAAGTAAATGGCAAATACTGAAACAGTTTGAGTATACTGGAAAATGATGGACTACAGTGATAGACCATTAGTGAAACAGTATCTGTTGACTATGTATTTCAGTGAAATGTCAGCATAAAAGGACACTGAAAGGAACATTAAGGGAGGGATCAGCATTCTGTGTCTCTTTGGATCTTTGTAGAACTCCAGAAGGTGGTCATGGGCTGTGGGCTGTCAGAATTAACAGGCAAAAGCATAAATATTAACTTCATGCTTACATTGCTTAAGTGGCTCATGCCTGTAGACATGACTCCTAAACACGAATCAGAAATCTTGCCAAAATTTGGGAGGTGTCTCAATGCAATATTCAGTCAGCCCTTTCATGCTTTAATAGCAACATTGCAAAATCTGCTCAGTTTTCTCATGGATTCATCAAGGTTGCAAAGATCAGCCAGTTGTGGGACACTACAAAGTTGTGTTACATTCTGTACTTTCATAAAGCAGGCACAGTGAAATTCTCAGCTGCGGTAACTGTTTCAAGGTAGCAGTAGTTTAGAGACCTTTATCCTAGTCTGTTACCATACTGTCAAGACCTTGTTGTAGTCATATATAGGGAGATGATTTTCAGTTCACTTGACCAATTCATGTTAGCATATAAGACCTATAGTGTTCTAATAAAAAAGGAAGTACAAAACTGGCAAGCTGTCATCTGGTCAAAAGCAACAAGTAATACAGAGGAAGTTTCTATGCAAATAATGCAATGAGTTACCTGCTTTACAGAAGTACTGAGGACAAGATACTGAGATTGATACCTCCCACCCCCCTGTAGAGAAAATGGTGTTTTTAACACCTACAGAGGAGAAGAATTAATTAATTTAAAAGTACCTCTAAAAACATTAAACAGTTGGGTTTTGTGTGTTGAGGGGAGGGGTGGATGTGGGTTGTTTGGCGGGTGAAGTTGGTGAAAGTTTGCCCTCACAAAGACAACGGTAGCCACTGCCTTCTCCTTATGGGAGAAGAACAGAAATCAGAGTTGTGTCAGACATTGAGTGAAAGGACTACCAAGGGCAAGAATAGTCATTTTGAGATAGGGATTTTCCCATGATAGAGCGTACCTTATGTTTTATGGCATAGTCCTGGTGCAGAAAGACATGATGATATGTCAAGATTTTATCAACAGTGGTTTGAAATAACCTGTATGACTACCTATGATTTTATCACTTGTGGGTAATATGGAAAGTCTGTTCTCACGCCAGGAAAACTTGCGTGGCACCGCACAATGTCTTTTCTTCCTAATGCCTCATTTCTAGAGAAGTAGTATTTAATGATGTACTGTGACTCAGCTGGGTGACCTGAGATGGTGTGTCTCTGATGATAATGCTCTGTTTTCCTCCAAATATGGCAATCTCTGAAAATCTGATTAAGCGAAAAGTTCCTAACTTATGCCCAGGAAAACAACAGCTTCCTTAGGAAAAAGAAAAGATTTGTTAGAGCTTTTTTTTCTCCTTCTTATCCTCCCCTTCTGTGTAGTTGAGGAAAGGAAGGAGTTGTTCTGTGGAGTATATATCCATGCGGACATGCCAGTTAGCACGTTTTCCAATTCTAGTGTAGATGAGGGATGTAGTCATTTAAATGTGTATAGTTGGTGAGGATGAAATTGAGTTAGCAGGTTAGGTAGAAGGGTGGGATACATCCTACCTAGCTTGAGGCACCTAAGGTAAGAACTCGGTTGTGTCACCAATGAAGAAGAGTAAGCACTACCAGGAGATTATTCAGCTATTAGAAACATGTCTCTTGACCATAGGGAATTATAGGGAACCCATTGGGAAGTATGCTCTTTGTTCACAGGCCTTCTCTAGGTGCGGTGATTGTGGGGTGTAAAATTTGTTCACTGTCCATTAACACTTCTTAGAAGTGGACTTTGTCATGCTGGATTCTAATGCACTGGTTAAGACATTATTAAAAAGCATCCTTTTTTGTAGTATAGATGTGCTATTAAAAACGCACCAGTTTATTTCTGCAGGCTCTTCCTCTCTCTCATATTAAGATACCAGCTGAACAGAGAAAAGAAACTAACAGAAGTTTGTAATATGTCCTCGTGGAAACATGAATTAATATTTTTCCCTGTTTTAATTTTGTGCTGATCCATAGAGACCGTATATGATAGTTTAACAGACAAAATATCAGCAATTTTAGGACTATGTTTGCTTTTAAATGAAGTGAGTTAATCCAATCCCTGTCTGTCTCAGACAGTAAACTACTTTCTGCTCTATTAGTATGGATTAAATACAAACTAATGGCATTAAATTAATCGGAGTGGAGCACAGGAGAAAAATTAACTGTGTCATATTCTGTTTTTTCTCAGTCTTCCCGACTTGCATAAATTTTAGTATCTTCTGAACATCTAAATATGTGATTATCTACTCTATACCACAAAATACTGGTCGGATATAATTCAACAGCTGTGAGTTTGAAAATTTGCGATGCAATTCTTGATTTGGCGAATTTTTCCAATATCTAGCAGGTTTATAGTATGTTTGCGATACACTGCTTACTTGTGCAAAGTTATAATGCAGGAAGCAAATCAGTCTTCCGACAGGCCTTTATAACTTAGCTCAGCAAAGCTGAGCAGAAGTAGACTATTTAATAGAAAAAGTATTGCTTGATTTTCTTCCTTAAATTGTACATTGGCTACAAACCATTGACACTGGGATTCCAGCAATACAGTGTAGGACTCTCAGAATGCGTTTTCAAAAATTTTCAAGTGGCTATGTGACTTTGCACAGTATTCCTGTGCTTATTTCAAACTCGTGGCAAGGATATTGTAAGGATATAGAACATGCAATATTAATAAAGAATTACTTTTACAGTACCTTTTTTGCTTTGCTCACAAGGCTCTCAGAATACTTTAAAAACCTCTTGTCAGTGTCTTTAGAAAGCTATAGTATATCACTTGTACATACAATTAGATTGAAGTGCACAATTCCTTTCACCTGCCACTGAAATACAATGAATCTACAGCGATGTGCAGCAGCTGTTTAAAATCGCACAGCCAATCTGCACAAACTGCACTCGCTGGGACAGAAAGCGAGGAGTGCAATATCCAACTGAAATTGCAGGGGAAGGGCTGGGGGATTTTACACTGGTACTTGGCCACAGCACCACAGTGACTCATATACACACTGGATCAAAGAGGATTGGAGTACTCTGCATTATCCAGCATATGAGTGTTCTAGATAGAAAAGCTGTTGCCTAACACCACCTTTTGGGGCCTCTCCAAGAGTGAAAACAGTTGATCCAGTGTTATATCCTTAATAGTCTGTAGCCATGACAGCCGCAGCACCTTGTGATTACCTGAGGCCAAGCACTGCGTTTTAAGAAGTAACTTCCCCTGCAGTGATTTGTTTAACAGTTTTCTTATGTGCTGGCATATATTCTTGGCGAAATCTGCATTAAAAGAGAATTAAAGTTGAGAATAGATATCAATGACTCCAGGCCACAAAACATTACAGAGCTGTTTTAAGTACCCCAGTGAGCAGGATTTACAAAACTGAGGGATTTTAGAATTGCAGTGAAACTCTTAAGAACTCTGAGCAAAACAAAAGATAGATAAAAGTCGGTGAGATAGCCTCCTCTATCTCATACTGTTCTGTACATGTTCTTCTGAGCACTGCACACAGGGTTTACGGTAGACATACTTCAGAGCCTTTATCCTCTCCCTTTTCTTGACATATCTCTCCATGTTCTTTCCTCTGTAGCATGGGTTATTGTTTCACCTGTTGGCCATATCCTCCTCTTTTTTTATTCTTCTGTACTAGGTGATCATATGTTTGAAGAACTGGTTTTCTCATTAAAGGACTTGGAATCAGAGTTACTTTGTCTTGATGACTATAATTTTTGTGGGTTTTTTTTTTTCTCTTAACTGGAATTTTTTCAAGAAGCTTTGTGTCCACTGTATTTTCTTCATAAGAAGTGTCTCTTTCAGGACGTTTTCCATTGTCCTCCATGGCAACAATGCTGGAGTTTGCCTTTGCTTAGAATGAAATCCTTGAAATAATCAATCCCTGACATTTTTTGTACAAAGATTGACTCTAAAATGTTGTCCGTGTAGATTGACTTGTCGTGAGGTGGAGAGTGATACAGGGAGGGACAAGTGATTGTGCTTGTTTATGGTCAGTTTGCACCCCATTTCTGTTCTGACTAAGGACCTTCTTTTTTTAGAACAATAATTTGATTGAAGGTAATGTCTTGATATCCTGGAAGTCCATAGAAGTAACAGCCATTTCAATAGCTGACAGTTTTAAAGGAAAGTCTCTAGGGAAGAACAGTTCAGCTAAATGAGAAAAAAAGGCACTTATTTCTAAAGAATAGTATCAAAACCCACAAAGCCTACACATACAATTTGAGTAAAGCTTGTATATAAGATTTCAATGAGTTTTAACTTCACAATAAGTCTAATGAGCCTGCTTTGTTCTGCCGAGGGTCTTAGGAATAAAAGTGTTGGATTTCTTCAAGGACCAATTTTACATTTACTTTAGTTTGTAGACAAATTAATTCACTTCTGAGAGGGAAAAAATAAATGGCCTAGGGACATGCGTATTACTTTTCTGTTCTAAGAGGGAAATTTAATTTAGCCACGGTTGGTATTTTTAAATTCCTGAACTGTAAAAAAACCCAGGTGCACCAGGGAAAGAACAACAAAAAAAAAAAAAGCCTTTAGAAGGAAGTAAAATACCTAAAAACATTAACAGCCATACCTGATCATCTTGACTCCTCCTGCTTTCTGCTCTGACTGGATGTTAAGTAGACAACATGTACCTTTATTCCTGAGAGACGCTTATTTATCCCGTTTTTTAAAAATTCCAATAATGTGAATTCCACAGCCTTATTAGGTAACCTGTTTTAATGCATATCTTTCTCTGTGCTTAGCAAGCTTTCCTAAGACCTAACCAACCAAACATTCCCTTTCTGTAAATTAATCCCATTAACCCCATGGGGTAGAACCCCGCCATGTCTTGCCATGTGGACATGGCAAAATTGGACAACTTCTGTCTTAATATACATCTTCAAATGTATACGCAGTTTACTTCATAAGTCCTGTTTTGTCAAGTCCTTACCACTCTTTTCATCTTCTGGATTCTCTCATTTGTCTAAATCTGTCTGTCATTGTGTGCATTACCAGGCCCAGCATTCAGCTGAACTTCGCCAGCTTGGTTGAAGGAAGCATCCCACTTTGATAAGGACAAAGTCAACTCAAGTTAACTTTGTGCTTTAAGAAACAGAACAGCAGCTCTCAATATGGTTACTTAATTGCATCCACGTTCTGTGTGATGAATAACATTTCCCATGTACAGAGCAAAATTAGTAGACAAATGCCCTTCTTTCTCCCAGTGCGGGGGTGGGGGAGAATGTATAAAGATGTTATATCTATAAAAACAGATGTGTTAGTTATTTAAATAGTGCAAGCTAAACAAGGAACAATTAAGGTTAACTTGCTGCCATTTGAAGTTCTTAAAACCGCATATGAGAACAATGTCTTAAACAGAAGGAACTGATTTAAGTTCAGTTGTTACTTGCTAAACTTGCCTGACTTAATGGAAAATAATTTGGTTGCGTGTTCTTTAAGGTGGTAGGTTTAAATAGATATCATATCTTCTCTATGCCATCTTGTTTCTGTTTTCAGTGCAGTTCTTCTAAAATACAGATTCTTGTCTGTATAAATACTGAAACATTCTACTAGAATTGTGAGTGATCAAATCTTCTGAAAACTAGGCACCATATATAACTACCTTTTCTAGAAGAATCTCATCCAGTTGCAAGTCTTAATCCTAAGTTTTCTTCCCGTAAGTTACAGTTTTTAGTATCAAAGGTGGTTCTAGAAAGTGAACTCTTTGTGAATGTAGTATACTTGTAAATGCTAAAACTAGAGTTTCTGCAGTTGTTCTTCCACTGGGGCAAAAACGACTGACAAGTATGACAAGAAATCTGTACATTGATATTGACCTGTAAATCTTGTTCTTGAGGCATCCCCTCTGGTTTTCAAGTTGTTAATGAGAGCTGGATGTCTTGGTGAAAATGCTTTTTATGTAAGTTATTGTCCATTAAAATTCATACGCCTCAGATTAATTATATTGATGGGAGTTGCATGAGAAATGGGACATAAGTACTCCTCTAACTAATCTTACTGGGTTTTGGCATTTCATTCGGCAAAGAGTGGAAATTCCTTTTGTCTCTACATTATGCAGGGCTCTTCTGGTGATGTGAATGCATCTTTCCATTGCATACCCCTGCCAAACTAAGCAGCGAGGGAGATGTGGATGTAGAAGTTTGTTCTACACAGAAGGGTGGCTTGTTGTGTTTGGGTTTTTTTTCTTCTTCTTCCTATGAGAGATCCATTCTATATCCATGCACAGAAGTGAATGTGGATATAAACAAAGCTACTTGTTTACTTAAATGCTTGCAAAATACCTTATCTATGCAGCTCATGTACATAAATGTTGTAGTATTTTATAGAAGTACTCCATATTCCCAGTTTCATCTTGCAAAGGCAAAAATGAGGCATGGAATCGAAACAACTGAAGCAAGGTCATTCAGTAAGACAGCAGCATATAGGAAGAGAACCAAAGTTATCCTGTCCAGTGCTCTGCCCACTAAGAATATCTACTTGTTTGCCTTTAACTTACATTACAGAGATTTAGTCCAGAAACAAGTTTCCTAATGGTACCAGAACTGATACATGTAAAGTATTTCTCTCTTAGTTTTCTTCAAGATTGGAACCTTATCTAGCAGAAGTCTTTCCCTTGTTTGTAGCAGAATACTGTTTTACTATATGAATTTTACATTTCTCCCCTCTGTTTAGCATAAGAAGAGATCTAAATATGCAGTACATGCTTTTTTCTTTTTTTTTTTTTTTCAGTTCAACCTCTAACTGCATTCATGGAATGCAGATAATAAATATTTTTATTACAATACAGTAATATGGAAAAAATGGAAAATATACATGGGGCAAAATCCACCACCAGAGAGAGCTTACTAAGTATTCTGAAAAATATGGGAAATGTTTATAAATAAAAATGCAATTTAAAGTTGGAACTGTGAATATACGTGTTAGTCGGGTGGTAATAATTAATACATTTTGACAAACAGCTTTAGACATACACAGTTCT
Organism: Platalea leucorodia; assembly: GCF_965183815.1. Classification (NCBI taxonomy): domain Eukaryota; kingdom Metazoa; phylum Chordata; class Aves; order Pelecaniformes; family Threskiornithidae; genus Platalea; species Platalea leucorodia. Next base: position 49,126,116 of record NC_138826.1, on the reverse strand, counting down.
GCAGAATTAAAAAAGAAAAGAAGACACAAGCTGCTAGAAAAAAACATGTTAATATTTTTATTTCTGTATTTGACTCCTGGATTGCAAGGACCCTTAGATACCTGAGTTTTCAATTCATTTCCCAGGCAAAGTTCTTGTCTTTATACTATATAATAAAGACCAAATTAAACATTGATAATACGGGTGTATACTTGTATAGCCAGTGTCTAGATTCAGGTGATGAATACATAGTTCTATATTTTCATTAGAAATACCTGTATACTATGTTTCTCATTCTCTGTTTAAAAGATTAGCTTTAAAACATAAACCAGGCAAAAATAATTTAAAAAAATGCAGTAGTACTTCCCCCATATCTGCTGAAAGCCCTGAAACAGAAATTCTGAGAGTCATGTGCGTAAAAGATGCATCAAAATGGAGTTTAAAACCATGGGGCATGTATTAAAAGCAAAGTGTCTTAGCCCATCTGGCCATGCTCTGAAGGACAAAGGAACCCAAAGATCTCTTACTTTTCCTTTTCAAGGATGGGGAAAAAGCAAGGAAAGCAGGTAATTTCTGGCCTCAACCTTGAAGAGATACAAGAGGGCATTGTATCTACTAGGTGGAAGGAGAAAGAAAAACATGTCCCTGTTGTTCCAAGTGGGTTTGTAAAGCTGTGGAAGTCTGTTACACCAAATGCACGATGTGCTGAAGATTTGAGACTCCTCAGTCATTTGTGTCCTGTCTTGAATTAGGTGCCTGAAAGCGAGATTGCGTGTGGCTTTGCTGTTCCAAGGTGGCGGTGCTGTGCAGTGTTTCGTGTGGCACTAGGCTTCAGAGGAGACTTCTGTCCAAAATAAGCTTCAAGTTTTGGCATTTGGATTGTCTGAGTATCTGTGTGTAAGAAGGAATTTCTGAAAATTTTCTGCAGGAAGAGAAAAGTAGGATCTATCCATGAAGAGCTTGCTGGCCAATGCATTCACTCAGGTATTCAGCCAGCCTGAAGTCTTTCTGAAGAACTGGACAGAATGGGTGACTTTGACCTGGGTCTCCTACTTCCCAGGCAAGTGTCCAAATTATCAGACTGTGAAAATGCAGACCAATGAACATGTGATTAAGTATGCAAACGATAACATAAATAGAAAAGAATATCAGGCAGAACACAGAGCATTTTGAAGCCACATCTCCCACAGTGCAGATGAGTGCCCTGATGACTGAGTTATTTTGTGGTCTTGGGAATTACTCCTTCTAGCTAGAAATTTTACATGGTGTGTGAAAACCCTTCAGAGTGACCTGGTACTTCCCGATGAAATAACAGCACCAGAAAATTCCCAATCTTGTAGATTTCTGAATTACATGGATGCACATACCCTGAGACCCTTCATAATAAAATAAATTGTATGCGTTATAAGATACTATAGTCTCTTATTGTATTAGGTCTAATCCTTAAAGTCCTTGTTCATGCTGAGTTCTCTTTAAGTCGCTTGAACTTTACCTTAGAAATGGCAAAACTTAACGAGAGCACAGACTTCAAGGCAATGCCCAGTGTATATTCTGATTATACTTTTATATTAAATACTTAGCACATATTAGGACTCAGTTATTTCATTTAGTACAATTTTGCATTTTCTTTGGATGTAGAAAGGGAAATGGTGCCAAAACAGTGGACCTCTGAGTTCCTCAGCAAATCTGCTGGCTTGTGCACCGAGAGAAAGAGCAGAGAAAAAGTGTTATTTATGCCAGTGGGTACCATCACTTGCCTTCTGTGACCAGGAATAGAGGAGAGAAAGGCCTTTTCTATGCAGGAGATTCTGCCTAAAGATTCTGTAGTGAGTTTAGCAATAGTTTGTTGATCAGTTCAAATAATGCATCACATTAAAAGTTTTGAAGGGAATTTGTTTTCTTGTATTCAGTAATCGTAGTTTCCTGATTAAGAAATAGTCTCTCTCTTTCTCTCTCCGTTTCACTTTCTTTCTCTTCCTCTCTCCTCCTCCCTCCAAAACTTTTATGATTTTTCCCATCATGTAATTTGAAGTAAGTTCTGTTATAAAAGTTGGATGATTTTATTTGAAAACCTTTGCTGTTAGACTACAATAATGCATGTTGTGCAAGACATCTCCTTTGAAGGGAGGAAGCATTTAGTAAAATCACTGATGAGATCTTTGATAAATAAGATGCACTAGCAACAAAGTATTCAATAAGGTCACTTATCTCTTAATCAATCCTAATTGCATAATTGAAATCAGGGTTATGTTGTCAATGATGCGTCTTCCTAACTCTGACTATACATGAACCTTGAAAGATTGGCTAAAATTAAGGTGGACTTCATTCAAGATTGAAAAAAAGGTATTTTTCATCTCCTCTTTCCTGTATATTGATTAGTGCTACATTGTGTCGATGTGTGTTCTGTGAACTGCAAAGGTTTTCTTTGGAAGTCATCTCTCGATAAGAGCAAAAGGCAATTAATAATAGTACTTTGTGTGTAATTCATGTAAAATGACATCAGTCTTTCAGAGGCAGGGAAGATACTAGTTTAAACACTTGATATGATAAAGATTGGACTACCAACTTGAGATTTATGGACTGCTTTAGGAACAGGTTTGAAATTAACAGTGAGTCATTATGTTAGCTTGCAGGTGAAACGAGCTTCAACTTGTCTCACCTTCTTCCCTCATTTTCTTAAAGGGAATCTAAGGTGTCAGTGACTCACATTTGTCAGACTAAGCGAGGGACTGATGTATTGTACAATATCACTGTACCACCTGGAGGTCACAATCACTTGTTCAGCCTCCTACATATATAAGCATGTTGGTTACTGTGAGCTGTTACCAGAAATAATTTGAAATATACTAAAAAAGGATCAAGTAGAAGTGATCTAGCAAGTCCTTCTAATTGTATGAGATTGATTTCTGCAGCATGTTCTAGCTTTGTTCTTGGAAGAGTTTTGGTGTTTCTAATGTATATATTTGAGAGAAGGAATCTTTATGTAGATAAAGACTTTGTCATCCCGGTAGAGTAAGGCAAAAGCTGCCCAAGGAGTACACGGAAGGGAATTGCAAAGTCGCCGTTATTCAGTTGTCAGAGTACCAAAATTGCTTGGCCTTTCGGGTGCTGTGAAAATAAGAAACTTAAGCAGTCTCTATGGCAGTGAGTCTGCAAGACACGCTAAGGATGTGAATGGGCAGATTTCTTGGATAGTTTGAGTATGCAGGATTTGTGTAAACTCAGGTGACATTTTGCACAGTTTTGTATGGAGCCGGGCTTAAAAGTTTCATTTAATATGTATGAGGTCACCTAACTTCTTGGCTAACTGAACTGAGCTAGAACAGGAAGAACAATATTGACTTGAAGTCAGATTCTGAATGGATTATTCCCATTAGTGCTGGAGTACTCTAGCTGATGAGTCGAAGTTACAAAATTCAGGGAAAGCTGAAAGAAACTGGTAGCAAATCTCCACAGGTCATGCAGTTTTCAGTATAAGGAAATTGTGTGATTGGAGTTTTAAAATACTTGGCTATGTAGTCCAAGAATACATATGTCCTATAGTACTTACGGTATCTCACAGAAAATAGAGGTAAGTATCTTCCCATAGAAAGCTTTGTTTCTAATCAATGTGCTTCCCACTCCAGGATAGCAACAAAGGTATGAGCAGTGGACCAGAGTGAGGAGTCCAGACCTGAATGTCAGGTCAGATTTGCTACATAATGGTGGCTGTGGATGCAAATTGGAAATGTCTCGAATACCTATGAACAAAACGAACAAAGAAAATCAAACAAAACCAGAAAACCACCAAAACCCTTCCTGGTTATAACAAAGTAACTAGGGAAGGAAAAGATTAAAGAATATATATATATATATATATATATACATGCAATATCATATATTGTTAATAACAGCTACTACTGACAGAAGTTCAGGTTGCAGAGAATCACATAAAGACTAAAAAGTGTTAGTATGTGGCTGTTGTAACAATATTTAGTTTCACAAAAATCTGATTCTTCAGTCAGATACTATTCTCTTTGTATCTAATGTGTTTCCTTGTATGAACATGTACTGCCACTCTCGGTCTTGAAATATAAAAGACAATTTTGAAAGTGGTTGTCAGTCAGACAACATTAAAATCACGGATAATGCTGAAGCCTGTTATGTGAAACGTAGAATGATTAGTGGAGTAAATGGTAACAGGAGAATAGAAATAAGGAAGAAGGAAGACATTTGGTGAATGGTCACAAGTGTTCATGGATTCAGTTGGTAAAGCTGATTCACTTTTTAAGGCAAACTTCTGCTTTTAATGGATGATATTTCTGGATTTCCAACTAGCTTTTATTTTGTAACTGTAATCTTACTATTTACAACTATAAACTATAAGACTAAAAATGAGTCTTAGGCTGCTAGTTGATACACTGTGCCACAGCTGTTCATCAAAGATTCATTAGGTGCATGTTTCCTTTCCTTCTCCTTTGCATGCCTCCAGAGCGTTACGCCTGGGTATTAGGTGCCAGATGCACTTCTCTGATGAAACATAGCATGCGTTTTCTTTCTTTTCATCCCAGCAGCTGCTGATATCCCTTTAACCCTGCTTGTTGCCACTCAGAGAGGGAGAGTACTTACCTAATCTTTTAGGGTGAAAGCCAAAGTTGAAACATCTACCAACTGACCTGTCAACAGAAACTCTTCTTCCTTCCTCCTGCCCAAGAAGACAAGAGGAAAAAGAAAATGGAAGTGAAAAACAGGAAATTGGAAATAGCCTTCAGTAGCTTGCAACGACTGGTTTTACTCTTAGAACTGCATGTGGGTGAAGAACAGAAGCTGTATTCTTTAATTGCTAATGGCTTTGGCAGATGGGAATGGTCAAGGAGAAAGCAAAGAGGGACAAAGAATATGGGGGAATTAAGACTGGAGAAGTGCATGATAGCAGTGTGTAAAATGGATGTCTCCACATAGCTCGTCACATTCATATCTTGAAAATCCTGGTGCACTTTCTCCTGGTTTAAGTAAGAGGCATTATAAGTCTTGAACGTGTATTATCTGATTAAACATTCATCAAAGGTTTTGTTAGAACTAATTCACTTTTGTGCTTCCCCCCAAAAAATAACAGGTAATTCCAAGTCTTCTGTAATTAAGTCCTTAAAAACACTCCACACGCAATTATTTTCATTCTTAAAAAAAAATTATAACAAATAAATACTTTGCTAGAGTCACTTTGTGTCAGCTTATCTCATGTGAAGACAAAAGCTGTTATTACTGTGAGGTCATTGTGAAAGAGAGGTTCTGAGCGCAGTGAAGTAGGCATCATCATCTCATGGTATATCTAATGCTACTTGGTAGACAGAAGCCCTATTTATATGACAAGCAAAGGATGGGAGAAAACGAAGGCATTCAGGGATTCTGATGGCAAAGTAGATCACCAGACCACTAAATAGCTAAACTGTCTAACTCCTGAACAATTACAGTAATTCAGTAAGTTTGTGAGTTTTTGCATTTGCTCTGTAGAAAGCAGAAGTCAGGAGAGGACAAACAGATTTGTTTGTCTGACTTAAGAGGAAGAAATTGAGCATCTGCCCAAGAATTTTTTGTTCGTGTTCCTGAAAATAGTTCGGGGGTTTCTTTACTGATAATTAATATCAACATGATCTGCTTACAAATCTTTAAATAATAAGTATACCAGCATTAGAAGAGAAATAGCAATAGAACTATGCGTGCTTTAATCCAGTGCATATTATTTTAGATTTTGTATTTGGGTCTAAAATTTAGTGGACTTGCCCCTTGTACTGTTACAGAGGGAGTAAAGGATAGCAGGAAGCTGAACAATATTTGAATGGATACCAACAGTCTGAAGAAAAATTTTCAAAGCATTTAGGCTCTTAAATCTTGATTTTAGCTTACTCCATGTGACAGCTTTTCAGAGTATTGATCCTGGTTTTCAAAAATGCAGAGTGAAGTCCTGGGTCTTGATTAAATATGTATGTGTATGTACAAGGATAGTGAAAGCCACAAAACAATAGAGCATTTCTGCACAAAGATGAATTTTTTTGCCCTTTTTGAATATTAAACTTGAGGAGTCAAATAAGCTTTGTATATAAATTATTGGCTTCTGTTCCTTTCGCAACTTGGCTTTTCTTTCAAAGGCACTACTGCAGTGAGACAGACGCCTAAAGATCTTGTTTAGGTAAGGTCTTGTCCACAAAAAGGTATTTGCCAGAATTGCTATACCAGTATAATTATATGACAATACAAAACAAATAGTTAATGCTCTGTGTGTTCACTCCTAGATTAATGGGGACTTCTTCTTTAGTGCAGCTTAGTTCATTTACTTGACATAATTTAAACATAATAAACATAATTTTAACTAAAACAAGAATATCTGGACAGACAATTGTAGGAATTTTACTAACATTGTTCAAAACACACCTTAAGTCATTGGTAGCACTGGGAGCATAGACAAGCCTGCTCGCTTTCATCCTAGTGCCCCTGAACGGAAAGGCAAATCATCCGCTAACTTCAACAGCAGCTGGATTGGGTTTTACATTGTGTTTACTGAAAGTAAGCGGGCATCCCATTTCGGTTACATTTCTGCCATTTAAATTTAACATTGAAGTATGTGGATATAAAAACCCCATCATAGCTAATTGTTTCACACTCTCTGATCTTTCTGTATGCTAATGCTGGTTTTCTCTGAATTTACTAAATATGGATTGTAGTGTAACGGTGAAGACTGTACAGTCACAAAGAAGGTATATGTATGGTGGGAAACACCATCACCTAGATTTAAGAGTTAGATCGCATGTCTGTGTTACATTCTATCTGTTTTCCTGGGCTTGTATTTACTTTATTTAGAGCCCTGAACTGCAATGAAGACTTTGTTTCATAGTGAAGAAATGAGTCCATTCTTCGGAGACCACCTTGCATCTTCTGTCACTTTCCTTAACAAGAAACAGGAACCTGTTGGAATCAGAGATTGTGAAAATTACAAAAGTGCTTACATCATATGGTTGAATAATTTTATGACAACCCATCATCAAATAGTTTTGTTATAGGTCAAATGATAGTCATCTGTGGTAAGCCACCAAAAAGACAAGGAAGGGAAGTGGGTAAGGAGAACTGTCAGCATTCTTTAAAGCATTTAGCTAAGTGAATAGGCAAACTGGAAAAGAAAATGTTTAATTTTTTTATGTTGGCCTGAATGTAATGCAGAAAGGCAGAAACTACAAGGCTATTTCTCTACCATGCATAAGAGTACTAATTCTTTTCAAAGTGTGTTAATAGTTGGAAGAATGACTAAACATGGCATCCTGGGAATTTTGTGTTTAATTCATTCCTTTCCCTGTGTCTATCTTTGTTTCTTTCTCTCAATGACTTACAGATTCACTTTCTTGCAGGTCAGAGAAGGGTTCAATTTGAAAACCACACTGTGTGTTTTCAGTGCTGCATTCACTAACTGTAAGATTCCCCAGTTGGAATTTAGCTGAGTGCTTACGGCTAATGCACACAGCAGAATACAGTTCAAGTGCTTTCACAGTCTTACTGCTGATACTGTGGTAACTAATGAAAGTTCAGGATTTTTTTTTTTTTTTTTTTTTTTTTTTAGTTATAAAATAAGCAACTGTGACACAGAAATGCTTTAGGATCCTAAGAGCTGAATATAAAGATACCAAATTTTATATACTGAGTCATCACATCTGAACAGACATAGGCAGATACTTTATAGGAAAATAGATAGGAAGCTCTTCTTTGCTGCACAGCTAACCAGGAGTATCTGTGAGGCTTTTCTTGGAGATGATAGAAGTCCTAAGTTCTCATCAAGCACCCATTCAAAGAACCTTTTTAATACAGATAGGAGGACATAAGTTTACAATTCTAGGTGGCATTGGGCTGTCTCAGTTTTTAGGAGGTTGCATGGGTGACTTCTCCGAAGTTCTGTTTTTGCTTCAATAACCTGCCTTTCTTACCGTCCTTCCATCTTCATGGCTCTGAAGAGAGATGGTATTTGCCTTGTACAAGGCACTCATACATCCCCTATATAAGCCTTTCACTTTCTGAACAAGAAAACCAAGCTCTGTTTTCACCTGAGAAAACCCATGGGCTGTCTCGTGCATCTCAGAATATATAACTCGGGCAAGAACAAGGTAGCAGCCATACCCAAGAAGTCATTTTCTCTTGAAACTAGCTTTACAGACACATATCATCCCTTGAATTGCCTTGAGATTCCCTAAAGAAATACTTTGCTTTTCTTTTTCCACTTCCCCTCTGGGACTTCATGGACCCTTTGACCTCCAGCAGAGCTCAATACAGATGACTGGGTACATAAAGACAGTTTTCTGAGGTGCCTGTTAGTATTCTGCTGACACTGAGCTTGCGCACTGCTGGTTCTCCAGCACCAGCTTCCTCTCCTGTGCTGAGGAGCCAGGCACCAACATCCAAATGCATCTGGAAAACGACGCTTCCATCTATCCCAGCAAACTAAATGGGGCCAAGATGTGGGTGACTCAGACACTGGATATTCATCCCATGTTTTTAAATTTTAAGTGTGCTCCCTGGCACAATTTTAGTCCGTGCAATCTCTCTCCTAAACAATGCTTGAGAATATTTATCCTTCCAAAGTTCAATCTGTGGGCTTTAAAACCATCTGGCCTGTACGTAGGAGCTCAGTGGAGCTCTTCTGCTGACTGTTTTTACAGAGTTCAGATCTGAAGGGCAACCTCATTTTCCTCATCCAGCTGCCCCTGTTGGCACAGTTCCGAGTCTACTTTTCTCTGAATTATAAAGCCAGTGGAAGGTGGTGTTGGGAAGGGGATGTTCCTCCCACCACTGGTATGTCATGCCAGTCTAATTGCTGTCTCATTTACTAATTGCAAAGCTTACATTTAAGAGAAAAATCAATACTGTTTAAGTATTTTGCATATAGTGCTACTTATCATCATTTTAGTAATAAAAGAAAGGGGAGAATTGCTGCCTACTTGCTTTTCATTCACCTCTGCTTGCCCAGTATGAATTACCAGTTTTAACTTGTTTCTGTTGTTGTTGACTTTCTTTTGAAACCTTGGAAAGAATTTGGGGTATATTAAAATTGTCTGGTATATACTGCATTTGTCCTCAAGAACTAGACCTCAAGAAACAGCTGTATGCCCTAGTGTTATTTCTGAGTTTAGAAAACTCTGCGTCTTTGATACATGCTTGGCAAGTCTCCCGGTAGAGATAGTTCAATCAGCAAGCGGCAACGACACATATCTCTAATAAGGAGTCCGTAGCCGATGTGTTACCTGACAAAACCGAGGGACTTTGCTGTTCCCTGCCTCTTTTATTTTTAAAATATTATAAAGTTTATAGGGAAGAAAATGAATGTTGCTTATTTTCATCCTGCAGGACTGTTGCTTTACTAAATTTGGTGTTTTTTTTCATTGTCTCTATATGCAAAATATTTAGATTTGCTCAAATCAGTTATGGTGCATTGGCTTAGCCCATAAAATAAAAACAGGAGTGGTAAGCTCTTGTACTTCCTTTCTCGTAGCTGACGTAACTCTAAAACTCAGGGTGAATTTATTGAATTAGCATTTTTTACATTTCTTGCAGTTCTGTTATTTCAGCCCGTATCAGAACAGCATGGCTGCATGTATGGTTAGCTGATTTGGGTAATGCTTTCATAAGGAGGTCATAATGAAGAAAAGCACTCTAGGTTGTCCGGCTAAGGACTAGGATTTGTCGCTGAACCTTACATTGCTTCTGTACTACGTTCATAGAAGCTTCTGTTGGGTCAAACTGATTCCTTAGGCATGATTTTAGTCTTAAGTCTTTGGGGAAAAGAAAAAGTTTGCAGGAGTGTTAATTAGATCTGTATTTCTGGGCCATCTGCTGTGCTGGTGGTGTTTGTCTCTCTTAAAATTTAGAAGTTTGTTCTTTGTAGAAGGCTTGTAAGTTTTCCTGTATATTTTCCTTTCGTTTACATTTGGTCTAGGTCACTTTAGGAAAGTAAATCGCTTTCTGTATTTGTAGAAACTGCGGAAGAAAGGAGTATTTTTGGCAAGGCAGCATAGTTTCTATATGACTGCCTTCACAACTCAGGAGCTTCAGTGTGTGTTTTCCAGTGCTAGAACTGGATTGAAAAGGTATTAATGCAAATGGCAGCACAATAAATTATAACAGGTACTTTCCAGATGTCCGAGTCTTTATCCTCCTCTTCCTTTTTTTTATATGCTACACTGGGAATAGTGAAATGAAATATGAAAAGACTTGTCCACAGGTTGGATTGGAGGAATCCTCTCAATGTTAAATATGTTGAAATCAGGTTCAATCTGATAAAGGACATCAATCTGAGGGCCAATGAAGTTCAGCAGTATAAATGCAAATCAGACAAATAAAGCTCTTAGAAGACACACATCCCCATAGACAGATGTGTGAAGTACAGCTTCCTGCAGCGCTTTGCAGTGTTAGTTTCTCATCTCTGGGAACTGGTTTCAAATTCCTGTCCAAACTGGTTAACAGTTGGACTCAATGATCTTAAGGGTCTTTTCCAACCTTAACGATTCTATGATACTATGATATGCTATTAAAGAACCAAACCATAGTATTCCAGCCAGTGTGTGGAATGGTTGTAAAAGCTCTGCTAGAAACACAAATGAAATAAAAATTGACACGACCATGGCCTAGTTCTTAGTTAAGTGCAAGAACCTATGACCAATTGCTAGTAATCAAGTAATTTAAGAAGAAAACCCATATTGATATTTTGAAAGTGAAGGTGTTAATTTTTCAGTATTCGCATATATAGCATCTTCCTTCTGTGAACCCGTTAGATAGCACAAGATGGGCATATTGTGATTGGGCCAGTAGTTGAATGGAGGAGTTCTACTTATATTAGCATGTTTATCATTGTGTTGACGAGTGTTTTACCATTATTTTTAACCGTATCAGTGGTGCTGTGTCACATAAGCATGGTGATGGGGCACCGTGTTGTATGTGGAACTCCTTGGTATTTCTGTAGTTCGACTGCATGCGGCTAAGCAAAGCCATAAAAGCAAGACTATTGCTACTGCAGTAATCATCATCTAACTTCTGTCTTTCTGCTTTTTGTTGCAGTCGGACTTGAATGGTTTCTGTGACATAAACTGTCCAATGCCAAAGCAAAAGTTACGTTCCACTCTAGAAGTTAACACCACAAATTGTGAGTCCAGACATCCCAAACTCACACCTACTTAAAACACAAATGACGTTAAGAAAGAATATAGATACTCATGCAGCTGGTGCAGCTGTATCAGCATGTCTCACATGCATGTGCACTAACTTTTGCAAATGAGCGTTTGTTACTTCAGATCTCATTTAAAAGTTTTCCTTTGATCTTAGTTGGACATTTGTTAGTGGGTTTCAATAGTCAGTGCAGATGTTTGAGTGAAACAAACTTGTAACGGCGAGTCCGTGGTAAATGCTTCTTCAGTAAGGCTAAACCTGCTTGCTCATATTTTCAAAACCAATCAAACCAGACACAGACTGTATCAAATTGCCTGTTTGAGCTCTGCTATGTATACATGAAGATGTCTAGAGACAGAAGACCTCCGTGACTGCTTTCCCATGGAGGCTGTACAGGCGATTCTTTCTGTATATATGTGCAAGATTTCTGAAGGTTTAGATTCTTGGCTAACACTGGTAATGACTGCAGTGCCAATTCAGACAGAGAAGAGTGCTGGAAAAGTGGAAAAACAATGATACCCTGGGGTTGTAGAAAGATGAGATCACTCATGGATATGTTGAATGCTAATATTATGTGACTGCCGATGACCACACCTTCCCAGGGGCAGAATCACTCACTCAGCTTTCAGTGGCTAAAGGGAAAAGTTTCTGGATACAACCTCTGAATTTGCAAGAATAATTTGTCCAGGGACAGGTTCATTCTTGTTTGACAGATTTTTTCAGTGCTCAGCTTGAAGAGCAAGAGAATCTAGGAGGTTCAGTATTTAGAAAAACAAAAGAATAGAAGTAGATCAAAATAATAAAAAAACCCCAAGCCCAAACCATAAAACTACAGAAGAATCAAAACAAAACAAAACCTAAGAGGCTTGAGAAAAAGATGTTCCTCTTACCTCTTCCTTTTGCATTATGAGATACTTGCCTGTGCAGCATTTCTTTTCTCCTCCTCCAAAACCTTAAGTTTATATACAGCTGTGTGACCTAGAGGCTATTTGGGATTTGCTTTTCTTGAATCATTGCAAGTGATGTTGTACAGAAGTGGAGACTTTGGAACTTCTGTGGAACACTTCCCTGGTGATTGGTGGTAAAACATCTGAGCAAAAGGTGTCAGCTTGTGTGAGTGCTCCTAAAAATCTCTTTTCTGTCATTTGCACATGTACTTTCTTCCTTGAGGATCTTCACTGTGCACAAAAAGCTACACAATTGTTCAGTTTTAATCTTCCCAGACAGCATTTTCCTCTTTTGTTTCCAGCACTAACTGTGTAACTAATAGCCCAGGACTTTGGATGGCTTAAAAGACTAACAAAATTATTAGTCCACAGTTTTCTTTTGTGGATGACTTCTTAAGTAGTCTCTCTTTTCTCTTAGATATGATACTATTAATTTGGTTAAATATGATGGTAAAATGCTAATAGATTAGAGTGGATGACTACTTATCAGTCTGGGCAGAGATTATTTGCTTTTATTTACTTTTAAAAGTATCTTTTTTCTAGATAAACTTAATGGTCTTGTAGAGAGGCAAATAGCAATGTGTTTATTAGAGTTGCCAGTAGAAATGCCAATAAGAAAATACCGTGCGTATGAATATAGTAAAAGGAGCATTTGTAGGAAAAAAGGTAGTTTTGTTTTCCATTTTACATGGACATCATGATAAAACACAAGCAAAAATTCCAAGGTAGTTTTAAGAATTCAGACTTTGATTAAAGAGATGCCCTTTATTTTACCCTATGGTGAATTTATTCAGTGGCTTGAACGCAAGACTAAACATACATTGGGCCAGAAGATTGCATAGAAAGGACTGAAATCTGAGTTGAGGGATGGAAAGGAAAAAAACCTTTTTGCTGCTGTGTGCAAAGGGACTGCAACGCAGGAGCTGAGACACTGACATGATTTCCTGAAGAGCAGCTTGATAAAACACAAGCGTGTGTTTTAGCTTGTAAGACACAAGTATAAAACTGGAAATACATGGAAAAGCCTAGAAAAGAAGCCAAATTACTGAGATACATTATATGCCAGGAGAGGATGAAGAAGGAATCAAATGTGGGACTGAAATGGCAGTTTGGTGGCATCACTGGAAAAGAAGAATATTGATGCAGGTGAACTCACCACGTTGGGTTGTTTTTTACCATGTAGAGGTTACATGAGCATCCAGGGTGAGACGGTGGAAAAGCATTAAGTAATATAGAACTGAATGAAGACTGTAGGGGGAAGGGATGGAAAGCTACAGTTTGTGCACCAGTAATATGAAGATTAACAGAAACTGTGGTAGTAGATATGAATGCTGAGGTATAAAGAAGGAAGAATGAAGCTAAGGGCGTTGTTCAATGACAGCATTATCAGAAGAGAGAGTTTGATGCAGAAACACAAGGAGAACAATCTTTTTCAGCATTCAAATGAAAAATCTCTCAGATACCAAATAAGCAATTTTTAAATGATAGGAACGGATTTTTATTGGCTTTATTTAAAGCCAAACTGCATTAGCAGTTACATAAAACAGTGTAGGATATATTTCATATAGATACTAGTTCATCAGATTACCCTTACCTTTCAACTGAAGTGCAGAGACTTTTCGTTCCAACTAGTTTAGTTTTCAAAGTCATTTCTGAGGCATACATTCCTGCTTTTTGCCAGTCCTTTAATACTTATTTAAAGAGCTATAGGCAGTACTTTTCTTGCATCAAATATAATTTATTGACTAGCTTAAAGGAAAAAGTACAACTTGGTCCCATGAAAAGTGTTATTTGCCAGTTTCTGTCTCATTAAATACTCTGGCTTCCTTCATGGTAGCTTTTAGCTGCTGAACTTTTGAAAGATAACATGAAACATAACAGGAAGCAAGAGTTCGCCTTTTTTCTTTTTTTCCTCAGAAGTGGAGTTTATACTTCTGTTGCTCTAGTAAAGCAGTGTTTGTATGGGGAAATTTATGATTTAATCAACACAAAAGTCTATCCAACTTCTTGTCCATATGCAGTCTATGGGACTTGAATAATTACTCAGTTAAATACCATATTTAAGGACAAGACAAAAATGAGTTGTGATTTTGCAATATCTCATCAAGTGGGCCGTTTTTAAAAACAAAATATATTTCATTTATTCCATGATTTTTTTTGCCAGCATATAATATGTTCAGCGCAGGAAATTAAAAGGTATTCTTATGGTTCATGTTTGTCAAAGAGTTTTAGGACTCATTCATATTCTGTACGTTCTGCAATCTCAAAACCATTTCCTATTTCACGTCCATTTTCTCCAGTAGTCCTTGAATGATAGAATTAAATGCCTACGTATGTAGAGGGGACTTCAGGTAAGGAATGTGGACAAGAACTGCTAGAAGAATTTCCTCTTGGAGAGTTTCTTATTCACTGGGCAGCAATCTCATGTTTTTGTAGTGATCTCTCTAAACGCTCACCTCCATGAATCTCACATCTCTTTCTGAATAGTAGGATGACTTCAACAACCTTGCTAGTATCCTGGTATCCTCCTTGTTGAAGTTGCGGTACTGGTAGGTACAGTATAGCCCAGTTCAAGCTGAGGAGAGAACAGAACCTGCCTTCCCACTTTGTGTGCATGCCGTTAGGCACGAACATATTATGTAAAGATGTATGGCACCGCAGATCTTGTTTATTAGTGATAATAAGTGAGGCTGCTGTGTTTGACGCTGAACTCGGTGTGTGCAGTGAACACTGCTGCATGAATTGGCTACCTCATGGATTCCTACTTTAAACATGAGATAAGAGCTAAGATAATCTCCTCAGCTGAAGTGGTGGTGATTCTAGGAAGAATAAAAAAATCCAGAAATATAAATAACTAAATGAGCAGAAAAGAAGATGCTTATGGGACTGTTGATATTAAGATGTAAGCATAGGTTTTTGAAATTCTACTCCTAGACTTATACCTCTAAATAATACCAAAAGGAACTTTACAACCTGAGTGCTCTTTGTGGAATTGATTTTAGTTGTTCATAAAGATGTGAGGAAAACATCATATTAAAGGTGTGATAATAAAGGGTGAAAGAAAAATTGTTCAATTCTACTCTCACCTTCTTGTAGGTATATATGATTCTGTAATACTTACAGAAAATGAGGATGAATTTTTGAGACAGAAAATTGCTTCCAATATGGGATAGCATTCAAAATACATACTGTAACTGAGGTTTTAGATCTAATATTTATGGCTGGAGTTTCTTACATTGGCTGCCTGACAATGTTTGAATAAATATAGCAATGTAGAATAAAAACACTCACCTCTGAAAGGACAAAAGTAAAGCTCTTCTTCACTTCTTACTCTCTGAAACAGTCCCTTGTGTTATTGAGGAAGTGCTACTAAGAGGAACGAAGCGTACAGAATTCTGGTGTAGAGTTAAAAGGTACTGTTAGTTTCAGCTGAACGCATACTTTCCTGAAATACATAGTCCCTTCCTCCTAGATAATTGCATCCTGGCAGAATAGAACACCGTATCTTTTGGAAACACGCAAGTTGCTAGATACGTACTGCCAAAACTTGCTAGTGAAAAGTTTCTGCAAAGGGCACGTAGAGTTTCCCTGTTCACTTGGGACAAATCTCTATGGTTAGCATTTCGAGTTCTAAGAGATCGAGAAGACCGCTGGCGGGGGAAGACACATGTTTAAGTGTCTTAAGTATATGGCATGTTGGAAACTGGCAGCGGAAATTTTAAGTTAAACTGCAAGCTATGACATTTCCAACTATTCTGTACTTTAAAATGCTGCAATTGTAAATATGTGTATTAGAATGTTGTGCAGTTTCATATTCAGACTTATGCGGTCATCAGCTAATACATGTTTACGCTCAGAGCAGGCCTGAATTCTGATCAGTGAGAAGTTAGTTGACTGGCAGTCAGTCTCTCATCTGTGTACTTGCACACTTTTTCTCCCAAATTCAAAATTTTACAGTTCTAGTTTTCAAAAATATCCGTTCAGTTCTCTGTGGTGGCCATTTTCACATGAAAGGCACTAAGTGAAGCCACTGTTAGAGCTGTCTCAAAAGGGGAGAAGATTTTTTAATACCCAGTTTATAATCATTTGAACCTTGTGGCTAGAGGTTCTCAGGCAGTTTAGGATAAAGTTACAGTATTACATGATGGTGCTATGTCTGACTCTTCATGTCTCGTTTGAATTCCCCGTGGACAAAAAGGACTTTTACTAGACCTACATGCTCTTCAGCATTCACTCTAGCAAGTGTTTCTAGGTATATGCAGGCAGTTATCAGGATTTTCAAATGAATTTACCTCCTGTTTGTTTAATCTTCTATGTAATTTTAACCTGGAACCTGTGTCCACATCTTTTATACTAAAGTGTGTATTAGCACTTGAGGGGAAACTATGACAGTCATTGTTATGTTAGAAAATAAACCATATGAAGTCACTTCAGAATACGATATAGTTGGAAGAACAGAAGACAGGCTGTGTGGTGTTAGAATAAGATTTTTAAGCAGCACTGGTAATTAATAAAGATATGAAGTAAATTACTGCTTGTGAAAGACATGGAAGGGTGTAGCATCTGGAATTGTGAGAATACTGCCTACGTTCTGTTGAAGTAAACGTGGCCTGGATGGTCCTGTTTTTGCTGTAGATGACTTACAAGGCCCTCTAATTCAGAGTGACTATGAAGTTTACTTTGGGTTGTAAGCATCTTACAGTTAAATGTGCTATCTTAAGGCTATATATAAATTGTGATTTTTCAACCTCATTAACCTCTTGTGTGAGGCTAAAGCCAATTCTTAATCCAAAATCACTGCCAATCTGAAACCAGAATCCATTCAATAGTCTCATACTGTTTTCTGAAAAATATGTGGTCTTGTCAGGACAAGCAGGGGCTTCTGCAATACCCCACGAGTTAAACAGCGTCTTGGCTTTCCCACTGTGTGAAGGAGATTCCATGTCACCACGGGTAAAAGCTTTGACAACTCACTTAAGCCTGTTTCCTTCTCAGTGGTCCTGTTATGAGTCTGGTCAGTAAGCATGCAGAGTCATTGAAATGCTCTGGGTTGATGATGTTTCACAGGGAAAGGGCATAATTTCAGCTGTAAAGAGAGTAGCTGTATTTAACCGAAGAATTCTGCTGCGTTGCCAGTAAGTAGAAACAAAGATCGTTACAGCAGAAGGAGACATTATGGTCTTGAGAGACTGACAACATATTTCTTAATCTTGCACTCTGTAATTGTAGTTACTTAATGGATACAGGTTTGATGCTGTACTACCTAGAGTACTGTTTCCAGTCTTTCTGTTCTTCCTACACACTGGTCTACTGCGTTGCTCTTCTATTGCTAATCCCTCCTTCCAGCTCTTTGTGCTACTGGAATGAAATTTATATTGTGCCTTTCACTTACCTGTTTTGCAGACTTATCTCTTCTGACCAGATTACTTTTGACTTTAGAAAGGCGTAAAAATACCAGTTACTCAAAAACAATGCTGCAAGTAGGAGGTGTGCCTACAAACAGAGGTTTATTTTTTAAGAGATGTTTGACTTCAGAAAATAAATATTTTATGTAATAAGCTTTTGGCCGGACCACATGCGTTTAGAATCGAGCGCGCTGTGTGATATGCAGCTAACTTTAGTGTAACAGATTGCTTTGGAAGATGGTCTTTTATGGTCCGTTTTAGATCTTCTACCTTATTCTCAGCAAAGGTTGGGAGATGTTACTGCAGGTTTCTGTGAAATTTTGGTCAGAAAGGCTATCCATGGAGATACTTTAGCAATTTAGGCTCTCAGAAACTTCCTCCACATTGGAATGGATGGTTTTTTTTGAGTATGTCGGAAACTAACAAAAAATACTGGTTGTTGAAATGGCATTATTTCATGAAAATAGAAGGGCTCCAGTTGCATTGGGTTTGTTCTTGTGTAATTTGAACTGTACTTTAAAAAACCCACTAAATCCCACCATTCTTTATCTCTCAGTTGCTTTTATTTCCTGTTGTCGTTTCCCATTTTGTTTCTCAAACATTAAATAAATGTTTTAAAAGCTTACGGACTGACATACTTGATGTCATTTTTGAAATAAAACTTTTTACTGGGGTCTGTTAACAATCAAACTTCTGAAAGGCATTCTTGTCAAATTGCAGTATTAAAAATTTTGCTTAAAATTATAGATAGAAAATACTACCTCATGTAGTTGTTGCCAGATCTTCCTATTGCAAATTTCTGTGAAGTTAATGTAGATGTATCTACACTACACAGTAGAGGAGGGCTTCTGATAATACAATATGTTTAAATAGTACATGTTTTTTCTAAATATAGCTTTGTCTGAAGTTGAGTTCTGAGTGATATAAGTGGAATTTAATAACAGTAAAAAAAAAGGCTTCTGGAAAAACTGAGCAAACAACAGTTTATACTGCTGTATCTCATTTAGATTCTCTATTAACTCTTTCAATCACTTCAGAAAAAATACTTTATGTTATCTATCAACAGGGGACTATTTTTTTTCTTTTGAGTGCAAAGGCAATGTAAAATTTGAAAATCAAACCATAGCCATTAATCAGGATGCAGCCAATGTCACCAGTGTTTTTTAAATAAAGTAATACATAGTAGAAAAGATAGATAAGGTAGAAAGGTAGAATAAAATTCAGCTCCATCTTTTATAGTTTTGCAGCATCAAAAGTAACTAACACTTATCTGTTTATCAATAATTGCATTACTATGACTGTAATTTAAAATGGGACTTCAAGACAATTCACTCTCAGATATGTTTTCCTTCAAGTCAGTAGAGCAGAAACCATGGTGAATATCTTAAAAAACAGTGCTTCTAATTTCACTAGTACTTCAGGGTGTAAAATTTGGGATTTTCACAATTGTGATACAGTTAGGAGAATGAATTATCTTAATTATTTATTTATCAATGCAACAGTGATTTTTATAAGTGTAAACTGAAAAAAAGGGAACCCAGAACCTACTGATAGTGTCAGGCATTTGGAAAAACTTTGTGTGTTTAGTAAGGTCGGGTTTCTCTTGCTTTATATTACATTTCTCATAGTACGGTCAGTTTATCACTTTTGGCAGCAATTCTTATCCTAGTCAGATGTGGTATAGGGTCCTATAGAGTTTTATGCTTCTGCCTAAGATTTCCATTATGTTTATGCTGCTTCTAGATACTTTACTGTACATCTAAGCATGGTTTTCAATTACCATCTTTATGCTGTGACATCCAGGTGCTGAGAATTTATTTCTGTTCATGTCGAAGAAGCAGTCTTGGAAAATGTTTATCAGATGGTCTGTATTACAAATTTATATAACACCTACCAGCAGAAACAAGAATGTAGTCTCAAGAGCATGCAGGTATGAGACTTGCTAAAAGAAGGTTGAATGTGTTATTTTTCATCTCAGGCAATATCCCTCTGTGGAAAAGGGCTGTAGAAATTCATTGGGATTAAATACATGTGTGCTTTTCTATAGAAATTATTCTAAAAGCATATATGTTTCATTACCATGCTTTTTATTTTTGAGAGATTTAATTGATCATCTGTAATTCTGTAGCAGGACCACTGTATTTAACTGTTGGTTGTTAGCATCATATTAAATGCCATGGAATATTTTCATAAGAGTTGCAGTATGTATTGTAGCATGTAGTATATACATGTTAGACTCAGTTATTAATATTACTATTTTGGAAGCAATAAGAAATGGTTTATTTGTCTTACTTTTTTCAGTTAGATTTCATAGTGCAGTATTATTTTTAAAATACCTCAGCTAATCAGAATTGACCAGCAATCTAGAAGGCACATGAGTGAACACTGAATTTTGACAACACTTTGAAAATGGAGGATGAAAAATCACTGGTTTATATATACATCTATAAATACATGCATATACATATATACGTATGCATACACACTCCTCTTCGTGACTGACGTTGAATGCTGTAGCAAACGCTGTGCAGTGAAGCTTTATATGGTGCAAAGGAACAGGCTTTGTTCACAGTGTATACAGGAGTGATAATATTTCTTGAAGCAACCTCTGTGCTGCTAGTTTCAGTGACAAAGCCTGTGGGCTGCTATCTTCTACATACATACAGCTTACGGATAGCACTTTGGGGCACTGAGTAAGTAATAAACATAAATATATCATTTGGAGGGAGAAGAAGGTGACTGGAAACAATCGGCATGGATTTACCAAGGTTATACTGATTGCCTTCTATGATAAAACAGCTGGATGAGGCTGTGGATGAGGGAGAGCAGTAGATGTCATTTATCTTAACTTCAGCAACATATTTTGGACAATACGTCCAAATATTCTTGTGTCCAATTTAGAATGTTATGATCTAGATGGGTGGACAAATAAATGCATTAAAAATGGTTGGATGATTGGGCTTAGAGGGTAGTGATTAATGGGTTGTACTCTAGCAGGAGGTCAGTGACAAGGGGAGCACCACAGGGGTTTCTTCTGGGACTTGTCCTTTTTAATAGTTTCAGCAGTGACCTGGAGGAGGTGATGGAGTGCATGTTTATGAAGTTTGCAGATGACACCAAACTGTAGAGACCAGTCTTGAGGGCAGAAATATCATCCAGAATGACCTAGATAGGCTGTAAGAGTGGGCCAACAGGAATAAATGCAAAGTCCTGTACTTAAGAGGGAAGGATGCCCCTGCAGTGATACAGGTTGGGGGAGCAGCTCTGCAGGAGGGGCCCTGGGGGTCTTGGCAGACAGCAAGCTGAGCATGAGCCAGCCCTGTGCCCTGGCAGTGATGATGGCTAAGGGCATCCTTGGCTGTATGAACAGGAGCACAGTCAGTAGGTTGAGGGAAGAGATTATCCCCCTTACATACTATTCTTTAGGCCTCATCTAGAAAACCCCATCCAGTTTAGGCCCTTCAGTATGAGAAAGGCGTTGATAAACTGTGGAGAGTTTGGTGAAGGGCTACCATGATGGTCAGGGGGCTACAGCTTTTGTCCTAGAAGGAGAGGCTGAGGAAACTGGGTCTGTTAACCCCAGACAAGAGAAAGCTTTGGGAGCCAGGGGGATCTAATAACAGCCTTCCAGTACCCACAAAGAGGTTATTGAGATGATGGAGCCCCAGCAGTGAATGATGAGAGGATACAGAGACAATGAACATAAATTGAAATGAGAGTTTCAGACTGGATATAAGGAAAAACTTTTTCACCATGAGGTCAGTCAAGCAGTGGAATGGGTTGCCCAGAGCAAATGTGGAGTCCCCACATTTGGAGGATTTCAAGACCCAGCTGGATGAAGCTCTGAGCAACCTGGTCTAACCTAATAGTTGTCTCTACATTGAGCAGAAGGTGGGACTTGAGACCTCCTGAGCTTCCTTCCAAACTCAGTTATTCTTTGACTCTGTAATAACTGGTTGAAATATGCACAGCTGTACACAGCTGGAGAGGAATTCTACTTTATCATTCTTTCTCTGTGCTGGGGAGATGCTGCTTCTGAATCCTTCTGAGCTGTTGCTTAATATGTGAGCCTACTAAGCATGCCTTAACAAAGAGGTTAAATATGGTAGAGAATTAAAACCTGGAGCCGAGTTCTACACCACACTGCAAGTTCAATACAAATCCATGCCTTGGGCACAACCTTCAGCAACTTTCTCATGGGGGAGAAGAATTGAGCCCATCTTACCGTGAGGCCAAAGACCATCCTTCCTTCTAGTAAAGCTGGAGGAGCTGTCACCCAGTCTGTCCTCAGCTACTCCATCTGTCCTCAGGACACTGTAAAATGCCTGACATTGGGCCAAAGAGATAGGCTTTTAGAACAAGAGTCCCAAATTCATGTGCATGAAGGGCAACTGACACTGCAAGGAGCACTGTAAAGAGCTAAGGCTGCACTTTCAGCTCTGGGTATATGCTACCATGTTGTGATACGATCTTAGGGAGCTGGGTCAAAGAGCATGTCAGCTTTTAAGCCATTTCCTCTCTCTGTTTCGATACCTGAATTGCTCTCCTGATTTGTAAATTTTGACTTGTCCTTCTTTTTCAAAATATGCCTCTTTTAATAATGTTAAATATTTCTAAATTTAGAAATTCATATGTATCTTTTGACGGCTAGAAAAATGTAGCAAAAAATGCCCTTTTGCCAGTATAGAATGGAAAATGACAGCATGTTTGCATGTGGAATTACTGTGATGATACTAGAATTTAGTAATGTGTATAGAATTTGCTTTAGTTCAGATGTAGTTTCCTTAATTTTGTCAGTGTGTTATTTAACTCACAGCTTATCTTTTTTACAAGAAAAATACCACCTCATATGTATCTGGTTTGATATGCCACTTTGGAAGGCCTCTAGTGCCTGATCCAAAGCTCTCAGAAACCTCTGGAATTTATTTTTTTCATTGACTCCAGTGAACACAAGCTCAGCAATCCAGAATGAAGCACCTTCAGTTTTTCTTCTGTGGGAAGAAACAGAAAATATTTTTTGGACATCAATCAGGATAGTCTTCATTTTTTCTATCCAAGAAAATGAAAGTAGCAGAAAGCAACCTGGTCAGGTTACTCGGGCCAGTGCTGCCAAATTCGTAGCAGGCTTATGCTAGAGGATGGGAGTGGAACCGTGTTCAGATGACTCACCACAGACTCATCACAAACTCTGTAGGTGGTTGTCCAAGAACGCATCTGATCGGCTCTTTGGCAACACCAAGAGGCTGTTAAGCCCCATTTAGCATTTCTCCATGTGTCTGTGATGCGGTTAGAAAAAGCAGTGACCCCACCACAGTATCTATGTCATCTTTTCATCTTGTGTGAGTCAGCCATTTAGAAGAGAATGGAAAGTGTATAGAAATTTGTGGCAGTAAAAAAGGAGTTCTTTATTTTTTCCATATGTACAGACCTAGAGTACCTAAACATATGGGTATAGGGTCATGAGAGAATATGTGATATATTGTAACTTCCTAGGTAGTAGACGTGAAGCTGTTAATATTATGATTTGACCAACTGGGTTTTTTTCATTGCTTTTACTGAATTTACAGTAAAGCTTACATTATGCCAATTGCTTGTAGTTTGGTTTCGGTCTGATTTCCTTTGCTTAAGAGCTTTTCTGAATGAGTCAGTACAGTAGCACATATATGAAGTTGTAAAGAAGGAGCAATTTTCACCTTTTTATTGAACCTCTTTTTCTGTGTTGAATAGCAACAGTGATTTTCCATCACAGCATTACTGGTTCTGTGCAAGCTTCTAGGTGACAGTGTTTACCTAATTGAAAACATAATATTACATGTTCTTGCCTACTATCTATTTAATTCTTTGAGCCAGGAATATTGAGGATGAATTTCTCACATCTTAACTAATTGCATTAAAAGTTTGCCTTTTACAGTAGAAAGAGTGGTATTCTTAAAATTTCTTTTTATGCCATGTCTGTGAGCTACAACAGCAGAAACTCACCAAATCATACCTGCGGTTGCATTTTGAAGGAGTTACACACACTTAGGTAAGGCCTAACACTGCTCTTTGAGAGACTGTGATGACTGAAGGACCGGAATTTAAGGCAGTAAGAGGAAATAATTTCATTCCCAGCTTTGTCACAGACCTCTGTGTGCATAACACCGATAAAATTACTTATCTGTAGATCACTTTCCTGATCTGTAAAACATATAAAGCCCTTTGTAAGGCATATAAGTATTCTGGTGCAGAATTAAAGCCAGTTCTGGAATCTGCGTGGGGAAAGCCCTGCGAACTGCCATAGACTGATCAGCAGTTTTGGAGCTTGGAGCACACTCTATCAACACTCCCCAATGTGGTTTATGCCGTTCCATGCATGCTCATTCCCACTCAGAGTGGGGCTACATCTAGTTTTCATAGAAAGGCAGAGAGTATTACTTGCTTAGGTAAATAATCCCTCCAAAGGAACACTGTTGAGCATAGGCAGAACTTTGATGGTAACCAGCAAGGAAGACTTAAGAGTGGATGGAAGTACTGTCCATGCTATGGCAAGTGCCAGTCTGCTCTTTATCTGTATTTCCATAATGGTGTTTTTCTATGCTACGGAAGAAGAATTTAAAACATGATATTTCTAAGTCTTTGATAAATAAAAAACTTGTCAGACTGCCTGTCAAATACTGTATCAGGCAGAAGTAATTGTTTTTGTTGTGGGACTTTGCATCTTGGATTAGGAAGTGACAGTCTCTCCTGGCTGCACATGGTAAAAGCCAGTTATGTCCCAAGATGTTTATGGAGTCCTTGGATTTGAGGTCAGTAACTAGTTCTAAAAAGAAAACCATATTTGTGTTTAAAAAGAGACTGGATGGTATTTTGGTTTGCAGCCAGTGTATGATGTGTCCTTTCTAGTAATTTGAAGTAGAAATTAATGTAGCGTGATTATTTAGCGCATTAAACATTAAAAAAAAATTGTATTTGAGTTGGAAGTCTTTTTGATACTTCAAGACAACGACAGCAACAAACATATCTGTCTTGAAATGGATTAGGGTGGTGAGATTTCAACAGGGAAAAGTCAAAACACTTATCTCAGCAGAGAGTGCTCAGGATGTCTAGGAAAGCAGATGATAGAAAGAATGAGGAAAAAGGAACTGGAAAGGAATTCTTCCTTCTCACCAGCCAACCTCCATCCCTTCCCTTACTCTCCCAGCAGTCCAGCTCTCTGAATCTGCGATGGGGGAAAGCTGAGGTCTGTGGAAGAATGCCTGACTTCTGCATGCACTCGACCAGCTTGTCACAATTCTGCCGTTTCACCTGGCCAGCAGATGTCCCCAAGAAAGCCTGGCAGCACAGACTTCCATGTCACAGGCGGTGGAAGAGAAAACTCTTCTGGGTCTGCGTCAGTCCCTGAAAAAGAGATACTTGCTTTAAATGTGGGATCACACTTATGCAAGGATTTAGAATCAAGATGTTAACATCCTGTATTAATGTAAGGTAGCAGATTGCCAAGAAGAACTCTTAAGATGCCCTAGATACTTTTGACTGCCTGTGTGACTTGGCTTGTGAGCATTTCTAAGCAATAGATTGAACTGAAGGATCTCTAAAACGGGTGGGTCACCTGTGTGCAAAACTTCAAATCCTTCATATGACCAATTGCACAGGAGAGATTTAAGGAGGACTGCTATAATTTTTAGATTGTATTTCACCATTCTGTATGAAAAATGTTTCAGTGAAATCAGGAAAAAAGAACAAAATGCCAAAAATTCTGAATTTTGAAAATAAGAATTTAGTAGTTTACCTTCTGAAGTTTTTATTATTAAAAGTACACAGATATCTGATTTGGAAGATCCACAGATTTTACCTTCTGCTGGCAGGGCTAGCTACATAACTTTGAAAATTGGTCCAAGAATCCCCTTCTGTGTATCCTTACACAGCAATGCCCTGTACTTAATCTGAGATTACAAATAACACGTACTGAGTGTATGCAAAGGCTGGCTCAGGGCCTGTTGCAGAAATGGGGTATCTCAGAAGCCCATAAGGCTCACCTTGAAGTCAGCAGAAGCTCTGTATCTTTGGCCTTTTTTACTTCAATGAAAATGCTTTCCTTGTAGTTTTATGAATTTAGGAATTTATGCTTTTAATCCCGTCCGCTTACAGTTTAGAGGCAGGATGTATTGTAGTTGCAAAACTAAATTGATGAAGTCATGAAGCCGAATCTTTAGAGAAGTAGAGCTTTTGCAGTTTCACTAAGTTGCTTGCAAGAAAAATGTGCTTGTTATGAGTCTTAGGCGAAGTTTAAAAAATACACTGCAACATGCACCTTTTGGAAAAAGCTGTTCGGCAGAAGGAGAGGACAAGTGTTCTCCTTCCTTTTCAGTGTTTCCTGTGGGATGCAAAATGGGAAGAGAATCCTGCATAAACCTTTCTGTTAGACTTACTTATTGTAAAACACAGGTTTAGCTCAAAATTTAAATTTGGGTCATATTTGTCTATGTTTTATCCTTCTTTAAGCATTTGTGATGATTTATTCTGTGCTCCAATTTGCATCTGCTTTCAGATGGCAAAGGACGAACTTAGTATGGCATCTGGAGGTCCATTTGAAAAAGGAATGTCCTTACCAGTCTAATTACTGGTATAGTTTGTGGGACTAATTCATCCTCCTTTGTTGTTTAGTCCCAATACTAATAATACCTGTGTTATTGAACAGCTGAAGAGTTCACAGTTACTCAAGCAGTACGGGCTCCACTGACGGTTATAGTCTCGATATGTGTCTCGTACCATGTTACTTTACATTAACTTTCGAGGTGCTTTTGTAGGAGTTCCAGGGAGTTCCAGTATGGAACTTCTTGTACAGGGTGAAATGGGAGCTCTGGTAAATTATCTTTTGTCTTCCAGGGTTAGTTGGCTCTTTCAGTGCTTATGTTGGCACTGTTTGGTTATAAATGATTCCAAGTAGAAAATTTTGTCATTTTGCCTGAAAAAGTGAAGTTCATTTTAAGGTTAATTGAAGCCTATATATGGATTGATTGCTAAGGAAGATATTTCACCTACTGTAACATAAAACTATGTTCCAGTTTGTGTTTCATCTGAGTGCTGTGTACCAAGTCTCTCTTGTATTAATTAAGCTATACTACACTCTCATCAGATACATTTTTAATACAAAGAAATGAATAGAATGAAGGCTATTGAATATGGTAAAACCTCCAGTATGTATGCTAATGTTACAGAAGATTCAGAAACATTTTATTTTTAAGGAGTCTAACCTTAGTATTTGTACTTTCTTGAAAAAAGACTTTAATCTTGCTCTTATCTGATTTAAATGGCCACCTTTTGTCAGTATAATAGTTAATACAGTTGATGCCAATTTTTGTAATGTCTGACTTTATCACTTAGAACATTAAAGATTACGTCACAGTCTTGAAGAAGGGGCTGGGGTTTTTTGTTTGTTTCAGTGATAACATACTTTTGGTAAATAAGAACACTGTGGTCCGAAGAATTTTTTGCGAATGAGGATATATAATGTTGTTTCCATTATTTTTCAATTTGAAAAAAAATATATCTACTAAGTATCCAGGGGTTTTCCTTGTCCTAGTGGTAAACTTACTGTTTCATTTTAGGGACGTAACATTCTCCAGCTGTTTTATGTCTGAGAGTTTTCTGAAGCATTTCAAGATTTTAAGAGGTATTTTTACAACATCTTTTTCATCTTTAAGCATTGGAAGCTATGCCTGTCCCCTCCTTGTCGCCCTCCCGCCACACCTTTTCATACTCCAATCTGTGGTAAATTTGTCGGAGAGGAGACTAGGTTTTGTGGAATTTGAAATGCTGACAAGTCTGTCGACACTGGATGTGCGATTGTCCCTCGGAGCTTACATCCAAGTTTGTTGTAGCGAGCAGAGAATAGAATGTGGGAGAAGTTATTCTGAGTGTGTGTGCATGTGATTGCAGTTTCCAAGGAGACCACCTTCTTTGTCTGAACATGTCCAAAATGATTGCCTAATTGATCTCATCATGTGGGACACTCTGTCTGTCTTTCTGTCTGCTTCTCTTGTGCGTTCTTTCCTCCACGTTGTTAATCAAAAAGTAAAAAGTGAAAAGTTACGTTCTCAAAAAGAGCCAAACAAAGGCAGCAGCCTGCCCGAACGACGAGTTTGGACCGTCCTTTAGTTAAAACCAATTGCTCGTGTGTCACCAGTATGGATGTGAAACATGTTTTTGCCAGTATTTCTTCCCAATCTGTGCTATGAACTTGTGCATAGATGATGCTAAGTGTTTCTTTGAAAGAGACAGCTGTTAATGCTACTGCTGAATTTCCACTAATTATAAAATGAAAGGACCGGCTCTCTTTTCCTTCTCAAAGCTCAATAGTCTAGTTTCACTGATTAAAAAAACCAACAACAAAAAATCCCCCAAAACACAAAAAGCTCAGGGAGGGAGAAGATGTCAGTTAGCGACAGTGCTGAAAAGCAGGCTGATGTGCTTTTTTTGTTGCTTGTGGTTTTGTTGGGACTGATGATTTGCTAATGAAAGCCAAAGCTCTTTCAAATTTAGTCCCTCGACACTGGAACTGTGAATGAAGAGCTCAAGTTTAAAAACATTCTTGCTAAAGGGAGGAGAAGATTGCAGAAGGCAGTAAGAATAAGGTGCTGAGGCAAAACTGGAGGTCACTGAATACTGCTGTTCATATCACTCAGAAGCAGAGGAGACTTAGGCCGTACCTCACTTTCTTACTAAGGAAAGACTCCTATTAACTTCAGGACAAATTTAACCTAAACTATGGAAACAGAATATTATTGAGATAGAAACTGGAATGACATCACAATTCAGTATGTAAAAAAGCATATTAAAAACATATTATTGAATAAATTTAGTAACTACTGAAAAACATTTTTCTTAAAAATCCTCTCCCCCCCCTTTTTTTTTAAACAGTCCTTTTCCCTGCAAATGCAGTCCTTAAAAAAAGATGAACATCAGTTGCGTAGCATGGTTTTGTTTGTTTATTTGTAATAAGTGTCTGTAATCTGTGTAAAACTGGGGAGAGGGCATAGTCTGTGTCAGTTTATCTACAATGTGTCACACTGGGGGTAAATACCAGCTGGTACATGAAAAAGGTCCAGGCAAATGTAAGCCAACAGAAGTAAGCATGGACAGCTTGAGGAGCAGAGTCTGAGAAAATAAGTGGAGTTTGCAGCAGCCACAGCTCTCAACTTTCCTGGTGGCATTTGTTGGATAGAATATGATTAATCTGTCTCTTCAAGAAAAGATCTCAATGATTGTTAGAAGCCAGTCCCTCCCTGCCTTTACTATAAACTGGAAAGAAGAAAATAGTTTCACAGGCCTTTGATCTTGCCAACTCTTACTCCTGCCTCACTTTACTCATACGAGCCGTCCTATTGAGCTGCTGGGTACAATTAAACATGAATGAGCATCCTCAGAGTCTTTGCAATTATACATGACCTTAGCATATGAGGATTTCAAAGCAGTAATTTGCAGGGTTTACAAGTCTTTTCGACAGATAATATTTTCTCTGTGTTTCATAAAGATGAAAATTTAGGCAATAAGCAGCTTGAGG
The DNA here is from genome assembly GCF_965183815.1 of Platalea leucorodia. Classification (NCBI taxonomy): domain Eukaryota; kingdom Metazoa; phylum Chordata; class Aves; order Pelecaniformes; family Threskiornithidae; genus Platalea; species Platalea leucorodia. Next base: position 49,097,068 of record NC_138826.1, on the reverse strand, counting down.
ACAACTTAAAGTACTGAGAAGTCCAGGGCAGAGCATACATAGTTCAATAGCCTGAGACCATTAGGTGGGACAGAGCAGGATGCTGTAAACCTGGGTGAAACACCAGTCGTGGTTAGCACCTGGCTTAATTTAGAGTGGCCTGTTTACAGAGTGTTGCGCCAATAGGAAAATACAGTACTGTGGCTGCGAGTCCTAAATGTCTGTCACAAGCTCTGTGCTCCTCCCTCTACAATTCTGGGAAGATTCCTGACCTGTATTTAATTAAAGCATGATAAACGGTGCATTTGAAAAAATAAGTCTCTCTTCCCCTTTCTGTCTCTCCCCTCAATTTCTGGCCAAAGTCTGAGGCCACTTCGTATCTCTTCTGTTCTGCAAGAGTGATATGAAGAAGAGCTAGCAGGACTCATGACCTTTTAATCTGAGCGTCTGATGTTTTAGCTAAGAGGGAGATCAAATTTGTAGCTATGCTGGATTTTTTAAAAATGATTCCTGTTTGAACCTACTTGGGTTTTGTGCAAACGTGGTACTGGTGAACATAGTTAATCTTATAAAGGCTGAGCCGTGAGGCAACACTTTAGGTAGTTTTCCAGAGAGGCCTGTTCCCTCTGGGAATCTGACAGCATGCAGCACAGTGGGAATAAGGAGAGTGCCTGCAGAGGAGCAGAGGTGCTGCTCCCTCCCGAGAGTGAAGCAAAGAAGTAGCTCTCACATCCAGTGCATGCACCTGCACCTACCTGACCTGAATGAACGGGCCTCCCAAATGACGTGTGCCTGTATTTGGGATATGGCATGTTCGGCGTGCTGCACAAACAGAACTGCTTTTATTTGACATTATGGTAATTAAATAAACATTTAAAATAGACTTTTCTGACTCACTTGATAAAATAAGTCTTTCTGAGCAAAAGGTTGAGGTCTGACAATTGGCTTTTAGAGTACATTTGAAGAAATCCGGTTTCTCTATTTAATCTGTATGAGATTCAACTGTTTTTGAAATATGTAGATAATGTGTCAGTGTATTATACAGACCACTAAGTCAGAAGTCACAGCACTGCATTGGCACAAGCCCTGTCGCTTGTGCACAAAAATACTGAGCTCTCCAAGCATACCTGCCTGACTTCTGCCCTTGTTTAGCAGCTGCCAGGACAGGCTTAAACTTTTCTTCTGTACCCTTGCCCCCCAGTCATGATCCTCCCTTTTCTTAGCTCCTCTTGCAGCAAACTACCAAAAGATGTTGGACAGGGTCAAGCTCTCAAAGAGTGCTTGTGACTCATAGAAAATGTATTTATTCAACCAGCGTCCCAAATGAAAAATCTTTAGTTAATCTACCTCCTGGTGTTTCTATGCTTTCTGTCTTTTAGATTCTTCAGTATAATATTCTGTGCCAAACTTTGGCAGACCCAGTCCAGCAAAGCCTTTTTGTGTGAGTGGTTATTAAACTGAAGTTAATGAGAAAAATAATGTAAGAAAGAGCTTTCAGCCTAAGGCAAATTATTTTTTTATCACTATATTTTTAAGTTAGGTACATTCTGTAGGACTTTGACAAATAAAATTCATTTTCGGAACCTATTTAAACTAAAGAAAAGATCACAAGAGCTCCTCTTTTTTCGACTTATACATAGCTAATATATATATTTTGTATTTGGCACATACTTAACCTTTTCAGAACATGATTTCCACTGTGATGATAATCAAAAAGAGTCAACATATTTTTTCAGTATTAGGAAATATTTTTGGATTTGATTAGAACAAGAGAACAATTTACCACAGTATCAGGCAAGTCAGGAAATCAAAGCATTGACTTTTTACACGGTCTGATGTCTTCCAGAAATACAGCAAGCTGTGCACAAGCACATAACAAACACAAAACAGGAAGGCACAAACGGGATTGTCATTCTTCCTCGTACACTGGAAGTAAGAAAGTTTTTGGAGAGATAGATCTGAATTAGGTAACTGATGCATTTTTTTGTGTTTTAACATTTGATCTCCCCTGTCTGTGTACATAATTCTTTCTGTAACTGATTTCACAGGTCTTTTCTGGCGTTTTCCTTTTTTCCATAACAGTGAAGGCTATTCAGTTTAAATATGTGGTCCTAAGGGTATGTGGAGCTGAGAGAACATAGCAAATACGTTAGTCATTTTACTCAATTTGAGTATTTTGTCAAATTTTTCTCCCTCACCCACTATCTTGTGTAGAACATTGCTACTTTCTTGCATTTGAATGTCAAAGGACTGCATTTTCTGACTCAGACAATCTCAGATAGATGCATTCAGACCTTTTTGGTCCTGAGAGTGTAAGTGCTAGGGGCAGGACATTTTGATCAACCACGCTACTCAGACACAGACAAGAATCAGTACATTAAGGCAGCCTTTTCTCACTCTCTGTTCTTAGTACGTAAACTTTTCCAGTCTTAGAATGGAGCCTAAGGGTAACTTTTGCAAAATCAGAGCTGTGTAAACTTTTCATAACCATAGAAGAATTTGATTAGCCTTGCAGAGTATTAGGAGCCAGAGAAGTGTTTTCTGATACCTGCTTGGAGTGAGTATTAGCACTGTATGATCTTCTGCTCATCTAACAGAAAACCACCATCCCTGACAGTGTTGATGATAAATTAATTAATTATATCACTTCCGGCATCACTTGTTAGATTGCCTTGGAAAATCAGGTGTGAGAGTAATACTACTTTGTAGACATTTAGAAAGTTAAAATGAAAATTTAATCCTCAAAATCCTTCCTTCTGCATTTCCCTTATGTTTTTCTAATTTAACCATTTCTAAAGAAACATGGAAACAAAAGCATTCATAATGTTATGTGTATTCTGTTATGTTACTAGAATGCAGTCTAATGTTCAGAAGCAGAACTTCCCATCTTAGTTCAGTGGAGATATCAGAGCTATTTCTATATTTGTCATACAGATAACTAGAGCCATTATTTTACTGTAGGTAGTGTACAAAGGGAAGAAAAGATGATCACTACTTTAAAACTCTTACATCTTTTTTTTCCTCTAGTACTTGTCGAAGTTTTGTGATCGATATGATGCTTATGGTAAATTCACGTGATATTGCCTGGTGATCATGATTTTGACTGAATCTTCCGCTTATGCGTGTAGAAGAAACTAATTGGGTTTGTCTGACTAGCTCACTCTGTCCTTTGTGGAAGTAGATGGTATGGGCATGGAGATGGTAGAAATTAATTAAGAAATGTAAGTTGGAGATGTCTAGCACCACCGCAACCGAGTCTGTCGTCAGCTGCTGCCAACAGATCTTTGCAGGTTATCTATTTAAGGGCAGCTGTCCTTTGCTTTGTATCCCAGAGTCTTGGTTCCCAGTTGTATATCTTGCAAGCTTACTGCTTGTCATGACCATAATCCTGGCAGACCCTGCTTTCCTTCTGTATGCCCTACCCTGGGTGTACAAGTGGAGAGGGAGCTGCAGAGCACATCAGCGGTGTTCCTCAGGCTTGAACGATCAGGAAACTAGGGCTGTCCCTCAATATGCACAGAGTGTATGAGACTGACCAACTACATCTAGGAAAGTCGCCTACGTTTTTCAGTCTCAGCACTGCTGCTTTTTGGCAGCTAAGGGCTCTTGGAGGATAACTCTTCCTCTGAGTATCATCAGGCTTCCTTTGTTCCAAAGTTAAGACCTTCACTGTCAGGAGAAGGAAGCATTTATTTCCTGAGCCACAGTAAGGGGATCATCTATTTTTCTTAGTAGTTCTGGAATGACAGTTTATTCTCATGTGTGGGCATGTAATGTCCTCATGGACATATGTACACACCTTTGGACAATATCCATAAACCATTATTGGTCATGGACCTTTGACTGTGTAGCTGGTTCATCAATACATGATCTCTGGAAGACCTTTCATCATCTCTTCTAGTAACTCAAAGCTACTCTTAACAAGACACGCATGCGCGCGCACACATATATCTCTGCCAGTGAGCTATTTCATTTTTCCCCCCCTCGCATATGTGGAATTTCTCCCCAAAATTATTTTGGCGCAATGCCCAGGAGTCCACAACAGTCAATGGTTCAGTGGCATGTTTAAGATCCTCATGAAACAAGTCTTTATGCTGTTGGAAAGGAGAAAGTCACAGTTTTTGGGACACATGGCACTTGTTACTAGAAGTCTCTAGAGAAACAGTCTTAAAATCATGAGTTTTGCACATTAAAAGAAGCTAAACTGGGTTCTAGTTAGTGATTTTTTAATATATTATTTCTATTTTTTCTTTCACCTCTGAGGATTTTAGAGGCGGATATACCATATTATAGGAAAACAGACAGAAAAAATAACAATGTTCATGATATTTTCATTGTATATGCAGAATATATAATGATGTGGTGTGTGGCGCTAACGTTTTATCGGCATTCATTTCTGATGATCTTTATTGCTCTTGGCTTTACAGTTCAGGGGTCTTGTGGTTAGCAGGGTAACAGAGATAAAGCTGCTATACCACAGCATTTCCATTCTTTGTAACTTCTGCAGTATATTTGCAGTGTGCGGATAGAATTTACTGTATAAATTACATCTCTTCCATCTTTAAGCACAAAGAGCAATGAAAAAGATTTATTTATAAACTGGATTATAAATAGCACATTTTTCAGGAAGGAAGCTTTTTTACCCACTTAATTGGAAGTAAAGGGATAAAAATTAATAATTGAAATGTGGATGACAATCCAATGCAGATGGTGATTGTTTTCCTAAATGCCTTAACTAAGAAGTCAATTGTATGTGGAGTTTTATACTAACAAGGCAGGAATGAGAAAGCTTTTCTTGTAAGTGTCTGTGTCTTGTAGCAGCTTTTCTTCCTCGCTACACGGCAGAGGATTTTGGCCCATGGAACTCATTTTAGAAATGCACTGAAAACTATCCCAGACTTTTAATGGACGGTAAAACACTCTGATATCTCTACCTTCAAATTACAATCATATGGCACAAGGGCTGCACAAGGGTGACGTATATGAAGGGAACTGCCACTAGAAAAGTAACAATCTTGTCATTTTATTATATTTAGTGAACTCTGCCTGTAGTGAAATCATCCTGTATTAAATCCTGTATTAAACTAGGAAGGCCATGAAACGAACTTTTATAGAATTACAGAATCATAGAGTCGTTACGGTTGGAAAAGACCCTTAAGATCATCGAGTCCAATGTTTTCATTAAAGACAATGTGAAACAATGTTTTCCCCCATCCTCAGGTGTCTGCGTTTTAAAACTGGGGAGAAAAACCCAAGAAGTGTAAATGAAGTAGAGACACTCATGCAGTGACATTTAAGAAGTGGCTGCTCAAGTCAAATATTAGAATACAAATATTGTGATAAAACCACTAGAGCAGATATGCTCTGCCAGATGAACTTCAATACCTTTTGTTCCCTATATGAATTATTTTATAAGAGGCAATTTCAGAGGAGTAAACATGAAGACTTTGTCTCTTCTCATAAGAGTACATAATCTTTTTTTTTTTTTTTTCCCCAAGACCCCAGGAATACTTGTACTATCTAAATTTTCTTGTGCTTTCTTACTGTTGGCCTGAACAGAAATTTCATATAACTTCTGAATAACCCACAATGCATCAAATGTTTTTGGCATTTGATGGTGTCTTTTACAAAACATTTTAAATGTTAGAAGTGTTTCAGTTGTGAGCTTTCTCCTCCAAGTCAAAACAAATTTCAGTAAGTTCCAGTGAAAGTCTGTTAAATACATTAATGCATGTTACTTAAATATAGTGCAGGTATTTGTTGTGGCTGCTTATGAAAACTGAAACAGAAGTCACAGATTAATACAAATCCTTGAATTCTGCTTTATGATGTCTGAAAAAACAATATTTTTTGTATTAAATGAATAAATACAAAGAAATGTGTGGCCAAGAAGGCTGCTGTTGTATTTAATACAGTATTCTCCATTGCATCAGGCAATCCAGAAGTTGTCCTTGGAGGATTTTACAAAACTTGTAAATAATTTTGTGCCACTACAAAAATAGTTTGTGTAGCATGTAGATGTATGCTCATCTGATAGTAATGGCTATACCCTTGACACTTTAGCTCACCAACGGCTCAGTTTCTCAGTTTTTTTCCACTGGTGTGTTTAGTCCCACATGATCTGCCCTCATTTACATTACAGCTTTCTGAAATCTGACAGCATTTGTATGCTAAGGCCAAGAAACCTTGAGCTAAGTATCTACAGTATTCAAAACCTGGAGCTAGAGCAAGATTTGCAAAACAGATCAACACCCAGAAGATCAGTGCTTTTAAAAATTTGGCCACGCTGTTTCATGTGTGTGTGAGAGCTGGGTGCTTCTGCAAAGCAGGCCTTGACTAAGAAAGATGATCTCCTTCAAAAAATGTGACCCTAAAGGGCTTGGCAGTATCTATTCCACTTATAGCATAGAGCTCCAAATTCTTGAGTTGTCTGTTCTTGTGTTGGGAAGCAGCCCCTCCTACCCAAGGGAGCGTGGCCTGACAAAAAGAGCATTGAGATAATAAAAATAAAAGTGCATTCCATGATCCAAAAAAGGACAGATAGAAATATTTCTAGCATAAATTAATGCTGGTTTTTGCTGGAAGAAATTATGCTGGAGAAGAATGTTAGACATTTACCTCGTTTGTGTTGCTTTCTCTCATCTGTTTTAGACCAAAGAATGAAGTTCACAAGTACCATGAGATAGATATGTATGGAATATAGGGCTATTATAATGCCTTGAGATTGAACCTGTAATTCACTAATAGCATAGAATGAAATCGTATTTGCCCTGTGACACACTTACTGTAATATTCTTATATGAGGTAAAGCTAACCATCCTTGTTTCTCTCAGATCAATACCATGAGCCTACCAACACAAAGGATACCACTGTGCATGAATGAAGGTAGAATATTGGGGCGGTTTATTCTAAACACTTACTTTCACAGTGAACAGAATTAATTTTTCTTCCTGTAGGCTTTCACTATTAAACTATTGTTATCTGGGTATCTGATAGGCAGCCTAGGTAAGTGGGAGAGACTACATCTGGAAAACTCTTACCAGCATGCATAGACCTGATATCCATATGCAGCAATTTCAGATACATAAACAGAGAGTCTGGTCCAAAGCCCATTTTGATGTTCCTGAAGCACAACTTTGAATTGTCTCATAATTCCCTGTATTTTTTATGTTTGTGCTAGAAATGAAAACATGACAAAATGTAAATGTAGTAGTATGAAATCAACCTATAAAAAGCAGAATGGATAGTTAAATAATCAGGCCTCAGAGAGAAAGCAATGCTGTGTTGCTATTATGTTACACAAAAAATAAGCAAAGAAAGGATGAATAAACTTTCTAGAACAGAAAGTTGTTGAAGAGGATATGTTCACATCAATGTAGAATGATTTTTGAGACTACTGTAGTTTTTGAGAGTACTGGAGTATTTAACATAGAAGATCTCTGATCATTCCTGTAGGTCTCAGTCTAGCTAATGCCTTCTTAAAAATGTTCTTAGAGCAGTATACAGAAATACTAATTTAAAAGGCAGGTAGAAGAAGTCAGCAGTTAAAACCATCCAGAAGATTGTGTACAGCAAGAGCATACCATTGTTGTAGTTTCTCAAATAAAGGAAATATGTAGGTAGGTTCATTTTGGAATACATAAGGCTATGAATGTCTGCAAGTCTGCATGTAAAACAATCAAGAAGATTGTCTGGAGCATGAGCATATTATTGTGCTAGCTTTTCCCAGTGATAGCACTAACTAAATAAATTAATTCTTGGAATAAGGAAGGGTGTAATTCCATGTGTTTACTCTGGGATTCAATTTGAGACAGTATGTGAATTCTTCTTCTTTCCTTCTGATTCAGCTGATTCTAGCGTAGTGTGCCACAACCTCAGAGAAAGTAACTTAAATTTATTCTACATTATCATCTGTGAGCGAACAGCCTAAAAATGAAAATGCTTCTCTTAAATGTGAGATTAATTTACAGTATTTTGTTAATGGCCATCTCTGTCAGGGAAATGAGGCATATCAAATGCGCGCTCCCTCCCCCCTCTCCCATCATGACATCTACAGTACACTGTGACAAACTGTAAGCTCACAATGTTGTGGAACAACCTAGGTGATTTACCGCAGCCTAAAGCAGGCGTGGGAAATGCCTCCCACTTCACGGGCATGCTACAGACTGCCTCAGTGCAGAACAATTGATGTAATTGTATTGCTTGGCTGTTCAATTCAGCATTTGGAGACTTCCTAATGATCCATTCCAAATGTTTTGGCCAGGCAACCCTTTTGTACAACTAGGTGTATAACCCTGCGTTGCTTCCCATTTTGTGGTATTACAGATAGTATTCTTGTTACGCTGGTTTTGACTGTTTCTAAAAATAAGAGGGAGCAGTCTTTTACCTCGTTCATGAACTTACTTATGGGAATATTAGAGGAAGTATCTGAACACAAGAAAGCATCTTAAATTAACAGAATGACTAATTAGAAAGACTCGTCTCCCTAGTCACACATATGTGAGTCTCATGCTAATTGTGCAAATCTCTTAACGTTTACCCATAAGTTCCTAAAGCTCTGATCTATAATTCATGACAACAACCTGATTTACAGCAAAGACCAGAAATTAAGAAGATGGATCCTACTTTCATCGAAGGCAACAGCAAAACTTGAACTGACTTCGCTGTAGTAGGACAACACACTATTCCGCAAGATCCATCAGTATGTTCAGCAAAACCATTTTTCATATCTTCTCTCCCAACATCATGTGATTCAAGTAGTGAACTGTAGCAGTGGTGGCACCAGTGTAATATTAATAGTTAAATACATTTTGGTAAGTTATTGTAATAGGTCTGGGGCCTGCATGGATCCTAGGTCCAGCACTCACAAGCCTACACTGCATTACCATTCCCAAAATTGACCTTTGGGTTGACTAATTAAGGATGCTTGGGTTATATTTGGAGCGGAAGAAAGTATAGTCAAGAAGAAGATCCTTTAGATCTTTTGTGATCTGATTGAAGTGGCATAAGATTTCTGTGCTGCTCTCCATGCTGCTGTGTTGAAAATAAGAAAATGAGCTGTAAAATTGTTCTGGGGAGATGCATCAATTTGTTTTTCCAAAGAATTGTATCGCCCCCTTTGCCTTACAGAATAAGGACAAACAGCCCAAGGGAAACACTGTGTATAATACTATGAAGAATAAACATAGTCTTAGAAAAATATTAGTAAATGTAACTGTGAAGAGCGTTTCCTGGAAATTAATACACTAAACTAAAAATTGACCAATTTATTTTTTCTTCAGAGAAAATACTGACTATGACACAGCAAAAGCCATAGGAATTGCATCAAATGCAAAACAAAATGAAGTCCAAACGAGACTTTTCACTAAAATGTGTTAGAACTATCAAAGGTTTAAATTTTAATGATCTGATCAGGACTGTTAACATGAATTTTTTTCCCCCTGAGTTTTATTGTTTAAATCCATGGGAAATTATTGCCTTTAAGTCAGCTGCACCTGATAAACATCTATTTTTTATGTCTAGATCCATGGTTTTATGTCTATAAGCATGTGTGACTTGATCTGACAGAACTTCACTGACATTGCTTGCTCCAGAACACCTGCACATCCCAAATCCTGTAGCTAAAGCCTTCCGTGGCACTCATCCTGAAGGAATACCTTCTCTCACTATCCTTTTTAAATTAGTCATTTCTTATACTTCTATCCGTTGTTTGTTTATAGTATCCTGAGAAACATAATGTCAATATGAGTTGTCCCTTTTATGCAAAAGATTTGCATCTTTTCATGTAAATCTTAAGAAATATTTATCAAATGTATACAATTTTATATGGGGAGGTGACCACTCTCCAGGATGAATTCGTACAAACAACCTACAGTTTTTAGACTGGGAAATGAAACTAAACCATGTTAGTGCTAACAACCCAACCAAAAGTATTCTCTCCAAATTCTGGGCAATTTCTAGGGCTGAGCTTGGATGAAATCCTCTCTGTGGTCCTTGTTTCTTTATATTGTTCTTTACACCTTGTCTCAACAAGCCCATCTGCACAGATTTAGATGCAGAATTCAAATCTTACTTATTGTAAGCAGAAATATCAGAATATTACTTCTTGCTTTCAGAGATGTATCATTTGAGCTTTTATCCTCGAACAAAATACTGTGTTGAGAGCAAGATTTGCTCTTTCTGTCCCAATGTGGGGTAATGCTCCTCTGTTCAAATAATGATGAGTTAAACTAAAACTGAACAGTGCATGAGAAAATTAGCCAGCTCATAGCAACACAAGAACAGGGATATTTTCTCACATTATCTAATCAGACATACTTAAATTGTCTAGCAGTGATAACTTTCTTTGTAAAGAAAGGATACTTCCATACCTGCAGCTCAGAAAATTCTAAAAGGAAATGTCAGTGCATACCTACCATGTGTTATGTATTACCTTAATGGTGTAAGAAAGGCAAGGTGGTAAAATACAGAGACGGAGGTGGGAAAGTAGGTGGTTTAAAAGCAAGTTTGTGCATAATCTGTCCTGGTTCTGATTATACTAAGGTACAAAAACCTAGTAATCAGAAAATATATAATAAGGGCTAAATTCTGCCTGACTGTTTTATGGAAAATATAGAGAAGCTTACTGCCATTTATGTGAAATCTGCCTTGGCAGTAGAGGTCACACAGCATTCTCCACCTTACTGATATGGATTGTGATTGCCTAAAAGAGGTTAAAGACTCTATAGCCATAGGGTGGTTGTGGTCAGAAGGGACCTTTGAAGATCATCTAGTCCGACCCCCCTGCCATGGGCAGGGTCATCTTCTGCTAAACCAGGTTGCTCAAAGCCCCATCCAACCTGACCTTGAAGTCTTCCAGGGACGGGGCAACTTCTCTGGGCAACCTGTTCCAGTGCCTTACCACCCTCATTGTAAAAAAAATTCTTCCTTATGTCCAATCTAAATCTACCCTCTTTTAGTTTAAAACTGTTGCCCCTTGTCCTTTCACTACTGGCCCTGGCAGAAAGTCTCTTTCTGTCTTTCATATAAGCTCCCTTTATATATTGAAAGGCCACAGTGAGGTCTCCCCGGAGCCTTCTCTTCTCCGGGCTGAACAACCCCAACTCTCTCAGCCTTTCTTCAGAGGAGAGGTGTTCCAGCCCTCCGACCACTTTCATGGCCCTCCTCTGGACCTGCTCGAGCAGGTCCATATCTTTCTTGTACTGGGGACCCCAGAACTGGACATACTACTCCACAGAAGTACAGGCACATCAGGGCTGGCAGCCCCTGAAGATGTTGAGCTGCGTGTGTGCTCCTCCTGCTTCAGAAAATCTGAAGAAGCTCTCCCACTTGGCAGTACAGTTTGTAGGTCAACCTCTCCAGGTCCGTACTGTGAGCATTTAACAAATGGGGGTTTAACTGGTATATCTGGTTACATGGGAACATCATTTCAGCTCTAAGTCTGTGACAGCAGGGCCAGCTGGAGTCGGGATCCGTTGTGGGTGGTACGGCTATCTGTGCACTGAGAGACCATTTCAGGCTGGAGTCAGTGTCGATGAACAGGCTTGGAAAATGGAAGCAGCATCATCCCCATTTTAGATCTTAGGAGCAGTTATCTCGTTTTTCAAGGATCGTGCACTCGGTCTGAATCAAGGCCAGGAAATGAATTAAGGTCTTAAGGCCTGTTCAGCTGTCTTTAACCAAGAAATGGTAGTATTGTTGTAGCTGTGAAGCCAGGAAAAGAGCTTACATGCCAAAAAGCTTGTGGTTTTGGTTTCTTCCCGTTAACTGTTTGGTATATTAGTCCCAATCAGTCTTGCCTTGCCTTGCCAATGATAAACTTCTTCGTTCTCCAGAAATGATCTTTTTCAAGCCTCTGTGCTTCAGTGTTTCTAATATGAAGTGCTTTTCAGGAAAGCAGAAATCGATGCTGGTCTAATGATTCTGTGCCCTGTTTCAGCCTTGGGAGATCACTGCACTAGGGAGCTGGCTGAAGCAAACCTTGTGCCATTTTCATATAGCTATGGGTGTAAAAATCTGTGCTGCTTTCATGATAAAAAAAGGCAACTGCCTGCTAGAAATAGAAAACCACTGGCCAAGAATTTCAGGACAGCAGATCCAAAAGGTAGGCTTTCTGAGCACGTTCTTAAGCTTACAGGTAAGTAAGCTCACCTTCTACATGAGTGTCCTTTTGCAAGTGCTGCATTTTTGCTTTTGTCTCATCTGTGGCCGCCTTAGCTTGCTGAGGTTTTAACAGCATTCAAAGCATTCCAATTAATACCTTTTTGTATTATCTCTAGTCTCTGGTGTTGATGATTTCCCCATCTGATATGAAACAATTTATTTAAAGAACCCTTGGACTGAAAAGGCTATTTAGTCTGGATTCACAGTTAAATTGACTGAAACACCTACTCAAGTATTCTTCTTTTAGAATGGCAAATGGGATCACTGAAAAAATCTGCTGTTTCCAAAAATGCTATGAAACTTTTTTTCTCCTCTCTTGAGCTTTATGTAAGACGTGACATGTGTGAAGTGTCGTGTAAGTTATACTCCTCTGGCTGGGTGTTCTTAGCATCCACTGTGGGTGCACACGTCTATCTTATCACCATTCATGAAAGCCTAAATGGATGTGTCATATCTATCTTTGCCAGCAGTAAGAATTTTCAGTGCTTTTTAAAAAGAACAATGACAGGGAAAATAGAGTGAAGAGACTTGTGTTGTTTACAACTACCAAATTAGCAGTTTTAGTTGTAATTATCTGGCTGATGGAGCTGTTAAATGTAGCAGACCTTTTGGAAAATATATTGTATGCTACAGTTTATAGTAAACTATAATATGAATAAATAGCTGGAGGTTATGTGAGCTTAAAACCAGTAGGCTGTATGTTACATTAACTGAGCAGTACCCTGAACCAAGGAAGACTAAGGCAGGCTTTTCTGTATCTGATTTGATTGTTTGGGATAGACAGGGTCTGTGTATTTACGATAGGCATTTAACAAATGTGTGAGACATCATAGAGCCCTGTGTACCAGGGCAATATCATAGCTAGAGACTAGAGCTGGGAGCTCAGCTTTCAGTTATGTACATGTTTTGCCTCCTTTAATATTTTGAGTTTAACAGGATAAGATGGGAGTTTCAGAGAAGTTACACACTTTTAAAACCCATCTGACCCTTTAAGTTCTTGAACTTTAGCAGGAAAAGATTGAAAAAAAACCCCCTGTTCTTTTTCACGTTGCAACAAGTCCGTAAAATCTAAGTCTGTGCATTTTAACGTGCACTTTAAATGTAAACTTCTTTTAATCCATAGCATAAATTTGCTGCATTACGTTAAATCTAAAAGAGACCTTTTACACACCTTTATAATTCTGCAATACTATCTGCTAGTTGTTTCTAAGCTAGAATATTGGTAATTTGGCTTCATTCTTAATTTCATCACATGGCAGAGTATTACTGACCCTCTGCAATACTAACACCTTTAGCGAGCATTGATCTGAAAAAGGCAAAGGAAGATAGTCAGTGTCTCTTCTCATATTTGCCTTTCTACATGCTTTAGCCAGTCAATGACTATAAACACTGCAAATCCAGACAAATGAGAATCAATACTAATGCCACTGAAAAAGTATTTAAAAACAAAATAAAGTTAGAAGATACAAAATTTATGCAGAAGTGCAATGAAGAGGTGAATATCAGTGAGTTTTCATTAAATACCTGCTTTTGTTTAACCATTTGTAATTTCAGCATAGTAAAATTTCTTTTTGGGAAGCATTGTTGCTTTATAACAGAAGACGAAGGATAGAAAACTTTAGTCTCTACATGTTAAATGTCCTGTCTCTTGAGGTCATCAAGGATCCTCTTGTAATAACTGTAGAGGCAGAGAAGGCTGCCTGTCACCTCAGAAGACAACTCCTATCGCCTTGCCGTGTTCTGCTGGCTGCACAGGCAGCCCAAAAAGCAGGTCACACTTGGTACCTAACACAGGCAGCTGCAATTCGTGGGATGAATTCCAGCCTAAATACCCTGTAGGTTGCTACAGGCCCAAATCTCCCAAATGTCCAAGCGAGTTGAGGATACGTATCTCCTTTCTTAAAGAGCATGGCATAATGGCAGATTTTTAGTTCATCACTAGGAATTCCTCACAGATACGTTACTTTTTGGGGGGGGATATTTTTTGCATCTGTCACTGCATATAAATCAGTTATTCTGAAGTGATTCCACATGTGGCTAAACTCCATTTTAAACCTCCTAGTGTATGCTTATGTAGCAGTTTGGTCCAGAAGGGACTTCCCCCTTCCTGTTCAAGTTCAGTAGCCTCTTACAAGGGCTATGCCTTACCTTTTGCTATTAGGTGACAGAAATGCAAACTTCTCTTTTTGTGCTCTCTTTTAAGCTATTCTGAGCGCTAGTTGCCTCTGCATTTTTTATGAACACGGGGGAATGTTTATGAAATGGTTGTATATCATATGCGCTTTAATGGAAACTTGAGACAAATCTTCTCAACTTTCCTTAACACTGTGTCCTTAAAGGCCAGATGTTGAAAAGGTTTCAAAAATGTATCTGCCATGCTCAGAATCTAAGAGCTTGCACACAATCAATTTTATACACACGAGTAGTTTGCTGAATGCAAAGAGACTAATGGCAGCTGCTTGTAGGACTAGTGCTCTGGCCTGGATTCTTTCTGCTTTAGGGAGATTAGATTTGGGGACTAAATTAAAGTACCAGATTAGGAGTTTGCTCAGACTAGGCTTCCAGCACAGTCAGTCAATGATCTGAATGCTCATCAGGAGGTGCCCCTTTTTCTTCATTGCTTACATACGCAGCTTCAGAAAATTAGATGTCTGGATACCTGAATTTAGGTGGGATAAATTAGATACCTGAATTTACCTGACAGTGTTAAGATGAAAATGATACGGCTTACCTAATGAATGTTCAAGCAGTGCAAGCACAGGATGAAGTATAGGGTCAGACTTAATCACTAATGACTCTACCTAACAAACAGCAGGAGCGCTGAGATAGCACCACATTTTCCCCTACCTTACTTTGCTCTTGTTCATCCCTTTCTTTCTGCACAGGGAGTGAGGCTGCTTTAATTGGCCTTTGATAGAAGCAGACCAAGGGATGGCTACTTGGGCCAACTCAGTCACCGGCCTGTGCAGAGTCAAATAAAAGGATAGCGAGGGCATGCAGATACTCAAGAAAAGAGTCATCCGCTTCCCTATTTTAACTCCCTCACAAAAAGAAATTATTTGTTTCACTGAATAAATGCCCTACAATGGTGCCTTATTTCCTTTCTCTGATGGCAAAGGATTTTGCTGAACTATATGAGTTTGATCTTCCTCGTCTGTAGCTATTTTTGGGGCCATATGAAAGCTGGTAAGATCAATACCTTCAGATACCTCCCTTCTCCGAGTACAAATGCAAGAATAATGATAATTCAAAAAGAAAAGTAATCCAGGGAGTTTTCTAGTCGAGCAGACCTTTTGCTCTGGATACACTCTTTCCCAAAGTGTAATTTAGTTCAGTGCTAGTATGTAATTCATTAGCACACAACCCTTTTTTAGACTTTGTTATTTACTGTAGGTTTGCTTTTAGGGCATGAAATTTGATGGCTGAAGCCCGATCTGAGTTCAGACGATGCAGTCCCTGATTTTTCCAGTTGCTAATTCCCAGCCTGTTTTCAAAATTGTGCACTCTTCATTTTAACAGTTAGATAATTTTACTCCCAATTACTTTTTTATTATGGCATTTTAGGTGAAGAAGTAGGAAGAAAGATGGCTTTTTTTCTGGCGTGGTCTGCATTTTATGTCTCCGTCAAGTGCTTTTCTAAAGCTGTTTTTCCCAGACTGTGTGTTTTGCATGGGTGGGACAGTGGGTTATTGTTAGCCTGTTAGACACAACTCGGTTTGAATACCCTTCAGTAGTTTGTGAGGCAAGTCAGCTCTATTTGCATTTGTTCCAGTCACAAAGGTTTATAGGTCAGCAAAGGCTGGCTGGAAAAATTCAACATGCCAATGCACTATTCTTCTATGGTTGTCAGGAATTCAAACGTGCTGGTTTTTATATTTCTTCTTGGTCATGAATATATGATAGCGCAGTCTGAAGTCGCTTTGTTTCTTTGGAGCTTGGTACCAGCTGGGACTAAGATGGAGGACGTGACTTGATGCCAGCTTCCCCCCCCCCCCCCCCCCCCCCCCTTTTGCCCATACTAATCAGCAGCAAATCAAATGTCAGTACATCTGGAGGCAGTGAGAGGGCAGTGCTCACCAGTGCACTGTATTGCTGCTATTTTTTTCTCTTGGATGAAAAAGAGTCCAGCTGAATAAAAGATGACATTTGTCCTTTCGTAGAAAACATTGCATTAGCTTAATCTCCCTTCTGGTTTGGGTTTGGGTTTTCTTTTTTTCCTGTTTTTATTTAGATACATTTGGGTTACATCCTGAAATGTTTCCTGCTTAGCTACATGCAAAGACTATGTGGAGACCTTCATTTATGCATGGACTGACAAAGAATAGGCATCTTTCAGATTTCAAGATTTCGGAAGCCATTCATACAGCTTTAATGGTCACGTATAAAGATATCTAATGAAAACCATCTTGGGATATCACCAATAACCTGATCTTTTGACAACTTACCTGCGAAGCTTAAAATAGATATATAAAAAAGAATGTCTTTCCCAAAGAAAGCATTCCCTTAGCTTTCTTTTTCATCTTCCAGTTTTAGAAGAGGTTTGGCCTTTTGCGGTTCTTAACATGAAATATAGATTTATCCACTGTAATTTGATTCCTTCCAAACTGCATTTTGAATTTTAAATGGTGTGTCTGAATACATTGCGAAGGATACTATTGCAGGTTTGTTAGGAGCTGACATCTCATTTCCAGGCTAGCTTACTGTAGCCCCATTACTCTGAAACCAGTAAGCCCTTCTTGAGTTTGATTTATTTAAAACTCGGTTACAAAAATTGTTTGTCTTTATAGTTGTGTCTTGAGATCTGAGATTTTTCTTATAGAAGTAATAAAATATGCCAGATCTCCTTTTAATATGCTCATTGAAATGCACACTGTGACCTTTCTTGGTCTGTTTTAAAGAGCCTTTCTGCAAAATATGGACTGTTTTGAGTAAAAGGCAGCACAGGCAAGGAAGGTTGCATCTGTAAACTAGAGAGACAGCAGCTAAACCTCATATTGATGCCTCCATTTGAAGCAGCCAGGGAGACCCGTTTACTTTCGAATGCACGATTCGCTGCCAAGTTGGCACCATCTTTCATGTTTATAGATTTAAATTCAGCACATGGCTTTAACTCTTCAGCTGCACTAGCTGCAAACAATTACCCCAAAACAAATGCTTAGGTATAATCAGTTCATTGTCTTACCCATGCCAAGTTGCATCTGACCCTTTAGAAATACAGTCGAGAACGTTATTTTAAAATGCCATATTGGGTAAGACACATGCAAATAGCAAAAGCATGTCTGAAATGGAAATGTTTACAAATATTAAACCTTACTGTGAAAAAGCATCTCATAAAATAAACATTTAAAAAATCATGTAATGTATTAATGGGAAGACACAGTGTTTAACAGATGAATCATTGAAAAAGAGTCTACGGTTAGAATAATACTAATAAGCACAGAAAAAATGTTGTTTATGAACCTCCTTTCTTAGCCTACACAACTACTGATCTGGTGCAAACAGCATAAAATTGTTGGAAATTCATCTGGGAAGAACATTTCTTAATTTTTATTTTATTTTATTTTTATTTTTTAACTCTTAAAAATCAGTTCTGTCACAAGGTTGCTTTAGTAAATAAATATTTCAGTCAGTTTTGACTATTTTAATATGTAAAATATTTTACCACACATAGAAATTAATTTTTAAAACATAGCCATGATTGATTTATTAAGAATATTTTCAGCAATTAGATACATATTGCTTCATGGCTTTAATATTTAGTAAAGGAGCAATAATAAGCTAGCTGCAAATGTAGTCATGCTCTGAAATCAAATTTGAATCTTAGCTTCAAAATGGACAAATAAACACTTAATACAGCGATGTGGGTGACTACCATCCACACAGTGAGAGCGTAGGCTGAATCCCATCAACTCCAGTCACTGCTAGGGTTTGGGTATGGACAAAGGAATGAGTAAATGCAATTCTGAAGTTTTTATTCCTATTTTATTTTTATTTTTCAGCCCTTTATCCTGATCAAACATTTTTTCTAACTTACTCGTATGCTTCATACTCACAAGCATCTCAGTTATGACTCTATTGGATACATAGAGAGTATGTTTGTTAGTAGCTGTATTAAATCATATTGTAATTATAACAGTGGGTTTTGGTTGCTTTGGTTGTTGTTTGGGGTTTGGTTTTTTTTTTGTTTTTTTTTTTATTACTATACTCACCTATTTTTTTCCCAACGATTTGCAAGGCATAAAGCACTTTGCATGTGACAAAACAGTTCTTTCATTCACTAATTATTTTATTTAGCATTAACTTCTGGATGCATGTAAGTAGTGACCTATCTGTAAAGCATTCAGTGTAATCAAAAGGTAATTTGGTTAAGTCAGAAAGCATGTCTGCACAGTCATATATCCCTTCTGTGGTTTTAAATATTTTCATAATCATGGAGGCAATTGAGCACGTGGGAAGCTCCTTGTAGCTAGCTCGGAAAACAGACGGAGATCAACAAAACATCTAGGCTACATTACAAACATGTAAATATATTCTGATTTTAGATTAAGAAAAATTTCTTATATTTTTCTCTCCAATCCTGTTGAGTGTACTGGTACAGTATACACTTTCAGAGTAGCTTTCTTTTTGGCTGTTATTTTACTCTTAAAACTCAATAATTCTTTCATAGTGCATTAGATTTACCAAATTAATCATTCCTTGGCATTATTCTTTTAATTCACACATGCATGTGTGTGTATACGTTTGTATGTGCTCTTTTGTTGTTTCTGGAATTTTAAGGAGGTGAGAAGCGCACAGACTGAATAGTTTTATATTCTGCAATGGTTCACTCACTGCAGAATAGAGATTTATTTTTATAAAAATAAACACTGCTTTGTGAGCTAGTGTGAAAGATAATTTATTTCTACAAATGCTAATGTAGGAAAAGCAGCTGTTAGGTGAGTTCCTGCTTTTATTCAGGTGGGTTCCATCAGCTCCTAAACCCCTTGGATTACTTGTAAGTGAAAGCAAAAGTTGCAGGCACAGTTTGGCTGCCGTTGGGTGTCCTGGACTGTAGCGGATTCTTTGAGGGTTACAGCCATGACCAGTAGAGGGATTTTTTTGTTTGTTTGTTTTTATGGAATTGGTTGTGAATAGGGGAGGGAAAAGACAGAAATTGCTTATTGACGTTTCTGTGCCACAGAAAAGGAGTGAGAAGACTACTGACGTATCGCAGTAATTTTGGATGAACACAAATCCTTTAATTAGGTGTGTGCAGTGTGAGGACATTTGCAGAGATTCCATAGTTAAGGTTGTTGTGAGCTTTCAGTTTTCCAGAGAGAAAAATTTAAAAATCTTAATAAATCAACCTTTGAGAATTGCTTTATTTTAAGGTGGGAAAAGAAGAGGAGATGGGATTTTCTTATCTGGTTGCTTGATTTTCATCTACTTGTTCTCTTTTTTTCCTTTTTTTTTTTTTTTTTTTTTTTTTTTTTTATGGACACTGATTTTATCTCTGACAATCTCTCACCTTGTGTTTTTTTTTCCTCCTGTTAGCTCTGCAACGGGACTGATGGCTGTGTTCAGACTCCAGAAATCTGCATATCCTTGCTTTGAAGAGGTAGGATGCTTTTGCTATTTTACCATTACAACAAATGGCCATTTTCCTCCTTGTGTCATTATGCAATTTATAGACATTAAGAAAAGGCAGTGAACATGACAAGTACTTACATGCCCTGATACTGCCAACAGCCCACTGAGCTTCATTTTCTCCAGGCATGTTACCCCTGTCTCAGGAGAGGCCCTCATCCCCACCACAGCTTGTCCTTCTTCCTCAGCTGTGTATGCGACCCCTCCCCTGTTTCCCTATAGAGCTGTGACAGCCTGTTATTGTCTACCTCTCTGGATATTACAGTGGTAATTTGCTCACATGGATGCTGACTGATTCCAAGATCTTTTTTTTACTCTGTTTTCTTTGCATTTCCTCCCCAACTCAAGTCAGTATGGGTCACGACCACGAACAAGAGTCTGCAAAGGCTGGTCATTGCTAGAATTTTTCTGTGGTAGATGGTAGAGGAGTTAATGACAGATTTTAGCTGTCAATTCTTAGACAGAAGAATTGTCAGAAAATCTCATCTTCTCCATTCACCTCTTGCTCTGACTAAGGCACAGTGGGAAACTTAAAGGACAAATTCAGTTGACAAATGGAACTCGGATCCCTGCAAAGGAGACATATTCTCCTCCTGTCAAACCTTTGGAAGATCAGAAAAAACTCTTGCTCTGATTAACTTTAGTGTACCCTCTGACATCCCCTGCTTCGGGACACACTGAAAGTAATCCTCTTCACTCATACTGGGAAAATTACGTTGAATAAGCAAGGAACATGCCTGAAGTTAATTAAGATTCTAGTTTTAAAAGTGACCATTTTTCATTATGAAAAGTTTTGGTTATGCTTTCTGTGCATGTGGGCCTCAGCACAAAAATGTACTGTACAGCTAAGCATAGTTTTACTCCTCATCCTACCCTCATGCTATTATTTTATCTCAGTAATTTTTCATTGATCTATTAAAATAGGAAACACTCCTGAACACTTGCTGTCATTGAATTCAAATGCTCAAGAAAGCGGATACTGATTTTAGTTTTTTGCAATTAAAGTTTTTAAGAACATAATCATTTAAGATAAAAATCAAATTATTTTTAGAAAATCTTAATTTCATTTTTTAGCAATCTAAACCCTGAACTTTTGTAGAATTTTTCATAGTACTTTACTCTTTGGTGCACGTCTATGTGGCCCACTTGCACAATGAAATGCAACCTCTTAAGTAGATAAGGTACTCTACACAACTCAGTACTGCTTTAAATATATTTCATTATATTAAAGCAATAATCATGGCACTGCTTGATCATCCTTTTTTATTTCTGCTACGTACAGTAGAAATTTAAGGATATTTCTTGTGTAGACACAAGTAATTAAATGCAAGGGTTCTTTAAGGAACTGGTGGGGAGAACAGTCTCCTTTTGATTGCCCGTATGTGAGACCTCCATTTGTTTGTCCATTTTGATGAATTACAAATCTAAAGGGTATACAATAACAGTTAAATCTGAAAAAGGACATCTTGAATTACCTGGCCATGAGAGGTAATGAAAGGGAGCACAGGAGCCCTGAGCCTGTCCCATATAAGAAAGTCCACCCTTGCTAATATTGCTGTGTAGTATTTCACACCAAATTTCCTCCTGTAATAAGGAAATGTGTTGTATATGTAACAAACAAAAAAAAAAAACCTTAAATATAAGGAGTAATGCACTGTCTCAGTGCACTGTTTTGTGGCACTCAGATCTGAATGAGGGCAGGATTGTGTGCAAGAGCTGGAAGCCCCTGGGGAGCAGATGGGATGGCGTACCGGAGGCTTAGTCAATGGTAAGGCCTGGAGGAGAACCCAGGGTAGAAAACTGGTGAGGCAGAGGAGAAAAATTGTTGCTTTCCTTGTATCAAGGTCTATATCATCCTGATCTATCCTTGTCCTTCCTGTTGCCACCACGTTAATACCAGCTTCAATACTTTTAACTAGCCTGTGAGAAGGTGCAAGCACAAACTGAGAATGAGTAAATAAAAATGTGGTGTAGAACTAGGTTGAAAAGTCAGTGAGAGCATTGCCAGCCTTATAAATTTCATTTTCTTACAAAAAGAGGGATTTGCACTTGTTGCACTTAGCAGACCTGTATTTGCCAGACACGAAACTGAGTTAGGTATTGTATATAGTACCTCTGGGATTTTGTTTGACATAACCAAAGGATTTTCACTTTACAGGGAATGTTGGCCTGGAATGTGGCCAGTTCTGACCGCTTTGTGTAAATTTTGGGTGTATGTGAAAGGGAAGATGCAATGCTTGGTTGGGGCTCCTTCTGGCACTCCTCGCAAGGAGTGCTTTTCTTCCCTTGGTGGGGTTAGAGTGCTGTTGCTGGAGGGAAAGCTCTAGCTATCCGCTTCTTATAATTTGGAGAGGCTATTAAAAGAAAAATTACCATTAAAGATTAATACTGCATTTTAATTACTTTAATGATGGTGAGTCTAATTCTGCAGCCGTTTTCTTTCTTTCTGTGCATGCATGCATTGCTAGAAAATTTTAAATTGCATGAGAGATAAAGGTGAACTAAACCGTTTACTCCCAAAGGCATTTTATAATGCTTCACCTAAAAAAGTGTACTTCTAAACAAAGCGAAAATGAACAAAAAAAACCAGAACCAAATGTAGTTAGCTCTTTTCTGCCGGATGTGATTTTTTTATATATATAAATGATATAACCTTCCAGGTATACATATTGGTGTTATATGCATGCCATGGATTTATTGTGTACTATCCTGTCTAGCAGTATGGTGATACCGACCAGATAAACTGCTTTTCATGCATTTTTATCATTAATCCAGCTCTTTCATGACTTTCTCTAACATGCAAAATTTTCTGTTACCTCAGAAAGGCAGGAATCTAACAGGAAAATCAACATCTACCACACATATTTTTTATTACCTAAATAAAGAAGGTACCTAAATAAAGAATTATAGTAGTTGCAGTATTTAGTCTCAGATCAGTTGCACACTTTTAGGGTCCGATAATTTGGCAGAATAGAAACAGGGAGTTTTATTCCTCAAGTGGCACTCACTTGAGTACAAATTACGACTTCAAGCCTATAAAAGTCTCGAGACATCAGACTTTGGAAAATTGTAGCATTCCATTGCATAAGAGACGTTTAAAATAGTTTTAGGGAGTTTAACACTTACTAGCACTTTGATCTTTGTGCAGCAAAACTTTTGGAAACTAAAGTAACTGGTTTTAAAATGCAGAGACTAGAGTAGTGCTGGTAAAAATGCCAAATGCCCTAATGGGTTCCTAAAATAGGTTTCTTTCTGCACATTAGGAAGGTATGGTTTTATGTTAATTTGTATTGCATTGTTTGCATTTCTGTTAGCATTGCATGACTCACTTAAGGAGACACGTATCCATCCATTTGGTTATGCCACAAATGCCTGGTAGTTAAATATACTGTGGTTTTAAGTATCTGAAAGATTATTTCACAGGTATAACTCCCGCTGATAATCAGTGAGGGCCAGTCGCCTGGTGCCCCCCAGTTACGCACCTGAAATTCCTCTGTTTAATGTGCATTCCTGGTGTCGGTAGGGGAAAACTGTAAGGACCGTGTGATTCTGTTTCTGCAAGGAAGGTCTTTGCCTGCCTCTAGAGCACAGCGTTTTAATCTGACGCAGTTCCTGATTGCAGGGAAATGCTGTATAATTGTACAGCATCAGCTGATGATAGATGCTATCACACTTCACTCTAGCATGTCAGATGTCCAAACATTTGTCTGAGTAATATTGTTAAAGATTCTATTGTTATCGTAGTTTATTCGTTTCTTGAAAGGATTTTAAAACAGAAAAATGAATTCACTTACTAACTGCTAACACATTCTCTGAGCGCTTCTGAATAGCTGCTGGCTACTGTCTTTGCATATAATAATATATTGGAGTTCAGGCAAAATCACCGACGACTGTATTGGAAATGTCTGTACTATAAATCTTTATGGATTTATAAAAGTAATCTTTATAGAAGGGGGCTGGACTCTGTTGATGGTGTGTACTGGCCTTTGCAGCCTTCTAAAGGCAGAAGATGCTCTAGTATGTCATTTTATAGACAATGCACACAATAAAACATCCTCTGGCACTTCAAAATTGGTAAATCAACCCCCTGAATGAAAAGTTATAAATATAACGGTATGCTTTTAGCCTTCCAATGTGCCTTGAAACTTCTGTATCTTGGCTAATTTCTGCCTTCCAACTAGTAGCTGGCAGGGAGGACTCAGAGCCACTGAGCCTCTTCAGAGGGAATGCTTGATGGGTGCTTTGCTACCAGGCTGCTCTGCAAAAGCTCTGTGTGAATCGGGCATGCAGGTTGCCGTCCTTCAGCATGTTTGAGTTCTGCTTAGCCAAGGACAGGCGGAAAATGAGGAAAAAATGACTCAACTATAGAGGCATCACCTCTGGTTCAGCCTCCAAGTAAGTTAAAGAAACCTGCGACTTGCGAAACTCTTTGTTTTGTGGAGTTTAAGGCCATCTTAGGAGGGAGTCTTCTGCTGTAAAATTATGGAAAGAGACACTGTAGGTAAGTTGTAACCTAGACAAGACGTAACACGTGTTAAGGTAACGGGTGACAGTATTTGAACAGAAGGACCAGCATAGAAATTTATTTTAGTTCCATAGTTCTGGGTGCATCAGAGAGCAAAGAGAGTGAGTCTCAATTGACCAAAAAGTGAGATGGGAGGAAAGCTTAATTAGTAGCCAAGTGGTCTAGGAGAAAAGCAGACCTTTCCAGAGCAGACATCATATAACATTATTATCAGGGTAAAGCATTTTATACTGACGGTCTAGTTCTTCTGGCTGAAGGTACTCTTAGGCAAGGCCTCCTGAGCTGTAATGGTCCCGAGGAGGTGGGGGAAGCTGGTCTTGGAAGGACAGGTCTTGCACATAGCATATTTATAGGCAGAAGACAGAAAGACAGAGGTGTTTGCAGGTTCAACATTGTAACTTCCCTGTGTGAAACAGTGTTTATTTATGTGTGATGGCATAATGCATTTTTTCAGAGACATTCTGTAACTTGGAAAATACTGTAGTATCTTTCAAAAGTTATTTTTGTCCATTTATAAATGGTTACATTCAGCCCTTAAAGATAAGAAAATAGTCTGATATATGGAGGAAAACACTGTAGTGCATTTTCCTTTCTAAATAATAGATGAACATTTATAGATCAACAGCTCCTCCCATTAGTTAAATAATAAATAAAGAGTTGCATGAGTTTTCTTTCAAATGGAACATTCCTAGTTGCTCCTGATAATCCCAAGCAAACTCAGTTGTTGTGGCGATGGTTGCAAATCTCAACACTGATATCGCTTGACCTCACACAATCAACGTAAAAGGGCATTATTTGCCCAACTGTGGTGAAAGTGCCATATGTCATGGTCTCGTGATTAATTTTGACGTAAATTTAGTAGAGAAAAGGCTCCATATTTTGGGGAGCACTCTTTGATGAGCTGCATGGTTTTTAACTCTGCTTTCCCTCTTCCCCCATTTTTATTTGTATTTACCAATATTTGGATACTTTAGGGTTGAAATAACAATTAGGGTTGAAATAACAACAGATGACACTAAATCATAACATACAGCTCTGGAATTAAAGGGAGCCCTGAAGTCAGTGATACTACTTTATTTCCATATTGTGTTGCTGGACTACTGATCTTATTTTAAAGACAGCATTTTCATTTATTTACCTCTTAGTCTTTCTTTCTTTCTTCCCCATTTTACTCGTGCAAAATGATAGAATCTGTCTGATCACACAGCCCTCAGTCACATCCCTCATTCAGGCTTGTCATCATTAATCAGGATGTTGTCGCTGGTATTTACTAGTGTGAGCATGAAAAATGCAAACCAGCTGCAGTAACACAGACAAATAAATACAATTAATTGAATCTATGTATAAACATAAACCCAACTGGACAGGTATCGCTCCATCAGAGCAAAGGCAGTTGTACCCCTCTGCCCTATTATGTCCGTTGGCACTAAATATGTTCTGAGAAAACAAGAGGAGAGGTGACTGGCTGTCTGCAAAGTTGAGTGTACTGCTCAATGAGTATGCAGGTGGGTAGCACTGGATGACCATGTTCTTGATCTCACAATTACTGATAATATATGGGCAGGTTTTCCAGCTTGCCCTACACCCGTGCATTTAAATTGCTGACGTGGGCCACAGAGGTCTCTCACCTTCTCATCAGCTCCTGTGCAAAGGTGGTAAACCCACAGCAAATTATGATCGTGCTTTTTAGTATCTATGGGAACAGCTTGTACGTGAGTCCTACTTTGAGAATGAACGGATTACTTTCTTTGACCTGATGCACAATGACGAGCCAGTTTTCCTTCCTTCTTCCACCCCTGCCCCGTACTCCCCCGGGACAGGGCTGGCGTCCCCTGGGCAGCTGTTATTGCATCCTGGGACCGAGCGTCAGCTGTGACGCATCCCCCAGCCACTGTTCTTGCTCCCAGTCCTTCCCTGCGTTGTATTTCTCCTCAGTAATATCTATATTCCTGTAAGGTTTCCAAAGCATACTCTACCATATCAGTGCCCTAAAATTAAGAAGGGATCTGAAGTACTCTTGTAGTGCTAGTTAGTATCAATAGTAAATTCTGGAGAGCAGGTAACAGATGATTAATGCCAACTAAACCCATTTTTTCCGAAAAGTGACCAGAAGTTGAAAAGCTCTATAATGTACTGCACTTTGCAGTCCTGTCTGTCACACCACTCTCCTTGCCAGGTTTTTATTTATAAATAGTGACACAATCTGAAAATGTTTAACCCACAATTTACACGCACAGCCCTTTTTTCATTAAACAGTTCCCTTTCTTCTGCACAAAGTCTGTGTAAGTGTTGAAGTATTCATCACAGAGCTTAATCTAGGTATTAGCCAGAGGTGACTTAGAAACAAGTATGAGCTTGCATTCCTGAACCACACGCTCTGCTCATCCGCACCAGATGACTAAACTGCCTGGCATCTCGAGCCCAGACACTCTCTTTCTCCAGCAAGGTAACCGAACTACATCAAACCTGCCCTTACAGTGATATTTGCCTCCAGCCTTGTCCGTGCACAGCCCGGGTCCCAGGCTGATATGAAACAATCTTCTTCTAGTTGAGTTACAGGTGTTTATGCCAGCCAAGCAAGGGATCTCCTCTGAAGTCTGGAAAGAGAAGAGTGGGGAAGCTGTTTTCTGTAGTTTGCTTCATACGGGTTCTGCTTTGTCATTTTAGTAGCCTTTCCCTTTGCAGCTGAACAAGCGTTTCATTGTGTGAAATCCCGGGTCCTTTCAAGCCCTAAGGCGTAAGGCCATTGACTGGAGAGGAGAATCGGACCTGTAGTCCTGTGACAGTTATATACTGACGTACATTTGCTTTGTATCCCGTTCGCAACCTTCAATATTCTTCTGAGCCTCAGCAGAGAAATGGTCCGTGCGGTGTCCTCTAAGGTTAGCTACTTCTGGCTGAGGGCTTGGGCTGTTTTGGCAGGAGGCCTCCTCACGGAGAGCTCGGTGCCAGCACCTCTCTCTCCTCTCTGCTAGGAAGCCTGAGCTTTCACACCCCCGCTCCCTGGCGCTGGAGCGGTGTGGCGGAGGGAAAGGAGCGATTTCTCAAGCGCTGCTTAAGCCATTTAGCTCACTTCAGGTGAAAGAATACGTCTTGAACAACGTCCATACGCCATGCGGTAGCTAGTACCGGTGAGAGGGAGAATCCCAGTGAGGCTTACAGTAGAAGAGGAAGGTATATGAAACTCCCATGTGAGTCATACACTTATCATCTACATGAGTGTTTTTCATGCATTTTACTGGAGAGGGTGCTGGGGGGAAATGGAAAATGTTTTAGAGTCGGTTTTTACTTTAAATTTCTTTATGCCTGTTTTTTTGCCATGTATAACTTTCCACCTTCTTGTAATAAAGCGTACATGAAGAACAGATCAGATGAAAAAGTGATTACACCCTGTTGTAATGTCGAAAATATGCTTATTCAGCTAAACATGTTTTGAAATACTGGCAAAAAAGCAGCTTGCTAAGTTCAGGCTGGAAGCAGTTTACATAGTTTCTGAGACTATTTCCTCTACTGTTCAATATATCAAGAACTCATAGTGCTGCAGCAACTAGTATTTTTCTGCCTCTAAAATATATCTGAAGAACAAAAGCTATTGTTTCAAAGTAACATGAACTTGCTCCCCATCTGCACGTATAAAGAATAACTGAGCAATAATGGGATTATTTTTCCTAAACAAAACTCACACATGTGGATTTTTTTAATCTTAAATTTTTCTATTTAAAAAATGCTGAACTCAATATGGTGAGTGTGAGAATACAAAATACAAGCGCCAAACTAAAGTATCTTGTTCTTTTTTTTTTTAATTTTCTGCAGTTACCAATGTAAGATAACGTACTTTTAAAGAATTTTATCTTTTAAATGTTTTTATTGCAGAAAAGGCATATTGAGATTTTCCATTAACAAATAATCATGCAGTAACTCAGTCAGAATTTGGGGGAAAATTTCAGAATAACCTATTCTATATATTTTAAAAAAGGAAAATGTTTAATTTAGTCAATAAGGTGGTGAAGTTAGAGTGTTTTTTTTATTAATGCTTAATTTTTTTGTAGCTTCTGTTAACTACTCTGAACTGCAAAGGAATACCCTTAAAATGTTATTTCTTCAACTAAAAATTGAGATTGTATATTACAAATACGTAAGATAGCTTTTTTATTTATTTTGTAAAAAGGGCCGTTGCCCTAAAGGCTTGAGAATCAAAGTCTTTTTTGTCTTTGCTCAGCACTCAACACAGTCAGGCCCAAAGTTATAGTCCTTGTACACTACTGCAATATAAATGTTCAGTAATTCTGATAACTTCAAACTGTACAGTATACTCCAGTTTCCTTTAAATGACGAGGAAAATAACTTCTTAAAGTTTTTAAATGAGGAGTGGTGTTGTATCTTAAGTGAAGAGAAAGTACTGGATATAAAAACTTTGACTTATATTTTAAATAATTGACCTGGTCTTTCCCAAATAATTGCAATTTTTCTGTTCATTTCCTGCTAATTGCATGTGCAGACAGATTCAGGAAAAACATCTGTGGTGGCTCTAAATAGGAGAATTTCCTACAAAGCAGTCAAGTTCCAGATGAGTTTTGTCCTGTTTTAAGCTCCCTTCCACTCTGAGATTTGAATCCCTGTTAGCATCTTTCTACAGACACAACACAGCATTTCATAGGTTCTGCCCATAGTACAAATAATACATGAATACATGAAAGCTGTGCGGCTTTCTGCTATGAAGTACAAGCCGAACACAAATCAGTGTGTCTTCTATTATTTTTGCTCAGTGAAGAAAAAAATCCCTCATATTTTGTAGCTTTAAATCTTGGTATTATAAAATTGGAAAGTGGGTAAGGCATTTTTGGGTTATGCTGTGCTGTGGTTGGTATGTTTCCCCAGCCTGCTCTGTGAAAGATCCATAATTCTCACTAATCTTCATTCAATGAAATTTCATCATAGAAAATTCTAAGTAGGTTTAGGTAGGATGGCAGCTTTTGGATTAAAGATAATACATCTTAAAATAGCGAGGCAGAAATATAAAAGCAAATCTAGAAAAGCCAATAAGGCATGAATCATTCAATAAAATAAGATCTAATAGTAGAAGTGTATTATGGTAGAGTTAAAGTAATCTTTGATGTATTTTTTTTTTTCATCACCTGTTAGGTTTTGTATATAAATTCAGTAAGTTACAGCTCCTGGAAACAGATTTTGATTTGCTAGATGTGTATCTGCATGTGAGAGCTTTAGTCACAAGTATATTTAGATTGGGAGCAGACCAATACAGGTTTATTTTACAACACACACAATACTGGGAGTCCCATACAAGCTTGTGCATGAATTTCTGACAGATGTATCTGTGTATAAAAACAAGCAGGCAAAATGTGCTTGGCCACTTTTTCAAATGTCAGAATAACCTTAAAAATGCAATTGAATTAACATTGATTTCACTACTCCATCCCATTTTTCATTATTTATTTTATTTTAAGATAACTCAAAAATTAATCTATTTAGACTAAAAAAATGTGGAAGGTATCTTTTAGTGTCAGCACACATAGTTATGTGGAAGAAACTAATGACGCATGACAAAATGCATAAACATTGTTTGTCAAGCAGTCCTATGCTAGAAGTAAATTCATAAACAAAAAGCCATGATTCAATAACAGTGAATGTGAGAAAAAGAAACGAGAGCTAGGAAACAAGTTAACACTTAACTAGATCAGTTTAAATTTCTGGTTGGTTGATTTTGACGTTTTTAAGTCATTGAACAGAGGACTGTTTGGGTTTTTTTTTTCCCACTTCTTCCACTAGTTTTCTACTTAGGTGTCAGCCTTACTTCCCGGGAGCATATGTCTTGTTCCAGAATACGCGAATGCTGGTCTTAGATGGTTTAGATAAGAATAATATGACTTTTATTCAGAGTGTAAACCACAGTTGAGTGGTTGGGAACCACATTAAGAAGGAAGTTCCAGTACTGTCTCGTCTCCGCGCTTTTTTTTCATTTGCCTTTTCACCTTTCAAAATTAACAGTGTCCATTGTAAACATAGCAACTTTAACTCTTATTTTCCTACTTTTTCTTCATTAGATCACTTACCAGATTAATTTGTCCCTAATTACGGGAGTGCAGGGAGGTGAGTTGTACCTTTTCCAAAGAAACAGATTTTTAAAAATGCAAAGTTTTATCAGAAGTAACCTAACATTCTGTAATAAAATGAAAGAGCTGCTTTCACATTCAGGTTGCTTGGGGTTTTTTCATTGAAAATGTTCACATACTAGCCAACAATTTGGGTTGGTTTGGGACATTTTTTCCATGTAGGTCAGCTGTTCTGATCTGTGACTGCTAGGATACCAGAATGTGATTTTAGCATAGTTTTTTTTATGAGTGCATTTCTTGAGAAGTTGTATAGGAGTCCTGAGATGAGGCAAGAATGAAAAAAATCATTTGTAGGGAAGAACTTGAATTTTCATTTCTCCAGGTCAGAAGAGTGCCTTCAAAATTGTACTTGAGTCCTTTACAGATTCTGTTTGGACTATTTGAAGCGTTTCTCTCCTGGAAAAAGTTTTTCAGCCTTGGTCAAGCTTGCCCTGAGCAAGCTTGGTTTCAGATTATAGCACTGTACTAAGAACATTTCACCCCAAACAGTCATCACTATTCCATTGAGAAGATGCCGGTCCTTGTATTGGAAACCATGTTATCAACGTTTTGCCCATTCTCGTCATAGTTTGAGAGTAATTTGTGTCTAGCATATTCCAGGAACTGTTTGCTGCTTCACTAAAGCATATTGCATCTCCTGTTGGAAACTGTCATCTGATTGCGCTTTAGTTCAAGATTTTTGCAGTTTGCATCATCATGCTATGACATAGCAGCTTATTCTTCTGAAGGCCCAGCCTGCCTTTGGTGCTCAAGGTTTCCTGTTGCTATGAAAAAGGTATTTATGGTTAGATCTTTTTGCAGTGAGTTCTTACAAAGTCATTCACCTTGAAAAACAATTTTCTTTTCAAATACCCTCACATTTAACTTCACAACTCATGTTTCCCATGATTTCTGGGTTTATCCCACTTAGAGTTTTGCTTCCATAGCTAGGTTAAAGCAGTACTGTAATTGGAGTGTCTCAAAGACGCCTGTAAAAGTTAACGTTGGCATTCATGTTAATACAGGCTTCTTTGAGTAATGATTTTCGGCTCTAGGCACTCTTCAAATCACTTAACATATTCAAGAAACAAGGATGAAAATTCAGAAGATGCAGAACAAATTGAACGAAGTGCTAGTAGAATAATAGTCATCTGAAATAACAAGAAACTCTGATATTGACAGAGGTTCCAGTGAGACCACTGTGGCCTTCCCCCTGCTGCCCTGACCACATATCCTCTCACCTCTGATAGTGTAAAAGAAACGTGCATTTTCTGCGCTCTTTCAGTCTTCCTTTTGTGAGAAATGACCAGGGGAGTTGATGGCCCTTTGGCCTGGCAGGTATTTTTGATGGTCACTTGGTAGTGTGAGCACTTGCCCTTGGGTCAGAACACCCGAGTCAGTCCACGTGGACCACTGAGCAGTCATCAGTTACAGCAACTGTGAATCATAACCCGTGCGTACTGTATGCTGCTCAAACACAAAAAAGGGAAGGCTCGGCAACCCATTACACCTCCCCCTAAGGCATTACCGGTATTGCCAACTCCACAGTTAAAAACTTATGAGTCAAACCTCCCCCAAATCTTAACATTCACTTAAAACGAAGATATTAAAGGGTAGAAAATAGTTTTTAGAACTGATTTTATTTTGTATTGTATTCTGACACTATAACGCTAAGAAAACAAGTTTTATTAAACTGGGATAACGGGAAACGTTGCACAACCCCCTAGCGCATGGTATTACTTGCTTTAAAACTTTGCCTTGTAAAGAAGGAGGTGTGTGTGTTTGGCACGACTAGATTAGGTCAAGTACTTTACTTTTGTTTTTTAGCACACCCCAATTACAAGTCTGTTAATTTTGGTTCCTCATATTCCCATTTGGTTGTGAACTACGGCAAGCATTTGCCACTGCCAGTGAAATCTAGGGGAAGGGTGCTTTCAACATACAATGCCAATATATGCAGTACTTTATAAAGCCGAGTAACTCGCAAAGCTAGCTTCTTCATCTCTCAGTTTGGGCACCCAGAATGGATGGGATACTTGTGCCAAATTCTTACTCTTTAAAATGTGGGTAGTCTCTCTCCTTCAGCTCACGGGATTTTCATGAAGATAAATCAGTGGATCGCTGAGAAGGATTCAAGGACCGCAGTGGTACGAAGTGCCACAGGAAAACCTTGTAATTCAGGCTCCGATGGGTAGTGAGAAGCATCTGGTAAATAAGACATGGGGCTGCACATTATTCAGTGAGGAGAATACAAAATACTGAGTAGCTGCTAATATTGGCTTTGTTTTGTCCCATCCATTTAATGAAGCTGGGACCCAGCAGAAAAGATGGAATACAGGCCTGCAAGTGAGAATTGTATCATACGAGGGCTGTATACAAGAAGCGTTGCTGCACAGTACCTTTTATTCCTATTTTTTCTGTTTTAATCTGCACCCTTTAATCCTGTTCGAACAAGATTAACCTTTGTTTTAATACAGTTTTAACACGTGTATGCATGTGTATGTGTGTGTGAATGCACATGCTTGTGCATGTCATTTTTTGCAAGTTCGGGGGGTTTAAAAGCAAATTGCATGAACAGAGATTTTATCTTGTAGCAGTCTACTAACATCCAAATGAGTCATCAGAAGGAGTGGAATATTCTGAGCCGTCCCACAGTGCCCTGCTACTTGAGCCAACTGATGGCAATAAGAAGATAATTCTCTATTTAAAGCACCTCCATAGAGAAACAACACAGAGTTGCTGGTGATTCCCTCTTTTCTCTTGACAATGTTATGGCTTCTCAGCACTGTCTCTTTTTTACCTGCTTCCATTTGCTTCCCCAGCCAAGAGGTCCAGTTTCTTTTCGCAAATAGTTTTAGCTTCCCTGCTCAGACTGAGAGCCTACTCCTACCTTCTGCACCCAGCCTGCCTCCCTTGCTCTGCCGGGCTCTGTCAGTTTACTGATGTCCTTCTCCCTTCTTTTTCTTCTATTCTGGTTTGATATCTTTAGTTCTTCCATATTGAAATCAAACAACTTCCAGTAGGCTGTCTGGATGCAAGCAGGAGAAGTATTAAGAGCCAAAGACGCTTGTTTCGTGGCACCCAGATGGGTGCTTCTGATTGAGCCTAGTTCCGCCATTACAGGGCTGAATGACATAGTTCTGGTGTAGAGCGTGTGGTGCAGAGCATCTGGCGTAAAGCATCTCGTCAGCCTGGACTGCTGTAGAGGAGGCGGCATGTTTAGCGAAGGTGGGATCTTTGGGAATTTTTCCTACTAAACTTCAGCAAGTCGCTAGCAAGTGTATGGGATCTGAAGTTTTCAAATGTTTACAGCCTGGCCAGAATGAAGGGGCAAAATCCACTTCCTTAACAGGCTACCTCCCGTCCTAATCTCTGCTCCAAACATAGGGCTGCAGGAGCTTCTCAACGAAAAGGTTTCTCTGATCTGGCAGCATGGACCAAACAATTGATGCTTGGATAGGCTTGTTCTTGGAAAGGTCTAAGCCGCTTGGCTGCCGATTTTCACATTAAGTTATCACTGAGGCACACACCTGGTGAGGGAGATTTTCAGCCAGGTTAAGTTTGGCAAAGTTTATAAGCAACTGAAAATGCAGTCTTATAATAGGAGGTATCTGGCAATTGTAACAGTTGGCAGTTGTGCTAGCCCCACCTATTATATTTTTGGATCGTTTAATAATGTAGTGAAGATTTTAAAGGGAGTACTTTTTCCATTAGAATTTAGTAAGATAGAACTGTGCAGCTGCCTCATACTCCTTTGAGCTACAAAGCATCGAGAGAGGTCATTTTAAGCAAGCATGTCGAGTTTGGAATCACTAGCCAATTCCCATAAGCTTCCTAATACTGGGAAATCTATAATTGAACATGTATGTGAGAAATGAGGAAAAAATAGACTAAAATTGTTACTGACTTTTCCAGTTTTAACACCCTCAGTATACTATTAATTATTTAAAAAATATATTTTCACACATTCTAAAAACTCTTTTAGAAACAAGAAAATAAAGTCTTACCGATAGGTTGTATCCATGCGTGTCTGACTATTTGGTTAGTATTAGCTCTGACAATGTCACGCTACTTTCAACAAGAGAAAAACGATGAATATGCAGGAATGCTGATGATAAAGAACATTTTGACATATGCAACTTTCACTTGTTTTGACAAAATACTTGGTATTCTTGTGACTACACTTAGCACACTTTGTAAGAGAGAACAGCAAGCTTTTTATTAATTTTAAGCCAAGTATTTACTAACATTTTTATAGCTAAAAGATTATATCCTCCAAAGAATTCTATAGCCTCTAAAAACAAATACGTATCTAAATAGTTTAGGCCTGCCCTCATAAGCCTTTATGGGCTAGGATTTGCTCGGTATGCCTTTTGTTTGTTTACTTCTAGATGCCAACTCAAATGCAAAACATTTGGGTATAACAAGTTGCTCTCCATATTGCACGGCAGAATATACTTTATTCTGATCTGTGAAGGGGATGAAAATTTTCTTGATGGTAGTTATAGAATGATTTTGGTAAATTGCCCAGCGTGGCTTCAGATATTACAAGGATAAACAGATTACACCCAGTAAAAACTTTTATAGAATGTTGGTAGCAGGAAGGAAAACAGAAAAATTTGTCATCCCTGATCAGACCACTGGTGTTCCAGCTTGCTCCCTAATCTTTGCCATTGGAGCAGTTACCAAATGCTTTAGAGGAAAGCGAGAGGCTCTGCTAGACGTGCACGTATTAATATGCAGATGGGGGAAATGTCTTTCTAATACCAAGCATCTAGAGGATGGTGTTAGGGTCCTAAAAGTGGGGCCCTGTAAATGAACGTGTTGCATTTTGCGGTCTCTCCTTTCTGTCCTTGCTCAGAACATTAATTAATATGCTGAATAATACCAATGGGATTACAGCTCATCAGGACAAACTTGGTACCAGGTTGCGAATTGACTGTACTAAGGAGGTAAAGCATAACGAGCCTAATTCATACCTGGATAAACTCAGCCTGTTGGAGCCGCCTGGCAAGTAACATCCAGAATTCATACTCTGCAAAAAAGGGGTTTAGTAAGTCAAATGAATATGTCCTTGGCTTAGGGAAAAAAAAGATGGCTTTAGTTTAGAGCATGGTCCATCTATTTTGCACATCCCCCAGCCAAATAAATAAAGCGCTCATCTGCAGAAAAAATAGTAAGTCTTTGCTTCTGCTGCGTAATACTAAATATTAATGAAGGAAATTGAAGATTAAATTGGGATAACTAACCCGTTACAGATGAAGGTCTGCAATGACTGGGTTTACAAGAAGGGAGGGACTGCAGAAATAGCAGGGTTAAAAACGCGAGCTTGGGATAGGCAGGAAAACGCACGAGGACAGCGACCGCATCCCCAGGGCCGCCACAGCGGCCAGCAGGGCGCTGGGTTGGGTTTGGTTTTTTTTTTTTTCCGTCATGACTGCAGGCTGCTGCATCACCCCGGTCACGTGAGCGCGGGCCGGACCCGCCAGCGGCCGCGCCGCGCCGGGCGCGTGGCTCTGTGGGCGCGTGGCTGTGCGCGCGTGTGCGCGCCCGCCGCCCCCGGCCGCTCCGCGCGGGGCCGTGGCGGGGCAGAAGCCGGCCGGGAGGGAGGCGGGTCGGGGCTGCCCGAGTGCCCCGCTTGGAGCCCAGGAGGCGCGGGGGGCTGACGGAGCTGGCGGGCCCCTGCTCGCTCCCGCGGGGAGCCGGTTGCTGTGCGTGGGGTTTCACAGCTTGCGCTTCCATGGAGTAAATCTTGGGGAGGACGTCAGGAACTGCACGGCAGTCAGAAACGCAGCCTTCCCCTTCGAGGCAAAAAAAAAAAAAAAAACAAAAAAGAGAACCCGGCATCTGTTACAGTTAGATCTGAAAACTAAGTACTTGGGAGGAAGAGAACAATCTGAAGTTTAAGCTCTCTGATAAATTATCGTTAAATATTTTGATTACTGTATACAGCGTATTTATGACTTGTCTTCATTTATGTTTGAGGATCTGCGATTCTGTGTGCAAGTTAATCACAGCATTTCAATGCGAAATATTTTCATAGTTTGGAGCACTCGGATGAGTTTAAATTACACATTTTACTGGGTTTTAATTGCAATATTTCTTTATATAAATAACTTTGTAAATATTCTTTTAACCCCGCTGCATGAAAATACATTCATTTGCAATCACGCTAAAATTTGTAAGCGATTTTTTTTTTCTCCCCCCCCCCCCCCCCAATGCGAAAAGCGGCGGATTGCACCCAATTCCCTCCGTTCCTCGGTGGCGGTCAGAGCCTCGCGAAAGCCCTCGCGCGCGCGCCTCCCCACGCACAGCCGGCGGCAGCGCTGCGCCCCCCGAGTTCCCAGGCCGCGGGGGGGGGGGGGGGGGGGGGCGCGCGGGCGGGCGGGCCCCAGGCGCGTGGGAAAGAAGGAGTTAAGGCGGGCAGGCGGCCGGGCCCGCCGGCGGGGCGGCCGGGCCGGGCCTTCCCTCTCGCGCCGGCTTTTCTCTCTTCTTAATTAATCATACGCCGCTTCACAATTTAAATATGGAAATGGCGAGCCGTTCGCAATTATTAATGAGCCTCCGGGCTGTCCTGTGGCGTTTCAAGACAAGCTGTGTCAGCCCGCGGAAAGCAGCATGGCATCTCCTTTCTGATGTGTGTGAAATTTATGTGCACAAAGGCTCCTCCTTATCTATGCGCAAGCTAAATAAATAAATAAAGGCTTTTGTTTGCCAGGCTACTTGCACATGACTGTTGTGACTAAACCACTCCACGTTATTTGTACTTTACAGTGCCTAGGGAGAAAAAGCGGGGGGGGGGGGGGGGGGGAGGAGGAGGAGGAGGCGGCGGCGGGGGCGAGGGGCGAAGTCCCCGAGGCTGCGGTACCTGCTCCGTGCGCCCGCTCCTCAGCCGCTGCCTCCCGCTGGACCGGGCTGCCGATGGGCCCGGGGAGGGCGGGGGGGTGTGAGGAAAGCGCCTCTTAACGAGGGGAAAAAAAAAAAAAATTACAATATCCCCATCACCTCACCCTGGGAGGTACAGATACCAAGCGCCGAACAATAAACTTCGCCCTGGCCTGACACCCGCCTTGCGACAGGCGGCTTGGCACGCTGCCAGCGCCTTCACCCGATAAGACGGGGCAGGAGGCGGCGGGCGGCGCGGACAACATGGCCGATGTTTAGTCTCCGCTCCCCGGCCCGTGGCGGGACCCAGCGGGGCGGCTGGGCTCGGCTCGGCTCGGCTGGGCTGGGCTCGCCTCGGCTCGGCTGGGCTGGGCTGTCCTCCCCTCCTCTCCCCTCCCCAGCACCGGCACCCAGCCGCAGGGGATGGCTCGGAGGATTCAAGCGGCAGCACCGCGCTCTCTTTATTTATTTATTTTTAAGCCCTCTCCTCTTTTTTCTTTTTTTTTTGGCCCCCCTCCCCCCCCCCCCCTTTCCCGCCGGTATGCCAGCCATCCATTCAATGCAGTGTACGACTAGGTAAAAACCAGTAGCGGGCAACTAGTTTAATTAGTCTGGTGGTTTTTTTTTTCTTTTCTTTTCTTTTTTTCTCTTTTAAGAGCCTTTATAAATGAGGAGCAGCCCAAGGTGGGAGGAGGAAGCGAGGAGCGGAAGGGACAGGGACAGGGAATGAATGGTGAGGGATAACAAAGAGTCAGGTGCAGTGCTGGATGGGCGTCCTCACCGTGGCTTACAGACTGATTTGTCTTTTTCAAGCACTCCTGTAGCAATTAAATAAGAAAATGGAAAAGCTGTGGAATCAAAAGCCAGGTTTCTAACGGCAGCTCCAGGCTTTCAAAGAAGCGTGTGCATTGTATCAGGCAGAGCCCGTTCCTGTAGTGATGGAGAAGAACGTACCATCCAGTTCTGCGGGACAGCAATACGTAAAGATACGTCTGACTTTGGTTTTCCCGCTCCAATATAGTCCGCTGCTTCACTGGGTGAAGGTAAAATCCCTCTAACGCGTTTTTGCAAGTTTGCCATGTTAGATAAGAGCGTGACTTTGATGTCTTGATGGAGTTGCAAAGCGAAACAAACCGAGGCAAAGACAGGGATTTCAGCTACGGGAGGCGGGGGGGGGGGGGGGGGGGGGGGCGGGGGAGAGATCAGAATATGATAAACACCACTGAAAAATGGCAGGAGAATAATGTTTACTTTTGAATATATGGCCTGCTGCCAGGTTGGCGCTGGTTTTTGGGTTAGCAGAGGTTGGAGGAAGGGCCAGACTGAGGCGTGGCTAGCTGCTGTCAAGGAAAAAAAAAAGGGGGCTGCAAATTGCTGTTCTCAGCTTTTTTTCTCTCCCCCCCCCCCCCCCCCCCCCCCGCCCTCCCCCGAAAAAAGGCAGTGCTTTCTCTTAAGGCTATTTAAAATGATGCAGAATTTTAACCATCTGCTGTACTGGGTACTCTTCGCTGGTGCTGCAAAGCTGTATTTTTGTTAAGGGAAGAAATTGCAAAGCTTTCCAAATAGAAAACTGTTCTATAAGCATTTAGATATTTCGGGAAACAGCGTATTTCTAAAGAAAGATTCTTTTTAATTGTGAATTGAGAAATGGGTATTAACAAGAGTGAAATGTTTTTACCCTGTTGCGATTGGGTTTTCTGCTAAAAGGGATACAGGTGTACTGCTACTGCACAGCGTATCGCTGCTTTAGAAACGTTGTGTGAGCAACGTAAGACTCAAGAAATGGACAGTGATAGAAGCTGATAATTTTTGTAGCCTTATGGTTTTTTTTCAAGGCTTGCTGTGGAAGTGCTTGAGTTGTCGTTGAATGCAGCAAAGTCGTTTCTTGCACTTGACCAGCTGCGTATGTACGTATGGGAGTGAAATTACTTAACGAGTAGCATGGAGACTGGCAAAGGAATCGTGTCGCTGATACGGCCTTCTGAACTATAGTAGTATGTCCAGTGCACAAAGGAAGAATATTTCTAAATAATAATAGATTAGAAAAATGCTTCTGAAGTGGTAAAGCTCACAGAAGAAAATAGCAG
Source organism: Platalea leucorodia (assembly GCF_965183815.1). Classification (NCBI taxonomy): domain Eukaryota; kingdom Metazoa; phylum Chordata; class Aves; order Pelecaniformes; family Threskiornithidae; genus Platalea; species Platalea leucorodia. The sequence goes on along the minus strand of NC_138826.1, from coordinate 49,057,694 downwards.
GAATCTTTAATGTGGTATTCTTACTTCTCATAAATTAGATTAACTGTTTGAGTGCCATGAACAGCAAATTAAATATTTCAGTTATTCATAAATCAGAATATAATGTTTGTCTGGAGTAAGAGCTAAGAAAATTGGAGGTTATTGCCTCATAATTCATGTATTTAAGATCAATTAGCAAGTTATTGGAAAGAGAGATTGTAGTGAAGTATTTGCGGCATGCACTTCCTTTGAAAATGCAGTTTGGGTTTTCTCTTTTAAGATCTATCAATACTAGATTGTTACCTAAAGCCACTGGTTATTATTTGTAACTGGGAGGGCTGTATTTTCTTTAAATTAAACATCTACAATCTACAAATGTATGTTAAGAAAGGCATTTACTTTCTGAAGCCAGTGTAGAGGCCCAATTAAACCTCTTCATTCCATTTTAATTTAAGAAAAAAAAAAGACTGTATTATAGATGCTTTGTAGGCTAAGTACATTTTCTTATTTTTAAAGCTGAAGACTGGGGGCTGTATTCTGTCACCTGTTGCCTACCACAGAAAGAAAAGAGGGGGAGGAAACACCGATCATGCAAGCTTTTGCACAGAACTTGCTGCTTGTCATTTCATTACCGTTCGGTAGAGAAAATAGCCGCTTTTTTTTTCCTCCACTTTTAGGTGCCACATAAAATTTTACAATATGTTTGCTTCAGATAGTGCCAGAGAAGCATAATGAGGTGTTTAGTCACAGTTTGGATGCGGTATTGGTAGAAAACTGTGCAGGAACTGTGGGCTAGATATTCAAGGGAATAGTCCTTGTAATCCAAGGCTGCCTAAATCTCAAACTGGTATCCAGGCAATATCGAGACATTAAATTCTCTATTTGCTTTTTGTTAGGCTGTTATCTGCTGAGCATTTTCCTTTTCTTGCAAGGTCTTCAGTATGGCTGGGGATTTTGGTGTTGTGGTTTGTTGTTTTGTTTTGTTTTGTCTTGTCTTTTTCTTCTGTTAACCCTTGGATTTCTGTTTGCTCCCCTTCTTCCAGAGCACCTTCGTAAATACAAATGCAAACAGTCTGGAGTAAGTGTGCTTTTCTGACATGGAATATGTGGATGGGAGGGCTTTGCAGGGTGACTGTTATAGACCAGTAAAATACTAACATGCTAACATTTTCCCCGACTGTGTATTTGGATTTAAAAGTCAGTGTTGTGTATCAGAGCACTCCAGTACGGTGAAACGTACATGTATCACCTAATATTCTGCAGTTTAGGCAAAAAAGATTTCTGCATGAATAAACGTGTCTACAAATACAAAAATAGTATTGATATTATTCTGCAAGTTAATTGTATTTTACTGTATGTGCAAAATACAGTGCGTGTACTTTATCTAACCCTGCATTATGCAGGCTTTGAGATTTCAAAATTGTATATTGGGAACCTATTAGGATGTAGGACTATATGAAACTGTGAACACCCTTCCTAATAGTGGAAGTGTATCATTTGTTTATAAGAGCATTTTGCTGTGGGTATGGAATCGTACGAGAATAAATATGTAGTAGGTGCTGGGATTACAAGATTATTTTGGATTTGGCATTATTTAATATACTACCTGTAATATATGTTGTCATCCCCTAACATACATCTCAATATAACCTTAACATTTTTATTTTAATATCAATTTGCTCTTTCAGCAAACATAATAGCATGAAGCTGTGGATTCAGGTTACCTATTTAGTTCTAAATTTAAATAAACAAGCAGCTTATTTTAATATTAATTTCACAGTCCTAATGATAGCTGAACAACAATATCTTTGTGCAGTTGTTTGCAAAAAATTCAGCTTAAGTTGCTGAGCCCTAAATACTGTATTTTTGCTTTGTTCTTGAATGCTGGAGCTGGTTATTTGAAAATAAGTGGGTGTTCTTCGAGACACTGGGAAAAGTTGGTTTTATCACTTTGTATTCATATTCAATATTCTCTGGTTAAATAGAATATGAAATGTAGTATAATTACAGTGTCATTTAAATAATGAGTTAAAGCTAGCAGATGATACAATATGCAAAACAGTTTATAGCAACAATCAATTTCCCTATAGTTCTATGTACTGCCAAATTATCGATAAAATAAATTGTATGAAATACAATAAGAATAAGGATATGTTGGTTGATAATCATTATGCAGTATCATTATTAACTGTGCTAAAGATACTGTGATCCAAATCATTTGATAGTCTGGGTGAGGTTATGAGTGATACGTAAACCAGGAAAGTTTTACATAAACACCTTTTTTAAAAAAAAAAAAAAAAAAAAGTCAGAGTTAAACGGATCTGCCTGAGTTCCAAATCCATAGAACCCCAAGGACTGAAGAGAGAACCTCTGGAACGTCTTTCTAAGCTTGTCTTGTGTTGGCATCTATTACTATTAAAAAATACATAGGCTTGTCCGAAGATACTCTGAAAAGCCTCTTGATTTGTGAGTTATTCCAGTACCAATGGAAAACACGTTATGTTAAATTCTAAAAAGAGATAGAGGGCTTGATTCTGCTGTCAACATAGAACACTTTTTAATGATGTTTCCTGTGATTTGACTAGAGAGCCAAATCAGGCCTACCAAATCTGTTTGAAATGAAACAGAAAATGCAAATATATGTGTGCAAATATATTTATTTTTTTCTAATCTGCCTAATTAAATCAGCAATGTGGTATCTGGTGTCCATTAAAAATGTGGTGTGGTTTGTTTTTTTTTTTTTTTCCAGGGCCTGGCTTAGAAAGTATTTGATGGTCAGTGGAAAAAAATGAGGAAGAGGAGGGTGTGGCTGCTGCTTAGAGGATCTGTGGCCCTGCAAACGGGCACTAGCTTGTGGAGATGCGGTCCTTCATCATGACAAAATGAAGACTTCTTTTAGGTAAAACAAAAATATTTATTTTCTAATTAGAAATCAAGTAAGCATGTAATCCTACTATTTCTTAATGCATACTTCTGAAGGATGGTCAGTTGTCCTCACTTGGGTTCGGTGGCTTTATTTGCATCTTGTTTTGCCCCAGATTTCTCGGCTCTTTCACTAATCATGACAAAACCCACAAAAACTAGTTCCAACTTTATAGAGTGATAAGGAAGGTGGTTTGATGTTTTTTGTTTATTTTGAATATCGAACCAGGGACCGATCCCGTAGACTCTAGAATGTATCTGTACCCACTTCTTAATTTCTATTTCCATGCAGTATGCTGCAGCTTTAGCCCCTGAACTGGCACATGTACACACAGCTATTTTCCATCTATAGTTCTTTATATTATGACGGCAATTACAGCATCACAGAAGGTTGGAATGAGACTTTTAGAATATTTTCAGGTAACAGTTCTTGTGGGATAAGATTTTGACAGTGTTTCTAGTAAAACTATGTATATATTTTTTAAGACATAGTCCATGCTTGTTACAGGGGTTATTTGTTAATAATGCTTATTTACAATCTTAATTCTGAATAATTGATGTTAAAGCTGTGTTTTTTCTCTGCTGCTGCAAATGTTGGTGCTGCAGCTGTGTTTTGAAAATGTGTGACTTTTGCTGATACCGTGAGTGAAGATGGAGCTGAAGAAACTTCTTCAGTAGTATAACCACTCACAGGTGTGGTTACAGAATCTGCTCCCTCATCTCCTGCCTGTATTTGAGCTCATCATCTCTTAATTATGTATCCTTGTTTTCCTTTGAAGAGCAGCAGTGTGTGGGTTGTGGTGAGGTATTATCACAGTTTGGGTGAATTGTTAGCCACAAGACTGAAGGCTAAGTGTAGCAAACCACCATACGAGTGGCAGTATCCCAGCGTCTGACACACATCTTGGAATCTCTTATAATTATTAAATGGTTTTTGCAAATAATGATGTGTGGATGGGGAAAAAGATAATAAAATAAACAAGGAAACACATTTGTATAGTAAAACAATATCTTGTAATTTAGATTCTTGCTAATTATTTGCAGGGAGGGGAAGAGCAGGTGGCAAAGTAAACATACATGTTTTTAAGTATTTTTGTGAAGTTTGAACGATGCATTGATAGCATTGTATCAGGCACAGTAGCTGGCTTAGAAAATGAATGATTTCGCTTTGGTTAAGGTGAACTTGTCTATTTTTTTGCCATTGCTTTTGGCCATAGGAAACGTTTAAAAGTAGGAATTACTGCATTGGATCAGATCCACAGTCTAATTAATGCTAAGTCTACCCTGACAGTTCTTACAAAGGGTTGATTGGTACGAGAACGGAGGGTGAAGGCGACCAACTTTTGATCCTTTTGGAATACCCTGTCCTTGTCAGAAAGTGGGCCAGCTAGATCCCTTGGCCAATGCCTTTATCATGGCTTTGCGCAAAGGTCTTTACGGTCTTTCCAGCAAACAATCCCATTGAACACTATATTTTTGTAGGCTATGAATAGAACCGTATTCTTTCAGAATCCCACTGATGTCCCGTAAGGATGGATTGTGGCGCTGATTTTCACATGCTCAGCCTGCACTTTGTAAAATAATGTATTCCCATAGTTTGAATTTGCTGCTTATTTAATTTAACAGAATAATCTCCCATTCAAGACTGGAAGTAGGAGAGAAAGTCAGACTACAATTCCTGACTTTCAAAGCATGTATCTCTGTTGTCTTCCCTGTTGCTCGTATGCTCGCTAACATAAATAGTTTAATCACTTTGTCTTCGTGTATGGCAGTCTTTTTGTAAGTCAAATTATTTTAGTCACCTGCCCTTGCACTCCTGTTACTTCTGTAGTTTTAAAGAGGTAAGGTAAAAAGAACTGTAGATAGCGTTCTCCATGAAGGTATTTCCCTGGCAGGTATATATTAGAAGGGTAATGTTTTCAATACAGTATTCTGTGCATGGCCTATGCATGCAACAACTGTTAACCTTTTTCTTATTTTAAAATGTCTTTTTATTCCTACATTTTACTTTTGGCTTCTTGGCTCATTTTTAATCGTGACTCCAACTTTCAGTCATGATTACTCCGTTTTCTTTATGGTCTTTATGAGTCACATTATCAAAGCCCTTTTGAAAGGCCAAATAAATAATAATTTCTTCTGCGGATGCACTCCAAGTTAAAAAAGACGTATTTTTCATTATGTTAGCAATGTTGTTTTTCTCTCCATTATGTAATCTCTGCCTAGGCATTAAAGTTATAATCTTTTAAAGTAGCCTTCCAGACGGTTTACTAAATGCTAGATTTCATTGACATGTAATCTGCATCATCATTTGTGGCTATTTTTGAGGAGTGCTACCCTTTCATTCCTGATAGGCGAGTGCATGTTTTTGGTGGAAACACAGCCTCCAACCTTGAGCTGCTTCAGAACTCCTGCCTGTGTATCTAGTCCTCAGAATGGCTTGCCTTTTAATTTATCCAGTTATTTCAGCACTTTTTGTTTTGGTATCTGCTTCTCTTTCACCCTTTACTTGCAGAAGAACTGATTAATGGCATTTGCTGTCTAGAGGGACCAGAGGAGACAATTAGATTACTTGAATATCATAGATTTTTCCACCTGTATTAAGCCTGATAACTTCTTTTTTAAGCTGAAAGGTACCTTTGGGTCTGTCTGGATTTCTGGGCATCAGGAGATAAAGAGGTATATCCAGGAATATGAGGTAGGGTCAGTATTGCTCCAGCCCCCCCAAAAATGGACTACGCAAGAATTTTGTGTGACAAAATCATGTTTCCTCTGTTTTCCTGTTCAAGAGAAGGGACATCTGATTCTATAACTTTCTAGAGTGTGGTTTTTACTTCCCATCTGGGAGGGAGAGTGCTGTTGGCTGGTGTGAAGGTGAGAGAACTGGAAAATGAAAGACTAGGAGGTATAATCTTGAGTTTCCACTGGAAGAAATAGTGGGTATATAGTTGGTTTTTGTTTGTTTGTTTGTTTGTTTTTTTTAATACCCCAGATCAGGAAACCAACTAACAAGAAATGCTAATATGGTCATACAGAGTGAGAAAGGGTGAGTTCACTCTTTTGCATGACTAAATATCTCAAGGTCATAATCAGCCGTTATCTTTTCTGCAGCGCTTTTCCTCCTCTTTATTCACTCTCTTTGTTTGCCAGTACTATTTCAGACTTGCCAGACAATTGTTGTGCAGTCTTCCTGCTTCTAATGTATGTCAATAAATTGTCCTTATGTCTTTGGTTCAGTCAGTCCTTATGCTCCTAATCTCCATTTTTAAATATTACTTTCTAAGTATATTCTTTGTTCTAGTTGTTTCAGTTCACTGCTTTTGTTTTTTGGAAAAGGTACCTCTTTGCCTGAACCTATTATAAAGCTGTTCTCAGTACTCGGATTGCTCTTGTCCACCTACTTCTGTGCCTAGAGATTTTGTTACCCTTTTATTTCCCCCCCGATGGATATGCTATGCCTGCGTAATCTTTCATGCATAAAAGCAGAATGTTCCCATTGAAGTCAATGGGAAGATCTGATAAACATACAACCTGACAATATGGTACTGTATTTCCAGGTAGCTTACTTTAAATACCTGCTGTACATTTTTGTTTTTCCCTAGGTGCTTGTTTTGCTCTGGACACAAGGTTTTCTAAACTTGTTGTCTGTCAAGGCTTTCTGACTCCACTGTTCTTTCTTTGACTCCTGATACATAATAAAAAGCCCAATAGTTTATATTAGATTACTGGGAACAGTATTATTAGATTTGATTGTTCCAAGCACAGAAGTAGACAGGTGAGAAAACTAGAAGAGAGTTATACTGAGTGCCAGTCTTTCACCCACCTGCAGTGGGAATACCGCCCATCATGGTGCAAACACATGGTTTGGAAGTTTCTTCTTTACGCTTGGCCATGTTGGAATCTGTTGTGAGCCATCTGGGCTAAGCCCTGTGCTTCCCAGTGGGACGTATGTGCTAGGAAGGCTTTCTCCTTTTGGTTTTCCTGATGACAGTAAGTTTCCCTCTCTTCCTACTGGGGTGAGGAAAGATCAGAAACCACAGGAGCAAGGAACAGCAGTGGTGGGTGAAGAAGGAAATGATTCTTTTCAAAAATAGAGAGAACGTAGTAAGGCAAACGTAATGTTATTTTTATTGGATTCTTGATTTCATTTATCTGTTCATATCCTTTTAAAAAGATTTGAAATGCATGCGTTCCTGCTATGAAGAAGCCTATGAACAGGGAAAGGGACTTCTCGAATGTCCTGAAGAGGAGTGCAAAGAATCTTCTTTCCTCATCCTGCCTGATGCTTGAGGACGCGGGGCTAGCAAAGAGCTGGGAAGGGGCAGAGCGTACCAGTGTGCATGCAGGCTGGGTATAATGAGACCCCAGCTTGCCACACTTCATGCATTAATTCATGTTGCTAGAGACGAGAAAGCTGCATGTATTGTTGTGGATTCAAAAATAGCTATTTTGCACAAAGTGTCTGAGAATTGAAGGACACCCTCTCACCCCTCCTCCTGTACAATCCATGCAGCTAACTCCTATACCGTGCTGCTCTAGGACCTTGTTTATTGGAGTCTGGCGCTCCTGGTCCTCCTTTCAAAGTTGCTGGCACGATGGGTGATCTAGTGCTGATTTCAACTGCATTTAGCCCCTGTGGGGTTTCTCTGTGGTGCTGAGCTCCCTGCGCCAAAGACTTTGATCAGCTTGGACCCCCTGCCGGGCCTTATTCCTATTATTTTCTTCTGGAACCTCTAGCAATGTTCAGCTTCATCAGAAGTGCTTCTGCCTGAGGGTAGAGAGGGGGAAATATCTTAGTCTAGACCACTCCCTTCCACATGCTCTTTTTCTCCCATCCTGGCCGAGTAACTGATGGTAACATCTGCATCCCAGGGAGCGATACCACCACAGATGAGGAAACCAAGGCACAAAGCAGAAGTTGGGATCATCCAGCAGGCCAGTGGATGAGAGGCGAGAATGGAAAGGAGACAATCCAGCATGCTGTCTAATTGGCCACATTGCCGCCCGGATGTTACCAATGCAGCATTAATTTAGCTGTTTCAAGAGATGCTTCTGTTTAATATATTTCATATTAATAATGATGTTCTAAGATACTATTAAAAAAGCTGATAACAGAAAGCTTAACAGCCACAAGAAGTGCTTATTTAGCCTGATTAAGCCTAGCTGTCACCATACGTGAATTCTCACAGGCAGCCTATTTTCACTTTATTTTCCTTGGATTCTCTTTTGCAAGTGAACCATCCTGGAGTTAGCAGTTGTCTACAGCAACAGGATATTTTAAGATTCACATTTATAATAGCTACAAAAGATTACACTTTTTAATAACCATTTTAAGACCCAAACAGTTTTATAAATAAACTAAGAACTTTTCAAAAGGAGATATAAAAGAAAAAAAACTGTATCGAGGTGAGAGTTTTCACTTAAAATACCGTTATAACTTCCAAAATAACTTCAAACCAGCTGGCCAGCTGTGCAGAAATTAATCTGGGTTTGGAAGGAAGACCACATGAAGTTTGTACGGACTTCGGCTCTGGAAATAATGTGCCATGGAGCCTTGGCAGCTTAAGGTGTCTCTATTTTGAAGGGGGTGTAGGGGGGAAGTCAAATGATTTAGTGACTGAAGAGAGTTGCCACTTGCGTGAGCTCCATCCCTAGGGATATGACCTTTTTAATCCTCTTTAGTTAATGTATTGGTGATCTTTACTTAGGCAGAGTAAACAGTGCTGTTGTGAACAAAGGGGAGGTCATGCTTCCTGCATTACACTCTGACCCCGGGGTCGCGGCCTTTGTTCACTTCTCAATGGGAATTGCTCTCAGAGGGCCACCACAAAATGGAGAACTAATTTAGGCACGTGCTGGCAGAGAATGGCAGAGTATCAGGTTTGCCTCACCCGAACCTCCGAGCCTGCAGCAGTCACGGCGAGAGTAAAAGTCAAACTGTTTCAAAGAGGACGTATTAGCTCTTTACTTACCGATGGCTGCCGCGCTTAATCCCTCGTTGAACTAAATATATTGCTTGGGTCTTCCCCCCAGGCTGCCAGGAATTCAATTTCTCTGTTTTCAGCCTTTAACCCCCCCCCTCCCCCCGCCATTGGACTGTTCCAACTGAAGCAGCATTAGACTAGTGAAAATTGGAGATTTTTTCTCTTAAAAGAAAGAGAAACCCAATGGCAATTGCAGCATTAAACTTGGGCCTCTGAGGTCTCAGAATAAGCATTGTTTCTCAGCCTGTAAGGAAATGTGATGCTGTGTCCCAGCAGATTGTATTCATCACCTTTTTCATAACGTTTTCTTTGTGTTGCACCAAGTAAATACGCGCGCGCGCGCACACACACAGAGCCCTGTGAAGCTGAGCATGGTAAGCATGGGGTACTAAGCCAAAGTGAACTAGGACTTCGTCATATTTATCACTAATTTTATGCAAAAATGATGTGGTGTGGGTTTTTTTTTTTTTTTTTTGGCTCCAAAAGTAACTGGTGGCAGAATGTGATGCGTCTTGTTTTTAGTTGCTGTGACCAGGGAACATATATAAACATGGAAGTTGAGATAATTTATCTGGAAGACTCGGGTATAGAAAGCCATCACCTTTCACTGAAAGATGTTTATAATTTTTCATCTATATGCTGTTCTTTGCTCAGCAGTAAAATCTGTGAAATACAATGATAGATCATAAAATAATTAAACTGTAAACATGTATCTTCAGTCAAAATACTGCTTTTCCACATTTCTTCCTTCTATCAAAAAAAAAAAAAAAACCCCAGCCCTTAATTGCTGATGACAGCCAAGTTGTGTAAAACACAGCAGGGTTAAAACTGAGCACAAGGGATGTGTGTATATTGGGGGGAGCTTATAATGTTGCCATCACAAAAATAAGTAATACTACAATAGTAAGCTTCGAGGCTTCTGTGGCTGTCGACATGAATAGGACCAAGGTCAAAACGTGTATGACAGTATATTTTATCTCTCAGACTTGGGTATTTCTGGGTTTACTGTTTTTTTTGGTTTGGGGTTTTGTTTTTTTTTTCTTGTTTTATACCACTATAAATCCCTGGAAGGCTCTACCGTATTGCCATAATGGAGTGCAGGTTGGGTTTACCTGATGTTACTGCTGGCTTAGGGTACAATCCTGCAAATGCTAGCTGCTGTGGTGTTTGCAGTTGTGTTTCTCTTGACTGTTTTTAGACTGCTCTAGTAATAAGCAGTGAGCCATCCAAGAGATGCTTCTCAGCCTGTGTCTTCTGTGCAGTTGTGGGCACCTCTCGTGCTCAGTCCACCCTTGCGGAATGGGAGGCTTAACCATGCTGGAAGTGGCTCAGTCCTGCCTGGGGGCTGGGAGGAGTGCGCGGGCAGGAGACCCTCAGCGCCTCCGCCTTGCCCACAGCATCCTTCTACTGAGCTTTTCCAGGGCACGGGGCAGGGCTGGAAAAAGAGAGAGCCTGGGGTAGTGCTGCTACATTTGCTACACATATTCGCCTTCTGTACCAGACTCTTGTCTTTGGAGAAGGGAGCATGCCACTTTTTTTTTTAAGTGTTACAGACTTCAGAGCCTTTTTTTTTCTCCTTCAGGTTATGTGCCGTAATACGGATTTGCCCAATATAGAATACTGTAACTTTCTTTTGTGTAAGACAGCAAAATTTTCTCTCTGTTTCTCTCTTTCTTTCTCTTTCCTCATTTTAATTTTTCTTTCCAGTCATTTCAAGTAAAGTGTTACGTCTTTCCCTTAGTTTTCTTGAAGTTGTATTATTCAAACAAACACTTGTAATCATCTACTCTTAGATTTAAACGTGCATTCTGTAATACAGCAAAATAAGCTCTTTAAACAAAAGAAGTGTCCAAGCAACCGAAACATCATGCCCTTTTAATGAAAAGTTGCATTCAAAGCTGAGCCAAACGTGAACAGCAGAGAGTTAGTACGTGAGCAGCAAGTGACGCTGCCTACAGCAATACTGAAACCAATCCTTCTGTGTCCTTTATGTGTTACTTGAAATTCCCAAAGTCCACTAGCTTTAGATTTTAATGGAAGCCAGAGGGAAAAGGTATATTTACTATACCCATTATCCAATAAAAATAATATTGTTGGGTTACCATACGTATATTCCTCACTTGTGTTACTTAGTTATAATGAATATGTTTACTAATGAAAATGCAAGGTCCGTCCCCTTTTACCGTGTATTCATCAGCACTAGTGTTGCTTTTCTGTTATCTGCAGGATTTTAAAGACTAAAGAGAATGTCAAGGCAATGTCAGTTGCATTTATTTTTGGTTTTTTTTTTCCTTAAAGCATTGATACAGTTGTGCTTTGTTTGGAGGTAATGAGCTGTAGGAGAATTCTAAAATGTGGATAGCTGCTTAGAGTAAAAAAAAAACAAAACAAAACAAAGTTAAGAAAATATTTAGCCAATATTCAAATTTTAAAATATTTCTTTTTTTCTCAAAAAGATATTGGAACCTTACAATAACTGTAGTAGGTGCCTGCTTGACTGGAAAACTAGTTTTTCTCAGTGTGTGTTAAATATTTCAACATGCAATACAATAAGATACCATAGTAGAAGTGCCTCTTCTGAAAGCTTCTTATTGAGTGGAGCCTTTTGGAGATTTTTTGCTTTGAATGTTCCTGACTCAAACCTCTGAGGATTTTTTTTTTTTTCTTTTTTCTTTTACTGTTTAAATAAGAGCTTTATCCCTGGTAAAGTTTGTATTAATAGAATGGGCAGAGAATAGTCTATTTTACTGCATGAACTTGATTCCTCAGCATTACTATTTCTGGCAGTGATTCTCCAGCTAGTGTACCTGGTAAAGCTTAATGGTGGTTAAGACTTTTCTCATTTCCTAGACAAAGACGTTACTGAAATTAGAAAGATGAACTCCTGTATTATTTTTCTAAATTTACTTTATTAAAATTGTTTCCAAATGTGACCCCTGCAGTGAAAACTACGTAAGAACCATTCATATTTAACAGCCTCCTCTCTTAAGCGACTGTTATACACCTGCCTGTTCTGCTTTTACTATTAAGCCATTTCTATTACCCCATTGATTTCCTTGATCCTTTGGACAATGATCTGCAAAATATCAGTTTATCTAAGGAGAGAAAAAATGAAAAATTGAAAAATAGTTTTGTAGAACACAGGTTTGGTCAGGCTTCAGATGTACTATGGAAATTACTGAGTCTATTCTTTACTTTTTGAAGATAAACATTTTTCTAAACATTGGACTGCCGGATATGTATTTAGGCCCAGTGTAACTCAGCAAAATTCATTTGAAGTAAATGCTTATTTGCCTGATTAGTCTTGTGGTAAAACATCTTCTTCTGCCTCTTACTATTGAATACTTGAACAAAAAGAAATACGTGAAAATTTCAAAATGCTCCATGGATATAGATAGCTGCCTACCATATATTTATGTGTGTGTGGTTTTTAAATTGATATTAGGGTGAGCAGAAAATACAAGACAGACTTCAGTTGCACCTGTAAAAATAAAAATGGTACTTCTCTGTGAAACTGCATTGCTGTATTTTTCTGCGGTACAAGGATACCATCTTCATGTTTTCCACTGGCATTATCTGCTTTGGAAAGAAAAATGCATGACAGCCTCAAAATGGCGTTCTCTGTTAGGGAAAGGCAAAGACGAAAGCTGGCATAACGTAGTTCCAGCACAAAATGGCCTTTTCCAATAGATTTCCAGTAAATTTCTTAGGCTGATTAAGGTTTTGGCCATTAACTGGCCAGTAAAAGCTGAACACTAATACAGTAAATCTGATATTCCTATAAAAATCTTCCCCTGTATGTGCGGGATACCCATTTGCTATACAAGCATGTGTGTAAGTACAGTGTTAAAGCAAAATTGTGTTTTGCAAGTCCCCCCAATGAATCTTAAGTATCTATTTTGCTTTCCCCTCTGTGCCGAAAACGCAGAGCACTGCCAGACATTTTGGTCTATGTGTGCAGTGCTTCATTAGACGACATCCCTGATCTTTATGTCAGACTCCCTGATTGTTTCAGGTCTAGTACAGGAGCAAGGTCTTACATTCAGGTAGTCACGGAGCAGTTAGTTGTACGTGTTCTCTGAATGTAGTGATGAGTTGTTACGATAATGTCGAAGGGATAAAATTCCTGCGGATGTAGTGCTGATATGATCACCTTCTTTTATATCGTTCTTATGCTATATTTTAGATATATTGACATTTTTTAAATGGCATGTTTATTTGTACAACTAGAAAAAAAAAAAATTAGTCCTGAACCATGTCTTCTATGATTTTCCTGTTATAATTCAAATGTAACCCTTTGTTAGTAAACTTCAGGCTGCATTATTAAACTGTGGTGATTTCTATTGAGCGGCATTATGTAAACTGAATATTAATTTATAGTCTTACTCCAATAGTATTCATACTTATTGGGCTGTTGTAACATGAGACCATAAATGCATGCATACACATACATATCTATCTCGTGTATAGGTCTGCCATACTGCGCACAGCACGCGTGTATGTGTGTGGGCACGCACATGCAGAAGAGATGAAGTATGTGATTTTGTCAAAACGGTTGTTGGGGGAAGGGGGAATTGTTTAATTTTCTTACAAATAAATGACGGAAGTAATATGGGCTTTAGATGACAACTTTGATTTTGGTATTTGGCTTCAAAAGTTTTTGAAAAGCAGATGTATTTCTAATTGAGTCAGGGAGCGTTCCCGATTTTGAACCAAGTCTCACTGTCCTGTTTTTTTTGCCAAGAGGCAAAAAGTCTCTTTGTCCCACCCCCCCCCACCCCCGCCCCCCCCGGCACAATTTTCTTATTAAGTTACTTGTTTGCACTAGAAAAAACACTGTGCAGTTTTTTTGAAATTTTTGGTGGACCAAGAAAAATTCATTGCGTTACATTGCTGTTGATAACATTTTCTGGGAATATAAATTTAAGAGTTGACCTTTTAACATTTCAGTGCTTTTATCATCCATCTAAAATCTCCAGTAAAATGCATTTACGCCCTAGGAAAAAATGGTTAAATTTGAAACTTGAAATTTCCATGGATTAGTCACTGATATCCCCTGGGAATTTTAAGTATTCTGAAAAGGAAGCGTTTTTAAACAACTGAAAAACATAGGTCACTGAATAAGTCTGGAAGCAGCTTTTCACAATTCCCCCCCCCCCTTTTTTTTTTGTGATGCCAGTGTTATCATTTATATTGTACTTTATTAGTGTAGATAGCACAGTAAAAACTCCATTGAATGTTTTCCTTATAAGAGTGTTTGTGTTGGTTTTGTCAGGTCGTAATAAACTTCATTAAAATAACCTTTATTAAATTATGGCATACATTTAATCTGAATAGATGCTGATTCATCTTTTAAAAAGCAAAATGAGAAATTACAAAAAAAGATTTTTTGCAACAAAATTCTGGTTTGCTGGCAACACTGAAATGACCCTCTCTTTTTAAAAACCACTTTACGTACCATGTAATGTAAAGGTAAGATGATGTAAAGGTCTCTTCTTTCTATACGAACAGAAACGGTTCCTTTCAAAGCCTGATGCTCTGAGTTGAGGCCTTGCTGCTGCTGCATCTGCGTTGGAGTCCCAGCGCCGTCGCTCCACCGCTGCAGCTGCTGGTAGTGGAGCGAGTTTGAACTTGCGATGCGCGCTACCTAATGCCGTGCGCTGTTCACGGTCTGTAGCTGGGAGCGGGGCAGTCGTCCCTTCCAATTTTCTAACATCCTTTCTCTGTATTCTGTCATTTTTGTCAAATGTGAACTGTGTGTGTATAGATCACGGAATGCTTAAATGTATCTCTTTGTGGGAATACATCTTTCTGGACAAAGGAAATACAGAATCACATGTGTGCGTGACATTTTGTTTACTAAAACTGAAAAGTAGCAGAATACTGTTGAAGCTGAATATGTAAATTTAGGCATCCCTTCAAAATGTAAGAAATTAATAATGCAAGCGTGACAACTTTAGTAAGTATAACATGACAGACGGGAAGAAAAAACCCAAATGATTCCCAGGAAGACAGTTCATGGAACACACATTCTATCAAGTATTGAATTGAAGATGGTGTTCTTTTTTCACAACTATAACTTATACCTGCAACTGATATAAAGAATGTAGAAGCCTGTATTATCTGTCCAGATGAATAGATGCATACTTGCAGTAGGGTCATTATTCTCTCGACGTTATATTTTATGAAAATAACAATAATGGGTCAATATTGATCATGTTAGGATTTTTTTTTTCAAGAAGAGGGATTTAAATTTACCAGTGCCAATGTACTCTGTTACAGTGTGAGATTCCGGTGATATTTTAGATAGGCAAGGTAGACAGATCACTCTAAGATGCACCTTATGTACCATATATTTTAGTTTTAATGGGCTAAAGAGAAATATTAACTTGAACTGTAAAACTGAAGTTGGCTATGTAAAATAGGTATGATACTAATATTCCGCTCATAAACAGATCGTGTCCCTATGAATTCTGTATCTGCAACTATTTTGGATTAAGTGTCTCTCTGTGTGCTCACTAATTGCAACTATGCTGTGAATGTATTGCCATAATGGAGAGCCCTTTTTATTTTCTTAAAATTTATGTAAATTTTTCATCCTTACTAACATTTCACTACCAAAAAAACCACTAAGGAATTTCTGTTGTGTATCATTTTTGTTCCCTTTGCAGTTCACTTTGTTGAGGATTGTAGCACTCTGTTGTAATTAAAAAAGATACTCTTAATATCACAGAACTTGGTCACTGGACAACTCTTGACTAGTTTAGAAGCCTTCAAGTAATTTATACTGTAAAGCTATTTTAATCCCCTTTTAGACCTAAGAAATTTTAAGTTTTGCTTACAGCTTTCAACATATAATTTGCTTACTTTTTGCAGTTTATCATCTTCTAAAAATTAACATTTTCTTTTTTTACAATGTGTTATTTGCCTTTTTCTTCTCCCCCCCCCCCCCCTTTTTTTTTTAAATTCTCTCACTTTTTTTTTTCCTTCAGTAGCTATTTCTGCAGGGCATCCAATTTTAAGCAGACGCGTCCACTTAAATAAACGGAGGGCTGCGTTTTAAAATCCAGTAGCTTGTCCCAACTCTGTGCTCCCAGTGATACCAGGAAAAAGGTATTGCCAGGAGAGAGCATTTCCAGCAGGAGAAGGAGAAGCGTCGGTGGCTGCTGTAGGTCTGGGAGGGGAGAGGCGCCCGGGCGTTGCAGCTTGCAGACCGCCCGTGCAGCGCCGCGTTTCCCGGGGCGAGTGCCGCCCCCCCCACCCCCACCCCCCCCGGCCGCAGGCAGGGGCAGGAGCGCGGCTGGGGGGGGGAGCTGCCGTGGTCACGATCACCCAGTCGCGACCGTTCCTGGCCCTTCAGCGAGCTGCTGGCAGCTGCAGCCAGGACCCGCCAAGGTGCTGACTCGGGTAGGGAGGGCTGAGGCCGGCGGGGCAGCCGCTCACCTGCAGCCGGTGGCGGCGGGGCCGGGGCGGCGGCGGCGGGGCCGGGGGCGCGGCGCGGCGTGGCGTGGGCTAGCGGGAAGGAACAAGAGAGGGTGATCCAGAGCGTGGAGCTGTATTGTCTGCTCGCAGCGTGAAGAATAAATTACAGTCTGTCAGAGCAAGACTTGACGGTGCCAGGGGAAACTGGCTGTGTTGTAAAGTTTAGTTACGTTTTCAGCAAAGTAAAATTGTGGTGTTTTACAGCTGAGGAGCTTGCTTCTTATAAAACTAGACCTGACTATGGCATTGCTTAGGTTCCAGCTTGCACCTCCTTCACAAACACGTATTTGCAGTGCAGTTAGCCTCCAGGAGCTTTGTAGCGTATTTTTGATAAGTAAGTAGAAGCCACTAAATAAAATCTTGTGTTGGGCTTTGATTTGCAGCTGCTGATGTAAATTTTCATCAGTAAGCATGGTATATAAGCAAAATATTAATACCATCAGTTTCAAGTGTACAGCTCTGTACAGTGGAAAAAAAAAAAAGTTGCAAGATAAACAAAATTGTGTCGGTAACACCCTTTAAAAAACTGCTAATGCAATGCACTGTTTAATGCCTCCGTTCTTTAAAAAAAAAAAAAAAATTAAAAAACAAAACACTTGTCCTACTGCCAGAGTTTCATTTGTGTTGATACCAGTTTAATGCCAAGTTTGCTATAAAACATTACTGTTAAAATACAGTGTACTGAAGGAAGTGTTTTTGCAAAATGCTTCATTATGTGTTGAAGGGAAGAATGTGGAAATGTATCCTTGTTTAGCTTGCCTTTACGGTTCAGGATCACTTACTTCAAAATTGTCTTTATTTGGTCTTTAAATGTTTTTTCCCCCATAATTTAATAGACTGCTGATCAATTGCAATTAATGCGAGTTATTCAACAGTAGAATAGAACTTTCCCAAGTAACCTGTACAATGTGTAATTACTGCCCTTTCCATGAAGTGTACACCAGCTATAATCTCACAGAGCACCTTCAGTCCCTTTAGGGAACGACGGACAAGACTCTCTTCCTGTTATATATTTTTTCATTATTATTATTTTTAATCCCTGGAGAGTGTCTTTAAAAAGAAAAGCTCTCTAAATATTAAGTAAAGCTATTCTTGGTGATTTTTGTAGCATGTACTGGAATTATTTTAATGATACAATAAAAAAAAAAAAAAATCCAAAAATGTGAATTTATACTTTTCTGGGTAGCTTAATCCTAAAAAAGAAAAATGTTTTACTGGATTATTTTTTAAATAATCATGTACCTGATCATTTTTTATTAAACATTTCTGGAGGTTGTTAGATTAGAAACCACCCCATATTGAAAATGAGCTATATTATTTAGAAAGAAAAAAATCACAAATCTGTTCAGACCTGACCTTAGTGTTCATGACTGTATCACATAAAACTGAGAGGCAAGAACAAGAGATACCACTGAGTTAAAATCTAAGCAAATGAATTAGTGTATAGCAGGAGTGTCTGTAATGAGTTTCCAATAGACAGAACTTGCGATAAGGGGAAAGAGAGAGGTTATAAAATTATGTAATCGTATAAACTGCGGTGTGAAAATATTGGCTTATTACTATTTACATAATTCGAACTTATTCAGGCATGATGAATCTTAAAATAATTCTTCCACTTCCCTTTCTGGAATTCCAGTTCTATTAAGTGAAGCTTACACGTTGGACTTAATTGTTTTCCTCTTTCCTGAATCCTTATTTTTTAGTACCGCGGTACGTTAAAGTTAGACAACTTTCAATCTTATTTTACAACTATGGTGACAGATATAAAGCATTTATATATCTCCTTGAAGAAGGATGACTTTCAATGAATGAATCTGAGCCATAATTCTGTAAAGGCGATGCACTTTTAACCCTCTAAATGCACCAGAATTATCCCAGTTATGAGACAGGCAAAATCAGAGATGAAACTCAGCTGTTTTCACATTTATACAAAAAGTGAGAAAGGAAGGGATAGGTATGGAGAGTAAAGAACAAGGAGATCTGTACTTTTATATAGGAAATACAAAAATAAATAAGGAGCTAAAAATAGCGTCTGAGAAAAAAGGGGAAAGTCATTCAGAAGAGCTATTAAATGCAAGTAAAACACTATCAACCAAGCTGTTCAAATACTTGAGTCTGATCCTTCCCTAAAAACTAGGTCTGTCTTTTATATTACACTGGCGTTAAAAGTTGTTGAGTGCACTATCGCATATAATCTCTTTTTTTCTGTGTAGGGTTAACATTCTCATCTGTGCATGTTCTGTTAAAATAAGTACTATCACGAATGTCATGGCATTATTTTTAAACAAAAATGATAAAGAGTTTTAGCTGGACATCATGGCTGTCTGCTGCTAAGCCTGTTACCCAGAAATTTTGCTTGCTTTTACTTTTTAACCACCCAGAATTTATGCATATGCATCCTCTGCATCAACAGTCTGTATGCAATAGATACCAAAGTTATTAGAAGAGGTCAGAATTACTGGGTGTCATTTTACCGAAATAAAAATTTGTGGGAAAGTTACTGTTTAAATATCTTGTCAGCTATGTCCTGATAATCTCTAGTATGCTTTTACTATAATTCCCTAAAAATAAATATTAAAAACATTTTGTGGTTTCACACCATTAAAAAAAAAGAAAAGTTGGTAAGGGTAAACCATAAAACATATATTTGGCTTACAAAAGAAATGTTTATTCTCCTCAGAATGCCAGTGGTTGAGCATTTTCTTGAGATTTGAGGCTGGATAAAAATGTGTAACAGAGGTTCCTTAAATATGCCAGTGCAGTAGTCGTTCAAGATGTGGCACAGCCAGCCAGATCCGAGAAACCCACACGTGCCACCCTGTGCTTTCTAAACTTGGCTAATATTGGGCATTTTAATAGAGCAAATGGGATTAAAGTCAGGCCTGAGAACAATGAGATGGGTTTTCATATACTTGGTGATGAATAGGTAGTAAGTATTTTCCATCAAATACAGTATATACTGTTCTTGGTACTGCTGGCTTTTGCTGGTCTTACCAGTTAGGCAGAGTACGTACAGCTCTTGGAATGGCTGTATTACAAGCTAAAATATATTGTAAATAGTATTAAGTCTTTGCCACTGTCATTACCTCAGCTGATCTTTGAAATACTGTGATTTTAAAAATCATGGGAGTTTATGTAAGAAGGAGATGCATGTTGGAAAAAAATCTATGACTCTAAAGACCTCTGCTCCATTTTGCAGGATAGTGCATTTTTAAGCAGAAGGTTGGAGAGCAGCCTCTTTGGATGGGATCTGAGAGTTGCAAGAGATAGAAACTCACATCTACCGGTTTTCTTTTTCCATGGCATTTTTTTCTGTCACCTCGTGATCAGTATTTAAAGGAATAAAATATCAATTAATGTGGTTTTTCCTGAGTAATATTTTACAAAGTCTTGGAAACACGTGGTATTGACTTTTCCAATTAGTTGAAACTGCCTAGCTGCTTTAAAAGTACATCAGGAAAGCAATGATAGCATAAGCAAAATAAATATTAAATGAGAGGGACAGCTATGACTTTCCTTAAGTAACCATGTAATCCCTTTTTTCTTCCGGTAACATATTTTCCACAAAGAAGACTCTTCAAGGTTGAATCCTGTACGCTCTCCTTCCCCCCACCCCCCCGCCATGTAGGGCAAATCAAATGCTTGACAACATTTTTTGTTGGGAAAGCACGTAAAAAAAAAAAATTTTGAATATACCAATAACAGAAAAAGTATATATATTTTTATTGCAACAAGGAGATTTCATTGGTTGAGTGAAATGGCGAGATGTGACGCAAAAGGACACTTGGACGGGTAGAAATGCTGATGTATGCCAAAGCAGGCGTACCAAGAAATGCTGTTGCTATGAGAGAAACAGAGGGAGAGAGAGGGAGAGGGAGATCGTGAGAGAGCAAGTTGTAGAGGCCTTATTTTTTCCTCTTTGGCTTATAGCAGAGAGACTCAACCTCTCCAGTTTCTAGCAGGGAGGGTTTAGAAGCTTTCGGTAGGCATTTTCATTAGACCGAGCATTTAGAGGAGGGGAGGAAGAGGAGAGAGATGCAGGTCACCTTAGAGTACAAAGGCAATTGGAAAGTAGGAGGCTGTATAGACTAAGCCAATGATCTGTGCTATGATAGATACACAAATTAGTACGACAGATGAAGCAGCTTAGCTCGTTATCCACCTGATGGCATTAAGACTTACAATTCAAAATTACAAAATTAAAATGCACGCAGACACAGACAGACATATATTTATAATGACCCCACCTTTTCAGCTTAGGAATTATCCAGCTGGGATACCGCCGTCTCTTGTGTAACATTCTTAAAGAGCTGCAATAAATTCACCTTGTGAGTCCATTAGCCAGAAAAGGGGGAAAATAATTTGCAGGAAATTTTTTTTTGTCTCTCTTCTTCGGCAAGGGGGAAAAAAGTTTGTGCTATGAACTTAGCCTAGCAGCTTCTGGAACGTGAGCCAAAAGGGGCAGGAAGTTGTTTTACAATAGCGTTACAGTGATCTGCCACAAATGGAAAAAGCCAAATGTTGGACTCGGCGGAGAGAAAAAATATCCTTCTCCCCCTCGTTTCCCTCCTTTTGCCCCGTCAGAGAGAAAAAGAGAAAGGAACGTCGAGCTAGAAGTTCTTTTTCTTTTTTTAATTACTTCTTGTAAGTAATGGAAAGATTATCGTACTTGCATATTCCATGGCAAGCACGAGGGAAAGAAGTATCAAAGGGACGTTTAAAAAAATGCACTTGGTAACTAGCAACGGGACTTTTGGCACAATTCCTTGAGTTTGCTTGAGGTTATGGAGGGGGGATGGGAAGAAGAAAAGCAAGTCGACGCAGTACGTTTTCTTTAAAAAAGGGGAGGGGGAACGGAGGAGAAACTATATAAAACTTTTTTTTTTTTTTTAAGGGAAATGTGTGTTGATCCTCTGAAGCTGAATCCTCAGGCATTTGTGGCCCGTCTTTGCAGTCCGATATGTTTTTTTGTGAGTGTGTGTAAGCGCTCTCAATCAAACAGCAATCATGGCAGCTGTTTTTCTTCCAGCACAGCAGTTGAGCTGTCTCGCCCAAATGCTTATCAGCTTTTGACTCGGTGCCAAGATAGTTGTAAGGGCCAAGCAGCCTCAGCTTGGCTGTGCAGCTGGTTTAGAAGTAAGGGCATGAGAAAACAAAATCACGAAGTTTTTTTGTCACATACAGTATTTACTTTTTCCAATACCCCTTTTCAGCGCTGTGGGTTTGGGGTTTTTTGTGTGTGTGTGCTGCAGTTCCGTGGTCCTTGCGGACTGCTTTGCTACAGAGCGGCGTCTAGGTATGTGTAAATGTAAAGAGGAGCCCTCTTCTCTCCGTTTTACTCCCGGAAGATATTTCCGTAGGACCTTCCTTTCTCCCCCCCCCCCCCCCCCCCCCCCCCAATTAAAAGCTTCATTAGCCGCCCTGCGCTCTGAAGCCGGTTGCCATCGCGTGGGTGCGTTCACATTCCGGCGCAGCGCCCTTCCTCCCGGTTGCTCTTTTTCTCCCTGGGCCCCGGCCGCGGCCGGGCCGTCCCCGTCCCCATCGCCAGCCCCGGGGGCGGCGGGGGCCGGAGGCCGGCGCGGTGTCGCTGCCCGCCCGGCTGCGGTGCGCCTGCGGGCGGGATGCCCGCCGCGCTGCCCGGCGCTGCCCGTGATGAAAACGAGCCTGCTCACGCAGGGCCGTGCCTCTCTTTCATCATCAGCTCTAGCCCTCTGCGTTTCGCTAGCTCACGTCCTCCTCCTCCTCCTCCTCTTCCTTAGCCAGATTGCTTCAGTCGCTCACAAGGGGGAGGCTGGACTCTGAAAAAAAGGTTGCTGCTGCCGCTCGCATTCCTGCTGCAAGGGCCTCCCCTTCAGACGGCCTTTGCCAGAGCAGAACTTTTAAAAATGCTGCAAATAGGATCTTCTTTTTCCTCTGCTTTATTTAACCCTCCTCTTCCACCGTTTGAGAACGGGGCTCGTTTTCCGTCTCTCCTGCGCTGTGCTCGGCTGTACTGTATATCGCAATGTTGAGGTTAAAGCTCCAAGTATTTTCCCCTCCGCTGATCCTTTTCTCTCCCTCTCTCTCTCTGTCTCTCCTTTCCCTCCGTTAAAGAAATTGATTTCTTTGACTGAGCAGTGAATCGGGCTTTGCTAGTTTGTATGCTGTGGGAATGAAGGCTTTTATTTGCGATTTCTCTCCCCCGAGTATCAGTGCACAGCGCTGCTTATGGAACAAGCCTCTCGCTCTCGCTGGCTTTCTCTTTCTCTTTAATAGAAATATATTTTTAATGGCTTTAGGTATCTGCGCCATGTGAAATAGGGCGGATGATATCCCTCCAAACCCCTTGTAATTTGACCATGGCTGACATGGAAATATTGGGGGGGGGGGGGGGGGGAGGCGGGGGGCTGGGTGTGGGGTAGGGGGTGCACAGGCTGTTTCATCCTTGCAAACCTCTCCCCCCTCTTTCTCCGCTGAGGAGGGAAGAGGGGATGTGCAGTAAAATGCCGTCTCTGGGACAGGTGCCAGCTCCTAGACAAAAGAAGTAAAATAGGCGGTAAAGAGGGAGGGGGGTGGAAATTAATAGCCAACAAAAATAGGAATCGAAAATCTCCGAGAGGCAGCACCGGCGAAAGCGATGGTGCCTAACTGGCCTTTTTGCCGAATATTTTCTTAGCGATGGGTGGAAAGGAGAAAGTTGCGGTACAGTTTTTATTCTCGTCTCCTCTGCAGACGTTTGAAAGCGTGAAGGGAGGGTGGAGGGTGCCTTTTTTCTCTTTTTTTTTTTTTTGTATTTTCCCTCCTTCTTTTCCCTCCTTTCTACTGAATTATTCATAGTGTCAGTGGTGAAGCCAGGACTATTAGCATGCATCAGACATGCTGTTTGTCTGTTTGCTAACATTCTTCATTCAAGACTTGTTAACTACCAGACAAGCTTAACACGCTTCTCTCTTTCCCCTCCCCTCCTCTCTCCCTCCGTCTCTCTCTCTCTCCCTCCCTCCCTGCCTGCCTGCCTTCCCTCCCTCCTTCCCTCCCTCCCTCCCCTCACTTCTCCCTTCCCTTCCCTTCCCTTCCCTCCCTTTCATGCCACCCCTCGCAGCCGCCCATTGTTGCAGCCGGGCGCTGGCAGCCGGGGGCAGTTGTGGCAGGGGAGCGGGCGGAGGAGAAGCCGGCGCCGGTTGCTAGGTAAGGACCGCCTTCCCCTCCTCTCCCGGGCCTGCGTGCACTTGCAAGGGCGAGAAATGCCACCGAGCTCGCTCACTGCCTTCTGCCTGCTTTTCCAGGAGACTGCAGAGCTGCAAGGTGAACACCACCACCACCGCCACCACCGCCGCCACCACCACATTGGCGGCTCCCCGAGGCTGGCTTCTCGCCCTGCGCAGGGTAAGCTGCTTTCCCACCGCTTCCCCGCTCCCCCTTGACGTGCACCAGCATTTCGTGTTTGTGTACCGCTACGATGGCGTGAGCGGCGAGTAATTGCCAAGTGGGAAAATTAAGTTTCAGAAACTACGCGGGTATCGGCAAATTGGCTCACGTCTGCCTGTTAATTTATTATTAACCAGTAGTACGTTATCAGCCCGGCGAGGTTTAGGCTCTTTCAGGATGATCGCTTGCTGGTTATTAGGGATGTGATATACTAATATTTGCTATTGTTGCTATTTTTTAGGTTCTCTTCTCCCTCTCTATCAAGTCTGCCCCTCCCTTCGCTAGTCTGTTTAAAACCAGCAAGCTTCATTTTCTTAGCAGACAAAGGTCGATCACAGCTTTTATTTCTGAATGCAAATGTTCTAGGACTTGTGCCAGTCTTGCCTTCATTGATTACAATATAGCTTCTTTCTTGAATGGCATTCCACCCCCCCTTTTTTTAATAAAAAAAAAAAAGGAAGCTCAAGAAAAGAAACAAAGTTGGGCGGTGCAAGTTTTTATATTGATTTAATATTTCAGTATGTTTGAAACATTATTAAACATCCATGAGCAGAGCAGTTCTAATGCAGCTGCTAACAAGTACGTAGGGTTTTATGCCATTTGTGCATGTATACACGAGGGTGCGTGTTCGCATTTCTCAATATTTTTTAAGGTAACTGTGTGATGATCTTCAGTAATTGTATCTCATTACAGTTACGCTTCCTGATTGTCTTAGCAATGTGAATTTGGACATAACTATTTTCAGAGTTCGTATTTAGATTTTATAATACCTGGAGTTGTTCAGGATTAGTTTATAATTATAATTTTTATCATATATTTTTAAAATACTATTTTTGATGGCCTTTAAAGGTCCATAAGTGCTGTAAGTGTATTTTCTTCTTTATCTTTTACATGCGCGCGCGGGCACATGCTCATGCACACTCCCACTCTCTTTCTCTTGCTCTTCGGGTGTTAATGAAGGAATTTATTTTAAGTATATTACTTAAATATTAGAGTAATGCCATTTATAGATCAAAGTAACATGTGGATATAGATGTACTGAGTTAGGCACGATCTGGCAGACGGTTATACACTTAAGATTTATTACTACTATGAAATTGCCAGACCTATTATAATACTTACTTTGTATTCTTTATATAGACAAGTGCATGTGCAAATTAAAATATCTGGAAATAAATATATTTTAAAGACACTTTATGAGAAAACTAGTCCTTTCATATATATTTGTAAAACAAAATGCTTTTCTCTACACTGAAAAAATGGGATGCTTATGTAAAATATTTTAATCTTTTCCCTCTAATTTTATTTACATCCAGGAATTAAAGTAAATAACAAAACAAATCCAAGTAAGTTGTTTTTTTTTTCCTCCACAACCCCCCTCCCCCAAAATAATTAGAAAATACCTAGTGATGTGTACAAAACCAGTTTTAATTCAGGCCATTGACAGCATTGCATCAAAACCATCTCCATATTGGCATTGCATTTGAACTGTTTTATGGCAACATAAACTGAAAAACAACTCATAACTTTAAGTAGTAAAGCAGTATTTATTGGCCGATCAAGCTCAAAGTAAGTAGAGAATGTTTTAGTGAACTGTGTAGATTAAGAAAGGAATTTAGGAACGTATGGCTTGGTGATAGCTAAAATGAATTTCTTCAAAGTACTTTTTAGAGGCCTGTAGTAGCTGCACAGTACAATGCAAATAAAATATTAGTTGAGGATTTTAACTTGTGGTCGTTGTTATAAAATCACAAACTGCTAAACACTCCTCACTGGGAGATTTCAGAGTACTCAATGATATTGCTCCTAATGATACTGTTTGTCTAAATAGGATTTCTTTTTCTTAGGTTGTAATACTTGTTGGGGTTGTCTTGTTGCTGAGGACTAGCACTTAATATAAAATTGCTTCTGGTGTATTAGTTCATTATGTTGTGGTGGCTTGCTAGAAATGATCTCTGTGAAAGTAAAAGAAGCCGAATTGCCTTATTGCTGGTTTATTTCACAGTGAGGATTTCTGTAAGCATGCTGAAAATGAACATAGCAGCGCATGTGCATGTTAATTGAAGAAGGATTAAAATCTGTTCATTAGATTGGTGAATTCCAGGTTTTAAATTTAAAATTATTTTTAGTCTGTAACTTGAAATATAACTGCTGATAGGAATATTCAGCCCCTCAGATGCGTGCCTTCAGGAATTATGCACATGAGATAGGCCATTTACATTTTGAAAGTGTTTTGTGTTGGACTACCAAGATTTTCGTACAAAATGTTTGGTGCATGGAATGAAAAGTTAAAAGCATAGACAATACTTTGTTTAATTAAAAAAAAAATTTATAGCTGGCTAGGATGAAGCTTTGCATATTTTCAGATAACAATTGGGTGAAACACAGTGAAAATAATCTCAGATGCACTGGTTTTGCTCCAAACTCCGTCTTTCTCCCCCACCTCCACCCTCCAAATGGATTTTTATCCTCCAAAAGGATATTTAAGGTGTTGCTGATAAATGAACAGTCTCTTCTTAAACTCCCACCTATCTTGACTAAAAATATGGCTTTTACTGAATGCTACTAACGCAGAGAAAGCGGGGAACACGAGGGAAAGGTGCATATGTTCCAGGCCTGTGAGTAATACAGAGTGCTCAACAGAGAGCACTGTTACGTGTAAGACAGAGAGCAGCTTGCAATGAAACAAGAGGAGCATAGTCCACGGCATTTAACACAAATAGGTGGGTTAAGATGTGATGGTTACTTTCACAGATAATAAATGGGACATGTGGCGTCCTTATTCAGGCTAAACTTTTGAAATTAATTGGAATTTTGCCTGGGTGAACGCTGCCAGGTTTGGATCAGGTTAAGGGAGATTTTATTGTGGGTAAAGGAGAGGGAAAAGGGAGGAGGTGGAGAGAAGAAAGGGAAAGGGAATGGAGCCGGAGTTACCACTTTCAGATGTGGGTGCAGTCTGGAGTTCTTGTCTTCATTGCATATAGAAGATAACATAATACTCTAAGGCTGGATTATATTTTGTATGGCCGTATTGGTACAGCACTGCCTTCTCCTAGTACGTGCCAAGTATTCATAAACATTTTGTAGCAGCTAAGGAGAAATAAAAGGAGGAGTGGAAGGAATGCCTTCTTTCATCCAGATTTCTTTGGGGGGGGGGGGGGTGGAAATTTGGGGGGGTGCACTTCACATCGAATCAGTGTTTCAGCAGCTTCCTTGCAGGCAGAATGGTTTCACTGTAATCGGCCTTCATCCGTGTGCCACATATTCCTGTGGCGTGATAAACCTCGGCAGGGCCTTCTACCTCGTACGGCAGCGTTCCAAGTCTCCTGTGCACATGGGTGCTCAGGGCATGGGCAGGCCTGTGATCGTGACGCCTTCCCTCAAGAAAATGGAAATGCGCTCTAATTAGGCATTTTTTCCTACTAACGGCATCAGTTGCTCTCAGCTTGAAACAGGTGCAGGTAATCAGCCCTCCCTCCTTCTCCCCCCGCAATGGTGGTTGTCGTGGAGGTCTAATATATATAACAAAGCAATACAGCCATACAGTTTTAATTCTGATTTATGGTGCCTGTACCTGTCTGAGAAGAAAAAAAAATTTAGAAACACGATTGCATGTGTCCGTTTCTCCAATAAGACATACTGTAGAACATGTTTCTTCATAGCTACATGCGTGTTCGTATAGCGTGCATGCTTGTACAGTGTGTTTGATTTTTGCAAAGATAGGTATTCATTTATTCAGTATGCGTGCAGCTCGCTAGACTTATGATTGCAGCCAGAAGACAAAAAGTTGAAATCCCTGTAGCCAGCACAATAGACATTCATAAGCGGAGTGATCCCAGTAGATATAAAATGGCGGGGTAGATGTTTTCAAGTGTACACGTACTTTTGCAAGTCCTGAGTTTATACTACTGTAAACTGTACTGGCTGTGCAAATCTGTACTTGTTTATGCATTTGACTCCGTGCCTGATCCACGATAGGATGAATTCTGTTGAGTTTTGTGGGCTTTGAAGCAATCCCCCTCTACCCAGATATTCGCTAATGTAATACGTATGCACATTTGTGGAATCGCTAATAAATCTGGCCTATAACTTCTCACTAGTGAGCAAATCAGTCTGTGATTTTCTGAGGAACGATGCAGAACTTTGTTCAGAGCTATTCCTACACTCAGGTAGAATATTTTAAATCTACTAGTGACCCCAGTAGTAGTAGGATTTCATTAAAATTTGACTTATGATCTCCAAAATAGAACATAATTCTGTTTAAGGTGCCTTGATTCATAGGTGGATATGCAGGAATAAAATGCCCAGAATCAGGCCCTTTGCAGCCTGTCTTTTAAAAATATATACCGTCAAATATAAGATCTCATCTTTTTGAGTTGCCTTTTGCAAAAATAGTCTTTTTTCACAGAAGATTAATGTTACCAGTTGTTTAGTAGTTGTACGCTCTTCCTTCTTGCATACATTTGAAATTTGCTATGCCGTACCTCTGGAAACAAAGGATCTGATCTGATCCAAAGGCCTCTGAAGGCGACGGGGGTTTTTCCATCGACTTCAAATGGGATTTGGATTAATCCTATATACATAATAGTTTGTATTAATGATCTGACTGCTGTAGTGTTTTTCAGGGTTTTCCACAAAACTTTTCAAAACTCTCATAAAAGTTGTCCAGGCATGATACTCCAAAATACATGTCTAAGCATTGATCATGTTTTGTTGCTTTGTTTTAAGAAAAGGGGGGCGGCTTCCAGAGAGCTTCATCTCACTGATGCTGCAAATGAGAGTTTTATGAATAAAAAAAGAGTGAATGTTCGTTCCATATTTGGTATGTAGTTGATGCATTACCTTATGCATTCTTTATTTAAATTAGGCAGTCTTTTTGGAAGGAGTCTGTACATTTAAGATGGCAGTGTACTACTTATTTATTTTTATACACGTAAGTTTAAATTAACCTCAACCGTCATATCCTGTTATCTGCCAAGAAAAACATTTAGCTCCTCTGCAATCTCTCTGGAGTTTCAAAATGATTCGCTCTTTTCAAACTTGTTAAAACACAAATAGAAAAGTAAATTGCTTTGGATACCTACCAATTGAAGATTTTGCAAAGGGGAAGGAAGAGGAGCTAAGGAAAAATTAATTTGTTATTATAATAAGCAATATACCTTTATTAAATATTAATTAAGTCATCATTTTCTGTAGCCTTTGATTGATTGTGTTTGAATTGCTGACTGGTATTTTGCAACACTTCGAATCTGAGGTACACTTAGCATGTTGGCCATGTATTCAGATACCTGCGTACAGATATGTTTACTGTGGCATTCGTTCAGCTCCTGAAATTCTTTTGTCAACGTAAGCGGACATTTCCAGAAGGAGAAGGCAGCTTCAGTTTTAATGATAAAAGAGTTCACATGCTTTTATAACTACAGACACAAATATTTTTAGAGTGCCCAATTAGAAAAAATAGCATTATTTGAAATCGGTCTTGTTTTCTTTATTTTTCTCTATTTTATTTTTTCTTGTTTTAGGTATTTTCAAAAATAGAAAAGTACACTGGAAACAGTTGATCTCAGGAGCTAGAAAACAAGAAGCAGCACCGTCATGTTTGTTTATTTTAATGCTGGGAGCCGGGGGGGGGGGGGGGGGGGGGGCAGGCAGTGGCACTGAGTAGCTCTAGAGAAATATATGATAGTGTTTTTGCGTTTTACGACGGTGGTAGGCCAAGATACTTCACACTGAAGTTAATTCATTGGAGAGGTCAGTTTTGGGTTTCTGTAAAGGTGATACACTTAATACTGATTTTTTCGACACGAGTTATATTATTCTTTCTAATACATTGCTCACAGTAACTAGGCTTACAGAACCACAGTAGGATAGGTAATAGAAAAGACTTTGTTCTGGCCAGAAGATAAAGCTGTAGAAGAATTCATTTGCATTTTCATCTGCAAAATGTAATAACCATAAAGAAGTTACAAATATTTGCAGTGTTTTAGACGGACAGTTACTTGTTTCAGTTCAGGAGGTACTGAGTTTGTGAACACAAAGCTTTGACATGGACTTTTAAATGCACTGGCAACCTTTTCAGAATTAGTCTGGCTTTTTTATTGGAATTCAGTGTGCAAAAGGGTAGGAAAGCTATCTGATTGCATTGAAGAGATTTTGATCACTGTATTTGTTTTGCTACCCATACACAAAGAGCTCTGGTATATTTACTTCTACATTTGTATATACAGCAAGTATTATTTTCAGAAGATTTTACTCTTTGATAAATCATTCTTTTTTTTCCTCTTTTTTTGATATTTATTTTTCTCCCTGGTTGCACTTTTTTTTTTTTTTTTTTTTAAAGAAAGGAGAGTTCTCATGGTATTTTTGTTACCTTTGGCAGATAAGATGTATTCTCTTATTTGTCTATAGGAAACAAAATAGTATATCCAGTTCTGAGTCAGTGGAAAGTCTCCCACAGATATCAGAGAGTTTTGGATTATACTCTCAAACCAAAGTAACACTAATTTAAAAACCTGATACAGGAAGCCTGAACTGGGATGACTCTTAAAGTGCATTTAAAGAACGCTACATTCTGCATGACCTTATGGCAGTTAGCTTTTTACCTTCTTACTTTGTCTAATTTACACCAAGGAGTGTCAGAGTCTTGCTTTCTTGTTTTAAGGGACACGGCATTGGTATTCTTCTTACTCCAGGATGCATTTATGAATTGCGGGGTGCTTGGGAAGGAATTGATCATATTATTCCAAAATGGATGGAAACTCTGTTACAGGCCCAAAGGGCACGCACGTACAGATTTTGCTGCAGGGGTTCATCATGGGGTTTGGTTTTGTTTTTAATGCAGTGTGAAATATAGGGTTTTTTTTGTTGCTTAGTTATTATGTGAATAAACCATTTACTTCTTTAAATCTGTTTTTATTAGCAACCATTTTTTTTAAATAGTTTTCCAACTCAGTCTGTTACGAAGATAGTTAGTTACCAGTTTTTTTAATGGAAGGTTATACATTTCTCATTCTATAATTATTACAGAAGGAGGAATTAACATGATCACATGGAAATTTTGTTTCTTAAATGGAGATTTACATTGATGGATTGAAGGTTTAAGGTGCAGATTTACATTTAAATTACATATTACATGACATTTACATTTTAAATTATACTAAAACAATTATTTCTACTGTCTCCTTGGTGCCTTCTGAATGTCTCTATAAAATTATTTCATTTAAAGTATAACCCGCTCTACAATATATGTGTTTCACATATGGGATCAGAGTATTTTTTTGTATGGATGCGCTCCTATTTGGTGTAAATAAAAATGAACATGTAATATTAATGTGTACACATTTAAGATGCTATTTAGTACTTTATTTAGAGTGGCAATTACTTTTTTCCCTATGACAGACAATGCTCTCAGGGGGTTGTCTCGAACAGGATAAGAATGGTGTCCACCAGGCGCTTGTATTTTTTGCCCCAAAATGCTTTCAGGAGTCAAAACTTGCAGTTTTGCTTAAGGCAAGCAGGAAAGGAATAGCACTTGGCTGCAGATAGAGCCAGTAGGGAACAAGGTGGTCTAGTTTCTAGGGAAAGAGGACTGATTTGGGAGAGAAAAGCAAACTGAAAGGTGGTTGTGCCTGTTGTGAAGAGCGGGCCAGCGTGGAAGTCAGGAGGGACAACAAAATAGTTCTAACTTTATGAAGATACTTCCATGCTTACGGAAGGTACTGTATGCGCATATATATGTACTTGCTGGTGAATGTTTCTTCAGTTTGTGACGCTGCAGTCCAGGTCTTGCAATCAGTTTTAGCAAGTTGAATGAACTTAAAGTATGAGCATGATTCTCTTCCCAAAATAGATTTCTTTACACTGTTGGTTGGATATGGCAGTTTTGCACCCATATAAGGTTCTGGGTTGGACACAGAAGCACTAAAATTCCATTATTGTCAAAATAATTGCTGCAAGCCCTTTAAATTTCAGTGCCTGCTGAGCTGAATATGCGAAGGAGTACACACCCGCCTGGTGGTGGCTTGAACTTCAGGTGGAAAGGGGGTGTGAGTGAGCCAGTATCAAGTCCCTGAATTTTGTAACTTCTCTTGTCATCCATGTGTTCCTCCTGAGATACAATCTAACCTAAAATACAGATTAATTGAAGGTTCAGCAGGAAGAGCTGAACCAAGCCTAGCCTTAACTGTGTATATTAGTTTTAAAGTTGCAAATAGTGGAAGAACAAATAGAAAGTCTCGCAATTCAATTAACATCAAGAGATCAAGCTGAAAAATTACCCTGCCAGTGCACTTGCAGACTTTGTTACAGCTCTGTATGAGTATTTTTGAAAAACGCTTATGAAAAGGTTTATCCAGGTGATCAATGACTGTGTTTCACATCGCTGTCTAGTGGGTATTACTTCTAATGGCAATTAAAAAAAGTAAAGCCATTCTTCACAGAGTGAATTTCACCTCTTTGCAGATGACTAGTTCAAGGCCTGCATAGAGTTTAAGTCCCACTCAAACCACTTCAGATAGCACACAGTTTTTTTATGCCCTTTATGTACTGTGAACTACTGTAGAAGCCACTGGGAGAAATACTGGGTACAAAGAATAATTTTTATTGTGCCATTGAAATCAATGGTGTTAACTCTTTCTGATCAATATAATCTGCAGTCCCAAGAGTTTGTCTAGTTACTCTTCTATCCTTTAATACAATATCCTTTAATTTGTAAGTTATGTATCTTAGACATGCTATTGTCTAGAAGTTAGGCCTTGATGAAGTATTCGTATGTGGGAGTCGTGGTGCCCTCATCTGGAAAAATGAGTAAGAAGTTGGGAGATTCTTTTACACTCAGCCTTGGGTGTAACAGTAAGAGCCTCTTCAAGTTTCCTCCTCCTTCTCTGCCTCAGCACCTCCCCTTGTAAGCTGGAGATAACTCTGACACTGCCCATGAGATTTCTTCCATGAGAAGCAGTTGATGTCCGAATAAACCGTGTACAACATGTGCATGGAGAACACTGAGCTGAGAAGGGAGAAGTTGCGAACAGTTTTGAAATGCAGTGCCTGCAGAATTTGAGGGGTTAAATACTGCTTTGCACAAGGCGGCATCTCATAGTCTAGATCTGCGTTGCAGCTGCTATTCCAGTCCTCGACTTCCTTTGAATGGAGACTTTCACTCGTAGCTTTAGGAGGCGATTCCTCTGCCTCCCAAAATTCAGTAGTATTCTCTTCCAAAGTGGAAGGTTTTGTGCTCTCTTGCTTACTTGCCACGAAGTTTCTTTCATCACCACCATCTTGTGAATTAGTCACTCTGTTTTATGCATTCATAAGTAATAGGAGAGATTGCGACACAGACGGCATCTGCATGGGTATACCCCCAATCACAGTCTAAGTCTGATCAGAACGGCTCAATGGAAAGATGCTGTGAAATTGCCTGGTCTGTTGCCCTTCCAGTTTAGGATTCTGCTGTACAAGTAATTAAAATCCAGTGTGATGATAGCATTAAGATTGTATGGGGAAATTAATTAGATCATTGACTTAAGGAGAAAAAAAAAAAAAAGGCAAACCCCCAAACGTTTACAGAATATTAAACAATGACCATGGAAACTAAAACTTACAAATCGTAACATCCTATGTGCTCCCTGCAGAATAGAAAACTGGGAGGGAAATTTTTGAAATAAATACACTGGCATATTTTAAATCTTTCATTTGCTGACATTTTTTCTCTGATAATTTCGTTCTTTTTCTCCTACTGCTTGCCTGAGTGTAGTTGAGTTTAGGATTTATTTCTTTTTACAGCAAACTATCCTCTGTTTGTACTGAGAGTTTAGTTTCTAGAAGACAGGCAAGCGTGCCTCGTTGTGCAGCATTGGCATTGTGTAGCAAATTACAGTCAGCTTAAGTGAGCAGGCTTTCTTAGTCACCCTGTCTACAATTTTCATCCTCATCAAGGGCACAGCTACACTGGAGAGTGCCCCCGACACACACGTGATGCACAGAGTGGGGAAGCAGGCGAGGATTTGACTGAGCGCAGAGAGCCACGCTGGTTCCACCATGTGGACAGCTTCAAGCCAGCTAGCTTTACTGCTTCAGTTACTGCAGAAAGCCAACTGTGTTTTAATGAATACTGTAAAAACTGTTTGTCGTTCCCCCCCCCCCCCATTTTTAATAAGTGTGCCTGTGACAATCAAATCCTGCACATGCTCTTGCATGGGACTTACTTTTGCACCCACTGGTAGTCCCAGACTATGTTGCTTCCATGTCCTCTCCCCCTCCTACGACCGCTTCCCCTCCGCTCTCATCTGCAGCTGGTAAGGGCTGTGTGAAAAACAGTGCTTTGAACCAAAAGTGAAAATGCAGGAGACCTAGAGCCAGAGTTTTCTGAAATGTTTCCTAGTAATCCTCTGCCCAATTCGAGAGCTTTATAGCCTGATTATTAACGGTGCTGAAAATCTTTGGGTGAGTGCTGCTGGGCCCCAGGTATGGTCTAGTGCTTGCATGTAGGTGTCTCCGGCTGGCTCGGGAGTGCTTCTGGTAACCTGTCTTCTTACATTCTCATGACCTGTGGTGTGAGAACACCCAGTCCAAGGTGTGCATGGGCATCCTGAGCACCAGGCAGTGTAAGCTAGCCAGGGCAGGCAATTTCCCTCTTCAGTTTACAGTATCGTTTGAGATCAAATGGGAGAAATTGCTGTGATAAACCTGAGGAGAAAAAGAGAAGGGACAAATGGTCTAGTTTGGACTGTTAAGTTGGGCAGGGTTTGTAACTATCTAAATGGAGTAAGTGCTCCAGGGTTTTTTTTTTTTTCATGCTGTTTGCACAAGATTTCAAAACTTCTGTGTTCTGTGATTTTTGGGTTTTCACCACTTTTTCTTTCTTTACTCTTTAGGTCATTTCACATCCAGTCTTTCCCAAATTACTGCTAGGCAAGGCTGTGGTTCCAAGAATTGTTTTGGCTTGTGCATCTCCTGTGTAGTGAGGTGATGCTCAGATGAGAGAGGAAGACAAAATGAGAAGTTCCCCTGTCCTTCAACTCAGTAAATGGTATGCTCAAAATGATGAGCAAGTTTCAGCACACTGAAGCAAAGACCTGGTAACTCATTGTGTCACAGACAAAGTGACATGTTTTGAATGCACTTCTTGAGAAAGAGAGGTGTTGATTGCTCCAGGAGTTCATTGTCAGAGATAATGAGATCTGCGGGTACATTAGAAATCTTCATGAGGAAGAAAACCAATAGTAAAACAATGTTTTAATCTGTAGTCTGAGTAAGTCATTTACCTTTTTAAATCTAATTCTTCTCAGAGGTGAAAACTTTTCTGTTGGTGTTCTATTGAAACACAGTATTTGAATAGTAAGTCTGTGTTGGGAAGATTTTTATTTTGTTTTTGTAGGAAGCCCTTCCAATAACTCCCCAAACTCTTTGAGGCTTTTTTTTTTGTCTTTGTTTTTAAAAAGAAAAAAAGGGGAATATTTACAAGGTAAACTTTAATTTTACCTCACAATCAGTAAAAGATTCCTCTTTAGCCTGGAATATACACATTACAGACTGTGTTTAACTGTAAACCAATTTTTATATGAGTATATATTTTATGTATAAGTTACTATTATGGCTTATTCTTACTGTGGATGTACTGCTGCAAATAATGTGATGACTTGTACCTCTGTAGGAGTTTTGCAAAGGGTAGCACCATGAGGCATTAAACCTCTCCCTGAAAATGTCTGGGCACTGAAAACAGTAATGACATAAAAAAAATATTTTTGTGAGAAACAGAGTGGAAAAAAAAAATCAAGACAGCTGGGTGAAACATGTCGGTCTGTTGATTTAAGGGTTCATATTTTATTTTGTCTAGCAATCAAGATGCATTTTTTTCCTTTTAAGAAATAAAAATGCATAATTTTGACTTCCAATTTGAAAAAACAGAAGCCCTAAATTTACATATTCCACATATTTTTCACTAGTATTTTAATTTTGCATTTGTATGTCATATTTTAAATTTAAATTTTGATGTTGAAATCAATTGCTCTTGTAAATTGTTCTTTTAAAAGGAGAAAAAGATATATTTCAGTTCAGATACATGAAGTAAACGACATGACTCTGGCTTCTTCTGGTGAAAGAAAAAAGCATGATACCTTCTGTAACTGCAGCATCAGACCCTGAGTTAGTTGTCTCTGTAGTAGCATTGCATTAGTGCAAACATTGCCGGTGCTGTACTTTTTAGCAGGCTTCTGTTGTGTCAAAAGGTGAGAGAGGCTTCTATAAATAACTGTGATTGATTGTATTGTAGCTAGTCATTTTTTGGAGTTACTACAGAAGTTGGTATGCTTTGGGGTTTTTTTCTTCCATCTTAAATAGCATGCAATGCTGTACCATTTAGTATACCTTTATTTAATTTGTCTCATCTGTGACACAGTCTCTTCTAAAGGGCTCACGCTTTAGATTAAAATGTAGTTCTCAGGCAGAAAGAAACTGCAGTAAAAGTAGTTGTACTACTAGTTCATCCTATGATTAATAGCAAGACTTGCTTAGAAGTTAGTCTTTGATTTCCTCTGTTTAATTGTAGCCCTAAGTGAAATGGGTTTTTGATTTATAGAAAATGCAAAATTGGGTACAGAAAGTTTTAAATTACAGTAACAGTAAAAAATTTCCCACAATAATCATCCCATATTGTTTCAATTCAAAAGAGCTAAGGCTTGATTTGTGTGGGAAAGAACCCATAGCAGCCAAGTTCCACATTTGAAACTGGGGAGAGGGGAGGATCAATTACCCTCTTTTGAGGGTATAAAAATATGCCTGAACTTCACTATGTAATACTTCTATCATATATTCCCTCTCTGGAAGGGTGTATGCTAATTAATTAATTTAGAATAGCTATATTCTTACATGGATGCCATGTAAAAGTAAGTAGAAAAAAATGTGTTAGGACATACAAGAACATTGGCAAAAAAAGCAGAAGCCTTAGGAAAAGCAATGGCTCGTAATCATGATTGAAAACAAATCTCTATTTTTTTTTTCTTTTTTTTTTTTATAATATTTGCGTTATGCAGAATGGTTCGGTATACTGTTAAAGCTTTAATAACAGTAGATTTAATAACAGTAGCTTTAATAACAGTAGTTTAATTCCTAAACTGCTTTTTGGAAGTTCTGCATGGCTGATCTTGCTGTTGCTTTACCATGTTTATGTTGACTTTTTCTTTCGTTAGACTGCAATCGCTATGTATATTTACAGCGCTAATCCTAGATGATGGAATTCTAGACAGTTAAAATTCATTCAGTATCATCGAAGCTATTCTGGGGGAAATGTCTTTGCTTTAACGGCGTGAGACCAAATTCTGCTCTGTTTTCAGAGGTAAACGCTGAAAAACAGTATTCTGACCCATGGAGGTCTATATCAGTGTTCCTGAGAATATGAGTTTTGGCCTTTCATATTTACTTTTTTGTCTACCAAAATACAGTTAAAAATAATTTTGAAAATAATAATGCTGTTGTTATTCTCTTGGCCAACTTGCTGATTTTTAAAATCCTGCTTCACAGTCTCTCCTCACATACAGTTTTTATTTGGAACGTACTGAGTTTACAGTTTGAATGTAAAATGCTGCTTCTATTCCATTTGATTTGGCATGAGCAAAATTTAAAATCCAAACATAAAGCATAGTATTGATCCATTTATAAGCGTTTTCAAATTGTACTGCACTTCTTGGATAATTTATTGTAGTAGCATTTTAAAGTCAGGTAAGCTCTGCTTTTGTGCTACAGTCTGACAGTTTAATCAAGATACAAATTTAGAAACAAATCAGCACTGTCTTTTATAAAGTGCCTCTAAATCCATGGTAATTGGTACCAGACCTTGGTAAAAGGAAAGGATCGCCGTTTCATGCTACCAATACCAGTGGGTGTTGCCCCACAGCTGCATCATATAAGAAGAGAAGATGCAAGAAAAATTAAAGGATCCCCACATGCATTTTTCTTTAATATACCTTTTCCACAGTACGAGGTTGATGGAAAATTCCCTTGAATTCGGTGTGTTAGCCTGCCGTAAATAGTGCCATATGTTCTGCCTGCTTTAACTCTTACCTTTTGATAGCACTGGACAATTTTTAAGTCAGCTTTCTTTACTTTGTAGTTTTGAAACATTAAAAAAACGCCTAAAAAGCCTGTACATAATAAAATCAGAACGGGGAGGGTGGAATAAAAGTGCTGCTGGTGCATTTGGATTATATTGATGTAAACTGGCTAAATTCAGACTCTACAAAGGCCTGTTTTGGGTAGTTTTGTCATGTCAGAGCATACCTTACAGTATGAGCTGCGGTGCAGGTTACGTTCCTGCTCCCTCGGCGTTTCGAGGATTCATGCTCAGCTAGAGCATATACAAGCTATAGACTGAGGCTGTACGCTCTGGCAGCACAGATGGAGTATTCTGTCATTAGGACTGTTTGTTGCCTGTTGGAACGCACAGCATATTTCTACCGTGGCATCAACAGTTTCTAAGAACTGAGGTCAAAATAAACAGGTTGCAGTTGGATACAGGAACAGTCTGGGAAACAACTTAAAATTCCCTGCTTAGGCATAAGCATATTCCTAGATACATGGATAAAAAGGCATTTTTATAGCAAGGGCTTGCCTTAATTTATGCTAGTGTATGCAGATCAGCATAGATTTGCAGGGTACAGTTAGTAAGTTTTCTATGGATACTGGCATATGTAAAATTGACCTTATTTTAAATAAGTAAGGAAATTTAAGCACAATAATCTTGCGCTGTTTCTCCCAGTACTTGTAGTACTTCAGCAAAGTGAAAGTGGTGTCATCGTGCACATTTTAAAAAAATACATGTTTTAATTAGGCTTCGGTCTTCCTTGCAAGCGTGGATGTCACTAATGACACTGGTGCATGTAGTCCCTTTGAAGTCGATAGGATTCTTTACAGGAGTAAAGCTCGAGCAGGCAAGCTCTGGCAAACCTCCTTGAAGTGGTTTAAGTTGCTACTGCCCCAGACTCCCTGCTCCGCCCTTGTACTGGGGATTAGTGCTTCCTCAGCAGAATTTGGAGAAGGGAACGTGTGCCCACACCTTAGCTGCTTCGTTGCAAAACCCACAGGTTCAGCTCAAACCCTTCAAAATGCATCACTTTCTGCTAAGCTGCTGGAGCGTGCCTTAGGTCCGTGTTTGCTGATTCAGCACGGAGAGCTGTAATCTCCAGCAGCTAGGTGGAGCAGACCGCTGGGAAAAGTGACTTAGCTGTGTGACTGCAAGATTCACCAGCGCTCAAATGTCTGTGCCCCTTCCGTCACGGGTAAGTATTGACAGGATCAGGCCATATATAGTCTCAAATTCCAGGTGAAATCCTGGCCCCAGAGAGATGAGCGGAGTTTCAGCCAGGGATATCGGTGAAACCAGAGTTTAATTTGTAGTGTTTAAAAAGCCAGCAAATTTTTACATAACAGGACAAATACTTTTGATGATTTTGGCTTGAATAAAGATGTAAATAGATTTGCTTCCTGACAGAATCAGCAACAGTCACTTCGAAAGGTTTACTCATATTTACCTAGTCACAGGTCATTTATAGCTAATGTAACTATCCCCTGTTTATTGAACTGCAAGCACATAAATGCATAGCAAGCTGCTAGATGTTAGAAGATGTTCTCATGGGGTTTTTTTTTGGTGGGAGGCTTAAATGTAACTCAAGTTTCAGTTGTTAAAATTAAAAAAAACAAGGTTATTTTTTCCTTTTCAGAAATGAAACATTATTGAGCTGTATGGCATGCATAATGGTAAATAGCTAATATGGATATGTGTAGTGGCAGTAGTGAAAAGAGGTGTCAAGAGAATTGAGGAAATTTATAAGACTAATATGGAAAGATGTGTTTAATTCTTTAAAAGAAAGAGTAAAAAAGAAAGCCTCCCCAAATTTTTCATTGCTATCAGTTTACTGCCATTGCCATTCTTACTTCGCATGTCACGAGGAGTTCAGTGGTCCATATTACAACGAGACTAATAACATTACCATCCCTTCTTACCTTCTGTTTGCTCCTTCCACCACAGTGACAGGGAGAGGGCTCTTCTAGAAAACATTTTTTATGGGCTGATCTTTTTGTCTTCACCATGTTTTCTTTGTTGTTGGTCTTCTCCATAGAACCCCTACACACACTAGGTATGTAACCACATTTTTTCCCATCCTTTGCAATGACAGGTCTTGTACATCCTTCTTCATCCTAATCCACCGTCTCCTTCATACTCACAAACAGCTTCTGAGTCTCAGGCTCTTCGCTGACTGTGAATGCAGCTGGGAACGCTGCTCCCCCCTCCCTTCTTTTAAGTTGGCTCTCGGAGCCCACCGCAGATGGTCTGTACCTCATACATATAAAGATTCCCCCCCCCCCCCCCCCCCCCCCCCCCTTATGAGGCAGGTTTCTATGAATGTAAGAGGCAGACACTCTGGCAAGCTTAGACCTGTGTTTTTATATTTTTTTCTAAGTGAGCCTTGGGGGACTTGTTTGCCATAGTTTGGAACTCCTTAATAGCTTATGGAGCTCAGTAATATCTTGGTGCCAGAAGTAGAAACCTGATTTGTCCACTTGATCTTTTCTTAGGGAAAATTACATACGTTAGCAAAATGAAGTTGGGCACAGCTGGACAAGAAAAAGAAATTCAGCAAAAGCATTCCAGGAACTGATGAAAATCAGTTGCTTTAGGAAGGTGGTCTTCTAATAAAAGTATAGCAGGTTTGTGCTAACTGTGTTTAGAAGTACTTTGGGGTGGCCTGTTATAACTGTGTATTTCTTACTACTCCTACTAAGTTTTTTTGAATGAGCTCACTCTGCACTATTTTTAGACTTGAATAATAAACTCTGTGTACCAAAATGTACCCAGGACCTCATGTAAGAGCTAAACGAGCATTTTCAAATGTCAGATAGTTGAAGTTCTAGGTAGCTCAACACTGTTGCTTTCCTGTTCCTTTGTATATTGCCGTATTTATGTTTTTATGCTCAGTGTTATAGTAGTCATAAAAACAGGTACATGTATAGAGATCTATTTCATGGGTCTTGCTGTGCATGTGCTTTGATTTTGTGTTATATGTAGAAGCTGCCTGCCTGCACAGGGCTGTTCTTGATCTCAGCAGTGTGCTTTGGGAGCTGAAAATGTAGAACATATGCAGGAGAAAAATAATGGAAATACATTTATACCAGCAGTTTTAGCAGCTGATTTGACCCCCATGAGAAAGGGTATGTCAAGGTCAGATATGGGGTTGTATTTTTTGAAAAGATAAGGGAAAAATGTCCTAAACTAAGTTGGATTTTGTTCATGATGAGGAAAAATATTTACAGGTATTTCGTTCCTTCTCTGTTTTACATATTGATACTGTAGGAGGGTTACTCATTAGATAGTAAAAATTACAGTCCAGAATCAATGCATGGATTTCCGAGTATTTGCTAAAATACTTTGGGAGTCAGGTGCCTGGCTCTTAGAGGAAAAAAAACCCACTTGTGTTAGATAAGGCACTCTTTTGGGGCCTGAAGGGTGTCAGAGTAAGGGCTCTAAGGAGTGAACAGAGCAAACGGAGTCTTGTGAGAAGAGACTAGCTCCAGAAAACATGCCAGTTAGGCAGCAATGATCAGCAACACAGAGTGATCATAGGATCATCCTTCAGGTTGGAAGGGACCTCAGGAGGTGTCTGGTCAAAGCAGGGTCGGCTGTGAGGTCAGACCAGGTTGCGCAGGCTTTTATCCAGTCATGAAAGCCTGCAAGCATGGAGACTGCACAACCTCTCTGTGCAGCCTCTTCCATTGCTTTACTAACCTCATGGCAGAAAAGTTCTTCCTTATTTCCAGCCTGAACCTCTCATATTTCAACTTGTCTCTTGTTCTCCCACCACACTCCGCTGTGAACAACCTGTCTCTGACTTCTCAATAACCTCCTCTCAGGTATGGAAGGGCTGTCACCAAAGCCGCCTCTTCTCCAGTCTGAGCAAGCTCAGTTCCCTTAGCTTCTTCTCACAGGGCTAATGCTCCAGTCCCCTGACCACCCTGGGGATCCTCCTTAATCTGTCTACGTTGTGGTAATGCTCAGCAAGCTGATGAGTGACACAGGAGGCATATCTGGACATTGCTGGGGCTGTCACAAGCAGGTCCATGTGATGGTTGTAGCCAGGACAGGCTTCGTGGCTGCACGTGAGCCATACTGCTCTATCCAAGCTCGTCTAAGGTATATGGGTATTTTTGCCGACCATCAGCTAGAAGCACTGCCAGGAGCTGATGCCGTTGGCTGGCCTGGCCTTGGCCTTCGCAGCAGATTCCTGGGTTAATGGTGTGGCATTACTAATTTCAGGTATTAATTCAGAAAAATACTAGCCTGGATTTGAAAATCATGGCATAGTTGAAATGCTCTAAGATGTTAAAATGCTGTAGAGTTTCTTTCACTTTGCTGGGTGGCTTTTGAGCTGCTGAGATACACATTTTAAGCATAAAACATGAGGGCTAGAGATATACTTAGTTTTAAAAATTGTTAAGTGTCTTGTAATTGCATAACTGCAGGAGCCAAGGCTTTAAGAACAATACTGCATATCATGAAATTTGTGATTTGATTTTAAAATTAAGCAACATTGATAAGATCAAGAGTCTGTTGCTTTTGTAAAGCGAATGTTCATATAAGAAGGGGTTTTTCAAATAGTGAACCATGTCTGTAAAGTTCTAAAATGATAACTGCTATTATGTGCTCATCTGCTTGGCACAGTAATTAAAGTATACATTAATGCTCTAAGACGTGTTTAGAAATATGGATTGAAATTAATCACCCTGACACCGTATAAATTGGTTGCCGAGTACAACAGCGTATATGTTTCAATAGAAGGTTGTATGTTTGTGTATTCTATGTGGATACAGTTAGGTTTAATATTTAATATATTCAATTTTATTAAATATAATTTAGATATTAAAATACATTTCTTTTTATTAAATATACGGGGGAGTTTATTACATATTTAACCTGTCTGGGACAAGCATTTTTAAAGGTAGATCTTGCACTGTAATAACGACTAAAGATTAAATTGTCAGGATACTCAAATATTGCTCAAGGAGTCTTTGAGTTGTCCACAAGCATCTCTGTGAGCAGGGCAACAGGAATTCCTGTCTCTGCAAGATTTGAATCACCCGAGATGACGAGCTTCCAGATACACACTGCAGACGGGGATGAGTCTCTCGCAGCGCACCAGGCTTCGCCCCTCTCTCGCAAACTGCAGAATGGATTTTTACCAAGAGATGAGCCTTGTGGAGGAGGCCCTTCTCTAGTTAAAAAGCGTGATAATTCTTCAGCCATTGATTAGTTTTGTGTTAGATTTAAGCTTGCGATGTTGAGTCCATCTCTGGCTTCCTGAACGGTATGCAGTGTCCTTAGGAAATCTCCAGTGTGAATTTACAGGCTGTACAGTTACAAAGTGAGGTATTGCCACTGTCGGTAACATGGTTACTCTTCGTACTAGGAAACCTTTGTAATACATAAGCCGCAAGATGTTTGAGAAATGGTTCTGTTACTCCTATACTGGACAATTAATCAGATCAGATTTACTCTGTTATTTTACAGGCTATGTGACTTGTAAGTCAAAAAGCAGGTGTCCGTGCTTTTCATGTCGCTGAAATGCATGCGGTGTACAGGTCAAAACAGTACTGCTGTCCTGTTTTACAATGCAGATAACTTCTTTTCTTTTACAGTTTGTCTCAGCGTATAGAGAGCAGTTGGAAATGTATGTGCACACTGCTCGATCTGTTGCTTTTTCCTCGTGGTACAGTGCAGTTTCCTGACAGACGGTTGTTCTGTGCAGTGCAATCTCAAAGCTAATGGATTACGATGGAGAACTATCTAGCAGCGTGTTGATAAAAAGGACACAAAAAGAATAAAATCGTTTTATGGGGAATTGTTTGAGAATTGCCGTTCTTGCAAAGTTAAAATGTGTGCACTAAAAATGTTTTGCTCTTCCCTGCCTACACTCTGATATAGGACCCAATTTTTAAAAATGGATATTTCTGTAAAACTTTGATTTTCAGACTCACACTTCTGCACATACTTCTTTGCATATTTGAGATCTAAATGCAGTGTTCAGGCATCCTTTCTTTTACAGCTAATATTGATGATCCTGCCCAAGAGTTACAAGAGCAGAAAGCAGAAAACCCTTACAGACATTTGCTGCTT
Organism: Platalea leucorodia; assembly: GCF_965183815.1. Classification (NCBI taxonomy): domain Eukaryota; kingdom Metazoa; phylum Chordata; class Aves; order Pelecaniformes; family Threskiornithidae; genus Platalea; species Platalea leucorodia. Next base: position 49,013,768 of record NC_138826.1, on the reverse strand, counting down.
CAGTTGATATGTATTTACATGTTTATGCATGGTGAAAGATTTTCTCCTTTTTTTAATTACTTTTCCAGTGTATCAGCCTGGATGTAGTCTCCTTGTAAGGAATGTGAAATTTACAGCAGAAGAATTGCAGTTTAACACCGAAGAAGCTCTTCCTCATCTGAACAGTCATTCAAAACACAGGATGAAAGCAGCCGAATAGAAGTTTTCTATCACATTGTCTGCAGGACTCCTAGAAGATTCTTCTGAAACTTGGGGTAAGATTAAAAAAAAGAAGAAACAACTTAGTTGTAAAATAGAAGCTGATGTGAAGCATGAAGGTATAATGCTAGGGCAGAGAAGAAGATACTGTTTGTGCATTGACCTCTATGCTGAAATGCCTATAGGAGCAATTCCATGTAAGAAAATTTCAGTGCAGTGCTTGTTAAAATAATGAAAACAGAAACAACAATAAGTCCAAGTTTACTACCAGGATTAAATATATCTATTTTTTTTTTTTGAAGAAATTGTTTGCTATTCAAAAATGAAAGCATATATTATGTTTTCTTTATTTTTAGATAATATATGCCAAAGTACAGAAATGTTTAACTATGAAAAATAATCTTTAGTGTGAGTATGGAAAGTATGAATTGCTGAGTATTACAATATATTTTGGCTTAGCTCCTGAGAAATAGCTGAAATATTTGCACTGTATACAGTTAATGTCGTTGCCTTGTTCTTAGTGTTGTTTTGTATTCAGTAGTGGTATCCATTATCTTACATTTGGTGAATGAAATTCTTCCAGTTTATTTCTTTATTGCTATATCAATTTAATACAGGTAGTTGGGGTGTCACCAGGATACCTTCTCTGTGACTGTAGTCGTAGTATTTCATACAAAGAGCATTTTCCAAGGGATATCAGTACTTTCTTGTATACATGAATCTTTTTCTCCTGCTTCTGTTTCAAGTTATATATATATAACTAAAATCCATGCCAAAGACCTTGTTGTCTAAATGTATATCAGGTACACTTCTTAATATTGCAGGTGTTTACATTTGTGGCAATATAAAATGCTTCTTAGGACAAATAATGGAATGCTCACATAATAGCCTTAGGAGTTTGGCCAGGGCATGCAAACAATTTATTTTTCACTTGTTTATAGTCAGACAAGTTTATAATTAAGACAGTAACGGGCATAAGCATTCTTGCAGCCTTTGCATCTCATCTTTCTTGTTAACATCAAAGAGAATATTTGTGGTAGAAAACAGAGCAGTCGGTAATAAGTGTGGGAGAATCAATAGCATGCAGGTTTTGTTTTTTTTTTTTTGTAATCTGGTTATCCCCTATCCTCCTATTGTCTGTATATCTGCAATAAAGGAAAAGCATGCATACTTTTTTTTTGTTATTATTCCAAATGCTGTAGATAAAAATGATAGCTATACACTGGTACCACATGCTGTGCTCTCCCCAGACCACCAGAGATATTAATGAAAACATGCAAAGACTTATATAACCATTACATCAGTGTCTTATTTCTAGAAACAGATAGTGCAAATTACCCTTTTGCTGATGAATCCGTTGCACTGATCTGTAGCCTGCGTGGTCCAGCTATGGATTAAATCAAGAACATGATAAAGCTGAACAGGAATCCCGGCATAGGATGATGTTACTTTGTTTTGCATAGGAATCATATATGTGGGTGACTATATGTGTGTTCATGCGTACATGTGTATAGATATAGAAAGTGTTTTGGATTTACTGTGTCTGAGGAAAAAGCCTTATATGTGACGGACCTTTTAATTTAAGGAGTTGTGCATCTTTTGTGTCAGTTCTGAGACAGTTGAGATCAGCTGAAATATCAGTCCTGGAGGGTCACTGGTGTGTAAGACAGTTGCCAGCAACACAGTTTCTCTAAGGGCCTTTTGAGTCTGTGATTTGATTCCTCTCACAGCTTGGTCCAGAATAGTGTGTATTATTTGGCTATGACACCCGTTTATCTCTGCAACAGCTAGGGACATTTGTTTGGGGCTCTGCATATCTACTGGAAAGGTACTGGGGGGGTTGTGAGTTTCAAGGCCTTAAAATAATTATATCGAGTAATGACTTCTGTTGATGAAATGGTACTAGTTTGCTGATTTTTGTCTTGGTTTATGTCTTTTATTATGTGCCAGTGGTGTTGAAAAGCTGAGATTTGGGTTTTCATATGTTTTACGCTGAATTTAAAACATAAATAGTTCACCATAAGAATCTTATACAAATGAGAGAGGAAAAATCAGTCTAGTTAAGAGGTTGTCATTCTTATTAAGAAAATAGTGAGTTATTATCACTACCTCTGATATACAGTAATACATATATCTCTTTAGGATTAGACCTCAGAATAAATTGCAAGATCAGAGACTGAATTACAGTCTTCTAAAACTTGATCCTCATGCAGTTTTAGGTATGAAGCCTTGTTAAGGTTAAAGTGTCTGCAGGTTGAAGTTCATTTTTTGAGGAAGAAACCCAGCTAACAATAAAACCAGGTAACGCCCAATGATATTGTCACAAATAGTTAATGAAAATAACTTGTAGGCAGAACGTCTGCAGTCTGTATAACAAATACTAACCTGTTGAGTAGTAAAGTAACACTTGCTTTCTTTTTACTGGTATTTTGTTTCACAATTTTCTCAGTAATCATATGGTTTCTTTTGTAAAAACTAACCTTTATGTCTTGGGCTAACTATCATTCAATAATCTTACTATTTTCTCATTCTGTTCGTTCTCTCTTATGTATTCATAGGAGGATTTTTTTGGAACATACCTCAAAAATCTGTTAATGCCCAATAAATGTTCCTTCAAATACGCTTGCTCTGGATACTCTCAGGGGGAGAAGAAACTGTTCTCCCATACTTCCCAAGTCCTGGATAGGTGCAGCTGACTCTGTCAGCAACACTGCTGATGCTGCATTGCTCCAGATAGAAACAGAAAGAGAAATCAGCAAATCTGTTCTTGTCTCACCTGTTGCAAAGTGAGAAATGAGGCATTTTGAAAACAGATGTGAACACAGATTCAAATTAATTTTGCTTATTTTTAATTTCTCAGTTTCTGGACCAGGGAGCATGGTATTCTCAAATCCTCAAACCAGCAGAGGGGAAAGGCTGACCCAGTGCTTGTTACATTTCTTGAAAGTTAATTTACACGTGTTCAGACGAAGGAAGAGGTTTGGTTGTGTGGGTTGTTTTTTTTTTTCAGCTGCAGTTTTCTTTGTAATTCCACAAGACATTGAATAATTTGGACTTTTCCTACCTAAATCTTTAGACCCACCTGTGAAAAGCAGATTCCCTTGTACACAAGAGATCTTAACTCGGCTGGTGAGAAATGAATGCAGAAAATGAACAGTGCAGTTGCTCCAATATTAAGTTGCTCTTGCAAGCCTTTCAAGTCTGGATTTCTTTCCAGTCCACAGGAAATGACTGATAACCCTATTTTTTTCAGAGAAGGAATGTGCTGGAATAGAAATATAGTATGTAACATAAAGATTAAGACACATCCTCAAGTTAGTTAATTCATTGGAAAGGTATTGACTTTCTCCCTCCCAACTAAAATGATAGTAGTAAAGCAGGGAAAGTTAATTGTAGGAGAAGCTGGTTGCCTCATCTTTGCATTGTTTTCAGTTCCTTAGAACATTGCCAAACTTAAAATACTTGGGATGAACTTTCAGTGCTGAGCCTATTATTCAGACTTACTGTGATAGGGCAACTTCAGTCAAAACGGTTAGCTTTTTCTGAGAAGAGGGCAGTCTTACCTTTGGCGTGTTCTAAATTTTGAGGACTTTATGCTTTAACTGCAACCTTTTTCTCAGCTGGCTGATTGAATCTCTGGCTGAAAACTGATTGTGAGATGAGTATATGTTCCTTGTAATTCAAAACTTTTTCTGATAGGTTCTGAAAAATGTCGATAGGCTTAAATAAATATGGCAGTGGTCTTCAGTATGTAGCTCTTTTTCTCTGTACATAATTCCTGTGCAAGAGGTCCTGCAAGAAAAAGTGGCTCAGCTCCAGCTAACATTGAAAAAAGAAATTTTATTTTGAAGCTTCAAGGAACAAAAAGAGCTTGCAAGGAATAGCATAAGAAGGTAATTAAATTCCCTGGGTAACCAGGAGAAAGGCAGAAAGGCAGTAATAGTACTTCAGAGTATTTTGGGTAAGTCATACTCTTTCTCTTATTTCGGTATAAGTCATATTCTTTATTTTCCATACATATATTTTTACAAATTACCAAACAGGTTACCAAATATTTTCATAGTCTCATAATATTACTTGAGTACTTCCAGTAACTTGCTTATATTCGTAATCAATGAAACTGAATTTTTGTAGAAACCGTGATTATCATCTATGAATTCTTACCATTGGAAGGTACGTACCCAGCTAAAGCAAAATCTGAGACAAATAGACATCAAACGAGTTGATAGTTCCTACATTAAAGCACTAGGAGTGTAATTTCTCTGTAGGTGATGAAGTGAGCTGGGTGATTTTTTTCCACCTACGTTAAAAATCTGCTCTGGATGGAAGGGTTATTTCTGTAAGTGCCTATATCCTGTTCATCAGGTATGGCGAGTGCCTGCTCCTGGGCACTCAGTGTCTAGCAGACTGAAGTCACAGGAGATGACCCGCACACCCGTATTGCCTGGGACTGGAATCGGTGCCTGTTCAATTGACTGGGAAGAGGTGTGCTGCTTTTAACAGGAGAATTCAGGGCACCTCTGTCACACGCAGAAGTGTCTTCTGTGTTCTTGCTTTGCAAAATGCATCAGGAATTATTATTTGTAACAAAAAGAGGTTTCTTCATTTCACTATCTGAAAGTAGGATGGCCTAGTTATTAAAAACTATTAAATAAATACAAGCAGAAAATCAAAATTAAACCTTATCAGTGAGGTTTTACTAAAAATGTTGACATTGAAGGAAATAAAATTAAGTCATCATATACTCCAGATATATTATTCAGTGCTGAATTTTGAAGAGTCTTGGTGTTGAAGCTTTGTATTTTTATTTACGCCAGCAGCCTAATCACTACAGTTCAGAGAGCATTAGCAACATGTGGCTGTCCCTGACAGATGCCGCACTGGAGATCAAATTACTGAGGTGATTGCTAATAATGTTTTGTACCTGTGCATGCAATTGATGGCAAAGCATCCTCAACCAACTAGTGGAAGCAGAGCTGTATAAATCCAAAGCATAGAGTCCTTCTTGTGTTTTGGGACCTAAAGCTCTTTCATCATGGGCATCTATATTATTTCTACATCAGGCACGTCGGTATTTCAGCTTATTCCTGTTGGAGCAGGTCTGGAAATAGCAGGATGGCAGATTGGCTCCTGTTGCAAATTTTTTTTATTTTTTTAAATTGTGTCTGCTAAAAAAGCTGATTAAACACCAGAAGTCAGTTGTCTCTTTTTAGGAAGTATCATAATTTGTTAGCGTCACAGTTTTTCATGTATATGAGTTAGTGTATTTGTTTCTTTACCGAGAGTGGTCAAAATCAGGGTAGAAAGGGGATGTGAAAAAGGTGCCAGTATTCTCATTTGGAATGTTAGTATGACACTGCAGTTCATCACTGACAGATGAATCTGTTAATACAATTCTGTCTCTCTGTTGTATCAGATGTTATGTTACTCAGTCTTCGGGCTTCTGTGTGGTTTTAATACTTCCAGGGAAAGGGATTTGAGAAGCATGCCCTTCTTAGTCAATTAAACGCACCTCAGAGAATCAGTGAATGGATCTTAAAGGTGCCTGCTGTCTTCTCCCCTAAGGAGTAGCCACAATTTTAAATACAGTCATTCTAGACTTGGCTCTGTGGTGAGGAATTCCTCTGTTAGGTATTTGACACGGGGTGGGGTATGCTGTCCTGTATCTCAGAGTGACTTCTACTCTGCCTTGGTGTACTTGAGACATAGTGTTGCATTAGTGCTAAACTAACCTCGGGTACATCCAGTCGAATGGACTGCATGACTTTCATTAACAGTTTAGTCTCTCATCTAATGGTTTTGATGGCTCCCAAGGTTTTCTCCACCCATGCCCGAGTAGTTTATAGGCGTGCTCAGTGATATGGCTGGGTGATAATGGCAAGTTTTCTTTTCTGTGAACAAGTCACAGGTATGAAACCAGATCCCAACTTTGGTATTACTGCTGCAGAACACAGATTGGGTGTACAATTAAAGCTGATTTAAAACTCACCGTTGAATTTCACTGCTTCCTAGGGGTCTCAAATAGTGCTCTCAGATTAGCACTACCAGAGCAGCCCACCGGCTGGTCAGAGTGGCTGTAGCATCCAGACAGCCTGTAACACAGCCGTGGAGATGTTTGATTAGGAACCTTATCTTTGCTCTCGTTTACCAGTTGGTGCCTAGCACCGACACTTGCTTCTGACAGTGTGGCCCGTAATAACCGCTTAGAGGCTAGTCTTTAATTTTTCCTTTACGTTGGACCTTGAATGAAGAATATCTCTTCAGGTGACCTGAGAGTAGGGACGTTTTGGGTATGCTTTTAAGAAACTAGGTTTAGATGGCGGGTAAAACCCTGCCAGTTTTGAGGTCAGTATCTCTCTCATCTCGTGTTTTTGAAGACACTAGACAGTTCCAGCCTGATGTGCTGCCTGTCAGGGACTGTAGCAATTCTTGAGATTGATAGCAGAACAGGAGAAGGTGGTATTCTGAAGATATTGGAGCCCTTTTACAGGTGATATCTGGTATTCTTTGATTAAATCTAAACATGTAATGAACAGGATATGATTCTTATATTTTGTTGGGGTTTTTTTAAATGAATTCTTTTTTTTTTTTATGGGAGAGAACTGCTTCTGGTATATGAAGGAGCCAGAGTACATGCTGTTGGTGAGAAGTAAATTTAAGGACACGTTACTTCTAATGTAAATGTGGAACTGCTGTGGTCACGGGCGCACAGACTGCTCTAAATTCATAGGTTTATGCAGCACTACTGCTCTGACTACAAATACTGATTATAGGATAATAGTATAAAGAAAGTGCAATGTGGCCTTTTCCCAATTTTAGATATGGTTTAGCAGCTAGAAATGAAATTAATCAATGCCATTTGACCACTCAGCTCTCTGTGGAAGAGCTCCACAAATCATGAGTGAGTCTAGGGCTACTAGGATGGTTGACATAATCAGAAGGTACATCTATAAAACTGGTTTTGTACAACCTGGGTTCAAGCAATTATCTGGCCTTTCTGCTTTTTTTTTTAATTTCAGTTTTCTTGAGTATTATTAGACAATGAAATTGTGTGCCCACAAAATTCAGATTTAGTAAACTGGCCACAATAAACACTTATTTATAAACAAAAGCATGAAAGAATAAATAATTTTAAGTGTATATTAGATTTAATTGTAACAGCTGTGCCATATATTATTCTCAGACTCCGGAATGAGGCGCTGAGACTGACATAAGTTGCTCTGAGTATTCCCTGGATTAAAAATTCATGCTGGTTGGAGTCTATTATGAAATGGTTGGAATCCCAGCAATCATGACAAGTGTATATGTTGGCAAGGAATTAAAAATGGTGGTGCTTCTGAAGTTTTGCAGGAGGTTTACTGCCTGGGGATGGGAGACAGTTGTAGCTGTTACTAATGCCATTCTGTTGTCTGTGTTGCAGCTAATTTCTAAAACAAAGCAAGATTGCTCGCACCTTCGACTTGGTAATAGGAACTGCTACGTTTGGTTTTCTTTGAGCGTTCTCTGAGACTGAGGTTTTCATGTGCCTGTGTCTTTTTTTGTTGTTGTTGTTTTGATGATAAATTAAATCTGACTACAAGATCTCTCTGCCTTTAAACTGCAGCAAGGGCTGCTTGATTTTTGAAGCATGACCCTCCTAAAATTTTTACCCTCTAGAGGAAATACCTGATTTTTCATTTGTCTTTGATCTGGTCTCATCAATGCAATTTTACTTCAAACAATTGAGCCTGAAGTTCATTATAGTGCAAGACTGGAACCCTTCTCTTACCTTATTTTTAGCAACAATTACATTGAGCCTTAAAATCGCATTTGCAAAAAGAAAGGCCTGCACCAATCCCTGATCTTAGCCCTTAAAATTTGCTGTCACTTACGCTTCCGAGAGAGGCACCAGAAGGTTGAATTCCAGCACCTTTGTTCTCCTGAGAGAAGAGCAGTTGGATGTGAGGCGTTGTTTGGTGGTGTGGCTTGATGATATTGCTCTATGGCGGAGGCGAATTAAGGATATGATAACCTCACAAAACTATTTACGTTCTCGCATCTGTCTTTGCGGTATTTTCACTTACTCTCCTAAAGTGAATGAAACAATGTTTTTACTTCTTTGAGGTGTAGCATTGTTCGGCTGGTGTACTTGACCTAAGGATGCTGTGTCTGTTTTACAGTGTCAGTCCCTCCGGGGGTGGCTGTGTGTGACCTGGTTTGAAGTGCTGGCTGTCGTGTGAATGTTAATGGCCACCTCCACCTACGAAATGAGGACGGATGGTCGGAGAGCACTTTGATGCCATGCCTCTAGGCAGGAGCACCCTTGGCGGTGACTCAGTGGAGCTTCTGAACCGGAGGCAGCAAGGCGCTTTGCACCTGCAAAGCAACTCAGCCCAGCAGGAGGGACTGAGGGGGAGCTCTGTTCCTACAGGTTTTAACATCTTCCCAGAGCAGAGCCTCTGACTATTTTTCAGAGCTTATGTACTGGATTAAAACATAATTTCCCTTCAGTTTATGGGGCTGAGAAGCTCTTAGAGGCATGAATTAATGGGGAGACAGGTTGTGTCTGCTGCAGAGTCAAGGAGCTGTGCTGCAGAAAAGAAAAATCATTCTGCTAGGTGATTTGTTAGGTTCAAGCAATGCTTCCAGAAATTTTCAAGCAAGAATGTTTATCTGCAATTGGGACTGACTGACACCTTCACTTCTTCTTAGGAAACTCTCTATTAGAGAATGTTGTAGTTTTCTTAAATGTGGTCGTTAGAAGTCTAGGAAAAGAAATGTAATACTCAGGCAGCAGGGAGGTGAGGGAGAATACTTCAGAAGATTTGAAGGTGTCTGCCAAGCTTGTCAGAACAACCTCCTGCCACAGCCACAGTGACAACCCAACTGGAACTTGGAAAGAGGAGCCTAGTTTTACCAGTTTGAAAAACTGGGTATTTTATACTCATTGCACCTGACTGAAATATCCACGTATTATATGTAGTAAAGCTCTCCGAGTACCCATATTAAAGTTGGCTGCAAAAATATGGAGCCTCACCTAGCATACTGTGCATGGAAACATGGTTAGCATTAGGCAGGCTGAGACAGACCCACAGAGAGAAAAAAGTCTGATTAACAGCACCTAGAAATGGGCAAATTAATCCCCTGCAAGGAAGCAGATCACTAGGAACGCAAAACTTCCAGGCCAAGCAGATTTCATGTGCATGTGGAAGAATTGTGTCTGTATGTAAAGCTGACAAAGGGAATAAAAATGACAAAGTGAAGGTACAGCTTTTCTGCATCTTCACAGGACAAAACGAAAGAGTGAAATAAAATTGCCAGGAACGAATACACAAACTCTGGAACAGCTGAGGAAAATATTTGAGGAAAATATACACAAGGTATCAGAGGGATACTTTTCTCTAAATCCTGAAAGCAAGAAGCAGGGAAGAGATGCTTGCATTGTGTTACTGAGAATTCTGGCATGCACATGTACTTTAGAGACATAAAAGGTCTCCTAATTAGAGACAGGATCATTTGTGGGACATGTGATTCCAGTTTATAAGAGGAATTGCTGAGAAAAAGACATCTAACCCTGAAGGAATGAATCAAAGAACAAGAGCAGCTGAACTGTCCAGGGAAAGGAGCAAAACAATGGCCACTCTTGCAATACATAAGCTACGCTTAAAATGAATCCAGGAAACAGAGCAGAGACAGGTTCATGAAGGATGCTGCTGTGGTCCTGTGCTGGTACGCTCCTCTGAACACATACTGGAAGGAGCGTGGAAATCATCGTTAGTGAGGTTTCAGTGCTGCGTGCAGCCTCTTCTGTGAAAAAGCAGCTGGGCTTAACGTTATGGAGAAATTTCCAAGGGACGGGAGGAAATTTACAGCAAGGCTTAAGCAAATTCAACATCGTGTAGCACATGTCCACTGCAGAAAGCGGTCGCCACATATGTTTTCATCTGCTGATTGCAACAACTGTACTTGCACTACACTCGTGGATCAGCAGCCACTCGGATGGTGGTGGGGACGTGGAGCCAGCCAGCAGCACTGCTGCAGGGAGCGACAGCAAGGCGCCGCTGGGAAGCAGAGGGCAGGAGGACGAGTGTGGTCGCCTTGTGGGGAGGCAGCCATCCAGGACCGTGGTGAAATGAAGGCTGTGAGCAATGTATGAAAGCAAAGTAACGTTAGGGGCTGGTAGGAACAGTCACAAGAGTATAATTCAGTAGTGAGCAGTGGGCCTGTGCAGTGCGTGTCTGGCTGACACCTCGTGGGCTCTCCCGTCCTCGGCCAGAGATAGAGGAGGCAGAAGGAAACCAACAGGCAGTACGGCGGGGCTTCAGCAAGGTGAAGGCAAGTTCTGTTTCAGCAGAACAGGAAATAAGAGGCTGTTGCGGAGCTCAACATGTGTGAAGGAATATGAAATCAAACTGGTCCAAGTGGGCTGGTGGTGAAGGCCAGCCTTTAGGTGTCTTTGGGTTAGCAGCCTCTCGTTAGTCACCAGATGTTTGCATGAAAAGCACAACAGCTGTCAAAAGGAAAGTTGTGGTGACCCATCTGCAGTTCAGAGAGAGAGGAGGATAAGTAGGAAGATAATGTCTGAAAGAGGCACCAGGAAGTTAATCTGTCTGAGCATGACCTGAATGTTACCCCCATTTTTTGTGTTTCTGTACGTGGTTCTCTAAAGAAAAGCCAATTATATTTTAGAAGAATAGGAGCCTCTCATGTTGTTATTCATCATTTGGTACATGAAACACTAACACTGACTCAGAAATTGTGAGTTAACCTTGTCCTTTCATCACGTATGATCATCTCATCACTAGACTGGTGACTGCTCAAAGCTGCCTGAAAATTGTGGGGCCCCAGACAACTAAACTTTTATACATCAGTACAAAAGCAGCAAAGAAGATGAGAAGGGAAACTGGTTGTCCCAAGGGACGCAGCATAGTGGTTTGGGTAGTTCTGCTTAGAAAGTCACTTGTGGCTTTTATAATGAGGAACTTAAGGTTTGAATTTTCAGACTTATTAGTTGTACATTTGTTTGTTTTTTATTAACTTAATATGCCACATTTTCTTTGGGGTATTGAGTCAAGTGATAGATTCATCCAGTTTAGCTCTAAGTGCGTGGGCTTTCTTTTTCATAAACTTTGAAGGGATTTGGGTCTCAAATTTCCTGAATTATTTTATGCCTGTATATTTTTGGTATAGCAGCTGATGTTTTCTGTCCTGTTTCCTTTCTGAGAATATGTGCTTCTGGCTAAGGTAGAAAGGTAGTGTAGTTTTTGTTTGTTCTTTTTCTTGACCCGTGAGAATTAGAGTTGTCTTATATGAGCAGACACAGTTAAACCATTTCAATCTACAAAAGAATCACTGGGAGTTTCCGATCCCCTAGCTCTCTGCTCCAGTAGAAAAGAAAAACAGGTTTTAAAAAGTCGGAGAAAGATATGGCTATTAGGCTAATACAGTATACTTTATCTAGCTGCTGAAAATCTTGACTGTTAACAGTGATTAAATATAATTGCATCAGTAAAGGTGGTGTAAAAGAGACTAACCCTGACTTTCATTAGAAGGAAACCCTTTGGGAAACCCTGATTCCTTGAGTTAAAAAGTTACATGTAACTGCTGTTTTATTTTGGGTAGTGCTTTGAAGGTTTCTTAAACCCAGGAATATGTAGAAAGAATAAATAAACCCTAGCAGAACAAATACACAGTTCTGAAGTATTCTGCTAGGTTTCATTATATATCTGCAGTACATGTGGTTTATTCGAAAAGAAAATCGGGCATAAACCTGAAAAGTTAAAGGAAAAATATTCAACCGTCTTAAAGACCTGACCAAATAATAAAGATATTTGCAAGAAAAAACAAATGAACAAACCACCAGCTATGTGCCAGATAAAATTTTCATTGAATGGAATGGAAGGACTCCCAGTAATTTCAGTTAAAGCTATTGAATTAATTCCTTTTTTTTTTTTTTTTTTTTTTTGCTACTCTTCAATTTGGAAGTGAATCTGTTCATTATTTTAAAAGCTGAAAAACAAAGTTGCTAAACTTTTTCTCTTATTTTCATGTATTTAAAATCTGAGCTATGTCATGTCCTTAACACTACACAATCTTTATAGAGGTTTTAAAATTTCTCCAAGTTATGTGATCTGAAGAAGTTCTTCCTAGACAATACGATTAAGCAGTTTTGGTATAATGCAGAATACTACATGCTGTTCTGTATCCTTGGAGCTGAACCAGATATTTGCAGATTTGGTTTTGTTCTGGAGATTATGAGAAATTATGTAAACTGAAAGAGGACTGTAAAACCTCCTCCAGTGAAATACTGAAAATTATGAAATAACCTAATTCTTACATAGCTTTGTCACTGCCAATGTTAAATAGTACTGCAATTATTTATTGCAAGAGCGTCAGTTACTACTAAGACAAAATGTGATGGTTGGAGGCCGTCTTGGGCATAGTGATCATGAAATGATAGAGTTTTTGATTCTTGAAGAAGTAAGGAGGGTGGTCAGCAGAACTGCTACCTTGGACTTCTGGAGGGCAGACTTTGGCCTGTTCAGGAGCCTGGTTGACAGAGTCTCTTGGGAGGCAGTCCTGAGGGGCAAAGGAGTCTAGGAAGGCTGGATGTTCTTCAAGAAGGAAATCTTAAAGGTGCGGGAGCAGGTCGTCCCCATGTGCTGAAAGATGAGCCGGTGGGGGAGAAGACCGGCCTTGCTGAACAGAGAACTTCTGCTGGAACTCAGGAAAAAAAAGAGTTTGTGACCTTTGGAAGAAGGGGCAGGCAACTCAAGAGGACTACAAGGATGTTGTGAGGTTATGCAGGGAGAAAATTAGACGGGCCAAAGCCCAACTGGAACTTTATCTGGCTACTGCCGTATAAGACAATGTTTCTACAAATACATTAGCAACAAAAGGAGGACTAAGGAGAATCTCCATCCTTTATTGGATGTGGGGGGAAACAAAGTGACAGAGGACAAGGAAAAGGCTGAGGTATTTAATGCCTTCTTTGCCTTAGTCTTTTAATGGTCAGACCAGTTGTTCTTGGGGTACCCAGCCCCCTGAGCTGGAAGACAGGGAGCAGAATGAAGCCCCCCACAATCCAAGGGGAAATGGTCAGTGACCTGCTACACCACTTAGTCACACACAAGTCTATGGGGCCGGATGGGATCCACCCAAGGGTACTGAGGGAGCTGGCGGAGGTGCTCACCAAGCCACTTTCCATCCTCTATCAGCAGTCCTGGCTAACTGGGGAGGTCCCAGTTGACTGGAGGTTAGCAAACGTGATGCCCATCTACAGGAAGGGTCGGAAGGAGGATCTGGGGAACTACAGGCCTGTCAGCCTGACCTCGGTGCCGGGGAAGGTTATGGAGCACATCATCCTGAGTGCCATCACGCAGCATGTACAGGACAACCAGGGGATCGGGCCCAGTTGGCATGAGTTTATGAAAGGCAAGTCCTGCTTGACTAACCTGATCTCCTTCTATGACAAGGTGACACGCTTAGTGGATGAGGGAAAGGCTGTGGATGTTGTCTACCTGGACTTTAGTAAGGCCTTTGATGCCGTTTCCCACAGCATTCTCCTGGAGAAACTGGCTGCTCATGGCTTGGACGGCCATACTCTTCACTGGGTGAAAAACTGGCTGGATGGCCAGGCCCAAAGAGTGGTGGTGAATGGAGTTAAATCCAGTTGGCGGCCGGTCACAAGTGGTGTCCCCAGGGCTCAGTACTGGGGCCTGTTCTGTTTAATATCTTTATCAATGATTTGGATGAGGGGATTGAGTGCACCCTCAGTAAGTTTGCAGATGACACCAAGTTGGGTGGAAGTGTTGATCTGCTGGAGGGTAGGAAGGCCCTACAGAGGGACCTGGACAGGCTGGATCAATAGGCCAAGGCCAATTGTATGAGGTTCAACAAGGCTCGGTACCGGGTCCTGCACTTGGGTCTCAACAACCCCATGCAACGCTACAGGCTTGGGGAGGAGTGGCTGGAGAGCTGCCTGGCGGAAAAGGACCTGGGGGTGTTGGTCGACAGCCGCCTGAACATGAGCCAGCAGTGTGCCCAGGTGGCCAAGAAGGCCAATGGCATCCTGGCTTGTATGGGGAATAGTGTGGCCAGCAGGAGCAGGGAGGTGATAGTGCCCCTGTACTCGGCACTGGTGAGGCCGCACCTCGAGTACTGTGTTCAGTTTTGGGCCCCTCACTACAAGAAGGACATCGAGGTGCTGGAGCGTGTCCAGAGAAGGGCAACGAAGCTGGTGAAGGGTCTGGAGCACAAGTCTTATGAGGAGCGGCTGAGGAAACTGGGATTGTTTAGTCTGGAGGAGAGGAGGCTGAGGGGTGACCTTATTGCTCTCTACAACTACCTGAAAGGAGGTTGTAGCCAGGTGGGAGTCGGTCTCTTCTCCCAAGTAACAAGCGATAGGACAAGAGGGAACGGCTTCAAGTTGTGCCAGGGGAGGTTTAGATTGGATAGGAAAAATTTCTTCACTGAAAGGGTGGTCAAGCATTGGAACAGGCTGCCCAGGGAAGTGGTAGAGTCTCCATCCCTGGAGGTATTTAAAAGATGGACAGACGTGGTGCTTAGGGATATGGTTTAGTGGTGGACTTGGCAGTGCTAGGTTAATGGTTGGACTTGATGATCTTAAAGGTCTTTTCCAACCTAAACGATTCTATGATTCTGTGAAAAGTATGACAGTGAGCCCTGTTTGCTTAGAGAAAACATATACTCCAAATGTGTTCTAGAGAAATAATCATATTTTTTTGTGGGTATTCAAGAGAAGTGATAATTCTGAAGCAGAGAATGCTATCGATCATGTTTCCACTGGGAAACACAGTAAAAATGTACTTAGCCGTTCCCCTAAACCAGCAAAGTTTAAGTCCAGATCTTGAGGTGGCCTATGGTGAGGCACTGAACTAAACTTAATCCTGTGTTGTCTCCACATATAGGTGCTTTCAGCTTTTAAGTTATTAAAGATACTAAACCCATGAAAATGTGTTCATATTTAAGGCATTTAATGAAATCTTCCACGAATGTAGGTGTGTAGATACGAGGTAGATACGCACTGTACAAAAGAAAGATAGTGTGGATGAGGAAAAATGAGTCCCTTGTGAATTTATTATTCCTATTCTGCTTAACTATTTGCCTTCTATTTTGAGAATCCCAATGTGGAAAAATATTTTCATAATCTGTTTGGCGTTTTTGGCCCTCATGCGATTTTGATTCATGAGTTGAAATCCTGTTTCCATGGAAATCAGCTGAATTGTTGATCAGCTTTGAATTTTTCCCACAAATTAAGGCAACTGGGGGACATTATCTAGGCTGACTCTGTCCATAATGTTGGCCATAGTATTTTCCCTTTTATCCCATATGAATGGGAGCTGTGTTCTGGTGATGATTTAAGTCAAGATTCCGAAATGTGAATGTAACAAATTCTCTTGTATGAAGAGAGACACAAATTTACCAAAAATGCAAAAAAAACATAGTATGACATGTACACACGTGCTTGACACCCTGGCAACATACACACGCTCAAAAAATCCCCAGGGACAGCTGCAGTCATCGTCACGATTACCTTTTAAGTTTCTGCAACCAATCCACCTCATTTCTAGTGAGGTTGAGTTGCAGCTGTATAGCCTTCATTCATAGCCTGCTTCTCTTCCAGTTGCTGCTAGGGTATTTGACGGACACGTTTGAGTTGAAGGGGACTGAGCGTCATCCACATAAATGCCTGCTGTACATAAACCTTCCTTGTTACCTTCTGGACCTACTCAGCAGGAGGAAAAGCAAAATGACCAAGACTTGTCGAAGAGAATAGCAGATTTTATTTTCAGATTTCTAGAAAAGAAAAAGCAAGTCAGCAACTTTAAGATTTGTAGAGGACAGGACAGTGTCTGCAGTGGCTCCTGATGACCAGTGCTAAAAGCTCATAGATGTGCTGCGATCACATAATACCTGACCATCACAAGTTCTCAGGAGGATGCCAGGGTAATAACAGAGCGCTGTGATCTCTCTGTGTCTGTCCTTTGATCAGCTTGGGCAAATAGAGCTGTTCTGTTCAGATGCTCGAACCTGACAGCGTTCTCAGTAATTTTGTCCGAAAGTGGAAGTTCAGTCTGTGGGCAGTTATTGTCCAGTTGTCAGCATCAAGTGACTTCTTGTGCGACAGCTGTCAACAACTTCCTCAGCAGGAGCCAGCAGATCTGCTCCGTACTATCACCTAGTAATGGGTGTAGTCTTTCTCTGATGGCTTTCGGAACAGCTGAAATAAAAGTAAACACTTTATTTTTTAGAAAGTAAAAACAAACAAACAAACAAAAAACCCCCAACAAACCAAAAACAACAGTGCTTGATAGATAGGTTGGGATGAGGAGTTTACATTAAACTTATTTTAACTAGAATAGTAAGGAGAAGTGAAACTCAGAATGCCAGCTCTGTTTTTTTCCTTAGCTCTAACTGATGGATGCAGTATGAATTGGCTCCTGTGGGGAGGGTGGGACAAGAATATGATTGTTTGCTGCTTTGAAAGGGTTTGTTCGTCAGGCATTCGGGTGGGAGGGTGGCAGTGAAAACAGACCCTTCCCCGCACTGGAAATGCCAGGTGCTGTACTTCAGCAATATTCAGATTCTGAGTGTATTTCTGGCTTTCCTAATCTTTGATCCTGCCATTGAATCCGCGGGGGTGCAAAAATCCACCCACACAGATCCGATTTCGAAATCCTGGCCTTAATTATTTATGGTTTGGTTTGGACAAATTACTGTTCTCTGTGCAATAACCACAGTTATTTCCAGAAATAAAGAACTATCTAAAACATACATATATACGTTATGTATGTATGTACATATTTTTAAGATGTTGCCTTTATTAATGTGTTTCGAGGCTTAACCGAAATTCTCATTACTCAGTCTTGCCCTGTGCTGCTTTTCACCTGACCACACTGGCCTGGATCCATAGCAATTAATTTTCAGAAAAAACAGCTCATAATGTTTATAACCTGAAAGCAGTCCTAGAACTAAAAGAAGAACATCTAGCTTTATACACGTTGCAACAAGATCCTAGTGTTTTGTTAAACTGCAAATGGACTGTAATAGTTTTTCTGCACAAAACAGACACCCCTTTTTTTAATGTCTCTGGGCCCTATTCATAAGACTAATCCATCTCAAGTTAGATCATTTTCATCTGCATATAAATAGAAGGTGAATCTCTTATGAAAAAAAACCTTTTAACTAAGTACAGTAAATTTCATGAAACAAAAATAAAATCAGAATTTTACAGCAAAATCAGACATTCCAGTGCCATTACAGAGCCTGGAAATGCCAGCCAGGACCATTCTTTAGAGTAAGGCAAACTTGGTGACTTTGATGTGTTTCTGAAAGTCGTCGTCCATCCCCCCCCGCCCTTTTCACCGTATGTTTTCCTGAATTTTTAATCATAAATTAATGCTGATATATTTACTGTCATAATGCTTACAAATACGTTCCCAGCACTTGAGTGTTTAAATTTGGATTCTTGTCTTCATTTTTGTCCCTTAATAGACCTGGGTCAAAGAAACATACTCTCTTCAAATGTTCATAGGTAGGATATGGCAAGCTAGGTAATTTCAGTTATCGCATGTTCTCGGTTGGAAGTCAACTGAAAATTAGAAGAAGCTTTCAGGTAATTCCTGTGCCTGCTTAGAATTGTGTAAAACTGAGGTTTACTTGAAGTTAGAAATCTATACCCCGGCTTTCAATAAGGTGCCGTCTGGGTACCCTAGAACATGTTCCTAATTCTCAACCGGCTTGTCAAGTTTTAGATTGGCAACCAAACCTGATAAGAGCTGAATGTGGTTTTCTCTTCATAAGATTTCAAACGCTTGTCCTCCTAAAAGGTGGGGTAGAAGACTTCTCTGTCCCGCCTCCTACGTGCTTCTCCAACCAGGGAAACTGACCTCGTGCTTAAAGCAGGGGGCTTGGGCTGGGACGGTGCGGGCTCTGCGCTCAGCTGTGCCACAGCCTTCCTCCACAACCTCTGTAGGGCACTTACCTGTCTGTACCTTCCTTTCACCATCACATAATGCACTACTACCTTGTGAAAGGTCTCTTTGTTAATGTTTGTTGAGCACACAGATGTTTCATGTGGAAGATAGTAGAAATATAAAATACCATTCCTAAATGTTCTTTCCTGCCTGCGATGCATGGAGAAATCATGTGCAAGAAGGCTGTTTGCATTTTATCTAATGAGATACAAGCACTAGTTTTGATTGTCATCAAGTTAACATATGCTTTAGGATCTGGGATTTCAGTCCAGTGTGTTACAGACATGGATTGCAATCCTGGTCCAAAACAGTTCCTAGAGTCACAAGCAATATTTGTTTTGCCCATGTTATTATTGAAGAAAACTAAATGGCAATAAAAGTATTCTAGAATGGAAAAAAAAAAGTAAAAAAAAAAAATCTAGTAAAAAGAACTTCACAAATCACTGTATATTTGTCTCATAGAAAATAAGTATACTTGCCTTTCAGTAAGTAGTATTTATAATTTTTAAAAATAAAATACAGCATTAGCATTTTGCCAGGTTATTAAATAATGCAGAAGACTTCTAGTTCGGTACAGTTAGTTTATATTCCCAAGCCATGGTTGTGTTTCGTGTTTCTTTAAAAAAAAATTTCTCAAGCTTTCAGAATTGCATATACCAGAGCTTTGGTACTCTGTTGCAGCCTGTGTTAGAACTAACTGTTTTCTAAGCCTGAAATAAACCTCTTGAAGGGATCCTCAGTCTTCTCCTGTTGGAAAGTAACAGTAAACTAAAGCAGAGGGTCTATTTAAGGCCCTTAATGATGAGAAACCAGTTATACAATGGGGAATAATTTTGCCCTTAATATGTGTGTACAGTATTTTTTTCCCTACAGAATTACCAGATTCTACCATGGATTGTATGGATATTACAAAACATTTTTTTTTAAAGATTGTGACCCAAGGTTTAAAAATGACTAGTAATTCTGGAAATGTCACTGTTGGAGAACCAAACTTGAGACCTTGCCGATAGCCCTTCCAAAGGTTTCAAGACATTCAGCAGGAGATCCACCTATAAGGTGTTTCAAGTTGGGATACAAAAGTCCAAACTTGTCACCTTTCGGCCTTTGACCTACTTTAAGTTTTATAAGAAAATGCTATAAATGTATACTTGCCTGTTAATACAAAGTGATGTCTTCTATATTTAATAGTTTCCCACAGTAAGAAAGCGCCTGAACATATTTCTAGATGGGAAACATGGGGAATGTTATGCAAACAAGAAATGTGTTTCATCTTTCAAGCTACAAGTAGATTGTGGCTTTTCAAAATCTGCAGATTTTCTCTGTAAATTAATCTCCCAGTCTTTTGTTGGTGTCTTTCAAGTTGTGTCGGCTTCCAGCTAAAAAGCTAATGATAATGCATCAGAATTGCACCCTTTTAAAAGAACAAAAGCAGGGTACACATCTGTAATAATAGTGTAATGACACCGAATCTGGGCCTGTATGGTTTAGTATTATTTACCTAAATGCTTGGTCGTTGGCACGGAGACAACTTCTTCAATGCTTTATCTTCATATTATGTTTTGCAACGCCAGTCTGGCATCATTAGGCATCCACCCGCCAGCATTTAAAGATTTTTTCCACACAGCCATAAAATTGCACCTTCCTCGTTGAATGTAAAATCAAGTACACCTGTAATAACAAAGCAGTGGAATAGTATGCATCTCCTCCTGGATGTTTAACTGCCTTGCAGTAGAGCTGTGGTGGTTTGCCTCCACAGACTCAGTGAAATTAAAGGTCGTGTCCTAATGTTATGTCTTCCTGTTTAAAATGAATAGCTTGTAAATGTTTATCTCAACTAGAAGTGAGAACGTGGTCTACGTTTGTGCTCTCCAATTCCCATTTTGAGAAACCGTGCAGAAAACCAGCTGCATATCCTTTCATGTCCTTCTTTTGCTGTTAAACATTTACATCTTTGATTTCAGTTCTTTGCCAGGTTTCCCCCTCCTTGCATTTGGATTTCTGGTTCAAGCTTGCAGTAGTGCCGTCTAGATTTATAGTGGGTTACATTGTTTTCTGCTGAAAAGAGCGAGAGAAAGAAATAAATCCAGAGCAGAAGTACTGAGAATCCGTGTACAGCGTCATACAGTATATAATTTCTTTGTGTTCTGCCAATATGTATTTCAGCTTAAAATGTCTTGAGGCTGGTTGGGACTATTTCTATAGAGAGAGGACCAAAGTATACAGTATATTGGCTTCCATTTTGCTGTTTTTGGACAGTCAGGGCTGCTTTCCATTTCCTACAATGTTCCAATATAACTAAATCACATATAGTCTGTAATGGAGGCTTCTGAGACCTGGGGCTTCTGTAAAATGTAAAAGAGCAAAGTAGTATTTATACAGTATAATATTTTGATTCGCTAATGAGCTGTGAGGTGGGTGTTATCATGAACTACTGTGCAGCAAGAAAGGTTCCTAAAACATGCATCAACTTACTCCATCTCCGAATCATTGCAGATAACACAGTGTTTAGTTTCTAATTAGACTTGTGTTGTGCTAATTCTCATGAGTAGCGTAAGTGATTGACATTCTGCATTTTAGCGGCAAGTATCAGAGCAGCTGACTTCAGCTCCATGATGAAGCCAGCATCCAGCTGCTGAGAGAAGCAAGCCGTTCAGAGAAACTGATTTGCAAGATTAACACACACTGATTGGTATGGCCTTGTTCTGAGGGGGAAGGAGGAAATAAGGCACATAGTCTTGAATTAGGCTAATGATATTCTAGTCCTAAAAGGATTAGGAAAGAAATGTTTAACTGAAAAAAAAACCCAAAACCTATGCATAATCATTCACAAATTATTTATTTACTTTGGATAGTCTTTTGCACTATTTCTTAGGAGAGGATGAACATTATTCTTCTTCCATGCCTCAGTCCCCTGTATTTAAAAGGCAGGCGGTTTGTCCTAAGTCCTGTTTTCTGTACATGTGAGTAATAAGTGTAACCTTCAAGGCAGAATCTTGTGAACTATTTCTTGATGGAACACGCCAGAGCAGCATAGGCATTTTAAGTGGCTAAAATTATTTCTGAATAATTTTTGCTAATATGTTTTCTCTGTGGCCATCTCAGGCCAGTATTTTTCGCAGTGCAGTTCCACTGTGGAAATAAAAATAGCAATACGGATCTGATATAAACAGTCTCGTTCAACTAGATTGGGTTATTGTAAGGTACATCTTCTAGCTTAAACTCTTCAATCAGGACCGAATCCCTTCAGTCAGATTCTAAATGTTAAGTTTCCCTTTTTCAAATCGTCATAATAATTGCATTCAGCACTAATAAAGACTGTGCCTGTGGCTCTTGGGTGTTATTCATGTAGCGTTTGAGTTTTTCACAGCCTTTAAAGCCTTAACTCATTTCAGCCATTGAAAGTACCCCATGAGGTAGAGCAGTACTGTTATTCTGTTTTATGGACTGGAGACAAATGGCTGTGGTTAGGTCCCTTGTATGCGTTACAGTTACAGGCAAGGGGCTGGGTAAGGAGTGGTGTTTTCTCAGGATGATCAAGCTGTGGCTTGCTGCAAACCCCATCTGCCCTCTCTGCATGCCGTGTTAGAGGCCCTTCCTGCAACAGGCTCCTCGGGTGGTTTATCTGCGTGAGGTTGCCGGTACAGGATCACTGGAAAGGCAGATGGGACACATGATGGCAGACTTGGAACTAGTTGTGTTTGGCAGAGAACAGATCTGTGGAGTACGACAGTCACTTTATGGGTCAGAATTTCTATTTAAATGGTATTCCACGTGGATTTCATCACCCAGTCTAGTGTAAATATCAGCGGTACTGTGCAGCTCTTGGATTTTCAGAATTGGTAGGTGTGCCCTAGAGGCTGCAAAGGGTGTGTTTGTACAAATCATGAAACAAATAAAGGCATTCGCTTTTGTCTGGGTGCTTCGGCCTGCCAGTAATACTTTTTTGCAGTCTACGTAAATAAAGGTCTGATTTTGCTTTGTCAGTTGATGTTGGGGTGATCTAAGTTAGACTTGAAAGCCTCAACAATATCCCAGGTAATAAAACTTCATCATGAAGTAAGACTGATAAAATGTGTCATCTGCGTGAGAAAGGAAGGTGCAGGGTAACCCAAACCTCCAATTTACTTCCCCTCTGACCCCATTTCTTTTTTGTCTCTCTCAGAAAATGCAAAAAGAAGGCTCTGGACCTTGTGAGAGCATTAGGAAACTTGAAACAAAAATCATGTGGCATAACCACTCACTTGACACAACTATGGTCAACATGTTTTAACTATATGAAATTGCAGACTGCTCACGCTTTATTATACTGAGTAAAGATCTTCTGCTGCTTTCTTTGAAGATGAAACTTGTCTTGGACTTCACTGGCAGTGGAATCAGGCTTGCTACAGATCCATGTTGTAGATTAGGTCATTTGCTTATATTTCAGTTACGGTGTTTTTTCCAGTTTCTCTTCCACCGCTGTTCTGTTAAAGTAGTGCAGCTGGCTGGAGGGCTGTAGGCATTGAAAGGGCTGGGGCATTAAAAATAGAAGCTTTGGGTCTTTTTTTCATAATGAAAAAAATTTTTATATCCCAAGTGCAGTATTTTATGCTACCCAAGGAAAAGGATATTGTTTGCTGCACTTTAAAATAACACAAAACCCATTCCAACTCTCCTTGAAACCAGTGGCACAATTCCACTTGCTTTCAATGGGAATTTGCAAAAGACCCATGATGCAGTTTCTGTCAGAGTAGAAGAAAGCTATGAGTCCATAGTACCATGCAAATGTAAAATGCATACATTCCCTTTTGATTTCAGTATAACTAATTCTTTCATTATTTTCTTCAGAGAATATGGAAGTGGTTGGTCACAGGAAATAGTTGTAGCAAGGATTGCTGAAACACCTCCATTCTTCCAGACAGTTGAAGGGATGGCCCATAAACCAAGAATTTGCTGTCTGTGGAAGACTAGCCTAATGGCTGCGTAGGATGTTGCAGTCAGGACTCACTGTTAAAGCATTTGCCCTGCCTGTTCAGCAAAACATTGATGCAAAAGGGAAGCAACTGTGAACATTAGGAAGAAGCAATCATACCATGTCTATTCTAGTTACCACCATGTCTTAAAATAGGACAATGAAACTTAAATTTTAGAGATATATGATCCCTATCAACTTGATGCTGCCATATCATTTGCATGTTTCCAAGAGAAACTGCTCTGGTTTTGGAGGAAGAGTCCCATAAACCCGTTACTCGGGCACTTCCATGTCATCCAGAGAAAGACATGAAGTGTGTGACTGCCTTCCTATCTGCTAGTATTTTGGGTTTGTATTAGAGCGTAGGGAAGGAAGGACCACTTTCTTTTCCTGGGTGTTTCCTTCAGTTTGGAAGGTGAATTGTCAGCTACTGTTTGAATGTGTAATAATCACCAATAAATCTCTGAATCTAAATATTTGCACTAATCAGCTAATGTATCCTGAATAAGGCTTGTGCAAAGCGAGACTAAAATGCAAGACCTTCAAGGAAGAGGTCTCTCTCTTTAAGGTGAGTTTTCCCTTGGGCTTCCCCTCCACAGGACAGCAGAAACTGCCCCAGAGGCTGTTCTTTGTGCATCTACTGCTCACTGTGCCTGAGCAGACGTGCAAAGGGGAACCCAACAGTGAACCTTCGGCATTGCTGTGGCTTGTATGAAGGGAAAAGTGTGTAGATAAATGGACCTTCCAGATACCTGCATCAGCAGCATGGCAGGAAAAAGAAATTTCTCATGTTCTCTCCACATGAGATCGTCCTTAAAATTCTTCGGAACAATGAGGCTTCTCGGCAGCTGTGAAGAGCCCTAGGGCCTTGTCAGGCATTCTTGCACTTCTCAGCTTATTCTGTTGCACCTTGATAGAGATAAGACTAATTATTAGATCCTCCGCTTTAGACTCCCTGCAGTTACTCAGTGCACAGAGTCTTCTGTATTTATTCTTTTCCACTCTAGCCTTACAGTTTACTTTAATGAGATTATATACTTGCTGCTAATGGCAGAATTTGGCTACCAGGAAAGGACATGGTTTTGAACTCCGTGGGATGTTACTGATGTGTAAATCATCTGATCTCTTCCAAATAACATCCACTCCATCACTTTTCACAATATACCTTACCTTAAGATTTGAAAATAATTAGTGATTTTGGGTGGTCAGCTTCAGGAATCTTCAGAAGGACCCAAGATCTTCAGAAATTGCTGTTGGGGAAGATTGTATCTTCTAAAATCACATTATCTTCTAAAATGCACAAGTTTTGAAAATTTAAGGCTTGCATCAATATTCATGAGAGGTCCAAGCTCAGCAATATTTAATGAAAGAAAACCTTTATGGAAAGTACTTTACATGCACAATAGAAGCATTTTAGAACCCATTTGAAATGTATGTGTAGATCCTGATGTTACCAGAAAGGTAAAACTAAGCAAACAGAAGCATTTGAAACTGGGAACTAACATGTCAGTCTTCTGCTACTGGAACTGGATTTGAGTTAGACCTATATGCTGCTGTGTGACCTCTGACCACGTAACACATCCGTCTGCCGTGTCCTGTAATCGGCATCGAATGATAAGGAGAGGCAGAGACCTGAAAGAAGCAGGGGGTGGTGGAGACTTGGAGTTGTGCCTGTTACAGGCCCATGATAGTGTCTGGCTGGTAGGGCTGCTCGTCTTCGATGACCACTAACTTTCATCCAGCTGTTTTTATAAGGTAGAAGAAACCAAATATTGTACACAACTACTAATTGTAATTTAGAATACGTATTTTTTTTTAACGATGCAATCGCTTGCAGTTGATAGGAGAGTCAGGAGTGTTAGCACTCAGATCATACCAATTGTTATTTTTTAAGACAAACGTGAACCTTAAATTGGGATGGCAGGTCAGCAATAACTGCTGATGTAGGTAAATTGAGGCAACCAGACTAGAAGCATTTATGATACACTTGTGGTAACTGGACTAGCCAGCTGACCTCCAGTGACAGAGTGTTTCAGTCCTGTACCAGGTCTCTCTACTGTGTACTCTGTACCACAGGCTAGCAGGATTTGGAAGAAGCAGTGAAACGGAGAATGCATTTTATTTGATGTTGAAAATTTTGTTTTGAGGAGATTGTATCCAAGTTGCTTGAGCCCAGGAAAGGCTCACAGTGGCCTAAGGTCTGAGGGTGTTAGAGGGGACAACAGGTTTTTGGATTGTGTTTTTGAAACATGAGGGGAATCAAGGAAAATACAGAAGGACTGAGGTATGCTTTGGACATTCTGTTAATGTTTTCATTCTCATCCAGATTTATGTGTAGTTGCAACATTTGTGTGTGTTGATTTATCTTTATGTTAATGTCAGTGAATTGACTCACAAAAATAGAACAAATTTTATGACTGGCCTGGAGAGAAAAGGGTTCTTGGGTGTTTATTCTAATGAATTTAAAGATATTTCACGAGATTTTTACACTTGCAGCAACCAAATTCTCTGCTTGTATGAACGGGCACAGCGTTACTCTACTCAATGCAAGCTCATGCCAGTTTATGTGGCAGATGATTTGGCCTCGGTGTACAACAAATGGTTTGTTTCTCATTCTCCCAATTCCTGATAGAGGGAAAGTTTTCGTTAGGTTTTGAGAGTAGTTTTGCTATAATGTGTATACTCTGGGTAGGTAGTCCCAAGCCAGTGAGGTGTCTGTATATCGTAACGGAGATGTGGTACTCGAGCTAATATGCTTTTCTGGTTCAACTGAAGACGGGGAGAAGGAGAGGGGTTGGCAAAGAAGGCACTAAATCCAGCAAAGCATCGAGCTCTGCCAATAGTCAGGAGAGCAGCTCAGTTCAAAAAGTTTGAGCCCACTGCTTAAAGGAACAGTGCAAATATTTTCCATCCTTTTCTCTGAAATGACATGGTTTGTTTACTGTTTCTTGTTATCTGCTCTGCATGATATGTCACATCTATCAGTAAAACAGACTGCAGGGGGTAACAGTACTTAAATGTTTATTCTATGATATTTTGGCTTTTGCTGTGTTTATTCTGCATTTTCTGACTAAATTCATACTCAGATAGCTTTTTCTTCTGCTGTTACAGCGTATCTGTCTCAGGCTGCCCCTAAAAACATGAAGTAGTAATCTTGCAAAATGAACTCAAGACAGACAAAGAGAAGACATTCGAGACTATTCTGCAAGGCGTTCAGGTATTTGCGTTTCCGTTATGTATACGAGTAATTGGTGCACGATGTGGTGTACTCTACAGTTTACGCACTTGAAGGAAAATGTTCTCGTTAACTTGCGCAAGGTGGTGATAAAATGACATAAACGAAAAAGTCACAAGAAGGATTAAAGCTGTTTAGTCAGAATGCCACCACGCAACTTAAAAATGCAGCTAGGATTGAAAAGGTAGTGTGTCAGAGTTGCAGCTCAAAGTTCAACACGCATTGATGCTTCTGGATGCTCCATCCCATCTGTTAGCTAAGTCAGATTTTACCGCCCAGAGCATTGATGGCCATCTGAGGAACGGTGGAGAAAGCAGATTCTTTTCTGATGCTCACTGGAGCAATGTGAACGGGCTCTCCTCTACTGAGGGGCTAAAGCACTATAAAACTCCCAGTGACCTCAGGAATTAGATCCTGGGAACTGTGTAAGCCCTGGGTTAGGCCTGCAGTAAGGATGAAATTCATTTTGGTTCCCAGAGATGGCGGAAGGTCCTGTGTACCTCTTGCCAGGCCTCAAGGATTTTAGTGAGATTTAAATAGTATGTATGTCCTGTATACAGTTGAAAGGAAATAAGGCATTTGCAGTTCTTCCCAGTGCAGAAATGGGACTTTCTAGTTGGATAGCAAGGGCAATCTAGAGAAAGGTTGTAAATTTCTAGATTACAGGAAAACAGATTTTTGTTTTACAAGTGCATACAGGGAAAAGTAGTACAGGTCTGGTTAGTCATTATGCGTCTTTGAAGCAAAGAGTTGTCTGATTACTTTTCCAAGCTCCTCCTGAGCAGGTGATGACAGACGTGCCAAGTGATAACTTAATAGCAACAAGTAATTACATATATTTTTGTATTATGATAATAGTATAGAGATATTGACTGTACACAGCTAGGTCCCTTTATAGCTGATTAATTCAGTGAAGCAAATGGGATTGCTAACAGGCGTAAAGGTAAGAGTTGTGTTTGCAGAATGCATCAATACAAAGTGCATTCAGAGAAAACGTTTTACTTGTATAGTCATTACAAGCTTATATTATCTTGTTACAATCATTAAATTGTTATAATTAACGTTGCAAACTATTGTTCATAATTAAATATTTTAAACAAAACCACAAAAGCAGAGGTACCTCCTAAGGGTATATATTTAACAGCTATGTCACTAATATGTGAAAAATCACTCTTGTTAAATGCTATACCATATGTGACTGTCTGAAAAGCAAATATGAGTAAACAGCAAAGTCACTCAGTATTTTTTTAATTCCTGAACTACACACTGTATCAGCCTCCAGATATTTATTCAAGTTCGTATTTTATTATGTGTGCATTCCCGTGGTTTTGGCAGTGTGTTCGTAGACAGTATTGATCTACTTTTTTGGATTTTGCTACCAAACTGCTTCTTTGACTTACTTCATACAGTTTGCTTCATCTGAGTGAGCCTCAGATAACTCATATGCAAAATTGATATTAAATCCCAGAGCACCAGGTTTTGCTACACATAATACAGATGTAACACATGGGACCAGTGAATGATGGTGTAGCGTTAGTAGTATTTTTCATTTCACTATTTTGTCTTCACTGGCTGTTTTTTTGTGACATTGGTCCTCCAATGCAAGTAGTTGCTAGTAGCAGTATCGCAAAATGTAATGTCAGTGGTGAAAACTCTTGGTTTTCTTCCAAGTATTTTTGAACCTTGAGTCAGATCACTGGCCTTCAGAAACATCCTCAGTCTCTCTTTGGAGCTACAGTTTCCCCTGTAAGAACAGGAAACTGCTGTCAGAATCTCCTAATGTAGATTTAGAAAAGGTTTCTCTTCAACTTTGAAGAGTGATACTATTTTCCTATAAGATTAATTGTATCTAAATCATTTTAACTTTTAAGCCTTTTGAAAGTAAGTACACTCAAGATTAAAAAGTATTTAACTACTCAGTTATGCAGTTCCTTCAGAAGAGTTAACACTAAGACAGGAGAAATGAGCCTTATACAAATTTTATTGACAATAGATAGGAAGAACAGTGCCTGAGAACATTCTATAACCTGAAATTAAGCACTAATTCTGTACCCAAAGGTGGTGGTCAAATCAAACATCCAGTATTTTAGATATGAATTACTGACCTTACTTAATGTTCTAAAAACTCATGGTTATGGGGAAAATAGGGTTAACTTCAAATTTCAGGTTGTGATCGTTCCAGTACTTCTAATTCCCTCAAAATAAGAAAAATCTAAAAGTCAGATTTTCCTTTTAGAAATTTCAAACTATATATGATTTGAATAACTATGAGTAACAAGCTGCTTTAGAAAGGAAGACTTTTTCCTTCTTTAGGGAAAAAATTACACTTAATACTCATTGCAAACCTTTCATGTTTCTAACACTACCCCGATAACACTATTTTCTAAATAAATTACAATTATAATATTGCAAAGCTACTTACAAGTGTTGCTGTATTCGAGAGATGCAGATTTTAATTCATTTTGGTTTTCACAGAAGGAGTACTTCTATTCCACAAATTTTCTGTAATTTTGAGACCTGAAAAACTTGAAATCAATATGTTATCACAGTCAGTATTTCTAGAAGATGATGGCATTTTAAAAGGAACTTTTCCTAATTGGAAAACTTTATGAAACTCTCAAAACTCTAGTCCTCCTTATTCCAAAACACTCTGCATTGAGTATAGGAAGAATTAGTGTCAAAATACTAACAGAGAATGCGATACAGGATTATTTCAGTTAATTGTGTTAACCACTTCTTTCATTCCTGTTTGCTGCATGTTGTAACCAAGGCAATGGTTTCAGAAAGTGCAGGAGTATCGGTTACTTTTTTTGAACATTGATTCTGCGCTGAGTGGTGGCAGTGATGTCTGGGTGCTGTTAAGCTGATGGTGATGTTCGGATGCCTGTGTTTCAAAATGACAGCTTTGCACCTATTATGCAGCCCAGGCATGAGCAGCTCCTACTGCAAAATGAAGACTAGGTAGCAGTGGTTAGTTGAATGTCAGCTGTAAAATCTAAATGCAATGAAGACACTGGGGAGGAAGAAAATAAAACGTTAAGACATAATGATGATTCAGTTGACAGCCCTCATGTTGGAAGTTCCTGAACTTGTGGTCTAAAAGTTTGGTTTCTTTGATAATGTTCAAAAACATGAATTGATTTTTTTTCCCCTTCTTATTTTTTTCCCTTTTTGTATTTTTTATTCATTGGACCTAAGTAGCATATATTGAACAGTAATGGGGGGAGGGAAAAGGGTTTCAGATGTGAATTAAGCCTGAGTTACAATGACTCATAACTGACAACAAAACACCCAAGAAGAGACATGAGACAGGATGAGATGAAACCAGACAAGCCATAAAGAAGGGGCAGATTTATGAGTTATCGGCCTACAGATGGAATGTGAAGATATATGAGTGAAGAATGAGATCATCACAAAGAAGGATGCTAGGGGAAAAGGAGGGGGTTCACAGGACAGATCCCAGTAGCCTCTTGCAGATAGTGGGAGGATTGATTTAAGCCACAGGAAAATTAGTATTAAAAATGATATAAAGATGGGTTAGATCCCAAACCTCAAAGGAGCTTGATTTTTCTCTCACTACAGTTTAAAAAACAAAGAAACGACAGTGAGGATGACCCTGCACCTCTAACAGTATGTGGAGACCGCACACCTTGATGGTAATCCCACCTAGCTAAAATCGCATAAACATGCTTTCAATTTTAGTAATGCAAGGCAATTTTCGACATTTTAAGGAAACTGCTGCATTGCTTAGAATAAAGACAGGAGGCAAAATTCTCACCTTCAATCTAAACAATGCAGTCTTTTTCTTAAAACGTTAAAATTTGCCTTTCATTCCTGAAACTGAAAGCATGTTTCCAAGTAACTGTGTCCTTTGTGTTACACTGCAGCCAAAGCATTTCTTATGGATTATAAGTGGTGGAACTGATTGCCAAGTCTATTTGAATGAAATTTCAGTTGGCACAATTATAATCCATTTCAAGATTCAGCATCTTAAAATTTCCACCTAAAAGACGAAAATAAATACTTGGCTGCTCACAAAGTATTAAATGGCAGATAGATCACAGATCTGTGAAGTTTCTGTGTTACTTTAGTTGCATCCCCCGCCCCTTTTCTAATTCTGTTCTCGTATCCTGTAAAGAGTGATTAGGAGGATCTGTTCAGAGAAGTGCACAGAAGTCTGTTATTTAGCTGAATCTGCAGAATCAGTTGGCAGTCTCATGAGAAAAACTTTCCTGGTGGAATTTCTTCTTAAGTCTGATTCCAATAGGAATAGATAGGAATTGGGAAGAGGCAAAAGAGTGTTTCTCACAGATTCAGTCATTTTTGCCCTAGAATACTAGGGGACGTTTGTGCTGCTGGTCACATTGAATTAAAAGCCATTAAAGTTGGTAACTGATGGGTAGAACTTGAGGTAATCGATAAAGCAGTTTTGATTTTGTTGAATGTCATTAACTTTTCATTTGAAATTTAATTTTGAATATAAAAGTGAACTTCATTAAAAATTTATGAAACCTCTATTATTGTAAAACTGTCTGGAGCTATTTAGTTTTGGGTGGAACTGAAAAAAAAAATATTTTTTTTTTTTCCTCTTAAAACAGTAAAATTAAGAAACGCTGAAACACTTTTGCTCAATTTGAGCCAATAGGCTGCAACAAGGTTTGGTTAAGCCTCAGTCTGTAATATTTTACATTTTGTTTAACTATTGCTGATTATTCACTCAACAGCAGTGTGCAAGGAGTAGGGGTTCCCTTTAGGAAGGGCTGGAACATCTGAGCGTAAGAATGAGCACGTGAGCTTAGTCCCGGGACTTGTCCAGCAGCGGGTGGATTGTCCAGCCGCTCGGACTGTCACCTGTCCTCAGCACGGGCCAAAACCGAATGCCTAAGGAAGTGTGTAAGAACAAGGAAATTGTATATCATATTTCGACTAAGTAATCCCTTGGTGTTCAGCCATCCCAGAGATGTACGCAGCCAGGCATAGTTTCTTTCGATTTAGAAACCACAGTGGATTTCTATTCTGTAAACTTGCGTGGTCTCCCTCCGAGCCCTGCGAACTCTGAGCATCCACGTTATTCTGTAGCAAAGAGTCCCACAGCTTAACACGCGTGTTGTGAAGAGCCACGTCCTTTTTGTTTGTTTCAAAACCACCTCCTGCTAGTTCGTGATGGAAGGATGCTTTACAGACTCTGACAGCAAAGCTGGTAAAGGATTATTGAGATTATATTTTTGAAATGTGATTCATTCTTGGAAGTTAGTGTGGTAGATAGAACACAATTAAGTAATCCAGGACAGGATAGCCTTGTAAATGAAATAACTACTAACCTAAAAGGTCTATGCTTCAAGAGAAATTATGTCTTAGCGGCCATATCAATTATAAGCATGAGCATATTTGGTAACAGCAGAAAAACTCATGATAGGTTCCAGTTAAAGGAAGCATTTAAGCATATGTTTAAATTCACTGCCACGTTTCAGATTGAGTATATGCTACGGTACTTTACTGAGTCTGGGTGTTATTCTTCAGGTACCTCTCTGTTTCTAAAATGTAATGCTGCTGGAACACTTTTTCGTTTTGTTTTTTTTTAAATATTTGCTGGGTAATCACCATATGCTTTTGACTTTGCTATCATTTGATGTGTGTTGGATATCCTTCATCTTGTGTAGAGCACTGATCCTAATTGGGATCTCACTGAGATCAACATCTTCAGTGATTTTCAGCTTTCCAGTGATAAAAGAGATGAATGGTAGAGAGAAGTGGGAAGAGGAGAGGAAAGGTGCATGATGAACCCTACCATTTAAAGAAGATAGGAAGAACAGGAATCATCAGTCTGTTACATATTGAGACACAAGATCTCCTTGTAATGAGCTAATAAATGCTTAAATACTACTTAAACAGACAAAGGAGATCAGAAAGACTTTAAGAGTTAAATTGTCAACTTTTCCCCCTTGTAAGAGTTTGATGGTACATTTTCTTTCCTGATAGAACCAGTGTTTTGTAAACACGCTCCTGGTTAATGAGTTAGGACATTGCCAGAAGTCACAAGGTGTGTTTAAGGTTAGACTGTTCTTAAACTCTTTTGGGCATAATAGTAGGACACATATAATGTACTACGGGTTCCATGTAGCCTCTGCCCATCGCCGAACCCTCAGGTTACGGGATGAAAAGAGTGAGCAGATTTATCTGTCCTTCAGAACAGGCATAGCACAGAGATGGAAGTGAGCAAGTTGCAGCTGCCTGAGCTGCTCTTTGTCCTCAGGCATGGTCGCCCCTTTGTAGCATCTTCTGTTAAATAAAAAGAAGACCTCTTTGCTGTGTTTGTAAAATACATTAAGAGCTTCAAATGGAAAGCAATGGAAAGAGCAAAGTATTAAAATCACTATTTAGTCACCAAGTTTTGCAGACTGCTAACATTACTCCTGCAAAACCAAATGACCAGCCGAACAAACATACAAAATCATGATATTGAGAGACTGATTTTAACTAAATCACCATAAAGTCTTGCTGCCTGTGGGAGTTTTTCCTTACTAGATTTCAGTTTGAGAAGGTTTCTTAATGCAAACAGACTTTGCATGTTTTAGTCCACTGAAACTGAGCTGTCTTAAATGTCAGATCTTCTTTTTGGCAAATTATTATAGTAAATATAATGTGTGACATTACATTACCGTGTTATTCTTAAATTAGTCTTATAGTAGAGTTCCAGGTTAAAATTCAAGACAAGCTGTTTATAGTACAATATTTGATCATGCATATCCTACATTCCTTTTGTGCAAAGATAAAGCTTGGAAGAAGACAAATACTTTTTTTTTTTCTTTTCATATGACATACGAGGGCACTGAAAGATTAGGGCCAGAATGTCAAAAGTGGTGAAGTCCTATTTAGACAGCAGAACAGAAGGCTGGACTTTCAAAAATGCTCAGCTGTACTGGCCCTGAGCTATTCCAAATATCTGATCATAAGAACTGAAGCAGGAACTAATTGATGCTGAGCTTGCGTGAAAATCTGACGTCAGTGGTGGGCTTTTAGCACTGGAAAATAGAGAAGCTGTTTTGAAAATCTGTTTCAGTGCAGGAAATAAACCTGGATGCTCAAGCTTAATCCAACGTTTTAAACAAAACAAGTTTCTGGGGTTTGGTAGCTTTTTTTTAAGAGGCAGACAGTAAAGGGGAAGGAAACAGAAAGAATAAAAAGCCATCATGATGATGGAGAGGAATCAAGACAACAAAAGAAGATGTAAGAAAATGCCACGGACAGTACATTGCTGGCAGTGAAAGATGGAACCCATCAAAAGAAATGTCAAAAGTAGCTTGAGATGCCAGAAGAGGTAAAAAATGGGAATTATTGTTCTTGCAATGTGTTCCTGTTGAACAAAAATTGGAAGGAAACTGTGAGAATCTATACGTTCGGAAAGTGGTACTGCCCATCAAGACATCATAGAAGGATACCGTAAAACCCACCATGATGGGATTGGTGTGGGCTGGCAATGACCAGCTTTGTTGTACTAGAAGATCACTAATAGCTATATTTTTCAGATAAGGTAGGAAATCAGTTTATTTCTAAATTAAATTGGCAGAATACTGTTTATAATCAAAATAAATGCAGCCTAAGCAAAAAGTCTCAAATATAAATTTCTAAAATCAGTGACTTTATGCATCTTCCAGAGGGCATATACGTCTCGTGTATACTCAAGGTTCGTACTGATACAATGGAAGTGTCTTAACACAGAGTAGTTAAGTAATTCTGTCTGTTCATTTTCTTTCTTGAAGCTGTTTGCTGCATTTCAGACAGGTTAATACGGAGTGTTTTTCTGACTCTTGGGACTGACATTCAGCTTTCCTATTATGTCTTATGAAAGGCTCTGTCAAGTTTGAAAATCAGTAATGTTAAAATAAAAACAGTGTCTAGAGAGAGAGGCACAATATGCTTTAGTTTTCCAGCCTGTTAATAAGGGAAGAGTGGGAGGGAAGGCAGGGTTCACCACAGGACTGACGGCTACTTTAGTCCCTTCTTTAACTGAAAAGGGGAAAAAGGTATTTTTTTTAGAGAACAGCCTGTATTTGAATGTACTCAAAATACTGATTGATTTGCTGATATTATTGACAGACATGGCATGCATTTCAAGTCATTGAACAACAATTTGCAGTAATTCTGTTTTCCTTTGTGGAGATAATTAAGCCACACAACAGCTGTCCGGCAAACATTAGTGCTCTACTACCTGGTCCCAGGGGAGCAGAGGCAAGCAGGAGTGATTTGACCAGGCGACTGCAGTTACTAGATGGCAGAACTGGGGTAAGAATCAAATCTTAAGCAACCCCTTTATGATAAAGTGATGTATGTTATGGCTGAGGAGGATGGACTCATAGTGGTTATGCTTACAACATCTCATGCAGTGTGCTACACAAATGCAGAAGAGAAAGTCATTTTATGTGTAGAGAAAAAAAGATACAGCTGTGATAAACGCTCTACAAACACATAAGAGGAATCCTCATCTCGGCACTGTTCAATCTAACTATCTAAAAGAGATGGAAGTCTCCTGTAAATTTCTTTTAAATCATAAAACAAGGTAAGCTCTGTCCCGACTGAGCAAGATTTAAGCAACTGTCTTGATTTTCTTATTGAATCAAGACCGTATATTAGTTAAAGATTACACCTTTCAATTATAGGCATACTTCAATGTCGTTTCTCAAAATGCGGTGTACATTGCATTATATCACAGAATCACAAAACCGTTTAGGTTAGAAGTACAAGCTTCCTAAAACCTCATATGGTTTGTACAGTATCCTCCTTCTCTATAAATAAGTAATATATGACCTTTGTACTCTAGAAGCCTAGTAAAGACCCTGGCAGGACATCACACAACCTCTTAATATAACTTCCCAGCTATTTGTGAAGCTCTGTGTCACTGAGAAACAGAGTTGGAGGTGACGGTTCAGATTTTGCATCCTCCTTCCGGAGGCCAGTTCAGTCATGCAGCCAGTTATGTATCTTACTGTGCATTTATAGCTTAAGGAATCATTTGCAGTTGCAAATAGTCCCGGGCACAGCGAAGATGGACATAGAGTGCTCGCAAAGGTACCGCTCTGTTATTGCTTTAAGGTACTGAAATTAAATGTATGTTTACTAGGTTTCTGTTTCAGTGAAAATGATAATAATAAATGTGATTATGCACAGTTCAGTAAAGATGCAATTTAGAATGCTAAAATATTTATGTGAACTCTCAAATACCATCCTAAGTAGGTGTTATATTAAAATTGCATATTAAAACAAAATACAAATTTCCCTTCCCT
Source organism: Platalea leucorodia (assembly GCF_965183815.1). NCBI lineage: Eukaryota > Metazoa > Chordata > Aves > Pelecaniformes > Threskiornithidae > Platalea > Platalea leucorodia. Next base: position 48,978,125 of record NC_138826.1, on the reverse strand, counting down.
ACTTAATGTCAGTTACTTTATTTCGATTACTGAAAGTATTTTTCAGTTATTTTTCAGTTTGCTGGTTTTTCTTTGCTTAGATAAATAAACTTACAAGTGTAATGAATTTAAACTTACAACCTTCAATGCTTAAACTTCCTTCTGCTTTGATGATTAAAATGAAAAAAATAAAAATGTGTAAAATGCAGGCATACCGTTTTCACACAGCCATACTGTTTTCTGATGTTGATCCATGTCGCGTTGTTTTGGATTAACGAATTAATATTGGAAGAAAATATGCATCCAACTATAGGAAGGCTTTCTTAAATCTTTTTGTTGGGTGCCAGGGCTCAAGTAAGCTGTTTAGCCGAGTATGAAGTGAGCAAACCTGAGCATCCTACTGCACATGCCAGTGGATTAGCTTTTGTGTAAAGGAGGGGTTTTCAGACGGCTTAGGTTTGGGACTGCTAAACAAATTCCAGAAGAAGAGTGGATGTTCAGATCCTCTTAAGTCTTTAGAAAGATTGGGTTTCCGTCCAGCATGTATGAACTTGCTCTCTGAGCCACCTGCCACGGAGTTAATTTCTGCGTCCTCCGTGGGCCACCCGGCGCAGGTTGTGAGCTGCAGATCTCGCACCACCCAGCTTCTTAAGCAGAGCACTGATAATGCGCAGCCTTGGAGAGAAACAGAGGCAAAGAGGATGTGGTTTTCTGGGCTCTTAGATACAGACCGGCACGTAGGCCACCACAGCTAGCTTTTCTTGGTGATGGAAGTGGAAACTGGATTTGGGTGACAGGTGCACTCATGGCAAGGACGTTTGTTTTTCTCTTAAGTAGGCTTTGGTGGGTTTTTGGTGACTGGTCAGCATAGGCTTCTCTGAGATGGGGAGAATCACTTACAGGCATAATTTTAGTCGCATGCCTAACCTTCTTAGGTCATTGTGCTACTGGTGAGAAGTACACAGAGCATTGAATTTGTCACATGCATTCTGCTTTTTCAGGGCAGGAGGACAAATTAGAAGTAGAGATGAGAATACAAGTTCTGTTTGCATTGCACTACTGCAGTGACACTTGCTGAAATAATGTTAGAGTGCGTGTGGTAAAGCAGCCACTTAATTCAATGTAGGATTCTGGAAAATGCAACAATATTTCAGGTGAAAGCAGCATATACCATTAGCTAGTAAAAAGTAAAGATGGTGATCTTTTTGTAAACTGATTTTTCCTGGATTTTAGGCAGAATATGTGTTTTTTAAGGTTATACTTGCATTAGTGGTATGTATTAGTTGGTACATCATTTAGCTTATGTATCTCATCTACGTCCCTGGAGCTAGATACGGGTCTGTTAGTGTCTAGTAAGTGTCTACTCTGAGGATATTTTTATCAACGATTAGACGAAGAAAATTGAAATTAAAGACTTACACTTTGCAGACTTTGCAGAAATTAAAGACTCTCAGACTTTGCAGTTCTTCCATTGTTTTGCTGTTGAATTAATGAACGCTCAGTGCAAAACTGCAACTGAAGACTTAGATCCCATTGAAAGGGAAACTCAAATACGTTTTATGGATTGTTTGTTTTTCTTGCTTCCTTGTGATTACATAAACACTGTATTTTTGGGAGAGTAGGATAAAGTTCTAAGGGCAAGTCTCCAAAACAGGGCACAGACTTGGTTTAGTCACCGGTCTTCGTGCAAATTGACATCGCTAGTCTTCCCTCCTTCCCTGCTGCTGGAGCTAAAAGTGGTTTGCAGCATTTTGGAGTCCCAGAGCTTGTGGCCTCAGTTATGTGGGTATATTCTGTGAGAATTAATAGTGCCGGTGGAATTCAGAGTTGATAAATGCTACTATTATTTTACAATTATATATTAAATGTTACCTGTATTACCCTCTCAGGACAACACACTGCACTTCCAGGGAAGAAGCACATAACATGACATGAAGAAAATGAGAACATATTTAAATAGAATGTCACCAGAATAGTCCAGGGAGAGATTAAACTGGAATTCAGCTGAAGTCTTTTGTAGGTACGTGCACTAGTGAAGAATTAACAAAATGGGAGAGCTAAAGGGATATGCTTAGCTTGCTGTTTTTCCCCCAGCTGGTAAAATTTGGTATATCGTTTCTAATGTAATGTCTTTTTGAATATTGTACCCTGTTTTGGTTTGCTTTTAGTTTCTTTGGGAAAATAATTCCAAGGCTTCGCTTCTTTTCCTGCTGTTGTTGGACAAGGTTTCTTTCAGCAATGTCTAACTGGTTGACTTACGATAGGAAAAAGTGCTGTGAAATACAGTGTATAAATAAACAAAAACAGAAAGGCTTTTTATGTGTTTGTTCCCCACGAACTTCTTTCTGTGATAATAATCTCAGTGATTATTTATAACTGTATGAAAACAGTGTCTATCTGCACGAATACCGAGAAGACATGCCTGATTTAGTTGTGCATATGAAGAAAGGGAACTACATAAACTATTTTTCATTCCTCTTGTTAATTCTTGATTGAAATCCATTGAGCATTATTATTCTGTTGCTGGTAATGCACAGCCAAAAGAGCAAACTGTCACCAAAGACAATTCCTTAAGTCATATTTAAGAGGATAAAAATGTAGAACATATTATCTTATTTTATGGATATGTATGTGCATAGATAAATGTACATCAGTTATAAAGGATAGGGCTATAGTAAAGCTCTGGATCGAGTCAAGCAGAAAGAAATCCCTAGTGGCATTGCAACACACAGATTGTGGTTACAGTTAGAGAAAACCTGTTTAATCTGTGAAATTAGCACTTGCTGTTTGTAGGCATCCAAAATGCAGTGTAAGTGCTGGCACCGCCTTTTCTAGGGCAGGCAAGAAGTTGTGGTACTTAACCAGGAGATAACCAGAACATTGCTGGCTTTGAGAGTTTGGAGCAAAGGCAAGGCATTTTATGTGCAAAGGATCAGGCTTATATTGGATTCTCAGTACTGGCGGCATAAAACTTTAATTTCCTTATAGAAGCAGAGCAGTTTGAAGTGATAGGTTTGACGGTGGAAGCTGAGTATTGCTTTTCTTTTTAATTTATTATTTATAATTTAGAAAGTTGTTATTATTTATTTTATTTTACAGTCTATTATAAAAATAATATTTAAAATAATAGAGTAACGTTTGCAGTACAGGTATGTGCAAATATGTATATATCCATTGTAGAAAAAAAATCTATGAAGAAAAGAAAATAGGCTAGATTTTGATCTGTTCAATTTGACATTGTATGTGTAAGGAAACAGCCTGTTCTTGGGAGCCTGATTTGTACTGATGATCATAAGAATAATTTTGGGGAGGGAAAGAATGTATCTGAAGCAGTTTCTGGAAAATATCATTAGCAAGACTAAATACGACTCCTCCCTTGAAAATAAAATCACAGTGAAGCACCCTGCAGAGAGTTTTGCTCTTTGTAGCCAAACCGTAACTGTGCGTAGGCAACTGTCAGAGTCCAGGCAAGGAATATACTAATCTCTCTCTGCATGGGGGCAAGCCTAGTTAGGCACACAGACAACTTTATATGATTCTTTAATTCATATGTGCATTTTTGGTGCAGTGCTTTGAGGAATAACAAATGTTGGGCCTATTTGGTACCTGCGGCAGCAGATGCTTAGTGAAAACTGTATCGTGAACTATACCTTAGAACTCAGCCTCCTGGTTTACTCCCTTTGGCTTGGAGGACACAATCAGGCTCATTGTGAATAGGTTTAAAACATTTTAAGCTGTATTAGAACACTTTTTTTCTGGTGAATAATTGTTACAGCACCTGCTATTTGGAGTATTTGGAGTATTTTATTAATACTACTTTATGTCTTCAGAAATGCAGAAATCTGAGAAACAGAAATTTAAGAGACACTATATGCAGTGTTATTTAAACCTTTTTCTTCAAGATAGCAAGCCCCATCAAAACTCCTTTTTAATGAGCCGTACTTTGGGAAAGGTGAAAGAATATGTGAATAATACAGCAACTACAGCTAGCCGATGATACGTTAAAAAGCTGCACTTCCTTACCAAAATGGTAGGCACATCATTACTTGGAATTAGAAAGTTGTGAAGTCTTAAAAGCAGTAAACCACAAATCAGATTCCATCACGGGTGTGCTTTCCTTCTTAATTAAAAGATATTTTGCCAATGACATTTACAGGCTTTTTCACTGTTGGATATGCTGCTGCTTGTGTCAGCGGTAGATTTTTGCACAGCTCTGAACATGGGAAAAATGAGGAAACGTATTTCTGCATAACGTTCTGAAGAAGTATAAAGTGACTGAAAAAGGTCACTGAAAAAGGAAGGTATCATGTCCTGAATATAACTTAAAGGTTAGAATTTTTCAGTGTGGATTTTGGCACCAGGTCTCCCTTAAAGCAAGATTCGTGGAGGATGACAGGAAGGACCATGATTATAATGTGTCCTACTTAACAAGGGTGGTCCTAGTTTCCTGAAGTTAAAACTACCTTCTCAACAACTTTCTAACAGAGGAAGATGGTGTATTTTCGCTTTTGGTACCAGGATGCTTGGAGTAATTACAAACATAGCAAACATTGTTATCTCCATGATTGGATTTTGCAGCTCAGTGATGTAATGTTAAATGCACTGAACAATTCTGGTAGAACCCTTGAACAGTCCTGAGGGGCAATTTGGGATTATTCCTAGATAACAAAGCATAGTGGAAAAGGTAGATGATTTTTTCCACCAGTTAGTTTCTCAAATTCAGTGCAACAGGATTTCTTTGCTTCACATTTCGCTGGATCTTACGGCAACTGAGAAAACAGTTGCTGATGAAAAGCAGAAGGTATAAGTTACATAGTTGTTGCAGAGATCATCAGAATACTGTGGTCTTTCTATACAGTCTGAGGTTGCCATGCAGTGACAGAGATTCATTATTCCATTATGAACTCATATGGATTCTTTCTTGATTTTGATAAAAACAGTGATCAGATTATTATCAGATTATAAAATCAAGGCCACGGAGCTTAATTAGATTGATACTTTGTGCTGCTGCGTTGCATGCTCACCAGATTCAGCTACAAAAAGCTAAAGTTTTTTGGTTTTATTGAAGTATTCCAATCAATATGAAAGTGCATGACCCATGCTGTTCATAAATACAAATGTGGCATTCTTTTGTAAGGGAGAGTTTTTTAAATAGTCACAGTGAAAATCTGAGACTCAGAAATGGAAAATTTTCCAGTTTGTTTAAGCAGTGGTCATATTTTGAACAGCATGCCACTGACAACAGACCTAACAAGACAAAATTAAGTGAGCTTCATGCTTTTTCCTGGACATCAGCTGAATTCTAAGTGTTATGGTAAGAAGCTTTTGTAGATGAGACCTTATTTTAAAATTGCTTTCACTTAAATCTGTCTTGTATGGAATCATTTGGTACTGGCTTCTGATGAGTTGGGATGTTGTCTTTGACAGCTCAGTGGGATTTTCAGATATGTTGATAGTGAAGTTTGACGCCACTTATGGTTCTTGAATCACGGAGAATAAAAGTAATTTTGAACGAAATTCTTTTCTTTATTTCAGATTCACTGATAACATGCAAACCAGAGTCTGCTTACTGTTGTCTGTTCCAGATATGATGTCAAAGCAAACAGGGGAGACTTAGAAGCAGCATGACTCAAAAAAGAAGCATTTTGGTAAGTCAGTCACCTAATGTGCATTAAGAAGTTGAGAAGGTGATCTTTCACTTGAACAGCTTTTTTTTCTGCTCCTTTGTAGTTAAAGCATGCTTTTAAGAAACATTGCTAAAAACACAGTAGGCTGTTCACGTTTTGGAAAGTGTTTAGTCTTTCAGAAGGCTAGCAAATCAAAACCAGTACCTTCCTGCAAGGTATGCTTAGTTAGAATATCCTGCCACAGCCTGAACTTCTGGAAAACTTTGCAGTTCCTTAGCGTTGCGTTCTGGTTTTAGTCAAGTGTAACACAGTGCTCTTCCTATCTATGCAGCTTCCACATTCTTTCAGAGTTAATTATTTGCATGTTTCAGTTAGAACATCTTTCTTGGTAAGCCCACATTCCCTCAGCATGTCAGAAGGAATATTCTCATATTCAGACACTGTTGAATAACATCATCTGCTTGAGGAGTTTCTCACTGCCTTCCAAAATATGTATTGACTACAGCAGAATTTAAATAAAACAAGTCCCAAAACACACACCTAATTCTTGTGTGTTCACTATCTAAATATGCTTTACAGGCTTTTAATCTCCTTCCTGAACTCTTAAAAGCTTGGTTTTTAATGTGGTAACCATATGGCTTTAATACTATTAGTTCTTAAATTTACTGACACTCATTCTAGCATGCACAGTTCTCTTATACCTCAAGGACTGTTTAGTTGTGCTAATATAGCTAACAATATTGCTTGACTTTATTAAAGCCTGCTAATGTGTTTAAATGGGATTGAGAGGTCACACAGTTTCCCTTCACACCAGTAGCAGTCAGTTCTGATCTGTATTTTTGCATACTTATGTTAATGTATATTATAGAATATCTATGCAGGTGATTAAAAGAAAGAGCTGTGTAGCTTTTTTATGTTGCTGGAAAGTAGGATACAGGTGTGTACCCTACTCAGGTCAGGCTGCATATGAACACATAGATATCACGTGAAGATACATTGCATACACATCTACGAGACAATGTCTGAAGAGAAAATTGTATTTTCATGGGCTCCTGTCCCATTTTTATTAATGTCACAAATTTGAGATTCCTAACTGAAACAAAAGATAGTTTCTTACTATAATGCCTGGGAGTGAGACAGAGTGCCCTTTCTGAAGTAAAATAACACTGTCTAAGAATAATTTGGATAAATACTTCCTCATTTTTCCACCCTGTAGAGCTCTTGTATCAACCCCCCCGCCTTTTTTTCCCCAGAGTTTCTTATAATCTGCTGTTTCAATAACTGCTTCACTTTCTTGGTGTTCTTTATCCCAGTTGGGCCCAAGTAATAAGTAGAGGCTAGAGACTTTCCCTTAATCGTTATATCTTGCTGCTGACATCTTTATAAGTAAGGAACAGATTATGTCTAGTGTTGTACCACTGTTAATGCATGGGAGTGTCTTCCTTCACTTTCTAGCATTCTTGATGCTGTTCTGGTCACACTGTTCCCTAACCACTGCTAGTTGACATTATATGTACTCTGGACTGGTGTGCACATGCCGTTCCCTGCCTGTACATGCTTTATCTGTTTAATTAGAGCCATGGAAGACATCTTGTGCACCTCAAAATAGTGCTTCTTGGCACTACAGTTGGAGGAACATACCTGACATCTACCATAAGCTGGGATATGATGAGAAGAGCAGAGGCTAGCTAAGAGGAGGGTTTCCCAAAATCTTGGTGTATTTCTCATGGTACGCACATGAGAAAAAGACATCTGAAAAATGCATCCAAATGCATTTCTCTTCTGCAAATGCAGACCCTGGGACAGAATTGGAAACAGCTGTAACCCCTGCCCCAGCAAGGTACAATACAGCTCTATTTCTATAGAGATGCTATCCCAGCAAAATAAATTGGGCAACTCCTGATCTAAGGTATTAGTATTTTATTATCATGATATTCTTCTGACACCCACACATGAGCATTTACATTACCAGTGCATAAAAAAGGTCATAGTTGCTTAAATAAATAACATTGGTATTTTGCAAATGAGCAATTAAGTTATGAGAGAAGCCTCTTTTCATATAGCTGCTGGCTTTGATCCTTCTTTGCATTATTTAACACCTAAGACTCCAGAGTGAATTCCTTTTGTCAGATACGGAGTGTAGCTTTGCTGTGGTAACATCTCGCGTGACCTCCTCACGCGGGGACAGAGCAGACTGCAGGCCGATAGCAGTGGGTTCTGCACTTCCCTGTGGTGTTTCTGCCTTGGTTGTCTTTGCAGCCTCCCTGTTCACTCGCTCCCGTCCGTTCCCGCACCATTCCTTCAGCACTGGTTTCCGCTGGTTCCTGGCACAGAAGTCTGTGGTCGTAGCGCAATATGTGCCCTCTGCAGTAGCTGATTTCTGTCTCGATTGGCTTTTCCAAGGCTCTCAAAACGTTTTCTGCCTTCCCCACACCTCCCCATTCATATCTCCAAGTGAGAGCACTGACTGCACAAAATATTTGGCTTGACGTAGGTCCCCTGACATAAGTCACCACAGACAGGATCCTGAGTGGTAAGCCTAACCTCTGAAGCGGTAAAAGCCGATTGACAAGTGGTACTGTCCCTTTATATTGCAGTTCATCAGAAGGGATTCCAGGAGGGAAAAAGTTAAAAAAGAATTCCTGTGAAATTCAGAATTACATTCGTTTTTTTAAAAAAAACATGAGTTCATGTTTACTGTGAAGTTCTTTTTTGACTACAGACTGAACAAGGAAGGAAACAAAACATTTGAGTTCTCTCTGTAAGGCAGCTACTTTCTCTGTGCCTTTTTCTTTCCTCTGTTTAATTCCCAATACCCTAGAGACACAGTTTCCTCCCTTAGCAGGGACTGTGACCTTAAAAATAGCCGGCTCCAAAATAAACACAGAAAAAAAACACTTCAATTGTTTGAAAGACGTGGTAAGTAACCAAAACTGCGCCCATGCTAAAGCTGAGATTCATAATCTTTTGGAGCTGCAACTGGGACTTTTGTTTCTCTGAGATTTAGCATCATTATTTTGTGTTCACGCTGCATGCCTGCCTCTCTCTCCAAAGAAATTTGTTAAAACTTAGGATACCGTTTGTAAGTACTTTGTCACTACTTTTACCACTCTTGCAAAATTTTTAGAGGGGACGCTTTCACTTTGGACGAGGGCCAGCCAGGGCACCAAACGCGTAAGGAAGTGGCGTTCTCATGGCGTTCTCCTGATGGGCTCTTTTTGTGCTGGTAGACATCACAGCTGCCTGGGGCCAGCTGGAAGAGCTGATGATTGATCGAACAGAAAGCTTGTTCTGTCACTTTTGCTTCTAGTTTTAAGACTCCATTCTTTGATTCAGCTGCGTGAAGGAGGAGGCAGTCCAGCCTGGACCTCCCCTCTGGATCGAGGCCATGGTATAACCCCATCCATAGGCTGTCTCATTGCCACTGCTGCCTTCGCTCTTGTCCGCAACTGGACCAGAGTTCACAGTTTATACAAAAGCTTTTTCCAGGAGAAGGACTTATCATCAAACAGATTTAATGGTGGGGGAGAAACCAAGCCCCAACCTATTACGTTAACAGAAGGCTTGTGTACATATGTTAAAGTGGTTGTTAACAGCTGTACCCTGCATTTCATTGAGGAGCCCTTGGTTGTATATAACCAGTAAGGACAGACGGACAGGAAAAAGGACATTCGAGTCCTCTGACAAGCAAGTATTGCAGAGGAATATTTTCAGAGTCTGGCCAATGCCCTCGCATGGAAAAGTTAGCCAGGTCTTACAAATACCTCTCAGTGGGCAGAAGAGTCTTCTGACCTTGCTGAGGAAGGTTTAAAACTGGTTCAGGTTCAAGAGTAACAGTCCATTGGGTCTTCAAACACATTTCAAACCCTTCTCCCACAAACAGACACTAAGTAGTGTCTGCACAGACTGTCACAAAATGCAGGTACTCCCTCTGCTTTCCAAAGGCTGAGTTCATATTGCAGGAAGGAATTTTCTACCTCTTCCCACATGAATATGCCAGCTATATCTGTGTGGGGTAGCAGACGTTTCGGCACTTGAGTATTTTCCTCTGAATATAGTCTAAAATCCTTCATTTATTTAGAAAAATATGTGTTAATAGTGTTTTGAAGTCTCAGAGTAGGACTATGAAACTTTTCTGATTAACAGACGGCTTCGTCTTTAGATGTAGGGGAAAGAGGAACAGCTAGAAAATGAGCAGGGGGAAATAGCAAAAGAACATTCTGTGTACTTTTCCATCTAAGATATTGCAGGGTTTGGGAAGGTTTTTTTAATCTGTCGTGTTAGCCTAATCCACCAGGAACTCATTTTGAAATTAAATATACCGAAGCATTTATGATTTACAAAGAGGGAAAAAATAAAAAGCCTTAAAAAATATCTTGTGTTTGATCTATTTGTCACTATGAAAATATTGACAAAAGGCAAAAGAATGGCCTTCATTTAGCTTGTTATTGTTGGCTTTCTTTAATGCTTTCTTATTAAGGGCAAACTCCCATTAAGATGTGAGATTAACTCTTTCACAGTTGCGAAGGAACAAAAGATAGAAACTTTGAATGTAAAACTCCTGTAAACAGTGATTCTAAATTAGGTAGTCTGTATGTGATTCCTACTCAGAATGTAGGCAGAGGGAAGCTTTTAAAAGTAAAAAACATATATGGAATAGTTTGTGCAGAATTTATGCTTCAAAATATCTTTAAAAAGCAGCCTCCCATGTAAAATCAGAAATACGGTGTTAATTACACAGTTATAAAAGTATTTCAGAAAATAAATACTTTGTGGGGGGAAAAAGAGCATAAAAATCTTATAAACTCTGAGTGTGCACATGTAAAATAAAGATCTGTCTTCACTGAAGTGTTAACTACAGACCCACCTCAAGTGTTACTGGGACCTTAACTTCATTCACCCACAAAACCTTCTGTTTTTGTGGAGTGGTGCTTTTCACTTGAGTCAGCTAGTGCTTTGGGAGCCTGTTTTGAAGAACAAGTGCTACCGATGTTTAAATTGGTAATGCAATAGAGAAGTGGCGAGAGACTTCAAATTTGAGTTAACACAGTGCATCAGCTGCTAATCCAGTCATGCTGTGCCGCTAATCAAATCATCCTGGTAGTCCAAGTGCTGTTTTTCGGTCTAGTCACTGTCATATAAGTAAGCACTAGGTTGAAGCCTGTGCCAGGGCTATATCTTAGCAGAACGTACCCAAACCAGCTTCTGGCTGGCTGGCCTGGGTCCCAGACGCTGTCTAGCTGTGGCAGTACAAGAGATCAGCTTATAAGGCAGATAAATGAGTCTCTTGCAAACACCATGCTCCAGTGGCTACACTGGTGCTAATACGACCCATGCCTGTTAGTCTGAAGCCTGCTTAGGTAGCGGAAAACTCACTAAGGTTGGCAGGAGAGTGATTACCTAGCTGCAGGTTAGTAATGTGATGCCTGATGTTGCAGAGGAGGTAAACCTGCAGTTTATGCTGTCTGTTGTCACTTCGCAGAGAGACAGATGTTACTGTTGCCAGCCCAGAAGTCCTCAAAGAAATTGCTAATTTGAACTATTTAGTCCATTAAATTCCCATTGAATTAGCATTAATAATGAAACTAATTGTATTGTTATCACTGTAGTATCTGAGGAAGCCTGTTGGCCAGAATGTCACATGAACAGGAATGTCTGTTGGGATATTTAATTTCATCTCCCTTGACAATGTGTGATTGTTCTCTTTTGTACATTTTCTGTTAACTATTAGTGGTCTGGAAAACTTTGTGGATTAGGTGGTAGTCACTCCAGGCCAGCACAAAGTACACAGACGTGCCTATCTGAAGAACGCCAACATGCAGGGAGAACTGAGAGAGATAGCATTTCGCTTCAGTGAAGCAAGACGTTCACATTTTCCTTCCCAGAATTTCCCACCAGGCTCTGGTTATTTTTACTGACCAATACACTTCCATGTCTCAGTAATTAAGAGGAAATTTTAGGATTGCTACTTACACTGCAAGGGCCTGATCCTGCAAAGACATACCTCCTCTGGGCTGTCTGTGTAGTCTTGTTTGAAGACTGTTTGCTCAGATGTACAGGATCTGCTCTCCCTTGGCACTTCATGAGCCTTTCATCACTACCTCACATCAGATTTTAACTGATGCCTTGGTCTCAGTAGGTACAGCACTCTTAGCGTTTAAGACTGCATCCTTGCAATACTTGTATTGCGCATTGTGTTATGCTTATTTTATTGGAGTCCAATTAAGAGACACAGGTTTTGATCGATTTGCCATGGGACACAGAAGGAAGTTATGGATGTAGGAGGTATCTGGGTCATTTAGCCTGGAGAAAAGGAGCCTCAGGGGAGACCTTACTGCTCTCTGCAACTACCTGAAAGGAGGCTGTAGCAAGGTGGGGGTTGGTCTCTTCTCCCTAGTAACAAGTGATAGGATGAGAGGAAACATCTTCAAGTTGTGCCAGGGCAGGTTTAGGTTGGATATTAGGAAAAACTTCTTCACCGAAAGGGTAGTCAGGCACTGGAACAGGCTGCCCAGGGCAGTGGTTGAGTCCCCATCCCTGGAGGTATTTAAAAGACAGGTAGATGTGGTGCTTAGGGACATGGTTTAGTGGTAGACTTGGCAGCGCTAGGTTAATGGTTGGGCTTGATGATCTTAAAGGTCTTTTCCAACCTAAACGATTCTATGATTTTATGATTCTATTGGTAGTAAAGCTTATAATAAACAGTAAGCTTGTGCTTGGAGTTGTGGACCAGAAATGCCACTTCCATGCAAAATTCATTCGGTGTGCAGGGTTCTCCTTTTCTTCCCTCAGCTTCTTTTTGTGTTGTATTATTTTGTATCTTTGCAGTTGTGGGGTGGATTCTTTGTCTCAGGAACCTACAGTATTTAAAATATAGGGGGACATTGCTTTATTAAAACAATTCTTTTAGTTGTCACGGCAACTGGTCTTACATAAATGATGAAGAGAAGAAGAATGTATATAAAGAGATACATTAGGTCATAATGGTAAATCCAGTACTTTTTAAACTAACAGGAAAGCACCCTGGGGTTTGTTGTTGCTGTAGTTCATTTTATTCCAGATGATTTTTACAACTTCAGTGTTACGCAGGTTCACAATCAAAAACCACAGCACTTGTATGCTCACAGCTGTATCAATTTGACTGTCTCTCATCTATATAACTATTAAGCTCCTCCATTAGGAAACAGATTTGTCAAAAATGGACACAGAACTATACAATAAAAAGCCAGATGTGATACTTTGTGATTCTCCACAAAATATTTTTCTGCCCTTCTTTTCCAAAACTTCATTCAGTCAGGCGGAAGCTACAACATTAGGGAGAATGCTGCAGTGACCTTGAGGTGATCTGATGAACCATTTAATCCAAATGGTTTATTTTCCTACAGTTTTGCTGTGTTAAAGGAAAACTGGAGACGTGGGGGGGGCAGGGGATATTATTCTAGGATTAGCATATATAATTTCCAGCATTTACAAGTGGTTAGGGAATAGTTCCTCAAAGAAGTGGAACCCCAAAGACCAAAACTGTGCTGACAAAATTTAGGATTTTTTCTCTTTCTCTAGTGATTTAACAGTAGAGTAAAAATTAAACAGTACTAATACTCCTTTACTGCTCAAAAAGTTTACTACACTTAAGAAAAAAAAAAAGTCAAAGAAATGTGCCATAATTAACATGCATAGATTTTTTATCCCCGTTACCTGATTTTCAGTATGATTTCTAAACCTTTCTCCCAATTGTTGCCGGTTGTTTTTTAATCTTTATTCTCATCTGTTTGTTATCATCTCACTTCTCCTTTCTTCCTTTACCTTTCTCTGTTTTCCGCTTACAGTCCTTTACTCTTCTGTTTCCTGCATGCCTAAATTAATTTTCACTTTTTCCCTTACAACTGTATGCACTGCATGTAGATTATCTCGGTTTTGGTGCTATTAAGAAAAGCCCTTTCAAAATAGAAAATATTATAAATCCCCTACAGGATATGATTATTCCTATTCTAACATACAGCAAGCTAAAGCTGATAAGTTATATGGCTGTAGATCACTGGTGCCCATGTGAATGGTATTCTTCCACACTTTCTTTCCCTCTCTTGCTTTTTATTGTGACCAGAAGACTGGGGCTGCCTAAAGTATTCTGCATCAGCTAGCTAACAGATGCCAAATAGCACAGAGATTCACACTGTCGTGAACTAATACAATACCCCTCATGGAAGTGACTCCAAGCCATTTGTTTCATCAGCCTCGAAAGCTTGCAGTTGTAGAGACGACTGAAAAGTGCTATTTGAAGAAAAATACTGCTTCAAACCTTAAACCCATGCAATTGTTTTGTCTTTTTAATTCCAGTTCTCCAAATTTACGGGCTAGAACCAACTTCTCTTTCATTCCCTCCTGACTGTTGAAAGTAAGCCTCGGTAGCTTTGGTGGTTCTAGAAAAGGGGCTGCGATACAGCCTGTGGGTATGGCACTGCATAACTTGTAGAAATCAGAGTGAGCAGTTGCAAGAACAGCAGTGGGCAGCAATGTTAACAGGGAGTCCGCAGTCCACCCACAGGTACCTCACTTAGGTAAGTCAAAAGTGTAATGCAACTGTGCCTCTACTGTATCTCCCTGATATTTTTATTTAAATTGAACAATAGGGTGTGTAAACTTTTGCTTTTTCAAATGTCAGCAGGTGAAACTCAGTATATTCTTCCCAGGAGCTCACGCAAACATTTTTTTCTTAATCTTTGTCTTGCTGTGTTGAAGTTTGCAGCTGCTGGATTCTGCTTTGAGCTTCAAGTTCAAAGGCACCCAGGCACACTTTGTGAAATATCACAGAAACCACTGAACTTCACCTGGCTTTGCAAGGAAATCTTGTCAAACCACGAGTTTCCCACACTTCCAGTGTGAAGCCTTATGTTAACTCCGAGCTTTTTTTCTCCCAGCTTGGATTGGAGTTGGCTTAACTCTGAAGGATCACAACCCTTAGGAAACGTCTTCATGAACTTTGGCCTGTTTTCAAGTTTGTAACAAAACTCAGAATTCTTTCCATGATTTTGAGGTTTTGTAGCAAAAGCAAAGGACAACTGTAATCAACATTGCTTTTAAATCAGTGGTTTTAGAGATGGGTCATAACCTTTGAACATAGCGTCTGCATAGTAAGCTTGGCAGGCATCCAGATTTTGGCAGGTTTGTTCAAGTTTTGAAAGAGCTGTCCCACCTGTTGTCACAGCAGTGCGGCAGATTGCTAGCCCCACCGCAAAGATACGGGACGCTGCAAAATATGTCTCGGAGAAATAACATCTCCCATCAAACACAGAGGGCTATATTGTCTTGTAAGAGACAGCCTTCACGCGAGCGCTGGAGGGGGTCGTTTGGCAGCTGGACTCTTCAGACGTGTCTCTCTCAGGGCTTGCTGTAGCACGGTCTGGAGTGGGACCTCCACCATATGTTAACAGCATCGCTCATGTGCCTGTCCCGGGCAGCTCTGTCTCCGCCGAGGGTACAGGCTGTGGTAATAATTCTCCTCCTGTCTTTTTATATTTTGTACAGGTCTAGGTGGCCCAAACGGTGTTACTGGCAAATGTGTCACAGTAATACGTAAACTATAGGCTAAATTCTTCCCTTTACTGAAAACATTTTACCCTGCTCTCTCTAGGGGCTCAGAGTACTTTTCTTTCAACACAGTCAGGCACACCAGCTTTCTTCCATTTGCCACCAAGAGACAGAGTTTCAAAATAAGCTTCTCCGGGCTGTTTTTCCAGGTAGCTGGTTCACTCTGTCAGCTGTGCTCTGGGAAGGGTTACCTCACTTTGGCTTTTGCGTGCCAGCCGTTTCTTCCCGTTCAGTTGCCTGTTTCGTGACCTGGTTCGTTGAATATCGAGTAGCAGCGTCACACTGGAGTGCGAGTTGTCTTAAGAAAAGAGAAGCGGGAACAGAGATGCGTTGCTTTAGCCTAATCTATTCTGACATCAGTGTGTCTGTGTAATGCCTGTGTTTTCAGCATGCCTATGTAATTATTCCTTACCTGTTTTATTGGTTTAAGTTCTATGTTACAAGTCCCTCAAAATCAGACATGCATAAAAATTAATAATGATTATTTTTTTCGTTTTATAATTCCAGGGTGGTTTTTTTTAAAACCTATATCCCCCTTTTCAAATACAACATTAGCCCAGCCTCTTGGGTCATTTTGTATCATTAAAAAATGTCAGCGTAATTCCCTCAGCCATTTTTTATTTATAGGAGGGTAACAAAATCAGGTTTTCTGTGTTAAAAGTAGGTTTGGGTTGTAGGTTTGGGTTTTGTGTTTTTGATTTTGTTTTCTTTTCCTCAGGGAACAGTGTAAAAATGTCTGAATCTTTAAACCTGAAATTTGGCAGGTACCTAAATCTTTAATGAGTAGTATGTGCTTTGCAGTTTTTTCTAAAGATTTGCATATTTGCTTCTTAGGATACATCAGTTGCTAATACTTCTCGGAACAGTCTGGTGGGCACACAATTAAAAAAAAAAAGGAACGTGCTTATTAATTCTTGGGGTTTTTTGCTTTTATCAGCTACGGTATTACTTTGCTCTGCTTTTGCTGTCCCTAGCTTATTTCACATTAGATAGTTAAATCTGAATGAAAAGTTATCTGCAGAGATGGAGGTAGGCTCCATTCTTTAAATGTTTGTTTGCTGATTTCATTGCAAGTGCTTTAAAAGCTGTGCTGAAGACTGTAAAGTTCCTGGAGCTGTAATAGAAAACATTGGTGTCTGGACTTTCAAGGGAAGAATGTGGTTAAGATTATAGTGACTGAGTCACTGTCAATGGGTGGTCTTGAGTCCATATGGCACACAGTAGACAGGAGCACAGAAGAGCCTTTGCTCAAATAGGTGACGAGCAGCACTCACCAAAGTGAAAGTGTTTGAAAAGGGCCGTGCTAGGCTATATTTTGCCTGCACGGGGGTAAAATACAGTCAGGTTGCTGCTCAGTGCGGCTTTGTTTTAACTTCGCTACAAAATAAGATAAAGGATTTGCTTAAAAGCTCAGTCGTCGCAATGCTACATGCTCCTTTTGGCTCCTCGGATTGCTTCTTTTCATTCGGCACATTTTCATTGTTCTGTTAGGCTTTTAATGAGACAGTTACAAAATGTCTGCCTCACTCTGACCGCCATTTTGTAGCCTGATTGTTGGATAATAAAGACTGTGAGAAGTAGAAAATAAACAACGTGGCATGGAGGAGATTTCAAAAGGAGTACAAAATCTGCATGTTTTATTTAGACGCTTAATTGTTGCCGACTGGCTGCATTTAAACAAGCGACTTTACAGTGTCTGGAAGAAAACCAGCTCCCGAATTTGAGGAGCTGACCTTGGGTAGATGCCATCAACTGTTCTTTTCTATTGGCACGAATGTGCTGCTGGCAGGGTCTCCCTGTAGCTGCAGTCGCTCACCCGGCTCTGAATCAGAACCTGCTTACGCTGTACTGGGCCACCAAATTACGCCATTTATTCCAAATATTATTTGCAGCCCCTTCGATAACTAAGATTTGATCTTGAATATATAGGCTATTTAAAAATAAGAACCTTCAAAATAGCTATGATTAAGCTTCTGCCATAGAGCAACACATAATGTTGTTCAGAAAAAAAGCGGGGGAGGCTACAAGTTTGCTGAAAGCAAACTAAAACGGCACGACGGGAATTGAAAGGACACTATGCAGTTGTTACTGTGGTCCTATGGATACAGTACTCACTGTGTGAGGAGTGAACTTAGTGGCATTTACTTGCTTCCTTTATCAAAATCTCTGTTTCGCGTGTATAAGATGGGCAAGGGGGGATGGGGAAGGACGCTTTACATTCACAGTAGGGTGCAGTTTCAAAGCTGTTTAAAATTCTGCCATATCTTAATGATAATAGTTAATCCCAGTATCAGAACAGTACTTCTATTTTTAAAATGCAATCAATCAATCATTTTAATACATTGCGCCCTTAGTGCCAAACACCTCAGAAAACGGTGTGTACGGCAGTAAAAATAAAGCATCTGAAACTCCTTCTGTAGAGTTGTTCTTCCTTTCTTTCTCACCCATACGTGTACAGCGAAATCTCAAAGGTGCAAGAAAAAATCTGGAATTGCATAACAGGGGATAAGACCTCCAAACAAGACCGATTGCCAAGTGGGGATTGCTGTTACGGACTGAGCGAGGAGGGACAGAGAAATTGCCACACCTGACTAAAGTTCTCTCTAGAAATACAGCATGTGCTGTTTTGTTCTTGGGTTTTGTTGGGTTTTGGTTTTGGCTTTTGAGGTGGGAGTTGCATACAGATGCTAGATTTTCTTTTAAGAGGATTACACTGAAAATTGCTTCTTTCTGTTTTCTTCTCAGGACAGCTTCCTACGTCTACCATGCTCTTTCAGAAAGCTGTTCGTATAGATGTAATAGAGGTTGTAGGTAATTCAAGTTCAGTTTCTGCCTCTGCCGCAGCGATTCACACAAAAGCACAGAAGTGTCTTGTACATGTGTTCTTCACCTGCAAAATAAGGATTAGTGCTTCTTTATCATTAGTGCTTATAAATTACTTTGAAGTTCCTCCAATATGCTGCAAATATACCTATCGCTGTTGTTAGTGATAAAAATGTGAACTACATGACTCAGTCATGTTAACGGTGTATTAACGGAGGATTTTTAACACAACTTGAATATAAAAGTATCAGCGCCATATTCCAGCAAATAACCAACTATAGCGAGAGCATACCTCTATATTACCTATATTTTCACTTCCGCATGGATTTTCTCATGAGTGAGCTCTTTCTTGGGTCACTCATTTTCTGAGACTGACCCTCACCCATTGTATTGCTCAAAGGCTTTGCTTTCTTTAAAGGATCAGCAAGAAACAGTGATGTTTTCAATCATCAAACTGGTAGGACCATCACATTGGACCAAAAATGCCCAAAATCATTTCACATGAATTACAAATTAATTTCAAAAATTCTAGTTGCCGCAACAATAAATAATGGGGAAGTTCTGAAAGAGATTTTTGGTTTCAGTTGAATAGTGGCCTCCTCAAATAGGTATTTATGTAACAAAAAATAACTCAATGCAAAGCAAGTTTAGTTGAGGTGAAATTGGAAACAAAGGCACAAATGATCTGGACTCAGATCATAGGTTACAGAGATAAGACATCTGGATTTCCAGTCAATTCGCTGGAGGTGTGAGTAGGAGTTAATAAGGTTTGCTTTCCTGTTACAGAAGAGCATTTTTTACACAGTGTCTGAAATCTAAGTTCCTTGGGGGATTAATAAGTGTTTTTCCATTAATTCAAAATAACCACCTTGGAACTACAAGGCAGCTTATGATAGTACTTCCTAGCCTCATGCATTCAAAACTGTTATCGCGTATTTTCTTGATTTTTACGTACAAATACATCCTTCCTAGGGGCAGCTGCCTCAGCAAGCAGAATACAAACATTCATGCCAAGACTTCTTTAAAATGTTTACTGCTCTGATAAGCCATAACTTAGGCAATATCACAAAAGATTTTTTTTAAAGTAGCAATAATGAGGGCTTGTATTTTGTGTTTGTCTGGTCCGCTAGGTCCCTTCCCATTACATGTTTCATTTTAACAGGCAGCAAGCATGTTCCGCTGCTTCCTTGAGATGCGTCTGCATTGCTGACATCTGGAAAGCAGCCATACGGGTTTCCACACATAGTTTTTGGAAACACCATTTGCTGGTGGAACGATCCAGAGCAGACACCTCTTTTGGCAGAACTTTATTGCCATCTATTTTTAGTTGAACTCTTGTACATCAGATTACTGTGTGGGAGCCACAAGAGTGTGGCTTGTAGGCAGACGCTCCAGGAAGAAAGGAAGACTTCTCTGTGTGGCAGTTAAAGTCCTTAGGGGTGAGTTATCTGCGTGTACCTTCCATGACCGGCCTCCGTCTTGTTAGTATAATGTCACAAACTGTATGCAGAGTTGGCAAAGAAACTGAAAGGAAATCGGGACTTGCACTGTCCTTTCTGTTATCCTCATGGCACATGGGAGCATATAATGAACTTTGGAGGACAATGCTGGCCAGAATACTCCAGTTCTAAAATAGCAGGCATGATGTACTCCACCAGCAGAGCACACATATGAACAATGCCTCCTACAACTGAATAGATTAATAACTCTTTTGGGATCTCTCAGCTGAGGTCTGCAGCTTTCCAGTAATTCTAAGAAGGGCTGTTGACTGTTGTTCTGCCCAAGGCCAGGGAAAGGCCTAGAGTTTCCCTAAATGCTAGGGCAGTGGAGAGGATGAAAAACTGTGTAGATTCCCTGCAAAATTTTGCAGTGCCTGTTTCTGTACGAAACTGCCTTTCTCAGAGGTTTGTGGAAGCAGCTTGTTTTTAGCGGTGTTGGTACTCATGCTTTTGTAACTTATTGCTCATTTATATGTCAGAAAAATTTATAAGTATGTATGTTTTTAGTTCATCATACTTAAATACCTATGGCATAAATGAAAGACTTAACAGGCCTCTTAGTAGGGTATGTTGTTAGTGTATGTTTTGGAATTCATCCTACAGTTCCACGCGTTGCTTGTTTGGATGGTAGAGGAGAGAGTATCCCAGTGGAGTACATCAAGCACCTGATTCTTTTCTGAGCCTTTTCTGAAAGAGGAGATGTTGGATATAGGAAGGGCGTGGCACTCAAAAACTTAAGTTGTATTTGAATATTTGAAGTGCCATTTGTGCAAAATGCATCATATGTTTACCAGACAATTGTTTTAAGCTCCAAAACGCATGAAGAACCTCCATGAAAAATCTTACTCTCTTTCATGAACATGCTTGGGCTTATTTTGTAACTGTTTGTTTGTTTGTTTGTTTGTTTTTTAAATTTTTAAGTAAGACCTTTCTCCTCTGTAGATTGCAAGTTTTTACAAGTAGTTTGCAAGCAGTTAGTTTGCACAGTGTTTGGACACTCAAAAGGACTTCACAGATCAGCAGTGGCTAGGAACGTAAGCTAGCGCCAGGTGAACGGCCAGCTTTCTTTCCTTTCCCACAGTTAATGTCAAAGAGTCAGAAATGATCAGATCAGCTTTTTAGACAAAATTGTAAAAATTGCAGTGCCGATGTTTCCAGAAGCGAAAAGGCTTGCTAACATTCAGCATCAGCTGTGTTAGGCTTCTTGTGGTGATGACTTTTTACTTGGGTATTTTTTGTCTGATTATTGCTTCTTGACACTACTTTACCAGAGTCATTCATTTAAAAGATCTCAGGGAGAAGACTTCAAACAAATGCCAGTATTTAAAGGTCGTTACCATTGTTTCCCTTTGATATTAGACACCTGTTTTCATGTAGCAAGAAGCTTTTTTTACTTCTACTTTATCAGGTCCCAGTTATGATAACATGTGTAGCTTGAGTAGATACACTTAAGATCTAGTCTGGTATCCAGATACAGCTATAAACCTTTAAAAATTACATTGCAGGCTATACCAGTCTTCCTATCTATATTGATCATTTTTGGATAACAGACCATTCTGAGAGCCCTTGTGTTATTAGAGAAGATATAACTGAATTATTTGTGTATTCTCATATGCCTTATTAAAGCAATCCTATGTGTTATGTTCCCATCTTATTCTAGATATTGCAAAATACTTAGTTTACTTACTTTATCATTTGTCATGCAGTGTGGACAGTTGAAGTCATGATGATCTTATTCATCCTTTCTACTTTAATACTTGGTAGTAGGTTATGTTTATGTTAGAGAGATCATAGTTTTTCTTACATGAATTACCAAGTAGGTGAGTGTTATAATTGTTATTCAGAGCTTAGATGATTCATTATTGATAGAAAGTGGTGTTCTTTTCTTAAATGAATGAGCTGTTTATTTGGAACGTTGAGTGTTACAGTTGTCTTTCCAGTGACGATGATTTGGGGTTTGGTTTCTCTTTTGGCAACTAAGGATCATTCTAGCAAAAAATATTGGTAATCCACCACCAGACTTCGCAGGTTCCTGGTTTTCTACCAGCCCAATCTTTTGTATAGACAATATCAGCTGTCTTTGGAGGAGGCAGATCAGCATGCTGCAAAAGGCAAAAGACTGAAATGTCATTAAAGAATTCAGCAAGTCTGAGAGACTTTTGTGCTGTATCTTTGCATTTGCAAGTTCTCATTCATGTGAAAATTTTCTGTGAAAGTTTGTTTACAATTGTAATTCAAGTACTGTACATTCAAAATGTCTCCTGCTGGACAGGCTCAGCCTGCCTTCACTGCAATAAATCAGCCACACAGGCCAGCTGACAACGGCGCACTTTCAGTATCCAGCAACTGGATTAGAGTGTGTTCTGGGATTATAGTACCCCAGTGCAATGATGCTAATGTTCTCAGAAGAAAAATTACTCCACTGTAGACTTGTTATATCCCAGTTTATCATCCACATTTTATTTTAGAGTGTGTGGCTTTTTAGTTTGTTTTTGTAAAGGTGCTTTCTGTGCACTGTTGATGCTGCAAGACATGGCAATTAGGAAACTTGTATATTAACATTTCCGCAGCACCATAAAAGATTGTGGAAAATGTGCGTTTGCCAACATAACTAGTATCCAAAAATGATGCATATACAATTTATAGACAAGGAAATATTTAAATGTTGGTAGGGAAAGTTAAGCTTTTAGATTTCTTAGGTGTTGTGTGTTTAAATATTCGACTTTGATGTTGTATAAATTCTGGATTTTTTTGTTTTGTTTTTTTCTCCTTGCTTGCTTATATATTTTACAGGCTCTGCTTCTCTGGCCACAATAGAGCAGACAGAATTACTTGATGTTGAGAACCTTGTTAATTTTATGGCCCATTTTCACATGGAGATCAGCTTTTATTTCCCCTCTCACTCTTTATTCTTGATTCAATTGTTAGTAAGGTTTACTGAGCAAAAACACTGGATGTATTATGGGAAGAAATCTAATCAATGCAGCACCAAGGGACAGTCCTTCAGAGTCCTCCCTAGTGGCTGTGAGCCAGACTAGAGGTTACTACGAGGTTACTCTGTCTGACTTTAACCAAAATACCCATCTACTTCTGAAAAGGCTGCCGGCAGCCTTGTACAGAAGCCTTGTGTAACAGAAGCCTCATTAATATAAGCTCCCAATATATATACACCTGTTATACTAGCCCCCAGCACAGAGCCTGTGTTTCCTATTTTAAACACTTTGCATGTCTGTCTACATTCCCTTCTGTCTGCAGTTGCTCTCGTGTGGTACCGCAGAGCAACTCGTATGCAGTACCTCCAGGGAATGTAGAAGGCTAAATAAAGTTGTGGCAGATGTCAGTGGACTTTGCCAAACGCTATTTTTCAAGTTAGAGAGTTTGAAAGATTCATTGGCTAATCCAGACTTCGTGATACCGAAGTAAACTCATTAGTAGCCTCTTTAAGTGTGCATTTCTTTAATGTCTGCTCCTTTTTCAGGTATTGATGCAGAGAATCTCATTGATATATGTGTGGGAAATTGTTATTTGATTGGCAAAACTCTGCTCCTCACCTTCCTCCCAAACCCCAACCCTCCTCTTCATGTACAGAGTTTAATTCCTCTTAGAGTTGAATTATTTGAAAAGACATAGCACTTCCTTAGGGCTTTTACCTGTTTTGGCTCTGAATTCTAATAAATCATTTGACAGCAAAATGACTCTAAGATAAACTTTTCCCCTTTTATGAAATATTTGTTCAGCACATTCCAGAATATGGGTTTACCTCAAAAGTTACATATCTTCTTTGTTAAAGACAAAAAAAGGATCAAAAGCAGTATCAGATACAACTGCTGATTCAGCACAGGAACAAAACCTTTGCATACCCACTGAGCCGTGTACTTTCTGGCTACCTAGCTTGGTTTTCCTGACCAATGCATTGGGAATTGTGTGTGTTAGTACTCCTTCTAGGCCCTTGCCATATTTTGCATAAAGGAGCAGTAAATTTGCTTCACATAGCTCTCAAGGAAAGTATGTTGTTCCCCCGGGCAGGTCCAAAGATGCTGCAAAGCAGTGATGTTCTGAGGCTCTCACCCAGAAGCCAGCAACGTGCTCTTAGCTGCACACAGGTCGGTCCCAGGGACACCCTTCTGGTAGCTGTGTGGCTCCTGTTACCTCATGCGTGGAGCGAAATTGCTGTAATCAGGCACATCTGCTATTGCATTCACAGTTTTCATAATTGTTTTCACAATGCACAGTTGATAATGTCTGTGTTCTATTTTTTTTTCCAAAGCTTTTTCCATGGAAATTTTCAGTAAGGTATGAATCCTAGCACTAGATACTGATGGCTAACAGTAGCCAGCAGTTCTGCTGTGAAATGTGCTGCAGTGAATCACTGGAGGAACTGAATTAGCTATGCTTCAGTTACAGCACTTCTCCATCTGCAGTGATGTTCTTCCTGCTCATACGATGTTGCAACATTTGATGGTGAATTATTATAGCCTGAGGAGTATGTGGCAATTTCAATATGCATGTATATTAAACAAAACTTTGAGAAACGCAGTCTCCTCAGTTAAAAATCCTAAGAACTTAAGAGTCTGGATGAGACCAAGGGTCTGTCTGGCCTACTATCTTGTTTTCAGCCGCGATTAGTAGACTTTTACAGAAAAAAAACAAGTGGTATGTATATGGAATAAATAGGCAGAAGTGCTGTAGTTATTCAAGTTAGTCACACTGCGTGTGGAAAATCACCCTGGACTATAGTTGCCATAGGCCAGAGCATTCTTATGCTAAAACCTGCGATGTGTATGATTGGATTCACAACAGCGTATTTTAACATACAGGCCTGCACAGTGCATCTTGTCAAACAGCAGACAAGTCTGGGGTTAAGTCCACGTATTCCAGCCGTTTCCGAATGAACTAATTGTATGAGCATTCATCTTCAATGACAGTAAATACAAGATTGTTCAAATACAATCAATAACTGACTCTTATTATTTTTAGTAACCTGCTTCTTTACATAATAGTTTTGATTTGCCTTGATTGTTTCCATATTACTTCAGCATAAACCCCATTGTTTTAGTCTTTGCAGGTGTTTTGAGGACTCTGACTGTAGGAGCAATTTTCTTTTGTTGGTTGAAGTGGCATCATGTCACAAAAATTTGCATTTTGCATAGAAGTGTTTTAGTAAAGTTGCACAGTCAGGCTGTGGAGCTTATGGGCATAGGAAGTAGCTGTAGTTACTATGCCTAGGATGTATTTGGCAAATATGAAATTTTTCCAAAGAAGATTCATAGCCAACACTTTCCTAAAATGACATTAGTGGTGCCACTTCATGGAGATCCTACTTCAGCCTTACCCATGGTGTTTTAGTAGGGTTCACCTGGGAAGTGTCAGCCATGTAACTGCATTTGACCACAAATGCTATTTTAGGCTTTTCATATGTTCTCTTACTTCCACCAAGATTGTCTTGAATAGGTGAAGTGGAAATAAGTTACAGTTTTCCAAGATACATTTAGGAGATACTCACTTCTTTTCTTGAAAGTTTAATAAAGTTCCATAAAGTTAAGAAATAAAAGTATCAGACCCAGCAAACTAACACTGAGGAGACTAGGTTGTTCAAGGACCATTTAGAGCTCAAATCAGTTTTTGTTAAATCAGATTCCTATTTCAAGATAGCAAGTATTAGTTAACCATTTTAAAGGAATAAAACTCTAGTCTGGTCATGATGATAGAGGTAATATCTCTGTAGTGAGCAGTGTAGGCCTATACTTCCAGCTGTGGTTAGGTTGCTTTTTAACAGTCTCAGTGAACAAATGTTTTAGTCCATGTGAAACAGAAATGAGCATTTGATTTTTTTACATGAGTGCTATTAGTTGGTTAAGTTCAGGATTTTTTTTTTTGTATTCTTAGTAGTAGTTAGTTGGAGCAAGACTTTTTCAATGGGAAGACAGCAAGGAAGTGACTCTTTGAAAGTTTTATGTGATATATTAGATTATTGAAACCTAGTTGCTATAAGCTATGTTAGTATTGTGAGTATGTTTCTGAAAGGAAACATTTCCCTGAAGAGAACCACTCAGAGCAAGTGCTTTTAATTCTTCGTAGGAATTTGCTGTTAGTTTCAGATCTTGGATTTTCCAATTAAGAAAGGCAAATATTTTCAGTCCATGAATCAGGTGGCATACACAGGGATCTTTGAATATCGGAGAGGAAAAATGTTAAAACTACTCAAGAAAGATGAGTCAGCAGTCTGACTGGTACAGGGAGGAGGAAGAGGAGGGAAGGAGAACCTGTAGAAGTTGTGAAAATTAGCACAATACTCTAGTTAAGGCTCACTGTAGATCACAGCTCACTAATGTTTTGCTGCATGGAGGAAATAATTCATGTAGAAGTGGGGCAATGGTAGATTCAAACCTACTGCTCTTGACGGCAAGTCCTCAAAAAAATACTTGCGTGCTATTGTTCAAGTGGTAAAAAAAACAAAACAAAACAAAACAGCAATGGGGTTCCAGTCAGTCATGTTGTTTTGGAGGTTTTAATCAATTAGAAAGATAATTTCTCCTTTTTTTCCATAAAGTAAACATCTTGCATTGCTATACAGTGAACTGTGGCTTTTCCATTTTGGTGGTCATTATGTGTTAGTTATACAGTGTTTGGAGTTTTGCATTGCACTGCTGTCATTATGTGTCAGAATTACATATAAAAAATCATGAGTTAAAACAGCAATCCTGTTGTATTGAAACCTGCCATGGTAAAAGGGTGGCTTATCCCATTGGCCTTCAAAAATACGTACTCAGGTTAAGCTAAAACAGGTACATTGATTTCAACTGTCAGCCATTAATCCTTGAGGTTACCTTTAGCACCCGTTTTTGGTGCGTTGGATTAGTGAGGAACTGCGACCTCTGTGACTCTGGCTGAAACTAGATGTAGACTTGCTTAACTATCTCAGTATGTAGATATTAGGTACAAAGGACAATTTTACTCTCTGTTCTAGAGATGCATTATAGTTAGTTCTCTGGCTCTGAGGCTGTATCACTTTGCTGTCTCAAATACTGTAGTTAACACGCTCCTGCTGTTTGCCTTCTCTTTTTGCTTTTACTCACAATGTTAAAATACAGTTCTTACTGAAGAAGGTCATACTTGTTGCTTGGGGAACAATATATCCCATGTTCAGTAATGTCCCAATTCAGAACAATACATAAACACATCTTTAATTTGAATTCCATATTTAAGTAAGTCCTTGAAGCCCTTGAAGCATGGGCATAGCGCATTTCAGAAATGGGACACAGGTTTAATATGGTGTTTCTTGTTGTGCATTCTCATGTTTCAACAGAAATATATCTAGCAACTGCTGCTCTTCTATGATAAACCTAAGAGTAAGGGTTTTCTTATTAACTCTCTGGAGAAGGAATTTAAGACCCAGTCATGAAAACACTGACATGACTGAGTAAAGTTCTTCATGTCTAAACATCTGCAGGATTGTAGCCTACTATAATAATGGAATAGTCTGAAAACCATGTCTATAAAATCTCAATATGGCACTGTATCAACAGATATTCTTTATACAGCTTTAAGGCAGTCAAGTTTGAAGAGTTGCTTTATCTGTAGCATTTCTGTCCCATCTTGTGTCTGGACTTTTTCCCATTGGCCACATGTCTGACTGAGGCTAAAGATTTTTTTCATGTATGTTTTTGTACAGTACCTATATTCTATTTTTAAGGAAAAATATACACGTGCATTTTTCTTCTTTATTAATAAACTGAGTGACAATTTAAAATAAATTCTTTCAGCTGTTCAGAATGGTACGCAGATGTACTGTCACATTTCAGAGTAAGTTAAATAGAGAGCGAAGTATTATACCACCAAAGGAGAAGAAGAGGAGCTGGTCTCTGACCACTAAAGCAAAATAAAGCAGTGCTAAGATGGTGGCTTTGAGAAAAATAAGCCAAATTATTCTGGTACTTAAGTGAACTATGGAAGCAGCAATAAAAGAGAGAAAAATCCTACCAAAGGAAAAATGTGGGAAAAGTATAAAGGTGTACTGTGGAGTGAAAAATCAATATTGAAACAGGTGGGGAAAAAAATAGAAAATCAGTTTGGGACATAAAGCAAAAAAGGCAAGGGGTGGGGGGCTTATAAAAGCCATAACATTAACATTATTGGTATGTTCACAGAAAGAGAGGATTGGAATGAGGAGTGAATAGGCATTGGTATGAAGATCCGTTTGGTATCCAAGCATGGAAATACCAGTCTGAAGTCTTTAGTTCTTGTAGATTGTGTGGGGAATTCTGATGCCTTACTGTATTTCATTCCAAGGCCAGGTATCTCACAGTGGGTAACCCAAACCTATTTAGGATGCTTAAGTCTTTATAGGACTTTGCTCTTAGACTTGGCAGTGAAGAGAATATTCACTTGCATTTAGATGTAATTTAGGTGCATGAGTAGGTAATTGTTATTCCTAAACTGCTGCTATGGAGAGAGAAAAAGAGAAAGGCTCCTAAGGGGTTGGTTCAGGGTACCTATGTTAGATATGCACTACATATCTATGTTAGATATGTACTACAGATTTCTTTCTGAAGGACCCTGTATCTACTAGCACTATATATGATTCTATCATCTTAATTTAGAAAGTTAAAATGATCCGTATCCTCTCTCTGTCTCTTTATCTTCCTATTCTATAAATTAAGGCAATAATTTTTCTACTGTAACATTGTGAGGGAAGCATTCAACAGGAGTTGT
This sequence comes from Platalea leucorodia, assembly GCF_965183815.1. Taxonomy (NCBI): domain Eukaryota; kingdom Metazoa; phylum Chordata; class Aves; order Pelecaniformes; family Threskiornithidae; genus Platalea; species Platalea leucorodia. Next base: position 48,949,900 of record NC_138826.1, on the reverse strand, counting down.
GAAGCACTTGCATATTATGGTGGCCACAGATTGAGAAATGGCAAAATGGGAGGTGTCTTTTGTTGGAGGAAAAGAGAGATTTGATGGGCTGTTGCATATATACAAATTTTAAGGACGTTGTGGAGAAAAGTAACCTTTCTTCAAAAAACAGCAGCAGAATTAGCTGAAGAAAACTAGAAGTGGTGAATAGATTTAGCATGTGGTCTGATGAATAGGCAGAGAACAGTCATAGCATCACTTCTTTGGGATGACCCAGAATAATTTATCTAGAGTGTTGTTTCACGTTCCCCATCATTCTATCACTATCACAATACAAGAAAACAAAAATGGTTATTTCACCATACTGTATATGTTTTTATATGTAATGAGTGGTTTCTGTATTTGACTATGATTACAAAGCATATGCAAAGGTATTACTGACACAAATGCATTATCAAAAAATGTTAGCATCACTGGCTACTGAGACTAAACTGCTGAACACTACATTTTATGAATAATTTATACCTGATGTATTGATGTCCATGCTTGGTTGATTAGTCTGAGCACAGTTAATCTTTCTACTACCAATCGGTACAGTAATTTTAAAGGACTGAAAACAAGGCTGATATTCAGGAGTAAAGGTTGAAATATTTTTATCTGGTAACTAAATAAAAAAAAAGTAGAGCAGACTTTTTTCCTTGAAGCTTTCAAGGTTTGTGGCAGCTAAATTGAGTCGTCTCAGAAATCTTAAGTCATAGTGCTTCCCTGAGGGTGAAGTCATCCCTCTACAAAGTGCCATTGATGCCCCACTTACCCTTGATTAAGGCTTTCAAAATAAGTTTGAGGTGGGACACTGGCCTTCTACTGAAGCACATTCCTCACCTGCAGGAAAGATTTTGGAAGGCCTGCATTTAATATTTCTATGTCTGTTTCTCACTTTTCCCCCCCATAATGATAACGTATAAATTTTATTATTTTTTCTTCTTTCTTTTTTGAAACAGGAGGAATGACTTACTGGGGAACCAAGTTAGAAGAAGAAAGAAGTGAAGATTGGTCATCTATGCAGAGGGAATGACAAGGTATGCATAGCAATCACACTGGAGATTCATTTCTTGCTGGTGCTTAGGTCTTCATGGTAGATTACTTCTGGCAATAAAGTTTAAAAATAGTCCTCAGAAACCTTGAAAAAGATGTTTTGAAAGGAACTTTTTTCTTCTGTTTGATTGCCAGAGTAAGCAAAGTAAGTATTTATATCTTTATAAATATCTTTAAGATACACCTTTAAACTCGTTACTGTGCTGAATTGTAGCTGTATTTCTACAGGTAAATGGCAGTCACATTCATTAGGGTTTTTTTTGGCAGAGGCCAGTAAAAACAACCCTTCTCCCAACACCAAACTGAAATCCCTCCAGACACTATCAAAGGTAGTTCTTGAGACTTTAAAATAATCGTTTCATGGATTCATTTAAGTCAATGTACACTCAGTACAGGGGTTGCACCATTTTCTCTTTGTCATTTATAACCATTACAAGGAGACGTGCTAGTACCTATTTTGCACTGCACTTAATTTGTTCTTTTACATTTGTCGTCCTGTAGATTTGTAATTTGAGGAATGCAAAATCAGCACTACTAACAACTCATGTCTCTCAAATATTTTCAGTAATGTGAATGTATAATATTTATACAGTGACTGCTAAGAGGCTGGCACAAGGCTATATGCCACTTAAGTTCTGAGGTTAAATGTTACTTCAGTGATGCATAAAATTTGTATTGACCATCTGCCCAGCATTGAATTGAACCCATTAATGAATAAGCCTCACACTATCACTGTGAGGTAGGGAATTATGATCTCCATTTAACAAGTGATAAAACTGAGCCCCAGAGGGCTCGTGTAATCATTTCAAGTCATACAGGAAGTATATAATAGAGCCAGCAACGAAAGCCAGCTCACCTGACCTGCCATCCTTCCTATTTGGGCATCGCTGCCTTTGGTATCCTTTTCACTATGTTCTGTCATGCGTGGAATGTGTACATCAACAGCTACACCTTCTTCATGCACAGTTTTAACCGTCGAATTCTCTTGCAAAGTAACTTAAAACACACAGTTAATGTGAATCATGCTCGTCCATAAAGAACAACATGAGACACAATGCAAAAAGGCCAGCATAAACAGCACCAGATGGCCTTCGTAAATTGAGCAAGTTAGCACAAAATGCCAAAAGGGAGATCTGTTATTGTGACCTCTCTCTCTGTTTTTTTGCATAACGTTGAGAGGAAGACTATGCAGATCTTTCTGTAGGACAGAGGGGAACTGCTGGTATAGGACGATTAATGCTTTTCCTTTTGTAATCTTGCTGAAGGTCTCTTTGATTTCCTTTAGTAAATGTCAGGTCACATGGTGGCTGCTTGCATTCTAAAACTGAAGTATAAATCATCTTCTCAAGTGACAGAAACTGTCATTTTTCCTTGCAAAATATTTTTCTAACTATATCTTATGTAACTGTTACAGTTGTTGACATTTTCCTTAAAAGCCCTGTTCGTTTGACACTCAAGATTCAGTATAAAGCTATAGACTGGAATAGAGAATTCTTTTGCCTTTGCTTGTATCTGTTTCCTTTACCATGAGTTGAAGAAAGGAATATTATGCATTTCTGAGTCATGCTGTAGAAAGGTATTTTATTTTTAATATCATTAGAATTTTGAAAGAAGGAGAAGGATAAACCTTAGCATAGGTGAAACCAAGAGTTAATACGCTTCAATTATAGAAAGTGGCTATTAAATTTTGATGGGATGCTATCACTGATACTTCAAATAAAATGTTGATGTGGTGATGTGGGGAGTGTGGATAATGAGTTGAATGCTAGAGAAAGGCTGTTGATTTTTATGGAAAATGTATATAAAAAATAAATGATCCTCAACCAAAGACGTTCATGTGGATATATCCGTAGGAAAAAAATCAAGAGTATAGACTTCCTGTGTCTGTCTTGGGCTGTGTCTACAAGAGCGCAGCCCTATATAGCTGTGTCTTGGCATAGATAAAGACTGAAAGTACTTGCCCACACCTTATGTTTTATTGTGCCTGATTCCTGCCCAGCATAATTTGCTTTCCCTCTACCCTTATATGTCTGCCGACAACTATTGATATGTCTTCCTGAGGGGTCTTTTAAATCCAATTTACCAAATGTAACAATTTCTTAGAAAAAATGCTGCAGAATGTGGAGTCAATTGATGTGAAATTACTGCTGGCCTTTGACTTGTGGCTTCCGCTGGACCCAACTGAGGGATGAAAGAGAGAACTTTCGCAGGTATTTCAAATCATTACCTGTGCCAATCTCACCCTAATGAGCAGTGAATTAAAGTGTTTCCAAATTGTTCTGGAAAAATAAGTTCAAGAAATACTGTGTTCCTTCTGAGGGAATGCTACAAGGGTGATCTGGAATGCCAGGGTGGGTCCATTAATCCTAATACATCCAAGTCCAAATGTTTTAGTTAAATTGTAAGCAAGCTAGAGACCTTTATGGTAGATGTAGGGTATTTCAAGACACCTTTAGGAGTTTGAACGTGTATTCAGATGTCCCATATTGGCATAGTCTTAATCTCTCAAAACCAGGATCTGAATTGTTTATTTAAGTATCCTGTTGCTGTCAAAGAACATAGCTGAGTTTAGGAAGGGAAGTCAGATCTTGATCTAAATATCTCTGCTTTAGAATGAGATACTGTATAATAATCTGCACAGAGAACAGTTGAACTCAACATAAAGACATGTTAGAGGGGGCACTTGTCTTGGTTAAAGAAAGGAGTGAAAAGTGCCTTCCTCATTCCCATGACTGGCCTGAAGGCCAGACTCCCCGCAGAGCTTAGAACAACCTACCCTGGCACCTGTGGCTTCTCATGATCATGAGTTGGGGGTTTGTAGAATCACACTTGCCTTCTTGTCAAAGCCAGAAGTAGGAGATGGGTCCCCAGGAAACTGATTCCCTGTATCAATCTACGTACTTATATGATCTTGTCACTGAAGATTCTCAAAGCTGGTTCATGGACATTACAAATTCGTTCTCATCAGCTAATAGAGGTAGGATCATAAGATTTTACAGGTGTGGAAGTGAAGCACATATGTGAATACTTTAAGATGTATAACCTCAACAGTTAAGGCTGGATATTTAAAAGCATTCAGCATGGGTCAGCTCATCTTGTAATGTTTTCTGGGAGACCAACAGCTGGGTTGCAGTTTGCCTTTGAAAGTATGACTAGTTATTTTAGCATCTAAAGAAGCCAGGAGAACTGAATTTATTTTTCTGAAAACCTGACCCAAGTATTTGCCCAGGATCATGAAGGAAATATGTGGTACAGTTGTGAAAGGAATCCAGCTCTCAGATTTCTGCATACCCAAAGGACCTTCCTCCCTCCCACCTTACTCTCCTCTCTGTTCCGAAGACTTCTTTTGCTGAGCTTTTGGAAGACAATGCAGCTCTTCTGTGAACTGTTCTCATTAAATCTTTCTTTCTCTTGCTGCAAGCTGTAATAGAGGGGGACTCCCAACAGTACTCTCAGAAAGTCCCGTAGTGCACATTAGACAATACTGGGTCCTGAACTCTAAAGTCTCCAAAGGCTTACTGGACGATCTCCTTTTAAGACCTCTGTTGGTACTGGTTATCTCAAATTACAAATCATTGGCAGGTCTCAGAAATCTGCAAGAGTAGGTCTCCCCAGTTGTTACATATCCCAGGAGATCTGCAAAGAAAAGGAGGATGATTAAAGTTTATGGCTTGAGCAAGAAGAAGTCAGAGGGAACATTTCCCAGTGTTCTTTTTATGAGTTTTTTTTAAAGGAAAAATATTTTTCACTGACAGGCCTTTCTAATGATTGAATACACTGTGAGTTCTGTATTTGCAAGAAGGCCTAGAGGACCACACTTTTATTTTCTGCTGGAAGTCTTTAGCACTCTCAATATTAAGATCATTGGAGCCAGGGTTCCCTGCTGATGTTACTAAAATGAACTTTAATCAATCTTGAAAAAATACTTTAATAACCTGAATTATGGCCCCCAGTGCTAGATCTCTGATAGGAGAGTGAGCCTAGCGTATTGATTTTCTCATGCTCAGCATTTCGTCTGATATTTTTGCCACTGGTTAGCAATGTATAGTTTAATAAAAGCTCGGTTTATGAAGTGCCTTTTCCCAGCCATCTTTCTATGTTTAAGTAGAACGTTTTTACATCATTCATATATATTTTTCCTCATTTTGAAAAAATGGGCTTTTTTGAGGAAGATTCGGGATTCCAAAACTAATCGAGAAATGGAAACTTACTTCCCTCTCTAATTATGGCACAGCTTTTGTCAGTCCCACCAGATGGGGAAGATAAGATGAGCCAGAAAGTAGCCTGGATAGTCAACCAATTTTATTCTTTCATTTTCACTTTTTCTGTGAGGAGGCAGATGCTTTTTTTGACTCAATACAGCATTTGAAGACGTGGCCTGTATGTTTAGAAGAACTTAGACTTGGTTTTAATAAAACAGCCTGGAGAGGTTTAGAGAATTCAGAGCCTTCCTGAGAGAACTGCAAATATCTGAAAGGGGCTGCCTTCATTTTTGGCTGGGAAATCTGATGGGGAGTGCACAGGAGCAGTTTACTGTTCATATGTGAAGATGTGCGGGGCGGGGGGGGTGAGCTAAAACTAATACTGTTGCTAATATTTCTCTAGGTTCATGTTCTAACAATGTAAATTACAGCAAAGTCCACAAGTGGCATCTTGTATGTGGCCTGCAGCCTTCTGACCTCCTTCTGAAAGGTGACCTTGTGGTTTGATAGGTTGGCTTTCCATGAGTAAGTTGTTATTGAGCAGACCGCTAATGCTTCTCCACAGCACTATTGCTGTACCTTTATAGGGACTGCTAAATGATGTGGTATGTACCACAGAGACCACCGTCCAGAGGAAAGTGCTGTCAAAGAGTGAGAGGGGGTTAACCACAAAATATTTACCATTTTAGTGTGCACTGAAAAAAAAACCCATAGCTGAAAACAGGATTTTCCTTTAGTGCTCTTTGTGCATTGTGGTTTCACATTGGCTGCAGAAAAGGTTCTGTACAGTGTTGATTCTCCAAAGCAGATGGCAAACAATGATTAACTAGTTCCTTCCAACCGCTTACTAATGAGGAGAAACCAAGTTGAACCAGTTATTCATATTGAATTAAGCTTAAAAAAAAATCATGTAGTTATGACCATAAATGTTCTCATCTAAATCTGAACTTTCCCAGAATAGTGCACTTGGGGCTGGATGTCTTTCTTCAAGCTTATTTCTAGTGGCAGAGGATATGAAAAAGTAAATGATGGTAGAATATCATTATAGTTCCTAATGTAATTTAAAATTATTCCATTGTAAGTAAAATACGGATGCACAAGGGCAGGACCTCGAACCACAGGCATTTACAAGCATGTACTATGCAAAAGTAAGTGTCTTGTATGCTGCTGTTGAGACTTACTGTCTTGTCTAAAGCTTCTTTAAGATTTCAGTGGAAGCACTGCTGTAGCAGTAGTATCAAGGATTTTAGATTTATGGCTTTAAGAGCTAATGGGAAGCACATTTGCTGTGCATTCACATTCCTAAGCTGTTTTACTCATGGCACTTCAAGGCCAAGTGAGGCCTAGGATAGATGAGCTTTCAAATTAAAAAAAAAAAAGAAGTTTTAATATTGATAATTTGGGAAATGGTGTATATACTGCCACCAGTGAGACAATAATGAAACAGGCTGGGGACCAACTGTGTAGGAAGCAGCTCTGTAGGAAAGGATCTGGGAGTCCTGGTGCACAAAGCTGATGTCAGTCAGCCGTGTGCCCTTCCAGCAAAGAGCCAACTGCATCCAGGGCTACATTAGCAAAACTACAGCCAGCAGCTCTAGAGAAGTGATCCTTCCCTCTCCATAGCACTTGTGAGACTGCGTTTAGAGTATTGTGTCCAGTTTTGGGCAGCCTAGTACAAGAAAGATACTGCTATCGTGGCACGAGCCCAGTGGAGGGCCACCAGTCTAGTCAGGGCTGGAGCACATGGCAAGCAGGGAGAAGCTGAGAGAGCTGGGTCTGTCCAGGCTGGAAAAAGAAAGGCACAGGGGAAGACCTTATTGCCGTCTGCAACTACCTGATCACAGGGTAAGGAGAAGATGGAGCCTGACTCTTCTCAGAGGTGCACAGTGATAGAACGAGGGCCAACAGCCACAAGTTGGAACACGAGAAATTCCAGTCAGATACAAGGAAAATCTTTTTACCAAAGAATGGTCAAACACTGGGACAGGTGCCCAGAGAGGTTGTGGGTTCTCCATCCTTGGAGGTGTCCAGGATTCAATTGGATACGTGCCTGAGCAACCTGATCTAGTTAGACCTGCTTTGAGCAGGAGGTTGGACTAGATGCTTCCAGAGATCCCTTCCAACCTGAATTATTCTACGGTTCTTTGATTCTATCATAACCAGGACTAAAACAAGAACAATAATGCAGACTTGGACAACTGGAAGATCAAAAAGGAACAACTTGTTGAAAATCAGAGTGGAATTAATAATACTGTACATCTGATCAATTTGCCTTCTGGCATCAAAAGAGCCAGGAGTTTATGTAATGAATAGTTACCTCAGCATTTCTTCTGTATGGTTCTGCCTAAAGTGAAAAATTCAGATAACAAAATTCTCATTGACTTCACAATGCTCTGATTTCTGTCAGCTTAAATGGAGATCATGGAGGGGTTCTTTAAAGTCAGATAATGGTTTTAATGTGGAGAGAACTTCAGAGAATAGTTTTCAGTTTTTCTGAAAGTATACTTTATAACCACCAGATTCCTTTAGCATATACGGATAAAGTTATGCTAGTATTGGAAGTAAAAAACCCAGTATTTCTCTCTCAGCCTTGTACCTGTGTTCCTGTAAGCACAAGTATTTAATTGAGTTGTTTATAAAAGGAGGAAAATTGGACAGAAGAAAAGCTTCCTTCCTGTGATCCCCAAGTTAGAAAGTATTTCAAAGCTTTGGGAACTGTTGGCCAGCTCTGACATTTAGAAAGCCCATCTTAGAAAGAAAGACTGTGTAAAAAGTCCAAACCGTATCCTGTGAGCTTAATTACACCATGAAAATGCTTGCTTTTTACAACTGTGATAAAACATATAAAATGAAGTATAAACATATAGTGCAGTATTAGGGCATATGTTCCTTCACTGCATTTCGGAAAAGGGGGGAATGGTTTTTAACATTGCTTAGGCTGGCTTTATGAAATGGCACTTGTGAGCAGAGCCGTATAGCCGTATTACTGTTATGCTTATATGATAAAAAATGTCCAGGGTGTTTCCTCCTCTTATCTAACCGGCCTATTCTACTTTATAATGTTGCATATACTATTGATTACACTATTTCTAATGGTGTGGATTATGTGTGAGTACAGATAATGGTAAATTCACACTGGAGTTTACTTGGCCCGTAAAAATTTTATGCAACTCTGAGGAAAAGTTACTGTTATTAAAGAACCATTTTGGAAACCAAGGTGCCTGTTTTAACGGCCTGGCCTTGATAGTTTAATGCAGTCAGTGTTTTGGATGAGTGCAGGTGTGGATGTAATTATGAATTTAAAATGGTCCAGGAATATTTAAGAACAAAAATACCTCCAATGTAGAGGTTAATTTCTCGTGAATAATGGCTACAGAACGATTTTGTAATTTTCTGTCTTAAGCTTCATAATATACCCTTCCATAAGAACAGTCTGGATCTGAATGTCTATCAGCATGTTATTGCCAATTCCAATATTTGGCATTTGTTATGATTTAATAATAATAATAATAATAATAATAATAATAATAATATTGTTTAGTTCCTCATACATTTTAGCCTTCAGAACTTGTTTTCTTTGCAGCATTTTCCCTGTAGTCATGAGGGATTTTTACGTATTTGTAGAGAATCTGACATACTACATTAGTCCAGTAGCTGGGGCATTAAAAAGAAAGACACATAAGACTTGCAATTCTGCGAACTGGTAATACTGCTTTTAGGATTTAGGAAGATTTTTTTTTAATGGAACATTTATATGCTTGTATGTGAATCCATTACATGACATACACCGTGGTTAGCAACAGCTTTTGTGTATCATGGCTCAGGTTCCCATACACTCCTGACAGTATGTATATTCATGAGATTCATGACATTTTCCTGCATCTGCTCTTATAACAGATTTCGTTTCAAAGCAGCACTTCATTGATGTAGTACACTGACACATTTTATGTATAATTGCTTTTCATCTGGTTGTATGATTATTTTGTGACACCTAGTGGATAAATTGATAGTAGTGCCCATTTGAATTTCCTCAGTTTTTTTAGATTCTCTTGACAGACATTCTGGCCTGGAAGCTGAATTCACATTACGAACACATAGAGTCTCTTGCTTTCTCACTTCCTCTCACTCTCCTTTTTTTTTTTTTCTCTTTAACTTTGCTCATGGAATAACTTGCTCATAGCCAGGTGAACAAATATCCAGCACCAGTCTTGAGGAAATTCCAAGAGTTCCAAAATAATACAAGGTAGTAAACGTTTGAAAGTTTCATGATATTGTTTAGTCAGGATCCCTACGTGTGCAGCATGTGATCTTCACACATCAACTTTATCTACTGTATCAACTTTTCTGTGGTGTGCTTCAAACATGCAGTTCCCTTAGGGATTCAGTATACACTACATAAAGTTATAAAAGGTTACAAAGAAGTACTTATACTTATTACTGTATGAGGACTCTTAGAAATACCCGTTTCTTTACTGTTCTTAGAGAATGAAATCTGATAAATAATTAAAATATTATTCTATACACACAAGAATGTTTTCAGAATATTTTACATCAAGAAACAGTCTAGAAATGCCTTAAATGCATGACCTACTTTCACAACTAAGATATATCTTGTGAAGTATATCTTAATTTACATGTCACGGATTCTGTGCCTGAAGCTTATTTCAAAGTCATTTCTCCTACAGGAAAATGTTGAAATACTGTCCAGTATGTTTGCTATAAACGCTGTGAGATAGGAAAGTAGGTATTTTTATATGACTCTATTTTTTTATGTTGATAAGTGGAGGGCAATTAATTATTTCAGTTGCGCCAAGTCTGCTTGCTGTATTGCTGGGTTGATAATAGTGTGCACGTTTCTGTCTTCAGAGAAGGTATAATATGCCCCTTGCCCAACAGATTTTAAATTCTGAAATCTTCCGGCAACCCTGAGCAGGCACAGAACAATAGCTTAATGATAGCTAAGATAAGATTTTAGTAGTTTTTAAATAGGAGCTAAAAGGAACTGTAAGGCACATGAATTTGGAGATAAGAGGTTATGTATTTTTCATTTGTGGGGAATTGGAATGGAGTTGTGCAGAGGACATGAAGAAATTGATTTTAAAGACCGTCTTCAAGATCTTAGGTTTCAGCTTGTCACTCTTCAGAGAAAATGTGTTGCATATTTCCACTCCCAAGAGGCTTCAAAATCAGAAAATGTAATACTAAACTGTGTCTTTAATACCGACTGACGAGGTGCTCTTTTCCTGTGCTCTTCCTAGTTGCTCATCCTAACAGTTCTCTTGTGACTTTCATTTATGTAAAATTAGGGCCTGTAGCAACAGCATCATGAATAATGGACACAAAGCGTCTAACACACCGCCGAGCTCTGGCAAAGATCTGCTCACTCTCTACCACCTGAAGCCCTGCTTTAAGTCCGTTAATGAATGTTTAACCAGTGAAAGCTTTAGTCTCAGGTAAAAAGACTTACACTGGGGTAAATCTATGGAGAATGCTGGTCGCCTGAGAAAACTAAGGGTTGTACAGAGGGAGCCGAAACAGGCAGCGCTGTGTGTCTGGCCACCCGAGCTCCTCGCATGTAATGCATGAGGAGCACTCCCTGTGCCAGCAAGCGCCATGTCGGTGTCACCGCCCCACTCATCCCCGGCACTCCAAAAGCCTTCATCCCCTCGGCGCACGGGTACAAGTGGTCAGATTGAGCCATTGTGGTGAAAACAGCAATTTTTGATGGTTCTTCCCTTGCTTTTTTAAGACTTGTGTTCTGTAAGCCTGGTTTGGGTGTCAGACTGGGCTTGTTGGATGGCTAATGAGGCTGGTAATCTCATCAGCTCGGGCAGCGAGTGTGCGTATAAGACTGCTTTTCAGTGTTTTTGTTGCACCCGCAGTGTGGAGTACTCAGAATGGAAAATAACTGATCAGAGCAGAGGCAAAGTAATCGTGACAAAAGCACACATGTATATTTTTTTTAATCATAACACAACTTGAGGTGGTATCAAAGGGTGGTAACAAAGCTGTTACTGTGCACAGAGATCATCTGCTGGTAACCAAAGAAAAACAATAACTAAAAGGAAAAAGGGATCTCAGTAATTAGCGGTGGTGTTAGCGGAATATTCATGGAGGTCCCTGGGAGTCAGAGGCGTGCAAGAGGCTCAGGCTCCAGAAGGATGGCAGAGGAAGGGGACACAAGGCAGGACGCGAACCGGGGAGGCATTGCACCTCCAGAAGCAGGCACGCTGCCCCAGCTGCGCTCGGCGGAGGCCTTCACTGCAGGGTGTCCCTTGGCTGGGGGAGGCCTCTCACCGTCAGCTGGTGTGCCGTGGCCTGGTAAAGCCATGTCCTCACAGGGACATGAAAAAGTCTAACAGGGTCAATGAAAATACTTCCTCTTGCAAAAGGGCTTTTTTGAGCATGTCTATAGCCTCCCCTCTCCCCCCCCCCAAAAAAAAGTAACCCAAAATAAACAGCTCACTGCAGTTTTGGTTTGCAATGCCTGTACAAGTATTTCCCCTGTGTTAATGTATGTGAACTTCCAGGCTTCTGCTTCTTGACTGTCAGGTTGAACCAAGCTCAGTGGCTTGAGCCAAAATACAGTCCAGACCTCAGAACATCGTTCTAAAATGGAAATGAATTTTAAGCTTTTAACAGTATTTTAAAACAAACATCCTACTTAGATTGGTGATTTTATGCCAGCTTTTCATATAATGCTATGAACGATTTTGAATGCTATGGGTCTAAAGTGATCATGACAAATGTAGCAGTTTGTAAAGGATGGATTTTGCTTGTCTGCTGTAATACAAAGCTTATTGGTTGTTAGCACTCGAGTAACTTTATCCTGTTTGTGGTGATGGCAAATGTAAGTGTGCAGAATTTTAGGCTAAATCCATGTAACGCTGAGTTATTCAGACCCTTGGTCTAATCCTGGGTCCCAGACTGCTAATTTCCTCACTCCTACTTGTCAGCTGCTTGGTCTCACTAAAGGCTAAAATTTAAAATGAAAGCCTTGCGGGGCAAAGGGCAGAAGGCACTTTTCTACCAACTAGAATTACTGGCACGGCTGCATTTCTGCAAAACGAATTTTATTTTCTAGTTGAGGCTTAGAATGTACCCTGACAGGCATTCCCTCTTGGTGCTTAATTAAGTTAGGACTTGCACATACTGGTTTATTGCATGTCTTTTAAAAAGCAAAACAATTTCCAAGGATTTAAATCCATTTGAGAGTGAAAATTCAGTTTTCCAAAAAAGGAATTTGTGGGTTGAGATTGGAGATGGTGGTTTTTAAGATGTCAGATGAATTTTGTTTTCACAGTCTTGTGACTCTGGTTAATGTTATTTTCCTGGCTTACATAAGGAACTGAAATAAATAACACTGCCTGACAGTGGTATCACATAGGATAGGTGTGACATTGTATGAGTTGTACATATTAAAAAGCCAAACCTGGTTGACTTCAAAGTCAAATGGCTTATTGAAGATTCTCTGTGTGGTAAGGGGGGTTTCCATCCAAAAATGCTTAAAAACATTACTGACATAATTGCTTGTGGGATGGCTGAGTATTTAGCCAGAGACAGGAAGACTGTGATCCTGACTGTTCTCTGCATCAGTGAGTGTGCCGAGTTGCATTTTTTATTTTCACGGGGCTTGAGGGGAAGCGGGAAAGACACAGTTTTGAAGGGTTGGACATCACATATCCAATCAAAGATCCGGGTGCTCAATTTAAGCGTCCATTTTTGTGTTCAAAGATGTAAAGCAAATCCAGGCAATGTCGGCTGAGTTACACAAGTTCAACTCTTCCAAAAATGAGGTCCAATGTTCAGCATCCTAAAATAAGCAAATATTGGGGGGGGGTGGGGGTGGGGTGTCATTAATATTTCATTTTTGTGTCATCTGCATGAATACAATCTGCATTACAGTGTGGAGATAAATTATGAATGTTTAGGAAATGCTTACTGTAGGAAAGGTGTTACATGCCCCTTTTATTCTTAGCTTTTGTGACAAGAGAAAATAAAACTGACACATTTTCTTAGCTCTTTTCTTAACAAGAAACAGTCCCTAATTTGTCACAGCTTCATCTCCTCTTACGGCAGACACTCATCTCCCAGATAATCCAGCCCTTGCTTTTTCGCTCCTAGGCATGGTAAGATATCAAGAGTACCTGTAACATTTCTTTATCATAAGATGTACCTCACTTGCCGCCGGTGGATCTCCACACAGGTTTCATCTCCCCTGGATGCCGGCCTCACCCTGATTTCTGGGCATTAGGATCTGGTAATCGTCATTTCTGCCACGGAGAGCTCAGAAACGCAGCCCAGCGTGAGTTCCTGCTGCTGCTGCTGCTGCTGCTGCTGCTCTCGCAGCCGTCCGTGTCACGCCTGGCAGCCATCTTAGACCTGGGCAGAAAGCCCATCGGGGCAAACACAACAACTCGGCTGGGAAGTAAGTAGACGGAAAGATTATGCTAGGAAAACATGGAAGATAAATATTTAAGTCTTACAAAACAAATAGCTCCTAGTACACTGAACAGTTCTGCGTTCCTTTTGCAGTTTATTTTAAAAAAATGTATCTCCTTAAATATTTATTTGCTTAAGAATACAAGTGCAACCTACAGAGCAATCAGTGATTAGCCCTCGTTTAATATCTCTTTTTGTGGAAGCTTTAAGAGATTCTGAGTGTTTTCATCATTCTCTTGAATACTATCTTTTATGGCTTTTTAGCATTCAGAGTATTACATAAGCAAAACTCAGAAATAAATGCCATAGAAAAATAAAAGTTTTGTCAGTGTAGGTATTGCAGTTTGCATAAGCAGAAGACATGATCCCACATTCAAGAAAAATGAGGTGTTGTTTTGATGGAAAACTGTCTTTTTCCTAATGCATTCCATTTTGAAGCATCTGTTTAACATTCAAGAAATTTTACAGCAGTAAGGCTATGAAATGCCTAACACATATGTATAGAACATGTCTGTGAAGGTGCAGAACGCCTTTGATGTATACCCAGCCCCAGCTCCTTGTCTTTACTGCTAGTCAGATCTCTGTACACCCATTCAGTAGGTTAAAGCAGCTGTCATTTAGCACGTCCCATTTTTGATACCATTGTAGACCTTTTCTGAAACATGCTACATGAGTGGTCATTTCCGTGGAGGAATTTCCTTAACTTTTGCATGGATCCACATGAGAGTAAGGAAGCTCCTGTGTAGGTCTGGGCTGGTAGTCAGGCTACAGGATGTGAGATGGAATTATTTAAGCTAATGTATTTGTATGTTTTTACGTTCTGTTGTCTTTTTCTTTTCCCTCATACATAAAATGTTCAAGATTTTAGGAACATACATAAACTATTGCAGACCTCAGAGAAATTTAGCCACAGAGTTCTGACTCATTTCACAGCTGCTACTTTTTCCCAAATATTTGCAAACAGTTAGATAAAGACAATGGTTTCAGTGAATATGTAAAATTATTTATTAAATAGAACCATGTTACAGTACCTATGATGTAATAAAAAGTAGACAAAGGTAAACAAAAATTATATAACTGATTTTAATAGAATTGCTGCTCAATGCAAGTAGTTGTTGGGCCCTAAATTCTTTTCTGATGTGTAAGATTTCTAAGGATCCAAAAGTGTTGACTTTAACTCCTGTGCCCCATAATTTGTGCTGTATTGGATCATCAGGACTTTCTTCAAAGCCACCAAGGCCAAGTGAAGGCATACCGTTGATTTCAATAGCATGTGAATTGCTCCCCTTCTTAAAAGAAGTCTTCTGATGACTTTGAGGAAAATGTTTCCCTGCAAAACCGTGAATAAGGTTTGTAGGAACCAGAACAGCACACCTGAATGTTACAGTACCAGGTAACCTCATTGATGAGCAAACATCACAAACCATTGATGAGCAAACCAAAGTTGATCACCCATTTGGACATTATCACAAAGGTAGAGAATGATAAATTTGATGTGCTAGTCACAGTCTGGCTATACTTATGCCTAATTAAAGATATTATAAAGTTAGTTTATGCGGGCTAATGTTCTTCTGTAGCCAGCTGAGAAAGACAAACACTTGTACAGAGAACTGTCTAGAGCAGGAGCCTAACTGAATCAAATTTTAGAAAAAACTGTGTTTGTCCACTGGATGTAGGAGGAGGCTGTAGAGGGTCAGTCCTGTGACTATTTCCCATTGTCCCAGCCTGAAGTTCTGGCAGAATCTGTCCTGTGCTATTAAATTACAGTAAAGTTTCACAACTGGGGAAAGAGCTGTCGTTTGCCATTTTAGAAGCAGCTGTATTTCAGTAGTGGGTAAGATCACTATATACATCATACTTCACAGGAGTCACAGAATCTGTGTGTGTAGAATACTTCTTTGCTTCTTGAAGGATGCAAGCTGTATGAAGGCAGCGTGTCATTTTTGTTACATTTATTTAAAAATATTTTTTAAAATATTGTGTGTGAAGTTTGTCATATGTAGGTCACAGGAAACTGAATCGTTCCCTCCACCAAGTAATTTTGGTCTGAAGTCTCCAGAAAACTTACCTGCCATGATACTGCTCTGTCACAACCCTGTCCTGGAAGGATGATGTAGCAGTTCAAATTCCTGCCCAGGGCGTGATCCAGGGTCTGTTGAATTCAGTCTGAAAGCCTCCCTTGGCCTCAGCATCCACCATAGCAGAACCTCAGCCATTTAACCCACAACCAGTCTTGCCAGCAAATGTTTGTGACATTTTTAACAGTGAATAAATAGTCTGTAGGAGCAGAGCGGTGACTGTACAGCACTTTGGAAGCTAGAAGATAATCATTGTATGCAGACATGTCGGAAACCGCTGATCTGGCCTGCATCCAGACCCTCAGCCTTCCTGGGGAATATCCTTACGTTGCCACCAGCCTCTGAGCCATCTATTTCCCCGGTGTAGTCATGGTGCACCACCTCAAGCCTGCACCTGGGGCACTTACCTTCCTCCTGGGAGCCCAGTGAGGTTTTGCGTTTGTAAATCATTCAGAATTTTTGGGTAGAAGGTGCTCTGAAATCACAAAGCGCTTGGTCTATGTTTTCCTGGAGTCTATTAATTAGTAAGGCTTTTAATTATATAACAACCCTACTTTAAAACTGTCCTCTTTCCTATTACATCACAGAAATAGCAGGCTTGGCCCTCTGCCTTTTTAAAAGTGACTGCTGAGGTATTTATTAAGATCAGTTCCAAGACATTTTTCAGTGAGCAGTGAGAGTTGGAATATGGAAATGTCATATTTTTCCTAGTATTAAACAGTTGTTAAACTAGAAACATAACTCTTGCCAGATAGTTATTTTGTATGCATGTCTTCTTCAAAGAAGGAAAATGAACATGCATTTTTCTTTCATTAAGTATTTTAAAGTTCATTGTTGTTTGGTGATCTAGTCAATTAAAGTAAGTTTATGAGCAGCTTGTGAGAGCAGAAGACTAATTAATTTTAGGTGTTGGATAAAGCACATTCTTTTCCATTTTTGTCTGCTAATGAGTACTACTAATACCCATAATAACAGATCTTATAGAAAACTATTACACAAAGTTTATGGTACTTTACAAATAATTATCTCAATATCTTTGTGAATTAACAAACTATTCCTATTTTTGTGGGAAAATACACATTAAGGCAACGTTATGTCAGAATTGCACATAGAGAAAAGAATCTTTACCATTGTTATTATCACAGAAAATAAGAGAATCCTTATGAAATGGTTAATAAAAGCTCACTGTTCTTTCAACAAGGGTGAACATTTTCCAATCTCCCACCTAGCATTGCACCTAAAAGTGAAAGTGAAGTCAAGATATATTGAAGATAGGCAGGCAATGTAAATCCCTAGAACATATTCAGGCTTTCCAAAATGTTGCCATTGTTTGGATCTATGTTTTCATTCTATCTCTTAGAGTTACTGGAATCAGCCAGAAGTGTAGGATCTTCATCCGAAATTTCCAGCGGGTGGAGGCATTTGGGTCTGTGGGTGTTTCAGGCTTTTTGCTACTGTGGACACATCCTTTTAATGCTAGATTGGTCCTTTGAACTGTTTTCACTGGACCATCCAGCATAAAGAGCTGCTGCACTGAAAGGTTACATTGTTTTTATTCTTCCACTATAAAGCAAATGCTTATACAAGTCTCACTTTGAAGTAAATCACACAATACACAGCTTTCCTCCAATTATGTTATGTAACGTTGTTGTATTTATATAAGGATAGGGTTTATTTTACACTGAAAGCACTTTCTGTGAGGTGACTGCACAATACACAGTTACCCACCCAGCACTGCTAAAATTGACTGACTTCTGCACAGAGTTTTAGCCAAAGCTCCAATACAAATTCTTGGCTCTTAGGAAAAATACTGAGATCTCTGACTGCACTCATAAAGAAGATGTTTGGTTTTAAATATTTTATCTAAAAACCAGAGGTACAGGATAGGTTTTCTTCCAGAGAATTATTCAGAGAGTAATTGACCTTGCCAAAAAGCTGGCACTCAGAAAAGGCAGACTTTTAAAACCTTTAAGTACATAGAGAAAACTGTCATGCTTTCTGCTGCAGAGCTTTCCAAATGGGTTTCTTTGATAGCGGTTAGAGAGCAGCTTCTGCTACCAATTTTTACCATTTACATTAATGCGATGTTGAAATCTCTCAAGCTACTCTTTATGTATAGTGTACAGAGAATATTTTATATCCTTTTTGGCCTACGAGGGCATTGATGTTACAAGATGTGAAATCTGGGGTTGTACAGTATTTCCTCCAATACAGTGGTCTCAGAATGGACAGATTTGCACCATTCCTGTTTTGTGCAACAAATATGCACCGTGTACAGCTCACCACAACAGTAACCTCTTTCTACATGTGGTCTGAGTCCACTACAGTGAAGTGATCTTTAAAGTTGACAGTATGACATTGACTTTTATAGATTAACACATTGCTGTCTAATTTGGTTACACATCTGTGTTCTCCTTCCTTCTCTGCTTCGTTTAAAAGTATATTTGTTCCTTGAAGGTGAAGTAGCTGATACCTCTCTCTGCCTGTCTCTGCAATGCTCTTAGCATTTCAGTCAATCTAAAAAAAATACCTTTTCTTTTTTTCACTATACGTTGTCTCTTGCCTGTCTCTTTGTAAGCGGGGGTCCCCATGGGCCATGGGATAATTGTGGTAGTAACCACTGAATGAGAAAGCTGGTACTGTGCATGGTTCTCCTTGAGAAAATGTATGGAGAAGCTGCGCTCTGCTTTTGCACGTGCTCTCGCTCACCTTATAATTGTTTCAGTATGCAGTGAAATGAAATTGATATGTATGCGTTTTCTCTTGCTCCTCTCTTTTTAGGTCCCCACATCAATTCGCTGAAAGCAGTGGCAGATCACTTCAGTTACCCTGAAAGGTGACCTCCCACCTTTGGGGTGAGATGTGCCTTATAGTGAAACATCGCTTTAGTTTATCTGTGTGTGGCGGATGTACGTATCATGTATTGTTTTCTTTAGTTAACTGTTAACAAAAAGTAAGTTAGCTGATTAAGTTAGGGTATTTGCTTTAAAAGTTTGCTTATTTATTAAAGCAGTATTTATATTACACTATGGACTGGTATCTCAGTTGTTTGCACTTCTTTAGAGCTGCTCTGAATGAGAAGTGTTGTGGTCCATCAGACCAGGTGGTGGGGAGTAACAGCCCCCTCAAACTCTAGCGTAAGTGTGAGGTTAGAGTCGGTATACTATACTGGCAGTTTTGCTAGTCATATTAACCAAAGCCCGTGCAGTACGGTAGGGTATGTTTAGTTTGGCCATTGATTCAGAGCTGGGTTACTGTTAATTGAGTAGCAGCATATTGTTTAAGTAGGCCATAACATTTCCTCACAGTCTGGATAAATTCTTCCTTGAGTCTTATGGATTTACCCATGCAGAACTGGGGAAGTTCAGTTAGGGAAACTCAGCTCTTCCCTGGTAGGATAATAGAGGAATATCTAGAAGCATGTTAAACAGTCCCTCTAAGTCAGCATCCACTCTCTAAGTCGTAGTGATGCCTTTCTTGAAGTGACAAAACTGGTTTGATAAGTTGCAGTCATGTCAGAGCTGGAAGTACAAAAGTGCATTTATTAAAAATGAATGTTGTATCCTCTTTCCCCTCGTGTATCTTGTCACTGACATGACTTCACAAGTTGCAAATCTATTAAACATTTCAAACATGAAACTAGAGCTCATTAAGCAAAATGTCGACTGGTCTATAGCAAACTGTTTCAGACTGAAGACTGTTAATATTTGTCTCCAGAGTTTTTTGTCTTCTAGGTTGTCACCAAGCAATCCAGCTGTCTGGGAATACAGCTTGTGTTTCATCTGATCAGAGTCTGACTGTCCTTTGGGGTGAGGTAGTAGGTTGTATAGTTTTAGGGTTATGCCCTGCCTGTCAGATAACTATACAATCTACTGTCTTTCCTGAAGTGGCTGTGATATCATCGCTGGAAATGTCTTCAAAAGACAAAGCAAGTATTTTCCAACTGTAACATTCTCTGGCTCTGTCTGCGTGTTGGCTTTGGTTCTTGTAGCAGGGTTATGAAAGAACACAAATGTCCTTACAGTGTTTAGATTCCTGTATTTCTCATTCAGGTTCAAAAGCAATTTCCATTTTGTCATTTTCTCAGCGAAGGTGGGGGGTAAGTGACAGGGCACAGAGGTACGACCCAGTCTGCAATGGGCTTGCTCACGCTCGGCTTTCTTGGACTGCCATGAGAGTTGCCGTTTGGAAACAGCTGACCCATTTCTCCATTACTTTGTGGCATTCGTGTTTATACTCAGCGGAAAATGCCGCTTTTGATTCAGCAGCTATTTAAATCCACTTTGCATAGGCTGTTTGAGGAACTACGAAGTGATGAGTTGGACAAAAAACACAGAGGATGTCTTCCAGTCACTCGTTTTCTGCCCTGGAACTAGTAAATGTTTGAGCCCTAAGTAGAGAGGTTTCTTTAACCAGTTTTTGTACTTTGATGTAACTCGCTTTTTTATTACATTGGGAGGGACAATGCTTGCCAGTGCCGTTCTTAGGTCTCTGGAGTCACCCTCCAATTCTGACTGACTTCCAGGAAGAACTGTGAGGAAGGGCCAACAGGACATAATTATGGTCTTTTTAAGGCCAAGAAACGTGTGGGCTAGAAAGCGTTAAGAGAATCTTACTTGCAAATGGTGAAACGTTAGTTTTCTTTGGAAGATGCGCTTGATGCTCTAACAGGATGAGGTAGTAGGTTGTGTGGTTTCAGGGTAGTGATTTTGCCCCAATCAGGAGATAACTATACAACCTACTGCCTTCCCTGATGAGCAGCATAACAACATCAGTATCTTAATTCACAGAAAAACAAGGGCTAGAATATACTTCTGTGACCAGCAAAGTAAGTCTACATACAGTTGTTGTTACCCTGTCCCTAATAGCTCTAAATTTAGTGTCTTGCATTATTTTTAATAACTTCCTACAGAATAATTATCTTTTTAAAAGTCTCTATCTTGAAAAATGGAATTAAAGAAGTTTTGCTTATTTCAAAGTTTGTCTGCTCTTGATCTGGTTCATTTCTGGTTCATTTCAGTGGAATGAAGTTATCAGGGGAAAGGATTCAAAAATGCTGTGAACTTGCATTTGAGATGTTCATATTTCCTTGACATCTTAAGTTTGAGTGCAACAAATTTTACTAGCAACGTGCTGTTTTTGTTCAATCTTACCTCCCCCTCAGGAATCTTCCAGTGTTTTTCAAATAATACCAGATTAAGTCACACAACATTCTTCAGCAGGTCAACTTTATATTACAAATAAAAAGCTCTAACAATGCAAATCAAGGCCCAGATTTTAAAAAATAAAACAAAAGCAGACATTGATTCTGTTCCCTCAGTTTCTCATAAGCAGGCTCATTTCATGACATTTAAATGCCCTCAAAAGAGAAGTCTCTGCTATCTAAAAGGTGCAAATTGCACCTGGAAAACCATGGACAGAAAATGTTAAGTCCATTAAACACATTTTGAGACTACAAACTATAGAGTCTTACACCAAAAAACTGTGGAAAAAAGGGAATATAACAACAAGGTGCTGTTTTTGGTTGTGTATATAGAAACCATTCTCCCATATGCAAAATATACCGGGAAATAGGAATCGTGTAAAACTTAAAGTTACGTTAAGACCAGGGGTATCGAACTGGTTATGTATAACCGTTTGATTATACAGCATCTCATTACTGTAGACTGGAGTGAAAATTTAAGTTAGTCGTAATCCTCTTTTCCTGTCTCACATACTACACAAAAAGAAAGCCTTGCTCACGTAAAAAGCATTACCCTCATATCTGTAGCTAGGCATGCTGAGACATCCACGGTGAGAGCAAATGAAAAAACTGATGTTACATTCGACAGCAAAATTGGGTATTTTATTGCTTCTCTGGTCCAAAAATACCACACGTATCTGGACTCAGATGGTATTTGAGGTCATTCAACACCTCAAAACAGGGCCTTTTGTTAATACCTTTAATGAGAGGTTAGGAATGTTGTTTGACTCGTGTTCATAGAGAGGGATAAAGGCCGTTGGTAGAAGAGGAAAAATTGCTGCATGTCTGAAAAACATAGGAGAATAGGCGATTCTGTGGCTGGTTTTAATCTCTTTTCTTCTTGCTGTTTAAAGAGGATCTCTTAATTTAAAACTGCTGTAAGGATACTTACCATGCTGGCCATGTTCAAGGGCTGCGGGACATGCATTGCGGATTCTGAACTCCCTTTCTTCTGTTGAAAATGCAGACTCACAGCTGCAGTGTAAACATCTTAGATGAGCGTGAGTAGTGATTGCATTGTGTGTAGCTTAAAACATCCTGCTCCTCTCCAGGATACAAAATTGGCTGGAAATTTCTAGCTTAGTCTGACATTCAGTAAATACATAGCAAATGTTCTGTATGGGAGAAGGGGGTGACGAGGGAAAACGCTCTCCACATTCTACAGCAGCCTATTAGAGCTTGTCTCTGAAGTCGTTTTTAAATCTTTTGGCTCTGCCTGGGTCAGCATTTTGTTCTTGGTAATGAGCTGTGAGTTTTCAGATTCTAGTCATTCTGGCAATCCCATGAAAACAAAGGGCCAAAAAAATCCATAGTGTTCTCTTCACTAGGATCTACAGTAAATGCAAAACCATGTGCCTATATTTAGCAGTGTGCAAGCCTGCAGTTAATCAGGTCTGTCCTTAGCAGTAGGTGTCATTACAGCAAATGGGAACTCCAATAGAAACTTTAAAGCACAACTCTGTGGTACCAAATATGTTCCAGAACTGTATACTGAAAATGTTTGTATCAAAATGTAAGTGGTAGGTCGGGCTGCTGAAATCATGATGAAAAACAAGCGTTTTTTTTAAAACTCAAGTCAGCATTACTTCTTCTTCAGGTCATGCGCTGTTGTGTGGCACACGTTAGGTGTGAGGAAAAAGCATAATCATGAGTGTGCGTACCATAAGATAAGTGTATATCATAACATGCCCTTTATTATAATCTGTGTCTGCTTCAACATCTTTTCCTTTTTTTAGTGTAACAGCAGCATTAATCGATGAGCAGAAGCTTAATACATCTTGCTGGAACAAAGCCTGTACATTTGCTTATAGCAGACCAGGTGAAAATCGGCAGGCATGGGATTTTCTGTGAGGTCAGGATTTCAGTTGTTAGTTTCCCTTCTTTGCCCTGGAGAAAGTACATGGTGTTTTGAGGCAATGTATGAAAAGGATATCAAGCAGATCCCGGACATTAAAGCCACTGTTGCTGAATTTTAGATCTCTGCTGCATAGATGCGTGGAGCATGATACCTTTTCTTTCATGATACTGTTCAAGGCTGTTACGGTTTTGTTGGGTTTTTTTAATGTGAGCAAACCTCCATATTCTCTAAAACCAGATGCCCAGCATGAAAATTTTGACTCCCATTTGACAAAAAACTTAAGCAAAGGTAAATGTTTTGGACAATCTGGATAACCCTAATAACAGGCTGTGCTACCAGCCCCACTTGTGAAAATCTGGCATTGCGACTGTGCGTAGGTACCACAATGTGCCAGCTGCTGGGGCTGTTCCTCCGTGGCTGCTCTTGAGACGGCAAAGACCTGGAGCACAGAAGTAGTTCCTGGGTGCTCTGCTGAAAGGGCAGATTACAAAGGGGGGTTTATACTGGGAGAGAATCCAAAAATGCAGTAAGACGGTAGCTGGCATGCCGGTCTGTGCTGGTACAGATTCAACATGACACACTGCATATTGCTGAACAAGAGTGGCGCTTATGGTTGCAGAGAGAGAGCTGGTGCTCATCAGGAAAGAAAAAATGCCTGCCTTCCCTTGTGCTTGGAGAGATTCCCCACACAGGGCCTGGTCCCAGGATTGTGCTCATACTGGGGGACAAATATTAAATGAGAACAAAATAAAATGTTAGCAGAAGTCATCTGTGGTAAAACATGCACCATTCAGAGAATCAGAGGTCCGAGCGTATTGGTAATTACCATGAATGTGATTGTGCACAGCAGTTACCTAGAGCTGGAGTAGCTAAAACCTGTTTGGGCTTGGAGGCGTTTTTGTAACTAACGCTATGCAGTTCTCACAATATGAAATGCATACCAGTTCTGGGGATAACAGTTACCAGGATTACTGATGAAATAAAATCATTTTTGTCATGAAATACAACAGCAAATCAAAGGTGGGAAGGGAGGAAGGGTACAGAATTGGATTAAAACTGCAAAAGGGACTGGTAAAAGCAGGGCAGTGGTTATACAAACTGGAATTTGACCAGGACCCCAGGGTTAAACTACATATGCTTAGGAAAAAAACAAAACAAACAAACAAAAAAACCCAACAGGAATACCAACAAATGATCATCCAAGCAGGAAGATGCTGCCTCTTGCACTGAATTCACTTTTCCAGCAGGCAGGCAGATGGGCAGAAGCAGTCCAGCTGTGAGTCCAACAAGTGCTTTTGCACGGCAGGAGTGCGGGAAGCAGCTGCCCGCACGTGCTGCGTCACTGCAGGCGGAGCAGAACAATGTCAAAGTGCTACAAGAGTTAACAGGCACCGAGAAGTGTTTGTATCTTCAAGTCTCTCTCTGCATGAGAGGTGTTTGCTCTGCTGAGCTTCTCCCCTGTCGCTCTCTGTGTTGGTCTGAATTACTACATTAATTAATACTCTTAATGGAGGTGCGAGAGCTGAAGCTCACCTAGGTGCTTACAGGGGCCAGTCAATAACAGGATGCACCAAATTGTGCCCCACTCGCTGGTAATGTCTCTAAGGTTTTTGAAGCAAAAAGAATGGCACCAACTTTACAAAAATTTACTAGGAAAAAATCCAAACAATTTGCTCTTGAGATTCAGAGACTTCACAAGGATGTTAGCTCTAAGAAGGCAACAACCTGTCTGGCTGCACCCAGGAAATCCTGCTGATGGCTTTGATTTTACACAGGTACAACGTGGGGGGCTGGGGGGGGAGGTGTTGCTCACACTGGAAAAGGCTGTTTAGCTACATGTAAGATCAGCTTAAGGAGCGTGTCTGCTCATATCCCCTCCTTTAGAGCCCCCAGCCCAGTTGGGCCTTTGGTACAATTGCACTGACATCAAGGTGGGCATGCCTCTTCTTGGCAGAGAGGGATTTCCCCTAGGACCACCCAGGATATGCTCCAGGGCCTTCAAGCACAGTCTCTAGCCCTGATTAAATACAACCTCAGCTGTCTTCCACTGTGCTTGAACCCAAAGTTGTGTTCAGGTTTGTGCTGTAGCACAGCCCAGCCACTTTTTATATATATATATCTATATATATATATATCTCATAGATACACCTGCCTGCAGTGACACCGAAGCGCATAATCATGTCTGCCTGGCTTATTCTTGTGCATTGCTGGAGTTTCATGGAGGCAACGTCAAGGAAGCAAATACAGGCTCCCACTAAAAAGCCTCCGGCACTGTGGGCTTTGCAGAACTGGGAGAGCTGTGAGCAGCTGAGCTGCAGACATCTTTGTTGCTGCAATGGAGATGCAAGAAGTGGAATCAGTGGGAAAAAGTAAAGCTTAGCCCACTCCTAAGAGCAGCACACCAAACTGGAATGACGGGAGTAATAACATTTTAAAGCTATATTGGCATGGCTCTGATCTGTGTGGCTTAAAACCATCCATGAAGGTATCCAGGTATTAACTTCCATTACAAAAACTATGGGAGATGGGAGCCTTGGAAGATGTCTGTGAGGATCTGGGATTCAGGGACTTGGATACCCAGATCTCACCAAAAAAATCAGTGCCAGCACTGCTTAACAGAGCAAGACAAAGACATCAAAAAACCTAGGCCCAAATACCCACTAATTTTCAAATAGATCTGTGTTCCTAAGTCACTTTGGCACTTTTAATTGTTTTACAATTAACAGTAATGACTACCAGTCATGCTAAGCATTTGATGGTATAAAGGCTTTTGTCTGGTTGTGGAATACAGTTCATGCCTAGTCTCCAGCACAAATCAAAACCATATGAGTAACCAGGTTAAGAGACAACCAAGTTGTAACTAAGTTCCCTGATGTGGCTTATGTTTGTATTCCAGCCAGAGCCTGGGGCTCTTACTTGAGGTTTTCCCTGTCCAGCTTGCATATGCAAAAGTAAACAATAATATTTCCATCCTCGAGGAGCCCAAGTGCGATTTTTATAATGCAAACAAAGGCCTTAGTGTGTTAAAAAGGTCTCTCCATCAGCTGAAAGTGTACAGCAGTTTACATATTAGTATATGTTTTTAATTAACACTTGGAAGAGAGCGAGAAACACTTGATGTGCTTAAAACTAACGTGAATAAAAGTACCTTTCTTACATGTTTCTCAATGTAAACATCTAAACTGAAATAAAATAATTCCTGGTAAGGTAAACTGTCATTTACCTTTTGTGAAAAATGGCAGCTTAATCCTTCCTTTACACAGCAAGACAGGTCTCGTGAACATCTTGCTTTCAGTGATGAGAACATCTCACATTTTGTGGAACTGTTAAGAGTAAAACACAGTTTGTAGCACTGCAGGGGCTGGGAGGTTTCAGCCTAATCTCGGTCTTCACAGTCCTTCCTGAGCAGATTATTCCCATGTGGACACACACGCTCCTCTCTCTGGATTTAAGCTGAATTTAGTACTGTCTCTCTTGCATCTGTTAAAAAGCTACCCTGCGAGCTTGACAAATGGTGTTGCAGCAGTGACTATCTGAAAATCGGATGGGGAATCCCATAGGTCCTATTTTTATTTAGGCTTGGCTTGCTGGCTCGTTCCAGTGACCTCCGCTGAGGTTAGGCATATGATACGCATGGCTACAATATAAAAACTTTTTTTCCTCTAAAGTTTCAACATGTCCAAAACTTTGCTTATATTTTCTTTTTCTCTCCCTTTTTTTGCTATTTACCACAGGTAAAGTAAAATGATTGATGGCCCAGGATTTAATGATTTACCTTTTATTTCCCCATCTTATCAAAACTGAGAGTCTGAGTTTGGCAGTTCGAATGGACAAATTGGTTTCCATTTCATTCCCCTTTGCAATTCAGCAGCTTTTTCCAAAGCCTAAGAAGTTTTAACTGTAGCAAAAAGAAACCTTATAAATACATTACATTTTAGACATTCATCATATTGCACTAGCTGACAGAAAAAGGGAAAAGTGATCATTCCCAAATTTTATTAAAATTCGAGGAAAACAAGAATCAGGAAAATCTCCCTCAGAAAGTTTCCACACTTGAAAGAAGATTTTTCATGCTAGAGCAAAGAAAAAGAGATTGTATTATCCAGTATATGGTGGTATATCTGTAGCTCAAGCTATTCCCAAATTTCTAACGGAGGAGCTACATCTACAGTAGTTCGGGTAAGTATGTGAACACACAATAGGAAACGGTTGTTGCTCACAGAAAGCTAAAACAGCTACAAGAGGAAACGGCCCTCAGCGGATGATGGTGTACTCCTGCCTGCAGCCACTTGAACCACGCTCAGCGTCTGCAGCTGGAAGACAAGGTTTGACCATATGTGAGCCAAAACACGGGGTGACTTCGTTTTTACAGATGATGCCAAGTGGAGGTAAACACCTCAGTGCACACGACTGAGTGGCATCTGGGCTTTGCTCCAACCTGCCGACACACAAACCTGCAGCTGTAGGTCACATTCGTCAGGTTATTTCCCCCAAAGGTAGTACGCTGCACTTTCTCCCCAAAACATATTTAAAACATTTTTATCACTGTCTGAGCCTGGAGAACCCTGGGAAATCTTATTTTTTTGTGCTTGGGGTTAATTGCAGACCATGCTTTTAATCATCAATCAGAAACACGGAGGATGTGTTACTCATTAGATAGTTGCAGTTTCTACCTTAATTCAGGTAGCCTGATGGCTGAGGGACGGAGAGGAGCGGGAGCCCCGGAGGGGCCCGGGCTGGCAGGGGACACGTGCTGGCAGAGGGCTCGGGGTTTGGGGCACAGCTCTCCGCTAACGGGGAAGAGGGCAGGGGCCAGCCCTTCCCTTGCAGCACAGGAGGGAAAGGCTGTTCCCCCCCGGCCCGGTAAGGAAGCACGGAGGCAGGTGGGCTCCTGACCTCAGCCCGAGGGAGGCCGGGGTCCGGTGGCTGCCGTGCGGCGGGCAGGGGCCAGGCTGCTGCTGCCATCCCAGCCTCGGCCCCCACTTCTCCCAGCTAAAGCTTCCCTGCACTGATTTACGACTCCCTCTGAGTGCCTGGGATGGAGTTATAGCCCCTTGTATTACACGGTGCCTTCTCTGTTATTCTTACTGCACGCCACAGATTTATGACGGCTTTTAAGCCAGGCAGCACGTAAAGAAATATGATCTTAACAAAATATAGAAGGGACCAAAGGAGGTCAAAGTGTGGGAGCTGAACACTATACAGTGATCCAGGATTTCCTTTTATTTACTGCTCACACCTTTTCAATCTCAAGTGGATTTCAGCTGTCTCAGGCAGCCCTACCCAATGGCTGGGGAGGAGTCTGTAACCCACTGAGCCGAGACGCTTCGCCATCAGCGGATGTCTTTTATTATGATTTAGCACACGTAGGAAATCCCAAAACACCATTGGTGAATTAAATGAATTTTAGGCATAGAGTACCAGAAAGACACATAGCAGCAGAGTAGGTAGGAATCCCACATTCATCTGAACAGGCTTTCTATCTCGTGCCATCTCCGACTGTGGCAGGGACCTATGCTTTTTTAAGTTAATGATGTGCTGCAGAGCTCCTCTGCTTTTGGTGCTGAAGGAGAACAATTTGTGATAGTCTTTCACAGAGAAGCGAAGCAAAAGCTATACCTGATGTCATCGATATGATGGTGTGCCGTGGAAAGCAATGCTGTAAGTAATTCTACTTTATAGCATTATTCACATATATTCATCAATTATTCCAAAACTGTAACGCATGGGAAAAACACAGGCACTGCCCTTGCTCTGCAGATGGATAACGTGAGACCTTGCAGCACACACAGGATGACAGGAGCACAGGGGCAGAGCTGCACGGAGTCACCTGCGGGACCACGGCCTGCATTAAACACTCTACATCAAGATGCAAAGCGAAACAGCTGGCAAGAGGGAGGAAAGCTGTAATTACAGCCAACCAATGACTCTTGAGCCAACACCTACTGCTGAGGCCCTGGTCTTGAAACAGAAGCCAGGAACAGGAGTTTTTTCACTCCTAGGTGAGTGCCGTAATCTCCTCCAGCTGCAGTATCATTCCCTTCATTAATAAGACAAGCTCTGGTGTGCTCCCTTTCACTCAGATTTATTATCGTTATTTCTCTATCTATCTGAAGAAAGACATTTGTTTCCCTTCTGGTTACAGCCTAGGGCTATAACAAGGCTCCCATGGCATGTGTTTTTTTGGTGGGTGGTTTTTTTTGTTTCTTTTTTTTGAAAGACACCCAACAGTCCAAACAGTAGTCCACCTGCTCTTCTAAGCTTCCAGAGCAACATACTCTCCAGTTCTCCAGCTGCTTAATGCTGGTCACGCCGTAAGCCTTTTCTAAAGCAAGGAAAGCTAAAACAGGTCATGCCTTGGATTACTCTTTGGTAATTTCACTGGCGACATCTGAAGCACATTTTCTTTGGAAGTCTGGACTCTCATAAGATGTAAGATAGACATCAGAACTGATGGTCAACACAAACGTGCCTCCCTGGGGTCTTCTGCAGACACATTTGTTTACTTGAGTCCAGAGGTGACTCAGGTTTATAAAGTTAGCAGCACCTCTTTAGTTTTCAACACAGAATATCTTAAAGACAAGTAAACCAGTTATTGGAAATAATTTGCATGAGGTTTGTTACACTGCTCAGTTACCCACCACCGCTGCCATTTCTTCCCCAGGTGTAGTGTCTCAAAGCCTGGGGCTTTTCCCTAGAAGGTCACAGCTGTGGATCTTCTCCTGAGGTACACCGTCTCCTCCAAAATGGCATCCAAAGAAGGGTGAGTGATGTAACTTTACCAGAAGGGGAGGTGCGTGCCTTCCCACTAACCTTGGGATCCTCGTGTTCCCCAGCTCTCTATTTTCCAACTGATTACTGAATTTCTCATGCTTGTTTCCTCACAGTATGTGCTGTTTATGATGAAATCAAAAACAATCTTTTTGAAACATTAACACTACAGTATGTGTTCAAGTGTAATATCTAAATCAGTCCTTGCGTATTTTGGATATGCTGTATCACTAATGACATATTGCAAGACCTCGTACAATATGAACATGCTACCTTCTTCTTTTTTTTTTTTTAATGTTGTTTTGATGACTTATCTCATCAGGAGATCCTATGTATTTGCTAGGTGGTTGTCCTCAGCTTAGTCTTTGAGTATTGATGATGTGGAGAAAGTGAGCAGCAAACAAACAACTGCGTCCTGCCTCATGCAGTAAGAGGGAATGGCAAATTCAAAATGATCGAAAAGAGACGCTTTTTCCCAAGCCGTTATGGGTAAACAGTGGAGATCCTTTCTGTTGAGCGCACCATGGTGCCCTTGGCAGCGAGAGGTGTACGTGGGTGACCACAGCAGATGTAGCACTCCTGTCTCAGGCAAGGATGGATCCTTGGAAGGACAGAGTCTAATTTTATGAAGGGACTTTTCCACTTAAGTTTAAAAGTTGTGAAAGGCTTTTATGATAGGAGCACTGGCTTGAAAGGGTTTTGGCAAGAAGCTGCCCCAGTACTAACTTGCTTTCATTTAGATGGTTTTCCCTTTGATATGCTTGTTTTGCAACAGTGACTTGGCTTGAAAAGAAGATTGTGGAGATAAACATGGGGAAGATAAATCTCGCAGCTGCTGTATTTGTGTGGGTCCCCCCACTTTGAACAGGGGTAGACTTCCAGCTGAAAGCAGTCTTGAGTAGATAGCAGACTTTGCTAGGGGTGAAAGTTAAGTCATTTTTGTGTTACGTTTCAGTACCTTTATAATGTAACATACTTGGCTTATGCAAGAGACATGAAGATGTTCCTCAGATTCTGTTCTTCCTGTCAGGAGCCTTTTGCCCTTGCGCTTGATTTGTGCGCTCAATTATAACCACTCCAGTGGGACACATAACTCGGATTTTACGATAGAATGAAAGTATAAAGTCATAGCTTAAACTGTATTGCACTTCTTGCTGGGCTCTGCTGTGCATATTTAAATAAAGAAAGGTCAAAATACTGCACCACCCCAGAAAGGGGCACATGATGTCTTTATCTGTAGAACAGGGATAATACTGTGTGCTTATATACCAAGACTTACTGTAAGTTTAAGGGCACAAAACCCGAAGTTTTTATTTAGCATGGCTAGGATATGTTGTAAAAACTGTCAGATAGTGGTTAACTCTCAAACAGTAGCTGAAGGGACTGAACATTTTATGCTTGCTGTCACTTTACGCTTAACAGTTTCAGATGAATGCAGCCTCTTGTTTCCTACACAACCGAAGGTTCAAATGTAGAGAGTACTGCTGATAAAGTAATAACAGAAATTACTGATCCGTTCCAGACTTTGAAAATGTTCATTCTTCTTTTGGTGGCAAATCTAGATCCAGGTTCTATATGTGGAAAAAAACCCCAAAATTCCTAAATATAGCTTTAGTTTTCTACTTTATAGCTACAAGCAGAAAATGCCCATGAATCAATAATGAAGGGCTGTAAACACTCTTCTGGCTCTATAGCATACTTAATCTCAACCAGGGGCTGTAGTAAACCACAATTCCCTAGCTGCAATAAATGCTGCAGACTCCAGAGCCAAGCAAAAAGTTTAATTAAAAGCAAACTGATATATATAAATCTGCTGACGCAATCTCTCACTCTTGCATCTGAAATATATATAGGCCTCTTCCTGGAGACACTGGATGATTTAGACTTCAATTTCACTTAAGAAGCCTCTCAACTAATACTATCCAGCAAGTGTCTGTGCACACACTACATGAAGACTTTCTGTTAACTAAATGCATTGATCTCCCGTTGCTTTACATGCCTAGTGTATCAGCTGTTGAGTTATTTGCCTAATTTAAGAGACTCGGCAATATTTTCCTGTGCTCTAAACAGCCAGGCATCTCTGAACTTTTAGGAGGAACTACATTTGGCAGTTAATGGGTACGACAGCACTAGTGCAATAGATCATATTTTGGCTATAAGTAAGCTTGGCAACTTTGAGGAAATGTCTCACTGGTGGTTTAGCACCAGACAAGCTCTGCTCATGTTAGCAACGTTTGATAAGCTGTTCTATAAACATTTAATGAAATGTAGTTTCTTGTTGATTTGTGTCCTAAGTCTACACGCTTCAGCCTGAACTCGCCCCTTCTCCCTCCGTACCCCCATGCACTGTAGCTGTTTGCTGGACATGACGCTGCATGCCTCGTAGCTGATTTACAGAAAAGTCTGGGTTAGATGGGACCTCTGGAGATCATCTGGTTCAAACTGCTGTTGAATGCAGTGCCTTAGATTAGGTTATCCAGGCCATCGTCAAGCAAAGTCTTGAATATTTCCATCAAAAAAGGTCCCAACACTTCTCTGGGAAGCCTATTGCAAAGCTCAATTGTTCTGTGGCTGAAGAATTATTTTTTTCTTATATCCAGAAAGAATTTCCCCTAAAGCAACTTGGGTCCATGGCCTCTTGTCCTGCCACCAGGAATCATTTTGAAAAGAGTATCTCCATCTTCTCTACAACCATCTTCTTTGGGTGTTAGAGACACTGGCTAGGTCCATCCTGAGCCTCTTCTCTAGGCTGAACAAATCCACTTCCTTTAGCCTTTCTTCATATGCCAGGTTCTCCAACCCTCTAATCATCTCGGCGGCCCTCCAATGGACTCTCTCCAGTTTTTCAATGTCTTTCAATATCTTGAGCTCAGGGGCCAAAAGTGGACATTAAATTCCAGGTGTAGCCTAAGAAGTCCTGAGTAGAGTTAAGTGTACATCGTCTGGCCTAATTAGTATGTTCATGCAGACACTGGCGGTTTGTGTGACTTTGGACCAACAATATTTTGGTGCTGATTTTTCTGAACCTGGAACACAAGGAGGATTATAATTGTTATGGGAATAATACAAGGCTTAGTTGTTTTTGCTTTCTTGGAAAATAAAAATACTTTTTCCTCAGAAAATAAAAATACGTAAAAATTATCTGTGACACTAATGAGTTCTGGCCTAAAATACATTAAAGCAATATTCCAGAGGCAAAACAGCTTCTGACACAATATGAAACAAACAGTTCCAAGTAGCTCTCAAAAATTAGAGGTCATGTATATTGGGGACCTAATGAAAATGCCTTATATCTTTGAGCAAAAATTAATCTATTCATCTCATTTTTTTTGTAGTGGTCTTTGTTGCCTTACATCCATGTGGTGTTTTGGCTGGTGTGCATTCTGTTGATGCATCGCTAAACAAAAGTGAACTATAAAGTTTTCATAGCCAAAACTTTTCTTGTGTTCTTGAGGAGACACAGTAATGTATCTGGTGCCAATATGTACCCGGCTGGATCAATAAAGATAAATCTTGCATTCATGGATGTATTAGGAGACCTCCAGAAGATTATTGAATTAGGGATATCCTAATCAGCTATTGTTAAACCGACAGAGACAACTGCATTTTGCAAGGGGAGGTTCTTAAACACAACAAAAAACCCACAAAACAAACCCCCTAGAATTTCTGTTCATTAACTGAGGCTCTGTTTACGGCAGTAGTGATCACACAAACCAAAGCAACCAAAAATACAGCCTGCAGTTAAAAGATTTGTCTTTACCTGTGCTTCAAGTTTGTGTTCATGTGGAATAGTAAAATTCCAAATGTGTGGAATAAAAGAATAAGACTTCATCTTAAAACATCTAAAACTCAGTTTTGAAATACAGAATGAATTTGTTTCTGTACGAAAACAAGTTCAGAACCATAGATTAACTCACTCCTGTTGCAAGATACTAATAGGAAGATGAGACCTCAAAAAACCCAAACAAAAGCAAAACAAAAAAACCCAACTGAATAGCAGTTATTTCATCAAAACATAGGCTTTAAAGCAAATTTTGCCTTTTTCATCTTACTTATTTTGCCTATTTCATCTTATTCGCGGCAGTTGTCCTGCCATGACTAGGGTGACATGGAGAGTAAAGCGGGGGGAAATTAGTTCAAACCATATCCTAAGAAATACCAATATTCAAAGCACAGTAATACATACAGTAAAATACCAAATTTAATGGAAATTTATGGGAGAAAATTCTACCTGTCTCACATTCCTTCTGATTGAATAATAGAATCAATGTACCCAAGTCTATTTATTTATTTATTTTTAAGTTTCCATTATCTAACATAGACTAACTATATAACAGGTGTTCTGAAAAACAGGATAAGGTCTGGATATGCACTAATGGATTGATGTTCATAATTAATGCCCTGAAATGAGTCTAGCCTGATGCTAAATCAAATGTTTAGTGGGCTAAAAGTACTGCAAGCCAAGATAAGGTTGAAACCCAACATGATGATATTTGCCCATTTTCTCCTAAAGGAGGAGGGAATCCTGAAAATGGAAAATTAGAAGCAGGAGGAAGGGAGGATGTAGGGAGTGACTCAACAGGTGACAAAAATGCAACTGAGATTGCATATGTGCAATGCGATCAGGTTGGAAAAATAATTAGTTGAGCTGGGAGGCAAAATGAACCTGTAGTAGAAGAAGTTGGCTTAGTCAGGAGATAAAAATCTGATGCTGGAGAGAGTCTGAAGCTGAGCCTGATCAATCCAATTTGAGTTTTTCAGAATGCAAATTCCTCCTGCTCAACAGGACGTCATCTAGTGAACGGAGTATACATTAGCTTAAAATAACTCCATTTGAATTGGTCTTCAAACTGAGAGTTTGTTTCAAACAATATCTGAACTCTTGAGTGTGTGAGATTCTGCAAGCCAAGCGAGAGCCAGAAGGATCTCCTGCAATTCAATATTCAGCAGCTGTTGAAGCTTTTAAGTTCCTAATGTGCAAGAGGGAGTCATGGAAAAAAGAGTCGGGGGAAAAGAGATTTTAGAAGCACTGTTATTGACTTGCAGGTGTGAAAGTCCACTGAAGATCGAAGCAGATACGGGGGAACTGTCAGAGAGGACTTGGAGAGAAACACAGAAGCTGCTGAGAAAGATAATATTTCAACACTGTCAAAATTGTCAGTGTGTATATTAAAGATGGCAAGGGTAAAAAATTAAATACTGGATTAATATAACACATCAAGTTGAAATAAACTGAAGAGAAGCTGGAGAAAGATCAGAATAGGGCATCAGTGATCACAGCAGGGATGTGGAAGTGTTTATCTACAGATGCACTAGAAATATAAAACGAAGACTTCAACTTCCAATCATTGAGAATCTGGGTTAGGGCTTCAGCTGCTAGACTCATCTGAGGTTCTGGGAGATGAACGTGGAGCTCCCTGGCAAAAGACAGAAACTGAGACACCTAAAATATTAGGAAATTTTATTTAAGAAAAATCCATAAAGAAGCAGTGGAAATTATAAAAGAAAAGCATTGAAACTTTAGTTACGGCTTGCAACCCCCTGATATGAATCTGTCTTAACATCTTCCTTCCTTGCTTCATACTTACTTAACATATTTTCCATGTACAGTAGTGCCTTTATACGAAGTTTCAACTCTTCTGCAGCAAGTGTTACTGACTTAATATAAAGCTGATCTCTGAAAGAAGAGTTACTTTCCCTTTTGGCACTTCTAAATATTTCTGTTTCAAATTTGTGCTCCTTTCCCCCCAAGATCTGAGTTGCAGAGCTGCTTCCTTCAGTCCCCGGTGGAGGCCTATTTGTATTGGCTTTGATGTAAGCAGTAAGCTGCTTGGTTTAATTTTAACTTTTCAGGGGAAGAGTTTATTCACAAATGAATTACACAGCATGAAATCTTAAAAGCTGCAGTTAGATGCTCATGGAAAAAATGCATAATGAGTTTGGTTGGGAAAAACGTTACGGAACTGATGTTCTTGTCTAAAAAGACAATGTGCTTTCACGAAGAGAGAGCGGGCAAGATGGAAAAGACAGGCTTCGACACCAACAAGGAAAGGGCTGCAGAGTGACATTTAATGTGCTCGTTAGGTGAACTGCATGTGCAGACTGAAATGAGAAACGCTGCACAGGGAGAACCAAAATTCCTGATTTCCAAATAACACGTCCAGAACGTAGTCTGCTGAACTGGCCACCTTGCTTTTGGGATGTTTAGCAATGCTCTGCACAGTAGCAAGATACTGAATACCTTGTAAGCATTACAGTTAATTTTTGTCATATCTTTTAACTCTCTGGGGTCATTTGTTTAGTACCAACAATGTGCATCATATTTTAGAGCAGTAATAAATTGTTCTGCTTGAGGCTGGGTAGCTCCCACAAGCAGGGTGTCTTTGATCCTTAGGAAGCCACAAACCTCACTGAAACTTGTAGACATCACAGCTCCTTTCATCCATTTTGTTCAATGAAAGCTGAAATAGTAGATGCTACTACAACAGTTGCAAATCAGCATGGCCATACTGGGCTATGTTGTGAGCTGAAGCCTCAAAAAGAGATCTCCTGACTTTGAAAGCAGATGTGGGAGCCAGGCGCTCTTTTGGGGGAGCTGGGGGTGTCCAAGGTAAAAGCCAGAAGCAGAAATGCAAACAGAGAGGTGTTTTTGGGAAAACAGCACTTTGAGTACATTCTTTGGAAATAAACAGGATTATATAAAAGAAATTACATAAAGGTTGTAACATCATCAGTTAGTCTTCCCAGTGGAAACAACATGCAAGACATGGAAAGATGATTAACTGCTGGGGCTAAAGAATAAACTCTGACAGTCTCTCAAAAACCAAAAAGATCAAAATAATCTTAAATAAGAGCTGGATGTTTTCTAAAAAGATTTAAAGTAACAGCAGGTAGCTTCCCAAGATGAGCTTACAGGTGACATAGAATTGAGGAGATAAAACCTTCGGGGCAGCTACACAGTGCCTGGGCAAATTAGGAAGCCCAGCTGCAATGCTGCCAGCTCAGAAAAACACGATGGATAGATAAAGGCACCAGCCAGCTGGCTGCCACTGATCAGAAAATGTCCTAAGAAGTACGGAAGAATAAAAAAACTCGACTGCCTTGGCTCATACCAGCAGAGAGGAACTGCAGCAGCAAGGAACTTGCAAAAGGAAATTAAAAGATTGTCTAGAAATTAAAAGCTGTCAAGATTCCTTGATGTGGAGCCATGGGTCCTTCCAGTATTTCAAATATTCTTTTACTTTGGATACAGATGCTAGTGTTTATAGACCCAAAAATGAGTGCCATAAGAGAGAGTGGAAGGTTATTACTATGAAAGTCTAAATTTCCTAGGGACACAGCATCGGTCAAGACTCTGCAGAATGATTCTGCTGCTCTTGGTTTCAGAACAATAAACTCAAATAGGCCTAAAACATAAGGAGTTAGGGTGGGAATAGGAAGGATGGAAGTTTTACCTTATAATAACTAGAAAAGGAAAATATTAGCTGTAGAAAAAGTCTTATTTCAGCACACAGGTAAAAACCTTCCCTGAAGTTCTAAGCACTACCTCGCTATCAGCCAGATCTTCTCCATAAAGGAAAATTCACTAGCAGTTTGAGTGCTGCAGGTGTATGAAAAACATCACCAATTTTATATTGGGCGATTATTTCAAAATTGTTCCACAAAGACACTGTAATTAAGCTCATCAGTGCTCTAAATGCCTGGGATGAGTAGGCGTACTGATGCCAGATAAAATCTAAGAAGAAGATGGAGATGTTGCATTTCTGTACTTGCAAAACCCAGCCCTGACCCACCAGGTTGTGGCAGGAGAAGCTTCCGTGGCTGGTCACTACGTACAATTTTTTTTACTCTCTCTTATAAGGTGTAGAGCAATAGGTGATGATGTATTAGGTTTCATTAGAGGCATTTGTGAAGAAAAATCACATTGGGCCTGAATCTAACGATGAAAAATAGCATAATGTCTCTATGGGTTACAAGAAAACGTGGAAGAAAGTACAATATATGGAAGGAGCAATAATGTGTTAGCTTTTTCTGGGAGGTCTACAAAGACATGTAAAATACAGTCATGCAAACAAGGACAGTGTCATTAATTTGCTTAATAGACACCACAAAGCAACACAAGATAAGCAAACAAGAGAGCTTGATGTGGTGCGAGGAGGGAGATTTTACAGCCTGTGCGGTAAGAATGAGTCTCTCAAATTGTGGTGGGGTTTTCTGTGAAAAGCTATGCTTGGAGGAGGTTCTCAGAAGTGACTAAATCGAAGCATTAGGAAATAAGTCCATTAAGAAAAAAATCTTGGTTTGTGATTATAGAACAGGGTTAGTAATCCATTGCAATGAGCTACAGGGGGTGGGGAAGCAATCTACGTGCCCAGGAATCAGCCTTCAGAAGAGCGTGCGGGCTGCAAGGAGGGGTGGGTTTCTGCCGGAGGAGCTGGAGCCGTGGTCTGACCGAGGCGTGAGGGGCTGGCGATTTTGCCAGACCGCGCAAGGGGAAACCTGTGGTGGGGGCATCTGGCAGAAGGGCTACTTACCTCTTGGTCCCATTTAAGATTTTGAGGACTTCAGTGAGACAGGTACGATGCCGACCACAGGCTGGCCAAGCACACATGTATGTGCTTTACCCGCCATGGAGATGTTTGGGCCTGCCAGTGACACGAGAGCTTGCAACCCTCTGGACTCCCAGCCCTCAGCAGATGCCGTCACCTCTACTTGCTGCGTGCTGCATTGCCTCTCTTTCTACATCCCCTAAAAAAAAAAGAAAAGAACCAAATAAGCCTGCAGCTGCAAGGGTTTCTCAATTTTATCCTGCCAGTAATGCACAATGAACATCTTCATCGGCCATAAATCATGCTCAAACTAATATAAATATTTGTTAATCTAGGGCCCATTTAAAGCTGTGTTACAGCTTTACCTGTAATTCTCATTAGGCAACACTGCAGCTTGTATCTGCAATAACATCTAAACCAGTCATTTTTTTGGAACATCTGCGCTCAGCTGGAGGAGGAGGGAGGGAGACGTACAGTCTTACTGATGTAACTATGCAGCTAAAACGCATTTCTGCCTCTGAAAGTTAGAGAAACGACAGTCCTCTGCCAGCCTGTGACCTCTGGATTGCTGGGTATGGACTTTATCATGTGGAGCAGTCAGCTACAAATTAGTAGAGAAAAAAATATTCATTGTCCTGTGAACCATGTTATCCACAGACTTACGCCATTATTTCTTTCTTCAACTACTTTTCTGGTTCACTTCCAGTTCAGCTCCGCCTCGGCATAATCCCAGCCAGGCTGAATATGAATTTCAGCTGAACCAAAACCTCTGCTGGTTGAATGCCTCTTTCGTGTTGTGATACGTGTATTATCTAGGAATCAGTATGCAATTAAGATTGATGAGTATGAAGATTTTCTGACTTTTTGTGGCTCTCATAGTTGTATCTGTTCCAGCCTCTAAGTCTTCACAGCTAGTGGAGCAAGAATGAGGGATGATCAGAATATGTATTCTATGTAAGCAAGATATGACATCAGAAAGACACTAAACAACCCCTGCAAGCACCATTTACAAATATGGGAGACATACATTACCAATATCAGAGGCCTATATAGAGACAAAACAAGAGCAGACACTATCAACTTTGAGTGTTTTGAAGCCAAAATGCTCCAATATGGACTGAAGCTCTGTGACCCGAATCTCCCTCTACTGAGATCAGAATTCATTTTGAAATTCCAAGATGAGATGAACCCCAATTTCAACCCACAGAAAATAAATATAGTTTTTCAACCACCATCCTGTCATGTCAACAAAACTGGGAACAAATTACCAGTTACTAAAGCACGTAATGACGTGTCTTTTTAACAGAAGAGGCCAACGTGTGTTTGCCCAAGGATCATTATACAACTTTGCAGCACTAGACTATATACGATTTGAACGCTATATTACTAAATGAAATAGTTTTGAAATGCTCACTTTTCATATGCATGTTTTGCTGCAAGATAAAAGGAGCTGTAATGTTGATTTCCTCTCAGCTGTCTCTCAGTTTCCCATATATATACATATACACATATGTACATATATACATAGGCATGTTCATAGGAACATGTTCATATGTTCATAGGAATATTTGTTCATAGTGGAGCATAAATTCTTGGTACATTAATGAAATGCCCAAGCTGTTACAACCTATAGATACATAAATTTAACCACCAAGTCTAAAGCAGAGAATCTCTTCCCTATAACATTACTTGGCCTTTAACACTAATTGCGAAGTTAGTGAATAAATTCTCACAAATACAGTGGTTAAAAGGTAGCTATTATTACTACTGTTATTAATATGCTTTTTCTTGTACAGTGACACAAAGCAGAAAGAATTTGGTTTAATTGACCTGTATTACAGGTGTTACAGCACAGAGAGATCTGATCCAAAATTCTCTTTTTGCCCCCTCTCCTCCATCCTTTGGACCTTTAAACCTTTCTGCATATAGTAATATTTAGCCAACACTATGATTTTGTACTGTCATCTGACTTCTGGGTCACCTATACTATTTACACAGTAAGCATCTCGGTGGACTGAGAAACAAATAGCCAACAGCGTCACAATATTTTTGGTGTAAATCGTTACGTGGCGCATTGCTGTTACTTTGGGAGGACTGCAGAGTATTTTGGACTT
Source organism: Platalea leucorodia (assembly GCF_965183815.1). Classification (NCBI taxonomy): domain Eukaryota; kingdom Metazoa; phylum Chordata; class Aves; order Pelecaniformes; family Threskiornithidae; genus Platalea; species Platalea leucorodia. Next base: position 48,909,570 of record NC_138826.1, on the reverse strand, counting down.
AGGTAAATTACAACCATGAACTTTTTGTATGCCAACTAAAACAGCACAAAAATATATTCCCTCCGTGCCTAGCAGTTGCAAGGCTTTCACAAGAGAAAACACAGTGATCTAACTATAAATAGCAACTTAACTAAAATTAGATAGAACTGGCAGGCTCTCGTCTATGAAGGGGAGCACTGTTAATATGCTCATCAGGTACTGGAAGGGCTCCAAATCTGACAAGGCATGCTACGGCGCAAACTTTCTGTGCCTGGAAAAATGAGCAGAAATGGCTGAATGAATAGGGCTGGGGATGTTTTCATAACTGGATAATAATATCAGAGACTGCCTGACGATGCTGATTAAATTTAAAGTGGGTACTGCAAGTAGGGATATTTCTCCATATTCCTTATTGCTTTGCTTTGTTTGTGCTAACAGAAAATGCCATTAAATCTAATGAATAAAGAAATGTGGAAAATCATTTAGGGGAAAATACAGAGATACTCAGTAAAGTTAAACCAAGCTGGGTAACAGTATAAATTTAAAGCATGTAACTGCTGTTGGATGTTTTCATTCAGAAATGGTTAAGGCTTCTCTACACTCCTACATGGTGAAGTTACTGAACAGTGAATAAAAATATGAACTGATGATACGCCAGGTACTCGGTACTAATCTGCTGCCTCTTCCCCTGCTATGGAAACGCCAAAAATGCTATTTGGCTTTCTCCCCTTCAAAATAGACCCTACAGCATAGAAAGTGCCATTATGGTCACAAAATGGTAGAGAAACTTCAACTGCACAGATGATATACGCTGACCTTCTTTCTACACATAGCACCATTGAAATACAATCACTTCTGCACCTGCTATCAATCAGCCTACACTTCCATATATAGCTTGTTTTTCCCTAAAAAAATTAAGTTACCTCATAGAAAGACACCTTGAGGGCACGCTGTATTTCCACAAGGGAAGTCAGAGCAAAGGAGCTGATGAATTATGAATTTACACCAAGCTTATTATACAGTGTCTCTCCCATGTTGATAAACCATTAGTTCACTTCAGTTTAATTCACTTTGAGCGTGAATTAAGTTAAGGTAATTATGGCCAGCTGACTCCTAAATGAGCGTCCATAGAGAAATTATATATGCTCGAGTTATATTCACTTTAAATTCACATCTTTTTTTGTTAATTCACTTTGACGTGAATTGGTGTTGCCAATTGAGCATTGGTGGGTAAGGGAAGAGCAAATGACGTCATCTACCTGGACTTGTGCAAAGCATTTGACAGTGTCCTGCACGACATCCTTGTCTCTAAATTGGAGAGGCATGGATTTGCCAGATGGACCACTCAGTGGATAAGGAATTGGCTGGATGGTCACACCCAAAGATTTGCAGTCAATGGCTTGATGTCCAAGTGGAGACCAGTGACGAGTGGCGTTCCTCAGGGGTCGCTATTGGAACCGGCGCTGTTTAACACCTTTGTCGGCGACATGGAGAGTGGGATTGAGTGCACCCTCAGCAATTTTGCTGACAACACCAAGCTGTGCGGTGCAGTCGATGCACTGGAAGGAAGGGATGCCATCCAGAGGGACCTTGACAGGCTGGAGAGGTGGGCCCATGCAAACCTCATGAAGTTTGACAAGGCCAAGTGCAAGGTCGTGCCCATGGGTCGGGGCAACCCCAAGCACAAATACAGGCTGGGCGGAGAATGGATTGAGAGCAGCCCTGAGGAGAAGGACTTGGGGGTGTTGGTTGATGAGAAGCTCAACAGGACCCAGCAATGTGCGCTTGCAGCCCAGAAAGCCAACTGTATCCTGGGCTGCATCAAAAGATGCGTGGCCAGCAGGTCGAGGGAGGTGATTCTCCCCCTCTACTCCACTCTTGTGAGACCACACCTGGAGCACTGCGTTCAGCTCTGGGGCCCCCAACATAAGAAGGACATGGACCTGTTGGAGCGAGTTCAGAGGAGGGCCATGAAAATTATCAGAGGGCTGGAGCACCTCTCCTATGAAGACAGGCTGAAAGAGTTGGGTTTTTTCAGCCTGGAGAAGAGAAGGCTCTGGGGAGATCTTATAGCAGCCTTCCAATTCCTTCCAGAAAGCTGGAGAGGGACTTTTTACAAGGGTACATAGTGATAGGACAAGGGATGATGGCTTTAAACTGAAAGAGGGTAGATTTAGATTAGATGTAAGGAAGAAATTCTTCACTATGAGGGTGGTGAGGCACTGGAGCAGGTTGCCCAGAGAAGCTGTGGCTGCCCCATCCCTGGAAGTGTTCAAGGCCAGGTTGGACGGGGCTTTGAGCAACCTGATCTAGTGGAAGGTGTCCCTGCCCATGGCAGGGAGGTTGGAACCAGATGATCTTTAAGGTCCCTTCCAACGCAAACCATTCTATGATTGTATGACAGCTTGTGTAGGACAAGCCATTGGGTATCTTGGGCTGATGCCAAAGCACCTTGAAGATAAAGAAGGAGATTTTGAACTAGTCTCAACAGACAGAAGAAAAATCTGATTCTCAGAGGCTTCTAGATGAAAAATATTACAGAATTTTTTCAATTAGATAGAAAACATAAATGGCTCAAATATAAAAGGATGTTTAAATATAACTATGATAATTTAATGATTTTTTAATGAGAAACATTAAAATTAAACAATATAGTACTTGGTCTATGCCCTTCTCAAATCAGTGCTTGTCAGCCATAAGGAAAACACAAATTTACCCCTATTATGTCCCAACTAATCTGATCATTTAAATGGGCTAAAATATTTGCTATCACAGCTGTTTTTACAGAAATCATATCTTCATATTGCTGTATCGACTTGTTTTTAATGTGCAAAATTATTTGAGTTGTATGTAATTTCATTTTCATTCTGGCTTCAGGAAATAAGTGTAAGTTATTCTAACTCCAACTCAAAAAATAATAACCCTTTGAAACTGATATTGCTCCAGTCCTCCTGCAGATTTGCCGCTGTCACGTTAAAAAGACCGTATCAGTGGTCTGAGGGCTTCACAAAGCCGTAGTAAAAAGTAGGTTTAACCTTAGCTTGCAGATAATGTTTTTGGCTTAGGAGAAAGTTTGTGTAAACCAGCACTTTGAAATTTAATCCTATGGGGGTTAAAAACAAGACTGTTGTTTCTCATGGAGGGGATTTAATATTTGGATTAACCACTTGATTAGAAAGGTTATGACCTTTGTTTATGGAATGGCTTCTGTATTTTTAGCCCAATAGGAATGAAAGCTTTGATGTACAGAGTGCTGATAGTGAAGTATGTATTTTCACTGGGGAAATGTTATGTGTCAGTTGAGGAGAAGGAATGAAGTCTAAGGAGGATCCCAGTGCCCTTGTTGAATAACCATGGGTGCATGGAGAGGAAACAACCAAAGCGACAAACTTACCAAAACCTTCCTATATGAAGATATAAAACCTGTTAGAATATTGCTGTATTTCTTTTGGAAAACCTTTTTTTGGAAGACCACATACAAGCTTCTTAAACATAGTCATAAATGCTGAAGATTCAAGGAAAAAAGTTTCAAAAGCAAAAATATCCTGGATTCTGAACTGGGATTTCGATAGAAAAGATAATTAAACAAAAACTAACAAAGCAACTAATGAAAGTTCAGGCCCCACTTCAAAATTCCAGCTTACTCTCGAACCACTTTTTTTCCCCCTTTCCAACTCCCTCACTTCTTCCACATCAAATATGCTTTAGTCACTCGTGAGATAGCTGCCACTAGGGGTCAGGTGTTTATCATGCTCTTTAGTATCATTCATAACCATTAGTGCTGTGCAGTGGGAAAGTATCACTGCAAACTGCCTAAAATTATTCTCTTTCTTATTTATTTATACGTAGATATAAATACAAATTAGAAATCAGAGCAAAGAGGAATTGTGAATTTACACTGAGCTTATGCGTTCTTTAGAAATCAGAACACTTAAAATTTAATTAGAAGTTTGTGTAAGAAATTTGTAGTTTATAGTGTGCTATGTACAAAGATGAAATTTCCCAACACACAAAGAAACGTTCATTGATTTGAGTTATTGCTGTACCAAAAATAATAGAGAAGCGATAGTTTGCACATGAGTAATGGTGATGAAAATAATTGTTAGATGTGGGATTTGTACTTTCTGAATTGTGTACAGCAGTTTTTTTACAGTAATTTGTACCAGCCCAAAGTAGATGAATATGCTTGGTGATGGATACTCCTGTCCTTTGCATTTAGACTGGGTTCTGGTAGGTGAACAGTGAGATGAAGTGGACCTAGCAACGTAGACCCCTCAGTCTGACTTAAACCAAAATTGCCAGAGGGATATTAGATTCAAAGAAATCAAGCCCTCAGAAATTACGTAAAAAGTGGCGACTCAATAATTAAAAGCAACACAGATTAGTGTTTGCCTAGTGATGGGGCGTCTTACCACTGCAAAAGCAAGTAGGCAGCTGGGCGGGCAGCACGAGCATAGGAACAAATCAGCTACTACAGAATGAGGGATGCTGGAGAAGTACCGTTCAGCACAGGGCTGAAAACAAAGGACACGGAGCTAAAGGAACTAGGGGAGAAGAGGTGGCCAGGTGATGTCCCCATCACACAAATGCATGGGAAATCAGGCTTTGTTTGTTTTCCGGCACACATACAATGTGTGTCCGTATAGAAATAGTTCTACTAAAGTAAGTCCTTAATTTTTCCAGCTTTCTTCCAAGCTCTTTATTAACTACACAATCAGTAAAACTACCTTGTATAAAAATACAAAGAATGTAAAAAGTTTATTGGGTTTGGTCTTTCCCAATGAATGCAGTGAATATTCATATAGACTAACACAAGTAGAATAATCATTCCAGGTCCAAGTATATCATCTTTTCACAGATCGTGAACACATATATATTTTTATACAGGATCATAACACAATGATTTGCTGAGCATATCAATTGCTCAGAAGTGCCTAAGGAAAAAATCAAGAACCTAATTTGTTAAAATAAGATGTTATTTAAATCAATTAACTAAACCAGCACGAGGCGGTGAGATCACTGCAATTGTATCTAGCTCTGCAGACTCCACCTATGCTATTGCGCTCCCAACACCAGGTCTCCATAGGAATACTCATTAAAAGATCTTATGGTGATGCCATCTATAGGCCAATGGCATGCGATAGCCTGCACAACAGGTATTTAATTTAGTAAGGAGCCTTACAGTCACTTGGAAACACATGCAGGCTACATCCAGCTGATTAATGGTGTTTCTTAAAGGGCCAAAACAGCTCAGCAAAAGGAAAGAAACTCCTCACTTAACCTTCTCTTTCATGAAACTATTTTCATGGCGTGCCCCTGTTCCACAGATCTAAGCAAGAGTAGGTTGTTTTGCTTTTTATAGAAGAGGTAAAAAATCATCTTTGCTAGCCTTCCCTTGTTAAATAACACAGTTGGGATCAATATTTTGTCAGAAACCATTCATTAGTAAAAAAAGGGCTCTAGGCTACCTGGATGCAGCCCTTTGGGTGTGTGCTAATCAGCCCCAAGCATCGCTGCCACTCCAGCACTTTAAACTTCTGGTTTTGCTAGCTAGCTTTTCACTGCAGACACTTTTCCCCAGGAAAATCTGGAGAGAATCCAGCTTCTCTTTAAAATGTATTCCACCTGATATGCAGAATATTTCGTGTAAACTGCATAGAGACTATCTTCAAAGCTTACTCTTTCTTTCATTACGTCTTTCAGAATGCAGTAAATTCTCTTACAACGATTTCTGTGATGGGAACAGCAATCATTATACATGTCCTGGAGCACAGCCTTTTATTCATTGTCATCACTATGTTTTAAAAATATTTCCCAGGTGTGTTTGAAATACATAATTTGAATTTGTGAGGCACTCTGTACCTCCATGCAAAATTGCAGGGCACCTTCGGTGCAATGTTTTAGAATCCTGCCAGCCTGAGGGATGGTCGCTGAAAAACTCAGACTGCCGATTCAAAATTTCTGAGAGATGCAACTTTATTATCAATTAGATAAACACAATAATTGATTAAACACCTGGCAGCCAACTTTTAAAGGGCCTTACTCTCTTCTCAAGGCAGTTTCCCTCTTCTTTTTCCTAGACTTTCTCCTAATTTGTGTTCATTTTGATCAATAGAGAATCCAGCTCCAGAACAACGAAAGACATGTTGAAATTACTGTGGGAAGTCGTAGGCCAGAAACGAAAACAAACCTTTATCTTTTTCAAGATCATAATTCCAAAAATTGCACTTTTCCTTTCAGAAATGCAGGCTACTTCAGAACCTATTTGTAAACCCATTATATGTGTTTTTTTTAAAAAAACCTTCATCACAGCACCTGACTAACCTCAGGGCTGCTCTAGAGCTTAGGGGAGCTCTGTGATACATTTTTCAGGTCATCAGTAGTTAAAAAGTAAACCTGCAATCATGCTGTTAGCCGTCGCGACACAAGGGAACATACAGAAGCCAGGAGTCCCTTTCCCTTGGCCGCTCAAGTCTCTTCTAAATTACCTGATTATATTTTAAAACTTGCTTTTCACTTGGTGAAAGGATTCCTGTAACTTCACTCGTGTTTTACACTGAGGAAAAAAGTGTTATAAGAGCATGGCTCTGCAAAAAGATAAGGTCCACAGTGCCTATTTGATTCAATACTGCATCTATAAGAAAGTCTGGCTTTTCTTTTTGAACTTTACATGGAACTACACGTTTAAGAGAAACAATACAGTGAATGTTCAGAGAGCCTTGATATTCACCAAATCTCTGCAAACGGGGAGCTTTAGAGACAGCCGTAAAATCAACAATATTCACAGCTGAATTGTGAAATTTGTTAGAGATTTTAAGCCTTTTTCATTTAAAAAAAAAAAAAAAAAAAAGAAGCCACCTGGAGATGGTCATTCCTGGAGTTACAATCCCAGAAAGGAATATAAGAGTGATTTTTACATTGCAGAAATTGAATCAAGACATCAAATTCACATGGCTCCAACTTCACGGTCTAAATATGGGGAGACTGTATCCTAAATTTCTTTGTGTTGGGGCATGTCAGTCTCCCCTCTCTTCAGGAGACAGATACGCTCAATTGTTCTTCTATGGGTTACGATTCAGGGACGCGCACCATAGGCTCCTAACATCTTTCAGGATCTGGCCCAATATGAAGAACTGCAGACAGTATCGGAGATGGATTGCTGCTTTCTCTGCTACAAAATTCTCTTCGATGATTTCAGAAGAAGGAATAAAAATCACAAAACTTTTAGTACCCGTCAAATGGTTTAGGAATAAGGAAGAAGTGTGGTGCTACAAGTTTATTTGGGGTTTTGAGGGGCTGGGGTTTGGCGGTGGGGATTTTTGGTAGTAGAAGTAGGTCTTTTTGTCCGTGTTCAAAGGACAAATGGATATTCTTATAAGCAGCAGAACAGAAAAAGGGTGCAAGTTGTTTTATGTCCAGGTTTTTTCTAGTCTCTCCACCTTGTTTTTAACATGGCTTGATGCAATGTAATCACCGGTACAAAAGTCTGCAGTTACTCAATGTCCGTTTACTTCATGCAAATATTTTTGTTATGACAGAATCATTATTTTAGAGGATGGAATAATTGTCCTGTTACTATTTTAAACCAGCTGCTGGTAATACGAAACTATTCACAGAGTACTGTAGAATACTACTTTATGGTTTGCTAAAACTGGATTTAGGGTTTACTTTAGTGGTTTTGATGGCTAAGTTGCTCAGATTCTGCTATCTGTGCCATAAAGCTTTGTCTGCTTCTCAGAACGTCCTCAGAAGAGGGACTACAACGTTTTGATCCTATCAGAGAGTAATTTAAACAGAAAATGTTTCTTTTTTAGGTTTAAATAATTTCCAAGGGAGGTATTCTTTGTTATTTGTAGAGACAAAATTTTATTTGGAATAAAAAAATATTAGTTTAAGGGAAATAACCTATTTGTGTTCTTGTAATACTGTAAGACGAATGCAAGGAGAAATATTTTTAAATGAGAGAAAACTGGTTCTATTAAATCTGAAAGTCATGGTGTGCTTTCCAGCAACTCTGAATATAATTTTGGTAGGTAGGCACTCATCTTCATTTTGTGCAGTCAGTGCTTGCAGAAAAGTCATGTAAATACATTGAATGTTAAAAAGTCATTCTAAAATGTCACCTGTTGTATCAAGCTCCCACTAATTTGTCATCAGGCCTGAAATCTCTGCAATACATACTGTGCATGGTTTTTAATATTTTTTTTAAATAGTAAATTTTCCTAGCTCCAGAAGCACCGTGGTATATCCTGAACCGTTATAGCAAGAAATGCTTATCCTCATGGACAACTGTTCCGTTTGTTTCTCAACAGTACCAGCATCTTCTCTCTATCCAAGCAGAACAGCAGTAAGGAAGAGAAAGTCACTTTTCTTTCTGTACGATGGAATTGGCAAAAAGCCACCTCATTTGTGGTGCCAGGACAAGGAAAATAGTAATAATAACCACAGTTAAACCCAGTCCATGCGAGAGAGACGCACGACAAATTCAACTGGAAAGAGGCATACCTAGAAGTTGAGTTTCTGAAAAGCAGCAGAAGGTAAAGCCGAGTGAATATCAGGTAAAGAGAAGCTATATGTCCTAATTAATAGAGCATTCATAGCTCCTGTTTTGTGCAGCTGATAGGTGCTGTGGAGAGTACGGCAATGACAGCAGTGTGTTACAATACAGTTTCTTTCGGTGTGCTATAGATGTAATTTCCATTTGTCCTGTAGGGCTGAAAAAGGTGTGCTTACGGACCCATTGGGGCTTCAGGGTGCACCGTCTCATGTGGGGTCTGAGGATGTGTTTTGCCTGAGGTTAAAACAAAAGGTTTTATTTGGTTTGGTTTGGTTTGGTTTGGTTTGGTTTGGTTTGGTTTGGTTTGGTTTGGTTTTAATTATTCCATACATACAGTCTTTGTAAAAGCTGCAGTAGCTAAATTCACTTTGACTAATATTTAGAGGAATGGCTTGAACAACTCCTGAGTACGACCTGTCAGCGTTCTCAGTGAGCGCTGCTTTCTGCAGGGCTGAATTCTTAAAAATGATTTGATGATGATGATGACTACACACTGACGATACACTTCTGAGTGTGAGCAGTGCAAGGTTTCTGTGCATGCTGGCAAATACGAAGACTAACTTTGTTAACACCAGATGATTGCACTTTGTAAACCTAAGCCACTGCAGATAGTTATTATTCTTTTTTTTTTCCTGAAAAGCAATGCTTTTTTAATCCATTTAATGCCAGAAAGGTTCTCTGCTTCTGCCTTCATCTCTCTGTAAGTTCTGGCAGTTTTTTGGAGGCATGTCGATAAAAGCTGAATATATACAAGAAATACATGCATCCATGTATGTTACCCCTGAGACAGGGATTATAACTTTGTTGTGCAGTCTGCCTGAGAACTGACCTCCCATCAGCTGTCTCATAGGCTGTAGTTTTGCCGTGTTGACCACTGATACTTTTAGGTAATGATATGGGAGGAAGACAAGAATGTAATTTTGCTCTTTGTTGGGATTTTTTAAAATAACTTTCTGGTTTTGTCTCTCTTCTACACCGGTGAATCTGGCAAGGCAAAAATGATCACAACATTTTTATCTCACAGAACCCCCCAAAAAGAGAGAAAACCTGCTCACAGGGTATGGGATGGGCAGGTACTAATAGAGACAAAAGGACAAAAGTGTCGACAGCCGTCCTGCCTGCAGGCTCCACTCAAAGTTCTTCACTGTCAACAAAGTACAATTTGAAGGTCTCCGTTTCTTTCCTCCACAATGTCTCTGCATATGGTACGTCTCAGCAGTCCATTATTTTCCTTTTTTTTTTATACCAGCTTCCCACTCCTGTGCCTCAATCTGAATACCACCCACAAAAATCGATGAAGCACGCTAAGTCCACAGCAGCGTTAACAAAATATACGTGCCACGTCAAGCTTTCATCATGACCTTTATTGTGACCCTTGTGTTCCCCTGCTCTTCTTGGGTGTTATCTCCTGCTGTAGCATAAGCTGCTCTTTGCTGTAAAGCACTCTGCTCTCCCGTGATGAATAAAAAATAACAACGGTGGGTTACAGTATGCACGGCATGAAGGAGGCGGCTGCCAAGAACGAAGGCTTGATCCTCGCGTTCCACAAAAAGAACAGCTCGGTGTATTTAGCACATTGCTCCAAGTGATTAATCCAGCGAATAAAGGTGTTTGGTTGGTTTGGTTTTTTATTTCCCTAAGGCCCATGAATATTTTTTAAAAGTAAGTTTCAATTCTGCTGGAGCAACAAAGCCTTAGAACTGAATTACCTAATTTTTACTAGCCCTATGGTGACTTGTGATCAGGAATGGAAAACCAATGTAAAATAGTAGACCACTGTATCAAACATATTTGTTCAATTATCTTTTTGGTATCCAGGAGCTTATCAGAAACCTCGTATCAGGTACAGGCTGCTCTGGGTACAGCCTGTTGTTTCTTGCTGGAACAGCATCCAGTTCATCTGTCCAAATTCAGAAAGCTGCAAACGGATGTATATTGCAAGAGCATTTAGTATAGATTTTCATACGTTTGTATTATCAAACTTCTCTTTAATGTAGGGTTTGTCCCTTCACTATGGAGTAACTCTACCTGGAGGCTATTTAATGAACAGCCTTGCTGGACTTAGGCCCATTGGACACAATCTAACATTGTTTACAGAAGAGAAAAGCAGGGCTACCAGATTAGCAACCAAGTCTAAAACTGATTTCAAAGTACATTCTCCAGTAGTAAAATACACATCTTTGAAATTTATGGACATGAGTGGATATCTGAGGAAAACATGAAATCAACCATAATTTATCCAAAGACAGCCCGACTTTCATGAACGATGGGGACAAATAAAATGGGAATGCCTTCCAGAAGAAAACACTGTAGCTAGGTCTCGAAGGTAACTAAAATCTGTCTAGATTAATTTAACATCTGTAGGTGTATTTCTAAATCAAAACATCATTAGTGTAATATATATACCAGCTGTAAAGTTTCTGTTTCTGGAGTGAAAAAAACAATGTAAAAGAGCTAGAAACAGAAACAATAATGAAAAAAAGTTAGTTGTTCCAACTGGGCTCTTCTAGGAATTACAAAGTTTAAAAAAAAGATCAGCATTGTATTAATAATTTATTTTTAATCAGAGATTAATGAGGTTTGGATTAAGTACATTTTGATTCCAGTATTCCACTCTGATTTTTTTTAAATGTATAGTTCACCTTTTTTTAATAATACATATTTTCCTGTATATAGTTTATGGGATTGATGGTGGGATAATGACTGAAGTGAGTCTTTGTCTTTTCTCTAAGAGCAAATGAAAGCTGTTAAACTGGCTTAGGATCTTTAGCTATGTATAGGCAAAGAGCACTCTACAAAATTAAGCGAAATGATAAGATTTTGCTCCAGTGAACTGAATACTTAGGTAAACAGGAGCAAGAATTCTAGTATAATTATGTTGATAGCAGTCAATGAAGAGCTGACTAATTAAAAAAAAAAGTTTGCAAAAGCAATAGGGCTTTAAGGACTGACAGAAAGATGACAGGAAAGGACAGTGGGTGCGTGTTAAGAGGGACATTGCCCCAGTCAAGGGGTTTGAAGATAGGGGGGAAGAAAAGAGGAATAAAACTAATATTGGTGCTGTGGGAAACCAAACGACCCGATAGTGATTTCAACCACTCCTCGATCTATTTTAAATATCCAAAGCGAGAGGCCTTTACCACCTTCTTCCAAGGTGTGGTTTAACAAACAACTGAACTGATGCAACACCTTACAGCTGCAAGGGGGGAAGATCTCGCTTCCTCCTGCCCTCTTCTGAGGTCCCCTCCTCGCCCTTGTGCCTGCTCTGGTGTTCGGTGGCTCCTGGCTGACTCAACTCGCCTCACTAATCTACAGAAAATTATCCAGTCTTTTTGGCAGGTTAGTGACTCAAATTTTGACTCACTAAGGGGTTTGAAAAATACCAAAGCCCAAAGAAGGTAAATGTGCCTGAAGGAAGGCGTAGGAGGAGGGAATGGGATTTTCTGTTTTCAGCAATGCTCAGCGGCTACATCGACCTTATCCCAAAAGACTACTCGGCTGCCAAAACACCATCAAATACAGTTCTGTAGCCTGCGACACCTCGGTTTGAGGATTTATTCCTGACTCAGTTTCCGGTCCTAAAATTAACCTATGGCATTACCCTTAATAAGAAAAAAGATGCATTTTCACTTTGTGTTGTAATTAGAGCTTTACCGGGTCGAAAAAAAGGCATGAGTTTGTTTTTACTTACACCAAGGCCCTTGTCTTAGAGCACAGTAATACGTAATAGTTAATCTAACTGTAAAATCTGAAGTGGAGAGACAGCACTTGTAATTCTACCACCAAGTAATTAGGTGATGTCAGCACACTCACACCCTTGGTTAATCTAGCCTCATTTACCCTATAATAACATAACAGTGCCTTGCCTTCACCTCGTTTTTTCAGTGGCAGAGGTAGCTTGCTCTGTGTATGTTGCATTAAAGGCTTTTTGTGTCTGTATTTGTGTGTGATGACAAACCTGCTGACATGTGGGAGAGCGACAGGGCACATTATCTTTTACATAGCTTCAACAGGTAAACTCCCAGAAGGTAAACATTTCAAGATGAGACATATAAGGCAGGTATACAGACAAGAGTTTTTTCTTTCCAGGTTAAATAGAAATAAATTGGAGGTATACTGAGCTATTGGATACATTTGAAAATCCCAGTCTGGACATTAAACAAACATTTGTAATGCTGAACCCCAGGATAAACAGCAAATATTTTGTGTTCTTTAGCAAATATTTGCGGAGCTACAATGAATTAGGTAATCAAAGAAACTGGAATCAGGTAGACTGACTCAAAATGGATGCAAAACCCTATGATACAGCTCTAATTAAACACGCTTGTACGATGCTTCTTGTACTTAGCTTCTTCTGGAACAGCATGGGTGAACCACCTGGTGCGTTTGCCTGTCCTGTCGTCGGCGTTCCCCAGTGGCTTGGGAACCTTTGGGGTCTCCAGCTACGGCTCTCGAAACAGGGAACCCAGACAAGAAGTGTATGCGACCCCTGAGAGGTAGGCAGCTGGCAGGAGACCAGCTTGTGAGTATCTGCTGCTTTATCTTCAAACATTATGAATTTTATCTGCCAGTTTCTAGAGCCAAATGGATCTCAAGACATGAACAGGAGGTAAAAAGGGAGAAAGGAAGAGAATTATATTAATGCATGCAAAAGTTAACATCAATTTTTTAAAAAATGGGGGAAGCCCTTTAAAATAACTCAGTTAAAAACTAAACATCTGGTGATACTACAGAAAAGCAGACTTCAAAGGCCTGCTGCTTATAGAAGTCCTTGCTGTTGCCTTTTTTAAACCATATATCCAGATTTTTATTCTGGCTCTCACTGCATTTGGAATGAGTGAAATGATCTGAGAAAAGAGGGTTTCTTTGTGTGTTTTTTTTTAACTGGCAAGACATTAGCTCAGGGATTATTATGAGAAAAAAATGTTTGGAAAATACACTGAATATTGCAAATATTATAGGAAAGCTTTGGAAAACGTGCTGGATTTGCATCCAGATCTGAACGCAAAAATTTTTATTTCTTGCAGGTTCAGTATCAAATTATTTCCATGAGGTTTCCAGAAGTGAATGGAGCATTTCAGGCATGGTTTCACTAAAGAGAGACAGGTCGGCTGCACAAGAATTTGTCATGTGCAATTTTGTTTACTTCTGCCTGTTTGCTAAACTCCAGCTTCAGTGAGTCACAGTATTTTTACACCATGCTATCCATTCCATAGGCTTTAACACACTTCTCCACTTAATTATTAACAAAGTCCAAAGGTATCCACCCCTCTCCCACACAGATCTTCCAGCTAAACACAGCTCCGAAACGTCGTCTTACTTAAAATTGACCTTTACGGTTTGGATAAATACAGTGTTAGCAGCTGATGCTTTCGAGTTGCTGGAATGACATCCTTCCCAGTTCTCCAAGCTCAGGCGGCTTTCAGTGTTATGGCTCCTGCCGCTGCTTACGTTCCTTACGTCCAAACAACCGGGGCTTGCCCACGCTCCAGTCCTACGGACATCTTTGGGCTTTGCTCCTCAGGATCCTGCTGAAAATCACCTGCTTTCCCAGGATTCCCTATAGCCGCCTTCTAACTAAAATAAGCCCTTTACTCTCTTTCCTTATCCCTCAGATCACCTGCTACAGTCATCTTCTCTGTTTCTTTGGTCAGGCTTGACTGTGGTTTGATGCCAGGCTGGTTTCAGAGGTAATGCAGACGGAAAGAATTCAGCCAGCGCTCCTTCATCACAGCACGCCACCTCTCCGGGACGTCAGGGGCGTGCCGTGAACTAGATCAGGAAATCATTTTTATTTCCTGCTGCTCTTTTTTATTATTTTTCAGTAGAACAGGTTGCCTGACCTGGTTCACAGCACGGCACTGCAAAGAGCTGGGGTTGGGATAATTGAGGAGTGGTGCTGTATTGCATGAGGACAAAAAAGGTGGAACTGGGTGTTGGGATGCTCCCAAGGCCACAGGATCAGAAAACTGTGGCCTTCCTGCTACTGGCCTGAGATCAGCCTTCCCTCAATTTCTAGCAAGTAACAAGCTTGTTTGATATGTCTTATAGCACAGTAAATCTGCATGTGTTTTCAAATCCCATCTGACCTCCCTCTTCTGGTTACATCCTGTGTTATTTAATGTCTTGTTTGCAAATTATTTTAGCAAACACTTTAAACAATTTTAGAAGTACAGTCTTGCTTTAAAAAAATCTATCTAGGACTTAGTTACGAGCAGTTCCTATTCACACGGCAAAGCTGACCAGTGCAAAGAATAGTGAGAAATACTTGAACGAGAACCTGGACAGTCAAAGTGTGAAGGAAAAACTGGTACCTGCAAAGCATCAGCCCAACTATACGTGCGTTGCTTTTGTTTAAAAATCCGACTTGTAGACATGCAATGATTGAGCAAAGAGCCCAGAAATTAAATATGTGATTGTTCTTCACACAAGGCAGTTGTAGCATACGCTCAGTCTGTCAGTTGTGAATGCTGGAAAAGACTGGGTGTAGCACAGCAAGTGTTAGTCATGGCCTGGAAACGGCAGGAAAACAATTTAAGCTGAATAGTTACTCAGCTAATTGCTTTGAGTAAGTCTCGGATTTACACACCCTAGAACCCAAACTCAAAATTTTTACTTGATAGTATGAGACAAATACTTGCCCTTTCTCCGGGGGGTGTGTGTGTGTGTGTGTGAAAAATCTTAGGGCTTTCTAAAACTGCATTTGCAGTAGTACAAGCAAAGAGGAAACAAAACTGCTTGCATTAAGGATCTTGGAGAACTGCAAAACTGTGATTAGGTGAGCTCTGGAAAACGCACTGGGGTGGACAGAAAGTACCAGTGCTGCATGGTGCGTATCCCACCTGCTCACCACGTGCTACCACTCTGAAAGGAGCGTGCAACCTGTACTTTCCCTTTTATTGCCTCAGTAAAAAAAAAACAGAACAACTTAGCTTTAAACTCACCTTCAAAAGCCACCGGACTTTGCACCAAAACAAATATACGTGCACGTGATTCACACTGACTCTCTCCTTGGGTGCTCTGGCAATAGCACAACTTTTAAAATCGCTGCATCTGCTTGCTAAATAAACGTGCTTACACCTTTGGTGCATGAAGAACTTGGTCTGAAGTGTGCATGCTTAGTATGGAGCCAAACATAAGTTCCAACTCAGTTTTAATTTCTGCACTTGGACTGAATTATTTACAAAGAGATGAGATCACGGCAAGCTGACATTTACATGGTAGTTCCTTCTTGAAATCTGCATAAAACATCAGCAAAGGCGCAGAAACTACTGAAGCTTAGATTAAGGCTGCAACTACAGCCAGACAAGAATAAATAAGTATTGATCGAAGTATGCTGGGAGAATTTACCAGTTACAGCGTGAGCTGATCTCGGCATGCAAGGGAGTACATACATGCTGCAGAAGTATATAGGAGGACATGTTTTAAAGAAAACCAAGCAGAAGTTGCTAATAATTGTATTAAGAAACATGTTTCACCATACATTCTTTCTTGCTTTTTTCTTCTAGGATGTCCTGCTAATATACAAGCTCTTCAGGGAAAGGGGCAGATTTTCTGCATGATTATTAAAGGACAGTAGGGAGAGCACAGGGTATTACAGGAAAGAAGGCTTGGGAATTGGAAGCAGATGTCAGAGAGAGGTACGGAGTGGACATAAAGAGACTTGACAGGGACAGTAAAAGATAGCTTTAGCAGGAGAGGGGGAAGAATGGAGGCCAGAGGAGATGTTGCAATAGTCAACTACTGAATAAGATATGAATGACAGTTACGGTGGTGATGACAGGAAGAGATTTTAAAGATGTCACCCAAGAAGAGAATCTCAGTGGGACAGATAAAATGCCGAATGTGAAACTGAGACTGGGGGGAAAAGGGGCAACCAAGGTTTCATTGAGCCAACAGAGCAAAAGTAGTGAGAAGCCTGGATAAGAAAAGAAACTCTTTCTTTGAAATAGGAAACATTCAGAGAGTATTCAGTAGAAATAGTATTTCAGTAGAAATAGTATTTCAATAAAAATAGAGGGATCAATACATTAAAATTAAGCAATTAAATTAAGAATGAATGAAATTAAGAGTACATCTATTTCCAAGGATAATAGGAAAAAAACTTACATATGGGAGGAAACTCTTACCCCTTCAGTGACACATCATGGCAAGTACCATGTGCATTGAAGGAAGGAGCAAAAGAACCCAGTAACAGAATAACAAAACTTATCCCTGCTTCAAGATACCAAGCAGTGATTTGTTTTCTAAAATTGTGTAATTTTATTATACTACGTCTAACTGATTTTTTAGCAGTTCTCAGAGACAATAAAAACATAAATAAATCTGCTAAATCCTGCTGAATCTGGTAATACAGTGTCCACTACAGAAAGAAATGTATAGAAAAGGAATCTTACACTGGAGAAAGAAACTATTCAGATGAGAAGGTAGGGGGCATTTGGAGAAGAACGGCACAGTGGAGTAATTGCTTACTCCCAGAAACTGTTTTCAAGTCGCTCGTTTCCCCTATGGTTCCTTCACATCCTGCGTAAGGCTCGAGTGTGGGCTTCCCCTCAGAAAAAGCTTGGGGGGGGTACTGTTTTCCCCCTCTCTCTCAGTTCACCCTTAATGTGTGCATCCTGCGTTACTGTAAGAAAGGTGCTTGCCCACTGCTAATAGTTTTTCTATAAAGACGATTTTTTTTAATTAAAAAAATGGAGAAGTGAAACAGATTGACATTAATAATGGGGGGGAGAGAACTGTCACATTAAAAAAATGTTACTTCGACAATTCTCAACATTGGTACCAATAATACAGCTATCCATACCGACGATGACAGCACCAGCATAAAAAGGATATCAGTTATTAGAGAAATTCTAAACATTTTGGGTTAAGAAGGGTTAATTGAAAAGTTTAAGGCACCATCATCTTACATGCAACTGTTCTTAGTCTTTTCGACACAGGAAGAGACGTACGGAGATCTGGATATGTTTGATCTTGACGCTCTGACAAATAATGAATTATTTCACTAGTAAGTAAAGAGGAATGAGCAAAGACACTTTCAAATACAGATAGAAATGATCTGAATGACTGACTCCATACCTTACATTGATGGGATGGCATGGTAAACATCTGTAACGAAAATTAAATATAAGTAACAACTTTAATCACTTATTGTGTTGGGAAATAAAATCTCAGCTTAGATTTAAAAGAAAAAAAATATCCAATGTCTAAATAGTTTTGTGGAACATTAGACTTGTAAATCTGTAACTTGCATCCTGGCTCCATCCAAAACCTGTCATATTAAAATGAGGCAGATGAGCCTCATGATTTATCTTAAAACGTTTTCATTTATCGCCTTTAGTCTTAGAGCTTTGTTCTAATCCAGCAGAGACACGTGCATCTAAAAACAACCAAGCCTCAAAACCAACAAAGCAAAGTAGCACAGACGTTTCCGTAACAAGACTGCTATGCTGGGACAGAGCTTCATAATGCAAGGTCAGAACGGATACATCTCACAGGTCTCCTCTGTTTCACCAGTTTGCTTGGTGGTTGTTTTTTTTTTTTAAGGGGGTTGATTTGGTGTGAGAGAACTGCTCTTTTAACAATCATCATTTGCATACTGTGTATGCACGTAACCCGCGTATTAACTTACATAAATCAATCAGATGTAATCATCTCCTGTTCATTATCACATGGGACTTTTGGCTTCGACTTATTTTGACCAGGCACAAATGGGCATGCACAAAATTATACACAAGCAGTCTTAAATTACACTCGAATAGTTTTCTATACTTCTGTTAGTGATAAAACTTGTTGTCTTGTGACGGTCCAGCCACTTCTATTCTTTTAAGAAGAGTAATTCAATAATATTAAAATAATTTTCATATTTAGTACATGTTAGTTCAGTAAAACTTTAGTAGTCACACAAAGAGAAACAGAATCATACATATGCTATTTCAGCTTATAAAATGCTGGCTACGATGCTTGGTCTCTGCAGTTCCCGTTCAAATAGATGCCTAAACGGGAACGCTCTATTTTACTTATTATATCGACTTTGTCGGGAAAGTCTTTCATGATGACCCAGCAAAATGAGGCACACTGTCTGTTAAAATCTCTATCATCAGATCAGCAAGAGAAACCACAGCAAATATTTGAGCACGGGGTCAGCCCACTTCCTGTGTTTTACCAGTAGTCGGAGGAGGTGGCAGGAAGGCGCTGCCAATTTTTGCTAGTATAGTCCGTTTCCCAAAACTTCTGAATGAGCCTGTGCCGACTTGGATCTGCTCATCTGCTTCCACAGCATTGTTACGAGAGACTCCGTACCTGGCCTTTAAATAAATGGAAAGGCCTTTTTGTTTGGCAAATGAAAGCATTTTGTGACAGAAATGCTGCACATGACCGTGGAGACCTCTGACAAAGCCAGCTGGCTACTGGAAAGATGGAAAATCAACGACTGCACAAGTCTGGCTGCTTGTTTCACAACTGCCGAGCTGTTAGGCAATAGTAATATGGTTATTGCATATTAATAGAATATAACACTAATTAAAGCTTATTCCAGCTAAAAGCCTGGTAAATAATCTAATTTCTGATTTCTAAAAGCTTGCACATTTAAATAGCTAATGGATGTTTATGATATTTACTATGTTATTAAGATTTGAACTGCGATACACATTTACACAATCCAGTCAGTAATCTACACTTAAAAAGCACTTTCGGTACAAAATGAATCATTACAGTCTCTTGGGTAAATATTTTACATGTGGGATGCATTCTCCTCCTTCACTACAGATGCTTTCTCCAACAACAGCCATTTTTATGGACAAAATGTATGCAACTTCTTTAGAAGCAAACACTTCCAAAACAGGGATTAAGAGCGCTCTTGTCCATGTCTGGGATAACACAGTCCTCTTCGCTGACCATGCTGTAGATGGGGTTGCTACGAGTTCGGTTAACAGCGAGTGTGGGATGGGGAGCCCACAGCTCATAAACAGGAAACAGACCACAGCTCATTTTAAATTCCAATAAATGTTTTGTGTTTTTACTGCCTTTGGGACAGCATTAGTGTGTGAGCCAGGACAAGATGTATGAAACATCTATTTGCCCCTCAGAAAAGCCTACTGAACTTGACAGCTAGGATAAAGCCTAGACAGCCTAGCATGCCTCTCACTGGCAACAGCGATGCCCTGATATGGTGAATCCCTCAAAAGGTGTTTATTCCCAAGGCAAAAGCCCGCAACCATACCAAGATCTTACTTTTGAGAATGGTGCTGCAGCGCTTGTACAATGTCACCTCCGGGACCAGCAACACAAGTACACATGCAAACAGACCTCCTAAGTCCAGTCTGAAAGTTCAGTATGGAAACTCAAACACAAGTGTCCTCACTCTCCACACCTTCCTTGCCAAAACAAGAGGGGAAACAGTTTTAAAAGCCGATCACATACCCAAAGAAAACCAATATATGTTTGTAACTGCACAGAAGCTTATTCTGTTTGTGTATATTTTGGGGGCGGGGGGGGGGAGAAAAAAGAGAAAAGAGGAAAAAAGAAAGAAAGAAAGAAAACCAAATGGAAAGAAAAACTCAGCTGCACAGGTAATTTTTTATGGAAATAGTCCCTGATCCTTGTTATCAGCTGAGCTCTGTTACACACAGACTGTGGGGAAATAAGTAGGTGTTAAAATTGGGAATTAACTTACTAAATCAACTGATTCTTGTGGCGTTGGGTGTTGGCCTGGCTTGGGACAGACCTTGGAGCAGCACTAATGGTTGAGAAGTCGGGCTGTGACCAGAACCGGCTTGAAATAGCCTGAAAAAGCCTTGAATAAATGTGAGGGCTTTCGTTAGCTTCTATTTTATGCCTTTTATTGGCTGGTATTGAGGCCTGCTTTCTGGTGGTTTTTCAGCCTCTACTGTTACTGTTGTTCCTACACTGAGTGGTCCCGTGCCCAGATCCATGTGCTTAACCCAAATTTATAAGAAATTTATGGAATTAAATGCCTCCAGGACAGTGCTCTCCTTCCTTCCCTTCTGGGCCTGTGTTTCTGTTTTCTGAACTGCCCCAAACTATGTTTCCAGTCGCAACATCTGAAATGAGTCATGTTTTCTTCTCCTGGCACCTATGTTATTGACTACTCAGGTCAGTATTAAAGTGCTTTTTTTTTTTCCAAATGGAGTGAGAATATGAAGGTGAAAATGCAATTATATTATTCAAAAAAGCCAGTGATATTTTTTGTCAAGTGATGACCGTGAGGATCATCAAGAAATGTCGTATAGATGAAGCAGTCAAAGAGCAGAAATCGGTGGGGGGGGGAGCTGACCCCCTCTTAAAACCGCTGTATTTATGCTTCTGGTCACCTTTCCAAGATTTAAGCGCCTCAAGAAGCCAAAGCCCTTGACGAAGCCTTGTTCAGGCGCTGGCTGGGTTTTATTCAGGATTTCGGGCTTTGCTTTGCAGCCGTGTCCCGCGGTAAGTTTCTGAACAGGACAAAGCTTCTCCTAGCCGGCCGCGCTGGAGGAGAAGCCCCTGCGCCACGGCCCGCCCGGCTCCCCCGCGCCTCCCCTCAGGGCCGGGCCGCCGCCGCTCGCCCCGCGCCGCCTCTCCCGGCCGCAGCGGGCGGGTCAGGGGAGGCGAGCGCAGACTTCGCCCCCCCGGCAGCCGGTCCGCCCCTCCGCCCGGCGGGGCTTTATTCGCCCTTGACGGCAACGTCCCGGCGCCTCGGCCTCGCCCCCTCTCCCGCCGCCGCCCCGGGCTCCCCCCGCCCCCGTCACCGGTAAGCGGCCGGGGCGCGCGGGGGGACTGGGCGGCGGGGGGGTGTGGGGGGGGAGCGCGCGTGCCCCCGCGCTGCGCCCGGCCCGCGCAGGTCCCTCCCCCCGCAGCCAATCGCGCGCGGCCGCTGCGGGAGGTGTGTGCCGCGACCTCACTTCCGGTACCTGTCAGCCTGCCGCCCAGTCTGTCAGGCGCAGGAGCGGGTGCCGCTGCCCGCCGCCGCCCCCGCCCCCGCGCCGCCCCGCCGGGCTGACAGCGCCGGGCGCCTGCTCCCCGTGGCCCAGGCTGTGGGCGAAGGGGTTGGGAGGCGTGTGCCGAGAGCCGGGCGCCCCGCGGGACCCCGACGGCGGGAGGCGGCGGTGCTGACCCGACCCGACCCGACCCTGCCCAGCCCGCTGCGCCCATGGGCGCCGAGCGGCCGCGGGCGGTCGCGCCTCTCCGCCTGCCAGCGGGCCGGCAGTAGTGCACGGTACTGCCTTAGGGGCGCACCCCCCCCCCCCCCCCCCCCCCCCTGCCCCGCGCGGTGCAGAGGCTGCCCGTACCCCGGCTGCGGCTCCGGCCGCCGAGGGGGGCACGGGGAGGGGGCGGAGGCGGTAGGAGCGCGGCTGGGTGACGCCCTCCGCCTCGCTAACACGGTGGCGGTTTTGCTAATGACCTGTCCTTTCTTCTCCTCCCCCTCTCTTTTTATTTTTTGTTTACTTTTACTTCTCTCGTCGCCGCGTTCTGAAGCCCTCTGCGAAACTCCGGCGGTGGCAAAGGCGAGGAGAAGGAGTTAGCTGGCCGGGGAGATGCTTTAGCCGTCCCTGCCGCCGCGCTCGGGCTTCGCGCCGGCTGCCCGCCGTGAGGGGACGGCGGTGGGCGGCAGCCCGGGGTCGGAGGGGCTAAAGGCCGAGCGAGAGCCGGCCCCGGCGGAGGCTGGCGTCTGTAGGTAAAGAGCGATCTTGGAAACTTTGTGGGGAGACTTCAGGGTGCTGGGGGGTGGGGAGCAGAGGAGAAGGCTATGTCCTGTCGTGTAAGGTGCTGGTTTGCAACTGTCACGTCTCTTAAATGCAGCACATTTGAATTGTCCT
This sequence comes from Platalea leucorodia, assembly GCF_965183815.1. Taxonomy (NCBI): domain Eukaryota; kingdom Metazoa; phylum Chordata; class Aves; order Pelecaniformes; family Threskiornithidae; genus Platalea; species Platalea leucorodia. Next base: position 48,887,217 of record NC_138826.1, on the reverse strand, counting down.
TAACCTGGTCTGAGAAATGAACTCGGGCACTGGGCAGAAAATGCGTGCTGGAGGTTTCCTTTATTGGCTTGGCTTGGCTTGGTCAGGCAGGTTGTGCTTTTAGCAGTTGGTTGGTCAGAGGAGAGCCCTGTATCCTTGGAGTGAGGAGTGGGTCAGTGGGAGCTCCCCCTGTATTTGCTTTTGTGGTTTGATGAGAAAAACATGTTCTTGGTTGTCCCTACGGGTCTGTCCACTTGCTTTCTAAAAAGCAAGTGAAAAAGACAGCATTCAAACAGTAATGGAACGGAGTGCTAAAAGGTATTGCCTTGTATTCATATTAAGATTAGTACAGCCTCACTGACACGAGTAGCTGTTCCTAAGCTCTCTGATGGAATGAGTACAGGATTCGTCAGACAGGATTATCTGGAATAATGATGTTTGGCACTTTGGTGGCATTGGATGTCTTAGTAGTACTGCACAAATAAAGATGTTGCATAAGTTTTGTTGGGAAGGGAAGTTTTAATCAGACTACTTGTATTATAGAACATGCACAGACTTTCTTATTGGCATCTAACACTGATTACTGGGTTGAAATTTGCGTGGTCTTTGCAGCTAGCAAAGCTGATTGATAAACTGTAAAAAGTGTTTCCTTTATGAATTCTGTATCACTGACTTAATATTGAGGCTACCTGGTCTCATGCTGAAACTGACGGCAGTTGTGGTTCATGTGATGTGGTCACAAGTCTACTCAAAGCTAAACCAGTATCGTAACCTTTGTTATTTGGCATGAGCTACCTAGCAGCCATTGGCTCTTAGTTACGTTTAGTGGCAACTTTTTGGATTTTGAGTAGCGCCATGTACTGTTTCAGGAGGATGAGAGTGTGCGCAGACCTTATCAGAGGCTTGTAGAGCTACGTAGCCAGCATGCTCCCTTTCTTTTCCCATGTTTGGAAGGAACACTTGGCATAGCCCAAAAAAAAGTTTTTATCAATCTGCTGGTGCCTTATATTGACTGTCATCCTCTACAATCAGGTGGCATAGGGAGTTTTGGCTGTCTATTACAAACCTGTACGTCCTGAAAGCCTTGTGGTTTTCTCACTTGCTTTTCAGTAGGTCTTTAGTGTCTTTATTTTCTATTTGTACCCCTCAATACTGTAGTCTTCTTAAAGGGTGTTATGCATTTTAAACCATAGAGAAAGGCTGGCATTTCAGTTGTGATTTTGTATTGGTATGCTTTTAATATTTTATGTTGAACGTTATAAAAATATTAGAGAAGATAATGTCCTATAGGAGAGTAGAATACATGGCCTAGGATATTCATCTTGTTCTAGAAAATAGACTGTAGTGCTCACTGTTGACCTGAAGTAGTCAAGGATGGCAATGTAAATTTGCTTAGTATTTTTTTTTAGAAGCAGCTCTTACTTCAAAATTGCAAATAGCACTTTTTACTTTGCTTTAGCTCACCTGCTGAGATTTGAGTTTTGAGTTCTGTTTCTCTTGCACATGGCATATGTGTTGCAAGGGGGAAAAAAGAGAACACCATACTTGTCTTGGAAAATAAATGAAGTTGAATTCATATTTATTATAAATACAAACCTATTACAGCATTTTTAAATTTCAACATTTTTAATTTAATCTGACTGCTTTTGCAAAATCTCCCTGAATCTTTAATTTGTTTGGTTTTTAGTTGAGTGGACAGGGGAGTCAATTTAATCAAACCATTAATTTTTTTTAAATTCTTTTTAACAGGCCTTATAAAGTATATAAAAGTAAGATATCTACCTTTGGTGTGTAAATGGTACTTAAAAGGCCAATTGCAAAGACATCTTGTGGGACGTGTGTGTGTGTGTGCACCTTGGAAACCATAACTACTCTTAACAGTTTGTCCACATAAAGGCTTGGACATTTGTGAGAATGCTCTTTATGAGTAAAAGTATTTTCCTTTGTAACAGATAATTAAAATAGTACAAAGCTTTCACTGTAGTGGTCTTAGTTGAGTGCTTTTGAATTTTTCTAGTATGAAGATGAAAAGATCAGAATGATACTGCGATATATCAGTCATGCACCCTAGTTAGCTAGATGTCAGTGTAGTCCTGCTGTAAAACAAGGTGTTGTATTAAAAGCCTCAGTCATTTAAAAAATAATTTTAGCCCAAGTGAAATGACAGTGTTTTTTTCTGAAAAGCATAAAGAAATATTAAAAAGCCTTATATTACATGATATCATTATAAAATTAGAATAGTAAGCTTTGGGAAATTTTCTTGACTCTTTGTTTTTATTTTTTTTTAAGAAAGAATGTCAGCAGCTTTTTATTAATGAAGAGCCACTTGTTATCACCAATGTGCACATGAAATGGAAAGGAAACAGATTCTGGAAAACAACTTCTGTTTCAACCTTGCAAGATGCTGCATGAAGTGGTGAGTACATATGTGGACTGGGAGCTATCTTTTAGCATTCTTTTTGAACAACTAGAGAAGAAAAAACATTTGAGGTAGAATTTCTGTAAAGAGTGATTAATGTATAGTCAACTGACAAGGAAAGAAATCTGAGCAAGTAGTGCAAACGAATAGTTGATAAATGGAAAGCAGTAGCAGAATCAGGAGAAGAAAGTAAGTAAAATTTCCTTATGTTCCAGTATCTATTGCTGTGTTAGACTTCTGTGTAAAAGTTGTATAAAGGTGTTATCCAGCAGAATTCTGAATTCTTAATTCTTAATATTTTAGAAGTAGAGTGCTCAGCATTTCACAGGACCAGCTCTGTAAAATTAAATACTGAGCGACTTTTTATGAAGTAGAATGCTGAATATTCACTGAATGAAAAAGTACTTATCTGGTAAGGTTAGGCTGTAAATCATCACTGCCCTCAAAACAAAACTAAAATCTCTCAATCTTAGAGTGTGATATTTGGCAGGTTTTAAAAACGTTAAATTGATATGAGCAGATTGTTGTGTGACCAGATTGCATGTGGCATTGAAATGTTGCCAAATCTGATTCCACTTCCTCATACCAGTTCTAATAGTTTCTGCTTATGAAACAATATTTATTTATAAGTGCATTGCATGTGTCTTAAGTATCTAGGAAGTATAATCTCTGTGTCCAGTGAAGGGCTTCTCATGCACAGATTAATACAAATTATAAAATACAATTCATTGGTATTCTAATCCTGATTTAGACTTAAGTTGTTACATGACTGGTTTGTGTGATTGTTGGCTGTGTTTTAAAATGGTGTAAGCATAAGCTGTGGAAACTTTTTTTTACTTTGCAGATTGAAAGAGGAGAACTACCAAACAGGCATAGTTTGTTCTGTGGTACTATATTCATCTAAATGTATTGTTTTAAGTTCAAGTTGTCTCATGCTTGTGGAAACACTAACAGTATGAGATAAATTTGCAAGCACTTGGCAAATTACCTATCCCTTTCTAGAAATGCTGGTATACTATCATGGTTTTTAAAAAATTTATAAACTAAGAGATTATTCACTTAATCTTTCCAAATAGTAAAAGAAACTTGTTCATAAGTCTGCCTGCCTTGAGGAACTCAGAGTAGTTAGCAGCTACTGAAGTTGTAAGATTCTTTGGCATTTGATTCCAGGTAGCTGAAACACATGTGAAAGCAAGTTAGTCCAATATTTTTGTATTATTTCGTATTTTCATATCTCATTAGTCCATTTTCAGTTTGTTGATAAGTATGTAAAAAGAAACCAGAGCTGCTGTTCAGTGTGCAAATTAACTTCTGATTGAGTAACTTCTTACTCATCTATGAGTGTACAAAATCCTGGAGCTGAGAGCATTTGTTGTTGTGAATAGTTTAGAGTTTGATGTATTTTGCATGGAAAAACGATACCACAATCTGTCCTGATGTTATTTAGATTTAAGAAAAAAATGGATCATTTGAAACTCTTCTACAGCTTATGATTAAGGTTTGGAGGCAGGGCTAACTGTCTTGTTGTATGTATCCATGCATCCAGCACGGTTATGTTGTCTGAGTGAGTTCTATTATCTGTATATAGGCTTGTATTGCCATTCATTTTTTGTTACACAAATAAGAGTGCTACACGCCCGTTTTGTTTTGTTTTAAGTAATTATTTACTGGAAATGATTGTTGTAACAATTCACAGAAGAAAACACTGAATTTAAACCAGAATGTGAGTGTTCAGATGGTAAGAAGAACTTTTGTCTATTTGCAAAATCTATTTGAAAGTGAAGACTTGAATTACGGTTGACATTTCCTAGCCTCCTGTTAGCGTTACTGCTTCAGAAGGAATGTTATTAAGTACATGGCATTGGAGTCATGGTACAGGCTTGTATTAAACAAGACAAAACCTTCTCGCATCTTTATAGAACATGTGTGGAAAGTATTCCCTAGAGTAGTAAGGATGAAAAATATAATACGGAACCATTTGAATTTGAGGGGGAGGAAGAGGGAGAAGGTGGGTGTTGTATCAAGAGACTGCTTTGGAGACTCCGGGGCTGTTTAGCAGGCAGCGCTTGATGGCATTCTGTACAATAGGGCTGATGAATGCTTCATTACAATGGTCGATGAATTCACCCACTCTGATGTTAAAATAAAATAAAATTAATGGCAACCCGCAGGTCATAGTGAATATTGTTGGCTTGTCGGCAATTTTCAGGGGAAGATTACAAGAACTATGCACTACTAGCATAAAAATTATGTTTCTAATGGAGGCTAGAACTCGATTCTTGGTGAAGGTTAGGAGTTCTAAGAATAATTTGAAAAACTAGCCAATGTAGGTATGCACAGAATGTTGGACATTGAAGTTTCCTCAGCAAAGTTGAAAATGGTTAGAAGTGTGGCTTTTCGAATCTTTTTTCTGAGCCTGGAGGTAAACATTCAGTTTGGAGTAAGCATGCTGCATTGTGAGGGGGTTTTGAGTGGGTTTGCTGTCAGTGTAAGATGCTGTATGGATGCAGTTTCACTATAAGAGAGCTAGGTAAACAGGAGAATGTTCTGTCTGTGGTCATTTCTGACCGGTTGGTTCTTGGACATTTTGCTCTGTGGGCATAAGGTAGACTTATGTTGTTATGCTGTATATATGGGAAATTTAAAAATGGTGTAATGTGTATTTTCATATTCCAGATAGCTGCCCAAAGAGAAGAGCACATAAGAAATTTGAACTGCTTTTTACCTCTGAAATGAATTCTTTTATTTATTTATTTATTTACTTGTTCTTATCCACCTCAGGACAAAAGACTGCTGTGTGCAGTTAAGCAGGCCAGTCTGATTGGAAGCAAATCAGGTAGCAGCTTTAGAATATAGGTAACTAAGAGACAAGGAGCACAGGGTACTACTGTTGAAAAAAACCAGCAGCTGTACATTTTGTGTACTGTGCTTCCATAGAGATGGGACTGTACAAAAATAGGCCAATATTTTCAAACAGCTGTCAAATGTTCAACTTAAATATATGTTTTGGGCACCTGATTTTCAGCATACTGAGCTGCCATAATTCTAATCAAATTTACAAGGAGTTGCATTTTCTCAAGATTACAAATCCTGTAATTAGTCCCATGGAAACGTAATAGTGATTATCCTTTAAGAATATAGAATGGTTCGGTTTGCAGCTATCATTCATTTTATTCCTCTTCTACACGGTACGCATGTTTGCATGTGCATGTGTATATACACATATGAACACTTAAGTATGAAAAAAAAAAATAGAATAGGATGTCGCCTCTCTGTGTTGTTCCTGATAGCCCTGCAAATATGAGGCTTACAGCGAGAGGTGTGGTTACACAGCATGGCCTGATCTGATCTAGCAACTGGTACAGATCAGTCAGGCTCCCTCTTCATGCTGCTTTCCTTTGTGTTTCTATCCTTCCTTTTTGCTGCCCCTTAGTGAGTCTGTTCAGCTATCTCTAGCTGTGTTTTTCCTGCGTTACATTTCTACTGGCTTAATGGTGAGCTGAATTCTTTCACTGAGGCTGTGTGAATAAAATAGGGAATAAAATACGCCAGGGACTGTTCTCTGGACCCGGAACAAAGTGGCAAGATTGCACACACCTAACAGTCTTCCTCCCAAAACAGCACGGTTGCATCCAAACTGCCAGTGGAGAGCAGTTTGCTGCTCTGCATTTGCTGTCCCCTTAACTGTGCCTGCGCATTTGTCTGGGAGAGTGCCAAGTTGGTATGGGCCAAAATGGTGTCAGAGAGGACGCTAACAGCATGGCTCAAGCCTGTGCTCTGGCCCTGTTTTATTTACTATTATAGATGTGGCCAGAGAGGTCAGACAAGTGTGAGAGCCAGCACAGGCAGAATGGAGCTGTGTGGCTGGAAATGAAGAAGGGAGAGGGAAGATACAGGGCTGACAATGTCAGGGAGCTAAGGAAGGGATATCCTTTTGATGTCAGGGAGCTATTACATTACTTAAGCTGGCTTGTCTAACTGTACCCTTAACGTAACTTTATTTTACAACCAACAACTTCAGTTTGGCTCTGCAGAGGGCTGTGAGTGCCGTGTCCCCATAACTGCTTTTTCAAAGTCTGATTCATTCAGCTAACATGCCTTACAAAGTGAATTAAAACTGGTATATGTAAGTACATATATGACTTTTTAAACAGGTTTTCCTATCCTGGCTGTTTCATTGGACTGTTGTTTTTCTTCCACCTTTCTGTAATTCAGGTGCTTCCCTAGTTAAAAGAAGTGGGGAGGAGAAGTGGGGTGGCAGGCAGGCAGCAGTGGTGGTACTATTGTCAATATGAGGCTGTTAAGCTGGTAAGTAGACACCCTTCCTGTCATACGAAGGATGAGCAGAGAGCTTAGATATCAGGAAAATAATTGGTTATATTTTGACATTTTTTGATGGTGCAGGAGTGTGAGGCTTGTGATCTCTATACTGTAGCGAATGACCTGATTTAGACCTGTGAAGTCATGTGTCCTAAGTATATCCTGTATCTGGTGTGTCAGTAGCTTGGAAGTACAAGTACTTGATGTCCATTTGCCAAAAAATGTAGATTCATTGCATTCATACCTGTTGCCAAGACTCCTGTCAGCAATGTTGATTCAGTGTAAACTTTGGTTTTGTGTGATACATTTATCACAAAGAAAAACTTTTTAAGGTAGAAATTTCTGAATTACCAGAACAAAACTGAAAGCCTTTTTCTTAACAAAAAACCACCAATAACAATAACAACAAAAAGTGAAAGAATTTTGTTTCACATTCCACTCTGGATACTCTGAGTTGTGGAATGCCATTAAATCAAAGTAGGTTTATTTTTAGCAGGTTTTATTTATTTATTTATTTAAATGTAATGCTGAGCAACAGGAGCCTGTTAAAATACTTTGAAGCAATAAGTAAAATTGTAGTACACTGAAGAATAAGTCAACTACACAACTCCAGGTGCTGTTTATAGAAGACATTAGATTTTGTCTACTGGTAGAAGACTATGAAAGCTAGCCCATTGGGATTACCCAATGAATTTTCAAAAAAGACACTTGCAAGCAGAAGGGACCTAAATCTGTAATATCTTGTCTGAGGGTCATTCTCTTTTGTAGGATATAGATCCTTCTGTTAAGCTGAATTTAGGTTATCAAATATGTCTTGTTATTATGTCTGGGCAAGGGAATAAAGTTTATCAGTGAAATCAAACCATCAAAAATACACAGTGGTGGTGTTCTCTGCTAAGAAGGCGAATTCAGGCTTCTTGAATCTCTTCCAGAAACAGATGTAAATTCCACTGTAGCTTTTCAAATAGTGAATAATCATGGTCTGTTATGTTTGGTGATGAATCATGCAAGGGGTTGCAGATGGTGAGAAGAGTGCAGCTGTGCAGATACTAGAGGGGCGGAGATAGAAGACTAGAGGACCTGAGGGGATGAAGGAGGTGATTTGAGGATGGGTTGACATGGCTTATGAAAGAGAGGGATAAGACAGCTGAAAGAGTATTGAAGCTGAGTGTGCCGGGTAAAGCCGAAACTGAAACCTGAGATTCAGAGATGGGGAGAGTGCTGGAGACTGAAAAGGAGGTATACTTGAGGCAGAAAGATATTTTTTGTTGTTGATCTTTGAAGCAAAAGTTGCAACATCAGATGCCAGAGTAACTGGACTTTCATCCCAAGCCAAAACAAGGAGGAGACTGAGTTTAGATATGGAAGTTTAAGCTGTAAATGAAAAGAGAAAACTAAGAGGCTTCATGTTACTTTTAAAGGAAAGCTGGTCATAAGTAGGAGAGCTATTGTAGTAACAGGTACAGATGCAGAGCTGTGGGGTTTTTATTTTGATTGTTCTGAGCACGACATGTGTAATGAGATCAGGGTGGCAAAATTTGGGAGTTTGCCAGGTGGAGAAGTTGTTACAAAAAAGGGGGATTGCAAGGCCTAGGTTGTGGTTGAAGGGCAGGTAAAATTCAAGTGAAGCTTTTCATGATCTTAAACCAATACACTAAAAAGTCCAAACCATCTTTCAACTTTTTGCATTAAGTAATTTTAATTTAAGATATCTTTTCCTTTTTTTTCTCTCACTCTTTTTAGATGAAAAGTATTGTTCCAAAACAATAGCTCTTTATTCAGGAAGAATGTTGTCATTAAGATGTCTGTAAGAACTAGAATTTTTGCCCACAGGTCAGAAATCCTCAGCCAAAGTGAATATTTAACCACTATTTCAAGGACAGCCAATTATCTTTTTCTTAATAAAGTATGCAATTAGGAGTCAAAGTGAGGGACCCTGGAAAATTGTAGAATACTCCAAGTACAGACATAACTTCAGGCACCCATTGTACTGTTTGTGTGTTCTACAAACCTTAGTAAATATAAAACAAATACTGAAAGTGAACTGGGGAAAAAAAAAAAGAGGGGGCAAAAGTCCAGATCTATCTTGGAAGAAAGTTATGCTCCAAAACTGCTATACTGAAAACTGTTTTCAGGTTTGTTTTCTCATCTCTTTTAGTCTAGTTACCTAAGAAAGTCAGGTCTACTGTCCTCTCCCCCCACCCAATAACTTTGAACCTGCAAGTCTTGTCAGATTTGCCAGAGGAGTAGTGGTTGCAAAGGCATTAAAGTTCTGTAATTTTTATGAAAGTTGGTAACTGGAAAGAAGAAAGGAAAACACATTATTGACCCTACTGAGGAAATGATGCAATATGAATTCAGCAATTATCTGTTCTGTTTGGCCTGTATGTTGCCAATCAGCATAGGAGCACTTGCAAGCCAGTTGCAACATGCAGCTCTGAACCAGCAACAACGTGTTTGCTGTTTGCATAGGGAGTAGTTCAGGGACATTGTGTGGGGAGGGGGAACTGTAAGTGTAGTGAGAAGGGGAAAGGGCAGGGAGACATGATAGGACAAGGTGGGGTGAAATTAAAATTTTATGTCTTTGGGAGCAGATCAATAGAAATGGAAGCTTTTTTATTTCTTCTCCCCAAAGTTGGCCCTTTCCCAGTGCTTTAATGGTGGTAATAGTAAAACCCGATATGAATTCTACCTCTCAACTTTGTGTACTGTCACAACTTAATGCTCTCAAGCTTTTATCATGTTGTTTAAACTGAAAAAATTATATACAACTTCAAAAATTTCATTACCAGGCAACAAACTCAAAACTATTTGGTATCAGTAAAATATTAGATTATGTGGCAGAATAATAATATGTTATTATTATATATAATATGTGGCCTTGAATTAGGTTGTATTCAATTGAAGTATTTATGTCACAGGAACGTTCCGTTGCTCTTCTGTCAAAAAGTAAGCAAGGTTCATAGAATCATAGAATCATTAAGGTTGGAAAAGACCCTTAAGATCATTGAGTCCAACCGTTAACCTAGCACTGCCAAGTCCACCACTAAACCATGTCCTCAAGCACCACGTCTACCTGTCTTTTAAATACCTCCAGGGATGGGGACTCAACCACTTCCCTGGGCAGCCTGTTCCAATGTTTGACAACCCTTGTGGTGAAGAAATTTTTCTTAATGTCCAATCTAAACCTCCCCTGGCGCAACTTGAATCCATTTCCTCTTGTCCTATCGCTTGTTACTAGGGAGAAGAGACCGACTCCCACCTGGTTACAACCTCCTTTCAGGTAGTTGTAGAGAGCAATAAGGTCACCCCTCAACCTCCTCTTCTCCAGACTAAACACCCCCAGTTCCCTCAGCCGCTCCTCATAAGACTTGTGCTCTAGACCCTTCACCAGCTTCATTGCCCTTCTCTGGACATGCTCCAGCACCTCGATGTCCTTCTTGTAGTGAGGGGCCCAAAACTGAACACAGTACTCGAGGTGCGGCCTCACCAGTGCCAAGTACAGGGGCACTATCACCTCCCTGCTCCTGCTGGCCACACGATTCCTGATACAAGCCAGGATGCAATTGGCCCTCTTGGCCACCTGAGCACACTGCTGGCTCATGTTCAGGCGGCTGTCGACCAACACCCCCAGGTCCTTTTCTGCCAGGCAGCTCTGCAGCCACTCCTCCCCCAGCCTGTAGCGCTGCGTGGGGTTGTTGTGACCCAAGTGCAGGTCCCAGCACTGAGCCTTGTTGAACCTCATACAGTTGGCCCCGGCCCAACGATCCAGCCTGTCCAGGTCCCTCTGCAGGGCCTTCCTACCCTCCAGCAGATCGACACTTCCACCCAAGTTGGTGTCATCTGCAAACTTACTGAGGGTGCACTCGATCCCCTCATCCAGATCATCAATGACGATGTTGAATGGGACCGGCCCCAACACTGAGCTCTGGGGAACACCACTTGTGACCGGCTGCCAATGGGATTTGACTCCATTCACCAACACTCTCTGGGCTCGGCCGTCCAGCCAGTTTTTAACCCAGCGCAGAGTGAACTTATCCAAGCCGTGAGCAATCAGCTTCTCCAGGAGAATGCTGTGGTTGAAATCATACGGGAATAATAAATATGCTCACAGAACAAAAGATCAGTTAATTATTTCTCATCTTTCATTTTACTATAAATTTAAACTGAAGGCAGGTATTTTTATTTATAACACAGCACGGATTCTAAGTTCTAAAGAGTATGTTACTACCAGTCCTGCCAATAAGGAATTATCAACAATATATACCAATTGCTATCACATATAAAGGTCTGTGGATATAAAACAAAAGGGATTCTTATATCCTAGTTTATAAAACACATTTTAAGGTATCCATACATATACATGAACCCTAAAGGTTGTTGAAATATTATCACAGTTTTAGAAAGTGCATCAAAGTCTTTGCTTGACTCTTAGTGGCAAATGTTTTTTATTTCTTTTCATAAATATAGTATGTCTAAAATTTCACGTTTATTAGTAAGAGTTACTAGACAGCTTTGCTTGTAAAAGTTATGATGTCTTTCTGGATAGAACCGTCATGTATGTTGTGGGGGGTTTTTTCTTTGTTTTTTTTGTTTTTTTTTTTTTTTTTAATCAAGCACGTGAGCAAGTAAAGCTTCTGAGTTACAGAGGTTTATGTAATGGCACAGTCAATATGTTTAATGGAAAATGGCCAAAAATTTTGCCTGGCACTGCCTCTGTATGTATTAGATTATAATTTTAATTGACAATTTTAGTTGCACAGATGTCTTTAATTTGTTACCCTCTGAAGTTTATTTTTACCATATGCAGTGAAAATGTACTCTGCAGGAGGCTTAGCAAGGGACTTACATTTTATTTACTTCAAAAATTGATTATATTAAAGGTAATCATTTAGTCACCACACTAAAATGCAATTTGTATTTGCCTTTTACCCTCAGATATCTTTATCCTTCAACAAATGAAGTCTCTGTAGAATATCAGGGTATAGTTAGAAAATTGTTGAGAGGCCACTTTGCATAATCTGAGATGCCATGATCACATGTGTAAGGAAACAATTGCAACATTCCAATTTAGTCTTGAGGATCTAGTTTCCAGTGAGCAGCATGTTAGGACAGATGTGTAGGCTGTTTGTAAATGCTGTACACATCGGAATCAACTTTGACTTCACCACTCAAACTTATTTTTACTTATTATTTTTAGGAAAAAAAAAAAATGGATAATGGTTTAGGACATCTAATATGTGCATGCAGTTCGTAAGACATAGTTTTTGTGGGATTTTTGGTTTGTTCCTTTTTTTAAAATTCTCTCAATTCTGGGCATACCGTGCAACCAGATTTAGCCTCAATCTGAGCACTGATTTCTGAAGTAGAGATATCCCTAACTGTTAATCAATTAAAAATCTTGGCTCACGAAATTATCTTGTCAGACAATTGTACAGTGTTGCAAAATTTAGAAAAAACAGATGACTTCCAAATAAATGGGTAAGGAGTTTTGGGACACATGGGGAAAGTAAGAGAGCTTTGAGTTCATTAATACAGTAATAAAAATATAGCAAATACTCAGATGACACATTTGTGTGAACGTGACCTTGGATCAAATAGCAAATACATAAATGTTGTGTTTGTCTGAACATGACCTTGCATTGGTTCAAATATCAATCATAAATCAAATCCTAGCTTTTAATGTACATGTAAAGAAAACAGCCTCTTAAATGATGCATCAAATCTTTGTTTCTCAGTAGTTGTGGTCTTCATGTGTAAGTGTTCAGCAAACACATGGAGCATCTGTGTGCTAAACACTATATTCTTTAGGCTTCATCGCCTACAAGATGTTGTCATGAATGATTTAGAATCTGTAAAAGTTTGAAGCCCACATTAATATGGTTGCTATGATTAACATGTGTAATCATTGGAATCTTGCTCAAATATAGAATAATTTGAGTACAATATAACAGTGACTTGAAGAGATACTGACATTGAAATGCACTGGATAAAGAGCAAGACCTGGAGATTCTTTGGAGAGAGAAAAAGAAAAAGGGAGAGTGTGTTGCAAGCATAAAGGTATATATAACAGTGAAGTGGGGTTTTTATTAGAAACTGTGGTGAGCTGTTAAGTAGTACTTATGGAACCGTATTTGAACTTGAAAGAGAGCACGTGTCAGAGACATACACAGAGTACTCTATAACATAGTGGTTACTAAGATGTTGCCATGGCTTAGTTTCTTGCAGAAAAAAAAATCCCATTGTTCTTTTGAATCTCTTGTTAATAAAATATACTCGCTTCATTAGTCATGCCTCAAAAATCCTGGGTATTATTAACTCCAGTCCGAATATTTGCTTTACATGCATTAATAACTACTGTGATAAACTGAATAAACGTCCCTCATACTGTTGTCCAGGCTGATTTTTTTTTTTATTTTTTAAATGTCATGTTAATAATAGTATTCTTATTGTATAGGTTAAGCTTGTAGTCAATTCTCAACCATGTGTCAGAGCTCATTATTTACTATAAAAGTGGAAACAGAGACAGGATAAATAGAGAAAGAAAAAAAAATTACAAATTGCCAGTTTTTCAGGATTCCTAGGCATTTTGACAATAAAAGTTGAAGCAAGACTAAAGACTTCAACACACAGTTTTCCACTTAAGTCTTTGACAGTGCTTGCTTGGTGTAGAGTCAGGAATCATGTAGACATCAGACTGGGTTATAATGTAGTTTAAAAAAAAAACAGAACAAAACAAAAACAAACAACCCCCCCTCCAAAAAACCCCAGAACCTCAACAAGCCAAACCAACCAACCAAAAAAAACCCCAAGAAAGACCCCACCCAAAACACTTCTTGAAGAAAATTGTAAAGTGAAGAACATTATAGGTTACCAATAACCCTAATGTAATATTATATAGTTTGTTAACTAATGTTACTATTGACTGATACTGAAGTCCTGACTAGTCAACTCTTACAAGAACTTAAAGGATTCAGCAGATATAGACTTAAAAGAGAGATTTGAAAGCTTTACTTTGACATATAGGTACTTCTGACTTTAGCTTCAGTTCAGCTTTCACTAGAAAGAAATGCAGATCTTCCTATTCCCAATTACAGAAACCACCGAAGTGTTCACTTTCTGGATATGAAAACTCACATTTAGAGGAGAAAAAAATGCATCAAAAAATCTCAATGTCATATTGGTATTCTATGCAGACTTGAATCTATTTGAGCTTGAAATCAGTTCAAGCAACAGTCCAATCTCCACTCTTTACAGAAATGAGGTAGGAAAACCAGATTTTTCTTTTATCAGCAGGACCTTGCTGCAAATTTGAGTAATGTCACATTTGATGCATCTGATGTCAATTTATGTGGAAGAAAGCAAGCATGACTTTAGATAGATGTAAACTTGAGGTGACAGACCTGTAAGTTTTGTCTCTGGAGCCTGAAGGCAAAGGTTGCAAAACCTTTGTATCCCATTGATGATGAAGTCAAATCTGGCTCCTGTTGTTAGCAGTGGCTAATTTAAAGATGGGCTTCAGATCTCATTGTACTGATAAGCTAGAACTGTGGTATTTCTTTACCTCTTAAGCTGAGCTCTGTCTGCTAGAGGTTGACTAGTCTAATGTGGATCAAATATGTTGAAATATATTTTCTGGTCTAATATAAAGTCAGTGTAAAAGTCACATATGTACATGTAAAGTATTCTCAACTGAGTTCCTGGTCACCAAGTTCTTGAGGGGCTTGTTGAATTTAAAATTTCCCATTAGAAAGCCATTTGATGCTAGGATGTTGTTTTATTCTTTACAAGCAGCTGAAGTCTTTCGTTCAGCTAGATTCTACTCTCTGCTTGAGTTTCCAGCATTGAATTGTTATTTTATTTTTTTAATTTTATTTATTTATTGGAGCATGTTGTTCAACTCAGAGTAAATGCCTGTATCTTCCATTTACTGGATTTCTGTGGGAGTTTTACTGCTGGAAGGATGATGAATAACTGTGGGATGGACATGATCTCCCCAGCCTATATGACAGTTCCATGGCCCTGTCAAAAAGATGATACTGCTTAATCTAATAGAGATGCTGTCTGATCTGTAGAGCGGTTTTCCGCTCTCATCAGAGACTTAAGAGGCACGGCTGCTTTACTTCAGGCAATGCAAGTGCCTGGTTTACAGGTCCAGCCTGCTGATACAATCATTGCATTCTTCAGAGGGGATTCAGGCTGCACATACACAAGTGTTTGTTGGCTGTGCAGCACATGTATCCCTCTCCCCAGACGCTTATTTCTGCTCGCTCCATTGAGCCAGCACAAATATTTGTTAAGGCTTTGTGGTGAACTGGATCAGAGAAACGATCTGATCAAAAAGTATCCCTTTTTAATTTGTAATCGTGGCCTCAAAGATCAGTCATGGCTCTGGAAAGTCCATTGAGTTCCGCTCAACCTAAACATGTAAAAGTGAGGTGCTTGACATTAGGTGAGATGAATACCCCTCTTCTGTCTGTTTGCTCAAAATTAATTTCTGCTTTGTAATTTTTTTCTCCATTAGTAATTGCATCTGTTGTGTGAAAGTGAGAGGCTATGATATTTGGATAAATAGTTTAATTACCTCCCAAACAGTTTTGTGGCTGTCCTGTTATTAGTTACTTCTTAAACAGTAATCTTGGCAAAACAAACAATTTTTAGAACTATTTAGAGTATAATGAATGTGTTACATAATTGAAAGAAAACATTGGAGGAAATTGTGAATATATAATCATGAAGGTATAGAAAGCAGCTGAAGAGTTTTAAAGCAGAAATGTTGCATTTAAGAGGGGGATGAGTGGCCCTGTTCAGAGGCATTTATCTTCCCTTAATATATTCTAGGCAATGAGGCTCCACTTCAGAGAGTCAGGACCCATGAAGTAGCTTCTATCGTGTGCCACTAAATCTTGGAAAGAAGTTACAGGGAGATGCCAACAGGGATTGAAGCTGCTCAGTAACTGCAAAGTAGTTGAATAGCGACTGTTAGTGATTATGTGATTGTTCTCTGTATTTTTTCAGTCTGTGCTTTCCCCCTCTTCCTTGGCTGATTAGTTGCTTTTTTACTGTCTTTTTCTGTTTGTTTCTGTGTAGGGTCTGCCCCAATTTTTGTAGCTGAGCAGCGTTAAGCAGTCATTTCATTAAGTATTTTGGGCTTTTTGGCCTTTGTAGGTTGTGATATTGGTGCCAATGCTAAATTTTTAACTGTGTCTTTGTATATACTGCAATTATAAGCAATTCAAAGTTTTCTTTCAGAAGAGAAATGGTAGCGTTTTGTCTAGCAATCCAAGATGACTTTCTATGTCTTGCCTTTGACTGAATGTTTTTATAATCATACAGATTGAGGTTTTAAATTTTTGCTTGGGAGGGACATAAATGTTAAACAGATGTTCCTGGGGCCTTAATTTTCTATTAATGCAGATTCTGCATTATGGCTGCTTTGCACTTGAATAATATGTAAGGAATCTTTCATGTTTAGTATGGCTACCTCCTCTTTGACAACCCTTGCTTGTTTTCTCTACAGAATTTGTATCCTGATGTTATGTTTTACTGTTGATAATACTCTTCTTGCCACATGACAGGTGTTGCTTATGTTAGTATCGCCTTACATATGTTCCTACTTTTAAAAGTGGTTCGCACCAGGAAAAATGTGGATTTGTAGCCCTGACTTGTAAATTACATTTTATATTTTTATTAAGTCATTTCCTTATTTTTTCAAAGTAAAAATAACTGAACAACTAACAAAACAGTGACATCCGAAGAACTGAGATTTTTGTTAGAATAGTGGGAACCTGGATGCCAAATATCATGTATATTGCATGATACAAGAGTTTCTGGCAACACCATTATACCTTTCTATATAGCTGGAAAATACCTGTTCTGTGTATGCCACAAAATAAACTTAATTTTAAAATCCCAATACTTTGCCTAAATAAGCCACGTTGGCCTTATCATTGCATTTTCTTTGACTTGTGGTGGGCTAATAGAAGCTGGTGCTGCAACATAGAAGAATCGTATATGCTCCTGACAGTCTGACAGAGTACATCTAGTTGAAGAATACTTCTGCTTGGTGTAACGTACAAAGTCAGTCGGTCATGTGGTACTGTTCACACCTGACCTGTCATTAATCAGCACTGCTTTTGTGTGCATCTTCTTATTGCTGACTTACTTGTACAGCATGTTAATTCATCTGTTTCAGTCCTGTCTTTAAAAGTACTTGCTTATGGTGTTGGCTAATTACTTGTCTGGAAAAGTTGATAAAAATTGTTAATTTTCAATAAGGAAATCTTGCCTTTCCTCTCTCTTTTTGGATCATGTCTTTTAAAATCCAATGGAACGGAAAGTCCTGGAACCAAAGAAATGCTGCTGCCGGGCTCAGAAAATATTCCCATATTATTTTTACCACTTCTAATATCAATCAGCAAAATATTTTCAGTGTTTCAAAGCTTTATCAGCTCTTCCCATGTGAGATTAGAAGTGTGTTATCTCTGCATCTTCTGATGCAATTAGGGAAATGTGTTCAGGGGAGAAAAGTAAAACTCATCATGGTCCCCACTTTCTGAAGCCAGTAGACTTGCCTCTGTGGAGTGTATTCTTCCTTGAAGAAACTCTCTAGTGTTCCTCCAGTTCTGCAAGTACTTACGGATCAGAGAAAGAGGATTGTCTTTTCTCCCTTTCTTCTTAGGCAAAGAATGTTCTTCCTTTTTGATCAACCAATAAATTAACAGCTTTTTTCCTGCTGCAAACTAATATAGACCAGCTTGCCTTATAAGCTGTGTAATTCCACTTCTGTTTAATGCATAACATAAAATAACTAGCATAATCAAGGTTGCATAGAATTTTTCATTACGTAACTTTTAAGAGCTTAACTTTGCAATTTTACTATCATTTTTCAAAATTAGGGTATGTGAATTTTGATTTGGTTTAAAGGCAAGGATGCTTATGAGTTGTATATGATATCTTGGAGTACAACTGTGTAGAGGGGAAAAAATACAAAGTTTTTATGTTTTTTTTTTTTGCGGGGAGTGCAACTGGCAGTCTTGATGAAGAGGTGGCTCATGAAAATTTTTCATCTCATGCATAGTAGATTCTCTTAAGTTCTTAATACTTTGTAAATTATAAAATATTACTAGTATGTAAGGTTACAAAGTATGAAAACTGAATCAAATGTTACAAGATAGAGGAGAAAACATGCATCCTTTCCCAGATAGGAGACTGGACTTCATATTTTAGGCGACAAATTTTATTTTCTGTTATTTTTATTTTCAGTTGTTTTTTATGTGTTGAATCACGATATTGGAAATATCCTGTAGCTTACATATTTCAGGCTTTTCCTATTCACCTAAATTTTCTAAAAACATCTACTGCAGCCACTAGTTTTAAATGTGCTGTGTTCAGCCACAACATTCTCAAACTGACCTAGAGGTAATGATTGTTTCAACTTTAACCTTGATATTTGCAAGCAAGCCCTTTACACGATCAATTTGTTTTTGCAGTAAATCCAGACTTTGTTACTGCTTCTCAGAGACCTTTGCATCTCAGAGACCTGTTTCCTTACAGGGATTATCCCTAGCGTGGCAAATATTAAATGTGGAAGAGCCAGGAGTTTAGTCTCCGACCATCTCTTTCCAAAAATGAAGCAAATAACCGATCGCTGCATGATTAGGTACTTTTCTTTGATAATCTGACTGTGATTTCTTTTAAGACCTGTTTCAAGTTTATAGGTAAGTTACGCATTGAGTATTTTCAGTGTGGTGGTGGAAAGGAGGAGGACTTCTGAAAATAGACATATTTCAGAGATAACAGGCTATGAGAGAGCACCAGTAAAACCTGTTTGTCCTTAAAACCATAATTCCATGAAATTGTGTTCTTATTTTTCTATGATGTCATACTCTCTTGTTTTGAGTTCACTTTGTGTGTCTTTGTATGTGGGGGTAGGAAAGGGGGTATGGAGATGAAAACATTGTATGGGAAACTGAGAAAATCCTCTGCCAATGTCTTTGTGGCACAGAATTTTTCTAGTCTTAGGAGCAAGAAGAAATGTTGACTTATACAGATGCTTGAGTGGAATCATCACGCTGCAGCTACCACATCTGCTGTTGTAACATGTACAGCTTTTTTTGTAAAGCAAAATACTCTTTGTGAATACTACTTAAATGAACTTCATACTCATTACCCTTTTTAGTTTAGAAGGGTTTTTATTTTCATAAAAACAAGGATCAATGCATATTAAGTGAAACCTGCCAATGAAAGCATACACTTGTGTAAACATGCACAAAATACGGAGAAGACAGAAGGCAAATGGTTTATTGCATGAATACTAGACATTTTACTTAATGTTTTTTTGTGCTTATGAAAAAAAATTAATTATAACTTTTTCAGTAATGAAAATATTAGTATATTTTGACAGTCTTCAGAAATGGTTATGTAATGGCTATGCTTGCTAAGGTAGCTAGTTAATCGTTGACAAAAGCCATAATGATTAAGCAGCTGTAACTTAGTAGTAGTGTTTGAAAGTACAAAAGGGTATGTAATTTAATAGTTAAAACAATAAGCACTTCATTGATGTTTCACTACCTGTTAGGTTATTCCTATATAAATTCAGCTAAAAAGACTGCTGAATTTTAAATATTTACTGTAAATGTGGAAAAGTGTGGTGCAATTTGGGCAGTGCCAGCCGTGCTGCTGAAAGAGCTGTTGCCACGATCGGAGTTCTGCCACCAAGCCTTGCCTTTGCTTTCCTGTCAAATAACGCCTATTTTGTTTCAAGGTAGACTTCAGTGTTCACTTAATATTTTAAAAATACTTGTGCTGGACGAAGAAGTCATACTTGGAGAGATGTACGTGATTCAGTAGGGAACTTGAAGTAACGTTGGGTACAAGGAGCCTAGCGCCTCCTGGAACCTCCCCAGCTATCCGGTGGCAGAGCGCACTTGCTACATACCTGCAGAGGAATATAATGTTTCTGTGCCATGAACAGCTATTTTAGCCTGGGAGAACTTCATGAAGAGCACACTGGAGGGGCAGTGCTGATCATATGCTCTGCCACTCCCTTCTTCCTTTTTTGTTGATGGCTCCTTAGGGAGACAAATGTGGTAGCCTCCTTTGGATTGCCGGAGAACAGTTGTTATTATTCTCGGCTATCATTACAAAAACAACTTACAACTTACGTCAAGGTTTCTTTACTCTTTTCCCTCACCACAAAATAGCCGTGTCACAGGGATAGCAATTTAACTTCATTTTCACAAATAAAATACATAAAAGTAATTTCTCATTTCTCAGCTGGAGTATATTATCTTCCAGTTGTATCCGGGATATCAGGTGCATAATGTAATATTCTGGACTCTGTTAGAGAACTAAGAGCAAACAGCAGTTGGTTCCAGGTGTTACTGAGCTGGTTCATGCTGCCTCCACAGAGAAATTGTACAGAGATGTTCAAGATTGAAAGTATCGGCAGAGAATAACAGATGATGTTAACCAGAAATGTTTGCGGTTGATTCTTTTTCTTACTTTGTGAAAGTAATGTTTTGTAAATGCACTCTGCATCTGCAAAATTACTCTGCATCTTGAGTCCTCATGAGACTGGAAGTGTTCCTCTCAATGAATGCAGATGGTTTAGCGATAAAATCTTTGCCAGATAATCTACAATAATCTGTGCTGTTTTCCTTTGGTGTATGAGCATACATTCCTAACGCATTAGGCTAATTATTTTATTTGTAAGTAGTCTTTTATTTAGGGTCCTCATTCATATAATTTCTGATTATTTTTTTTTCCATAACCATGGCCATGTACCTTACAATCATTTCAACTTCTGTTTTATGTCTTCTGACAGGTTTATATCAAATGTAGATATTTCTTAGTACTTTGTCAGGTTACAGGCAGGTAGGATTTTTATGAGAGAAACAAAACTGGTTCTTGGAGACAGGACAACTGTTGAGCTTTAAAAGAAAGTGACAATTGGAATTTATTTTACTAGTTTCAGATTATGGAAATTCTGTAGGGACTATAATTGATAGCAATTACACTTCAGTCCTCTATGTGAAAGAAGTTATTTTGTTTCAGTTTTCCAATACAAAGTTCTGTTACGTTGTAAAATAATTACACATCACAGTCAGTATTGCTTGGATGCTCTTAAGAGCTGCACCAGCCTTTCAGCTGATCCCCTCAGAAAGAAGTTGAGATGTGCATGAAAACTCTTGTATTGCTTATAAATATTCTATTACAGTGCTGGCAATCTGGCACAATGTCCTAATGAGTATTTGATATATCAAATTGGAAAACTTAATTTGACTGTTATTTTTAAATACAGCCAAGCTGTGCATAGTGATAGAGTAGCAATGTGACATTTCCAAGTAAAATCAACAGTAACATATCTGTTGTCTGTAACTGCTGTTAGAAATTGTGGATAAATTCCCATTCTTAGTATCCTAGATATTCTTATTTGCTACACCATGTGCTATAGAATATATTTTCCTTTTCTAGTTAATATTATCCTGTTTCAAAGAAATGGGGCAAATAGATCTTTACTAAGGGTCCTTGTAGTATGAGATGGCAAGTTAGTAATAGTGACAGCATCTGGGTTTTTTCCTACTCAAGGGAGAGTGGAATTCTATCTCATTTGGTTTATAAAATCAGGTATTTAGAGATCTGATTCTTGTAATTTGTGATTCCTTTCAGTCTTCAGCCTTCAGAACTGCCTGTTGTATTTGGCTCAGTTTTAATAGCCAAAACACAATGAACCTTCTGAAAACTTTTGTCATCTTGGTTTTGCTGGACAGATCCTGAAATCTTCAGTGTTTACTTTCATAGAGAACTCCATTTCAGTGTGTGAACTGAGTAAAATGAGTAGAAGCTCTGGATTTTGTTATGTGTTTGTGTCTGCTACTCCTTTAGTTCTGTCCTTCCAGGTACATGGTAAGCTATTACACTGGGGGGAAAAAAATCTGTATCTTTGCTCTATAATGGTATTTGGGTTGGAAAAAATGTGCCACAAGCTAAATACTATAACAGTATTGTTTTCATGAATTGCAGGAAAGATAATCTAACTAGACACTGTTTAAGTAAACTCTTTTTTTAGCCTCAGCATAGTTTCTTTCAAAAACAGGTACAACGGTGCACAATAATAAATTGCCCAAGGATATATAAAACATATTATTTTGTTCTAATCATCATAGCTTATGATTACACTACAATTTCAATCTCCCCTTGTACCTGAGGGGTTAACGTTTTTATGTCTGTTCGCTTGGCTAAAAATGAATAATGGGTACATAGGATGTACCACTACAGCCATTTAGTATCACAATTAAAAAATTTGGGTGCTCTGAAAATCAAAGGAAAGTTTTGCCAAGTTGAATGTATATACTTTAAGTAACATTGATTATCTGGAAGGATGCAAATTGTGGAATAGAAAGCCTCATGTAATATAGATTTGTTTGTTTGTTTGTTTTGCCTTACAGTCATATAATGAACACACTGGAAAACAGAATAGGAATGCTATGTATGCACCATTGGTTTTCCATGAAATAGCGGAAAGAAGTAGGAATGTGCACCTGAAAAAGAAATAATTTAAAAACTATGTACACATTGCTACAAACATAATCTTTAGTCTTCTTTAGAGTAGGTCATTCTGCCCTAAGTTACAGCTGTGTAATACCTTGTAAAGTTATGCAAATGTAATTGAAGGCAGACTTTTGCCATCAGCCTGGGGATAAAAGACTTGATTGGAGATACTTTGCTTCAAAACATTTTGAAGGTTTGTTTTTTTTTACATAGCTGAATACAAGTGATGGCTGTCTTTTGTCATTAGTATGTAAAGCAGCAGTCAGCACTTTGTATTACTTTTAACTGTACCCTTTTGGTGAATTACATAGCCAAAAAATATGTTTTTTCTCCAGAATAAATGCCTGATTTTCATAGGATGAATCTGTCTCAGATTATCAAAGAAAAGGATTGATTTTCTAATATAAAATGTTTAGTGCCATAGGAATCAAACTAGTTGGTATTTGAGACTTTAAATAACATCAAGGAAGATTTTTTTTTTTTAATCATAACATAGCACTTTTACTGTAAAATCAGCATTTGTATATCCCTATATAGCCAGTTATTGGCAGTCTCAAGCTTCACAATAAACTGCAGCGAACACGTGTTCTTTGCAAAGGCCAGTGTCGAGCAGTAACCACAGTAACAGTCAGAGCTGCTCTAACTGCCCGTGCATATTCATTGCATGGAGGAGACTGCAGCAGTATGTGTTTGTAGGCATACAGAGTGTAACACAAGTTACTCGGTGTAAAATATTAGTTTCTTTTAGCAGAAGTATATGTATGCAGCAGTAGTAACATTCTGCAGTACATGTACTAACTCCTCACCTGACAAGTCAATAGAAGAAGAATTAAAATTTGTGACATTTTCTTAAGAATCTGTGCTATCACTCAAAGTTGATGACACTGGTGGCTAGTTTTGAAGGCAACTTTAAAAACGTATTTCACTGTAGGAAATAAAACTAACTCTAAGAATTACAGATATATTGGATTGTATGTGCTGGAGCACTCTTGCTGAAGGTGTTCTTTGACTGAAGTAGGTCAAAAAGTATTAGTTTGGCCCACTTCTACAAAGATTTTAGTTATAAGACAGTTGTTTGTTCTCTGCAGTGTCATAAGACTTATCAAACAAATTTAAAAGACATGAGAACAGAGGACCAATTTGACATACCTAAACCTGTTAGATAACGTGAGAAAAGGCTGCTCAAACATAATATGTTTGCATATTGATATTTGTTATTTTTCTGTAAATTTTGGTGTGAAGTGCATAATGCCTGCTATAGAAGCACAATATGTAACTTCTGTCAGCAAAGGAGAGAAAACAACAATCTACAGATTGATCTTGTCATAACTTTAACTCCTATTGAAGTATTTTGGGGATTTTTTTTTTTTTTTTTACCTGTCCTGTTGATGATTCATGTTGCATAAAGCTTCTGGAGCAACAGAATGTTGTATAATATTGCACTATTGGATTAGAATTCATGTATTCAGTGTGCTGTATCTATTCAAATATTAAAAAAAAATAAATCTGATATTGTAAGTACAGGCTTTTTTTTTTTTAATTATTCTTTGACCAGCGTAAAGAAGTTTAAGTGACTGCTCTACTTGATCAAAATGGTGGACACCGAAAACCAGCTCTATCCCCTTACTCCCTTGGAGGAGGATGATATAGGCAGCCCTTTATCTGGAGAGTTTCTACAAGATATGGAGAACATTCAAGACCTCTCTCAGTCTCTAGGTGATGATAGCTCTGGAGCTTTAAGTTTAACAGAGTTCCAGTCACTGGGAAATGGTCCAGGATCTGATGGATCAGTTATAACAGGTAAGAGACTTTTGGTTTACCATAAAATTTTCTTTTATAAATACACAGTGATAGAAATTGAAAACTTTTTTAATGGAATAATTGTTGTTTATGACTAAGTGACACTAGAAATATATAAGCTGATTATAGCATGGTCTTAAAATATTTAAGGCTAAAGTTAATTTATTAGACAAATGTCACTGAAAAATGACTAACATAAAGTTGCTGTTTTAAATTATCATTAGTATCAACACCTTTTTCAAAATAACTTTTAAAAATCACTTACTAGCAAAGAAGTTACTATGTGTTGTACTCATACAGGAAGTCACAATATTGCACTAAAGGAATTCCCCATGTTTTAAAGTTTCTTCAAATTACACATACTTAGAAAGTATTGTGAAATGTTTGCCAACAATTTATAATCTAACCCCTAAAAGCTCACCTAGAATTCCAGTGTATTTTAGTGTACTGACATTTTGAACATGCTGTTTTGTCCCCCTTCTCAAGAGTAGCATTGTTCAGCTACTGATTTCTATCCTGGTTAAAGTAACAGTCTCAGAGTGCTAATACATTACATATAGTCTTTAGTGAAAAGATCTCTGTGAGTGGCTTTGTTTGAGAGATCAAAATGGACATCATTGAAGTGGTATGGGACACTGCAATAATGTCAGTAAGGTATTCCTTGTGAAAGTGTGGTTTTAGAAATCAGTAGAGCCATTTTTAGCAGTTTATGATTAACTTTCTGCTTGGTTTTGTTTTGGGGGTTTCTTTAAATCGATTCCCGGGCTGTGATCACTGTTTTACCTTTCAAAAACTGCACTGCTACAACTGCCTCTGTGCTAAAGTGGTTGAAGTGAATAGTGTGAGTGGTGAAGGGAGAAGGGAGAGCTGCCTCTTGGCACTATTGCCCTAAGGCACGTTTGTAGAAGTATGATTTGGGTCCCTTTTGGTTGCAGACCTTCACATTAGAGAGATGCCTTCTACAGGAAAAGTTGTTATGTGCTGGGTTTATAACGTAGTCCTCCAGAGACACGATATTTTTAAATTATTTGTGTGTATGTGTGTACAAGTCCTACAATAATTTAGATCAGTTTGTAGTGTCACCTTCTAATTTGAATATTCAGTATTCCTTGCAAAACGTTCTAGTTTTGCTGTTAGAGAAGATGGAAAACGTAAACTTTCAAGGTTCACATTCCATAAGGGAAGTAAAAAGAAATGAAAATCACACTTTAAAAAAATCCTGGGTTTTAGGCTGTTGTTGATGACTGATGCCTGTGGGCTTGGCAGTGCTGCCAATGTAGACTCTGAGTTCTATGCCAAGGTTTTTTCCAACGTAATACTTGCTGACCTACATTCATGAGTGTTTCTTAATCTTTCTGTTAAAAATAACACACCCATTAATTTGCTAAAGTTTTGTAGTGCAAGTTGCAAGATGGAAGATAAAAGAAATTCTGGCCTCAGAAAATATTTTCCTCAAACAAGGTAGAAATATTAATTGAAATAATTAAGGTTGGAATGTGTTCGTTTTGTAACATGTTCATCCAGTAGTAAAATGTCTGGAGAGTGTATTTCTTTGGATAACAATTCAGAAATGTTTTTTTCCATTATAATCAAAACATAAAATATCTGAGCAAGGCTTCTATTGCTAGATTATCTTAGAAGCAGACATTTGTGTTGCCTGCCTTTTAATGTCTGTTCAGCCTTTCTGGTGTGCAGGAGCATGCTTTCACTTTGAGAAAATCTTAGAAAGAGAAGTTGTCTAACTAACTGCTTTTTAGGCCGCAGTTTAGATCATCGTTTAAAACCATGAGTAGCTCTTCAAAAGTCAGAGGGACCTTAAGTGTATCTTAAGTGTAAGTCAGCGTGAGCTAGGAGTATGTCTCTTGGCATACCATAGGGATAGATCTGATGCTCAGCGCCATGGCACAAGAGATGGAAGATGTAATGGCAAGATGAGCTGTTTGTTAATAAACTTTCTGGAAAGAGCAATTGACAGGTTGAACGGATATTGTGATACAAACTTGAAGTCACGGGGGGGTCTATTTCATTGTGGTTTGTGGTTTTTTTTTTTTCTTTTTAAATTTTATACTGTTTGTCTTAAGGAGTAGACACATGTTGAATACTGCTTTTCAGTTTCAAATTTATCTTATTTGTAAAGATGGTATATCTGCATTTTTATAGTTAAGAAAATTTCCTTGATTTAAATGAAATATTAATTCAGGTTGTTTTAGTTACTTATTTTAAGTTGTGGGATAAAAAAATTTTATGTTCACATCAAATTGAATCATAGAATCGTTTAGGTTGGAAAAGACCTTTAAGATCATCAAGTCCAACCATTAGAAACATTTGACAAATTCAGAGTAAAAAATGGAACACAGGAAAATCCAAAAAAGCTTGGTTTTCTCTTATTTTGTGTGGTGCGTATTTCTTGAATCCTCAGGAACCATTATCACCCTTCTAGTTCTTGTTATCACAGTTATTTCAGTAAGGCTTTTTGTTTGTTGACATTGTATGTCTCATCAAAATTAGCAAGGTACACCCTGTATTTTGTGTGTGTTTGCACTGTTAAAATAAATATTAATTATTTTTCAAACACTTATGGCCAAATTATTAGTTCACTTAATGACTATTAACTCATGATTATTTTTTTAGAATAAGGTCATTTTTTGTGTGGTTTTAGTATAGAAATGGTATCAATCTTGATAGTATAGTATTTATGAAGTGTTCCTTTTTCTTTTAGACACCCTTTCACCAGCATCCAGTCCTTCATCCATTAATTTTGCCACAGCTCCAGGTAGCATAGATGAATCACCCAGTGGAGCATTAAACATTGAATGTAGAATTTGTGGGGATAAAGCCTCAGGCTACCATTACGGAGTACATGCTTGTGAAGGTTGTAAGGTACAGTCACAATTTTCTTTTTAAGAACCTAAATCATGTTGCTTTATTTACAGGGTTATATGAAGATAAACATTTGTTACATAAATGTTTAATTAATATAATTCTAGCTATTACAATTATTTAAGTAATAAACATATCTGTGATCGTTTTTCTGAAATAAATTGTTCAGATGCCATAACTGGATACCATAACTCAATACCAAACCTTCATCAAGCAGGGGCAATTCACAATGATAATTTTAATGCTGCTTTTCCGGATAGAGTTAGTTAAACACTAAAACAACTTAAAACACTAAACTGTGACCAAAAATCAAAGCCTACATGCTCCACTAGTGTTTTATTTGTGTTGGGAGTATGGCTGTGAGAAGCATGCCAGTTTGCTACGTTTCCATCAGAACAGTAACAAATCCTGAATTTCTCATCTCCACCACATTCTGCCTGAATCACTTAGTATTGTACCTCTTGTAGTTCTGGGGCCAGTGCATGTCTCTAGGGAAAATTAATGTTATCATTAATGTATAATTTTTGGGATAATATGGCCCATGAATTATAAGAATCTTTTCTTTTTCTTTTTCTTTCTAATGTTTTAGTTTTCCATTTTTTTCTAAATTATAATGTAAGGTGAGAGAAATAATTGTATATGTGTACATTTTTCTTTCACGTACAATGTCAGAATATGATAATTCAAATATAAATCTTATGGAATAATGCTAGAATATCTATTAGAGATGGGGAGCCACATCATAGTCACTTGTGTCCCACAGTCTAAATGACATGTTGTTATGTCATATGAAGCAAAATGTTGCAATGTCTCTAAATTTGCTAACCCTATGATTTTGTGGTATGAGACTAACCTTACGTTGCAGTATCAAGACATCACGGTAAGATCTGTTGAGTTGCAGGCTTTTCTGTAATACTCATTTTTGTGTCCTTGGCTTTTTCTATACGCTGTGCTGTGTTGTCATAGCCCCCACATTTGCTGGATGAAGAAAAGATGTGTTAAATCTCTCTGTCTGTGTAACTTCCACACATGAAAGATGAAGGTTATTTCTGACAGAGGACACTGAGAGAATGCGTACAAAAGCAATATGTGACTGTTTTACTTAATCCTTAAGAACAAATCTGCTCAGGTACTCTGGGCTCTTGGTCCTCTTGCAAGAAAGAGGGCTGAGAGCTACTCCCTCCTTTTGTGTTTTCCATTCTGTACATGCCTTCATACACACCAATTCACTGCATAGATTCTTACCTTTGGACAGGTTATACTTGGCGTATTGTTTTGCTAGTGACATCAATAAACAATAAAAAAGAAAAAAAAATTACCTGTATGATTAAGTTTAGTAATCAACATTCTTTAACATTACATATTGTTTTCTCAAACTTTTTATAGGGTTTTTTTAGAAGAACAATTCGTTTAAAACTCATCTACGATAAATGTGATCGCAACTGCAAAATTCAGAAAAAAAATCGTAATAAGTGCCAATACTGTCGTTTTCAAAAGTGCCTTTCAGTTGGAATGTCACATAATGGTAGGTAAGAGTGCCCTTAATAATTTGTTTCTTCCTACCCAGAGTCTGCTTCTGGAAGCAGGCACTTCGACAGCGTTTTTGCTTACACATAGGAGTCGACCCTCAGATTTTTACAGTATAGATTGTGGTGGGGGACACCAGTTTCCCTAATGAGTAGTTAATGTAATTGATACACAGCTGCCAAACGTACTGTTATGAGCTTTACACAATTGTGCTGGATGTCTGTTTGTCCATATGAATGTTCATTTAGTTGCTTTCTTCACCCAGAACTTTGGCACCATTGCTCCCATTGAAATAAATTTCAATACCGGAAGAATTCTGATCAAGGGCATTGTAGAGGAGTAGGAGGAGAACAACTAGCTCATTGTGGGAGGGAATGACGTAGAATAGAAATCTGTAGGAAACCAGACTTCATTATTTTTCAGGTTACAGTGCAACAGCTCTTGGGCAGATGGTTCAGGGAGTGTGGGGGGAGGGCGGAGATTGGTGCTGACTGTGGAACAGGAATTTGACAGGTTGCTTGTGAAATGGAATGGTAAAAATTCAGAGTGTTTAGATATTCAGTTTAAAAATTATGTTATTGTTTGTGTTAATGATTTAAAATAAGGCTGGTAAGCCTGCAGCTTACAGGCCGATTTCAACCCACAAGGCAGTTCTATGCACAGCATGTAGCTTGCTAAGCAACTTTGGTAAAGAGGGAGAGGCCAAGCCATGAGAAAGAACATTTTGGTTGGCCAGATGACAGTAGTTTGCTTTCCCTACGTAGGTCTGATAGTGTCAAGGCTGAACTGGGGAGCAGGTGCAATTTGGGAGTAGGTGAAAAGTAGGTGAAAATGCTGGGCTAGGTGAAAAGCTGTGGGTTAGGAGATGAACTTCCTAAGGAAACTATGCAGTCAAGATAGCTGGGGTGGGGACGTGGCTGGGGAATCTACCTATGCCATTATAGTCTAGAGGTCTAGCAAGAGACATTGGGAGAGTTGACTTTCTGGTTCTGGGGCAGTCTGGCTCCCTTGTGGTGAGCCTTGACTGAGATTAAGGCCCATTGGGAGAGGGTTGATGATAGTGTCTGCAAGACTGGTGATAACCTTCCTGAAGCAGCAGGCTTGGGAAGAGTGTGCCAGCCAATGAAGTAACATCTCAGGGGCAGGAATTGAGCAGGGAACTGTGCTGGTTGGCAGGAATTCACGTTCAGTTGAAGCTTTTTCAGCCTACTAAAATGCTGTGGGCACCTGTGTTCCAGCTGAAGGGAGTAGTAGCAGTTTTACTGCAGCAAACACATGGGAGGCAGTGGGGGAACGAGATGACTGCTAACTTGCAGGTGATACTTCTCAGGAAAAGAGCTAGAACTAGATTTACAGCCACGACCTTAAAACGGTAAGTTTCAGTTTAGAGCAGATATTCTTCCACTTTTCCAATAGACCCATGGCCAGATTCCAAACAGGCCTTCCATGTTGGACTTCCATTGAAGTCCAAAACTGTATTTCAGATCATGCCTTGAGTCACCTCCTTATGTCATGAGACGCCTCCTTATGTCATGAGAAAATTCCTTGGACGTGTTGGAGGGCTAATTCTGCACATGCTCTGAATTGCTCAGTCTAAGCAGTGAGGTTCTGTCCCCTCACTGGTTCGATGCTGAAATGTGGTAAGAGTAACCAGCTATATTAGCCATCTCAAAACCTTGCACACCATCAGAGGGTAAGGGCCCTTTTAAAATGGAGCTGTTTTAGTTTTAAATTGAAACTGAAGAAGAATGTGGACACGCCTATTTTATTGCTAAATAGCAAGACCACTTGCCCAAGAACTGGCAGAGCTCCATATCCAGTGGTGTTTCAAACTCGCATCTCGTGTCTCTCAGAAGAGTATCCTAACGGCTATATTGGATGCTTAAACTCTATTCTCATCCTCTCCATTCTTGAAGGGCTACTCTATTGAAAAAAGAAGCATAAAATGCTGGGTCTAGGAGGAGGTTTTGTTGACTATAGCCTTTGAGCATAAATCCGGGTCTCTGGTGTGTATTGTTCTCACTAGGCAGTACAGATACATTGAACTGAACATTCAATCCATAAAGAACTGAAGGGCCCAGCAGGTTCAGAATCAGAATGGGATTCGGGCCCAACTCCGTTGCAGCGTTCCCTGCAGAGTAACTCCCCAGGCAGCTCTCCAGCTGGCGTGTGTGCTCTCTGCCAAGCTCCTGACATGAGTTTACTCAGTTTTTTAGAATTCCCAAGGTGGACTTTGAGTTTCACATTGGGCATTGTAGAACACAATATGGAGAAAACAAAATACAACTACTTAGGTAATGTAGAAGGAAAAAGGCACGCGTTCTAGCTCATTGCAGGTACCAGTTTGTCTTTTGAAACATCTGATTACCTTCAGTTTAACATATTGTCTTGATAATTAGTCACTGACTATGTTGGAAAGGATGAGATTTTTTTTCACTCATGAATTTATCATAATAAAGATACTACCTCTACCTCAGTTTTTCTAGACAGAAAGTCTTACTGCTCTAATCAGCAACGGTAAAAGGCATAGGTTTTTGTATAACTTACGTTTGTTTTACAATTATGTCTTCCCATCAGCAATACGTTTTGGACGAATGCCAAGGTCTGAGAAGGCCAAGTTGAAAGCAGAAATTCTAACAGGTGAAAGTTATGTAGAAGATTCAGAAATGGCAGATCTTAAATCACTTGCCAAAAGAATTCATGATGCTTACCTGAAAAACTTCAATATGAACAAGGTTAAAGCCAGAATCATCCTTGCAGGGAAAACTAACAACAATCCAGTAAGTACTTTTGCTGTAACTTTAAAGTGAACCTCGCAAGTACATAAGGTGATTATAATCAATTTGTTAAACTCTTACACAAATCTTTTAGAAAATAAATGTCATGCTAATACAGACATGAAATATGCGGAAAGAATATCTATAGTAAATATGGTTTCTTTTAGCCACTATCAGAATAATAGGAAGCTTTAGGAAAATCAGGTGATTAACTTGTAAATGGAAGCTCATAACCTTGAATTATAGTAGACACACAAGGGAAAGAAAATTAGTTCTTAATAAAAAAAAAAAAAAAAAAAAAAGACATCTGAATGTGAATACCTGTTGGTATGGGTGGGGGAAATGGTTCAAAATTAATTTCCTATTATGACAGTGGAAAAAAAAATGATAATGTTTTTATGCCACAAATGCCAGGATAAATACTGTTATCTTTTAGGGTGTACAGGAGCTCTGTATGACTTTTGTTTTAATCACAACAATACTAATGGCAGGAGGGGAAAGAAAACTTGAGTTTGTAATTCTTTGTTTACAGTTCTGACCATTTCCTCACCCGGCCTTCCTGGTCTTTACTGTACAGTTACTTTGAAAGGGAGAAGCAAGCAAGGTTGTGAAGACACGTATGCTGTAGAGGTTATTTTTCTTTCAGGATAATTTAGCCAAGGTCTACCTAATGCTATCAACTGCTTTTTGTTTTGTAGCACATGAGATTGTATAACCATTTTAAGGACTGACTTGTTTCACTTTATGTGTATTTTTTTAAATTCTGTTGTGATTTATGTTAATTATATGTAGAAGATAAGTATCTTACTTTACCAACAATTTTAACTTCAGCAAAAATTTGCAGGGAAGAGGTTTTGCATATGCCATAATAAAACCCATGTAACTGTGGGGATAAGTGTTATAAAAATTGTAAGCAAGCTGTCTTCTAAATTATGGAATTTGGCATATTCTAGTCTAGTCTAGCCAAAGCATACAGGCTTCTACATTAAAAGAGAGGCATATGAATAATCCCAGTCTTTTTCATTGGATTAAAAAGGTGCATAAAATTAAGCACAGGCTTAAACTTTTTTGGGGGCACAAGCTGACATAAGCCTACAGTAAATACCATGCTTTAACACCTTACCAAGTAGGTATCTGCATAATGTCCTTTTCAAGCTTGTTACCATGTCAGAATCAGAAGTTACAATATGTATTGTACATGCAGGGATTTTAGATCATTGCGTCCTAATTTTTGTGTTTGCATTTAGGCGATCAAGGCTCTCAGATTATAGTCATCCGATTGACTAGCTAATAGTGGCTTGCATGTGTCTTGGGGAATTTACAAGTAAAAATTAACGAGGAATCAGACCTAGTATGCTATAAACAGGCTGCTTCCTCCTTCTTCAATATGCAGGGAAGAGGAGAGGTTTTTTTAAGCTATTTCATTATCTCTTGGGAAAACAGACATTTTAATTTTCTTTTGACTTTTTCACAGAAAAATAAAAAAAAAGGGGGGGTTGTTGTTGGTAATTAGTAATCCACCTGTTTCTGAACGGTGCATTAACAGTTGATTCAGTGAATCCTAATTCTTGGCACCACTATAATTCAGTTCAGAATGAACTAGCATTTTTCATGATGACAAGGTATCATTTTTCAATTTAGCTCCTAAGTCCTTGGCCATACCTATTTTCTGCATAGTGAAATGATGATAAATTCCAAAAAGATTTACAAGGTAGTCTACATCTTTTAAAGGTTTTACAAATGTGGTGGGTTTATTGCTTTGCCACTTTCCGCTCATATCCACATGCACACAGAAAGTTCTGTTCTGCGTAACTCTTAAGTACTGAAGTGAGGTGGAAGGTGTCCTTGCCATAAGCATTTAAAAAAAGGACAACTGTGGGAAACTAGCGTGTTTGAGAGTTTTCTAAGTGAAATAAGTGAATTCTATGAGTTTCTAACAGAACACCAATTGTTCCTCATGATATTTAATGTGAGATGAGCAAAACGGCACAGGGGAGGTGCTTTGCTTAGCATTTATGGAACCAGATTTATGTTCAAGGTCAGTTGCCTTGACTTTGGTAGGCTGGGAAGCATTGGGTTTTGTTGTTTTTCTTTAGTGGATTGTCCTCTGTTTTGATTACTGCTCTTCAGATATGTATCAAAATATTTTTGAGTTCTGATTGTTCTTAAGAAAGTCTGAATTTTTTTATACAATGTTTTAAGAGACTGACTCATCAGTTTGTAATGCATGCACCTTTTTAAACTAAGGGGGTTACAGAAGAGACCATGATCAAGACTGAGATTTTGTGTTGTCTGACATTCTAGTGGAATTCTGGGTTTAGAGATGACTTAGCACTGACCGTAGCTAGAAAGATGAGCTGAATTTCTGTGGAAGATCAGGTGGGACATAGTCTATGAAAATCTGGTAATAAAACACAAGAGTAGTACAGGGTTCACATTCTTGTGCAAATATGCTGTCCTATATTTAAATGACTGTCTGTATTCCCCCTAGGACACTTCAGGAAAGCATCATGATGTGCATCAAGTGTAGTTAGTTTAGGAATCGATAGGAGTGTAGGCAGAATAACCTGGACTTCTGGAGAAGGTAATACAAGTCTTTTGTGAACCTTCTGGGATTTTGCTCTGAGATGGATATATGCATACTAAGCACAGTACTTCTGGATCTTCACTATAACTGCTACATAAAACTAGAATAAAGATATGTCATACATATTTGCATTTTACTATTTGCATTGTTGTTTGCAGAGCAGACTTGTTCTTAGATACTGCAGTTTGTAGTTCTGTAACACGTGGTTTGTCTTTATGCAGAAATATGAAAGAACTCGGTTTATTGACAGTTGAAGACTCATTAGCATGAAAGTTAAAATTTGTCAAAATTCCTGTTCTTTAGGAAACCAATGATTAATTACCATTATTTTGTAACTGAATTAGTATTTTTTTTTTCTCTGTAGCCGTTTGTTATACATGATATGGATACCTTGTGTATGGCAGAGAAGACCCTGGTGGCAAAATTGGTAGCCAATGGAATTCAGAACAAGGAAGCAGAAGTTCGAATCTTCCACTGCTGCCAGTGTACGTCCGTAGAGACTGTCACAGAACTTACTGAATTTGCCAAATCTATCCCTGGCTTCTCCAATCTCGACTTGAATGATCAAGTGACACTGTTAAAATACGGAGTTTATGAAGCCATATTTGCCATGTTAGCATCTGTGATGAACAAGGACGGGATGCTGGTAGCCTACGGAAATGGTTTTATAACCCGGGAGTTCCTGAAAAGCCTGAGAAAGCCATTCTGTGATATAATGGAGCCAAAATTTGATTTTGCAATGAAATTCAATGCACTGGAATTGGACGATAGCGATATATCCCTTTTTGTTGCTGCCATCATTTGCTGTGGAGGTAAGCACTATGTATTTGTTCTTTAAGGCAGTAAATTTTAAAATTTTATTCATATGAATTAATAATTTTAATGGAAAAGCATATATATTCCTTGAAGATTCAGTTCTACCACTAACAGTGTCATTTTCCCTTTTATCGTGTTTCACGGAAGATACTGTGTAACTGTTAACAGTCTTGATCCTGTATTTTGCTTTGCAGAATTGTAGACGTGCTTGGAATTACTGTTTAGCCTCACTTAGAGAGGGGTCTAGTTACTCTCTGTTCTTAAAAGCGGGATGTGAAGAGTGTTGGTGGGTTTTTTGTTTGGGGTTTGGAGGATTTTTTTTTTTTTTTTATGTTTAAGGCTGGGTTGGAAACAGTATTTGTATCTGCCAAACGGGCAGAAAAATACTATGTAATGAGACTGGAGGCAGGTGCAGATTACAGCTTTACTCATCTTTGACACTTGCTGATTGCATCATGTAACGAGTTCTGCACAAATGCACAGCTCTGTTGATGTACTTCCTATGTTCCAATTTTAATATCACAGGCTATTTTAAACAAACAGCTTACCTAGCTAATTAAAAAAAATTAGCTGATGGTATTTTTTTTAATTATTTCATAGTACCTAAGGATATGGGGTTTGGTTTGTTTTTCTTTTTTCCTTAAATGCCTGTTGTTTGAAGTCTTTGTGAGTGAAGGAACACAAATGTAATCCTGTCTTTTCTCCAGAAAGTAAGGACGTTCATATTTAAGGTTAAATTCAAAACTATCCATAAACATTTTGATAAAGGGAAATAAAAGATCAAGAAAGTTCCAACAACTGCTCCTACCTGCCTTTTCTGCATTCTGCTGTACTCACAGAATGCTTCACTGCCCTGGTTGCATCCTCAGCGATTACAAGAAGAGAGATACCATCCGTAGACTTTCAAAAGCTTCATGTGCTAGTTTAGACAGCAACTTCCTATCAAATCTTGAATTACTTTTGCACAATATATTAGTATTTTGACATTTTCAAAAGTCAAGAGAGTTCTTTGCAGGCAAAATGTTTTCTCTCTTTTTTTTTTTCTTTCCCCTCTATCCTTCCCTTGGAACTAGCTTAAGTTTTCAAGAAACATATTTAGTCTGTTGTCCCAGACTTCTTACAGAGGAGTAAAGTGGCGAGTGATGGTATTACAGGACTGTGAGTAGCTGAAAACGAGATCATATACTAGAAAGTGTGAAACATCCTCAATAGGTGCTTCTCTACATCCTGTCAATAACTTGTGCTATGGCAACATATATATGGGAACCAAGAGTGAAAGCCTGTTATTTATGTCTTGCTGTATTGCTACCAAACTTCAAGAACTCTCTAGAAATAGCCACATGCTTTTTTTTTCCATCCTTACTGTTGGAATTCTGTTATCAAGACATACAGAATATAGAACTGGATTCCTAGGCTGGATACTTCTGCTGGGTTTTGGGGTGAGAGGGTGGTGTGTTTTGGTTTTTTTTTTTCTTGTAGCATGGGTTGTATTTAGTAGTATGAAATCTCTCCTCAAATAACTGTGGGTGTTGAAAAAACTGTGGCCAAACTTTTTTTCCCCTTCTTTTCTTTTTTTTAAAAAGAATCATTTTGATCATCATTGCCCTCAGTGTATAATGTAAATATATGCTGTAGCCTCCAATATAGAATCTATAAAGTAGCCTACTTTAAAGAATAATTATAAAATTATGACATGTGTTCTATGTATGTTTGCCTTGAGAACAGATCGTCCTGGTCTTGTAAATGTAGGACACATTGAAAAAATGCAGGAGAGCATTGTGCATGTACTGAAACTTCACTTGCAAACCAACCATCCTGATGACATCTTCCTCTTCCCGAAACTTCTGCAAAAAATGGCTGATCTCCGACAACTTGTCACAGAGCATGCTCAACTGGTTCAGATAATTAAGAAGACTGAATCTGATGCACATTTACACCCTTTACTACAGGAAATCTACAGGGATATGTATTAAGGATTTTTAGTATTTTTTTCCACAATATTTAAAGACAAGAGCAATACTAATAACAGATGGGAGCAAAACTACTTGCACAGTTACCTGCTGTTCACTCAGTCCAGAGCATGAAAAATCTAAAAGCTGGGTAAATGGAGTGTTACACTTCTTTTGGTTTGGGATCTTTTGTCTTCTTTTGAAAGAGTTCTGCAGAAAAATACTGATTATAGTGCTCATGAAGTGTCTTAATGGTTCTTTAATTTGGAAATTTGAAGATTGGTAAGGAGTACATATTTGTATAATAAATCAGAATGTTAAGTAACAGACATGAACAAAATTGCATTTCCTCTTGGCTTGATCATTTTAGGATTAATATAACAAATCTAGCAAATTCTCTCCAGGTATATGCACAATCATGAAGATTATGCACTTTTGGCTAATGGTAGTAACTGAGAACCAACTAACACTTTTTCGTACAGCAGTCAGTCTAGGTGTATCAAATGGTTGGACATTACTGTACATACACTTGAAAAAAATTTGAAAGACCTTTGATCTGCTGCTGCTTTAATTCCATGAAATGCAGTACAGCTTCATATAGTATTACATTAGTATACCTTAGGATTAGCATGTTTAAAAGAGGGTTCTTTTATGAAATGAAATAAAATCAGAAGAGTTCTCTAAAATACAGCAGAGATGCTCCATTCAGGTGTTTCTTGAAGAGTAAATGTGATAAAGCAATGGAACCCTTTTTTCAGAAGTGTTTTAAGGAAACATGAAAATGTCTTTGAGGAAAAATACATCATACCATGTGTATTTTGGAGAAATTGTAGTAGCTCAAGATGCAGTTTTGAATTTAAAAATACTATTTTGAATTAGCAAGAGTTTTGGAGAGACTGAAAAATCTGATCCTAGCCCAGAAAAAAGAATTTTAACTGTGTAGCATTCTAGTGCAGTGATAGCTTACTCTGAAGAAATGATTGTATAGGAAAGGCACCTTCTTTCTTGACAAGTATCTTGGCAGTATAGAGTCGT
The DNA here is from genome assembly GCF_965183815.1 of Platalea leucorodia. Taxonomy (NCBI): domain Eukaryota; kingdom Metazoa; phylum Chordata; class Aves; order Pelecaniformes; family Threskiornithidae; genus Platalea; species Platalea leucorodia. The sequence continues at coordinate 48,849,573 of NC_138826.1, read as the reverse complement.
TTGGACCTGTTCACTTTCCCGATGCGTACACTGTTTTGGTTTTGCAAGTTATCCAGTCGGATGTATTTCTTTCTGTTCCTTCTTAGGCCTTGTCAATAGAAGTATTAGTTAGATTATTTCACCAAATTTTGTCCTTGTCCATACAGCCATAGTGGATAAGGTGACAATATTACCAAGAACAGCATTTGTAGGTGTTGATTGTGTAATATTATGGAAGAGAGCACAGCTGAGAGTAAGTTTATCATGTTCCTGAGAGCAAACTATGATTTTACAATAGTACTTACTCCCGATGCAAAATAAGCCATAAGGAAACTGCTTGACTTTGCCATTTTACAGGATCTTTTATCAGAGTACTACACAAAAGTGCTAGTTGCATGCAAGACACTATGCTATTTCTTTTTTTTTTTTTTTTTTTTTTTAATATGGTAACTTCACATTATTATTATTTCCTTATTTTCCTATTTGTTTCATAACACAAGGATCTCAGGAGCCAATCTTAGCATTTTCACAAGTTAAGCTTTCAGTGGCACAGGAGGACACTGTACTTGTTTTATTGTAGCATGTTTGAAGACTTCAGAATCTTAAACCTTCACTGCAAGAATTAAGTAAGATCAGTGAAGTGAAAACATCACGCTATGATTCTTATTTTAGTCACAACGTTTGTTTCTTTACAGGGCCGCTGGCGTGGCTAGACACTGGATAAATTAGAGGTTTAAAAGCAAGTTGGTATTTATGCAGGCGACGGTCATTAGCAGAGGTTTTAGTGTCAGATATATTTAGTGTAAAATATTGAAGCACAGGCCTCAAATGTTGGTGACCAGCTGGGGCAGGACAGAAACACCAAATGCGTGTGCACAGAACCCTTTCCCGTTCCTGGTTGCCAGTTGGCAACAGGACGACTCGGCCTTACGTTACAGCTACTTCTGACACTTCACTAAGAGAAGATTGTCGGTCTTACCAGGAAACAGCAGATGAGAAATAGGTTGTCTTTTGTGTCTTTCTTACAGCAGTACGTAGTATGCCCTCAGAAATAAGAAGAGGATTTTAGCAATGATGCTGCTTTATTTTTCAAGGCAGCCATGTTTTACTAAGGAACTGTGGGGTTTAGTGGTAAGACATGGAGCACTGAAATAATTGATACACAATATTGCTTACTCAAACAACATTGTCAAAATACCAGCCATTCTGTGATGGCATACTGAAACTCTAATAGCCAACTGTTTTAAGTTGATCTTCTAAAAAAGTACAAGCTGAAATTTTTTTCCCCCAAAGCTCAGATTTAGGCAAAGGGCCAATGTCAAAGTTGTGTTCCATAGTTATGGTGTGCTGGAGTTTCTCAGGAGAGTCAGACGCAGTCAGTGTGGACAAATATTCTTCCTGCTCGTGTTCTCAAAAGTGGCTAAAACACTTTACTGAAACTTTTAAAAAACATGGAAAACTTAATAATAAATACTTAAATTCTCAGCAAAACCATAAAGAATTGAGAACAGCATCATTCAGTGGAAGGCATAACGTTTAGCTATATTAGCAGCTGCTTGTAACAGGTTCCTATTACCAGCATTAGGAAAGTGTGTGATTTGCGTTTTCCCTGTTCCAGATCTATTTTGTTTTGTTATTTGAAAACCGGCAAGCATTTTTTGACTAGTTCCTTGGACACTGAAGTTTGATTTCTGTTTTAAATTAAATTGCAGACCTTTAATGAAAAAAAAAGGAAAGAACGCATCTCTGAATTACAGAAATACGAACGAGATGTTAATGTAGCCCAAAATTCTGGATAGATTCCACTGCCCACGCTGCTGCACTGTGCACATATCCACAGTCTCTTCAAAGAACGACACAGGGCAGACGGTTCACTCCCCGAGTGTTAATGGGCGAAAGTTCTTAATTTCTACATTAAACTTCTACCGAAGTACCTTAGCTACTTCAGTAGGTGCTGCAGCAGGCTTTGGTCAATTGATTTCAAAATTACTCCATTAGCGTTAGGGTTTGGGGTTTTTTTTTTGATGTTTGCAGTCTGAACTAATTTGAGATACATTACTGGGGAGCCTTCAGCATCTCCACCTTGTACAGATCATGTAATATTTTAAAATACCCATTCTATGGAGGGAAATAAAGCGATCAGATTTTAGGATTAAAGAACTATTAAAGATTTACTGGCTTGTTAGATATAGTTTTGATCTGATTCTTATCAACATAACTTATTTTACTATCATAGCACTGAAGAACTCTGGTTAGCAACGAGGTACCCACAAACAGCTTAAGACAAGAGACAACAGATGGATAGAGAAAAGTCCTAGGAGACAGTGGTACGACTTAAGTTTTCAACAAACCTACAGCTTACTCATTTTTTGAGCGTTGTTTGGGTTTTTTTTAATTTATTTATTGGGATGCCCTAAGTACTTTGACAAAGGGGAAGAAAAAAAAAAAAGGAAGGTTTTGTGTCAAGTGTTGGGGAAATCTGATGTTCATTTTTATCTCCTTAAATATTTTTTTTCTTTAAAGGTGTACTGTCTTCAGTGTAACAGCACATAACTGCCATTAAAAAAAAAAAAATCAGTTAATTCTACCTTTTTAAATTTCACAATCCCACTTTTATATTAAACACAAATTGACAGACGATAGGAATGTTTTCCACTCGCAGAAATTGAATCTTTCTTCACATTTAAAGAAATCTTCTTTTTTATTTAATTGCCATTCCCACGTGCCTTTGTGCTTTGGTTCTAGCCAGCTGCTAGAAAGCTGAAGTGTTGCCAAAGAGCATATTTTTGCATTATTTCTGGCCCGCACAGATTTAGGAAATACCAAGCAGTTGCACTAAGTCCGTTCTCGTGAGAGAGCTAGCACAAGTTTGCAAATCAAAGAGCTTATAATAAGCATCTAAACATTTGTTTGTTTATTCAAAGTGCTAAAACTTGGGGAGATTTATTCATCATGAGAGCTAGGTCACGTACTATTAAATTTGAATTTCCGCCTTATTTCTGGTGGAAATGCTGGACGACTTACGAACCATCTCAGACAAAACAGTTGGAGAAGATTAAACTGTAGCTGCCTGTACTGTGTCCGAAGAGGAACAATTTCAGCTCTGTCTCTCCTTAAAAGCATCCCCGTTACTTAGTTGAAAATCTGCAATTACATTTAACAAATGCCTTTGCAGCTCTTGTGATATCGCTTAAGCATAAGGTCTTACGAATAATGGTCCTTCCCTGAAAACCCCGATCCTTTAGTAAGTGTTGAAATGTAAGGTGTAGTGTGGTATCTGGTGCTTGCTTATATCTCAAGTGCTTTCTTGATAATCAGTTGCATATAATTTTTTTTTTATCTAGGTTTAATCAGCTTTATTATCCTTCTTTTACTAGAGATTTAAATTATATGTGGGTTTGATCTAAGATTATTGATATTGCTATGTACTGTGGGATTTTTTTAATTTAATGTAATACCATTTCTTCATGTTTCAATTTGTAAAATACAAGAATATAATTGCAAGGTATAAACGTTCACTAAATTATATTACAGAGGTGCTTTAAGAAAAATATGTAAATTATTTAATTTAAATATTTGTTTCATACTTTATCTTGTGAACCCTTTTGTACAGTGAGGAAAGATTTACTTTTATGGGGTAAGGATGATGGGCCTGAAGTCAAAGACAAACTGGTATTTATTCCTGTCTGTGCTTTATTACTTGTCATTTGTGAAGAAGTATCACAAATTCTGCAACTTATCAGTGTTTGGTCTTGACGACTGTAACAAAATTTTAAAATATATTGTCACATAGAACGTAGACTTCCTTTTATTTAATTTTAATAAAAGTAAGTCTGGGTGAGGAAGAACTGTAAGCCCAAAATCGAGTTAATATTTTTAACATTTTAACTCGAGTTCACCAATATGAAAGAGAGTTTATAGAATTAAGTTCATCTTTGCTTTACAGCCTGGTAGTTCATTTTCCTTACAAGTTTGAAAGAGCTAGATTCCATTTTCTGAGGAACTGATTTGTGGCTTACTAGACATAAGAATGTGTACTCAGGATTATTTCCTGCTACCTGCACCGAGGTTGAGCTGCAGTTCTTTATAGGTGTATTTTAAAATGCGTAATTTGGCAGTGCAAAACAAAATGTTGAAATGCCATTATTGGCTTTTCTATAGGAGCGTTCCCTTTATGTCTTGAAGTAGAGATGAAGTCAGAATCTGTTCATAGGGGTTCTGTGTCCTGTGATTCAGGTGTGACAATCTGTGCCTACAGCGTTCCTGCTAACGAATCCGGATACAGGAACAAAGTTACCTTTTACAGGTCGGCCTTTTATTGTGCCGTAGGCAAAACATGGCATCTAGTACAAGCACAGCATATTACAAAAGTTCCAGCAATGATTTACACTTACTGCATTTTATTTGTAATTAATAGATAAAATTTTATTTCCCCAAACGGCTGCAACTTGAAATTTTCACTTGATCAGTGTCACCATACAGGCGTATTGTCTACTAAGATGTTTGTGTCATATTTGTAAAAGCTCTACGGGACTTCCTTGCGGTAACCTACAGCTACTTCTTTTCTCAATTTCATAGGCAGCAATGAAAAAAAAAAAACTGTAAAAGGTACTAACAGATATGTCACTTTACACTGTAAATACATGACAAATTCATTGTTAACTAAACCCATCCTAGGGCAAGGGTGTTTCCTCTTCTGTTTTCTCTCATGTGTGTACAGGTTTTTTAGGTCTTTTCCGGCTTCTGAAGCTGTTTTGGGTTTTTTTTCTCTTGAACTCCTTTATTGTGTTAGTCGATCTTGTCAGATTCCATTGCAAGGATGTTTCAAAACAGAATTCCTGTTGCAAGGACCTCAATTTCAGATGAGTTGCCTGTGCCCAGGGGACAGGCTGCATGCACAAAAGAGATTAAGCTGATTACAGGCTGGGCCTTAAGGACTGCAAGATCAAGTGCAAGGTACTTATTTTTAAGTATTTAGTATATTTTCTCAGGTTGGATACGCAGGTGCAGTAATCCCTATTGCGGAAAAGACACCAGCCTTATGATCAATGCAAGAAGCTTCATGGCTTGCTTTACACTTGAAAAAAAATTGGTGGTATGGGAAGATACTAACCAACCGAAATATTGGCGACACGCAAGTACTGCAGTCTACTCCTACTGCGTAGGAGTGCAGTATGATCATTCAAAATCTGTTTGCGATGTGCAACAGGAACTGTAAGAAGGTTAGCAAACCTTCTGGTGGGTGATTCATATGCAAATAACCACGCAGAGCGCTGTTCCGATCCCCGCCTCGTTACCCCTGGCACGCTCGGATACTCCCGGTGTGTTTTCGCCACGCGGTAGCGCAGGGTTGGCTTCGTGGAGACACAGTGCCTGCGCCCTCCTGTTGGCGCCGGAGCCGTGCGCCGCGCCGCGCGCGCGTTTTGGGGCGCCTGTGGGCGCTCGGCGGCGGCGCCCTTCGCGGCGGGTGCGGAGCAGGCCGCGGTGGCTCTGCTGCGGGGGCCTTGGCGCGGGCGGCGGGAGGCAGCGCCTGCCCGGCACGCCGTTCGTCCCGCTCCCCTGGGAAGCGAATCCTGGGGGACAGGTGGATACGTGAAGCCACGGCTCCATCTCGGTCGCCACAAAACACTTTCCTCCGGTTTCAGAAGTGGAAGACCATTTGTGGCTTTCATACTTTCTTCAGTAATAACAAGTCTAATCAACATTTTAATATTACGGATTTTAACACGAATACCCCTCCGAACTGTCTGACAAAGTCTGTTTCATCAGCTCCTCGGATGAGCTGCGTTTCGTATTGCTCCTGCTGTTTCACAGCTTTTACAAACAATTGTTCTGAATTTTCCTTAGGAATGTAACGCAAGAGTTTAATTACATCACGATGTTAAAACCTTTTATCACGTCTTAAACTGTCTGTTATCCGATATGACACAAAAAAGCGCATTTTTGTTAACGTTGCCAAACCCTAATCCACTAGAGCTAACAAGTGTTTGACTAAATCAAGATATCAATATTAAACAGAAAAAAAACCCAACGCAGATCACCGTTGTTTCCAGTCACCTATGTTTTTAGGTGTTTTTGGGTATGTTTTATTACAGCGAATACGGAACTTAGAAAGAGCAGACATTTCTTGCAGGGAGTAGTCAAACCTAATTCTCATGGAATGCTTGTTTCCCAGTAAAATACCACTAATTCAAGCCAAGTTCCCAAGCTTCTTCCTGTCCGAACAATGCAAATGACATTTTCAAGAATGGAAGCCCTGGTCTCACAGGGATTTATAGGAAAGACAAAGTCTCTTGCACTTGTGAATGTAAAAATTACATATAGCTTAATAGGATGATGCATTCTCAAATGTTACCAGCCTACTGATCTAGGATGAAAAAACTTGAACTAAACATTTTTCTTCTTTTTTTACATTCTGATTTTTTTTTCTGTCTCCTTTGAAAATACGAGGTTGAATTCACAGTGTTTGTATAGAGACTGGTAGGAACCTATGTGCTTTAAAAAAAACCAAGTCATCCTTTAAGACTGAATGTAAACGCAGTTAATTTGAAATATGGTTTTGCCTTAATGGTTTTAAAAAAATAAAGTATTTTTAAAAGTGAATTTAATGACCTGTGCTGATCTTTTATTTCCAGGAAAGTAATTCACTGTAATGTCACGGTTTTAAAACAAACATACTTGTTACCCTCTGCCGGCTGCATCGTGTACGTTATCCAGCGCAGCTGCCAACTCTTAACCGAGTCCCTCATTCAATGACCCTGCACGCACGAGTAACTTTTACGTACACAAAAGTGGTTCTGCTCTGCGCTCTTGTACAACCCCTTACGATCTCAGCTGATAGCTTGTGCAAACGTTTGCAGAAGCGGGACGCGGGGAGTGCAGGGTGGCGGCGCGCCTGGGAAGGGCGACGCCCGTTGCTGCTCCTGCGGTCGCGCCGGTGGCACGAGCCTGTGTCAGAACTGGAACGATTTTGCCTTAGCCCGATTTGCCTTAATTTGGTATACAAAGCCCTGCTTCAGAAAACCCTTGGCTGCTTAACTTTATACCGGGGAGTAATCATGCTGATTTTCAGTAGCGAACAAGAGTGGAGAAGCAACCTTCGGTGGGACTGGTGCCCAGAATTTTTTGGGTTAGCATCAAATACCTGTTAACAAATTGTATTATGTTTACTACATAATGTGTGTCTTGCAAGGACATTTTCAAGGCAGAATGATATCTGAAGCATCTTTAAAGTGCTGATACTTAAGAGATTTAAGACACGCCTTTTAAATTAGGAATGTGTATGTAGCATATGTATGCACATTGCACGCACATTTTTATATATATTTCATCAGTCTGCTGACCCACTGTCCTGCCGTGTCCTTCCATTCTCAGACAGTATGACCAGCTTGAGACGTTTGTTGAATTCAACATGCAGTGAAAGCGCTTCTGCATGAAGTGTAGCATACTACCTAATTTGATAGGCATGGCTTCAACTGAATCCGTCGGGAGGGTCTGTCACAGATAATTGTTTTCCTTCAAGAATCTGGGGATTTATTAAGCTGGTAAGAGAGTGCTGAAGCAAAAATTACAGCAGAGGATAAAGCATCACATTTCTTCACCAGCTGTGCTCAGGAGCATTGAAGGCCTGATTTTGAGCAGCAGAAAGCACGCGGAGAACCTGATGAAACCAACCTGGGGAGGCTGTGTGTATCTTGAAGAGCAGCCTCATGGCTGGTAAGTCTGGGCATGACGGCATTTGGTCTGGGAAATCACATACGTACCAAAACGTTATGATGCAGAGATCATAATGCTCGTGTTCAATGGGAATATGAGAATGTGGAATAAGTAAGTTTTAACAGCTGGGCACAGATGATAATCCTTTGTCATCCCAGGAAATACCGTGTCGCATGTAGGTCAGCCTTCTTTCCCTAAAGCATGGCCCAGAGGTGACAGAACGTATCTGACGGCCCTGGGCTACCGATCCACTTTGCGGTACTTGCTGGAAGTATGCTTTTCTTCACCTGGTATGCATAACCAGGTAGCTGTGAAGCAGAGGTAGCCTTAACTTGGCTTCTCCTGTTGTACTCGAGATAAATAAATGAGCTGTACTGGGCCAGATTAAAAATTCTGTAGTTACAGATTCTGTTCCCTTTTAATACTGAGTCTACTTCCCCTCCAGTTCAACTTAACAAGTACTTAAAGGTAGGGTCATTTCTGAGGGCTTTAAATGATTCTTCTATCGTATCACGATGGTGAAGATAATGATTATGAATAAATGTGTTTTAACTGCATTTTTCGTGAAGGGCACAGAGGAGGTTGAACAGGAGGGAAAGCAGCTCAGCGACACTGGATCCTTCCCAGCATGTTCATGGGCGCATCTCCCCGGCCCACGACAGACGTGCATGTCATGCGATCGAGAGGCACCTTCTCATTTAGACGGGAATTGCGCTAGCCAGGCTTTTAAAACCTACTTTCAAGCTGAGAGTTAAGATACAACCTGTTGCAAACATCGTAAAATACAGGAAATAAAATGTTTTATAAAGAAAGACATTTGCTGGTATAAACATATCTCACATAACTATGTTGGTTTTTGTCAGCTTGGTTGTAAGACCACAAGTTTCAGGCGCAAAAGCGCTGTCTCTTTCTAGCATCTCTCTCTCTCTTTACGGTTGCGGTTTTAGCATAGGATATGCCTCTGCTATTTACATAAAGCAGACAGATACACTACAATTTTTAAAGTCAGTGTGTCTAACCTGAAACTGAAATTTAATACCACCCATTTTAAATAATATCACTTTCTCTGAAATAGTCTCGTTACCGCAAAACGGGACATGAAATGTTGACTTCTAACGTATCTTTTTTCCCACGATTAAAGATGTGTATGTATTTTATGTGTTAAAGCACCTAGAGCTTGAAAAGCGTACTAATAGGCCCATTACTGCTCCTCTAGTAACTGCAAGAAATTCTACTCCTCAACAGAGGACACCAATACACTATCTTCAAAAAAAAAAAAAAAAAGATCGATCTTAAGACACTCAAATGTCCTAAAGAACTAAAAATAACTCATTGAAATAATGTTGATTTCTTTTAACAGACCCACAGTTCATTCTACTAAAATGATCAAGTTTAGATGTTGACAAATGATATGGATGGAAGGGTTGAGAAACAGATGTTAACCAAGGCATTAACAGGTTCTGAACCAATGACCAACAAAGCTTGAGTAAATAATGTGAGCTGGTGATTAGGGAGCATTCTAGACATATCCTTAAGGTGTGTGACTAAGTGGTTTCACATAAATGCCACCTAAATCTTCCTTGTAATTAAGACAAGGTCAACACAGGTAACTGTGAAGCTAATTTTTGAGCTGAACAAACTGCTGTTTCCCTAAAACTTTTTTTACCATTTTTTGACTGAAACTATGCTTCTGAAATCCCTATTCTAGCTGCGGTTTAATTGCTCAGTTCAGGAAAGAATTGAGCTCATTAACTGAACTTTTCTATTTCCAGATTAAGCGATGTGAAAGTGAAAAGGAAGTAACCTTTACTTGTACAGCATAAACTAGACGAATTAAGGGTCCTCTCCTGTTGCTGTATTGACGTGGACTGGAAGATTGAGTGGGAAGTGACTGCAAGTGCAAGTGACTTGTAAGTATCTTTTATTCTAAGAGCACCTACCTTCAGAAGGCTTAATGCTGTGATAGTACTGAGATTATAATCTTGAAGAATCTAGATATTTCTATGGGTATCTGGGACATTTTCTCATAACAGTTTTATTTTAGACTTACTTAAAAATAAAGCTTTGAATTCCTTGCCTACTGTAATCTTATTAGGACAGCACTGTCGGGTTAACAATTGTTGTATACTGACTTTCTTGGATGTATACTGAATTAAGCCAGATAAACCTGTCTTGGATTTTCATAACACTGTAGGAGTGTCAAGAACAACACAAAACATTAAAATAACAAATGCGAAAATTTGGACATGGTTCCTACGCTATACGCTGCCTTAGTTTGTTACTACACGCGTTTTACGTGGTGACAACAGGCTTGTCTGCCTGTCTTTCTGGCTCTTCAACACCTTAAGCCATACTGCTGGCAGTATGCGATCGCTGCATGATGATGTTTCAAGCCAAGCCAATTGTAAGGAAATGTGTTACTGTGTTGTGTAGTAGTGAGCTGATGAAGGTCACTTCTTTAAAAGGAGCAACATGATAGTCTCCAAAAGGGGAAAGGAGAAACCCCAGCCAACGAACTGTCTCTCTTGGTCCTTCAGTATTTATGTTCTTGTATCTGTTTTTTTACAGGGGAAGGACTTTTGTTGGGGCTTCCTCTTATCCATATCTTCTTGTATTTCCAAAGGAAAGGCTGTTAGGTTTTCATTCACACAGGGGAGGCAGAACCTTTTGGAGTAGAACAGACTACATTCCTGTAAAGAAAATAACATATCATTAGCAGGATACACAAAATGGAACTGCTTAAGTTCCAGTCTCATTAAACCATATTTATATTAAGAATTCTTCTAAATTAAATTGTTCTTCTAGGTTGAAATATTCCAGTAATTTTGCTTCTTCCTATTCAATAATTCTAACATCTGGTTAGAGCTAACTGGGTGAAAAATAAAAACCGGGTCTGTAATAATCGTTAACCAAATCAACTATCACGTTGCTCCTTTTAAAGAAGTGACCTTCATCAGCTCACTGCTACAGAGAACGGTAGCACATTTCCTTACAACTGGCTTGTCCTTCAAGCGTCGTTCATGGTTCTCCTGGCGTGATCACTGAATTCCAAATGGGATTTAATGGGTAAGCTAGAGCTGGTGTTGCTGATGGATTATTCTTGGAGAGTTAAACATGAATAAAGGCATCAGTACGGATGGATCAGGACATCTTTCTGGGAGTAATGGATTCCATGGGTTTTACCTAAATAGCAAAGTCTTCCTCTACAGCTAAATCTTAGCTTACGAACATTTCTCCCTCCTGGGAGGATCTTCCGAGTTCCTGCACTGGCATGTGAGACCTGAAGTCTCAGAATGCTCTTCCTCACCAATCTCCACAAAATGGCCTAAAGGCCCCCACAAGTACAAAGAACATAGGCCAGGGGCTGTAGGCTCTCACAGACTTGAGCTGCATATTTTTCCATAACTCCCCAAAAAACTATTCTTCTTTCTATTAATCTGTGTGCTTGTATTGCCCTAAGAGAATACTAAAAAGTATAAATATTTTATCAATATCATAGAGGTGTCCAATAACCGGAACAGCTAAATGAATTTAATTCGGCTGAGACAATTCACCTGAGATTTCATCCATGAAAAACTAAAAACATAGTCGGTACTAAAGCGTGAGCTGATGTCTCTTCTCTGAATTCTTGATGGCAAAGTATAAAAGCTGTTGTGCACAAAGAAGGTATTTTCCCTGCCCTTGAAATGGAATGACACTATGATCTGACATGTTTTGTTCACAGTTGGTTTGGTTAGCAAGTGTTACAGACCCAGTATTTATTTTTCAACCAGTTAGCTCTAACCAGATGTTAGTTATTGAATAGGAAGAAGCAAAACTGATGGAATATTTTAACCTATTTGCAGTACAGAGTTTGGACAACTGGAAGAGAAGCTTATTAATGTATTATTCCTTTGCACTGCGGCAAGACTGAAGTCCACGGTTCTCCTGGCGTGCTGATCGCTAAATTCCAAATAGGATTTAATGGGTAGAGCTGGAGTTGGTGTTGCTGATGGATTATTCTTGGGGATTTAAGCATGAATAAAGACATCAGTTTAGATGGATCAGGACATCTTTTGGGGAGTAATGGATTCCATGCGTTTTTACCTAAATAGCAAAGTTTTCCTCTTGCCATGGTCATTTGTGGCTGGCCTTTCTCTGGGGGCTTGGCTTTGATACTTCTGTGTTTCTGTTCTTGCTTTTGTTTCCCATGTCACCATCTGGACTTCAGCAGTGGATTCAGCAGATGATTATATCAAAATCACCAGCCGCCTGCTTCTGTGCGACTTGCAAGCCTGAGGAACAACTTCTCTTTATCTATTGTCCTTTACTGCACGGACTGCCAGGCGCCTTCATATTCAGAGCTAGTGTGAGGCCTTGGTCTCTGAAAAGCCCTGAAACTGGATTTCAGTTGCACAACCTCCTGAGCCTATTGTTTTTTGTCTCTTGGTATCCTTAATACTTTAAGCTGCCAATTAAAAAGGGAAGATTAGAGTTTAAGTTGGCCCTGCTATTCTTGTTTGTATTGCAAAATGGCGCACAGCTCCCCCGCCTCCAGGTTAAGTTCATGGCTCCACAGTGATGGACACCGCACCACTGGGCAATGGCAAAGGAGGGGAGAGGCTTTTCCCCCGTTCTGCAGATGGGGATCTCCGATGTTAAGACGCAGCTCCTCACAGATATACAGGGGCTCAACTTGCATTCTTTTAGCTGAAATAAGTTGCCAACTTTTGCCGCTTTTGGCCAATGGGACTCACGCAAATCATGAACGTGAACTATTGCACATCTGGGCGCTGGGTCCACGTACCCTTAATCCTCTTCTCTCAGTCATGGGCTTATTCAGCCTAGCTGTTGTTTTAAAGCCCTATGAATTACACTTATTATGTACAGTCAAGCCCTTCTCTGACCATTATCCTGATAGGCTTCTGTGTTTAATCAAATAATTCTTTAACATGTTTCACCCTGTCCATGACCAAGGCAGGAGGAGGCCATTTCAATTTCAAACTTAATAGTCCAACTCAGGCAAAACTGAGCTGCCAAAGCATGCTGCCAGAGTTTATTTCTGTTTTGACATGGATCATGTCTGAAAGTAATATACACAGGGACAGTATCTTTACCACACTTGTAAAGGAAACTCTATGTAAAGGAAAGATTCTGCCTAACCGTGTCCAGGATTACCCCGCATGACTGGAAGCTGAGTGGAAAGTAGCTGTAGTGTTACATTTATCACTTAATACCTACAATCATGTCCAAGGTCAGTGTTTAGTCACCTTCTGCTGAGGTGAGCAGTAAGGGATGAAACTTGCTCCCTTTCCTCCTTTCTTGTTCGAAAGCCACCTCTTTTCTTTTCCTATGTTTAGTAAGTGTTGCAATAAAAAAGAAATAACTGTTTCAAATTACTAATATGGTCAGATTATATAATTTCCTTTCCCCTTTTCTGAAAGGGAAACAGGAAGAAGGGCACTTGACCTTCCTAAGGACTTTTAAAAGCATTTTTATTATCTTCCTTTTTATGGGGTTTTGACATGTTTTAAGACATTACAGATCATCACTAGAATTATTTCCGGTTGGACCGGAAATAATGGCACTTAACAAAACACTGTGCTAAAGATTGGTTCAGTAGGGTGATGTACGCTGCAAGCTGACTGGAGTAAATTAACTGAGCGAGACTTAAGAGAATATTTGAAGAAGTGAGTTTATGAACATTATACAGAACAGTTGCTAAGTCTTCACTTCCATTGGCACAGCAACTGTAAGGAAAGACACTTCAGCCAGCATGGGTTGTCTCATGAAAAGCCTAAAATCTGATCTGTATCTGAGCTGCCTTAGACATAAAAGCTAGCAAATTAAATCCAATCCTTTTGCCAAATCTAAGATCAGAAAAGTCTTAATCTTGCCACAGGTTAGTCTAGTACTATTTTGAATTAACATAAAAATGAAAGCAACCTGTCACTGAAAACTTTCCATCAAATTGGTCCAGCTTCTTTGCCAGAGAGGCCCAAGAAAGCATGATTTTCTTCAGCTTCAATTCTTATAACATTATGGAAACACTCAGCGCAGGGCTGAGTTGATCTACTTGGGTCAAGCACAAGCAGGAACCAAAACCAATCCACAGAGATATTATCCTAACTTTGGCTCTCTCTACTGCCTCAGGTAAGTTTTTACTTCTCTGGACTTTGAATTTTCCCTACATGAAAGAAAGAGGAATAGTATGTGTTTACCTGCTTTGTGGTGTGGGTGTTTAAAGCACTAATTATCATTTCTGCAGATCTCTTTCAATGTTACCTAAGCAGTGTTGCTAAATACATTTTGAAACCATAGTCATATGTGTGATTCACTATCTGGCCTGGCCAGTTTGGTAAGAAATTTATTCTCAGTTATTTACAATCAAGTTTTTGCTTTGAGTGATACCATCAGGGGGATCTTGAAGACTCAGATAACAAGAAGTAAATGATTGACATATTTCCACAATAGGCAAAATAGGCAGGAATGTCAAAAAGATTAGAAGAGGCTTCTATTAGCTCACTGCCAATATCCTTTATACATTGCCATGCCCTAGATTAACTGAAACAATTAATAAATCTTTTAAAAGAAAAAGCCCCACCTTCATTCAGAAACGCAGACTGTGTGGAAAGATACTGAGAGGCTGAAACGCTGTATTTCTGACCGATTGAACTGCCAGACTTGGAAATATCTGTTGCATTCTTCATAAATTCAAGACACTTAATTTGGGAGTGAAAATACCTAAATGTGCTCAAGTTTGCCCAAAATGTGTCCGAGTTGCTAATCCTCTGCTGTTAAAAAGGAGGGATAAACCTGACGTGTCAGGGCAGGAATCAAGCTCATATCTGACTCGGTGCACTTGCCTCTTCCTCTGGCTGTGTGTGGGAGTGAGTCAACTACCAGCCAAGACAGGGACATAGTCACTAGGAAGATCTTGCTCACATGTGAGTTTTGCCTCCACACAACTGCCTTGAGCTGCTTGTCTCTGGAAACTTGAGCCCTGCTATCAAAGACGTAACCAGAGAGCACTGGAATTTCATCTGCCCCCACATAGTCCTCAGGTAGTTCCAGAAAGGAAAAAAAAAAATCTCAGTCGCAATCTCTAGTCTGACCTTTTGGTGATTTTCATTCATTTAAATGACAGAAGAGACTTCAGAAATAGGAAACAAAGCTAATCAGGAGAAAGGTGCTATTGCATGTTCCTCTTAGGACAGTGGACCAAATCCGTCCTTGGTGCTAACTCCCTGCAAGTCAGAATAGCAGCTAAACTTGTCCAAGTGTGCCAATTTCCTTTTGACTGTGTCTGTCCAACCCTCTAAATCTTGTCAGTGTAATCTGACCCTTTGTTTTGCTCAAGAGAATTTCCTCAAGTCCCCACACAGAAACTGTCTGGCATTGGCATATGAGCTGTCTCAGTTGCCCAGATTATCTCACCTCCTGCTCTAAGGAGGCAAGAGGTGTTACTTCATCCTATCAGAACTGTAACTGGCCACCAAACACGAAAAAAATTTCTACATCTTCACAAAGTCTTTAGCAGGTCTATCTGTTTTAAAACTCCCACTACTAGCTACCTGCAGTAAGCACGATGTCACTGGTGCTGGCCCCTAACCACTGCAATTACAGAATGGGCTGAAAAGGTTGAATTTGAAAACTGCTAAAGCTGACCCTTAAGACCAAGGTGTGCTCTTGCTAACAGCTCATGCTGTTAGCTGCACTCTAGATTTAAGCACGTTACTCTAGGATAGCAACCAACCGCTTTGAAAGAGGAGGCCAGGATCCGGCTGCTATTAGGGCAATGGTGTCTGCTATAACAAGCACATGCCGTTGCCCATGTAAACAATCAGGTGACGTCTCCTCATGGGTTGAGTCATGCATGAGTCCTGACTACTGCATGAGTCCCAAGTCTCTCTCAACCACAGAACTGGCTTGCCGAGAGAAAGGAGTGGAACCTAAGTTTTCTCAGTTCATTGTACTGCCTCAAAGAAGCACTGTACAGCCTCTGGACACTGATAATTGTGTAATAACTTGTCTTCGTTTTTGCTTTGAACTCACAGCAAACAAAGGGGCCAGTTCTGCACTGAGGAGAAGGAATTAAGACAACCGTAATTTTACACCACCTTTCTGGACCGCACTCAGATTTCATAGTTTTAAGGTTGCCTACCAGCTGCTACTCAAATTCATTCTTCTTCAGAGAGCTATCACTAGCACAACTCTCCTCCCTGCTCGCTTTCCACATTAGCTTTCGCAAATAGGATGGCAGCCCTGTGCTGTGGATGCAAACCTAGCAATCCATGGACGTTTATATTCCCTTTACGGAAAAAAATCTATTGTTGGTATAGCGTGATCTACTGAACCTTAAAGGTCTTGAAGTGATTCTCCCTTGCATTTTCTTGTTCTGAGAAAGCAGAAGAGAGTGTGAGGCTGGACGGTGCTCATCTGTAAACAGAACACTTAAGGTTGCTGATCATTTTCATTTAATACAAAGAGCTTTATCTGGGGGAATCAACAAGAACATACAAGCAGCTTGCCTTAAAAAGAGGCTGTTTGGTGTTTGGCTGTTTGGTCTTTCTCTAACAGGTCACCAGGACTGGAACAAAAAGAAACGATTGAAGAAGCTTGTTTTGCTTGTTACTTACTGTACCAACGCACACTGATCTGCTACACAAACTGCAATGAGACCCAAGGATGAGGAATTTGTCCTTGTCAGGGGTGAAAGGATCCTTCATGACATAGCTTTCTTCCAAAAGCCTGTAAGAGAATAATTTCAGGCTGTTAAGGGTAGATTTCACAGTATGGGAGAGTTGAAATGGGGAAACTGTGGAGGCGGAAAAAGTATCAGCCCTTTCTACTTGATTTGCTCGGCCTGGCGTTGTACATGAGGCAATGTAGCAGCTATGCAGCTCCCTTCCTCTTCAAAACCAATATTGTGGCTGCCTTCAGTCCTATACTGCACCTTCTATCTGTCTTCCAGAATTAGGGCAATTGGTGATCACCTCAATGTTGTCTTACTAGGTTTTTCTCAGTGCTCTACCTTCAAGTATTCTTATCTTCCATTTTTACGACCGGCACTCCTTTGCATGGCCAACTTCAGTACCTTGTCAAGTTATCATTTCAATTGCACAGCTTTTAATTAGAAGTTCTCTTCCAACGCTGTATGCATGTGAGTATAAAATAAAAAGTTTTTACTGCTCTTAGTTATGTCACTGCAGTAAAACTAAGGTTCCCACCTCTTGCAAGCAAGAGCTACTAGCACAGAACATTACAATGACCTGAAATACACTTGCTTATGTCAGAGACTGTACCGTTTGCTTCGGGGTATTAAGGGAGTGCATTTATTAATAATTTGGCAACCTGCTTGGGAAAGACTAAGGCCTTATTCTTCCTAGGAGCTCCAGGCAAAATATTACAGAAGTCAGTTCTGTCTGCACAGGGCACCCTGCAAGGCTGGCTTATTGTCGGACTTATATCAAACTTGGATTCTGTAGTAATATGGAGTACAATACATATTTAAAAGGTATTCTGTTAATTCATACTGCCTTCTCCTTGTCTACATACATAGATACACACACACGTATGTGTGCGTCTGGAGTGTTATTCGTTTTTCCTTCTCCTCTCCACTCAAAAAAATGGTATGGCTCAAGCCTTCCACTGTTAGGAAAAATCAGGCATCTTAACATGGCAGATTACCTTGTCAACAAGTCTCCTAGTGTACAAAGACTGGGTTACCTTTGCAAAGCTCCCCTTGCAAGATTCACAGTCTTAATATAGTCATCATCAATAGAGACACCTGGCCATTGTACAAGCCTTCATGTCTGGCATATGTTTCCTGCAGCACTGCATTTAGGACATGTGAGTAGACCAGAAAGTAAGCCAATAAAGAGAGTGTGTAAAGCTATTTCTTATATGCATACAGAAGTGTTATGCTTCAGCATTATTTTTTTGCTTTTTGAATCTCCGCAATCCAAATAAAGCTGAGATGTTAACACTCAGCTTGGATAACCTAAAGTTAAGATTCATGTTCAGCTTTGATTCAGACTCTTTATGAATGGACCTGATCAAAGGTGGGCCATTGCTCTGCTGAGTAAAAGAGGGAAAACCAGTAGCACCACAGGATTTGGAATGATAAAAATACAGCTGCCCAAGGAAAACACATCTGATCTCAGTCCAAGCAGGTGGTGATCAACAGCTGTTTCCATTATATAAGAAACTGAGCAGTCTTAGTGAGGTGAAATGCTGAGTACATGTCTGACTTCCAGTTCCAGTGAGTTCCTGACCATGTTTGCCTGATGGGTTTGTTGATCGGGACGGCCTCAGCAGAGCTACTTGTACATTTAAAGCTAAGTGCTTTGTTTTATGGGGAGTTTAATGTCTGCAGACAAAGTTGTAACTGCATAGTTTCTGGTCAAACTATCCCTACCTGGAAGAGATGGAAAAGGTTTCAGTCTCCTAAAATATAAATATGTACTAAATTTCCACACACTTTAATGTCATACAATCTGCCAAAGTATTGTCTAATTCATGCAAAAAAAGCATTGCTGTTCAAAATTCCATGTCATGTCAAACAGCTCGTAAAAAGTGTTTTTACCATATGTATTTAATTCATGCTGTGTTTACGTGTTGCCCAGCTGACACAGCTGTGAGGAAAGGGCTATTCCCAGAAATGCTAGGCTGACAGTCAACAGTATTCTAGTAAAAAAATTATGGTATAGGTAAATAGTAGGATGGCCAGTGGGGTTAGGAAATAGGTTAAATACAAATCTTCGCATGGTATTGTAGCAGGATGGGAAAGCTGATTTTTGGCTTTGCTATCCATGCTGCTAATTTTTAGCATTTCTTCTCTTTGGAAAAAGAAGGTCACTTTAAGTATCAAGTCTCATACTCAGGAGCAATATGGCATGTTATTGGGTTCATGCAGTGCACGTCGTTCCACAGTACAAGGCTTCTAATGGTCATAGCATAAACGAAGTCTGTCATATGAAAGACTGTACTTACACGATAGAGCGTGTGTTTGGTGGCTTCTGCCCATAGTACGTATATGGAGCTGTTAAGCCACATAGCTGACATTTGAACTCTCCTGTAGGCTGAGCTTCTTTGGGAGCATCCATCTTTAAGCTACCTACAAAAAACACAAAAATCTTTTAGCTTCAAAATGCAGTACTGGGAACATGCCTGCAAGAAGATTAAGCTGATGTGGGACATCTGGCTATGCAAATTAAAATCCAATGGAAAATTCACTGTTGCAAACTTTGATTAGTAAATATTTTATCCCAAATAAAGTTGGTTTTCCGTGTCCCAGTTAAATTTCAAAATTCCTTACATAGGTTTAGAAATTGCAGCCTAGGAGCCTAACTATAAAAGTTCACCTATTAATTTAGAACTTGATCCATAAAAGAATTTAGGTAACAAAGTATATGGCTGTGACTGAAAAAGCCTTTGCTCAACCAAGGCCTATGCTCCCTAAGCGCTTCCCAGGAAACAACTCCCTATCTGCTGTGCAGAGTCCCAATCCAGTTGTGCAACGCCTGTCTCCTCCCACAAACGGCAAATGGAGCCATGAAAGGGTTTGGGACCCTGCTCAGGAGGCAGGTGCCAGAAAGGTAGGTGTTGCAATGATTTGCTATGTCTTTTTCTTTGCTTCTTGTTCAGCTTTGGATAGAATTTTGGGAGCTTAACCCTGGCTCCCTATTCTTATCTGGCTTCCTATGGAAATGAGGCTGATGTAATCACCCTGTGCCTAGATAGATAGAGTGTTGGCCCATTCAAACCACACAGGACAGCGGAGGAGGTACCTTCAAAAAAGTTTAGGTCCTATAACATTTATGAAAATAGGCAGAAGAGGGAGACTCTGCTTTATCCTCATGGAGGATACCCATATATTTCTATAAATCAGAGAATCTGCACATGGGAAAGCTGTTGTCCATCTGTCTGAAAGATTTCAGACACCCCTTACAAAGGTGTAGCTATCAGTCACGAGATATAAAACGTAGGAAGCTGTGCTTCATCAGCTTTGGTCCTTACAAGATGACTTGTTTAAAATCTTGGCCATTGATTTACATTTGGGAGCTTATCCTTCACTGATACGCTGATACCACTTGAGTTGAGAGTCACACCCTGTGGTTTTCAAAAAGCATGGTATGGCAAGTATGCTTTTAGGACTGATTTTGGTATATATGCGTGATCAGATCAAACAAAGCTAACCATGTGCATGGCCAAAATTGCACCGATTTGTGAATGAAATGGGATCACTTGTTTGCACACTGGATATCTTTGCTCACCTGCACCATTTTCTTGAACAGACACATTCACCTTGCAGTGAGCAAGAAAACTCAAGCTTTTAGCTAAAAGCCCTCACACTTTTCAAGGCATGCAGTTTTCTGCTGCAAACCTGCCACCTCTTTTAAGTGAAGCGGAGCTGGCATCAAGCGGTCAGGAAGGTGAGCACTAGGAACTCGGATCTGGGCAATATCTCAGCAGCTAGGTTGTGTGTGCTCACAGCTGAGCAGACGTACAGCCTGCCAAAGGACAGCAGGTCATTCCCACTCTTCTAGCTTTGCAGTCATACCCTTCCCCCGCAGAGCTGATTCAGTTCACTACGGCCATGTCACTATTTATGTTTTAGCTCAGCTCAGGGGTTTTCTTTGGGAACAAATTGCCTGACTGTCCCTGCTTACCACACTTGGTTTGCATTGTGGAGCAGTCTTAAAGCACACAAACCGGACAGTTTCAGATGAAACTGAAGTGGAAGATGTGCTCCATAAGCGCACCTAATACACTCCAACCTGAATGCCCAACTAATGGCCATTCAGCCTACGGGCTAGGACCAGAGGTAGTCTGAAACATCCTGAAACATAGAGAGTGGGCAGCTGGTATCCAACATCCAACACCTTGGTCTATGGCTTTACTCTTACTGCATCACCCTAGTTACTAATGCGGTAACAAATAAAAGACCGACCTCTTTTTTTTTTCTTCCAATGTCTTTTTTTCTCTTGTTTTAGGGAACTAAATTGGCTTGCAGAGGAATCCAACAACTGCTAACAGCAGTACAAGGTGAGAGGGAAAACTGCACAGCCAGGAGAAAGGGCAGGCTGAGATGAGGGACCTGTATTTCCCTCTTTCAATGACAGTAAGCTGCTATTTCTGCTCCCTCTGTGTGGTGAAACTGAATCCTTAGAGACATATGCTGCTAAGGTGAATTAGGGGCAAGGTGAAGCAGAGCTGTGACTACTTATCTTCTAATGTTCCAGAAGAACAGGGAGCCTCAAGATCCTCAGAGGTTACTGAGGCTTCATAACAGACACCCAGTTCAGAAAGCCCTAGCCTGTTAAATCCCGAAACTTAATTTTGGGAATAATCTCCCTTACCCCACCATTCCTTCACCACCAGCCTTTCCACTGCCATTCCTGGCATTTCAGTAGTACAGGGAGTTCTTCAAATGTAACACAAATGGGGCTGGGTACTGGTTTAATAAATAAATCCAACTCGTGAATACCTTAGGCAACCACATTTTTTCAAAAGTGACGTAACCCTTGGATATCATGTGTTTTCCCTACCTCACAGGGATGCTTGAGAGAATTTAATTAAGTAAAGTGCTTTCAGATTTTTCAGTTAGATATAAGGCATGTACATGCTACCTGTTTCTCCCTGTGTATTAAAACAGGGATTCTTCAAACTATACACAAACTCAACTAAGAAGTCTGCTTTTTGAACCCTGCATTTTAGGTTTACCAGATAAGTCCCCCAAACATACTTAAATTTACCTTTTCTGTAGGCAGTCAGTAGCAGTACCAAGACACTCACCTGTCTGAATGAGATTCAGTCGCGAACATTGTATGCAATTTTTTGTAATCAATCTTTTTCAAAAAGGGGAAATAACTAACCCCACAAAGGTAGAGTATGGAAAGTCACTTGAATCAAATACAGAAAACCATCAGGGTGATCTTTTCTTTAAAATAAAGCAAAACACTAAGAACAACAACAAAAAAAAGACTATTTATGGCAGTGAGGATCATAGACTTTGGAATGAATGTGTCCTGATTCCAAGTCAAAATAACAGCCAGCCCTGGGTTCAGAGCTGAAGTACGTTAGATATAGAAACACCTGCTCTCTTATTAGACCATTGGCATGTAGAACAGAATCTGTTCAGTGACTACCACTGGGAAGGAATGGTATCTATGTACAAACAGATTTTTGGCGATGCCAGCTTAAAAGCATATGATCCTGCCTGCAAGGCACACATGAATTTATGACGCTTTCCATTTTACTCCCAGCTTACAAGTCACTGGTATCAGCTGTACCAAGTTTTATTTCACTGGGAACATCATTTGTCCTGAGAGCTTGTCTACACAGCAGCACTTGGGAAAATTAAGGTCACTGACTCAAGGTGTGAAGTTAATACACAGGCAGGTTTCAGGGTGAATGCTCCCTTTCAGAAGTAGAGTTTGCTATATAACAAAATAAAGCCATTTTCCTTCTGAAGAAAGAAATTTAATGGCAGATGTAATAAACCTTTAGTTTATGCATGTGCTTCACACCTTTACTCTAAACCACCAGGCAGACAAGGCCTAAGATGCACTCTCTGACAAAGCTTCTAGTACTTCCAAAAAGCTTGTCTGCAATTAATTAAAAAGAACTGTATCTTTATGTCAGATAGCAAGTGCACAGAAGCAATGCTGGGATAAAACCACAGTCGAGACAGACATTGGTGTATCACAAAGTAAGCTCATATTGGTTTGGCCCTATACACCATCTTAGCAAGATGCCTCATACGACAACTATGACAAGGTGTCTGCCTCCCCTCCAAGCAGAGATACAAAGCATGAGTGAGAACTCGTTTCTCTCTAGCATACCAACGACAGGATGAAGGATCTCTTGAGCAGACAAAAAGTCTGGGGCACTAATCCCTTCATAATCATGACAGGCAAATTTGTAACCTCAAGTGACTCAAACCAGCACCAGCGCTAACACTGGCTTTTTCTCTTTTCCTTGAAAATTTGTGAAGCCGCACCATCTCCCAGTACCATGTAAATACCTGGCTGGCTGGTATGTACTGAAGAAGTCTCCTAGAACAGCTTGTTTAGAACTTAATTCTGCCCAAGCGTTTGCCATTTTGGCTGGAAGCCACAAGGTACTTAAACACTCACTTCAAGCACATGCATAGCTCTTCTGAAAAGAACACAGCTACCCACACATGCTTGATTACGAAGCAAAGACTGAACTAGCACACTCAGCAGAAACCTGCCAAGTCAAGCCCAGAATACTGCAGGACGTGTGTGAGGCTGGCCCACGTGTCATGGCGAAAGGTAAAGCACACAGATTTGAATGCCATACTACGGAAATAATTGCAGTGAAAGAAAGGCGCAGGTTAGACAGCAGTGCTATAAGAGTGTTTCTCCATGCTGTGACTGATACATGATATGGATGTGGGGAAATGGCTCTCAGTGCAGTTCTCTAGGGACTCCTAAAAACTTCAGGGCAGTTCTGCTCAGAGCATTCTGCTAACAGGCCTGGAAGGCATGCCAGAAATAATAAATCACCATTAAATTGTCAGGGTCAGTGGCAAAGTAGCAGCACAGATAAGTAATCTGATTTTCTTTCCTTCAAACCTCATTAGCACAAGCCTTTACAATGCATAGGTTAAGCCCCTCTTAATACTCCACAGGAGACTCGTGTATTTCTGAGTCACTGATAAACTGGAGAAACTATACAAGAAACAAACTGCCTACAAACAGATGTAGACTTTGATTTGAAAGGGTGTCAGATAAAACCAACATTGACACACCTTTAATCCTCTCCAATTAAACCCTTGTTTCTTTTCCCTGCTAAGATTTTCCTGCACTATCCACTGTTGATGACGATGACCTATTAAAATATTCACAGCTTGATTCTCTATGGGAAGGAGTGTTCTCTAATAGAAGGGCAGGAGCCACTGAGTTCATAGCCTGGTAAATGCCAAGTTATTTTGCAGTGTTTGGTGTGATATAAATTTAAATACACTTCAGCACCAGGAATGCACGCACCTCCTTCAGAAAAATGATCTGTTGCCTAATAGCTCAGGTAATAGATGAAACAGCAGAACCTTCTTCCTTGCTAGTTAATCCCCAGGTGAACAACTCTTCCCCTCCAGTTCCTTCACGTTATTGCCCTGAAGGCATATTTTGGTCACCTGTTGGCTGTCTCCCTGCTCTTCCTTTGAGGTGACTTACCTTGGGTTCAGCATAACAAATTAGCCCAGGAATGCAATTTCACCAAGCGTGGCCATTTGGAACTTTTACCCTTATTACCTCTCCTAAAGATCATTTGATTGAATTAAACCTTGACTGTTGCAGCAACTTCTCCCTTCAGGCCAGGGGGATTGTGCTGGTATTGCTACGCTCTCTCTGCTCTGAAGGAACTGAGACCACGGCAGCACACAGGCTTCCCTCGAGGTATAGGTCATATAGCGGGCCCCAGGCCTTGCTTTTTAACAAGGGGTTGTGTGGACTCCCTGTGGCTGCATGATAAACAGCCATAGATGTGAAACCGAGCGTGTTTTCTGAACAGTTGTAGGGAATGTCTGCACAGGGTATGTCAGCAGAAAGAGAGGAGACAAGCAAATCAAACCCCTTTCTTCGGTAAAAAGGCTTTACGAACACAAGATGAATCTCAAAAAGGCATCTATTGATGCATGTGATTTAACAAAGCTGAGAAACCAACACTTAAAAAAATCTAGCCCAAGCACTCCTTACTTGAACACGGCAGGCAGCCAGCTCTGCATTAGACAGCATTTAATAAAGAAGAACCTCAGATGAGGCGAGAAGGTGGCAGGCTGGCACAGGAGCGCCGCAAGGAGGCAGGGCTCCGCCGGTGCCCACCGCTGCCCTCGAGCGGAGCCAGCGCCACGGCGCAGCCCGGCGGCCGGCAGCGCCCCCGTCAGCCCCCCGGCCCTGCTCGGCTGCCAGAGCCCCGCGAAGGGGATCCCCCGCCAAGAGTGACTGAGAGAATAAAACAAAGGCAAGCGGCCCAGGCGTTAGTGGTAGAGGCCATCCCCATGCCTGGTTGCAGAGGCACAGCGAATGGCGGATCTCTTGGCTGCGTAACAGAAGACGCAAAGCTGACGGAGGAGGGAGAACTGCCGCGTCGTTAGTTCTTCCTTTCCTCCCCCCCAAAATTAATCTGTGGTCATATCTGGGTTGCTGCTCATCCCCCTCATTCCTGTTTCTTCTCCTTCTCCTCCAGCAGGCTTTCCTAAGCACAAAGCCCTGAAAGTACAAAGTCCTAAGTACAAAGCTTATCACATCGTCATCCCTGACGCCATCCTAACATGCTATATGTAAAATGGCCTAGAAATTAAAGGAAGACAAAGCAAGCTCGTTGCTCTTCTCACAGCACAGTTATAGGGACTTACTGGAGAGGAGGTAGCACAGGAGATCCAAACACTGAAGCGTTCACTGAAGTGAACATCAGTTCTGGATTACAGTTATTCCTTGCCAAAATAGGGAAACCAGACCCGAGGTCTGATTTTATTAAATCTCCCTTCTAGTACAGCCACGATAAATAAGCGTGCTATGGCCCTAGGTTACCCCCTGCTCTGGACTGAGTTTGTCTGCCTTCCAAACTGTAGCTGCCTATTATAGCTTTGTTAGATTAATATCCATAGTGGGGAAGAAAAAGACGGTAATGCTCTATTAATATATAAGTGGTGATGATGATGCCTTTAAAGTTGTCCTTTAAGAGAAGTTATGGAGGGCCACACATGTACCATTGAAAGCATCAGCTTGGTTAAGCACAATCTAAACTTAGTGCAACACTTTCCAACAGAGTCTAAAAATAGGAACACCAAGATTTTGTGGAAATATCCAAGGAGAGGCTAACACAGTGTTTCGGGAAATAAGACACTGCAACTTGACATAATCCTGAAAGAAATAAATATAGCTTCAGTGATTTATCTCCCTACAGAAAGCAAAGTTGGTACTGTAAGGAAATACG
Source organism: Platalea leucorodia (assembly GCF_965183815.1). NCBI lineage: Eukaryota > Metazoa > Chordata > Aves > Pelecaniformes > Threskiornithidae > Platalea > Platalea leucorodia. Next base: position 48,823,932 of record NC_138826.1, on the reverse strand, counting down.
CAGCCCCCACTACGTGCTTGCTGTGCCAGCCCATGCCCGCCTTCCCCTGTGACCAGCGAGATGTTCAGCCTTAATAGACTTGGGGAAGAGAATTCTTTCCAGTAAAATGTGACTGAGGCGCTCAGTTTGTTAGGACTGAGCTCAAGTTGAGGACTGCGTAACGAAGTAAAGCAAAACCTTTAAAAAGAAAAGAAAACAAAAAAACACTGGAGGGGTGGGGGGGGGATGGAGTAAAGAGTGTCAGCTTCAAGAAAGCCTGAGAATAAAGATCTGTACCTACTATACATACACTTGCTTGTGCACATAGCCCCACACACCTTTTCACAGGCCCGCCCATTTCCTCTGAAAGACACGTTCCTCAACTTTATTGTCCCAGCTATTGTGAACGGCGAGCACGAGAAAACACCAAAGAGGTATTTCCAGCATGTTTGATAAAGGAAAGAAGTCCACTGTCACTCAACGCTTAGAAAGTTTTCTTTTCTAGGGCACTTGCTGGCATTCTGTCACAAGAACTGACAAACGGGTGCCTTGTTTCACACCTTCGCGTGGAGGTCATTTCGGTTTTGCCCCTCTGATTACAGTTTACAGTGGAAGTTAGTCCTTCACTCAGGGGCTAGCGGCTTCAAGACTTCCTGACTTACACATATGGTAAATTCCTGTTTTCTAGCCATGTAGCAATATGAAATATGCTCTGTGAATTCAGCCAGGCACAAACACCGTCAATTTTTAGCATGTTTTCGGGTTAGCCTGTTTGCTCCTCTCAGACAGACTTTGCTTCCCAATCAGTACTTAGACTACTTTGCCTGAAAGACATGCAGGTACTAAGGCTGTACTTCTTTCAACACCTGATACTGTCATCAAATAGGTATCCAGGCACATATACAAGAACCGCTTCCATAATTTTCTGTAGGACACCAAGAAATGATACTTGCTCTTAGACAGCTGGAGACATATTTTACCATAGACAGCCAGGCCATTTCTTTCGTACATGCTCTGTAGTCTGCACAGCCTGTTCTCCAGAGCACGTGTGTTTATGCTCTTCCCCTCCAGAAGTTCTTTTGGACAAATTTACTGCTCTGCTCATCACAGGTAAGACATGAGGATGGTGGGGTTTTCGCACGTGACAAATTTCATCGTGGATGGAGATGTGTGGATCCTAAAATTCACTATAACCAGAGTGGACTGCTCCTACTGGGTCATATGCTAGGAGGGCAGGCATGAAAAATCTTTGCAGTTCTGTCTTTTTGCCCAAGAAGCTCAAAATCCAGTAAGAATTAGTAGCGTCCTCAATGTGTCACAGATATTTAAGTAACTTTACTTTGGCTTCAGATCTCCATCTGTTCAGCAAGCACAGATAGGTCTGACTAAGATTTCACTGAGGTCCAAGAGGAAAGTGTGCACTGCAGAGTGGAGCTAATTAAGCAGCAGAATTGATGAGGTTTTGATAAAAAAATTCATATGCTGTATGTTTAAGTTTTTAAAAGTACTGGCTATAGTTATAGATAGATAGATAAGGCTTAAGAACACTGTGATGTTTGTTACAGATTTAAACGCATGTTTCCTTTTTGCACATATGCATACCTCTAAGTGTGGTTATTAATAATAACTTTACTCAGTGTTAGGAAAGTTATGACAAGATAAATGAAGAGGTGGGGAAGAAGGCTTAGTGGAAAATGATTATGGTACGTAGTTAGAAGGAGACTTTATAGGAGGCAGCATGGTTCATGTGTTAGCTGGCCAGTAAAAAAGAAAACAGAGAGAGCAGGTGAAAAATGCTTTCCCCAGGCACTGAGAAAAGGAACATAACAGAACGCTCACTGGCCCTCTCTTGCATTATCCTGGCCTAGAGAAAAAAAACCCAAACTGCTGCAATCACACAGATAACTAATTTCTTACTCCAAATCTCAGGTTTGTGCTTATCTATTGGGAGTTTTGGGGCTCTTCACAGCTTTTTTGGTTTATTGATTTTTGTGCCAGTAAAAGCACTGCTTTAGCAAACAGGCCAGTGCAAAGGTAATGTACAGGGTAGAAAGTTTAGCATCTCAACAAGCCTGGGGAACCGTGTCATATTTGTAGACGTACATCTTGACTCTATTTGAGGCAAGACAACGTGAGGCAAAAAATAAAGTAATGCTCTCATCATAACTGCTACTTTGCCTGGCAAACTTCTCTCTTTACGTGGTAAATTAAGGCACAAGGAAAACAATGTTTTTGACATGGGCTCCTGGAGCATGAAGGTGTTAAATTTTGTTTATATAAAACATACCATTTTAACTGTAAGGATATAGTTAAGTAGTGTAACATTTTCATGTAGAATTAGTTATGCTGACAAAAAGAGGTTCGTATCAATACAACTTTTAAACTGTACCAGTTAAGGGAAATTAATCAGCGTATGGTATCTTTGCACTGCTATACTTCTAGTGGTCCCTCCAAGGTGGTATATTGGTAATATTACAGCAGAGGGAAAATCCTAACTGAAAAAAAACCCACTTAACCAATGCACAAACCCACAAGTACTGGTATAACTAACTACTAGTACATAAATCCAATTCTTTGACTCATAGATGCCTAAAGATGGGAGACAGCTCAAGAGATTATTTAGTCCATCACATCCAAGGCACAACTGACTTTATTTTGATGGCATTTTGCAGTGTATATAAAGACTCTCCTATCAGCCCAAGCGCCTTAGAGACAAGTAACAGGTCAGCGAGCAAGGCTAGATTAAATGTGAAAGAAAGCCACATGAGTAACCTCCTTCCTTAAGCAGAGGCCGTTTCTAGCATCACCGAGATATGGAGATATTTATTGGGGTTCTCAGAGCAGATTCAAAAAGAAACTGTGGTACCCCATCTCTCATGTATTTTGCAAACTTCCTACCTCCCCCTCATTTTCCAAGGGGAATTGAGTACCTGATTGTTTCCATGGCTCTACGGTCCTCTAAGTCCAAAGCTGTGATCCCAAAACCACCTTGTTCAGGTGCAACCTCATATTGGAAATGCCTATATATCACACGAAATACGGGTTTCCCCTAAGTTCCCTAGGCTTCTTAAAGCTCCTTATTTGTGTATGTCCAAAAGCCCTCCCACAGCTCTGAACTTCCCTGGAATCCTCTCCACAGTCCCCTTCAAGGCTGCATCCTGCAGCTCCATCCCCTGAAGTTCCTCATAAAAAGCAATCTGTGGCCATTACATTCTATTAAACAAAGAATATACTGTATACTAAAACCCTCATGCAGGAAAAAAAGATCAGAATCGAGCTTTGGCTCTGGATCCAGAATAGGCGTCTCCTATCAAGCAGTCACCTTGGTCACCAGGCTGCTCTCAGGAGCCTCATGCTCCCTCTTGACCTAGACTCTCCCCACATTTGCTTCTGCAGTTTGAAAGGGAGGGTCCCTCCACTCAGAGTAACTTCTGCTCTAGTGAGTCGGGCACCCTGGAGGTGGGAAGTGCAGATCCGAAACCTTTCCCACCCCAGGCAAAGCAGGGGTCTGAACACTGCTCTCCCACCTCTGCAGCAAGGCTTTGTCTGCTCGCTGTCTTCTGCGATGGAGAAGCCCTGCGCTCTGCCTCCGCAGCAAGAGATGAGCCAGTCTGGGGCCTGCCCTCAGGAGGGCTATCGCCACCGTCTTCCAGAGAGGGATCCCGGCTGGTGAGGAGGAAAGAAAAACCTAGTTCAGATCGCAGCCACGCTGTCTGCTACAGAGAGATCAAAGATTCATTCATGCCCATACCCCTTTATTAGTAATAACATTATCTACTGGCGGGAACTGTTCCCGGGAGCTCGGGTTTCCCGCGCTGCCCCGACTCCGGGGCCTGGTTGCCAAAAGGGCCTGGCCCTCAGCCCTGCTCTTCCCATTTGCGCGGGGCGGGGAGGGGAAGGCCGCAGCCTGGTTCAGCCAGAGCCACCCGGCTTCCGCCCACCCGAACTGCGCGGCACCCACCAGGGCCGCCGCGGCCACCACCCACGCGTGGCGACAGGCGAGTGGCGACAGGCGAGTGGCGACAGGCGAGTGGCGACAGGCCGGCGGCCACCGGGCCGCTTCCTGGTTTCCCGCGCGGGCGCAGCGGCGTCAGGGCCCGGCGCCGCTCCCCCTTAAAGGGCCCGCGCCGCGGGAGGCCGGCGGCAGGCGGCGCTGTGCGCGCGCGCGGGGTCGCGCCCGCCGGGGCCGCGGCTCCCTGCCGGGGGGTGCGGGGCCGCCCGGCCGCGGCTTCCCCCCGCAGCTGCCGGTCGCCGGGACGGGCCGATCGCGACAGGCCCTGGAGCTCAAGGCGGGGGAAGGCGTTTTGGCTTTGGAAAGGGCGGGTCGTGCTTGGCCGCGCCCCAGCGCAGCGAGGAGCCGGTGGCGACACCATCCCGTCGTTGGATGGGAGCTCATTGCATTGCGAAGAGCACGTGAGATTTAAAAATAACAATAATAATAATATTCTGTGGTCTGTTTGTATTCAAAGTGAACTGCCCGGAGGATGCCCCCAGCTTTATGAGTAAGAAACAGGGGTTTTGACCAAGTTGGCCGGTGTCCCCAGCTGGCTTGGGCAGCCTTCCCTTACAGGCGGTCACACAGCGACCAGCACGCAGGTACAGTTTTACAATGCAGAAGTCTCCTTCCCGCCCCCCCAGGCTATATAACGGGATTTTATAGCCCGCGGTTAACCTCATCCAAAGGGACACCGTGACAATCTTCTGCATACAGATGCAATGCGGTGTTGTGGAGGTTTATTTTTAATTGCCGGGTCGCGCCCTGCTCGCTCGTCCTGTCTTTTTTTGTCCTTATGCTCTGAGTAGGAAGGATTTATCGGCGTTTTCAGATCTCAGGTCATTTTTGCTCTTACATTAGCAGGTGCTCAGCCAGAGGCGAGGGTCCTGCTCAGGCTCCTGAGCTCACTCCTTACGCGTCACCTCTGTGACACGGCCGTCGGTTCCTGCGTGTCCCGGCTCCGGCTGGCGCGGAGTTAGTAATGCCATGAGATATAAGGTCAGGCTTAGCAAGAAAGCTGGACCAAGGGAAGTTTTTTGGAAGTGACTTTTACTCAGAGACCGGCTGGGCATCCGCCTGCCGTTGGTGAGCGACTGCTTTTACATCATTTGCGGTTTTGGTGTTTTTCCCCCTTCACTTCTTAAACTGTCCTTATCTCGACCCACAAGTTTTCTCTCACTTTTGCGCTTCGATTCTTTCCCCATGCTGCTGGGAGGGGAGTGAGCGGGCAGCTGGGTGAGGGCTTCCCTGCCAGCCGGGGTCAACCCACCACACCGTGACAGCCAAGTACCACTGAAATTGATGCAAAATAGTCTGGAGAAAATCTGAGCACAATCGATAGTAAGGGCTTGAATGTTAAAAAATTCTTAAAAGTAAATAATTTCTTTATGAACATTTATTTGAAATGCAAGTATTACAGAGTGAAGGTCGTCTTGAACACAAAATCTTTCCTTGCTCATATGACAAGACAAACCATTTTTTTTCCATTTATTTTTCTGTTCTTGAGCCCTAAACGTCGCTGATGTCTTCTCTCAGGCTGCCCATAGAGTACACTGTGAAAAAGATCAGGCTCACTGGTTTTGGACGTTTTACAGATGAGAAGATAAAATATGCTTCTGAGCCTTTGCAATACAAAAGTAACCACTTGTGCTTCGTCAGATGGTTCTTCATATACGGGTTGTTTCATATCTCCATAGGCAGACATAATAACAGCTTGGAAGAGATTGATCAAGACACAGATCATCACCAACATGAAAGAGGCTAGGAAAAGACCACCCAGCAACCTGTTGGAGGAAAATGCAGTATCTCTGAAAGCTGACACACAGTAAGAGAATATGGTCTGAGCTGAGTGAATCATGTTATTGTAATTCCATTCATGCTGCCCAAACACAAGGTAGCCAAAAGCCATAAATACAAAGAAGTACACCACCACCACGAGGGCCATTGAGGAGATTCCGGGAAGGGCTGCCAAGATCGATCTTTGTGCCAGGCGCACGTCATAAAGAAATTGAGAATATTTTAGAGTTTTCAAGACTACAAGAAATGCTAAAAAGCCCATAGTAATCCTTAAAATCTGATCTAAATGAGAAACTGCATGAAAATGAATGAAATCATTTGGGTGAAGTAAGTAAAACCTCACTATATCTGCTCCTACCTTAAACTTTATGACCTTTAAAAAAACACAAAGGAGGAATGCTGATTTTAAGCCAAAGTTGATTATATTGGAAATGTTTTTAACATAATCTTTTTTTTCTTGGCCTATGATGTGAAGCTCATCTGCAATGTAAATGAACAGAAAGGCAAGAACAATTACAAACACAAACATTTGAGCTTTAGTTTGCTGATGAAAAATGGGGAGTGCAAAAGAGTGTACTGACAAACTTGGTTTTATGATCCCAAAATGAGACATTTCAAATATGACTGAGACGGTGCAAAAGAGATCTGCATCTGAGTTAAATGTAGTCAGTTCAATGATCACAGCCCATGTCTTTTCATCAAGCCAGTTGCTCTGTTGTAGAGCATCCAGCCTTGTCGTTGAATTAGGTCTTCCTTCTCCAGGGAAAAAGTAAAACGTGTACCCTGATGGTCCATATGTGTGCAAATCTCCATATGAATAATACATCCACGGAGTCCTGTTTCGCTGGTAAGTGAACCCGCCGTAACTGCTGGCATCCTTGGAAACAGACTGGTTGGCAACCTTGGCCCAAGTGCCAGCATAGTCACCTTCCTCTGGGATGTCACTGCCGTATTTGTGAAGACAGTGGCTTTTACTGATCACAAAGTTATTTACAAAGCTGTGAGGATGGAAACATTTTTTCTCAGTACCTTTAGCTCGCACTTGCCTCATCCTAGGCAAACCAATGATTTTGGACCAGCTGTCGGGAAGAAAGGTTGGCTGAATGTCATTGTGGATCAAAGGCAAGAACAAGTCCTTCACCCACACATATATATGTTCTAGCTTCTCTACACTGGAGAGTCGTGGAGAGAATTGGTTACGGATGAATCTGTTGTAGTGGAAACTGTTGGTGTTCTCAGGGGAATAGGCAAAATTTAATAGCAGTGTTAAAAAGACAAGGTGGCTGATTAAACCTTTTATGAAAATAAATGCCTTGACTTTAATTTTTGCCCTTTTCAGCATGTTCGCAATTTCATCAGCTTCTAAAGGCTTATACTGCTTGGTGCCTCTGACTTTAGCAAGTTTCAAGTGCATCTCTCTCATCTCATCGGCACTCATTGTTTCTTTAGCCAACTTAATCTCAGAATACTTTTCCTGAGTTACCCATGTGATGTTTTCACAGTATTTTGGACGAATTGTACTCATAGCTGAGAAAAAACTGATTTTTAGAACTGAAAGGAGAAACACATTCTCAATAAAGGAGATTGCAGACGCTAAAAGCCACTCTTGTGAAGTCTGATAGCCGTAAGACAAACCATATAACACAATGAAAAATGATGATAGCCCAGTGACGGCTATAACTAGTGCCCATGAGAGATAGACGCACCACCACCAAAAAATAACGCGCGGTCTCTTGTGAAAGGGCATGGTGGTAATGTTTAGTGGTTTCCTTTCTTTCTGAAAGTTGTCCCCTTCTTCTGCGTAATTCTTAGTAAAATTGGAATTTGATGGTGGCCTTCTCTGGCAGGCCTTAGCCATTGGAGGGGAATTTGTGGCTATCGTCTGCTCCTCTGTTCCAATTACATTTGCATCTCTTTCAGAAACTGTGCAATTACTCCAGTTTTGGGGAGCTCCCTTGCTTCTTGTCTTTCTGGAACATGGCGGGCTCTGTGAGTTGCTGGGACCAGGAAGGTTCTCCAAGGGACTGATATTCCTCGATTGTGCTGAAGTTTCTGAAAGGTACAATTTTTGAAAACGTTCCTTCCAGTTCTTAAGATATCTAGACAGGAGGGGTGAACTTGCATGTGGGTCCATCTGGGCCACACCACGAGGAGAAGGTTCCTTCTGGGAATACTTAAATAAGGCAATTATCATCATTTCCACAGGTATGGTAACCAAAGCACATTCAATTCCTACTGTTATTGATCTCAAATACCTCAAGTGTATTGGAGATTCTTCATTCTTGTCAGCATTAAAGAACATAATGTTAACAAGCAAGTTTAATAATAATATTGCTAAACATGAAGACAACCTTTGGAGCCTGCTGAAAGTGCCAGTGAGAACGTGAGCAAAAATCGAGAGCCACAAATGGCCCTCTGTCAGGCTGTTGGCAAGATTAATCAAAAAATAGTCGATTCTGGGCAGAGGTGTCTTGGGGTCTGTGACGGAAAATGTCCTTTCTAGTAAGTGATCACCCTTGTCAAGAGAAAGCCATTTCCTGCACATAAAGAACCAGGTCTTCCTGGTGGACATATTCTCAACTTTGGCTCTGCTTAAGAACCAGCTTGGAGATGGGCCCTTGTTATTGTGCCAGACCCTGAAGGAACAAATGTCTCCCAAGTCTTTCCTAGTAGTTAACAGAAAGCAATCAGTGCTTCCTTGTTGGAAAGATAGAAAATGTGGGTGCCGTAAACAATGGACATCACTCATGCCATTCTGGCCGATGAGCTGAAGAAAGACATCTGCTTTGGTTCCAGCTCCCCAGCGACTGCCTGTGTATAAAGTGACCAAAAAGCTCACTTTATCAAAGGGGTCGTTGTCTGGCAGAACTATAATCTTGTCTTTGCTGTTCCTGTCAGCCCTGTCTTTTTTCATGGCCCAGAGGGACAAAAGAAAGTAGACAGCAAAAATAAAGAGCACTGTTAAGAGGGTCACTGGGTTTTTAGGTATGTCTGCTATCAGGGCTCTTCCCAGATCTACTGTGTTGGGGGTAACTATTACTTTGGCCGCCAGGAACCTGATGTCGAACGTGGATGCGTTTGACGCGGTGTGGGCTGACAGACTTCTGCGACTCCGCTTCATATTGCAGACACAGTGTACCCTCTGCCAGTCGGTCAGGGAGCCAAGCCTGCACGTGTCTTCTCTCCACAGACTTCGAACCCCATCCAGAAATAAGCACTGATCGCTGAAAACGTGTATGCTCACCAGTCTCTGGGTTTGATACCTTACGACATAGGGTGTCAGTAAGACAATGGAGATGTTATGAGTGCCTGTACTGCTTCCTTGAGCTGTGGCTGTCAGCAGTGACGCTGGGAGACAGATAATATAGGGAGCCTTAATGTTACAGTCAGTGCTAGCTGTCTCATTTTTGTTTGCAACTGTTGGCATGTTGTGAAAGGCAGCAAACGAGGCTATGGGTTGAGCATGAGTGATGTTGGCACCTGTAAATACTAGCACCTTGAAAGTAACTTTTAATTTTGTCAGGATCTGGATGTATATGCTCTTAGTATTTCTGTTGACTTCAAAACTAAATCCTCCAGTTGTGTAAGCTTGTGTTTTATCAGGTCCCATTGCTAACTGAAAAGCTGAAGATTCCTTAGCTTTCCTAGCAATAGTAATTTCTGCTCCTTCAGGCACAATCCCTAGTAGATCCCCATTAGCCTTGGTCTCTGCCATTTTGAACCCCAAGACCATTGTTGCGATTTCTGATGTGTAACCTAGCCAAGGGAAGGGATTCTCATCAAACTCAAAAAGGGCAGTGGAAATCACAGCCTCGTGGGGCAATCCTGAATAATTTCCCTTTTTCAGTGATGGATAAAAGCAATTCCTGCAGGTGTTTCTGGTAGAGAAAGCATTTGCAATGTTCCAGGTTTCATCTTTCCTCAGAGTGATATTCCAGTGTTTTGTTTCCATTAGAGTTTCTGTTTCTCCAGGGACTTTGCCCTGGAAAACTATCTCCGTTAAATGTTCCATGATGGAGAAGACTTGCTTAACTCCACTTACATTGACATTCTTGCGATGCAGACGAGCGGCTCTCAGGATGTTGGACAAGCATCTTAGTATTCCACTGGTCTGAATTTCTGCTTCCTCAGACCAATGGGTCTCATTCCTCTCTATCTTCAGTACTCCCGTTACTTCTATCAGTTTCTTAATGACAAGGTCTTGTGATCTAACGTTCAATTCCTCAGCTTCCTCTGTGACTTGAGAAAGAGAAGCAACTACTTGGTTGATTTCCATTGTGCTCTCAACTGAAATATTCAGGACTGTTTTAATCAGGCTTTCCCGAAACTGAGCCTTAAGGAGCTCGAAAGGTGGTGAGGCTTTAATATAGTTTAAGACTGAGGCTGCCAGATAAGCCAAATAACCTGAGCTAAAATAGTCTCCAGTCTGGAGATAAGATGTCATCGGTGCGCTTAAACCACTCACTGAGGCCAGCAGTTCATGAAACACAGCAGCTAGTGGTCGACTGTTAACTGGGTTCCGTACGCGGACATATAAATTCACTTGGGTAAATGCCCCAAGGGAATCACAGACTTGAACGTAAAGTGTCAAGGTGTACTTCTGGGAGGGCACTCCAATCGGGAGAAAAGATGGAGGAGTTTTAGGCTGATAACCAAAGTACAGAATTGTGCCAAATGTATTTTCCTCCACAGAAGTTATTTTGGTAGTTTTCGGTACATTGGAAGCTACTATCACTTTATACATCAGAGGTAAATTGCTGTCAGAAAAGCCACTGCATTGAACAACAAATTTTGTCAGAAAGGCTGTACCCCAGCGCGGGTTGATGGTACACTTGCCAGCCCTAGGAGGAGAATTTACCTTAAATGCGTGTCTGTAGATTGAGGACCTACCATCCCAGGTAGTTACTTTTAACAGAAGTATGTAGGATCGATGTGCAGTCTTTGTGAAAGTCAGAGCGTGTATAGACAGGTAAGCCCCAGACCTCCCCGTTGAGGTTCTGGAAGACCAGTCAAAGCTAATTTCTGTAGAGTTTTCTGAAAAAAGGGACCAGTAGTAGACTGGCTGGCTGTTCATTCTGCAGTTTAGGCATTTTCCAGACAAAGTAAATCTCTCTGTTGGAATCAGAGTGCTGCCACAGTTTTCAAGGCATGTCATGTCCAGAAGGAGTGGGGAGCCGGGCTGCACATCTACAGTTTGGTCTGCATAACTGCTCCTTCTATCCTTTTGAATCACTAGACGAAAGTAGTATACAGTGTTTCCTGGGAGGGATTCTGGTGGCATTGCTTGAACTGGACCTGATGATGTTAACCATTTCAAATCCCTCTGGGCCGGATGGCATCTCTTCGCCGGGCTGAATTTCATGTTTTTATAGTCTGACACATCTTTAGTGCAGTACCAAGTAAATGTGATTCCCTTTAGTCCTTCCTGCGAATCAGGATCGTAGGATGCAGAGCCATCAAGAGTCCAATTATCAGAAAAACCCACTGCGCGGAACATGCCTCCTGCAATATTTGCCACTAGATCGGTCCTCTCGATCTGAACAAAAATTTTATCTGAGCCCCTGAGGACTGTTGAGGTCCTAATTGGAATTATCTCAACAGTGAAATAAAACAGATACAACCCATAATCTAAAGTAAAACTGGGAACAGTTATGAGTATCATGTCTACACCATACATCAAAGAAGAGTTCATTGGTTTTTCCCAGTCTGGAATAGTTGTTGTGTCCGGAACGGGATAGATTCGCCACAAGGGCTTAACAGTTATACCGATGTTGCAGTCTACTAGCAATCTGACAAAGAGGGAGAAAGATGCCCCCCTTTTCTGGCGCAGGATAGAGGTGTGAAGAACAGGTCTCTGAATCCACACGGTGTGTATGTAACAGGCTTGTTTCTGGCAAGACACTGGTGCTTCTATGGTTTTTGCAGCATAGTTGTTGACTCTGACTCCTAAAAGAGCCGGTGTATGTGCACTTCTGGAACAGTTCACTTTTGCCACAAACCCCGTGTATTTCTCTGGATCAAAGGGTAAAGCAGAGCGACGAACAAAACGTGTGGCGTTTCTTACATGATCGTTGTATGTGTATGTGCTATTCTGGAGAAGGTGGTCTTTTTGTGTTCCAAAAAGCTGCAGATGGAAGCTCCACTCGCACTGTAGCATCGGATGTTGTGCAGGGATAAACCACACTAAATAAGTAAAGCTTTGCAGAAAAGAAGGACGGCCACTGCTGAAAACATGGACTTCAAGGTCTGTTTCTGCCAGAGACCTAAACAAAGCCCTCTTCTGATTCATATAAAGGTACATATTGAACTTGTACCACTGGAAGGCCACGAACTCTATGGAGAGTAAGTAGGAGAGCTCCTTGTGTTGGTAGAACACAGTCCGTGTGTTAGGGCCATCTGTGGAAATAGGGCTGTTGTTTTCTTTGGTTGTGTAAAACGTTCTATGGTTGTACCTGAAAATGTAAGTGCTCCTGTTGGTCTTTCCTGGGTGAAGGTTGACATGGGTGGGAGTTTCTTTGCCTGCAGATAGACTCAGGGTACCATTGAGTAGATGTAGTTCTCCTGTCAGTTCCTCGAACCTCTTTCCATCAACATGAAAATAAATGCTGGCCACCACCACCTCACCCAGGCTCTGAGGTGTGGGAATGCCACAGAAGTTGCTCTGCAGAGTAAAGGAACTGTAGGAACGGAGCCAACCTCCTATAGCCTGCGTGTCCACCAGTCTGTAGGCCAGCGTCCTTGGTGTAAGGGGCTGAAGCCTCCAGGAGAGGCTGAGGGGCTGTTGAGGGACACTAAGGAGCTTGGAGCCGACACTGAGGACATGCAGCAAGTCAGGCTCTACTTTGAGAGAGAGGCTGAGGCTTATGTGAGGCATCTGCTCGATGCTGACGGAAGCAACGTGGAGCCCGTGGTGCCTATAGTGCACAGTCAAGCGGTAGCTGTAGTAGGTGGCACAGGTCTGTTGCAACTCGGCTGTTGGGTAGACAGCAGGTGGTGGCGTGTCTTGGTGCTCACTGCTGGGAAGGAGAAGGGTAGAGGGGCTGCCCCCCTGGCTGCTGAAGCGGTACTGCCAGTTGGCACTCTTGAGGCGTGCACACCAGCCCAGCTCTACTGGCTGCCACGCGTGGATCAGGTGCGTCTGCGGCCAAAGCACGAACAGCCGCATATCCTGCCCAGACATCTCGATGCTCACGTTGTGGTGAAAGCACTCGGGTGCAGCGCATGAGGCAGACGAGCATTGCACCGTAAGGAGGCTGGAGGCCACGGGTGGAGGAGCGCCTGCTGGTAGGAGGCCTGTCTGCAGCATGACCTGGCCTGACCAGCGCGAGGTGTTCTTCACCCAGGCCGAGTTCAGGTACCAGAAGCAGCGTGGTGGGGGTGGTGGCTGCCCCTCTTTCCTCTCTGCCTCCGGTCTTGCTCCTGGGGCGGGCTGGTAACGCAGGTTCATGGTGCTGTTCCACAGGCATGAGACCCAGCGCTCGTCGTCCCGCCGCTGAGAGACTTGTCCGTGAGGGCCCCAGCAGGAGACCAGCAGGGGTGGTGGCCGGAGGCGGGGAGAGGGGGCCCTCGACCCCCGGGGGCAGCAGCAGAGCAGCTGAAGGAGGAGAAGATGGAGCGCTGTCATTGCGGTGTGGGGGAGAGGAGGGAGCGCAGCCATGGGAGCGCGGGGGAGGCTGACAGCTGGGGAGGCCCAACTGCCGGAGAGGGGCTCCGGGGGGACCAGGGCCTGCTCCCCACCCTCCTCCAGGTAAGAAAGGTGCTTAACTTTAGAAACAGCACATCGTGTGCGGATATACCGGATGCCACAAGAAACAAGTAATTCAGGGCCAATAATCTACACGAGACACATCCGTCGCCAGCACCGCGGCCCCGCTCTGTGACGCGGGTGCTCGGGAGGGAGCGGCCGCCAACGGCCCGAGCGCCGCCCAACCGCTCGCCGCCGCCGGCCCCGCCCGCTGCTGGCCCGGCCCCGGCCCCGGCCCCGGCCCCGGCTCCGGCTCCGGCTCCGGCTCCTCCTCCTGCGGGGGCGGGAGGCCTGGGGCCGCCGGACGACGGCAGCGTAGCGGCTGTGGGGGTCATGGCGCCGCTGAGGGACTGCAAGGTGAGGGCAGGTGTGAGGCGGAGCGGGACGGCGAGGCGCCTCGCCTGCCCGCCCGGCCTGGCCCCGCCGCAGCCACCGGCCGCTCTGCCCGTGGCCCCTGCTCCTGCCGGGCGCAGAGGGGCGGCGGGTGTGCGCCCTTCGGGCGGGCGGTGTCCTCCCGTGTGGCCTTGGGGAGGCCGCGGGCCCGCCCGAGAGCCGGGCTGGGAGGGGGGCTGCTGGCGGGCCGGGGTGTGTGGCGGGAGGGGAGCCGAGCTGGGCCGGCTGCGGCTGACGGGAGGGCGCGGAGAGCCAGACCCGGTGTGGTGAGGCCTCCTTGGAGCTCGTCTCCCTTTGCCCCCAGTAGCCTTACGCTCAGGGTGGGTTTCGTGTGGGGTGAGGCTGCTGTTGGGATCTGAAAACGGGGACGAGTTGCTGCACCGTTCCCTGCCACGGGGGCAGCAAATTCGTGGCTGAACATCTCTGGGTCTTGGTGGTGGTGCAGACTGGTCCCACAGGCACTCGCCTGCCCTTTCTGTGGGCCTCAAAAGCGGGTCAGGCCTTCTTTTAACTCTAAACCAGCTTTAAGTCCAAGGGTTCAAAACCTGTCTGCAGGAGTTAGTTACTGATTAGTCATTTGTGTGCTTTCTTCCCGATGGAGTTCATTCTGTCACTCCTCTTGTTGTTTCTTGGTTAATTAGGCAGGGGGGGGTAAAAAAAGTTTTGAAGATCTTCTGAGTGTCATAGGCTCATGAGCACCAGAGCTCCGGAGAGCTGCCACTCGAGTAATAGAGGGTGTCCTGACAGCAACCCGCAAAGAGCAGAGATTCCTCAGAGCCAGCTGGGATTCTAGCAGGAACAAAAATACAAGTAAACAATCGCCAGATCCTGTGACTAAACTCTCATCTTAAAGCAGGAGAAAGGGCAACGCTTTGGTCTCGCCAAGAAGCAGTAAGAAGAGCCAAAGCCATGGCACTCTCCGTGAAGAAGCACCACAGAGAAGAGTCTCTTCTGGAGTTAGAGGGGAAGGTTGTGGGAGATTAGTGAACAGAACTCAAAGGCAGCCTCTATGGAAATGGGAGGTGATAATTGTTTTACAAACTCTCCAGGCTGATTTTTACCTACTGGCATTCCCTCTCTCATGGATTTCTTCAGTTACAGTCTGATACCTGAGTACAGACAAGCCCCAAGACATGAGTGTCCCAAGTAATCTGGGCAGGACCACTTGTGTGCGTCGCAGAGGACAGGGGGTGCTGGCTCTTTTGCGCTCCCCGTAGCAGTTTGATTCTTGGTTGGCAACAACAGATTAGGTTTAGGGCAGATCTTTTATGTCTTTTAAGAGTCAGCAGCTGTTATGGGCTGGTTCTTCCCTGCAGTCCTGTCATGCTAACAGGAGGAGTAGTGGCATACGTGATGTGATGCAGCCTTGCTGCCATCCTCCTGTTGCCAGAGTGGGAGTCTTCCAGTGAGGGGTGAGTTACCTAGGCTGTAGCCTTAGCAGAGCAGAGGCTTTCTGGAGTGGATGGAAACCGCATGTAGCTCAGCTAGCTCATCAGTGTCCTTAGTGATGGATGCAGGCCTTTTTTTACTAACCCTAGTTCTGCGTTTTTTTCTCATGCTTTCACATTTTCATTCCAATGAATCTTAGTATTAACAACTCTCCTCAAAATGGGATGAAGCTTTCTACTTGGCAAGTACCTTGAGCTGTTGTGCAAAACAGGCAGTGTCATAGAGCTGCTTTAAACAGAGCTTTTTTTGACAAATGGTGAGGAAAGTGGTTTGTGGCCTATTTTGCAGGGCACCTTAAAAGGCAGCCTGTAAGTAGCAGGCCTAACTTTGCTACTCTCTTGACTTTTCTCTTTACGCTGTTTCTGGATATAGCATGGGTTGTAAAGAAAAATTGTAATTTTACATTCCAGTCTAATCTTTCAGGCTTGTAATTGAATACGCAAGTGCTTGAGCTGCTGGAATGTGAGCCTTTAATCCAATCACAGTGGCAAAGCTTTAGGATACTATTAGCAAAGATGTCTTTGCCTGGTTACTTAAAATTTTTGACAGTTGGGTCATTAGAACCAGGAAATACCCTAAAGTGTAAAATGTGACAAACTGAATTCTTGCAGCATCTGCAAGGACTAATCCCCCATTAGGAGGAGTCTGAATTGGCTTGCCTCAGGTCTTTTTTTATGTCTATCCTGAATGTTCTGTGTACTGGAATAAAAGTGATGCTGAAGTGATTGGGGCAGCTCCTCAAATGTGTGTATGCTTAAGCAAGAATATATATGGTGTGCTGAATGTAAATCTGTGCTTGAGAAGCCTACGGTCTTAGAGGCAGTGATGGGTGCAGTATAGAAATGCTGAATGGAGAGTGATTAGTAGAAATAAACCCAAATGTTATGAAAAATATATGAATAAATTGCCACGGGAGGCACCTCAACTTGTGAGATGACAGGCTTTGTGGTTTTGTGGCCATCCTGTGTGGGGGAAAAGGCCTGCAAGCAACTAGGGATTACATGCCTGTTTGCTGGAGGCACCTGCATGAATAAGTTAGGTGTTTTGAAATAGGCATTGGATTTTTCATTTTGTTGCTTGAATTACTTAAGAGAGCAGTCATGGAGACAACCATGAACCAGGATGCTATAGTTGCTGCAGCTTAATTCCGCCATTGAGTAAACTGCACATCTGTCTAATAAATTCTTTTCATTCTCCAGCAGCTAGCCAGGAGATGTGGCACCTCAGTCAGTGTTACATAGCTTGTTAAGAAACTATGGCAGCCTGATTCTGTTTTGCATTTTAGCTGCATCAAATGCCTATGTTCTTCCTTTTCGTAAGGCTCGTGTACAAGTCAGTGGTCCAAATTCTTTGTTGGCTGAACTCCAGTGACTTGGTGGATTTGCTCTGTCAGGCTGTTTGACCTACAAGTTACTTAAGGTATTGATTTCAGTTATAAAAAAGCAGGATTTTATTTTACTATGTCTCTACTTCACACGAGGTGTGTCTGCAGCAGAGGGACTAGCCAAAAGTTGAGTTATAATGAATTAAGAATGGGTCTCTCATTATGAGATATGTAATTCATCAAGATCTTCTATTACACTTCATAATTTGTTGCTTCATTATTCCCACTGTTAACCCCAGCTTACTGAATCTTCAGGTGTAACTACAACAATACAAAAGGTTTGTGTATCTGCTCACATTGTCCTTCCAGCTTTTCTCTTTTTTAAAAAAGAGCATAGTTGACAAAAATACCAGAATACCATCAATTTGAAAATCTGTTGGCTTAGTCTGGAAAACGAGTGTGTAAAATGAGCGGGTTTGTGTGTGTTTGTTGTGCAGGCCTGGCGGGATGCTGGACTTGTCCTGTCCACTACTAGCAATGAAGCCTGTAAACTATTTGATGCTGCGCTGACCCAGGTATGACCAGAAAGTGTAATAAAATGTGGTTTGAAGGGACTCGTGCATGAAACAGTCTTTGCTGTAGTTGATGTTTAAATTCCTTAGCAGCTGGGAGAGCCTCACAATCAGGCTGCTACAGGAGTTCAGCCGTTAGCAGGCAGCAGAAAACGCTCGTAGCAGGGGGCTATGCCAGATGCTGCAGCTGTGGGGAAAACTTCAGCCAGCGTGCTTGTCCTACTTGACAGGAGAATCAACCAGTCGACATAAACCACATAGAAATCCATGGTTATTAGGTCTGCTGGTGGCCAAACTACCTTAAAGAAAAGTTTTTCTGTTTTCCTACTACGCTAATCCTATCTGAGTCCAGAGTTCGTCTTTTATTCATTTGTCTTGCTTGCTTTTGGATTTTGCATGTGTGGGAGAACAAAAAGAAGCCCAATGTTACTGGGGATTCCTCGACCCTCTCTCTGTCTCTCTTACAGTACGCAACCTGGGCCAATAATGAGAGCCTTGGCGGTATTGAGGGGTGTCTCTCGAAGTTAAAAGCAGCAGATCCAAATTTTAGTAAGTATAACCTTTAATTCTTAGCATGGAAAGTTCTGGATAATACCTTGTGTCTTGGTGTTTGACTTACTTTGTTTAGGCAAGTGGGAGGTGTTGGGTTATAGAATTCTGTAAAGCTTCTTCAGAGTCTAGAGCAGGCTAGGATGGTTTTGTGTGGGTTTTTTCTTTTCATTTCAAGTCTTTTTAAATGGGTATCATGAAAAGCCTGTAAAAACTTTAGGCTTACAAGACTTCCTGGACTCCTGTGAGTACAAGTCTTGTTGCAAGCAAACAAACAAACAAGCAAACAACCCCCCTCGTGTTTATGTAGAGGCGAATTACCTTCAATGCTGTACAGCTCAAGTTGTGATGTGCTGTTTTCTGTAGCAATGGGACATGTCATTGCTAATGGTTTGGAGCTGATTGGCACTGGAAGTTCAGTGCGGCTCAACAAAGAGCTGGACAGTGCGATGAGAACGATGATGACGCTTTCAAAATCACAGCCACTGACTGAGCGGGAGAAGCTTCATGTCTCAGCGCTGGACATGTTTGCCAGTGGGTAAGTCCACTGTCAGCCCACTTAAAGGACTGTGAAGAGTTTTAGCCACCATGACTAGTTAGTGAGCAGCACCGTAGGAGGGGAAGAGCTCAGTTGCCACGGCTTCATACGATTAAGCACTCCATGTGTTAAACCAGTCATAGATCCATCAGTGGAATATATGGTTTAGAACTAGGAAGCTAAATATCTAACTACAGTAGGGTCCAGTGTGATATAACACAGACTTGGATCCACAGAAGCAAAGCTACAAACAGACTTTTCTTCTCTCTGTTGTCTCCCTGTGTCAAAAACTATTTCCTCTGTAAAACAGGGAGATGGCAGAGTGTCAGAAGTGTTGTAGAGGCTCACTGTTCCATTCAACATGATGAATTTATGTGTGCTGCAGAAAGTATGGGCTAAGGATTCGCTTTCATTATTTGTTTGTCAAACAGGTGAGCATGGATTTACCTCACATACTTCTTAGCAAAGGTAAAGAGAAAGCTACTGAAGCCCTGTTACTATGGGTTTGATTCCCAGTAGAGGAGAGGGAAGGTGTCTTTGCGCATGTGAAGTTAGGTTAATTGTGGTAGATCTCTGTAAAAACTGTTCAACCCTGTAGGAGAATCTTTAGATTTATGGTTTAAGCTTTTTTCATTTTCCTTGTGTGTTACAGTGACTTGTTGTAACCCAAGGACATTTCTTTCAAAAGATTTCCCAGAAGGTGCTCTGTGAAGATAATTATTGCTTTAAAAAAGACTAAGAAATTCCTTCAAGGAAAAAAAAAAAGTCATTTGATGTTGAGTTTTCTGTTTTTCAGAATAGCATGGTTTAGAACTGACAGTAGAGACAGGTATGTGTGCATTCTCTCAGCAATCAAAATATTTTTTTATTTCTAGCCAGCTTCCAAAAGCTTGTGATCTATGGGAACAGATTCTGCAGAGCCACCCAACTGACCTGCTAGCCCTCAAATTTTCCCAGGACACTTATTTCTACCTGGGATATCAGATACAGATGCGAGATTCTGTTGCCCGGGTTTATCCTTTCTGGACACCAGATATTCCACTGAGCAGGTGAGTCATGCTTCATTTTGAAAATTGCTCTTTATGTATGTACTTTGTGTTTCTTAAGTTCAGACACATCTAAATAGCAGGATCTGTTGGAAACAAACATGTAGACAAAGTCAAGGGCTTAGAAGGGAATCAAACTGACCACAGCTAGAACATCTTCTGTATTCCCGTTGACACTGTTGTTGAGGGCTTCTTCTTAAGTGAGCTGTGGCTCAATTAGTAAATTTTGCTGTCAAATATGGCACATGGCATGTAACAAACAGGATAAAATCATGTCCTCACTGAAGGCAGGGGCAAAACTCCTTTGGGCTTTTATGGGTCCAGTTTTTTACTTGGGCCTCACATTGTGGGTGATAGAGCACATCAGTGGAAGGAAGAAAGGAGTTGTAACTTGGAATACCAAAGTGTAGTTCTGGAATAAAACTTTGGGATATACCATAACAGCTGGTGCAGCAAAGACTGACAGGAAGGCAGAATTTTAAAAAAATTTCTTTAGTTCAGTTCTGAAAGTTTTGGTTTCCAGAAGTTAATTCAGGATAATCTGAATCTATTGACAAGTGAATAGTTAATAAAAACTAACTTAGGATAATTTTTAGGGTTTTTTTAAGACTTGTTAAATTATTCTAAAGCTTTTAACTTTATATAAAAATTAACATTAAATTATAAGTCAAGACATACATTTAGAGATAGATGAATAGGCGATCCACAGGCAACTGTAACTTTCTGAATATTTTGTGAATGTTGCTATAGAATCATGCACTGTACCTCCATATCCGGCACAATCTTTTCTCCCTTTTTTCCTTCCACAAACAGTGCAGAGAGTACAGACTGAATGCTAACATAGTGATGAAGCTAACTGAGGTACCCCCCCAATCTCTTGGCACAGAGGGTAGTGTCAGGAGTCTCATTTTTCCAGCTGTGTTACCTCAACTCAGAAAAATCTAACCCCCTTAGTTCTTTTTAACTACAATATGCTGGTTTCATTTGTTGGGGGAGTAAGATGACTTAGCAAGTTTGACTGCATTGTTATAAAGTTTTCTAGACACAATGCTACAAAAGTGCAGGTTGTTGTCCTCTTAATTGTAAAGCAACAGGAAATACCCAGATGCCAAGCATTTCTTGAAGTATAAAAACCTGGCAAGTACCCCTTGTCCTCAAACTTACAGGCATGTAGAGTTACACGTGAATGGATACATTGGCAAAAAAAACAAAACAAAACAAAACAAAAAACCCAACTTTCATTCATCTCGATCCATGAAATAAATCCGTTGCAACATATCCCACGCGTTTTAGTAGTTCCTTTGCCTCAGGAGTTTAAAACCAAAACCCCAACAGATATTTTGAGAAGCAGAAACATATCCTGCGGTATTTTGCAATCTATGAATATACCAATAGAATAGCAGTTGATCATAGAATCATTGAATCGTTTAGGTTGGAAAAGACCTTTAAGATCATTGAGTCCAACCGTTAACCTAACACTGCCAGGTCCGCCACCAAACCATGCCCCTAAGCAGCACGTCTGCATGTCTTTTAAATACCTCCAGGGATGGGGACTCAACCACATCCCTGGGCAGCCTGTTCCAATGTTTGACAACCCTTGTGGTGAAGAAATTTTTCCTAATATCCAATCTAAACCTCCCCTGGCGCAACTTGAATCCATTTCCTCTTGTCCTATTGCTTGTTAAGTATTCCTTAAAATGACTGCATCAGGTATGTGCGGAAGAGCATATAATATCCCTAATTTTCCTTTATGTTGGGCCTTTATGGCTTAATGGGGATGCTTTACAATCAGTTTTAAAAGGCCACTTCACATGAAAGTGCTTGCCTATAGTTTTGGAGGCATTGGAACAACTGCAGAAGGCTACACTCGTGTTGCTTTTGAGACGTTGAGATAACTGGTGACAGCACTGTCTTGCTTCTAGCCTTCTAATTCCGCATCTTGCAACTGTTATGGAGATCAGCGGATTATTCTGTGCAGCTCTTAATTCTAGCTTATCTAACGATGTAAATGTCGCAGTGTTCTTCAAACACTGGTGATGTGCATCTTGTTACTGTTTCCCATGCTGGTATCTCTGGTCCTCTCATTTCGTATGAGAACTAGCTAGTTTTTCTGTATTCTGCAAGCTTGAACCCTCATTGTAACTTGCATTGTAAGGACTGTTTTGAGTTAAATGCTATTTCTAATAGGTTTTTCAGTCGTAGCTCAAATCTAGTTCTAAATGGATGATGCACTGTTTTTGCCCTTTTGCTTAGCTACGTGAAGGGCTACTACTCTTTTGGACTCATGGAAACAAACTTTTTCGATCGTGCTGAGGAGCTTGCCCGTGAGGTAAGCTGCCTGTTATTGGTGCTAAAAGGTTTTAGAATTCTTAAACCTGGTCCCTGTCTCTGGGTGGTGGTTTGCGCAAATACCATGAAGTGACTCTCTCCATCTTCTCAGTTGTTAGTAGAAGTAGCAAAGACATAAAGCTCAACATGGAAATGCTCACAGAGTTTCGTAAGAGACTGCTGGTAACTATTCCTTAGAAAGATTCCCACATCTATGCCATACCATGGCAGTTTCCTCTTGACTGTGTTTCCTTCCCTTGCTTGTGAGTATGCCTTGTCAGATGGTGTCAGAACACCTGTATAACATCCATATATTATCCCATCTGCTGTTTCCCCCATGTACAATTGGCTGTTTACTCCTATTAGAGAATGTTGGATTGGTTTGGTGTAATCTGCTCTTGACAATCCATCCTGTTTGGGTTCCCTCTCCCTTTTTTCCCAGACGCTAGTTCCTTCATCATTGAACAACTAACTCTACAATGTTCCTGGGGATCAATATTAGCCGGCCTGTTTCCTTTTTAGGAAGATAGTAATTATACTTGACTTTCTCCAGTTCTCAGGATTATCCCTGTCCTCTAGGAGTCTCAGATCCAGTTAATTTCTAATGGGTGTTTTTGCTAAACTTCTGTTACATCAGATTGCTGAAAGTGACAACAAAGACTGAACATTAACATTTAACATTACGAGGTTAATGACTGACCTCGCAAAATGCCTAAAACCTAGTGGGAGTTGTTGGAGCAAGAAAGAGGAATTTGCTGAATTCTCAGAGCTGGCTATATTCTTGAAGAAGAAACAATTACCTGCAAGGCAGTATGTCATGGAATATATCGTGTCCATGCATGCAATTCTTTCATGGCTGATATTGATGCATGTCTTCTGTCCAAATCACTTCCTGATCGTGGTTAGTTGGAACGGTACAAAGATGTACTTAACACACAGCAAGTAAAAAGTAGTCTCTTGTTTCTATATCAGCAGTGATAAATGTTGTTGTTTGCAAGCTTCATCACGTTTTCCCTTTTTTCGCTCATAGGCTTTGGCTATAAATCAGACAGATGCATGGTCTGTTCATACTATAGCTCACATAAATGAAATGAAAGCAGAGGTGAAGAAAGGGTTAGAATTCATGAAGGAAACGGAAACCAACTGGAAGGTAAACACTCTTGTAGCATCTCTGAAAAAACTCCTTCTAGGTCTTCTTTATCTCCTCCAGCCAAGTTCTTGACTCCTCTGCATGCAATTCCTTCCTATCTACAGACATGTTACAAGCAATGAAAATTTTACATATTAGAAAAAACTGTCGCTTGAGGTACCATTACTATCTGTGCTGCTTTTGAAGCAAGAGGCCGAAAAAAGATGGCATATTATGAGGGACGCATACTGTAGAACACTTTAAGCCATCATTACTACGATGGCTGAGATTACACAAATGCCAAACATTAGGCCGGGATTCGCACAGTCCGTCCTCTCACACTGCCTTACTTTAGCTAGGAATATTGTAATAAATACTGCTTTTCAACAAGTGTGTAGTTTGTACATGCATGTGTACACCCCACCCCCCTTTCTCTCTCACACACCCACCCACCCACCCAGTTTCTTTTTCCTGGTGAAGCTGACTAGGTATTTTATGTCTCATAAAGACATGGCCATTGTGGACAGGTGACACATCGGATGTGAAAATTGTGATTTATTGATATGTGATTTGTTGCGTGGTTTATAAAAGTAAAGTGACCAGTGATACTTCCGGAAGCTTTTTGCTTAGACTGAGGCGAGCACTGAGAGTCAGTTGAGGAACCTGGCTAAACCTCTTCACGGGAACCTAAGATGCTGTGTGAAATGACACAGTCAAATCAAACGTTTCAGAAGACTCGTGCAATATTTGTTTGCTTCTGGATAGGGAAGGATTTTTAAAGGTCAGCTATAAAGAAAAGTGAAGTGGTGCTTTTGTCTCTCTTCTAGTGTACTGAACAGCTTCATTAGTCATATGGTCCTTTGCTGTTAAGTGAAGGTTAATTTTTATTTGTGTTGGACAGCATGTGTTTTCCCAATGATTAAGTGTGTCATATTCAGAGCGGAAGGCTGTGAGGTTTGAATTTGTTAGAACCCACAAGAGTCTATTTTAGAGTTGTCCGAGCTGACCATTCCGCCTCACCCAAAGAGCAGGGATGGATAACGAGGCTAGAAGGACTGTTTATTTCGCACTTGTTTTTTTAAGTTAAGCATTCAGATACTAAGCTTGGAAGTGCAGGCAGAAAACCCTTGTTTCATGTTCGTATCTATCATTTCTCAGAAAGCATTTTGTCCTTTGATCTATTTGTTTTAATGAAAGAATGATGCAGGGGGCTGGCAGTCTGGGTGATGCCTTAAAAACCCCCGATCACTGACTTTTGGGTCAATTTTTGAACTCTTTCTCAAAATAGTTGCATGCCTTTGTCATTTATACCCTTTATCCAACTAAAATAAAGTAATAAAGTGCAAGATCAGTAAGTAGAATTGTCTGAGGTACCTTTGTGCCTGACCCAGTATAGTTAAGATTTATAACAGGTGACATCTCATTCAGAACTCAAAATCAGCGTGAGAAAAGGGGTTTGTTTTTATTCAGTGAGGTAATCCTATGTTCTTGTTTGTATGATATTTGGAATGGTAGTATGGTAGTAAACTTGGTATTACCAGGTTTATGCCAAGCACTTCACTACTTCAGTTGCTCAGGTTTGGTTTGTGATTTAATATTAAACAAGTGAAGATTACTAGAATGTTTATCTTAGCACCATAAAGTTCTGACATTCACGGGGAACCTTTGTGCTTCCTGAAAACGGGTGTTAGAGTTGTCACCAGGAAAATGGAGATACTTTTTCCACTTGTGAGAACATGAAGTTTAACTACAGCACTGGGAGAGAATGGGAAGAGACGGATGAAGCTTTCTGGTATTTTAATTTTCACCAGAGGATTATGGAATTATATTCCTGTTTGTCTATTCTGAATGCACTTGCAAAAGTGAACTGTAATGACATTGTCTTGAAGTGCAGGCTAGGGAAGAGTATTTGAAGTTCTGGTGCCAGCTGAAAAGGACAGTGCAAAGTTGGTACAGTCCAGCGAATATTCATCTCATCTGATGAACTGCCGATGTGTTTGGTATCTGGTGCAGCTTCTGTAGTCCATAGTAAAACATACGTTTAAGAAGTGATTCCTCTCTGTCTGAGCTGGATGTCTAGGTGGGTGGGATGAATGGCCCTCATAAGGTGGGTATCTGTCTCCACTATCTATCCAGGTTACTTTAGACAAGGCGCCTAAATTTTAGATGAGACAAATCTTACTCTTGTTATAGATGTGGGGTTTTTTCCTAAGAAAAAAAAAAAGTGCTGCAGAAGGGTGAATTCTGAGGCATCCAGCTGAAATTCTTCTCTGGAAAATGACGTGGGGGAAACCTTGTTTTTGAGGTGCCTCCCTGAATAGCTGCAAGGGGCAAATGTATCAAATGAGAAGGTGTCGGGGCCAGCTGATTTAAAGTTCTTGTCTCTTTCGTCTCATGAAGTACTCAGTTTTGCTGAAGAAGGAAACAGAAATCTGACTAGATATGTTTAAATGGGAAGTTATTTTGTAAATAATATTTTCTCTTCTTTCTTTTTTTTTTTTCCAGAACAGTGATATGCTTGCTTGCCATAATTACTGGCACTGGGCTTTATACTTCATTGAAAAGGTATGAGATATTTTCATAGAGGTGTTTTATGGTCCAGATAGGTCATTCATCTAATGCTATTTAAAAGGCAGACCTAACATTTGTAGGTTTTTTTCCAGCTGTTTAAAGGGATGTTTTTATAAAATAGCACAATGCCATTTTTATAAGTTAGTCCTTTATTATAATTATTTTGAGAAGTTTTAACTACATTGGTCAAAGTTCCAGGATCTCTGTTAGAATGTTGAAAAATTGCTGTGAGATTATTGCACGTTTGAAGATCAGCCTCACTAATTACACTTGGCACAGTTATTTGATAGAAAGATGAACTTGGATCTCTAATTTTCAGCCAAAAATTAGACAAAATTCTCTTCAAATTCAATACTAATTTGCTGGCCCAAAAATTTGCTGACTATAAGAAAGAGGCAGTGAGCTCTAAATTTGGTCACCAATGTTATTAATGTTACTAATTCTTATTATTGAAACACTTTCAAAATGGTTGCAATTTTACCCAACGTGTCAGGCTGCAATGCAGAATTTCCTTGGATTTAATAATGCTTAGTACTTGTGGCGTTCAGTTCAGCAGGGAGACAAATGTAACATTGAGAAGGCAGTGTACTTGAAAACAGAGCAGCTTGCTTGAGTTTGGTATTATTAACATAGAAGGAGCATAATTCTCGATACAAGTCTAATAGCTTGTTTATTTTGCCACCTTCTATCTATACAACTTTTTTGTAGCCTGCTTAAAATTATTTTTCTTCCTGCCTCTTTGCATACACCATAGGATGCACTAATTTTTGCAAAGATCCCTGAAAGGAATGTTAGAATGAGAGGTAATACCTTGTCTTTCTCCCTCATGTGTAATTTACACCCATATTGGTACCTATTATTAAATGAAACGTAAACATACTGATTATTTTGCCTAGTAAATCCTGGTTTATCTTAGGCTTTGTTCTTTCTTTTAAGGTTACTTTGTCTCAGTTTGCTTTGATCAAGTCCTGAGGCAGTTGTGAAGTAATATTACGATATCTATTAATTGTATGTATGTCTTTGGTTACTACCAGTCACTTTTGGTTACTGTATCTGAATGTTAATCGTGCAGTCCTTGCTTGCTTTTACAGGGTGAATATGAGGCTGCTTTGACAATTTATGACAATCATGTGAGTAAGGGCCTTTTTTTCTTTACTGAGAACACGCTTAAGACCATGATACGTGCTTTCTTCCTTCTGTATGAGATTGAAACCTATCAGTGTGCCACATATGTACATATATTTACAGTTTTTTAGGGAAACCGTTTCTCAACTGGTAAAATGCCCCAAAAAATTGTGTGTTATATAGTTCAAGTGTTTCTTGCACTTGTGCTTGAAAGAGCTACAATGGCACTGTTGGTACTGTTTTCTATTCTGTCCATGTTTCTTATTCATGCTCTGTAGGTCTAAATGCTGCTCCTGCTGAAAAAAGCTTTGTAAAAGGATGTAAAATACTTTTCGTATAAAGTCAAGTTACCTTTACAAAGAACTGATTTTTCATGCTAGCTACTAAGTCAACAAAAGCATGTCTTTTCATTCCTAGTTAATTTATTATCGTTCTTTACTGTCTGGATTTCAAAACAATCTTTGTAAATAAGCAATATCAAATTAGATAGGATAACATATATCTTTGTAAGGATTTATAAAACTAGTGCAAGCGTTTAGAAAGGTGCTGGACAGACTCCTATCTACTAACCTTGGCAAAGTGAAGTAATATTTATGGCACTATTTTGGAAAAAATAAAATACCTTTCTGACTCTCCATACTTACCCAGTTTAACTTCATAACACGAAAAAATATAAGTGTTTGTCATTGCAAATTGCTGTGTTCAGGAAAGATGCAATTAGGGATATTGCAAAACGGGTATTTTTGAAGGAATAAAAAGATAAAATTAATTCTGTACCATGAAAATAAGTTTGATTATCTGAATAGGTTCCCACTAGCACATCAGTTGGGCAGCTTATGAATACCTGTGATTACAGATTACTCCCCGATGTCTGTCAAGTGGAAGCATGCTGGATGTAGTAGATAACTGTTCGATGCTGTACAGGCTTCATCTGGAAGGTAAGATATCCACCTGCCATTCTTTTTTAAAACTGTAAGGGGAACAGTTTTCTTTTTGCCTCCTCCCTTCCCCTGCCTTGCATGTTGGAGAAGTATTTGAAGATACTTACAGAGCAAGCCTGGTCAGTGTTACAGAAGAAATCTTCTGTTACAGAAGAAAACTCTGCTCTTGAGAAAAGCCTCAATGTGAAGAAAAGCCTCAATGTGAAATTCAAAATAGTGTCCATAACCCTTACTCTTCCCAAGAGCTGTGTGGTTTGGTTGTGGGTTTTTTTTTGTTCCCCCCCCCCCCCCCCCCCCCAGTATGGTATTTCATTCAGCTCAAGCTAGCATAGGTCACATATGTCTTTTCTGACAAATTCGCTTCTATTGTTCCTGGAGATTTGAGGCTGAACAATGAAGCACATAATCCTCTAAAAAGCTGTAGAGCTTCCTTGAAGTAAGTTTCAAGTTAGATACTTAACTTTCTATTTTGATACCGATTGAAATAGCTAGTACATCTATATTGGCCTCTGGCTTTTGGGTACTTTCCTAACTCAGTGGCATTTCTCCTTAACTTTTTTAAGCTAGTGTTTATACACTAGAGTTCATGAAGGACGGACAGACGGATGGATGTTATTTTCACAGTATTCTGCTAAAACACTAATGATGCGTTGGGTTTGTATGAATCCATATTATCGTTTTGTATAATTTGATTGCTACAGATGGTTCATTATGAACATCATCTCCAAGAAGACATGAGCAATCTCATAATAAAGCCAGAACCTCACATAACGCAATCTAGAATATTGGTGATAAATCACTGACAGTCAATAAACTCTTTGCCCAAATATGGCAAGCTGCAGCTGAGCATCACTGTATAAATTTTACCACATCAGGGAATGTTTCCTTGAGTTTAGTAGGAATGTTGTTTATGCTGGGTGACTGAAAGTATATTGCAAAGTCATGCTTTTGCATGTGGTATTTTTATTGAGAAAAGTATTTTTTACTCTTAGGTGTAAAGCTTGGGGACAGGTGGAAAAAAGTTCTCCAGCTTACAAAGCAACACAGCAAAGATCACATTCTTCTGTTCAATGATGTACACATCTTGATGTCCTCGCTTGGAGCCAAAGACCACAAAACTACTGATGAGCTTTTAACAACTCTTCAGGAACTTGCCAAGTAAGCAGGTGAATTCAGGTGTTGTATTCAATAAATATTTTGTCCTCTCTGGCTTGCTGAAGTACTACAACACGCTCTTCTCTGCTTTAGCATGTCGCTGGGACACGTCTGGTTTAAGTAGGCCAATCTCCACTTAGGAGATCCCTATATTTATTTATTTTTATGAGTTAATGTCTAGAGGGGTTTTTAATCCCGTTAAGCAGAAATCTTTTATGTTCGAGGTCATGGACATGAACTGAACAGTTGCTGTATATTTCCTTCCAAAGGGCTCACACTAAGCTATGTTACATACAACGAATAAAGTATTTCACCTGTATATTAGTAAGGACATTCTACAATATATGTCAGCTATCTGTGATGGTTCTTTTTTGCTCTGGTTTAAAAGGCTCTTTAATACTAGAGCATTAGTTGGTAGTGATATTCTAATACCTACTGTTTGATGTGTTGTGAAGTACCTCTGCAGGAAATTGAATTTCAAGTACTGCTAAAGTAATAATAGAGAATATTTTGCTTTCAAACTAAATTATTTGAATACTTAAGTATTTTATCTAAACAATGTTTTTTTCGTGTTCCTTTATGTATTAAATAAGTGTAAATTGCCTTGATTTTTTCAGGGGGGTGTGTGGGTGGGTGGGGGTGTGTGGGTGTGTGATACATAGATGCTTGAAATGCAATTTCTTTCCCTTCCCTACACCCTGTTTTTCCTCTGTTTCAGCATCTGTTGCTTCCCTTGCCTTAAAAAAGAAGGAAGGAGAACCTGAAATTGCCACTATTTGTTCCTGACTATAATACCCATCAATCAAAAATTATAAAAAATAAATGTAACTTTTAAGAATACTTACGAAAACAAATAACTGTCAAATCAAGCCTAAGCATGCTTGATTTGACTAAAGTAGGAAATGGCAAATATCATAGATAAGTATATATAAAGTATATAAAACTGCACATGCACACCACTTCAGGGAAGCTTTAATGAACATATGCTACTTATCCTTTCACCCAGTGCTTCCTTTTGCCTATGTGTTCGGCCTTTTGTAGTATTACAGCTGTACATTTTTAGCTGTAGTTGGAAGTATTATAAAGCTTTAGTTTTACTATTTGAGAAAACAGACTGCGAGATGAAGAGATTGTATAAATGATAGGATTAATGGATTAATTTCTGTGTATCACAAATGTGTCATAGCTAAATGATACCCAAGATGCATTTTGTATGTGTTAAAAAAGCAGTCATAAAACTTTGGCACAAACAACAGTCATCCTTGGCTTTTCATTAATATTTTTACCTAGCCTTTGCAATTTAAGGTTGACAATAATTTTTTTTGTAAAGTATTCCATGGCGCTCTCTGGTGGTTGGTATCACATGCTTATTTTCATGGATGGAAGTATTAGTTAATATAGGGGGTATGTTGTTCTTCATGAAGCAATACTTCAGATCAGTTGCAAGAGAAGGAGGGGGGGAAGCAGTTTTCCATCTCTGTGCATTTTCTCAGAGAGCTGGAATAAATGTTTAAATGAAGAATTGTTTCATCGTTTTCATCATGAACTATCTCAAACTACTTACTTAAAATGCACATCTGTTGTGCACTTCTAACTTTCCAGGATGCCATATTTTGTTTAAGGAATGATAAACACATAGGGCAACACGGCATACTGAAAAATCAACGTTGACCTGGTGGAAGAAATGGGAAATTTGTAAGACTGACTCAAGAAGGAGAGCACAGAGTGTGCTCTGTGTTTGGTAAATTTAAGGCACTAATGTGGGAGTGTGACTCTCAGCTGTTGTTGCAAGCACTCGAAAGAGAAGCCAGGGACTAAGGTTCCTCAGTGTTAAAGATTTAATTGGAAAATTTACAGAAAAATCTGTTCTAAACAATGAATGGAATTTATAGCATTGAACTGTGGACTGTATTCTCAGGAATAATTTATATGGCTTGGGACAGAAAGCCCTCCTCTCCTCATATTGCCAGCCAACCTTTTGGCACTGAAATGGCACTACCTCCAAGGCCTGATGACTGTCAGCCGCTTCTGTAGCAGCAGAGAAACACAATTCCACATTGTCCCGTGCAAGTATTGCCTATAGACCAAAGAGCTACAGTTTAGTTACTTGTTTTTGTTTGTTTTTTTTTTTTAACATGGGCAAAGATGCCTGCTAGAATGTATACGTTCTTCTGCAGGCATATTGTCATGCTATATGCCCCTTCCACTCTTAGATGGGCTAGCATACAAGCACTAAAAAAGAGAAGAAAAAAAAAAACTTAAGAGCTAGCTAAAATCCATTGCTGTTTGTGGGCCTAAAAGCAGTCTGTCATGGTTAGAATAAGAGCAGACTTTGAGAGCTGTCGTTGGGAATACCGTTTATATTACAAAGACAGCAAGGCACTGTGCTGTGTGGCAAGCTGTTTTGCAAGATTATTGTTTGGAGCTGTTTGCAAAGGACTGATTGCCGCTTTTGGCAGAGGTGAGGAGAGTCAAAGAACTAGCAGTAGGATGTTCTGGTGAGATCATCACAAGAGAAACTGTGCAGTTTTCTCACTTTTCTAGCCAAAACCGTTTACTGCAAAGGCAGGAGGGGCTGGGCTTGTGACTTTTGCAGATATATTCAGAAGAATGAAAACTGATTGATTGATGAGTAACAAAAGGTGAAAGTAACATAACCACACCAGAAGATCCTATCTAAATAAAGTACCTGAAACAT
This sequence comes from Platalea leucorodia, assembly GCF_965183815.1. Lineage (NCBI taxonomy): Eukaryota > Metazoa > Chordata > Aves > Pelecaniformes > Threskiornithidae > Platalea > Platalea leucorodia. The sequence continues at coordinate 48,792,600 of NC_138826.1, read as the reverse complement.
CAGACTTTGTACAGTAAAAAAAAAAAATTCTGTCTGCAGGCAGTGACAGACTGGCACTGAAATATGCATATTTATAATTTGACTTATGGGAGTTAACCACTTTCTCATTCTGCAGAGCACCTTGTGAAGACCATGAGCTCTCCCTGGCTCCTAGTTTGGGATTGCCACTGTGCCAGGCCTTTGTAGAGTTTGAAAATGGAAATTGTGACAAAGCCGTAGACCTGCTGTACCCAATCCGTTATCAGCTAATCCAACTAGGAGGCAGTAATGCTCAGGTAAAGAAGATCAATAAAAGACTTTTCGATGCAACTTAATCCTCTTTCAGTAGCCTCCATTAGGCACTTAACATTATTAACAACACTTCATTCTTAGAAGGCGTAACAGCTAAACTGTGCTTGTGACTGAATCCTGTTTGCAAACACTTATTAGCAGTGTTAGCTATTTAATTTTTCTTGTTGATATGTTTCCTTCCTCAGTGTTTTAACAATTTGGTAAACAAGACATTGTAACCAGCAATGCTTTGTAAGTTACTTATTACTTTGTATTTTTGCTGACTTCTTTTTTCAGAGAGATGTTTTCAGCCAGTTACTGATTCATGCTGCTTTAAATTCTAAATCACAAGCCAAGCAAAACCTTGCAAGGTGAGTATTTTTCCTGATAAATATTTGTGGAAGTAGTACTGTTACTAAAAGTAAGAAGTAGCGAGTATAGTCAAACCAATAAATTAAGGCTAAAATTATATGCAGGCATTTCTGTTAAATGTAGCAACATTTAACTAGGACAAAAAGTACAATAGCTTCCAGTTCCAAAAGTACACTCTTGCAGTCTGGATGAATGACCTGTATTTGTTCAAGGGCAGTTGATTTTCAAATGGTTCTGTCTTAAAATGTGCCCTCCTGCCTGTTGATCAGTGTATTTAGTGGACTGCTAAACTTCTGTGAACTGCTGAAAATCAAATCTGTCCTAATGATGACGTCTGCTTTGTTGGGAAATAAGATTTGCAGAGTCTGATATGTGAGCTTGCCTTCGTATAATTCACAAGAGCCTTGTTTGGTAGAAATTGTAGGTGTTGCTTATTCACCCATATTGAGTTCTGTTGAAATGTATTGACCGGGTCTGCCTGTGCACTTAAAAGAATGGATCCTTGGGACAATACGAAGCCTTGTCTGTTCCCCTCCTGAAGTCTCTTTGAAACATAAATATTAGATACAATATCAAAACGATTCTTCTGTGCACTCTGATCTCTGGGTGCTCATTTTCAGGCTCTTGTCAGTGCTGAAAACAACACTGTTCTGCCTAAACTCACTGCCAAGGCCAAATGATTCCAGTAAGGGAAATCTGCACCTCAGGAGCAGGTCTTCACGTGCTGTTTTCCTCCTCTTACAAGGATGCTGCTGGTGATCTTACTGGTGTTGTACTCACGACCTTCCTGTTTCTCTCCTACCTCTTGTCCTTTCTCAGATGCCTCCTGAGAGAACGTGATCTGATGAGACCAAATTCACCAATGACGGAGCGACTTATTAGGAAGGCAGCAGCCGTTCATTCAATGGCATAAGTCTTTTCTCTTGTGCTTCAGCTGCAATAGCAATAAGCTTACCCATCAAAGTCTGGGTGCCGGGAGTGGAGGGGTGCTGTGCTGTAAACCGTGCTAGAGATTCACAGTAGGTGAGAGTACCCTGTGAGTCAGAGATCTGACGATGATTTCCTTAAACAAACAAAAAATACCGCTGTTGCGTTTCAGGAGGTTGTATCTTAGATGATTCCACAAGGAAGGAAGATAACCTGCTGATAATGCACAGCTTTCTGAAGCATCCCAGGATGCTGCTTCTCTGGTATATTTTCCTGAAAGTTCCCTCTGACCCCGATTATATACAGTACAGTAACAGTGCCTGGATTTCAGTCATTCATTGGCCCAATTTGTTACTTTGTTAATATGTTAAATAATCAATAAACTGCTCAGGTAATTCACATGGACCTTTTAAACATAGCTAATAGGAAAGCACGGGGCCAGAGCCAATACAGGCAGAAACCGAATTCCATATCAAGCTTCCAGTCCGTTCAGGCATGAGTCACAGACTCTGGCATTACAGATCTGTCTGCATTCGGGATCTCTTTCCAGGTGCATATTTTTAAACTCCCTCTCATAAAACGTTAAACTTTTTCCTTTCAATATAGCACCTCAGAGCTTTCTGAAATTACTATGTGAATGAAACCAGACGAGGGATAACAGCTGACTGCGACTATTCTAACACGGGTACTCCCTTGGCACTAGTAAATCTTTCAGTAAAAAAGAAAAAGCCTGGATTTCAGCTAAAACAGTACCATCTCTGAATGGTAGTTTGGACTGGCGTCTTTGTGCTTACCTGAGCTTTTGGAAAGTCAGGCCTTACTACCAATAGCCCGAGTCCCTGCATGTTAGCAAAACAGAGTGTAAAACCAGTGTTAAAGTGTGCACTTTATAGAGGTATCTCGGAGCAGGTGAAGACTGGAAGGGAGCTTCTGCCATAGAAAGAGCTCAGGGGAACCGACACAAAGCTTTGTCCTGGCACAAGTGATGTGCCAAGCTTTGGTGCTGCCAGGGAGGCACAGTATGAGCCATGTACCTCTGTGAAGTTCCAGTGCCTCTGGATTCCTGCAGCATAGCAGAGCTAACAGATTGTCTTGGACCAGTAATCCAGAAATCCCTAACGAAGGGAAAGATGATCTTTCAAACCGAAATGGAACCAATACGTCCTCTTCTTCTTCCCGAATAGAAGTGCCACACTCTTCAGCTGCCCGAGCTCTGTCTTTGGTGTCACATCTGCAAGCTCTCCCGGACACACACACGCCTGCCCCTCCTTCCTGTCCAGCTCAGGCTCTTCCCCACGTCCCATAGCAGCGCCCTCCCGCATACAGGTCCCTTTTGACCTAAAAAAGCACTTTCATAGCTGGCCCTGCGCTGCCCCTGGAGTTCCTGCGTAGAGGAATAAGATGAGGAGGTGCCTTGCTGCCACCCTTCTTCCCCCAGCCCTCACTCATGGAAAAAATAGTTTATTTTTAAATCGATGGTAATTTGTGAAACCAGGTAAGGGTATTGCATCCTTCCGTGCAGCCTTTTGAATCCTTCGGACAGTCGCAGTTCCCTGTTCTTCGGCTTCATCACTGCTTTATCTGTCCAGCCACGACTGTGATTGGCTCACTCTGTGCTAAAGTTACACTAGATTTTTACTATTATTTTTAATCAGTGCATTTCAAGCAATGACTTTAGACGGATAACTTTTTACTCAAGGAATATAATAAATCTTACTAGGGAACAAAAGCCTGGGAAATCTGCTGGCTGGCTATGAAGTGTGTAGTTTGTGTGATCCATTGCTATACAAATTTAAGAATGACATTTGTATTACTTTTGATATGATGTGATTGAGAATTTTGTCTGCTTTACATCAATAAATTCAAAGATGTGCTCAGTTGAGCAGCAAGTATATGACTTCTTTGTGTATGGATGAAGCTTTTAAATGTTATTTAGCTTAATTATTCAGCTTAATTTCATAAACCTGTAACAGTATGTGAACTCCTTGCTTCCATGAATGTGACTAGAAGCTTTTTCTTTCAGCTACTAATACACATTTTGCCCACAAATGAGAACTTCTGGTTTTCTGCCTTATCTTCCCCTTATTTTTGTCTAAAATACTCGAACCATTCTACTTACTTCACCATGCTGTGCTGAGTCGTTTTCAATTACCATTGTGGAAAACAATTAACGAGCAGGTAGCTCAGCGGGAAGAACAACAGGAGAGGAAGAACAAACAGAGGAAGAACCTGACCAAGGACCACGCTGACTCCTAAAAGCTCAGCTTTTTATATCTAAGCAGGGCAGTTGAAAAGGAGTTGATACAAACTTTATAAAGACACCTGCTGCTTACAGAAGAGATACTGGTTTTGCACAGGTTGTGCAGACACAGACACATCCCCGTCCTTGCTTGTGCTCTATCTTTGCCGCATCCGTTAAAGTTAGCGGGCCAACCCTCCCAGCCTCCGTAGCGCTTCTTTTTCTGGATTAAGAGGGGCAGAGGTAACAGTCCTTTGTGCTGCGCATCCGAATTTGAGCCTGGGCACTAACTCCCCCGCCAGCGTTACATCAGGAAACATCTACTTTTAACTTTGATGATATTTTTCAGGATCCCCAGAGTGGCTGCAAGGGCAGTAACCCCACTTCACAGGCCTTTTCGGAACGGCTTGCTTAGGCATCAGCGCTGAGACCACGTACACCACAGCTCGGTTACCTCTACAGCTTCTTCAGCGTTGGCTGTTTCTTGTAGCTCAGCGCAACGGAGCAGGGAGCTGGTGACGCTCTGTTGGACGTCACGACTGCCCGGCTGGTACTGCAGTACTTGTAATGATTCTGTTAACAGCAAGCAAGCTGAACCAAAAGGTTCTTCAGAAAAATCTTGGCTACAGCAAGTCTAGATTTTAGAACCCATTAAAAGAATTGTTAAAGGCCTGCCTGGTTTAAACTGTTAGTGCTGTTAGGCTGTACTAAAGCCTGCCGTGATGACTTGTGGTAGGTACAGGCGCCTGCTGTGAAAACAGCTGTCGCCCATCATCTAAGGCTTTGCCTAGGCTCCTGCCACTCAACCCCAAAGCCCTCCAGTACTGCAGCCTCTGGGGTTGGCTGGTGAAGAAAGCATGTCACGGCATCAGTGGTATCATGACCAACAATCATAGCAGGTACGTTGGGTTTGAGTAATTTTGTTTGCTTGCAAATCAAGATCAGATTTATTAACCCAGGGTTTTTAAACAAGTTTTCAACCTAAGGCATACCTACAGATTTTTTTCAAATACAAACTTAAGGCCTCGGCCAGCTGCAGGAACCTTAGCAAGTGATTGATAGCTTCCTTAACATGTGCATAGCTGCTGACCAAGGCCTTCCGAGAGGACGTTGTGCCTACCTGTGTACGGCCACCGTGCAGTCTCGCGGGCCACGACAACATTTGGCATCGGTGAACGGGCGTGTTCTGAGGCCTCGCGTCTTTTTCCTGAAAAATGGCACTGCGTCTGTCTTGCGGACTCCCGCTCGCAGCTGCCTTGTCTTTGCGATGCCAGAACCCCAAGAGCAGCTGTGCCAGAGGGCTGCACGTTCACAGCTTTCGCTTCTTCAGAGCTGTCGCCAGCGTAGCATCTTTTTTTGCGGAGGCTTGAATGTGCCAGGAAGCAAAACGAAGCCCCGGAGCCTTGCAGGGGCTAGGAAACTGTGCTCACTCCGTTCCGCTTCACGGCTCATCTCACAGCACTCTCCATCTTAATACCTGAAGGGTTTTGGGCGGGGTGGAGGGAGGAGATGCGGCTAACAGAGCTGCTGACAGGCTGACTGCTAGGATGGCACCTGGCCTACGCTTCCTTGTAAGCGAACAAGCTGGCTGGCACCCCAGCTCACAGGGGTAGAGTGGAAAAAAATGATATTCAGAGGTAAAAAATGCAACAAACTTGCTAAGAATTTTTTTTTTTAATAAAAAAATTACAGTGGTGCTGCTCATAACACATTCACCTAACGCATTCTGTGTTTCTCGAAACATGAGTTATTCCCTCAGTTTAAAGGCAGAACAAAAAGAAGGCATCCAGAAGTGAAGAGCAGCAGTATCTGTGCTCGTGCAGAGCCCCTACAACGCCGTGCCAAAAAGAAGGTGAAGTAACTGGATTAAACAAAGAATGCGCCCTTAGCAAATGCATTTTTAACCTTTTCCGAACGAGCTTGTTCTGCACCTATTGAATTCCCCGAAAGCCATTGATCAGATGATTATAATATAAGGCTAGCGAATGAGGCAGATACAGCAGGGCAGTCAATAGCCTGCTTTTAGCCAATCCAGAAATCCAAGAGAAGCATCAGCAGCGACAAATCGGAGTGCTATTATCAGACGTAGGCTATTTCAGACAAAACCAGGGCCCACACGTGGCAGTCTCAATAGGCAGTGCTGGGGTTGCCAGAAAAGCGCAAATGTGGTTTCTGCTCAGAATCACTAGGAATGAAAAAAGAAATTACTTCCAAAATTCTGTTGGTTATGATGAAAACACACTTTGGTTCGGTCTTACCTTGAAGCTGGCTCGTTGCAGCCACAACTGGAACCGTAACTCGGCCCAGTGGCTGCACAGCTGCCGCGCCAGGCATCACGCCTTTCCTCTCGCACACTCTGCCTGTTACCGCGCTCAAAGGGCGAAGGATTGCTGTCGGCCTTGCATTTCTCCCGCAAGGTGTTTTTCTTGGCATCGGTTAGGAAGAGGCTGAGGTGCCAGTAGGTGGGAGAACCCTTTTTTCTTTATTCTCCATTCTCCTGCGTTCAGAGTATGCTTTTTCTAGCTTTCTTCCCTCTTCAGCTTAGCTACCCTGACCGAAGTTCCTGCCTTCCTTCCTTCCCCCAAGCAGCTCCCATCTACAGCCCAACCCCGCACCGACGAAACAGCCGATACCCTCTGCACGAGAGAGTTGTACCCCCAGCCGGCGGCGTTTCTCGCCAGGCCTATGGAAGGGCAGTTTTGACAACGTGAAGCGCATCACTGGAGTTCCCGTTTCCTCCCTTGTCCTTCCTCTAGATTTTGTCATTCGGACTGATTTTAAGTTGTCGGCATCTCACTGGCATTCTCCATGTATTTGCCTGTCTTGTAGCTTACGGGGTGGGTGAAGTGCAGCACTGTGTCCTATAGGTGCTTGGTTCCGATTCTTTAAAAGTTACTCATCTCGATATTCAAAAAAGTACACCCTTAGAATAAGTCAATACCTGACTACTTCTACATATTAAAACCAGTAGCTCTGCTACTACTTCATCTTATTCTTTCCCTTTTTTTTAGGACTTTAACAACTGCTCAGAGCAGCTGTTCAATTACACGGAATCCAACCAAACTACCACAGCACGTAATATTAAAGGTGTCTTAGTTAGGAAGTTCATTTACAGAAATATTCTCCATGAATCAGACTGTATTCTACCCTTCCTACTTAGCTAAGCATCTACACTAAAATGCAAAACGACATCCATGCAGTTCCCCAGTTTAGAAACACAGACGAGAGGAAGACGCTGAGCGGGTGTATTCAGTGGCTAGTTCACTAGGTCTGTTCAGTTGCGCCCTAAGTTTACGTACGGAGACAAACTGCACACCAACAAGCAAAAAGTGAGGGAAAACACATTTTATTTGCAAATATGCTAAAACTCAATGATTCAGGAACTCTACAAGCAAACAAAAGTGAGAGACATCTTAAAAAGCTGTAAAATCTTCCCCTTTTAATGTATTACTGATGCATGTTTTCAGGTAGTTCTAAGACAGTAATTTTAATAAGATTTCCTAGTTTTATATATTTCTCCATCCTCTTGGTGACTTGCAAACTTTGAGTAGTACGTGTGGTTGACAGATTTGTATCAAAGATGATGTAAATAACTGGGAGGCTACTTGTGTTACTGTAAAGCTTATCTGAAAGCAAAAATTACTGCTCCTCTGTCCTCAGCAGCAGTTTCCCTCTTCACAGCTAGGCTGCCTGAATAAGACATCTTTGTACAGAGGGTCTTCAGTTCAATTAACTTACAAACGCCGTATTAAAATTCAGTAGAAACTGTATACGAGTTTCTATATTTTCTTTTTAGGACAATAAAAAGCATGTAATAAAAAAGGGCTTAACCACCATTAGTAGGGTTGTACACCACTGAGAGACCAAGCAAGTTTGTCAAAAGCAGATCCAGGGAAGCAGTATCCAGGATCACCCACAGCTACCTCAAAACACGAAGAGGAACTACACTTGTCAGCGAGTTCTCAGTGCGTCGCCCAATGCCATGTGGGCACCAAAACAGGTGTACAAAGTGCCTTAGGACAGCAGTCGTACCGCTGGCCTCGAGAGAACATAACTGGTCTCTTCCAGTCATGTCGTATTTCTTGAAAAACGGAAATTAACGTATACGAATAGGACAGAAAATATCAATGCTTCTTAAGATGTTTCTCCTGTCCTATAGCATTTGCAAAGCAAATGTTGACGTTGAGAAAATACGTGGCCGCGTTCACTTGAAAGCCTGGCTCGTTGTGACACAGCCTTTATATACTTACGGCCATTATTGCAGCTAAACCGCCAAATATTAGTGCCTGCTTATTCATACGTTGCGACTTTCACAGTTTCACTTGAGCTCTATTTGTGTATAGGTCACACAGCAAGTTACTGCAGATCGGCAAAAGGAATTTGATCCAACAATTGTCTGATCCAAACAGTAACTGCCATTGTACAGATGAAGCTTCTTCACTTGAGAACTGACAACATGGATTTATAATAAGCTTTTGATTTTTTCATTTTACCAGTTTAAACTTGAAACTAGTATCAGCATTAACAAGCAGCACTTTTTGAAAACTAAGTCAAGTCATCCTTACACACACTGATTTGTTTAGAATTGTGATAGACGAGAGGATCAAGAATAGCGGTATTCTGCACTGAAAAGAATCTGCGACTACTAAAAACTTGAGAGTTTGCTTAAAAACTACTGTACTGTTAATTTTTTCTCTTAACTGAACTGTTTGCAAAGAGAAATCCTCTCTATGTCTAAGAAAATGCATTTACAATTATTTACCCCCAGAAGTTGTAACATTCGATTTCCCATCCCACAATTCTTATTTTTCTGCTATGGTTATCTAAATGTCTATGCTTCATTTAAGAGAGGAAGAGGAGAAGACAAGGCAATTAGCCTCCACAAATGTAACATCTGTTTTGCCAGCCCTCCTCAATACAGAAATTCTTTGGCTTAACATTCCAAAGGATTGTATTAAAAAGAAAGAAGTCACCAAGTACAAGAACACCTGCAATACGGAAAATAAGATGAGGGATACCAACAGCTCTGGTCCCTCTAAGATATAATACATTTTTTTTCATTCTGCTTATACTCTATTATATACTCTGGGTAAATCTGGTATTTTTCAAAGACAACAAAAATGGAGGGATTTAACTCGTCGTCCACGCAGCTGTCATAAAACCGAAGCCTGTCAAAAGACTTTGTCGGGGGGCGAACATAGGCTGCATTGCCCTTAATATAATCTCCAACCAATACACGAGCCACGAACATGATGTTTGTTTTCATCGCAGGCTGACAGTATGCATGGGAATAGGAAGCATCTCTAGCAAAGTAACTTCCTAGAAAATTATATGAAAACATGGTTATAAGGAATACGTATAAAGTGACAGCGAAAACTGAGCATCCCCTTGTTTTTCAGAAGGTATTTGACCCAACTCTCAGCTCTCCTCTTACTCAGTTTACATAATACCATACACACGTTTACAAGAGAAAGGATTTCACCACATAATTTCCCTTCAGAATCTGCTATTTTAGGAATAATTTTTAAAAAAACAAAACTTATAAAAACACTACAGGTATGTCTGTTATGATGAGAGGGATAGACAACAAAACATGAGGACCTTCCACAATCATACTGAGGGAATGCACCCCCTTCTTGCTCCCTTCCATGAAGACTAGCGGCCATTTCTCTGACAAGTTCACATTGTGACCTTGAGCCTTCAGAAGATCCCACCTACAGCAACAGAGGCTTTTTCAAATCCCTACATTAATTCTCTTAACCTTGTTTCACCTTGTGAAAAAAAACTTACCCCCGCACAAAGCAAATTCTTGTCCTCTCCAGAGGGAAGGAAGATCGTAATACCAATTCCTACCTCTTTTTTTCACCCTCTATATAAAGACTTCAAAACTTTGATTGCTCTAGTATCAGAGGAGTCTAAGTAAACGTTTAACACACAGAGTCACTTCTACTTACCCTTTCCATAGTTAGTTCCATTGCTTCCACAAATTCTCCAGTCAAAGTTGTGAATACAGACGGCTTTCATGAAGGAGGCGTCGGTTCCGTGGAACAGGAGCTTTTCGTTTACTTCTTTCCCTCCATTTTCTCTCTTCATCTGCTCCTTTTGCCTAACAGAAAAATGCAGGGGAGGAGAGCGTGAGCCGTGGAAGAAATGGGAGAAAAGTGTTTATAAAAGAAAAAAAAAGTACATAATGTACATGCGAATATCAGCTGGATGAGATTTCCAGTCTGCTTTCTCCTCTCTCAGCTTGAAAGATGAAACAGACTAGCAGTACGATGAACAATTACGAGATGAGCAATATATTGATGCCGCTGCCCAGCAATTCTAGATGATCCTGGCTTTCTTCAGTGAATTTAAGTAAGCACTGACACGGTTACAGTCGCCACTGTACCAACCTTTTGCTCCTCTGTAGGGTCCTACGAGTTCTGCTTTAATGTCTCCAGTCTCTTCCCACCCCCAAACTCTCTGCGGAGCGCAGGCTGTATTAACCGCAGAGCCTCCATGCTCCAGCAGTGGCTAAAAGCTGGAGGCAGCTTCTTCTTCATTCCCCTAGTGAACTCAAACTGCCACACACCCTGAGCGCCTGCCCCTCCGCGAGAGCAGTGCAGCTGAGGAGACAGAGCCAGAAAGAGAGAAACTGAGCCTTCTTTCATCACTGAAGACCTTACAGATGTAGGAAGGAGTCAGACTGAGCTATGACCAGTATCAAGAGAGGAATCACGACGGAAGGCTCAGCTAGCACCTCCCATCACTATTTCACAGTGTCCAGACATCCCACAGGTTTTCAGAAGCTGTTGAAGCAGACAAGACAGTAATAGTCTTCAGGAAGTGATCAGCTACGAAGTAGACAGAGCCAGGGAGAGGGGAGACTCCTTCCAACTTGTAAACTGCGTAAATGAAAAGTTAAGAGCAATGGACTGAAATTCGTTCATTGAGAACTTGCCAGTGTTAAACTCTGCCTGGTTAGCTTAATTATCTCATTGGAGGAGGAGAAAAACTATGCGCTATTACATGTTTTGAAGTATCTTATGAAATTATTAGCTGATAACTTCCTGGGTTCAGTCACTTCACAGGTGAAAGTACTTATTTGAGCAGTATTTTTTTTCTCCATTACCGTTCCATACAGTCCTTGAATACTTCCACTAAGTATCTGTGCTTTTGTTTTAAACTAGATGATGGTTCCATGTAACAACTTAATCTGCTACCAAATTAACCTGAACATGGTCATTTATTGTCACTAGCACCAGCTCAAATCTGTTGGTATCTAGCTTGGCGTAAGTACCTGGAGTTCAATATCACTGATGCAGACGCTGAAAACCAGAAAGGAACTCTGGAGCTCACAAATCATTAAGTTAAAGCATTAGGATTCTTTCTCAGTGAATACTGACTTCATTCAGCAAAGGTACTCAAACTCTTGAAGATGCCTTAAATAAATCTGGGGGTAAAAAAAAAGGCCTAAGCATCCTTACCCTTGAGCACTTCTTTTTCAGGAAGTGTTTCATATACTCTAATGGATAAACATTTGTAGCATGTGCAGCAGGCAGTTACTGTTCAATCCCTGAGACAATACGCTATTCCACATCACTGTGGGTATCCTCATCCCAATTTTGCATCATTTGTGTCTTTCTGTCCGTACCCCTCCCCCCATCTTCCAAGGAGTCATGCCAAGAGAACCTCCCCCGGGGAGCATGGCATTCTCTGGAAGGCCTTAAGACACTTAATTTCACTCCTGAAACTGCCCCTAAGAAGGAAATACCAGTCACGTTAAAGCACAGGTGGTAACGTCTTTCCTTTCGTAGGGGGAAGATACAGGACACCAGCTCTTGGAGACTCCCTCCCCTTAAGCATGAGGAAACAAATGCTAACCACTGAAACACTTTCCAGAGGGATGGATTCTGAATCCTCTGTATTTTAAGGACACTGTAGTTTTTCATAGTCTGAAGAAACAGCTCCTTTATTCTGTTGTATTCAGAGGTTGTATTACTGATCTCCACTGCCTATAAAATACAAACCAAAAGAAGACATGATGCTTCAGTTAGCTTGTAGCATGCAGAAGCCTAATTACAGCAGATATACTTTCAGAAGGGTCCCCAAACTATATACGAAGGTTAATTTAATGCTTTAGATGATTGTGACTATGTGAATAATTCCGACAGACACTTAATATGTAAAGCCACACTTTTTTCGTGGTTAAAAATCCATCAAGAAATGCACATTTTTCCCAAAGAAAAGTTAAGGCAAAACGTAATTAAAACATGATTCACGCTCTTCTGCTTACTTATGCATAAATTTTCCAATTTTTTCTCCAAAGTAATCTGTGTCTTTAACCTCCTAGAACGAACACATCTCTTCTGTAAGCTAGACTGAAAATGCATAATGCTGGCAGACTGATGCCACTTGGTAATACTTCCCACTTTACCGCTGCCTAAGTCAAGTGGGGACTCAAGCTGTCTTAAAGTGAAATGCCCAACATCCCAGGTATCAAAGTTGTGTTTTAAGCAAGAAAGCTGTGGTCATCCTAGGAGGCAATACGGAATCAACATCTTAACCTGTCAGGCAAAAGCTCCATGTTTTAGAAGCCTGAATTTAGAGAGGAGATAAAATAGGACTTATATTTCACAGCCACATATAAATAAAGAAGTGTTCTTCTGGACACCATGTCCAGCTTGTGCATTAAATATTTACTGAAGAAAAGGCCTATCATAGCAAAGTCTTCTATAAGGATTAAGAATAGTCAGCTACACAAGGAAGAATTATTTCTTTGAATTTATTAAAAAGCTTTTACAAGGCTGAATGAAATTTCCCATGTCTTAACACAAAAGTATTTTGCAAAGCCTCTTTACAACACAACACACAAAACAATTTGGATGGGCGAGTATTTATTATCTGCATGCTCTGTGACCACAGCTCAAGTTGCTCACCATCACCTACAAGATGAAAATTATGTCACTGTATTTCAGTACTACATCTTTTATTCATACATAAACAGTACTTATTTAGAGTACAAATATGCTTTTGCTGTGTTGCCTCTTTGACGGAGGAACTGTAACCTTTCTGGGTAAAACAGAGGGTCAGCCACATGGTACAAGGCCTAATCCTGTAAGAAAGGCACTTCAATTATTTTATCATATGATGGCCTCCAAGCAGCAAAGCCAGTTCTCTTTTGCATAAAAACTTTATGGGATTGTGATTATTTCCCCAAGGACGCTTCCCCTGCTAATAAAGGGTAACACCACATTGCTACTGCAGTGTGATATCGAACCTTGATCTCTGGTTAACCGAGGTTTTGGAAGCAGCACAGTTTGTATTAGCGCCAGTGACCCAACTGGAACTAATGCCTATAAAGTACACGGGTAGACGCTTCACGTTGCGTCAGCTCCCGTTCCTCTTACAGCACAGCAATCTTTGGCACACCTGTCAGGATTCAGCAACATCGCAGCCACACAAAGACATCCTCTGACAGAAAAACACACATTAATTGCACACATTTCTCAGTTGCACATTAAAGATACAATTTAAAACCCAGCATGAAGTTCCAAGACAATATCAATTCCTTTTTTTTTTTCCTTTAAAAACTACTAATTCCACTTTGTTAACCAAAGACAGAAGAGATCCACACCAACTTTCCAATTGGTGTTACCGATTTCCATTGTGCATTTCATACACTCTACTTTCTATATGCTAAATTATTTAGATTAAGACACTGCAACACTCAAAAAATAAGCAATGTTACCAAAACAGAGCTGCTCTTTTTAAGCACAGATTACTTTCTCCCTATCTCAAATAGGTGTTCCTTTTTAAAATGAATCACTTCCAGCGCAGCAAATTTTGCCAGGATTATTTGTCAATGTCTGAAGAGAAGGGAATTCATCAAGTCGTAATGGTCAGATGTTACGATGGTCACCACATGCATGCAGAATTCCAGTCAGTCCCAATATTACCTACTGCAAAAAAACAAGCTTAGGGTCCCACAGAAATATTTAATCTAGCCCAGACTTTCACTTTTAGCGCCAACAGGTACTGCCACTTTTCAGGTACAGAATTAACTTCTCCTTTCCTGTGAAAGGCACTCAGCTTACAAGTTAAGAGACGGTTTTCTTAGGTGCCAACTCAGCAAGCAAACTGAGCTCTGGGAAACAAGATGATCCTTGTATTTCACGCATCCCCACAAGTGCCACCAGCGACACCAGGCACATCGCATTCCAAAGCCTCTCACACTCACCTCTCTGACTCCAGAAACACCCAAACAAATGGACTCAAAAATTCAGACTGAAGTTTTCAGAGTAAACAAGGGAAGCTGTTAAGTACCTACAACTCGGAGTCCCAAAAAGAACTGAGCTACCTGTCTTCCTGGCATTCTTTTGAAAAATTTAAGCTTATGTTAATCAATTAAGCTGCTGATAAGCCAAGGGAAGAGCTGATTAGCTATATCCTTTATTATTTTGACAGAGCTCATAATATCACAGGCCCAAATGTTCAAAAGGTCTGGCTGCCAGATTCCTACACTAACTCATTATTAGCTCATTCGGCATGTGCTGGACACCTGACACTTTTACAATCTTGAAAATCTAGGGGTTTCTGGCTAATTGTGAAAAACAGCTATTGAAGGGAGCTACTGTACACAGCAGTTGACTTAGATTCTACCCATTGATTTTTCATCAGAACTGTATTTAGATGAATTTGCTACATACACACATGGCCACATACTGGTGTTACCGTGAGTAAGGCATAATCCAACAAAAGAGGGTAGTTGGGGTAAAACGAAACATTCAGCACAAAGCAGAATAACAGAAACTGGCCCGCGGAAGCTAAGATACATGATATTTCTGGTTCTAATGCCAGTGCCAACGTAACTACACTAGGGAAAATAAGATACAAAGAGTGAGAACAGCAATGGAGCTCTCTGTCAACCGAAAGTAGCCAGAAAGAATTCTGGAAATATAGTATTATATTCTGTCTTGTCCCTAGCCATGACGATATCTGTGCCAATATAACTTGGTCAGCATCACACAAGATTTTGTGACACAGTCAACAAGGAAAACCTCTTACGCTCCACATTATGTGCTGTTCCTTAATCAGGGTCAAAACCACTACAAAAAAGGACAAGCGTAACAATGAAAATCCTTTTCTCTAGCATACTGTAGTACTTACAGAGTCCGTGTTTCTCTTCCAGAAGGACTGCTTCTTAATACCGTTAGACCTAGCAATTTAGAAAACACCTGTACATTTTTGGTCCTGGCAGACCAAATAGGAACATATAGACTTTGGGCTGGCAGGGCTTTGTTCTGTTGAAGAGATCACTGCAAATGTTCTTTGATATTCTTGGCTGTAACTCCTTATTTCTGCCGTTCCTTGAGGCCATGGTCTGTGCTCAGATCTGTGATGTACGTGACAGTACTGGGTGACTTGAAGGAGCATACAGAGATTTCCTTTCCTAGGTCTCCAATGAAAACTTATCCACCAACAGCCCTGATGGTATTATTATTGGATGGCTTTTTAATGGCCTACACAGAAAAGGCTTGGTCTCAGCCCAGCTTCTAGTGAAGAAATACATGCTTCATAGAAGCTCCTTGCTTAACTGGTCCACCAAGTCACCAAGGTAATCCATTTTTTCATTTTTAACAGTGAATCTCTTTGTCTTGAATTTGGTGAGTTTTGTTTTTACATGTGGCTAGATGCCTAAAATGCAGATGAAGTTCATGGGAATTTGGCACCTTTTTCAGAAGCTCTTGGGAGATCACCTAGATCTTTAGCACACCCACCCAAGAAGTCACTCCTGTCACTTTTTAGCATCTACACAGTTACAATTGCTCCAGTTAAGCAGCATTCTTCTTTGAATCATGCCTTTCCATCAGAATTACAAGAGGGAAAAAAAAAAGGAAAAAAAAAAAGATACCTTGTATCCCAAGTCAGGCAGTGCAGATTGATCCCAGTGGCTGGGACAGGTTTGATTTGGAATAGAAGAATCCCTCTGGCTGTTTACAAACAGGCAGAAAACAAGGTGTTAGTAATTCTAGTCCTGCTCTGAACTTTCAAATTGGCAGCATCCCCTTTGGCCAATTCCTACATTTAAAAATAAACAAAATAAACCACAAAGAAACTGGGAAATGGCCTCATTCTGTGAGCTGGGCTTTGGATGCTGCCATTCAGTTGTCACACTCCTCTTCCACTTGCTTCTTTAAGAAGCAACTGTCCATCACCAGTCCTGTGGATGTGGTACCTGGAGTAGCATGTACCCCAGAAACCAGGTGATGCACCAAGCCAAAAGTTTGTGATATAGCTTCTGTTCAGTCAAATGGATATGTTTTCTTCTAGCAACAGCTGTGTTCTTTGCACAATTACTGCCAACACTGGCAGCCATTTTGCCTTAGAATTACTTCTGAAATATGAAAAAAAACCAGAGCATCATTTACCCTTTCTTTATCTTCTGCACTTCTTCAGCAGACACAAACTTTGGTCGCCTGCAGACCTGTCTTCGAGTTTTAGAAGACACGTTTGTCTGGGTCATTTCTTGAGGAGAAAAGAAAAGGAAAAAGTCATGAATAAGTCTACAAGATGGGGTCATTAATTAATGACAGTCATTCATTAATAAAAAATGCATATTCTTTGTAAATTCTGTCTGCTGAAGAATAGTTGCACAAAGCCTATGTAAGCTTCTTGTCCTTCCTGTAACTCTGTTATTTAACTTGTGCTTATCCTGCTTGCTCCCTTAAGTCATTCATGCTCTTTAAATGTTGCCCCAGCAGCACAGAAAGATGCTTGATTTTTCATTTTTACCATCCACAGGGTTAACTCGCTTTACTTAAGGTTTACTATCACAGAAAGATGCTTGATTTTTCATTTTTACCATCCACAGGGTTAACTCGCTTTACTTAAGGTTTACTATGACTTTATGTGAAGGCTACGAATCTTTTTATTTCTGGCCCAATGTGAGTCGAGATAGTGTCAAGGAATAAGGGGGAAGGTTACTTTTGTAAGGAATTTCCTCTGGGCCATTACTACCTCACTTCCCCTTCCAGTGAGTAAATCTGGTAGTGTTAGTAAAAGAAGTCATAACTTCTAAAACCTGGGATAGCTTGCAAGTCACTCTTTGTAAAGCACTGCATAGTTATAAATGAGAAACTTTAAAATGAGTACCTTTAAAATTGAGCTGGTAATGATGCAAGCCAGCCTGGAAAGATATGGTGGCATCTGGATCTGCTAGATACAAATTCTCCATAACATCAGAAGATGGTGAGCTGAAACTATCCCCTTCTCCCTTTGGGGGGCAGGGGAAGGAAGAAAAAAAAAAAAAAAAAAAAGAGAGAGAAGAGTAATGAGTAAACACAGTCAGAACTAAACCCTGGATAACTAGTTCGGGTAGAGGGAAAGAAGAGGCAAAGAGCAGGATGAAGAGAAATCTACCCAGAACTATCGTGGCCTAAAGTGCGATTACCAAACACTCATAACACATACACAATACATAATTAGTAATGATGGACACACATGTATCCCATTTAAATTTCTGTAACAAGTTGTATGGGGTTCAGCTGGAATAGAGCTAATTTTCTTCATAGCAGCTAGTATGGGGCTATATTTTGGATTTCTCCTGGAAACAGTGTTGATAACACAGGGGTGTTTTCGTTACTGCTGAGCAGGGCTTACACAGAGGCAAGGCCTTTTCTGCTTCTCCCACCACCCCACCAGCCAGCAGGCTGGGGGTGCACAAGAAGCTGGGAGGGGACACAGCTGGGACAGCTGACCCCAACCGGCCAAAGGGATATTCCGTACCATACGACGTCATGCTCAGCATGTAAAGCTGGGGGAAAGAAGGAGGAAGGGGGGGATGCTCAGAGTTACAGCATTTGTCTTCCCAAGCAACGGTTACACATGATGGAGCCCTGCTTTCCTGGGGATGGCTGAACACCTGCCTGCCCATGGGAAGTAGTGAATGAATTCCTTGTTTTGCTTTGCTTGTGCACGCGGCTTTTGCTTTACGTATTAAACTGTCTTTATCTCAACCCACAAGTTTTCTCATTTTTACTCTTCCGATTCTCTCCCCCATCCCACTGTGGAGGACTGAGTGAGCGGCTGTGTGGGGCTTAGTTGCCGGCCGGGTGTGACGGATGCACTCAACTCCTTGACATAACTCGTGTTAGTTTGGTTCAGGCTCCAGAGGACGTAAAGGCCTAGGCCATGATCGGGCCATGAACTTCTCTAGTTCCAACCTGTTCTCTGAAAACCCACACAGGAACAGGGTGGCATGGTGAGCATTGATGCATATGAGCTTGGAAACTGGAACACCAATCACGCGATTAACACATGAATAGCAGGTGGTTCTTCCAAGACTAATTTGTCAAGGAACAAAGAAAGTTGTGAGCACAAGGAGTCTCGTACTTATCTTTCCCATTGCAAGTAATTTGACTATGAGCCAACCACTTTATTCCATAAATATGACAGCCTGAGTGAGCTTTTTTTGAGCTCTCCCTGCTAAGGAGCAGGCTGCACAGCGGCGATCTCCCTTTGAGCTGGGACACTTCTCAAGCTTACTCCTTGAGGCTGAGAGACCCCTTACCAACTCCAGATCTTTGGTACGTGACCAATATCGCGCATAACCCTGTATTATAGTCTACTAAGATTTTGTATTGGTAACTTTGAATTATTATTATTATTATTATTATTATTATTATTATTATTATTATATCCTCTGTGCAGTAAGTAATAGAATGAACCTTGCCTTCGTTAAGTCTCACTTTTACAAAATCCTACTTTAATAAAACTACTTTTGCTGCTACCTTTGGCTGTGGTTCTTTAAATGGTCTAAAATCTTCCCCGCGACGAACTGATTTTAGTTGGCAGACTAAAATTTAGACTGTTCTGTTACACCCGGGTTAAACCACAATGCAAGTATAATTCTGTAATGTACAAAACAATGTAAAATATGAGGGTATGCTGATGGAGATGCTTTCCATTTAAGCTGCCTACCGAAATCAAGGCCCACCATTGCCAGAGCCACTATATCCATCATCTTTCCCTGCCTACTTTTCCACGTCCCTGGATTACCTTTGTGTTCTGCCATTTGTGCAGCTATACTGTAAACCATATGAGGAAAACTCATCTGCCTTGGGGGAAGGAGAGATTCCTTATTTATCTCCTTTCCTGCATTTTTCGGATAGATCACTCTCTCGTCAAAGAGGATTTGGCCACCCAAGGAAAAAGGTAACATTTAGTCTGAGAGCAGAGCAATCCTTGCATGTCCAAGGAAGCAGGACAATGCTTAGAAGAGAGGCAAGACTGAATAATTTAAAGACAATACATCTCAAGGACAGTGTATGCATGTTAAATCTGCATAGAAGCCATGGACAACTCCAAAAGGGACTCTGACTAGAGAAACCAGCATGCATCTTCAAAAACAGTCTGATCAAGACAAGCCAGAAAAAAAAGGAATTTTGCTTTCCTGCATTTTCCAACAAGGTCTTTGCCAGGAAAGTAGTTATAACAAATCATCCAGACACACAGACAGACAATTGTTCGTACTGAACCTCACTGCAAGGAGATAAGGCATGTTCCCTTCCCTCCAGCCTGTCATCATTTTATAACAACATCTGTTATGAACATCTGTAGCTTCACTGCCTTACTTGACATCGTAAAATTCAAGCACAAGTATTTACTTAATTAACCTTGCTGAGTAAAGGGGAGTGGGGGAAGAGGCTCCACACATTTCTTCAGAAGTGATTCAAAGCACAGGATGTGGACTCACCTGTTCTCCATATTCAATCCACTGGCCTTGGTCATTCTTCCAATACCAAATCCACTGCGTGGTCAATACAAATGTGGGTTTTGTGACTGATGACGGTGTAGAGAGGCGTCGAAGCAAAGAACACAACTGGGTCATTGTCTGGAAATCAATGTTCTTACTTGCTATGCTGTAAGGACAAATTCAGGTTTATTATAGTTAACAGTATATATTTTATCCTCTAATCCCCACTTAAAGCTGGTGCCATTTTCTTTAATATAATGTGACTGCCCGAACTTAATTAGGCCTGAAAGAAAAGTACTTCCCACAGCATGCATGGCAGCTCTGAAAACAGTTTCCAATCTTCAGAAGCAAACTATGGCCTGTGAGACACTGAATGCCATCTGAGTCACTAGCCAGATGTTGCACTGCCAGCTTTACAGACAGTCTGGGGCTACAATATGGCAAAAGGTACTTCTGCAATAAATAAGCATGGCTACAGTTTTTCTCAGTACAAAACCAGAAGTTGGTAAGTAGGTGACTGAGTTTGCCAGCAAACACCTGCAGCTTATCAACTTTGTTCTTTTTCTGTGGTTACAGAGGATGCAATCACAGCTGTCAGTTCTGTAAATAGCATTCGTCGCTGGAGCCACCTGGGGTCTTACTCCTGGGAGGCTTGAAAAATTAAGTCTTAGGCAGAAAGACTTTGAAAGCAGCCTCCCCTCAGGAATCTTGCTTGTGATTTGTGCCATCCAGCAGCCTAGTCAAGCTGCAAATCAAAATCATCTACTGTCTGAAGAGGCATGGGCCAAAATGACTATACCATTTTATTGAGGTCAAACTTGGGGTCTCCTATGAGTCCAGGTGGCTTACAGTGGGGCTTTCAGAAAAGAATTAAAAGGAAAATGCACTCTCTTAAAAAAAAAAAAAAAAAAAAAAAGAGAGAGATGGGCTGCTTACACAAAGGTCATTTCATAAAATTCCTCTAGGCACATTACAGATATTATTATATTATATTATTATTATAGATACTACCTGCATTAGGAAAGGAATAGCCATACAGAAGGACCAGCTCTGAACTGTTGTTAAAAGGCCCAACTTAATTATTATAAATAAATTATGATTCATTATCTGAAATAATAATATTATAAGCACTAAATTCCACCCACCTCTTTTTACCCTGTATAGTTTTAAATGCAAGATATTGTTGTGTTATTTTTAGAAGACAAAAATAGGGTGATATTTCCATGCAATCACTTTTACTTTTCTTTAAAAAAAAAAAAAAAAATTCTTATTTGTACATCCTTCCAGATTCTGAGAAGCTCAGTAATCAGAAGTTATGGAAGTCAGGTATCTTTAGGAAGAAAACGAGTTTTTCCTCAGGGGCTCAACCACAGTACTCTAAGCAAGCAGTCCAGCATCATTATACCTGCTGTTTTTTGGGTCACAATAGGCCTTTTCAATTTCCTCCATCATGGGAAGGTCATTCCAGGTGCTCCCATCATGTATTTGCCATCGATACGGCAAATGGTAATGAACAAACTTGCATTTATCTGTAATGAGATCAGACATAGTCAAGAGCTCTGCAATCATTACATGGAGAGCAAGACAAGGGGAAAAAAAAAAAGTAACAAGCATTTTTCACACCCTGGCTTTATCTCCTGGGCTTTGGTATGAGCAATAAAGACAGAGTGCTGAAAATAGAAATATGTTTGAACAATAAGGGTGTGTGTTTCTCCAGTCTTATCTGGAAAAGCAACGTAAGCTGTCATACTGCCAAATATATTTCCAAGAAACCACAACCTTCCCTTTGCTGAGACATGACGTTGGCAGCTGGGAGAGCAGTGCCACAGATAGGAAGTGCGTGTCTACGTGTCACACTACCATGTTTCTCAGCTGTAAAAAGTCTGTAGTCTACACATTGCATAAGCACTCTGATATATTTGGTTCTCTGTCTCTTAGTCTCTTAGAGCTTATGGGGTGGTTACCAAGGCCTGAATGTTTTTTTAGGCCCAGCCCAAGGAACGAGGCAGCATAAAGGACTGCAATATGCCACAGAACATCCCCCGAGAGGGACCCTGCAGTCACCCCTGAACAGGTAGCGCACTGCCCTACTAACAAGACTGCTAGGCACTGTTGGAATTGTTGCTTCCCTTCTTGGAAAATGGGAAGCAGCAACTTGTAACTGCTTTGCACGGAAGACCTGCAGCTGTGCTATATACCCTTCATGCAGGAAGAGGAAGTCTTTTGGTTTTTTTTTTTTAAATCATCTATGTTTTCAATGCATGTACGTCTGCATGTTTGAGTTCAGACCTGCTTAACACCCCTGCATGAGCACGTGCTGCTGGATACAGGCAGAGGCTGACCTCCAGGCCTCCCTGCTGGGGGCAGCTGATGTACACTCCACATCCGAGTATGGACCAAACCTTTCATTTACAACTTTTGAGTCAAACATGGCATGGCAAAGCACACTAACTCTCCAATCATTATTTGAGTTTAGCTATTTGGTGGTCACGGTACAGCTGCTTTGAGCCTGACCTCCACAGCTAGCACATGGGTGCACCATTCACATTACACAGGTCCAAAAGTTCATAAACTTAAGCCTCAAGTCTGGTCCTAAAGAAGCAGAGAGTCTGAGAAATGTGATACAAGGCTGGAGTAGCTGCTGCCCAGACAGAGCCAAATGGAGTTTCACCCCTGATGTATCTGACCACGGAACAGATGGAAACTAACCCCAGTTATGAAGACAACGGTGTAATTCCCTCCTTTCTTCCTTCTTTTTGTTAACAGGGCTGGAGTGCACCCTGTCATGAAAACACTGTGCTTAAATTAACTTGAAAAGCTGTAGACAAGAGCACACTTGGTCTTTCCTGGCCAGACTTCATTTCTATGATCCATAAAATACCCACAGAAGAGATAATTTATTTTTTAAAGTACTGTCTCTCTTCAAAGTAATGGTTAGGAGGTATTACCAAGCCCTAAAGTAACTTACTCATCTGCCTCGCAAAAAAGGAGCTTCTGACAGGAGAACTGCATCTTTACCAGAACACAAACCCACTACAGAAATGCTGAATACACACAAACATCCCAGACCAAACAGTTATCAGGCAACTTATTGTCCACATCCTAAGCGAAAGCAAACACAGTCTGATCTAATTTAAGTGGATCTTTTACCAAGACCAGGAGGTCAGAAAAGGAGTAGTCCTTTAGAAAGTGACTGGACAAGTTCACTGAAAGAAAATCTCATGGTACCTCCTCATAACCAAGGAAAAACCTAACCTGGGGATCAGGTGACTGTTCAGGAACAGCCACCAAATACAATTTATACTTATATTTTCCCTCAGACCCCTGTTATTGGCCACTGCCAGATAGACAATGGGCTAGATTTGTCTTTAGCTTAGCTGGTACAACTATTGTGTTTTCTTAAGATGTTGTAACACCTCAGATCACTTTTTAAAGGACTTAATGGGGGAGAATATAGCTATTATCTGATGTACATAGGATACAGCAGGAATAAAGGACGACATAGTGTTACCAGTTGTCAATGATGACAGCATAAGGCTGGCTCTTCAATTGATCTAATAGTTACAGAAAGTGTAACATTTAACACTTGAAGGGTTTTTGCCATAGAAACATACCCAAAGCCTGCCCCCATCAACAGGACTGAAATAGGCCATAGATGGATGATCTAGAGGAGAAAGGGTTAAGTGTACCCACTTGACTTTCCTCTGATTATGTCTGTAATTCTGACAGTGTTTATTAGTGACTTGGAAACAAAGAGAACAATTGAGAAGGCACAATCGCCACTGCCACTCCATGTGCCACCACTAGTCCGAGCCATTGAGCCGGGAATGCTTCTGCAGACGCTGGTCTCCGAAGATAACATTACTTTTTATAAAGCTTACCTCTATGTTTGCAGTACTTCCAGACATAGAACACGCATAGCTCATCACACTTGTCTTCTTTACTGTCCTTCGAAACTTTAGCAGAGGAATCATCTTTTTTATCTACAGGAAAGAACACATCAGTCCTTATTTGCCCTACCAAAATATAACTCTAAGAGAAAGACATTGCAATTGGTATTTCATCCCAGAAATCACAGAGAGTTCACTGCAGTGGCCAAGTCAAGCACTTTCAGGATCTGACTGTCCCCTGTACAGCTCACTGCATGAGTCAGGGCTTTGTCACTGACCAATAAACCCCGACAATGGAAGAAGGCTCAGTGGCGATGGCCAAGGGCGATGTGCCCATGGAGCTCAGAGAGAAACACAGGGTGTGACTGACCACGGCTGTCGCAAAGAAGCTGGCTTTGTCTCAACACAAAGGGGACCAGAGGGTGGATTTTGTTGTAGATAAATGGCTATGTCAGCTGCATGGATCAACTGGTGGTATAAATGTTTCTCCCTGAATTAGCCAGACTAGCACAGGGCGGGGAGTAAATACAGGGCTCAGCCCAACATAGCAGTATAAAAACTAAACAAACAAAAGAATTTCAAAGAGAGAAATGGGCTTGAGCTGGCTTCAACCCACGTATTCCTTCACGGGGACTGGCGACAACCAGCGTCATGATGGTGAGCATATTATACAGACCTGTAATGGGAATCACATTGGTATTGCGATTGAACTGTGTATTGCAATTGCTATGTTTTGGTAAGTGTAACTTAACATTTGTATTGCGTTTTCAGCGTATTTTGCATCACTCTGCTACATCAGAAATCTCATTGTACTGGGCCTGGCTAGGATAGAGTTAATTTTCTTCATAGCAGCTCATATGATGCTGTGTTTTAGATTTTTGACCAAAACAATGCTGATAACACACTGGTGCCCTGGCTTTTGCTGAACAGTGTTTGCACAGCACCAAGGCCTTCTCTGTTTCTCACTCTGCCCCCGCAGCGAATAGACTGGGGAGTGCACAATAGGTTGGGAGGGGACACCACTGGGCAGAGGACCCAAACTAACCAATGAAATATTCCATACCATACAACATTATGCTTAGCAATAAAAGGGAAAAGAGGGAGATTTAGGAGGGTTAGCCATATTTTGCTCGGGAACTGGCTGGTATCAGCCTATCTGTGGGAGGTGGTGAGTGATTCCCATTGCAACGCTTGTTTTGCTTTGTTTTCTTCTTCTTCCACTTACCCTTTGCTTTTTTTTTTCCCCTCCCGCATCTTGACACCCAAGTTTTCTTGCTTTTATTCTTTCTTTCCTCTTCCCCTGTCCCACTGGGGGTCAGGGGAAAGTGAGCGAGTGGCTTTGTGGTGCCTAGCCGCCCACCAGGGTTAACCCACAACACCCATGTAACATCAACTATCTTCAAATAAGTAAATTTGATATTAAATATTTGTGCTGGTTTTGGCTGGGATAGAGTCAATTTTGTTCATAGTAGCTAGTATGGGGCTATGTTCTGGATTTCTGCTGGAAACAGTGTTGATAACACAGGGGTGTTTTCGTTACTGCTGAGCAGGGCTTACACAGAGGCAAGGCCTTTTCTGCTTCTTCCACCACCCCACCAGGTGCACAAGAAGCTGGGAGGGGACACAGCTGGGACAGCTGACCCCAACTGACCAAAGGGATATTCCGTACCATACGACGTCATGCTCAGCATGTAAAGCTGAGGGAAAGAAGTAGGAAGGGGGGGATGCTCAGAGTTACAGCGTTTGTCTTCCCAAGCAACGGTTACACATGATGGAGCCCTGCTTTCCTGGGGATGGCTGAACACCTGCCTGCCGATGGGAAGTAGTGAATGAATTCCTTGGTTTGCTTTGCTTGCGCATGCAGCTTTTGCTTTACCTAGTAAACTGTCTTTATCTCAACTCATGAATTTTCTCATTTTTATTCTTCCGATTCTCTCCCCCTTCCCACTGCGAGGGACTGAGCGAGTGGCTGTGTGGCGCTTAGTTGCTGGCTGGGGTTAAACCAACGACAACATTACACCTTCCATGCATAGAATATCTAAAAGAACCTGTTCAGAGGGTATTGGACTCTGACAGGTTTTAAAGCCAAGGTCCTTCTGCCCAGGAGGACAGGAGATTTACAAGTTCATATCGTTCACTGGAAGATGTATCAAGACAACCGCTCTACTGACAAAGCTGTATCTGTTTCCTGGGGACAGAAGGCAAGGAAAGATATCACACGCAGAGATACAACTCTGTCTCCTTCCCAGGAAGGAAGCAATGTGTCCAGAGCAGTACTGAGATCAATCCCAGACTACTCCCCATTGTGCTGCACAATGCTTGGGCAGAAATCTCAACACTCCTCCGCAGGCCGTCCGGTACTATGGCTTTCAGCATACGGTAGGGTAAGCACATAAGCTGCACTCCAACTACCACAGGGAGCTGTAGGGCTGTGTATTTTTCAATACATTTTTCTCTTGGTTTGTAGTTGTGTACTGAAAACACAGAAAGGACGATGGGGTTTAGCTGTGATGTAAGGCAAGGACAGCTTCTACCTCTATCAAACTCAGAATCCTATTTAAACTCAGTGTTTCTTACAACTTACTTTTCCCCTTCAGTTCCTTGATGAATTCCTGATGCTTGTAATCATATATAGCCTGGATGTTTGAAGCTATGTTCACATCAATGCCTCCAGTTTCCAACACTCTCAATGCATGGGTGTGCAAGAGGTTATGGGATATCTTGCATGGAAAAAATCTACAGTCCCCTTGGAGAAAGTGTCGACAAATATGAAGCTTGTTGCAGTTGTTGTGCTGGCTGCAGGTAGAACCCTTTCTGTTGTAAAATTGGCAGACCTAGAAGCGGGGAGGATAGATATAATACGAAATGGAAAAGCACATTAGAATCAGTAATTTTCATCTTTGTTCTATAGCATACAGCTTTTACAGCAGAAAATCTGTTACTAAAAAGCATGTGTTCATTGTGACTTCTTTAATCCAGACAGATTTCTTGCATGGAAGAGCAGGTATTTTCAGCTGACTCATGCATTTTCAGTTTTGAAGTTTTGCAGAGGCTTTTTCCAAGAAAAAGAAAAGCCAATCCAACAAGCATTCATTTTTGGCGCTCCCTAGCAAGACAGTTACATAACAACAGACTGTTTTACAGTTATTCTATTATAAAGAAAAAAAAACACACAAAAAAACCCAACAGAAAAACCAACATAACAAAGAACAAGTGTATCCATAAAAACATATACTGTATCAAATGAGGTATTATTTCATGGAGCTGAAATTGCATTTGCACTTCCTATTTGTAAAGCTTATTCTGCATTGAAGACTTGGGCGTCTAAAAATGATAAGAAGAATGCTTTGAGGTTAGAGTACATATGGAAAAAGCAACACATTTCTTTCTTTATTCCTCTGCTCACCAAAAAAACAGATATGCAGTGAATTGGACCAGGGAACAAGTCACACACCAAAAATTCCTTCATATGGTCCACGAAGCACCACAGCAACACTTCCGCTCCTGCAGCACGGAGGAGCAGCCCCCTAACAAGAAAGCTGCTTTGAGGACACACAGCTGCCTGGCGGGCAGCCCCAGCATCACACCAGAACTGTCACAGATCTCTTCCCAACCCCTGTACCAAGCAAGAGACAGTTTTTATGCTGTGTTGCAACTGAATATATATAGATTTATGTACCAACTAGGGAATTAGAGACTGCTGGGATGGCAGTGTTTAAAAGACTGAAAAATCAGGCCAGTTTCAACTGCAAAACAACTCTTTACTGGATTCATATTCATTAACAATACCCATTGCCAAAGGCGAGTCCCTCATCATCATCAGTCAGTATCATGTACAGAACAATTAGCCTTCACAAACTTACTCTAAATTAGGTGGGAGCATAGCAAGCCGTGGACCTGATGTCATTTCAGTAAGCACTGATGGCTACTGTCCTCGATGGTTCTTAGCCTCTGAGGGAAGCAGAAACCAAAGGGGGTTGTCTTCTTTCTTCCTCATCTTCCCTCTGTCATTGTGGATGCTTTATGCTTTTCTAGCCCAAACACCCCAAGGAATGCTCTCATTTGCTTTTGACATCTTATTTTTGGGATCTGGACTTGTTCAGGTTTTGCTTGTTCTACTGGATTATTCTGCTTCCATCATGCACCCTTCCTGCCTGCTCTGCAGGATTTCAGTTTTACCAGGTATCTTGCAGATTTTACTTCTACATGTTTTCCTGCACCGTTTGTGCAACTATATCACAATTTTCCATTTACCCCCTTGCAATTATGGCTGTTATTTATATATTTAAGCTCAGCTGCATCACAAAATGCTATCAGTGGTGTTACAATCTGTTGGATGCTCATGAAAATGCTGGCAGCAGGGGTGGCCTCTGAGAGAAGAAGCCAGGGGCTGCCCCATGCTGCACACAGCTGGCTCCAACAGACCCACTGCAGGACACAGCTGAGCCCGTCAGCCAAGCTGGTGCCACCTCTGGGAAAACACATTTAAGGAAAGGGCAAAACACTGCAAGGTAGTGAGGAGGGTGGTGGGGAAAGCATGAGAAACAGCCCTGCAGACACCAAGGTGAGAAGAAGGAAGGGGAGGAGGTGCTCCAGGTGCCCAAGCAGAGATTCCTCTGCAGGGCCGCCTAGAGCCAGTTGCTCAGGACCGTGTCCAGATGGCTTTTGAATATCTCCAAGGGGGCAGACTCCACAACCTCTCTGGGGAACCTGTGCCAGTGCTCAGTCACCCTCACAGTAAAAAAGCACTTCCTGATGTTCAGAGGGAACCTCCTGTGTTTCAGTTTGTGCCCATCACCTCTGGTCCTGTCACTGGGCACCACTGAAAAGAGCCTGGCTTTACACCCTTCCCTTCAGGTGTTTGTAAACATTGATGAGATCCCCTGACCCTTCACTGCTCCAGGCTAAACAGTCCCAGCTCTCTCAGCCTGTCCTCATGTGAGAGATGCTCCAGTCCCTTCATCATCTTAGGGGCTCTTCACTTGAACTCCTTCCAGTAGCTCCATCGCTCTCTTGCACTGAGAAAATAATTTTTGGAAAATTCATTTTGGACCTATTTTCAGCTAACATAGCAGGCCACTGTGGAAGATATTATAACGAGGAGATAGTAACTTCTAGCAAATCTAGGCAGTTTACCTGTAGGCCTTGGTTGCAGAGGCCCATGCGTTATCATTAGTGACAGCCACATAATGGGAGCACATACCATGCCATTAGCATCGACTGCCTTTAACAATACAGCCCGTACATAGAGCTTGTTCCTATAGAGATGCACAAGAGCATAATATTCTCAGTGAACCTTGGTGTACCATCTAGAACATTCAGTTTTATATGGATAGAAGACCAATAGCTTTGGGTTTTTTCCCAGAAAAATACTATAAAGAGGTGAAGAACAGCAAGGGTGCTGAACCTCACCATGGATGGGAATTCTGCACAGCAAGCCACGGTCCTACCAGAGAGGTCTGTTTGATGCTGTATTGTCATGGGTTCCCACAACATCAGAAGGGGCACATAAGATTTCTTCTCATTATAACCTTTAGTAGTAACCAGCTACTTATCTTAAGAACCACGTGCCTTTCTTAATGAGATCCAAAAGTACCAGTGCCTGCCAATGCAAAGCAATTATTCACCTACCGCAGAATTTTGGGTAAGTCACTTCATTTTTCTCTCTTTCGTTTGCCCAACTTTGTCTGAGGGGAATGCAGAAAGGCTTATCATCTATAGAGCACTCAAAGATCTATGTATTGAGAACATATGCAAGTGCTAGGTAACGCCAAACAGTCTTGTGGTAGATGCCTTGCAACTTCAGTCACTAAAGAACTCAAATCTTACACCACTGCCAAGGGATGGTCTTCCTCAGTTGAAGACTGTTGCTCTATTTTGGGGGCCTGATACCGCTCAAAGTGTTACTTTCATCTAAAATGTACATGTCTCATCTGACTGCCTATATAACAAGAAAAATATGTTAAGGCTTTAAATATTAGCTTGTTTTTCCATCCCTCCAAGTGGAGATAACTGTTCAAGTTACTGAGCTGGAAACAAACAGTTAGTCCAACATCCACCAGAGACAGACAATCAAGCACAAACTAAGGGTTGTGATACAAACTTATACAGTAGTCCCTTGGTTCAAAGGAGCAATATAGTTCGCTGGATGTTTCTAGAAAAACTTAAAATCACTGCTTTCTTAATAGGCCTTTTCCCAACTCAATGTTTCCCCCTTAACTTCAATATCCTCTCCTTTCTAGAAACTTTCTCCTCCACAAATACTGCTAATCAAAACCAGAAGCAGAGAGCACAGTTTGCCACTCAGCCTGAAGCTGGTTTAAGAACTACCAAAAAAAGCATAAGACTTATGCCAGACACTGGTAAAAAAATCTGAAAGAGAATACTTGTATTAGCTTTGCACGGCAAGGTTTTGGTAGCAGGGGGGCTACAGGGGTGGTTTCTGTCAGAGGCTGCTAGAAGCCTCCCCCATGTCCGATAGAGCCAATGCCAGCTGGCTCCAAGACAGACCCACCGCTGGCCAAGGCCGAGCCCATCAGTGATGGTGGTAGCGCCTCTGGGATAACATATTTAAGAAGGCGGGTGGGGGAACAGATGCAACTGCAGCCGGAGAGAGGAGCGAGAATAGGTGAGAGGAACAACTCCGCAGAGACCAAGGTCAGTGAAGAAGGAGGGGGAGGAGGTGCTCCAGGCACCGGAGCAGAGATTCCCCTGCAGCCCCTGGTGAAGACTGTGGTGAGGCAGGCTGTCCCCCTGCAGCCCATGGAGGTTAGCGGTGGAGCAGATATCAACCCACAGCCCATGGGGGACCCCACATCGGAGCAGGGGGATGCCCAAAGGAGCCTGTAACCTTGTGCGAAGCCCGCGCTGGAGCAGGCTGCTGGCAGGACCTGCCGACCCGTGGAGAGAGGAGTCCAGGCTGGAGCAGGTTTGCCGGCAGGACTTGTGACCCCGCGGGGGACCCAGCTGGAGCAGTCTGTTCCTCAAGGGCTGCGCCCCATGGAAGGGACCCACGCTGGAGCAGTTCATGAAGAACTGCAGCCCGCGGGAAGGACTCACGATGGAGAACTTCATGGAGGACTGTCTCCCGTGGGAGCGACCCCACGCTGGAGCAGGGGAAGAGCGTGAAGAGTCCTCCCCCTGGGGAGGAAGGAGCGGCAGAGACAACGTGTGATGAACGGACTGCAATCCCCATTCCCTGTCCCCCTGTGCCAAAGGCAGGGAGGAGGCAGAGAAATCGGGAGTGAAGTTGAGCCCAGGAAGAAGGGAGGGGTGGGGGGAAGGTGTTTTAAGATTTGGTTTTTATTTTCTCATTACCTTACTCTGATTTTGATTGGTAATAAATTAAACTAATTTCCCCAAGTTGAGTCTGTTTTGCCCATGACGGTAATTGGTGAATGATCTCTCCCTGCCCTTATCTCGACCCATGAGCCTTTCATTATATTTTCTCTCCCCTGAGGAGGGGGAGTGATAGAGTGGCTTTGGTGGGCACCTGGTGTCCAGCCAAGGTCAACCCACCACAGCACTAAAAATATGAACATTTTCTATGGAGTATCCATTGCACAAAATATCACTTTAGGGTACTGGAGATACCATCCACTTAAGTTACAAAGTAAAGCTCTCAGAGATTTAAAGACACTGAATCCAGTTGACGGTGATTTTGTAGAGCATCTAGAGGAAAATGCATTAAAAGATGATGTTAGTATGCCGAGGAAAATTTTATATGGAAGCATCAGAATAAACTACCAATCCAGAACAAAGTGCTGCCTCAGCTAAGCAGGGAATCCACTCATTAGCTACATCAAGAAAGCACACTGCCTCTAGCATTTGCCAAGAAACAAAAAAAAAGGAGAGGCAGAGAGAAGGTGAGAGAAAGTGTAAACCCCCCTGATTTTGGGGTGCTGTTATGTTCTTCTTACCCTGCACCCCAGTTCAGGTCACAGAAGACCAAAGTTTCCTCTTGCTTGAGAGCTTCATACATGCCATTCGTCAGCACACACACAGCCAGTCAGGATTTCTAAGCAAGAAACAGTCAAGCTGGCTTTCACACCCCTCTCCCCAGCTCTCAGGTTTATGAATGGCCTGCATCCATCGCTGTTTTCCATTGTTTCTGCTATTTTACTCCATAATACACGTTAAGGTGCTCAATTAGAGGCAATTAATGATGCCTGCCAGCACTGAGGGCTGAAAAGATCTACAGATGAGAGCTAAAGAGTAATACCAATCGATGATAGTTGCTACTATCTGCTCATTACTGGGAGTAATTAAAAAAGAATCACTTAAGTTTTAGATGCAACTGAGCAGGACAAAGATATTATTAACCCTCCTTGCTCATCACCATCATGCTCCTTGAATCTGCCAGCACAACATATTTTAAAACACTACAAAAAAAAAAAAAAAAAAGATCTATTTTGTCAAAGCCCAGCACTGTCACAGCAGGGAATAAGAAAACAATAGAACTGTTATGCCAACAGATCTGTGGAGATTATAACCCCCAAAAGACAAGGGTAACAGGCAGGACTCTGGTAGTTTCTTAACCAGGAACAGCTGTAGCCAGAACAGGATATTCTTGGCTTTGAAACAGCCATACCTTGCAGATAGCACTGCCCTTATACATGTATGCAGAACCAGAATGGATTGTTTAGCCAAATTGAACAAAATCAATGACTTGCATGCAAACTGGACAAAGGTTGCTTCGTCGAAAATTAGTGCACAAAAACTCAGCGTGCTTTGGAAGGGGCAGATTTTACACAAAGCTGACTGCAGTCATTTGGTCATTTTCTCGTAGATTTTTCTCACTCCCCTATACCCTCAAGCACCAAAATGTGCAGGCCTATGTCAGCTGGAAAAAGAAAGGGGCCCTCACTTCCTAGTCTCTATCATCTCTTGGAGAAGAGCCAACAAAATGGTTTTGGTCAGGCCTTTTACCCTGTAAGCATGTACAGTTATGTGATCTTTCACCTCTGCCTTGCTTACCTCACCATCTGTAAATCTCTGGTGAAGTTGCTGACTTTGTTTGCTTGCTTTGAGTAACTTTGTGGCTGTCGTGTTGGGATAACAGGAATGGCACACAAAACAGGCTGTAGCCTTGCTGTGCACTTCCTGCTGTCAGAGGGCAGGTCTTCTGCTGACAAGTCATAGATGACATGGCCTTATCAAGGTGCAAGCCTTCTGGTATTTACATAAGCAACCCATTCCTCAGTATTTAACAGTTTTATTGCTGGTTTTTTTTTTTTTTGGATCATAAGTACACGTCACTTTCATAACCTTTGCTCCATATAATTTCTTCTGGTGCTTTCACACGCAGCTATTCCCATTCAGACTAATCTTAATATTTCTGCTACATATCTTAACAGATTGAAATTGAGATCAGACCTCCACCTCTTGCCCTCTCCCATTCCTAATTAACAAAAGCTTCTCTTAAGAAATCAGTACAACTCACATCAGGGAGGAGGAAAGGGTCGTTTTGGAGAAGCAGGACTCGCAGCTCATTCTCATCGAGGCCAGACAACTCATGAGTCTTTAGAACTTTCCTGTTCTCAGCACTGATGATGTCGTGTGAGTACTTACAAGATCTGCAAGAAAATAGAGAGAAATATCAATGTTTACTTATTCAGTCAAGTTAATTTAAAGAAGAACCTCAGATAATGCTGAGCTCAGGAAAAGTCATGGAGAGACAGGCAGTTTGGCAAAAGTCTCTGTGAACATTTAGATGGTCTCTGTGATTAGCTACAGAATGGACCAAACAGCATAATAACTCTGTGAAATACAGTAGCATTATTATCCCCATTTTAAACATGGGTGTGGCCAGACCACTTCTAAGAAAGCTAGCAGCACAGATTTGAAGGCAAGTCTGTCTACCCCACACTTTCTTCCACTCCAGTAAGAGGCAAGTCAAGTCACACAATCTGAACAGCTGGAGGGAAAGCAAATTTTAGAGGAATACATCAACAATGGTGGAAGTTGCAACAACCTTGATTTTGTGAATGTAAAAGGTTGGTGTCCCAAGAATGGCACACAGAGAAATATGCAAAAGTCTGAGAGCACAAAACAAAGAGATAGCGAAGCTTAAAACGACACAATTTCTTATCTTTGCTGTCTGGGAAGTTAAAAAAAAACCTAAAAAATCCAGGAAAGTTCATTAACTTTTGAGTTTTGGATAAAGAAGCCATTAAAGGACAATAACGAAGATGCTGGTGCCACTTACTAACCCAAGAGAAATGTCTGAAGTGAGTATGAACTACAGAGAGAGAAAGATTGCCTATTTTTTGCATCTATTTGAAAAGATACTACAAATCAATAATAAGAAAAGAAACATAGTCAACCTGTACATTAATTTGATGCAGTAAAATACAGCTTCTTCATGTCTTGATCTTGAAAGGCATGACTTGATACAGCCTTAAGAAGAGATACTCAACCAATAAAAAGTACCTGTTAATCTATCAGGCTCAAGTCTCTGTTCCCTTTATCCTTTTAGCCTCTAGTTAACTCCTGAAACTCTCCTCATGCTGTGTCTGATCCCAACCTTCTGTACAGACCTTTGTGCAGACATTTCGCCCCTGACCCCCGTTCCCTGCTGGACACATTGCTTTGTAAGCAAATAAACAAGAACATGAAGTCTGAAGGGCAGAAGTGTGCCATCTTTGGTCCTGAGAAGCAATCTTCTAAGGATACTAGACTCTGTAGACACTCAATTAATGGCTATGAAGGCAGGAGAGCTACAGAGTATTCGAGGTGGGAGCCATCACCAGCGTTCCTCCACAGTTAAATTCAGATTCCACTGACAGTCACACAGTGATCTACATCACTTGAGTACATATTTCTAGGTCAGCGGAACAGTTCACAAATACAGTGATAACTAATCAGCTGAATAACACATTCAGAAAAAAAGCAGTGAAAAGTTACTTGCCAGACACAAGTTAAAAATGGGTTTAACTGGACTAAGATCCTGATTCCACTAAATAGGAAGACCCCAGTAACTTGCACAGACATTTTTCTTTCAAAAGAATCTAAACCAAAAACGACACAAGAACTGAAAGCAAGGCTACCGTCATGTTTTAACCCCCGCCGGCAACAAAGCACCACGCAGCTGCTCGCTCACCCTCCCCCCCCCCCCCCCCCGCCCTGTGGTATGGGGGACAGAATTGGAAGGGCAAAAGTAGAGAAAACTAGTGGGTTGAGACAAGAACAGTTTAATGACTGAAATAAAATAAAATAAAACAAAATAATAACAATGAATGAATGACAGTAATGAAAAGGAAAACAACAAAAAAGAGAGAAAGAAACGAAACCCAGGAAAAACAAGTGATGCAACTGCTCACCACCCACCGACTGACACCCAGCCCATCCCCGAGCAGCAATCGCTGCCCCCCGGCCAACTCCCGCCAGCTTTATATACCGAGTATGACATCACATGGTATGGAATAGCCCTTGGGCCAGTTTGGGTCAGCTGTTCGGCTGTGTTCCCTCCCAGCTTCTTGTGCACCTCCTCGATGGCAGAGCATGGGAAGCTCAAAAATCCTTGACTTAGTATAAGCACCGCTTAGCAACAACTAAAACATCAGTGCTTTATCACATTATTCTCATGCTAAATTCAAAACACAGCACTGTAGCAGCTCCTAGGAGAAAAATTAACTCTATCCCAACCGAAACCAGGACATCTAGATTTTTACCTTATCAGTTAAAAAATATTCTCTGTCTTGATCCATGTGGTCCACCTAGCAGTATTTTTGCACCCTCATTTTAATCAACCTCCCTCCTACAAAAGGCATACTTTTCCTTTTATTAATTATTAACACATATAAAGGTGATTTTAAATACTTAGTGCTATTGAGAGAACAGAATGGTTTATCATTACAAAGGGAATCACCTCGTTGCATGTTTTAGTTCACACAGAGTCATCCAGTGCAAGTGCCTATATGCACTTGAAGGTATTTCTACCAGTGAATCACAGGGAAGCTTATCATACCATCAGTAGAGCGAGAAACAGTAAGAAAATCTTAGCATCCTAATACTTTGCTAGTACCACCCTGAGACAGACACGGCCTTTCCCCTCCATCCTCTTCGGATCCGAGCGCACAACGAGCTATTTTGCTGGGGCAGAAGAGGAAGAATCTGGCGTGGTATCAGCACGTTACTAACACCACAACAGGGCAAGACCTGGGGCTTGGGCGCTTGCACCGCAAATTCTTCCATCGGAGCTGGCTGTTGCCATTGATTGTCACTGAAAGGCTTCTGGGCTTCCGTTGCGCCTTTGGTTTTGGTTTCCTTTACCGTTATTTTTCTAAACTAGGCACCACCTTTGGCCCATCTGCACCTAGAGAGGCTGCCGGGCCTACCCTTCCTGCGAGTCCTCCGTAATTCCAGAAAACGGGACTGATGTACGCGGGAAACCAAACGCTGTCTCTCACAGAAAGGGCTGTAGGCGGAGCAGCGACTTACAGCAAAATTCAGTGCTCATAACTTTCTAGATTAAAACTCGGCGGCATGCTAGCTAGCACTTTGCTTTTTCTTACTAGAGAAATATTTGTAAACTGTATTTCATCCAGATGCCAGTGGGCAGAGGGATGGCTGTGGCAGACTTTAACAAAAAACCCTAATACTGACAAAGAAAAGCAGGCGTCAGAAAACTGCAGCCTACGGCGGTCACTGCCGGCCCTTACCAAACCAGCCAGGGCAGCGAACGAGTCCTTCCCCGGCAAGAAAGGCCCGGTACCAGGCTGCACCGGGGGGCGGGCCGGGCCCTCACCGCCCGCAGGCAGCCGGGGCCGGAGGGAGGGCAGCGCCGCAGGCTGCCGCCGAGCCGAGCCGCCCCGGGCCAGTCCCGACGGCGGCCGGTTCCCGGGGGAAGCCCGCGGGGCGCGGGTGTGTGCGTGCGGGGCGCCCCGCTCCCCTCCGTGAGGGCGCCCGGCGCCGCCGTCCCCCCGCGCCCCGCCGTCCCCCCGCGCTCACCTGGGCCCCAGGTTGCACTTGCCCATGAGGTGCAGCTTGCAGAGGTGCAGCCGCTCGCAGCCCCCGCACTCCTTCTGCACGCAGAGCCGCACGGCCGACACGGCCAGGACCTTCGCGCCGCCGCCTTCCCGCAGCATCAGGAACCGCTGGGGACCCGCCGCCGACAGCGTCTCCTCCAGCTGCTGCGCCGAGAGACCGATGTGCTGCTGGAGCTCCGGCAGCCCCAGCCGCCCGCCCTGGGCGCACAGGGTCTTGGTGAGGAAGCAGCACACCGCCGGGTCGCTCATCCTTCCCCCTTCGCCTCGGCGCGACGCGACGCGACGGGATGGGACGGGACGGGACGGGACGGGACGAAACTCCGCGACCGCCTCCCGGCCGCGCTCGACGGGAATCGAAACTGAAGGCGCGGGGCGGGCGCGGCGGCGGGCGGGGCCTGCGGCTGAGGGGGCGCCGAGGGAGCGCGGCGGGGGCGGCCGGCGGGAGGGCGGGAAGCCGGCGCCAGGCCCGGCCGCCGCCGCCCAGCGCGGCGAGGGGAGCCCGGAGGCTTCCTCGGCTGGAAAGCAGCCGGGAGACAAATCATGCGAGAAGTGATTGCAAGGGGTGTGGACTTTTCGTCTTCTTCTTCTTTTTTTTTTTTTTTTTTTTTAAAAATGACGGATTCTTTGCTGTTTCTGGTGTTTGGATTTGGCAATGAGCTGTCACCTGGATGAAATTCCATATATCGTGTTGTTATCGGTCCCTAGATATCGAGGATGGATCCCAGCTAGTCCCTCTCAGAGTGTGTACACAGAGCAGAGCACCCGCGTCCACTGAAGGATTTCCTCGCCTCCCCGCTAACTTCTGCTCTCTCTACCTATATGTAACACTAACACAAATGTAGTACAGAGCATTAAGCCCATAATCATACAATCATTTGCATTGGAAAAGACCTTTAAAATCATCAGGTCCAAATGTTAACCTAGCACTGCCAAGTCCACCACTAAACCATGTCCCTAAGCACCACACCTACCCGTCTTTTAAATACCTCCAGGGATGGAGACTCAG
Source organism: Platalea leucorodia (assembly GCF_965183815.1). Lineage (NCBI taxonomy): Eukaryota > Metazoa > Chordata > Aves > Pelecaniformes > Threskiornithidae > Platalea > Platalea leucorodia. The sequence continues at coordinate 48,755,168 of NC_138826.1, read as the reverse complement.
CCACTTCCCTGGGCAGCCTGTTCCAGTGCCTGACTACCCTTTCAGAGAAGAAGTTTTTCCTAATATCCAACCTAAACTTCCCCTGTCGCAGCTTGAGGCCGTTTCCTCTCATCCTGTCCCTTGTTACTTGGGAGAAGAGACCGACTCCCACCTGGCTACAACCTCCTTTCAGGTAGTTGTAGAGAGTGATAAGGTCTCCCCTCAGCCTCCTCTTCTCCAGACAAAACAACCCCAGTTCCCTCAGCCGCTCCTCATAAGCCTTGTGCTCTAGACCCTTCACCAGCTTCGTTGCCCTCCTCTGGACACGCTCCAGCACCTCGATGTCCTTCTTGTAGTGAGGGGCCCAAAACTGAACACAGTACTTGAGGTGCGGCCTCACCAGTGCCGAGTACAGGAGGACCATCACCTCCCTGGCCCTGCTGGCCACACTATTTCTGCTACAAGCCAGGATGCTGTTGGCCTTCTTGGCCACCTGGGCACACTGCTGGCTCATGTTCAGGCAGCTGTCAACCAACACCCCCAGGTCCTTTTCTGCCAGGCAGCTCTCCAGCCACTCCTCCCCCAGCCTGTAGCGTTGCATGGGGTTGTTGTGACCCAAGTGCAGGACCCGGCACTGAGCCTTGTTGAACCTCATACAACTGGCCTCAGCCCATAATGTAGGAGAAAAACTTATCATACCCAAATAATTATAGTATTTATGTAGCAATACCGTTACTTTTCTTTCTTTCAGACTGGCAGTCAGCTGCTGATCAAGGCTGGTTGCAGAGTGGTGTCTTGACAGGGCATGTGAAGCTGAGAAATGACTGGTTCCTGTTAATGCTGAGGTAGGGCTTGGGAGGGTCTGTGGGACTGGGGAGAAGCACGGCGAACAGTGCATCAGAAAGATGGGGAGAGGGCTGAGTACTAAATCCATTCAAGATGAGTTTTCGTATTCAAACCGTTTGGCAATGCAAGCTTCAGAAATAGTAAGTATCAACCACTCCCTCTGGATCAGGAAGTTAACCTCAAAAGTAAAGTGAATGTTAGCTGGTCTTGCCTGGTGCTACTGCCTAATCTGAAAGGCATGCGAAACTACCCAGTTGCCGTATGAACAGTGGCTGTTCAGGTCATAGAAAGAGAACCACCTCAAGGAATGGGACCAAGGTGGTACAGCCCGTTGTTTTGCTTTCTTTCTTGAAGGGAATATGAAAGGATCTTTTCATCGGGCATATTTTCCCATATTTGCCCTCTTGCTGTTATACTTGAACAAATGAAATAATTTAAAGAAATCAATAGAAAAGGAGAGGTAGAAGGAGGAGTTTACCACATCAGTTCTAGCTTTAGAAAGCTAAATTGATAGTTCTGGGCTGGTTTATGTTCTAGGCATGCATACATGCATTCTCAGGTTGTCAACAGGTTGTTGAGGATGATAAAACTCAGATCCATACTCGACGTAGTTTCAAGACTGACTGATAAGGTAGAAAATGATTCAAACAGTGAGTCCAACTTTGTTGTATTGCCAACTCCAAACAGCAGATACTAATCATGAATCAGGCAAACCTTTCAGTCATTTGCTTATATTTGTCTTCTGTTTTTCAGCCAGTTCCAGTGAAAACATGTAGTAGTGCATTAATCCACTCAGAAATCTGAACCATGTGGGCAGAGGAGCTTTCCTGGATACTTTTTTGGAACAGTGTTAACAGCATGGAGCAGGAAAGCAAAGTGAAGCACGGCAAGCAGAAAGAAGCTGCAAATACAGTCTTGGCAAGCGTGTTCTATTCTACACTTAAATACACCTAAGAAGGGGTTTGGATCAGTCCTGAGTGAAAGCAAAGAAATGCTGCTGGATTTATTCTGTTTGTTGGTATAATGTTTTGCAAATACAAATGCCCCAAATACTTGACTTCATTACCAAGTTCAAACAGAACCAGTTTATGTGAAAGAACACAACTGGGTGAGGCGGAAAGGATCACCGTATCGAGGAGTCCCAAATGAGTCTTATTTTCACAGGGCAGTGAGTAATTCCAGCCTTAAATATCAAGCCATTTGTTTAATGTTAGAAACCACTGAAAAAGTGGCTGGGTTGGTGTAACCTCTTGCTGCTGCTAAAAATGTAACACCTGTACGTCTTTCTCTCTGGTGTCCTCTACTTCCAGCTGTAACATCTCCTTGTTTGCCCTGGCTTGGGTAGTCACCTGACTCCTTAGTAAGATGAATCAGCTTTCAGAGACTTGAAACTGAAGTATCGATTTGTATGAGCGAAGTACGAATGGAAATGCATATGTGTAAGCACTAGAAGAAACAGCAGAACAAAGGTTAAAAGAATAGCCTGTGTTGATAACCAAAGACAGTTTGAGGCAGTAAAATTGAGAAATAAGTTGTTTCTCTCAAACAAAGGAGACCTGCACTCTGTAGCATAGACAACTTGTCTGCAGAAGACCCTGACAGGAAGATACAGCACATCACAAATGCCATTTCTTTTCCTGTTGGTCCAACTGGAAGCAGACCGTAGCCTCAGAAACTCAAAATGAAGAAACACAGAAAATGGGCAAACAAGTTGCTTGAAGTGTGTGGAGGCAGAAGTAGCCAGACCGTGAAGCACAAGGATGCCACCAGAGTAACTTCTGGGTCCCACTAGCTTTCGTACCCACTATTGGGCATAAAAGACCCATCCAAGGCAGTTTGCCACTGCCAGTGAAGAATAACACATGAGATGCCATAAGGGTGTGATAGTTGGTGCCCATCTTCCCCTACGCTGCATGCAACATAGATCCTGGCCAGACCCGTTGGGCACACGCACCTCGGTGCTTGTGAGTGTGGGGTTTGACAGCGTGAATGAAGTTGAATAAATTGAATGAAAGTGAATGAAAGTGAGGGGACTGAGTGAAATGAATGCATACCTAACCGCAACTTCTGCAGCTTAACTGGACGCAGACGGATTTTGAAAAAAAATTTGCCTTGCCTGATGTATCTGCAGTCCAAACGCGCAGTATGTTGTTACGCTCAGTCCTGTGGAAGCCCTCTGCTGTGTGTGAAGAAGGAGCTATTCCTGCTCCATATAGCCTGCACAGCCCGGCTTGTGTAGTAGCTCTGACCACATCAGCAGTTCTGTCCCTCTGAGGATGGCTGAAGTATGCAGAAACACCCTGGGAATGATGCTGCCAAACTGACTTCCCCTCTTTTCCAGCATGTGGCTAGTTCAGTTTTGCTCATCGTCAGCCCCATTCTACTTCTTGAGACCCCTCTTTCAGGTCTCAACTTTGGCTCACCTTATAGTTATTCTCTGCCACACAACCATTATTCTTGTTCTGGTTTCCCCAGACCCTTTCAAATAGCATTTTGCAGAACATGCTGGGACCTTTGCTTTCTTGTCCCTCCTGTGTTTCTTGCACAACCCTCCCCCAGCTCTGTACTGTTTGCTTAATCAGCTAACAGTTGGGTACACATTTGCCTGAGGATTTCAAAATCATTTTGACTTTTTGTTCTGTGCAGACTGTTAGGTTATGTGATTAAAGCTCATCTGGTGGGAGGTGGGAGCTCTTCTCTCACCTGAAATGCCTGCCCCACACACCCCCAATAACTGCAATCGATTCAGACTGGTCTCGTCCCCCGCACGGGGACTGGGCTGGGGCTGACACTGGCTCCACTGTGAATTGTAACCGTGACCCCGCGCAGGTCCCTTGCTGGAGTGGGTCGGGGTATGGGGGTGGCTGGGCAGGGACACCCCTCCCGGGCACCTGTCCAGGGGGGAGGAAAAGGAGCAGGATGGAAAAGGGTTGGGATGCAGGGGAAAAGCAGCTCAAGATTGTACAAGAGATTATGACATTATTATGAGATGTTTAGAGGAGGAACAGGTGCGGGAAAATAAAGGGGTAGCCAGCAACTGGAGCGAGTGCGTATGTGCCAGTGAGCGTGTGATGGACCAGCTGGGGCACAGGCAAAGTGGCCTGGGAGCTGGGGGCGAGTGGATCTCTAGGGACCAGCTCTGGGTGTGAGGGGACCTGCTTGTCTCTAGGGGCAAGAGCACAGGGGGGTCAGCTATGGGACCTGGAAAGTCCTGGCCAGCTCTCTGTGTGTGTGTGTGCGCGTGCGTGTGTGTGCACGCGTGTGTGACAGCCCGTAGTGGCAACTGGAGTAGGGCTGCGCCTTGGGGGCTTATATGTCCAGGTGCCAGCAACTGGGGAGACTGGGATCCAGGGGCAGTGACTGGGCAGACTGAGTGTCTGAGCCCAGTTGCTGGAGGGATCCCCCTGGTATATGTGCGTATATATATATATATATATACATATATTCTCACTAGTGGACTTCCATCCTGCTCAGCCAGAGAGGGGAGCAGGATGAGGCCATTGGTGCTGTCTGTGTTCATGTGAGTGCTCTGAGCGTCTATGATTTGTGTGACCGGCCGTGTATATGTGTGTGTATGTATGTGCTGTATGCGTGTCCCCTGTGTGCGTGTGCCTGCCGGGAATACATTTGCAGCCTCACTACTGGTTGGACCTGGGGACAGGGAGCTGCAGCAGCCTCGCCTCTCTCAAGCTGTTGCCTCCGGCATGAAATACTTTCCTCTACCAGAAACAATTCCACTGGTTTTAGCTTCCAGAGATTACTGCAGGGGCTTTTGTTTCTGTGGGTCTTAAATCTGTGCTGAGGAAATGAGTTTCCTTAAAACCAGAATGGCACTCTGACGTTTTACTTCATAATGTGAATGTATTCCTAACAGACTTTTTTTTCCTAAGAAGTTACTTCTCTACAGAAGAAACAGAAGCTCTGTGAGTAAGGCTGGCTGTGACTCTGTGTTAAAGCTGTACCAGCATAGGTATTTTAAACAGAAATATGCAGATTGATATGAGTGCAGCATGAATGGAAATATGTGTGTGAAAGGACCAGAAGAAACAGCAGAATGTCCTGTATTGCCAATGAAGACCTGTGTTCCCAGGACACAGTTCCCGTGACTGTCCTGGGACAGACAATCCTGTCCAGTACTCCACAGAGTATGGGCTCCTATAGCAAGCCGCTGCTCTTCATTTTCTTCGTTAGCAAAAGAGTCTTTACTGAAGCCCAAGCCCCCTTCCCCCTCTGTTCCGTAGCTCCCCAGCTGTCTTCCCTTAACCATGGCAAAGGGATCAATGGCTACAAAGACAGATTAGGAAGTCATCTAGGACAGTAGCTGGAAAGAAAATGGAAGGCAAACCCTAATCCCGCTTGTCCTGGCTGACATGGAAGCTCTCTTCCCGATATGCTTAAAGTGGTAAAGGTAGTTGTGACGTTGTAGGCAATTGCTGGTTTTCCTGCAGTTACATATCTATAAGGATATCAGTAAATAAATACAAACACTTTGTAACTCTCTATAAATAATTGTGTCACTTGTGAGCTTCATGCTCACACCTGCAGGTGTCAGGGAAATGTATTGTTTCCCCGCTGCACAGCTAGCTAAATGTATTCTGTTATGTGGCATTCTCCATCTTCTTCAGAAGCATCAGCGTACGGCAGCAACTAGACCTCATGGCTACCGCAGCCTGAAGAGAAGCGAGGGCACAGGGGTCAGGGTGAGGGTGTTTGGGGGACAGCACGACAGGGGAGGCCCTCACACTTCCCCCACGGAAGCAGCACAGTTTGGGGCTCAGCTGTAATGCCTGCACACAAGTGCACACAGCGTGGGGAGCAAACAGGAGGAGTCAGAAGTCCATGCGTAGCTGCAGAGTTGACCTCATTGGGATTACAGAGACATGGTGGGATAGCCCTCCTGACTGGAGGGCTGCAATTGGTGGATAGAAGCTTTTTGGAAAAGACAGGGTAGGAAGCCGAAGAGGAGGCTATACACCTGCTATACACCAACACAGAAGCACTGGTTGAAGATGTGAAGGTTGAGAGCGGCCTCTTGTGCACCAAACATGAGACTGTGGAGTTTAAGATCCTGAGAGGAGTGAGCAATACAAACAGCAGAATTACAACCCTGGACTTCCCAAGAGCAGATTTGGCCTGTTCAGGGACCTACTTGGCAGAATCCCATGTGAAACTGCCCTAAAGGGCAAAGGGGCCCAGGAGAACTGGTTGATCATCAAGGACAACTTCCTCAGAGCCCAAGAATGGTCCATTACAGTGTCCAGAAAGTCAAGCAGGCATGGCAGAAGGCCAGTGTGGGTGAATGTAGAGCTCCAGACTGAGCCAGAACACAAAAAGAAAGCACACAGAAGGTGGAAGCAGGGACAGGTTATTTGGGAGTAATACAGGCATGTAGAAATGTGGTTATGAATGCCAAAGCTCAGCTGGAGCTGGAACTAGCAAGGGAGGTGAAGGGCAGCAAGAAGGGTTTCTGTAAAGACATTGGTAGCAAAAGCAGGGCTAAGAAGAGTGTGCACACACTGATCAATGGGGAAGGAGACCTAGTCAAAAGTGATAGGGAAAAAGCTAAGGTTCACGTTGCCTTTTTTTTTTTGCCTCAGTTTGCACTGGTAGGGTTTCCTCTCAGGTCTCGCAGGTCCCCGACCCTCTTATCAGAGTCCATGGGCATGAAGCAGTACCCACAGCAAAGGAAGATGAAGTTAGGGATCACTTAACCTGCTTGGACATACAGAACTCCATGGACCGGAGCAGATGGGTCCGAGGGTGCTGAAGGAACAGCCCAACGGCATAGCGAGGCTGCTCTCTGTCCTCTTCAAAAGGTCATGGAAGTCAGGGGGAGATTCCTGATCACTGGAAAAAGGCAAATACCACACCCGTCTGCAAGAAGGTAGCAAGGAGGATGGTCCAGGTCAATCAGCCTCACCTTGGTCCCTGGGAAGGCCATTGTCGTGGTTTAACCCCAATCAGCCACTAAGCGCCACACAGCCGCTCACTCAGTCCTCCACAGTGGGATGGGGGAGAGAATTGGAAGAGTAAAAATGAGAAAACTTGTGGGTTGAGATAAAGACAGTTTAATAGGTAAAGCAAAAGCCGCGTGCACAAGCAAAGCAAAACAAGGAATTCATTCACTACTTCCCATGGGCAGGCAGGTGTTCAGCCATCCCCAGGAAAGCAGGGCTCCATCATGTGTAACCGTTGCTTGGGAAGACAAACGCTGTAACTCTGAGCATCCCCCCCTTCCTCCTTCTTTCCCCCAGCTTTACATGCTGAGCATGACGTCGTATGGTACGGAATATCCCTTTGGCCAGTTGGGGTCAGCTGTCCCATCTGTGTCCTCTCCCAACTTCTTGTGCACCCCCAGCCTGCTGGCTGGTGGGGTGGTGGGAGAAGCAGAAAAGGCCTTGCCTCTGTGTAAGCCCTGCTCAGCAATAACTAAAACATCCCTGTGTTACCAACACTGTTTCCAGGAGAAATCCAAAACATAGCCCCATACTAGCTACTATGAAGAAAATTAACTCTATCCCAGCAAAACCAGCGCATTTGCCACCCCTTATTCTAGGCCATCTACGTCATGATCACGTCCCATACTTTCCAATACATTCCAATTAATCACCACCACTTTTCCTGTCTTTTTATATATACACACAGATATCGTTCCCTTAGTCTATGGACCACCCCTGTGAAATGTCTGTAAAATGTCCATAAATGCCCATAAATGTCCACAAAATGTCCATTGAGTTAATTTAGTCCATGACTTTGGGGTCCATCTGTGATGGTGGTCACTCAGGACAGGAGAGGTTATGTGTTGTGTGGAGTTACTGGGCACCAAAGCCAGCTCAGGTTGGGTCACTGCTGCACTTCCACTGCTTCTTGTAAGGCTTCTCCTCCATTCGTTCAGGTGGTTCTTGCTATAGTAATTCCTATAACATGCAACTCAAATCATGGGTCACAACAATTTAAAGGTATTTCCATTACAATCTCCACCCCTGGTCTCTTTGGGCCAGGTTACAGGGTTTAACATTGCAATGAACTCCTCCCCTTGCTCCTAGCCTGGCTAGCAACAAGGGGTTCCTGCTATAATAATTCCCGTAACATGCAACTCAAATCATGCGTTACAGTAATTTAAAGGTAATTCCATTACAATCTCCAGATTGGACCAGACCATAGGGTTTAACATCGCAATGAACTCCTCTCCTTGCCCCTGCTCTAGCTTGGACTTATCTACAGACTGCAGTTCCTTAGGGGTGTACTTGCTCCAAGTGGAGCCTTACCTATGAGCCACAGTCTCTCCAGGGGTCTACTTGCTGCAGCATAGACTTATCCACAGCCACAGTTGCTGTGAGGTGCACCTGTTCCAGCGTAGCCTTCTCCATTGGAGCAAATCCTCATAGGAGCCATTTTCAGGCATAAGAAGGGCAAGAAAGTGACTGGGAGCAGTCAGCATGGATTTACCAAGGGCAAAGGACGATGATGAACCTCATTGCCTTCTCTGACAAGGTGACTGACCCTGTGAAGGGGGGAAACCAACGAATGTTTTATACCTTGGCTTTAGCAAGGCCTTTGACAGAGTCTCCTATAGTTTCTGTATAAACAAATATGGGCTGGATAAGTGGATGATAAGATGGGTGGAAACTTGGCTGGCCTACTGATGTCAGAGGTGTGATCAGTGGTGCAAAGTCCAGCTGGCAGCCGGCATATTAGTGGGGTCCCTCGGGGACTGTGACTGACCAATAAACCCCGACAATGGAAGAAGGCTCAGTGGCGATGGCCAAGGGCGATGTGCCCATGGAGCTCAGAGAGTCACACAGGGTGTGACTGACCACGGCTGTCGCAAAGAAGCTGGCTTTGTCTCAACACAAAGGGTACCACAGGGTGGATTTTATTGCAGATAAATGGCTATGTGAGTTGAATGGTGTAAATGTTTCTATCTGCGTTCATTAAAAGAGCGTGAGTGTCTCCCTGAGTTAGCCAGACCAGCATGGGGGAGTCAATACGGGGCTCAGCCCAACATAGCAGTATAAAAACTAAACAACTAACAAAAGAATTTCAAAGAGAGAGATGGGCTTGAGCTGGCTTCAACCCACGTATTCCTTCACGGGGACTGGCGACAACCAGCGTCATGATGGTGAGCGTATTATACAGACTTGTAATGGGAATCACATTGGTATTGTGACTGAACTGTGTATTGCAATTGCTGTATTTTTCTAAGTGTAACATATTTGTATTGTGTTTTCAGTATATTTTGTTTCTCCCTGCTAAATCAGAAATCCTGTGTAACATCAACTATCTTCAAATAAGTAAATTTGGTATTAAACATTACACTCTTCCCACATGGAATATCTAAAAAAACCTGACCAGAGAGAATTGGCCTCTGACAGGGATCAGTACTGGGACTGTAGTGTTTAAAGTCTTCATTACAGACCTTGATGATAGGACTCTCAGCAAGAGTGCAGACGGCACCAAATTGGAAGTAGTTGTCAGTGTGCTGAAGGGCATGTCTGCTATTCAGAGGGACCTAGACAAGCTGGACAAGTGGGCTGATAGGAACCTTCTAAAGTTCAACAAATGCAAAGTCCTGCACCGGGAATGGAATTACCCCATGCAACCATACAGGCTGTGGCTGACTGTCTAGGAAGAAGCTCTGCAGAAAAAGACCTGGGGGTCCTGGTGGACAGCCAGTTGGCCATGAGCTAACAATGTGCTCTTGTGGCAAAGAAGCCCGTCAGTGTCCTGGCATGAGAGTGACATGAGACCACCAAGCTGGCTGAGGCTCTGGCACATGATGTATGAGGAGAGGCTAAGAGAGCTGGGTCTGTCCAGCCTGGAGAAGAGAAGGCAAACAGGAGACCTTATTGCTCTTTGCAGCTACCCAGTTGCAGGATGCAGAGAACACAGAGCCAGACTTTTCTCCAAGGTGCACAGGGAAAGGACAAGAGGCAACAGACACACACAAGAGAGATTCCAATCAGATATAAGGAAAAAACTCTTCCCAGCAAGGGTGGTCTAACACTGAGACAGATGGCCAGAGAGGCTGTTGAATCTCCAACCTTGGAGTTATTCAAAGCTTGACTAGAAAAGGTCCTGAGCAAAATCCACCTAACCTTGAAGATGGCTCTTCTATGAACAGCAGGCTGGATGAGCAGACCTCTGGAAGTCCCCTGCAGCCTGAATTGTTCTGTGATTCTGTAAGGAGGGAAGGAGGAGTGACAGCAGCTTCCATCCTCCATTAAACATTTCCGCTTGAAACCTCAGGTAGTCTGCTAAGGACAGTGATCCTGCGGACACATGTGATCCTGCAGTCATACGAACACAGGTACACAGAGAACAGTGGACAGGACATGTTGTTCTTACCAGCCCCATCTGGTCTGGCATGTTCTGCGTTTTGTTACAGGGGCTGATCCTTCTAGCACTGCCTATTGCCTCCTCCAACACCATATCCACATCTGGGCCCCACTGTGCTGCATTGCCTCAGGCCTCCTTGTAGCTTTTTATGACCTGCCTAGTTGCAGCTACCCCCTTTTCTGGGCTTCCAGGTTCTCTTGCTTACTTGAAAAAGGCCCTTTTTCAAGGCCAGCTGACCTTGGCTGCTGCTCTTCCTATCTAGCTATCTGTCTTTGAACTTCTGAAGGACAGACGGACTGACCTCTGTATTCCAATATTCTCATTAGCCAGGTCCCTTTTGTCTGCATTGTCCAAGATTACAGTTTCCTCCTAGTGCTCTAGTTCTGCGCAGGCCAAAACCTTCCAGCCGTCAGCTAAAGCTGCTTGTTACAGTGGCCAGCATGCTCTGCTACAGTCATTTTATCCCAGTCGCTCATTTGTTCTGTTAGTAGTCTTTACAAACATTGCCTAATATTTACCAGTTGTTGTCATAAGCCTGAATTCACAAGAGTTAGCAGTACAGTGAAGGCAGGACGGCAAGTCTTTTGAGCACCTCAGTCTCTCTTCAGTAATCCCCCTTGCTGTGAGATAGTGGGATGCTGAAAATCTGCAGGAGTTGCTTGCAGATCTTTGGGCTAGATGAAAGATTACTATGACTTAGAGCCTGTGGAGTAAGCTAATAGTAGCGGAAAATGATAAGAATTTAAAGAGAAGGAAAAATGAAGCTAATGAAGATGAAACTAAGCTCCAACCCAAACCAAATGTTTAGATTGTTAAAAAAAGAAATCCACAAAATTTCCAGTTATAAAGGATGGAAACTGAATGAAGAAAAAACTGTCAGGAATAATATGTCAGTTTGCGGGCTGGATTGTTCTCTCCTTAATATCAGACCCACCAAATCTCATGCTGTCAGTGCAAAGCACAAGAATTTTTCATTTGGGTCTTCCTAATCTCCTTTTCCAGCTGCAGGACCAGCATCTCACACAGCTGTGGTACCAGGCTGGAGCTTTTCTCCTCACTGGATGCCTCCTGCCCCACAAGCAGGAACACAGCTAAAACAGTGGCTGGTCGGCAGAAGTCCTGAGGGTATCAATAACTCAGAAAATCAAGGGGTCAAAGACTGGTCAGAAATTAAGTTAGGGACCAAATCTGTGCTGATGACATAGTAAAAATTGTGTTATGTCACGGCTGCTCAGCTGCTCCTGGGCCCTGGGAGAGAGGCATGGGATAAAAGCAGCCCATTTGAGAGACACAGCTGCTGGTGAGTTTGTAACCACTAGATGGAACCCAAACACTTTGCATTAATTCACTCACCCGCTGTAGGGAGTTAATCCTGATTTCAGGTGAGGCTGTGGTTCTGGTAGCCGAGTGTCAACACCTGTGCTCAGTAGCATAAGGCTTGTATGGAAATACAGTTAGTGCTCCCAAAATATAGGTAAGTAATTCATTCACTATGGTGAGCAGGGATGCTGAATATTTTATGTCCAAGCCGTGGAAATGTTACTGGTTCCTACTGCATGGCACAAAAGCCTCTGATGATTTGATGAAGAGTGCTGGGATAAATCCTCCATTAGACAGACCACCAGCACGTGATTTTGGGTAAGTCATTTAACCTGACGGTGGCTTGGTTCCCCATCACTAAAGTGAGTTTTGAAACCACCTGCATTGAAATGTGCTGAGTGTCCAATACATTATTCTTGAAATGATTTAATACTTTCAGGCAGGGTACATCGTGCCAATACACTATGGCAGACAAAAACGTTGTTGTCTAGAAAATGCTGCTCTACCACAGACCCTGCACTCTGCTGTCCCCCAGGTTTCTGGGCACCAGGAAGCTGAGATTCCAGACTTATTTTCTTACAGACTACTAAATAAAACAAACTAAAGGAGAGTTACCACTCATTTCTGAAAAGCTTAGAATGTTTAATTATCATTAAAGAATAACCAGTTACAAAGCCTAGAGGTTATGAAGCCTAGAGGCCCCAGGCAAGATCAGGTCTCTGTTGTACTGTGTCCTGTACAAACATAGAGTAAGAGGAATTTCTTCCCTTAAGCAGGCTACAGTCTTCATAGAAAAAAACGTACCTGGGGACAAAGAAAGCAAGCAGTGCCCTAGTAAATGCAAACAAGCCATCACTTTACATAAGGGAATTCAGAGGGACAAGAGTAGCTCAGCAGCTGCTGTAAAGCTGACATAGCACCACTGATACTGTGAGTTTACAGCAATTTATACCAGCTGAGTATATGCCTAAGGTAGGTGAAATGTCTTTCTTAATGTCATATTCAAAGCCTAGCCTGGAGTTGAACCAGATCTCCAGAATCCTAATCACAAGGCTTTCCTTTTCACGCGCTTGCGTTCCCAGAGGCCAGCTCCCGAAAGAGCGGATTGCTTGTCTCAGGTTGCGGTCCTTGAGGACTCAGCTGAAACATCATTGCACACAGCTTGTAGGAACCTAGCTGGCATTTTAGATGGACACACAGTAACGTGGAGAAAGACTAGTTCAGATCTGAAAAAGAGGAGACTGGAAACCTGTAATTCATGGTTTTAAAGGAGTGTCAGGTGGAAGAAAAGCAGAATTCTCACTATTAACAAGAAAATTTTAAAAATAAATGCATATTCGAAGTGATGCTTGATGATTAAATAGTCTTTTTTCACTGAATACAGTGTGACATATTGCTGTCTAACCTTTTATCAGATAATTGAGTCATGTATTAATTGAATATATTGCTCCAGATGAATTAGCAGCCTGTAAAAGTCATAAAAGATTCTTTTTCCTTACCTGCATTGGGGTGATATTGTGACTATATTAATAGCAGCCATGCAGCACAGTGCAATATGGAGATATTTGATTGCTCAAGACACATGGGAGGCAGATGGCTCCATAATATTTCTTGACAGTTACTTTACCTTTCAAATAATAATAAAAAAAATAAAACCAGGAATAACTGGTAAATTTTGAGAACTGTTTATAAGGTATCCAGCTGAAGATTAAAAAAAAGAAACATTTTTATCAATTTGTATGCATAAACAAAAGGCACACCAAGAAACCAGTGAAAGTCACCAGAATATTGAAAATGAAGCAGGAAAACCTGCTCTGTTAGTAGGAGACTACTGGTCCCTCTGGTGTACTGTCCTTCAGAGAAAGAAAAGCCAAACCTCCTACAAGTACATTTTGCCAGCTGCCGAAAGCATGCAGGGAAAGTGGTGGGCAAGTTAGTTCCTAATTTAATTTGTCAATTAATTGGTAGTTTATATGAAATACATGAATTGATAGTGGAGCAGTCCAAAACTGTAACTTAAATGTTTGTAGAGTGTTTAGTCTTTTAGACTTCCAAATTCAGGCTGTGGGTTTAATGGAAACAGTTTACAGAACCTAATTTGAAGTTTCCTTTGGAGGGGTTCAACTAGGAGAGTAAAACTCCAGAAAAGACGTTACTGAGCAGAGTTAGTACCAGTCACACAAAAAAGGTATAGAAAAAGACAGAGGATGAGCGCTGTACAAGCGAGCCAGTCCTCCTGATTCACAGACCAAGCTAAGGACATCATTGCATCTCCCACTTTTGGCATTTCTTCCTGTCTGTGCGGTGTTATTAAAGCAAGACGCAAAACTTTCGCTTTGCAATGCTAGCGGCTACAGGAAGATCAGTCAAATGAGGTACTTGGATTGAGAATAGGTTGAACAAGGGGTTTTTTTATTGAAGGCTTGCTCTGCACACCAATTCTGAATTTCCTGGCTTTGGTCAGTGCCCTTCTCCTTCTCTTTCACAAACGCTAACAACTGCACAACTCCATTCTCTAGCTCTTGGAAAAAAGCAGCTTGCCTCAGAGACTTTCTGCAGTATTCTTGGAAATAAGGACAGAAATGAAATGAAGACAGCAAATGACTTGTGAAAAGGGAGTAGCAGGTTTGTTGTAGCAGCAGTCTCAGTTTATACAAGAGACTGTGCTTGTAATGATAAATTTTATTCATCTGATATAGAGTGGCAAAACTTTAAAACAGTAACTAACGTTTTAACGACTCATTGCTGATCCTCCTAAGAGAGTAAATAATAAGTGCCCATTCAGCTCTTTCTTCACTTCCATAAAACTGTGTTTTACACTGACCACACAGAAATATTGTCCTCCAGATTGAGACTACAGACACGCATTCACAACTTGTGCTTAATTATAAAATCCCTGTGGTCTTGGCTGGAGACAGTTTTCCTAGGCTTTGGGCTTGATTATCTTCTGCGATATGCAGGCATCTGTTTATTGGAGGGCACAAATCTGTACTAAGAAAGCCTGGTACTGATGTGCAACATTCACAAGTAATTACGGCTTTACATTTAGTTGAATCCTGTTCCAGGAACTATTCTGGAATAGTTCTGCCTCCAGGAAAGGGCAGCTAACTGATTTTGGTTTTCCAAATCGTAGTTTAACAAACAACAAGTTTAAAAATTAAATATAGGATCATGTGTTTCTCCAAGCAGACTGTACTCTCGCGCTTGGGAAGAAATTGGAAATTGCATGGGGGTTGCATACCACTACAGTGTGATCTTATCAGCTCCAGGATCCTTTCAGTTGCAGCTCTGAATGCCTGCAGAGACAAAGTGAAAAGATGGTGAGTGCTGGGATCAGAAACAGAAAGGGGAGTGAGGTGAGTTAGTTTTGGTGATTCCAACAAAAAAAAAAAAAATGCTGTGGACTTTGTCAAGCTTTTTTCTCTTTAACCATCAGTTGTGATTATAAGCCAGAATTCACAACACTAGTTGACATAGGCCTTTTACGCATTGTGCAGCTCCATCTGACTAGAGACAAGGCTCTGTAGGTGGGACTGAGCTCAAAGAGGTGTGTATGATGCCTGTGCTCCCCTGGTCTCCATAATCAATATGGTTCTAGATGATACAGCTGAAGGATCCTAGAGGGTGACTCATCTGATCAGCCATGAAGTGACTTCTTTAGGGTGAGATGAACTGTTCTGTAGGTCCCCTTGACCATATTGACTAGGAGTGCAATGCAGTTTCTCAGTCCCAGGCACCTAGGGCCCTCTGAGATCTCATGCCATATCTGCCAGCTTTCCAGCCAATGCTACAAAAGGTCACTGAGTGTCCCACAGACCTTGTGCCATATCCACAAGTCCCAATACCCTGTTATCTCAGGCTGCTTAGGTCACACATACAGACTGACAGACCCGTAGCAGTGGGTGTCTTTATGTGGAGGCAAATGTCCACCCTTTTCTGCACTAATGTTATGAGGCCGACAACATCTTGGAAGTCCAACCTTTGCATGTCGAGCAGTAACGCTTCAAGTCAAAAGCATTGCACAGTTGGTGTGCCGTAAGGCCACAGAGTGACAACATCACAGAGGAGCTCTCTGCTTCCCTAAAAGTTGAATGAACAGAAAGATCAATAGAAAGAACTACCTTAGACCACTGACTCAAGACTAAAAAAAACCCTTAGAGCCCCAAATCTTTCTCTCATAAAATATGAAGTATGGTTGACTAACAAAGGCAAACTGGAAACTTTGATCTGAATCAGATATTACAAAAAATAAAAGGTGGCCCACAAGTTTTACTATGCCGTGGTGACTGATGGAGAATAAGAGTGGTAATTGTTTGCAAACCAGTCCTGGAAACCTCTTGGCTGTTCTGAGATGCAGAAACTCGATCTGAGGATGATGCAGCAGTAATCAGCATTTTACCTGAAAAATATTACCAACACTCTCTTCTTTGGAGGCTGAAATGATAGAAAATATAAATATGGCAAATTAATGTAGGAACATACGTTATAATGGACAAAAATCTGAAAGAGAAGAGGAAAACTTCACACTGATGGCAGCATTTACCCTGGATTAAAAGGCAGCGATGTTTTTCAGACATGTAGGAAATCATCAAGCCAGCGTCGTGTAGGAGAGATTAAAGTTGCAGCAAAAAATTGGAATCAGCATTTGAAGTTTTTAGTTTTTCTGCAATTTTCCTTTAGATTTCATCATCACTTGGACAGTTTTTTACATATATTTACATACCTAAATATCTAAAGATGTACTTAGAGTTGTTTTCAAGAGCTTTTAGACTTTTTGCAATTCTTACATAGCACTTTCCCACAGCTGTGAGCATCCCGTGGCTAAGCGGAAAGGTGTCGTTGCTTGTTGTTCGTCGCGTGTAGCGCCTAAGCAGCAGGGCCGTTCAGGATCGGAGGCTCAGTGGTTAACTCAGTTCAGCACCTATCAGCACTACAAAGACCCGCCACCGTGGCTGCACCTATACTGGCAATTTAAAGAATCTCAGGGAACGTCCCCAGCTATGGGAACAGAGTCACCTGCACTGCTCAGTCGTTAGAGCGGCCCTTGGTGGCACCTTTTGGTTTGTACCAACCAGCATGCTGCTGAGCAAAGCCTGGGCATGGCTCAGGAGTTAATGTGGGCCAGGGACCTTTCCTCAAAGGAGGTTTGGGTGCAATCAGGCTGATTTGGAGGGGTGAGCTTAACAGCAAGGTTGTTGGCTGTCCCATGCCAGTCGGCAGCAGGGCCAAAGAACTGTCTTGGGGACACTACATTTACTAGTATACACGTTACCCAAGAGTACCAGATACAGTCTGGATGCACTGGCTAATTAACCTTGCTGGGAAAGGGAAGATATTATCCCAGTTAAATCACTACGCTAACAAGGTTGCAGCACGTCCATTACCTGCAGTGCCCTGGGTGTCTCTAGATGTCCTGTCACGACAGGCACTGTCCAGGCGCAGATCGTTCCTGCCTGTCAGTGGGCAGGAAGGCTTTGCATCCAGCAGTTTCCCTCATGGCTGGTGCCATGTGCCAAGGTAGCATATTTTTTAGCATCCCTTCCATGGACTAACATAGACTTTTGCAGCGCTGAATGTGTATGATATGATCAACTGGAGTTCTTCGTGAACATTTGCATGAATGAAGGAAACAAACCTTTCTCCTGTCCCATAAGCTGTATCACCCTTAAGCTCCTAGTGACACTTACCAGCTTTCTCCGCTCTCAGACAGAGCGCACTGGGCTTTCTCCAGGGCTCAGACTTTCTCCTATGCTGTAGACAGGCCAGCAAATTAGCCCCTAGACATCTCTCTTGGCTTTCAGCCCTTTCTAGCTTAGGAGAAACTAACAGATGTGCCCTTTTGCTATTCTGCTCTGAGCTCATTACAGGTTTCCAGGCAGGGGAAATTAGCAAAGTCTCCTTAGCATCTGCCTTTTCCAGCCGAGGAGGAGTCACATGCAGACAAGCTCCTCAGCCTTGGCTATTTCATCTTATTTTGGGCATAGATCCCTGGAAGTTCACCGCCCAAACCGTCCCCCTCCTTTGCCGCTTGTGCCAGCCCCAGCTGGTCCTCCCGGGTGCGTGTACCTTTCCTCTCACAGGGGAAATGAACTTGCTGTGCTTCAAGAGGTCAGTGTCTTCATGGCGTTGCTCTGGAGAATTTGCAATTGGTTTAGATGAGGAGTCAGAAAACTGAAAAAAAACCTCTAAAGGTTTAGTTATATTTCTTTAACGGTGGTAAAAGAAGCCACGGATCTGTTGTCAATCAGTTGCCATGGTTATTTATTTTTCTTAAAGCCTCAGGTCCTACAGCCCAGTAATTACCTGAGAAACTTGGTTCTTGCTTTAAAAGAAATTATAATAACAGCTGTGGATAAAGGCATGGAAATACTAATTCTAACAGGCAAACCAAGAAAGTTAAATAAAAAACACAGGGGCAGATGCATGGATGTGAAGGGGGGAGGATGACAGCTGACTGGGCCACATGCTGGGTGGCATGTCCCCACACCAGATCCTCTGATGAGGAACAACCTCAGTGTCAATTCATGTGACGAGGGCCCGTGGCAGACCCAGTCATACAAAGAGGAAGGGAAACACCATCCTCTCTGCCAGGCCACGTGCCGAAGGCCAGGCCATCTAGTTACGCGAAGAGGAAGGTCTCTTCCTCCTCCTCTCCCCCAGCTGCAGCACCTCATCTGGCTCCAGTGCAGGCAGAGGCAGGCTGTCACCTTGGACTTTGAACCAGAGAGTTATGAGCACGTAGAGCAGGCAGCAGGAGGCAGGGAAGGGCAGGTTAATCACAGATCCCTCATTTGTCAAAGCAACATCACGAAGTAAATTTTGCTGGTGATGTTTTAGAGCTTGCTGGTTTTAAGTAAGTGTCTACAGGGCAAGCAAACCCTTCGTCATTGATCAACCATTACCATGACTGATAATCACGGGGACTGTTAACACTGTTAAACCCATCGTGGTGGTGCCTTGGCAAAAAATACATTCTGTAATGTGAGACAACGCCTTTGCAATTCTTGTTTACTTGTAGTAACTTCAATATTAACAATGAATTCTAGAAAAAACTTTACGCCTGTTTCTTTCACCAGCAGAATATTAGCGGGAATCAAGATGATACTATTACAGTGTCTAACAGTGGGGCAACAAGCTATAGGAGACTCTTACCTAGGATGTGGAAGAGTTAACTCACACTGGGGGACTTTGAACCAAGAAGGGATGTTAATTTTTGGAAGAAGTTGGTCTTATTGAGCCTCAAACTGTTGGAGCTTGGTGTAGGAGTTACCAAGGGAAATCTATACATCCTGTGAAATGCATTGGGGTGGACAAGATAATCACAACATAGATAGGGGTTGATGAAGTTACTCCAGTTTTTATGCTGATATACATCCTCCTATGCGAAGCCGCTGGCCTTATTACAATAGATGCCATGATCCTGTAACTGTTTGCACTTCACAGCACCGTTTCCTCTGCTGGATATATTTTTAGCCTTGGAGCTGTGACGGACCTGCCACAGCAATATGAAGCAAAGGCAAATACACTGCAAGCACAAATGGGACAGCCTGGAATATATGTTTGCATGACATTGACTAATTACATAAACTCCTGCTGCAGTCAGTGGAGACAAAGAGGTAATTTGCCTCTTCCTCTGACCCATTCCAGACACCTGCAGTAGGATGAGATGAACTTCCAGTCACTAAAGCAAGATCTTTCCCTCTCGATGCCACAAAGTGATAGGGGAACAACCGATTTGGACCCCCAGCTCTATTGATTGCAATGAATGTTTTTTTTCTTGATGTCCATCAGTAAAGGCAACAGCAGAATTAAACCCCATTTGAGGAAGGAAAGGGCATCTGAGTTTGGTATTTTTTTTTTAAATACTTTGAATTCTGCTTGGCTATATTAAGAACTGACCAGTACGGAATGAGTCAATAGAGTCAGGAAACTTAGGAAATATCCAGGTATCAAAACAAACAGATAAGAATATTAATATGGGAGTTAACCATTCAGATTGTGTGAATGGGAAATTATATAAACTGAAATCTGGAAAGACAAGATTAATGGGGTAAATTTGACATTACAACAGTGGTCTCTGTACTGGGTCAGTGGCTGCTCCATGCACTGTGCCAATGGCCACTCCATATGGGCTACTTTGGAAATACTAAACGAAAGACTTTGGCCTTTTTGTGGCTAATGGAAAAAGAAGATCCAACAAATTGTAATTAACCAAATTCTATTATGGTCAAAACAAAGAAAAGATGAAATTCTCCCATTTAAAATTAAATCAAATGCCTTGTAATACGACACAGATAAATACTTTACAATTACGGGATGCAACATCAGTGCCCACAGGGAAATACCGAACAATATATTTCTAATGCCAGACACTCAAGAGACTATTTATTTAAATTGCATGAAGATTTACACTCCACTAATCTCATTATGAACCATACATAGGAAACATGGGTTGAAGCACATTATACGACAAAATTGGACCTTAGAAGATTATCACATTCATAAAGATCTTCTCCTAAATAAAGGTAGCAAGGCACTTTATATTTTGCAACACCTGGCTCCAGAAAGTAATGCTGTTAGAAAACACTAATGCTGTTAGACTTGTTTAACGAGCAATTTCTCTTCCAGGATTCCTTTTTCAATTGAAAGCCATCATTAACACCTGTCAGATCCATACAAACATATTCACCTTTCAAATCATGTGACCTGGCTGTATTACAGCTTATGTGCATTCTGAATTTGTATCTCTGAGGGTGGTAAATTAAGCGACAAAATAAACCTTTTCTCCCATGCAATGATAATATCTAGCTCCCGTGCTGTCTTTTTCCTCCGTACATGCTCAGCTGCTTTACCACCATTCTCACTTATGTTTTGTGAGAAAGCTGTAACAGAGGGGTGAGCTTATATGCACAAATTCCCCCAGCAAGGTACTAAACCCCAAGCTTTTGTGTTCTCTGGGACCCTGGAGGTAAGGATGGCACTGTAGTACCACACTGCTGATGGCACCGTGACAATTGTATATCTGGCACTCTGGGGTTGACCAGTGCCTCCAGGCACATTGGACAAATTGATGATCAGCAGCGGGCAAACTGGCAGCTTTGATTTAAAATCATGCACCTATTTGAAAGGACCAAGGAGCTATTCCCATCTTTATCAGCCATCCATCGCCATTTGGAGGACAATTGCCCAGCTGGGCACTTCACCCACTGTGGCTGACTGCATCCAGCTAATAATGATATTTTTTATAGAATTGTCAGACACGTGGATGTGTCTATCCTCATCACGCTGCATCAGCACACGCTCTGCACAGGCATCTCAAACTGCTTCATCTCCTGGAGCTCAGATCAAAGATTTGTGCTTTCCACCTGGTGCAAAGAGGCCAAGGAGGTCCTCCCACAGATAGGCATGTTTCAGCATAAACACTGCTGGAACATGAAACATGCACATGCCTGATCCATCTCCTAATTATCTTATCTATAGAGTCAGGGTATGTGTACATCCATCATGTTGCAATCCAGTTAGGGCCTCGGCAAATACCAAAGTTAGTCGTGGGAAGCCACAGCAATTAATTCAAGGCCCTGGCCTGGTTCAAGGACAAAGACCTGCCAAGTCTCACAAGGTGAGTGTGAAATTCATGCCCCTGATTTTTCAGCCCCTCTTGCAGCCTTTGCTGCTGCTTCTCTGCTTTTTGCCCAGGGGCCGCCTCATGGTGTGCTGGAGACCACAGACCTGCTGACCCACCACATGTGGCCTGTGGGCTCTGAAGTTGTGCAGGGCAATCGAAGACCTACATGGGGGACAGAATGATGAGAAAGCTCCCTTGGGTCCAAAGTGACCCACTGTGGAGGGACTCAGCTCCTGTCCTGTCACGTGGCCAGGAACATGACTTTGGTGACCATAGGCTCAAGAGATCAGAAGATACGGTTACAGAAGGACATCACCTCTGGGGCCATTATGCCTATGGCTCTTGCCTGCACATTTATTCCCATTTGTTCCCGTGCCTTTGCCTCAGGAAAGCTAATATCACATCCATTGGGAACAGAGGGGAGAGAGTAGAGTGTAGACAGGCAAGGACTGTGATTTAAATGACTGAATAATAATATTAAATTTATTGAAGGAGGTCCATTGAATTAGACTGACTCATATGCAAAATAGATTAAAATACCTTGAGAAGATCAGCTGTTTCAATTTTCCTTCTCTAGAAAATGACATAAGATTACAGCATTTTCCTTCATAAGTTATCTCTGGTTCCCAAAGACAAATTTAATTCCTAATAGCCTTAGCACAAAGAGAAATCACCTCTTGTGCACCTTAAGAGAGTCTTCACAGATCCATGTAACTTACCTTTTTACAAACAGCTTGAGGTAACTTCTTTTCCATTTGCTGTCACTGAACCATCTATAAACTGAGGATTTATAAACAATCCGTATTTTAAAATGCCAAATTATGAAACAAGCCTGTTCTATATTGCCATAGAGATCCATTTGTTGCAGCAGCCTGTATGTATATTTAAATGTTATTTCTCCCTGGGACTCCAATAGGACTCTGCTGGTCTTGGTGCCAGCCATTTAGCCTCTGGAAGAAGTTGAAGTGTTATTTCATAAAAGAGCAGCTAATTTTTATTCTGATATTCTTACTTCTCTGAAAATATCGGCAAATTTTTCACAACTGATTTAGATCACTTGATGTTTTTAGTTAAATTAAATCAATAAGTATTTTTAAGTTTGGGCTTTTCCCACCTACTTTTTTCCTTTAATCTCTTTTGACTGGGAAAAGAGGTAAAAAATCTCATAAAATTCAGCTTCTGATTTTATTTTCATTTGGAGTGAAATTTTTTTATCTCACTTGAGCACACACACATATCCATAAAAACAAATTTTCTTAAGTAAACTGCAGAAAGTCTTGTCACTCATCAAGCACTCGTGGCACTGACCTCTAGAGTTTTAGGCTATTTGAGTTCTGTCTCACACAAACTAGGAAGCAACCTTTCAATCAGCTTCTTTTTTGTATAATAATGTGGCACTTGGCATCAAACAAAGCATTTTAAATAGAGCCAGCTGGTGGCAAGTGTTTTCAGGGAGGAAGCCTGGGCTTGTGATTTTCCTCACTTTCCTCATTACAGATTTGGTATCTTTAAACCGTAATACTTATCGATTTTCCCCATCCTTTCCTCTGTGCTGTGTTGGTCAGACTTGCTGGCTGGTGGCCAACTAGAAGGATTTGGGGCTCAATAAACAATATAGGAGCCAGCCTGTTGATTTGCAATCTTTGGAGACAAAGGTATTGTAGAAACTACACAAGCTGCTGGGAAAAAACAAAAACAAAAACAAAAACAAAACCACAAACATGTTATTTCTGTTGCAAAGATATTCTGAAGTTTTCCAGCTTGTAAGGAAGTTTGAGAAAGGACTCTCTATGTCTTGGGAGATTCATCTGTGGGAAGGTGTATCAAGGAGGGACATCTAGGACATGCCCTCTTCACCTCTGCTGTCTGGGCAGGTTTTGATGGAAGACATATCTACCCGTGAAGCACGAGGATGTGTCATTCAGCCTTACACATGTTTTTTCCCACTCAGCTAGTGAGAGATTTACAGTCATAGAGCAAGAGAATCCAATCCCTTATCTTGGTTACAAATAGGTGTTGTAATTTTCGTCAAATATAACAAATGAAGTAAGGCATCTGTCTCCCAAAAGGAACACACGTCATCTGAGAAAATAAGCTGCAGTATGGGAAATCTTTTACTGATGACCTTATTAATCATCTTTACTGGATGATTAAGTTGTGGATTTTTTTGTTTTTTATTATTTAAGGCATCATGTCATCAACGTTAGAAAATGGCTTAAGCAGCAGTGCCCCCAAAATCAAACCCTGGCATAGAGAGCCAATAGATTTACTTGCCACAAATATTGTCACCTGAAGACACACATTTGCTGTTGGTCCCCAGAGAGGAACCAAAGGTAAAGTACAGTCTTTGCAGAAAGTTCCTTCAACTTTGAAATTCGTTCCTTTTCGCAGCCTGTGACACGCCAGTTTTGGCCACTGAAAAGCATGATGCAAGATGCCTCACTTTGCCGTGGCTCCCTCTTCGTCTGGGCAGGTACCCAGGATCTCTCTCGTGGGTGGAGGTGAAAAAGGGAAAGACAAGTTCTGATGTGTCAAGAGCTGCTGCTTTGAAAGTTGTTTGGTTTTAATTTTGTGAAGCACATTTCCATAGCAAAATGGTGGGCATAGTAGATGTGAGTTTTTTCTGTCTGTTTTTGTTCTTTAAATAAATGAGCACTTGGTTATGGACAGGAGGGTAGATGAGAGGAAAAGAAGGGGTAGTTTATTTTTGAGAAGTGTTAGAGATGCTACTGGACTTTTCTCTTTTTTTCAAAGGGGAAAAATTTCTGAGCTGTTTAGCATTCAGATACAGATAGAGACTCATTTATATACATTTGTGTCCAGCATTTTTTTTATGTCAGCCTAGCATACAAAATTTACACATCTATACAAGGGCCCTCCTCTAGAAGAGGAGGAAAGGGAAATGGATTTTTAAAGAAAGAAATAATTTATGTCTATATGTGCCACAGGTGGCCAGAGTCTCTGTGCTCCTTGTGGAGTGATTCAAATTTGTAAAAAGTGAGACTGGTGTTGATTTCCAGTATATTCACGTCTGCCTGTTGGAAACTATGGACCTACTCAGATATACACTGTTATATATGAGATAACATACATATGGTACGGAGGCCTCGGTACAGTGAATAGCAACTGTGCATAAAACCATCATTCCATTTAGATAGGTTTGCTTCCCACAGTGCAAGTGACTGCCCAGTGTGGAGGCAACAAGACATGATGAGCTGCTGTTTGTGTTTGTGTCTCTTCGGCTCAGCAAGCTTTGGTAATGAGACCTGCTCCTGCCAGACTGGGACGCTGAAGTATCTCTGGTGTCCCTGGAAAGGGCAGGGGGATACAGCAGAGGTCTATACTAACCATGAATGCTGTTGACTGAGTGAATAAAGCTACTCTTCATTACCTTTTCCATTACAAGAGCCAGGAGCCATCAGATGATGCTCTTAGGAGCCAGGCTGGGAACAAACAAATGGCAGTCATGCAGGTGTTGGTAAACCTGTGGCACTCCTTGCTAAAGCATGCGGTGCACGCAAAAGCCTTACAGGAGCTCAAGAAGCAATTAGCCAACTACTTGGAAGAAAAATCTATTGAGGGTTACTGACAAATGACATGAGGTTCAGAAGATGCTCTGAGCTAAAAATAGTCAAAGCCTGGGGAGTAACTTGCAGGAAACATCACATGTGCTTCACCTGTTAATACTCTTTCTTAGGTGTCTGCTCATGGACCCTGTTGGAAATAAGATGCTGCACTAGATGGATCCTTGGTCTGAGCCAGTATAGTTGTTCCTATGTTTTTATATTCCTCTTGAGGAAGATTTGGAGTGCCACACCATCCGCAAGTGTGGTGTCTGAATGTGACCACATGGAAATTGGCTGCTTGGGAACTTTTGCTTTCTGAGACTTGCCCAGGCCTAGAAGGGGAATGTAACAAACCAGTCCCCATTTCCATTGTTTTGTACTGCCAAGCCCATAGGACTACACAGACACTCTTTAAACAAAGAGATTCTTGATCAGTGAGAACTTATGGTACCAGCAACCCCAGATCTGATTTTTTTTTTGTCAGCTGTTTGGATCAGACCCATTTCTGGTGGGGAATTCAGCGTGGGGAACACAGAATAGTTCCCTTTCCCAAGGACATCTCAACTGCTACAAAATGAGACACTGTTCATAAGATACAATAGAGCTCTAAACAGTCCTCCCACTTTGAACCTAAGAAATGAAATAGCATTGCTGGCACTAAGGGGTTGTCTACACATAGAAATTGTAGGACTTTAACGACCCTGCCGCTGGGGTAGTAGTTTAACCTTCTAATATGGATTTGCCAACACCTGTGTAAAAATACTAATGCCAATACAGCTGTTATTAAGCAAAAAATAGACCGTACGCTGTGGATACACTTACACTGGAACACTGCTGTCCACACAAAAGGTTGCACCATAATGTTATTGCATCAAGGAAAAAAAACTCCAAAACTACTTCCAACATGAATTGCTCTACCAATAGAAAAATCTACGTATAGGCTTAAATGACTTACTGGGGCAGCTAAATTCTTACCTGACTGAAATGGCCGTTTCTGACATCTTACTGAACCAGGATCTTTACAGGGCCGCCGAGACGTGACCCTGTATGCTTCCACTTGGCTCCTACCTGTATGCTGCTGTCACAAACGTAATAGCATCTTCAAAGAGATTTTGGAGAGCAGGTGAGGAGTTTGGGTGAAGTCCCAGTGAGCGCTACACAGTCTAAGCCCTCCTTGTAGCTTTACCCACAACACTTGTAGGAAAGGGTGTGCTGACCTGTTACCTGTAAGGAGAGGCTGTAACAAGGAAACAATAAAGAGCAATGGATGCTTTCACTGCTCCTTCAAACAGGACATGGCCAGAGCGATCCTCCATCACTCCTAAAGAGCTATAAAGCTGGTACGATTCTGCAGGAAAGCACTTTGTCACTTATGCTCCTCACACTTCCTTGTCCTATACTGGTTGATAAAGAACATGGTTTGCTTGCTGCAAAAAAAAAGCATCATGCTGGAATGTGCCCTTTGAATTTTGAAGCCACCTTTTTGCTTATGAGACTGTTTTTCTCTCTATGCCTGTTTTCATTGCACACTTTCTTGCATAAAATATGAAAAGTTGGGAATTTTTCAGCAAAATAAGTTCAGTCTGCTGATGTAGTAGAAGTATGTGAAATAGCTCTTGTATTCCAAGTACTTTGGGTTTTTGTCACAAATTCTTTTTTACTCTTTCAGTCCTTCCCACCCCATAACTTCCTGCTGCTCCTTGGGAAACGAGCTGGCAGTCTCAGTGCAACTTCTGATGGGCAGAAGGTGTCCCCACTGACAAATATCTCCGCAGGAGTCTCAGCGCTGGTAGTGTCAGTACAGAATGACATGGACGGACCACTATGCAACTTGGCATTTTTGTATCTTCACGCCCATGCAATCAAAACCATTAATGAATTCATCGCAGCAGCATCCATGTGCAAGAGCTAAGGTCTACAATCTCTGTTTTACAGCTGTGCAGTTGAGGTGCTAAAACATAAAGTGTCTTGCTCAGGGTACCACGGGAAGTGCCATGCTAACGCTTTAATCTCAAAATGACCCAGGAACGTCTCATCCCACAAGAGATATCCTCAAAGTAGGAATCAGCCACCATTCTAATATGGATGGTGCATCCTTACAAGGAGTCATGAGGAGATGAACCCACTGGCCACACGCACTGGACCAGCGGAGGACCAACACGTTTGGAAGTGTCGACCTTTGCATCCTTCACCCAGATGAAGTCTCTTTATAAAAGCAAGCGGCCAAAATAGGTGTTGTGTAGAGCTGCATCAGAAGGTGTAAATCACTGTCTCTTTTTACTGGGTACACCGAAAGACAGCATTTGTCTCACAGAGAAGATGTACGAGGCAGATGATTGAGTTCAGGACACTCCTGCAGACAGAGGACTGTGGTGTTGACGGTGGCCAGAGGGTGGTAGCACTGCACAGCTGAAGTGCCATGGCCCTCTGCACCAGGAGGAGGGAGAGCTGGGGTGAGGGAGCCTCTGGTGCTCCCGAGTAGCTGAGGAAGAAGAGGTGATGAGGTTGGAGTAAATGGTGGAAACTTTAATACCAAAAGAGTGTTACTAAAAACAGACCTTTCTTTATACTGCTCTTTCCTGATTCCTTCAGCGGATGTGTTACACTGGTTTTCTCCTCTCACTTTAAACTGGAGGATGTTTCTCTGCCCTCCTCAAACTAAGGTAAAAATAGCTGTGACTTCTTCATTTCTTGTGAGGAAAAGGACAAAGAAGAGGTGACGAAAGGTGGTTTTTGAAATGAAGAGGAACTTTTACAAAAAACGTCTCAGTTTCTTAGGCCCTAAAACCACTGTGCCACACCAGACAGTGCAATCCACCAGTAACACTGGCAGCTATTTTCTGTGCTTCTACTTTTTCAGATGATGCTCCTTCTGATGTGGCAGCCACAGGCTGTCAGACATATAGTTTCTGCCCTGTGGCACATAATGACCACAAACAAATGGCCCCACCAGGGTGGTGGTTGTGTGCAGCTTCCATACAATTGCAGGTCCCTTCCAACTGATATTCTATTCTATTCTATTCTATTCTATTCTATTCTATTCTACTCTACTCTACTCTACTCTACTCTACTCTACTCTACGCTACTGTACTCTACGCTACTGTACTCTTCTCTACCCTACTCTACTCTATTCTATTCCATCCTGTCCTGTCCTGTCCTACCCTATCTCAAAGCACTTTGGGAACCTAAGAATACTTGGTGTTGTGAAAGTCTTCTGGAGTATACGTGTGTCTCCATTTTGTAGTTGTAGGTAAAAATTGTTACTTTAATTTTGCTGAAAGGAGGAAAATGGAGGAAATAATTTGTCTAAGGGCACAGACCACACCAATGCCAGTGTCAGGGCTATTGTGTGCGTGTGTATTTGTGAGCTTATGCATATAGTGCTGTGTCTGCCTGTTAGTATTCCTTAGCTTGTAGTTTAAAGCACAGAGGATCCAAAGCTCACAGCCTCCACCTGTCTTTTTACTTGGCATTATGTATTCCAGAGCTATAAAAAATAGATTTGGATGGCTGACATCAGTCATCTCTTCTCTTTTTCTCTCCTATGCCACTGAGAATTGTGTGTCCCTGTCTGTCCTACTCCTACTTCAAGTTGCATTTATCGTAATAGTTTAAACCAGAATAATGTGTTGGTCTTCCTGCATGACCATAGGCAAGCAGCTTTGCTGCTCTGAGCCTCGGTTCTCCCTTAGGTGAAACGAAGGTAATGATGCTTACCCCACTCTGTGGAGGGCTCTGAGATCTCCAGCTGCTGTGCAAGAGACAATAGTGTGGTTATAATCGCCCAGGCACTGTAAGGCCCCACGCTCAGTGGCATTTCTTTTTCTGCCTCCTAATGCAACAGCTTTCAAATGCTGCCGTACACACTCTTGCTGGATTTTTTTCTCCTTCTTCATCCCCTTCTTGCCACTCTTTCCTTTCTTGCTGCCTCCCCTCCTCTCCCCTAGGCCTCTCTCAAGAAAATCTACCTTCTCTGTTGACCCATTTTCCTCCCCTGCCATTGGGTTCTGGTTTGTCGGCTCCCTTCCCTTCGTAGCCGCTGGTACCAATAGTTACTTCACCACCATCCCCTTTCCTGCTCCCCTCCTCTGAAATACTCCCTCAGTCCCGCCACTTTCTCTAGAAACAGCCACAGGCTATTTCTAACCTTCCTTCTCTCATCAAAGTGCTTGAGAAATCAGCTCGCTTTCATCTCTCAGCAGGGAGGCTGCCACGCCGCCGCCGCGGTTCGCGGGCCGGGCTGGGAACCGGGAGCTCCTGGTTGGTGATGGCGGCACCGCCACTGACTCACCACCTGGCCTTCGGCAAGCCGCTCGGCCTCTCTTCTCTCCTAACTTTAAAATAGGAGTGATAATTATGCACTTACCTCACATGGGTGTTGTAAAAATTTAATTACCGCTTGTAAGATGCTATCTAAGAGTGAAATGTGTCTTTATCTCTCGCGGTGGTAGCCATGACCACTGCAATCTGTGCTTAGTTCAAGCCCTGGCATATAAAACTGTCTTCCCTCTTTCTGGTCACAAAAGTCCCCGTGCCATAGTCCTCTGACACCGAGGAGTCTCCCTGGCCATGGGCTATTCCCCCTGGATAACAGGCAGGGAGGCTGAATTCCCCTCTGGTCAAGGTCACCTATCCAGTAGCTCCTCCAATCACTCTATCCCTCGGTCTGCCCCTGAAACTGCTGGTGAGGCCTCTCCTGAACTAAAATCCTGGTCCTCCTCTCCTCTTGACTGCCTTTTCCATCCTCACCCATTGCCTTGCTCTTCCCTTTCCCTCTGCTATGCCTGACAGGACCTGTCCAAGCCGCCCTCCCTGCTCTTGAGACTCCTCCTTCCCGGCTGCCCTCTCAGCCTGTCTCGACTGGCACAGCCCAAGGTACAGCCCAAGACTTGGCCTCTGCTTTCCTCAGGCAGTGGCCACAAAGACGGGTCTGTCTAGTGAGATGCTGTCTGCCGGCAAGGGTGGGAAGGGGCGGTGGACCATGTGCCAGGCAGGCAGCAGCGGTGATGCTGCCATCCCACCGCTGTCCAAGTGATGAACCATAGGGCATGAGGACAGCGCAAGGCAGTGAGCAATGTATCCAGAGCCCAACGCCTCTGTCCTCTCACGCATGCACGTGGGGGCTCCACAGTCTGGTTCTCCAGCACCACCCACGCCCAACATTAACTAGGAGGAGAAGAAGTATCCTCAGATACTGCCCCTGCTCGTTGCACCCAAAAAGGACACAAAACCCACTGGGATTGACGTTGCCAAGAACAGCGCTCAA
Organism: Platalea leucorodia; assembly: GCF_965183815.1. Taxonomy (NCBI): domain Eukaryota; kingdom Metazoa; phylum Chordata; class Aves; order Pelecaniformes; family Threskiornithidae; genus Platalea; species Platalea leucorodia. The sequence continues at coordinate 48,725,227 of NC_138826.1, read as the reverse complement.
GCCAAAAGCAAGAAGAAGGGGCTGGGAGCCCTCCATAGCCACCAGAGACCCGTGCAGAGTTGGGCCAAGGTCAGGCCTTGGCACCCAGGTCCACCCACCTCTGCATCTCTTCTCAGTCGTCTCCCAAGCTAATATTGGGGTCGGCTCAAATTTCTGGTCTTAATTACACCACTCCTTACATGCACCAAAAAATACTGTCAGCGGCTTGGGCTGATTACCACTTCTTCCCTGTGAAAGGGTGACCTGTTTGCTCTGATGGAGACTGCAGAATATGCAGCGCCTGAAGAAGCTGCATTTAACCCTTCTGGATGCGGACCTGCTTTTGGAAATGGAAGACAACAACAGAAATAAAGACCATTTTAGATCGGGGCAATCTGAATGACCTGTAACTCAATGGGAATAGAAAAATTGTTTATTTTTTGTATTCTTGGCCAAAATCTTTGTCTTTGGGGTGTATTTGACAGTTTCTGAGCTAAAGTTATCAAAGGGCATGAGGATGGAGTAAGACCTGCGAGTGGAAACTGTTTGCTGCTCAGCCCCAGAGAGGCTACTGCCTATCCATAATGCATGCACTCTAAACTATATCCATAAATGTCAGGCATGATTTAATAGGCTATAAAATCCTACATCATGATGCCACTGGAACTATTGAAAATAAAAGCAGATAAATCACAATTCTGTGCAACAAGCTGTACTCATGCTGTTTTTTTTCATTTGCTGGGGTTTCATTCTGCCGTTTGCTGAGCCCGCGCTACTCTCACTCAGCCTTGAGTGGACTTTCCATTTCCTTTTCCTTTTCCATTTCCAAGCTTGAGTTTCCACATCAGCCCACTGGCTTTGCAGCTGTGTTGTCATGCTGCTGTAAGCCCCTGCCCCTCAGGGTGCAGAACTGGGCAGAAAGGTGCTGAGCTTCCAACAGGCTTGGAGTAGCAGTCCCCAATTTTTTTTCCCCAGCGATACCGGGCAATCATTGTAAGCAGATTGACTGCTGTTGCTCATATAATGTTATTCCTCACATTAGATTATGAGCATTAAATCTACTAGACAATGTTTATCTGGCAGGAAAACAATTTGTGTCACTCTTTTACTGCCAGCAAGATATAGAGTTACAATGACATGGATGACAGAGTGTGCACCACAACTGCGAACGGGCACGACAGCTGTAATCCTGTCATCCCGTGGAGAAAATGATGCTGAAAAAGGAGGGAGGAGGTGGTGAGCCTGGGAAAATATTACTAATAGAGAGGACTGGGTTTTGAGAAAAGTTTCCTTCCCCCCTGCAGCTGAGGTGAGTGAACTGGAGAAGTAAAAACCAGCCACAATACATGCAAAATGTAAATCAATTTGGACTTATCTGACACAGAATTTGAACTCTGTCCCTTCAGCGTCTATATTTGGTTTATTTTCCTTTAAAATGCTTTGCAGTAACAGTATATAGCTTGATGGTTTTTCTACTTTTACCTTGAGTTTCATCATATATCTTACTATTCCTTAATTTTCCTGGTCTGAATCATGTAATTACATATGAAATAAGAAGGTAGGTGGGAAGGCGAGAGGGAGGGAGGGAGGGACAGAAGGAGGAAGGGAGAGAAAAATAACAAAGAAAAGAAAGAAGAAAAGAAGGAAGGAAAGAGAAGAAAGACATTTTCTAGCATTCAAAATTTGGGGGAAAATTTTGAAAACATGTACTTTACAAGACAAAATCCAGAGGCAAGATAAGAAAATGCAGAAACATGCAATTTAAAGAATTTTCCAAAGTAATTTTTCCCCTCAAAATCTTGTGACTTTGAGGTGAGAGGCAACTAACTCATTATTTTGAATTCATGAGGTTGTCAATACTGACACACACTTCACTGTTCTGGGCTATCCAAGAACAAAACATGAAGGTATAGCTTAGGTCTGAAATTGGTAGCTGGGGATCTAGCCCTTTGCAGAGCTGTCTTCCCAAAATCCTATTTTGGGGAACCTTTTTTGCTTTGCCTCACTTACTGGTGGTTTTGAGCACCCTGCGGAGCCCTGCCTGCCCAAGAAATGAGCCCACGTCCATGGCAATCTCTCTGTGGCATTGAGGACCTCGGTCCTGGCTCTGGCTGCGCACATACTTGACCGGCATAGCCCTGCCCCTGTCACTGCACGTCTTTGGGTGATGCCGGGAAGTTCCTCACATATCTCCAGAGATTTAAATTCCATTTAAACAACCACCCCTGCTAAAGTAGGTCAAGCAGGGAGGTTTCGGCCAGTGCAGGCCAGCCTCTTACCCCAGCTCCTCTGCAGCTCCCTGCTACTGATCTTCCCCCAGCAGACTTCCCTCCATTTCTCTCAGCCCTCCCAGGCTCAGAAGCTGCTCTCCCTCCTCCAAAGAGCCTCTGATACAGCCTGCCTGGCCTTGCCCATCTCCAGTCACAGGCAGAAGTCCCCTGCTTTTAGTCCTTAGCATTTGCATGCCTGACAGCCCTTCCACGCACTTTGTTGGGGCAAGATTTTGTAGGGTCAGGGCAAGGAGCGGCACCTGGCCAAGCCTCTCGTCTCTTTGGCAGCGGGCAAGAGCTGAGGGGAGAACCTGCACCTGTGGCTTTGAGGGACCGCAAGATTCCAGTTTAAGGTATCCCTGCCAGTCTTCATCTGCTTGCACCACAGCGAGGAGAACTGAGCTGGCTTTAAACACAGGGATGCAGACACAGAGACACACAGACAATATATTCCTTGCGCCTTTTCACAGTGCTAAAGGCAGCTGCTGGCACAGCCACAGGAGGGTGTGCTGTGACCTGCACAGCACAGTAGGGTGGGATGGGGCAATTTACAGGCTGCTAGCCCTGGAAACTTTGCTTTGTGGCACCATACTGTAACCAGAACACTAGAAGAGGAAGACAAGGACTTGGCTGTAACAGCCTGGTGGTGCCAAGGTGTTGATCCACAGTGGTATGAGAGGGGCCCGTGGTCCCATGCAGTTTAGCCCAACCTGATAGTCAGGTTTAGCTATTGCCAGGTTGGTATCACTGGAGTTAGTGCTCTCAGGAGCTCTGTCAGGGCCACTCGCTGCCTCATTTTTACATGCTGCAACATGAAAGTATGTACCAGGAGTAGCACTGTCAACACGTGTCTAAGCAGTGACTTGCGCAATGAAGTCCACTTTCAAACATGACTGTAAACTTGTCTCTCAGAAGACGCTGCACTGCTTTGAACAACGAAGAGGAGTTAAATCAGTACAGTCCTCAATCCCCCTTCCCCTTTCTCCTAACAGAATAGTCCCACCTACAGCAGTAGAAAAACGTTTCTCTTATTTACAGAAGCAATAGACTAGATGATTCAAAATAATCCAGTATATGATGATGTGTGAGGATGACACAGCCTAGAGCATTAAGCATACTCAGGGTTATTTTTTTACATATATTTGCTACTGGTTGAATAGGTGTCATACCAGGATTTTTGCATTTCCATTTTGACTGTTGTGGGTTTCTGAAATGGGAAAGCTATGCGAGTAACTATGTAAATTGTGTAAGTATCTCTATATCAAAATGCCTGCAGCTTTAGGGAATACACTAGTATTGCTATTTTGATTAAAAAAAAAACAAACCCAAACAAACCTTTTAGCAAAATCATTATGCTGGTGCAAATCCTATTCATAGAGCCAGCCCTGAGCATTCAGAAGACCATTGAATCTCAAAGAAGATTAGGCTCTTAGGTGAACAAACAAGAATGCAAATAATATGGATATAGCATTTCTCACTCTAACACCTCAGACTGAATTTCATAGATATTCCTAAAAAGCCAAGGATTTGGGACTTCTACCACAAGAAACATTAACCTGGGTGAGTCTTGGAAACAGGACGTGCCTGAGAATATGAAGTGAAAGCTAATCTTACTGCTAATGATGAGAAGCAGCATGACTGATGCACACTAGGGCCATAAAATGTAATTCGGTTTCAGAAACCAATTTGGTAAGAGAAAAAGAATCGTAGAACTAAATGTGCAACTGGGATCACTTCCACAGCACCTCTGTGCACCAACACTCATGGATTTCCTGGTGTGTCCTTAGGACCAAAAACTCTATTGCATGCTAACATCAACGTGTCCTGGCATGTTCTTGGAATTTACTACTGTCTCCTACTACGTTTTGTACCTTAAGAGCTTGATCCTGTCCCTCAATCTCGAAGAGTCATCTCTGTCGAGGCTCAGTAATGTCAGCAGACCCATCAAGTGACTATTTGTATCTGCTCAAACACTGGAAGACAAAAATAAAACTGGTAATACAAATGAAGCAAAGAAGTGAGCACTAAATAAGTCAGTCATTAAGTTGTGCTGGGGAAAGATAAAGGGAAGGAAAAGATAACAGCAAAGAAACAGTAGAATGAGTTAACAATAACTGGGTGCTGGGAACTAATGAGCACCTTTGCAAATACAGAGAGGAAAGAAAAAATACTACCATGAACAAAGTCTCCTTAATAAAAGCGAGGTGAAGTCAATGATTATTGCAAACGTCCGAGGTACTGCTCTACACTGCTGAAACCAGAAAAAAAGTATACAAAAGAAGAAATGAAAACTTTGGCTTTCAGCTGGATGTAGGTTCCCAAGTGTCTAACTCCTTTGGGAAAAAAGCTCCAACACCCTTTAGGGACATATGAAAAAAACTAGCCTAGCTGTTGAGAAAGTGCAGGTAGGAAGACATCGGGAGTCTCACGGCTGTAAAAAGAGGCCCAGGTGACAGAGAATCAGTGGAAGCTGGTATGCAGATGCACTGCTGCAGACAGAAAATGAAAAGTCCCAATGAAAGGTTCGTTTGCCTCCTTTTCTTCAGGGCTTGCTCTGTTTTCGGGGACAAACTCTAGACCAGAAAATACAAGCATCCAAAGCCATATTTTCAGGCCACTACGAGGAGAAAGAACATACTTCCGTCTATGTGTTTTCTCATCCTGCTGCTGTCCCCCAACATGCCACCCATCTCCCTTTCCTGGGAGAGCCCTAAGCAAGGCGGGAACTTGGCCTCACTTCACAGGCCAGAGTATGGTTACCTTTTGCCTCAATTAGTGTTGCTGCCATCTATCCGAGCAAAAAGTTAGGGGATTTCTGGCTAGGATGTCGATGAGAGGTGGCTCTGTGGAATCGTAAATCCTGCTTTTAACTAAAGGGTCCTCCCTGGAGATAAGCTAAGCAGTAGCCTGTAGGTGAGAGGGAAGGAAACTAACTGGGAACCTGTTCAAGGTTTAATAGCAGCTAATGGACTTCCTTTCCGCTCTGCGCAATCTCCACGTGGGGAGGATCTAAAGGGGAGCTGACAGCTGGAGAAGCTTTCTCCTCCCATTTCCAGAGCAACTGTCCTGCAGCCACAAACCATCCTGCTCACCAGATTTGGTAGCATTTTTCCTCTCCTGCACAGAGCAGCAGCCGGGACCATATAGTCTGAGGTCTCAAGGGATGGAACTAATGAGAGGAACTGTAAGAAATCAGGTCAGAGAAACAAGGGCAGAACCAAGCAGAGAAGCTAACGCACTACAAGAAGTTTGGCCCTCCTTGTTCAAAGGGTTCAAAGATGCTCTCCAGTCACTGTGGTTAGCATCTAGCTAGCACAGTTGAGGCATACCTGCTTCTGTTGGCAAGGGCAGACCACAGGCTGGTGTGGCGTGTGTTTTGTCCAGACACATTTCCTTCCCCAGCTTTCTTATAGCAGCTGCAATGGGATTGACTTCTGGCTGGAAAGGTGCTGCACTCACGCCTGTGGCCTTCTCTACACATTCACCATTTCTCTCCCTACCTTTTCTAGTTACCATCCATTGCACTCACATTTAGTGGAGCAGTGGGAAAAAAAGAACAGAAGGAGCTCGAAGAGAACAGCTCTAAACCAGGTTGTGAACTTGGACAGATACTTGCAATCATTCGTACTGGCTGAGAGGTCTGCCAAGACAGATCAAGGCCTGTATTTGTAAGGGCCATTAATCAAAGTGGGAGGAACAGCAGATATCGGTGATCCCAGAAAGAAAAGATGTTGAAACTCCAGGCAGAAAAATGAGACTTGGGACACATAGCTTCGCCACAGTCTCCATGGAGAAAAATAGATTGCAGTTGCACTGCAAGAGGGAACACTGAGGATTAACAGGACCAGATCTGAATCGGGGCGATGGCGGGTGACAAGTTTTGTACAAAGTTCTGTGGCAACTTGGAGACAAACTAAACCATGATGGGGTTTTGGCTGCATTCACAAAGGATCAGGCAGATACTTGTCCCTAAACGCGGGCATCCGTGGGCTAAGGAGTTGATGACCAATTGGATGGGAATCAGAGAAGACCAATGACAATGATGAAGTGCCTGCAGGGGCTGATTAATGAAAGGAGATAAAAAGAACCAACAGCAATGGCTAGGACAAGAAGTGATACCTGGGTGCAAGGCACAAACAGCCAGAGAGGAGAAAAATTGTTTAGGGGAGTACAATCCATAGTTATAACCAGGAGTAACTGGGTGAAACTGGGCAAATGAAAATATAGGCCAAATATCTTCCTGACCATGGGACTTGCTGGACCGTGAAATAGTGTCCAAAAGAAAGAGGTGGAAGCCCCATTACCTGAGACATTTAAAACGAAAGTGGACAGAGCAATCAAGCATGTGCTGTAAATCCTCTACCAGCAGGGGAGTGGAGCAGATGACCTAACAGGTATTTTCCATCTCCAATTTCTACATTTAATATAAGGAATCACAAAAACCCCCAACTTGCTATGAGATACAGAATAATGACTCAGCACTTGGGGAAAGCCAGTGGTAATCATGCAGGTAGAAAGGGAAAATGTCATAGTGATGAAGCAGAGAGAATAACAGGGGAAGAGAGCCACATTGCAAAAGCAATAGAGGTGCAACAACTCTACTCCAGCAGTTCAGCTATGCTGAGGGAAGACAGGTAAATATGAATCCTTTACTATTGAGTCGGCCCTATATTAAAAAGGGGTCATTGGCGCTAGGCTGAGAGGAAATAGTACTTTCCCTCCCTCTTCCTCGTTTAGTTTCAGGGACTGGTCAAAACAAAGCTGTAAGAGGCTGCAGGGAGCTGGTCCTGGTTTGCAAAATGGCCTGCGGTAGCCCACCAAGGGATGCCTACCAGGCGATCCCAGCAGTCTCGCCTCACGGCCACGCGGGCGAAGCAGCACCGCGTTTGATGCAAGCGTGCCACGGTTAAGCAGACGCCACGTAACGTGAGCTAAGGCTTGCTTTAAAACACCGTGGTAGGATTCCCTCTCGTTTGCTATTTTCGGTAGCACTGAATCACTTAACGGGAGCCTATTCTATCCCACCGCGCGGCATCCTCGCAGCAGGCTCCAGAGGTGGTTCTGCCTTGCACTGACGTGGGCACGCGCAGCGCTCTGCTCTCAGGCACGTTCGGGGCTTGCAATAAAGCGGGTGCATCCAAAAACCAGCCACGACACCAAAAACTGTCTTTAAAAATCACAAAGAGCAATTTAGACGAAGAGAGGGCCGAGTTATTGTTCGCCTTTCCCCCCTCACCGCTGTCATGAGGGCTGGGGCTGCACTCACTCCTGTGGCTCCAGGAGCTGGAGGGTGAAGGAAAATACCGCTGCAGCTGGAAACAGCGCGCGTTAGGGTATGCATCCCATACGTTGCGGCTGACACAACCCCCCCCGCCCCCCAACCTCTGTGCTGAGCTACGTGCGACCCGCTCCGGGCTCCCAACCCAGGCAGAGCCCCGGGGGCTTCCCCGGCCGGCGGCTTGCCCCGGGGCGGCCGTCCTCCGCTGGGGCAGGGGCTGGGGGCGCCCGGCCACGGGCGAGGCGGCGACCTCCCGCTCCCCGCCCCGGTCCCCGTGGCTTTGCAGCCGGCGGTGGGGCCGGGCCGGGAGCGGGGGGGGGGGGGGGCGGCACCGGCGGCCCGCTGTTCCCCCCCGGCCGCCCCGGACTTCCCGTGCCCCGCGGTAACCCGAGCCTCATTTCCTGGTCGGGGCTCTTAAAGGGGCAGCCCCGGCGGTGGAACAAAGGCCGCCGTGCTGCCTGCCTGCCTGCCTGCCCGCCCGCCGGCCGGCGCTCCGCCCGCCGCTCCCGCTCCCCCCCCCCCCCCCCCGCCATGTTCGCCCATGCCGCTGCACGGACCGGCGCTGGAGGCCGCTACCGCCGCGCGGCGTTTAAAGGGCCCGCGCCGGTCAAGTGACGCTAAATCAGACGAGGCGACCCGGCTGCGCCCTCCCAGCCTCCCCTCCGCTGCGCCCGGCCCGCATCGGCACCCGAGAGCGCCGGCGGCTCGCCGCACTCCCGCCCCGGCCGCGGGGCACCGCCGCCCCGCCTTCGCCCCTCCCCGCCGGCGGCCGTTCTTGCCGGCGGCCTCCTGCTGCCGGCGCGGCCCCTTTAAGGGGCGGTGCGGGGTGCCGGGAACCCACGTCAGTTTCGGCCCCGAAACTCCGGATCAATGAGCGGCGCGGGGCGGGGCGGGGCGCAGCGCCCGGCCAGGCCCGGCCCGGCCCCCGCCGCCTTTCGGTTTCTCTCTTCCAGGAAGGAAAACACCGGCGGGGAGCGGGGCCGCGACGGCAGCCGCCGCCCCTCCCCCTGCGCCCCCCCCCCGTGCCGCGCGCGCGCGCGCACCGACTCGCACGGGCAGAGCGCGCGCAGTCACACACACGCACACAGAGCCACAGGCGCGCGCGGCGGGGCGGGAGCGATCGCGCGCCCTCGGAGGAGCGGCGGCGGCGGCGGCGCTGAGGAGGGGACTCCGGCGGCGGGGCGCCTCCCCCCGGGCAGCTCCGCGGGCCGCGCCCGCCGCCGGGCGATGGTGGCGGCAGTAACTTCCCCTTGAGGGGCCGGGCCGCGCCGCGCCGCGCCGCCGGGCCGGGAGAGGAGCGGAAAGTGGGGAAAGCCCGAGAACTTCCCGTCCGCCCGCGCCCGCCCCGCCGGGCTTCGCCGTTTCCCTCCTGAGAGATGTCTGAGGCTCCTGCTCAGTGTTGCATCAAGGTAAAGCCCCGTCCCTCTGTCCGTCCCTCTGTCTGTCCGGCCCCTGTCAGCGCGGGACGCGCCCGCCGGCGCCTCAGGGCGGCGGGCGCCGTGCTTTGCCCGGGCTTATTTGGGTGGCAATGACTGATTCTTCCGCTTCTCCCCCCCCCGTGAAGGGCGGTCGCGGGGGGGCGGGGGCCGGGGTCCCCCCAGGTTCGCGGGGCGCGCAGCCCCCAGCCGCGGCAGCCGGGAGCGCCGAGCTCCCCGCGGCGGCGGCCGGCCGGGGGCGGGGGGGAGGCGGGAGGCGGCCGCAGGGACGCGGCTCCCGGCGGTTGTCAGCGCCGTGCGCCTGCCCCGGGGGGACGCGCACGGCAAAGCCGCCGCCGCCGGCGGGGTTCCGCGGCGTGGCTCTTCGCGGCAGGAGCCGGCGGAGCCCCGGGAGCTTTAAAGGGAGCCCCGGGGTCCGGCCCGGCCTCCCGCGGGGCTGGTTGCCCGCCGTCCCCCGCCGGCAACTTCGCAGAAAGTTTCCTGCCGTCGGGGAGATGCAGCCGCCGCTGCTTCCACCGACAGTGGGTTGTGGGGCTTGTTTTTTATTTCTTGCTTTAATTTATTTTTTTTTTTTAATAACATCCGTATTACTATTATTCTTTATTTTTAATCGCTGCATTTACTGGCGTCGCTTGCCCGTCAGCAGGTAGGGGAGCCGGGGCTGCGCAGCCCGGCCCCGCTCTGCCAGGGCCCGGGGATGCGTTTCTCCGTGGCTTGGCCTGGTGAAGAAGGGGTTGCCCCGTGAAGTTTCTCGTGTTAAGTGGAGGCGGTATAAAGCTGAGACAATGGAAACAAAACTGAGTTTCCTTTTTTGTCCAGACCCTTCCTATCTAGCAGCCCGCTAGAAATAGCGCTTTCCTCTCTCCTTCCCTCACCCCTCGGTTTTGCTTCAGTTATGCGTTTTCTTCAGGAGTTGCTTTGCCTTGTTGCCAGCCTGGACTCTCCCTTCTGCTTGCGACTAACTCTGCCCGACTAACTCTGTCCGAGCGGTTGTCTCTCCCTGCCTGGGAGGAAAAGGTGACTTCCAGACTCTCTCTAAGGCGAAGAGCCTAGAATAAACACTTATTTATTCAGCTTACAAGCATGACACTTTTTTGTTTGCTTGCCCCGTGGGGGGTGTGTGTGTGTGCGTTTACGGTGGGAGCCTTGCGTTCTATACGGTGTGACCACAATTTGAAAACTTCTGGGTGTATTTTCTCTTGCTGAGTTAAATCTGTTCAGGCCTGCGTCCCGTGAAGACTCGTGGCTTAGAGAGTCTAGTTTGACTTTTCATAACGCAGATGGACAAATTGGATAATAGGGTATTGTATGCGCAAAGTATGGCAAAGTGCTAATGCAGGCAAAATGTGGACAATTAACTAAGCAGATCCCGATATGTATAAACTGAAATATAATTACTGTTTTTTCTAGGTAAACGCTGTGGAAAGATAGGATGTGTTCTCTGGACAGAAGAACACAAATGAATGTCATGAAAAAGTAGTGTCGTATAAGTTGTGTTTCCTTGTTTTCGACATGTGTCATTTTGAAAATACGAGGCTTACTTCTGCTCTTACTGAAGTCAGCAACAAAACTGCTGTTGATTTCAGGAACAGTAAAACTGGTCCTTCCCTAACCTCACTGAAGTATGTTATAGAGTCATACTGTAAGGGATCAGCTACATAGCAGGAGAGATACGTGCAAACTTCTATTTGAGTCTTGAAATGATTAAATGTCAATTTTTCATTATGTTTAGAGAGATATTGGGAAACTAATTTTTTTTTTTGAAGTGACTTTCTAAACATCGTGGTCTGAACTTATTTTATTTTTTAATATATGATTTGTTTACATGCTGACCCTTGCAGTTATCTTTGTCAGATGACAGAAACTACTGTTGTTGGCTTCTCTGCTGGTGATTATTTTAATAGTTTCAAATGTAGAAAGTATGTATTTTCAGACAGAAATGTGAATTTCAAATGATAGCGTTTCTTTACCAGTCAAACCATTCCGGGTAACTTTCTGTTCAGTTTTTCTAACTATCATTGTTTTTTGGACGCTTGTTTCAAGCAGGAAGGGTTAAAGGTGGTTGCCATCAGCAGCTGGATTTAAGAGGAGTTGTTTAAATGGTAGTGTGATTATACAAGTATGATCGATTATTTCTTCACCGTGCAAGTTCAGCTTGCAGCATGGAGCGTGAGGTCAAGGCAGAGGAGCAAGCTCCGCACCGTACTCCAACTTTGCTGCTGTGTTGTTCTGAAAAGTAGCCAAGTATTGTGCTGCGAGGGTGTTGCAGAGGTTCATTAGGAGCCTGTGAACTGGAAGCGGTGGTGCTGGTGGATGTATTTTGGTTTGTTTTTTTTTTTTTTTTTTTTTTCCCCTTCCTCCTCCAACACAGGGCAAGGGTGCGTGCAGTAAATGCCACTGCAACTGGGGTGATGAACGATGGAAAGCTTCGGGGGAGGGAGTGAAGGCTAGTGCTTTGTTTTTGACCGAGCTGCTCAGTCCACGGCCTCCCTATCTCACCTTATTAGAGAAGCGCTGTAGTAAGATTTAGAAAAACCTTGAGGAGGTGAAGTTTTGGTGTATATTTAACTACTGGTAATCAATATAAACTTGCAGTAATATCTCGGTTCCTGTCAAGTACTTATCAGTATGTATGTGTGATTGTATATTGATATGTGTTTGCTTTGTGGCAAGTATGTGTGCTTACTTACATTAACTATTTCTCCGAGAGAGGAGAAATATAACGCTAATATCCTGATCTTGCCAGCACTTGGGTGTGTGTTTGCCTGGCTGATGGCAAGCAGACCCGTTGTGGCAAGGAAGTTAAGTGTGTGCGTAAAGAGTCTGAAGCTGCAGAGGGAAGTCATCGCTGGAGTTTAGAAAATAAGATCTTGGGGGTCAGAGGTGAGCATCAAGTTTGCTACAACTTAGGGCACCAGCGTACTCTCTGCGGGAACCGATAGGCTTCGGGCTTGTGGCAGACTCCAGCCCGCGAGGGCCTGAGGGCTTTGACTCCAGGGTGGATTGGGAAGGGACATCTGGTGTGGCTGTCGTATTCGGACGCTATTTTCATCCCAGTTGTTAGGATGTCTGCGTTGGTAGTAAACCCATTCCTCTGATCCTGAGCCACAGTAGTTAGCTGATTATATTATTGTAAATACTGCCACGATGTTGGCACTCATTACAGTATGGGCAAGTGATCCTTACGGCCTCACCTCTCCTCCTCCAGATGGGAGAACTGAGGCACGGGGAGAGTGTAAACATCCTCGCAAAGGCTTACACAAGAGCAAAAGCTCAAAGGGAGACAGGACTAGAAGTTTAGACACAGGTGATGATTTTTGTGATTAATTAAGGTCCTTGTGGTGCTGAGTTCTGTTTAAAACCTCACCTGGAGCTTTCTGATTGTGAGGATATACCTATTTTTTTCCTGAAGTTAGAATACCTTGAGAATATCATTGTGGTGTCATGTGGAGGCTCAAAATTCAGCAGGCAAATAGAAGAGTCCCAAAGGGCACAGTTTAAATTGTTTATTTTCCTTTTTCTAAATCTGGCACTTTCAGTTGCTTAGTCTGATTTACCATGCGACCATACAAACAATTGTTCTGGCACAAGTGTGGAGTTGTGGGGGAACTAAAACTGGGAATATGGGGGGGGTGGAATCAGCTGCTTCAGATCTCCCAGGCCAGGGCTTCTCCGAGCCGAGGCTCCCTTGCGTGCGCCTGGCTGATGCTTGAGCTGAGCGTGCTTTCTGTGGGCAGCACTGAAGGCACGGAGCCTTCCTGCGAGTCAGGTTTCACAACTGACTCCAGTGGAGATTTTACGCAGCCGTACGCTGGTGGATGTGAGCGCTTTCTTGTGCAGTGAGCTGTACGTAGTGGCCCTTGTGATGGCATGGGCACCGCAGGAGTCAGCACAGAACCCTGTAGCTTGAGGACTTGTCTCACTGGTGCTCATTTCGGATTCAAGGATGTACCTTGTGATCATTTAAAAAAAAGAAGAGGGGGGAGAAAAGACTGATCGTGTAAGCCGAAGGGCAAAGAATCAGCTTAGTGTTTGAGCTTTCAGTCTTAACTGGCTTCCCCAGATTTACTTAATTTTTACTGTCTCCTAATACTTCACTGATGCTGTTTTTGCAAAGAGCTCTCTCCCACTGAAGGCTTCCCGTGCTGAGGGACTCTTCAGCACTGCACAGCCAGAATCCTGTTACCCTTAAGCACGGCTGAGTATCTGTTAGTGCAGAGTATTTTCCTTAATGTTTATTAGTGAACTTGTGTACTAGGAGGAGGATCCTTCTTCTATTAGTGTCAATGACAAAACTCTCATTAAGTTCAGTGGGTGTGGGATTGAATGGGAGAAGACCATTGTTTAGAAGCACATACTATTTAACACCTGATTAATCATTTAACTCCTTGGCACCAGCTAAATTTAATCCCTCTGAAGCAAAATTTTACTAACACTGCCCCAATTAAACAGTGGTCATTACTGTTCACTGTGTCATTACAGGTGAAGTCAGTTTCCTGGGAGGCAACCCATTAAAACAGCAGCCCCAATCTGAAATGCCCCAATTAAACAGAGGATACTTTAATGATAATTTACATGACTATTACACCTTGCATCTCAAAGTGCCTTTTGGAGGGAGGTGGCTAAGCAGCGCTCTGCTGATAGAAATGATGATAAGCAGGAGGTGAAGTCTTGTACAGTTACACAGAAGTGAGGTTTCTGCCTTTTGGAAAAGTTATTTGGGTCCTTGAGTGCTTACTTGGTGATAGCTTGCCTTCTGAAGTCTTCTGACAAAAGCTTTCCTAATAACATGCTTACTGCAAGAAGGGAGAGCTAAGGCAACCTGTGTTTTTGGCCAGTAGTGTGGTTCTGACCTACAATCCAAAAATTGGCTGATTTGTTTGTTTTTTTTTTTGCATGCGCTTGTTTTGGAGTATTTGTGGTTCAGTGCCTTCAGCTGGGCATCCCCAGAGCAACAGCAATTCAGAACAAGTGCTTCTGAAAATGTTTGCTTTGGCCTTTGCTTTCCCTATCTGTGAAACAGGCATAAAATAATAATGAACATACCTCTGCAAGGCAGTAGCGAGGCTTAGTATTTGTAATGCAGCATGGAAACAAATTGTGTTTATTACAGAAATCGGTGACAGAGTGATCTGATTTGTTCCTGGCTTTTTAGTTCACACGGTGTTTGGGGGCGGGGGTGTGTGTGTGTGGTGTTTGGCTGTTGGCTTTTTTGGTAGGGGCCACCTACCTCTGCTGAGCAGTTGGAGAGAACAAGATATTACTGCTTCACCATGTCCCTATGGCTGGATCAGCCACGCGTGGGCAGGGTGGTGTTTCTGCGTCCACAGCCCGCAGTGAATGTGGCTTTGGGAGAGGCAGGTGTAGCTGCTCTGCCACGATCCTGCTCCTGGCCCAGGGCAGGAGCTCCTGGGAGGGATGGCAGCCAGATGTGGCTGCCAGAGCAATCCTCACCGCCTTCCCCTGACCACTGTCCTTCCCAGGGCTCCCTGAAGCTGAATGCAGAGCAAACTGCATATTTGGTTGTCCCAGGTGTTTTTTTTTTTTGTGGGGATAGGAGGGCATCCCTCTCTGTTAGATTAGATACACCTTCATCATCTGACAAGGGAGGACCTGCTGGCAAAGGCAGTGGCTGGTGGTCAGCTGCTGGCATTGTCACAACAATTAATTTTTAGGTCGCAATGTATCCCTGTGCCTCCTGAGGGAAGGAGGCCACCCAGGACAGCCCACGGGTGGGATGTTCCTCTAGGCAATCATGAATAAGCCAAACTGAGCCCGGGTACGTGCTCATGTTCAGCCCAAGCAAAGAGACCAGACAGGCCACCAAAACTCCTGTGCCTTTAACAGCAGAGTTGTGGGAATCGATTCCTGCTATCGTGGGTTATTTTTTTAGGTCTGCAACCCAAGCCAAATTTAGACCTTATTGCTTCTGGTGTTGCCGAGTTGTCTTCAGGCAGTGTTTTGTTGGAGCACAGAGGACAGCTACTCTCTTTGTCATCTTCTTTAGTAACATATGGAACTCAAGCCTAGATTATACTGATTCTCAGCCCCCCCCCCCCATGCCACTGCTGGCAGGAAAATAAATGCAGAAAACTCCCTCTGAAGTTGAACTTGTTTATGGAATGTCTGGAGCCCTGATAAATAAAGGATTTTGAAAGGAGTTAGGCTTTTCACTGATAGATGGTATTGCTTCTCTCCTGTAATGCTACTGAGCTCCAAAGTAAACTGGATATAGCAATTAAGGAAAGCTATAAATGATTCTTCATCTAAATGATTTTCCAAAGGTTATTTCTTGTTAAGCCACATGCAGTTTCTTTGCTTCAGTGTTGTTCTTGTACAGTTTGCAAATACTATCCTGGTTAAGACGGTCTGGAGGGAAAATGGGTATGAAAGAGATTCTCACTGCGGTATTTATGTTGGTGTTCTATGGAATGTTTGCACACGGAAATAAATAGCATTGTAAATAATTTTAAAGATGTGTATAATGTCAAGAGTAGCATTGGGTGTGACTGCAAGAGTTAAGTGTTAGGACAATTCCACAAAAATACTTTGAATGTGACAACTGGGCTTTACATTTTAAATGATTAACAGCTGGCTAATATTAAATCCAGAGTTTGCATGTTTAATTTTAAAATAAAATTAAATGTGGTTATAAATAGGAATGATGAGTGATTTCTTGGTGTTTTGGGTTTTTTTTAATTTATTTTTGGTTTTTTGTTTGTTTTTTTGGTCTGCTTTTGTTGTAGGGTTTTTGTTTTGTTTTGTTTTTTTTCTAGCTAGCTCAGGTAGGGTCTGATCAAGCTTGGAAATTATTTGTTTTGAAAAGGCTTCAGAGTTTAATCTGGAGGAAACCAACTAGTATCCAGTAAAGGGTATCCTTAAAACTGATGGAATGCAGCAGAGAGTGAGATTCTTTATATAGTCTGAATTTCAACAGAGTATGGCTGAAGTGATTTTTTTCCATTATGTCTTCAGTGGGATCCTCCAAAACATCTATTAACAGAAACTGGGAATGTTTTCTAAGTGGTATGGGATTCTGTGGAAATCCAGGAGCTTGGAGTTCTACCAGATAAATGAAATGTTTAATAAAAGTGCCAGAGATAGTAGTACTAGAATTCAGAGACAGATTTATCCAGTTAGTAGGGCCACAACAAAGCATTCAATATCTGCAAACCACATTTTCCTGTTCTCTTTCTCCTTTTATTCCTGAAAAGGACTTCACATAAAAGTGGTTTCTGTCATTGATGGAGCACTGTGAAGCTCTGCTGATGTGCTTGGAGGTCAAACGGAGCAAACCCAGCATTACAGCAATATTGGGGAGCTCCTTCCCACTTTCTAGGAATGCATCTGAGGTCTGTGTTGGGATTCGCCCCCGTGACAGAAGTAATCCTTTTTTCTTCTGGTGGATTAGGACTGGAGATTGTTGTTTCACCTTGTTCCCTCTTGAATGGCAAGTTCTCATCTTCCTGCCTGCCCTGTGCTTTAAAACACGGGCAAAGCCAAGCCTTCTCAGACCTGTCCAGGAGCTGAGGTTAGAGGTGGTAGGGTGTGAGGATCTGGAGGCTCTGAGGTGAGGGTGTTGGTCCCAGTCATCACTGGAGGCTACTGGAAAAAAACGTTCCCTGGCAGATGGGTCCTCCCTGCCCCATCCACGAGAAGCTGCTTGGTTATTTCCAGCGGGCACCACTGCACGAGACTGGGTGCAACTTGAAGCTTGCAGCGCGATGGGGGTGTAGCGCTGATGGGCCAGTCAGCTGTGCCACTGCATTTCTGCCGTGGTGGCTCTGGTCTCAGCAGCCTCACCCCAGCTCCAGAGGACCGGCTCCCTCCAGTTTAGAGCACCGTTGTGCTGGGTTGGGCAGCCTGGTGTAGGCACATGTAGGTGCCAGGTGCCCAATTGGGGCTGTGCTGTGACTGTGGAGTGACGGACCCGCCGTCTCCCTGGGGGTGAGGAGATGAAGGGCTGAACTGTTTTCACGGAGGGATGAGGATGCACTCGTTCCTGCTAAGTCCCAGGGTGCCAGGAAGGGCACCAGGTTGCAGGAACAGGAGTGCTGATGGGTGTAAAAGATATTTCTCAGTTGGCAGTCTGAGTGGTTGTGTCATTGTCAAATGGCTTGAGCAAATGGATTCTCTGGAAGAGGACTCGGGGAAGACTGTGGGAGCGGCTTCCAGGGGAAGAAGGTTATGGGCTGTAAAATATTTCATGGCATGTGGCCTGAGATATGTATCGCACATTGCACAGTAAACACTGGGCTCAAACACACTGGAGATAGTGTCTTAGCAAGCTACCTCGCACCAGCTGAGTCATCAGAGCCATCCGTGACTGACCGTGCGCTGGCTTTTATTACCTCCCAACTGGGACAAATTACAACTTCTTTTAAACCTCAAAGTAAGAAGAGAGTGAATTAATAGCGTATGTACAACCCATTAGCACAGCCAACTGAACCATGCTGATGGGCAGTGGCTGAGTTTTGCAGGCTTGGAGAAGCGGGCAGAAAGTGCAGTTGGTTTTTTTTTTTTTTTTTTTTTTTTTTTTTCCTCTCTTGGTAGTTTTGAGTGAGGCTCTCTCATGGCTCTTCTGCTTAACAGAAACAGTGAGGTCTCCTTGGGCTGTTTGGCCCTGAACTGGTCTGGCAGCTGGGATTGTATTTTAGGAAATGATTTGGTTGGTGAATAAAAGAGAAAACTGAACTCAGTTTTCAATTTGGGGTCAAACAGGCAAATAAAAATGTAGTGGGAAAGGAGCAGGGAGTAAAATAGAAATTACCTGTATATTGCAGTTTGAATCCATGCTGTGTATCAGCTCTGATTACAGTGCTCTTTCCTGACTGCTAGGAAGGTTTGTAGTGGCACTGAAAAAGATACAGAAATGAGCAGGGAAGTTGCCTGGGGAAACTTCCATAGGAAGAGAAGCTGTATTGCCTAGGACTCTTTGGCTTGGAAAGGAAACTGCTGAGGGAGGTATAATAGAAATCTATAAAATCACACAGTAGTGTAGTATGGGGAGCAATTATTTCTGATAGTACAAAACTAAAGCAGGCAATTAAATTACCAGCCAGCAAGATTAAAACAAGTACTTCTTCCATCCGTGTTAAATTACGGAACTCACTGCTGCAGGATGCTGTGGAGGCTAAAAGTACAAATGGATTTTAAAAAAAGAGGGTAGAGGAACACAGGGAAGATATTAAGCCCGACAGCCTGTATGGGAAGAAAAAACCCTATAATTACATAGGGGAAAGATTGCTTTTTCTGTCTGTTAAGCCTTTCCTGAAACAGAGACTTCTTGTCTTTGGGGGACAAGATCCCAGGCAAGATAGACTTGCTCTGATGATGTGTAGGCATTCAGATGCTTCAATGTAAAATTTTGCACCCTGGAAGGCTGGTCTCAAGAGCTTATTAGTCTCCTCCGGATTGTTTCCTAAGTCTCAGCCCCAGCAGTCTCGATTTCAAGAACACTAGTTAATTGTAAGTGGGAAGAGAGCTAAGGAAGAATTTGTGTCTGTGACTCAGAGAGATTTGTGAGCTCTGGATTGCTAGGACTAGCAAGAGATTGGCTTTGTTGCTTTAATTACCCAGATTTAAATGAAAGAGGGGAAAACCTTCAGGGAATACATGGAAGAGGAATTACAGATCAGCATTTGAAAAAGGAAAGTTTTCTGGTAATGGGAAAGAGACTTTGTTTGCTTCTAGGAGCCAAATGTGGGTTGACCTATGCTTTTCCAAAGGTCTCCCAGTTCTCATTATCACCCATGTGAAATGTGTTCCTGAAGCGTTAACTCTTTCTCACATACCCGACAAATGGTGTCCCCGCCGGAGCTCGCAGCCACGGGCCTAAGAGTTGCTGCTTTCGCTGCCTGGCCAAATGTTGCAAGCACTGACTGAACTGGCTCGCTCGCTAAGCCATGCTGTCATTTGTGCAAACCTTGCATCACGCTTTTGATTGTGACGACTTTTTTTTTTTTAAATGGCAAACAGAAGAATGGATATACCAAATCAATTCCGATATTGTTTTGCGTGTGTACTTTTTAGTTATTTTTCCTAGAGAGTGTGATTCACAGTGTTGGATAGCCGTTAGAACATACCGATTGCTGACGTGCAGCTAAATATGGCCTTTAACCTAAATTTAGTTTTCCTTTCTGCTAATCTATACAATGCCCGCAAGTATCTATTTAAGTAATTGGATGGTCTCATACAGATTTAGTTAGACTTTTATTTTGGAAAATAACAAATTACTTTGTTTGCTGGGTGATTGATTTTTTTTTTTTTTTTAATTTTACATGGTGTTTATGATAGACTGCACTTGGCTTTGCAGTGAAATGTAATTACGAGTGAAGTCTCCCCCATCAAAACCCTGGGCATTTAAAAGTAGTTCTTAAAAAAAAAAAAAAAGTTTTGGTAATTGTACATGAAAAGGAAGTGTCTGGTACATTTTAAGGTAATATTACTTAATAAATAACAAGCTTTTTTATTAAGCAAATGAAATATTGTATTTTTTTTTTAATTGCACTGATTGTTTCTTGTCATGTTGATCTAGTATGAGTAGATTTTGCTCCCTCAGCCCTCGTTTTTATTTGTTGACTAGAGGAAGAAAACAAGCTTCCTGTTTGTACAACTCCAAAGCATTTTCCAACTTTGGGTAAACTAGTCATTGCAATGAACTAATTAACTAAACTGAAAGAAGAAAATATTCTCTCTGTATCTGTTGCCAAAAGCTGGCTTGGCTCTTTGGCAGGCTCAGGCTCTAGGTGTACAATAGTGTGTTGCGCTCGTTTGAATTGTAGGACTTTCTTTTATGCTTTGGCACAAAGTTTTGTGCTTGGGATTTACTTTTAAAATTATTTTCCGCTATTATAGTTATGACTGCATCTCCATACACTTCAGTTTCACATTTTTTAGTTTTTTTAAAATGAAAAAAACCCCGACTTTAAAATTGAAATTTTAAAAGAAGTGGCTTAGAAAAATTATACACGTTTAGACACAATGCCTTGGTGGATCTTGAATACAGCACTAGACAGAACCTCTTTCTGTCCTCTGCATGTTCTTCTCTATACTGAGTTTTCATTTAATGCTTTAGTGGTGAGACCCATCTTCTTTAGCCACGGAGGGCTGAAGCAATGGAAAATCAGCTGACGTGAGGGGTATTTCTCTAGTTCAGTGTGAAGGTTTGGCTTTGCAAACGAGAGGAAGCCATCGTAGATGCAGGACAAGCCTCCTGGTTCCACATGAAACCAAACCCCTTATAGTATCATTAGTGCTCCTGGAAAGAAAAGGCTCTGAAAAAACAGGTGTTAACTTGCGTCCTGTAGTAGAGGTGACTGTATGCTTTCTAAGATACTCAAAAGTCTTCATTAGCTCAATGTTTTAAGATGTTTGTGGTCACAGCCAGTTCCCTGTGAGGCAGGGAACTAGGACTGCCCAGCTTCACAGATGGGGAGCAGAGTGGCTTCATGTAGTCTCTCGGTACTTACAGCTGCAGCAAAATAATGCTGTGGCCATTTGCCTGCTGCCCACCGGGGACTCCCCCTCATGATTTGCTTGGCAGATGATACTGGTCTTAGGCTGGCCTGTCCCATCACTCGTGCTTGCCCTTCCTGCTTGCTGGGGTGAGAACCTCATGGTCCTACTGCGTGTCCCTAGGAGGTGAAGAGTAATGTCACCATCACCTCACCTAGTCCAGTTATAAGGTGAACTTAAATAGTGATGAAGGAGAGGGCCAGTGTCCTTCAGTCTAGACTGGAGTTTCTAATTCCCTGTCTGTTTTCCATCAGTGGCCCACAGAGCACTTTGTCATATGCAGAATACTCATTCAGCCGTATGGGCCTTGGCCTCCTTTTTGTTGAAAAAGAGGAAAAAAAAAATCCTCCCCCAAACAACAGCTGAAGTTCTGTCACTTTCTTAATGTCAATTAAAAAATAAACATAGGTAGATCCAGGTTGTCAGAAGGTGGTTGGCACAGCGGTGAAGAAAGTGTGAAAGCCTTGGATCGAAGACATCAAGATAGCTCCTGTGATGATTTGTGACAGTGAGCAGCTGGCCTGGAATAGGGCTTGGTTTTAGAGCATATTTAAATTTAAGCATTATAGTGAGCACATGCATATTTAAATCTTCATCTTCTAAAGAGGAAAAAAAAAACCAACAACAAAACCCAAAATGAATTAAGGGAGTTAATTAGTAGAGGTGGTTAGAATGATAACTTTTGGGGATGGAGGAAGTTCCATTTTTGAGTTGCTTTCCATGTAACACCTGAGAAACAGAGCCAGCCTGAACAGTTTTGACTGGTCAGCAAAATGTTTCTTGCCCACTGTTCAAATTACTTGCTCGCAAAAATGAATGGCTTGGTTGGTATCTGTGCTTCTGGAAATAAAATAATTACATATGCTTGAAAAATAGATGTTTCTTGTTCAGAATTTGTCCCTGTGGGTTTTCTGAGAAAACTTCTTATCGTAGTCTTGAAAGCTCCAAGAAACCGGTCACCTGCAGGTTTTTCTGGACACATGCAGGTGGTGATAAGAGTCCAGGTGAGCAGTCCTGCACTTCGGGGTTGGAGCCTCTGTCGTGGTTTCCACCAGAGCTCCCAGAGTATGCTGCTCTCAGCCCATCTACCTTCACAGCCAGGCGCACAGGGATTTAGAGATATTCGGCACTGCCTCAAGATGTGAGCTTTGACATGGGGTGGCTCTCCATGCCTATGTAGATAGGGAGCTGTTTGAACCAGACAGAGATCTGGTATCTATATTTCTATGCACCTACTCTAAGCTATGGGACTGGAGGTTGGTGGAGGAAGGAAATAGGAGCCAGGGAGATAGGGTGGGATTGAGAGTGAAGGAATTAAGAACTGGGGCGGGGGTGTGTGTGTGTGTGGTTTGCTGTGGCAGCAACTGCAAGCATCTGGGCCCATTGCAGACTCCTGTGGAAATCATAAAAATTTGCTTTAGAAGGTCATGAGAGGCAGGGAGAAGCTGAATTGGGAAGGGTTATTTCTCATCGTATGGGAACAGGGAGGATCAGATGGAAGCATCTGGCAGTTTTAAACAGGGGGAAGAATGTTTTCACACAACATATAGTGAGGTTACGGACCTTACTGCCAGGAGTTATAATGTAGGGCCAAACAGGCAATTGGTTTCAAAAGACAGTTCATACTAGATGGATCTATTTGGGACTATTAATTGCAAAGATACAGCTGCAGTCCTTGGCTCAGAAAGCCCCTAACCTGTGAGTTGCTGGGGGAGTCTGCAAGGGAGAGTTTATTCCTTGTGCTCTTACCCTGAGCATTTCCTGCTGGGTGTCGCTGGAGATGTGGTGCTGACCAGAACTACTGTGGTTTTCCATTTTCATTTGGGGCTTTCATACTTTGGTGCTGGACTCTCTACAGATGCCTCTGACAAGCGGAAAAATAACAGTTGAGAAAACCTCTCATGTGAATCAGACCTGCTGTGTTTCTTGATCTTGTTGTGATGTTTCCTCAGAAGAGGTAACCTGACCATCTGAAATTCGTGAGACGAATGTTCTTCAGGTTATGAAGGACTTCTCAGTTAATTTTGTTCGGGAAAATTCTTGGGGATTTTCCTGTCCTTGACTCTCCTCTTGGGCTGTGACGCCATTTATTGGTATAAAGCGCCCTGACCTATTTTATTTCTCTAGGTTTTTCCCAAGATTTGGCTGACAGAGGGTGGAAAAAATAATTAGATTCTTAGATAATGCAAATGCTACGTGCTGTGTCAGCCGCGCCTCTTCTGATGGCTGATAAGAGACAAGTGAACACAGTTCCTTGCAAGACGAGGATGCGTTTGTTTGGATGGCACAAACACGTAACCATGTGACTGTGTGGCTGATGACCAGGTGTTATACAACACAGGGACAATTCCAGCACTTCCATTAATTTATTCCGTCAGCATGCCCGAAACCTGCTTTGGAGTGACTATCTTGATTTGATAGTTCAATCTCTTTGCCTTTCAGTCCCTGACTCTTCTTTTCAAGTTCCTAATAGCTGAGAAAATTGAGGAGGAAGTGTTGTTTACTGAGTGCCTGGACTTCATTTTTCTACACATAACGATTAAGAAATAAGTGAGCCGGTAGACAGGACCTTCTCGTGGGACCCTGTGTACACCAAATGTTTTTCTTCAGTGCAAGTTGAGCTGTTTCTCAAACCATGCTTGTCCTGTGCTAATGCAGTTAGTGGGCAGTTAGAACTAGAAAGGTGAGCTGGCTAAAAGGAAAAAAAAAACCCAAACCCTGCAAATCCTTGTGTGTCCTTTACCAAGCCCCACATCTAGAACGGTGTCCTACAGCAGGCGTATACCATAGCAGCTTGCTCTCATGTGGTATGTACTTGCCTGTCCTTAGGCGGAACTTAGTTGTGATCTGTGTGCTGCCAAAGCTGCTCACCTTTAACTGTCTCCTGAGGCCCTGTCCCACCACACCAGCCTGGACGGTCCCTCTAGGGACAGGGTCTTCCTTTGCTGTTCCCAAGTGCTGGCTATAGAGCCTGAATGTCTGAAGACATCATACCCACTACCAACACAGTAAAACAGAAGCAGAAATTCCCAAAAGATGCTGATAGCTGAAGGAATTCTGTTTTCCTGGTGTTAAACACAAGGAAGTTAATTTTATCGTTCTGTACAAAAGTGAATTAAAGTATGTCCGTTTACCACATGCAGAGTCAGGTCATGCACTTTCCTAACCCAGCGTGCAAGCACAGCAGTAACATGATCCTGTGACCAAGGACTGTATTATTTGCCCGGGTTTTGTAGATCATCTTTAATTTCTTACTTACTGATATCCTAGCTGTTTGCACTCAATTACTTAACTCCTGAATTTCCCACTCAGGCTTTGGGTATCGGTATGGTTCACGGTGCTGCAGGAGTGGGTGCTGGAATGCCGTCTGTGGACAAATGAACAGTTAACAATGCACTCCTGAATGCAGCCCTCATTTTAGGCTGGTGAAGCAGGGCTACGTCTTCTCATGCCTGCCTTTTGCAGCGCTCAGCCTGCCCCTTTCTCACATTTCCAAATGGATAGCCTATTCGTTCATGCACGGTCACCATGCTGTGTTTTCCTTCAGGTTTGTACCTCAAGTTTTACCTCGCCTTTCACATGTTTGAAGCCACAGTCCTCAAAAGTGTTGGTGACAAGGCTACTGGGACAACACAGCCCTTGGAGATTGCGAAGTCCGTTTGTTCCAGTCACTTGAAATAGGAGCTAAATGATATGCCTGGTTTTAGAAAGCAGCAGTATTCTATCTGATCTTGTCCTTCCAGTGGAAAAAAAGGTGAGGGTTTGATAATCTATATGGCAGTACAGTGGTAAACTTGGAGTGATTTAGACCGTTAATGGAAAGTACTTTAACTTTGATTTCTTAACAGTATGTCAGATGAAAGGATAATCTTAGCCTGTCTGATTTCCCATTGCTGCTGGCTTGCATAGCATCTGCCTAAAATGAAAAGGCAGCGCACAGATCCCAGTGTGCAAAAGTAGCAGGCCGCTCGCGTGGCCAGGTCGTTAACTTCCTTCCCTCCATTTCTCGATCTCAGGTCTCGCTGCTGTCCATTGTTAATTATTCTGGCTGTGGGCTCATTAAGAAGCCCTGAACACCAGGCATTTTTCCAGGCACAAGTCGTTTGTGCTGAGATGTTTGTTTTTCCCGTGGCTAACTAGTGTCTAGCCTCCTCCTGCTTTGCTTCTTGCTTGTATGCTCTGTCATTTCCATTTGCATAGGGTAAGGGTATTCTCCCTAAACTCTGCTTTATTTGTTGCTGAAAAATGCACGTAGGAGGTCGTGGACTATATTGTCAGGCTGTGCTATAACCTGTTTTCTTTTGAAGTACAGTGGGATTTGGCATCATAAGAGGTGAGGCTCTTTAAGCATGATATGAAGAAGAGTCCTGCTCAAGATACGGTGAGGCAAGTAAAAACTGTGACTTGAGCAGGGGTCCTGGGTCTTCATCCTAGGTTGACCCTGCTAGTTCCTGAATTCTTCTATGGTGTGGCTGTATGATCCTGTCATACCATCCCTCCCTGCCTCTGGCAGTGTCTCTGTGAAGGAGTATTTGCCCATATCCAACTTTGGGCTGACATGAAGCCGGTTACTTCTCCGCAGGTTTTTAACCATTCTTTAAAGGCACTACAAAAGTGCATCACTGTTATTTTGCTGCAGTAGTAGTTTGATGAGACTCTTAGTTCAAGATAAGGTGGTAGCACCCTGAAAAATCTTGTCCCACCCTTCCCCTTCCTCCTCCTGTGGGCTGGCACAAATGTTTGGGCGGACCTGTGCTTGACAGGGCAGCAAATCTGGATTAAAATGGGCAGCTTGTGCTAGCGCAAGGTGTGCTAGCGTGGTGTGGAGGTGGGAATGAGCAGCTGGGAACATGAAGAGGGCAGGGCATGTTTTTTCAGTGGCGGTGCCAGTTGATCTGGGATTAAAGTGTTGATGAAACTCAGAGTAAAGCTTTGGCCAGATCTGTGTTACCTGACATCAGAACTAAAGCTTTTAAAGATTCACGCCTACTTTCTTTACAAGAACTGTTCCTTTAGGCTAGGTAGAGTAGCTACAGGAAAAGTGGTCACTGGCTCAGGAAAACGTGGTGGTTCTTGTGCCGAGAAGCCATCTCTCCTTTTCTTATATCAGCAGACACCAAGGGTCTGAAGCAGCATGGTTTGCTCTTCTAGTGTGAAGGGTAGAGCTGTTGCCTGGAGGTATGAATGAGCCTTCTGGTATCAGCGTGAGGCCCTGCTGCTGTCATCTGTGGACTTCCAACCGTGCTATGGCTTGCTTTGCATTTCTGAACACACCTTGGCTGTGCCATTTAGGTTTAATTGTAGGAGAATGCTGCTTTAATAAAAGGAGGCACTTGTACGTATTGAGTCTTCTGAGATAGACTGAGAACACTGAATGCTAAACCCCCCACTTTCATTGCAAATTTATGCTGTTCTGTACCGCTGATGCTGACAGGCAGTCTGGGCCTGTTTAACCGTGCAGCAAAGCGTGAAGCCTCTCTGGGTCAGAGGAGGAAGTTTGTCCCACGTGCCTAATCTAGAGGTCATTTCAGAGTTTCAATTATCTATTAAAATTGTGTCCTCGAAACACGCAAACACGGAAACGATACATTCGGTCCATAAATGCTAGCTCTTCATGAGCCATGCTTGCTGCAGCTTTCCTGGGAGCTTTGTATATGTGCCCTGTATTGGATTTGGTGTGAAAGGTATTTGTTACATCCTTTCTATAGAAAACTAAGCCAAGTCTCATAGATCTTGTTTTATTTTTCTTATATCTTCTATGCTGGCCTTGCGACATAGGTTATAAAAATACACCAGCCTGGTGCATATACTCATTATCCTGGACGGGGAGGATAGGGTTGGGTTAAGGTACTGTATGGAGATACAGGAGGTTTTAGTTCAGTCCCTGCTCTGCCACTTTGTTCTCTGTGACCTTGAAGTCATTTAATGTGATTGCCCTTCCATAAAGCATTAACGCCCAGCAAAATGGAGTCAGATCACGAGTGGAAACTGCTTGTACCTCTGTAATTCAAATAATTAATAATGATCTTGCCCTAACCCCTTGCTGGGATGATTAATATTGCAGGATTATTGGCAGTAGGACCCAGGGTTTACAGTACTGGGGTATGATTTTGGGTATTTTGCCTTTTTTAAAACAAAACAAAACAAAAACTTCTGTTTTGAACTCTATCTGAAGAACTCCTAAAGATAGCACTGTGTTGGTTGATGCATAATAGGGGGCCTGAACCATGGCTAGGATAATGAACTTAAAATTTAATGAAAATTAATATTAGTATCTGCACAGTGTAGAACTGCCGAGCTATCAGTTTGGTACTACCTCAACATTGGCAATTTGGGTAGATTTTAGTGAAATGGTTCCTTCCGGCTGATAGCAGCTTAGATGATTGTTGTGGTGAAGACTTGAGAAATTCTCCTCCCTCCTCCAAAGTTACTTGAAAAACTAAAGAAACTTTTGCAGCTAAAGGAGGAAAGAAGTCACTCTTCAAGACCCAAGTATGTACCAGAGATTATAAGACAATCATGTTTTATTGGACCTGATCTGTATGCTCCACTGAGTTCAAAAGGATTTGGCTGAAGCCTATAGTGATAACTGAGCAAGAGATAACTGATAAAGGAAAACTCATTATTAGTCAGTGGCACTGACCGTAATGAAAGCTAGTCAAAAGACAGATTTTTTTTCACACAGGTAACATCACTACTTTTAATTAATTTTCTGGAAGTTTGAACATGAGGCAAAAAGAATGTTTTTGGTTTAAAAAAAACCCAAACCCTTAGAAGTCTGGTTAGATTCCTAGGGATTTGTTAACAGCAAGGTCAGTTTGTCTCTTTTTTTTAATTACTCTTTTTTTTTATTTTGAGGTACTCTCATACAAAGCAGAAAGATTCAGCACTTCAGAACTCCATTCTTCATTTGTTTTTTCCTGACTCAGCTTGAGGAAGTTGACTGAAATAACACCTTTCCCTCAGAATACAGACAATGTGTTTTCTAATATTGATAACTCCTGATTAGCAGATGATGGCACCAAGAGCAACAAAAATAGGAAATGACGGTACAAAGTAGCACTTTTTTTTTTTTTTTTTTTAAAGCCAGAGGGGCTGGTAAGAAGCCATGAGCGGAGCCCATTGCATTTCTTTAACCAGTGTTTTATATCTTACCCGTGATGCCTGTGTGGCAGGCAGATGACAAACCCTCCAGACTTCTTTGTTCTTGACCCACCCACCTAGCTACCTGTCCATATCCCACGTCCAGTCTCACGTAACACTGGTGACTGCCTGAAACTGTGCAGACGCTGTACCTCTTGAGCCTGCGTGATGTCTCTGTCAGACAGGCAGCCTGGTCGGGGAGGGAGGCGGCTCACTGAGCATTCTGGCTCCCAAACAGTGGGTAGCACTGATGCTGTTGCTTCTCTGCAGCCGCAAGAAGTGACTTGCTGTCTGATTACCTGTCTCCTCCCCTGCACCAGCTCAAGACTTCGCAACTTGAGGCTCAACAGATTTTAAGGCTGACCTTGCCCAGATGAGTCATCTCTTTGAAGTGTGTGCACTATTGATGGGAGAGAAAGGAGGCAGGGATGCTCGCTGGCTGTGATACACAAGGCTGCTTTCCCCTGCCCTATCTCAGTGCATCAGGTGGAGACGTCTTTTCCTCCTGAGCCTCTGCATTGCCTGCAAGTTGGAAAACTAACTGGGCTGACATACTGAGGAAGGGTTTGTATTCTCCCCACCCCCTGCAAAACGTAAAACATTGAGAACATCTCTGACAAGTATGAAATTGGTGCGGGAGCTACTTCATTAGTTTGGTTGACTGCTATCCACCTGTCTTCCATTCATCTGCCTATTATTTTGTTATCAGTTCCTTGTGTGTACTGCGATTGGAAGAAATCTCTATTTGTTGTTCAGTCCCTTTCAGATTTATTTGGAATGCTTGTCTTCTTGGTTTTGTCTCTTGTCCCATCTCAGCGATGTGATTTCCTCTTTCTTCTACCACCCCTCGCCAAACACTTTGCACCATACAAAAGTACCTAGGTGCCAAGGTAGACTAGTAGTACTGTAGACCTGTTCAGCATGGACTGAATGGATATCAGACAGTGAAGAGGTCGAATGCTGAATGTTTTTGTTTTGTTTAATTTAAAAAAAGGAAAGAAGCTTTGGCTAGAACACTTCCCTATGAATAGATAGCCATTAGCTCTTGGAACATACTGTTTACCAGAGAGAACTCCTAAATATCTGAAAGTGAGATTTTTTTTTTTTTTTGGGGGTGGAAAAAAATTACATGAGAATGGAAATCCTTGATTTAGAAATGTAGCTTCCACGCTAGTCCTGCCGAATGGCTGCTCATCGCCCTCCCTGCTTCTCTGAAATAAGTCCTGCCAGTGCTGCTGTGTCACTGGTAGCGTGGGCTCTCAGCTCTGGTAAGGGACAGTGGCTCGGAGCTGACAGTCAGCTCCCAGGGATTACTCCCTTCCTTTTCCTTTTCTAGGCTGAAATGGTTGATGTTTGCCACCTCGTTTGAGAACAGCCACTTTCCAAGCTGCAGCAGCTGTTCATGCAGAATCTACATCCCTCTCAGGTGATTTGAACAGCTGGACAGAAGATTTTTGGGCTGCCCTTGCTAGGCTTACTTAAGTTTGAGAGTCATTTTTGTTGGATCCATCCTTGAATTAGATCAGCTCAAGCAATGTTGTGCAATTTTTACTCGGGACCAGTACAGCAGACAAGGAAAGGTGTGTGTATGTGTGTGGGAGGATGTTTTCAGCCCTGTAAATAATAATCTCCAACTCTTCGCAGGTCACTTCTTTCTTTCCTCTTCCCTTACTCCCAAAGATTGTTCCTGCATGTTTTACTGGTGAGATGAGGTTTCCTTTGGAAGTTAGGTGCCAATTTGAGCTTCACTCGGAAGCTTTATGAGAAGGTGGTTGAAGTGCTGGGGGAGGGAGCTCCCTTTGAGCATTTTCCCTTGCCTGTGGGGTATCCCTGTGAAGAACTGCTGGTTCTTAAATGCCTTGAAAAGGCCGGGGGCTAGGTTCCTGGAAGAGCTTTCTTTCCCCAGGGGACCCCTGAGGAATTTCGCTTGCACTTGTAGCCACTTTGTGGTGAGTACGAATGTACCCTGCTCTGCACTTCTTGGAACTGGGGCTCGCTCAGCATTTACATCTCAAGTACTGGTGCTGCATGTTTTCGTGTACCCCTCCTGACTCCATGGTCCTACGGTTGTGGTGGATTTTTGGCCACCTGTGATTTGAAGCAGAGTTGCTGAGGACTCCGTGTGTGTGTGTGTGTGTGTGTGTATAGGAATAGCAGATTAGAAAATGAGAGGTTGAGAGGCTCAAACAGCTTCCTGAAAGTGTGGGAGTACAGGCCAGAGAAAGGAAGAGAAATCTTTTTGAAGCTATATCAGTGCTTTACACGGACAAGAATAGCAGACAGAGTGTATTGACACAGCGGTCTGAGGGTAAATGTGGCCATGTAGAAAAGTGTTAGTGCTGTAAAAATCACTAGTGTCCACTAGTGAAACATTCTTCTAGCGTGAGGGCAGTTTTACCGGTATGGTTGGATCCACAGTATGCACTTCTGCTGGCATAGCTATGTTAGTCAGACCTGATGGACATCGATAGGTCTTCACGTGTCTGTAGTGTACGTGCAGCCCTTCTAAAAATTATGGAGGAAGTGTGAGGAACGACTCGGATCACGTCTTGTGACATGCACTGCCTCTGGGAGGAGAGACGAGATAGCTGGGTATTCTCCTATTGCAGATCTGTAATGTGTATGGTTCACCCTAGGTACTGGTCCATTGGTGCTTGGATCCTTCTTCCAGCTTCTATAAGGTCCTTCCTGAGAAGGATTAAACTCCTTGCCTTAAAGCCTGTGGTGGGCAGTAGCCAGGCCTTGGGTCCTTGGTGGAGTGAGGCACAGTTTTTGTTTCATGTTTCACCTGCTGTTTCCAAAGGCTTTATGAAGCAAATCAGTGTAATTTCCTCTGTTTTTCTAATGGGGAAACTGAGGCAGAGAGGAGCAGTGGTGAAAGGGGAACAGCTTATTTAGCATCTGCCATCCTAAGATAGGAATAGCAACCTGTTTTGTTCTAGCCCAGTGCTTTGGGCCCTTGTTCAGCAACACATTTAAGCACACGCTTAATGATAAGCGTGGCAATGGCTCCCTTACCATTCCCTCTTTTCAGAGCATCATGAACAGTACTGCTCATTGAACCCAAACTGCTGTTCCCACTTATGCCAACCCATTAGCATCACCCAAGCTGTCAGCCAGGAGAAAGCTGTATTTGCTGGTGTAAAGGATGTCAACATCTGGCCTGTAGAACCTGTCTTATCGTTAAGGGTGCAGGAGATAGCGCAGAGTCACCTTTACAGTGAGGAAGTGTTACCAGTTGGGTTGCAGAAGATGGAGACAAACAAACTTGTCCTGACAATTGGCTCTTGGATGGAGCTGACTTGAAAAGAAACTCCTGAACCTCCAGGTGGGCTCAGAACAGTCACACAGGCAGCACAGGGTCACCAAGCAAACGCTTTCATACAGCAGTGTAATGACCCCTGTTAGTCATGCCTTGAGCATTTAAGTGACATAGTACCTCTGTCTAAAAAAATCAACAACCTAAACCAACAAACCCCAAACCAAATGATCAATGACTGTTCCAATACATCTGCTTGCCTGTCTTCAAAGAGATCTTCAGTCTTCACAATCATCCTGGCATAAAATGTTTCATGATTGTGCTAGGAGGCAGACTTAGGTCAGCATTGAAAGCTGCTTTAATGCACCCCAAGGTTTGACAACCCAACCTAGCTTTTATAAGAGCAGCAATTTATTGTTGCCAAGAAAATTACCTTTTCCAGGATCTCGACTCAGGAGCTTTTTGCAGGGTGGTGGGATTACAGTGCCTAGAAAGAGTGTTACAACTCCATTTGCTGCTTGAGTTCTTCTCATATATCATGTGAGACACTGTTGATTTTTTTCCCTCTGTCGCCCAGCCTCAGTTCAGTTAGTCCTCCAGGCATTTTGATCATCTTGGGGTCTTTGCCACTGATTTCAGAAGGATATGATTCAGAACTTTCACGTGCGTTGGATTTTCTCAATGAGATTGTTTATGAGAGAACGAGTTTCAGGACTATATCTCAGGAATTTATGTACTTTTGTTTCTTTATAGATACAGGATTTTTTTGAGTGTTGCAATCTTAGCATCAGGACTTAATCCATTCCATTACGAATTGCCACTGACATAAATTCTAGCTTATAAATTTGGGATCAAAATGTATGTTGTGTATGTTATTGTTATATGCTGCATTAAGTGCAATATATATATTATATATATCATAATGTTATGTGCAATGTATGTTGTTGCCTGTTAATTTACTTTTAAGTAATGTTATTTTCTAAAATTGGAGACGACTGTATGTTCTGTAAAGGGTTAGTCTGAAGTGGATTTCTTGTCCAATCCTGTAACAGCTGGATTTTCTTATGGGTGACTCCTTGAGCTCCTTGTGTGCTCCTTGTCTGTGCCTCAGTATCCTCTGCATTTAAAAAAAAAAAAAAAAAAAGAGAGAGGGAGAGAGAAATGCTGCTCTATTGCCTTGTAGTGCTGGGAGGCTTTAACTGTGCTGCTGCCTGTACAGCATACAGCAATCCTCAAACATCTTGTTCCACAGAACGTAAGCACAGGCTAGCAGCAACGATGGACTGATGTTGTCTGTGATGTTTGAAACATGTAGATAACTTAGTTTCCATAGAGGAGAAGGAAATTCTATGAAGGACTGAAGGGGGTGAATTCATGTCTAAAGGTGAGTGAAAGGTGAAAGGGAAGACTGGTGCATGGAAGGAGACGAGAACTTGGTCACTGCCATAAAGGTACTACCAAATTGGGAAGCATCAGGTTAACATCTAATTCCACAGCCAGAAGGGTTAAGAATTATTTAAATAACAGCTTCACAGTGATTTATTAAATGGTTAAATGATTTATTAAAAGGTTAAATTGAATTTATTAAATGATTAGTAGAAAGCTAGAGCCATAATACAAGGAGTATTTTCTCATTTTTCTCTTCTGTTTTGGGAGATGCACAGGGCAGAGGGAACTCGATGGTTCAGGAAGGGATTGCTCATCTCTGCAACATCTCAGGGGGTCAGGATTAGCAACTCACAGAGCCCAGCTGAAGAAAGAGAAAGGAACATACTCCCCCCTCTTAGAAACTTGCAACTTGTGATGCAAATTGAGGGGAGGCACATATACCAATTTCGAAACTTGTCCTTAGCTCACCCAGGTAATTGCCATACATGAGATTTGCATAAAAAATTTTATTAAACTTTCATAACCAAATTAGCAGAATTGTGCAAAACTTGTGTGATCTAAGGTTTTGTGATTTAGGCCTGGGTCCTGTAAATATCTACTGAGATCTTCTGGACCTGCACTTAGTTTTGGCCATATATAGGTTGAGCATCTTGATGGTTTGAGGGTGAAATAATTGAAAACTTTTATGTTTACAGTGATGATCATGGCTAAAAGACTAAAACAACAGTTCTTGATCTGAACATTCCCAAATTTGGAAGTCTGAAATCCACATCTGGTTAGAATTTTTAGATGGAAAGATTTTATCCTTAAAAAAAAAAAAAAAAAAAATCACTGATGCTTAAACAACTGCAAAATAAATCCCTCAGGAAAGACAAAACATTGTACGGAGTGAATTTTTTTGGAAGGAATTGATTACAGTGCTTGTCACCTTGATGTCCTTAATTCACACTATTAATTTCACATTGCTGAAGTTAAAAAAGAGGACAGTAGATTAAAGCAAGGTGTATCATGGTTGAACATGCTGGGAAACTTTCTCTTGGACTGCCTCTCAGTGAGAAAGTTAAGGGTTAATAATTTGCTCTCTCTGCTCTTGATGTATAGATGTAGTCTTCACACACCAAGAACACAGTTCTACAAATGCACATGGGTCCCACTGGGTTTAGTGGGATTACTCACGTGTCTGCCTGCAGGCTTGCAGCTCAGTTTTATATGATTTTTTTTTTTTTTTTTTTAGAATCTTTTTTAAAAATACACAATAATTAAGCAGTTTCCTTTACACAGTGCCTCAGTCAAAGCCCACTGAAGTCACTGGGAAGACTCCCACTGTTTTTTAGCTGGCATTTAGATCTATCCCATGTTCCTTATGGCCTAGTCTACTGGGTGTGTGTTTGGGAATATATAACCATCTTAGTTCTTCTAGAATGGCTATCCTGCTGTAAATTAGTTACCATGGAATAGATTGCCCATGTTACTAGCAGCGTAATTATTCTGGAACAAAAATACTTTGATTCCAGAATTGTCTCCATATGGGGAGCTACTCCAGAATAAAAATCAGGCAATGGCTTCATCTGCAATAGCTGCGCTACTTGGTTGCTTTCTGTAGGCAAGGTGTTTTAAACAGAGGTGAAGGGCAGTAATGTGAATCCCTTTTTACATCAGCATGGCCTCTCTGCTGCAAATTCTTGCTGAGTTGTTTTACAAACTAGGTTAACTACAAAACAAAGCATCCGAACCCCCAAAACCCAAGTGTAGGCAAGCCCTTACTATATGGACTCCAGCCAAACTCTGGATCCTGCAATCAGATCTTTGTAGGTGGACCTCTGTGCGTATGACTTCAGCGGGACTCTTTGTATGTGCAGATACCCACCTACGCAGGTCTGATGGCAGGATTGCGGCCCCACACTGGTAAGAGAGCACAAGCATTGCCCTTTGTTTAGGGATGAGCGCACGGGGAATGTGGGGTATGACCCAGGCGGTTCAAAGCGTTGCAAGTGTGCTATCTTTGAGATCCCTGAGCAAACCTACCCACTCTCATAGTTTAATGGGAGCCCTATTTATGGAGATGTTGATAAGCAATCTGGAGGAAAAGCTTTATCTGTCATTGCCTTTTTGCACTAGTACAGATGAAGCAAAACACTCAGTGAATTAACTCTTTTTGCAATGTGTGTGTGGATGTTATGAATGGACTTGGAGGAGACTCCAAGGCTGAGATTTTACAGTTTCCATGTTTGGTGCCTGAACCCATGGGTCTAACAAGACCTGTAGGCCTAAGCATTTTAGACTCGTTTTCAAAGCTGCTACATTACCCTTGTCTACTTAGCTGTTCCTTTAACACCCTAACTTTTCTATTAACGTGAGTGCTGGCTAATACACTACACATATGCACATATACAATATTAATTCCAGACATTTCGCAAGACAGTTTTTAGAAATTCACCCATGATGATGCGTTGACTTTAAAGCATGCACTTTAGAAATAAAGCAGGAGTTTAACAAAAAAAAAAGGGTTAAAGTGAGACTTATTCAGTCCCTTTCTTTGTAGTACATAAATTCATGCACAAATATGGAATTTGCAGGAGAGATGAGTTAGTGTTTCTCTGCCTTTTTTTTTTTTTTTTTTTAAATTAACCAAATACATTGGATGTGGTGCGTGTTCTTACATCTGTGTAGTGGGTTTGTTACATAGAAATAGAACTGGTATTAAGTGGCATTTCCCATGAAAAATGTCAAAAGAAATGATTTTTTAATAGATTTTTCCTTTGTAATGAAAAAAAAGTTCTTTTGAATCCATTTTCAGAAGAAACACATTTTGCCATAAATACAAGGACTTATTTTGTTAACCACAAACAGAAAATCAGCCACTTCTCTGTATTACTTCCCATCTTAAGGTCTCTACTGTGAATGTCTGTCCTAAAAACTGTTGAGTGTCCTCAGCTCTCATCAATTAGATAGATATGGAAGCTTATCAGCGTATCACTGGATTGGACTTGGAGAAATCAGGTTGAAGACCTGGTCAAACGTGATGTTCTGGCTGCAATTAATCCAGACTGAAGAGGTGCTGCCTCAAGTACTTATCACTGTATTATTTGTCCCTTCCATCTCCACCCCACCTGCCTACAAAAGGCTCTTATTCGCTCATCTTTGCCTCTTTTGTTGCTTCCTAATCCAGTTCTATTAAAATTACGAGTTGTTTTTTTTTTTTCCTTAATGTATTCTGGATATCGGATTTTTTTTTTTTTTTAGTTGGAAAGTTGTCATTTTCTTTAAATGGTGAAATTGGGAAGTTGAGATTCCCATCTCAGTGGGATTTACCTCCCACTGGTCCTGGGGTCTGTTGTGGTTTCCTGAGCCAGATTTTCCCTGTATGTAAAGCCTGTTTTCTTAGTGGCATCTAAATATCGAGGTAAAGATGTTGATTAAAAAGCAAAGAAGTTAAGACTGCAAACTAATTCCATTTTAAAAATAGCAGAGAATCTATTTTTCCATTATAGGGAAATATGGAAAGCAGATGGTAGGAATTTTTGGCAGTGGGAGTTACTTTATTTGTTGGTGGAAAAGGGCTTGTTCTGGAGAGGGTGCGGGGGGTGGGGGGGGGGGACCCTTGGTTTGTGTGCTCCAGTGCTGCAGAGCCATCCCAGATGGATCTTGACCCCCGCTGCATCCAGAGCTCCAAGTGTCTCAGAGAGGCTGCCTAGATAAGGTGTGCTGGGCAGCAGCCTGCCTTCTCGGGTACGGCTTGTCTCGGCAAAAGCCAGCCCAGACCTCGCTCTCTGTGGAGCCTCCATCTCTTTGTATTTCCTTCAGAAGTGGCAGCCCTTCACTGTGTGGCACCTTGGAGCGGCGACCGTCCCTACCGCAGACTGGGTGCGTACCCCCTCTTCCCAAACACACCTGCCGTGCTTCGGTGTCCCTACATGTGGCGTGGCCATGCAGGGGTGATGATGAGAGGGAGCTGGGCCACTTTCCTTGGCTCTGCTGCTGGCTGGAGAGGCGAACTTGGAAACATGCTTCGCTTGCTTGTGCGTGAAGAAGGTGGGTGTAAGATGTGGGTCTCCTTTGAAAGGCGCTGCATGGAGAAGGTGGCAATGCTGCTGACGTGATGCGTTGTGACTGGCTGTGCGTGCGCTCCTGAAATCCGCCCAGGACTGTCAAAACCGAACTGGTGTAAAAGGGATGTTTTGCTGAGAGCCCCCACGTTCTCACAGCCGTAGAGGAAAAGAAAGCGTGCAGGCTGAAGCCGGCGTAACGAGGGTGGCTGCCAGTTGTCCTTCCGTTGGCCGGGCTTGCGGGGCAATTCCATGTGCCTGGCCTCATCCCACCCCAGGCCTTGCTGGCGCAGTCTCTCAGCATTTCTAGTCCAGGGTTTGCCTTGCAGCAGAGTCCCCTTGTTCTGTGAGCAGACGGGGACGAAGAGACTCCTCTCCCTCATAGTTTATACCGTGCTACAAACTTAGTGCTGGCACACGGCTCGGTTTAGGAGTTGTACGGCTGAGGTGCTGTTCCCGTCTGCCTGTAGGCTGAGTTTCAGGTTCAGGTAATTGAAATTATCCCCCAGTAGCTTTAATCAGCAGGTAGTTCATTGCCATGATGTATTTTGTGATCCCAACGTAGCTCAGGCTGACCTGCTGCCACCCATCTGCTAGCTTGATTGGGCAGAGTTACCGCCTGGGGTCGGGAGGTCTTCCCTTCAAACCCGGGCTCCTCTGCCTCTCCAGCTATTATGCATGTACTCTGTATGTTAATGTTCATCACCCTCTATCACGCGCCTTGCAACATCTGCTCGGCTCAATTTTCATCCTCCTGCTAGCTAGTGAGGAAGTGACTGTGCTTTCCAAAAGGGCAGGGGAAGGATGGGAGGAAAAGAGCTAAAGCAAACGGGCTTGTGAGCCCGGTGGTGCAAAGCGTCCCTTCTTTCAGGCCCTCTCTTTTGTACTAAATTTAACTGCTGTTGCGAATGAGCAGGCTTGCACTCGGCAGCAGCGTGTAGTCCGTAAACCGCCTCTGTTTCCTGCTGATTTCATGTTTTGCTAGGAAGGACGTGGCGCAGGACTTGAGATAGGATTAAGCAATGAGCATGGGCGTTAGTGGAATGACCGTCGTGAGAGACAGGCTTGTTCTCTCCCTCAGCTCTGTCCAAGGGGCGGTAGCCGTGACCTATCGTGTAACAGCAGGCTTTTCCTTCAGTGCTGGAGCCCTTCTCTTGTGCCACGGTTTAGTTGCCTCCCAAAATTGCCTGGTGCTGAATGTTTATAAAGGGCTCCATGATCAGATGTTTGCGGTTTGACAGAAGCAGCTGACACTGGTTTAAAAGGAAATATGTTGTAATATTTCCTCCATTAGAGCCACTGATGAGAAACTTTGGACAAGATTTTTACTTGACAAAATTGTGCTTTGACATAGTTGAGAGAGGCAGGAGATTTCTCCCGTGGCTTTTCATTACAAATTATGTCACCACGA
The DNA here is from genome assembly GCF_965183815.1 of Platalea leucorodia. Classification (NCBI taxonomy): domain Eukaryota; kingdom Metazoa; phylum Chordata; class Aves; order Pelecaniformes; family Threskiornithidae; genus Platalea; species Platalea leucorodia. The sequence goes on along the minus strand of NC_138826.1, from coordinate 48,687,499 downwards.
GAGCAGCGTCTTCTTGCGTCTTAAGAATCCGTCTGCCCCTGCTGCTGCTTCCCTACCTGAAATCTTAACTTACCGTGGGTGACATTAGACACACTTCAGCAGTGGCAAGCTGTGAAGAGAAGTGTGAACAGCCATCCCCATGGTAAGTAGATTAAGAAGAGTCAAAGTTTGTTTAATCTATGGTTCAAGTACTTTTAAAGGGACGAAACCACGTCCAAGTTGTCTGGAAGCCTGCTTTTTGCATGAAACTTGAAGAAAATAAGGCCAAAGTTCAGGTAGGCTTTGGGGGTTTACAGTGGTGAAGGAGATCTATTGCGTCAGTGTAGGTAAAATTTAACTAAAGAAATAATTTCTGTCTTTTTCTTGTAAGATTCCCCTCCCCCCCCCATTGGTTTCGGAGGTCTTTGACTAAAGATTTATATTTCTAAATTCTAGCTGAATGACAGCAATGAAACAGCGTATGGCATCTACTGTTTGCACAATCATCCTTAAAGTGTTCATATATCCCATGGAATAATCGGGTACGGATTTTTTTGTGTAGATAGACCTGAATTTTTCTGAAGACTGGGATGGCATTTTGGCCAAAGTTTGTATAGATGCAGCAGAGAATCATAACCTCAAGTGTAGTGCAAGAGGTGAGAGGATGTATGTGGCCTTACCCCTTGTGCTCTCAGAGCTCGATCAGACCCTACTCCTCAGCCATCAAAGCTTATTTAGGCTTTTGCTATCTACACTGGTGTGGCAAATAATAGTTAGCATGGACAACTACAGCCTTATGTATATGTTTAGAAATTAGGCCTGGTTCTCTGGGTGCTGATTATTTACCTACTCTTGGCCTAGATTTGGTGTCAGTGTGTGTAAGCGAACAAAGCTTCCCCCCCCGCCCCCCCCCCCCCTCCCCCGGCCCCGTTCTCTGAAACAACAGTCTCTGAAATTGATGGGTAGAAAAAGATAGAAAGAAAAAGATAGATAGGCCAGTAGTCATGTGGATGCTAATGTTCTTTAATGATATGAATTGCCCGTGTAAATCTGTGTCAGGGAACAAAGCACTTGCACCTGGGATTACCCTCATTGCTGTACAAATTGGCTGCCAGGAGTTTAGGAATAATCTGTAGATATGCAGGAGGGGGAGGCAGATATTTTAAATGTATATGTAATACGTGAAAACACAGATTGTATCACTTGTGCTAGATTTTTTGGAGTTGGGGAGTGTGGTGTGGGGTTTTGGTTTTGGTTTTTTTTGAGTAGTGGTGTAGATTGCATGCCCTAAGTAGCATCGTTTAGTAGGAAAAAAGAAAAGTCTTGAGAGATTGACCACTGAAGATTTGTCCTCACTGGCCTGGCAGTATACCTTCGAACTCCAGTTTCCCCACTACTCTCTCTCCTCTTTATATGCACATCCTTACCTCCACTAGAGTGTTGCTTTCTCCTTGAGCTTAAGTGGTTGAAACTCCTTGTCACCAAAGCTCAAGTTACAAAAATAGTAGAGAGTGAGCACTCCTAGTTACATTAACTCTGCAGCTGCTGATGCAGTCACTGTGTGTAGCTAATCAAATGCCTCTGTTTAACCTGAGGGTCACTTTTGCTTGGGTTTGAGCCCCCAGTGGCTTCAGGTAAGCCCCTGGACTTTGCTCTGGAGCGGATAAAGAGCACTGATGCATTCCCTTCTGCCTAGTCTGCTTCGGGATTGTAACTCCTGGTGGCAGGGTGGTAAGGAACAGCAATTAAATCCCTGCAATTGTTTACTAAACCCTGAGCTTTGACTAGACGGGAATTTGTGGTCCAGTATAAATTGCAAGGAAGAGATTACAATTGACTCCCATTAACTAACACAGTTGTAAAATTTACTAGCCAACATTTGCTTCAGGACGACTGCTTTGGGTGATTTTCCTAGGCTCATACACTGCTTTTGAGACCGATGGCATGCCGTATGTTTGGTGCAGGATCTGTGTAGTGTCTGTTCTCGTGCATGCTGAGATAAGTTAGTTTGAATTAATACAGGACAAAAAATACCTCTCAATGACCCCTGGCATAGCAATGTGTTCTATCACAAGATTAGCATTGAGTTGTTCTCTCTGTGCAGAATGGGGTAGGCTTTGTCTAAGTCAGCTGGTGTTAATGGATCCACACTGACCAAAAGAAATCTTCCGATTTTGGTTTAATCAGAAGGACTAATTTTGCCAGGGTGTGATGGTGCAATAAAATGATTTTCTTTCAGAAAGAGAGGCTGCTTTCTTCATTGTATTAATAGGCACCTGTAGGTATTCTGAATAGTGAACACACACATACTTTGGTCTCTGTTCTCTAGGATTTGCTGAGGTATTTGGTTTTGCAGTTGTTGCATCTGAAGTCTGCGCGTCTAGCGCCCTTAGAACTTTCTGTTGCCATAGAGAGGGGAAGAAAACCCCGCCACCTTTAATAAAAAAGATGTTTATGCTTTTTTATGACTTTCATAGCTTTCATAGTTAAACCTTGAAGGTAGGAATCTTCGCTGCTACTACAGACCAGGGAGCTCATGGGGTTTCCTCCCACTTGCTCTCATGGGTGTCTTGTGTTTCCTTTCCATCCCCATCAGTGAGATCTGATTCTCTTGTGTTGTTTGATATATCTGGGGCCGTCGGTGTTTCCCATTTTTCTTTTCTCCCATGCGCTAGAGAATTCGTGCCCCTAAATTCTCACCTGTCAGTAACAGGCTTCCTCATTCTCTCCCCAAACTAGGAGCTCTGGATACATCTAATAATAATTTCTGTTGTGCCACGGGTGCTATATGCATCTTCCAACAGGGTTGATGCATTTTTTTTCAGCTGTTTTGTAATTATGGGCTTAGCTATGGCAAGGGGTATTGTCATGCTGCCATGTATCACAGGCTATGTCACCAGCCAGCTATTGCAAGTAATAGGAGCAGGTAGTTCTGCTCGCTAAAGATACTAGTATCTCCATTTCCCACTTTTGCAATTTCCAATGTTCAGCAAAACCTGGTAGTACCCTGTGTCAGTAGGAATGTGCATGCTTGCTCACGGTTATTTTTTAAGGTTAGTTAATTAAACGTCAAAGAGTAAGATCTTGCATTTATTTTTAGAGTTGCAGGTTGAGATGAGTTTCAGCACAGGTTCCTGGTTATTATTCTAAATTTTAACATTAAGGTTAAAGTTGCAATGGCGATACATAACAATACGCATATATAAATCAGTGTATGTGCACATATGCACGCATGTGTTGAAAGATAGCAGAGCTTTGCCTGGAAGCCTGTCCACTCCTCCACCTACATCAACTAATCCAACAAAAAGTTTTAGGTTTCCTTACAAACCAGGCTACTCTGCTTTTAAATATGCCAGTAGCTTTAGCATTTGCATTCTGGGGCCTTGGATCATTGTATTTTTATTGCTAGGATTCCAGTCTGGGTGGGGATAGGAAGAGGGGAAGCTCTTGGGGTAAATAAATAAATAAATATAGTTTTTTGTGGCAGCTCACAAAGTTATGTGATTTTAGCACTGGATTAAGAGGCAGGAGGCAAGCGGAGTGGTTGCTGGTTGCATGATGAATGCAGTTTGTTGCGTGGATATCATCCCATCGGGCATACAGCATGCGCCGTTTTGTCTCATTCAGATTGGATTCTCCTGGTGCGAAGAACCACGCTTGCCGTCAGTGGGATGTCTCTATGTCTGAGCCTAAAAGCGGCTCGAGGATGTGTGCTGTAGAGGAGGAGTCTGTGTAGGATGGCTGCGTTATGCCCGTGAAGTCTGATCCATGCAAGTTTTAAGCATCCAGGCTGTTCCACATAGCAGTGTGATCCTTTCTCACACTGCTATGTGGTTACAGAGGTGGATATTACTATTGAATCCCTGCATGGCGGCCACGGAGGGAGCTGGACCAGCTCAGACAGCTTACAACCATAGGGGATGGTGTTTCTGTGGGGCTCACAGGGTCGGGAGGGCTAGCTGTTCTTGTTTAAGCTGATTTTAAGGGCTCCCAAACAGCTGCCTTGCTGGTGTAACTGGAACCTGGTGAATGATTTTTTTTTTTTTTTTGCTTGCAGGTGTGTAAGCAGTGGTGCCCATTCCCTTGTTGTGCAGTGAGCCTGTAAATCCCTCATAAATTGTTTGTAAGTCGCTTTGGGATCCTTCTGGCTGACAGGCAGATCTTGTATAAGCACATCACCCAGCTCTGCTGAGGCAGCCCTGCAAAGCCCAAGTCTTTCGGTGCGAAACCAGTTGCCAAAGAAGCAGGTGTGTCAGCTCAAAGTGGCCCACGAGGAGCAGCTGTAAGCTCGAACTTTGCCCGTTTATTTGCTCAAGGTTTTATCTCATCCTTTATTATACAGCCCAGTGAAAATGAATATTTACTGTGTCAGTTAAACTGGGGCCATCTGAGTGGCAGACTCCGTGTGTGCTAGGTGGCCTCACGGGTGAGAGAGCGGAGCGATACGTGAGCGTTGGAGGGGAAAGCCGTGCTTTCTGTGTCATCGGAGAAGATAGGGACACCTGAGTAAACAGTGGGCACCCAGGGCTGTGTGGGTAGGATGACTGGTTTGGTACACTCGATTGATTCCTGCCGCCCCCCCCCCCCCCCCCCCCCCCTTTTTTTTTGTTCTCAATGCCCATAGCATTTTCATTCTGTGGGGAAATTCTGACATTAGAGCAAGACAAGAGCACTCCGAATGGAAAACTAAACTTGCATGTTATTTTTCATTTTGCTTCAGGATTTTGAATGTGGATAGCAAAACTGATATTGAAACGGAAATTTCTTCTGAATCGAAGACCAAATGTTCCACTTGGAAAGTGCAGCAGCACAGTGTGCTGCACTGGAGATAAGTTATTCTGAAAAAAACCCCAACAAACCTCAACGTTAAAAAAAAAAACAACCCAAAAACAAAAAAACAAAAAACAAAAAACAAACAAAAAAAACCAAAAAACAAACAAAAAAACCCAAACAAAAACCCCACAACAACGACAAAAAAAAACCAAAACCCCAACCCTATGTAGTAATTGAAAGGGCTATTTTTTGTGCAATGTTTTGATTTTTAGCAAGATTACGTGTATTGGGGGAAATGTTTACTATAAAATTTGTTACCACTTTTGGTCTTCAGATCTCTGGCAATGGACTTATAGCCAGGCAGTTGCAATTGATGAATTATTTTTTGTCTAGTGTGTGGTAGGAGGAGAAAGCAGCATAATTTTCTAGGATTAGGAACTGTTTGGTGTTAGAGGTGAGGCATCCACATCCAGTAGCCCAGCCTCGGCTGGGAATTAGGCACATGTACATAGGGGAAGTGGCGTGACCTAATATGCAGGGAGCCAAGTGGATGCTTGGAAGTCCTGCTTTCTGTCCCTGGCTCTGCCTGACCTTGAGCAGTTCATTTGACTGCTCTGTGCCTCAGTTTCTCATTTTATCTGCCGTATATCTACTTAGATGTTAAACAATTTGAAATGGGACTGCCTCTCACTATTCAAAACAACTGCTCTACTTCAACACAGTCTCAATAATAAACATAAACAACCATGGTCTTTGGATATTCAAAATAAATTTAGGAAGATTCTGGTTAATTTTTGATTTTTCAGCTGCATTACCAAGGGTTGATCTTTGGACCTATATAACCAAACTTTTTCCTTATTTGCTTTCTGTTATTCTGCCTTTCGAAGGACTTTGTGGAAAAGAAAGCAGCATAAAAATCACACAACCGGTTTGGCAGGTCCTGTATAAACAGGAGAAATGCCAGGAAAAGTCTAATGTCTTTGTTGCCAGCTAAAAAAAAAAAAAAAAAAAAAAAAATCTGATTAATTTTCCCCTAATGAAAACCTCAGCCATCGCTACGTGTAAGCAGGACTGCGGGGAAGGGCATGTGGTGGATGAGGCTGGGGGATGCTTGCTAGAAGGGACACGTGTGTCCTCAGATGCTGGGAATGTTCCTATTCTTGGGCAATTGTCCCAGTCACCTTCTTGGCTGTAGGAACAGAAGAAGTGTTTTGTCATGCTTCTTGTAAGCAGGTTTGGTTTTGTTGTTGGTTTGTTTTTTTTTTGTTTTTTTTTTTTTTTTTCCTTCCCCCATCTCCTCTGACAGTCTCACAGCTCAGCTTGAGTGTTAAACACACCCTGCTTGATTAGATGGGGGTGATTGATGCCCCCCTGTTTTGCTTTGCCTGTGCCAGTAGAAAGCTGCGCTGGTTTTTAAGGCCATTTAGCTGTGAGTTGGGTCGGAGGAAGGAGACCTGCCTTTTGCTAACTGGATCCGTGCCGTTGCGTAACCGTGGGAAGGGTTGGAGTGCCTCTGTCCTGATTCTTGCGGCAGAGGAGGGACACGTTTCTGGAACGGGCTCACAGCTCTCTTCTGGTGCAGGCCGTCTCTGCTACGCACTTGTGAGTCCAAAGATTTCAGTCAATGCTTTGACAAGGAGGAGCATTAGAAATCAGAAGTGCTCATGGGGAGGGTATTTAAAATCAATGCTAAAATGCAAAGTGAAATGATGCCTTCTCAGAGCTTCTGTGTGATGTCCATGGCATTTTACTTACTCTTGTAGTTCATCCTTCTGTTTCCAGAGCAGCAACATAACTCCAGAAACACGGCCGCATGGGCAGAGGGTCAAAATGGGATTTAGGCAACTTGCTGCTTCTTCCTGCAACTGTTCCTAATTGTAAAATAGGCTTCAAAAAGATCCTTTTGCTGGTGCTTCTCTGTCTTGACTGTTTCGGCTTTGAGCTCTTCAGGGCTGTCCTCTGCTTGGTGTTCCCGTGGTGCCTTGGACAATGGCCCCGTGGTTCAGTTTGCCTCCGAGTGCTATCGCTGTATAAATGTCAAGTCCTAACAGTTGGGTTCAGATCCCAATAGAGTTCTTGGGAGAGAATATTATTTTCTAAGGTGTCGAAGTAGGTTTTTGCTCAGCCCCTGTGCTCCTGATGGGCTAATGAGCTAATCTGCATATGTTTTGGTCCTTCCACTTGTAAAGGTGAGTTTAATAAGGCTTCTCTTTGTTGCAGGAAAGGGGTAAAGGTAGTATAGGATGTATTTAAATAGTGTAATGATGAGGACCATGGACAAGCCTTCAGATTGAGTCAAAACAGGCCCAGGACTAACACTTTACTCTTTTTCTTAAAGATGGCTGCAATTTACTCCATTTCAGCTGGCTCAGTTCCCAAGCTTGTCAGTTCTGTAGTGAGGCAGTATTTGCAGCTCAAGAGCAGCCTTGGTAAGGGTAGAGTGGCTCTCACTAGTGTCCATTCAGTTGTGAACCAGCAATGCTTAGTTGTGAAAACAAGCCAAAGATAACCAGAGTGAAACTTCAGCACTTCTCTTCTGCCAGGAGCAACATCATAACCAATGCTTTGGGATTATGAACTAAAACAAAATAATAATTTGAGGAAGAACAAGAAGTGATGCAAAGGTTGAAAGGAACAATTAAAACAATTGGGGAACTTAACGAACAGGAAAAGCTATGGCAGAAGGAGAGCAGCTAAACTGAGACTTTTGTGCTGAGCCATCCCAGGGCTTGACAGACCTGTGGGCTCAGCATTATCCCATTGTCCTGTTGGCACGATGAAGGCAATGAGGGCTGTGGTAATGCCACAACTTGTTTTGGAGTCAGTAGCAGGTCTGGGAACAGACTCCTGTCCTTCTCACCATTTCTCTTCAAACCGCTTCTGTGGAGCTTGTTTTTTTCCTGCGCTTTGCGGTGCGGCATCTGCTGCCCAGCCCCGTACAGCAGCACTATGCAGGGGGTGATCCACTTGTTCCCCTTCTGAGTGCTGGGAGTGCCGCTGGAATTTCCAGAGTGAAGGAATAAGGGCTGTGAGGGATGTACCCCGTCACATGGACAGGTCGTACCTGGAAGGCATCTCTTGTTTTCAGTGCAGTTGGGAAAGGACTGATAATAGCACTCCTTACACAACAGAATATTCACCTGCTTAGTTCATTACTTATTAGCTCCAGGCAGGGACATTGCAGATTTGTTAATGGTAATGGCCAGATCATTAGAGTGTGCAGCATTAATGGAGGAGAAAGCATTTAATAAAGAGCCATCACTCGACCCTGTTATTGTCCCTGGAATAGAGACCATATTGTCAAAATCAGGCTCTGCTCTCCTTCTGTCACCTACCCCTTCTTAAAAGAACGGCTTGCTGGGGAGCTTCAGCTTCTTTTCAAACACATGTGCAAGCTCATCTTTTCTTCTTTTGAATCAGATATGCTGTACCATGCCCAGCTGTTTCTGTACAAAACATATTTAAAAAGTCTCCTTAAAGTTCTGCCAATCCTGATGGTTCTGTGCTGGAAGGGCCGTGTTTTAAAGGAAATAAAAGATCTTGCTGTGCCTCAAGCTATCCCCCAGGTGGTTTGTTTACTTTTTCTCAGTAATATCCTGTGTCTGGTGCATTGATCAGCAAAAGGTTCAGTTTCTTCTAGTTTGTGTTCTCATACCCATAGCTTGCTGACCGGAGGGACTTTGCAAAAGCTGTTAAATAGCTTGTTAAATAAATTGTAAAAAATAACCTGACTCTTGTACAGGTTGACCTGCTTGCAGATTTTACTTCTTTTGATGTAATTCAACTGCCTTCAGTGGTCTCCCATTGCAGCTTAATGTTTTAATCACAGCTTCTCATTAGCTCATCCTTCTGCAATATGTCTTCCAGATTATCTTCCCTTTCCTCTGTTTTTATTTCCTTTTGGCTGTTGAGCTATATCTGTCATATTTCACTTCATCTCTGTAGTTCCTTTATTCCTTCCTTATAAGCTAGACCTTCTGACTCTTGTAAAACTTGTCTATCTTGCATATATAGATCTGTGTGTGTGTATGATGCAGATGAAGAGCCTGCAAATGTGCAGGATGCAATATTCTAAGTGAAATCCTACCAGCTGTTTTTTATATACTCTTCTTTGTCAGCTAGAGTTTCCTTTTTAGTCACGCTGATCTCATGTTGTTCACGTTAAAGTGGCTGGAGTAGGTGAAAGATAGTGGGAGGGGAAGATCGTAATTTGATGTTTCTTCCATATCCAGTTTCGGTACAGTAGACAAGGTCAGTGCAAGCGTGGTCCTTTTTAGGAACTCCCTCTCTCTGCATTTAGTATGCTGGGGGACAAATAACCTGAATCCTTCTGATATTTTATAGTGGCAAACATCCATCGCCCCTTGTTTCTGGACTAGCTTATTAGGACAGTCTTTGAGAACGGGTATTTTATTTGGCTGTCTTTCTCTCTTCGTGCGTTCTGTTCAGTTTTCCTGAGCACCCAAGTGGATCTGCCCATTGTTTTACCAACAGCCCTTATTATAGCTATCTTCTTCCTGGGCTGGCCTAGATTCCCTCTGGAAAGTTGCCTTTACCTACTTAGTGATGGTGTTGAACAAGAGGGTACGGCATGCTCCCTGCTGTGCTGTGGGTTACTTTACTGGGTTACTTCTGCACCACACGAACCTTTAGGAGCAGCAACTGTAAGGTGTAGGGTTAGACCTCATCATGGCACCTCCAGGTTTCTCTGTGTATTTGGTATGTCCTTTTTCATGGAATTCTGCCAGGAGTTTGAAATGTGATGAAATGCTGTCATGAAAATGCGGTGGTGCTGTGTATGCCAATCATGTTTTGTTTTACCGGTGAGGAAAGTTGTAAAGATGTCAACCTTGCAGGATTAAACTGTTGTTTCATAAGATAATAAGTAGGTTCACCAGTTCTCTGGTCTGAAATGGTCTTCCAATGCCAGAACCCAAGCCTGCTGTCAGGGTTGTCTTCTCCGTGCCTCCAGCAGTGGATAACTTTTCTTCATAGAGGAGAGATGCTCTCATGCTTACCAGGGTAGGCGCCTATGTGATCAAACATAAACAACTTTTTTCCAGTTTGTTATAGTAGCTGATTTTTGGGTGTGCCTATATTTTCAAATGGTAATAGATATAAGATAATTATGGCATATCATGATGCAGTTTGTTTCCAAACAGGCATATATGCACACTGTTCACCATCAGGTTCAAACTGATTTCACGTAGATAAGGAGAGAGGGTAAACTTAAGTGACTGAACTGGAGAAGAAAAAGGTTGAGGCCCATATGTGGACTTTACTTCCACTAACGTAAATCAGGACCAGAGTCATTGTTTTAAAAAAATCGCTGGAGAATTTTGCAGGTATAGATGGGAGCAGAGTCCAGCCGTGCAATGGGAACGTGAAGGGTCATTTCTTATATTTTTAAATTGTATTTTTAAAATGTGTGTTTCAGAGTGTTGTAGCTGCTCAGGAATTTTGTTTCCATCAGTGGCTGAGGATTAAAAGAAGCTATGACTTTTATGTGAATTACTCTCCCATGATTTTTCCACTACTTAACCGATGGGCACGTAGATAATCCGTGGCGGTGAATGAGTTGACCTCGTCCATGTGACAGTTCTGACCTGCAGTTCATGCTATGGAAATATTTGATATCCCCTGTTGTGAAGGATCCTGTTCACAGTAATTGTAGCTTCAGTAAAAATGTTCAGAAAGCAACACTCACCTGTTGTAGAAGACCAGAAATGATGCTTGTTCTGGAAATGTGTTTCAATACATAGTAGCGTTGCAGCTTGCCAGTACAGTGACAGCTCCATAATGCAACTGAGTGAAAACACTTGTGCTGCCATGCCAGCCCTGAGACGCTGCAGAGGAGCTCCAGGGTTCTCCTTTCCCATAACGCGTGAGAGGGCAGCTCCCTGCACACCATGTTTCCCCTTAGTTTTCCCATCTCAGTTTCATGGCCTCCAGAAATTTTGCACTGAAATGAGTGCATGACTCCAATCACGGGTGTTCAGGGTGTGAATTCCCACGCGTACAGGCAGGATTGTACAACCACTGTATGTTACAGAGATGAGACTCCCCAGCCCGCCCTGTTTTAGGAAAGAGAACCTGAAAAAGATGCAGTGAAATATCTGACGCGCAGATATCTAAGCCTGGAAAGTCTTTCTCCTGTTGCCCTCCCTGCTTCCCTGCTGCTTACTCACTGGCCACAGTACTTCAAAGCCTCACGTGTTTTTTTCCCTAGCTGTGCAATAAACTCTCTCTTAGCCTTCTGTGGTGCTTTATGCTAAGCGAGTGTGCTAACAAAATCATGATGTAGGCACAAAAGGGGTTGCCCTGTGGATCAGAGCAGTGGCTCGCCTTTCTCCGTGCCCTGCTTCAACAGAGGTAAGGAGCAAGTTCTCTGGAGGAATGTTGCAGCGACAACCCCGTAACGCAAATTTTGGAGTCGCGTGTGGAAAGGAGCCGGGGGCAGATAGTTTCTTAACATCAGGCAATTGAATCCATGGTTGACTTCTGCCTTGAAGTAGTAGGTCGGGTAGGCCAAGTCCCAGCCTCTTCTTAGAGCCTTGCTGCAGAAGGGGGGCTGGAAGGGTCTCCCACTTCAAACTGATAAGGCTTTACTCCCGTTTTGGAGTGCAACGATTCCGCTTCCAAATTCTGAACCAGAATCTGCCTCCCATATATATTTTGTGCTGCCAGCTGGGATATCTATGGATAACACTCTTTATTATTAATATAACTGACTAATCCTTTCTTGAATCTTATTAAGCTCTTTGCTTTGCTACTATCTTGTAGTTTTACCTGATATTATCTTCCCACAGCCTGTTTCTACTCTCTTTTTCCCCATATTATCAGTGACCTCAGCGAAGAAATACTTTTTGAGCATGTGGTTCAGCTAGTTTTTTTCTTCATTTGTATTTGCTAATTTGAGATATTTTGCAGCGCTTAGACAATAATGCAACCATATCATGGCATTTTCAACAACAACATTGACCTCCGCAAGCTGCTTTTTCACAACACTTGAGTGCGTCAATATGGCTGACTGTATGATTTTAATTTAATTAGAACAGTGGCTGTAATCATTTTGGGAGAAGCATGAGCTTCCCCACTGTCTCCTTTCCCTTTCCGTTTTGTGATGAACTGTTGCACCTCTGTGGGATTTTTTTTGTGTTTTGTTTTGGTTTTTGGGTTTTTTTGGGTTGTTTTTTTTGTTTGTTTGTTTTGTTTTGTTTTAATTTGCTTGAGTAGGGACTGAGATGTGAGAGGGTAGCCATCTCCTGCCCCTGTGCCGGGAGGTTCGTCAGAGGCAGGCTGAAGGGAGGAGGCAGGGAGGAACTGATCTTCACAAAATCACTAAGGTCACTGAGACAATCTCTGCTCTCTGTGCGCAGGAAATGAGATGTTAATCTTTTCCCAGTGCTGCTTTGCATAAGGTCCATTCCAGAGAGCTGTGTTTGTTTTAATTTCTCTAATTACTGATAGTGTGCTGATTATGCTGCTATAGATTTGATGTGAATTGCTGTATTAATGGGATCAAAAATGAGAAGTCTGCCATGGAAATTAAGAGGACGACAGCAACTGGGGGAAGGGAGGGAAGTGTGGAGAGTTTAATTTGTACCCTGGTACTGCAGAGCTCTGCTTTACTTTTTCTGGAGCCTGATCCTTTGTCCCTGGCAGAAGTTGGAGTATGCAAGCTATAACATTGACCAAAATCCCCAAATGTTTTAATTGTGTACCCTGTGCCATACAGTTCCTTAGGGGCTCTGATTTCCCCCCTCCTCCCTCTGTCAGACCCTGTAACTCATCTCACAGAGGTCTCTTGGACTTTCATGTCCAGCTATAGTGTTGCGTATAGAACACTGGTGAACACTGCATATGTCTTCCTTCACTTTCCTCTTCCCCTCACATGCTTCCCTAATGATTAACTTACTTGAATCTCCTGCTGTTGTCCCCTGTGCTACTCTGCGGCTAGTTTGCTGGCATTGCCCTGCTGAATGCCCAGATGTACAGGCTTTCTGAGTCTTTCCTGCAAGCACCTCGTTTCCCTCCAACTACCCTTTCTCTAAGGCCATTTCTTCCCTTCTGCTGTAACCAAGGCACCTACTGCTACTCCTAGGAGGATCCACAGTAGCAAAACCAGACCTCCTCAGGCTCCCCCAGCTCCTGGCCCCTTGGCTTGTCTTTCCACTTTCCCTGTCTCAGTGTGCTTGCTGAAGAGATAGCAGCCCTGGTCCCGTCTCCTTGCAGAGCTGAACATACTCTGTGATTTGGAGCATACAGTGTTGTGTCCAGAATACCAGCTTTCACAGTCCTGAGAGCTACAACCACACATTTCAAGCCTGGATTTGCACAAGGCAAGGGCCTTCCTCAAAAGCCTAAGCCTAGGGCTTCCTCAAAAATCTAAGCTTCCCTTAAAGCAGCATCCCACTACCACCGTCCTGAGAGTAAGCAAGGGTGGCCTGTGAGGACAGGACAGGTAACTTTCTCCCTTTTTACTTCTAACTGTTGGCTTCCCAATAGTTACCGCAGCACAAATTGCTGTATCTCCACCTTGCGGTAATGCTGGCTTCTCTGGGGAGCAGTGGGAGTCTGGGCCATTGGGAGATGCGAAGATGAACTGCAAATGCACCAAGACAGGCGTGGAGTGGTACACATACACCACCAGCCTGGGGGCCAAGCGTGTGTCAGCTTTCACTCTTGGTTAACTTCGCCCTGGGTAGTACCATTACGTGCAATATAGAAGTAGGTTTTTACACAGTGATAAGAGGCAGCTGCCTTTAATGTCCAACGCAGGGTATTTGCAGACCACGTTAGCCATTCTGGTTTCCTCAAAACTGCTGCATAGGTCATATGTTTCTTTGCTTTATCAATTAAAAAAAGTCATTTTAGCATACCATCCTATCCAACTACTGAAGTAGTCATGTCATTGGGACAACATGAGGGCTTGCATAGCATGCATTCTTATATATTTTATTTTCATTTCTGCAAAAACATGTATGTCCTTTGTGCCTGCCATCTGAGTGGAGTTAGTAAAGGGACAAAAAGACTTATCAGACTGCAAGCTGGAGAACATTGGCAATGAAGGCTGCTGCTTTGGAGTTTAGAGGGGCGTAATTTTAGCAAAAGCGTGAAGCTATTTTTACTTGCAGCCTCATTCATCATCAACTGTTAGACTTTTTAAAAAGTAACTACAAATGTCATTTTGCAATTTTGGCATTTTTTCATTATTGTTATTTTAGCAATATGAATTATTTGTGTTCCTGACAGAATTTTGTAACTGTTCAGGTAGAATTTGTCTGTAAAGGATCTACCCCAGTTCTTCAAACTGAAATCAGTGTGTGCTTCGCTGGCTTTGGGGGTCTAGTCAGCTGTTACATACGCTCCTACTAGATACTCATGGTCAATATGGCTTTTGAGTTACCTTCCTTTTTTTAGACAGGATGGTTTGATCTAAGGTTTTCTCAGCACCTGGATATTTAGTGCTTTGTACTTTTCTACTACAAAGAGAACAAAAGCATAGCTTGTCTTGATTCTTAACCATGTGTTTCAATCTGTCTCTGCTAGGTCGGGCAGGTGAGAGCATGCCCTAGTCTAAGCAGACCTGTCTGGTTGTCTAGGTGGCACTGTTGGAGCACCAGCCACTAGAGTAAACCCCAAGGAGGGTCTCTGTAAAGGTTGACTTAATGCATCTCTTCAATAATTGTAGTCAAGGTGAAATTTCATGGTGAGGCTTTCCTGACTCACTGTGAGCTGAAGAAGCCTTTCAAAAACCATGACAGCAAGCAGTATGCCAACTGTTTTATCCACCTCATTGTGGCTACTGGCAAAATACTAGGGAGCTGCTGTTTTGAAGTTGCTTGTGTTTGGGGCTGAGCATTTGGTCGCATGTGGGTCTAAATGTTCATAGAGTCCCCTGACAGGCAGCGAATCTGGAATGGGGTAATGCTCTTTCCAAGCTCTTTCCTAGCACCCATCACCAATGATCTCAAAGGACCACAACAAATATGTATTGATTTAGTCTCTTTTACCAGCAGACTAAGCTGCAGCAAGGCTGTTTGCTCTAGTACGCAGAAGGTTCATGCTGGTTCTGCCACCAGCACTACCTATCCTTCCTCCTTGAACAACCCTACCATTGAACCATCTATTCTTGGCCTTAATGCAAAGGGAAATATTAAAGTGACTGATTAGGAAACTCTTTCAGAAAAATTCTTAGTAGTGGAATATCTGGTTGCATAACCTTAGAAGCACAAGATACCAGCCATGCTTTTGCTTGATGGATCCCATAGAGAGAAGCCCTGGGCAGTTCTGGAGTTGTGAAGATTAAAGCGGATCTGTTCTCAGTAGTGTGAGCACAACAGGTACTTCCTGGAAGCGTGACCCTAAAAAGTCTCAAAAAAGCCTGGAGGAGCAAATGTGACCTTGTGCATTCGCGCATCTGTGTAGGCCAAGAGCCGCGTGTGGCTGAAGCACAGAGCTACGGTCGGTTGCAGAACTGGACTGATGTTTGCAGTTCTGCTTCCAGCCATGGTACTGACTCACGCTGCAAACAGGGATGAAGCTCACTTTTCCACAAGCCCAGTGCCTTGACCTCCCTGTGACATTACCATTCCACACCTTTTTGGAAATGTGGCCAGGACAGTTACAAAGGCTACTCTTTCAGGATGCACTTGTTAAATGTATTGCCCTTGAGAGGCACATGCTGTCCTTTTTCAAGAGAGCTTAACTCTGAAATTACTTAGCTCATTTGAGCTTTGCTCTTTCTGTAACTCAGGTTGTCTGTGTGTCTAATAAAAAGAAAAAGACTTACCTAATATCTGTAAATTGCTTTGATATTTGGGTTAAAGGTGCTGGAAAAAAAATGCGGGATTAGTAAGAGAGGGCATTTCAAAGGCAGTAATAAGAGTCGGATAGCTAACTCCCCTTTGTGCCTTGTAAAATGTGTTCTGCAAATATTACCAATTCACACATTACTGTGGACATCCAAGGCGTGTGGAAAAAGTAACTGTGCATTTCCACAACTTCTTTTTGGTTTTTACTGTCCTGTTCTTATGAATACTGGGAAACAATGAATCAAATGTGTTTGTTTATAACAGTAAATGTCAATGAAGCTGTCTTGGTATAAACCAGGCTACCGTATGCCGTTAGGAGGTTCATCAGTGCAGAGAGAAAGGCAGCAGGTACTGGAAGTGTTATGTCTTAGTTTGATACAGCGCCTCCTGGGTACTGAGAGAAGTGCACGGGGTTCTGGATTTACTTTCGTCTTCTGCTTGCGCTTTCCTCCTGCTGCTGGCCGGTGAGAAGGCCCTTTGAAGCCACTTAACCTTGTCCTTGCAGCGGTGATTCAGTATGTCTGTGAGCATGAAATGTGACCCGAGGTTGGACTGTATCCTGCGTTCTTCGGGAGGGAGGAGAAGGACTTCAGGTCTCCCATCTATCCTCTAGTGCCTGTTTGCAGAGGCAGGCATCTGTGTGGCTATGTCTCAGAAGTGTTCCTCTTTTTATAAATATCTCATTCAATAAACAAAACGAGCAGCTGCAGTGTGGTTCGATTATCCGAGCTGTGGATCGCAGCAGGAAATGCTAGGAAGCGGCTGGTCTCGTTGCGGATCGCTGGTAAATGCGCCAGCGGTGCGAAGGTGCAAATGGGCAGCGAGGCTGCAGAATGGGCAGAGCGCGCTGCACCTCGCGGGAAGGCGAGGCACAGGGTCGGACGCTTCAGGTCAGGGAAGGAGTTGCGTAAGTTGAAAGCAGAATAATGTTTTGTAGCTCCACAGGTATGTCTTTCACCACGTCTCAATGAACATCCCTGTTTGTTAACTGAGAAAAACTAAATTCATGTGATCTCATGGATTGCTGTTGCCTGGACAGTGATGAGTAGAAAGAAACTGAGTGAACACAGTAAGGTGTTAAAAGGCTTTGTGGGAGACTGGAATATAAGATTGAACAATTTCTAGTTCAAAAGTACTGAGCTGAAAGCCACAGAGGCTGTACTTGCAGAAATAACAACATAATGCTGGTGGAGTGCACCAGGCTTGTCTTCCCACTCCATCTAAACCCAGAATGGTTAGTGTTGAGATGGATCATTTATTCTCCACATGCCGCCAGTCTTCTCTGCCATGACTGTCAGCAGTGGTGGCTATAGTATAGTGGTGGGACTCCAGATGTTGATGCGAAACTTCTGGTTCTGCGTGAGCTCCTGAGCAGCCAGCTGATAGCAACACCTTGTGCCAGAATGAGCTGGGCTTGCTTTGAAGTGGTGGCTGAGAGGTGCAAGACTTCCTAGGTGCTCCATGCCCCATTTCTTTTTCGACATGTCACCTTGTCTGCCTGAGGAGTTTTCTGCTTTGGTACATGTAGTTATTTACTCATGTTGTACAAACCTCTTCTTCCTTTCCTGGTGGTGAGGGTGCTAACGTTACGTTCTGCAGGTGCCTCCGTCAGCCTCAGTCTAGTTCCCTACTGCACAGCCGTGACAATGTTGTGGTTCGTAATGGGAGTAATTGCCTTTTCTTGCTCCAGCACCAAGTTTGTCTTTTCTATTTGCCAGACGTCAGGGTGGGGAGCTGCACATGCACTCTCCTGCAAATGCTCAGAAATGAAGGTAGCTCCTTTTGCTTCTGTATGTATGTGGATGTAAATCCATGCTGTTTGCACTGCCATCATTAAATGTCAGCAGCACGGTTTTGGGGAATAACATGCATTGCCTTCCAGGAAGCATATGCTAATGATTTTTTTTTTTTATACTTCTGTAAAATTGTGGCTATGTTTATTTACAAAGGGTATAATTTGTGCTGTGATTGGAGTACAGGCTTAGAATATGGAAGAATTTTCCCATCAGATCAGATGAAATTTCAGTCTTAAATTTCTTGGCAGACGTTTTCAGAAATAAAAACTGAAGTGACAATTATGAAACTAATGCAACATTCACAAATTGCCCTTTAACTCTATTTGACTGTCCTTGCGTAGCTGCTTTCTGTATGCTGACTTACTTATTTGGTTGCAAGTTAAACTACTTCAAAGGAAGTGCTAGTAACTAGCTTAGGCAAGAAAAAAAAAAGTACTACATTACTCGACGGTACATAGAGTAGTTTTTAGTTGTAGAGCGTTTTTTCTGCAGCAAAGTCAAAACTAATTGCTTAATCTCTTTTAAAATGCTATGAAGGAGTAAAGTGTTGAATACTTAATAAACGTGCTCAGATTATGACTGATTTGTTAGCATAAGATTAAGTGGTTTTGGCATTTTCTGTAAGGGTGCTCTTGCACGTATCATGGAGTTGCTGTCAGATTTTCACCAACATAAAACCCTCGGAGTCTCCCCACTTGTGTGTCACTTCCTTTTCCTCCCTTGGCAAATTTCTGAGAAGACCCTTGGAAACTTCATGGCCCTTTCGAAAATTAAACCCGTCACCCTAAAAGCCGTTCGGCCGCCGGCCGCAGCGCTGGGCAGCACGTCGCCCGAGCAGGGCTCGCCCGCAAGCGGGCAGGCTGTGGCTCCCTGGGCAGCCAGGTGCATCGCTAGCGCTGCTCGCCCCCGCCACGCGCGCACGCTTCCTTCCTTCCACCCACTTCCCCCTCCCCGGCCTTGGTTTCACACCTCTCTTCCAAAGTTCACGTTGTCCTCTCTCTTTCTCTCTTCCCCCCCTCCCCTCACCCCCGGCTTTCTTTTTAACAGCAGGAAAGAATTTCGTACACACCTCCAGTGAGCCCGGTACCAAATTACACTTCCTCGTCACCACTACATGTCCCAGTGCCTCGAGCGATCAGGATGGAGGAAGACACGATCAGACTGCCAGCACACCTGCGTGAGTGTCAGCACGGAGGCTTCTTACGTTCTTGGATTGAGGAGGGTGCGGGGTGGGGTGGGGTGAAGAGGTGTTTCTATTTTTATGGAAGACAGCAGGGAAGCCCCCTGCCTTTAGACTTTTTTTTTTTTTTTTAAAGCTCTAGCTGTTTGATTTTTCTAAACATTCTTTTCATCCAAAGGAAATTACTCTTAAATACAGTGCATTACATCCCCCATCCCCTGGATCCCCCCCAAGGATTTGACTTATTTCTCATGACAGGCACAAATGTGGAGGTTTTATTTTGACGGGAAGTGCTATGTTTCCTTCCACAGTATAGGAATTGCTTAGCGATGTGCTGCGACACAAGGTCAGAGTTTCACAAACTGTGGCAAGTGGAGTGCATTTGTGCTGTGGGTATTTTTCAGGTTGTTATGGGTCTCGATATTAAATACTCCTGGTGCCCAGGGTCTCTCCTACAGAGCGTGTGTGCTGACGAGAGGCAGTGGGAAAGGAGAAAGAATGAGCTTCGCTGTGCACAAAAGGATGCTGCAAAGGAGGAAGGGCATATCGCTGACATTGGAACAAAAACTGGAGCTGGGGGCAAGGCAAGAGCCAGGCGCTTCCTTGCTAAGATGATTTAGTGTTTGAGGAATAGGAAAGGCCAAGGGCTGTTGGCCAGCGAGAGGTGAGTTAGTGAGATAGGATGGGGACAAGGAAGAGTGGAATTTTCCTTTTTGGAGGGGAAGCAGTTCTGATGTAAATCCAGAGGTTTTAAGTAAACTTTTGTCAGGTGTTACATTCCTGGGGTACTTGAGCGACAACAAGCAACAGGGCCAGGAGCAAACATAACTTTGTGCGTTGCCATCTGACAAATGGGTTTGGGATTTCAGAGGGAGGAAAAAAAAGTCCATGTTTATCACAAGACATTCTCATTCCTGTCCTCAGCTGTCTTCCAGGCAGTCTCCTTTTCTGGATGCAAACTGTGCTCCCGGTGCTTCTGTAATCCCGTGCTTGCTCCCTTGCTGGCCACTGAGTTGCACTGCCCCAAGGTCACTGGTTGCCCACACTGCGTTCTGCACGGTCCTGTTTTTGCCTGCTGCTGCCTCTTGCTCTCTCCTGCCTGTGCTGTATCCCAGGTTGTACCTTTTCTGTGCTTTCTGACAGGAATGGGAGCTGGCGCTGCAGCATTTCTGACCGTCTGGATGCTGCCTGAGTATCCCCGAGCTCCCAGGCCCTGCTTGCCTCTGCGTGTGGCTGCGGGCCTGTTTCCACAGCCCAGGGAGGACTTGCTGCCACACTTACAGGGAATTTCTATGCTTTGCCCCAAACTTGGACGCAAAGCAACCAACACAGAAGCAGTTCTCCAGCAGTTCTTTTCCCCACTAGTTTTTAATGCCTGAGATCTTCCCCCCCGCCATTGCATTATGCTGTGGGAGCCACTGTCTGTCCTCTCCACAGCTAGGGTCACGGCTGGCTTTCCAGTTACTTATTGCGTTCCCTACTGGGTCTGACAGATGCAGAAGGCAGGAAGGCAGAGACCCATGATACTGAAAGGGGTGGGGCACTGCGTTCGCTGCCTGCTTCCTTCCCATCAGCTAGCCAGCGTGCCAGCTAGTGTGAAGCTTATAACGCTTCCTCTCAGTGAAGACTTTTTATCCAATATTTTTAGGTGTGATCCAACCTCTCGCCTTGATTTTTGTTTTGGTTTTTCTTTTCTTTTGATTGGCACACTTTTAAACTTGCAAGGAGGCTTCTTTCCCATTAGTATTTCCACACCAGTCTGACTTGTTGTAGTGTAAAAAAACAGACAATTAATCATTAAATGTCTGTGGAATAGTCTTCCACAAAGTTAGTGTCTCAGGTCATAAACAACATGGAGCACATTTATGTAGCCTTACTAGTTGTAGTCCCTGGCAGTATAGTATTTTGTAGCTCAGTGTGCAGTCAGTATTGACCCAAACACTGTCACCAACCAACTGACCCAAACACTGTTAGAACCACTGTTTAAAGTATATAGATTCATAGGTAGGCCAGAAGGGGCTATTATGAATTCCTAAAACTATCTCTGGTATAACTTGAGTTACAGAACTTCACTCGGTAACTCCTGTGTTTAGGTCCAGTAACTGAGCTAGAGCATGTTATGCAGAGAGATTTCTGCTCTTCATGTAAAGACTCCAGTGATGGGGAGGATATAAGGTCTCTAGATGTTCTTTCAATGCTTAATTATCCTCCTTATTTGCTTTTTTTTAAGTGCCCTATTTATAGTTTGAATTAGTCAAGCTTCAGTTTCCAACTATTAAATCTCATTATCTCCTTTCCTGCTAAATATTGTCAAAAGACTACTCCTGATATAGGTGCTTTTAGATAAAGTCACTTCTTAACCTTTTCTTGGCTAAAGTGGATAGGAACAGAGGTTCTTAAGGCTGTCAGTCTTCCTGTAAAGCTTCCAGATTTCATGAATCTGTTTTGTATCATCTCTGTGAACTGTTTTCCACTTCAGACAACCTTCTTAAAGTGAGGACAACAGAACTGAAGATGATACTTCAGGAGTAGTCTTCCTGAATAGAAATAACTAAGCGCCTTTTGGATCTTGGGTCATGAGGTTTACGAGGTATTAGCATGGGATTTTGCAATTCCTGCATGGACCCCTCTCTTTTTTTTTTTTTTTTTTTTTTTTTTTTTTTTTTTTAACAGATGTGTCTGAGAGACGGCTTTGGTCCTAAATCCAAACTGCCTTAGAAGTCAGGCGAAGTAGCTAATTTCTAGTTCAGGCTGTGGTTCTGCGTGTGAAGGTTGGGTTTAGAGCTGCAAAATCTGAGGGTTTTCTAGGTCTGAGATTTTGTTTGGTTCCAGCCTTATTGTTGTTTGTGTTGATTAGGTGAAGTGTAATAACTTCTCTCCACCCTCACTCATTCCATTGCCACAGGGAGGTATGGTCAGTTTCTCCAGTCATACACAGAGCCAATAGCTTGTCAGGCCTCCACTCCTTCTCTGTTTCCATGACATTCTGATGGCATTTACCAAAATAAAGGCAGAGTTCCGTCCTAACCCATATATCTTCATTTCTGCCAGCTTGCAAGTTCAAGAGCTATGCTACAGGTGCAGCTGAAAACAGCAGTTGGCCCAAGTGAAGGTAGAACTAGAGACAGATGTTTCAGATGGAGCATGAAGTGCACTCTCTGGATTCGGACAGTGTTTTATGCCTTCCTATTAAAAATTTCACTGTTTCTAATGTTTAAGAGCACTCTGAAGGCGCTAACAGCCAATAGTATCGGGACAATTAGTAGAGCAATTTCCTTTGGTGGAATAAATTATTTCTCACTGTTTGGTGAGCAAATGGGTCTCAGCTATGCTGAGCTGATTTGATCCAGAGACCGGAAAAAGGAGAAGTGCGAAGTCTAGAAGGGTGGAATGCAGATCCCTCTTTGCTACAAGCGTGCAGAGGAGGACTCCTTCTCTTTGGTCAACACAGCTAGAAATGTAAAGAAACCCCTTTTCCTGGGGGTGATGGGAAGGCACCTTCCCCTTCTCACACAGCCTTTCTTGTTTTAATTAGCTGCTTTCTTCCCAGCCTGCCCTATTCCTATAGTATAGAAGTCAACGTATTCAGTCTTAACTTTAAAGCTCGGGAGGGTGGGAATCGTTTTCTGGTCATACACACCCTTCTCTGCTGTACTTCTCTGTAAAGGACTTTTGACCCATACTTTTAAACATACTTGTTTGCCTAACATCTACTTCTTACTGAGTAACTGAGTATTGGGGGCATTGTAAACCAAGTATCAGAAGGGAGCTGGAGAACATGTTTTTTTCTGCTTTAGGTACATAGTCAGAAAGTACAGTGGTCTCTAGTTCTCTCTTTGTCCCTGGTGTGTATGCTATGGTAGCTTTGCAGCATATCTGATCTCCACTAGACTGCACTAATGTCAGATAGGAGAAGTGTAGGGAAAATGGAGATGTTTACCGAGGATTCACAAGAAGCAAGTTCAGCTCTCACACAAGGCTCTGCCCTTCGTGCCTTCTGTGACCTTGGACATCTTGTTTTAGTTTCCCTGCTGTAAAATGAAAAAAAACACAGGTGCAAAGACTCTTAAAAGTTGTGAAAATTAGTACAGTGACTGCCCAGATACTGTGATAATGAAAAATGTTGAGATAGGTGGAAGTCCTGAAACTATTTGTGTACCCCTTATCTCTGAGGAAACTTACTCCATATTACCACTGAGAGGAAGTTCTCCCCCTGCCCCCCCGTCTTATTTAAAAAAAAAAATAATTAAAGCCAGTCTTTTTGTCTTGTGTGGTACAATGTCATTAGTTACTCATTTTGCGCTATGGCCAATACCTTGTGGTAAAAAGTTCTTGGAACTGGAGAGAGGATGCAGTATTTAAGAGATGGATATGAGAACCCTTCCCTGTGTCTATTAATATGCTCTGAATCAGAGAGAAAATAGCTTTTTCCTTTTTTGTAACATGCAAGATGAAAATAAGGTGGTTTGCCTTCTACAACAGCAACTGTAAATATGTGCTAAAAGCTTTATGGTTTTCTTTGTCTCCTTCAACATAAACTTCTTCAACAAGAGACACAGAAATATCAGTGCCGAAATAGGACTTGTTGCATGCTCTGATCCTGTGCAGCAGCATTCCCCCTTGCACTTTTCTGTTGATTTGTACAGTCTGATTTTTATCTCTGAAGGGCATCTTCCCTTGGGAACGCGTGTGTGTTTGTTTAGGGAGATGGACCTCATGGGCAAAGATTTCACAGTGTTTTCTATTGATACAAGCATGAACAAGAATTCATTTCTTCCTCTGAACTAATTACTCTTTCTTTCTTTAGCGTTGGCATCCTTCATATGCCTGCAGCCCATTGTCATAGCAAGGCACACTGCACATGCTTTTCTGTACTTTTTTGTATACATGAAGCAATTATTCTTGGCAGCAGCTAATTTTTCTTGCTGTTGCTTTTTTCTGAACCCTGCATTGATGCTCAGAGTAAAATGACACACTCTAGATGTCAGGATACATGCATCACCTCACAGCAGAGAACTTTTACACTGGGACTGCAGTGGTGTTGTCTTGACTGTAGTCACTTTTTGGAGAGTTGTGGTGGTGGAGAAAGCTAAGGACCTATTTGTAAAATCGCTTGAGTACTTTTTGTTTCAAACGTAGGCTTGGGTTCTGGTCTTTGGTTTTCCAGTGTGCGATGTGTTCTGGTCTTTGGTTTTCCAGTGTGTGATTCTGATGAACTTCAGAGTATCCAGACCTGGTCGCATACAGCTAGTGAGATCACATTTTTTTATTTCAGTATTTCTGTGTCCCTTGTAATTACTGTCTGTTCTACTGCTTTCATTAAGGGGGGCAGAAGGGAAATTTTATTTAGTTTTCTGCAATTATTATATTAAAGGCTTTAAGTTTTTAGTGAGTGTTTCACAGGAATCTTTCTGCATGCCTATTTATATTGGTACTTGGTACTCTGATTTGGTGGGGACCAGTCCAGTGGCTCTGTATTGGTTCAACATCTTTGTGACCCTAGCTGTACCACATTCTGCCAAAAAGCCCTCTGTATAACCCCTAAGTGTGGACATGAGTAATAGGGCAGGCCAGGCAGCTGGGCTCTCAGTTGGGTAGGTTCTTTAAATTAAGACATTTGTCAGACCTGAAAGCAGGTATTATGAGTTTCTTTCTCCTGATCACCTATTGTTGCTTATATGCATCATTTGTGTTTTCAGGGCACCTTTTTTTTTTTTTTTTTTTTTTTTTTTTAAGGAATGCAGGAAACAATTAAGTGGAGGAGGAAACAACAACACTGTCAGGGTTGCCAAGGATCCATTTTTTTTTCTGTATAGTGTCTATTAATTATGCTGCTCCTTTTATTAATCCTTTGGCACCTGTTAATTATTCTACAATTTTGGCTAGCAGCTGGAAAGCCACTTCGAAGCATTAAGCATATTGTTATTTAGTTACTAGAATATTAAATGCATTGAACTGAAAGTATGTAGTGAGACAGGAAAAAAAGCCCTTCACCCTAAGCCACATTTAGAGCAGCAAGCAATAAAAATATTTGCTTTGGAAGGATCTTTGTGGAACAAAACTGACTGACGCACATACAGGGAAAATAAAATAAAAGCTGCATAAGACAAAGGGACTGTGAGAGGTGGCCAGAATGTCAATTTAATGACTCTGAGACTAGTCCCAGTCCCACTGAAATGAGTGCTTAAATTCCCACTGATTTTACTGGGGTCTGGACTGGCTTCTTTCTCCGATGATTTGCTTCTTCCAGCCCCCTCTTTGCTCTTCTCTGACATTATGGCCACTTAAGCTTCATTCCTCCCTCTTACTCTCCTTTGTATGCTTGCCTTTCCTCCTAATCTGCTTTTCACCTTTGTACTTCATTCTCCCTCTGGGTCCTTTCCCAACCAATCCCAACCCACTACAAAAAAAAAAAAAAATATTGGGCCAGGACAGTGGCCTTACTTGCTACCACCTGACTCCTTGCAGTATTTAATCTTCTTGATGTTGCATCTTCTTCCACGATGGGCTTTTCTTGCACGTTTACATTGTGAGCTATGCAGGGCAGGGTCCATCTGCTTCCTCTGTTCAGCAGTGCCTCCAGGTCTTTCAATTCATAACTCGTAATAATCTACGGACAGCCTGGCTGGACTGTGGAAATCCTGGCCAGCCGTCCTGCCAGCCTCGGTGACCATTACTTCGGTCAGCCCTAGTGAAGTGACCGGGCCTGGCTCCTTGATGATTGTGAGTTACATCCAGTTGTTAGGTGAGGCAAACAGGATGAAAATCACGAGCAAGGGAGATGACGGTTATGCCTGCCTCCTACCTAAGGTGGCCTCTTCCACAGGCAGCCTCAGCTGCTCCTCTGAATTTAACTTACCTACTCCAGCCTGCCTCCTGGGTGTTTCTTACAGCTTCGAAGCGATCATACAGGCGGGTAATTTGGATAGGTGGGAAGCCCAGTCTCAGGTTCGCTCTTGGACCATGACTGGGCACAGTATAGATGCAGCTATTTTACTAGAAAGAGCTTTATCCAGAGTATGTTGGACTGGCAAAAATGAAACCTCATTATTGATCTGGCTGGGAAAGTTGGGGGTTTTGGACCAGGAAGATCCTGCTTTACATTTTCTGGCATGGTCTTTGTTCATCACCTGTGGGGAAATTGAGCCCCTTGTCACTAGGTTTGCATCGGGGTGACTCAGAGCCAATTTAGCTGTCACCCTCGATGTAAACAGCTGGTGAGTTGAACCCTAAATCTGTTAGCTCCTTACTGCTGCCTGGTGACTGTGGCAGAGGCATCCAGGTCAAGCGTGAAAAAACTTGTCGTAAAGGGCCGGTCCTGTGAGCTGCCTTCTGCTTCTTGAGAGAGTAATTTAGAGTTGTGTGATTTTTTTTTTTTTTTTTTTTTTTTTTTTAAAAATGTACCTGGTTGTTACCCAGACAGAGTTAACACAGCAGTTTCCTGCACCGACAGTCCTCAGTGGAAGTGTGTGGAAGGACGAGATCCTTCCTGCCCCGGTGGGAACTTGCAAAGCAGTCCTGAGGTGGGAGAGCGAGAGACCTGTGCTTCAGGGTACGGAGAGCCTGCAGTGTGAGAGTCCCAGTGGTGCTGAGGCAGTCTTTTACCCTCCTGGAAAGCTTCACTTCAAGGTTTTAAATCCTTGAAATGCAGACTCACCTCTGTGCAGAGAGGAAAGTGAGCCATGTCACTTTAATCTGGGATTCAAGCCCGATCCCTTGTGGAATTCCCCTGGAAAGTGTGGGGAGGAATAAGAAGCAAAAGCAGCAGGACATTTATGGTATTGCTGGGTTTGAAGCATTTTTAGCTTTGTCTTAAAGGGACGCTGTCAATATCAGTGAACCTAAAATTAGCTTGCTTTTCTCTTTCCATCCCAAATGTCTGTTTGATTTTTCATTTGCATTTTGTTATAAATGCTTCCATGTTGGTTTTTTTTTTTTTTTTTGTTTTGTGTTTTTTTTTGTTTTTAAGAAATAAAACTAAAGAACCCAGTGTTCGTAAATAGCCTACAATTAAAGAAAACACAGAAGAGAAACTGTGTGTAAGCCATGACTAACAACTCCACAATAACAAACCATTGTGTGGTGAGCGCCTTGCAACAAAACATAAGTGCGGTAGAAAACCCTGCGGAAACAGCATAGCATGCATGCAATGTCCACTCCTCTAATGAAAAACAGAGCTGAGCCTGTGAATATTGAAGAGAGCACCACTGTCCAGCATTTAGAGGAGCATGTAGTGTGGGAGGAGAAACCTGCTTCAGCTCTAAGGTACCAGGGATTAATGTAATAGGCCACGTGTATACACACACAGAGAGAAAACAATTACGTTGTGTGCTTTATCAGAGGCTGGATTTCCTTCTGCTGTACTTGTATGTCTTCACTCCCCTATGCTAGCACTCCTTGTGATACTTACCAAATACAGCCTGACAGAATCTCCATTAAGCAGGGTTTTACATCCATTTTACAACTCCCCATTTTACTGTTGGAGGAAGACTAAATGATTCGTAAGTTGTTTGAAGAAATTTTTGTTAAAATGGTTCTGTCCAGATTTGGAGGCCCAATCCAACACCTCAGCCAAGAGCCTCGTCTTGAGATCATTTTCTAAAGATACTTGGGAGGGGGAAGCACTTGTGCATCAGCCGTTCCACTGTCATGGGTGCTGTGTGCTGTCTGTCTTTTATGAAATGAATAAGTTTGAATGTGTTCACTCCTCATGTAAACTTTGTCAGGGAGGACTAGCACACTGCTATTAATGTAGCAGTGATGTTTGTTCAAGAACTTATGAGTTATTTATATATTTAATAAGCATATGGTTGGTGATGTTGTGAGCTAGTACAGTCACCATCGATGGGCTTTCTAGAGTCAAAGCATTGGGATACTTGCGCAGCTCCAAATCATTGTTTATGAGTCTTTATGCATAAAAATCATACCCTGCCCTAAGCACCCTGCTTTATTTACTGAATATGCCTGTCTGGTTTTGATGTCCATATACTTTTGTATCCCACTGAAAAAAGTGTCCATTCTGCACTGGCAGCAGGGTTAAGTAGTTCTATGGCAATTATACAGACCAGAAAATGAAAATGTTAAATTACACCATGACAAGTTAAAATTAAATTAATGTCTCTAATGGTTAACCAACATATCCTTCCTGCCTTTGGAGTCCACAGGCATAGTATGGGGTGTTCTGCAATCAGTGGAGAGGTAGGATGAGGGACTCCTGTGGCAAAATCCTCAGTGTTAGAGGGGTTGATTTAGGGACAGTACAAGTCTTCCTATTTGAGTTTTCTTTGAGTGGATCCTTGTCGCTGGAGATTCACTGTCCAAGTCCCAGAGTTACTTGTAGCACTGGCTCACATGTGCTGCAAAAAACTGGACCCATCTCTTGCAGGCAAGCAATAACCTACCCATGTCCTACATGGGCTTTGCCCTGTCATGGTGCTGTGACATGCAGAAAGGATGGTATCCCAATATGGGCTTTTGGCATCACATACTCCCTTCTCAAAGGAAGAGTAGTAGTTTCACTGACTTTTGGACTGTGCACCCCTGGGCATGCCCTGGGGGTGGAGAAGGAAGCAGTGAATTGGGCGACAGGAGTTCAGTTGGGAGGGTCTGACAACTCTACTGACCACAGCGAAGACCTGGTCTGAACAACCTGGTTGTAGTCAGCGCCGTGAGAGTCAGCTCTTTGCCAGAGTGGTAAATTTTGCAAATGCTTTCTGGTAAGGATAAGCTCTAGGAACATGCTCATTTCAGAGGAAAATATTATAATGCTCGTTATGAAATTGTATTATCTCAGCATCCTGCAGAAAAGGTTTATTTTCTTAACTTATTAATATGTTCTCAGCATTCTCCTTCTTTCAGTTCTCCAGAAACATTTTTTTTATGTTTCCCTCAGGTGTCTTAAAGCTTCTTGTTTGCAGAACAAACCTCCCGAAGGGGCTGTGACCTGGTCAGAGCACTGACATTTTATTTTAAACCCACCAGCAGCAAAAAAACACAGAATATTTTTGAAGGGAAATTTCCTTTTTGGGTTTTTGTATCCCTGAAAGAATTTCCGATGTAGGCAGACAGTAATTCCCAGCTACATACTTCCTGATAAGGAAACAGCTCCAATAAATGCAGCTATAAATAGCTACCTTTTTATTTTTTAAAAATGTAGGGAGATTTGTTTAGCCTTTCTTTCAGACTGTTGAAAGAAAGGGACAGTGTAGGATAAGAGTCTTAAGTTTGGCACCCATTGGCTCTCCAGATCCACAAATTAAGATTTTAATCTGCATCTGTACATTTAATTACATAAAGTTTAGATGTTTGTTCATTTCTGCTTATCCTCACAACACAATAAAAGAAGAAAACACCTCCTTTTTATATGGTAAACATAAATTGCATTTTGCCTTCCTCATGAGGGAAAAGTATTACCTGCTTTAAGCAGAATTCATAACGCTTTTGCTGCGTGCCTATATTTTAGTGCTTCTCTTTCTATATATAGTTTGTTAAGGTGCCTTGTCATCTCAGAATAAGTAGCATGATCTTCAACTGCATTTTTCCACATTTACTGTGGATGTGCTGTAGCAAATTCATAGTTGGACATAAATTCCCTTTCTTCTAAAAGTAACTTGCTGGGGCAATTCTGTGCAGTTAGTTTATAAACTTTCTGAATTTTCTGCATTATCTCCCCCCTTTTTATGGTTCTGTTTCATGTATTTTTAATTTAATGCCTTTCACTTTGGACTTCTGCTAAAATTTTCCTTTGCCAGTCCTGCTTTTCTTTGTTCTTTTAACAACGACAAACACACAGCACCTTCAGAAAAACAAATAACCATTTACCTACAGAAAAGTTTATAAAGGTGAATAAATTTGGTGCAAGAGTTAGTGTGAAGACGACGTTGCACGTTAGATTTCAGGCCAGCTGTACCTGGCATTCAGATTACAATAGAAAATACATACGCGGCCACTAGCTTGATTGTTTTATAGAGGATGAGCCTGCTTGGTACATCACCTTGATCAGCACTTGGGCCTTCGTTTCTGTCCTACAGCAGGGAAGGGTCTGTGGGCCTGCTTGCAGGCCGTCATGTCCTGCGTGGCTGATGGGCAGGTGTCTCCAGCCAAATCCCGAGGCATGTCTGCAAACAGGCCTCTTCACAGGGGGTGTCAGTGGCTGGGGCATCCTCTTTTCTCACTTGTTCATGTCGTGAGCGCTCTCCCTGGTTTTCCTGGGGAGCGGGGCGAGGTGCCCATGGTGGGCTCCCTGCTGTGCACGGCACCAGTTGCACCACAGGCAAAGCCCATGGAAGGGCGAGGGTGCAACTTCCTCGGTGCTGGGAGTCAGTGGAGAGTTGAGGCCCAGCACAGCGGAGAGGAGGTCGAGTAACCTCCCTTTCCCTCCTCCTCCTCCTCCTTTCTCCTTCCAGCGATTTCACAGGATCTTATGACTTGTGGCCAAATCCTACCCGCGAGGGCACTCAGCTGCCGTGGGCCCCTCCTCTTGGCCCGCTGGTTGTGCTCCCAGCTGGCCCAGAGCCGAACAGATTGCACAAGGGTGCAGCTGGTGGAAGATCCCTCCTTGCCCTTTTCGCTCGTTGCTCGCTGAAATGCCACGGCAGGGCTCAGCGCGCACCCCTCCTGAAACGTCGGTTGCGTAGCCCCTGAGCACATCGCTTGTACTCCATTTTCCTTTGTAGGTATCTGAAGGGATTTTACCTTCTCCCTCCTGTGCTCCTCTCTTGGCTGCACCGGGAAGGTTGATCTGCGTGTGCAGGCCTTGCCACACCTCCTCAACAGGCCTGTGGAACATGCACAATTAATACGGTATTAATTAATTATGGGGAGAAGTTGCTGCTGGCACAAGAACCAAGGCTTGCAGCTTATAAAGTGAATGCTTTGATGCTGAGCTTTAAAGAACGTTTCCATCAACTCCAGCCAGCAGAGAGATTCTGTGATATTTAAACCCTCCCTCCGTACAGCCTCCAGAGCTCACGGTTCTGCCACCCTGGGCACTAACAACAAAAATAGTGGTGGCAAAGGGGGATTCAGAAAGCGCAACTGGGGATCGACCCTCATGAGTAAAGTAGCACAAATCCTAGGTGGAAATGTTGGGGCTGAACCAGAAATGGTTTGTCGAGCCAGCTTAATAGATGCTTGCAGTGTGAAAAATGAGTGACCTTCTGGACCCGCTGAAATGAATAGGAGTTGTCTCACTGACTTCAGCAGCTGCCATGGTTTTATCCAGAGTGTGTGTGTGTGAGTAAATGTGTAGGTTTGTGCTGTGCTTCTACTTATTTGGCCAGTGTTTGGGGGAAGAGAGATGAAGGAACGACTGTGCCTCTTTGGTTTTTTGCAATACTGAGAATTTCTCCCTTTCTACTTCCTCCTTCTCGGTAGTGCAGAAGGAAGTAGCTCCGGTCCCTGCCGGTCCACAAACCAGTTACTCATTTCAGTTCTGCCGCTTGAGTGGGTCCTCGTGTATTTCCTAGTGGGGGAAATCTCCTTTTATGTATGCAAGTTCCTCCTTCCTATTCTCTCTTTCGTTCTGATTTCTTCCAAGCAATCTGTCTCCTTCAGTTTTTAACCTCCTTGCTAGCTTTCGCTTCCTCTCCATGCTTCAGTGAAGGCATTTTGTCAGAAAAACCCCTCTGTACACAGATACTTCTTTGTTCCTCTTTTTTTTTTTTTTTTTTTTTTCTTTTTTCTGTGTCATACTTCTTTGTACCTCGCTTCCTTGGAAACTTCCTTAGTAGTCTTATTACCTCTGGGCTTTTAGCTGCATTACTCTGGGTAGTCATTACTGTGTTGCTGGGTGTGTAGTCGTTTAAGGTACCTTGATCTTTTTATTAGACGTATTTTTTTTTTTACTGCTCTTTAAGTACTAATAGGCAGTGGTGACAAATATTGTTATTAAATACACGAGGCTTGTTTCATCACTGCTCTACAGCTTGCTTGGTGGTTTTCACTTGTTGAAAGTGAGCGCAACCAAATCACAGGAGTCACTCTCTACTTCCACTTTGTGCTGTTCTCAGGGATGCAATGCATGGTGTGGGGTAATGGTGAATGGGTCGCATGTAGTAGAAGTTGTTCAAGATTTGGTGCAGGATTGAAGCCTTGGAGCTCAGCGAAATAGGAACAAGGGATAGCACTCAATGTCTGTAAGAGCTGGAACATTTACAGTCCTCCAATTTTTACACCCCCTCTCAGTTTTAAAATGACGCAGAATGAAAAGTAAGCGGAGGGACTGGGAGTTGACAGCAAAAGTAACAGTGGCAGCGAGAGGAGCTGTGTTTGTGATGGGCAGACCTGAAGCAGCTGGGCCGTTAAAGGAGTCAATATTTGCTGTTGGCCTCCTGCCACACCATTATCAGTGTGTGCAGTAACGATGGCTGAATCTCAGAAAGTTTGGCGGCTGATTCAGTTCAACAGAACACCCAGAAGTAAATCCAGATGTCTTTCAAATTGCTTGGATATGCAGTGTTGTGGTGAGTTCTCCATAATTACGATTGTATTGTGAGAGTTCTGGGAGAATCCAGCTAGTCCAGAGTAACCCTGAGAGCACAGCTTCTCACCCACGGGCTTTCTGGTGCTCCATCATTTGCAGTGAGAACATGTGTGCACAAAAAAAACACTTGAACTCAGAAAAGAGTTAACAATTAAAATTAATTTCAAAGCTGAGACATTTCAGATGTTTTTTTTAAATCTAACACAAGTCATGTATCTCTGTGTACATGTACATATTTAGCTCTTGCAGAAAGGAGGCTTGCTCAAGGTTTATGCACTTAGGTTTTATGCACAGAGACTGTTACTCTTCCTTTTTCTCTTGAAGCTAATTAACACTTACAACGTGTTACAACCATTTCTTTTAGGCAAAGTTGTAAAATTACTGCCTATGATCAGTAATAACTGCCTATGATCAGTATGCCCAGTAGGCTCGCAATGCTGTCCTCCCCACATCTCTGCTGTGTCAAGCAGGCACCAGAGGGTTAGCCTGTGTTTGAGACTAGAGGCCCAGGTTTGAACGGGTCTTTCAGTCTGTTTTTGCCGGATCGAGTGTGCAGAGTCAGCAGTATTGTATATGGTTTGAAATCTCTAACTTGGCTTAAAATTGTAGGTAGGGCTCAATCAGCTGCATTTAATGCTTTCTTACGTAGTGCACTCCATGGGCCACTTTGTGAAGACTACTAATGTGAAGGCTAATCCACAAACAGTCTTGGCACCACTTTGGAAATTTAAACAATCAGAGTGATATAACTCTTGTGAATGAAGGTAGCTCACACTGATAATTTTATCCTGAAATGACGGGGCCCCTACTCTGAAACATTTTCACAGTACAATTTTATAAGTTGATGTAACATGAACAATGTAAAGGCTGTAAAAATACAGTTAGTGATACAAAACCTGTCTCTTAACCAGCTCTAAATTACACATATGCTTTGTATAATTTAAGCCACACCTTAATAGATCCTGACAACTGGAAGAGCAGGGACATCATCTTTCTCTGTATGAATAAAATGCCCAGCATGCCTTTAGCACTTGAAGTTGGGGTCATCTACTAAATTAACTGTTCCCAGTGTCACTCAGAATTGGGATAAAAGTAAATTATTCTTGTTTTAATAATATTTTCTCAATTCTTCTTGAGAGACACCAACTCATTCATATGGGACCACAGTACAGGGAAATCTCATCCAGAAGGATGTTGTGGTTGTTCAGCAGAAAACAATTATTGATGTGAGTAGCTCATGAATTTTTCATGTGGTTTTACAGTAAAGCCTGTGAATGTCCCTTGACTGTAGAGTTAAGCAAAGATATTTGTCAAAAATCAGTCACCAGTCTCAAATTTGTTCAGCAACTCTGCATTGATTTCATGATTTTGCACCAAAATTGTTATGAAATTGAAGTTCTAACACAGTCTTGTTGAAGCTCGTGAACGTCTAGAGAGGCTTCTTAACACCTTGAGTTTGTTCAAACTCAGTCCCACTCAGGTGTGGTGGTCTCATCCACACAATCATTTTTCATATGACGGGGGCCTAGCCAGAACAGACTACTTCCCCAGTTTTCCCATTCCCAGGAGCCAGGGGATGGGACTCTGCAGTTTGAGGAAAAGATGCTTTTGTAAGTGAATGGGTTGGCAGGGAGAATGTTATCATGTGGCTATGAAATCATACTTGGTATGGAGAAGGTGAACAGGCAATGATTATTCACAGTTCCTTACAGAACAGCAAATCCAGAGATCCAAGATAAATCATTGGGCAACATGTCTAAAAGAAACAAGAATGAGGATGCATCACTACATGAAAGAAGTCATTGCAGGAAGATGTTTAAGGGCTGAAAGTGTAAACAGGTCTCTCAAAGGAACCAGATAAACCTGTGGAGAGAGGGACAGGCCATTTGGTCAGTATGGAAACAGTGGTCTGGATGCAACCACAGCTCATGACATCCTTAAACCACAGATTACCAGAGACTGAAATAAGCAATATAGACAAGATTGCTTAATGTTTCCTTATTCCCTATACTTTTTGCTTATGCAGCCACTACTGAAGACATTTGGCTAGATGGGTCGGCGATCTTTTCTAGTATGGCATTTTTTGTATTTTACCCCATCTTGTAATCATCTCTAGTGACTTGACAGTAGTGTGGATGCCATCCAAGCAGATACATATTCAGTACGTATATGCTATGCCAGAGGGTTCTTTTAGGTGATAACTAAGTCATCAGCTAGAGGCCACGGATAAAAGTTAAGTGGGGGGATTTGCCTTTAAGCAATTCTGACAAAAGTCTCTTTACACAACAGCTGACTGAATCACTGAATGTAATGCCAAGGGCAGCAACAGAAAAAAAAGTCATGTAAATTAGCTGGCGAGAGAACAGGGCAAAGCTATCTGGTGAAGGAGGGAATGGGAGAGGAGGGCAGGCAGGCACCTGCTGGAGCTTCAGCTTCAAGGACCAGATCTCCCCCATCAAGTGTTTGAAAAACAAATTTTGAAGTTGAGACTGAGGGGGAAACGTGGAGAGTCTCTCTCCCTAGCGTACAGGCCTCCAAAGGGTTGTGATTACCCCCGTATGCGATTCTGTTATCCCTAGCCCTTGTTTCTCCCGCATGCCCGCAAAGGGTTGCGTTCATTTTCCTGTTGTTGTCCAGTCCAAGATCCAGTTCGGCGCGTGCCCCTTCTTATGGCTTTGTCTCATCCATATAATGTGTAACACAAATTTCAGTTCTGCTTCCTCTGTTGCCTCAAACAACAGTTTGGGTTTCTGGGTGTAGTCATTAAAAAAAGTTATTATTCAGTATTACTTGTGATTTGAAACGGTAGATTAAAAACTTACTGGAAGTCTGGCAGTGCTTCTGATCTGTGTCCCCTTTGCTAAGGTGCTTCATAAAATACCGTATGTTGTTATTCACTCTGGCCTGGATGTTCTTGGCTGTCTCCCACTTAATGATTCACAAGATGTCTGTGAGATTCATTTTTGTAAATGTGGTTCCCCCTCTTCCCTCTGTATATTCTCCCCTCCTTTATTGTGAGTCTTCACTGCAGAAGTTCATTAAACAAAACCCATAGTATGTGTAAGGGACAGAGTGCAGTCCCCGGCGTGCCATCGGAAGAGATCTAAGATATGGTGCAAATTTTCCCCCTGATTTCCAAGTAGCGGATTAGAGTAGTTTGGGAAGCTTTTTTCTACAGCTCCCCCTCCTCTTCCCCTGCTCTTTCTCATCTCCCTATGTGTGTCCTGTGTCTCTCTCCTGAAGAGAGAGATTTTTTGCTAGTAAAAGCTCAGCAACTCGTCTCCTCTGAATGCTCCTGGCTGTCTTTGGGGAGGGGGGAGCAGGAGAAAAGCCGGGTGCGGTGGGGTCTCTGCACGCCTGTGCGAGGGCAGAGCCGCTGATCCCGGCACGCCAGCTGCAGTAAGCAAGCAGGGGTGTTTGCGGGGCTTGCATGCCAGAGTCTCTTCAAACAGCTCTGCTCAAAGGCATGAGCTGGGCTCACTTCTGAGGGAAATTTCCTTTTTGGGGAAGTTGCTGCAAAGGAATTTCCTGTGTGGGCAGACAGAGCTTCCTGACTTGAAGGCTTCTTGGAAGGGAAACCGTTTCATAATGAAATGATAAATTAAAGACATACCAGCCTGGTTCGCTTCAAAACAGCTATTGAGAGAGCTCAGGCAGTGCACCATTATACTCCCGTGCAGAATAAAAAGAAATTGCATCCTGACAGGATTCTCCTTAGTGGAGCATATCCTTCCCCCCAGCCTTCCTCCCTGTACATCTCACTTTCCTACCCTCCCTCCCCCTTTCTCCCTCCCCTGCTATTTGCTGCCCTCTCATCTACCTTTTGCAGCCCCCTCTAACCAAGAGGCAAAGGAGCGTAATGTTGGAGATGGTTTGCTAAATGTACTGCTTTCCCCATGCAGCAGGCAGCTCTGGTTTAAGCCCTGCTTTGCTGGCCGGCACAGCGAGGGCCCCGGATGTAAGGTGTAGAAACGGCACGTGGCTGCCATGAAAACTGGGTGCCGTGGCTGCCGACGTGGTTGTCGCAAGGAGAAATTAGGGGTATTAACAGAGTTTAAGTCAGTGCCTATAATAAGGAATGTCTTGGTGTGGTCATGAAAATAGCTGGGAGGAAGGGTTGCAGATATTTATTTCCTGTTAAATAAGAGGAAAAAAGGACCTTTGCTCCATCCCAGCCAAGACACAATGGAGGGAGGGCATCCCCAGAGAGCTCAGGCTGGTACAGCTGAGTTTTCAATAGGCACAAACCGGGTCGTATTATTTCCCTGCTCTGCACCATCCTAATCTGTTGAAAAGTGAGGGCGAGTGCTTTTGGATTTCTCTGCCCTAAGGTATGCCTATAGCTGTGAGCTCAGGTGAACTGGGTGAAGAGCTTCGATTAGACTGCTTAGGTTGCTGAGCACATTGTAACTGCAGATGGAGGATGTGATTTCAGGTGGCACGGGGGCAGAGGGAGCAAACAAGCAAGAGTTTCACGTCATCTTTCTCTGTCTCAACTATATCGTCTGTAAACTTGATGGGTGATTCTGCTCACAATACCTAGTTCCACAAAGTGATCTGACGTGCACTGCTACAAGTGTGGCATCAGCATTTTCTTTTCTCCCTTGAGAGAAGGCCTTTATTCCCTGCCTCCTATTCAGCTGGCAATTAAAGCTGCTTTAATTCTTTGCAAGAGTCCCCTAAATTGGTGTGTGTTATGTACCTTGTTCTGCCAAGGAGGCCTTATCCCTCTCCATTGCTTAGGGAGTTTCTTAGGAGTTTTGAAACACGCAAATCACTGGCAGAACACTGCATGATTTTGTAGTGAGTGCTGCAGTTTTGGGAAGTTTTTCTTAAAAATGCATCTGCTGGAGTCACATGACAATGAAGGAATTTGAGTTTTTATTTGTATTTTTTAAAGCAAGTTTCTGGCCTGTATAAAGGAAAGCTAGAAAAGGTGATTCACAGGGGTCAGAAGTCAGATACAAAGGACGCCGAAGAAAAATATGTCTGTGTGTGATCATATGTATATGATATATTTTTTATAGCTTCGGCAGTTTTTACCTTCTCTTTGTTGATGGCGTGTTGCCTCATTTTCAGATTCTTGGGTTTGGTAGTCCTGGAGGTATTCAAGAAACAGGACTCCAGTATTAATTTGGGAAGTTATCTCATCAATAACGATGTGTAATCATTCCTCACATTGTACAGATATGCAAAGTGTAAAGTCTGAAACGTAGAACTTTGCTCGTTGTGATTGGCATACCGCACCACAGCATGTGCCCACGATGCATGACAGCACCATGAAGGCAAATCCGACTGTGCTGTGGCCAGGGCTGTCTTACAGCTGTCCAAAGAGACAGCGCTGCTGCTTAAATTAAAGTTAGGAAGGATCTGTCCTGAGAAGCCTGTACTAGGGACATGCCAGCCTCGGAGCTGGAGGTCCTCAGGGAACCAAACTTCTGTTGCATGGTACTGGACTCTCTTCTTCGTTCGGGTGTATCATTGGGCCACACTGGGTTGAAAACTAAATGGTTCGTAGCCGAATGATCCTCACCACGGCTTGCATTTTGAGGTGCTCTCTTTCCTAAACTGATGAAAGTTGTGTGGAGATACTTAAATGGCAACACCCGATATAGTTGTAAGTAGTACTGGTTTTAAGAAGACAGGTTCTGTAGTCAAGGTATAGATCAGCAGAGAACAGTATGGAAATTCCTATGTTGTTTTGAATCTACTTTGTAAGACACTTGGTAATTTTTGCAGTGCGATTTCTTGTAGAGGTAGATTTGGAGTTGAGGATGTTCTCTCAGAAGCAGCTTCCATGCCAGATACAGTGCCTTCTCAGCTTGGAAGGGCTTAGAGGCTAAATTGTTAGCATTTGCCTAATGTGGATGACATACCTTGGATGGAGCCTTGTGTGGGACGTTTTGACAGGCTTACTACTCAGCCTGTTTCGTTTTGAGCTGTGAGGCACCCAGAAGTACAGGCAATCTGACTACAAAGGGTGGATAAACACTGGGCTCAGGACTTTTATGCTGTCACCACTTTCTGATAGCATTAAATTGATTAAAATCAACATACCATGTACTGTTTGCACAAGTTGCTCTTCTTTCTGCCCTTGCTAATGTATTTTGTTCAGCTAATCTCCACCTAAAGAAACTTATTGCCTGCCTCTTTCTTAGGCTAGGGTGATGTGCGCCTCTCTCTTTGTGTGCTTGACACAGCCTCAATCAGTTCTGGGATTTGCCATCCCTTCTTCCCAAACTGTGAACTCGCAATCTCTCATCTTTCCCCCAAAGAACAGAGAGCTCATTTCTGTAACTTTTTTTTTTTTTTTTTTTTAAGTGAAAACTAAACAGAATTACTTCTCATCTACTCAGAACTAAAATCTAGGTAACATTCTGCAATGGTGGCAGCCGTAGCCACACCAGGAGGAAATTTGAGTGGGAGCACAATTGTTGAGCTGCACGTAGGACAGAACAGTTCCACCAAGTTTTTTTTTGTTGTAACAAAGGTTTGCATTGTTAATCAGGTGCCACTCCAAGCTCACTATTCAGCTTAATGATAGTAAGTTCCAGTAAAATGCGGGTGGGAGGACACTTAATTTGTGCTGGTTTTTTATTGCTTTAAACGCACACACTGTTTGTTCTTGGCACGATATCAGAAGAGTGCTGGAAGGAAATGAGGTTGAAAAAGGACATGAAAATCACAACCGCATGACTGATCTCTAAGGGTATTGTTCCTACTTCCACGTGGAAAGCCCAGAGATTCCTAGTAGACGTTCTTGCTGGGTTGGCAGAAGATGGAAATCTTATCTTTTACTTTTGGTAGTAGTGGGTCAATAGGGATTTCTCTAATCAGCTAAAAACTAGCAGTGATGGAGTTTAAATAAATTGTAGGCAATTATTCCTGTCACAGGAGTAGCTCCTACAATGCAAGGTCTTTGAGGACAAAGGAAAGACTGGAGAGGTGAGGTGGGATGCATCTTACTACACTTGCTCTCGCAGGTGACATTCTAGAGCCTTATCTTGAGCTCTGTCCCGCTGTGTAGTGTGTATTTCTGCTTGAAATGAGAAAGCTGGAGATGGTGAGGGGTATAGTACATGTCCCCGCTCCAGAATAGTTCATTTTGTTATATGTTTGTCCGCTTCGGTGGAATTTCTGTGACTTCCCTTGTGAGACAATTACGTCTCGCCCATAGGAGGCTGGCATTCAGCCTCCATTTTCCTTTGATCAAGCTAAGTTTCCGTCTTCTGAATTACACTGACTCGGACCACTCTAAATCTCTGCTTGTGGGGTGCTTATACCAAATATTTGCAGGCATTTCTCCCACTGCACTGTCTGCTTCTCCTGTGCTGCTGCAAGAAGTATGTGCAATGCTTTTGAAAGCTCAGCAGGCTCGGTGTCAGAAAAGTTTGGGAAGGAATATGTGAGCCAAAGATCATTTCAAGGTAGCCATTCTTCGGATTCTTCTACTACTCTGACTCGCAGGCTGTCGGGAGAGTAACTGGTATTTTATCAAGCTGGATCTCAT
Source organism: Platalea leucorodia (assembly GCF_965183815.1). Lineage (NCBI taxonomy): Eukaryota > Metazoa > Chordata > Aves > Pelecaniformes > Threskiornithidae > Platalea > Platalea leucorodia. The sequence continues at coordinate 48,647,961 of NC_138826.1, read as the reverse complement.
CCCGATCATTTGAAAGGCTTCCTTTTTCACCTCAGTGTAATTTACAATCACAGATATATTGCAGCAAGAAATGTTAACAGGAAGGAAATGTAAACACTCTGACTGTGTTTGACTTCCTTTAAATATCTATATGTTTGTGTTGAGGGAGTTACTAAATTAAGAATAAAATAAAGCTTTCCAGTCAACCCTGGGAGAGCCTAACTTTGAGACAGGTTCATCTCTTGGGGATCTGGAGGGAGGGAGAATTACATGTGCAGCAGTGCTAGTTGGTATGTTGCCCAAGCTGTCACTATGACAGCATTTCAACATGGCATCAGAGACAGCTCTACACCAGCTGCATTTGCTTCCCATGAGAAAGTGGATTGGCATGGAGAACCCTGAGGTTGAAAGTGAAAATTATGGACATGCGTTTCCTCTCTTGCACAATCCCTATTTAGGGGTTTTCAATTCCTTTGCCTGATTGTATATGAAAATGCTTAACTCCTTAACGGCTGAAGGATGTAATGATTTTCTCCAGAAAATCTGTCTCTCAGTATTTGAACAAATGTTACTTGAAGGGAACGGGTGAAAAAAGATGCAGCTCCCCATGTACCTCACTTTACTAAAGCATGGATAACATAGTGAATCAGTGCACTACTTTTTTTAGTAGTGAAGACCTGGATTAAAATTCGGCATAAGGCAGAGATAAGATAGGCAAAGTCAGACCCTTCATTGTCTTTAGTAATTTGCAGGTTTTTTTTCAATGCTGCTCTTTCGTTTTTTTCCAGGGCAGGTGGCAACCAGTAGGTAGCTAAGCAAGGCGTATTGACAGTAGGTTTGCTTTTTCGATTATCTTTCAAAGCCTTCTTGGAAATAGTTCAAAAGACTCCCTGGAATCCACAAACTAGAACTGGAAAAGGAAGTATATGTCCTTCTCACAGAACGTCTTCTCAGTTCAGCAGCCTGGGGACTGTAGCAGGACGGCAGGAGTTGTGGCAGGCTCACACTGAAGAGTAGTCTCAAAACACATACAGACCGAGAGCTGGAATACTTGACACCATAATCACTTGAATTTCCCTTGTCCCTTTTACACATGTCAGAGATTCAACTCTGCCTAGCTAGACTAATGTGACCATAAGTGTCTGGTTTAAATGTTTTTGGGGATGGACAGTTAGCCTTTCTGAAGCAGGTGAAGAGAGGTGATCTCTCTCTTCATGCTGACACTAATTGCTTATACCTGAAAAAAACTGTAAGAGACACAAAGTGATATTTTTCTTAGGGAAATTTCCTTTCTAAGGAAGTTAGTCATATAAAATAATTATTATTATTTTTAAATCCAGTATGAGTCGAGGGAGTGCCCTGATTACACATTTCCTGGAAAAGGCCGTTGGTGACGTACCATTGACTAATGAAAACTCGCCAGTTAGAAGTAGCTCTTTTCTGTTAACTATTTGAAAAGGCAAGAGTATTTTAAAAGTACAGGTCTTCGACATTTCCTTGTTCTTTCTTTTTTAACCCACCATCGGTGGGCCTGTTTACATCATTAGCAGCTACGGATTCATGGTCCTGATTGGAAAATACTGAACTATTCTGATATAGCAAAATAAGTAAAATCAAAGCCTGCTTGCCATCATATTGTGAGTAATGTGGCTGGGCAGCTTAATGCCACAACTTAAAATGCAGAAAGGAAGAAGAGAAGCACAAAGGAGGCACAACAAGCATGACAGCAGATCAGTCAGATTTCCCATGAAAATCAGGATGATGCTTTAGCTACTGGTGAGCGGCAGCCCTCAAAGAGCTCTGTAGTCCCTGCCTAGGGGTTAAGGGTGGAGTTTTGTGCCTGCATGAGAAATTCTGGGCAGGAAACAGAAGAGCGGTAGAATTGAACTTCTGTATTCCATCGCTACTAAGTCAGATTTTTCTAGCATGTGTTAAACCAGTGTCCAGGAAATCTGGGAGCGGATGAGCCAGAACTTCTAAATACCGTTTTAGCTGTTATGTCTAAGACTCTGGGAATTGTGTTGCTTATGCTCAGAAGAGCATGACTTGTGACTGCAATTTGTTCAACTCAAAATGACCTCCAAGCCTTACTGGAAGTCAACTTAAAAAAAAATGAAAATCCTCCCCCTACTCTACCAAAAGAGATTTTTCAGTTTTAAAGTCATCATCGTGCAACATTTTGTTTTGAGTTTAACCCCAGCAATATCAACATGACAGAATTATGCAAACAAGGAAATTTCCACGGGCTGAATTGCACAATTTCAAGAAACAATCTGAGTTATTAAATAAATGTGAGTGCTGATGCCTTAGCATTGAAGGGCTGTGCACTCTCTGTAGCTGTTGCAGCAGAGAGAATAAATATACCTTTCTTCTTCCCTGTTCATTGACTGAACACACAAGTGGGTATGGATAGTACCTGGCTAAATGTTTGTGTGCAGTGCCAAACCACAGGGGTTGTTCGGGGGGCTAGTGCACGAGATTTACCGTTCAGTCAAAGAAGTAGCACTAAGGGGGAGATACGAGCAATGCTGCTATAGGTGTTAAAGCTGTGCAATGAGAATCTAAAGTATTTCTTAGTGCATTAGAGATTTTCCTTTGTACTTCCATAGGATTCAGTATGGTCTGTGACGATAGCTAGCTCTAGGATATAATAAGAATTTCCAACTCCACCACAAAGATTCTGTGAAAGATGCACAGGCATCAACCCGGCAATGATCTGCATTTCAGCTTTCAGCAACATCCTGGACTTAAATGAAATAACCTTGTATTCTCACCTAGAAACCTTAAGCTTGCCCACCAGCCTATGTCCTAGGTATGCTCCCATAAATGATCTACTAGGCTGTATTGTTTTACTGGTGTTTCCACTGTATAAATTCACATCGGGCCCTGTCGTGCATGTTGCGCCTGTAAGGGCAGAATACCTTTTTCATCTCTCAATACTAGAGCTTTCATTATTACAAGGGTGCTCGACTATGGCAGGGATGAGTCTTACAGAAATTAAGATAATTAAGTGATTAAGGTAAGTAAAAACTCAGTACCAACCTCTGACTTTGCATGAGTGAAAACCAAAACCAGTAATGGCCATGAACAAATTGATCTGGGATATGTAAGTTCTATAGCTATCAGAGGAGTGAGATTGTAGAAGAGCCATCCAGCAGGATTAATGGCTCAAGCAGTCTAAGCAGCTGATGGAGCTAGTACTATTTTAAACAGGATTATCATAGAGAGGATTCAATTTGGGGATACTTTCTGAAGGGTGATCCACTTAGAGGTCCCTTCTAAACCAGTGCCTTGTGGCCTTAAAGCTCTGTGTGCTACTTGCACAAATCTGGAGTTCTCAGTGAAGTCTTCCAAGTCAAGATTTACGAGGATGCCTGAGATGTGTGCAAAACCTGAGATTTATTGACTTTCCTGTAGTTATCACATGCCTCGAAAACCCTTGCCCCCTGCAGACTGTGAGAGAGAGGTGAGATCAGCAAAAGGATTACATCTGGAGTTAGGGAATTATAGAATAGGTGTTTTCTGTGAAACCAAAAGGCGAGGGTAGGCAAGATACCTCCAGTCAGCTCTGTGAAAAAAGAAGAACAGGGATCCAGGCATAAGCTACCTGCAGTGGGACAGGAGAGTGGCATATTTGGCATCATGTGACTTGCAAATGTGTGCAAAACACATTATTCCAGCAGAAGAGGTTGATTTTCTGAAGGCTTAGTCAATGAATATGAATGAATCAATATACTCTTACATTTTATTGGGCGATAATCAACTGGTGAGACTCCTCAGCAGAATGACGGATGTGGTTTCTTTATCTGACTGTCAAACAGAGAGTTTATGTGTCATTCTTCACTTAAGTGAGTTTGCCCAAGGCTTGCATTATTGGTAAAAACTGTCCCATTTGCTGTATTTAATGATCTACAGGTTATCAAGCCTTCTGCAATCCTTTACTGGCTGTGACACTTTATTGCATGATGCTACTTACTTTCCCTACCTAGAAAAAGGTCCTTTGCAAGGATAAACACATTAATTCTTGGAAAATACTTTGAAATCTGCTGATGAAAGGTGCTTCTTGCCAGTATCCCCAGAGTATTAGCAATAATTCTGTCTGAAGAGGTTGGAAGAATAGGGAATATGGGTCAAAAGGCATTGGCAATTATAAGTTTATCTAACAGGCCTGCCTTTAGCGTAAAAGAGCTGCAACCATTTGAGGAAGGGTAACTGAACGCAGGAGCATGCCTTTGCACTGAGCAATGCTGAGAGAGGCTGGAGCCCCGTAATGTCTTATCTCACCGCATCTGTGTTTCCAAAGCCTGCCCTAGATGGATGGCGAGTCTGTAGCATACAACAGTGACTCAGGAGAGCACAGAGAACAAACTAAACGTGATCCAGGGAGATCTTTCCTCATTTGTAGTTATCAGGACTTTGAATGTGGCTACATTGCTGTTGACAGCTTAATTCTGCTCCATGGTCCATCCCCAAAATGGTCACAAGAGTCTGCGTACACGGACAAAGATGATGGCTGCATTTTGGAAAATGTTCTGGTGCAATTACTGTAAGCGAGGCTAATTGGCTTGGGTTTTTTTACTTCTAGTGGTGAATGCGCACGCTGGGAACTTCAGAAAGAGTAGCTCTGACATTGTTTCCTGTGTGGGATTTTGTTGCAAATTTCTCTTCAAGCACGTAAAAACAAATGCAGGTTTTGTATTTTCCGCAGGGTTTCTGTAGTATGAAAGGCAATATAATCTTAATTCATTTTAAGACGCACTGATTTGACCGTGTTTGATGTAAAGGTGGTTTCGATCTTACCAATGTCATTTCAGAAGGACAGCAATTGAACTGATCTGCAGCAATGCAGAACTTGTGTAAAAGGAAAAGGAGAATTAAGCTTGGGTACCAAGTTGGAGACCAGTACCAATATTTATCTTTTGTATTATTTTAAAGGCCTTGATATGTATTACACTTAATTACTTCCCTTTTGTTATCTCACGTTATTAGTAGTGTAGCGACCTGGGTGGTTTCTATCGGTCATAGACTTCCAATTATTTACTTTCCAGGTAAATATAAAGATGACTACTAAACATATAAGTATAAAGAGATGGCTATCAAAAGACAGTAGCTGTCTTTGAAAAGCCAAGTTCCTTGGCAGTGCCACAGAGGTGTCTTCAACTTTAGAAGACTGACTGAATTAGGAAAGACATAAAGTTGTCTGGTTGTTTTAAGTGAGATTCAACAGAATCAGTCCAGTAACGCACAAAAGTTTCCAGCTTAAGTAAGCCATTGTAAGTGGAGGATGTAAGCTTTCCATAGTGCAGGTATCTTCAAGAGCTTCAGAAAACAATGAAACAGTGTTGCCGGGGTTGGTTCAGAGCCAATATTTCCAGTCTGCTCTTTCCCATGAGGCTCTCCGATGTTCTTAAGGTTACAGGAAATTAGGAAGTTCAGTCGGAGTCTACTATTCCTGTAGCCCTCGTTGTCGTGGACCAGGTCCTGCTTCATCATATTCCGTGCTTGTTGTGGGAGAAACAAGGTACTGAAACTGGAATCTGCTTTGCAGAGATAATAAAGAAGATAGATGAGGGAATCTGAGGCTGCACTGGAGGAATTGTTCCAGCGAGATGATCCATATTCTCTGACTCTAAGCCTCTCATGCAGCCATAGGCAGGGACACTGAACAGCTTCAATTGGCTAAGCTCTGGTTGCAAGACCTGAAGCTGCTTCTTCAACAGCTTTTTCTGTCTCATCGCTTTCCCCCCTCTCCTCCCATACCCTCAAACACACTGGAATTCAAATGTGTTTTGAAGATGGGCTTCCATATGCCTTAGTCCTCCTATCTGTTGGGTTTTGGGGTTTTTCTTTTTTAACTTTGTTATTCTGCCCTTCTTATTGGTATACGCTTTGTTTGCTCAGCACCACACCAACTCTACTTCTCCAAAACCCACAAGATGGCCTAGCAGATGGGGTATAAAAAACATGTAACGTACATCACAGACCCACTAAACATCAATTTTTATTCCAGTCGTGGATCAGTCTAGGGGGAGAAGTGGGGAGGGGAGGGCAGTGAGAAGGGAGAACAAGCTGGCTCAGGGGAACGCTAATAGATTTGGTTTGAGTCCAAATCATGCTAGCAGTGATCGTAAATAAACACTTGATGGTGATTCAGTGGCTTCTGTTAAATGAACGGATGGTCTCTGCCCTGTCCTCAGTGAAGAACTGTCCATGTGCATCCATCCCACATCGTTAAACCAACTGTAGGTGTAGCCGTGAGCTCAGGGCTAATCTGCCAGGCCCAGGGGAATCAGAGAGCGAAACAGGTTCTCACAGCTCAAGATGGCCTCTCTGTGTCAGGGTTAGCCCATGGCTGAGGCAAAGTCATGTAAACTAGCTCTTCTCTAGTCTACATGGTAGAGGCCTTGTTGATCATGCCAGTCTTCAGAGCTGGTGCTTCATGTTTTGCCACAGCACTGATTTCCCTACTGATGCAGAAGTGTCATAGAAAGTGATAGAGAAAACTTTACTGAATGGTGCAGCATCAGAAGGGGGAGAGAGGCCAAGAAAACCCCACTTGTCAGCTGAACAAATTAAAAAATTAACAAATTAAAAACTTAAGATTGGGATCCCAAGATCCCCAATTAACAAATTAAAAACTCAGCATTTTGTCAGTCACTCCACCCCCTGGCATTTCCTTCATGGTTAGGACTTTAATCATCAGTAACACAATAATAACAAAACATGTACAAGGAGTCCAACTATCAACTATCATAACTCTCTTCAACACAGCAAGACACTCTTCAACAAATAACCATTAAGAGATTAAGCCTCTTTTATGAATAAATTGTTTGGTATGCCGAAGGCAATTTGTTTGACATTATTTTTGCAGGATTAAGGAGTCGAAGACCTTGACAACATGCTAATTGTCTATATCTGGCACAGAGGCAATATTAAAGCCTTGGTAATACTCCATGCCATTGACAAAAGTAGTGTTCACAGGAGATCGTTTGCTACTGTAGTCCTTGGTTTGGCTGCTAATAAAAGCAAGTGAGTATATATTACGATGATGCTTTTCATCCCAGGATCCCCAAATACCGTTTTTGCTGAGGGTCTTCCAAAACCCCTACAGTCCTCTTGAGGAAGGCGGTATTAGTGTTATTACCGTTGTCCATTTCAGAGAAGGGGAAAATCGAGGCTGCAGTTGCCCCAAATACTGTAAACCAAAGTCATGTAGTGCCACTGCTGAAAAATGCCAGTCCCGCCCTCCCGTTGCTCTGACTGTTCTTCCCACCTGCGTGCTGGCCGCTGGCAAAATTTTTTTTCCACTGTGCAAATATGCAGACTGAGAAATTCCTCTGGGTTAAAACTAATGTTGGGAGAAAATAGGGTTTTTTTTATTTTACCTGGGTCATTTCCTTGATCAGACTGCTTGTACAGCTACTTGAACACTAACAAGGTTTCAAGGGAGCGGTATGAAAACTGGAACATGAGATGGGAGTAGGTAGGACTGATTTATTGTGGCAGTGCCACTTTAAACCAACCTAAAGTACTCATAAAACTGTGGCCCGAGGTACAGTTAAATAGCCTGTTTAAGGGCTTGCTCACACCACTCTCATGGGCATCCCCAAGTCAGCTTTAGTCTAGTGAGCCAGCATGCACAGGGTCCCAGTCAAATTGTCTGTTGCTACTGCATCTGAATTGTAGCCAGCCTGGCTAGCCCCCACCGGCCGCAGCTGAAGCGGTGACTGCAGAGCTGTCATCAACAGTGCGAGATGCAGAATCCAGTAATCCTCATCTCTGTTCTCCAAAACAGTGAAAAACATACTCCCCACAGCCTGATAATAGTACTTAATCGGTTATGAAGTTTTCCCCCTCTTTTTAGAACAGTCGATTTGCAGGCATGAAGCCTCTACTCCTCAAAAGTGAGAGCAGCCAGGGAAAAAGGGACAAGGAAGCAATTTTTCCTGAGGCTTATTTCCTGGCAAGGCACGTTTTTTCAGCTTTAGAAGTATGTATGGGGCAGAGAGAAGCCCTGTAAACGTGTTCACATTTGCCAAAGCTCCTTGAGCTTTTGCCGTAGCCTAAATCTCACAGGAAAACACTGACTGTGGTTCATTGTCCTCTCAGAGGAACTTGGTATTAAATTGTAAATTCCATACACACACAAAGAAGAAAAAGACACAAGAAGTGAGGCTGTATCAGATCTTGTAAAAAAACCTCAGTCTTCATTATTTCCTCCCCCTGCTTTCTGAAATACTTTTAATCTAAAAATCATGGAAGCTGAGATCATCCCAAGGAAAGTTAGAATAAACATGACTGGAAAAGGCCCCTCGGGAAGATGTCTCAATCTCCTGCTGCTGTGCGATTGTAAAAGCCCTTCCGCCTTGTCTCCACAGCTGAATAGGTATCAATAAAGTACACAGCTCACAAGAATGAGACAACTTCACTTTCTTAGAAGCGTGATGGGGGATCAAAAGAAGTCAAGTGGCAATAAACTCTGTGTCAGCAATTTGCTTTACTATATATCTGTGCAGCATCTGCTTTTTTTTAAGTGTACTGCAGGGAAAAAACTGCTATGTTGCTTTATTCAGGCAAGGTCCTTGTTTCACTGCATTAGAAAAGCATTGGTTGGCGCATGTATGAGTGGTCTGTGTACGGGTGTGTGCATGGGCATATTTAACATTGAACATTGGGACTCAATGTTCTGACTTTTGCTGATGACACTAAGCGAATAATGTCACATCCCTCTGACCTGGATGTAGAGGCAGACACCGTACATCGAGCCAGCGTAGGAGATGTTCTCTGCAGCTTGTCAAAGGAGGCTCATCCGAAATTCAGGAGTTCATATCCCTGGTGCTGGTCATCACTTTACAGTCAACGTCACCCAAGCTTCTGCCATGTAAATGAGGGGCATTATGGTTTTTAACTGCAGAGCTGACCGCTGTGCTTTGGATGCCGAAGGTTCTGGCTTTTACCCTTACGTGTACTACAAGGGAGGCTGCACACCTCCTCTACTAGTGTGATTTATGGCTGCTTTTTGGTTTAGATAAGAGTAACAGCTTTTAGGAAGCAGAGAATAGATAGCTGAGGTAATGATTCTGAGATTACAGCAAGGAACTTACTTCCAAGTGGTGTCCTTCAGTGTAACTCATCTATTGGGTGAGTCAGGCCCAGGAGAGGCTGGAGGATGTGGACATATCTCCTAAGGCCACCTAGGACTGTCGGAAGACCACTGTACTGAGCTCAGGTATTGCTGTGGGTGGGATGGTGTCAGGGAATAAAAGAGTAGGGCGAGGAGCTCTGGTGGCACCAGGCTTCTGCAGCTGCCTGCTATCTATCTGGGGTCTGCAGCTAGTGAAGGCTCCCGTTTGTCACTGGAGGAGAGGTCAGGAGCTGTCTCGCCTCACCTGTCTGTCCTCTCCTGCTTCTTGACTCTAAAACACATGCAAGTCCTTGGCAAAATGCTGTTAGGAGCAGAGAAGAAAAAGCTGTAGTATTTTCCTCCTGTCAGGCCTGCTTCCTGGTGGTTTTCTTAGGAGGGCAGGTTTTGGTGTTCACAGGCTGTAATCTCCTAGATTGCTGTGCCCCACTCTGAGAGTGCTTCTTGCAACACAAGCCCTGCTCACATCTCTAAGCACATTTAATTATGTCTCGGCTTTTGGTCTGTCTTCCAATTCAGGGGACTGCTCTTAGAAATAGTTACGATTGTTAATAGTAAGCTTCGACCATTAGGACTTCACTCTAAACACCAGGAGGCTTGTTTTTCTGAAACAGGAGTGAGATGCTGAATGAGGTCACCCTACCAATAACTCTTCTCGCTTATTGATTGTCTGATGTGTGCATTTATCAGCAGCTGATAAATAAGCGAGAAGGATTTTGTTGTGATGTAGATCACAGCAGGTCTCAGAGTCAGTCAGCAATTTTTTGTCAGCGGGAAGGAGCGAAGGGGTTATCAGTATATGCACCTAATATGTCCATGTTCTCTGTTTATAGCTGGATGTGCTGATTGAGTTCTTTAGGTCATTCAATGTGTGTGTGTATACATCTGCTTCGTCAACTATTGGTGATTTGCAGAAATTTGTTGCTGCCTACCGTGGATTTTAAAAGATGGATCTGGATCAAATAGCCAGTCATCATCCTGGCTACCTGATGCATTTCATCTATACTAGGTACTATGCCTGCTTCAGAAACTGCAGTCACCCCTATGCTACTTTGCACTATATTCCTCCTTCTTTCTCTGCATTTACTTGCAGATGGGTGTGTTTAAGTATATAGTTAAAATTCAGTGCCTTTATGTCTCACTGTCTGAGAATGGGAGAGGAAGATAGGGAGCTGCCAATGAGGAAATAGTGTCTGAAAGCTAGAAGAATGGAAATAGTGAGAAGCCAGGGACATTTTTAGAGAGATGTAATGGGGAAAACAAAATCCTATTACACATCTAAATGTCCCTAAAAGTCTTGGAACCCTGAGTGGAAACTAACCCCAGGTACTTGCATATGTACAAATGATCCGTATATCAAATTCCAAGTCCTCTACGGATTGTACAGTGCCCACGGCAGATTTTTCAAAATGCTTAAGGGTAATGACTTTTACTGGATAGGGTGTAGCACTGGCACTTTCAGCATAACAAATTGTCTGGTCCAGAGAGCAAAATATTCCAGGAAATGGTGCAATTGTATATTCAAAGTATAATAAAGAGATCACTAAAGCTTTCATGGCATTATTAGACATTCAGGACAATAAGTAAGCACTGAAGTGACTGAAATTGTTGTCCAACTGGCAGTCGTGGGCGCCGTGGGCTGAACCTGTCTTGTAGGACCGTTCTCTGTTACACTGCCTTCCTTGGAAATGGGAAACATCTTTTGTAGTACCTGCTGTTTTAACTGATGCTTCTCCTTACTGCTTTGAGTATTGGCTGAGTATTTGCAGAGCAAGCTACAGCCATCGCCCTGATGTGGGAGAGTAGCTGAAGTCTGGGTGCTGCGCTGATATCTGCATAGCCCATCAGGGCTTTCTTGGTGGCTCCCCAAAGAGACTTTGTCTTGCAGCAAGGTTAGCTCTAAAGTCTCTTCATTGCCTTGGAGATTTTCTGATTTTTCTTTCTTTTTTCTTTCTTTTTTTTCTTTTTTTTTTCCTTTTGCTTTTTGCAGAGACCTTCTCCAAAGCAAATCACCTCTAAAAAAATAAGATTTGTTCTTTTTTCTTAGTGATCTGTTTTTCTTAGAGACTAAAGAAAAAGCGTTGGCTCTGAACCTGCATGTTTGGACTCCGCTGATCTTGACTGACCTGATCTAATTTTGATATTAGGATGTAACATTTCTGTTGGTGGCATAGAAACATATGATTTGTTCTGCCTCAGTCTCCGAGATATGCCAACAGCATCCTGGACTGCATTAGGCAGAGCCTTGCCAGCAGGTCAAGGGAGGGGATCCTTCTCTTCTGCTCAGCCCTGGTGAGACCATATCTGGAGTGCTGTGTCCAGTCCTGGGCTCCCCAGTATGAGAGAGACATGGACATACTGGAGGAAGTCCAGTGAAGGGCCGTGAAGCTGATTAAGGGACTGGAGCATCTAACACATGAGGAGAGGCTGAGAGCGCTGCAGCTATTTAGCCTCGAGAAGAGAAGGCTTGGAGGTATCTTTATCAATGCGTATAAATATTTGATGGGAAGGAATAAAGAAGGCAGACTCTCCTTAATGGTGTACAGCGACAACAGGCACAAACTGAAATACAAAATGTTTCATGTGAACATAAGAAGAACTTCTTTACTGGGAGGATGATCAAACACTGCAACAGGCTACCCAGAAAGGTTCTGGAATCTCTGTCTTTGGTGATACTCAAAACGCGACTGAATGTGGTCCTGAGCAACCTGCTCTAGCTGAGCCTGTTTTGATCAGGGGTTGGACTCAGAGGGGATGTCTGAAGGCGCCTTCCAGCCTCAACTGTTCTGTGATTCTGTGGTATGTGCAGGCTGATGAACTCTGGGAAAAGCTTCTAGTAAGGAACCTCATGCTACTGTTGACCGTTATCCTTAGTCTGCTGCAAGGTTAAAATAAGCAAAGCAAAAGGAGTTGATGAAATAGGGAGAAGAGGACTGAATGGGACTGTAGTTGCTAATCGAGTTTCAGAACAGTCTGGAATCACAAGCATTCACTGAATTACTTGAAAACCTGGTTTACAGGATATCATCTATTCCCTTTATTTTCCTAGTTCACTGAAGTTCATTCAACAGTTCTGTCTTTTAGATGGGATAGTGAGCTCTAACTCTCCTCTTGCCATTTAAGAAAAATTATAGGCTGAAGTAGTGTTAAATTAGAACTTTAAAGGATAGTGAGTCACATTTACAGAGATATTTAGGATCACAGAATAATTAAAGTTAGAAGGGACCTCAGGAGGTCTCTACTCCAACCTCCTGCTAAAAGCAGGGTCAGCTACGAGGCCAGACAAGGTTCCTTAGTGCTTTATCAAGTCGGGTCTTTTAAACCTCCAAGGATGGAGATTGCACAACATCTCTGGTCAACCTGTCCCAGTGCTTGAGTGGTCTCACGGTGAAAAAGATTTTCCAGGCCAAATCTTTTGCACTTCAACTTTGTTTTTTTTAGGTGGATGAAGGTAACAAATAGGTGCCTTTTAGGGGTTTCAGGAGTGTATAAGAAAGCTAGATCTCTTACTTTCTTGGGCACTTCTAGAAGTCCCCCTAGGCCCTTATCTTTATTTTGAAGCATGAAAGTGCATCTAAAAATCTTACCCAATGTTTCCTGGGCTTCATAACTTTAAGAATATGGAGGCTTCTGAACTGAACTGAAATCTCTTCCCTTTCCAAAATTTTGTTAACTTTCTTGTGTTTATGAGCAAGGATTTGGAGAGGCTTTGGTTAAAAGAGGGTGTGTCTGGTGAAACATATCCAAAGCATTTCTTTTTGAGCATTTCCGTTTGTTAACTTTACTGATATTAATAAAGATGAGGTAAGATCAGAACTAGGGCCATAATTACATAAAGTTTGCAAAGAAAGGAAAGATTCAGAATTCCTTTCATACCGCTTAGCATATTTCTAAGAAACTGCATCAGTAAAATGTTTTTAAAAGGCAAACAAAACTTGTGTATGGAATCTTAAAAACACTGTGCCTGTGAATATCAAACAGGCTTTATTTCTGAATAATGTTTTAGGTAGAAAACCTCACAAGTCAGCTCCAGTAGCATATATTTCCATGTGTCACAGGGGCTAATTTGGTCATGCTTGTTACCCTAACCATAACCGCTTTGGGGGGGGGGGGGGCAGTGTTTGCTTTTGCTGTGTCCGTTTCTTCTTGTTCTTAAGAATAGATATTTGCCAAAACAAATGTATGTGAGTGATAAAAGGCAAGAGGAATGTCTGTTGGACCACAGGAAATTTCCTGTGCAGGAAGAGATCTTGGGAACTTCCTGTGGAGCAGAGCATTGTGGGTCTGTTGGCAGAAGTCCCTTTACCACAGCTGCAATTAACTAGAAGAGGGTGGAAAATAGTCGGGACTGCCTTTTGCAGTCGTATAGTTCAAGAGAAGAGCCTGAACTAGACACTTAAAAAAAAACACTTCATGAGCAAATGTTAAATCAGAGTTGTGGGTTTGCAGATGATTACTCTCATAACCAAAAAACAAGCAAATAACGCAGAAAAGCAAAATGGTGCAGAATTACAGGTCACCTCTGCTCATACTGCCATATTTCGTGCCTACCTTATAGACTAACTTGGTGTACATGGGAGTATCCCAAGGTTTGATGCTGCTAGAAGGAGATGTCTTCAAGCTTGGTCCCACATGCCTGAGAATGAAATGTGTCCTTGGTCCCTGCATTTTGTACACCACTGTAGCCTGGTACCTCGCAGGACTTATGAGACATTGCTAGTCAGCCTGTACTCTCCAGCAGGGTTTTCCCTTGTCAGTACTGTCCCTGCACCTTCCCTGAGGCTTCCCAGTGGGTACTTCCCAGGCAAGTTCAAATCTTCAAGCGAGCCATATCCCATGTGTTGCATTAAATCTGCCTGATGACAGAAACTTGTGTTGACTGCCAAATGTTCAGCATGGAAGACCCTTATTTTTGGGTCATCTTTATTTTTGCTTCTAGCAGACGTGCATCTCTTTCTCCACCTCTCTGAGGTGGCCCTTGCAGGGGAAATGCTTCTGGAGAGAGGAGTGAGGAGACAAAAACTGAGGAGGGATACAGGATGCTAACATAAAACGCTGTAGTAAAAAAAGGAGGGGAGAGACAACCGGATAATAGGAGGAAATGAGTGTAGTTCAAAGGGCAGAAAGAGAAGGGGAGAGAAAGAAAAAGACACCAGAAGCACAGATTTGTAAAAAGGGAAACTGGACGGTCTGAGACAAATGTATTTTTTCTAACAGTGTGTACAGAGCATGATTAGATCCTACACGAGGGGGGATTTGTGGGGCAGGAGGTGTCAAACTCATTATTAGGTGATGGCAAAGTGAGCTTGATACAGACACTTGGCAATACACCCTAGGCTGCAGTCCCAACTTCATCTGTGAAAGCAGTCGTATGCCTTCCACCTGTACCCAGTCCTCAGCCTCGCTGGAGAAGGCGCCATAGAAAAGGCCACTGAAATGGTGCTTGAGGTTGTGGTCTGTGCTCTCTGCAGCGCCGTGTTACATGCGGCATTAAGGCTGTTGACTCTCTTCAGAGAGGTCAAACAGCAGCTGACCGTAACATCCAAACTCCAGCCTTGTGAGTGCACCTTCAGCATAATGGTCTCACCTGGTGATTTTGAAGCCCCAGCCTCTCAGGTAGCATGGTTCTCCTCACAGAGTTTGGGTCCTGTGACCCAGCGCCCTTGCCCATGCTGCTTCAGCGTTTGGTTTTCTTCTTACAGCTGTATGCGTGTGCACTTTTCTTTTGTACCAAGGAACTATTTGTTTGCTTACTAAGTGCTTCCCCACAGGAAATTTCCTGTGATGGAAAACTCTGGGGAAGCTTCCTGTCAGACGAGATGCTGCAGGGGGCAGATAACGGAGACGCTCGAGCCCGCAAACCGCAGCAGCTGAGGAGGCGTTGTCACCTGGTGCTTTCTGCCGGAGGAGGCTGGGCGGCAGGAAGAGTCAACCACTTTCTTGAGTGATCTGGGGCGATAGGACAGGGGAACCGCTCACTGGAAAACCCACGACTGCTCTTGACTGATGAAGTCTTTACCAAGGCTGGGCACTGCAGTTTGGTGTTGTTGAACCCAGGTCCCTGGAAGCTATGGATTAATTTTTATCGCGGGGGACTCCTCATGGATCAGCTAGGTCAGCGTTTCTCAGGCTCTGAAGAAGGCCTGTAGTTAAGTGTCCCATTGCAAGCCGGGTGCTAAGTGTGGCTCTGAAGCTCACAACCAGTTGAGGAAAAAGCTGCTGCCTCCTGGAAGAACCCCACCTTTTCATAATTTTGCTCATCTCCTACCAATTGCTTTCCTGAAGAGGGAGGGTCCTGCAGCCTTACCAGTTTTGAGCCCATGGCTGTCCCTGGCAGTCTGTGGAGAACCACTTTGTATCATTTACTGGGATTTGCTCTTAAATTGGTACAAAAAGAATGGTCTGGCTCTCAAGTAACTGTTACAACGAATAGCACCCCAGGCTCTGGCAGAGACCTTTTGTCATTTTGGACAAGGGTTATGGCTTGGCAAGACTGGAGCTTGGTGACCTCCTAGGAACTGTGGCCTGCGACTGTGCAACAGTGGTTCTGTCAGTCCAAGGCTGACAGCATGAAAGTTACTTGGGGAAAGCACCCTGGTGCCAGAGAGCTCTTCAGGCAAAGGCACACAATGTCAACGGTCATTGCATTGCCTGTGCGGTTAGGTCGGACCTTGGGGAACACTGAGGCCAATCAGGTACCTGAAAATGACCTACATCCTTCCACAACTCTTGGCATTTAGCCTCGCAGTGCCTCAGATTCCTCATACATAATGTCATGATGCTAGTGCTTCTTTCTGCCCCCCCCCCCGACATCTCCCCTGCCAAGATCAGTGATGACCGACTGTATGAGGAGGTAGGACTTCAGAGTTGTCAGTCTGTCAGCACAGAGGTGTGCCTGCCCCATAAACCATACTTTGAGCTTCCCTCTCACCAAACTACCTTCTGCTCTCCACGATGTCCCTTTCAACTCTTCAGAATTTTTTCTCTGCCCCTGCAATACCTCAGCCTTCCATGCTGTCTGCTGTATTCATCTGTACCATACAATGATTTTTACAGCTCCCCCCACAAAGTTACTGGTTCCTGGTAACATTCCTTAAACCTCCTTTTTGGTAGCACTCTTGTCTCTATTTGTGATCAGTTGCCTAAATATTGCCTACACAATGGGGTTTGTTGTCTGCATGTATTTTGATTTATGCCAGGAACCTATGGCAATTTTTTAACAAAAGATGGAAAAGAGAATAATCTTCCAGACATTTTGACCTGAATGTTCCTGTTTTTCTTCAGAGCTCAGCCTCTTGAATCTGGTGAAGGCGCTTCATTGCTTTTCTGTTTGTCTTTTTTAGAAATTCAGGTTGAGATGAAATTAAATTGAACTATGAAGTCCTGAAGGAACTTCTTTAGGTCCGCTCCCCCTAGACTAGGAAAGGCAGATGTTGTAAGCTTTTTGTTTTCAATACAGCATAATTTCAATACAACCTTCATTCAACCAGCAGTAACTGTTTCAGTTTGATTAATGGACTTGACTCATAAATGTGTGCAGGCTGGCCAGCTGGCCCAGCCAGCCAGTCACTGGGTTGGTGAGATTGGCCAGCTGGCTGTCATTTCTTGGCTGACAGGGGACCCCAAATTGCAAGCGCTGCTTCTCAGCTACGGGGCAGACAGTAATGAGGCACTGCTTTGGGTCTCCTGGTGGGGCAAAGAAACAGCTTCAGGGTTATACGTAGCCATCAGTCCCTGTGTTGTGTAACCTGCCGTGGATGGAAGGCATCTGGGAAAATGACAAGCTCTTTTTGTGGGGTGGATGGTTGCACTACATGTTTTTCAGGTTTCCAGACACTTCCCATGATAAGAGCTTGGTTTTGATGGTTTTACAACTTTTCCACTTTTTAAGTGCTGTGGCTGATAATTTCTTTGCCAGGACAGAGAACAATACATTGGTGTTGAACTTTCAAAATGTCTAGTGCTCTAAGATCCGGAACAGACTTGAAGGAAGAGAGGTAGTCTCTCCTCTGCTCTGGATACCCTTCTGCCGGGCTGTGTGGAGGGGAGAGGAGTCTGCCTATTCACAGGCAAAAAAGAGAAGAGCTCAGACTCAGGGGGCAGGGGGAAGAGCCTGGAACAAGGAGGCTGGTCAAGGAGACTGGCATTGCACATTGGCACACTTAGAAGTGGGGAGAGAAAGACATGAAGTCAAGCTAAGAGGTTGCATCCTCAGTCTTGCCCTTCCTCTGCTGTCACATACATCTGCTGCACAACCTGCTGGCAAAACGAGTCAGGGTGTCTCACGCCCTCCTGCCAGTGCTGGTTCCTGTAACATATGGCAGTGTATTCCTGCTGCTATCAGTTGCGCCTTTAGCAAAAAGTGGCAAAGGTCTGTAGGCTGGATCTAAAAGTGCTAGCCCTGCTGCTGACCCATGCAGGTTTCATTATGATGCCATGGTGGAATTTCTGAGGGTTTTTTTCACCATTACTGACACTTTAAAAACAAAGGAAAAAGTTACACTCAATATATATATACTACATTATAGCTACTAAGGTTGTACAGGTGAGGAAATGTCAGGATTAACATTCCCTGTGCTTACATTGATCCTTCAATTACAAGAGCTTTGCATATGCATCAACACATGTAGCGTCTAGCAAAATGTGGACTCTGGGGACTGCGTGCATAACTTTACTAAATCCCGATAAAGAGGAAAGGGGATAAACCTGTAGTCAGTAGAGAGGATAATTGCAGGAAAAAGCTATTAAGTCTGCAGGGACTCTTGGTCTTCTGACTAGTATCTTAGGACGAATAGTGTTTTTGCAGCTCACAGGTTGTCCGTAACCACGTTGGCTTTGGTAACTACAGCTGGGCTGAACAGGTGTCTTAAAGCGTGTGAGAGTTTCTTCCTGGCTGCATTCAGTACGTATGGGTTTGCTAGGACAGAAGTGGTTTGTACCAAATCACATAGGAGGCCTGCGGCTGAACTTGGGTTTTCCTGGTCCCTTGACCAGTGTCTTCCTTGCTAGAAACGTCTTCCTTTTGCAGCAGCGCACAGACCTACCTTCCCTTCCATTCATATTCAATATCGCTGTGGCAAATAACTCCGCTGTTTACATGGGAAAGTAATAGTAGGAAAGTATTTATTATATTTTTAGCAGTCTGTAATGTAATTTAGCAGATGGAAAAAATGAGGAGGAGAGCCAGCTTTCTGCAGACCACCAATATGTGCATTGCAGGCTGAAGCTGGAGGATTGCTAAGCTAAACCGAGTGCAAAGGCTGCTGAACAGATGCACATACTATCAAGCTGGAAATGCACTCATGAGAAGACCTGCAGTTAAAATCATTCAAATCAAGAGTGAGCTCTTCCTTTGACTGTAGTAGGCTTTGGGTTAAACCCCATCAGGTCCTAAGATGTTTGGTTCGGAGATTTGCATGGTGTGGTATGTGTTTGTAAAGTGTTTGTCATGCTGTGGAGGTAATACATGAACCTCACCATGTACTTGGACAAACTGAGTAAGTGTGCTGCAGAAAGTCCAGGATAGAGCACTGTACTGTTCATTCAAAAAATTTAATTTGGTTTTCATAATTTATAATGCTTAATAATACACTAGGAAATCTTCTGTAATATATTGTGTAAACACAATAAAGTCTTGGGAAAATTAGAGTTCACTACAGATTGGCTATTAAATATTTTTAGTGAAGTGAAACAGCTCAAGGCTGCAAAAAATGATCCAACTGGCAGATTGGTAAACTGAGAATTCGCACTGTTAATTTGTAAATATAAATAGTGAAGTTCAAGTCATTAATAGAGCTTATCTGTCAGTAAACTTTTTTGACATTAATTTTTAATACTATAAAAGCAGCTGTCTTTGAAACATAATTCTTCTTAGAAGTGGTCAACACTCTTAAGATTTTTACTGTTATTCCAAAATATTCTAAATTGGAAAAAAATGAGCTTTTAGCAATGGTAAGCCGATTGTCATAACAATTATGGAAAATTTTGCTTACCCCAAAACCTGGCTTACCCCAAAACTCGAAGTAGACATTACAGTACGTGTTGTGAAACCAAAGCACCAAAAACTGGTTGCATCTTGAATGCAATGGATTAATGCCAACCTTGAAATACTGCACATTTTTCCCTTTTTATTTTTTCAGTGGACCTGATTTGGTATATTCAAATAAACTTTGTTAGGGGCTCACCAGTCTGCTGAGTGCCATGAACCCTTTTTTTTTTCTTTTTCCCTCACTTACCGCCTGTGGAGACCAAGATGCTGCCTCCTATAGCAAAATCTATGATGTTACCCCATCATTTCTGTTTTGTTTAGCTTTCATGAGCTGGAGATTTGGGAAAAATACCAATAAACTACATCCTCTTAATAGCTCTGTGTAGAGATTACAATCTAAGGAAACTCTCTGGACAAAAATATCATTTCTCTCCTGTTTGTGTGCATTACCAAGCACACTGGGGTCCTGGTTTATGATTGCAACTGAGACACAACAATTACGCAGAATAATAATGCAGGCCTATTGAATTAGATGATGAAGATCATTTGATTTCTATCAGGACAGCACCTCCTGGCCCTTCACATGGACCGGGGCCTCATTGTGTGAGCTGCTGTAGTTAGTGAAATAACTGTGTTCTGTCTTTCTGTACAAACAGGGCATCAGGTCCACTGACTTATAGATACTAGATATTTTTAAGCTGCCATGAGAAGGAAAGCAAGGGCTTGTATTGTTAGTGAGAATTTCAGAATGTGTCAAAATTTCAGTATAATAATTTCCAGAAGAAAGAAGTTGGAATTAAGGAGACACCTCCCCCCCCCAAGTTAAAAATATGTATTTAAAAAAAAAAACCTTAACCAAGAGAAGGACAGATTTTTCAGCCCATTCCTTCCCTGGAAGGCAGTTATCCAAGTGAGACATCCCACTAAAATAACTGGAACTTCTTGTGTAAGTAAATGCTCACAAGAATATGGGTTAAACCATGCAACACCCGGTGTCTTGTTTACTACTTCAATGTCATATTTACTTAAATTGATGCACTTTGGTATTCATCTTCCTTTCCACTATTTATGAGGGTTGTTTTGCAATGTTACATGTATCTCAGTTTTGACAATACAAGTATGAATATCACTTATACTTTTGTTTATAATTGCTTTTAGTTTGAACAAATTTAAATTGTTTCATTTAAACAAATGTAATTAGGAGGCTTTCATTTAAAATCAGAAAGAAAACCCACAGCCATTTTGACTGAATGTGAAAGAAGCCTATACAGAGAAAGGAGAATTCTTTTTGCACTAACAGTAGGATTTTCTTTATTTAACATTGTGCAAATAAGAATAGAGTCACTAAAACGTACACTGTCTCTTGACAAGAAATAAAAATAAACCAATAAGTATTTAATAGAATGAATATTAGGATTAACTACAGATAAGGTTTTCCTAGGGCTTTTCTGACACATGGAGAAATGTCTGAGAACTGATGAAGTGGAGAGAGAAGGAAAAAGAAGAGAAAAAAATATATGCAAAGCCACTTGGGTTAGAGTTATGCAAATGGCCTTATCAGAGCAAGCAAAAGGCTTCTCCGTTGTGCCTGCCAATTAGGAAATAGCAACTATGGACATACTCAACTCCCTCTTCCTGAGGAGATGCAGCTTTAGCATATGATATTGGCAACCACACCGTGAAGGAGATTAAAAATTGTCTCCTCTTTTATGTCTTCTTAAGAGGCTGGCAGAGATGCTAAATGAATCCTGGACAGGGCAAGCACCCTGGTGGTATCCCAGTACCATTTTTTCAATTTCATATGCATTCTAGCAAACCAAGAGAGCAAAGAAACCACTAGGCTTTGGCAGGGGTACAGAAATAGTCCCAGATGTCTTTGAAGGCACTGGTGTCCCTCCATCCTGACTCCCATTCTGAAGACAGAAGGGAAGAAGAAATGCTTCCTGCTCTTCAGCCCAACTTGGCCTGCCTGGTCCAGGTGTGCTGCTCTCTTTTTCTCTGGTGATTAAATCCACTCTCACGGTTGGTCAAGCTGAATGGAAACACAGGAAAGCAGCGTCTAATCTTACACGTTTTTTTCCAAATAGGAGAGCACGTCAAGATTTATGAAGTGTTTTGATAATTAACACAAAAGGAAGACATTATGTTCAAAATCAGAAACGTGAACTTCTGATATTCTGGGAAACTCTTCTCTCCCTTTTTGGTGCCTCATGTGGTACTCTTAGCACCGCAGCTAAATCATCAAAATTGCCACTAATTTCCACAGGAGATGCAGACATGCTTTTCAGGATTGAAAGCCAGTGTTTCCAAAACCTTGAGCAGGCATTAACTGGTCGCTCATTTAACATTCAGCTAGGTGGAATAAATTCAGAGTCAATGTGACATGTTCATGAGGATTTTTCATAGCTAGGGTTTGACTGTGCCCGAATTGTCTGGAGGCAGCCAGAAGGTACAGTCAGATGAATGGGTTGGCTGAAGTGTTACGCTCTGGGTTGGGCACACACCCTGAGGGTGCATCCAGTGTGTTAATGCTGCTTTATTCAAGTTGCTGCTTCCCAGGCTTAAAAGATAACTGCGCGAGTAGCAAGAGGGCAAAGACTGAAAAAACAGTGTGATCTTTCTGCATGTTAAAGCAGGGCAGCATGCAAAAAAAGCAACCCAAACATTTTGTCTTTCTCTCCTTGTCCCCATAGTGAGAGAGAGAACATCCTGGGTGGGGGAACAGGATTTAGCGGATGCTAAGAGTCTGCAGAAACATGTGTGCATTGGAGCTGGCAGGGTGCAGGGCTGTGGGACCAACCAACCCAGTGAGAAGCTGCAGAGAGAGGCATTCCTCGGTACCCAACAAAAGCTCTGAGCCTTGAAGGTCCTTCTCGTGGCATGGCGATGCAGGCTGTGCAAAAAAATCGACTCGGGCCTTCAAAGCTATCAGTGAACCGAACTAGAGAGGGAACTAGAAAGTTTGGTGCAGAGGAGCTGTGGTCCCTCTGTCCCACTCAGGGTCAACACTGCACCTGCCTCTGTGAACAGTACAGTCTGGGGGCTGTGTTCACGTATGTATCTTTGGCAAAAACGGAAAAGGAACTATGTCTTAAGAAATGCTGGTACTTCGTGTGCAGCTTTGGGCTAAGTTGTCTGCTGATTTGCCCTCTGCCTTGAAAATCCCTTCTCTGGATACAAAACTGAAGAGACAGCAATATGCCCAGATACACAGAAAAATCTTGGTGTGCGCTGTCTTGGACTCTTTGGCCTTACTAATGCGTGTCTCAACCTGTTCTTCTAGATCCCTTCTTTGTTGTTAGGTTTTCAAAATCTTTTTTTCTTCAAAGCTAGTTCCTGTATGGAGTTCTTAATGCCCCTTACTGAGAACAACCTGCTTCCCAGTATCATTTCTCCAGGTTAGCAATTGTTATAATTGCTGCAAGGATGCCGTTTAGCAATGAAGGGGAGGCAGTGAAGCGACGCTTGTTCTGCATGCCAGCCCTTCTCTTACACACAGGGGCTCACTTACAGTTCTGGGAGAGAAGGGGGGAAAACAGAATAATAGTGCTGTGATTTTTTATGTTCAACGCATGCTGCTCACTCCTTGTTTTCTTTCTGATAACACCAAGGTATTTAAGTGCAAACAAAAGACTTCTCTTGCCGAATCAGCCTCCTCCTCCTCCTACCTGATTCCGTCAGCAGAGTTGCAAAAGCATGACTGCGACAGCACTAAATGAATAAGGGTGAGGTTGGGCTGACAAAAGAAATCTCCTCTTCACACGGTGTGCACACCTCAGGGGTAGTGGGGGGAAGAGGAAATCTAGAAAAAGTTGAAAACGAGGCATGAACAAAACATCTTGTTAAAAACTAACCACGGTGTTTTCTTTTGAGAATCAATCTTCAAGTGAAGTAGTATTTCAGGACCTAGATGAACAAACTTGGTCAGAGCAGGGAAGAGACAATATTGAACAGGACCAATCTAACAGTTGCCCATTTCAGCTGCTTCAGAGGAAGGTATAAGACAGAAATGCTGTAATTTATTAAGGAATAAACCAGACCACAAAGAAACCTTTTTCTGAATTTCCATTGTTTGGTTATCCAAACACCTCAATAACAAGGGCATAAATCTTTTCTGAAATTGCATTCCTGTCCTCAGAAGCTCTGCATGGTGTCAAACATGGAGGATTGTGTTTTCATGAACATATAGTATTTGAGTCCATATGCTCTATGTTTATTATCTGCCAGAGTGGTGTGAGACATCTAGAGTCTGCAGATTTTTTCAGGGCTTCACGGGAAAAGTTTTGGCACCTTGCATTCCCTAATGTCATTTTGTATGAAATTACTGAAGAAGACTTCTCCCCCCCTCAAATTGACAATGTGCCCATGTGTGCATTTCGGTACCATGCTGTCGATGCTAAGCTGGTTGACCCCAGTCATATGAAAAAGTCAAAATCATGTTAATAAGCAAAGCATTTCAGAAAAGTAGTTTTCCACTTGTAGCTTGTTAAGAAGAAAGGAAAGACCTGGAATGTCAACGTGCTTTGCACTGATAACACGTATCTGTTAGCTTAGTAATTTTTGTAACGTGGGAATTATAAAAACAAGCATGAAGGGAAAAGTTAGGGCAACCTGAAAGGTTAGGTTAGAAGGTATCCTTTCATCAAAACATAGTTGTGATCTAGGGAAACAGAATGAAGCCCCCATAATCCAAGGGGAAATGGTCAGTGACCTGCTACACCACGTAGACACACACAGGTCTATGGGGCCAGATGGGATCCACCCAAGGGATGGATCTGGGGGGAGAGGGAGAGTGGGAAGTGCTGGAGGAAGAGAGCTGGTGAAAGTGCTCACCAAGCCACTTTCCATTCTCTATCAGCAGTCCTGGCTAACTGGGGAGGTCCCAGTTGACTGGAAGTTAGCAAATGTGACAGCCATCTACAAGAAGGGTCGGAAGGAGGATCTGGGGAACTACAGGCCTGTCAGCCTGACCTCGGTGCCAGGGAAGGTTATGGAGCAGATCATCCTGAGTGTCATCACGTGGCACGTACAGGACAACCAGGGGATCAGGCCCAGTCGGCATGGGTTTATGAAAGCCAAGTCCTGCTTGACTAACCTGATCTCCCTCTATGACCAGGTGACCCACTTAGTGGATGAGGGAAAGGCTGTGGATGGTGTCTACCTGGACTTTAGTAAGGCCTTTGACACTGTCTCCCACAGCATTCTCCTGGAGAAACTGGCTGCTCATGGCTTGGATAAGCGCACTCTTTGCCAGGTAAAAAATTGGCTGGATGGCCAGGCCCAAAGAGTGGTGGTGAATGGAGTTAAATCCAGTTGGCGGCCGGTCACAAGTGGTGTCCCCAGGGCTCAGTACTGGGGCCTGTTCTGTTTAATATCTTTATCAATGATTTGGATGAGGGGATTGAGTGCACCCTCAGTAAGTTTGCAGATGACACCAAGTTGGGTGGAAGTGTCGATCTGCTGGAGGGTAGGAAGGCTCTGCAGAGGGATCTGGACAGGCTGGATCAATGGGCCAAGGCCAATTGTATGAGGTTCAACAAGGCTCAGTGCTGGGACCTGCACTTGGGTCACGAGAACCCCATGCAATGCTACGGGTTTGAGGAAGAGTGGCTGGAGAGCTGCCTGGCAGAAAAGGACCTGGGGGTGTTGGTCAACAGCTGGCTGAATATGAGCCAGCAGTGTGCCCAGGTGGCCAAGAGGATCCTGGCTTGCATCAGAAATAGTGTGGCCAGCAGGACTAGGGAAGTGATCGTCCCCCTGTACTCGGCACTGGTGAGGCCGCACCTTGAATCCTGTGTTCACTTTTGGGCCCCTCACTACAAGAAGGACATTGAGGTGCTGGAGCGTGTCCAAAGAAGGGCAATGAAGCTGGTGAAGGCTCTAGAACACAAGTCTGGGGTTGTTTAGTCTGGAGAAGAGGAGGCTGAGGGGAGACCTTATTACTCTCTACAACTACCTGAAAGGAGGTTGTAGCCAGGTGGGGGTCGGTCTCTTCTCCCAAGTAACAAGGGACAGGATGAGAGGAAATGGCCTCAAGCTGCACCAGGGCAGGTTTAGGTTGGGTATTAGGAAAAACTTCTTCACTGAAAGGGTGGTCAGGCACTGGAACAGGCTGCCCAGGGAAGTGGTTGAGTCCCCATCCCTGGAGGTATTTAAAAGACGGGTAGACGTGGTGCTTAGGGACATGGTTTAGTGGTGGACTTGGCAGTACTAGGTTAATGGTTGGACTTGATGATCTTAAAGGTCTTTTCCAACCTTAGTGATTCTATGATTCTATGATTCTAATACTGAACAGCATTTCCAAAAATTGCTGTTGCTGGTACGGTTGGCAAAAACAGCTATCATGAGTACTTAATTTGTGACACAGTTGACTTAACCAAAGAGAGGATATCCAGGCAAGTGTTTCTTAGTAGGACAGAAGATACCACATCAGGGATGGCCAAGTTCAGACAAGTCTAGGCATGTGACCAGTAGGTCCAAATAGTGGATTTTTAAAAAGATGTTCCATCTTGTGCAAGTTAGTTGTGAATCAGTCTTCCCAGAAGAGAAGAAACTTGAGGTGATTTGGAAGTTATCATACAAAAGAATGAAGCTAAACTGGTTTGAACTTTGTAAACCAAGCAAGTCTTGAAGCACTGGAAAAATAGAAGAAAAATTACTACTTCATAGAGATACCTCTGTTGCTTTCCTGACTTCAATGTGATTGTGATTGGCTGAGTTTTTGTGAATAGAAGTGGTGTGTGAACAGATACACCTATAAATCTGGATTTCTGCAACAGATAAGATACATAATTTGACAAGTGTCCTTTACAGAGCTGGCTGAAATTTGCCAAAATATGCGGGAGCACTACTATGAAAATTTTAATTAGGCAAGCTGATGAAAAAGTATTTCAACTACATTTTCACAATATCCACTTAAGTAAAGAATGTATGGGGATTCCAGCGGTTTCACTTGGTTCCCAGGGGGACCAGCATTGTATGCACACCGTCATGCTGTTCACTTTGCTTGTACATTCACTCCTTTCCCTCTCCTGTCTGTTTATATTGTAATGTCCTCCAGGCAGGGACTCCTCCTTATTCAGTGTTTTATACTACCTCGCACAACTGTCAGCCACGTAAAGAAGCCGTTAGATGTTACCAAATATTTCTGACAGGTGATACCATTTGATTCTCTTTCACAGTACTTAACTAGGCAAAATAAGGTTGCTACCCCTCGCCCCTTCAAAAGAGGGGGCACTGTTAGTGGGACTGAGAGGGGTATCTTTCCCACCCCTCCCTGCTGTCACAGCTGCACAGGCGATCCCACCTCAGCTCTGGGACTTCCAGCTGCAGCACACGATGCCCCTCTCAAGAGACGGAGGTCCCCTTTCCCCCAGCACATCTGCAGTAGTTTGTTGGTGATAGCGAGCACAGGGATGGCCATCCTTCCTGTGGGAAAGGAAAGGTGGAAAGAAGGACAGCACAAGATAGCTTCACTGCTGTTGAGGTCATTAGGTGTCTATGCTAGCACAATAGGTTTACAGAGTATAAGAATTGTGAATCTGTGATGGTATCAGTTACCCATCGTTGCTGGGTGTGCAGTCTCTCTCACAGCACCTTTACCTTTGCAAGAAACCTGAAAAGCAGGATGCGACAGAACCTCCTTGTGAATTATCTCATCCGTTTGTTTTCCTTTTCGTTCAAAGCTTAATCCTCTACTGGAAATGCGTAGGTAAATTATTTGCCTGTAAATGCGTAGGTAAATTATTTGCCTGTATTGACATTGCAGTAATTTTTCCAGCCCTGGAAGCAAGTGTTTCTTGGTGACATCATCAAGATTAAACTCAAGTAATACAGCAAGCCCATGCATTTTTCAGTGACATGACATGTTCTGTAACAATATTAGCTGAAGCATTTCCTCCCTTCTCTGTCACCACATCCAGCTGTTATTCTTTTTGCAATTTGCCACCTCTGTGCCAGTTGCGTTGACCTAACTGTTAGTGCAATTGTGCTCTTAATCAGCTCAGAAAGCTGATCTGGCAGAAACCAATGTACATATATACTTAAATACAGATTATCTCTGTCATCGAGATTGCAGCATAGCTCCTCCACCAATTGCACTGTCACATTGAAGGGGTGGCCAGAAAACAATACTAAGTCAGCACTGCACAACATATTGTCCGAGCTGTGGCCTAAAAGGAGCTGGTTTGAAGGACAGTATAGTGATTGCAGACATCCCAGTGCTGAGATAGAAATTATCATCTTTGTTCTGGCTCCTTCATACCAGACAGAATAACAGAAAGGAGTTCCAATATACCCAGTTCAGGAGAGGGGATGTTTCTCTCAAGCACAGGACCCCTGCAAGACACCTGTGAAGCTGGAGGGGTGAAACTGAAGTGCTTATTTCTGAGATCTGAGGCTGTTCCAGAGAGGTAGCCATAGCTCACACAAGTGTGTGTCTGTGCTGCAGTGAGAGGTGAGTCGGTGTCACAGCTGCCCAAGAATTTGCCGAAGCCATAATACCCACAGACCTCAGCATGCACTAGCTACCGTGGTGTCAGGCAGGCTGTGCTGAACATGCTGCGTACGCTCAAGCCCTTGTTGTGGTTGGCACCTCAGGGAGCTAGTTCAGAGGGCACCCCAGGGATGACTGCAAGTGCTGCAGCTGTGCCTCTGTCTGCAGCATGCACGTATCTTTGAGACACAGCACAGCATCCTAGCTTCAATCTGACAAGCTCTCAAACAGGGTCTTGCCTGCTGTCCCAATTAATAAAGTTGATTTCTGATTGCTTCGGCCATATTTTCAAGTGGCCCCAAATAGAAGTAATGCCTCAACTTCGTTAAGACTTGCACAGAAATAGTAAGTGGGAGCCAGTTTTTTGGAGGGCCTAATGTGAGAAGTTAGTGGGTGTGCTGTCTAGCTTCAGAGCAAGCAGGAGTTAAACCCTGGAGAGGAAGCAATTCTCAAGCTGCAGCAAAGATAATCATGGTAATTTATCATCTGATAATCAAAGAGCACACACTTAATTTGTTCTCATTATCAATGTATTTCAAGCACAAGTACTTTAGTACAAGAAGCCTTTCTGTGCACAAGTTACACTGGAAGGGTAGAGATAAAGGGCCCCATGCAAATGCAATGCAGTTACTTCTCCTGTATGGGTGATGTGTTGTAGTGTAGTTTGGAGTCCATCTCAGTGTCCTCCTCGACCCCCTGGATGTGGAAAAGGACCCCCTGCATCTGGAGCTCATGTTTTAAGTACTTGACCTTTCTCTAGGACACACACCAGTGTATTCTTGGAGAAATGACTGACAGTTTGTAAGAGCTGCAGGGATTTGGTTCATTAAGGAGCCATCGAGAAATGAAGCTAAATCTGGAGTTTTTAACCATGTCAGAACTCTGGTTTGCAGCATCTTGGGAGCAGGAAATGTCTGCAGCATGCTAAGAGCGGGCTTTTACCTCCAAAGCCCAAGATGTGGTTCAAAACTGAGTATAGCATGCAGTCTCCAGACCTGTAATTTGCACTATTTCCCCCAGTTATTTAATACTTAATGTCACCTGAAGACAGGTCTTCGCATAAAGCACAGAAGAACTCATATACTGGTGGATTGAAGCAGGCTTTTGTAGCTCTCCTGGATTAGGAGTCTGAAGGAGAATGCCTGCATAAGCACGAGACAGAGGTCCAAAAGTGCAGTCAGTTAGAGTAGAAGCATGACATACTTTTACCACATGCTGGTGGTAAAATTTTCTCTACAGTGATTTGCTTAATGGTTATAGGCAAAGTAAGCCATGGTTCTGGCTGCGCTGCCAAAATCTGCTTTTACGGTAGCAGCGCAAGTGCAGCTGCAGCTTGCAAGGCTTGGAGCCCCAGTGCCGAGGAAGCCAACAGATGACATCTTGCTGTCACGGCGTAAACTGTTCTGTAGTGGAGCTGGCCTCACATTCCCTGGAAACAGCCTGGAAAACATGCTCTTTGTGTACACGCTCCCCCCTCCCCAGCTCTCACAATCGCAGTTGAGTTAGGAAACAAAGTCCCAGCCAAAATTCCTCAAGGGAAAGGGACCCAACTTCTTCAGGATGTGAGCCTCTGAGAACAAAATCTCCTTGTGAGAAGAAAGCAGCTTCTTAATACAGGAGGATTACAATGTCTTGCTATGTTGGTGGTGGTGTTTTGTTGGCATGTGAAACTGAGATTTCAAAACTTTCCACTTGATTCAGCTGTACAAAAAGGACTTCCTGACCTCTCTCTTCTGAAACGGTAGAATCACCTCTAAGTTTGCAGCCACTGAAGATCGAGGTGACCTAGCTCATGTTAGGTTAAAGCAATAAATTGCTGAAAGAACCATCTTAATTTTAGCAGCTGCATGCATTGCAACTAGCAACTATTTCTTCAGTTTTTCACATCTTTCTGGAGTGTTGATCAGGTACCTAAAACCGGAGCTTTCACTTCCATCACCAGCATTACTGCCACATACTCTAAGCATGGTAATAATCTCAGCACCCCTCTCCACTGTACAGCAATTAGGCAGCAGGCAAAAGACATTAAGTAAAACCATATGTAGGTCAAGACTACCAAGATCAATTTATTTCTAATTACTTACGAATCTTCAACACCCCAGCCAGGGATCAAGGCCATATTGTGTTAAAAGACAAAAACAACATGTATTGACAGTTCATTCTAATACAGTTTTGAGGGTTTTTTTACCTTAAAATTACCGTTGCCAGGATCCACAAGAAGTGGGAAGGAAAAGTAGGTGTTAAGGACATAAAGATGCTCTGCATTTGTCCAGTTGTTAAGAGGAGCAGAATATAGTTCCTGAATTCAATCCCTCCTATAATAGGTTCAGTGTATGGGCAGGTGTCCAGTGACTTTGTGCCTCACATGTATAAAACAGACATAACCATCTAATCTGTCTGCAGTTGAAAGGCACTGTGTAGTGTAAATGTGCATGTATTACTAATTGTAGTATCAGCAGTGGCCATACCCAATACAGGAAAACTGTAAAGAATGTTTGTTAGACCTGAATTTTGACCTGGATTAAGATAAATTGGTTTGAAACAATAAAGAGTTGCTGAGAAGAAAATTAAAGTTTTTATAATCTCCTTGACTTCTACTTGCAAAACTGCTTGCTTCTGGCAGCGTGGTCTTCTGAGCTAGCTAACCCATGCCATTGTCAGAGCTCAGCTAGTTTTGTTTAGGGTATAGTTTTTGCACATACAAGGAAAAAAGAAACAGAAGACATTTCTTTCAGCTCCTTTTGGAAGGGAGCAGTAGGAAAGCAATGTCTGCTCCATGGAAAATGGCCAAAAATTGGTTGAGAACGAGTCAGGAGTGGATTAAGACTATAACCGGGAGCAGATCCAAAACAACATTTCCCCATTCCCCATCCCCCTGCCAGCTGCTCACGTTGCACAAGCCGCTCTGGTAGGAATCCCATGGTCACCTGCCCTCTCTGCCTATGGGCACAACATGAGCGAAGAGAGGGGTCGTCTGGGACCCAGGCAAGTTCTTTTCTGAGTGCGGCAACCGCGGTAGCGGCTGAACGGCTGTAGTCAGCCGAACGGTGTTGTGCCGTTCACGGCTCGCTGACTCACTGTTACGTTCGGGCCTTCTCTGAATGTGGTGCCCAGATGCAAAAAGCCAGCCTTCTCCCTGCCCTGGAAGGAGAGCTCTTGTCGGGCTTCTAGGAAGGTTTTGCAAACAACACGAAAGGAAACTGGAGCCGTTCTGTGCAGTTCTTGAAAGCTCCTGGACATGACTCATGGAATGAGTGCCTAGAAAACAGGCTGGTCTTTTCATCACCTCTGCGGTTGCTCGCTTCTTCGGCTGGTAGCTTTTCCCTTCCAGAACTTCATACCCTAGCCGCTTTAGCATGCGTACCAGCACCATTTATCTAGACTGGTTTGCCCTGTCCTGGGTGAATTCTCTCTTCAGGCCACAGACTGCCTGTCAGCAGCAGGGAGACTGCTCCAGCCTTATAACGTTTTCTGTGACTGATCCCAAAACGGGGCAGCTCACAGAGGAAAGAGGGCTACATCCTAAGGTCTGCTTTTTCTGCAAGCTAACTCCAGATGATGCAGGTGGAAACAGAAAGGAGAGAGGCGGCTGCTGTGGGTCAAATACTGATCTCAGTTACAAGAAATGCCACACAACTGGCCACGTTAAATGGCTGGGGTTGCACTTGAGGCTTTATTCTGACATCAGGTACAACTCTGAGGACTTCAGGAATTGGTCTGCAGTGTTCAGGGACTTTTCTGACTGTTTTGGGGCAGGGGGTCTTAGACATAGCTGAGTAATTTTGTGTAAAAGAGAGTCACTTCATTTAGTAACCTGTATCTGTAAAGAATAGGGTTCGGCTATAGAGTGATAAAGAGTACATTCTTCACGTTGAGTTCTGTAGAGCACGGCCTTTCCTCCCTCCTTTCCCACTTGCACAGACTTCAGATTTTGTGGGGTTTTTGCACCGGTGACTTCATTTGCCATCATTGATCAGCGAGCTATCTCAGCCTAGCAAGCTAATTTAGAGTCCTGCTTGTGCATTTGATCAGCAAATGCAAACCATGTGTAATGTCAGCAGGGCAGGGGAGGTGATGGAACATGGGATTTTCACCTCAGTTCCAGAAAGGGCCATGGTTGCTTCCAGGAAGCTGAGCTTGGCACTGGGTGTGGGGAATTGAAAAGATTTATTTCCCTGTATGAGAGCTCAGAGCTTGATCATTCTAATCAAGCATTTTCCAATCAATATGTTTCTTACAGGCTTTCCAAAGGCTGCATTAGAAAAGCAATTTTATTTATTTTATGACCCTGAAGCCCTAAGGGCTTCGGGTGTGTCAGCTTTCCAGGGTCTCTGTACAGACAGTGAGAAGAGAAGGGCCGGGTCGCGGGGCACCACGCTAGCAAAGTCAGCATGACAGAAACCCAGCTCAGTGCTTCAGTAGGTTTGTTTCTGTAGACGTTTCCATACACAGAGGCCCCAAAGCAGCCGCCGTGTACAAAGCATTACCTGCACTTGTGCTCTACATCTAATACCCTGTTCAACAGGACAGCAGGAGACATGAGCCTATGCCTTTTATTTCAGATTACTCCTGAAAAAGCTGTTTCACCCTCTGTTCCCAGCAGTGTGGGAAGCTTCCCAAAGCCTTGTCAGTCTGATTACAGGCAGTTTCATACCTTTTTAAAGGACACGCAAGGCTCACTGGGGTCTCTCTTCCTGCCCATCACACGACTCCTCTGTTCCCTATCCAATCGTTTTTTCCTTAACAAGACCTGTAAAAGCGCATTTTCGTCTGCTGCCATCCATTTCCCTTGTACCAGTTTGTGCTCACCTCCCAAATAATTCTCTCTGAGGATTAGCCAGGATTAACCTTTTCCTCCTTTTCTACCTTTGCTTATCTCTGGGCCTCGAAACTGCAGAGCCAGCTTTCTACTGTGGGATGAGGCAATCCCAGCGGGCCAGCAGCAATGAATGGCCACTGCTTCTCCACTACCTGGGTCAAGTGGCACCTGCTGGAAAGAGCAAGTGGTCGGGCACATCACCGCACGCCAGACCTCTGTCCCCTACTCATAACAGCAAGTACATGGACCACCAGCGATACAGGGTTTATTCTGTGGTAGGGCTGCATCTTCCACACGTATGCCAACCCAAGAGCAGTCCCAGAAGGCACTTACTTAGGCTGTGCATCTGCATGGGGATAGCTAAGCACGCCACAGCTCTCTGTTGCCTGTTCCTCTCCTCTGAGGAATTAGAAAGGCTTCCTGAGAAAGCAGGGTCCTTAACCTTCCTGCCTTTACCTTCCATAGCAGAGGTAGTCCTGAAGGGCTGCTGAGCTCCCCGTGGGTGGGAGCCTGCCAGCACTGGTAGCTATGGGGGAGGCACTTGCAGTAAGAGATCGGTGCAGCAGCTCCAGCAGAGATAGCATAAAATTCCTGTCTCAGGAGGATCTCAGCGCCCAGCTTGAGCTTTAATTTGAAACCCCCTTCAGCGTGTTCGGCACACTGTTGAGCTCAGCGCTGCAGCCCTTCTCAGGGAGCAGCACGTCGCGGTTTGTGCTGTCAGGTTCGAGCACAGTATCAGAACAGGGCCCTTGGTCTGCATCAACAATCAATACCTCTGAACAGGGAACCAGAGAGCAGCAGAGACAGCACGGCGGGAGTATTGAACCATAGTCATTTAAAGCAGCTGTGCAGCATTTTGCACTTTTGAAGCATCTCAGATGTTAACTGGCCAAGCCCCATGACACCTCTTTGCATTTTGGTAGTCTAGCTTTCCAAACGAAGAAGTGAGACAGAAGGAGGGGAATTTTAAAAAGTTGCTCTGGCAGAGCCCGAGAGAAGGATTTGAATCTAATCCTATGTTTTTCCTCCAGACCATGTTGCC
This sequence comes from Platalea leucorodia, assembly GCF_965183815.1. Lineage (NCBI taxonomy): Eukaryota > Metazoa > Chordata > Aves > Pelecaniformes > Threskiornithidae > Platalea > Platalea leucorodia. The sequence continues at coordinate 48,614,497 of NC_138826.1, read as the reverse complement.
TTTACACAGAAATGAAGAGATAAACACAACCTCATGCTCCTCTCCTGCTTCACATACACCATCATATGCAGAACAACATGCTTTATGAGTAACATGGAAGAATTTTGTTAATTAATAACAAAAAAGAGAGCTTCAGTTCCCAAAGAGCTAGTTGGTAGCAGTCATTCAAGTTTTCTGAGCTTCTCCAGCATCGTTTGCCCACTAAAGGCTCAGGTACTGTCCTATAGTCAGAGCTGGCCTGCCTGATGCTGCCGGTGGTGATGCAGCTGTCCCTGGGTGTTTGGAAACCAGCTGCTGATTTGCATGCACTGGGCACTTTGCTGTTTGCCCAACTGCGCTAAGTAGTTTTAGGCATGGGAGCGAGAACAATTCTGTCTGCCCTGCAGAAAGCAGGGATAAATGAGAGGGAGGTCTGTCTTTAACCCCTTCTCGCCTTGTCATCCTGCCTGCCAGGCAGCCAGGTGTAAGGATGGAGTGCCCAGCCGAAGTGGAACAAAAAGTTAGACGAAACTTACTGTGAATGCTGTTTCCGTCATGCATGCTGTCATGTGGCTGCGTCCTCATATCGAAACTAAAACGGAACAGCAGCTCTCAGTGGTACTGTACCTCACACTTTGCATTGGATTCGTGTCTTCAGATTGTTCCAAAATGAGTCAAGGTGAAAACAGCCTACGGTACATTATACTTAACGTTTCAGATGTATCTGTTACCTACACCATACATAACAACTCATACTGTAAAACGCATACCCTGTTTTCCAAAGCAAGGGAGGAGATGCTGAACATGAGTGCTTTGCAAGATTCAAGGTTGGCTACATTTCTTCAAAAAACAAGGTTGTAACCCCACAAGAAGTTTGTGGTCAGATGCAAATATTGCTGGCTGTGTAGTTTTATGTGCAGAAGGTTATACTAGGTAAGCAGAGCACTCTTTTCCAACCTCATACCCTGACCATGCTTAAATTTCCTGAGGGGCTCACTGTCAAAAAAGGAGTGAACTCTTTAGAGACCATCAGCTTAAACTCCTCTTCAACAGACCGATACATTCTGCTGCGTGTGTGTGCGCACATGTGTATGTGTGTGCCTGAACATATGTAAACAATTTTACTGGCTACTTGAAGAAGAAGGTGTAAATTACCCCATCGTCCTCTCTTCATTGTACTTGCTTTTGCTGCGCAAGAGTAGAAAGGAACAGAGTGGATTTCATCTGCAGTCCAGATGGTTATCAGCTTGTGCCCTGGAGCATGAGAATTGATCACTCTCACCATTTATAAGGTAGCTAGTGTAACAGGTGTTAGAAACAGGACTTGAGGTGAGGAATAAGCAACAGAAGCAGATAATCTATTAAGACACCAGTGCGCCAGCCTGCAGCATTAGAAAGGTGAGCACGAATTTTGCTCCCTGTTCAATGCATATGAAGCTGTCAGATTATAAACGTGTCTATAAATTATTGTATTTTATTCTGCTGGAGGTGGTGTTTGGAAGCTGACAGACTAGAGGATCCACTGGATCTCGCAGAGCCAGATTCTGATGGTTTACGTGGCTTTGTCTAACCTGCTTTCAGCTATTGAGTTCAAAAAGTTTTTGTTGTTGTTTATTTTTACGCTACGCAGATAGGGAGACCAAGGTTGGGAATGCTTGCCAGATTTCAGCCAGCGGAGCAATGGCAGGGATGGGAGCAGAGCCAGGTCCGACTCCCAGGTCAAAATTCACCCTCTGAAGTCTGTGGCGATGCTGGCCACCGAGAGGGCAGATTGGGAGAAAGGCAGCATCCCCGTGCCTGACCCACACCTACTGAAAGCAGCAAAGCCTTCCCACTGATTTCAACAGTCGGTTCAGCAGGCAAAACTCTGTCCTCATTTTGTAGCACAGCACTGATTTTCCTCGCTTTATTCTGCTTGGTAAATATCTTTGTTAGTTGAAGACAATGCTGTTAGCTTTCACAGAGAATAAAAATAGAGAGATAAAAAGAGCCCATTTTCCTCCACCGTGGACATGACAATAAAAGAGAAGATGGAGAGGGGAAAATAAGAAACAGCATCCAAAAAAAAAATTGTGTAAGCAGGATTAGTTTTTCTTTCATGGAGAGGATAGGAAAGCATTTTCAGGACCTGCTGATAGCTATGTATGCTGTGCTGTAAAATCCCTTCAGCTGCAAAGCCAACCCCCTCATGCCCTTGTTTTCACAAAACCAACTGCTTCTTTTTAAGAAAGGGCAAAGAAGGTGGGATACAAGTTTAGTAAATGCTATACTGCACATGAAATTATTTTTTGAATGGCAGTTTCTGAAGCACTTTCAGCGACACCGGTCTGCACCCCCAGAAAAGCTTCCTGCTACTGAACTGGTTCAGCCTCACAAGGCAAATGGGCCTGCAGTGGAGGCAGCCAACTAAAGAGGGGTTTTTGGAGAAACTAACTTGCCAGGAAAGCGGCAGGGCAGGGAGGGAGGGAAATGAGAGAACAGGCAATCCATCTAGGGAAAAGCAGTTAACTTGTTTTATGGCACTTTATATCTTCCAAACACAATGTAAGTATTTAATTATGGTATGGCCCTGTGGGTGGAGAGATGTGGTGCATCCACCCACTCATTTTAGTGATAGCCAAACTGGATTAGAAAGGCTGCTTGCTGATTCTCAGTAACTAGAAGCCAAGTGGTCCTAGGTCATACTACTTTGGGGCTTTTCTCACAAGCTTCAGAGAGGCTGCTGAAACCCAGTGGAGACCTGATTTGCAGTGTGAAGCATGGGGTCTGTTTCGGAGTTGCCAGCACAGCACATGTGGCTTGTCCCAGTCTGTGTAGCTTATTTGGCTGTTTTGGGTCCAGTTGATTTAAACCTCTCTTTAGACATAGTACTTTTGTATTAGGTGAATGGAATGCAAAAATACACTGTCACCAGGACATGGGAAATCATGATCTATGCTTGTACAGGGAGCGATTTATTTATTATGTTGTTATCTATAGGGGAGCGTGCACATCATGTGAAGTTGTCATATAGCTCTGCCCATGTCGGCCTGATTTTCCCAATGATGTTTTGTTTTGTTTCGTGCCTCATCTTGTGACGTGCACATCAGAAGTCCAGTTAGATTTCCATATGACAGCGCTCCTTTGGGCAACTTACTACTTGCATGGCATGGCAAAGGCGGAGGCAAAACAAACGATGCATGAGCATTTCAAGCACTCCTCGGATGGTGTTTTAAACCCTTTCATAAGTTGTGGCCTGGCTGCATCACGTCTGACTTCTTTCTCTTTTAGCTGCAGTCAATGTGCGTGCTGCTCAGCAGCGGCCTGGGGTCTGGAGTGTGTTTTCTGCAGGAGTAACCCCGTATTCAGCAAAAGATGAACCTCACTCTGGCGGTTTAGATGACAGTTTGCACGTCTCTGAGCAGCTCTATACTTCACCCCAGTCTCTTCAAAAAGAAAGGTCCTACAGAAAACTCTGGCCCCAGTAATCAGACTGTAATTCAATAGGGGGAAGAGAATTTAAGTCCTTCATAAATAAATAAATGCTATTTCTTGTTTCTGTGTGGTACATAATACAGTGCTACAGGGGCAGTTGAAAGGCGGTGGAAATTCTTGCTGCTGCCATGCAGACGTCCCTTCCTTAGGTCAGCTCTGACCCTTTCTCAGGCTCGATCTCAATTCCTTTTCCGACTGAGATTCAGTTCTGTATGCAGCTGTGGCTCTGGGACTTTCCAAAGCCGCTGTCTGGGAATCTGGCATAGCAGCAGAATGCAATTCACTGCATGTGACCTCTTGCTAAAACAGAAAAAAGGGCTGCCTATCTGTTAAAGAAGTAAAAACCAAAACAAAACAGTGGTACAACTCTCCCAGGTTTCTTTTAGTGCTTGGTAGGAGGAGGGTAATCAGATCTCGGAGAATAGTGTGCCAGGAAGGAAATTTCTTCCCATGTGCAGCATACAATCAGCCAGGTGCAATATGAGGAAGGGAGGTTGTCTTCCTCTGAAGCATAAGGTATTAGCTCCTGCCAGAGGCTGTGTACCAGAGATCTGATCAGATACGGCAAATTTTATGTTCCTATGCACAGTGTGAAGCTTTCATTTCTACGCAACACATTGTAGCAAGTCAAACAATGAGTCATCTCACAAGGGGGAAAAGGAAAGAAAGCTTTTATCTCCCAGTGGATTGGAGCTAATCTCTCTACCTGGGTATAAACAGCTCTTCACCGTGCTGCCTTCTCTCCAGGGGAAGGAAGCTATTTTAAATTTGTCTGTAAAACAGACATTGAATTGTCACACCTCCCAAGCCTCTCTGCCTGGGCCCAATAAAGGTAGCAGGCAAAAGGTCTTTGACTTTCCTGGTAACTTGGTTGGGCCCCTGTGAGTAAACACAGTAGTCTGGGCTATATATATGCTGTACAAGCTGGCTGGGAGAAAGGGAGTGCCAGATTCTACTTGGAGCCCTGGAAAATCTGTGCCCAAACCAAACATATCTGCTATTTTACTATAAAATGGCATACCACCCTTATATGGACAAAGTTACATTGGTAATATTTTATCACTATACAGGAAACACAGGCTAAAGCAGTGCTAAAGGTGCCACAGCCCCAGCACTTACTTTCCTGTCCAGTGTGGGAATAGCATCTGCTAGCGCCATGGCATCTGCAGGAGGGGTGGGCCAGTCCGAATATGCCTTTCTCAACCATACCTGCGCTGATAACTGCTTCCAGATCCACTGTTACAGAGGCTTTGTGAAGCAGCCCTTATTTACAGACCCCAGCCACCTAGAGGGAAGTATGGCCATAGCTCCCTTGCATCTGACTACTTTTTATTATTCTTGATCAATGACTTTAGAAGGGTCATGAAGAGAGAGCACGCCTCTTTTCTATGAAAGGATACGCACCAAGGATGGATGGGGCCAAGGACTTTGCCTCCTGCCTGCTTTGCACCTTAGAAGGAGCAGCTGGAGGAAAATCCCATTTCACAGTGGAAACCTGGAATGAAATAATGTCCTAGAAGCTTTTTTCAGGATGCTGAGGCAGTTCTTGTTTCTCAACATGTCACAGATAAACCAAGGTGCCTAAGCTAATGAAGTATTTCACAGTCCAGTGCTTAGAGTAATTCTGCGTCAACGTGACATTCCTCTCCTACACCTTCCCCTGAGACTTTGCACGTTATGGTGTGGGGAGAAAGGTGGATTCACTGATGTTTGCCTATATTCCCATGCCTTGTCTCAATTTGGTAACACAATCGTGGTCTCTTCCTGCCACAGGTTTGCAGCCCGTTTACTGGAGCAGGGATGATGTGGCACAGTGGCTCAGGTGGGCGGAGAAGGAGTTTTCCTTGAGGCCGATTGAGAGCAACACTTTTGAGATGAACGGCAAGGCTCTGCTGCTCCTGACCAAAGAGGACTTTCGATACAGGTCTCCTCATTCAGGTGAGGATTACTTACAGAAGCTGTGATTGAAAAGAGAGAGGAAGCTGCAGTGAAATCTGGAGAGGGTCAGAGTCACATTTGTTGGGGTGGACTGGGCAAAGGGAGGAGAGGGAGGACAGAGACACTTGTATGAGGCAAGGACAAAAAGGACAAGGAGGGAATGAAATTCTGATACACCTGAGTTGTAGGCAAATTTGAATTCAAAACCAAACCCCAACATCCAACCTGTTTCTAGTTAAAACTGCCCACAGAACTCCCAGAAAGCAAGCTTTTCTGGCAGCACTTTGTGACTTCCAGCTCTTCCCTGTAAAGAGTTATCTTTTCACAGACCCAACTACAGCAGCAAGTTAATCAAGTGTTCTAGCCTCTTAAGAAGCTCATATTAGCGTTCTGCCTCGCGGTTGGCTTGGCTGACGTACCGCTAAAAGTGGCTGCAAAACTTCTCCCTGGAGGACCTTTCCTCTCTTTAACAGCCCCTGTGGGCTTTGCTTTGCTTTACCATATTCTCTCACGTGCTGGAGTCCAGCCCAAGGCACAGCACAGACAGGTGTGTGAATCAGTCTGCCTGTTGCTCAAATTATGTCTTCGTTTATTCACAAAGAAGATTTAGAAATGTGTGTGTTATCTGCCTGTATTTATATCCCCTGCGGTTTGTCTGCTCCAGTTTTACAGTCAGAGTAAGCCTCTGCCCTCCTTTGTCAGGGATGTTTAACTAAATATGAGTTATTGGTTCTAAATAAGAGTTGTGAGCTTTTCTTCTGTGACCATACAAGGTACTCCTGTTAAATATGAAGGCTCATAATTCAATCACCATAGGTGATCAAAGAGTTTGGACCAAGCGGTGACAGAATTGCTGTGAGGAGGCTTCCAGTGCAAGGCTGACTAGGTGCAGAAGTACAGCTGGTGCCGCTTGGATCCAGCTGCTAAACAAGCCGTGGCATTAATTCTGCATCAAGCTGCTTGGCTGCTCCCTTGAACACACCCCCACAGCCATCCTCTTGCAGAATCTGCCGCACAAACTGTGGCTTATGTCTAGTGTAATGAAGTTTTTTAAGCATGTGCTTCAAATGCAGGACTAATTTTATATGGAAGGAGATGCCAAACATTAATGTCTATTGCCAGTGTATATACGGTAGTGAAAACTAATGCCTAGAAACGTCTTTTTTTAATTCTGGTACACCACTTTGAATCATTTCATTAAAAAGTTAGCCCTGCTGAAGGCAAAAGGAGTATTGAAAGTGGGGATGTGGGCAAGGACTGTAAGGGACACCTTTGTGTATCTTGTCTGCAACTCCCCTTATCATCCCAATGTCTTGCTGCCCACAGGTTATGCCCCTGCTCTTCCCCTTGTGTGCTCGGAGGGCACTTGAAATGAGTAGGATCAAGATGTTTGTAGGCTGGAGATAGAGCATTCCCAGAGAAGAGCCTCTGGCTTGCAAATCCTCACTTCATGCAGAAGGTTAAGCTCTTGTTTACCTAAATCTGGAACGAAATAACCAAACTAAAGGCCTCCTCCCTCTCTTTTTCTCTCCTCCTCCTCTCCAGGTATTCCCCACTGATTATAAACCTTTTAGAGGATATCTGAGTCAGTCCCTAAAAATTTAGATGACTGTAGGTAAAGGGACATTACCTCAACATTTCCCAGAAATTAACTATACGTGAAATTTAAGAACGATGAAATAATGTTTGCCGTAGAGGCATTAAGTTTTTCAAGAGTGTAGCTGCATGAAAGCTGTATCCTTTCCCCTCATGGTCAAACCAGGAGAACCACATCCACTCCCCCCAGCGGTCCTAGCAATAAAGTGAGCTCACAGCCCCACAGCTATTCCCCTGTTTAGGGCTGGCCAGGGAAGGGAGGCAGCAGAGGAGGGAGGGAGCGAAAAACGCTTTTCACCTTCTTAACTAGCATTACTGCATCTGGCAGCTTTATGGACGTTTTCACTCATCTGTCAGGCCGAATCAAAACAGGTACAAATTACCTTATTGCTTGGAGTGTTATAGCACTAGTTATGATTATGCCGCTATTGGATTCAAAGATGCAAATTATGTGGTAAAATCACTTTTTAGCCTTTCATGTACTAAACATGGAAAAGGTAACTGGGTTCTCAAGGCTTTGTTTTTAATTAGATTTTCAGGTATTGCGATCACCTTTTAAAAATGCCCTAAAGTCACTGCTGAGACAGTAAAAGCAGCCAAGATGCTAAAAATAAAGGAAGCTGAACTATAGAAAGCAGGATGGCTTTAACTGTTTCATGCTAAGACACTAAATTTGCCCACAAATAGAGCATTGGCAGTTTATAGAGACAAGGGACAAGTGGTGCACAATCTCGTAGAAACAACTATTAAAAAGACCCCACACACTTGAGAAAAGTCTCCCAGAAAATCCAAGTTTCTTAAGTGAAACTTCACTAAGTTCCTTTTCAGATAATATGTTATTGCTGCAACCTGTTCCTCTGTAATATGAGCAGTGACAAACAGAAGAGAGCAAGCAGAATGAAAAGTCGAGAGACTTCCTACCCTGTGTTGTACATTTTCACTTTGACGTGTGCAACCAGTTACATCAGACAAAATGTATAAGTACCTAGGTGTTTCATGTAGATTTTGTTGGAGGAAGGGCATCAGTACAAGATGTAATACATAAAAAGACACAAAATAAGCAGTTAGTCCATTGGTCTTCTAGATATTGTGGTGATACATTCCACGGAGGAAAGATATAACAATTCTGGTGCCAGGGACTGGGGGTGGGGGGAAGCGAGGAACAGCCTGCCTGTACCCCAAAAAGAAACAAGCATCTGGATCAATTCACGCAAGAAAGCGTCAGCTTGGTGCAGTGCAATTCACTGCAGACATTTCTGTGGCAGAGTGATACAGTAGCAACTAACAGCCTATATTCACCCATACAGAGCACCAAGTCCGCTGCATTTTGTTCCTTAGTCTGCATCATATCCGTGGTCTAATATTGCCTGTTGCAGTGAGCTCCATGCAGATTTTAGCAGCTAGAAATAACTAGCTTTGGGATCCCATTTGGGCTTTTCAGGAGTCCAACCCATGACACCAAGAGTGATGTACAGAAGTTCCTAAGGCACCTATGGCACTTCAGTGTCTCCAGGAGTTGTCACTACAGCAAGGGTGTTCAGGATAGTTAAATCTCTCAATTCTTTTCAAGTCTTTTAGTCCATCCCGAAGTAACTTCTCAAAGTGAGAGTTCTTCCTCCTGTGGATTTCCTAGAATGGAGTGTCTGAGTAGCACACTGCCTCTGGCCTTGAGGCACCAGTATTGCATGAAGAGGCTTTACAGCATCTTCTATCTCCTCCCCCCATAAAGCCTAAATTGTTCAGTAATTAAAGAAAAGCTCCGTCTTTGCTCCCAGCAACTCACTGCATAAATCATGGGCTCTACATTTAAGAATTCTGTGTCCTAAGGTGTCTATCTAAAAAACTGAGGCCGTGATGAGAGAAGGTGGGGCACTGAACTAACTACTGCTTGTAAAGGTTTGGAGCTCTTGGATTCGCAGTCATGTAGCCTGAAAAAAACTCTGTACTGGGGTAATAAAAGCCAAGTCTTGTCATTCTCCCATTTTTCCACAGTCACACACAGCGGTATGATATGCAGCTTTTCTTTTTCTTTTTCTTTTTTTCCTTTCAGGGAAGAACCTTGCAAAACAGTGAAGTGTAGGATTTTACTGCAAGCATTTTGGGGTCTGAAAATAGCACCCAGGAGCCATGAATTCATGCATCAGATGGCTAAATGAGTCTTCTCGGCAGTATGTAGGTTTTCATTTCCTTTTTCCTGCTGTTTGTCTTTCAGGTGATGTTTTGTATGAACTCCTTCAGCATATCCTGAAGCAAAGGAAAGCTCGTATGCTCTTCACACCTTTCTTCCACCCTGGGAACTCTATCCATGCTCAGCCAGAGGTCATATTACACCAGAATCATGATGAAGGTAACTGTCTCATTCTTACAGGAGCTGTCATTATAGAGGCAAGTAGGGTAAGGCTGTGAGGAATTATGTAATTTTCTTGCTCCAAAGTTACTTAAATAAAGCTACTCTCCTCCCTTTGTCTCCATAGCTTTAGAACAATCAACTGGTCTAGGGAGTCAACTGTCCATTCTCCATTTATCTTCTATTATTTTGTCCTGTTCCAAAGCCTGCTTAAAAGCTATGCCAGATGCAGATTAAAAAAAAAAAAACAAACAGAAAGTTTTATTGACCCCATTGATTCATTTTTCCTTACTCCCAATTAGGTAGACAAAGATGCTTCACAGACTTTCAGTATCCTGGAGATGCAACTAGATGCAATTGTTTGCAGAGCAAGGGAGAAGGCAGCCTCAGAGAGGAACATCTAGCTCAAAGTCACTTCAACTAACAATCTGTCATCGCATCATGCCAGAGTTTCTAGCACTGAGCCCATCTTGTTGCTCAGCTTTTGAGCTGATTGAACAATTCATGTTGAGAGAGGGTTTTTTCTGCAAGTTTTCTCATTTTTACTGTCAGAATGACTTGCTTAGGTTATTAGTTAGATTTCTAGTAGTGTCCACACATACCATGCCTGTCAAAGGTGGTGAAGAAAGAATAGATATGTTTATGGAATTGCAGATTTGGGCTGCTTCTACTCATTATCAGTACAGATCAAAATGTAAGTGTGCTTCCTTCAACAGAAAATTAAGGTTTTATTTTCTTTAAAAACATACACAGCAAAGTACTTCTTGGTTTTCTCCAATAACAGAAAAATACAAAGCCTAAGCCTTTTTAAAAGGTCCTTCCATGAAATCATCAGACAGAATTCACTTTTTCAATTAAAAAAAAAAATCTAGGAAAAAGTAGTGTTATTCCTTTTTTAAGTAAAGAGGAGAAGAGAACAGAAGCGAGTTACGATATCACCATAGTCTTTGCTAACTGGAGAAAAGACGCACAAATTATTTCAAGATTCAGCGTAGGATTGCAAGAGAAGATACAGGGGTACTGTCAGACCTGTACAAGTTGCCCATGGCCAGCCTGAGCAAGCCAGAGTCAAATGGCACCAGCAAAACTCTGAGACTAAGCCAAGAGCAGGACAGCAGCAGGTGGGAAAAGGACACTCCAAAGTGTTTCCACACAGCTGTGTAAATATTTCAGATTAGAAGAGGGTGCTACAGGTCAGGATGAGGTTGAGTTGGCAGAGTTGTGCAAGAGACAGTTACCTAGTGTATTGATAGGTACTTTCCAGAGACCATTATAAAAATCTCCATTTTTTCCTGAAGCTTGGCATTCACCCACAAGTGTTCCCTTTCTAAATTTGAAACAAATACTAGCTGCCCTCTCAGACACCCCTACATTAAAGATGTGGAGCAGCTTTCACTCTGGAGAGGATTTCATAGGCATGATGAGTTGCCCTTTCATGTGCGTCACTTAAAATGTAAGTCCTTTGCAGTCTAGTCCAACTGGCAGAGCACAGGATGATTAAGAAACAACTTTGATTTCTTCCTCACAATACTCTGGCTGCTGATAGCACCACTGTATTTGCTTAGAGAACTCTGTGCTATTACTTAAAACTTTGCTTTGTAATGACAAAAATTAGTTCTTGTTTTGCTGTGAGAAGTACTTCAAAACAAGCAAAAGAAACTACGCTTTGCCTGCCACAAGACTCTGAGCAATCAGAAATTATCTATGCCAAGAATTTATAGGCAGGTGGATTTCTTTATTTATTTATGTATTTTGACACTCCCTCTTTCTTCTTCCTGTTTCACAGAATCACTTGGGAGAAGCTAGCACAATTAAGTGTACCGTTTTACCTCAGCAGAATGCAACTTAGTAAAAAAGGAGAATAAATGTGAGAAGCAGAACTTAACCTTGCCTGACTCACAAACTGTAAGAGAAGGGTCAAGTGTTACTTTGGCACATTTCGAGTGGTTAAACTTCATAGGTGATGGATCTTTTTTAGAATCCCTTCTCACTCCAGTGATCTTTTTCCACTTTCTTCTACTGGCTCTTTTGCCCATTTCTTAATAGATTATATACTAATGCTTCTAAATGTTTTCATTTTAAGTTAGTTAATCCAGAATCAGATGAGACCAACATTTACATCTAGTGGCTTTTTACTAGCGTAAGCAAAGTGGGTTTGACTGTTTGAAATCAGTTGACAGCAGTTCAGGATATCTCCAAGATGCATTGGCATTGGCTTGGAATCTGCCCTGTGGGCATCGGTCTCTGTCCCTGTAGAAGGATGAGCAATGGAGAGTGAATTACCTACATCTCCAGTGGTCCTTCTGACTCAGCACTGAGTCATTTGATGGGGTGCCATACAGGAAGCTTACACTGTCATTCCCTGCACTTCTTTTATGGGTAAGCAAAGAGCGCCAATCTTTGGGATTGTCACGCCAGCAATTGCTCACTCCCAGAGTGAGTGCAGCCCCACCCATCCCTATATGGATCAGACAGGTCAGCAATTTTCCTGGAAGCTGAATTCCCTTTCACAGCTTTCCCTTCAAGAAAACAGTGTTGGTCACTCAGAATGAAGAGCCAGACTGATGAGTGAATCTATTCCTGCAGGAAATGATATACCATATGTGCTCAACTTACAGTCATCAGATGTGCCAAGGAATGAATGTGATGAGGATTTTATTCTGTTCAGGGTCATTTGTGGCAGTGGAACTGCTTGGAGCTGAGTTTGAATTGTTTTATGGTAAACAGCAACTTTGGCCATGAGGGGATTCTTTAGTTAAGCATTTAAAGAGAAAGATCTTGGAGGAAAGTGAACACACCAGTGTGTATCCATTTGTGTTTTTTCTTCTTGCTGTTTTTTAAAGAGTTCCTTGGTCCCCACTTTCTCTCTACCCTGTCCTGGTTCGGAAGCAGACAGATAGGTCTGCTTCTGTTTGGAGCTTGTCAGAGCCAGCTAGTGTTTGCAGACAGCTTGGTGGAAAGCACAGCAAGGCATTCCTTTCTGCTTTCAAGATAGCTGCTTCCCACAGCCAAGGCACTTTAAATAAGTAGGACAAACAATACAATATTCTGGTCTATATTTACAGGCCAAGAATGAGCACAGTGCATTTGAATGTACAGTGATGGGGGTGGATGGTCTGTAGAAGATAGGATGCTGAGTAAAATTGGGGGTTGGTTTTCTTTCTGTTGTGGCAAAGTAAGGAGACTTTAAGAAGGACAGCCACAGAGGTAGGTACAGTTGTAAATTAATTCCTCTTTGATCTTCACATCATTTGGGCTATCCCACGTTAGCTGGCCACATTGTATTTAAAGCTGTTTGGGTTTAAACAAGAATAATATATAGCTTTGGAGTTTCGTGTCCTCCAGCTGTTTCATTGTGAGTACCTTAAATAACTCTACAGATGCATTTTTTCTTGTCTGGGACCACAAGTGTGTGAAACAAGTGTTCTGGAGCCATGTCGTTTCTGCCTAAAATTTCAGGTTTTCCTGTAGACTTTAGCGTTCTTGTATAGATGAACAGCCCATTGAGTAGGCAAAAGGGTTGGTGCTGTGTCACTGCCTGGCACTACATTTTCTCAGGACTAGAGCTTCTCCTGTTCAGGCCGTTCCCTGGGTAAGTGCTGATCCCACTCCTGATGCCTGCCTGGGTTCCAGGGCAGCAGGAGCCCCTGAGTCTTCACCTCGACAGGGTCTTCAATGAGTATCGCTGCCTTGACAAGACAGCAAGAGGATCACTAAAGAGGATCAGAGCAAATGGAGTGAACAAACAGGCAGCCACAAATAGGCAGCTACTTCTTTCAGTTGTTGACATGTACCCAGCAGTTTCCTTCTCTTATCATCCAAGGCTTTCAACAAACAGCACTGAAATTCGATCTTTGTTTTTCAGACCTGTTAGTCACTGTGCTCTGGTAGTATTTTCCTCTTTGTCAGTAATTTCCCAAGTCAAAATTGATGGCCTTAGCTAAGCTGAAAGTTTGCGCTGTTTATGTCAAGCACTTCATTTTGTGAGAGGATTGTTAGTACGTAAAGGTATTGACCTAGAGCCATGATTGATCTTCCCCCTACTGTTAAGGATCACAGCCGGGGAAGTATGCTCAGGCAAAAGTGATGCTAGGAGTACTCCTGCTGAAGATATCTAAGTGCTTATATGGGACAACCCATCAGTAGACAGCACAGACTAAATAAAAGAAGGTGAAAATACCCTTATGATGATGTTACATGCTCTTAAAATCATGGCAGGGATAAAATTTAGCTAGTGTTTCACAAAGAGCTTCCTACCAGTGGGTTTTTTTAGATAACCCAGTCCATATTTCAGGCTAAGATATTCTCTACCTTGACCCAAGCCTCTACCATCTAAAACTTACTACCCAATATTTTCCTGGAGACTTTTTCCCTTTTTATCTCTGCCTTCTACCTTACAGTGCTCATCCTGGTACAATAACAGGAACCACATGTAGAGACATGAATGGCAGGAGATAAGTTTCAAAGCATTTGCACAGAAACACAGTCAGTACAGCTGAACCAGATCTTACTTTCTTCATGTGTGTTCCAGTCAGCTTCTCAAAATGGGATTTGTCCTAACACCTTTCCCGAGGAACTACCATTGCATGGTGGTGGAGGGAGATTGTTTTCACGGTACTGATTTCATTCTGTGTAGTAGCAACTACCTGCATTTATACGGCGTTTTTCTGCGCATCTGTAGGTCACGCAAATAAAAACATTTCCAAACTGACAGCAGTACACAGTAAGCCCAGCTAGCAGTTTGACAGTTAGATCCTACACCTTGATCACAATATAGACAATCTGTATTTTCTATTTTTTTTCTCCACAGATAACTTTGTCCAGAGACCTTCAAGACCATCCACAGAAACAGTCCACCACAACCCCCCAACCATTGAACTGTTGCATCGTTCTAGATCACCCATCACCAACAACCACCGTCCATCACCAGATCCCGATCAGCGGCCACTGAAGTCCCCTATGGACAACACTATCCGTCGCCTCTCCCCAGCCGACAGGGTGCCGGGGACAAGGCATCAGCAAGAGAACAACCACCAGGAGCCCTATCCTCTCTCAGTGTCCCCGATAGAAAACAACCACTGCCCGCCTCCTTCTGAGGTGCTCCAGAAGCCCTCCAGCCCTCGCCAGGAGAACACCAGGGTCATCCAGCTGATGCCCAGCCCTATCATGCATCCTTTGATACTGAACCCCAGGCACTCCGATTTCAAACCACCAAGGTTGTCTGAGGATGGGCTGCACAGGGAGGTAAAGCCAATCAACCTGTCACACCGAGAAGAGTTAGCTTATATGAACCACATCATGGTGTCTGTATCCCCTCCCGAGGACCATGCAATGCCAATTGGAAGAATAGCAGGTAAGTGACATTCTCTAGGCTACACCAAAGTTGACGCTCTTCATTCATAACTAACCATGCTGTGTATTAAGAGCGTCTTGTTTCCTTTTGCTACTCTGTGACCTCAAGACTTTACTGGCATTCTGCAGGTTTCATCACATCTGTGGTTTACAGTTAAATATGATTAAACCAGTTTCATGGGAGGTAAGCAAAGGTGCAGAGTGACTTGCTTGTGACCACAGAATGCGTAATTGGTATTGAAACATTTTTGTCCTGACGCTCACTGCCTCTCTACCCACTAGCAGTCCATTTGTTTCCCAAGATACCTATCTCCAAAGCCTTGTCCTGCAAAGAGGTAATTTTCCAAGAGTTGCATTCACATTAGTGTCTAGTCTTATGGAAAGGAAAAAACCCTCTGTCAGTGGCATTTGAGATAATGCAGTGTCAAGCCCGCTATTATGGAGATGGCAGGACTAATGAATTATCACCTTGGAGTCCTACTTCGTAGGCTTTCCTGTGCTTCTCACACTAGGATTGTCCCTTTTTACAGAAACAAGGTTGCCTTTGTCCCACACAAACCACAGGCATTGTCTCACTTTTGTTATCGCAAATAACTGACATCACAACAGCTGAATCAGGAAGCTGAGGTTACAGAAAATGTTTTTTGTACTTGAAAGGGAACTGTAAATAGATAGGGAGAGGGGGAAGGGGAATCCAACCACTTCAGAAATATGCTGAATGCCCCAGTAACCAATTTCTTTTGAGAGATGTAAATACACACCACACCCAAAAACATTCCATGCATTTATGTCAGCAGTGAGCTAAGGTGATACCCAGCTCCTGTAGGGTATTACACATGTCCACAGAGGTACATTTTAAAACACCTTGTTCTTTTTTGTCGTTACGTGCCTTAAATTTGTTACAGATGTGGTGCTGCCGCAGCTTTAATGAGGAAGATTTTCTACTTTCTTAAGACTTACCACTTTAAATTCAGAAGGTGCATATCTCACCATCTAGTCAAACATCAAGCACAACAAGGGCCATGATCCTTTCACATAATAGAGAGATGGGTTACAGAAATTAATCTTTTGCCATTTTTGCCTGGCTGACATTTGTCTCTCTCCTTTTGATTTTTGTTACCCACACTATTCTCAGCAAGTTAAGAAATATACCTAATGTTATGGCAGAGAAGATACCCTACTGTTTGCATCACTAGAGATTTCCTTTCCATAAAGTACTATTGGAAGATCAAGGGGGTTCTTAATTTTTATTTTTCAGAAGGAAATGTTCTTTTAAGAATGAAGCCTAGACTGAAAAGAATATAAGAAAAAATATGGGGAGCAGGTGGTGGTGTAAATTTTTAATTTAAACCCAGGAGTTTTCTTACATAATTGGGAATCTTTGGTCTCTTCACGTTGTGCACTGGGTTCCGTGACACCAGCCCTGTAACTGGTACTCCCACGTCCTTTCCATCCCTATGTTGTTTGCAGGGCAACAGAGCCCAAGCCCATGGATGTTTGGGGCTAACGCAGTTACTTGGCAAGTGTGTGTAGCAGTTCAAAGTGTGATACACACGCTATATTTGCATGCTTAGCTGCTTTCACTTGCAGGCTCGTGGCTTTGCTTAGACCCACCAGCATGGGTGGCATGTCTTAAAGAGCTGGTGAACTATTTCATGCCAAAAACACCTGAGGTGTACTCAAGCATTCAGTTCAGATGAGGGCAGTCCTTTATGGCCAGGGGTTGGGTGTTTACATAGCTGGCGGTTGCTAGCATCTTAAATTTCTACTGATAAATTTGCCAGCGTACTTCTGTCAGTACCCCATGTCCTTTAGTTGTGAACACCAACAAGCCTCACTTGCTGTACAGGCACAAGCTGGTGCTATTCTGGTTGGGCTGTAATGGCTCCTGAACTGTAGTTGGACCCTATAAAGGGCTCACAGCCAATTTAAAGGTGAAAAAAACCAAACTACTACCAAAAACGTAGACAGCCCATATTTCATACCTGAAGTCAACTTCATTGGTGCTATTGAATTCAATGGCAGCATACTTAGGCCCCCTAAAAGGCAAGTACACACCTTTCTACCGGTTTCCTCCCTATCTCGCAGCCTTCAATTTAGAGCTCTTGCCATTAAGTGATTTCATTTTAAGAGTATTTCTTTTTTATGTCAGCATAAATCTATTTTCCACCTGAGTGTCCTTATCTTCACTGACACTGCTATAGTTAACATGGAGGCTTTTGACCAACCATGGCTCGCCACTTCGATTTGAGAGAGACCATGAAAATTATAACACTTGGCTCTTAAACTGCAAATATACATCAATACAGATGTATTGTTAAAAAGAGCTTTTTAAAAATCACTGACATTATTTCCATTTTATGGATGAGGAAGACTGATGGGTTGGATAATGGAAAGATTTACCAATAGTCCGGTGCCAGAGCTAACTACTTATCTGTTTCCACTGGTGAGAAGAGAGCCTTGGCTTTCTACTGGCCCAACCATTTGCATGCAGGTGATTTTCAGGGGAGATAGCGATGAGAAGCAGCTACCAGGGAAGCCCCATGGGCTGCTGACTAAAACACTGGGCTGAGCTCCAAAACATGTTCTATTCCCAGCTCAAGACATTTTAAATTGTAAAAGGAATTCTTCCTGGACTTGAGATACCTCACAGCCTCATAAACCTGTTTACCTGTAGATAGAGTCTGTTTTTAAATGCAGCATGCAGTTACTTGGTGCTGAGAAAGAAAACAATAGTTTCACTTGCTGCTATCCACAAATACTCTGTTTTCGGGGGGTCGATCAATAGAGCTCTGGACTTCCTGTCAGACAAAATAATGACCTCTACTCACTGGCTGACTAATCTTTCCTACCTTTTTATGTAGTATCATTTCTCAAAATATTAATTTTACTGGTAAAGCACTTCCCCTTTTACAGCAAAGAATTTCAAGTTGAAGGTCTTATTCTCTTTTCCTCTAAGGCCATTTTACACTTTTTTAGGAAAGCAAGAGGCATAAAGTATCTTTATGTTAGTCATTAAGGTCCCATATATTATTCATCAATGGCTAGAGTTGATTTTAAAAATCATGTTTAGCTATCTTCTCAACACAATATGCACGAGTCTTTTCTGTAACTGTGTCAGAACTAGAGCTCATTGTGTTGGGATGATCCAAAGGCAGACTTGCATCCCTTGTAAATACACCGGGCAAGGGTTAAACTAACTAACTCAGGCATCAATAGTCATCTAGCTATGACAGCACTTAAAATATTAAAAATAGCTCAGAAGAGGAGTTTAGCAGAGCAGCGTAATGGACAATTTTCCCCACTGGAACTGATAATTCAAAGCAGCAACAGTGTGTGTTGGTAGTCAGCTCCTAACTTGGACTCTAGCAAGCAGGCAGTCTATCTGGCCTACTTTTAGCTCTGAATTTTTTAAATAGTCCATCTTGTTTCCCCACAAATAGTCTCCAAGGATTTTACTCTGTGGGGGGAAAAATAAAAATTTTTTTCCTATTTTTTCTTTTTTTTTATCACAGTTGCAGTTTCAATCAAGAGAGGCGCCTGAAATTAGCTCTTCTGCAGAATGGAAATTCCACTCCCCATACACCTCTGACTTGGAGGGTTTTGTTATCAAACATTTTAGGTCTTAATTATCTCATAAAAGGTGCTTCCCCAAGGTACAAGGAGAGGCAGGGGTTGTTGTGTTGCAGGCGTTTGTAGCGCGCCATGGCTGAGGCATGCACTGCAGCCCTGGAGGAACCACAGCCACCAGAAACCCTCCCTGCAGCCATCCTGAGGTTCTGCCCCCATGGCTTTCCTTGGGAGCTCTGCTGTTGACTTCAACCAGGGCAGGTTTTCACCACAAAACTTTATTTAGGTGTCAAAAACGTCCTTTTTCTCAGATATCCATGTCCACCTCAGCTTGTTAGCATGCAGGAAAATGGGAACTGACGTATTAGATCTCCCCAGAAACCTGTCAGTTGCTTAAAGGAAGACACAGGAATCCCTGCAAGAGGCAGTTACGGGATTATCCAACTACAACAGAGTTGGTTTCGTCCTAACTTTTATCACATAGAGGTTGGCTTAGAAGCATTCCAATTAATCTAATGATATGCTGGTATTTACCTCACTTTTGATTCAGTCACCTAAAACTCACTAATGCAATTCTGGATGTTTCTTGTGAGCGGAAATATATTGCTGAGCAGGTTCCTGAGATTTCCAGCTCCCAGTGTCTTTTTTTATACTAGGTCTCTGGGACTGAAAGGCTTGTTCATTAATCCACAGCAACCACTAGCCCCGAAACTTTGGGATACAGATATAACTACCCTTTTACTCGAGCACTGCCCGGTACAGATATTAACCAAACGACTGCACGGGTGTGAAAAGCAGTCGGAGAGCAGTGCTAGGTGCAGCTGGACTCCCCGCAAGGGCTCCCTGTCCTGTTGCAGTTGGGACCCAATAAAAGCCATCCGGCTCCAGGTTCACTCTGCGTGTCTGAGGCAGACCCATCCCATCCATACAAGCAGCTTGGAAGGATGAGCATTGCTATTTCTCTGCAGAGCCCCACCCCGCCTATTGCTTTTGATTCTGCTCTGCATTTTTGGGGGGCGGGAAATCTAAAGGCAGGTGAGTCTTGTGCCTGTTGTTGTCTATTAGTATGCTGTTCTTATCAGCTGGGTTACCTTAGCAACTGGGCTGTATTTGACTTTATGCGCTGCCAGATTTGTTTCTTCCCCTTCAGGAGTCTGAGGAAAAGCCAGGTAATGTTTAAACCGTTCAGAGGCACATTGTCTACCACTGTATTATTGGTTTGGACCATAAAACTATTGACTGCTGTTGGAATGAGCACAGGCAAGATTCTTACCCTGCCAAAGTCATGAAAGAGATCTACCTCCAACTTTGCTTCTGACTCGCCTCAGCCCCTTGGTGTGCCACACATCCAGAGAGTACGGGGGTGTAGCGTGAACCCCGCAGATTTGTAGCAAGACACGTATAGGTGTCTTCTCAATAAAAACAGTCTGACTGCCGAAAGTGAAAATGCAGTCCCCTGTTAAGGGCGCATCAGCTATGAATGACTCACATTCTACTAAAATCTACAAAACAGCGCTTAGGATGGGCGTAGGCTCTGTGCTAGCCCTGAGCCCGGGGAGGTCTTCCACCCCAAAGCTCTGTGAGGACAGTAGTTTGGTTGTTTTGTGTGGGGAGAGAGGTTGGAGGGGGAACGGGATCAGGGATTCTCCTCCCCCTTTGTTTGAAAAACTTAATCACTTCTCATAAACTTGTGTGGGAGGGGAAAAGACAGGAGGAGTTAGTTGAGTGAATCTTTCACAAACAGTGCTTAAAAAAAACTGCTAAACTGATGTTTTTACTTTGTAGTTGAGCTAGAAAGCTTCTTTTAAAGGAGGATAAGAAAAACAAACTCAGCTGATTGAGCTATTAGTTTTGTAACACTAGCCATTTAGAACTTAATCATCACAAGCCACCGCACTTCAAAACACGGCACCTTGGTCATCAGTGTCTCCTCAATTTATCCGCTCGGACCAGAGCCCCAGTGCCCGCATTTGCTCCAGATGTGTCGATGTGACATTTATGACTGTGTCACGTTGTAGGATGATCTTTTTTTTTTTTTTTTAACTGATATACCAGTAAAATCCTTTGTGCAAATGCAGTTACACCACATTAGTTTATTTTCCTTTCTGTACAAAATAGCTGTACAGGCACAGTTACTATACAATGGCATATGCTGGGTGGTAGGGAGGGAGAGTGGGAAAGGAGGCAAAGAACAGTTATGCCTGTATAGTAAAGGGAGTAAAAACCAACAACGAAGCACAACGTGGGATTTGAAAGTTTTGCAGCAGCTGATACCATTAGCCCTCACAGAGGGGATGCAGCTTCCTGTTCCATTTAATTTTTAGTGTTTGCACTACAGTAATACTTATAGGCTCTATTGTGCTACAGTCCCTGCCCCAAAGAGTCTACTGTCCAAACAGATATGGTAAATGTAAAGAAAGGAAGGGCACGCAAAGGTGAAAGGTGTTTTCAGGAGTTGTTGGTGAGAGGTGTTGGCAAGAGAGAGCTATACTGCATAGAAAATAAAGTCATGCAGTACAGCGTATCAGTAGACACCATCTGACCAGTCCCCCACTCAGAATTGTAGGTTAAATTTACTTCCAGATTCTACTGACTAGTAACACCTTTTGTTACGCTATAATGCCTCACATTTACAGGCTGCAATTTGTTAAAGAAATGTATTATCCAATTTAAAATTGGAACAACCAATTGCACTACTGGTCAGTCTGCTATTTCCCTGGTTTTTTTCTTCACTAGATGTCTCATCATGACAGCAATGCGAGCTAGCCATAAACTCAAGAGGCTGTGTATATAACGTACACCGAGCTATCTGCTGTTGCTTTTGTCTGTTGCAGCATTTAAAGCTTGCTGTAATGTTTCTGTGATACAGCCACTTCTGTATTGATGTTGCAGTCATGTCCTCCAAGCAAAAGCAGAACCTGCCCAACTGTGCCCATCTACTACTGGGACAATAACTCGGATTCTTGAACCCAAATCTGTCTGGTCTTTTTTTTTTTTTTTTTTAAGTTACAAATCATCTACATGTGTAAGGCAGTAAACACAATGGGTGTTAGTAGTAAAGGCTTGAACTTAATTCTCTCATATAGTTATTTGGTGGTTGGTAAGTGACCTTATTCCAGAATGACAATACGGCTTTGTAAGTAGAAACCTTCTTGTACAAGAAGGTCCAGTCGTGGACAGGCACGTCCACACAGACCTGCCGTGGCCCTTGCTACTGGGAAGAGTCTACACCAGTCAGGTTCCCAGCCTTCAAGCTTACCATCCATCCAGTGAAGTGCATCACTGTTTGATTCATTACTATTTCCCCTTCCAAAGTTGCATCACAAGCTTCACTGTGGTGAATTTGTATCTAAATTGAAAATGATTGTTGTATCCTCCTTTGCAGAGGACAAGTGCTGACAAACCAAGCTGTAGAGACTTAGCTTTTGTCGTATACTTCCTTAGAGGTATTCTACTTTTGTTAAGACAGCACCTATCATTGCTAATACCATAGGAGCCTACCTGCATATGTGCCTGAGACTGCCAAGGCTGTCTTCACCACTGTCATGAGGCGTGATCCCAGCAGGGTCTGACAGCATGGTACTGCCTGGTGGGCTTTTGTGAAGCACAGACTTTGTCTGGGGGTAGCTGTGACAAGACCCACCTCCAGTCTCATCACACAAACAGTTACAAGCTACAGCCTGGCAAACTACAGAAAAGCACAACAGTGGTTCACTTTAGCATGCTAAGTTGTAAGTGGTGGGGGTTCAGTGCCGGCTTTCTGGGCAGCTGGCCCTCCTTCCCGTAGGACAGCAGCCCATACAGACAGGTTGGAGCCTTGAAAGAAGCTGGAAGTCTTGGTGTAGGCATGGCCTGTCACTCCCATTTGGATATGACAATGATAATGTCACTGGCCTTGTTTAATCACTTGCTCTTGCAGCCATGTACACTTTTACATTTGCAGTATATGCCACATCTATTTTAAGCCCCTTGTGGAAAGCCAGACTTCTATAAAGAAACTGAAGTATGGATGAGAGTCAAGCTCATCGAGTTCATAAGAGGAGTTTTCATTATAACCTTGAGAGTCATCTTAACATGGCATTAACAATTAATTTCAGCATGGAAGTGTGCCTTCCCTGCCAATTTAACTAATGACACTCGAGCAATAGCTGAATGGCGATAGTTTGGATAGGTGGTTGCAGATTTTCTGTGAAGTGTCTTGCTTTACAGCCGCCTCCATTCTTACTGCACCGTTACAGGAGCAGAAATTGCAGTCAGGGCTTGTTCTGATCCACTCAGAAGCCAGGACTGACCAAGCCATAGGAAAGCTCAGTCATTTAGATTTCATCCTTCTCATTCCTGTACTGCAGCATCTACATGCCATGGCTAGACAGATGTGATAAGTGCGTTCAGGGTACCCTCAGCCTCCATTGCGGTCAGCAGGATGTTAAACACTTTTTAAAGAAACTGGACTTTCAATGAAAACGTGCCCATTATTTTCTCTGTATATTGCACGCTTTCTTCAGGCTAGAGTTATGTCGGTAATTCAGATTTTCTTCTACAAAGCAAGCTTGCATCACTTGAAACCCTCTTAGTTAAACCAGGAGCGTACACTGTAGTGTTGACAGCGTTGACACTACACTCTCTTCAGAGACAGGCCTATTTAAGTCTGGTTTTAATACTAATTAGTTAGAAGTGGCATACAAAAGCTTGCATCAGTTTATGTTAATTCAAATGCACACCTTTAAACTGGTAAGACTACTGTATTCCGTCTCTGTTGAGGGAATGGAAGGAAGAGGGTTGGAGTTTGGCTGTGTCTAAATGTGGAGACTTAACCCCAAGAAGGGGAGGTCACATTTCAGTTTTCTGCAAGGGGCCTATTAGAAGTCGCAAGTTTGCAGCTCATGAAGTCCCTTCAGGGGGGGCTTCCTGGGAAGACGCCAGGAGCCATGTCCTCCAGCCATGCCCACACCTCTCAGAGCGCTCTGGGCCTTCTGATGGAGCGCAGAAGTGAGGTTCTTGGGCAGTAGTCTCCTACAGACGATGATTTTCAGGTATTGAAAAAAAATAAAACAGGAGTCTAAACCTGAGGGTGAACGGAGCTTGTGACGAAGATACTGGAGATTCTCACATCGTAGGGTCAAAAATTATTACTCTTGTTGGGAATGCCTTGTCTGTAGTTGCGTCACTCCTGCTTTTGCCTGCTTCTCTAAAGTACAATTCAGAAGATAAAGCTTCATCCTTAATTCTTAAATTCCCATCATTAAAGCGTTTGGCCAGTTTTCTGATGTCATAGTGGTTGTGAGGTGTTTGTAGGATGTGCATGTGAGCGGGCAGAGGTTGGATTTCTTTCCCTTTTCCTAGTCATTGCCCTTCATGAGCAATTAAGGTGAGGAAAAGCCACAGGAGGATCAGAGGCAGGTTTTTAGCGAGATATATGGAAGAGTGCTTTCTGCCACTGTGGTGGAGCAGGAAAAGAACAACACTTGAAGCTGATACTGGAAATACCTGTCTGTTTGGTGAGGATGGGGGGATGGAGTGGGAGAACAGGACAGGGGAAGAAAAAAAGACATTTTTTAATACAACAGACTTTAGCTTGCAAAGTCTTCATCTATCAAACTGTCTCTGGCTCATCCATTACATATTCTTTGTGATTTGAGTGCTCCTTTCTACAGCCACATGAGGGATATGAACCTTTCGGATCCTCCTTCCCTTTACACATTTTTATTGCCAGAGACAGAGCTTGGCCTCGTCTTTCTGTGTTACTTTTACAACCTCACAGCACAACTGTTTGCAGCATGACAGTCTCAGGTTTCTGCTCTTCTTCTGCCTGATCTCCCACTCAGCATTTGGGTACAAGACAGAAGAAACATACAACTGTTGTATTGTGCGATCTGGCAACCTCTTCCCTCAGCCCCAGCTTGAATTTACTGAGCTGAACAAACAGTTGTCTGTCAAGAGGTTTCTCCACATAGAAACATTGGCTTTACTGTACCAGCTCACCATCCTGCTTCCAACAGCAGCCAACATTCGTGGAAAGAAAACTTTTCCCTCAGTAACCTGGACCCAGATTACCATATAGGGATGAGCCAGGACTGCTCCATCTCAGGATCAGTGCTCCCCCAGTCCTCAGAGCCATTTAACCCCTTAATCATGAGACTTGGTTGCTTTTTTCTTGTAGTTTTGTCTGCTAAAATAAGTATGTCATGGAATTAGATAGATACTGAGGCTGGATTGTGTCACTATACAGGAGTAAGCCTACTGTAGCATTTCTTTTTTTTAACAGTGTGCTGTCTGTTGTTTTCCCAATATATTTTTGCCACAGAAAAGGCTTTCAGCAAGAATACAGGAGCTGATTTGATAAGATCCAGCCATATGTCTTTCCTCTACTTTGCACCAGCTTTGTTTTTCCTCCCTCTCCATTTGTGTGATGTGAGCAAGTTAGCCGAGTAGTTCTCACCATACTCCTGAAACAAATACCAGTATCAGCCAGGCTGGTGAGCCTCATGTACCAGTTAGATAGCCCAAAGGTCCATTTGGCTTGTCCGGAAAGCTCTGCCTGTTGCACAGTATAGGATGTGGTTAAAATGCAATTAGAGCTCATCTCCGTGGCAAGCCTAAACCAAGTCAGGATGTAGGAGTTCTCTCGCAGTCTTTTTTATTTTCCGTACAAGTGAACGGCCATTAACCTTTGTGATTTCTTGGTTCTGGCTACAGTTTAAACAAATCCAGATGCCCCAAAGTAGCGTTATCTTCTCAGAGACTTACTGACCTTCTCAGGCGAGGGGGATGAGCACAGACAGTAGGCTGAAGCTCCGCGGGACCTTCTGGGCCTCTCCCTCTTTCCTCCCCATCCTTGCCTGCCCCGCCAGTTTAGTCTTGCCACCTTCTTTGTGCTGGCTTTAGCATTTACTAGATCTTCCTGCAGGCAGATTCGGCTCGCAAATAGCAGAAAGCCGGCTGGTGTTTTTTGCAGGTTTTGTTTTCTTCTGTTTAAGTGATTTAAGTCAGCTCACGGAGAAATCTAACAACAGAGCCAGCACAAGGTAAGCAGCAGGAGGAAGGGAGGATAAAATGGAAGGGAGATCAGGACCTTCTTCTTGCAGCAGCTATGGCCAGCTGAATTTTACCAGTTCATCATTTTGATATCGTGAGCATCACCACGTTAGCTATCCTAACCACACTTCAGGTGTGCTTACGGAAACCAGAGTACCAGAGAGCTTGTAGAGAAGTTCTGTTCATTAGTCTCAGTTGTGAACGGCTGCTGTTTGCTTCACTGTGAACAAATGCAGCTGAAGCACAGATCACCTTGTAAAATAAAGGGGCCCGAGCTTGGGAGAACTCTTCAGCTGGTAGAAATCACAGAACCATTTAAGTCAAATGATATCATGCTGGAGAAATTTTAGGCTAACCTACTCAGCAAGGGGTAAGGCCTCAGCTGATGTCAGAGGGAGTATGACAACATTACTTTGGCATGATCTCTTCCTCTGTGAAGCCATGTTAGTTTCCAAGTCAGTCATCAGCCAGACCGAAGGCATTTTATATAATGATCTTCAGTGCAAGATGTGGGTGGGTCTCGCAAAACATTTCTGTGGTTAAGAGCGGATTTTGGTAGTTGATACATGAAGAGGGCCAGCTTTGCTTCTGCGCCATGGGCCTCACTTAAACAACAGGGGTCTCAGATGCAGTGTGTGTTTTAGGAAATATTGCAATGCAGGGGAATGTTATATTCTGAACAAAAGAGGTCTTTAGCAGATGTATGCCTATACTGTGAACAGCATTATTTAGTCTAAGGGAGCACAGATGTAAGACCTCTCACTACTGCAACATCAGGACTACCAGTCTTGTGTCTACCTTGGCCAAATGATACTAGAGAAGTCATTCGTAATGGCTGGACAAGTGTCAAAATGCTAGGAACCTAAGGTCCATAATGTTTTATTTATAGATCATTCTGAGATGGTATTTCAGTTCTGAAGGATATATGTATTGCTATCTTATAGCCATTAGGAAGCATTTATATGCCAGTGGTTTTTAGGTGTGTATTCAGAAGACTGTGCCTATAGACTTAAAGGATACTTGAAATGAAGAATCTGTAACACATGCTTCCATTCACACAGTCTCTATTTGACTGTCACAAGGGATTCTTAATGTCAATATTACAGTGTCGTGGTTTAACCCCAGCCAGCAACTAAGCACCACGCAGCCGCTCGCTCACTCCCCCCCAGTGGGATGGGGGAGAGAATCAGAAGGGTAAAAGGGAGAAAACTCGTGGGTTGAGATAAGAACAGTTTAATAATTGAAGTAAAATAAATTAGAACAGTTAAATAGGCAAAGCAAAAACCGTGCACGCAAACAAAACAAAACAAGGAATTCATTCACTACTTCCCATCAGCAGGCAGGTGTTCAGCCATCTCCAGGAAAGCAGGGCTCCATCACGCGTAATGGTTACTTGGGAAGACAAACGCCATCGCGCCTAATGTCCCCCTCCTTCCTCCTTCTTCCCCCAGCTTATATACTGAGCATGATGTCATATGGTATGGAATAGCCCTTCGGCCAGTCTGGGTCAGCCCTCCCCCCGGCTGTGCCCCCTCCCAGCTTCTTGTGCACCCGGCAGAGCACGGGCAGTTGAAAAGTCCTTTACCACTGTGAGCGCCACTTAGCAACTACTTAGCAAGAACAAAACGTCAGTGTATCCTCGACATTGTTCTCATCCTAAACCCAAAACACAGCCCCATACCGGCTACCAAGACGAAAATTAACTCTATCCCAGCTGAAACCAGGACATACAGTCTCCCCTTTTTTTGTAACATTACCAAAGCAGCGCTGTAAGTGTGGGCAGTAAACAGACATTTTCAGCCAGAGAAGAGAAATTGAGTTTTACGGTGCCAGGGAGGAGTGGCTGAGGTTTGGGCACTTCTGCCATGTGAAAGGAGAGGTTAAAACTAGAGCGAGGAGGCAAGCTTGCTGCTATCAGTGGGGTTTAAAGCCAGCACTTGCTGTTTATGGGAGAGATGTCTTCCTGCTCCTCAGAACCCAAGTGCTCTGTCTCCTCTCCTCCACCCTCTCCCGGGCTGTCTGTTTTTCTTGTGCCTAGTGTCAACCCTGGCAGCCAGGCAGCAGCCACGAGACTGAGTGGGCAGGCGGCCCCCAAGGCTTTACTGGAGCTCTGCCGACCTCGGGACTGTGCAATACATGGCTGTTATTAGCAGGAGTGTGAAACTACTACTGCACATGTAGGGCAGTGCTTATGGGGGACATTTTGAGAGCCAGCTAAGTACTCTACACCTTATCACTACTTTGTGCGTAACTATAAAAATCCCTCTAGAAGCATTAAGTGCAGGAAGAAAGTTGTAGCTATGCCTCTCCATTTGAAGGCACAGTTTGCCCTAATTCCCGGCTAATTACCTAGTTCAGTCTTGCCCAGCAGTACAGCTGAGAAAATGGTGGGACATGGAAATGCCTGCTTTCGGGAGCCCTACCACATTGCTGGACCTTTCCACTTTGGCTAGGTTGTTTGATACCTCATTGCCCTAAAACCTCTCAGTCCCAGCTCTCTCCACAACTGAATCCCTTTGCCTTCAGATGGTACAAAGTTCAACCATCTGAGTTCACTTTAAAAGAAAGTACATGTGTGTGTTAGGGGGAAGTGATGTTTTCTTGTGCTACAGAGACAGAGTTACTTTCTAAGTGAGCTTATTTTAGCCAAAAGGCAGGAAATTGCAGCATGCCCAAACAATTTAGGTACCAGCCCTCACTCTACTCCCTTATTGAATCTCCCATACTTCTAAACTTGCTGGGCCTCAGCAACATCTGTGTGCTTTCTTGCCGTCGCTTGCTAGCCAACACACACCCAGTGGAGTCACTCACTAGCCAACACACACCCAGTGGAGAGTCCCCCCATGTGACTGCTCTTTCCGGGGCCTTCTGACAGCCAAGGAAGTGATTTAGTCTTCATGGAGTCATTCACACCATCCAGACTTTCCTCAAGCAAGTCATTTACACTTACAAAACAACCATCCACATACAAGTCCCTCTCTCAGTTTCTCCGTCCTTCCTGAAAATACATGTAACAGCTTTGACCTTCCTGGAGGAGGCTACTTTCTTTATTGTCTTCACCAGTCTTCTGTGGAGGTGTCTCTTTTCCCAGTGGAGAAGCTCCTTTTAATAGCATTTTCTAGCATTGCCTCTTCTTGGGTTTTCACCAGTTTCGTAGGCTGTGGTTTACTCCAGATGGGTTCTACTATACTCCAAATTCATTACACTCGCTAAGAGTTGTCAGGTAGCCTTTGACCTGTGGTCTCTATTGCCCTATTAAAGATGGTCACTACTGGCCTAATAATGGTAGATTACTTAGTTGTTACTCCTCTGTCAGTCAGGGAGACCCCTCCAGAACCTCATACTTTTTTACTGTGCAATCTATGGAGGAAGATACCCAGGGTGTAAATCATTTGTGGTTAAAAAAAAAAAAAACAAAAAAACCAAAACTGAGTGCCTGTGCTCGAATTCCTAAAGATCTCCCATGTGAAACTTGAAAGAAGGCAAACTGATTTAGGTACTCTGCAAACAAGAGCTCATACATTTAACTAAACTGTGCTGCCATGCATCAGCTGGTCCATGATAACTAACAGGGTGCACACTCATTAGCTTTCAACAGAGGTGAGAAGAAATGCTTTTTATTTCCAATTTGCAGTGGCCTGAGACACAGTTGTCACAGTTGCATTGATGCATGCCAGCTCATTAAATTACTGCAATTCAGTCATATATCTGAATTTGCTGATAGACAAGTGTAGCTTTTGAAGGTGAGTTTTTAAGTGGTTGTAGGAGCCAAACAGAATTTTCAAGAATTTTCAATTTTCTTGTTGAAACAGAGATTTAGAGGTCTAAGATACTTGGGTGGTTGGGTTTCTTTGCAAATTCCACCAGCCTACTAAATACCTCTGCAAGTCTGAGCAGCTCAGTCAGTTTAGAATATGGGATGGGGCCCTTGATCACTTGGGACTTTTCTTGTGAAGATCTCAAGATGCAGATCTGAGTTCTTCTCATTTGAGGAATATTTATATTCAAGCTTAGCCTGAATCCATTCTAAAAATTAAGTGAACAACAAAAAACAAATCTGCACTTGAATCCTACCTCTTCTCAGTCTGAAGCTCTGTTGTTAGTCCAATAATTTGCCACCCAGACATCTTGGGCTGAATTTTTATGTGCTTGCTTGTTTTTTGTGAAGGAGGGGGGCACAGTGTGCATGAGGGGGGGCAAGTAATGATAGCCAATGGGAAATAACCAGAGCCATTAGGTTCAACTAGAGTTTACTTGCTAGCCACACTGAGGTGAATGTGCAGCCCTGGCACAGTGCAATGCACGTTGCATGTGCAATTCCAGTCAGCTGTCAAGGAGCCATCAGCTCCTTGAAACTCTTCCAGGGGCCACTGCAGAGAGGATATTAGGGGTCTGCCATCCCCATCAGTAAGGGTTGTATTTATACACTTGGAAATTTTCTAGAGCATAGTTATGGCAGTATATTACTGATTAAAAATATCATCGTATATTGCAAATAATGAGGTGAAAGTAAAGTTTAGGGTAAATCATATATCTGCAAAACTGTAGATATTAGCTCTAAGTTACTATAATTGGAGGGTGTCTGCCCTGGGCTGCACGTTCAAGAACGTGACAGAGCCTGACACTGACTTGCCTTTGCGGGAGCGCCATCCCTCCAGCTGACCCCAGGGAGAGGCACTCCTTCCAGGACACTAGCAGTAGTGGCACAAGCAAAACCAAATGACTGACACTGGGACACTGAATTCCTGCAACGCCCTCCCGATGGGGCCGTACGCCAACCAACCACCTCAGCAAACTTCCACCAGAGTCCAAAAGCTCTGGTTCAACAACAGACCCACATGTCCTTCCTCTCTTCCCTCAGGTTTCTAATAAATTCCTGCCTTGGCCAAAAAGTGTCTCTTTTTTCCTTGACGGATATCAGCTAAGTGAATGTTTTCCGACTTGAAACTGCTCCCACCAAGACAGAGCTCTCTTGCAGATGAGGTGGGGCCAGGCTGAGCCCACCACAGGTGTTTAGCCCAGCACTGCCCACTGATGGTCGTGATGAATGATTCATCGCTGACATCACCTTTACAGTGATTTTAATCAAGGACTGGACAGAAAGAAAGCATGGAGATCTTTGGGAAAAGGTGATCTAAACCAGTGAATTCAGCATGAATAGTTGACAGGGACTATGCAGGTTTTATCACAGCTTACACAGGATGATGAAAAAAGAATGGTGGTTTTTGGAACGCAGCGGTGTTACCAACTCTGACCAACTGGTAAAATGTGCCCTGGGGAGTCAGAGCTAGAGGAATCAAAGGAAAAGGAAAATTAAAAAAAAGACGGCAAAAGTTTTTGTTGTTTTATTTTTAATTAAGATGCTTGCACTAAAAAATAATTTCCTATACAGTTTTTCATTGAAAGAGTTCGAGAATGAATTGCATGTGTGTCAAGGAACCACTTACGTGGCCCTTACTATACTATTACCTGAGCACCTCCCACATTATTAAAAGGCACAAACTAGTAGAGCAATATAATCTCCCTTCCCTTGTTCCTTTTAAATGAAGTCTAGAAAAGAAGGTTTTTTCTAATGTGTGCATGACTAACAAACTAAGTGTGTGTGAGTGTGTGTGTGTGTGTGTGTGTGTGTGTGTGAAAAATTATTGGTGGAAAGGTGATGGAAGAAATGGGTTTTGTGAATTTGTGAGAGGAAAGATGACAGCAATTAAAGTGTTAGTCCAAGGCTTTCAATTTCATGCTCTTCTACAGACCTCCCACGTAGTCCAGGGGCAGTCCAGAGCTGTGCCCAGAGCTGCACAAGGGGTTAGCCGCAGCGATGTTGGGCATTGCAGCGTGTCATTGCAGCCAGCTACCTGCTTGGTATCTGCAGCCGTGGGGTAAGCGGCTGGGCTATGTATGCGACTTGGGCTGGGGGGACAGGGAAAGGAAGGCTCCTCTGCATCTGTGTGCCAAGAAGGGACCCGTCTAGGCTGGTCATTGGCAAACGCATGCGGAGGAGAATTATTTTCTGTCCTGGTCCCAGCTGCAGGTGCCTTATTCTGGGTGAGAGGGAGGAAGCTATCACTGAACAACATGCGCATCCATGAATGAAAAAAATGGAAATTGGTTTCATTTTTTAAATTAAAACCCAGAAAAATGTCAAATGGGAATGGACATTTTTCTGTGAAAAATGTTAATGGAAATAAGGTTTTTCCAACAAAAAAATCTGACTGCCTCTTTTCCTGCACATTCCTCCTCTTGTAGATGTCACGGATGAGGTGACCATCGGGGTAGGTTTCAGCTAGAACGGAAACCTGCAATTTTTGCCACATGTCATCTCTCCAAAATGCTTTGCTCTCCATAGGAGTGGTAGGGAGAGTCTATAGTAAGGGCACTGGCAAACTAAGCTCCGGTTTTAGAGACACTACAGGTTTCAGAGATACTCTTTACAGTTTGAAAATGGGAAATACCATCAATAATGTTAATATCTCTAACCGTTTCAGGTGTGCTCATTAAATGTGTTATTCACATCCCTTTTCAAAAAGCATTTTATATTCTCATCCTGAACATGTCATCATCCCCACTGTAAAACGTACCAACCCCAGCCAGACAGGAATAGAAAGGCAGGCTGACAAGAATCCATTTTAGCACCCAGAAGCTAGATGCCTTTGGTTGCCTGCCCTTTAACCACTCCAACAAGCCATCTCTCAGAGCTTGGGTTTGCTTTCAAAGGAAAACACAACTATACGGCCATCTGAGGGATCTGGACAGCTGAGCTATAAAAACCCCGTTGTTTCTGACAGCGGCAGAACCCCCAGCTCTGCGCAACTGGCTTTCCATGTTTCGTAGTTGCCAGTTACTACGCGGCGCTGCGCACGCACACGTTGCAAGCAGGAAGTAGGAGCAGCTCAGCTCTTGGCTTCCCCCATCTCAAGAGACTGCCATGAAACTGAAAAACACTAAACTAAAACCTAAGTATCTGTTAGACCTTTAATTAGCGACCTAAGGAGTGTTTGCCAAGAGGAAATCTGAATTCAATTATCCAAATAGAAAGTATTTAACCTCTCAATAGCACTCAAGTAATTATAATACTTGGGTTTTTTTTCAGGAGCCTTAAAAAATAAAACAAAATGCAAATTCAAAAATGGTAGAAGGTATCAATTTCCTATCACATGGAGTATACAAAGGAAAGCTGTAACGTTGCCCATGCTTTAGACCCCTCATGTTAGCACAGCAAGGGTCAGTCTCAAGCAGGGAGAGCAGGTTGCAGGATTCTTGATTTCCCCACTGAAACAGCCAGCAACAGTATCAGGGCCAGCAGTGGTAGTTTTATGTGTATCAGTACAACCATAAACACCCAACTAAGATCAGCAGGTCATCTCACACAGCTTGTAAGGCGATAAAGATGCTCAGTCAGTGTCAGAAGGACTAGGATGCATCAGAAGAGGCTGAATGTTCCAGTACATTTTGCAAACATCAGTCGATGCCAACCAGGCCATTTGCATTTCAGATTGCAGCAGCTGCTTGAGCCCTGATCCCAACTGTCCTTTCACTACACATCCACCCAAAAGTTTCCAGAATTAATCCCAAGGGAAAAAAGTCAATATTTTCTTGCTGCTCTCTTCACAGACTGTAGGTTGCTTTGGGATTATGTTTATCAGCTGCTTTCTGACAGCCGGTACGAAAATTTCATCCGATGGGAAGATAAGGAATCCAAAATATTTCGGATAGTGGATCCCAACGGGCTGGCCCGGCTGTGGGGAAACCACAAGGTAAGGAAACAGAGCAATTTTCCTCCTACAGCACTTCGCCTCTTGTAGCATCACAGGATTCACTTATGAACAGGGGAGAAAGGAAGAAAGCATGTGCATATAAACTACTGCTGGAAAGTTGTAATCTTTCATTCCATGCACATTAGCAATATAAAGCATCCAGCCTCAAGCACTAAAACCTATCCTTCATATAGAGAACCTGTTGGTTTGGCTTAAAGGCATTTAGTTATAAATGCATTTAATTATAAAATTACATGGAGTGCAAGAATTAACGGTCCTTCTCTCTCAAGGCATCTCATTTCTTCCTGAAACCCGATGCTAAGGATGTTCTGGTTAGATGTGGTCTACAATGAGCTGTATGCCACATCTCAGCAGGAGCTTTCTGTCTGTGCTCCTGTCTGCACCAACATTCAGATTTCACACGCTGTCCTGTGACAGACACCAAATGCTGCAGGATTATGTATTTCCTTTTAAGAGGGTAATTCTGCTTTGTTCTCTGGAAGGCAGTTACTGATTTTTGCAGTTTGGGGCTGAGTGTGTACAGCTATATCTATATGAGTATATGCGTATGAGTATATTCATACGAGTATATGGGTAGTCAGCATGGATTTACAAAAGGGAAATCAGGCGTGACCACCCTGATATCCATCTACAATGAAATGATTAGCTCAGTGGATGCAGGGAGAACAGTGGATGTAGCTTATCTTGAGTTTGGAAGGGCTTTTGAGGCTGTCTCCCATAATATCCTCATAGACAAACTAATGAAGTATGACCTAGACAAGAATACAGTGAGGTAGACTGAAAACTGGCTGAACTGCTGGGCTGAAAAGGTTGTGATCAATGGCACAAGATCCAATCACTAGTGGTGTTACCCTGGGGATTGATTCTGGAGCCAATACTGTTTAACATGTTCATTAATGACCTGGATGATGGGACAGAGCGCACCCTCAGCAAGTTCTCAGACAATAAAAAACTGGGAGGAGTAGCTGATAGACCAGAGGGTTGTGCTGCCATCCAGAGGGACCTGGACATGGTGGAGAAATGGGCTAACGGGAATTTCATGAAACTTAACAAGGGGCAATGTAAAGTCCCGCACCTGGGCAGGAATGACCTGGGGAGGTGTGAGACGTTACGTTTCCCCTCATTAGGTTTCATGAGACCCCAGGTGTGGGACTGTTTTACTGCTCAGACACTGAAGCAGGTTGCCCAGAGGAAACTGTGGAGTCTCCACTCTTGGAGACCTTCAAAACCCAACTGGACACAGTCCTGAGCAACCGTCTCTGGTTGGCCCTGCTTTGAGCAGAGGGACTGGACTAGGTCATCTCCAAAGGTGCCTTCCAACCTCAGCTATTCTGTGATTCTGCAGATGAGTATACATAGCCTATAATTTTGATAAGGTCAAGATTTTCTCATGTGACTCATTGCTTACAAGAACATCTGTCTTAGAGGTCTTGGGCTGCAACACTGGGAATGGAGAGTTCTGCCCTTACTCAACCTTCATGCTACTAATGGGGCCTTGCAGTCATGTCTTATGTTGGGTGCCTAAAACTGAAGGTACTTCAGACCACTAGCCACTTGGGAAACGCAGTGGCCTTTTAACATGTAAGAAATGGAAAGAGCACACATGGTATTTCGGGGGGCTTCCCAGTGAGCAGAGTCTAGATTTTGCAGGGAAAACATTGTCATTGTTAGTGTTTAATTGCCACAGGAGCTCTTTATATGGCCTCCCTTTCAGAGCTGTTGCAGTCAGGGCAAGCAGAGGAGGTCTGCTCTTCAGGGGCATTTTAGACAGGCAGGTCAGGCTCATTTAATAAAGCCAGGTCAACGCTACAGACCTCTGCCTCATCTTGGACTGACAGAGCTGTGCCAAGCCAAACTCCTAACATGGAGGCTGACAGAGCAAAAGCATGCTTCTACTAGTTCGGCATGTTTTGCCCATGGCAAGGCGGCTGCTTTATACTCGTGCAAACACGGCTTTGCCAGTATAGTTGTCTCTCCGCTGGGAGTTTCTTTTCCAGCATAGTAACCGGTGCTCCTTGTACCAGAAAAATGCTCTTCATGTAGACGTAGCCTAAGGGACTGATCCTGCTATCCCCAGTCAGTACTATGGGGGTTGCCCACATACGGGTCTGCCGGTGCCCATCACTTCTGCCGTGCGACGCTCGGCTTCAGCAGGGCCATACCTCAGTCGCCCCACAGTGCTCTGGCTATGGCCGTTGGGGTCAGCAGCTCCCAAAGTGAAGGGGAGGCTCTGTCATAGAAGCAGATGTACAACCTAACGGGCTTCTTGATTTACACCTGTATGACAAGAGGAGAAACAGGCTGTCAATCTCCACAGTGCTCTGTAAGCATTAACTCGTTAATGGAGGGGAGTCCCAGAGGAACAGCGCTCTTAGCAGGGATTGCTGACAGATTCAGTCTATTGGCCGCTGCTCTTACGCTTTTAGAGAAGGTGGTTTCATTAACAACAGGCCTGTCACATCCCGCTTGGCAGGAGCATCTCCCTCCGTCTAATGTCTCCTCTTGTGGTTGATGAAGCCTTTTGTTACCTGTGATCCAAGAAACTGTAGAAAAACCTCACTTGGAATTTTTGTTAGACTTTCTTGCTTAACTTGCCCAGTACGAAAAGAGACCCCCCAAAAATTGGTGGTGAGGGCTGGAGGGGCAGGATGGGCCTGCAAACAGCAGAAGAGTGGAACATGTAATTTCTTGAACTGACTTGGTTACTTTAGCTAGCTGTGATAGTTCTGCAACTCCTTTTGGGGCTTAGGAAGGTTTTAATGAATCATCTCACCATGTTTTTCCTTTTTCTTTTGAAAAAAACAGAACAGAACAAATATGACTTATGAGAAAATGTCCAGAGCCCTACGCCACTACTACAAACTAAATATTATCCGGAAGGAGCCAGGACAAAGGCTTTTGTTCAGGTAATTTTTTCTTCTCTTTGCCATTCCTTTCTACAGACAATTAGTTTTTGAAGATGGAGGATGGAATTGTGTGTGGGATACTTCATTGCCACAGCTATAACCCAGGTGACAATGAGCATATATTTGTAAAAGCTGTCTAGACCAGTGCTTCCCAGCTTTCAAGGCAACTGCACCAATTTACAAAAATACTGGCCTGTTTCAGTGATCAGTGAAGTCAACAGAAGTCTTTTCACTCGCTTCAGGCAGGCTGCGCCGTTGTTTAAGACCTTAGCTAAATGATTCATGATCTCAGCCAAACTGCTGGAAAACCCACCCCAAATTCACTTCTCAGACACAGCTGCTGGTGAAAGCTAAGCAGGGATCAGGCGTTTCCTCAAGTGCATGAGCATCACAGAAGACAAGTGCTGATGACCCTGTCTTCATTGGTGCTCCCTTCAAGGAAGGAGGGACATGCAAGAGCTGTTCATAAAACCTCACGCATCGGATTGGATGATACAACCAAGAATGTAGGAAATAGTGCCCAAAACAGCATAAAGCAGGTAGTTACTTGTACAAACTTGAATGCAGCTGGCAGAGAGCAAGAGCGCTCCAGTTCTTTTCAGCCAAGACCAGCAAATCCTAGTGCATACATCTGACCCACCGAGCACTGAACTCAGACCAAAGACTGCTTTGATGTCAGTGGTCTGGATCTAGTAACGTGCTTGGAAATGATATCAATAGGAAGGCAGTCTTGGAGTTTGTTTTCTTAAATAGCTAACAGAACTGCATTAGCACTCCAACTATCTACAGCTGAAAAGGTTTCTGTGGAATGTCTTGTTTATGTCAGCTCTTAGAAGGAGACTTAGACGGGGGAAGGAGAGTGAAGGAAGAAGGAATCACAGGCAAAGTCAACTGCGTGATTTTAATTCTTTTCACGGAAAGTTAAAACAAGGTTGCTCCACCAGCAGCAGTACCAAGGGAGGCAGCCTGGATTGCTATGGCCTTGTGTGAAGACTGCGCTGCCCCGGGGGAATTCTGTGATGCTGAAGAGTGAATGTGCTTATCTTGGAGCCTCTCCTTTGGTGGGGGCACAAACAAAACAGGAGTCCATCTCTTCTCAACCAGGCTGCCTATTTTCTCAAAACCGTAGAAACTTAATACCCTTGGAGACCTCAGTTCCTCTGTCAGACTTGCCCAAAATTGACCAACAGATTCAAAGGTCACCAGGGAGCATAAAACATGAACATAGAAACCTCATTTCCTTCGGAAACTGGAAAAAAAACCAACAAAGCATTTTTTGCACAATTCCCAATAAAAACTTATTGATGTTGTTTTCTTAGACCTATTTATATCTGAAGAGAAAAAGAAGAACAGCTGCAAAAAATCAAGCCATTAATGTGCCTTTCTTGGCTATTTCTCGCAAGCACAGAAATAATAGGAAATGTGACTTTATAAGTAACACGCAGGCAGTTGTCATCTGCGTATCTGTACAGAGCTTTAAGTAAAATGGAGTCAGAGAAGGGATTTCTGATAGCTTGCGTGAGTGTCTTCTGCAACAAAAGAGGTCACAGGTACTGTTTCTTCGCTAGCTTGTAGTTCTGGGTTGGCTTTTTAAAATTTAATCAAATGCTATTACAAATACCCATGCTTTGAGTTTCTTGACATGACTTAAAACACGGACCAGAAAGAGTACCCGAAGTACTGCAGCAGAGCTCACGTCAGCCCGTTTCCCACATGGTTTAGGAAACAGAGCAGACAGAAGGTAGGGAGGGCAGTGGGATCACTCTCTGTTTTGATTTCATCCTCACGCAAGATCAACAAGACAAGCACAGGGTTTAAATCAGGGCACAGTCTGGCCTGTAGGCTTTGGTGCGTTTTCACTGTGTGGCCGGGGACTGATTCACCACTTCTGCATGCTAGTTTTTCACCACCGTAACGCCATTTAGATCAGCAGCGTTCTTCCAGCATACAAATGGGAGTGACACAGCAGTGAGTCACAGCCCTTTTTTTTTCCTAAATGCATATGTGCACATGATTTCCAAAATTAGAAGGGGTGGCAAAAGGTTAGTTCCAGGCTGCGCTATGCCTTTCCTGAGAGACTCCAGATTTTTCAGACGGAAAGCCCTCAGCTTTATAACCTCAGGGGCACAAGAGGAGGCGAGTCTTGCCCTTGAGCTTCAGCAGTGATTTTTCTGGGTCAGGGATAGTAACGAGGCTCCTGTCAGTTGGTTTTGTTTTCACTGGGGCAAGGATACTGAGCATGTCATCAACCTGAAATAAAATCGGCTCCTCTGATTAACACATTTTGTACTGCTGAACGTTAGCCAGTACATCGTTAATGAAAGACTGTGAAATTTTGTAACATTTCCAGCATAAACATCTTTCATCCTAATTTCTCCAGAAGTACTTACGAGTTAGGAAAGTGATTTGTGTTTAAACTAGGATTTCATCCTTCCTGTGCCACTCTCTCTTCCTACGCCAGTAAATTGCAAAAGAAAAAGCAGAGCTTTTCCGTGCTATCTCTGTGCAGTAGTACGCGAAAGCATCCTGGCAAAGATCAAGACTGCAGGCTCGATCTGCAGGCTGGTGGATGTCCTTTCCCATTTCCTACTGCCGCCATGCCTCCCCAGAGGCACTTTCTGTTTCTAGCCCCCTGCAGACGTACCGCATCGAGACATTAGTGCTGGGAGCCGTGGCGTGCATTTGCAGAGGATGCTGCTTCATTACAATTACGCTTGCTACAGTCACACAGGAAGAGACTCCCTTTGCTCACAGTTCCTTAGCCCGCAAGCTTTTTCTTTCAGGGCTTTTTCCATTTCCCAGAACTTGTTCTGACTTGGTCCTTGGCTTTTTCCACCACTCTTCCTTTGGTGTTTCATATTCCTCTTCACTCACCTACACACAAGCCTGCACAAACCAGTAGCCCTCTTGCCTCTCCACGCCTTGCAAGTGCTTTTGCTTTGAAACGTGCTGGCCATAAAGGCCTTTGATGTTTCTGTCACCAGACACCACAAATGAGTGTCCTTGTGGCACACGGTCATCTTACATGGCAACAGCAAACAATATGAGGGAGAAGTAAATATCATTCTTTGGGAAGGACTATGGGGTTTGGTTCAAACTTGGACTTTCAAGGGGCAGGGGTTTTTTTGGCCTGTGATTTTTTTGGTTTCCTTTCCAAGTATGGAGGATTCCCTCCTCCATACTTGTGTCTTCTAGTTGTGTCTCCTACTTGTGTCTCCTACTGGTGACATACCTCCTCCTACTGGTGTCTTCCCGACACCAGTAGGCTGGGGAGAAGTTGGGAAATACTAAGTCATTGGGAGGATACAGCAAGGATGACTTTGGAAGCTGTAGAGCTCAGGGGCCTCGGTGTCCTGATGGACGTAAAAGCTGAGACCGCTGGGAAATCCGCTTGCTTCTCTGTTTTGCAGGTTCATGAAGACCCCAGATGAGATTATGAGTGGCCGAACAGACCGCCTCGAGCACCTTGAATCCCAGGAACTGGATGAACAAATATACCAAGAAGATGAGTGCTGAAGGGAACTGGTGCACCGCCTCTGAGGGTCCATGGGAGAAACATCTGCCCGGATGGCTGGCTGGCACAGTTTGGGAGGGGAAGCAACAACACAGAAGCAGTACTTGGGGTCGCCGCTTAGCTTGAAGACCATGCAGGACCTGAAGCACCTTAACAAAACAAACTAACAGGCAGAAGTGGTGCTGGCAGAAAAGTAAAGGGGAGAAAGCCTGGACTTATGCACTACTTCACTGTTCCTACCAAGTCTCCCTTGAGTTCTTTCTTTCTTTTTGGTTTGTTTCAGTTTTGGGGAGTTTTTTGTTGGTTTTTTTTTCCCTAATAAACATGGAGTTTGACTTCCTTTATCTCACATAGGACAAGACGTCAGATTATGCTTTTTTTTTGGAAGGCTTTCCTATGGAAATAGAGCGCTCTTATTTTCTGTGCAAGTCTCATGACATAACACCGCATAAAACAATAGCAACACAGAAGGGATTTGCTCAAGGGTTCCAGTTTGCTCGGATCAATTTACGTGTGCTGCCACTGGGAAATGTGTTGAAGCTACCAAAAGAATTTACCACACATACCTGTCAAATGAAGAGGAGTCACCCTTCACGCGTAGGCTGGGATATCATCCC
This sequence comes from Platalea leucorodia, assembly GCF_965183815.1. Lineage (NCBI taxonomy): Eukaryota > Metazoa > Chordata > Aves > Pelecaniformes > Threskiornithidae > Platalea > Platalea leucorodia. Next base: position 48,574,394 of record NC_138826.1, on the reverse strand, counting down.
AGCATAGCTTGGGCTCACGACGAGTCCTGCGAGTGGCTATTAACTGCTGGAATATGGACCAAAACCAATCACCTAAGTGCTCCGGGGAGGAGAAAAATAAATGTGACAAACCTCTGCAATAGACTGATGTTGACGTTTTCCCTCCCTCTAGCAAAGAAGTGATAGAATGGAGCGGGGGGGGAGGGAGGGCGGGGACAAATACATATATATGTGTATATATAGAAACGTTTCATATATATATGTATATATATGTAACCCCCCACAATATATCCACAATGCAGAATTTCAGCTCCAAGCTTTCTATAAAAAAGCAAAGGCTGAAGCATCTGTAATTACAGAAGAGAGGGGTGTTTCTTATACCTTCTAGCAATTTTGGGGTGAAAGGTGAAGGACTGTTCCTTACATCGTAGGGAGAAAGCAAAGGGACCCATCACATGGTTTGTATTGCTCAGAAACCTCTCCAGGATCATTTTGTGCTGCTGGAGAGGTAGATGATTCACCAATCTGAAAACTGGTGGTAGAGAACTAGAGACCAAATAGCTATACTTATATCTTGTAATTGATTTTGGCTTTGTTTTGGGATTTGTTTTTTTATGCCTCCCACTACCCTCCCCCACCCCACAGCTCTGCCATCAAGGGAGCTTGCCTCAGCTTGCCTGTTTTTAACATGATTTAAAAGACACAAAAAAAAGAAACCCTACAGCCACGTTGCTTTCTTGGGTTTTGGTTTTGTTCTGGTTGCAAGGTGCCCCATTTTTTTGGTTTGCCGCACTGAGGGTGCTTTGCGTGAGGCGAAGAGCTGTGCCTAGTTTGGTCGCAGGAAGCTCAGCAGTCCGTGATGCCCAGTGCAAGAGAAACTACTGGCCTTTTTCATTTCACATTGCTTGGGCCACCCTGACAGGAAAGTCTGTGGCGTCCAGCGATCCACCATCAGCGGTCCTTTTCATGGAAGGAAGGTCTAGAAGCAGAAATTATGCTTGCAAAGGGAGAAGATGTATAGAGAAACTGTGCAGGAATCACATGGTGCCTGGAAGAAAGCATGTCCACACCAGTTCATTAAAACAGAAAGCCTCTTTTATGGGAACACGCATACTAGAAATGGAAAAAATCAATAGGCTAATCTATCCCGTTTCAACCAAAAAACAAGGTACATTCCCATGATAGAGCTTTTATCAGCTATTAAACAAACACGACGTTTGATCTTGCCACATATTTAACAACAGGGTTAATCTACCCAGGAAAAAATGGCACTCGGCAATGAATAGTGTCCCCTATGTTTAAAGAGAGAGAGTCCAATCTCACAGAAGACTTACTAGTGAGTCGCAGGTCGTGGAAGGAACAGCTTTGTTAAGGGTGTAGATAGGCATCATACAAAGAGGAGAGATTTTTCAGAGCCAGTGTCTGACGAGGAACGACAGGGCATACATCTCTCCCTAAGCTCTTCCCAGGCACTTTTTTTTATTAAATCATAGTCCATATGTTCCAAGTCCCAGCACACCATGTACTTGACTTTTTCTGCCTCAAAAGACAAGACGCAGGAGTGTGTATCAGAAAGGGGAGCAGCCAGCCTGTCACCTGTCTCTGCCATAGCTCTGAAGTCCTTGAAGCTCGGGAGGTGTGAGACTGGGAGACACCGAGGGACTTCAGCCCCCACAGACCTGAGAGCAAAGGTCCCTTGAAAGCAAGGGGCCACGGAGTTCCTCTGCTCTGTCACCCTGCTCACGGGCACCCAGGTTGCGGCCATGTCTCAGGAGCTGGGGTGAGGAGGGTGTGGGGAAGAGGTGAATATGACTGACAGGTGAAGCGCGATCAGAAGTATCAATGTAAAGAAAGGCTCTTGCTGGTTCCTTGTGTTTTTAGGGTGTTCAGTGGTAGAAGGAAACCAAGTTTGTGCAGAGAATGATTCATATCCTTCACTGCTCTGGCTATGGTAATTGCATAACTGCATTATTTTCTTTTGCCTGCTGCAGCTACTGTTACGAGATGGTGAGGAAAAAAAAAACCAACACAACAACAGGGACCTTCTATGTAAAGTGCCCTGGTGAGCCACAGGTTTTTGTCATGGCCAAGGTGCACGCTGCAAAATACAGAGAACGAGAGACAATTCACCAGTATAAGCCCATACGCTCACTGTGTACGCTAGCAAACGAAGTTCATCCTCAGCACTGGGTAAGACAGGAAAAAGCAAGGAATCCTGAAATCACACGTGTTGTCCCATAAGGAAATTTTCTAGGGGAAATTTTGTAGAGGAAATGTTCACCTTTACCAAAAATGCAATCACTTTCTCCTGCAGAATCTTAAGTCAAAGGGAAAAAAAATATTTGGTGGCTGTGGAAACTCTTCCAGTTCACATGTAAAGGACATCTTAAGACAACTTCTCCACCACAGCCACAGAGAAGAAGTTCTCTCGAGGCCGATGCTAGTTGGGATGAAAATAGCTGTTGACGTCGGAGCAGGCCGATCCCACAGAGGCCCTTCCTGGCGGCCGCTGCTGTCCCCTGCCTCCTGCCAGCTCTGCGGGGTGCAGCAGGGGGTGGCGCGGGTGACACTGCAGGGGCTTGGGACCTGTTGTGGGAGTGGCAGGATTTGAACTGCTCTTGGGGTCTTGGAAGCAAGTTTACCAGCTAAGACTAAAAAAAAAAAACCCAATAAAACCAGGCTAGAGCAGCTGCAGTAAACAGATTCCCATCTACCTCACATCCAAACGGCAGATACATGGAATGCAAACACGGCATTAACCTACTGAGCTACAGGAACGCTTGGGTGCCCGCCTGGGCTAGTAAAGGCAACACTGTCTTTTCACCAACGCTGACACCCGCCTTCCCTCTCCAGTTTCTGATTTCCCAGTGTAGAATTTGCCAGCAGCAAAACAGCCAAACTTTCTGCCTTTGCCACCAAAGCAAGTGGGAAAAGGGAGAAAGAGTCTCCTCCTTGGAGACATGCAGAAGGCATCTGGACATGGTCCTGGGCAGCTGGCCCTAGGTGGCCCTGCTTGAGCAGGGGGGCTGGACCAGATGACCTCCAGAGGTCCCTGCCAACCTCAACACCTTCACACTGTGCAGTTAAGTGGGACCTTCATTGCCATCAGCTTGCTACAAGTCTGAACTAGCCACAAGCTGGTCAGGTAGGGCACGCCGCAGTTCCACAGCAGAACATTTTCTTGATTTAAGTTTGAAACCTTTTGACTGCCTCTCCATCCGAAAAACACTACCGGGGCCCTTTCTGTGAACACTAAGTCGCTGCCACCCTCCCCAGATTTCAAACTCCAGGCATGCATTCTCCAGAGCTCTTTGTCAGACTGCAACCGTGTGCAAATCCAGAATGCATCAGTTTGAGGTCTTTTTTTTAAATAAAATTCTAGTCTGTTTTTATTGATGATGGCTTTTTGTTTTTTTAAGGTGTGGGGCTAAGGGACTGAATCAAATGAATGTAACAAAACAAAAACAAACAAAAAAGCCTATTCTCAGGGCCAGTGAGTTGCAAATAATTTTTAAAATGCCTGTAATTACATCATCTCAATAAAAAAAAATTTAATATAAAAGTGGGAATGCCAAATTTTGTTGGTGCAATCATTGCTACAAGGTCCTTTCTTTTTAAAAACTATGGTACCCAAGTATCTACAGCACATAGCAGCTGTGTTCAATCAGGAAAAGAAACCTGCAGGCTTCCCAGGCCCAAGCATGTATGAACAGTGCCTGGATCTTCCCTGGGAAGTGTTGGTCGGAAAAATTAAGGCTGTGCCTTGGGAGTATGCACTTTGCCACCTGCCCTGAGAGGTGAGCAGAGCACCCCACTAGTACCTAGATGGGTGCACCTAGTTCTCCCTCCTCCTCTTGGAGAGGACATAGAGGCAAAAGTCAAAAATGAGGTGGTGTGATGTCTGTTGCATCTTCTTTATCCGGCTAAACAGGCCACGTCAAGGAGTTTCAGAGCAAGAGGTCTTCCTGCAGTATTCATCTTTGCAAACCAGTCTAGAAACCCTGCCGCTCATATGCTGCCCTTCCAGTACAGGGGGACCTTATTTCCCTGTCTTCGCCCCTAACCCAGCAAGGCACAGGGACGTCGGTGCCACCAGGTGCTGGGTGCTTGGGGGACGGCAAGGTGAGGCGGCACAAGCTGCTGGCCGTCGCTCCCCACGGCAGCCCTTGGCTCCTGCGGGGTGGGCGTACTCCGTACTCGTGCTGACGGCAGCGTGAGGCCCCTGGAGGGTTTCTTAACGCGCTGCTCCCGAGAGGTGCCACCAAACGCCGTGGCAAACACATCTGGTTAGTGGCACATGGGCCACATCTAGTGCTCTCTGGTGGGAGCAATTTGTGGCTGGTTAAATTGTTCGGATCCCAGCTACGGCTCAGGATGACCCCATGATAATCTGGCTGATCTGTGGGTTATCCACTCAGCTGCTTCTTGCTCAGTATTTGTTCTTGGGTTTCTTTCGCTGTTGTTTTTAAACCACAAGGCAAAGGAGTAAGCACTAAACAAATGCTTCTCTGAACCAAGACATCAAGCAAGAAGGAAACAAAGTGTGTTGCTCCATAATTCAGTCCCTTCAGGCCATTTCCCTTCATTTTAGCAGAGGAAATAGATGCATCCTACACCCGCTCACAGCTTTTTGTGCACTCTGAACAACAGCAAACGCTGCAGGTTGAAGGCATACAGAGGAAGTTCTCGGTGGTTTTGGCTGTCGCTCCGGTGAGGATTAGTCTCAGCTCAAGAACTAGTCTTGAGCCCAGGGAGACGCTGGAGAACATTTTTGGAGGCTACAGGACAGAAGAGGCCCAGCAGTGCATGCCCAATACATCTTCCTCCCCCATTTTCAAAATTAACTCAGCTGTGAAGGAAAGCTACCAGGCCAACACCAGCGCGGGGACCATGGCTGACACATACATTTGCAGACTACGGCTACCACAGGCATGATGGGGCACGCTTCCTCCGTGGCATTAGCTTCCCAGCGCTGGCCAGGAGAGATTTTGCAAGGTTGTCAAAGAGGACCTCAGTGACTGTCCATGCACTCCCAGGACTTACAGAGGCTACCAGTGAGGTACTGACAGCAGCATTTTTTAATTATGTAGAAAACCCATTTTAAAGTAACACTTAGCAGAAAGGTCTTCACTTCTCCCAGATAAGACTCCACCTGTGAGGCACGAGCAAACAAGCACATGCTTTTTTCCCCTCAAAGACTTACACTGATTCAGACAATCCTGACTTACTTCAGTTTGAAACCCAAGCAGCTTCCAAGCAATGCAGAAAGAGCCACCTACGAAAGGTGTGAGGGCATGAGGAGAGAGACAGGATGCACTACCACAGTGTGAAGCCAAACAACAAGCGTGCTTCGTTAATCACCTGAAAGAAAGGACTGGTGTATCAGCGTAAATATTCTAATAGCACAGGACCAGGTGGATCTACTGCATGTCAGCTCTCTCCGTACTGGATTCCCATGCACACCGGGATCTACCGGCTGCACTGGATTCACCCCAGGCACCACCTTGCCCCGTTCCACTGCAGCCAGCAGCATCCCTTCTCACCCCATGCAAAGCCCAGCAGAACTGGAAGTCATGCCAAATCACACCCACCCGAAAGGAGAAAGGTGCCCTACTTCATGAGCTGCTTCAGAAGAAACTGCTGAATGCATGCTGCCATCTCGCCAGGCCCAGCAAGGAGGGAGGAAGATACAGAGGGAGGAAGATACAAGGAAGGAGGCTGGGGAGGGAGGAATGAACGGGACGTGGCCCAGTTCAAGCTTTCCCCTCACTGGACAGCCACCCAAGGGCCCAAAAGAGAGTAGGGTGATGCTGGAGGATGAGCTTCCCAGCACCTACTTCCAAAAGAGGCAAGGACATGAGGTACCAAGAAATCAATGCCAGGGCATCTGCAACTCCAGCAGAAAATGTAAGACAGGACTGAGCCCACTGGTGAACAAAATCACATCCGTTTCTTCATTCTAGGTGTTCCTACCTGTTTTCCCCAACCAACTCAAAAATTATATATCATTTTGCAGCCAAGGCAGAAAAAGAGGGGCAAGAGCCTGTCTTCCCACCTTCATCCCTCCAGTCCGCTCTTTCCTCACCTTGCTGCCTTAAGAAAAGGGGAGCAGGATGTGGATGCTCAGCAGCCAGCTGTCCCCTACACGGAGAGACATCGGAGTCTTACCCACTGAAGGGTAAGGCTTAGGTTGTGTGTAATGGTTCACTCTGCAGGACACCAGTTTCTTCTTGTGACTCTTGTCAGACTGAGGCGGGCTAAACATACAAACGGAAAAAAAAAAATAATCTGGCAACTGCTATAGAGAATTGGAGCAATGCACACGTTTACTTCAATGTTGTCCATTTGTCAACAAAAGGGAGTGTGTGCCTCTCTGCCAGCCTCAGCAAAGCATCAATATATTCCAGCACAGGAACCAGGCTGAGATAGATACCAATTTAACACCAGGCAGACCCTCTTTCTGTGACTGCACCCAGCTGGCTCCCACAAACTACAACCACCGTTTAGGGGCAAAACGAAAACACAGCGCCCTCCCGTAAGACAATGGAGGTCGTTATGACCGATATGATCAGTTGTAAAACCTGCAGGGACACATCAATCTTTCTGCCTCCTGCAAACACCTGCGCATAAAGTTTCTCAGCATCTCAGCGCGCTGGAGAACAGCCGCAACAGGAAGAGCAATAACTGTTCAGGAATTAGAATTGATCTCCTGCTGCCTGATAAACACTGTTAGCCTGGGGTTGTTGACTTGAAGCCAAGCTCTGCTAAATGGACAAAGTTTTCAAGTCAACCCTTCCCGGTGTTTGACAAGGTAAAGGGAAGGAACTGGAGTGAAGACAGCTTGAACAAAGCAGGTATTGTTTCCCGGGGGCTCCGTAAAGATGTGAGGACATGACCCATCAGAAGAAAGTGAGGAAAAGAAGAGATGGTATGAAAGCTGAGGCAAGTAAAGAGTCAGTTCGGATGATCAGGAAGATGAAAGCAGGGAGTGTTCACCATGTGCCTTCGACTTTTTCCTTCCCCAGGGCAGGGCCAAGGTCAGTAACTTTTGCTTGGGTAACGCATACTTGCAGGATACGAACCAGTCTGGATTCAAAGACCTGCAGAATGAGGAGGAGACTCCATCTCCTCTGTACCAAAGGTTAATCATCCCCTGCATTAAAATCTGACCCTTCCTTTCCGTTTAACTGTATCTTAATTCCACTTCCAATCATTAGCTCTCATTATGCTTTTCTTCACTAAATTCCTGTAAACTGTAGTATTCCCAGCCATACACAAAGATCCTTACTGACTGCAATCAGTGCAACTCATACTCTTGGGGGTTTTTTTCAACTAAATAACCAGAATTCAAGGGAGGAACTGAAGCTCCATGGCACAACAGCTTCCTGGAGGGGCTGCTCCTGGCTCGAAGAGCTGCAGGCCACAGCCACATTTGTTTCTTGGGGTGCTATCTGAGCTGCTCCTGCAGGAAAGGCTCCAGAGAACACCTCAAGTCTCTTGGGAATTGGCTGATGTGAAACAGAAAGGGAAAAGGGAGAAACACACATCGAGGTGCCATTTCAGTTCTGTGAGAGTCCAGGTAACACAACAACTATGTGTCTTCCAAACCTCCAGCTAGGGTGGGAGGTTTCCCCCCGACCTGGGAACAACCCTGGGGAGATTGCCTGCAAATACAGTAGCAAATACATCAGCAAAAGAGGCTGCCTGTTTCCTTATTTCTTTTCAAAACGTCCTTAGTGTTGGTGAATGCTCTTGGGAACACGCTGTCTCACAGACAAAGGTTTTGTCCTCTTCACATTCCTCCTCACATCCCAGTTTGCTCCTAAAAATTCAGTGCAATCAGCAAGCAAGAAGAATTAACAAGCAACCAAATTTCACATGGCCAGGACTTTACCCAGCATTCAAATCACATAGTCCAACCCACTGCTGAAATTTCCTCAACATTACACAGAAAGGAAGAAAATGGGCCAGACAGATCCGCCATTCCAGCGCTAACAATTTCATGCATGAAGCAACACCTTCGGCCTCCTAAAACCAATGGAAATTAGGGCTGTGCAATACAGAGATCTGAGCGGTGTCCACAGAAAATATCCTACCCAGGAAAAATTGAGGGTTTGCTACAAAAATAAAACTTAACCCCCACAACAACCTCCTCAACCAAGTCAATTCCCATCCTGGAGTGAAAAACATAACCATTTGTTTTGATGGTACTTTGCAGAGACCTGGATTCAGTGCTGACATCCGTCAGCTCCCAACACAGATGAACTGACAGCACAAAATCAGCCTCAGACCCAATTATCACGGACTTCTGCGTCCAGGGTTGTCAAGTCATGTGTTTTCCACTTAGAAAAGTTTCATTAGAAATGTTTTCACACAAAAGAATAAAAGTCTGGTGTGCAAAAAAAAAAGAAAGGCTTCATAAAATTAAGCCAAGTCCATCTCAAGACATAAGAACATACGGCCCAATTTCCAAAAGGACTGATTAATTCACAGTTTTCACTGAAGTCAACAGAGATTTGGAGTTTCATTTGGAAATTGGACTGCTCCTTTAGGTTCCTACATCCATTGATTCTTCATTTGTGCACATTATTAAGGCTACCTTGCATTGCTCATTGTAAATGGCTCAGATCTAGCAGCTTTGCAGAGTTTTCCTCACCTAACGTCAAGGTCCCACCACGTCCGCATGCTCCGATAGTCTCTGCCACAGTCTTTGCAGGAGCCGGCCTTGGGGACCGGTGCTCAGCAGTGGACAAGGGATTGGGTAAGTGACTCCCCTTGGAAAACCTCAGCACAAGGGCTGGTCTCCGCAGGACAGGAGCAAACCACAAGTGCCACCTGAGATACCCAAGACATCTGCACGGGCCTGGTGGGACACGCTGGAGACATGAGTCCTTCTGGTTTTACAAAGGCTTCTGGTTTGGGAAGCGCAGGTGACAAAGACACACTAGCAAGGGAGGATAAAGCCACCCTTTACCCTCATGACAGGTGACCCAGGATGGTTTTAGGTGATGTTTGAGAGAAGAAGTGGTGAGTTGCCTTGGGATGAGCTTGGCTCTCATGCTCCAGACCATCAGCAAAAGGGTTGGGAGGGTCCCCTAAGTGCAGCACCTGTGGCCGGAGCGGACGTACGCAGCACGGGAAGGGATGGAGGGAGAGACACCCGGTCCCTGCTGAAAAGCAAACAACAGAGCACGGCTACGGGTATGAGACGCTGATTGGAAAAGGGTAAATATTTATCTGAGAGAATTTTAGAAAGAAGGAAGCATTTTTAATTTAGTCGTAAGTCTTTCAGGAAATTATTCATTTTTCCAATGAAAACATTTTCTTTAAATTCAGAACAACTGTTTTTCTCCTGGCTTTTGTTTACAAAAGAAGGAAGAGTTTCATATCTGCCCTTTTTCATCCATCCTCCACAAAATGTCAACCAAGCCTCACGTCTTCGGTTGAGAAGTCATTTTTCAGAAAGAAAAGAAGGAAAAAAAATAAGAAAGTGTTGTGAGGCTTTGCTGAGCAGCTGTAGCTGCTGCTGCGGAGAGGAGGGCAGAGAGATCCTGCTCTCTCCACCTGTTGGAGATGGGCGCGAGGTTATTTGTAATGAGCTCGTTAGAGCCAAAGGCTGACTGCCAGGAAAGCAAAGGGGAAAAACAATTGATTCACCTCTTCAAGAGCCATTTAAGCAGTCCTAGTCAGAAAATGAGCATTTTCTGTCTCTAGTTCACTCCTACTTTTTCCACTTTGATACTTTTTATTTCAGACAGACGTCTCTTGTGGGTTCCAGCCACGTGGGCTCCGTATGCAATGAGCGAGCAATTTCCAGTCCGCAGAATAACTGTCCTGTCGTCTTTTGGTCTGTTATCTCCCATTTCATAACAGTGTTGCCAGCATCCCTAGGAAGCCACCAAAAAAAATTCACAGGCCTTGTGCTATGACTGAGGGCCAGTAACCTGGTCTGTCGCTAAGCCCAGCTTGCCCAAGGTGTTCGTTCCTCAGAGGTGACATCTGCCCCTATCCTCCACTGAGACTCAAACCAAGAGGTGTTACCTCCAGCTTCACAGATTATATCTCAGCTGTTGTGGTAATAACATGACCAATCAAGACAAACTATTTGGTTGCAATTTAAATCTTATGAATTCTGAAAAAAAAAAAAAAAAAAAGAAAAATCAATCATAGGCCACGGACACAGGAACTGTCCCGGAGTGTGTACGTCATCTTTTGCATCCGTGAAAATTAACAGTCTTAACATGTAACCAAACTGAGAACATATCACGGTAAATCCATCCGAATACAGGAACGGATGTGCCTGCGTGGGAAAGAAGAGGTGTCAGCCCACCGGCAAGCAGGAGCTGTTGCAAACCAGCAGGAGACAACACGCTGCTTCCAGGAGCAGCTGCAGGAACAAGAGGCACACACAGCTGTGACTGAGGTTAACAAGGGGAAAAAAGGACAAAAATATGGTAGAGAACCAGCTTCCCAGCTCAGACCGCTCCTATGACCCATCCTCTGGAGCAGCCAGCGCAACCTGGCTTACCCTAATTGACAGCAAGGAGCCTCTCACCCACATCTTCAGCCACAAGTGTTAGTCTGGTAAACCCAGGTCCTCCCACGTGTTCCCACCAGCCTCCCAGTGCCAGCACCAGCTCTTCGGCAGCCACCCTGCAAACTGACCTAGGCAAAAATAACCTGGACAGAAAGAAGACGCTGGTTTTCAGCCACTTCATCTCCACGATTTGGCTCCTCGCCCAACTGCGCCAACAGCAATGCTGCTGCGAGATGGACACCGGGACCATGCATCCCAAAGCGGGGAGAGGAGAAGACTTCAGTCTGCTTAATGCAATTGGGAAACCACAGCCGAGCTAGATCCCCACTTGGGCCAGCTCTCTGTAGCCATCTGCTTCCCACGGAGCTCCATGCTGCCATTTTCTTTGTGTTTTCTGTCATCTAACCACCTGTCCCTACCCAATGCAGCTCCACAGCAATTCCCTTTCGAGCAAACCAGGCTGGAAAACTGAATTCCTGGGGCATGGCACGGCCTTTGCACACTGCAGAACAGCAAAGCTAGTGGCTGTCCTGCTATCTGAGCAGGTGCAGACAGCTGGCTGATGTGCTTCAGAAGAGCTTGTATGTGCACAGCTCTCTGAGGCCTTCAGCTGCAGCCCTCACCATCTTCTCCCTTTCAGTTATGCCCCCCTGCAATTGTTCTTTGCAGCCACCTGATTGTAGCTCCTCTGTCCGAGGGTTAATGCCTTTCGTGGCCAGGCAGAGGAACGCAACTGGGGCAGAGGAACACCAAAGACACAAGCAGCAGCATGGGGCATTCCCATGGTTCGTACGGGAAGCCCCAGTTCCCATGGCTGGACCCTGCCATCTTGCAAAGGTGCTGCCTTTACCCACCAGGAAGCACCACATCTCCCCTGACAACACTGTTGCCCTCCACCGGTGGTCTCCTGTGGCAAGACCACCCTACGTGTAGGCTTTAGAGAGAAGCCCCATCCTTTTCAAGATAAAAATCCGCCAGAAAGAGCGTTCACTTCAGTACAAGTTACATCTGATTATCCAAAACACATCACAGTCTCCCGGCTGCTTCCTTGGCACTGCGACATACACTTCCAGCATCCTCCAAAAACCAGCCCTTTCGTCATGGATAAGGAGTTGGCCACAGAAGTAACCACCTCCACACAAGATTGCTGTAATTCCCAGGCTCTGAAATCCCCAAGATATTCACTTGCCAGCTCCCACCACTATTTTGATCTTCACAGCCTCAGTGAAGATGAGCTGGGGGAAGATGATGGGTGTTGCAAGCTAGACGGGTGTTGCTCTGCGCACAGAGGCAGCGGGTACTTTCCTAATGTCCCCAATTGCTCCTGAGCAATTCTCCCTCCCCTTCAACACTTCTGGTCCTTTGCTGCATGGTGAAGTCCAAGAAAAACACCGAGGGGATTTTGCGGGGGTCAGTTTTGTTGTTTAGCATCATGTGAGGAGCTCCCGTTGCCACAATCTTGTGTGGCAGCTGCCTCCAGAAATCCCCTAAGAAATCCCCACTTGCTCATGTGGGCAGCACGCAGGCAGCAGAGCCACGCCACGCTGAGACCTCTGGCCTGAGCGTTTCTCCTGGTGTGCACCCCAGCACCTCCTGGATTTGGTTTAGTCAATCACACGATGAATCACTTTTTGCCAAGCCAACAACACAACCAAATAGTCCTGGCTCCTGGTCCCTCCTCTCTATTTCTTCCCCTAAACATACCACGTTCATTAATTTAATTTAACCCTGCAGGCTGCTTAGGTTTTTTTGCACCTTTGCACAGATATTACACTAGGTGTGCAGACCTTTGCTTGCATTTATAGTCAACAACTTTAGTCTCCTCTTCTGAGCCCTACAGAAAAGCAGAAACGCTTGCCAAAGACAAATTGTTTTTGTTCTCTTCCCTCCCCTACACGGAGGTGAGAAGGATATTGCAATAGGTGTTGTACTCCCCACCCACATTTTTCTTCTCACTGCCAAACACATTGCATCAGGAACAATTAGAAAATTTTTCTTTGTGTGGGCCCTTAGACTATACATAAAATGCAGAAACATTTTTCTTCTTAAAATACAAACAAAATAAAAAACACCTCCTGCATGATCCTTGGACCAGCTTTCAGGGAACTGGTTCAGCTGATAAGGTGAGGAACCCTACTAGCAGGATAGCTACAGCCACAGATGCAGAGCTGATCTCCCAGCCTTAGGAAGGGAGAAAAGAATGCTCAGGGGCTGTTTATTCCATCAAGGAGACAAAGATAGAAGGAAAAGGAGCTTTTTGAAAGTTACAGCTGCACACACTCACCGCAGAAGGAGATTGCGGAAAATACAGCCTAGGTCTGCAACAACTTCTGCTTCTGCCAGCGCTGGTGTGTTGTTCCCCAAAGCGCCTTCCCAGGAAGCAGGGCCCTATAATTCAGTGCGATAAACTGGCATAGCAAGAATGAAACCAGATTGACATTCATCAAACCCCTGACCCAAGATGGGAACCGCAACATCCATTACCACCATTGCACGCCGAAGCACAAACTCAGCAGACATCGGCGTGAGAGCCCAGCTAAGATCAGTGCATGGTGCTTGTCAGCCAGGCTGAAAGCAGTAAGGGACAGTTCATAGCCAGACATTCAGACAGGTGCAGGCAGTGCCCTTCCCAAGCAACATCCTCGGCTAGAAGAGGTGCTTGTTCTGCGATCTGAGCTGTGTCTTGGGATGTATGAGCATGCATAATCCTCCGTAAGTAGTTGCAGCAAATATTTCAAACAGGAGCTTAATTTTGTTTCATGCAGTCGCTCTTTAATGCTGGTTAGCACTCGGCCCTGTCCTGCACACCTATACAGAGCATAGGCTAGCTCCCACTGCCACCCTGTCCACACACAGCAGGACTTAACAGGAGTTTCAGTTACCAGTAGCTGAACTGCAGGGCTGGAAGTTCGTACTTGTGGGGTCTAACTGGAGTCAGTTACACCAGCGGCACGGGGCCATGGGCTGGGTGTGGACTGCCAGGGGCTGCAAGGGGAGTGGGATGCATTGGCTAGGTGCAGCTGGAGGTGAGGCCGGAGTGGCAATGTTTAGCCCCAGCTCTCCATCCAGGACCCCCCAGGAGATTCGTGTCTGGTGTCCTGACCGAAGGCAAGTTTTGTTCAGGATCAAATATGTGCGAGATCTTTGTTCCAGAGCTGTGGCCGTGATGAGGTGGAGCTGAGCAGGGCAGAAGCCCCCACTCGCTGCTCGTGCGCCTCCGCCTCCAGCCCCCGGCCGAGGGCTGAGCCCGGCAGCCTTCACCCCTGCGCTGCTGTGCCTGTGCCAGACCGTCCCCACCTGGCCAAGGGGCCTCTGGGGTCCCGCGCTTCTCCAGCTCCAACGCGCCCCGACCCAGCACTGCTGGCAGCGGCGGTGGCTCCAGCGAGCAGCAGACACCCATCTATCACAGCGGGTTATCACTTTCTCTCCTCTGCCACAAAGTAAAATGCTCCCCACCTTGCTGCCAGCAACTCTAACCACATCACAAACAAGGAGGAATCTACAGAAGTATTCAAAACATCTGGATGTTGTGCCACCACGGCAATTAAATCCACGCTCACTTTCTCACACAGCGCCTGGAGGGAAACCGACTGCACAGCGGGGCAGAGGAGGACATGCCGTGGTAATCTCGGCTTCCTCATAGCCCAGCTCCATGTTGCAACCTCTGAAACCATCCTTAGCGGCAGGCCTTGCTCCAGGAGCCCCGTCCACCCTCTCCTGGGTGGGCTCCCCCTCTCTGGAGGACAGGCTGTGCCAGAAACAACTCATGAGGGACTGCAATGCCCGGGGCTGCCTCTCACGCCTGCGCTGTTTAGCTGCTTTTTTGGAGGCAGAGCAGCAGCTGAGCAGGGCTGGGGAAGTGGAATGTCCTCCTGGCCACAGCGAGCAGGTTCTTGCTTTAAGAGAGGGCTGTGCCACGCCAGGCTCCTCTCCTCTGCCCGGCTGAGCCCCCTGCTCCAGAGCTGCGGCTGCTGCCCGGAGGAGGCACGGGCAGGCATCCCACCCTGGGCGAGCGAGGACAGCGGTGTAGCTGAGGTGCTTCAAGCACTCTCCCCCTCGCAGCCTGCCAGAACAGGTCCATCAGCTTCTTCCTTCCTTGTGCGCACCGCAGAGCAGGGCTCTCCCAGCCACCCTGCCTGGGGCCAGGGGGTACCTGCGTGCCAATGGCACCCACCATGGAAAGTTTCTCATGGATCTTGTTTCCATCAGAAAAAAGTGAGTTTGCCACAGCGCGACCGCTCTGCAGCACTGCCTCGACTTTGGTGGCATCTTAGAGGGCACGAGGTGGGTTTCCACCAGCCCTTTGGGCAGCCCAGCTGTGCTGCCCAGGTCCCTGCTGCTTGTGCTGCCTGCAAGTGCGGCGTGGCTGGCCCGAGGGAGCAGCTGGGCTCTCTGATGCCCAGACTTTCCAACCTGCACGCTGCAGGCTCCTGCCTTGAACCAGCCCCAGAAAATCCGCTTGGAAATTCCCCATCACCACCACCACTGCCCACTTTTATTTTCTCTTTCAGAAGCACAACAGAAAATAAACTGCAAAAGGGGCATTTAATTAATCGTGTTTCAATGTCCAATCTTTTCTATCACTGGCACCAAATTTCCAGTGAGGGAGTGGAGAAGAATAATGCCGCTCCGAAGCCAGGGAAGAGATTCCTGCTGGAGGGCTGCACAGACGCTGCCCAGCACACTTGCTGCCTGTTATCCGTAAACAAAATGCGAAGCCAGCATCGCAACGTAGCTCGCATTACCTCCCAGTCTCTCACCCTTAGGTTCCCATTGCTTTCAATGCCTTTGGACAAGGCACATACTCTCTCGATTATCTTTGCAGCAGAAGCTTCTAGTTTATTTGCAGCCCACAAATACCTTTTTGTTCCAGCTGATTTCGTTACTTGGTAGAAATACGCTTTTTGCAGCACGGGTAATCTTGGCTTTACGTAGATGTGTGGTGCCTAATAAAACAGGGCCCTGCTTACTCACTGTAGTTCCTAGAAGTTCATTCAATAGAAATAAAGAACAATTTTGCAAGTTGGCTACAAGGCTACAGGCTGCCGGCCAGTTTACAAATCAGTAACCAACTAAATGAGACTAAAATCTTCTGCCTGGGTTCAGCTGGGTGAACTATTTTTGTGAATACTGTATTTTCTGGGAAAATGGCATTTCAGATGGACTGACAAGAACTGCAAGTTCAGGTCAAGTGAAGCAAATAGTTCCAGCTGAAAAAAAAAGCAGGAAAAAAATTTATAGCATTGAAAAAGTTTAATCTGGCAGACTCAAAAATTATTTGTTCCAGAAATGTCAAATGGAAACTTTTCAACTTTTCCCTTCAGGATGGAAATTTTCATTTAAAAATTGACCTAAATTTATAAAAGGAAGATATTAAATAACAGGAGTAAGAAGGAGACTATACCACTTTGGATCATGCATAGCATTTTAAGATAATAAGAAATATTTGGGGTTCTGTTTTCATTTTTCTGGGGGAAAAAAATCCTGATCTTCTTTGCCTCGAACCAGCACTTCTCCCAAAAACATTCCCCTTAGCCACTGAGCAAAAACACGATCACCTCTCCACTGGGTTTTGCAAACAGTAAGAACGGCTTGTAGCATGTCTTCAAGATAAGTACTTTTGTTGTGGACAACCAGGACCACAGAGAAATGGCTCAATGTGTTCAGGGACTTATGAAGGGCAAGGAGAGTCAGAAGGAAACTCTAAGTCTTTTGAACTTAATTTTCTTGTCAATAATGTAGTGGATGTCACCAACTGGGATGTTTTTTTCTCCTGCTGGATGATCACTTAACTCTCTTCCCAGGGTCCATTCGAGGAATGTTTTAGAGTCGCAGCATTATCAACATGGGAAAGTGAAATGCGGAGAGGTTTTCTGAGCTGCATTTACATAGTAAGCAGCCTGCAAATTTGGGGCGCCTGTGTTTTTGGCTGCCTGACTTCAGATACCCGCAGCCTGATTTGCATGAGTATTATGCTCCCAGAACTCCTACTGAGATCAAAAAACCAACTCAGTACCTCTGCAAAAGCAGGTTATGGCATCCAAAACCTGAGGCACGCAAACTCAGTGCATTTTTCCAAAATCTGGGTCCACACCCCTCGTCTGAGGTGGCCAGTGAGTCAAATGCAGAGTTCAGCCTCAGCAGTTTCTGGCAGAATCCAACCCCATTTCTACCTCTACAAAAATCCAGCAAAACCCCTCTTAAAATTCTGGAGGCTGCCCACTGTCCTCTGATTTCTGCTTTTTTTTAATCACCCTGATTTGAAGCATTACTCCTAGAGCCTGGAAGTACAAAAATTGCTCCATGCTCGCTATGGGCCACCTATATGTGCATACCCATACATAAGCACAAAAGCAGTCGGTTTAGAGCAGACACCACGAGGTTTTGCTGAAGAGCAGATACGCACCAAACTTGAACAAGAAGCCCATTTTGCCCATGAGCTTTCGCCGTGCCGCAAGCTGTCGATGCTCGGCAGCCCTGGGGTGCTCATGCTGTCTGTGCTCACCACCCCTCCATCAGAAAGCCGCAGCAAGCAGAGGTAAATGCAGACAACGTGCCATCAGCCTGTGGCCAAAAGAAAAAAGAAAGAAGACTTAGCAACACTTCCTGCTTTTCTGGGAGCAAGGTGGACTCCAAAGCATTCTGCACCAACTGTTTGCAACACCTACCTGTGGGGTTTTGCTTGTTGTTTTTTGGTTTTTTTTTTCTTCCAAGTGGATGGAGGTGTCTTATTTGGCTTAGAGAAGGAGCATACATTGCCACAGTTTGGAAAGGGCAATGTCATGCCCAGGTAGTTAGCCTAACAACGACTGGGCTCAGTCCAGCTGTGGCAGGACTGCTGGGTGGTTGCTTTCATGTGCTTTTTGTTTCATGTTCATCACCCTGGCATCTAAGCGGTTTGCATCTCAGTTTAGCAAAGGTTTAACCACAAGAGCTCTGTCTCCTCACGAGGAGGGGGAAGGGCGAGAGGCAGAGTGCTTTACAGAGGGTGGGGTACAGAAATGAGCAGAGTAGATCTCATCTAACCTTGTTTTCGACTCAGATGTTCATCAAACGCATCTGCTGCAGCCCATGGAAACGCAGTGGCAGGGTGATCGCGCCGGGACGGCGGTGCCTGGGGGGAACCTGTGCCAGGCTGGGCTCCAGCCACAGGTGCTGATGATGCTGCAGAGGGACCATTTCTGAAGATGCTCAGCAGCTTTGCACCCTTTGCCTTTGTCGCAGGCAGCGTTAAAAGCCACATTTCCCTTTGGAAGAGGAACAACAGACAGAAAGCCCGGAGAGGGTGTTAAGAAAAGAAATCTAATCATTTATAAAAAGCAGCTTAACCCAGGTGGCCATAGGTACTCTGACAATCTGTTCTGGGCAAGAATTGTATTTCCTGCGAGTTCTTTCACTTATGTCAGTCTGTGTTTCAAATCAGCTTTGACACAACCTCAGTGACAAAGGCTTTGAAGTCTGAACTAAATGTGCTACAGAGATCATTATTCATAACCACTCAGACGGAGAGGGAATATTTTCCTTTTGAAATGTCCTGCCAAACCTGTCCTGTGCTTTGTTTGCTTTCAGAGGCACCGTGGTCATTCTTTGGGAGGAAAGAGGATGGAGGAAAGAAAGGGCGATAACAGTCTGGCAGGGAGCAGCCTGCAAAAATCACTGATCAAAAATTCACTAATTAAGAAAGTACGGGGACCATCCCAGCTGGAAACCGCTGCTTTGCATGGACTCCATCTAAAGGACCTTTACGGAGAACCTTCCCCAGGGAGCAGTCTGGAGCCCAACTCTGTGATACCTTGATCTGCATCTGTTCTACGGAGAGTTTAGCTGCAGTACTTTATAGGTCAGTGGCTCTATTTGCAGTGGCAAGGTGCAACCCGAACAGGGAGTGTTTACATACTTGGAGAGCACAAATCCAAGTCAGTCCCCAGGGAGAGCAGTAATCACCTAGGATTTTGTAGTACAGGGATTGGCAAGGATGGGGCTGCATACATACGTCTCCAGAACGGCTTTGAAGATACATAATTTTTACATAGGAGTTATGGGAATGAGTTTTGGCTAAAGTTGCATTTCAAATGCCTCAGGGCCCAACCTGCTCCTGCTAAAGTCCCTGGAAAGACTCCAAGGCAGCAAGCCAAGACCCTTGCTCTCTGTGCCTACTCTTCTTTTAGTGCCTTTCTTCTGCTCATTTGTCCTCTACTTACTGCTTCCCCCCCCCCTTTCTGAACTTTTCTGTTGCTGGGTTCAACTAAACCTTCCTCTGGCACAGCGTCATTCCTTAAAACATTGTCAGTGTTTGTTTCCTGAACCCACCCTCTTCTCTTCTCTGGATTTGTCTCTCTTAAGAATCTTCTCCTCAAGCTTTTTAGTATCGCCACTGGACCTTCTCTCCCAGACTCCCATTTGGTATCATTTCAAATGCATCTTTCCTTCATGGTGGCTTCTACCTACCTGCCCACTTACAAACACTTCCCTGATAAACATCATATTGCCTCCTGCTGCCCTCTTCTCCTCTTTTCCTTCAATGTCTCTTCTGTATGTATCTTTCCTCCACTTCCACCTCTTAAGTTCATTTATTCCTCAGGATCTCTCCGTCCTTCCCACTACCTCATCTCATCCCCTGTTCTTCCTTTCCTATCCACATCATCCCAGTCTCATCTCCCATCAGTTTCTCTCCTCCTTGCCCCCTTCCTATCAGCACCAGCCTTGCCTTCTCTGCCACACACATCATTCCCCAACACGCTGTTTCTCAGAGAAGGAGCTGGACATAGAGAAGAAGGGGAAGGAGCCTCAGGGGGATATTTTTATTTCCTAAGTTAGATAAATAAGCTCCCTATGCAGTCAGTGGAGACAGTGTAGGACAACTTAGGAGGTTTATTAGATGTCGTCTTCCTTTATTGACTCTGTAGGGAGCCTAACTCACTCACCTAATTTAGTAGCCTGAAATTAATGAAGCCGCAGGAATATCCTCTGCACAATCCCACTACTGTTTAGACCCATGTGAAGGAGAGAGGGAAGGACAAGGTACCAATGACACAAGGATGCTATTAGCCAGTGACCAGGCAGCCTCAGCTCCTGGCATACCTGGTAGGCACTGGTAGCGTGTTGGGAGTGGCGACTTTTCAGAGATCGAAAGGAGAGGAAAATGGTTTCGCAGATGTCTGGGGGGAGTATCTGGCAGCCAGGATGGGCCTCTGGGCTGTGAGAGCCAGGCCACCTTTGAAAAAGGGCCATGGGAGATAGATCTGTTAGACAAGAAGGGCAGGGTCAGCCAGCTCTTGAGGGACCTGAAAAGTAAAAGTGGAGAGGAGTCGTCCAGGATGAAAAGAGATGAGCAATGTGGTGGTCACAGCAGCGAGCCAAAAAAGGAGGTTTTAGCACCGTGTTGTTTAGGAGGCTTGAGAGGATCAGTGTCGCAGGCACTCAGGCTACTGCAACAGCAGTGAAGGAAGGGTGGCGATACCAAAGGGCCCATGTCTAGGTTTTCATTCTGTTGGCTGGCAGACAAGGAGACACTGGATTTGAGAGACGATGCAGGCAGAAGCCCCAGGAATGAAAAACAGCCTGGATGATGGAGTCCAGTGAGACAGCTGAATCAAAGATGAACAGCTTGCTACTTTAATTCCCCACTCCGGGGACCTCCCCAGACCATCTGCGCACCTGGGTATAGCTCTAATATTTCCTCTGCTTTATTTCGTGTGTCCCCACCAGGTTCTGTGCTACAGCTGCTCTTGTAACACTTAGTGTGTGTTCACCGAGGACAGAGCTGAACGGAGTAAGACACTGCATCTGCTTCAGGGTCATAAAATATTGCTCCAAACAGGATACTGGTTGGGAATCTATTCTCTAGCTTCCCATATTTTTCACATTGTTTGCCTTGACAAGCCCACTGAAAGCCCCCAAGCATTTGGGTGAGTGAAAAGGCATAATAATCTGGGACAACACAAAGGCTGGAGGACAGAGAGGGAGGAAGCTCAAAGGCTGTGCACCCTGTCACAGCTGATTTCTTTATTCTTACTGCAGTTTCTTTAGATGACTTCCAAGGCTATTAGATAATATTCTCTTGCCAAAGCCAAATAATCTTTTTTTGAAATGACCAAACCCACTCCTACCCTTTACTGAGAACCACTTGCCGCTCTTGTCATTTCACCCACGTAGAAGTGGAAGCATTACATTTTCCTTCTTTTTTTAATGAAAGGGAACTCCCCAAGTCCAGCTTTTCCCCAAGATCTGACAATACACAGAGCAAGAAAGGTGGTGGGAGGGCTCTCAATACTCTACTAGTGAATAAACATGGGAATTTTCCAAACCAATTAAGAGCCAAGAGGTGCAAGAAGGCAAATATCATGGAAACTATGGACATTTCAAAAGACAATCAGTTTTTGCTCTGAGGGGAAAAAAAAAAGCAAGATTCTTAAATGTTTCCCAGGGTAAGTGTTTTTCCTCCCACCCTGCTATTTTCCCTCCCCCTCAGCAATGGCATACAAGCACCTTGCTTTGTCGAAAGTACTAAGTGTTTGGGAGAGGACAATGCATCCAAAGTGACTCCAGAATAAAACAAGAAAAACCTTTCAGCACAAGGACTTGTGGAGGTGGGGGCAGAACAAAAAGCACGAAGCCCTGTGAGAGACTGGAGGAGAAGCGCCTTTGAATGCGCTGAGAAGGAGCCTGCACCCTTTATGAGGCTTTCTCAATGTAGCCGCAAAGCTGCTCTCTGACTTCCAGCCCTGTGAATTTCCACTCCAGCCTTGCTGTTTATAACCAGTACACAAAGCCCTTATCTTCCAAGCACAGCTTTAGATTATAGAGAGGGCATGCCGTCAAGAGAGACTGTCAAGGCTAATGAGCGCAGGGTTAAACCAGTGCTGCAGCAATGGGACACCGCTCGAGGAGCTGCTCTGCAGCGAGGCTGGGTTTTCAGCACATCCAGACGCACATTTATATCTGTTTTTCCCCTCTCCCTGTTGCTCTGAAGCTACAGCTTCACCACCTGATCTCTAAATATCTAGGCAACAATAAAGGCCTTTGGGGCCCGCAGGAACGCGGTGCTTGCTGTAGCCCCGCCAGCCATGAGCGCCCGGTGGGATGGGGAAGCGCTTGCACGGATTGGAGGCACGTGCTTTTAAAAACATTGTGGCTGCAAACTTTTTTGCTGTGTGCATATCTTTGTGCTGGTCTTTTTGTACGGATACCCAGACTTTTAAGCGCTCCAGTTAAATTACCAGGGCAACTGACATTCTGGCAGCCAATTTTAATGCCACATGCAAAGGGTTCACATAACCCATGCAGGAACTTATAAAAGCCATGTGCCTCCACGGAGAATGCTGAGCTTCTTCCCAATGCAGTAAAGAAGGAGCACCCCACTGAGATGACACCCACAAATCTAAGACAACCTTTGGCCCTGTGTTTTGACATTACCCAGCCAGAAAGTGAGAATTTCCATCAAAACTATTGCTTATTCTGAGAAAAAGCCTCCCATTCCCTCTGTGCTCCAAGGTTACTGCTCCACAGCACGAATTAGGGAAGGTGAAGTTGGTAGAGCAGAAAAAAGAGCAGCCTGGGAATAAATTAGTCTATCATCACTATAAATGGAAGGCAGCTTAAGACTGTTGAATGTGGAAATCACAAACATCCTGGTACATATTTTTCCGTTCATATCATACATTCAGATAAATTGAAAGTGATCTTTTGTATCACGCTTCCCCCGCCTATCCAGTGCAGTCATTTCCTCTAATAAACTTCCTAGTGCTTTGTGTGGTCAAGTGTTAGATGTCCCCAAGGGATGAAGTTTCCACCACTTCCTTGCAAGGCATTGCACATCTCTCCATCAAGGAGGTTCTTGATATTCAGTTAAATGGTCCTTTTCTCGGTGCATTCCCATTACTCCTGATGATCTCCCTGCACACAGCCTTAAGTAGTTCTGTTTAGCATTTACTTCTTTCTAACACTGGTGACAGTAACCAAATCCCCTCTTTTTCATCTTTTGCTTACTTTATGGAGAAAAATTATGGGGTAGCATATTCACGGACAATCTCCCCCCCTGTTTTTTTGGTTGCTGTTCTGGAATCCCCTCTGGCATGTCTCTGTCTGCCTGGAAGTGCAGCACCCAGGACTGAGGGCAATATTCCACATGCTCTGCCTTCCCACATGTAAGAGGGTGCCTTCCCACGCATCGCCCACTTCTGCAGCTTGAGGAATATCGCTTCCAATCAACTAGATGCTATCATTCCTAGATCTCCTCAACGCTATTTATTCCTGCTGCATATTTGAGTTTCAAGTTGTTTTTCTCCAGTTTGCATTTTTCCAAGTTGGAACTTGCATTGTTGTTTTCCAGCCATTCTTTTATCTCTCTTGAATTACTTCATATCACTTTCCTGTCTATAAGGGTGTTCACAGCCTTTTCCAGCGCAGCACTGTCGTGCCTTTCACTTCTTGTAAAAAACCTGAAAGGTATATATACAGAAACCACACGGGCATCAGAACACCTAGATACCTGCAATGAATGACTACATTTGCACAACACACAAGATCTAGCTATATTCCTCCTCTACTGCTCTGCTTGTTTTCTAAAACTCAAACCACCGCTAAAAGGTTCACGACCTATTTAAAAGAATGCATCCCAACCACAAGTCACAGCAGTCATCCATCACCCATGGATTTCACTGAAGTGCTGCTTACTCTGTTTCATGTGGGGAAGCCACCGCCATCCCCACTAAGGCTGCCGTTATAACAGCGTAAGGACAGTCATGTTGATAGAGCTCATTTCCATAAATTTACAATACAGAATTTAGGACTAAAACCTGGGTGTTCCCTGCAGAACATGCTAAGTCTGCCTGAATTTCTCCCCGAACCCTGTGGTATGTGATTACAAACCCGCTCCACACCAGCCTGCTGCCAGACCACCACGTTACCACAGTCCAGTCCTGGTGTTGCAGGCTGGCCTTGACCTCGTGGCCGAGATGATGATCTGGGGCTAATTTGAATGGGGACGGTGTGAATTTGACACCTGATGACAGGAGCTGAGACTCCCCAAAGGAGAGGTGACCCCTGCAGCCGCACAGAGCCTGCACACTAACTTCAACAGCCTCTGTGCATGTGTGTGCAGAACTTGCTGCAGCGCCAGTCATGCAAAGCACTCGAGGCGAAATCAGACCAGCTTACCTCCCACCACTCTCCCAAAACAGTGTTTTCATCTCTTAAAACATATAGGCAACCTTGGTCATGTCACATTTCTTTTGGGATTAGTACTTTGAGGTCTTCTGAGCACCTCTGCCAACAGACGACACCAACTATTAAAGCATTCAGTGAAGCAGATTGCGTATCCGTTTCTGCCTTTCTGGAACACCATCTTACCAATAAAAGGACTTTTTGTCACGTGTAAGTACGGGACTCAGCCAGGCTGGCGCACTCAGCACTTTAACTGTAGAGACTATGCCTCAGAATAATTACAACGCTAGGTCTCCAGCCTAAAAACCATTCATTTATTACTTCACGCAAACAAGTTTTACCTTTAAGGTAAGAATATGCACAGGCACAGAGCAAAGCACATGCTTAGTATCACTATGGTGCAATTTGTCAGCTGTACACATATACTCAAACTAGCTTTACCTTTGGTTCCTGCTAGCAGCGTAGAAGTGGCAGTGCTGAGCTGCTAATGAAATACCTGGGTGGCAGGGAGATCCACGTGGCCACACGCCAGCAGATTTGCAACACGGTCTTTTCGGAGCCACCCCCGAAACCACTCCAACCTGCAGCCCCAGCAGCGCAGACATACCCTACCTTGGCGGCTACCGTCCGGCTGAGGCTGGGGGAGGTCCGTGGGTAGCTTCAGGCTGGTCCAGGA
This sequence comes from Platalea leucorodia, assembly GCF_965183815.1. Classification (NCBI taxonomy): domain Eukaryota; kingdom Metazoa; phylum Chordata; class Aves; order Pelecaniformes; family Threskiornithidae; genus Platalea; species Platalea leucorodia. Next base: position 48,550,038 of record NC_138826.1, on the reverse strand, counting down.
GAAGCAGCTCAGTTTTAGTGTTCACAGCAATAGACTTCCAGTGGAAAATATCTGGATACTCATCCATTTAAGTTAAAACCACTGCCTGAAATAGACCCACACTTGTGTCACAGATTACAATAAGAAACCCTGGGTAGGAGAACAAAGTAAGAGTTTTCTGAGTGCACAGTTTCAGAGGTAGCTGCTTCCCCAGCTGGCAGGCACAGAGGGATTTTTGCTGCTTTGCCTTGCAGTGGCCTATTTGATGAGCACCGTTACTCGTAGCTTGCCACCCGCCTCGCCTTTATCACCTGCCAAGGTCCTGTGAACATCAGCTTGGCAATTATTCTTCAGAAGGAAGCACAAAATAGTGGCTTTATTGATTTTTATTCTTTTTTTGGGGGGGGAAGAGAGGTCCCTGTGTAAAAGAAAGCATCTGAGTAAAACACATGTACTCCCTTCTCTTTGTCATTAGCAGCGCAAGTCCCGGAGCCTGGAGGAGGCCGGGCTTGTGTGAGGCTCTCACGGTGTGCTTCCTCATGGCCAGCCAAACAGCTTTTTGCAGCGAGATGGCCACCGCCAGCAGCAAGTTCACAAATGACACCACTTTAGGTTCAATTTCACAGGCACACTGGGAAAAAGGATCCTAAGGACGTTACAGGCAAGCAAAACAGGAGCCAGCTTTCTCCTTCCCTCCTTCCCTTTCCCCAGGGGCCACCAGGGCTCTCCTCGGGCTGCTGTCCTTCTGCTGTCCCTGCTTTCACACTCTTTTCTTCTAGGTGATCTCCGCAGTGCCCTTGCTGGCTGAGGCACTGATGGAGCAGCTTCAGTGCTTTTCTCCCCAGGAGATGAGCGTGCCACCCCATGGGGCCTGGGAGAGCAATCCTTGCTGGCTGTGAAGCAGTCACGCGCTTCTGGGGGACTGGTTTTGTGCTGGAGGTGGTGGAGTGGTTTGCTCATTTACTTCTTCCCTATCTTTTCCTCTTCTTTTTCCATTTCCTATTTATCTTTCCTTCCAGAACCCTTAAAACTGTGCGGCTCCCCACCAGTGAAGGCCTCCAGCTCTGGAGCAGGGCAAAAGAGCCGAAGAGCAACGTTATCAAACAGTTTGGAGCCAGGGTTGAGGAGAAATATGTTGTCCAGCAGGAAGAAGTCTATAGGGAAGCAAACCAAATACAGACACCCAGCCTGGGACTCAGCCAAGACAGTACCTTTGGACTCACGCCCCTATGCTTTTTTCTCTTCTTTTTTTTTTTTTTCCAATAAAATTGCCAGGAAATGTTTTGTTACCACATGTGGGCAAAGCAACAACAGCTTGCACCCGGGCAAAGAAGCCTTCAGCAGCTTGGCATCTCCCTGGCACCGCGCCGTGGCGGCGCTGGCAGAGTGCACGGTACCACCTACTGCTTCACGGGATCACTGCCTGAAATGGCTTCGGCAGCCTGTCCGTGGAGGCCTCCTGTCCATGCTCTGATCCAGCCCAACACGGCTCGACTTCTGACAGGATCACAGCACAGGGACGCACGTGCCCGCAGGCAAATAATCACACCAGAGGCTGCAACATGACAGTGCCGAGAATTAACTTAACCACCAAGCCTACTTTGGGTGCAGCTCTCTGTCATCTTGCGGCTCCCAGAATTAATGAACTTAGCAGTGCAACACGACGGGCACGTAAGCGGGATCATTCATACCCACCTCACATCTGCAACGAGATGGATCAAAGCAACACGCTGTGCGGAGGTGCTTGTGTCCATCTGCCAGCCTACCTGCGACAGGCAGCGTGGAGACCGGCAGCACAACAACGTAAAGGGACTGAGTATGAACGAGGAGACAGAGGCTATAGCAAAATGGAAGACAGCACATTAACAATGCAGCGCTGATCTTCCCTAGCAGCCTTTGCCTCTGATTTATAGAGCCAGCACGACTCATTTATCCAGGCTACCTTCATTTTATTGTTATTAATTGTTACGAGTTTTTTTGGCAGGGATGGAGAAGCTTGTCTGATTAAAAATAGCTTTGGGGACGGCAGCTGGCAGAGTCACAATGAGAGAAGGTTCCAGCTCCAGATCTTTTTTCAAAGAACGTGTTCTTAGCAAGTAATTGGGAGCAATCAAGTGCAGAGATAAATAGTAGGACTTCCCAAGGTGTAGCTCAAGGCTCTGATCCTGCCAGTCTCTGTTTGTTGGCAAACATTCAGAAAGGGCAAAGACCCGCTCAAGTCTCTGCAGACTTTCTGGCAGGACCGGTGCCCAACTGCTTTGCAAGGCTGGAGAGAAAAGATTTTTCTACGCAGACCAGGACGCTTTAGCAGGGTGGGCTTTCGGAGGTACAAAATACGTCACAACGGTATCAAAACCATGCAGTGTTAAGGGCTGAGAATCTGGTTCCCTGAATGCACGTGCATCCTTGCTCTTTGTGGCTGACGCACGTGTGTTTCTGCAGGGCCCTCATCCGCATGCTCCGAGCAGCTTCCACAGCTTTCTCACTTTGCATGCTGCATTCAAGCGCGTTTCCACAACCGAAAAGGAAAATGAGCAGCAGGCTGAAGAACTGGCACTCTAACTGAACAGCGAGTGTGCTGAGAGCTGGAACTCTACTTCCCTCTTTTACCCATTTTTGATGTCCACTGACCGTTTTACTGCAGATTCTTACTCCCCATTTCCAGTTCACGCCAGTACACATCGGACCTCCACCCGAACACAAATCTGAGCTTGCCTCTAGGTCACAGACATTTTGATGTCCTCTGCCTAATCTACCAGTGTGATGTTGCAAGGATGGCTCCCAAGCAGTCTGAGCGAGGCGGTGCTTAAACTACAGGAGGGCTGTGCTAGTAGGTTTTGGCTAGTGGGATCCAAGATCCTTGCTGCGGGACTGAGCTGGCCAGCTTTCCGGCATCCAAGTGCTCACCCCATCATCCAGCTTCACTTCCAGCCAAGTCAGAGAGCAGCAGGACTTCTGGAGAACTGCCCTCATCAGTAGCCTTTGAACTTCTCATGGAGGTCTCTGCTGTCGCCACCGCCCACCGGCTCTCGGAGGCTTCTTGCGGCTCTTGGGCGCACGAAAATCGTGTTATGCAGCCCCACAGATGAGGAGGGCTGGCCTACCTTTAGTATCTTGCTTTCTAATGTATTTCTGTGCTCACTTCCAGGAAAGTTTTGGCAATCTGTGAAGTTCTTTCTTTGGAAAACATCTCACACTGTGTCATTAGGTGAAAATGGCCTCCGGAAGAGGTAAAAAACCAAAGCATTTGACCACGCATCCTATTCGCAAGAGGAAAGTGCCTCACTGCTTCTTTTTTTTTTTTTTCACCCCGGTATGTATGATGAAAACATCTGAAACTGTTAGAATTTATATAGGCAGATTTGGCAGCCTTTTGAGATGTAGTTGGACTAGGACATATAATTTAATTTTGGAGCTTGCTTGCTTGCTTCCTGAATATGCACTCTGTAATCGGACAAAGTTTTAGCAGCTCAGACAGAAAGCACAGCCGCTGTGGTTAGCCTGTGCTGACAATAGGCAGGTGCTCGTTGCTGTAAACCAATGCAGCTACACTGAAATCAATAAGCCCCAACAATTTATACTTGCTGAAATTCCGGCCCCGTATTTTGATGTTGGGTTTTTTTTGTTTTGCTTTGTTTTTACTGTTTTTTTTTCTTCCTTTGCCGCTTTAGCACATTTGCTCACGCTTGCCTCGACCAAACACACCAGACCGTGCCAGGGACAGGCTGAGCCCCGAGTCAGAGCAGAGAGTGCCACCTACTGAAACCTGAATTTTCCATGACCGGTTCCTCCCCCCGCCCCGCATCCCGGCCAGCTTCCTCCAGGGCCTGGGATACACTTCCAAAAGACACAAAAGAGCAGGAAAGAGGATTTAAGTTGTTTATAAGGCCATCACCCCTATTTTAACAGGCAAAACCTCGGGGAGGGGGGAAGAAGGGGATTTGTTTTCCAGGTTTTTAGTCTCCCTTAAGCAGAAAGGTACACAAAGAGAGAAAAAAGTCCCGGCTTGAAAAACATTTCCTTTTAAATGGCATGATATGCCTTTAAGGGGAAGGTAGCAGGCAATGATCCATCTTCACCACATACAGACTTGCCTTGTTCTTCCATTTCTGGCTGAGTGATAAAACGTTAAATGTCATTTCCTGTATCAGTGGTTAACCACGAGATGCTGGATCAGAGATTTACCAGAAGTGCAATATTCAAAAGTGGACCTGCTGCTTTCAATAACCCTTTCTTGCACCCTGTGGGAACCATTTAACCTTTGAGAGAGAGAGAGGAAAAAAACCAACCAACCAAACAAACAAAAATACCCTGGATTTGGGTAGGGAGATAAGTCTTGAGCTTTGTGCCAATGGCTCACACTTGGTAGAGGCAGTCACAGGGATAAATCCTTCCCCAGCCCCAGCCTGGCACAACACTGAGGCTTGTGAGAAAGTGAAGCAGCTATGTGGGTTGTTTCTGAGCCCTCGGTTCTATTGTCAGCCACTGGAGATCAGGCACCGGGGGACGTGACTGTTTTGCACTGATTCTCTTCTACTAAAAGCCAGCACATCTAGCAAACGGACTGACGAACTGTACTCCCTACCAGCCCTTACTTTCCAGTTATTTTACACTGCAGAGGCAAGCAGTTTATCTGCCCAGGCTGTATTCATTTTGTTACCATCATCGCAGTCAGTTATGGGGTTGAGGGGATTAAAAATCATTTCAGGAAGAGCAGCTGGGAGAGTTGGGAGCAGATAAGGAAATTTCAGTTGAGGCTGCATTTCCAAAGGCTGAATTTTGAACATGTGGTTGTGCAATTGCCTGTGTAAATAGAGAGTTATTTTCCTAATTACATAATATTTGTAAAGCACTCAGAACATAAAATGCCTAAGCACACATCAAGAAATACTAGTTAAGAGAAAGTTGTGGTCAAATATTGGTGACGAGCGTCTAGAAATAATAGAAGCAGGTCCTTTGGACATACACCTGATGTCTAAACTCCCTGTGCATGGTGCTCGGTTGCAGCAACACCCCTCGCTTTACCCTCCGGCCCCTGTATCATCGCAGTATCCCTGCTCTCAAAGAGCTCAAACAACTCAGCTCAGTTGGAGAACGCCCTTTTTCAGGGTGGGGAGTGGCCCTGCTTTTGCTGCGTGCATGTGTCTCGTGCGACAGAGCCCTTGTCCCTGAAGGCAGCCTGCAGGCAGTATTGCAAGTCAAATAATAAATAGTAATAACCTCAGAGTTGAGGTACCTCACTCCTTTCTTCCTCAGCCAACAGGAAACCCCCTCATCTCTTCCGTCATTACTATTTGCTCATTTGAACTGCAGCAGCACCCAGCTGACTCAGTTGCAAACTGAGCCGTCCTAGGTGCTGTGCAAAACACTCTGCGGCCACACGGTCCCTCCCTCACAGAGCTGATGCGCTCAGACATGAAAGGGAAACGCTCCCAGCACCCCTGGCCAGGCACACCTTGACCACTGGTACCCACACCCTACGCGGCGTTTAGTTCCCGACGCACATGCACAAGGTGACAATAGGAATTGTACGGTCCAAATCCTGGGCTTTCCAGGCAAACAAGGGTAGAGAACACTGCACAGCTCGCGTTGCTCTTGAGCAGTATCCACCAGCCGCTGAGCAGTGATAAACAAAACAGCGCTGAGACCAGAGGAGAGGCTTTCTGGGCCACTCAGGGGAAAACTGGGATGGTGGAAGATCGAAGAAGATTCCCCCAAAAGGCGACATGTTTTTTTTTCTTCACTCCAAAAGTCACAGGAAATCTCCAGATTACTCATCCTTTCCCAGGAACCCTGGCTGGAAAAAAATCAAGGGGCCTCACTATTTTCCTACAAACACACATACACACGCACACACACACAAAGGAGCCCTGCAAAGACCTTAACACCAGCTGTGCTTGCCCTTGCCAGAACTTCCTGAATCCACCCCCGTTTACCCTAGCTTGCCAAGCAATGCAAATATTTGAGAGGCCACCTCGTTTCCGCAGCGTCTGATGTAAAAATCCGCATCGAATCCAAGCAGTAAAGGCTGTGACTCACAGCTACTCAGCAGCCAGAAGTCCTGTCAGGCAGGCCAAGCTTTTATATAGCAGGAGGTCACTGGAACACACTCTGGCTCACCTCTCTCATCGATCAAAAGAGCGCAACCACTTAGAAACATCTCCTGCTTGCCTTCCCTTTTTAAAATCAAATGCTAAGAAGCTGCTTCCTAGTAGGCAGAGAACAGGATGACACAGATACGGTATCTTGGGGAAAGAAAATGAAGTTTTGTCTCAGCAACTGCTGAAACTTAACAACACAAATGAGTTCTGCCGTGCAACCCAGCGACTGCAGCCAAGAGAAACTTGAGTCAGAAGACCTGATTTCAGTTCCCGCTGTTTGATCTTGGGTTAGTCACTTAACTGCCCCTGGAAATAAAGTCCTCCTCTGATGACTACTGCTTGGGAACAGCCTGGACATTGGCAAGAATGTGGAAGAGCCAGGTGACATCTGCAGCTGAGTCCCAGACCGGGGAGAAAATAACAGCATGTTGCTGCAACGTCTACAGGGAAGACGGGTGGTGAGGAAGGAGTGAGGTAGAATCTGCTGCTTTGATAGCTATTGAGGTGTTAAAAAAGAATTAACAAAATGGGGATACCTCTCTCCCCCAGACAGACATACATTGGGAACGTAGATCTTCTGGGCTTCCAATACGCTGCACAAGCAAGACATGCCTCATCAGAGAGTCCCCACAGGATGTGACTTGCCTTTAATGCTTTAAGGGTCAAATCTTTGACCACATCAGCAATCCCACACATTCAGGAACCACGAATCAGGGCTTCAGAAGTTGCAAGTCTGACTTCAACTTCCCAAAGTATGCCCTTGCATACTTTTTCCTTTTTATACAAGCACTCAGATTATTTTCCATATTTAATTGAGTCCAGAAGCTGGAAGTAATGATCTGTTTATCAGAGCATGTAATACTCAGGAGAGTATGGCCCCCTTCAGTCTTAATATTTGAAAAGCTTTTTCTCCTGCTCTCTAGTTCTGTAATGGACCACAACTACTGCACAGAGGTAGTAATTCCTGACTAACTAAAGACAAAGAAAAGACATAATCTATTGAGAATTTTTTTCTTCTTTTAGGTCTTGTTTATACCTCAGGATTGTACTGGTTTAAAGTCAGTTCATGGCGGACTAAGGACAAACAAATTCATTAAACCATGTCAAATCAAATGTCTCAATTTTAAGAACACCTTAAAATGCATATAGCCTCGACCAGGAGTGGCAAATTTAGCCCTGGACACCTACCTTTTCATACATAACCTTTCAAGGTGGTTTCTCCACCCTTCAAAAGCGGACCTTGCTTACTTGCACACAGCACGCAGCTCCAGGCTTAAGCTCCAAGCTTGACTTCCCCCTCCACACACCCAAATGAACTACACAGATGTATCTTACTGGGTGAACGCGCTGAAACTGGTTCAAAGTGGTCTTGCAGCAGCTTAGCTGAATTCTGACCCAGCAGCCCTTCTCCATGCCTTCACATCTATCTTTCCAAATCTCCCCTCACATCTGCAGGAAGGGGTTGCGTTGCCATTCGAAGGCATAACGAGGCTGAGGCCATGGAACCTAAGAGAAACATAAGGTGAGGCTGCCACACCCCTGTGGCTATCACAAGTAAATATCCCTTCGGGTTGGCTTTAAACAGTGAATAAAGGAAAGGAAATCCTCCTTGTCTGGAGGCTGCTTCCACAGGTATAGTCATAACCCTCCACCCCCACCCCCCGAGGAAGAGCAGGGAAAAGCTGACTACGTCATGTTCGTTCATGACGATTTACCCTTGTGTTGATGTTCTTCTGCAAGGCCCCAAGCTGAGCTACGGTGCTTTTCTCTCCAGCAAAAAGGAGCAGTAGTAAGCAGCCTGGTGCACGTCTCCTCCTTTATACACGGGTACAGTTACATACACTACTACAGCCTGTAAACTTTAGGCATAAACTGGTTGGATGGTCAAGGCTCCAACATGGGACACAAAACTCAAGGGCAAAACATGGACTTAAAACACCCCTCTCCATGTTTGAAGGAAGTCTAAAGTGTAGCCGTGGTCAGCCCTGGAATGGAAATTCATTTCTTGATCAACGGTTTCTGATGTAAATAGCTTTTAGCATTAAAAGATGACAGGTTTGGCTGTCTTGAAGTTATTAAACTACGGGACTGAAATGAGTGGTATCTCCCTCAATGAGGTACAGCTGAGTTATCCTTGACAAGCACATTAAGAAATTTTTGAACTTGCAGAAGGAAGGTAAAGATAGTGTTATGGGAGAAAACGCAGAGCTAGGTATTTCTTAAGAAAAATGTCTTGCAGGAGAGACTCAAAATTAAGAGCTTATACTTCCAGAGATTCTGAGCATTTTCATTTCCCATGATACTCTCTACAAAAGGCAATGCCAGTGACAGTTTTTCTTTTAAATCCAGGTTTTTCTTTATTGCTGCAGACCATGCTTTGCAGCAAGTCCATTCTGAGCACTGTGCATGTATCCGTTCAACTAGTAGTTTGTAGAGCACTGTAGGCTGTGACCTAAGCTGACAAAAATGTGCTGAAATGTAAACTAACATATTTGGTAGGGATGTAACACAAAAGAGTTACAGAGGTTATTATAGTTTTGCAGATATGGACACAACAGAGAAGCAGCTCCTTCCATGGTACTGTAAACCCTTAAGGCTTACACATTATGAACTGGCTCCAAAAGCTCAGAGACAAAAATAATTAATTCCCATAATATTTCTTTTTTTAATTTGCCTTCTACAGTTTACTTTTTCAAGATTTTCTCTTTAAGCGCAAGGGTCATGAGTTTACATTAAAAATATAGTGGAAGTTTAATCATGTGATTCCAGGAACAAGGGTTTAATGGGGAAAAAAGCCTGCATTTTTTCCAGTATGTAAGTCATACCAGATAACCACCAATACTTCAAAAGTAGCTTTCCTTGCAAGTAAAACCTGGGATGAGCTAGAGACAGAAGGCAGCAGTGCGCTGCAGGAGATGGGCAGGTTGTTGGGCAGAGACACAAAGGAGGTGTATTGGGCAAAGCAGGCAGAGTTTGGGAAAAGGAGGCGCCCTGGGCAAAACTGGCAGGGTTTGAGTGGCAGGGGCTGTGGGGGTGACCTGTGTGGAAGAAGGCCATGAACTGCCCTGGGCCAGTCATAGCTGTCTCCTATGGCTTTGAAACAGACAGGACCAGCCCATGGTGAGTCAAAAGTCCAACCGAAGGAGCATGTGGCACCTCCACTCAAACATAAGTAAGCATGAATGGCAGCCATTAGGAGAGGTGTTCAGTGACGAGATGTGTTTGGAGACAGGTGAAGAGATGCAGGAAAAACATGGAGAAGACATGTGAGGAGATATATGAAGAGGAGCATTAGGAAAACATGGAGGGAGACAATGTTGGGGGCATGGCTGGAGACGCAGTCTTCAAGAAGGCAACCCACACTGGGGCAGGGACACCCCTGAGGGACTGCAGCCTGTGACGGTCCCACAACCAGGGCAGCAACACTGGGAAGCCTAGAGGAACACTCACTAGGAAGCAAAGAGCAGCAGATAAAAACCATTAAGCATACAACCCTAACGTCCTGTGCCACCCGTCACCTCACCGAAAGGATTGGGAGGGACTGCATGTAACCTGTGGTGAAAACAAGGGGAGCTGACCCTCGGAAGCGGGGAGGAAAGGCGTTTGACAGCAGATGAGCCTGGGGAAGGGGGAGGAAAGGTGAATGCTGCCATCCTGCTGTTGAATGACAACAGAGGGGGACGTCTTTTTTCCATTCCTTAAAAAAAACAAATAGCACATGGTTTATCCACCTCATAGCTTATTACAAGAGCTGCAAAACTGTTTCATCCTGCTTCCTGCCTCAAGCTGGTGCAAAACGCAATCATCTAGTATGCGTTTCCAGGTCTAGTCCTCTAAATTTGGTGAGGCCAAGCAGCTATTCCCTTATAAGGTTCATTTTGCAACTACCCACTTCTTGCGATGCCTCCCCGCCTTCCAGCTGTTTTGTTTTCCCCAAATTTTCCTTACTTCTTTCCAGCAAATAGGGTAAAGTCTCCCAAGTAGCTTTGTTTCTTTAAATTTGTCACTCGTTCCCTCATAGACCTGAAATTATAAACAGCTGTCTACAAAAACACAATTGCTGCTAGAGTAACCAATGTTAAGGACGCCCAGAGAGGGTTATGACTTCAGCCTGCGTACAGGGAGAGAGACAGGGGTGCCGGAAACAAAGATCCTGTTTCAGTGTAGATTATCCCAGCATGAACAATAGAGGGACATATGGGATGTACAGCCCATTCCTTATAAAGAAAACGCCTCTCGGTCTATTTAGGAAGATCCAGAAAACCCAAAGAAAAGCAAAAAAACAGCAAAGCAGGTCCCCTGCTGCGCCCCCGGGTACCTGGCCATGTGACAGAAAGAAAAGCTATGAAGAGCCACCTATGCAGATGCCCATGGAGCTTGCCAAGGAGCAGATGCCTTGGGCAGTGAATTAGCTTCTATGGCTTGGCCTCTGGGGCCGTATGACTGCCATCCAAAAATGCCGAGATGAGGGGAGAAGGTCACTGGCATGGAGCACTAGTCAGAGTAGCACCTGGCCACTATCAGCTGTTTCAGTAAGAAATGTTATTGCATTAACCCATCTGGTGCTCAGGAGTCAAGATTTTCCAGACTTACACATAAGCAAGAGAAAAGCATAAAGGTTATTTTTGTTAGCGAAAATTAGCTCTAAATAAAGCCAAAGCTATTTCCCTGCAAACTTGCAGGAACGTCCTATGGAGAAACACAACTGCGAAATGAGAAACATGATTGACTGTTAGTGTGAATGCTTTCAAGGTTTAACTTCTGCATAACTGTTTAAATGAGCGTATTCATGTGGCCTCGGATTTTTCCTACCAGTGCACTGGTGACTCTGGCCCAGCGATACTCAGTGTTTCCCATCTGCCAATATCCATGTGTCTTCAGCATTTCTATTCACAAAACCGGTGCCCACTCTGGCACTTCTGTCTGCCCAAGGAGAGCTCTTTTCTACGGCTTTTCTACATCAGGCAGCCACAACTGCCGTATTACAAACTTGAAAACAGAGGATCCCAATTTATAAGTTATTGTAACAAAATCTCAGCAACAAGCATTACCTGGCTTAAAAAGCAAAGTCTATTGGTCTGCTTTCACTCCTTAAAGACTATTTATATTTTCATTCATGAGATAAAGTACTTAATCTCCTGCAAAAGGTATTCCCTACATGTGAACCGCTGGCTGGTAGATAGATCTCTAGCAAACTATTTTTCTGAAACAAATGGGCGTGTGTTTGTTTTGCATGCAGGAAAGACAGGCAGGCAGATGAACACATGTGCCTCCCCCACTTTTTCACTCATTCATTTAAAAAATTTAGAGAATCTTGGAAATTATAAGTTTATAATGGGAACAGAAGCCAACTAAATCCCGAACTGTGATGTTGCAGGACTTTGGATGCAGGTCTCATTAAAGTATCCACCACAATGCAACTGTCTCATGATAAAGATGTCTGCAGCCTCAGATGCAACTTAGCACTGTCTGCAGAAGTGCTGTTTTCCTTATGTTTAGACAGGCCATACAGTGCGTTGTAAAGAGAAGAAACATCTGTTTTCATTTTATAATCTAGTAACAAAGAAAGAACAAAAGCAGAATCTTCACAAGAATCAACAGGGCACCTTTCCCCCCTCTCTCTCTTTAAGGTCCATCTGTATATTGCCACAGGAAAGGGAGAGGGAAAGGGAAGTGGAAAAGACTTCTCCATTTAATGGTGCAGCACTAGAAAAACAATCCAGGAATAGAATGGCCATATTTTAAAAACTGACATGTTTGGGGTTTTGGTTTGGGGTGTTTTTTCTTTCTTCCTTCTTTCTTTTTTTTCCCCTTCCTTTCTTTCTTTCTTTAAGTTAAAAGAGTTGTGAGTATGTATTTCAAGGAAAAAAACCACTTTGTGAATGTGTGCTGCTATCGCCACGCCACTTCTAGCTCCTCCACTTCTAGCTCACTGGGTAAGTCCAGAAATGTCTAGGTGTGGAAGATTATGTCTCAACAACTGTCATGTCAAGAGCCCCCAGGGTATCTTTTGACACACAAGTTTCCAGCAGCAGTTTTAGCTGATGGGGACACTGTGTTCCCTCCTTGCCCACGCGGTTTGTTCCTGTGCCCAGGCCAAGTCCTCTGTTTTGCTTATTCAAGTGTTCGGAGCAAGGAATTGATCCCACTGAAAACAAACACCGCCCCCCCCCCTTTTTTTTCTGGCTCTCAGCTGGATCCGATCACTGTGCAATCCCACAAAAGGCAGTGCCAGCGAGTGAGGGGTGAGAGGTAAGGAGTGGGCTGCTCCTCTTGGTGGCAGTGACACCACTTGGACTGACAGTGACACTAGAGCATCGGCAGACACTAACCACCGCTCAGAGTAAGAGAAAAACCAGCATTCATCACTCATCTCACGCTGCGGGACATCCCGCTCCAGGCAAACACCCATCAGGTTCTGTATGGCAGAGGAAACTGCATCACATAAACACTTGAGAGCAAGATCGAACTGTTTTGAAATGGACTGACGTAGGACACTTCACGTCGCCGTGGCGGTACTCCACGAGCCTCCGGCAAAGACGAGGGACCACCACGCGTAGCGGTGGGCTGCGAAGGAACTGCGCCAGCCCCTCTGGGCCTGCGCCTCCACACGGCTTAGAGAAGCTCCACCATCCGTCAAGGGGGGTCCTTTATGTTTTGGTGACTGATCAACTGCTCCAGCTTGGTAGAAACCACCTGGGGCAAGGGAGGGGGCTGTGAGGAAGGCAGAATTTGATGTTAGGAAATCTGTGGTTTGATGCTTTAAACTCAAGTCGGTAACAACAGCAAAGCACAAGGCCTGAACGGACAGCAGGTAACAGCAGCCACAACCATGGCGTGTGAGAGCAGGAGCGGAGGGGCTGGAAAAGCAGCGTGCAGGTATATGCACACATAAAACAAGGTGAAGTTTTCTTTCCAATTAAGGAAAAACAAAAAGCACCTGTTTGCCCCTTTCTCTCCCCTCTCCCAATAGCAAATAGCATCAAAGGCAAAGTCTGTCTTTCTAAAGCAGACCCACCAGTGTCTCCACGCACCCTTTCTCCGCTGTTTTTGAACGGATGCGATCCAGTTTGAGAGGGAAACGCCGTGTTTCCCTGTGGATCTGCAGACGGGGCGGGGTGGTGGGTAGGGCCTGCCTGAGGCACAAGGCAGCCCTGCACTGTCCCTGCGTGGGGCCGAAAAGCACCAGCTTGCACTCACAAACGACCGACGACCCCAGGTCCTGCCTCCTCCCCAAAACAACCCTGCGGCCTCCAGTGCCCCTTACAGGCACTTCAGCTCCTCCGAGCCGGCACCGGGCTGCGGAGCCTTGCCCGGCCCCGGGGTGAGGAGCCCGGCCCGAACCCGCGCCCGTCCTCCGCCACGGCGGATCGCGCCGCCATGGCGCCACCTGGCGCCGCCGCCGGGGGAAGTGGAGGCCTGGCGGCGGCCTCTCCCCAGTAAATGCAAATAAAAAAAATTATTATTTTTTTTAAATTCAGAATTTTAAAATTTAAAAATGTTAAAAAAAAATTAAACAAATCCTCGGGAGCCTAAGTCCTAGCTTTTACCGAGTCCTCCTGACATTCGGTAAGCCGTCAAAGTGCTGGTGTCACCTTGGTAAACGGTGAAATAAAGCGCTTAAAAATTATACTGGTCTTTCTAACAATTCTACCAACCACATGACATATTAAGAAAGGCAGCGCTGTCAGATGAGGCTGCCTGGCAGGGTAACACCCCGAATTCACAGAAGAAAGCCCCGAAGAAAGGGTCTTCCCCCCCCAAAGGCGAGAGGCCGTCCCGTCCCGCTGCTCGCCCCGTGGTGCTGCGTGGGAGCCCGGCGGAGCGGGCTGGGGGGGCCAGCCAGGAGCTGGCCCCCTGCAAGGCAGCCCTGAGGTACTGCCCTGCCGCGCTTGCCTGAGGAAAAAGGACACGAGGGTGTCACTGTGTTGCCGAAAGTCAAGTCAGAGATCCTGATGATTTAAATCTTTAAAATGCACTTTTTTGAACATGACTAAGTTCCAGGATAATTATTTCCACCTTTCAGCTTTTCCTGCTTTTCAACAGCAGTAATAGTCTTACCTCCCATCTTAAAGCATTAAGCCTTGCAGTTAATTACTGTTATCTTCTGTTTCAGATCATCTCTTCCTCAGGAATCTCCACCTGGTAAGCCCTGTTTGCAACAGTGAAATATTGTCCACATTATTATTCAGTTAAGAATTTCATTTTTCTAAAATGTGATTTTTAAAACCATGGTGCCTAAAGTTTGGTATGTCTTCGGACCCATCTGTACCCAGCTACCGAGTTTCCTAAGCTGAGCTCTAGGCTGTAGATGAGACTTCAGCAGAAGAAAGACCGCATGAATTTCTGCCCATGATGGCACCTAAATAAACACTCCAGACTTGAGGATGATGAGGACACTTGCGACTCCCGTGTAAATCAGACAGGGAGTTGCTGTAGGTCTGAGAGAGCAACTGCAAAGGCCTTGGGTGCAATTCAGCTTCCAAAGGTGGTGCTCTTACCGAAGGCATCGATCTGTTGCCCTGCCATCCGCACAAGGCTGGCGTCTAGCACACCATGCTGCAAATTGCTATGAAAACCGAGGGAAATGGAGCTTATGAAGCAAGACTTTATGAAGAGAGAGAAACACTGGGTTGCTGTCCTGGGCTCTGTCCATGAATGAAATCAGTTTTGAAGATACTCATAATAGGGCATAGATAGGGAGGTTACGGGACAAGGGTATCTTACCATTTTCTGCAGGAGTGATTGTTTTTTCATTTGTCTCTGTGCCGCTCTCTTCTGGCTTTCTGGGACACATATGAAAGAAAAGAGAAGTGATTGAATTTCCTCAGGCATCAGTGCTTCGTTATATCAAAATGATAATTCACTCAGAGCAGATTGATTCTGCTTTGGAAACTTGTAGATTCCCTCCCCTTTCAAACATCTTTCATCAGCAGCCAAATGGTTAATGTTACATTTAAGCAATTGCTGGGCATCCAAATTCACCCTCATCAAGGAAGGAGGACTGTTCACAATGCTCCGTGCTCAATTGCTGCAACAGCTACTGAGAAAGATTGGGGGGGGGAGGGGGGAGGGCTTTAACCACAAGATAAGCTACAGCATGAAGTTGCAAGATTTAAAACAAGCAGAAATTGTCCTGTAATAAATATCATTTAAAATACAAAATATTCTGTAATATAGCCATTCACTTAGTAAAAGTCTTAAAAGTTCCAAATGGAAATCCAACATGATTTGAGCATCACCTTCGATTTAACCAAGAGAACTACCTGAAGCAAAGAAATCCCCAGAAGCATGTGCTTTCCTGGTAGATACATTCAGTCAGTCAAAGGCTATTAGTGTCAAAGGTTCAACCAGGTAAATGTTTATTCCTTGCACTGAAGGTTTAAGTATATAATATAATTGTCAGTTCTGGCCTTGAAAACAGAGGTCCATCAAGGAGCAGCAAGGGGTATGGGAGGAAACTACTCCCCAAGGAAGGACAAACCAGGAGCCGAGCATCACCAGAGCACAAGCAGTGCCCTCACACACCCACCCCTCCGGCACAGTCCCACAGGACCTGAACAGAGTCCATTAACAGCCCCCAACCAGGTGATGTGATGAACCAGCTCCAGGGTCCACCCAGAAAGCCTGGTGAGGAGATAAGGCCACAGACAAGACATAGGCCCAAGGTCTATCCAGGAGACAGGACGGAAGATAGGTACAGCTACAGCATAGTGCAGACCGGCACTCACTGTTCAGTTCAATCACTATTGAGAAGAGTTTGGCTCTGCCTTTCAAGTACTTTGTGGGCAGCTGTTAGATAACATCTTAGTCTCCTCCTTGCTAGACTAAACATGCCCATCTCTCTCAATCTCTTTTCACAGGACATGAGCTCTAGGCTCCTTACCATCCGGTAGCTTTCTGCTGGACCCTCTTCGGTTTCTCCACATCCTTCTTTGGACATACTGTTCCAGGTGTGGGCTGAGCTGCACTGAGCAGGAGGAGACAGGAACTTACCATGGTCTGCTGGCCATGTTCCTCCTAATGTGATCTACTGTTCAGTTTGCCTTGCTTGCCGTGAGAGTGCCTTGTCAGCTCATATTCAACCGAGCATCCATCATAACTTCCAGGTCCTTCTCAGCAAAATTGCTGCTCAGCCAGTTGCTGATACATAGGGCAATTCTGCCCCAGTGTGGAACTTCACAGGAGTCCTTACTGAAGTCCTGCAACAGGTCTTTGTCAGTCCTTTTCTTGAGGTTATTGAGGTCTCTCTGGATTAAGGCTCTGCCATTTGTCTCTGCCACTTTCCCTACTGTGGTGTTACCTGCAGAGATGCTGAGGGTGTACTCTGTGTTCTCCTCCCAGTCACTGCTAAAGGTGTTGAACAGTATTAGACCCAATATTCACTTCTGCATTACCCCCAATATTCACTTCTGCATTACCCACTACCAGCCACGAGTCAGGTTATGAGCCGCTGAGCAGTATCCTTTGAGTCTGGCAATCCAGCCAATTTTCCCAGCAGTCCTTTTGGTTACCCCATACTTCCTCACCTTCCAAATGGGAATGCTGTAGGAGACACTATAGGGAAGCCTCACTAAAGTCAAGATATCTCCACCACTCTCTCCTCACCCACTTAACCAGCCATTTCCTTAATGCCCATTGCTGGCTATATCTCAAGCTGAGCTTTGGCTTTCTGTGTTTTGTGTCCAAGTACCTAAGCAATGCTTTTATAAGTTCTCTTTTGTCAGAGCATAAAATGCACCTTGTAAAATTCCCTGTCTTCCTCAACAAGGGGATGACGTGTCCCCGAGTTCTCCAGAACTCCTCTTTATAAACCAGCCAGATCTCCTGAGCATCTTTCTGCTTTACAGCTGATTCCCAGGGATTCCACCTTGAAATTCCCTGAGTGACGCAAAAGCCACTCTCCTGAGTGGAGCATCCAAACTACTGCTCACCTTTCCAGCCTCCCTCCAGCTCCTGAACTCCAGCAGAGGGCACAACAGGCAGCTGAGGCTGGTCCTGCCTTGAGACACCACAGCACATTTCCTTGAAGTCCTCAGGAGGTAGCAGCACCGGCTTTAGGACAAAATAAAGAGGAAAAAAAAAATTAAAGTTACATCCCATTTAGAATTTGACTGCCTTGTTCCCATTAGCAGTGGTACAGAGATCTTTAAAGCTGCAGATGGGCAGCGCTAGAGCTGGTTTGTCAGTGGGGGAAGAAGGGGAAATTCCCAGTGAATTCTCTGATGAGAAAAGGATGAGAAATGTAATGGTTCATTAATGTCCAGGCTGCTCATATGAAGTTTGTAAGGGGAAAATCAATTTTTACTTGTCAAATTATTGGCCACTGTATCTAATAAAGTGGTAAAAGATGCTATTTGTCATGTAGCCCTGGGGCTGTGATTAGGGCTAGCAGTCCAGCAGCTTCCAGCAGCTCTCCTCATTCACACAGTAATCAACCCTGCTCTGCTGCAGGGAGCTGTGGCAGAGGTAACAGAAAATACGCTGGACTCAGGCAGAGGGTACTGTTTCTGTCTCCGATATGCTGCATGACCTCTGTGAACGCATCCCACACTTGCTTTTTGTCTTCTCTGCTAAGGTTTTGGGTCAAGGATTGCTGGTTGCTACAGAAGGTGGTACAGGTGGACTTCAGTGATGCATTGACACTGCATCATTGCAATGGTGGCAAGATAGCTGCATAATCGAAAGCACCATGCCGAACCTAAATAAAACAATGCTGTATGGTGTTACGCTTTTGGTCCAGCTATTAAACAGGCAGCAATTTGGGTTCCTGCTTCCTTCCTCCCCCTCAGGTGCCCCACACAATCCTCCCTTCTGCCACAAATGGGCTGAATCCATCTTATCATTCCAAAAGGTTTACTAGGCAGAACATATAAGGCACTAGGGGAAATGCTGTCATTAGAAAACCATCGCTATCGGTCCTACTGGCATAGAAACATCTATTGAGGGAGCAGGAAAGCAGCAGCTGGGACTGTGCTTGGGTGCGGGGAACCAGGTGTTCCTCCTCCTCCTGAGATGAAGAAATGCAACAGAAGATCTTAGTCAGGCTGCAGTGACTGCAGTCCAAATAAGAGCTATCAGCAAGCTGCTCTTTTCTCTCTGCTGTGATACAAGCACAAAAGTAAGTCAGTCTGTTGCTAGCTCCAGAGTGAAGAGGTTGATCTTTAAAAACAAAAGGCTCAGTGACTGTGGTGAAGGGGGCCTGTGTCTTTGAAGCCAGGTATGGAGGAAGCTACAGCTCATTACTTTATTTTTATAGCCATTATTATTTTCTGTGTTGTTTAACAGCATGCAGATGTTTGAAGGGCCTATTCAGCCTTCAGCAAATAAAATGCTTTTTTCTTTGCCAGTGACTGCAAGATTTTCAGGAAAGGACAAGTGTCCTCCCATGTGTGTGGACAGCATTCAGCACATGATAAATACTGCTTGAATATAAATGATTGGTATGAAAACTGGTAGCAGCCTGACTTGGTTAATAGCATTGTTCTTACTGACAAATTCTAGATGCTCTTGATCCAAAGTAGTGAGTTTTAAATATTTAATAGTGAATCTTTGAACTTTATTTCTTTAATATCCAAGGCTGGATTGAGCCATGCTTCTATAAGACGTGAAGATAAATTACTTTAACCATAAAAGCAATGCTTATTTAAAACCTGGATTTATTTATTTTTTAATCTAAAGAATCCATTATAAAGCTAATCTCAGGCAGCTTTCAGAAAATTTCTTCAACATTTTCAGCACCTCTATTCAGTGAGTAGAACTTGTTGCACATCTCTTTTTTGACCACCTCTTAAGAAAACAAAACAAAACCCCACCAAAATTGTACAACCCACCGAGAAACAGTGACACCTGGAAATCCTAGGAGCTGTCGGTTATGAAAAAATTAAAATATAATATTCTCCTTACATATAGACACACAATTTTCTGTTTAAAATAACTTGAAAGTCACTTTGAAATTCAAATAGTTCTCACCATATCTATCAAGAGGTTTGAGACTTCAGCACAGAATTGACTTACACCTGATATTCTACTAATTAAGTCAACTAGAAAGTCTTCTCTTAATAACTAATTAGGACCCTAATTTCTGTTTTCAGTTTGTGGGGCACTGCAGACTGTAAGTTACTTCTGAAAGTGAGACTTTGTGTCTTGAACACTTACAAACGTAAACACTCAGCATCATTTCTCAAAAAATCCCCCCCTTAATCTCCAGAGTACGTATCCCTCTTCACCCTGAAGATGAAATGTAATTAATGTTGTACCAAAAAAAGAAGCAGCAACAAGGCACAGCACCTTTGGGCATAGAATGGGAATTGGGACAAATGAAAAACAGAGCTTCTATGTTGCAGGAAAGTCTGCTATTTCAGCATCTTGTTTTCTTCCAACTTGGGATGGAGAGCTGAAGACAATTTTACTTTGAATAAAATATTTTGGGTCAAAGCAAGATGAAGTATTTTACTGAACTGCATTTCTGCGTTGCTATGCATTGCCCCATATAGCCCCCATATATCTCCTGGCCAGCCCAGCCAGAGGGGAGAGGCTGTTCTCCAGGGAACCAAAATCAGGGCACAAAATGAGACCTAAACTACAACTCCCATGAAGCAAAGCAACACCAAGCAAGGCAGTTATACCTCAATGTAATTGAAAACATATGTCTGAACATAGGTTAGTCCAAAGAGGTAAAGTACAACAATTTGGTTTGGAGGGAAAAAGACATGTCATTTCAATCCCATATCCCACTTCAAGGATTTTTTCAGGTATTCAGCAAAGTTGAAATAATTTCAGTGGGAACCCCCTTACCAACTTTTATGGGGAAGGAGGTGCTACAAGTGTTCTGTGTCAGTATCTAGGTAAATAATGTCATTAAATAACCCTCACAAAGAGCCTTAGATCCAGTTTTAAAGGACAGTAAAGCACGTTATAATGCTCAGTAAAGGCCTCCTTTTCCCCTCTTGAGTGACCAGAGGTTCCAAACATTGTCACAGATGTAGGCTCTTCCTTGCCATCAGCTACATCTTAGAGTTTCCAGCTGGAAAAAAGTGTAGAGGACAACACTGCTCCCAGGAGGGACCGTATCTCAGGCCTCAGACCCACTTACATTTTCGGGAGGCCCTGCTGTTTTCCACGGGGCTCTGCCCAAGCCCAGTGATCCACCCACTTAAATTCATTTACAGAATGAGGGCCCTCATGGTAGGAGGGAGTTTTGGAGATTTACAGCACTACAGGAGTGCTAAATCTTATGATTAATGGACTAACAAATGCCAGAGAAGTAGGAAGATTGGAAACCCAGTATCTCTGTCTCGGAGGAAAAGACCCTTATGCACACAGATGGTTGGTTTTAACTTAAATGGAAAAAGCAGCTTTTATTGTTAATGTTTAAAAAAAGGTAGTAAGTCCCAAAGGATAGCACAAAATGGATATCCCAAAATTCAGAAACCATGCTTCTTCCTCAGGAAGTCAAGGATTTTATTCCACATATTCCTTTGGGAATTATTATCCTAATTTGACACAAAATGATAAATTCTTAATCTTTTAATTATTGAGGCTTATAGATCTGCCATCTGTGTTACCCACCAAGGCTTTTTCCACCCTCTCGTAGCTGTGCAAAGCACGGCAGTTCAGCTCAATCTGGGGTGCTTTTTATTCTGATACAGTGTTTTTCTCTGACTGGAAATCTTGCTACACTGCTGCTCTTCTGGAGAAATCCTGATCAAAGAATTTATTCCATTTGACCTGTGAGGATAACTACCCAACACAGACTAACTGCAACTGCATCGGCCCCTGAGTCCCCTCATATGGTTTCATTCAGCTTGTGGTTTCCAGTCCCATGCTTCCCACTCGAAAACATTTTTGCCTTCACAACTATTAGCTGCAGTGAGTCAAGTGTATAAGAACATTGTACATAGTTCCTACCTGAAGCTCATGAAAGCTTTCCATTCTACAAAGGAAGAAAAACCCTATGCATACTTACACAGGGATGTGTTCATACCGCTTCAAATGTCAGTCGCAAACAGGAGGAATTGAGACTTTCCCTTGGGCTGAGGTATGCCACAACCAGTGAGTTCCCCTCTGCCAGCTGAGCTGTGGTAACTGTGCATCCATCTCAGCTGGACATCTAAGCGAATCTTTTTATCTACATGTGTGAAGAACACACTTAGGAAGTTACTGAAACTTCTTCAACGCATATGAAGTAATTAGTCATGAAATAGAATCATAGAATGAATCACAGAATGGTTTGGGTTGGAAGGGACCTTCGAAGATCATCTAGTCCAACCCCCCTGCCATGGGCAGGGACATCTTCCACTAGACCAGGTTGCTCAAAGCCCCATCCAACCTGGCCTTGAACACTTCCAGTGATGGGACAACCACAGCTTCTCTGGGCAACCTGCTCCAGTGCCTCACCACCCTCATGGCAAAAAACATCTTCCTTATGTCCAATCTAAATCTATTCTCTTTCCGTTTAAAACTGTTGCCCCTTGTCCTGTCACTACAGGCCTTGGTACAAAGTCTCTCTCCATCACAAGCCGCCTTTATGTATTGAAAGACTACAATAAGGTCTACCCTGAGTCTTCTCTTCTCCAGGCTGATCAACCCCAACTCTCTCAGCCTTTCTTCACAGGAGAGGTGATCCAGCCCTCTGACCATTTTTGTGGCCCTCCTCTGGACCCGCTCTAAAACAGGTCCATGTCTTTCTTGTGCTGGGGAGCCCAGAGCTGGATGCAGTGCTTCAGGTGGGGTCCCACGAGAGTGGAGTAGAGGGGGAGAATCACCTTCCTCAGCCTGCTGGCCACAGCAGTGAAATGTAAATATGCACAAAAGGAATATACAGTTGCAGATAACACAAGCACCTGAAACAGCTCAGTGACATCAGGAAAATACTCTTCTGTGGGTGGGCGATTTGTGGCAGCACAAGTGTGGTGCATCATACACATCCCCAGATGTGTATAGCAATGTTCTGGTTTGCCAGAACCACAAAACTGCTGAGGAAATAAATTCGCCCATCTGGTGAAGGATCTGTGTGCCACTTGATTTCCGTGCAGGCCTACAGAGTTTGCAGCGGCCCTTCCCAAGCTGCATTTCACCCCAGCCCGAGGCTTTGCCCACACTTGGAATGAGCCCTGAGTTGAACACAAGTTGTAGCTGCTCCACCGCAGGCTCCTAGAGTTGTCAAGGGTATGGTCAGTTGTATCATGGTGCTGTGCTGAAGGAGGTACACCAGTGGCTGGTTTGTACTAACTCAGTGCCTTAAGATGGTCTTTGGTTTTATTAGATATTGGGCTTTATTCTGCACAGTTGATGCCAAAGGCTACTGGTCCAACAATAATTCAAGTGTGAAAATACTTTCCAGAGACAGCTGTATATGATTTTTTAGTCTACGCCTATCTCATATTTCACTATTAATCCAGAAACTTAAGTATTTTGGGTTTTGTTTCTTTTTTTTTTTTTTTTCTTATATAAAATAAAGGCATTAAGGAAAACTTGCTCAGAGGGAATTTTGGCTCAGTGGCTCTTAGGCAAACTCTACTTACTGTCTTATTGAAAAGGCTGGGAGAAAAAAGGATAATACTCAAACCCTGCCATGCTATGCTGACTCCCAGGCTCTGGAACATATCCTTGGCATTCAGGGCAGATCACAGCCTACAGCATCCTAAACCAAACTGGTTTAAGGACAGAGTTGTGGGACACTGGAAAAAGTGTCTTCACCATATACCACCTGAAATGCGCTAAGCTGCTGGTCAGGTGAAGTCACCAGAAGTGACTGTAAATAACAAGAAAAATAAGGACGTGAATTTTCCCAGCTCAATGTACCAAACTAAATAAAGTCCAAAATTACTTTTCTACTGACAGCCTCATGGCACAACTTGAAGATCTAGAGAGTGCCTGGGAGCCACCAGAGCAGGCGGCTTCATAGGGGAACGGGATCCAGGAGCTGAGGGTGACAGCAAGCAGCCCAAAGCAGCATCCTCACGGGCGCAGGGCAGCCCCGTGGTACCTGTGCAAGGCAAGCAGAGCAGGTCCGGTGGTCCTAACCGAGCGCAGCCAGGAGTCCCGCGATTCCCAGACACATCCAGAGCGAGGAGGCAGGTGCGAGGCAAAGCCAGCGGGTCCGGGTCAGGGTCTGGATCAGCGGGGATGTGGCCAGGCACAGGCAGAGCTGCAGCACAGCTCGGGCAAGGGCCCAGGCTGAGACGCAACCCGTGAGCAAAGCAGGGAAGCTGCCGGCAAGGCCTCTCGCCGTGGCTCATCCCTGGTGTCCGGTCCAGTGTGACCTGGCCACGCCACATCGGGGGTGGCCTGCAGCACCAGCACCGAGCCCCGCCGAGCCATGGGGGGAAGGCAGAGGGATAAAAGGGGAGGACAGCTGGGCCTCTTTCTCCACAAACCTCCCCCTCCCCCCCACCCCCCCATTGCAATACACGTAAGGACAGACAAACCTCTTTTGGAGGTTTTTTTTGTTTTTGGCGGGGGCACAGGCAGCTGAATTTCACCGTTCATTTACTGAAGGGCACCTGTCCCAGGCCGCGGAAGCCCGCCGGGGCCGAGGCCGAGGCCGGGGCCGGAGCCGGGAGCGAGGCCCGGGCCGGGGCCGAGGCCGGGGCCGAGGCCGGGAGCGAGGCCGGGGCCGGGGCCCACCGCTGCCGCCGCCGCCGGGTGTCGCTGCCCGACGCCTTTTCCCTGCCCGCAGCGCCGCAGGCTCCCCGTGCCCGGGATGCGGCGGGCCTGAGCGGCCCGGCGGGCCGCGCTCTGCGTGGCAGCAGCCTCTGGTATCAAACAAGACGCGGGCATTTGTTGGCGGATGATGCGTGGAGGCAGCGCTTACCCACCTGGAGTCGGCCCCTGCTACGCCCAGCTTGCGCAGGCCCTGAGGGCCCCCGGCGCGGGCAAAAGCTCCTTTAATTGATGACTCTCTCCTGAAGTTTGGCTGATGACTGGGGTAGATTGGTCTGCCTTGTTTGATGGGTCTTTGGTTTTTTTCTCTCCTGCCCTTCATTTGGTGGAAGGAGGCAGTTTCTAGATTTCACAGTCAGAAGAAGCTCCTTAAGGTAAAATGACGGGGTCACATGCTCCTCGGCCATTTCAGACTTGCAAGGCAAGAACTAATCAAATACTGAAACTGCTTTAGATCTTTTTGACTCAGCATGGAGAAATGCTCAAGTTGTTTCGGGAGTGGGGGGAACGACCCAAACCCCAAGCCTTTCCATCTCTCAAAAGAGGTTTTTTCCTCTTTTATTTATTTTTCCCCTTTTGTTTATTTTTCCCTCTTGGAAACAACTAGTTTCTCTCACCAGAGATCACAAGCTCTTCCCAGTTTTTGAGGGGAATCTTCTTACACTCTTGGCTCAATACATATAGTAAAAATCAATCCTCATGGGCACTTTTAAAGTCAGTGGAAACAATGGTTTTATTTTTGAGTGTCCTTTTACAGACTGTGCAAATCAAAGGTTGGGGTATCAATGATTTTAGGCTGGAAAGTAAGTAGAAACAAAACCAAAACTAGCTTATAACTGACCTAAATTTACCCAAGATGGGAAATGAAAAAACCTCTTAAAGCAGCTTATCCCCTTTGGAGAACTCAACACCAAGTGCTTGGCTGGGTTAGCTAAAGGTAAATGAGACAGTTAAAAAAGGGCTGGAGGAGTTAGATAAGCTAGACGGCAACAGAAAAGGTAAGAAACCTAAGAAGATAATATGAGGGTTCTCCAGGAAATTAAACTCCATAATACAAAATCCATAATACAAGCAAGACAGAGAACCTAGTTTGGGTCTTAAATTAAGAAACATCATGAAGGGACTGAGAACCGAAAGAGAAACCAAATGTGAACCTCCTGTAAAACAGGGAATTATACTGCCATTATTCAGAACGGCACTTCTTCTATCCACTTTCAGGAAAGACTATTAAAATAAATTTTCCTTGGCAGGCAAAGCGGTGGGAGGAAAACAGAGAAGCACAATGAAGCAAAAATAATTAAAGCACATTAAAAATATATTGTATTGTATCTATGAGAGTTTCCCTTTTACATCCATCGCGCCTCCTCTGGGACTGCTTCCTGTTCTATTTGCTTGAAAAAGCTACTGCCAAAATGAAAAAAAGGAATCCTGGTCAGAGCGAGCCTTCCCCTGCACCCACATCTGCCCAGGCTGGCTGTAACACACTTAGAAATATCCCTGTTCCTAATATTGCTCCATAAGAGACAAAGTCAGGTCCCTCCACCCAGAGATTTTAGTAACCCAGAGCTCCAGCCAAGGCAGAAAATTGGCTACGGCTTTTCCTGTGTGCAGCCAGGGCTGACAAATTGCAAACACGGACTGCCACACTCTTCCCTAAATACCACCAGGGATTTAAAAGAATCCAGGTATTTTGATTTCTCAGCAGTTTAAAATGATGACC
This sequence comes from Platalea leucorodia, assembly GCF_965183815.1. NCBI lineage: Eukaryota > Metazoa > Chordata > Aves > Pelecaniformes > Threskiornithidae > Platalea > Platalea leucorodia. Next base: position 48,524,571 of record NC_138826.1, on the reverse strand, counting down.
AGAATGGCTACTCTCAAGGGTATAAGGATATTCTGGGTCTGAGGTGGAAAACGGCAGAAACTGATGGAAGTGATGGGTTGGGTGAGTAGCTGTATGTCGGAGGAGGTCATTGCTCCATGGGTAGTGATGCTGCCTCAACCAAATCAAATCAAATCAGAACAAATCAAAGTTTGACTTTGCCAGTATATTTCAAAAGTGAGGCAGGGCTATACATCCAGCTCTGGTTATAAGGTCAACACAAGTGCCAAGTGGAAAATGGCCAATTTTTGCCCATTTTGTCATGATATAACATGGAACAGCAATGCAATCATTTCTATAGGAATAGAACAGATAAAATGGAGCAGTCGACGTTAGTTTGTTTTTTCTCAGTCCTCTCACCTTCTGAGTGGTGCTATAAAATACAAAATTGCACTTTTAAAGGGGTGGTTGTTTAGGTCTTTTTTTCATGCTTCCAGCAGGCTACGCTCCCCTTTTCTGGGCCTCAAATACTGCTTTTTTTTCCCCTCTTAGTATCGGAGAAAGTATATTCTGCGTTGAGGTACAGCGTATGTTTGAAAAGAAAACGAAAATTGAAGTTTTTGCAGTCCAGGCAATGACAGATCGTTAATAATCCGTAATACGCACGCTTTCCATCTGCTATTATTGCTCTCAGGTCAGTTGGCCCTAGGAAAGCAGGAAGGAAATGGAAAGCTTCAGTGAACACGAACAAAAAAGCTTCTATAAGCCTGCAACGTATAAGTGAACTCCAAGCTGCTATTCCCTGGAAATGCAAAAGTTGGCTCTGCTTATATTTCTGTTTCTACTAGTAAATTCCTCCCTTCGCAGGAAAGGCACCAGACAGACCTTTTCCGTACAACCGTCCCAGATGAAGGCGCAGCCTCAGGTGCTTTTGTTCCTGAGAAGGGATCTCCTCCGAGTCAGAAACCCCTCTCTACCTCCTAGAACTGCTTCTCTGCCACAGATAAAGGCAAGCGTTCACCCTCCGTGGCTGTTCCATGTGCATCAGGCCCCTCCTAGCTTACAATTCCGTCTACAAGCTTATTTCAAAAAATGGAAGCTCACCAGCACGGTGAAAATCCCTCTTAAAATGGATGCGTGCTTCTGACCCGACTAACTTGGGATTAGTTATACAGGTAACGAAATCACAATTTTGGTCCACGAGTTACAAGAGCAGTACCATGTCGCTGTTGCAAGTTTCTTACCAATCTTATCTAATTAATGTTTAACATGATTTTGAAAAAAAAAAAAAAGCAACAACATATGAAAAAAAATAGACTAGTTTACAGTTGTTTGTAGAAGAAGAGGTATAACTGTTTTCAAAACACTTAAAAAAACCTTCCTGTATCAAAATGATGATTTGATTTGACCTGTACTATGGAAGAAAAAAGGGCTTGGAAGGAAAAAAATAAGAGCATTTGGCAAGAAGCCCCAAAGAGCTATAGACGTTTTTCCTCTTGCCTAGTGCACTGCTGAGAACAAGTCACGTGCCGGAGGGGCCGGCCCTACCCTTTCTGGTTTTTATAAGTGAGCTGATATGTTTGAACATTGTTCTCATAAGGAAGTACACGGGGCACTTTTTTTTATTGCAAGTGCAGTGCCCTTCTTAGTGAAAGCTTATGTACACGTGTTTTGATGAAAGACTGAAAATATTAAATAAAAGAAGTGAACTTCAGGTTTCTGAAGGGAAGTACTGGCCTTGCAAGGCTAGCTCTAGCAAAACAAGCCTAGCCACTGGAAGAGGAGGAGAAAGAATTGAGATCAGCGGGCACCCAGGGTTGCTGGTGCAATAGACCTGGAAGGTAATAAAAACCCCTTTTCTTCTCTGAACTTGGTTTCTCTTGTATAATGTTTGGCTGTCTATAATCCAGCACGAGACTCTCTGGATCTTATTTGTATATGGATTAAACGGCTGTATTTGTCATCGTTAATTTATTTAGGTACCGAACAATGTACTTTCAGGTTTAGCTGTGGTGTCAAAAAGGGAAGGAACTGCCCCAGGACTTTTGGAGCTGCCATCCAAGCTTTGCTGCTGTTGGCTCTATGCTTTTGAAAGAAGAGATTGACGTATCTAGCCAAGGAGAGCAAGGTTCTTTTCTGCCAACCACACTACAGTTAGTTGTGGAAGGTTGAATTTAAAATGTGGGACTAACCCAGTGAATTCATGTAGATTTATATCCTTACCACCTGGTTCTTATCGGTCGTCCCAGTTCAAGCTAGGTCACCTCTTGCTGGTAAAATGCCTTCATCTACAACTGAAAGAAACTCTAATCCAAGCAAGTAAATGGTGGAGGTGATTCAGCAGGTGACGTGCTCCCCTGAAATCATCAGTAACCAGATCTGCTCTTCCCTTTTTGCTCCCAGATCTTTGCTGCACAGTAGCAGCCAATTTAGTCTACTGGAGGTCATAAATGCGTGCCTTACCATTTCTGTTGGTGCCGAAAGCCAAGTAGTGCATCACTTCTCTTCTAGAGGCTGAGCCTTTGGCAGCCTCTCAGCTTTGAGTATGGGAAATACTTCTGGACAGCCGCAGACTAGCAGACAGCTTCTCTTCTGAAAGACATGTATCAGCGCAGACCTTTTTATATAGCGTGTGTTGTATCTGTTGCACAACAGTGCTCACAAAAAATCTGTTGCCACTAGGGATGTTTTTGTCGGCACCTAGTGTAACTCTGCCTTCACTAATTATGTTGTATTCTGTTTAGTTAAGATTAAATAAGGGGCGCATAATCCTTCAGCTTGCAAGTTATTGATTTCCATCCTAGAGGCAACTGTATTGCGGTACCACGTGGAGAGGTCCTTTTTGGTGGGCTTGTGTGTAAAACCAGATTTCCACAGCATCTGTACAGTTTAAAACAGTTCAGCCTCTCTTCACGGACAATACCTGTCTGCTAAGGGTTTTATGAGAATGACTGACTCAATTCGTACAAAATATTTCTTCAGCGAAGTGTGTGGCTTACATACTAACGAACTCTGGAGACTTGTGGTGGTTCTGCTTTTCTCCATGAGAACTATCAGTAAGTTCGGGTCATCCACCCAGAGGAAAGGATCTAGCTTGAAGAGCTGGGAGAGCGATCGTGGCCACTGCTTCCCCTTGCACAGGAGTCTCCACTACCGTGTGCCCCAGTCTGCGCTTCTGTCTGCGAGAGCAGAGCTGAAGGGAAGGACCCGCGCCTGGGATGAGTCAGTAGGGTAAACAGAGGTGCTTTTATTGTTAGCGCCTTTCTCCAGCATTGCCTCAAAAATAAAGTGTTTTATTCAGAACTGGTGTCCCAGGCAAGGAACCGCATTTCTCTCTCTGCTGGTTGAGAGAGGAGCACTAGAGCAGACCTGAATAGCTTGGACTAACCATCATTTTTCAGGGGCCTCTTTCACTTCTCCTTTCTGCTTTGTCTATTCAGCCTTTCAGGGCAGGCACTGCCTCTTGCTGCAGAGCCATCTTCAGCTTCCTGTGCTTCCCTGGGGTTTGCTGGCACTGGTGAGTGTACGTGATGGGGAATCGAGCCAAACAGCAGGGTCAGCACTGATATTGCCTCTGCTTGGTCAAGGTCCCTGAGCCTTTTGGAGGTAAATCCCAGGGCTGTCCGTGAGGCAGGGAGATGAACCTTCCCGTAGAAGAAATAGTGGTAGGTCTTGTCTGTGCTCTGTGGGCACCTGAGGAGGAAGGACGGGAGGCACGCCAGCAGGGTTAGGAGAGGAGGAGCTGGGAAAGCACGAGTGCAGCACCCAAGTTCGGGCTCAAGCGGACTCTGTGGTGAGCACGGGCCAAGAGGACTTGTAGAATTAGCCACCATGGCGGTTTGCAGCTATACATGTAACTATATATTAATAAATGACAACAATACAAAACCTGTCAAGAAATGGCATAGCCAGGGCACCACTTGGTCTAGTTTTGCTGAAGGCAGGCCTATAGCTGGACGCCCTCCAAATCAACAGTTATTTCATCTGTACTTGAACCTCCAGGCTACACTTCCTCCTCACAAAGATTAAACAGTCATGTTGCTAGTTTCTCTCCTTTTTATTATTTCCTTTCTATATCCCACCCACTCAGCCTTGTGTAGTAAACTTCTCAAGGTTTTAGTTGACTCTCATTGCAGTTGGCCCAGGGTGGTGTTTGGGGGGTATTTTTGTGGACATGTGCAAGTTTAGCCAGTATTGGCTCTCAGAGACTCCACAGGAAAGCAGGTTTTGTTGGTCGTGCTGCTCACAGAAGTCTTTTTTGCCAAATTTCTCCATCCTGGCAGATAATTCTTGAAGTGGGTAGAGGGTTATAGGTAAATGTACCACTGAGCATTGGCAGTTCAGTTTCCATTTTCTGGGAAATGGCATGTGGATGCGATACTTGGCAATGGGAAGAAAAGGTCTGGAGGATAGTAAAGAGGGAGAGGGTGACGCTGCTCTCTCAGAGCCTGCAAGCTCCAGAAGATAAATAATTTAGACCAGAGTTTTTAAGTAGACAGAATGAGACCATGCTGCTACTCTCCATAATCTGATCCTCCGAGTTTCTTTTAATCATCCTAGGAAATAATATGCAGATTCAGGTTTTAGCAGGACTTCCAAGTACTTGTCAAACCAAATCAATGCTTGCGTTAAAAAACGTTCTTTATAGAAACTCATTTCTGAGAGAGAGTTCGTGCAAAGCGAGGGCTGCTTCTGCAAAAGGCCTGGCTTGTCTCTGGCCCACACCAGGCATGATATTGGAAAAATAATGTGGTTATAGTATGAAGAAGTAAGTCTAAAGAGAGACATAAGCCACCAATTAAGATTTCAAACTTCAAAATGAACTGAAAACTGAGTTAGCTACTGGCGGTCTCCTTTATAAACGCTTGCCAGCATGTGGTGATAACTCCTTTTCTTGCTACCTGCAAGTAATGGCATAAATGAGCTGTGACTCCTTGTTCCCTTTTCATGCTCCTCCAGCCTTGTTGTATACACAGGGGTGAGATTTCTTACCGAGACGTCAGTGCTGAAAAAAGTCCCAGTAAGGAAGCTCCTAGACCACATTTTTAGCAATATAATTTGTTTCATTTCTCAGAGGTTCCCCATCAGAGCGAGGTGCAGGCTTAGCCGTACAGCTGCATCTGATGTGCAAGTGCTTATTTGATGTTACCTACTAGCAAGCTGTAATAATACCCTACCTCCTGCTATCGGTCTGCACTTCGCCTCGTTTAGGAGACCAACCTTTGAACTCTTATTTGATTTTTATCTGTACAGCCACCTTGGGTAGGGCTGTTCTCAACGTATAAGTAATAGCCCAGTGTATAGGGCTGTAAGGGTTTTTTAATGCTGCTACTGGTAATTCCTCTTGCTGTTTGGGAATGAATTTTTGTATTATTTTATATAATTACTTTATAATTTATATAGGCTTTCTATATATAGTTTGTCTATTTTTATATTGTTATTTACATTTTTATATTGGTGAAAAATGAGTATATATGAATGTTGCACAAATGATTTTAGATCTATAAAGAGTACCGATGGTGGGGAAGGCTATGCTGTTTTAAGTAGTGTCAGTGTCTGATCTGAAGGGCAAAGTTAGATCTTTTCAAGGAGGAACTTAAGTTTGCATAAAGTATTAAATAATGAAAAAGAATGGCATAGCCTTTAAAATTTTCTGTCTATTTCTGGACAAACTTCAAAATGAAATAAATGCTTGGTCTGGTTTCCAGGGCAAAGGAAAGTGCCTGTTCCTGGGCTCATCATTGACTAGCTGAAGGGATTTGCTGTAGCCTTGCTTTCTGTGTAGCGGAGATACTGAGAAGTGCAGTGCAGCTTAAAACAATCTTTAAGCTGCTCTGGTTTGCACTGGAAGATGGGCTCAAACAACGACGGGGCACAGAAAAGACCTTACCTTTGCTCCCCCGCATCCCCCGAGGGTGCTTATGCACAGCAGTGCTCCCTTCCTAGGCACAGCAACGAAGAAGCAGCAACCCCATGCCTGTCTTGCATCATTTCAGTTCTCCTTTTTTCCCTCTGTCTTTCTAGCTCCCACTTCTTTTTTCCACTTGGTTTGTTTCTTGTAACAGTCTCTTGCCAACTTTTTTCTGCTGGGCTTTCAGTTTCCCTTGCAGGTTCATTAAAGCCGCCTGCACGAACGCTGTGAGAAGACGCAAAGCTCCTGCTGAGCCTTTGAATATCTTAAGGCAGCTTCCAGCAAGAGAAGGGGAACTCGCACCCTCTCCCCCAGCCTCCAAACTGCCCCGGCCGTGTCCAGCAAACAGGGACTCACCTTGGCATGACCTTGTGAGCAAGAGGTCTCAGTGCAGTACTGGGCCCTTCACAGGACAGGGCTTCTGCTGAAACCCAGGAGGCTGTTCAAAGACAACGTAGTCGCTTGTACCTTGGGTGCTGTGGGGATGAATTCTCACCCAAGCGCATAGTTAGGGAAGAGTGAGATGTTTTGCCGCATGAAGTTAAGTATAGATTTCTAAACATGAAATTGTAGCACACTACTAGCAGAAAACCGAGCAAGCTGACACCCAGGCTTGCACTGGGAAGAAAACTTCAGAGAGGCTCTTGCCATGTGTTTGAGACAAGCGTTGAAGGCTTGGGATGGTGGTGTGTCAATGGCTTAACGTGAGCATGATTAGGAAATTACATTTTGGCTCACTCATGGAGTGACTTAACATAGCAGCTCCCTGAGAGATAAACAAGTCATCTTTCCTTTCTCTACCAGTGGGTGTGTTGGGTTTTTTTTCCCAATTTTTTCCCCCCTTTTCCCTATCACACTATTCCCATTCTCATTTCTTTAGTGACCGTCCTAAAGTGAAAGTGTAAGCCAGTGATATCCCAGAGCAACATCTGGAACAGTCCTTTCTCTTGAGGGAAAAATAGAGTCTCTAAAATGGGATGTAGTCTGTGAGCTGCATTTAGCAGCGCACAGTTAGAAGAACTGTCACGTTGGACCTACGATGCGACACTTCCAGGTTTCTTCTCCTCAGCCCTTTCCCTTGCTTCTTTCCCTTCCTCCTCTCCTTCCTTTTCCCCTTTTCTTTCCTCATCCCCTTCCCCAGTAAGGACAATTCTGGACTGAGAGTAAGTGTAAGATGTGGGTTTGGAGTTGGTCTAATTTCTGATGCTCATACATTTGGTAAGGAGGGGTTTGGGTTTTTATATGTTCCTTTTTTCCCTTCTATTGTCTCAACACCACCACCAAAAACCAATTTAGCATGGTGGAATTAAGTGGCTTATCTAAGTTTTGTTATATTGATTGCTTCCTGCAGCTAATGGCACAGAGTGCCACAAACGTTTTTGTTTTCTTTAACTTAAAAGGTTACAAATGTGAAACTTTTAACAAAAATGAAGTTAAAATCTTAGAATAAAAGTAGTAATGAAAACAAGGTGGCTTTCCTCGTTTCCTGCACTCCACCCCAGCCATTAAATACTCCTTGAATTTCCTCATCTTTCTTGCCTAAGCCACCAAAGGCAGTTAAGAGCAATGTAACAGATCTCTTGTTCCTGTTCTTTGATGGCCTTGATTGCCACCTGAGGTATTTCTCAGTAACCAAATTCTCTTTCTAGAAAATAGTGCTTCTTTGGCTCCTGGGTACTGCAATATTTTTCACATCACTGAGGTTAATAAGGTGTTTGGTGAAAGGTTCTGTAGAAATGTCAAGTACTGGTTGGTATTCATGAAAAACAGGCTGTTCCCTAAGCCATTAAAACTAAGAATATGTTCTTGCAGGAACCAAGATGTCTTCACCAAATGATGTCAGCATGGAAGAAATACCGCTGGAAGATGATGAGCGAGACAGCATAGAATACAAGATCCTAATGGCCTATGCCCAGCGGCGGTTGTCTGTCAGTAAATATGGGAAACTTCTGAAAAATGAGGGTAATGTGCAGAAATCATCGTCCTTACATCAAAGGGATAAAGATGGACCAAGCAAAGCAGTTTATCAGGGTGGCACGAGACAACTGCAAAGCAAAAAGCAACCAAGAAGCAAACGTTTGCCAAGATATTGTCTACCTTTTCTCTGTGGCAGAGCAGAGCAGAAAAAGCCCCGAACACTGTCATTGCACGAAGATCACAAGGCACATTTCTGCATTTTTGAGGCACAATCTAAGAGTCTTCAAGAAGGGAATTCTCAGCAGCAGACAAGTATGTCTTGGTTCTTTCCTTTTGCTGTTTGTCTTTAAATCTCTCTCTAAATAGCTTAAATGGCTGGTAGCCTGTGGAAAGGCAGAAGGAGGAAGGTGGTTTCTTTCACTTTTTGCCACCTCTTATGCTAGCTCTATTGATTTCCAATGAGGAAGGCAGATTGCCAGATCTTTAGTAGCGCTTGCACACACAAGATTCATGCTTGTGACTGGTTTCCTGTTTTCCATCGTATGGTGGTAAGTATTGTATAATTGCACGGGTTGTTTTTTTTCCGAGCAATTGCACAGGTTGTTTTTTTCTGAGCATTGGCTTTTTCTTTTTCATACCTGATTAGAAAGAAAACATAAAACACTGGTCAGACTGAAGACCTCCACACTAAATTCAAGGAAGAGAAGTTGTTTGAAGGAGCTTTATCATGCGATGAATATTCCACGCTAAAGACAGAAGTGCTAGATTCCGCTTGAAACTCTGGTGCCAAGCAGTTGGCAGTGACCAACCTCAAGCACAGAGCAGCCTATGTTTCTGGGCCACCTCTCATAACCCCACCACGTATCTTAAGTGGAAACAGCCTTCCAAGGTTATCCAAGTCTCCTTTACATGTTGGTATTATATAAATCTGAACCTGCCCACCCATGTGTTGGAAGAAGAGGCAGTAGGTGGCTGTAATCCATCCGACATCCAGCGATCCCATCCACATAAACATCTTGTACCCCAGCCCCCAGAGCCAGCCCCACATCAGCTGCTGCAGTGCAGGCAATGAGGTTTTACCTTTTCTGCTCTGGATAATAACTAATACCTTAACTTCTCACACAAGACAGAGAGGAGGATGAGGTATCCCCATTAAGTTGCCATATACAGTATATGATAGGTTGACATATTGTTTTCATATACATAAGGCAGGGGGTTGCTTGTTTAAGTTGTCCCAGTTGGATACCATTGGTGTCACAGCAATTGCTCTCCCTTTTCACTGCATTTAAAGATATTTCTAAAAATTATCCATCACTGACTTCTCCAGCCTAATGCCCCATCCCTGATCAGTTTAACTGTCCTGGGCCAGCTCCTACTCGCCAAGCCCGTAACTCTCCCTGCTGCCAAATCCAGCTCTGTCTCTCAGGAAAGGGTCCCTGCCTCAGCCCAGTGCCTTTTGCTAGTGGGAAATAACTATAACTTTCCATTGTCTGGTTGCCAGGGACATAAGTCTGCATCCAGATATCCGTTTTTATGTCCATTTTATTTTCACATTGCCAAGGAAAGCGCTCAGGAGTTTGGGTGCAATCACTTGATGGTCCTGCCAATACATTGTCATGTTCCCTGCAGGATGGGTGGCAGCATGGCTTCGAGGTAAAACCTCCTCGTGCTGGGCGTTAACGTCCCTGGGGATCCTGCTTGGCTTCAAATCTGGGCTTTACCTTCCCTTCAGCAGATTGCTGGACCAGTTCCTAAAACATTATTATTGTTATTATTTGTAACTTACACTGCTAGCAGCTGCACTGCAAGCTTGGCCAGGCCATTCTGGAGCAAATGGGGGTGCTTTGGGGGATTACCCGTCTAAATTGAAAGCCTGTTCAATTTAAAACCAGTTGCCTAATCTTAGGTTTCCAAAGTCATGAAGAGCCCAATCCCCTTCCTAGAAGTTTAGCAGCTCCTTGACAAGCTCTGCAGGCAGATGAGAGGATGGAAATGTCTTGGGGTTGATTCACCAGCCTCGAAATGCAGTTTTTATTGGCTGCATTAACCCCTGCTGCCCTCACAATAAACTCCGCTCATGAGTTTTACATGTGTTATGGGTCAGGCCGCTGCTGAGCTTGTCTTGATGTCTGCTGGTCACACAGGAGCTGCCACTTGGCAGTGGTAGTGGGGAGATCGAGTTTTGCATCCCAAGCTCTGTGAGGTGAATTGCAAGGAAGAGCAGCTTTTAGATGAAACAAACCTTGCAACAGCTCCTCCTGCTCTCTTTGCTATAGCAGGATCCCCGTTGGAGTCCCCTCACCGAGTGATGCCTTCAGCCGGTGAGGGTCCTGAACAGGGTCGTTACGCAAGGTGGATAAAGCCAGTCTGGTTGCCGAGTTCTCCCAGTATTCATGTCTGCTTAATACAGCAGTGTCAAGGACACAAGAAGCTTTTGTGCTAGGGGTGCCTCTGAAGCGAAGTCTGCTTCTCCTTTGCTCAAGATTAGCCTGTGAGAACAAGGAAAGAGCGTTCAAATACACCATCTTTTCTGAATCTGGACCTACAGATGAACTAATCACGGGCAATACCACTCTCACAGTAAGGTCTAAGATTTACAGTCCTATAGAGCAGTACTCTCACGTTTCTGAATACGCGGTGTGCTTCTGTCTTGCAAGTATGTACACTAGTGAGCAACACTCACACTTGCTTCTGTATTGCCGCTGTATAGTTAGCTGCTGCTCAAATACTAGAGAGGGGTTGCACTGCATTACTTGTCTCCCTAAATCATTACCAGCTGATCTCAAGCAATAGCAAAGCTCCAGCATGGGGAAATGTATCTCTTGGTATCCTCTGGGCACTTTCACCTCAGGGGGCATGTAGATCACTGAATTATTTCCTGGAAAGATTAATTGCCTTCTTTATTTCCCACCCTCCTTCCCACTCAGGTGAAACAGCAGATGTCAACCACATTGCAGACAAACTTGCCAAGCTTGTTACTTCCAAATCCCAGGAATCTCCTTCAGATGTGTCATTCAAGATAATGCATCCTGCCTCGTGCCGGCAACAAGATGATAGTGGTCCTACTGATGGAAGTGAGGGCAAGGAACATGGTAAGGGTGAAGAATTTCATGCTCACAGGCAGTATGTCAGGTTGGGATTGCACACTGAGGCATTTTCTCTAGAGATGGTGAAGCACTCGGGACTTCTGCGGTAAGACACGGTGAAGAAGGAAGTTTTCTCTGCTGGTTCTTGTTCTGTGGCCCACATTTCAGGGATTGCTCTTGCAGTCCTCCAACAAGTCCTGCCTGCTACTGCAATTAAAGGGAGCATCCTTAAAAACCCAAGGAGGTGTGACACGAGAGAAGGAGGATTGAAGGTAAAGTGACATAAGGTGACAGAGCAGTGGTAGGAGCAGCAGGGTTGGGGGCACAGTAATACACAGGAGTTCTAAGGCCAAAGACCAGTCCTTGGGCCAATAATGTCTTGGTTAGTCCCTCTTTGGTGACAGGACAACGCTGCTCAACAATCCCTGTTATAAGTCTGAACTGCTTGTCTTCCATGATGTCTGCAGAGATTTAGTTTTAATGCAAGATTTCTAGGGATTACAAGAGGAATCCTGCCATACTTGCATTTTCTTTAATCCGACAAACCTGGAGTTTGTCCCAATGAGTTGCAGAAGGTGTAATTGGTAATGATGAGGGGATTTTTTTTTTTCCTAATTTTAAGTCCATTTTCTTGGGCTTCTGCTAGCTGCTCTTTTGTTCTGGCTTGTTATCAGACATACCTCAATGCCCAAAGGGCCAGCTGGCAGTGGGATGTTAAAGCCCTTGCTCTTTCCCAAATTCTTGACTGGAGCAAAACATCAGGCAGATGGAGAAATAGCATTGCTTACTCCACGCAGACTAGAATAGTGAGCTTCAGCTTAAAGCCTGGATACACAACTCTCCGTGAATTTGGCACAAACTAGCAACTGTTTTCATGATTGAGTGACACAAAGGCTTTCCCTAGTTTGCTATCTGGATCCAATATTTATGTTACTCTTTTCTTTAACAGATGAAGAAAAGATAATACAAACAATAGTTTCACTGTTAAGACAATCAGGGGACCGACTAGAAGAAAAGGTAACTCCTCCTGTTTTCGGGAGCTACACAGGCTACAGTGTGAGAGAGAGAGATTACACTTCTCTTGGGAGTGAAAGTTTTATAACCTAGCACTCTCCGTCTGTATCCTGAACTTCTCTTTCTGCATCTAGGGCTTTCTGAAACCTTCGCGATTCACCCTGAAATCTTTCTTAAGACCAGAGGACTAGCAGAGATCTTTGTTGGGGTGTGGGAGGAAGGCAACAAAAATGTTGTGCATTTCAAAGAGGAGTCACTTGCCTCGTTCCCGTTGAGTTTCATGGGATGTTGAGCACTCAACTGACTCTGAAAAACTTGTGTTTGCATTAAATTTGGCATACAAGTTGTTCCCAGTGGAGGGAGAGAAACTTTACAGCTTTGAGAACTGCTGTAGGGAAATAAGTCTTCTGAGTGCATTTTGACAGCCCTGCCCAAAAGCTATAGAAGAACCTCCACGTGAGTCCATTAGTTGGAGTGGATGTTTTCTCTATTAAAAATATAGGCACTTGTTCCCTTTACTCCCTTCTTTAGCTGCCCCCTACCTATGAAGGTATACTCCCACATGAAGGACGTGCTCAACTCCTGCAGCAGAGAGGTACCCAGATACAGTAAGAAGTATCACGAAGACCGTGACCGAGCAAAAGGAGCTTAGCATGGCAGCTGTTGCCAGCACTTCTCATAACCTTGCCTTTACTGTCATCATCCCACTGCTCCTGTATTCCCATGTGTCCTCACGTACAGGTCTCAGTATCAGCGTCGCACTTGCTTTGCTTTCTCTCTCTCTGCTTCTCTCATTCAAATGCAAAAAACATAGAGCCGCCTCCAGAGCCTGAAGCAGCAGCTTTGCAGCGAGGTGTGGGGTTTGCGTGTCATCTCTTGCATTCGCCACCACGATTAGAATATATTGCATGTATTACCTAGAGATGCTCTCCTTTCCCAGTGAGATGGGGAAAGCAATTCCAACAAGTGGCTCAATTTAACCAATCCTTATTCTTATTTTCAGATCAAAAAGGACAAGGTTTTGCATCGGGATTTTAAAGATATGCTGTCCTACACCTTCTTTGAGAGGATCACTGATTTGTTCCTGGAGAATGTCTCAGCAGATTCAACAAGTGAGCCAGAAGGCCAAGTACAATGCACGAAAGTTGCCTTTACAATGGAAGTTGCCACCAGACTTACTGCTGTGGACAACCATCCCATGAACCTGGTCTTGGGCTTCGGATTAAAGTACCTCAGAGAACACTTCAAGCCGTGGATTCAGGACCAGGGTGGCTGGGTATGCATCTTGCCTCCCTTGACTTGTGCATAGCCTAAGGCACCCTGAAGCAGCACACTTTTACAGAACTAACATGGGCCAGATGCAAAGCAAACCAAACTGCGTATTCTTTAACACAGCATGTACTCCAGCTGTGGAATTACTTGCTATAAGACATGTTCTGTGAGGCAAGTTTTTTATTTACATGGGTCCAAAAATCAATAGGAGACATTCATGGAGGGTTGTTAAGTATAAAACACCATTCCTGGCACAGACAGTCTCTCCACCACAAATAGCTGAAGACTGGGAGAAACACCAGGAAACTTCACGCTTGCCCTAATCCTATAGTTCTCCCTAGAAGTGTGCTGTTGGCAGGTTCTGGGGACAGCATACTAGTTCAGCAGTTCATTCGGTCTGCCCTTATGATATGGTACGCTTCCACTTTCCCTGTACACAAAGGCATCTGTTTATCTTCCTATCCCTCTTTCAAAGTCAGTTGTGCAAGGTGCTCTTTTGCCGGCAGTGATGCTGAGCTGCTGCCCTTCATAGCTCATGTACCTGGATTTGCTGGGAGGCACTTGCATCAGAGATCCTAGTCCTTTTGTGCTTCGTGAAATGAATGGAAATATTCAGCAGCTGTGCAGTCTGTGTCCATCAGAATAGATAGCAAGTGAGGTCAGGAAATCCTACTGGCAAACCTACTGACTGACCTCAGCAGAGTTGATATTAGGATGAGGGTCCTCGTTGCTTTTATAACTGTTAAGTTTTCTTTCTGTGTTACAGGAGAAGGCTTTGACTGTACTGGATCAGGAAGAAGTAGAGTAACCATGACTGAATTCATTCTTCGGGGTGCAGGAGCCTTCAATTAAGGAACATGCAGGATCTTAACACAATCCGATGCCAGAATGATTAGTGGCTATGTATTTTTATTTTTTCCATGGAAGTCTGGAGTGTTGCATGGCTAACTCTGATGGGTACCAACTGCACTTTCTTGAAGTTGGTATTGATGTAGAAGTGTTCTTCAGTGGATATGAAGATACCTTCAACTCCCCTGGAGCATTCAGCCCCACAGACGGTGATTTTAGGTATGGACTGTGATCAGCCATCAACCAAGTGAGTCAAGTGCTGCCAGCTTTGTGTGGCTCATAGGGGTACCGTCTGTTACCTTCTACAGGTCCCTTGTTGGAAGCCATACCTACACACTGCTGTCAGTCTCCTCTCTCCCCCCCTCTCCTTCTCTTATTAGATTCTCCAAAGTGTTAATGCCATTTTATAAGTCTGAAAGGGACTGAGTAAGGTTAATGAGGACTTTTTACTCCAGTGCCTTCCCCATTCCCCCAAGAAAATAGACTTGATCTACCTAATTTGAACTCTTCTGTTTTAAACCCCTTCAAAGCATAGCACAATAGATGTTGACTTTTACAGCATTATTTTGTCCATTAACGTGGAAGATGATAGATATACAAACATTGTGAGAACTTTGTAGTCCAAGAAATTTAAAGCTTATCCTACTGTGTCAGTTTTCCTCCTTATTCAAAAGGAGCTTGATGCTATGTGTAATCTCAGGGATTTCTCTGTAAACTGAACTGGCCTTTCAGCCATTGAAAACAAGGGATCTGATTAGAGTTCTTGAATCTGTATGTGTGGCAGTGGAAGGAATAACAGTGCATCATTTAGAGGAGAGGTGGATGCCAGTGAAACTATTCATGATTTTGAGGCTTGGTTTGTGGCCCATTTACTTGATGACTTTTGGATTTCCATCCCCCACAAATCCCCAGTGGAGAAAGGGGGAACTGAGGACATCTGCTGAAGCTGTAAAACCATGGCATCACTTCTGTGACTTTCCAGTACAAACAGGTAATGTTTCCTGAACAGGCTCTCAGTAAGCTACCCTTCCATTACAGGTACTCACTCTGTGTGTCCAAGTACATTAACTACAAAGATTGCATGAAAAAGTTATTAACAAATCATGAATGTGAAAGTGATAAAAAGCATTTTAACCGGATGTGTAAAATATGCAATGCTATCAAAGATCAAGTATTTTTCTAATAAACCTTAAACTTTCAACTCATGCGTAGCAAACTCTGTCTCTGTTTGGACACGTATGTGTGAAACAAAAGACGGAGAAGGTGGAAGCGAGTTACCTTTGTCTCTCTTCTTCAAAGGAGTTGGGAAATACTTCATATATCTCTAGACTGTAAATCTAAGATTCCCTTAGTTTTAAGAACATCCACTCTTTCTGATCACATCAGATGTCCCCAAAGGGGGATGATTTGTGGGGAAGAGGCAAGAACTTACTCAAAAGTTCAAAATGTTGTTCTTCTTCTGTCTCTTTCTCCGACACCTTTTTCCTATGGAAAAAAAATTGTAACGTGTTGTACCCTCCCACACATCGGAGGCTGCTGCTTTATTATAAATTTGACTGGTTTCTAAAGCAGGCTTGTTAGCTAGATCTTGGCTCTGAAGAACTGTATCTGATTCCATTTTAATTACACTAAGACTAGACTTGGTCTGCTAGCGTACACCAGTTTGCCATTACTTGGGCGCTAGTTTATGGAAGTCACTTTTTTAATTTTCTCTGCTTGAATAACAGTCTGCTATTTAGCGAGGTGCGAATTCTGTGTTTGTGAGTGTCGTTTTCCAGCTGAAGGTTTAGCAGCCCTAAACCCACACTTGTCCCTCATTCCCAGTTTGCTACCTCAGGGCCAGTTTCATGCCAAGAGCGGAGCCGACAGCAAAATAGACCGTCTTGAATGGGAATGCGAAAACTAGGCATCTAAGAAAAGATATTCAGCTGTTTTTTATTTTTCCCTGGGTTGTTAAGAGGGATTTTTTTCAGTAGCATTAGAGGCCAGCATAGGAAATCAGCCAAGTGAGCTGTTTCTTATTTAGTCATTCTTACATTTGTCATCTGCATCAGTTAGATTTTTAAGAGCAATCTGCTCCTTTTATGGCAGGGATCTGTGGTAACCTCCTTGCTGGAACGATGGCTTTGGTTTATTCTAAGAGCAGTCAGCAAGGCTGAGCACCGAGCTGTTGCCACTGCTGCTGCCTGGCATGAATCAACAAAGCTCTACTACTGGCTCAACCAGTCTTCGTCTTGCTGCCTTTTTTTAATCTGTGATGGCTAAACTAGCCTCAGACAAAGGCGTGCGTTTTGGGCGTGTGTGGAAGCAGAAGGGATGTTGTGAGGGAGGATGGCTGGCCATGCCTTCCTTTTATGTTAATCTCTCACAAGACGTCTTTGTCTGTGTTTAGCTGTAGGACCCTCTGGTGCCCATTTGGGGTGTTACTGTAAAAGATAAAGAGGTTTACTGTTAAAACAAGAAGCGTCGCTTGGGATTTTTCTTACTGTGTATCTACCCAGGTCAGCATCATGCTATTTGTTATATCAGCAAGTTTCATTTTAAAATGAGCTGATTTCACTGTGTGTTAAGGTTGCAACAACAGAGTTTAGCCCTATGCAGGTGATGCTGGGATCCCTTTTTAAAGGATGCTAGAAGTGTCCTGCAGCTGCCTTCAGCGCTGCGTTAAAGGGAGCCAGTCCACTGGGGCAGCCTGTGTTAGCGCCCGGGAGCTGCCGTCCCAGCCTAATGTCACCCTCCGAGAGCCGGGGCTCCAGCAGTGAGTGGGACCTGCCCCAGCTGCCACTCCCTGGGGCGGCTAAAGGCATCAGGTAAGAAGGTCCCGCCGTCCACGTGCACACGCGTTGCACAAAGGAGCTCTGCCCTGGCTCGTGGCCTCAGTGTCGCTTACTCCAGTGAGTAAGCAGGAGGCAGAAACAGCAGAAAACAGTCTGGAGCCTTCACCTCAAACCAAACATTTTACTTGTCTGTTACTTACCTTTGCTTCAGCTCTTGGAGGGCTACATTTCTTTCAGCTCTCGGGAAACGCTGGCAAATCCGGTGTTTCTCCAAAATAGGCTGATGAGGCATATGGAGGCATCCCTGGGTCTTCTCACAGCATCGCGTGGTCTCCCTCTTTTTAAGCTGCTTCTCCTTTCTCTCCTTCCCACAGGTGAGTAGTGTGTTGCTACTACTGATACACACATTTGAGTAGACAGAAAAGCAGCAGTGGACAGAAAGCAAATTGCAGCGAAGCACCGAGGGGAATAGCTCAATAGACACCATTGTCTGAAAAGTGGATTTACAGCCTATGACTTGTCTGCTGCAGAGGCTCATAATCTGGAACAAGTTCAGGGTTAAAAGTTCACAGCTGGGGCGTTGTAGTGTGAGTGAGGGGTGAGAACCAAGCAGAACACATTAAAGCTGATTGCCTTGCTTGTTTGTTACCTGCAGCTGTGATGCTCTTGCCAGGGATGGGGTAGACCCCAGAAGCGAGACAGAAATTCTAGCTCTGTTGCATGATACCTAGCGCAGCAGGCTGTGGGGTGGGGTTAGGAGATGCTCTGGGATTGGAGCTGCTGCGATCCATCCTAGTCAACCCAGAGAAGATTTCTTCTGTGTCCCATGACTTGCTCCACTGCGTATGTGCTGCAGCCAAAGCAGAAAGCTTTTCGCCGTGCAGATGCAGAGACGATGCATTTTCCTGCCTGGGGCGGCAGAAATGATGGGTTGCAAAAAGATTTCTTGCTGGGGTCAGCATCTTTGCTGACTGATATGATCTCTGTGATAACTTTCATGATAGTCTTCCCCTCGTCTTTCTACCCCAGGGTCACTTTTGGCAGATCCGTGCCAAACATGGCTCTTATCTCTTCTCTAAGGGGAAGCTCTGATGCTTCCCAGCCAAAGCTAGCATGCTGAAAGGGGAACCGAGTTCATCACTGGATGCTGGAGGGAGGTGGGACTTCAGTTTTTAGAAGTTAAACAACCCAAGTGGAACTTGCTGTCTGCCACTGCAGTGGTTCTGCTTTAAATATTCATTAAACGCAGCACTGCAATGGAAAATCGGGGTTATGCTTATGTTATCTTCCCTAGAGATCTGAACCTGGATTTTCTTGCATGCCAGCTAGCTGTTCTAACCCCTGTCAGTGTGGATAATACAACCACTTGGATAATACCACCAGTATTATCCTCTCTGTTCCCCCCCAACCTGAAATGGTATATCCAGGGAAGCATCTGCTAGATTGGTCCTGTTTGCTAAACAGGCGAGAGGACAGCCTGTACCAAGAAGCTCATCACTGCTCAGACTGAGGGCTCTGCTCATGTCTGGTGGCAGAAATGCAGGCAAGTATGGGACTATTTTTGTTAAGCGAGGCCTGAAGGAAGTATATGGTGATGCCAGCAGTGCCTAAATATTCAGTGTAGGTGCCTGTAGCAAAATTAAAATCTTTTGGTGGGTCAAGGCTCTAGGACGAGCCAGAGGCAGGGGTAGGAACTGTACCGGGATACAGGGAAAGTAGCCACACTCTCTGTATTTAAAGTAGCTGTGCGTGCCTGGCTTCAGCTGGCTTGGGTAATTTTTTTTTTCATCGAGCTTGTGCGTCTCTACATCTTGGGAAAGATGCCTTCCTGTGAGCACCTGCGTTTTACAAAGATTTTCTGTGGAGCGGGGGATATGGGAGTTTCTTCAGGCATTATCATCATGTTAAGCATAGAGAAAAGGGGAGGGTGACCTTGTGACTGACCTTCTTTGGCAAAGCTATGGAAGGCTGCTAATAGCAGCCAGGTCTTGTGCTTTGCCTTGCCAACCCCAGCATCAAAAAGCCCTGAGTGAGCACCTCAACCTCTCCCAGAAAAACCCTGAAAGATTAACCCCCTTCAGGTGGTGTTCTGGTGTTTTTTCAAAATTGTTGTGGAGGCTGGGTGTCATATTTGCCTTCTGTATTTTATCCTTTCAGGTAAACGCAGACCACTTGGTTACTTTCTCTCTGGAAGCGGGAGAGCGAAGGCTTTTAATGGAAAGCTGAGCTCTCTGATCCCACCCTCTCCAGGAGCTGGAGACCAAGCAAAATGCTTCTCTGTAGAAATAATTGCAACAAAAACACACTGCGCAAACTGGCTGTACAGATGATTTCTGTGTGGTTTTTCCAAAGCCAGTGCTCACACAAGGAAAGCTGAGCTTTTCCCACAGGAGTGGAGAGCATTCACCACCATCCCCACGTAGCCTGTCCCACTTCTTTAATCTGTTGCGCAGAGAGCACCCCTTCAGCCGCTTGCTGCCCTCTGGTTTGCATCCATCCGTGTAAAGGCATCGATCTGTATCCCAGTTTGGGGTACTCGGGCGAGTGGGACGTCATTTGTTCCACTTTCACTGCGGCCCATCCAGGGTAGCTATTGCTGTGCCCTCCCAGCGCACAGAGAAACCTTTGGAGGTGGCTGACCAAGAGAGGTCCTGTGCAGGTTCAAGTGATGGGGACCTAAGCGCCCACAGTGAAGTCCTAGATTTAGCCATAGGAGGTGACAAGTTAAAAAAACCCCAAACCTTAAAAGTTTAAACACCTGACTCCAAGCCTGAAACCCAGGCTGGATATCTAATAGACCTCAGAATATCTACTGGATCCTGGGTCCTCCCTGAAAATGGCTTTCTGCCCATCTGGAGGGCAGAGCACACAAGCCGGAGGAGGCCACGCAGGAGGTGGTGCAGCTACAAAATGCATGGGCCCATGGAAACATTCGCCCGGCCCAAATCTGCTCCTGTTTTCAGCGGCTGTGCCCAGTGGTACCCCCCCATGCACCTGCTCCCTCTTCCCTGGCCGCGTCCCCGCAGGTGAAGAGCGGAGGGGGCGGCGGGCCAGCCCTCCCGACGCAAGGAGGAACCTCCCGCTGTTGTTTAGGTGAAACTCGCCCTTAAAACAATAACAAACAAACAAGCGACGCTGGCGAGCCAGGAACTTGCGTGTGCTCTGCCGAGCATTAGCGTGAAGCGACGTGTAAAAGTATTAGCAAGGAAAAGGGCAGAGTTCAGCGCTGAGGTCAGCCCTCTGCTTTTAATTAAGGCAAGTAGGAGTCAGGAAAGACAATATCCCATTATTGAGTGGGTAGTGCCTGTCATGTTAGATGCAGTGTCTGCATTCAATTAAAGGAAGCAAATTAGCCTTTAGTGCCAGAAGAAAAACCAAAATGAGAGCCAGTTTGATGGACCAAAATTAAATGTGAGACAGGAAGGATTTATCATCCCCACAAAAACGTTTGGAATATACACTGGAAAAAAACTTCAAGAAATCCATGGAAATGCTTTGAAGGGGAGTGACTCACAATCACTTTGAAGGCTAAGTTTTCTTTTTACTTTCTGCTTTTGAAAAAGGTTTTAAGATTCATAAACTGTATTTTGCTCTAAGTGGGGGGGCCTGGGATAACTTTCTTCTCCCCGCTCCCTCAAATGCTACTGAGCAAACTGCTTATCCTCTTCGCTTACCCCTGGGCCCTTGAAGGGCGATGCTGAGCATCCCATCCTGGGCACCGTTTTGTAACCCCAGCAGCGTGAAAAGCAAGCGGGCAGTTATGGGTTGACACTGCCTTCTCTTCTCCTGCTTGGACAGACCCTGGGACAAAGCATAGGAAAATATGCAGATACAGCCGCGTGGATACGTACATCAGGGTCTCTCATATGGGGAAGAGGATCAGGGAAACCTGCAAAACACTGTAATTACCAGCATTAAATGGCCTGCTCGCCCCACCACTACTAAAGTTTTTCAAAAGAAAGGGTTGGAAAGTATAATATTATTTTACCTACAGATAGTGACTCAAGCAAAGCAAGCTGAAAACCACTATGGGAACAAATTTGCAGTTAATACTGTGCATGTGAGTTTGCAGTTCATTCATGAGGAGTTGGTACGGACATTATCAAGAATCTCAGCTCAAAAGTAAGTCGGCTAATTACCTTCTGGCCTCGGGGTCCATCTTTCTAGCAGCGCAAGGATGGGTGAAGATTGGCTCTCTCACAGCTATTGCAATGTTGAATATTTTGCTGTAGTTGTTCCCAAGAAGGATGGGCTGTCAGCTTCTTTGTGCACATACCAAAATAGAAACATACAAAACCCCAAAAATCCAGTGTTTGTGGCTTGTCCTGGAAAAACTGCAATGAAAACAAGTGGAGACAGCTGTAATTACAAATAGGGTATTGAGCTCTGCTAGGTATATAAAAATATATACTATATATATATAAAATATATTAAAACCCCACAAAGATTTAACAGATACATCAGATCTGAACCTATTCTGTCTGGAAGGAACCGATGTAGAAATCATTAAATATAAAACTAACATCACAGTTACAATGCAGCAGTAACAGATAGATAGAGGGAGAGGAGTAGATTCTTACCCTTGGTGCTGCATGTGAAATTCAATTAGTTCTGAAGACTTTTAGACTTACAAGTAGCAAAGCACCTTTGGGCAGAAGGGAGGGATCTTCATATTTAATACAATCCTTGCTTGCAGTGCTTTTTTTATTCCCCCCCACCCCCCCAACTCTTCCATGTCACAAAATAACACGGGAATAGAAGTGGCCAGGGATAATTTCAAATATGAAGTGGTCTCGTGCAGCTATGCAATAAAGAAGAGCATCTTGCCAAAACCAAAACAAAAACCCAACCCAACCCCTTCTCTCTGAAACAATCTTTTTCGTGACTTACAGTTGGCTCCCAGCGGCGTGCCAGAGCCAGGAGGCCAAATCCACCCAGTGCCTGCTTACAGCAACAGCAGCTAATCGTGCACAACGGCAAGACAAATGCCAGGTAAAGTGGAAACAAATGTTGGAGAAATCCTGCAGTAAATGATGAATCCGAATCACCAAGACCTCTTAGCTTTACAAGTGGTTTGCCCATTGTCTTGTACAGTAATGGAAAGACATAGATTTTATTAGCAACATAAAATTAACTCAAGGAAACATACAGTTGGGACATGAGGATTATGTCTCTTGTCTGTCTTTTTGGTCCTCTCATTTTGGAGCCATTTAAAGCTGAAGGATGATTCAAACATCAAATGAGAAGAGAAAAAAGCACTCCTGTGGTAGAAGGAACCAAGTATCCTAAAGCAGCAGAAAACCCAGCTCTCCCTTTCCCACCCATTCCCACGGCCTCTGCGCTGACTGACAGACCTATGCTTTCTACAAAGACCTGGAAAAAACAAGACCAACTCTTCCTTACCTGATGCCAGTCAGCAAATAACTTTCCCTCAGATTCTGGCTTTACGACAAGCCCACAATTCTGTCTAACTTTCGACTTCTGAGAATTTTTGTGTCTTTTAAGGAGCAAGGGGGATGCCAGTGGAGGTCACAATTGGTATCTCTTCCCCTCATTCTTCAAAACCTGAAGGAACACATCTTTCCTACTCAATTACTCAAGATTAATTGACGTCAGCTCTTTTCCCCAGCTGTTCAGGAAACCCCGGGATGTGGGGATGTGGGAGTGCCTGCAGAGAAGCGGTGCTGGGCTTCCCGCTCCATCGGGAAACCGCCGGGCAGCCCCTCGCACGAGTGCTCCTCTTCCCACGCGCCTCGCCGCCGCCCCGGCTCCTCTCCCTGGGAGGCAGCGCTTGCTACCCTTTCCCGTCACCGCTGCCTCGACCTCTGCACCCGTCTCCCCCCGACCGCCTCCTTCCCGCCCTCCTCCTCGCCCATGCAAACGCCAGAGCCCGCCTGCCCCGAGGGGGGACAAGTGGACCTCGGTCCTCCCCCACCACGTGAGGTTGAGCAGGCTGCCCAGGAGCCCCCCAGCACCAGCTGCCGTCAGCCCCCGCGCACAGCCCGGCGCTGGATGCTGGGCCAAAGCCAAGGGGGGCCGAGGCAGGGGGCCGGGGGTTTTGGAGAGATGGATGCAACGCCGAGACAGTGTGGAGAGGGCGTGTGGGCATCGCACTGGAAGGAGGGGAGAGAGAAGTACATTCTTTAAAAAGAATAAGCCTTCCTTATTAGTGTTGCTGGTGGAACAACTTTTTATTAGAAGCATCTGAAAGTGGTTATCTTCCATAAAGTAATTCATCCCTAACAGCTGTGCTTCAGAACAACAGCCCACGTGAAGCCATCCGTGCAGCAATGCTGCGGCCACAGGATTTCTCAAAATGTTCGCAGGATGGAAAGAAGAAAGTGGCGTCGAGGGAGGAATCACTCTGTCTCCAGCAGAGCATGCCTGAAAAACGTAAAGTTAGGAAAAATACACCAATGGATGGTTTTTTTTTTAAAGCATCTATTGCCTCATGAGCCGTTTTAATAAAAAATTCATCTACAAACTCTCCTTCTGTCCACAGTAGGGGTCATTTTCTGATCTTTTCTTCCTTGGCTTTTCAGCGCAGGGCATGTTTGCCTAAAACCTGGATCTTTATCTGCAGGATTCACCTGCTGCTCGCTTCCCACCTGGAGTCAAATCGGTGCGTCAGCAACACCATGCTCATTTCCACAGCAGCCAAATGCGATTTCACAGCGAGGGCAATGGCGGCCTCCGTTAAGGAACGAGCCACGAAAGCACGTTAAATGCCCTTGGAGGCCATGTCTGGTTTTCATTAGGCACTCCACGTGACGAGAGCCAGGGGAGGTGCACGACAGCAAAGAGGCTGTACACAAGCGCAGCTCACAGGAGATTTTTATAATGCTTTCCGCGGGCATCAGCACACGAACAGGAGGGCGCAGGGCTCACGGCACGCCGGGGCGTCTCAGCCGATTCCTGATGCATCGCCCTTATCGCGATCTCCTCCTCCAGCTTGCCTGCTGCCCTCCAGCCAGCCCCAAACCCTGTCAAATGACAACTCGTGCCAGCACGATAGGGCCTTGCTGCCAAAAAACACAGCCAGGGCAGCGCACAAGAGGGATTACCCCCACCAGGCAGCCCTTATAGTCTCACGAAGCAGCCCAGAGCTGCCACATTTTCTGCCCCGTCAAGCCATGATGTTGATTTCTGTACTGATGCTCTGCTCTTCAGGACAAAAGTGGCACAGCTGGCTTTTATGAGCCAAAACAACTTAGGCCTGAGCAGAAAACAGCTTATCTCACCATGTCATCGTCACCAGCTCCCTCAGCGCTGCCTCTCCCCACTCCCCCACCTGCTGGTACCTTTGCCAGGTGAGGGAGGGGAAGCAGCAGCACGGGGCTTTCTCCGGCTTCGCTTCAGAAGAGCCTCTCTGTTTCAAGGCTGTTTTCTCCTCCCACTTTAAAGACCAAAGGGAGGCAGGGAGAAACTTGAACACGTCTCCAAGGTCACAAAATCAGCAAACGGCTCACACTGGCCACAGTCTCTGCAAGGCCTTATCCAGTGCTCGACCTGGTCAGCCCTGGCATCTTCCTCTGCCACGCAGCCGGTGACCCTCCTTTTCCCTCTTTATTCTCATCATTTTTTTTCCCAGCGCCCAGGGTATGAGCACTTCATTCTGCCGTCTCAGGCTCTACGTTCAGACCAATGCCCAGCCTCGGCTCTCACCAGTGTCCTCGTCCCAGTCTCACGGCTGCCACGTCACCCAGGAAAAAACGATTGCATACTATGTAAACACATCCTCACCTGGAGCGATTTATTGGTGTGACCCTTACCCGGCCTCACCTCATCCATACCTTGCTGTTTGTTATGCCTTATATCCCTGCCCATGGCAGGGTGGGTTGGACTAGATGATCTTTAAGGTCCCTTCTGACCCAAACGTTCTGCGATTCTGGTTTTCTACAAGTGACATTAGGCAGAAAGCAGCTGTGTAAAACACTTAGCACCCACCTAGCACAAAATGCAGGTGGATTTCACACGTTATGATAGAGCTAGAGGACTGAAGTTATTTACGAAGGTTTCTCAACTGTTTTCTTTTTTGTTTGTTTGAAAAGGGAATGAACCTGGGAAAAAGCTGGGAGGCGATGGGCTATGGGTGTGAATCAAGGGAATGCTCTTGGCTACTTCAGCATATCGCTTCTCCTTGCCCCTCCCAACCCTGTACTGAGATGTGGGGACAGAAAGGAGGGTATTTACGTGCCCTGTTCTCCCACATTCGTTCTCTCCTCCCTGCTAGAGTACTGGGAGTGTAGGTGGGATGGTAGGAGAGGCCTCTCTTAAATTGTCTCTTCTGCTCCCTCCTTAACTGACCTTGTCTGGCCCCCCAGGAGTCAGGCCCCTCAATGATTATTTCCTTCCTAGCACAGTCGGGGCGCAGGAAACACAGGACTCCCTGCTTTTCTGCCAGACTCCTCTGGCTCTTCTCCCTGAACTGACCAACCTGTTCCTTTTCTCCACCCTTGCCAGGTTATTGCCCCTGCTGTCCCTGCCATGCCCACCAGGCACGTTGTTCTTACAGAAATGCTGAGCAGCAATCGCCGTGTTCCTGGGCGACTTCAGAGAGCCGCCTATAACATTATCCTTTCTTATTGCCACATGCTTCCAGGTCCCTTCCTACCATACGCCCTGCATCCGTTATTCATCTTTTTTTATGCTCTACTTCCCTCATTCCCCTCCATGCACATCCTTGGAGAGGAAGGAGGAGCCTGGAGCACAAATACTACATCCTCATCGCACCTCTCCTCTCTCCCCACAGTCCTTCCAGCTGCATCAGTCCTCTCTGTCCATCTCTGACATGCAACGTGTTGCTACTACGATTTCCCTGCACGGGGAACTGGGGCAGGAAAGTGGGAGCAGCTCCTACAGCACCTGAGCTGCAGGTGAAGGCGTCTGGGCTTCCCTGCTGGGACAGCTGGGATGCTTCACCACAGGCTCCTGGCACCACAGTGGCCATCAGAGCCGCCTGTAGCCCTTCGTTCAGCAAACCACCAGCAGGGATCCTCAGCTGTTTGAAACACGTTGCTCAGGGCGATGCAGGGGGAGCCCGGTGGTGGGTCACTTAGTCATTCCTCCCCAGCCAAGTGCTCCGCCGGTTAAGGTGGTTATTGGTTTCTCGGCAAGGAGACAGGGCTAAGAATTTTGGCAACGCTGACAAGTAGAAAACACGTGCCACGTGAAATCCTTCTATCTTCTCAGACCCAAATGATATTCTTTACACGTCCTCAGAGAAGCAAGCTTCGTAGTTTCTGCAGAGCATTCCCCTAAAACTCATGACAAAGGTATCTTGCTGTGAAAACAAAGCTGCTGTGCCACACCAAGCCAGGTAACCCAAGCATCAGGCCTTTCCTACTAAGCAGCTTCTTTATGCAACAGAGGGTGCAAGCAGGGGAGGGCTGGCAGCTCCCAATCTTTCCTATCAACAGGGAGTTTGCATTTAGCTGCCATCATAGATCTTGTGGTGAACAAGGGCAGGGTAAAGCTTATTTACCCAGACACGCGGTTTCTACGGGAGAAACGAGTTTTTTATTATTGTTTTACTTTTTTAAAACTCATTAAGCTCAGCAACATACATCTTACGTTCCCAACCTAATGCACCAGGAAAAGGGACGCGGGAATAGCTGCCGCGCACAGCAGGTTTGATACAAGGCAAAACTTCCCCTTGTCAGGTGCCTGCTTTTCAGTAAGCAGCCCTACCAAGCGTGCCTTGACTCCCATGCAGACTTTCCTCAGCTAGGTACAAAATCTCCTCTGTGAAAACAGGTTAAACACGTTCAGCAGTTCCCCTCCAGGAACAAGCCTGTGATTTTGCATTCTCACCTTCTTAGGGAAGCGCTGCCAATACTGGCAGATCCAAAAAAAAAAAAAAAAAAACACCAAACCAAACTAATCTTTTATGCTCTTAACGAAGCGTTCTTCCCCCTACCAAAACAAAGATGCAGTGTGTTATCCCTCCTCTAGTATAAAACCAATGGCAGGATTCCAGCGCTTGCAGTCACCTCTGCTTGTGTGCACATGTGCAAGGGAAGGCAGAGAATTAGGCAAAGGAAATCAAGTCTTTTCAGACTTGCAAGTAGTCTTTTCTCAGACAGGCAGGGAATATTTTTTAAATGACAGAAAATACTCCAGCGTCCCTTTCTATGCCTGCTGTCCCTTGGTGCCTGGTTAAACATGATTTCAGCAGCTCTGCCATCTCTGGAGGCCTTGATTACTGTCACAGATAAGACACATGGTGGAGCTGCAGCTGAAACACAACTTAGTTCCGTTTCCTGAGCTACGCTCTCCATCTAAGAATGTTATTTTTTCAAGATTTAACTCAAACGGCTCATTGATAGGGCTGATCCTGCTCTTTGCAGTGTCCGTCCATACCGCCTCTCTGGTATGCACAACTGCATTTGAGATGCACCCTGATGCTTAACAGCTGTATCTGGAAAAGACCAAGATTCAGGGAATCCAAAAAAACATGAATGCTATACATAAACTTCTACCATGTAATAACTGCACAGACTCTATAGAAAGGTAGCCACCATTGTTTAAAAAAAAAAAAAAAAGAAAAGAAAAAGAAAGGACAAAAAAAAGCTGGTGAGCCTTCTGTAGCCCAGCACCAATTCACAACGGGCAGTTTTAGAGAGAAACACAGCAGCACCCAGCAGCTCCAGACTAATGGCTCACTTTCCAAGGTAGAATAAATAGAGCACCTTGAAATAAAATAAGCATGGCACACCAGCTGAGAATGAGTAGCTTTTATTTTTATAACATTTTGTGAGACTGATAAATGTAGGCCCTGTTTTACTGATATGGGCAGTGATATGTGGCTTGTCCCTGCCTCCGTATAGAAAAACTGGAGCTATAAAAGAATCTTAGTATAGCCAGAGCCATGCTAATGCAAAGCCGTATTTTTTTCCACAACCCGTGGATGCAAGTGGATTGGGAATTCCTGTGCTGAGCTTATAAATTCAAGAACTGCTTCCTATCCGATTACTTGTTGCAGCAATAGGATGGGCGGGGGGGGAATTTGTTCTACAGTTTAAACACTTCCCTCTTTGCAAACATTTCAAGACAGATTTAAAGATCAGCAGTCTCCAAAATAGTCATCAGGCATCTCTAGTCTGTTAAGGATTTACTTGGTAAAATTGTCTGCTTTGTCTTATCTGGTAAACCAATCTAAGTGATCAATAGTGGAGACTTTTAGCTTTAAAACGTATCCAGTTGCACTGCAGAATCACGGAAATCAACAGAACTGCTTGAAGTCAACTATGTGTTTCAGGCAAATGCATCAGTGTTTGCAGAGTCTGCCTACAGCATCAGAAAGCTAAGCACATTCTGGCTTTTATGGAGAGCAAAAAGACAAACATGGACTTTTACCTTTAATTACCTTTCCTCCAGATGCTGAAATAAAATGAAGAGTACCCCTCCTTTTTCACTTTTAGTTTTATTATAAAAATCAACATTTCATTTGTTACAACTCAGTTTATCGTAATAATTGGAAAGGATTTTTGTACAAGGTTTATATACACCTTACAAGTAAAGCACTTTATTTTACAAAAAAAAAGTTAGTGAATGAGTGAATAGGGCTGACCAAATGTTGGTCATTATAATATAAATACATCCTTGCAAAGCACCATCGTACCAAAGTTGATGAACAAGAGACACCAGCTGGCTTTAAGACAATGACAAACAGTGATTAAAGCTTACAAAAAAGAACAAACAAAACAAAAAACAAAAACAAGATTAAAAATTGAAAGCAGCACCAGATCCTTCACTTGCAAACAAGGCTAGTTCAGCTTAAGCCTGGTGGTATCCTCTTTACAAAAAGACACTTTCATTTTCCCTCGCTGACTCTTAACTGCCTGGCTTAAGGCTACAGCCATTTTAATCAGGACTTCAAAGCCGCTTCTTGTTCATTTAAAAGAGGGGAACAAGACTGCTCTCCAATAGTTTCACCATAACAATCACGCCAAGTGCTACTAAGACAATCTCTGGCCCGAATCGAATACGGACAGTTACTTACCCTGCTCTGCACAGTTTTGGAGTGGATCACCCAGTCCCTATAAATGCTACCCTGGCATCATCCACTGAGCTGCCCTTTTTAAAGACGAAAAGGAAAGAAAATTGCCCATTCTGGATCACTACGGTATTTTAATTTACTAGTTTTAGAAAAAAAATGAATGTTTGGTACTTATTTTCAAGCTATTAGGTCATTCCTAACTTATTTTCAAGGTGTATCTGTCACCTGCCAATTAAGCTAAAGGTTAATTTTCAAGCAATAACTCCACCACAATGCAATTAAAAAAATCCCATGGCTAAGAAAGCGATTTTTGAATAACAATGTTCAAATTCTTGTTGCACTCAATGAACCAGCTATTTTTTTTATTGTAGAAATAATAAGTAACCTGGTACATGCACTGTACACGTTCAAAAGCAGATTCTGCCTGTAACAATATTGTGTGACAAACACACTCAGGACAAAGACGCCAGGAAAAAAAAGTGATTGATTACTTCTTAAGAGATATTCTGGAGAAGTCATTTGGTTCAACAGCATGCATGACCAGGGAGTTCTATAGTTTAAGCAGTTCCCCTCAGAATGGTGGCAATCAATTAATTCAAGGAGATTTGCCAAGCAATAAGGAATGGAAATACTCAATATTCAAGACAGTGGCCTTTTCTTCACCTTGGCACAGGCTTAAATACTTGAAAGTAAAACAAATGAATCTGTGTCTAAGGCGCACCGATCAAGCCATTTCTAGAGAATGAGCTATAATAAATGGAGAAGCGATGCACGACCTGGAGACCAGAACACCACCAAAGCCCATTAGTGCAATAAATAGGGATTTTCTGCATGCACCTTCACTTGCAGTGGACTGTAGTTGTGTCAAGCAGTTTGGGTGCAATTTTCTTCACAATTATGCTAGGACTACAACAGATTGATTTTTATGTACCTACAGAAAACAGAAGAGTTTTACTCATCTGCAAAATGGACTCCAAAAGTAAGGGAACAGTATAAAAAAAACGTGCTTCCTCTCCTGTCTGGTATGACAGAGCATTAATTATTCAGGTTGAAAGTAGAAAGTATTCTGTTGGCTGTCCTACAACCTGGCCAAAAGAAGCCCAGCTTATGTGAGACAGCAGGACAGCATCCAGCATTAGCCCTCCGAAGGGCAGGGAGGCTGAATCTGCCAGTGGGGGCGTGTGAATGTGTACGCACGAGAGAGAAAATTATTAGCTCTGGGGAAATTCACATTCTCAAAGATACGTGTACCTGCATACATATACTTGTACATGCACATAGGGGGAAAACGTGATGGCAGTAATCTGGAATTTACAATACTGAAAGTTACAACTCACAGCAAAATGAATCCTTTGATATCAACTGGCTCGTTTGCATATTTTGCATTGCTGTAAATATTTCATTTAATGTATAAGCACAGGTTGCATGAATTTATATTCATGGAAATCATTCTTTATTTCAAATGCAAATGCTATATGCATGCTCCATTTTTCCTATCTAAGTTCTTTTCAAATAAATATCTTGGTATCGAAAAGCAGTGGAGAAATGAGTGTTCCTTAGGAAGGTATGAAATACGTGCAGTATGACATGGCAGGTATCATTTTAAAAGGTAAGATTAGGTCCCATTAATGTTGTTATTTAAACATGCTAAGTTTCTGCTGAACTTGCAAAAGTTAGTTTTCAACAAATTATGCTGTAATGTCCTTTTTTTTTTTTTTTTTTTATACTACAAAGGACTGTTCCTTTCCTGATTGAGCATGCCAGCTATTTCCATCACCAGACAGTCAGATATGCAGACTCCCCAGGTGTCTACATAAAGGAAAAAGTGCACAATGAGTACTTGTGTTAATGCCTCACCGTGTATGTACCTGATGCTGTAAGATAAAGACATTTGTGCTTGGCGTAAAAGACAAGGAGCAGTTTCACTGACATCCCTGAGACCACTTCCATGCTAATGCTACAAACCCACTTTAGCGATCTCCTGAATTGACATGTGTGTGTTATCTACAGTCCTAACATCTCGGCCAATTTGAGAAGCAGGAGAAAGCATGATCCTCACTGAGGGAAGGAGCGAATATGAATCACGACTGGCTCAGTGGCAAAGAGGAAAAGAGAAAAATTGTTCAGTCTCAATGTTTAATCAGTCTACGGTTTATCCACTGGGAATGCGTCAGGTGCACATACTAGTTGCATCAATGCTTTTGTAATTTGGAGATCTGCCCAAGAGGAACTTCACAGATCAGCTCTTTCAAAATTTTACTCTAGGTTTACTGGGAAAATACACGTACTTGCAAAGGCAGATCACAGCTTCCCACTAAATAAATTCTTTGGTTCGTCCAGACAAGAAACAGTCTCCTCCTTATGCTGATCATCTTCAGTGGAAAAACATAGTCTGTCCACTTTCCCCCGCTTCATGTGAACCTCCCAGAGGCAGATCACTTAAAATATCTGATGCGCAAACTGAAACGTATATGTCAAGAAGACTTGATCAAATCCCACACTGAATTATACGTCCACCCCATTGACTTCAACTGAGTTACGTGTGGACATAAACTAGCACAGAAAGCAGGCAGCGCAGTCCATATGCAGAGAACATTTTTCTTCTAAAGAACCCTCACTGTAATTAACACACTTACGGATTTACCTGCAGTAAGTCCCCTCCAAGGGGAAGCCTCAGTGAGACAGTCCAACCACACCAGAAAGAGGATACCACTCCTTAAGCTCAACCACCTTAGAGTTTTTCAAACAGAAATTGGCACACTGAAAAAAGTATTTTGCAAGAAGAGACCATTGCCATCGCAGTACAAGCACTTGGACTGAGATACAACAATGCAATATTCTTCTGAGTTCATTAGTGCAAGTTTCCACATGTGAACCCCACAGGGAATGCTGCACATGAAAAAATGTAAACAGAGAAGTTTCTATTCTCATCGGCGTGCCAGCCCCAACACGCCCTGCCCCAACACACCCGCCCTCCCCCCTTCATATAAATGGTTTCGAGTTCCCTTATAGTTCATAATACCCTCCTCAACATCCATCCTGCTGGAGAACACAAACAAGCTTCTTCACCAGCAAGGAAGAGCCAGAAGAACAGCTACCACGATTCCTAGATACCTAGAAGGAAGCTGGGCAAAAAAACCTTAGTAGGCCAGATCCAGAGATCCACTGCAGTAGCCTGGAGACCACCAAGGCTTTTTAAAGTTTCCTCAGGTATCTCGGACTACTAGAAAGACCCTTTGTTACAGCTGGAATCCCAGATGCCATGGTTTTCCTTGGAGCTGAAACCAAGTGAGGCTCCAGTACTCAGATGAGCGGCAGCACTAGCAAGAATTACTTGTCACTAATTCTGTCAACAGCATGACTTAAAGCCCATGCCACTTTTTCAGATTATTTCTCTTTTCGTTGAAACTGGCTGGGAAACAAGCAACAGAGAACAATAAAACCCAAACGGCACCTCTGAAGAGTTGTTGCACCCATACTGTGCCCAAGGGCTAGGAGGCAGAAGCTCCTCGGTACCTCTGTTTTGAGAGAGAGGACTCAGAGGGCCAGTCTTTCAAGGCATCGAGCACATTGAACGTGGGTTTGATGTCAACAGAAGGTGCAAATGCATAATGCCATCTAAGATCAGTTATACTGTGAGCTCCACTACAGTCAAAGCAAATTCAAAACACTGCACTGGAGTCAAAGAGGAGTTAATAATATCCTAGGTTGCCCCTCAACCTACACAAATAATGTTTTCACTTGATTATATGCTCTCCCTGTCAAAATCACCATGGTGAGGCTGACGGGAGAAGGGGCTAAATATGATAATATACAAAAATAGAGATGCGAATATAAAATGGTTTGGTTAAGAATATCTTAAAATTTGACATTCACAGCGGTTAATACTAAAGTATTAAACTCACACCACGCAAAAGAGGAGGTATGTCAAAATCATACTGAGAAAAACTGGCTTTACCTAACACAAAGAAATAATGAGCAGTTAATACAGCATGGGAACCCCTTCCAATGATCAAAACATCCTTTTTTTTTTATGGACAGTTGCTCCACTGAAAGTTAAATGCTTCCTTAGTAGGAAAAAATAATATATATATTTTTATATATGATTTGTATACTGTGATATCAATATACACTGAAAGTACTGCAAGGATATATTATTCATTTACAGTAAAACTAACAATTCATGGTTAAATTTATAGTTTATAAATATGCTGTCTATATTATATGTGGTATAAAAATATTTGACATTTTGTGGGCACTAGGTCAAAATAAGGTTTTCTTTTTTAAGGGACTAAAAATCATTCAGGTATATGCATATTACCCTTGTCAATTGTGTGAAAATCGTACTGACCTGGTACAAAACAGAATCCTACCGTGTTGGCAACATGACAAAGGTTATGTATAGCATGATACTCACTGCATGACAAGGCTAATTAGGAGAAAAAAAAAAAAAAAAAAGAATTTACAGCAGCCCAGTTCTAGCAGTACTTTAAATAAGGATATCATGATTTAAAGTGACACGGGCAGGAAGAAAGGATGCAGAAGAGATGGGAAAAGCTAAACAGGAGAAAAAAAGCAAACTTTAAAATATACCCAACAAAAATCATTGAAATTCCAGAAGCAAGGAGAGAGCTCTAAATGCTCTAGTTTGGTAAATGCACTAAGGAAAAACAGAGGTGTATTAATTTAAAAAAGTGTGTGATTATTTTTCTGGATTCACTGCTACGATTGCTGTATTCCTGTAGAAAACAAAGCCCTTTGTGTAAAGTTAATATCTGTCCTGACTGCGTTTTCAAGTTTAACTTTAGCTGCTGGCCCTCTGTAGTTAACATAGAGGTTATTTGGCTACTTCCAAGTATCTATGGTATGTTGCTCTGAGACAGACTTCTTTATTATTAATTACTTTAAACATTTTTGGTATTAACAAACTCCACATCTCACCTCGTTGGACAAGTAACACATCCTGGTCCTTCCATTTCCTTATGTGCTCAGTCACTTCACTGGATTAAGGCATGTTTTTGTGTTCCATTTGCAAAAATAAAAACTTTTTGTACAAATGTCAGGGTTCTTTTATACAAAAATTTTTCTTCTTATGGCACAAGCAGCAGTTGCTGTTTAAGAAAATATATAAATATCTTTTTTTTTTCTTCTGTACAAATATCTTCAGTATTCCTCCACCCCATTTAATAACATTTAACTGTACACTGTCCTACTTCATCCCTCGCCGAGAGCTCCCTCCCCCCTCCCCAGTAGAACATCTTGTATTTACACTTTCACAGCGGAGGCAGATAACGGGGCGGGGGGGCTACCCCTCATGAGGAGTCCGTGCAGGGGGACGGTGGCGGCGGGTAGAGATGGTGAGAGTAGCTCCGCTCCGTGTACGGGGAAGGCGGGCAGCTTTCGTAGTTCTCCTCAGCCGACAGGTACTGGCTGCGTGGAGTGGGTGGCGGGGGGACGGGCTCTGAATCATAGTTCAAGTCACTGGTGTAGCCCTTGGCCGTCGCTGCCGTGACCCTTCGGCTGGGGGCATAGTCACTGTCACAGACATCTGTGCTGCAGGGCGTCGTGGGAGGTGCAAAATGCCGGTAGCTGTAAGGCCTGTAGCTGCAGCGGGGAGATTTATGGGAAAAGCGTCGGAATACAGAAAGACTGTGCATTTTGGGCGATGCGCCCATGAACAAGCGAGCGGTGGATAAGCCAAGGTGGAAACAGAGAGCTGGTCAACCTCTCTGCAGTAGATACACAGCATCACGCTCTCCTCTCTCTGACATCACAAACTCGCTAACTCCCCTGCAGGAGGCTCACCTTTGCACTACAGCATCGAATTATAGCAACCAGTTAAAGGGATGCTAATTATTCATTATCTACAGGCAACAGGCTCCCTAAGACCTTAGCTGAGGTAGAAAAAGTTGCTATTAAGAGAGTGGGGCTGGAAAGGCACCCGGGAAAAAAATAGCTGTGTTGCAATTATATGGAGAAGATATTCTATTTCCATTATCCAGTTTATGGATGCTAATTTCCAAGTCCAGAGAGAGAGGTAGACTGAAAATCACCTGGCACATCCATAGCAGTCAGGAGAATTGCCTGCCAAAGCAGTAACCAGGATGGAATTCCCAAATGCTGCTACCACAAAGCATCTTTTAAAATGAGCCCAAGATAGCTTAAAGAAAGCAAATTAGAAAGGGAGATGGGTGGTAGCTACAATTGCCAGCATCAACATCAGTCATTGGGGGTGGGTGGGGATGCAACTCCTCTATATTCAAGGCAGAACATTAGGAAAGACAGGAAGATCAGAAGCAGCAAGGCCAGGGCTTATTTTTGGGGGGGAGGGCATTCAGAAAACATTCAACCCTACACTACATTCCTAATACCATTATAAATACTAAAAGTCACATCGGCTAGCCAGTGATGAGCATGATTCATGCCGGTGCCAAAATTTGGGTTTATTTCATTAGAAAATTACTCATCACTTTAAAAGATTTTTCATATGGCTGCAAGGGACCATTATAATCATCTTGTCTGACCTTCTGCACAACAGAGGCCATATTTTCTGCTAATGGAGAAGAGATGTCTTTTTAGCCCCAGAGACCTCATTATCCAAAAGCCCCCAAAGGCTCTGTGTTAGGGAGGCATTTCTTTCAGTAAACAAACACAGCACTCTCTTCTCGTTGACCAGATCTACTAGTGATTTGGGAGGGGAACCTTTACACCCTTGGGTAGTAGGTCTCTCTTTATTTTTGGTAACTAGTTATAAAATGGTAATGAACTCTAAATAGCATCTTACAGGGAAGGTGAGAAAGATGCAGTCAACTAAACAGAGATAAAGCTTGTATGCCCATAAATATTAGTCAGAGAAAATATGCAAAAGGTTAGCAACCTTTTTCAGATATTAACCCTTAATATGTCAAATCAGAATTTCTGTGCTTTATCTAGGCCATAGTATTAATGTTACTTCTGACCTACTCGCCTTTATATTGCCAACTTTCCTCCACGTGGTGTTTGCCTATCATTTCTGATAATTACATAACAAATTATTTATGACAGAAGCCTAAAACAAGGCAGAGTTCACTCCAGGGAAAGCATTTTTGGCTCAAAGTTATCATGATACCAGGTTTCTTTTGGCATTTAGCTAATTTTGTGATGAGTGCTGTCATTGCCCCTAAAGCAATACACCCGAGAGGAGTACCACTAACCCACTTAACTGTACGAGTTACCTCAAACAGTGCTGCACTTATACGCACGCTTCAGTGACGCGATACATGTGAACCCATTTAAGCACCTGTTTTAGTGCGTGCAGAATTAGGGCCTTTGATTGCAATTCTTATGGAGCAGAGGCTGTCTTTATTCTGCATTTTCTACACTAACTGCTTTGATCCTGACGGAAGCTATTGTAATAATAATTACCTGTAGGATCTATGAGTGGATGGGCTGTTTGAAGAATAACCAAATTCCATGGTATAATGTGAACGTTCAGTAGCTGGTGATGGTGGCGGGTTCAAAATCTAAGGGGGGGAAAAAAAGAAAAAAGCCACAGTTTAAAAAAAAAAAAAAAAAAGATGAAGGAGAATCAAAAAACCATCAGTTTATAAATTACTTTTTAGTACTGTTTAATAGGAACCTTAAGAAGTGCATGCACAGTCCCTCCCAACAAACAGGATTTTTCTTCTGTTCGTTTCCCAGTTCTTTAACAGACACTGGAAATGTTGCTTGTTACTATTCCCATAGAAGCTATTACTAAGCTCTTCTCAAAAAACACTGACTGCTGTTGCTATTTTGACATACCCAGTGCTGAAAAGTAAAGTTGAAGCTAGCTGTTCAATACTAGATTGTCACTAGGGATACCACCGCCCTGGGCAAACTGGCAGATGTCTGCTCCTGCTAGCTGTAGTCTCCAAGTATTATGCTGCTTATAATGTTTGCAACATGCTGTCCAAGGAAAGCATTTCTTCCCTATATAGGCATGCTCTTACTGCACAAACAGTATTTTGATTAATTTAAAGATATAACATGATCGGTTGATTCTTGGAACTGAAAACAGACAGTTGAAGATTTCAGCCTGCACTGACCGAGCATGTAACTCTAACACTCGATAGCGGCATGGTGGATTTCATGCAAAAATAGCTAAAACAACAACTGATGCTAGAAGTAAAGAGACAGGGAGCCCTCTAGGGCTGGTACCAACTTTTATATAGCATCTAGTGCAGCACACTACCCATTGGTGACTACAGGAATGCTATAGAGTTGCAAGACACTTGTTTGTTTATTAGTCACTTGCAAGACACATGACAAAAACCCCTTAATTTTAATTCCTTGAAAGGTCTATGCAGAATCAACCATAGCCTTACCTCCAGAAGCACATGGCAGAGTACGATGAAAAGACATCACTCTGCCAGAGCTACTCAGCATTTATAGGGATTTTTTCATCTCTACTGATATTCAATCTAACATCTTTTTCTGGCACTCAGCTCTCTCACATCTCTTTAAAATTAATAGAAAATTCCTATACTGTTTTCGAAAAAGACAATCTCCTCTCCCTCCCCTTTCAAAATCACTTACTCCATATTTAAACAAGTTTATTAGGCTAGAAATCTAAACCAAAACATTCATGTGTCAATTAATTATCCTCAGAAAGACACTGGCACTTCCCTGAAAGTTTTTAAAGGTCTATGAATAATAGAATTGACTTACTGGAGGAAAGTAAGTGCCTTTGGTACTTGAAGAACTACTGGAAGAGGCTCCAGTGACATGGGCCCTGTCATAGGGTGGCCCGCTGCTCCCTCCCATAATGCTGAGGGAGCTGATCACAGATTTACCTCGAGACATCCCTAAAGAGGAACAAGGATGTATGTCAATATTCCATTCTTTGAAGCAAACAGAGAAAAGCTTAAAAGAATAATCTAGAGGATAACAGCAGTATAAGCACAACTCCTAAAACCAAAATTAATCTCCTTGGTAATAAGAGCAAATTCAGTGCTCCTTGATGGACAACTGGAACGAAGACTGTCAGGGAATAAACTTGTTGGTTTTGTGTATCAGCTACTCAACTGCAGGACTTGCCACTGGGCTATACTAGAGCTGTGTGAAGAGAAACAGATTTCTTTCACTTGAACGGCTGGAAAAGACTTGAGAGAACAGGCATTCAGGCACGATTTCTATGCCTCAGAATAAAACATGAAACTGACTCTGACTACCTCAACTGAGCAACTGAAATTTGTGCGAGAGAAGAGAGGGTTTGTGTTCTTTCATTTCCACACCGTTAAGTGAGCTTTTGCTACTGGACTGAAGCACGCTGGCAGAGAGTCCAAGCAGGAAACGGAGAGGTATGCCACTGTGCTCGAAATAATGGTGAGAATTCTGCTCAAAGACTCTCCTTATGAAATCAGGTTATTACAGAAAGCAAAGAAATTTGGTGCATTATTTTAACCCTGTAACAGCCTCACAGAACCTCTATGTTCTGGATCCAAAGCCACAAGTTACAGTAGATATTTAATCAATACATAGAGAAGCAATGCATATAAATGAAGTGCAACATTGCTGTTAAGTCTCACTTTTTAAACAGCAGTAGCATCATGCACTTGCATTGGCATTGGAAACTTCATCATCAAACGAAATAAGCTGAGACCACAGTTATTGCTGGTCATTACAGACTTTACAAAAAGTTTCACAAGCATACAAACCCAGTTTACAAATCTAACAAGAATAATTACATAATGTTTAAAGTCCCATGAATATAACTGTGTAACTTTAACCTGTACTATCATGACACCTTGCTGATGCTATAGTAGTCCAAAAGAGGCTTCTTTAGTAGCAAAAGAAGAGAACTCCCACGGTATGTGTATCTCTTTGAGCTTATGGTTCTGCTAAGTATCTAAATGCTCCTGAACAGCATAGGTAAAATAGCAGCTCATTATTATAAAGGATGGCGACAAGCCTTGACAGTCCTGGCTTCCAACAGCTTCCAAGAATTATGCATCTGGAAGGGACATCTCCTGTGCATATGTGCACAGTATCCTCAGCTACAACTATGTGGTGCCAAAGAGCAGGATAAGGATCACACCATTCACTCACCAGGAAGAGACCCTGACAAAGAGCTTGGGTGAGGCACATAACCAAGAGGTACAGAGGCTGGTCCGTGCACTACGTAATCATTGGTCATTGTTTCCCCATCTCCCTTCATGCGTGGGCACAGCACCCTCTGGCAAATGAAGTACATTGCTCCAACCACAAAAACGGTAAGGATCACACCAATGATGGAGCCTATTGTGTTGTTGGGCTGTGGCGCAGGCTCCTCCGTTGTGTCTAAAGGAAAAAGGAAAATCAGACTGTGTAAGTTAATCTAACAGCTTCATGTACTAACATTAGTTTTCCTGACATCTTTCCACACAGGAAAAATAAAAGCCGCCTCTTCTGTAGGCAGACAACAGCTTTCAAATTAGTATATGGCAGGAACAAACAGGTACTGGGACCTGTCTGTTTAA
Organism: Platalea leucorodia; assembly: GCF_965183815.1. Classification (NCBI taxonomy): domain Eukaryota; kingdom Metazoa; phylum Chordata; class Aves; order Pelecaniformes; family Threskiornithidae; genus Platalea; species Platalea leucorodia. The sequence continues at coordinate 48,485,308 of NC_138826.1, read as the reverse complement.
AGACTCATGAATGTCCAGAAGGGCTGCGTGCGCACAAGATGACCTCCGCACATGCAGAGAGGTTTTTGAATCACAAATGCCAGGAAATGAACAGTACATGCATGTGCAGGGGGGTTGATGAACCAGGTCCTGATCTTGCTTCGTGCTGACAGGCAGGGCTATCCTTTGAACTGGATAAACGAGATGAACTGGATGACTCCACATGGCACTGTGCTGGGGACTCCAGTTATGCTGCTTCTTGTCATTGAAGACAATGACAACTACTTTTCATGTTGCACCTCATCACATAAACACCTAGGTTATCACTCAATGTAACAGATCGGCACTCCCTTTTCTCAACCGTGTAACATTCACTTATGCTGAACTGTAGAGGTGATACACCAATGATGAATTTTGGGGTTGCTGCTGTTTATTAAACTACGTAACCTGCTCCACATCTGACCCACACTGATGGTTACAGATATAGCTGAGCATCAGCTTTAGAGGTGCCATCCTTATGAAGAATCTGTAGCTGATTATTCAACAGTCAAAATGAGTGGCTTTCCCTACAATACCAATTCTAAGCAATGACATTTCTGGGAATAACTGACAACCCCCTGCCTGTGCTTCATGAATTTGACAAGAAAAGCAGACTTTAAAGTATTTTCCTGTTCTAGTCAGTGTTTTACATCTTATCCATTACTGAAAGTCTTTTCCTCAACACATTTTCTTCTCCGTGAACACCAAACCTACACTTTAACCAGCTTGTCACAGTCTACAGAGATAAGTAAACAGACTTCTGATCATACTGGAAGAGGGACAGTGACAACTGCAGTCTTACTCTGGGTGGGCTAATTTTCCATCCTCTGTTACAAAACCAGAAAATGTATGAACTATAATAAAGGTAACTATACATGTCTGTAATAATGCCACTAATAACTTGGTAGCATGACAGAACAACTCCTATTACTCCTTCTTAAGATCAAGGGTCCAGCTCTGGCTTTGCGTTTTCAAGTTAGGTGTGTGTCAACCATGATGTACGGATCTAACACAAGAAGAGATGTCCCTATTTACAATTTCTTTTAAAGCACCAACAGTGAAAATCAACTTTCAAGTTGCAATTTTAAAGGCAGTGGTTTTCTTGCAGAGCCCTGGAGATTTCAAGGTAGGGGATATCACATGTTACAAATCATAAATCAAGCTCAGAATTACATCTTTTCAAGATACAAAGGAAATTTTAGAAGGTTTACTCTGTAAGCAGAGTGGTCCTCTGATTCTAAAAGCACCTGCTATTAATTCTCTGGATGAGAAAACGATGAAGCAGAGCAGTTATTTATAAAAGCCTCATGCTGCTAGAAAGATTTTTTTTTTTTTTAACACTGCACCAACTCAGCACACTAACAGATAACAGTAAAATAAACCTTTTATTTCTTTTAGAAGTTTAAAAAGGTAAGTGGAAAAATTACTAGCCTGCTCTGCCTCAGAGACTACTAATTCAGAATACTAGTTATTTTTGTTATTCCTATTCCACCATATTGTGCATTAATTGCATGACAGTAGTTATGAACAGGAGCATTCATTTTGGGAACAATTAATTCAGTCTGGTTGGCAGAATAAAATCTAGCTCATAGAGAAGGTAAGAAACAAATTTCGGATGCTGCAATCAAGTCTCTAGTCTCAGGTTTTACACTTACAGCATCCTTGCTCATCTGAGCTGTCACTGCAGTCCAGGTTGTGATCGCATTTCTTGCTTTTCCCGATGCACTGCCCACTGGCACAGCGGAACTGATCAGTTAAACAAAGCACTGGAAAGAGAACGCCCACACACACCAAGAGTCAGTATCAAAGAATTCTACTCTTTAAAATGATTAAGAAAACAAGACACCAAAGCATACAATCAGAAGTATCTTGGGAGAGCTTAGCCTGCTGCTAGCTTCATTTCTTGAAGTAGCCAGTGACACACAAAATCCCTCAAGCCAGCCACGCAGAAAAAGCGATTCAGTATTCTGTTGAGGATATTGCACAGTGGGTACCTGGTCCTTACTGCCTATTTACAATAAGCACACTACAAGATAAAGTAGCCTTGACTAAAATAACTCAGAAGCAGAAGGCCACTGAGAACACAGGCACTTATCCCAGGACATGGTTACTGCAAAATTACTGTAAGAATCCCCAACTCTAAGCATTTACTGTAATGTAAGAGAGAAGAATTAAGTTATAAAAAATAAATCTGCTAAACCATGATGATAAAGTTATTTAAGAAAGATAAATGTGGTTTCTCAATGCCCTTGTGCTCTTCCTGTAAACCAGAAAACTCCTTGATCATGGGATAATATATTTCACTTGACATTATGTTTTTAAACTGAAATGAAAGACAGAAGATAAAACTGGAGCTTTGCCAGTACACTCAAAAAACAATCTACCACTTTGGGAAAAAAGGTACTGCAGGCAAGGTGCTGGCTGCTGTTGTTTACACATATTTTTGCCTCCTGTTTCTCATAAATCCTGAAATTCTTTCTGACTTCAGTTGAACTAAGAAGTTAAACTAAAGGCTTTTCTGATCTGTAATCAGCTTGAATACTCTGAATAACAGGGCCACTTTGAAGGTGATAAACAGCCCCTGCTCTGATATCTCCAGTCACTGGATGGCAACTGGGAAGCTAACTTGCACAACGTGAGATGTCAGCATCTCATCTGGCTAACAATCACCTTTCATCACACAGGAATTTCTGCATCAGTCTGTATGCTTTTGTTTGAGCTGGAACACATCTTTTGGAAAGAAATTCAGCCTTGATTCAAAGACTCTTAGACAGTCTGTTCAAAGAAAAAAAATGTACTGAAAGGATACAGAGAAGAGGCATCCTTTCAAGCTTACAAGTTGTCCCTGCAACTCCTCACTACTTGCGCAGTGGGGAAAGGGCGAGTTTGCTCATATTTCACGTTGTACAGTGGTGGGGTAGTTCAGATTCCACCAGCATAACCTGCCCTTTCCAAAAATGAAAGGAACCTAATTCTCATTATGTTGGTAATACTGTAATGATGGCTTAAATACTCTCTTTTGCTGTGCTCTATAGGAAGAAGACGTCTCCAGATATCTCGTCTGTCTCTCACTCCCACTTACTCACAAAAGCTTAACTTCGTTTTGTTCAGGTATTATAAAATAAACAATCCAAAACCTTTACTCGGTACAAGGTACACAAAAAACTATGACAAGGATTTGCTCCACTTTGTAATTCACTCCCAGTTACCAAGTTTTTAGAGCTTACAAACATATCATCTTTTTAATAATACTTTTCACAAACAGAGCTTAAATCACTGCGCAGGAGATCAGTGTTATTTCTGTCTCACAGGTGGAGAAACAAAAGTATGGAGTTGTGAAATAATTTCCCATTCAATAGATCAGTTTAAAAAGTAGCAGAACCTTGGATCCTTCCAAATCCTACTCAGCAATAACTTCGGTATCTATCATAGTGTCCCCATGACAGCTTTATTTTCATCACACTCTGAAAGATCCTCTGTACCTTCACAGTTCTTCTCATCAGAGTTGTCCTGGCAATTTGCTTCTCCATTGCACCGGAGGGCACTGTCTATGCACTGTCCACTTTCACACTGGAACTGGGTGTCTGAGCACACCGGGCAGTTCTTTTCATCACTGTGGTCTTCACACTCAGTGAAACCATCACAGCGCCAGGCCACCGGGATGCAGTCAATCTCACCTGTGAAACAGGTGAACTGCTGAGGGGAGCATGTTGGTGGTTCTTTAAAAATCAAGCAAACAAACAAAAATTAAAAATCCAGGTGAACAAACAGCAGATTAGGACAGGTAAAGACAAGAAGAGCTCAGCTGCTTTCATTTATCAAGCAGCTGATAAACGTGCCACATCATAAGGTAACTTCCACCCCCGCTGCCTCCAGAGTAATTTGTGCAGATCTTGAGCCCCACGTGACTGATGCAGGCTCACATCGATGGAGGCTCATTAGACAAAGAACAAGAGGAACACAGAAACATGCACACTCAAAACACAATTATTTTCTTTCCTTCCCACTTCAGCCTCTTACACCCTTCTCTTAGTAGGTCTTCAAAAGTCTTCATTTAAAGTCAACACGCTTTTCTACTCCCCCTTTCCTGTAACACCACTGCATGGCTCACTTGCTTTTTAATGTTCGACAGTCATTGTATAGAAAATGTTAAAAGGATGTAATGCGCTGCAGATGGATGCACTGTGACTCAGTGTCTAGTTATGTGCCCTCGACAGCTCTGTTCAGTCAAAATTCTTTTAAAATGACAAAAAACTGCTCCATCTACTCAAGTCCTGCTATCTCAACACAGCTGTTAGCTGTTATTTAACATTTACTACAGTAACTGTTAATCTCATGCAGTAAGTAAGTGTGGATTTTCTTTTTCCTTTTTTTAATCCCCCTTCCCTCCCCCCTTTTTGGCCTGGTATTAAACTTGCTCTGAGAAAATATCTGGATTATGTTAGCTCTTGTTCCATTGTGAGACCACACGTCGCCTTGATGGCGAGAAGATTGCATAATAAATCCATTCAGTACGGTGGCACAAAGAGACCCAAGCACCAAAGTGCCTCTCCTCTCCCTCATTTCAACCCCACCCTTGGAGACACCAGGGCGTAGGCTACAGTAGCTGTATCACCATGGAGGAGGCAACTCGCCCTTCTGGGACTGCAGTTCAGAAAGACAGGCACAAGGGTGAGTTTGAGGAGGACAGCAGAGAAGGATAAAAGGGCACAGACACGGTGCAATATGGCAGAACATGAGAATCTACCACTATTTGAAAAAAGAGAACATACAGAGTGATAGAAAAAAGTAATAATCACACAATTAAAAAATCAAGTTGAAATAATTCAGTGGTGTTAAGTAGAAAGTGTGAACAGAAATCCTTATTCAACAGTCAACTAGTGAATTTTTGCTCTTCTCTTACTCCTCAATACTTGCAGATTTAGCTGCGGCGGGAGGCAGAGAGGTAAGCATGTAAAAGCATGTAACAGCACCTAGTGCACTGTCATATTCTTTCCGCTCAGAAGCCACCCCTAAAGATGGAGACCCCCCAACCCAGAAGCTGAGAGCTCAGCGACACAGAGCATGGGAAGAAAAGACTTACCTCCGCAGGACAGCTCATCCTGCAGCAGAACAAGGTGGACTGGGCAAGAGCAGCGCGTGGTGCCGTCGCCCTTCACGATGCAAATGTGCGAGCAGCCACCATTATCTTGAGAACAAGGATGTTGTCCTGTGATTTTAAAAATAAGAAAGACAGGTAACTGACAAGAAATCCCCACCTCCTTTCCTCCCTTTCAGTGATTTCTTTGGGCTCACAGAACTCCCTTCATTCCTTCCTTCCCCCTGGGGAGAGCGCTACTAAAAACAACTTCGAAAAAGTTGAATTTTGTTGTGTGCATTTTTCCTCTTAACACACATCAATAATTATCACGCACGTCGATAACTGTCCATGATCTGAAACACTGTAGGAATCGTGCCATGGGGTCTACTAAAACAGTAAACAGTAGTCAAAGCGTTTTGCTTCTTGTGCGAGTTTACAATTACTTCTGCAGCAAAAATAGTAGCATTAGTAATACCAAAAGATGCCTTGGATTCCATACTTCATTTTCTCTATCAAAGACCATTAAAAAAAGTAAACTTTTCTAATTTATGAATTCTGAAGCTTCCACACTGTCTCCAAAACTCAAATTAACATGCTCTAGATAAATATGTCTCTTCATTTTAATGTTTAATAAGGACAACATACTTCTCTTGGAACTCCTGACAGATATACTGAGATTAATAGCAAACAAAACTAGTAGTAGTCTGCACTGATGCTTTAATTAAACATCCCCAGACATTTTTCTACATATTTCTCCAAGGCATGCACCACAGCCTATTAACGAGGCCTATTTCCTCCAGGATGATGGCAGCTCCACTGCTTTAACCATCCAGCTCCCATAGTTTCAAGCGTATGTGTGTGTGGGGAAAGGCTATATCCTGGTAAACAGAAAACTTTTAGAAGTGCAGCATGTTCAACACATCGTTATTTAATACACACTTCCCTTGTGCAATGCGATCTTGCTCTTCTGTCGTTCACTTTCAATATGAATTGCCACCAACAAAAATTGTTCACTTTGCCTTCAAGGCAGGCAGTCCATTGAAACATTTACTGCTAGTAAAAGGCCCTGAGAGCTGTGCTTGTCTAAACGGAGTAAACACCTAATAGTGACTCACTAGTGTGATCCAGAAAACTCTCTACTAGGGATAACAGGACGTTTCCACTGTACAGACACTCAAATGCCAGGTGTCTGTATGGGACTACCAATACAGTTGTCATCAGCAACAAAACATGATGCGGAGTTTGTGATAGATTTCCAGTCCATTGCCAGCTGCCCAAAGGAAACAAATTTAATTGCACCCTGGTGATGTACAGACACAAAACGATATCAACTTCTGGCCCCTTCGATCTGCACTGATGTCGATCAGTGACAAGGCAAAACAGGCTCATTTCTCTGCGCCCACTCCTTGCCTCAAGCCCCACAGGCACTGTTTGCACTTGCAAACAGGGATTGCACTTACTGTATTCCTGAATGTTGAGCTCTTTCACAGCATGGATGTCACTGAGTTGCGCAATACGGGCTTGGACCTTTGTACGTCCTTCTCGACCAGTCATATCAATCTTTTCAATCATCTGCTGTTGCCTGTCAATCCAATACAGCCAGTTTTCAAATACAGTTAGTCCCACAGGCTGCAAGATATTTGAGTCTTCCAAAACGATCCGGTTAGCACCTGCAGAAGGGAAAGAGTGGTTTAGCTCAACTAGAATCAACTGAAATACTACCACAAACATTTTCTACACTACTCAGACCACTATTTTCTACTACTTTTACACTAATAGGTAAGCCTACTATAAAAACACAAGCAATCCTGGGCCCTCTGATGCAAGACTGATGCATTTTACAGACAGATGATCAAATCTTTTTTTCTGCTTTCATGAAGACGACAGGTTTTTTGCTTCAAGTAAATTTACTGTATTTAAGAAGCATCTGGAGTTGGGGGCTCGGCTCTCATAAGCCTATCCAGTCTTTTGTCGATATGATGGGAATTGGTAATTCTTTTCATTCTTCTGTCCTTTTTGGAGAGCTTAAGTGCTTTGTCTTGGCATATAACAGTGAATAAGAAGATGGATTATTAGCTTGAGTTAACTAATACAAGATAAAATCCAAGTGGAGACAAGGTAGTTAGTACTTTTCACATGAATTATGAAATTAAGGTAAACACTTGACTTCTGACTTCCTCATATTCTTTTGTTTCAACTACATTGCTAAGGTTTTCATGCTAAATTGAGAATGCTCCTTCCTTCCTAGCGAAGACTTACTTTTCTCAGTTCCTTTAGCAAGCACTGGTAGCAGCCAAGAGGCTTTAGCCTTACACCTCTGAAGAGTATTTGTTGACTTTTATGCTAGATTACCTGGCATTAAACATAGTCAAGAGCAACTGCCACACTTCATGGTTAACACTCCACATAAACAGAAGACAGTCCACAACTGTTTTAAAGGTATCATTAAAGACTGTCCAAAGACAGTGAAGACTTCATAACTCATACACAGAAGGAAAATATGTTATTCAAAACCTGAGAGCTCAAGAGTGAGGTTTTATCCGTGCTTCGTTTATTTTACATGACACAACGTGGTCATTAACACTCAAATATTCAGCAAGGTTTATCAGATTCTGAGCATAAAATTACTCATGAACATAAGGAATCTGCTTCAATTTTGAAATGCCAAAACAATATCACACAGTCTAAAATTAGGCCACAGCTTGAAAAATTACATATAAATCCTGGTATTTCAGATATCTGGGCTCACTGCTATGCTTATTTTTTTACTTTTACTAGAGCAGACAATAGCTTTGCATATGGTCATCCACAAAACAATTTCCAAGAAGTTTTTATCTTTTGTCCTGTAAAAATATACTAGTACAACTGAATACCACACAAAAATTCTACCATGTCTCTACAATACCCACACAAGATAATGTTATGGAACAAAAGACACATATATTTTATGATTTTATAATCTGAGCAGGTTCTATCCCTCTGTCTTGATTACTAGCAAAAAATGGGTTTTGGCGTGTTGAGAATTTAATCAACAGTATGTCAGTGATGATGACTTAACAAATTCAGCTATAAAAATTATACTTATCTGCTTTTCACTTAATGCATACAGAGCTCAGAAGTTAAGTAACCTTCCAAACATTTAGCAAGTGGTAACATCTAAAGCAGAACATGGAAATTCAAATATTAATCCTCAGCTAGACTGGGCTCTCACCCACCACTTTGGAGCAACACCAGCAACGATCTGATTAAGAAAAGGCGTTGATGGATTCTGAAGGAGGCTATACCCAGACTGATGTAGAAATTAATAGACCGAGTGATGTAAGTCAAACTAAATAACTGCAACCATCTATTAACCCCCATGAACGTGAGTCATTGTATAGGGAAAAGGTAAGAAACAGCAACCTGCATCTCAAGGAGCAGAAAAGCTAAGCTGCAAATAGGGGAAAATACAAAGACGACGGGAACGAATACAGTTAAAACCAAGACCTTGACCTACCCAAAGGGAGTCTGTACATGACCTGCTCTGCCTTGCCCATGTCAATCAGCATGGCATTTTGCAGTATGCTCCTAAAGCTCTGAAGCTTAAATTTTTCACTCCCTTAATGTCTTAATCTTTCTTTTTAATATTTGTACCCAAGTGTAACTGACTATTTCTGACTACATGGAGACACTGAAATCCCTCCTTCCATAAACCAACAATAAAATCCAAAGCTGGCTCATCAGGGTGCTAGTCTCCTTTATTGGGAATGTCAGATGAAAGGAGATGTGATTAAGAGGAGCTTTGTCTCCTGGCATCACCATTCTCTTTCCAGCAATACCTTTTACAAAAAGACTGAAAAACAAACAAATAAATACAAAAATCAGGACACACCCATAGCTCATTCTGTTTCCAAATAAAAATGACTTAATTCCAGAATCATTAGACGTTTCCAAATCACACTAATTATTCTGGAATAGAAGAACTAATTTCCAAATAGTTTCCATGGTAAGGAGCTAATTTCAGTCATCTTTTCATAAACAACCCCTTAATCATGTGAAGAATCTGGTTAGCTTCAATAGGATCTCCCATTTGGGTAGCATAACCGAGTCCTAACTGCATGCCTGAAGGACAGGGAGGAAGAGAAGGACTGCATCACATAAAAGGCATTCTAGCTCTCCTTCTCTTTATGGGTACTGGCATCTACAGAGTCGACAGAGCAAGAGACTGTGCGTGTTTTTAAGAAGCTAACATGCAGAAAAATTACTCTGCCGCTCAAAAGAGCCTATTAATCAGCATTCCTAAGCACAGGAATGCATCTCAGCAGTTAGCAATTTATCGTGGTGATTATAGCAATCTATTTGTGGTGCAAATGCCAAAAAGCAAGAGAGGTTTTGGAATGATTTTTCTTCATGTTCTTTGAAAATATGGTGAGCTTTTGCTATACAACACTGGTGATCCAACAGCCGCCTCTTTTAAAAAAAAAATGCAGAATCATTAAAAACAGACTAGATTAGAATTTAGAACTATCTCCTCCTCTGGTGTCCTAATTTCTGGCAGATAACAGACATAAAGAGAGAAACAAAGCACCTATGATGTTCTGCTGCTGCCCATCACTTTACTCATGCAGATCCTGGATCTGGGATAGCCTAGAACATACCAGGCTACACCGTACCACTTCTTTTAAAAAAACAGTTCACTAACTCAACTCTATTACTATCTTGCTAAGCCTCAATTCCAATCATCTAGAAAAACTGAAATGTTTTCCAAAACAAAAGCTTATTCTAGCAGCTTAATAAAAGGCTGGAAATCACACTGGTGTCAGTGGGATTACACGCTGCTACTTTGAATGAAGGTATCATGTCATCGGTGAAAAACATTACTACAAACTACCATACTCTCGTTAAGTTTTCAAACTCGCTCACAGATTGCGAAGCCTGTCCTTATTTCCTTACACGTGCACTTATGCTTCCGATAGCAGAATAACCTTCAGCTGAAGTACAAGGACATGCACTATTCAAACTGAGGATGGACTTTCTGCAGAGGAAGGGGAAACTGCCACCACCCCCTCCACTAGCAGCAGAGCGAGGGGGGCATACACCCCATCACCTAACAGAGATGGGTATGTATGTGCTCAGAACGTCCTGGCACTCCCATCAGCAACATCCCGCCCAGCTCGTATCACAACAAATTACTACCAAAGCCACATGAGGCAGGTGAGCTGATCCAGCAGCTTGCTGGATCTGGCTAGTAAGTAAGAGATATCTCAGTCTCTCTCACCCAATCTGTGTGATTTTGCCTCTTCTCTTGCTCCAGTTCTGGTTGCTTGCTGGACTCTCGCTGAACCAATTCAGCTTTCCAAACCAACAGAACACTGTTCTCTGCTTCTCTTTTTCTGTATATTGTTGTTAGATTATTGTTTTGCTTATGTGGTTAAGTGAGCTGAATCAACTCATAGAGGAGGTCAGACAAGCAGCATAACCAACCTTAGGGAGCAGGCAAAGAGAATTCCATAGCTGGAAGATGGAGTTGTTTTGCCTTTTGAGAACAGAGAGATGTTAGATCTGCTCTATCCTTCTCACATCATTTCACCCTAAATGACAGGTACATAAGTGACCTGCCCACCTGCTGCTTTAACTCTGCAGGAAAGATTTTTCTACTAACAGGAAACTTTCCTCTGATTGACAGATTACTGTACTAAACCCAATGCCTTTAAAAACAACCCTCTCCCTCCCCCTTTCCAAAACTGCTGCAATTTATTTGTGAACTGACTTTGGGAAACCACACGAAGGTCTTGCAGTGAGAAACTGAAGTAAATAGCATGTGTAGCAATTAATAATGCAAATCATAGATAGAGGCATGAGACTGTAAAGGCACGCTGCATGAATCACACACATTCCCTGGCTGGGAATTTAGGGAGCGATTAGAATCACAGTACAGACTGTTTATAGTAGGAAGGAAAAGAAGACACCTTTCTCTGCATTCCCCCACACCCACACCACACAAATGAATCACTGAATTAAAGTGCTACTCTACCTGAAAGGTCACTGCTTTCAATTCTCCGCAGGTCTGAATCAGCCCAGAACAACTTGCCTAGCTGGCTGTCAATAGCTAAGGCTATGGGCTTGCTCAAACCACTGAAAAAAAGGACCTCTCGTTCAGTTCCATCCAATGCTGCTCTCTCAATTTTAGGAGACCTTTCCTGTAGGTTGGTGAAATACATGTATCTGGAATAGGAATGATTAGAGGAAAAAAGTTTATTTGATCTTTCCACATTTTTGCTATATGACCAAGACATCTTAACAAATGTCAGATGTTTTTATTCTGACAAACAGAAACCAACCAGCAGCAAGAAAACAATTTAATTCTCAAGACCTTCAGCCTGAATTTCCCCACATCACTATTTCAGCTACATACCCTTTCTCTGGATTCACCACAATGGCTCTGGGCCTGTCTTGATCTCCTTTGAGCACCACTCCCATAGGTCTCCCATCCAGGCGTGTCACGTTGATCACATTAGTAGCTTCGCAGGTCCAGTAGATATAGCGGCTGTAGATGTCAATGCTCAGGTCATAAGGCTGCATATCTAGGTTCTGATTGGGAACTGGACTTGTCACAACAGTGAGGCTCTACAAAGGAAAGAAAAACAATCCACAGAAGAGTATTTAATCTGATCCAACATGAGCAATTTTATTTGCTATGGATGCACCACATCAAACTACTGCTCAGCAAAAGGATGCAGCCAAAATACTATCATAAAGTAAGGAGACACCCAGGTCCAGTTGCCGCACCAACACCTTTGATCAGATATAGACACTTAGTCCTCATAGTTTGTTGTAATGGCAATCATGTAAGTTTGTTGCAGCTCATAAGACTTAGCAAGTTTGACCAATAAGTCCAAATTGTCTCTAAGTTGAAGATTCAAGGTCAGTGTCTATGTTTCCTCTGCTTTCCTGACAACTCTAAGTTCAGTTTGGATAAACCCAAACCCAGCACATTTAGCACGCTACAACAGAAACACATCACCAATAATTCCCAAAGCAGCAGCTGAACGGATAAAAACACAGGCAAAGTAAGGCCTGACAGCACTTGGAATTCTTGTCTCATTCTTCTCCACCATTGCTGCTGTCACACTTGGGGGACATAACATAAGGATGAATAATAAATGGCAAGGCAACTCTGCCAACAGACGGAAAGGACATCAGCTAGCGTATGACAGTGACTTTAGAGCATTGCCAGCTAACACCTTTCTCCTTCAAAGTTCTTTCCTTCTACTGGTCCAGACCTCTGGAGTTCCCATGCCTGCTTTTCTTAATTTATTTTTTTTTTTAAGAAAGAAACTGCATAGTCTCCTTGTAGCGAACAGTGAACCTATCTTTCATGAACTTTTCAAAAAAATCTTAAGAGGACTGATAACTCACAAAACACGGCCTTACATAATCTTTTGGGAAAACTTCATCCTTTTGAGGTGAGCAGCCTCCACCCTCTCAGCCCCAAATTAAACTTCACCATAAAATTTGCCTAACTTTATTTGGCTTGTCACCTCTATGAAAGGGTGTGCCTACAAGTCTTGCATTTGTTTATTCTGCTGAAGCTGGCAAAAACCTGGTGTCTTTGACTAGTTTGGGGTGTTAAATTATTTAGATATTCCAAAATTAAAACCATTGCTAAATTAAGAGTTAAGGTCGAAGGGCGTTTCAGCAGTATCCAACTACCACCACACCCACCACCAGAAACCACTCTCTCTCTTACAAATTAAACTGAATATAGCACCTCCGTGTTCATCATAGTCTCCCGCTCCTCCCCCATTCAAAAAATCAGGAGAAAAAAATCTTTCTAAAATGTGAAAATGAATAAGCAGTCATTGCTCATAATTAACCTCACTAAACCTGCATGACCTTTTGCCTTCTACCCTACTCTACTTTTTCTGTATTCCCCAGTCAAATACATTTTCCCAAGCCTGCTACATCTCTTACAGGTCCGTAGTTTCAATCTCCTCGCTCAGTGCCTCGGTGGTTGACAACAACTCTCTTCCTACCCCCACCAGAACCTGGGAGACTTCAGACACAGCTGTGTGCTCACAAACTCCCACCCTCTTCATTTCAGAGTCAATGCCCCTGCACCCTGCTCATCTGCAACTCTTCCTTCTCTCTGACACACTCTGTTTCTCCCAAGAACCTTCCCATCCATGTTTCTCTTCTCTCAAATATGGGTTTCCAAGAGTACCCAGCCAAAAGACAGCATTGAGCAAATAATGCACTGTAAACAACAGTATCTTTAAGTTGGCCTTAGTTTTCCATGTTTTATTTCCTGCTACACCTGCCAGATTACTGGCTGAGGACTCCAGAAACTCCAGATGCCACTTGTTTTGCGAAGTGACAGCCAGTAATCTACAGGAAGTCCATATATCTAAATTATTCATGTGCAGTCATTCAGTGCTGGGTGTCTGGCATGCCTTCCTCATCTTTTAGTAATTCTACCACCCGCAGGATACCTGGCTGCCGTCTTCCTGTGCCTTCCGGATGATATTCTGCCGAGAATCAATCCAGTACAGCTGCTTATCCAGGGGGTCATAATCAATGGCTCGAACGTTCCTGAGACTATGGATAGGGAGTATGATATCTGGACTCTGCTGCTCATCTATCACCATGCGATTAATTGCATTCTTCTGACTGAACAACAGAAAGGTTGTAGGAGCTTGATGGGTTAAAAAAAAAAAAGGAGGGTGAAAGGGTTACACATAGCAATAATGCTGGACATTTGTATGTTCAGTAATGACAACTACTATATATAACCAGACAGTATCTATTATGTCTTCTCCCCTGCCACAAAAAAAAAAAAAAAAAAAAAAAAAAAAAAATTCAAAACAAAACATAAAAATCCCAACCTCTGATCAGTTTGGAAAGCCTTTCAAATGACCTTTTTACTATAAATGTCTGAACATGGATGTGACAGGCAAAGATAATCTTGCAAGTTGCAGGGCTAATGAACGTGAAGATTTCTGTCAAAATCACCTCAAAGAAGAACAGCCTGCCATGCCTCTCAAGGTACTGTCAGTTTTCTTTCTAAAGGGGTCCCAGGGAAATGTAGCTCCACTATTCTGAAGTTGAATGTTTTGTCAGTTATGTTTCCACTTGCAGAAGAAGCTGAGCAAAAGCCAGAACTGGTTCCTTAGAGGTCCCAGGGAACAGAGATTCCTATTAGAATGGTTTAGTCCTGTTCCCAAACACCCTCTTTTCTGCCTGCACCAGAATGAAACAACTAATTCACAGGAAAATCTTAGATGTGTGCAGGCTGCGTTTTTGGAAAAAATCTATCCACTCTTCTCAAATGTATATATCTTGCTTATTTCTAAGGTGCTCACCTGGGAATGCTAACCTGTAATCAGAAAAAAATGTGATGTTCTGCTCCAGCTTTCCAGATGCCCAGCAAAACTTTCCTGGACAAATTATTTTTTTCTTATAAATGCCATTAAACATGGTATTAAACTAGAAAATAAGACTTCCCCACCCTGTATAGCTCTAGTTTACTAGCTGTATCTTACAGTAAGTGCACAAGGCATTTAATACATCATTAAAAAGAAATTATCCCTGTATTACATAACTGGGTCAGAAATCAGAGGAGGTAGTTAAAGCATTTTCCCTTTCGACAGCATTCTTTTCAATAATGGTCTACCTACAGCTACTGCTGTGCAAGACGGCACAAGAGCCAGCAGCCAGAAACGCAGTTTGCAGCCTCCCTGAAGTTTGTACAATCAATTCTCTATAGCACAAGTCTGGAGAGATTAGCAGTGGGACACTGCACTCATTCAATCCAGCCTGTAAAACAGGTAAGGCAGCACCTTGGAAAGGGGAGGTGGCAAAAGTCTTCCAGAGAACATCATCACCTTGCTTTGTTATTTTAGGCATATGCTTTGAGCATTTATTCTGGCTGCTGGGGAAAGAAAAGAAAAGAAAAGGGAAAAAAAAAAAAAAAAAAAAAAAAGGTGGGGGGGAGTTTCCTTGGTAACTAACACTCAATCCTAACATCCTATAACAATCGGGCCTAATTGCAAGGTATTTTTGCTTTCTGGAAAATCTGTATTTCCCCTCCAAGCGTTTCTCCAATAATTTAAGCCGCCTTCTACTTAGCTCTAAACTGTAGAAGAAAGCACAAAAATAGGCAAAGCAAAGTTTATACTGAATGTGTACAGAAAAATAATAGATTCAGAAAACATCAGTATTCTTACCAAGCAGTTAAGAGAGTAATGGAAAGGGAGAAAAGCTTAAGATAAAACAGTGCAGGTAAACATACCATCATAAGCACCTAAAATCCTTTCCACTTTTCCCCAAAGACACCCTCTCACTGTCTAAGATTGCCTGGCTTCCAACTTTGAATTGATGTCTCATTATAAAAAGTAACAGCAGAATTTCCCCCCTTGAGTCCCCACATCTCTGAAACAGTCCCAGTTTCAGAAATCGCTTCCCAGTTTTCATCATTCTCCCTCCCAATAGTCACATATTTTAACTATATTTCTGGCAGGCAAATGGAGTGCAACGAGCACGTCCCCTGTGTAACACTGCCTTCAAACTTCATGACACGTGGTAGATCTGATGAGATCTCAGAGCAGCGTGTCCTTCCTGTAATTAAAAGAATCAATGCAAGCATGAGCAGGGTGATCCAGAAGGGAGGAACTGGCCTCTAGACAGGGCTTGGACTAATAATAATGTCCAGGAGTATATAAGCAAGTAAAACAGGCAAGAGAAAGCTAAAACGATTCATGCTCCAATTATAGCGGCCAAGAGAAAAAATTAAATTATGCACAGAGAAGCCTAAGTCTCCAATTACCTACAAATGAGAAGTTGGAAAGTTCCCAGGTTTGAACACGGCAGAAAGAAAACTCCTAATACCTCACGAATGGCCCTGAACTGTACCGCAGGGAAATGGTTCTATTTGCTCACAAAATATTTCCTATATTTTTTCTCCTTCCTTTGTTTCCAAGAGCATTTTCACAAGAAAACATGATCGTTGATAATTTTGCTACTTATTCTCTGCTGAAAGTCAAATTCCTCCACCTACAAAATCACAGTCATCACCAGAGAGGTGCCAGCTGTGCCTCTAACTTGCAGGAAGGTGTGAGAGTCTTAGAGTACAAAAATCCAGTTGTCATACAAGCGCCCCTCATAATAAAAAAGGAAAGGAGAAGTACTGGACACACGGGGAGGCAGAAAAGCAGAGTTTTCCAAAGAGCATGATTTTCAAAAAATGCCATGAGATGGCATTTGTGGAACAAGCTGCCCTGCTTTTGGCTTTAAAACAACAGTTGGATCTCTCTACTCATGCATAATGCGGATGAGATACAATCTGTCTCTCCGTACCATGAATCTCTTCACCCACTGACTAATCTGAATGACACCAGTGGAAATCAGCCATCCAGTGTGGCTGCCAAAATTATGAGAGCTTCACTGGCAGCCAGCTATTGAGAGATGGATAAATTATTTGGTTAGAAACTAATTACACACAGCCTGAGGGGCCTTGTGGTTCATATTCTGCACAACAATAAAGAAAAATGGGGCTTGGCTGCACTGAGATCAGAAATCTGAAGTGCTGGGGAGGCTGTGGAGCCCAGCCTCTCCTCACTGAGGAAGAAACACTTTTAGGGGCATAAGTGTGGCCCACCTCAGCATCTTATCAGCCAGCAAACACAGCTACTGTAGAATTACATCTTGACCACCTAAAGGCTACACAAAGTCCAGAATACAGACCAAACTATCACATATCCTTTATGTCAGGCAAGATTAGAAATAAATAAGTAGATAATAAGCAAGCAAGCACTTGAGAAGGTTTGACAGACAGAGACAAACCCAAAAGCATTTTGAGCTTTCCTGCTTACGCAGGTTTAGCTGAGTCACAAAAAAGATTCACTACAGCCACTCTTCTTATTTTACTGTGATACTGGTCTGTTGGAAGATTTTTTTCTTTTTTGCTTTCAATATCCTATCTTCTCTGAAAAATTAGTAGGATTTTAGTATTAGAAAGTTATATTTAAATATACTCTGTTTCCTATGGAGGAAGGGAGGCTAGGGAACCAGAAATTTTTTCAAATACACATTCAGTATTAAAAATAGAAACTAGCATTAACTTGGCCTATCGGCAAAGCGAGCTTCACCATCTCATGTAAAAATAACACTCTTCTTTCCTCCAAGTACAATGCTTGCATCTGTTACAAAACACATCTGCCTCTCTGTTTTATTTCCGTTCATTACGGCTTACCACTACAGGTCCTGTTGTCAGCGTTCAAGGAATAGTGAGCTGGGCAGCCACAGACAAAGCCGCCAACAGGGACTGCTAAGCACAGGTGAGAGCAGTGACCGTTGCTAGAGGCACACTCGTTCCAGCCTGCCTGCCTGGAGGAATGGAAGACCAGGATGTCCATAACATAATCCAAATGCCCTTGGATGATAGTTCGGTTCTGGCCACTGGTCTTGTTGGCTCGTTCAATGCTACGCCGGCTCCAGTCTGTCCAGTAAATGTAATCCTGATACTGAGTCAAGCCGAACGGGTGAGGCAAGTCATCAGCTATAATCTCACGGTCAAGGCCTGTTTCCAAAAAGGAAGGGGGGGAAAAAAAAAAAAAAAAAAAAAAGCAGAATTATTTGGGGACAAAAGAGATGCTGTTTAATGCTGTTAGACATGTCCCCTGCACAGAAAGGTTAAAACATAGTTACGTTAAAGTTACTATTTCTTTATTACAGAAGTAAATTATCATGTGTAAGTCTGAAGTCTTGGAGCCTATCACAGAAATATACTAATCCTGCTTGTGACTCACAGAACAGAATGTATTTTACCAAAGAAAGAAGCCTCAGTTTTGAAAATAATCAAGGGTCCTCAAAAAGATTCTGTCCTTTCCCTCCTCCCAGAAACAAACAGGATCCCACTGAAGGAGGCAGGATCCTGACACTGTACTCCCACTTCAGGATCTCTCACATCACGTTTGGGTCTCTGCCCACTGCTTAGAGACAGAATTGTTACGAGCTTAAGAAGATTCTACATTGTATTATGAGAAAAATCAAACGCACGAGGTTAAACTCCTCTGTCTCCAGAACGCCGTAACAGGAAGGAGCAGTCAGAAAGTCAAGGTAGGAAACAGTTAATTGTGTATACCATGGAAATGTTAAGAGACCTTAAGGAGGAGGGCATGGGCGGAAATTATTTCAACCACGTTATTTCGACCAATTCATTACCATGGGATGTCCTGCTGCCTAGTCACAGAAAACGAACGGGAGGTTATGAAGCGAGAAGTCACTCCATCTCTGCGCAGACAAGAGGATGCACAGCCCTGCGCTCTGCCGTCACTAGCCACAGGCACAGGAAAGATGAAATTCTAATGGTGTGTCCAGTTCCACAGTGCACAGGGAAGCACTGAGCCAGCCCCAACAGCATACCAAAATACATGACAAGCTGAAGAAAAGCTTTTATATTACATGTAATTCCTAGTAATGCATTTTCCTGTTCTGATCTTTTTCTAGCTTTGTTCCACTATTGCAAATGTACTGTTTAAAGCAGACTAACTCCTTTAGCTTTAAATACTGGCTAGAGATAATGCTAATCTGAGTAATCTGGCACACAACAAGGCAGTCCACTCCTGTGTGTGCCAAGATGTTAAAAACATGATGTTGTGCAAACCTGAGGGGGCTTGGGTCCTCAGTACACTACCCCTGGGACAGTGAAAGAATAAAATACTCCACCTCCATTTAGCTGTAATGACCAGTTTATAAAACAACCACACAGACCCCAGTGTGAGAGAGAGCCAGGTGACCAGTACTAGCCAGGAAAAGCTTTTTAATGTGCAGGATATACTGGGAAACAACCCTGGGGATACCAACAAAGATTAAAAACCAAATTGTATTAAATTACATTGTGAAAACCATCCAAAAGCTGTTGTTATCTTGGCTTTCTCTCTGCCTTTCTACAGATGATGAAGTGTTTGTTATGTATTTGTCAGCAATCTTCAGAGCAGCAAAACAAGACTTGCACTCAACACTGAAAGTTGACAGCTTTGTCCTACATATAACTGAGAACATGTACAGCTTGTATAATTTTAACTTTGTGAGCAACTAGATCACCTACAAGAAAATCGAGGCCTCGCTAAATGCTGTATTGCATAAACATCAATTATAGAAGCAAATGTTAAAGGTGTGTGAGTTTGGAAAAATCTATTTTTGTCTTAAGACGTGTATCTTCGCATTATTTGAGCAATAATTTGCCACAGGTAACTGTGAAAAAGCAGCAGCAGCATCCCCCTGATGCTGCCCAGGGGTCTGGGGCTCACCTAGCATGTTGGAGGATTCTATCAGGTTGGTATCGAGGTCGGTCCAGTACAGTCGTCTTTTAGCGTAATCAATAGTTAGGCCGTTAGCACGTCCCACATTCGGTACCAAAGTAGTCCGCTCAGTGCCGTCCATAGCAGCTCTATCAATCTTTGGCTTACCACCCCATTCGGTCCAGTACATAAAGCTGATTAAAAGGACAAAAGAAAAAAAATAATCTATTTATCCAAAAGAGAACTCAAGGGGAGAAACGAAACAAAACAAAAATCCTTAGAAAGAACAGGAGAAAAACAAGAGCTGTAAATTTGAGCATTTACTGAGCCCCATTACACTAAATGTTTTTTCAAAATACAAGCAAGGAAATGAGTCAAGTTTCCTCAAAATGCTTCCAACATTATTTTTTCCACTTGGAGCTGGATTTTCACCATCAAGTCCCATGTGAAGGCACTTCAATCTTAACTAATCCATGCACGTCAGTGCATGGCAAAAGGTTGGCAGCTGGGCACATTCGTTTATACCTAGTTATTTAGCAAGATACCTTCCATGGCATTTATCTTCTGTTTCTATTCAATTGTCTGTCAAATACAAGAAGGTAGGTATGCAGGGTACTTTTGTTAATAGGTGCCACTGCTCATCTCCACGCAACTAAGTCCATCAGCATGTAACAGTGTGTTACATTTCAGTTGAGGGTAGAATAACACAAAACTGTATGGCATTTCCACTGGAGCAAAAGTACAAACTATTACATACTCACATGCCAGTTGCATAAACTGGCACTGTACAGTAGAGGGCTGTATATTTGACATTTGGTGTCAAGTAGTTAGTCGCTTCTTCCAAAATGTAAAGCCAATACCATTTTAAAAATGAGTGAGACATAGCTAGCCGATGTTTACACCTTTAATACCTTTAGTGACAAACACCTGTGAAATGCTTTTATTTTCAACCAACCACACAATGGGAAAGGTTGCTTCAGAAACTCATGATCAAGGGGGAGCTATTCTTTAGACATCAGGAATACTTGCAAATTTTTCTTAAAAATTTTGCAAGTATTTTGTGCATAAATTTTGCAAGTTGTGCCCAGCATGGACCTAAGTGTTAGAATTGCCCCCATGGTAGCAATGCCACGAAAACTTCCATATAAAGTACAATGACATAGCTCAGCTGTAAGACAAAAGGAGAAACAGGCATTTGGGCTCAAAACTAAAGTAATTTTTTTTTTCTGGTCTGTGGTGAAGAGACAAAGTATTGAATTATAATAATCCTTGGGGAAAAAAAAAAAAAAACACCTTTTCCCAGTACAAAACTAGAATCATCTGTAGCAAC
The DNA here is from genome assembly GCF_965183815.1 of Platalea leucorodia. Lineage (NCBI taxonomy): Eukaryota > Metazoa > Chordata > Aves > Pelecaniformes > Threskiornithidae > Platalea > Platalea leucorodia. The sequence goes on along the minus strand of NC_138826.1, from coordinate 48,464,601 downwards.
CTTTTGTTACAGCTGAGTAAATGGATCTAACAATCTGGTCTTGGATGCCCTCTGATGCACTCGTCCAGGCAACCTCTGGCACGTCAGGGCTGAACCCCATCTGCGTGTCCCACTGGGGGCAGTGCAGAACTCCTTTCGACTCAGCACTGCGACAGTTGCCACCACCTTGTTGAAATGAAGCAGGAGGAATGCGTTCGAGTGGTGCCGAGTTCTCTGCATTGCTGTAACGCTTGCAGTGTCACTGGAAACGGTGATAATTTCATAACACTTGAAAGTGAAGTTCCCTCATTTGTAAAATAAGAGTAATACAATGTTGGTATAAGCTCAAAAAGGTTTTGCAGTAATTAGGTAATGTCAAATGAGCATTTCATCGTAGAAGAGCTATTTCAGAAGAAAAATAGTTTTGCCTTGCCCCACTCCTTCCTCACTCCCCCTGCTTATTGCCCTACTTTTGCTATTACATTTGAATCCAGCTGAGAATTTCCTTCTCGGGAAATCTTTCATTTTGGGGATAGGTGGGTATAATTGTTTCCACTCTTTCTCTGTCCTTGCTTCCCTTGTCCACACCAACTAAAAAGGCTCCCTTATCTGAAGGAACAAACATCTTCCTTACTCTCAGACAATAAGCTTCACTCCCCCACTCTCAAGTTAAACAATTTAATACCTTTATTGGACCCTAACTTGTGACAAAAAGGATCCTCATTTTTAAAAGAACAAGTATTTTCTTTTCAGTGCTATAGTCCTTTTCTAATTAATGAATTCCATAAACGTAAAACTACTTTGATTCTGTGGTTAATTAAAAAACTAAATATAAATCCCTTTTTAATGAGCTGCTCTGATTTTTTTTTTTTTTTAGTATTCTTAATGATTATTCGGGACATTAAGAGTGTATTCCTCCAGCCCTCATACTCTAAATTACCAGGTTGTATTCCCCAGCTCAGTTCTCTCAGGATTTACACGCACTGCCTAACTAACATGCCCTGGAGGAAGCATTACAATGTTGTTTTTCACTGTTCATAAACATAAAATTAAATCAGCAAGTTACCCCTCAGCAGGGTCCAATGCCAAAGCCCGGGGACTGTCGAGATCTTTCCACACCAGCACTTGGCGATGCTGTCCATCCAGCTTTGACACTTCTATACGATTTGTTCCAGTATCAGCCCAGTACAAGTTCTTCCCCAGCCAATCTACAGCCATGCCTTCTGGGTAATCCAAGCCAAACTCCACAATGTGTTCCAGTGCACTGCCATTCATAAATGCTCTGCTGATGGTCTGCAGGGATACAAAGATACACAGGCAAATTAGAAATTTTACCAGTCTGTCATTGGGCTGGTTGTCGTCTTTGTTGCATTTTAAACACTTTCAGATTTTAGGCATCTCATAGGAAAGAGGATCTTACAATATGCTACTTATTTGCAAGGCGAACAATGCTGCTATTCAGAAGTAATGATTTACTGTACTCTGTGAATGTATTCTGTGTCAATTACAATAGCATTTCACTGGGGAAATAAATGGGATAACTAGTCTGGTTCAATTAAGCAGTCTACATGCCAAAGTGACCTTAATAACTCAGTGCCAACTTCGAGGGGGAAGTATTTTGGCTCTCCCAGGACTATACAAAAGTAATGTTATAGCACGGAACAATATTTAAAGCAGCCTAATGACAAAGTTCAGGATAGAACAGTAAACAGAAGAAAACAACCTAATGGCTGATTAGCTCACTGGTGCAAGTGCTTCAGTACTGATGGTTTAATTTAATTTCACCAAGCATAATTTTTTCTAGGTCTTTTATTCAAAAAACTTCTTTTAACTCTTGCCATCGTGAATCAGCCTGTGATAGCAGGTACAGCCAGAATTATATTTTAATAATGTATCAGAGTTTAGGCATTCTCTGCTTTACTACGACCATTTATAAGCCTGAAAGTAAAGGAATAATGTTAGGATGATACAACATTCTTTTTGGCAAATATAGGCTTCCTTTCTGTGTCCTTAATACTCCCCTCCGCACACACTCCTCATACTCACAACCCATCGGAAGTTAATACAAAGATTGGTTTTCTTTGTTCACTTCCCAGTGTGGATGCTACCTGCTAATTATGCCAGTTTGTGGCAGTACACAGCAGGGAAGTTTGTATCTCAGTCTTCATCTGTATCACTGTTAAAAATTGATCAGATCATTGCTTTATTTTTATTTCAAACACTGCTCAAATGAATACCATATCTGAAGAGTTCATCCAAGTCACCTCTCAAACTCACTTAAACTCTGTGTTTTTAACTTTTATGATTCTTCAGCTGCAAAGGTCCATGAGTTATTGTTGGCACAGGTCTCAACCCAACTGCAGAAAACTTTCTTTCATTAAAAACTAATTTTTGGTGCTCACAATTCTGACTGCATCTACAACCCATGAAAAACAAAGGGAATAACTAGACTCACCGATAACAAAGATAACAGATAGACAATATACAGATTTCTGTCACTCCATTAACTACTACATTTAAACACCTACCCTCAACCTTTTCCAATTTGTCAGTCTAGACCCTAGACCTGTTTTACAGAGCCTGTGATTCATACTATGTCTCACACAGAGCAGCTAGATAAGTTAATGAATAGGTAAGACCCATTTTCACTTCCTGACCCAAGACAAGGTTTCCCCCCATTAAACAATCTGGCAAAACATCTGTGATCCCCAAAACCTCCTGCCATATGGCACTCTTCTCAGCTTTCTACCAAAAAACTTTATTTTTGCAAACTTAACCTTCATGTGAAAATATATACATTAGATTTAAATTATTTATAGGAGAAAGTGCTGCTAGTATAATGAAAATGTATGTCATTCTTAGAACAAACTCTTTTACCTATCCCTTGAATCTTGTAAATCGCATTTGTGAATCCATTCTTAAGTATCTCAAGAACCTTGTAACAACTTAATAGCCAATATGGAATAAATGGAAGTATCTTCCATCTCTACCTTCAGTGAAATGTCAGTCCAGTAAATCCGATTGTCTGTCACATCAAAATCCAGAGCAGAAGCTTCCTTGACTCCAGTGAGTGGAATAGCAACGTTGTTGTTGTTCGTTTCTAAAGAGATTCGTCTGATATCTGCTCTCCGAGAAAACAGCAGGAAAGCTTCTGGGACAATGCAGGTCTTCATATCATTGATGAGCTCTAAGCCTATGGGGCAAGCGCAGCGAAGGCCTTGTGGTCTGTACAGACAAAGATGGCTGCAACCGCCATTATCCTCTGCACAAGGGTTTGTACCTAAGCATACAACAAAGCAAAAGCAATCATTGCAAACGGAGTTCAGTTGGAAGATGAAGCCAGTCCTCGCATGCATCAACAACGCTATGAGTCCTTTAAGAAATACGTATAATTTTTCGCCTTTTACTCTCTGAATGAATTAATTTTTGCTCATTTCCTGTAATCCTTTAGAGAGATGTTACTCTGCTTGGCTGCAAAGCCAGTGCTTGTTTTCCTGACCCCATGAAACAAACCCAGCATTAGGGAAAGGGATCTGGACTCCAACAGCTACTGATGTTCCTGATTCACAGCACAAGCACTGAATGGTCAGTAAGTAAGCAAGCGTATGTTCTGCTGCCTTTTACAGTACACTGGTCCAGTTACATACCCCAGTTGTGTTCTTAGAGATGACAAATTTGCAGATCTACTTTCACATCTATTCAATGGCCTCACCTCTCCAGGATGCTAGTAAAGCAGCTCTTTGAAATAGTAACTTGTGTACCTGCACATGCTGGAAATCCACCTACTAAGAGAGGCCCAGCATTACCAAGCTCAATTAGCCAAACAGTTGGAAAGAGAGCTGCATTTAAAACACACACACCTTACTTAGGGCATCTTGTTAACGTGGCAGCAGCAATGCAAAGATACACCTGAACTACATTTGACTTTCCCTGGGGTGCAATCCAGACATGGCAGCAAGAAGCTGCAAACCCTATCCACACAGCAGGATATTCAGGGAATAGGATGAGTTCTGTGATGCTACAATTACACTGTTACCAGTGGTTGGCTAGCCAACCATAGTCAATTTAAAGCTAGATACTGCATTTTTACACCACAGACACTACAAGGCAGAAAGTACTTCTAGTTATTTTTAAAGATGATGAAAACCGCTGAAGTATTTTGCAGTATTAATGTGAAAAGCACTGAAGAGACTAAAACTGGCTCATTCTTAGCTTTTTGCATACTGGGAGCACATGTTCAGATTGCAAGATGAAAAGCTGCTACAGCTGCAGTTTCATAAACAGCTGGGCTAATCTAATAGCTGGCTGTTACAAAGAGAAGTTCTCATTTTCCATGATCCTTCTTCTCCCCTTACTGGATCCAGGGTTGTTCAGACCTATGAGCTGCTCCAATCCCCTAAGCAGCAGAAAATTATCCATTTTGGGGGATGCCTGGTTGTTTTTCAGCTGATACTCTTCCAAGTTAGAGAACTGAAGCACCTCATAAAAGACCTGCCCCATCCCACCAAACTGCAGCCTTAGGTTATCATGCAATAAAACTGGATTCTGCCCATTTCTAAAAATCTGACCTGGTACAAAGCGATATCTGCAGAACAGCACTGCTGAAATTTTCTATTTCATTTTACTTGCCTGATTAGTAGTCTCACTCACCAATTATCTGTCGGACATTTGTAGCTTTCAGGCCCATTAGATCAGGCAGTTGATCTATGATGATCTCTCTTTCTGCTGTGTGCTTATGAACGCGTTCAATACTGCGCCTTTGCCAGTCTGTCCAATAAACGTAGTCTCCCAGCAGCGTGAATCCAAAGATATGAGGCAGCTTGTCCTCCACCAGAACTCTTCTCCCAGTTCCATCAGCGTTCATGACCTATGGATACACACAAACTTATTATGTATACAGAATAATTCTGTCACTATTTATGAGATTAATTAAACCAGCTGCTCCACACTTACATGTCAAATTCAAAAAGAATCTGCTAGCCATTAAAATGCTATCAACGTTACACAGCAGTCTAATAAAACAAGACTGTATTTCAGCAGGTACTTACTCTAAAAACCACGGGGGATCCCTTATATATAAGGCTATTCTGACAAGCAGATCATAATGTGAAATTATGACACAACATTCCTTGTATTTGCTTTATGAACTAATATCATGTGTGCCTGTTGGAGGTTGCCCCTCTCATTTCTGACTTACGTCTCTTGATTTAGTTTTAAATGGGAGAGACACTGTGTTTCACATGAATGAAGACAAGCTTACAATGTCAAGGTGTCCTGGCTCAGCATCTTGTAGTCCACAGTCCCTCCCAAGTGAGCTTTGCCCAGGTTACAGATAGCAGTAAGAGGAGGCCTCACACAAATTCTGGGAGGCAAACCGTCAACATGATCTACAGAATATGTTTATATTCTCAAGTCTGAATGAGGAACCAGTTTTACATTCTTCAAAATTAAGTTCAGTATTTTTTGTACTAGAAGGAACAATAAAAGTCTGTAAATAATTGCATGCCTTTGATCAAGACACTTGAATTTACTGTGTCATTTTTCTCTACTGCTAAAAAGAAGTAATACCTAACTTCCTCAAAGAGGCACTGAAAGGATTAATTAAACATATGTATGCTTGTTCAAGTGATCAAGTACCTTACGAATGCCAAGTATTATTATAAAAAGTACCATAGTGACAAGAGTGGAAAGTCCTGTGTTTTAAAAGAAGCTTAAAAATGATTCAGCACTGCAATTTTATAGAAAGGTTCCTTCTGAAATATTTCTGCTTGTTTCAAGTTTACAGTTTAAGTTTACAGCATGTATACTCCCCTTCCAAAAAAAAGAAAAAACCCCAACCTTAATGTAAAAACTTCCCAAAATAATGTGATTCACAAAATTCAAGGTAGCATACTAATCCCTGAAACATTAAAACATCCTTCCCACTACCCAAGGATGTTCCAAGTTCAGGACTGGAAAAAGGGTGCCTTACTAAATCACTGTTTTCAAATCTCTCTCACTTGCCTTGGTGGAATTGAGATAGCCATAGACAAGTCTGTATGATTTCCCATTCCTCCCATGGCTCAAACCCAAAGACTCGTGCAATGACAACCTTCAGGATCAATTGGTTTAATAACTCCGGCTAGATGGATGATGTTTTGTGGTCAGAAGAATTTGAGAAATGAGGTTAGTTTGGAGCAACTCCTACCTTTTGTCCTCCCAAGCACAGATGTGGAGGGAGGAAAGGAACAGAGAAACAGAACTGAAACCCATACCTTTCTCAGCATACAGTATAATGTGCACGTTAATAAAATATTTTTAAGTTCACTGAAAAAGTGGAAGGACATGCCATGATCTTCAATTTGTCGTTAAGACTAGTCCCTGTCATAAACTTCCTGGCATTACTGCACTTAGTATGTTAGAATGGGTATTGAATCTTTATGAGCACATTTCCTACAGAAAAACGAAAGGGGCTCTGCATACTTGCTCGTTTGTAGGAACAAACTCCGTATTTACTTTTTTTAAAAAAAAGCTCATAATTACTCTGTGGAATTGGCTTACCAAAAAATCTTCAGTCTAGTAGTCTATGTCACGCTTCTACACATGCACTAATGCACATGCATGACAATAATAAGATAAGCATTACTTGAAATGCTTTATTCCTGCATTCTCACTAAGATCCTTTAGAAAGACAAGCACAGTACTTGCAGCTTCACTTTGTATCATGGTGCATTTACCATCCTAAAGCTGTAACTTAGGTCCTTTACACTGATAACCAAGTCCAAACATAGCTTTTCCTATCACAGATTGTTTAGCTGGGCTCAGAGCCCAGCATAATTGCCTAATTTCTGGACTTCCTTTTGAAAACAAGCTCTGCTATTCCATTTATTCTACTTCAGAAAATTTCAGCATCTGCTGGCTCTCTCAATTCCTAGCAGCATGCCTCCTACACTCTGTTTTGACAAATGAGGTTGCTAACCAACAGGCTAATGGTTAACTTTAGAACCAGGGACACAGATTTAACATCTGTAAGATAAACTGTGAGTTATAGTCCTTAAGCCCACCATCCCTTCAAGAAACCATCACCACCACCAAGCAAAACTGGTCATCCCCTTTTACCTTCCACCCTTTTTCTAACCATAACACAGTCACTTGCATTTCTGTGATGACTTGTTTCCCCCTCCCCCTTAAACTACAAAGATGAGCCATTTGCTTGCAACTAATTAATATATGGCAATTAGTGCTTGCTAAGCAGACCAAACATATACAGAATGGATGGATGTTGAAAAGTGAATCGACTAAAACCACACAGTAATAACAACTAAAACATCACTATCACACAGCAAGTATCTTTAGATACTACACTTTTTGCCCTGTACTTATAAAAGGAAGAAACTTCTGTATTTAAGGGGGTGCTTAACTACTGGCAAAGAGAATTAGTTGGAAGGTGTATGGTGTGAGGTGAACTTTCTTAGCAAACTTTCAATGGGGAGCTGTTCAAATAAGCTGCTTCTTATTCTGAAAGAAAGTCAGGAAAAGAGAAGGGAGGACTTCATATTAAGTATCTGCTTTTAATTAATTTTTGTTTTGCCACATACGGGTTATTTTGAAAGACAGCTTTATGCCACCTAGACAAAACAGATGCCTATCTGAAAGTACTTACACATACCTGCCACCCTACTCCCACTGCAATCTTACCTGAGCCCATCTGTGCAATATTACCCAACATAAACATCTGGCCATTAGCAGCTGGGTACTACCATATGAATAGTTCCATGGCACCATGTTGTCTGCACTCACTTCAGCTGCATTTTTTGAGATTTGAATAGAATTTCATCAATAGGCTACAGAACCAAACAGTCTGGTGTAAGGCAGAAGGAAAGTGGCAAGGGATATAGGGATAATACATATAATAAGCACAAGGGAAAAGAAACAATCACTAATCAACCAATTTCAAAGGATTTCAGCATCATCTCTTCACATACTGAAATTCAGGTGACCACTGAGTCCCAGCCAACACTGCTTTATGCATTCATTCCCCTTCTCCAGCCCCAGGTGGATCAGCTCATCGCAGTGAAGCCTAGCCCCACAGAATCCCCCACACGAGGAACCCACCTTCTGCTGCTACAAGGCAGCGTCGCCAGCGGTTTGTGCTGCCTTAACCACAATGTGGTGTGGGTTTCACATTCTGAGGCCGTTCTGAGTACTGCAAACCACAGTGAGAATATAGGCTACAACAGGAAACAGATGTGGTGCAACCACAAACACTACCTTTACTGAAAGAGCAAGTAGTTCCATTAAAAAAAAAAAAAAAAAAAACCAAAACAACGAAGTACAAAAATTAAATGGCCTCAGAAAAAAATACCAGATATCCTGCCTGTAGGGTAACGGCTTTGCTTATCCTAATAACGAATGCAAACCTATGGCCTCATGAAAATACAGCTTATTCAAAATAAATGAATTAATGCTGAAAACATGATTGTATCTTAAGATGCTGTACTTAATGGTCAGCAGGAACAATAAAAAAACAAAATTGAAGTATCACTTCTATTTTAAAATTACAGACTGGATTACACAGTGATACCGTCTAAGGGTCTCTCTTGCTGTCAGATACGCTGCATTCAATTCACTCTTGAATCTCAGTAATAACTGTGATAAATAGGCTAATGCAGTGAATTTACTTTTGTGATAACCTATGATTTGAATGTACGGTAGTTTACACTCGTAATTTGATTGGTTTAAGTGTAGAGCTCAATCATTACACCTACCCAATCTGTGAAAATAACGTTCAGCTCCGGTTAGAGCTCAAACCTATGCAGGGCCCCAAACAGGACTAGCAGTCTGCTCAGGTCTAGCAGACCAAGGCCAGTGGCAGTAGAGACTAGGCAGATACACGCTAGCTCATATCCACGGCACTGCGCAGATGCTAGTAAGAGAAACTGTTTGTCCCTATCAGGCCATACCTAGATTAATAGCAAACATAAGAGCCCAGTTCTACGAGATGCTAGACAGCCTCAGTACTGACAACTCCTGGAGGAGAAGACAGCACGCAGGCGCTGGAAAGAGCACTTTCCAGTGCAAATCTGGGAGACTGTCAGACAAAGCTGATATGATTTACGCATAATTAACCTAGTGCCATAAGCAGGGTGGTAGTGTGCAAACCGTTATCTTTCTTCTTAACTCATAAGCACAGTTTAATTTTGGGATGTAGAACCACAGAGTCATAGATCAGCCCAGGTTGGAAAAGACCCCGAAAGATCATCTGGTCCAACCTTTTGTGGGAAAGGAAGCCAAGATGAGATTATCTAGCACCCTGTCCAGTCACACCCTGAAAGCTTGCAATTATGGGGACTCCACCACATCCCTCGGCAGGTTACTCCAGTGAATTATTGCTCTCAATGTAAAATATTTCTTTCTTATATTGAGATGAAACCTCTCCCAGTGCAACTTGTACCCACTGCCCCTGTCCTCTCCATGCAGCTCCTTCTGAAGGGAGACACCCCATTCTCCTTGTAGCTGCCCTTTAAGTACTGGAAAACTGTGATAAGATCCCCCCTGAAGCCTTCTCTCCAGGGAGGATATACCTAAATCCTTCAGTCTCTCCTCACAGGGCAGGTTCTCCAGCCCATTGACCATCTTTGTGGCCCTCCTTTGGGCCCTCTCCCGTCTGCCTGCATCTTTTTTGAATTACAGGGACCAGAGCTGGACACAGTGTTCTAGGTGTGGCCTGACAAGTGCTGAGTAGAGGGGGATGATCACATCTCTATCTCTGCTAGCAACGCTCCTGTGGATGCAGCCCAGGATCTGATTTGCCTTTGTCGCTGCAGCAGTGCACTGGACTCACCTTCAACTTGTTGTCCACCAGGACACCCAAGTCCCTTTCAGCAAGGCTGCTCCCCAGCCACACAGATCCTAGCCTGTGCTGGGCTCTTGGGTTATGTCATCCCATGTACAGGACCTTGCACTTGTCTTTGTTAAACTTCACATAGTTCTTGCCAGCTCACTTTTCCAGCCTGTCCAGGTCTCTCTGGAAGATGGCTCTCCCTTCTAACATGTCCACCTCACCACCCAGTTTAGTGTCATCATCAAACTTGGTGAGAGTGCTTTCAATCCCATCATCCAGATCATTTATGAAGATATTGAACAGCATGGGGCCCAGTATCGATCCCTGGGGGACCCCACTTGTGACAGGCTGCCAGCCTGAGTAAAAACCACTGATCACCACCCTCTGAGTGCGGCCTGTGAGCCAATTCCCTACCCATCTTGCTGACCACTCATCCAGTCTGTATCTTGCCAGTTTGTCTGGGAGGGGGCTGTGGGAAACAGTGTCAAATGCTTTGCTGAAGTCCAGGTAAACAACATCCACTGCTCTCCCCCACGCTGGCAGAAAATGTTATTTTGTTGTAGAAGGTGATCAGGTTGGTCAGGGTGATTTGCCCTTGGTAAATCCGTGTTGGCTTTTCCCAATCACCTGCTTCATTTGGCTTGTGATATTTTCTAGGACTTGTTCAATTACTGTCCCAGGGACTGAAGTAAGACTAATGGCCCTGTGGTTTCCTGGCTCCTCTTTCATGACTCCTCTTTTGGATGCAGTAATAAATAATCAGGGAGGATGTACGTATCATGCATGCTAAGCTCTCTCTCAGGATTTTTGGAACAGAGGAAGGCGATAATCAAAAATTTATAAACAACAGCTACTAACTCTGTATCTTAAAAAAACTAAAGATTACTTCCAAGAATGAAATAGGCCTCTGTGATGGACTGAAAGGCCCCAGCTACACTACAAGATGTTGCCAGAAATTTATTTATTTCACAAATACACACATAACAGTAAAACAAAACCCAAAAAACCCCAAACAACTTCATCTGGTAGAATCCATAAACTGCTCTAATTTCAGATACAAACATCTCATAACAAAAGATTAACTTGAACATTAGCCCTGATTTTAAAAATTGCCAGCAAGTTTTTGGACAAACGACAGAGACCTTAGCCGTCTATTGATTTCTGAACTTCAGCACCTTTACCAGTACCAGCTTCCTAATCCTCAGAGAGGCCAGGAGACCCCACTTAATATACGGGACCTCAATTGCCCTGCTCAAGTACTGCTGCCATCACTGCGCCAGCTCTACAAAGTTTCTAGTGGGGGCCACAGCTGGAAACCATCTCTCCCCACTGACTCAGAGGAAGGATGCAATTGTAGCATTTATCTTCCTTCTGAAAGGATAAGGGAGTGCTCTGAGTCAGTGGCAATGCTTTACATGTCACGTGTCCCCAAATGCAGAACACCCTAGCTTGTTGTTTCCTTGGCACGTGTTGAAACATACTCTCAGATACATAGTTATGGTTTACCTTACAGCATGAAAAAAAACCCCAGCGATTTGGCTCAGAAATGTCACAGAAGGGAAGGTAAACTCTTCTCGAGCAGACCTTAAATGCTTGAGTCGTTCTAATGACAAGTTGGGTTTCTTGCAATAGTTTGAAAGACAGCAGAAAAACATCAGAAAGCATTACCACCTTCACAATTTCAACACGGGTCATGCTAACACACTCTAGGAATAGATACAACTAAAAAACAATGAGGTGAAAAAGTGAATTTCTCATGAGTTTGATCATTAACACTGATCCGCATAAGATGATTGCAAAGAAGTACGACTGTAAGACAGCTGTGAAATACTGAATTCAATACATATATCCCAGATATTTCAACATACCATTAAAAAAGATCTTGAACAGGGCCTGTATTATACCTGAAATAGTTTAAGAATATTCAAGGTTTAGGCTTAGTTACTTCAGCCCTAATTATACAATGATAAATACTTAGATGTGCTGTTTGTTTGATGCAACACATTGACTCAGTTCACGATGCTGCTAATCAAGGATATGACTGTTCATCTTCCACCTAAATGTAAATCAGTCTTACTATATCAGAGAAGTGAAAAACAACACTAACTGATTATATTTATTTGGTTAAGAAAAAAAGAAAACTGGGGCAGCATTTCTAAAAAATGATTCTAAAAGATAGCTAGAATGCCTTCTGAACATTACATTAGCATTTTTTCAGACTGGGTTTGAGAATGATGTATTTTCAACTTGCTTCTTTAAGCAACATAAACAAAACAGACCAGAATGATTTTAGTGTTATGGCTGCAGTAATATCATATGATTAACACAATTAACACATGTATCTACTATAAAACAGCTGCTCTAACAGAGGAAAAAAGGGAAATCCTGTCTAAATTTCCAGTTTTATTAGTCTTCCCCTCTAAAAAAAAGTCCTGATCAACTATGCCCTCTTTGACTGAGCAATCAAAACTTTAAACTCAACTTGAGACAATTATTCTGTCAGTGTCATTAACTTACTGTTAACAATATTTTCCCTCAATTCCAAAATGTTAAGGAATGTTTTAGAAGTCATCTCTTCACTGCATTGAAATTCTGAGAAATCAGCAGAAGGGATACCTGGAACCCTTTATATTTGTTTCAGAAACCAAATGCCTCCAGCCAACTCTACAATTTCTTACTGTTAATTGTTTTATAATAGCCATTATCAATTTCTAATTTAACAGTTACCCAGCAGCCTCAATTTCCTTTTGAGCTCTAATCATTTTTCCAAAGAATTCAAAATAAATTTTTCCTGAGCATGGATAATATTCCTAATAGCACTGCAGTGAAGATAAACATGTAAAAACAGAATAGAGATTAACTTCATAAATAGCCCTTTCTATCATGCTACAGACACTGTTATAAGCTCATTTCTTTCACAATAGGACAACTGTCCTAGCTCTCTGATCAATCAATGCTGACAGCAGAATTGTTTTCTCAGTGTTGAAATATAATTTTAGAAACAATCGGTTGGGTTTTCAATGAAATGGCTCAAGTCAGGTAGGGAAAGGAGTTCATAACCATTGTGATAATCAAATATGATGTCTCCTAGGCAATCTCATGCAATTAAAAAAAAAAAAAAACCAAAACAACAAAAAAACCCCCCCTGCATTTGTAAAGAACAGGCTAAGACAAAAAATTGAGCTGAAATGATGAACAGGATGAGATGAGATGTTTATCACAGGAAAAAAAAGAGGCTCGTCTGAGAAGATTCAGTGGTAAAACAGGTCAATAAAGATGCTTGGCTATGGAAATTAGTTTTGGTACATTAATACATAAAGTGGAGTGGCAACAGTCAGAGGGTGTTCCGTTACATGGGCACAGGCTAAAGGGGTACAAAGGAAGCTAATTACTGTGATTTTGCAACTTACCATTTGTCAACGAAATCCTATAAGCAACCAGACACATGCTTCGCAGGAAGCAAAGGAGACTAGCCAAGACCAACCTGAACCCCCACAGTGGTTTGGGGGACAGTTTTACAAGATTAAGTTCAGCAACACAACTTCTAATGCTCTTGCACATGGGCAAAAGCCTCTGTTCTCTCCTCGTCCTTCCCAAGGTACTTTCTTTCAGTACCTTGCCCCAGGAACTTCTTGTTTTTAATTTGTTCTCTACCCAACTTGGTGCTTTCCAGGCTCCTCCATAAGCAACTATAATTTATTTTTTCATAGAGGGGAAAAAATGTAGAAAGATTTCTGCTGTTTTGGCAAGTCCAAGTGGTTCATGGAACAGTCCAATGAGTGACTCAGCCAGTGCAAATCTGGGGCGATGGCTCTGGGATACTTCCTACTTTAGGTAGCAGTACGCTATTAGGTTGATTCACCTGCTCACTTTGCTAAATCACTTCAATTCCAAGGGTCTCTGCATGTCCAAAAGCTTGTTTTTCCACCATATGTATTTACCTGCCTAATAAAAGGTATGAACTTCCCTACAATCTTTTTCTCACAGACTTTGCGAAGTTACAACATCATGAATGGCATCAGAACAAAGTTTAGGTTAGGACTACAAAATCTCAGAGCAAAATAAAAAGCCTGTGTGAAGAAAGCTGAATAATTATTGAAAGGGATCACAAGGTCATGTGAATGCTTCTGAAGAAGCCCAAGTCCAAGAACAGTACAATCTTTTTTGTACAGTAATGCAACTAAGCTTGGGAGGAAAAAAAAAAAAAGCCAGAATATTGGAGAGTAAGGGATAACAGCAAACTGACAAACAGCACTCGGCTGAATCAGAAATGCAGAAGAGAGCTCAATGTCTCTTCACATCACTCTCCAGCTTGCCTTCAAATATTGTTTTAAGTATGTCAGACTCAATGAGGTCAGATGATGGCTCTAGTTATTTTAGTTTGAGGGATTTTTTGTGTTTTCCCTTAGGTAACCAATACGAACTGCCAGTAGAGGCTTGTTACTTTCTAGATGAGACAACAGTGTAAACTAAAATGCAATTTCCTAACTCCAATGGGAAAAATCTAGGAAGCACGTATGACACATTAGTGGGATCCAAAGGTTCTACTTCAATCGGCTCCATCTTAGGCCATTGGGAGCCATGAGGTTTACAGAGCTATATCATTAGCAAAACAGGACGCTCATCTGTAAGCAAAGCTTGTAAGAAACATCTCTGAATTTCCAACATGGAAAGTTTCGGCCAAGCTGCACAGATATATGCAACAACCAAGTCTGAGAAAGGTACACTTTTGCTATTAACAATCATGTGCAAAAAGGTAGTAGAAGCCAGCTCAAATGTGTCTTGAGTATGGGCATCTGCCTCTGACATGGCCACTCCAGGCTCTCCTTAGACTTAACAGAAAAGAATAGGTGCTTTTAGAGTAGGACTCATCTAATCTATTCTAAACATTTACTTTAGAGTAAAGCAAGCCACATAGCAGAAGTGCTGATTCCTGACATTTTCTATAAAGGCAACATAAGGCAACTTATTGAGTTGAAGATCTCTACATTTCGTTAGATGAAAACCACCAATAGATTTCAGGGAGAAATGCAGATCCATGACACAAGAACCGTTTTAAAACTGAACATCCAGGTCTTCTGTAACATCATGTAATTTTTAGGGCAGTAATTTTACCACTTAGAAAAATACCATGCTTGGTACTCAGATCACGGAGATAGGTTAGGTTTGGACAAGGGTTCTGGCTGTATCTACCCAAAACCTTCCCTCGGTATCCTCTTTCTGTTGCAAGGTGCTGGGAACCGCTCCCTGTTCCATTAAGGATGACAGCCTGTTGACAGCAGATCCCTCAGAACTTCTCTGAGAACTCATTTTTTACTTTTATATTAAAATGCTTTGAACAGCTGCAAAAGGTACATGCCTAAGTGACAATTCTGTAACACCATGCTCAAAAGCCAAAGCAAAAAAGGAATGTAATTTTTAAATTTTTTTTAATTTTTTTTTTTTTTTTTTAATATTAACAAGCTTACCGTGCCAGGAGGTCCCAGCTCAACATTTGGGATAAGAGGCCACTCAAATTCTTGTATCTGGTTCTTTGACAGTCAGGAGACTTTACTAATACGTGATCTATGGCTGTCATTTGTTTGCTTTGTAATATAGTTTTCCCATCTTGGTCTGCATCAGGAAATTTAATTCTTCCCTAGGTTCATCCAGAAGTTCAAAAGAAACCTCCCAAATGGAAATTATACAGAGTAGAAACTAATTGTTGGGTGGTTTTTTTTGTTTGTTTGTTTGTTTGGGTTTTATTGTTTGTTTCATTTTTTTAAATAAGCCCTTACTCTACTACTAATTTCAAAAATCTGTAATTTTTCTTAATGCAGGCCTAGCAGGCATTAAGAAATAGCTGGAAAATCTCTGACAAAGTGGGCTTTAAATTTGTGAAACTGGGATGGAGGAGAGGGATCTGCCCCTACCCTCTGCAGCACATACTTCTTGTTCTTTCCTGAATGAAGTTCCCAAGTGCCACAACTATCCAAACCAGGTTTGTGGCCAAAATTAAACAGTAAAGCAACTTCAAATATTTGTTTCAACTACCTTACTTCTCATACCTGCAAAAGCTTAATGGAAGTACACAAAAGCAGCTGTGTTCAACAGCTAGGAATTCAAATGTTTGTCCTTCTCAATTTTCAAACCTCTGCTTCAAACTAAAGGTGGATGAGGTAGGACCAGTAATCAGGCTTACACGTCATCAGCATTCCACAATACAAAGACTAAAGCTATGAGACAAGATTTCTCAGTCGGAAAATAAATGGTGAATGCTTAGAAAACAAAATTTCCTTATTAGGGTGGTGGTAAAATTGAGGGAGTTGTCATCAGAGGAAAATGTAGCCCTGCAATTTCAGGATTAGAATATGAATTAGAGCATTCTCTAGATGCCAAGCTATTAGCTCCTGGGTCAAACACAAAAAGGTACTCTCTGTTCACAATTTTTGTGCTCAAAAAAGTCTTAGCAGCATCCGCTTTCTGTTGTCCGACAAGGCTGGGTTCTGAAGACTTGTGTGTGCTTATGCTGAAAAACAGCAGGATATAAGACTTTCCATATTAATCATGAGGATTAGAGACAGTAATGCCAGGCACGGCTAATAGATTTGGGAATGCAGAAACACTTCAAGTTAGAGCTGCACTCAAAAATCACTAGATAATGGTTGGATCTGTATAGGAGGCAGGGAGTCCTTTCTTTAAACTCACCACTAGTAGGTGTAAGTGGGTGTCATCTCTGGCTCTGAGAATGGAGAATAGGAAGGAAGATGAATAAAGAAAAATGAAGCAAAGACTGAAAAATTGTGAGAAATCAGCCATATCATCATTATTTCCTTTCAACGCACACATCCACACATGCACGCAGCCATTTATAATTGCTTTATCAATATGAGCTTTGCTGACCATTTAAAATCCAACCTATGCCTTAAAACAGGTAGTGTACGTGCTCAGAAGACAAATATTCACTTGAGCAGGAAAACATAAGACCAATTCAACGGAGCAGATCATACATTTTTAACCTCATAGCACGGCAGGAAAATGCTTTAAACCTGTAGCAAGTCAATGAGAAATCTTCCCTACTGGTAAGCACAATAGCAGCCATCCATTTCAATAGAAGTTTATCAGCAGTGAAACCTGACCGAGATAAATGACGAAGCTGTTGAGCCACAGCCTGCTTCTGCCTGCTGCAGGCTGCCAGATAAAATGGGAACAAAAGCTCCCTGCTGTACCCCCTACCAGTCTCCATTAACCCCTGCTGATGCTTTATTATCCTCTGGGGGCTCCAGAACAGCATAGCATGAATCAGTGCATCAAAAATAAATAATAAAAGCTCGTATGTAGCACAAACAAACCAGAAACATAGCTTGCAAGAAACATTCATTTTGTGTAGCTCTGCAATTAAATAAAGGTTCTGAGGAATTCCACATACTAGAAAAAAAAGGAAAATAAAAGCACAACATATGTAAAATCACGTGTGAAAAACTACTTAAAGGCAATAGAGTGCAAGTACACAAACGTGTTTCACTTGCTTCTACGCCTCCTCCCAAATACATACAAACACACACAAGCAAAGCAGGGATCAGGCATATATTCTGATGTCTTCATGTCCAATTCCAAGTTTCATCTTCTGATCCTGTCACAAATCTCCTCTTTGTTGCACCTCATTCCTTCCATCCTTTCTCCAAATGTAAGTTTAAAACATTAACTGAAGGTTGAAGCACCTTTTACTAAACTGATATAAAAAATGGATGGGAAGGGCCGGGAAAGTGTTACAAATCTCCTCAGGGTTCATGGTTGCCATAGGAGAGAAAGGCAGTGGGAGGAAAAGGGAAGACTTGAAATGTTAGTAATATTTTAGCTATCGTAGATTTAGACAGTGTCATTGCAGCCTGAGATTTCTGTAGCCTACCATAAAAAAGTCAATCTCTCATAAAAGATTACAGAGAGGCCACACAAGATCCTGGGGAAAATTCACTAAGATTCATCAGTGAAGAAACTCACCACCACATTTGCATTACTTAGCACATTAGAGGGTGGGCAGGGGAGGATCTACTTTAGACTGATCCATTCTCTTGGATGAACACCCCCTCTTCATCCTATAGAGCCTTTTCATTTACTAATTACAGAAGCTGTACCGAACTTGCACTCTGATCTACCACTATCAGAGGTCATCGATTTTCAACCCATTTCTGCCCCTCTGAAGTGCAGTTAGGTAGCAGCAATATTACATCTATGGAAGAACATGAAGTTTTTCCTAAAGCTAATGCAACAAGCCAACAGAATGAAGACTCCCCAGACCTTCAAGGAATAGAATGGCCTCAATCCAGGGAAAGAGAGGCTGTATGGGTTCAATCCAAAGGTCCACCCATCCCAGTATCCTGCCTCAGAGAATAATCAAGACTTACACTTACAGAGCAGCAAAATAAAGCAAATACATACTGAAACTTTACAAGAAGCCTTTTTGATTCTACAGCAATTTACATTTCAGTGATTTGTGGTTCAGAAGGCAATTCTATTTTCTAGCAAACTGCAGTGGAATTCCCTTCCACAGACTTACCCAGTCTTCCCAGGAACACATGTAAGCTTTTAACATCCACAGCCATTTCCACAACTTACCACACACTGTTTAAAGAACCATATGCTTTTGTTTGTTCTGCACCCATCATCTGCCAGTATCATTTACAAATACCAATTTTTTCTATCAAAAAATGGTGTGCGTGGGAAAGTCCTGGTCACCTTATACATAATTTTCTTGATTTTATAGATCTCTGTCACATACCCCTAAATTAACACCTTCTGCAATAAAAACTAAACCAAATCCTCAAACAAAACTAAAATCCAAAAATGCTGAAGAAAAACTGTGGGAGAATTTCTTCTCTGTTGCTTTAAAGGTTTTAGCCAGGGTTTTCCAAGATTTTGTGCACATTGATAAGAGTTAACAAATGTTAACTTTTTATAAAAAGCAGCAGCAGTAAAATCATAACTCTAACACTTGGAGCCTCATAGGAAAAAAATAACTAGAAATTCTGAAAACTTAAGATGATAAATCTTCTCTGATGCCCTGCATAAATGTTACATGACAACCTGGAACAAACTCATTCTGCTGGCTTACATTGGTTTAAAAACAATGAAATGGAAATTGTCCCAGCAGATTTTGTGCCAGATCAGATATCTTCTGTCCTGCCACAGACACTGTAGTGTTGGCATAAACACTGTATTATGTGTTCTAGCCAGTTTGACAGAATTGCAGCAGTGAGCTCATGCCTGGTCTAGATGAAAATTTCTACCACACACTGATCCAGCACTGAACAGAATCATTATTAACGAACATGGAACTGTGGTCTAAGTAAGACTGAAGCACATGAAAAGATCTCGATGTTTTGGCAAGCATGAGAGTGGAGAATGCCTAACTTTCCTTTTGCAAAATACATTCAAGCCCAAGACAGTATCAGGGCTGAAGCGCTCAATCTGTTATAAACAAATCTCTAATCATAGCTAAGACTCTTTTTACCCTCTCTTCTCAGAGCTGGTATAACATTAGGTGAGTTATAGTCTATAAATCTTGTTTTCAGGACAAAGAAAACCGTGCTCCCTGAGGCTCTCCCAACAAGTACTTCAGAGCATCTCACCTTGCAGGACTGGAGTTACTTTGACTCTGAAGGAGAACAAACAGTTATGTGACCTTCCAGTGCAAGACTATGACTTCACATTGACTTATTTGAAGTTATAAATAAATAAAACAATTTCATAAGGCTAGAGAAGATATTGTGCCTAATATGGTAAGTGCTGAAAATTATTTGCAATGGTAAGGATTCACTAAGGAAAGCTATAATTCATCAAAAGAAATGTAAATCTACCAGGATATAGCAAAAGCTAGATGATGCTACTATGCACCAGGCAGTAGCCAGGTCTCCTGCTTTCAGATAAACTTCTGCCTTTTGATAGTAAACTGAACAAATACTAAACAATGCTATTTTCTCAGACTGACAGAGATGATAAATGTCAAATTTGTTCCACAAATATTATGTAACAAAATAAACACAAAATTTTCAATGTGGGAGAGGAAAAAAACCGGCATTTTTGTTTTCAATTAAAAGTTTCAGCAGAACATACCAGAAAGAAAGGAAAATCTATCCTCTCGCTAGAACCCTAATAAAACAAGGGAGATGCACAGTATAGAGGATTCATGGGAGTAAAAATAATTATATGTGAAATGAGATTTATTTCTTTAAAATATGTTCTACTAGCATCTAAGCTGAGCAGCACAAAGAATGAAAGAAATTTTTTTAACCTACAAACATTACTCCCAGTAAAAAGCTTTTTTTCCTGATGACCTAAGACTTTACTTACTTAACGAATCCTTATCACACATTCTTAAAAAGAGGGATCTACTACATGGATATAATTTCCATTTTACACACACAAAAATGGAGGAAGAATAGCGAGTAACTTGCCCAAAGACAGAGAAGAAACTGAATTGTTTCTTAAAGCACAAAGCAACCATTATCCCATTGCCCTTCCGGGCTATATCAGAATTTAAACACCTAGAAAAGTAGAGTAACTACATTCTATAACTCCATGGAATTAAAAATGCAGGTGCAATTACAAACCTCTATTTTGTCCGTTTTGGCATCTCCCCAGTATATTTTGCTTTCTGCATAATCCAGCGCCAGTCCATTTGGCCAGCCAAGCGAGGTATTCACCAGCACAATTCTGTCTGAGCCATCTAATGCTGCCCTCTCGATCTTTGGGATTTCTCCCCAGTCAGTCCAATACATGTACCTGCAAAAGAAACCAAATCTTAAGAACTCTTATTAATCCAGACTTTCAGTATTCACATAGCTTCTTCTGGACTACCGTTCCCCGAAACCACACTGCACACAAAAAAGTACATTTCTAAGCCAAATATATTTCCTTACTTAAGTTAGGATGCCCAAACCATTCAGAAAGCACTGACATGTAAACAGACTGTCCCTTTACAGAAAACTCCTGTATCAGTCTGCTCAGCAGGACAACATAACCAGTGCTATTAGCTACAATAAGCAAACAGGTCAATACAGTCCCCAAAAATATTTTTAAACAGAAGAATAAAACCTCAAGACACATAAGATGACTAGCCAGGCAAAGGAAAGCAGCAGTCCCTGTGCCTCAGAGCCTTAACTTCCAAAGAATCCCAGTATTTTCATTTTGAAGACTCAGAAGTTTATCATTGCATCTGCATACAGGTAGACAGTTCACATCTGCATACAGGTAGACACAGGTATCTTCTTTACATGACTAATATTTAAAAAATGCTCACGAACAGCTGCTCACCCAACCATGGGATCCAGCACAATAGCTCTGGGTTCTTCCAGGTCTTCTGATATCAAGATTTTTCTCATGGTCCCATTAAGCCTTGTGACTTCAATACGGTCTGTGCCAGTGTCAGTCCAATACAGATTTCGGGCAACCCAGTCCACAGCAATGCCATCAGGATGTGCGATCTGTGCTGTGACAACAAACTGACTACCTGACCCATCAATGAACGAGCGGCGGATGGCCCTAACTTCATCATCGGTCCAATAGATATATCCTTCCAGAGGATCAAAGTCAATGGCGATGGCATGACGGATGTCCTCCAGTGGCAAAACGATGTCTGTAAAATCTGGGGTGTCTAAGGAAATTCTCCTCAAATCTGTCCGGCGGGCTAGAAGCAGCAGTTCAGTGGCACCTACATGAACAAGGCAAAACCACAACCATCTTACAAACACTGTACAGTAAGCCTGTAAATAGTGAACCTGATTTTGCACCATTTGGTACAAGCTAGTCTAGCTACCTTGATTTCACAGGACCTAACCAAACTGATGGGCACCAGCACAGAGTTCCACTCACAGGATTCAAATGTGAGGTTATTCTTCTGCAGAACAAGTCAGAGATGTGTTTATAGAGAAAATTCAGTGGTCATTTCCTTGTCCAATTATGCTGGACATGTTTTCTATCCGTATCATTCCCTCCAAAGGTACTGAAATGGATATGCAGTGATGCTGCTGCTATTTTATGCAAATCAACAGATGGCCTGCAGCCTCTTAGATGAAAAATTAATTATATAAATAATTTACTGACTGTTTGCTGTTGTTGGTATAGGGGACAACCATGACAAACAAGCTGCATGTTTCAACAATACCCTGAGAAGGGGAAAAATGTAACACAGAACACCACAAGTAAGTCTCCTTTGAGAAACTCCTATCAGAGGAATCAGATTTTGGAACTGACAACTGTCCCGTGACCACGCAAAGCAGGAGGGCTGTCAGCTTCTCCCATGTTTGTTCAGAGCAAGCTTATTGAATACATGAAGATAAGTAACAGTGTGTCTTATAAAGTAATTTTGAGCTGAAGCGTACAAAAGCCTTGCTGGCTTTTAGGTCAAAAGTCAGAATCACAATAAATAACTAAGATCAGCTTGCACTGCAGAAGGTGTTTTCACATAGGGCAACACAAGCTCTTTAATGGTACACATGCTGGCCATCTGATCAATGACAGATGTACTTATTGTCTATTCTAATTCATTCTCGTTTCATTTTCTATTCTATGTCACTAGATTTCAGTGTAATGAAGGATAAACAACCACCACACCCCATTCCAATTAAATTGGCTTATCAGTTTGGAGTCTCAGGGAGATAAGAGCAGCTCAGGCCTCAGGGAAGCCTGAGCTAAGGTGAAAAATGTGCGCATCCTAATACAGGGAAAGTGTTGTTGCAATGGCTCTCCTCAAACAGCGAGAGGAAAGGGTTTGGCAGGGGCTGATGTAGGTGTGAGGACAGAAGGGATGGGGGACGGGGGGGAGGGGATGGGGACGGGGACGGGGGGGAGGGCAGGAAGGTTTAGGAAAATAAATGTGTAAAGATTGCAGTGGAAAAGAGCCATCGCCAAGCCACATTCTGCCCATGTCTTGATCTTGATCTTACAAAGGTATAAATAAGGGCTAGAAGACGAAAAGAGCAACAACTAAAGCAAGTCGCTGATCAAAAAAGAATTTTAGTGTCTGATGCCAAATTTCTTTTTAAAAAAGTCAGTAATTGTTGTTGGTGCTAGATGAAACCTCACTGCCTGCCAAACTTTGGAGAGATGCCAAAGCAGCCATTGCTTCATTTACAGCAAGTTTAACACATTAAAAACATCTAAGCCACTTTCACAGTGCTGCAAGAAACAGCACCTTTCAACAACTGAAGTTGAGAATATTATTACAAGTGTTCCCGATTGGTAGTGCAGAACAGATTAAGATCAGCTTTGGGATCCTCTGTCCTAAAACACCTTGTGTTCAGAAACACATGTACACACTACTCAATTGTTCTTCTAGTGAATAATTCTTATGCATTAATTAATATCAGGAAGGGGGAACCTGTAATTACATGTCTATGCATCCTTCAAAATAATGTAAAGCATGTGACATAGTAAATGGAAAACAGGCATGTTAGTAAGATTTT
This sequence comes from Platalea leucorodia, assembly GCF_965183815.1. Lineage (NCBI taxonomy): Eukaryota > Metazoa > Chordata > Aves > Pelecaniformes > Threskiornithidae > Platalea > Platalea leucorodia. The sequence continues at coordinate 48,441,357 of NC_138826.1, read as the reverse complement.
TTTATAATTACAGAAGCAACTAATCTTGTCACAGCAGCCTATATGTACATCTGTGTTTGTTGCTACTAAATATATCAAACAATTCAGCATCAAGATCCAAGCATTCAGCTGCATTATGGTCGTATAAAGTACTAATACATAACTAATTCCAGCTATTTAGGTTCAAGTAAGAAAGAAATCTCTAATACTTTCTTTCTTACCAACTTCACGGTCATTTATCCAACTTACCTTTTAAACAGAACTATGAAAATAATATTAAAAAACTCAAACAATAATACCTTTTTTGCATTATCCAGTACAATTAAGGTTGAGCAAACGCACCAACCTCAGATTTCTAAACAGGTAGAAAGCTACATAGTCTACCATATACAGAAAAAGTGTAAGGTATAATTTAAAAAAAATTTGTGTGCTCTAGCTGAAGTTGACAGTCATTCTGAAGGACCAATGCCAGGTCCCCAGAAAGACTCAGTTACTGAATACAACCATGCCTTTGCTGAAACTCACCCTTAAAATTGACCAATTGACCTTCCAACTCTTCTCAAAGGTGAATAATTTCAACAGCTTCAGTATCCTGCTTTCGGGTTGCAACACTGTTGCTTAGTCAAATAACGCAGTGTGTCTAAGCTTTAATTCAGCATCGAGAAATGACTGGCTTTCAGCTAACCCGTGTTGCGCTCTGGATCCCTGAGCTAAGAATTTCATGGTCTTTATTCCGAGGGCTCAGCTAACATTCCAGCCCCCACCCCTCCAATCAAGCAATAAAAAGTTTAAAGCTTTCTTTAGAGCCATTACCCACCCATTTGCAAACCAACACCTCAGCTGCTTGGTTAGATCACCAGTCATTCTGGTCAGGAAAAAGAAACTGAGTAGCAGAGAGCACCCCTTGCCTTGTCCTGACAAGAGCAAAACCAGCAAATACAAGAGCTGGGCACATTTACGGACCGATCCCATTACCACCTTGATAACAGGCAATACAAAAAGGCGATCTCAAAACTAAAACAAACAATTTGCATTTGTGGCAAACACCAGCTGTACAAAGTTTACCTGGCGAGGCACTGATCACCTCTCAGTCAGAAGACTGCTCAAGGTACTCAGGGTTGCCAGGACGTAACTGAACCAATTTTGTTCAACTCTATTCCAAAGACCAGTTACGATACAAAAGCTAAAATGTGACAGCAGGATCTCCAGACTTCTTCACTGTGCCTCTCTAGGAGAAACCCTGCCTCTAATGACGAGCATGATGGAGAACATCATGGGTGTGGAACCATATTTCAAAAAAAAGAATTAAAAGGCAGGAAAAGACAATGCAGGTTGCCTGCCAGCATAATTTTTTTTTTCTTTTCAATTTATCAGCACTTACTGGGAGACTGGAATGAGCCACAAACATATAAAACACCTCAAGCCTCAACTGGCTCAAACGCTTTCAAAAGGTGCACCGAGGCTGCAACCAGAGCTCTGACCTCAGCGTGCATATGCAGACCCGAGGCAGTTTTTCCTCTAGACACCTCGGACCGCACATACAAGGATGACGTGGCCCAGGCGAACACACAGGGGACCTGGAGCAGAGTTTACTGCCCGCACGGCTGCCTTCTCTCTAGCTACTGGCGATCGCTGCTGCACCCAACACGAGCACGCCTGTAGGCACAAGTGCATCTCAAAGACAGTGCTGGGTTTGAGGGCACAGACCACCAGGTATGCTGGGGTGTGCGCTCACAGCCTGCAAACCGCCGTGCCGAAAGCTCCCATGCAGACGCTTGCAGGCAGAGTATGCATATGGCTGTTCCATATTTAAAGTCAGGTCCTTCTGCTTGCCCCCCTTGATGATCTTCCACACAATCCTAAGTGATCTTAGCAACCCACAACTTATTTTTAACAAAACCCTCCCAAACTATTCAAATTGGGGACCAAGGTCAAGATTCTTTTTGCAGTGCCTCAAGTCATGGGGTATTCAGGATAGTTAGCAATTTTTCCAAAATCAAGTCCCTTACTTGGGACATAAAAGCTTTATTCCAGACTCTTAGTTTTGAGAGCTTTAGCCTACTTTTACTAAGCACTTTGAAAGCTGGGATTACAAGCTCACGGATGGTGCATTACATTAGTCCTGGAACTAATACTTTCCTCAAAAAGTCACTATTAAAAATCAAAATACTTTATGTGCTAGCTGAAGTTAAGGGAAGGGGGAGAAAAGGGGAAACAGAGCAAGCATGCAGCGTAACTTTAAAGTCCAATGTCTAATGCCCTGCTAACCTTTACAATTAATTACATCTTCTCAGTGATATACAGGCCTCAGTCATTTGTAAGTTATTGAACTTAAAAACCATCATTGGTTGCTGAGGCTAGTACAGCTACACAGACACACGCTCAGGAATTCACACATAAGAAGTGCTAGACCTAGGACATGTATAATGCATCCTCTGTATCTGAGAAATCAAGATGATTAATACATCCTCAATAGAATTACCACACATTTGACTAAAATATTTCTTTCCTAAATGTCTTTCCCCAGTAGTAAAGTCACTAGTGTCAGAGAGCCCTTGATACTACAATACAAACAAGATTTTTTTCATCTAGACAAGCTCAACCTTACAACTACAAAGACAAAAGGACAGGTAGCTGAAATTAATCATGTATTTTTTCTTTCCTTTAAAAAAAAAAAAAAAAGAAATAATTACGGCGTTAAATTAACATCTTGATCTCTGAAGTCAAATCAGGATTCTGGCTATTCCCAACAAAGCAAATTTCCCGCTCGTCAGCCCTAAATTGCACAAGGAAGTGCAAATTTCTGACTACTGCCTCCAGGCCTACAAAGGAAACGGGATGTGAGCGTCGGTGGGCAAAATAAAGACTCTCTGCCTGGAAGAGAATGGAATGGCCAAAGCAAGGCTGAAATGGAAGTCCGAAGCAGTGCTTTTTCTTCATGAAGAAATTTGCATCTCCTTGCTCAGCTGAAGTCACTATTGGTTTTCTCAGTACAAAGCATACATCTGTATTGATAGTAGCAAATGCGGGAAATAAGTAAAATTCACTACAAGCAAAGACAGAAGCTGAGCCCATGGACAGAGACATCTTTGAGCACTAATAGGAACGTAACTCCAATGACAAACTCGTAAGACAAACCTAAATTTTCTTATAAAAATGACTACCAAACAGGTCATTTAAACGTAGCACTGCCAAACTCAGCAGTGCCTGTAATACTGAAAAAGAGAAATCCCAGTATATCCTGCAGCAGAGGACAATAAATTACCAAGAATACGACAACAGTAGGTAAAAGCTCCCTGGGTAAAAGTGCCTGGGTGCTCAGATAGGACTCTTCGTTTTGGACGTTAGTGACCAAGGAATAGCTGGCCATGAAAACTGCTTATTCTGCCCCTCTTTTCTTTGAGGGATAGGGTTTTACAAACTTTCACCTAGACAATGAGCGAGCTAAGGGCTTGCTAAAAGCCCAAATCTCAGTTAAATAACTGTTTTGTTTTGTAAGAGGAACAGAAATTAGGACACGAACCACCAGCCAGTATTATCAGTTATTAGAAAAATAGCTACTTTTATTCCAAGTTATCACCCTTTCCTGAAACACTATGGAGAAGTGTTTCTAAATGGGGAGGTGGGGGTGGGGTGTGTATTACATTCATAGCTCTCACAAGAAATGGTAAAACTCCTCTAAGGTGTGATGGAAAAAAAACTACAAAAAATGGAGAAACTAACACTGGGAGAAAGGGGAGGGAGGAAAAGATTTCCTATAAACCAAGATTATTCAAAAATGCTAGGTTGTCATGGAAACTGCTCAGGGAGGGTCAGCCAGCCTCACCTTTGGCTGCAAGGATCATCCGTCAATGCCAAAGCACTGCAAACACCACAAACACGCACTCAAAATTCACCCGTCAAAATCTTTCCAGTCCAGGCCGGTGCTCTCATCAGCACAGCATGAAATGGAGTTCTGTCCTCAAAGAGGCTCCTTTCAGCATGAAACATTTTGGTTTAGGAACCAGTCTGATTTTAGTCTACTGCTAGAAGACAGTCTTAAAGAAGAGAAACTCTTAGCCTCATTTTTCACCTTTCTTCACCTGTAAGTCATTCCCCCTCCTTCCCTTCCCAAAAGTCATACATATGTTCTAATTGCAAATGGGAATTTAATCCTTCAGTGTTTCAGCCTGTTGCAGCAAAACAGATAGATACTGAAACGATTCAAGGTAAAAATGTGCAGTTCTCAGGGTTCAGCTCTATTTTCACAGCAGATATTGTAAACAGGCAAGTACAAAGAGGAAAAAAAAGCAACCCAAGAAACCACAACCCCCACCCCGCACCCCCACCTGAAAAAGAGAAAATAAATTTACTTCCCCAGGGTCACTGAGCAGCCTAAGAAAGGAAGTCAACACACAAACACATACAGATTTACATCTCAAAATCTGGTCTGCGGCTAGTCTGGCTCTGTTTGACTGCCATGCTCTCCTCCCTTCCCTGAATCAATAATTGCAGCCTTCGCAACTACGAGAAGAAATTCCAGTGAATCTCTGCCTTGAAGAGCTCTGGAAAGTTGTAGGTTACTCGCAAAAGCCCTAAGCCTACCACCTGCACCTCTCTTCAGTGAGAGGAGTAAAAAAAACAGTGACAAATACTTCATTATTTCAGGGTAAGCTCAGCTCTAAATGCTGAACCTGAAGCTTCCTCACGCTCCTCCCAGAAGTTAGCTCTGCACAGGATCATTGAAGTTAAGTGAAACCAATGGATCTGATGCATAGTTTGAGTAGGTTGTAACTCGTTTCTAAGTCCAAGAAGCAGTGGTATGCAACACTCACTGAGCTAAACAAACACAGACTCAACTTTCTCCCCCCTATCTCCACCCATTTTTCTTCTTGAAAAGGGAGGGGCAGAGTGTTTTGGAAAGATGCAATAGCCAAACAGTGGTTAAAAATGCAACATTATATTAACAAGCATAAGATAAATAAATGTTCTTGTATAAAGATTTTGCATACAGATGGACAACATGCTGTAGTAAATTTGTTAACAAAACTTCTGATCAAATTGGGAACTATATTTTGTGAGCCAAATATACTTTATGGCTGACTGGGAACATAAGATTTGGCTTCTCGTGTTCAGGGAGCAGGAAAAAAGAGCAACAGCTATAAATTCTGAGACATAAGGAATGGCTGAAAAAGTGAATTGATGATTTTGAGTATCTCTGCATGAGAAGTTAAAGTCCTTTTAATAAAGTCCTTTTAACAAACTTTGTGGTTGTGGGTTTTTTTGTTGTTGTGTTTGGTTTTTTTTTGTTGTTGTGTTTTGTTTGTTTTTTGTTTTTTGGTTTTGTTTTTTTTTAAATACCATTCCTCTACTTGCCTTTGGTAATTTACTTTGATACACTAGAACGGTGCCATTCAGCACTTCAGCACAGAGCAGTTAACCTGTGTGTAGGTTGCCTCCATGAGGACATGGGGCCACATCTGAGCAGGGAAGCGGGCCCTGCTGTGATACGAGCTGTTCCTTGGAACACAGCAAGCGGGGAGCAAAAAGATACAGCCCCTCTTGCCTGAAGTCCCTGGCCCCTTTCCTATCAGCAGGAAGTCAAAGGGAAGCAATTTCTCTCCATCTCTCCAGGGCTTGTTCCAGCTGTTGCCCTTAGTACATCAGCCTCTGCTGCCTTACCTTTCTACCTCTGCTTGGCAAGTGACCAAACCTTCACCGCTCCCTGTCCCCCACATGGACGTTTTGTGCAGCTCTGCTTTTGGAAACATACCTGTATTGGGTAAGAACTGCTTTAGCTATCTGCTGCCACAAAGGAGTTTATCCATGCGTATCAAGTATTTTTAAAAAAGCGCATGAATTTGTGTCACATTCTGACTAAATATTATGAACCCAGAGCAGTATTATTAAAGCTTGTTCCTTGTACTGGCAGAAATGGAAGAAAAACATCTTGTGCACGTATTGGTAAGTTCTTACAAACAATCCTGCAAAGCTAATTTGGGAGCTGCTTTTGAGTTTTTCACATAAAAGCAGCAATTTATTTTAACAAGGTTCACACAGACACAAATAGCCCCACAAAAATAATCAGCAGGAAGCATGAAATAGCATGAAATTAAAGAAAACACTGAACAGTAGCTGACAAGCCTAGAAGAATTTTTAAAATATAAAATGACAATTTAACAAAAATTATTTCTGTATACATTTTATTTAACCTATTTAGAGTAAATTCTGCTGTATCTTTGTTTCTTCCTCCATTTACCTTTGTCATAGAGAGATGATCTGCATAAAAGATGGATATTTATGAGCGAGCTAATTATCTCCCAATGTTTATTTTGATCCTGTTAATGTACTACAGCAACCACAGCACAACATCACAGACCTGTACTTACAAAATATAACAACTTAAAATCATATACGTTAGCCCACAATGAGACACTAAAAGCAGTTTGGGGTGAATGCTAGCAGCCCTAAGTCTCAATCACATCTTGGGTTTTAAGGCGGAAACACTTTCAACACCTCTAGAAACTATGCCATTCTTTTCAGTTCCTATATAGAGATGTAGGTGCCTAACTTTATGCATGTGAACTGAAAGAGATTCCAGGTGTATGCATGTATAATAAACAGACATCAGATCTTAAAAAAACCAAAACCAAAACAAAACAACTGTTTTCATTGTACAATCCTGTTAGCCAAATATTCATGAAAAATAATGTTAGAAACATTTTAGAGACAACAGAGGAGGTAGGTATCATTTTCTCTAAGACAAGGGAAGAACAGAGCCCCCCAAAAACTTGCAGGGAATTAGTGACAGAGACAGAATTGCAACCTAAATTTTGTTACTGGAGGTAACCTGCTATTCAGCCATGAGCCTCTTTCTTTTTTGAAAAGTAGAGGGCATTTTCCAATCACTTCTATATGTACTGCAAAAGCATGCATGATTTCACAATTTGCCATCCCTAATATGCATTATATAGTGAAGCTGGAAGAACCCGTTTCCCTCCAAAAACTACTTTGTGCTTAATCTAAAAGGATTTTCAAAAACAAAGCCTACCATCTTTGCAGGTCTTTCCATTCTCAAGAAGTTTCACACCAGTGGGACATGCACACTGATAAGAGGGCTTGGTAGGAGACATCAAACACAAGTGGGAGCAGCCACCATTATTAATTCCACATGGGTTTGTAGCTGTTAAACATAAATCACACAGATTAATGCTTCTGATAATGAATGACCTCATCTCATGTGTTAAGACACATACGGCATTTGAGTGGTAGAATCGGTGGCAGCAATGCAGACTAAAGAAGGAAATGATAAACACAGAACAAGGAAAAATTAATTCCAAGTGTTGACTAGTGGGGTATTTATGGTACCAAAATGCATGGATGTTGAACGTTTCCTTTCTTGGGGAAGTAGCACTTAGCTCTAAACAAGAGCCTTGTTTCAGCTCTGCCCTTCTCATTTTCACAAACTATTCAGCATGTCAGTGCTGAACATATAGTAGGTTGTATATATAAAAACAAAATGCAAACACAGTAAATTAACACAATGGTTAAGACAGTGGTTATTACACAGAGCTAGTCTTGCTTAATATCATCTGCGAAATTAACACTACTTTCCATTCAGGAACTACTACTTGGAAAATATAAAAATACCATGTTGCCTAAAGTTATGGCACATGAAGCTGAGAAGGGAATACAACAACAGGATAAATGTGGCAGGCAGAAAAAAAGCAAGAGGTTTTTTTGCATTTAAAAAAACAATGTAGAGAATATTTGGTTTCTCTTTGGGTCTTCTCCCAATCTCTGCATTGGAAAAATTGCATCATGACACAAGTGAAGCCACCCACCGCCATACAGAAAGACTAATTCAGATTTTTGCAAATCATTTCCAACTTGCAGTTAAAAAAAGAAAGCAAGACAGCTTACCATTTGGCTGCCTCTTTTGGCTGAAAGCATGGATATCCATGGGAGAGAAGATGTTGGAATGTATTTCACGCAGGTCCTCCCCAGAGTACTTGCTGCAGGCCAAGATTGAATGCGTGTTCCAGTCAGTCCAGTACAACGTGTCCCCAAACAGCGTCAAAGCAAAAGGATGTGGAAGGGAGCCTTTAACCACTGCTTGCCTAATAGAGTACAGGGAAGAAAATGAACGCTCAAACACAATTCATGCTATGGTTTTGCTTGAATGTAGCTTTTGTGAAAAGAAGTTTTACAGTGCAAGTATTGTTAATCAAAACTTTCTATTTATTTATGGGGAACAAATATAGTGCACCCAGTTTGGGGAATGATATGGGGGAACAACAAAGGAGTCCTATTTCCAGGCTGCCTAGCGATGCCGAGATGGCCAAGAGATGCCAAATGAAATCCTTACTTAGGTCTGTGGCTATTTCTTAGCACCCTTTTAACACTCAATACCTGCGGGGCTCTGCGTCACCATGCACAAGTGGGGAGAATGCCAGCTGATTTTACACAAGTCTGACTGCTGCCTGCTGAGTTATGATCTCCATCATTTTCAGCCTCAGCAGATTTCAAACTGAGACAGCATTTGGTCAATTAGCAGTCCATCCATCTCTTCCAGTTGTGCTCTTTTGAGCCATCAGAAAAATACTCTAATGGCAAATAGTTTCACTATAAAGAAATCCTTAAAGTTACTTTTCATGAATCATTATTATGCTAATTATTAAGCTATTGTTTTTATTATAAGCAGGGCCATTAAACAGAGTTCTACTGATCTTCTGCCATGGTAATGGTATCATTTCTGAGCAAACTGGGTCACCGCCTGTTTCCAGGTTCATAAACAAAATTAAAGAGTATACCCATATATTTTATGTATATATACAAACACATGCTCATTAGCCATCACAAAAATGCAGCACAAACATTACTGAAGACAGTTTTTCCAGGTTCTTGTGATGTAGAAACTAATTATCTGTACCCAGGTTCCTCAGAAGTGGAATTAAGTAGCTCAGTTCTTAGGGATATTTTATTCAGAATCAGAGGAAAAACTGAGGATGGAGAGGACCCTGGAGGTCATCTGGACCAACACCCTGCTCAAAGCAGGGCCACACAAGTACTATTTACAGGAGCGTTTCTTCCCACCTCCATTCTTCTTAACTGTGTGGGTACACACGCGTATGCAAGCTCCCACTGAACAGAGGAGATCGCCATCCCTCTCCGGGACTGAAAGCATAAGGGACTGACGCACAGCTCTGCTTCTCCTTCAAGTATAGGGTACATTATGAACACCAGCCTCCCAATTTTCTTCTTGCAGGGAAGAGAGTCATTATCTGTATATTTACGGAGAAAACACCCCCACACTGTATCTATCCATCACTGTTGCAAAGAAGTCGGTAACTTAAGTGGTTTAGTAGAGGACAAAAATACTCTTATTTTCCAAATATTTTCTGTTAAAATATAACAGAAGAGTATATTAAAGCAAGAAACTTGAAGGCGTCTTCTGCCAATGATTCTGAGTACAAAGAGACTGCAGTCATTACTGCTCTTTCACCTTAGCTTCTGGGAAAAGATGCATTATCTTTAAAGCATGTATTTTTTTCTGCTCCCGAGAAAAACACATACATTCCCTTACTTGTCACTCTAGTGTTCCAATTCTACACTAAGCAAAATTTTCCATTTCTTGATATTTTGCACTCACAAGTAGGACATACTATCTTTTCTTTCTTATCTTTGTCTGGAGTCAGGTATGTATTTGCTTCTAATTAAATGCACCAACTAAGCATCTTACAAAAGACTATTGTAATATAATTTACAGCTGAAACCTACCAGCCAAACAGTGAAGCCAGAATGACACAACACACTCCCATACCAAGAATAAAGGCATTCTAATTCCGTAAACATTTTTACCAACCCCACCCCCAAACCCTAAATGCCTTCAGATTTGAATAATTTTAGTTTATAGAAGGCTTGGAGACTAAGTCTTTACAACAAAACTTATGACATTTGTCATATGGGACAGAAGCAATAAAAGTCCAAAGCTCTCAGTATGACCAAACCTGCACCAAAGACAGCATTCCCACGCACAAGGGAAGCCACATTTTTCTGAAGCATTCTGACTATCTTACAATTCACTTAAAAAAAAAAAAAAAAAAATCAGAGGATTTTTAAATGCCATTAGTACCCACCATTCCTGGTGGGAATAAACCTTTCGGTACAATAGACACTGTTAGACGTGCTCAGCTTTTGAACAACCATCTATTCATATGAAAACGCATAAGGTGAACTGCGACCTTGTTTAAACCAGCCCTTATCTGGAGAGATTCAGGAGCACTTCATTTGACTACACCATCAGCCACAGCCTTGAAGCGATTACTCTTAAACTTGCATAATTTTTCTCAGCAGATATAAGGTACCCTCGCATGAAAATGGCTTTGGGGCCCAATACAACAGCATGTATTTCTTGTGTCTCATTAAGATGAGTATTACCAGTAATACATCCTCCATATCCCTTGTTTCCAGCAAGCCATTACAAGGTGATAGCTCACTTCCAATCAGCAAAACCAGCAGGGCTTTTTTCCCCTCCGAACATACTCCACAGGCTGCACTGCTGGCCTTGCTGAACGGCAGCCACAGGATGCACGTCAGCACAGACACAGTGGTTGAGCTGCGCTGAACGGACCTCCACAGCCCAGTGAGGGGAGGTGGGAAAGGGCTGGAGAGCCAAGGTGCTAAAAAACAGGAAAAGGAAGGGGAGAGGGAGCAAGAAATATGCTTCTGAAGCAGTTACTCTTAGTGCAATCTGCGTTAGGAACTGCAGAGCTCTGTTTCTGGCAGGCGAGAAGACGGGTCCCGACTTCTGCCTTGACCGATTATTTATTAAATACACCTAGGTGAATGAAGGGGACCAGCACATCACCCGTAGTACTCAAGTGCTGCACACAGCTGACGCAAGCAGGCGCTTCCCACCTACAGCGCGTTTCACAAGCCCCGACGTGGGGTCAGGGAGCAGCCAGGTCTCCACGATTTTGGCCTCGCTCATCAAGCCACTGACCCAGGTACCAGGTACGGCGCTGCAGGTGTAACTAGACTGACGTGACCTGACAGCTCTTTGGTGGCAACTACCTTCAGCCTCTACGTTATCAGCCCAGGCTTGATTGGAACAAGCAATATGACAGCAAAAAGCACTACATCCTATTATCCTTCCCTAAGCTCTTCAGTTCCTTCAAACTGCTGTACTCGTATCATTAGTCTCGTTAAAAAGAGACACCAGAGATGATGAGAAAGTGAGAGATGAGGACAAGGAGTAACGTTATTCGTTCAGGAGACATCTCTAGGGCTTCAGCAACATGCAAATTGGCTACCTATTAGGTGGCACTAAGCACACACTAACTTTAATAACCTTTCCTGTGCCAGGCATATAATCACACAAATTTGCCTTAATAATCTTGATGACGATTGACATTTAAAACGTTACCATCTCTACTTTGTTTAGTTGGCTGTTTACTTGGAAGGAAACATACAAGGGGACAGCAGAGAAGGAAGGCTGGAAGTGAAAAAGAGAGAAAACAAGCAGTTTCCACAGAAATTAAATTCAATCTGCGTTGCATATCGCGATTTCCTAAATACAACTATTTATAGTATCATCACGGTAATCTGAGATGCAATTACAATAAAAACTTGTTATAGTAAAGAGTTTTCTGCACTCCCAAGAAAATGTAGATCCAATTTAAATACGTTCACCTTTGTTCTATTCTTATTCTGTTAAAGAGGCCTGTGAAATACTTTGTGAAGATAAAGGAAACAAATAATAAACAAGTTAAAGCAGGCATTACAGAAGGGGCTACTGAACTCTGAAATGGAATACTTACATGAAAATTCACACACAATCTATCCAGTTTTGTACTAACAATTACAAAAAAGCTGCTGCTTCAGGATAATATGCATTTCAGACAAAGACTAAACTCACTTGAAATAAAAATTAACAGTAAAATGACCTAAAAAGACTAAATTCATATCCTTTATCACAACCAGGATTTCCTCAGTCTGCCTTTATTTCTTCTTCAACTAAAACTAGCATTCAAATCCAAAGCTAGATTATAGATAGGAAATTTAAGAATTCTTCACACCAAAAGAAAGCCTCCAAAAATCAAGATAATGTAAATTTAAAATATCATCAGAATTATTATTTTTTTCCCTAGAATTTTTACAGATAATGTTTTACATCCAAAGATAATAGCATTTCTCCATAAAAATAAACAAGCAAACACTTTCCATTAACCAAATATTTTCTGGCTGCATTACAGTCCTCTAATTTCAAAAACTGATCAGAACCCCTGCAGAAAACCTGGGGTACTTTAGACATCCTGGCCTGTACATCTCTAAACCATTAACATTCCAGCTTCACAGTAGCGAAGCTCCTTTCAGGTGACCTCTGAGGCTGCCTGCACTCAATCTCCAGGGCAGGGTGCAAGAATTTTCACATTTATGTTTCAAACCATTTCTCCAGTGTCCCTCTGGAGGATTCCGTACCTATTAGCATCTCCTAGGCCATCAGAAGGGAGAAAAAAAAAAAAAAAAAAAAAAATCTACTGTTGTATCAGTCTTTGCAATCCCATTTCAAATACAACTGTGAAGACTGGGAAAAAATGAAGGTAATTCATCTTCAGACTTCTTACTTAATACTATGGCAAAATTTACCATATTGGCATCCAATGACCATACAATATTAAGAGCTGGATTAGTCTATATATTGTTGAAAAAGTCTTTAAGGGATGCTCATATCTGCATTTACTGTATTTTAATTTATTTTCCTTCTTATGCCATACCAAATCAATTTTCAGTTAAAGATACCTGGGGGCTACATCCTTATCAGGCCTAGGTATAAGAAAAACAAAACAGAAAGTTGTTATGCTGCAGTGACCATCACATCTTCCTTCATGAAGGATTAAAAATGTAAAGACTTGTCTTCTGAACCTTGCTTTTAGTGCTCATCATGTTAAAGAAAGCATATAACAGACAGGCTTGCATAAAGCAAATTATAATATTTTACATAAAATGTTTCTCTCCATCTACAGATTACTTAACGCCTGAGCATTCAGCAAACTGCAAGAAGAACACAGCTTTGACTTGTGACAATTAGAATACTACCAAATGGCCGAAGCACAGCACAAACCCCACACACCATCAGATGAAGCGGGATGAAAGACCAACAGACAGCTGTATAACACCACACCAAGGATGCCACAAGGAGGGCAGGGAGCTCTGGTTCCCTCAGAAGCTTACAAGGTTTCCTCTCCTGACAACCTAACAAAAACATTTGCGAAGCAAACTTGGAAAACTAAGCTGGATTTTTACCACGAATGCTTGTTCAAGTATTCCTGTCAGGATTCCTGGTGCTAATTACCTGAGAAAGTAAACAGGAAACATGACTTGTGGGATATAATACTGTCTTTTAAAACTAAAATATTTCTTTTTTGCCACTTCTTTAAGCCATGATTGCCATGGGTTTCCAGAAGGTTTATCTAACAAATAACAGGTCTAGCAATGACATTTCAAATCCCACCTTCATTGTAAGTCTGAAAAAGTCAATCACAAGTAAAACTGTGGTTGAGAAATGAAGTCACTGTGCAGGTCACTTTTCAGGCAAACACTATCATGACACACAGTGTAGAGGAAAGGCCTCTGGCAGGAGGGGAGGAGACTGGGAAGCCAGCAGGAGAAGAAGATGGAGTTTAGAAGGAAGGTGCACCAGTAGATCCACTGACTGCAGAGTGGTTTACGTGCTTCCTAACCCGAAGCCGCTCTTCCTTTGCTTTCAGCAGGGCCGTGGTTCTGAACTAATTCTGCATTTGCCATCTCAGGTCTTGGGAGTAGTATTGATGAGCTGCTCCATTGATCCACGTGGGCATACCACCCTGTACTATATATTTTTATTTAAAGTCTACAAATATGCAGAGACCTGTGATCCAGTGACTCTAGCTATATACACAGCATATGTGTATCACATGCAGTCAACTACAGATGCTCCACCTTTCCAGCATTTTATTTCAGAAGCACCTTGGGGAAGAACCAAGAAATTCACCCTAGCCCTGTGTCCAAACAATTTAATTAATTCTGCTTATGCAGGCTTCTCTAGCTGTTTTAATTAGGGCACTATTTGTCTTCTGCACTGGCCTGTAATGTGTTGGTGAGGTATTGAAACAGGATTTTCACCATAGACTGGTTCCTCTTCACTGCTTGAGGGTATTAAGCATTTTTATCTCACAGAAATATACTCACAGATATACACAGAATGCAATATTTTATACCTGGCACGTAATGTCATATATTGTACACATTATATGCAAATAATGAAAAAGAAACTCTGCTAAATGCAGGGACACAGTATTTTTAGTGTTTCATCAAATCTGCAACTAATCATCTGGCAGACAGACATGAGCTGATGCTTGAAAACAGAAACTAGAAAAATCAATGCTCGAGTACAAACTTAAGACATTCACCTCCTCGCAAGAGCTTCCCAGCTTTCTGACAGTTGCTGAAAGTATGTTTTCTTACAGTGGCCTCAAAACCCATCTCATTAGCACAAACACTTCCTGGGGGACCTTGTAAGTGCATTTCCCTTCAGCCAGTAACGTGTTAACTTATTAATTAGAACTGCTGCTGCAGGGTAAAGGAAGAGAAAATTAATTCAAGAGCTGCCTTAGCAGGCCAACCTATCTCGGGTACTCTACTCACAGGAGAGCTGACTGCAATTCAGTTTTGTTTAATTAGTCCCACAAAAAGCAACTGTTCGCTCTGATAAGAGCAGGGCGAGAGCTGCAAAAAACAAAACCATCTCTTCTATGCACCAATTTAATTTTTTAATTATTACATTCTGACATGAAAAACTGTTTGTTCCTTTCTCTCGCTGGCAAACCAAGGGCATTAGTCATCGACTTCCGTGCTCTTCCTCTTTATTCTAATGAGCCCATCACTGGAGTGGCTAGGGCTAATAAGTCCCAGGGCTAGCAGGTAACGAACGATACATCATCCCCGTAAAATCTGCTGTAGACATTCTCTCATGAATTTACGACTCTACCACATATTTACTGAGTGCTACTGCCTGTGCTGTCGTGCTGCTTACTAGTTTTGATGCAGAGGCTGACTGACTCCAAAGGGAGCTTATCTAGGTCCTGTCCAAAGAGGTGACCAAAAAAAAAAATAAAAAAATCAAGGCTTCCTTTGTTCTCTCACTGCGTATTTCTCTCACCTGCCTACTGTACTCCTCCACTATCCAGACCCCTGCAAACAAGAAGTGAAGCATCCATGCATATCAATGTCCTTCTCTTACACACAAACGTTTACATTTTATTTCTTGTGTAGTGCCAGGTGTAGAGACACGATAGTCAGACTACAGGAATAAAAGACAAAAAGAGTTATGAATTTCTTACAGATTTAGAAATATGGCAAGAATGTTTCCCTTTCACTTATTCCAAATTTTAGACCATTGAGACCTGAACCTCAACACTTTAATACTGTCAGTCACACCAGTTAAAATCTTTTCCTATTTACATTGTATTCTCTCTCACTATTCAGACCACAAAAGTGGGTTTCTTTGAACTGTTTGAAACTCTTTTTTGATATAAAGATGTTAGTTCCTGTTAAATATTTCTCACTTCCTCCTAAGCTATTAAAACTCATGTCATCCTGCTTTACACAAAACTTTTACATTTATCTGCTACAGACTCCCACCTCATGTTATGCAACACTAAAAAACTTGACAGATCAAATCTTTCCTCATCTGCTTCCTTTGCTGAGTTACCAAAACTACTCAGATCTAGAACATCGTATTTTTATGAAGCTATATGTCTTTCAATAACTCAATTGCCTTTTTAATTTCTTCAATAGCTCCAGCTTCCAGAAGCATAAATATTTTCCCAGACATGTTGACAGTAGGTAAAGCAGAAGAAAACCTAATAAAACTTCACAAGGATAAAATAAAAAAAATTGTTTTAATCAGGAGAAATTTAGATAGCAACAAAAAAATTAAACTTACCTTCTAAATATAAAACAGCAGTTAAAAGAATGGTCTAAATATCAAGAACAAATCACTAAAACTAGCAGCTTCTAAGTAAGCCAAAAAGTCTGGTTTAAGTTAGATTATGCACTGGATGATAATGATCTTGTCCTCCCCTGTTCTTAACTCTTAAGGAAAATTACTCTAAAAGGTAGCCCTCTTAAAAGGGGATTTTAAAAGTGGTGGTGGAAAAAAGCTGGCCTAATCACACAATGTCATCTTTTCACACGGAAACAAGCGTATTTGATCATTCTAGCTGTGTCTGTACAGTATCCATCTCCTCCAACTCCATACCCAATGCATCTTGTATCTCTTGGCGAACCATTCAGGAAAGCAGGGATAACAAAAAGATCTTTATTTTCACTTTTTACAAGTTTTCCTTAACAAAGGAATGGCTGTGAAGATGCGAACAACCCTAAACCCCCCATATTTGACCCACCTGACAAGAGGAGCAGCTGAAATAAGCTGCCCAGGAACACTTTGTCGAGTTGCCAGACCCACGAAGAGTGCCCAGGGGACAGCGACAGGAGTAAGGGATAACGCTGGGTGAAGGAATATAAGAAGCCATGGGTGCATTTGAGGCAAGAAGCAGGGAGAAAAAAGCGGGTGGGTGTGGGTGTGTGTGTGCACATACATGTGCGCACAGGGCTTAGGAACATACAGAGAGAAGCCAGAGGGACTGTGCTGGGGTGGAGCGATAAGTAGAAATCCTTCTAACCCCAGATGTTATTAGTTCTACTGTTCACAGAAAAATCTGGTTATTTTTTCTTTTTGGGGGGGGCAGGGATGACTAGGAGAAAAGACTGAAGGCTTTGTGGGTTTTGGGTTGGTTATTTTTTTGTTCACTTAAAAGGAAGATTTCAAGGGTTTTTGTTTTGTCTGCAGAACTAGAAATTGTCTTTTGTTTTTTAATATTAGAAAATCAGTTATTGAAAAAGATGAATAAAATAATTAAGAGCCAAAATATAATTACAGCTGTAAAATATTGAGAAAGGTGAATTTGCTGAATAACTGAAAGACAGTATTTAACAAAAAAGAATCACTTTAGACAGCCCCAGAAGATCTTTTTTCTCAAGACAGGCAGAGGCTAAGAGGTCACAACAGAGGGGAAAAAAAAAAAAAACCAACCCAACCTAAAACCCCATTGTAGAACCGCTTAACTTCTGCAATTGTTTCCTTTTTTTTCCCCTCCCGATGATGTAATTGCAAAGAATAAAAAACAAAAGTGCCTGGATACAGATGTTGACTATTTTCTGAATCTTCAGAACTTTCTCACATGCCTAGGGAAAAACAGGTGCTGTTAGAAGTGCTTAAAGGGAAGTCATATGCACTTTCCTCTCTAAAGACGATTTCCCTTTCTCCCCCCTCAAATGGTAACATATTAGCATACTGCCATGAAATATTTCTGATACATTTCAGTATCAGTTTAAAAAATAAAACCAACAACTTTAAGCTATTAGACTGTTTTGTTTTTAATGAATATGTAAGAAAGAATTCGTAGATCTAAAAATCTAAATTACTTTTCTATACAGGTCTTTATTACAGGTTTCACCAATTCCAAAGAATGTACTCTGGAATGAGGTAACTGCTGGGACCCAGGTGACTTCCCTTCTATATCATGAGACAGCTGTTAGATGCAGCTCTCTGCAGACACACAAGGTTGGTCAGCCCCTCACACCGGCACCTTCACAGCCTCATCGCTAGAATGAATCACTTCCAGGTTAGCCAAAGGCAGGCCAGAGAATAAACACCATTAAAATAAAAATAAAAATAAAAAACCAAACAAACAAACAAACAAACAAAAAACAAAAAAACCCCCCAAAAAACCAAAAAAACCCCCCAAAAACCAAACCGAAGTATATTTACACCACTGTGCAACAGACCACCAGGAAGGGAAAAACTGCAAAGAAGTCTGTAGCAAAAGAAGATTGAAAATGCAGTCGTGCCAGCAGGAAACACCGAAGTAGCTCTGGAGCTGGAAAGACTGGAGACACTAGATAAGACAGGGAGGTTTGTACTCCATGGGAAAAACACAAATATAGATTTGGATGGTGGTAGTGTCCATTTTTGATTGGTGGACACTTTTCAAGCAATTAGCATTTAAAAAAATCATCTCTACATCCTGCGTCATTTTCCAGGGGGTGCTATCGAAAGCAGTACCATTTCATGCAGGACCTGATACACATTCTCTTCCTAGAAAGGCATCAGCCAGACCGCAGTAGTGTGTCGTTATACCAAGGTGGCCCTTTCCCTCTCATATAAATAGAAGAGCACAAAAAGGGGTGACTCAAGAACAACACGAGCCACCAAATTATCCTGTTGGACAAAGTCACCAAAGTGGGGTTTAGGTGTGATCATAGCGGTCGTCGTTTTGGAGTGCTACTTTCTTCTCACTGGCGTTATCGTTTGGAGGGTGGGGTTGTTTCTGTTTTGCTTGTTTCTGTTACTCCTACAGCAACCCTGAGAATTTCATATTTGTGTGAGAAACCCACATTTGGACTGCAGTTTTTCAGGTGGCGAGCTGTCGCATTGAGCCCCACATCTGATTGCTCTCAGTCGAGATGACTCTCTCTAAAGTTCCATTACACATCTGGTTTCATGATCTCTCTATTCTTATCACAGGAGATATACAACATTATAAATCATTTTTAACAGAGAAAGAGATTTTAGGGTATTCCAGTTAACCAGCACCAATTAAAAAAATAAAAATTAAAAAAAGACTGAAGTTATTATTCTACATGACAATTCTAATCCCTTTCTCTCTGTTACTTGAAAAATTATGTGAGTCTTCCTTTTTAAAGAAATTATCACTACGAAATATTTCTCTCTTTTTTGGTACTATTAAGTTATCTTTCTTGTGAAATAAACAGCAAATGAAGGACTACTTCAAAATAGATATCCATATCTCCATGTTTTGAATTAACATAGCTAGTTATAATATATATATGTGTAATATAATAATCCAAAGACACATCCAGTTCCTGTTACCTTCTATAAACAAACACCGTTACAAAAATACTGCGTGAACTTTTCATCTCTTAACAGGCAGAATTTAAGAAGAAAATGACATAACCTTTCAAACGAGACGAGACGAGATCAATAGCCCAACTGAAGTGCATTTACACCAATGCACGCAGCATGGGCAATAAAAAGGAGGAGCTGGAAGCCATTGCGCGGCAGGAAAACTATGATGTAGCTGCCATCATGGAAACATGGTGGGACAACTCTCATGACTGGAGTGCCACAGTGGATGGCTATAAGCTCTTCAGAAGGGACAGGCAAGGAAGGAGAGGTGGTGGGGTAGCTCTATATGTTAGAGAGTGTTTTGATTGTCTAGAGCTCAATGATGGTAATGATAAGGTTGAGTGCTTACGGGTAAAGATCGGGGGAAGGCCAACAAGGCAGATATCCTGGGGGGAGTCTGTTATAGACCACCCAACCAGGATGAAGAAACAGTCGAAGCATTCTACAAACGGCTGGCTGAAGTCTCACGATCACCAGCCCTTGTTCTTGTGGAGGACTTTAACTTACCAGATATCTGCTGGAAATACAACACAGCAGAGAGGAAACAGTCTCGGAGGTTCCTGGAGTGTGTGGGAGATAACGTCCTGACGCAGCTGGTAAGTGAGCCAACCAAGGGAGGTGCCCTGCTGGACCTGCTGTTTACGAACAGAGAAGACCTGGTGGGTGATGTGGTGGTCGGAGGCCATCTTGGGCACAGCGACCATTTGATTCTTGGAGAAGTAAGGAGAGGGGTCAGCAAAACTACTACCCTGGACTTTAGAAAGGCAGACTTTGGCCTGTTTAGGAATTTGGTTGAGAGAGTCCCTTGGGAGGCAGGCCTAAAGGGCAAAGGAGTCCAGGAAGGCTGGACATTTTTCAAGAAGGAAGTCTTAAAGGCACAGGAGCAGGCCATCCCCATGTGCTAAAAGATGAGCAGGTGGGGAAGACGACTGTCCTGGCTGAACAGAGAGCTTCTGCTGCAACTCAGGAAAAAAAGAGAGGATCCAGGGAACTACAAGCCTGTCAGCCTGACTTCAGTGCCAGGGAAGGTTATGGAGCAGATCATTCTGAGTGCCATCATACGGCACATGCGGGACAATCAGGGGATCAGGCTCAGCCAGCATGGGTTCATGAAGGGAAGGTCCTGCTTGACCAACCTGATCTCTTTCTATGACAAGGTGACCCGTTTAGTGGATGAGGGGAAGGCTGTGGATGTTGTCTACCTGGACTTTAGTAAAGCCTTTGACACTGTCTCCCACAGCATTCTCCTGGAGAAGCTGACTGCTCATGGCTTGGGTAAGTGCATTCTTTGCCAGGTAAAAAACTGGCTGAATGGCTGCGCCCAGAGAGTGGTGGTGAACAGAGTCAAATCCAGTTGGTGACCAGTCACGAGTCGTGTTCCTCAGGGCTCAGTACTGGGGCAAGTTCTGTTCAATATCTTTATCAATGATCTTGATGAAGGGATTGAGTGCACCCTCCCTAAGTTTGTAGATGACACCAAGTTGGGTGGAAGTGTTGATCTGCCTGAAGGTAGGAAGGCCCTACAGAGGGACCTGGACAGGCTGGATCAGTGGGCTGAGGCCAATTGTATGAGGTTCAACAAGGCTCAGTGCCAGGACCTGCACTTGGGTCACAACAACCCCATGGAACGTGACAGGCTGGGGGAGGAGTGGCTGGAGAGCTGCATGGCGGAAAAGGACCTGAGGGTGCTAGTTGACAGCCGCTTGAACATGAGCCAGCAGTGTGCCCAGGTGGCCAAGAGGGCCAATGGCATCCTGGCTTGTATCAGGAATAGTGTGGCCAGCAGGACCAGGGAGGTGATGGTGTCCCTGTACTCGGCACTGGTGAGGCCGCACCTTGAGTACTGTGTTCAGTTTTGGGCCCCTCACTACAAGGACATCGAGGTGCTGGAGCGTGTCCAAAGAAGGGCATTGAAGTGGGTGAAGGGTCTGGAGCACAAGTCTTACGAGGAGCGGCTGAGGGAACTGGGGTTGTTTAGTCTGAAGAAAAGGAGGCTGAGGGGTGACCTTATTGCTCTCTACAACTACCTGAAAGGAGGCTGTAGCAAGGTGGGGGTTGGTCTCTTCTCCCAAGTAAGAATTGATAGGACAAGAGGAAATGGCCTCAAGTTGTGCCAGGGGAGATTTAGATTAGATATTAGGAAGGATTTCTTCACAGAGATAGCGGTTAGGCATTGGAACAGGCTGCCCAGGGAACTGGTGCAATCACAGTCCCTGGAAGTGTTCAAAAAACGTGTGGATGTGGCGCTCAGGGACATGGTATAGAGGTGGACCTGGCGGTTAGGTTAATGGTTGGACTCGATGATCTCAGAGGTCTTTTCCAACCTCAATGATTCTATGAAATCAGTGTCACAAGAAACTATGGAGTTCAAAATAAATACCACAGGAACACAGTGGATATGTTTCATGTGTGCTGCCTATGTTCCTAACTCACAAGTCCACACAAAGCACCTATCTTGTCAATATGATTGATTTCTTTATGCCAGATTAATGTTTGTGGTGAAAGAAGGGACAAGTCCCTAAGAGATCAGAATGAAGAGCATAAGAAAGGATATTTCATGCCTGGATAAACCAGCTGAAGCATCACAAAAATTTGCAAAGGATAACCTCAAAAAATCATATCTCTATATGATACCTTGGGGCACAAGCTAACTGTGATTCATTTGTGTGTGCAAACAGTCCTTTTCAAAGCTTTCTCATTTAACAAAGAGGGTCATCGCTCAAATCAGGGATAAATGCATACACACAAAGTACTAGTTATACTCTTAATTAAGAAGTAGCTGTGACTGGATCAAAAAGAATTACATCATCGCTATAAAACTGTTAGACAAAAACAGTCATTTTAGGATAGTTCTCTGTATAGACTGTTTTCCACTAATTTCCCAACCCCTAGGATTAATGAAACTGAAATACTAGTATATAATGATCCATTTCTTCAGATTATTTTCTGCATTTCTGAATATCACAGCAACAGAGCACAGAAGACCTATTGAAAAGGGACAGTTTTGCTATGTAGTCTTACACACTTAACAACAGGATTCAAGGATTTCTTTATGGGACTGGTTCTGAGAAAAGACTTAGTGAGAGTTACAGGATACCCCAAAAAGGACCACACGCTGAACTTCACAGTGTTGGAAAGGGAAGCATCAGGAAGGATAGAAGTTTCTGATAGCACTAGTTTCCTTAAAATTTTGTGAGTGCTAACATGACAATTCCCTGCAACACAACTTATGATGTTGCTTAAGCAACATCTTCTAAGAAAAGCACTGCATTACCCACATCAAACAAAAACTTCTTACCTATGACTTCCATCCAGATTTGATTTGTGGATGAAATTCAGTTTAGCATCTGCCCAATAAAGTTTCTGTTCCTCATAATCCAACGTCAGTCCATTTGGCCAATATATGTCCGTGTTGACTATAATGGAGCGGCTTGAACCATCCATCCCAGCACGTTCTATCTTTGGCACTTCTCCCCAGTCTGTCCAATACATGAACCTGTAATTATTTTAAAAAGAGAAAAGACAAAAAAAGAAAGCAATCATGTATAAATCTACAACTGGATACAACTTTCAGGAAAGGCAAAGGTGCTCTCTGTTCTGCAGAGAGTGTCTGTGGAGCTCTGTTCTACTGGGTAAGGTACACGTCCTGTGAAGCACAACAGAACAAAGTTAATTCACAAAAAGCTGAAGGAAAACAACTTAAGACAAACCCACAGTACTATGTCAAGTTATACTTCCAGATGTGTCTTTCTTTCCTTGGGTCAAGTGAGAAAGTTGGGGATATCCAACAGATCTTGACAATAATCTCAGAATTCAACATTAAACAGCAAAGGTAGATATTACAGGCTATTATAAAAGAAAACGGAAAAAGGTGTGTGGACTTATAGTAGACATAGCAGTTGCATGCGAAGGAGTGAAGTGGATTTGATGGAAGACCAATTCATGTCCTTTTTTTCAGAGAAATTCAGAGACAGGCAGCTAAGTCAACATGTATAAAAGCACAGTTTGCACCCACTGACCGGGCAAAACACTCCATAAAATCTTTTAAGACTAGTGAAGCAAGTTTTAAAACATGTTAGCACATATTGGCACATGTTTAAATATTATTTAGCAAGTAGCGGGGCGGGGCGAAGTTATCTAGTTGCATTTAAGACTGAGGTGAAGCAAGGGAAACCACTTTATTATGGCTGGAGACTAGTGGGGGGAAGAATATTTGTCCTTTTTCTACAGGTGGTAGAAAATGGATTTACTTTTGTGGGTTGTTAACAGAATGCATAACTAAACAGAAGTAGCATATAATATAAACAGATTAGACAAAGTGTGTCAATGAAGCTCGCTCTGTTTTGTTGTTGCAGCTGGGACAGACAAGACGACTACTGTCCTAAATTGCTTCTCATAACCCCATGACATCTGCCAGCATACCTGCTTGTATCTGTGCTCCCTAACCTGGCTCAGTCAAAACAATCCAGATTAGGAAAGATCTGAAGCCTTTAAACTAACCCAGATCATCACACAACCACAATATGTCACTATATGGTGCCCACATGTGAAGAGGCCTGGCCACCCATCCTTTAAAGAAAAACAAATGTGCAACACATTTAAGAAACATTTGCAGATGAAGTTATTCTTGGCAAAGATTTATTTTTTTATTTTAAAAAGTCAGGAAATTCCATGTCATATTTTTCCCCTTAATTCATGTCTACAGCCTGTTTGTTTTAATGCACAGCTATATCTGCGGACAGAAATGCAGCTGATTAACACAAATATTGCCCTATTCGATCCCAAGTGAGTCATTCTTTATGGAGCAACATGCCTGTCTTAAACACAGAGCACAAATATCTGAAGAGAACACATGAGTTTTCTGTAGGCATGAACAAGTGCTACAGAGAAACTGGGTTTCCATCAGGAAGAAGAAAAAAACAGAATAATTTTCAGATAGGTAGCACAGTAGCAAGTCACCTGTTCAAGCTATGCAATAAGAGAACTATATACTCGAAAAAAAGAAAAGTTAAAAGACATCAGGCAGCATTTCACTAGCGAGCACATGTGAGAAAGAAGAGAGAAAAATAGAGATTTATTTAAACATCTTTTAAAGGACCCGTCTTTGCCCCAGCTGTCAAGTCCTAGACTTCCAAATACTTCATCAAGGTTAATAGGTCCCAAGGCTCTGGCCACCCTGCTAGACCAATTTTTCAGGCTGAAACAGATCATTAGTCGCTGCACAGCCTCATCTTCTTCCCCGTCTCCCTCTCACCTCTCATGCACACTGCAATTACTCAAGCAAAAACAGGTAAGGGTAGTTTGGAAACAAAGCAAAGCCTTCTCGGACTTCACAAAACCAGCCCTATTTTATTTGTCAGAGGAGCACACATGCACACAGAACTGGCTTTAAGATTCCAGTCAGCTCCAGTGACCTCTGCTCAGATTCTCCAACAGTTTTTTTTCTACTATCGCCTGTTTGTTTTCCTCCACCTTGCTTGAAAGCCTATGGGTTTTAATGTCTCCATTAAAAATCTTTGGAACCAGCCATGCTCCAGCTGATGGCATCAAGGGCTGTACTTCATTTGGGAAGCTGGGCTTTTCATCACTGCAAAAGTAATGCAGATTACAGCTTGATGACCATTTCTTTCAGTAAGCTGCTTTTAAGCAACTTCTTGCGGATCATCTTTGCTTCCAGTACAGGGCTTATATGGCCATGGAAGAAACTGGATTCAAGGAACAGGTCTGGGCTAAAAATCAGTCATCAGTCTGAATGCGTTCCAGCACACAGCTCCGTGAGCACTTCCACTTGCATGCAGGGTGTAGGTTTCTATAAGCTGCCTCAACCAGCACAGGTGCCAACAACAGTCACTTTCTTACTCAGAAAGTGTACTTAGGCCCTTTTCTGCAACAGCTAAGCAAGTACAGGGCATGCGCACCAGGTATAGGAGCAGGAGCGGATGGGAAGAACTGTGTAGAACAGCTGAAAGAAATGCCCCGGTCATAACCATGCTTTAAGTTATCCGCAACTGCTAAGAGGCAAGGGAGACCTGACTAACATCCAAGGGGAGTGGGGGGGGGCGGACATGACTGCAAATTCCCATTACTGCAGCGGTCTTTCTATAGATTCTTCCACAGAGATATCAGATCCCTCTTTCCAGGTAATATCAAACTGTTCACATATGTGTGCTGGTTCCTCCTTACTGGAAGACTTGCAGATTCTTGTTTCATTATATAATGGTTGGTAAGTAATCCATACGGAGACCATACAGAAAGGAAGATGTTATGACATACAGACTTACTGAACGATGGTAAGCCAGCCATACTGACAAGGTAAGGGTCATTCTCCCTCCTCCCCGTCCTCTTCAAACATGTTTAAGTTTTTCAATTTTTTAAAAAAAAGAAGTTACCACCAAAGGCCACAGGATAGAGCAAAATATTAACTGAAAAGTAATGTTTTGTGCTAAATTATGGCATTCAGATACCACCAGAAGACTATTGTTCTGTTTGCCTCTCTTGTCACCTAGTTATACCTAGCTATAAAATTTCAATACCCTTTGAATTTTAAGGAACAAAACCCATATATATGTAGCATGTTTACTGTACAGTGGTACAGGCACAGAATTGGGCTCCATGCTGGGCAATCCCAAATCCATAAGATCCAGAGGGCAATACACAGACATGCTGCAACTGACTTCAGCAAGCCTGCTGGGGTCCAGAAACAGGAACGCTTTCTCATGCTTCTTAACTTTGGCCGGTAGTACTGCTATTCCAGGCAGTTACAACCAGGACAGGGTGGTACTAGAGCTCTGGACCGATCCAGCTGCTTTTTACTGCCTCCGTGCTGAAGGTCATCCCCCACCAGGGTCAAGAACGGGAACTGCGAGCTCACACCTCGCTGCTGTACTTTAAATACCAGCTACTTCATCCAAACTCATCTTTGCAAGGAGTTTAAAACTAGTATGGAGAAGCTGTAGTGCAGCAACACAATCAAACGTAAAAAATGCAAACCTGAATAAATGTACCCCTATGCCTAGGGATTTTTAAACATACATGGCATACTTCCTTACCTAACAGGAATACCAGACTTAGCAGGAAGAGCTTTTATTTAGTATCAAATCAATCCATATAGAGCCAGATCTCTCTTCAACCTAATAAGAAATAACTCCACAGCTAATTAAAACTGATCCTGTTAATCTGGTAGTCTTTTTCCTATTTAAATAATTAACCACTGTATTTTTAAGAACTTTGGCTTTAATCAAACAACCTTAATATTTTGAACTGCTTCGTTATTTTTCACGTGTTGTATTTTCTCCGTACTGTTAAATGCCATGCTTGTCAGACTTTACTAGCAGACTTTGGAAATGGCTGCGAGCTGTTATAAAAATCTAACAGAAAAAAACAAAACAAAACAAAACAAAACAACGAAGTGTATTTCTATTTATCTATGCTTGTAATTTTAACATTAGGGACTCGTGTCAGGAAATTATACAGTCGCCCCCGGCCCCCCCCCCCAAGGAATTAAGGCACATCAAGTATTTGACATATACTTATAGAAAAGAAGAAAGTTCTTAGACTGCAGTACTTAGCTGGTATTTTGAGTGTGGCCCAGAATGTTGGTTTATCTTATAAGGTTATATCATCTATAAAAATTATGAACAAATAGAGGAAAAACTTTGATGGTTTTTCCCTACAAACTTTTTTCTATGCATCTTTAGATTTGGCATTTTTAAATTTTTGTGTCTCAGGTAGGTAAGGTGAATCCAGGCGATAAAACCTCCTCCTAAAAGGCATCAGAAATCACTATGCACTGTACAGCTGTAACTTCGCAGTTTTTATTTGCCCCAAATTAAAAGGTTTTGCAATGGCAAAGAAAAAGAGGAAACTGTGTTTCTTGGTTCCATTCTGTGTGATGAACAAATATAATAAATAACAGAGCTTCTTCTCTAAAAAGCTCATAAAGTCTAGGCATGCCAACGGCAGAATATCCCACATACATAGAAAAAAGCTTGCAGAGTACAAATGCCAAGAATAAATGCTGTAATTTAGCAGTGATTTCCGACCGTATGCACAGAGGGAGAGAAATTCTTCACCAGCACCCATCAGCTTTGCAACTTTCTGATCCACACGGCTCCCCAACACTGATGCAGATCCTTTCGGCCCTACTATCCCGCATGAAACCAGGCTCCTGCTAGGAGTGTCATTAAAACACCAGCCCCCATCGAGATGCATGCAACTGTTTCACTCACTGAACAGAGATACCCCACGCGACACTTAGCTGATTTTAAGGCAGTTAATTGGGACACCTTACAGGGCAGGCAAACGTTTACCTTCCTGAACATTATTCAGTGGGAAGAACAGCTGCTTAATTGGGACAGCCAATTATTTGGTGAGGCCCTTCACAGTGAATGCTCCAACTTTGCAATTATGCTCGTTTCAGCCCCTAAGAACCTCTGAGCTCTACAGGGACCCAAACAGCCGCCAAACTTCAGAGCCCGCAAAGGTTTCAGAAGTGCAGCAACCCCTGTGGAGCTCATCAGCTCTGCAGTGGTCCTTGTGAAACGCAGCCCGCTCTGGCTCCGGCACTAGCAGGACTGGCACTCATCTAACAAAGAAATACAAAGTTAAATGATAGGCGCTGGAGTAGTTCAGGAAAATGATGCGCAATAAATGTGTTTGGCTATCGAAAATAGCTCTTGACTTAAGAAGAAATGTTCGCGGGCCTTCAGGAGTTTAAGAAAAGACATTTGAATCAAGTGACCCTTCAGGTATCCTTAACAGAAACTTCTCGAGGCAGGTTGACAGGAGGGATGGAAACAGCAATCCAGAAGGACATAATAAGTATTGAATGAAACAGAAAATGGATTTTCAAATAAGAGGACTAAAAGTACCACAGGAAGGTTTTAGTACAAAGTTTCTCAACTGACTGCAAAATTCAGGAAATATTTTCAGTCCTCCAAGACAAGCGAAAAACGCACACAGCAAATTAAATATGGAGATAATTCTCCATAAAAGAGAGGAAGAAATATCCCTTTGGGATACAATCAAGATAAACATGAGAGAAAAGATGTTCTTAGCTAGCTGAGAACTGTACTCTTTTACAACAGAGTGTCTCTGTGAATAAGTGTTGAATGTCATTTTCAGAGCTGCTCTACAATAATTTCTTATGTTAACCTTCAGTGCACCCAAGACCATTTTTTGCGTGATTTAACTTGCCCTATGCAGCTTTTCAGCTGCCTCTACAACATCACTCTTGCACGTACTAAGAGCAGCTATGTGGGGAATCGGTGTGAAGTAGAAAGCTATTAACATCCTAACACACTGAATTTTCTTGCCTCAAACTTACTGGTTTTAGGACCCCGCAGGCTCCCAACAAAGCTGCAGTTTCTCATTTCAGCTAGGCACAGCTGGCTCAGAACCACCTGTCTTAAGCATTGCTACATACACCGGACAAAAACAAAACAAGATTTCTTTCACTGAAAACCAAGCCTTTTTTATTTTACTCTCCTCAAAAGCATCAGCGTGCCTAGCAAGCAACTGAACCACCCAGATGTGCTCAAAATGCTTGACAAGCAACCACCAGCGGACCAAGCTGCACCTTTTTAACTCCCCCCATCCCATGAAGGGATGAAGGCTGGAGGCCTGGCAGAACTCCACAGGTGCTTGCACCTCAGCTACTCCATTTCACAGCCCAGATTATTAGTGCTCACACCATCAAAACTAGACGTGAGTCTGTCCACTGACTTCAACACAGTGACTTGTAACAGAGACATCTCATTCTGCCACTGCTGCTAACAAAGCAGTAACCTTGTGCAGAAACAGAGGTCAGTAACGATGAACTACTGCAGCCTCCATAGCTGATCTGTCAGGAATGCTAAAAGACTCGACTGACAAGAGGAAGAAATCAATGTGCAAAATTCCACATCTATGTATGTCTACTATACACTAGAAAAAGGTCTACTGGAACACATATTTATAAGGCATACAAATATTTTTCCCAGTATACTCTATACTGGTTTTCTCAAGAGGAAGAGGTTATCCTGGTGATAGTACTTTTATGGAAATGACTGCATTTATCCTAGGACATCAGGCAGTATACTAGTTAGGCAAAGACCCACCTGTAACCACTATGGCAATATTGAGGATTCCCACTTTAGAGCTGGCTTTAGTCTCCTATTCAGACGTTGTTGAGCAAGATAAAGAAAATTGTCACCAGACCTCCCCTTTTCTTGGAATTCATTTCTAAAATAAGGGATAAATGCAAACACTCCAGTTTTGGAAAGAAGAAAACCTGTGATGAAGTGATCAGAAGCTGATGCTTTGTTTCTAGCTCAGTATCAACAACACAGTATAAAACTAGAATGAGATTTTGGAGATGGTTTTCACAAGGTCTGAAAAAAAATACCTTAGCAAAACCACTGAAAGTCATTCATAAGAAATCAACATGGAAGCACAAACTTGCATGATATTCTCATTTCATAAACAGAAAGAAACAACTCAGTATGTCTCAGCCATCATGCCGTCTGTTTTCAGGTATTCTAGTTTAAAGAATATGCTGGCAATCTGATAAGAAAGACACAGATGAGAGATTGTTTTTCATTTTCACCCAGACATTTCTGAGAGTCCATGGGAAGTAAGATTTGACTTAACTGTCAAACATAACGCTGATGCACTGCAGAGTCACATGCATATGGTTGTCCTTTCGGTCACAGATCCCAAGGAAAAAGAGAAAGAGGCTCATTAAAAAACAAGAAGCAGCTATTTTTGCTGAATGCTCACAAAGGCAGAATTTCAATTGTTTGAGCAGGTGGAAAGGTCTCTTGCTCCTTGAACTTGTAAATTAACCTTTTCTATCTCCAGACACAAAAGGTCTAACAACATGCCTTCCACAGTTACGAAACAGAAGCCATTTTCTGGTTTCTCCTAAAGCAAGCAGGAAATAGAGCTTGTCAGAACTTAGCAGCATTTAAAAACAATATTTGAAACAACAATTTTCCCAGTTTAAGCCAAATAAATACAGAAAGAAACAATTTCCCCTCTCTGTTACCTATTTAACACCATCCCTAGACCCTAACTGACTGCAAGATGGAAGCAAGATGCAAACGTGCTTTGGAAGGGCTCAGCCAGCCCTTTGCACAGGAATCACTCCAGATGTAATCCACCAGACCCTGCGAAGTTCAGCCAGCCTTTTAGCGGCAGGTAAGCCAACAGACAACTAAAACAGAAGTTAATGTAACAGGAGATGGACAAAATTAACAAAACGAAAATCCTTGCCTTCCAACCTACCTTGGTTCTTGAACTATAACAATAAAATAGCAGAGGAAAGCAAGCCAGCTGGCAGTTTTGACAGACGTTCAAAAAACAAACACACAAACAAAACCCAAAACGCCTAACGACTGTGCCACAGTCTCTCAAGAGGCCAGGAAAGATGCTGAGCCAGGACAGACTGCGTGCTGCCACTGGGTAGCTCTTCAGGGCGGAGGAGTCTCACCGAGGGCTGCCCTGGCAGTGCCTCCAGCTGCAGTCACGCAGCATTGCCCACGCACACGCAACCACCCGTTTCAAACAGCTCTTTGCGATCCTATTAAAAGGTGCAGACCCACACACCTGTGAACTGAACAAAATGCTGAAAGCGAGTCTAAAAGAATATTTAGCTACGTTAAAACTACAAGTGGTGGAGAGCAGTGAGAAAACGGTGGGATCGCTGTTCACCATCTTTCCCAGATAAAATTTTTTGTACAATGAAAAAGAATCAGTTTCTTTACAGAAACTTGCACTAAAAATACAAACATTTGCACTGTAAATATTTAGTTTGTAAATGAGAAATTAGAATTCAGACATTTCAAAGAGCCTTGGGCTGAAACTAGACATGTCAGCTGCTACTATGAATTTTTCACTCCCTGCTTTGACACACAAGAATCTTCTTCAGTACAGTCATAATCAAACTCGCTTCTTATCTTTCAGTAAAAAACTGGGAGAATTCTTCTCCTTATCTCCCTATACATCCCGAATACAGGAAGTGGAGGAAGATTTCCCCTAAACTTGTATCTTAAATTGAAGCCCTAGGAACACACCCACTCCTCCATGGTAGGAGAGCACAGTCATACATCCCAATCGTGTCATCCAGTGCGTGAAATCTGTCATTTGGCATTCTGGGCTGTTTCTTACAAGCAAAAAATCTAGTCATCCCACTGTACATTGCTGTGCAAAATTTTGAGTTATGAACTGCACATAGGGTACTACAGAGATACGTCAACTACACTGACATTAAACACAATTTGCTGGTATAACTATCCTAGCAATCCTTAATGCAGATGCAGCTTACAACAGTAAAAGTTTTTATCCAAGACCTACTCACTTAACTCTATTCTCTGTTTTACTGGATTAAGTTGGGGCCCAATCAATTCCCTAGAGCAGCTCACCATGCTATCGAGTGAGTACCTGTGCTAAAACATGAGAAGGCAGGATGGCACTGCCAGCAACAAGAGGAGAAAAGGGATTAAATTAGCTGAAAAGAAAAAACTATCAGGGAGTTGCCCTGTCTTTCCTCAACTCAAACTGGGGAACAGCATGTTCAGTATCATGAGATCCTTCTGCAATTTTTCCTCAGTGAGGTTTTTTTTTTAGTCATTGCAAGTAAGTCTTTCATCAGTAAAACACCCCCTTGTTATTCAGCCCCTCTCTCAGTACACTATTACCAACTGGATCATTTTTATGTTCGTGATTCCCAACTCCTCCAAGGAACCTTAATAAACTTTAATGCTCTACCAAACCAAGCTGGCTCCTACCCTTCATATCACATTTCCAGCACTCTGCTAATTCCTTTTTCATAGTTTCCATCCTATCGTTTGGTATGTGAATCAAGCTTACTTACATGTAACCATCATTCCTTAGGCTTTTTTTTTTATTTGTTAAATGAATTCATAATGTCATTTAGGACTTCAGTACATTTTCAGTGCAGATCCTGTCTTTGTGATTTGTTTATCAGTTGGTTGATATGGAAACCAACCTGATGCCCTCAGTAAGGAACACGCAGGCAAGCAATTCATTCATTTCAGCTTTTCTGAAATGGCTTTATTTGCCTTGACTGTTTTGGGTTTTTTTCCTTCTATACTTTGATCATCCACTAGACCCACTAAATCGCTTACTCTCCCGTAAGAAAGCAGCATGCACCAATTAGTCTTTTCATAGTACAAAATTACCAAAAATAAGGCCTTATTTTTAACCCATCAAAAGCTACATGATGTTCACTACAAAATAAACCAAAAATAAGGGAAAGAGGAGAGATTGCTCTATAGATGGTAAAAAAGAGTAGAAATAAAGGGACACAGTGTAATTAATGCATAACGAGACAGGCTACATTATACCAGAGAGCTGGTTAGAGCCCTGATTCTGGAGATACAAACCTAGGTGGGCTTGGCTTTCACTGAGAAGGAGGAATGTTTTTACAGAGCATTTAGAAAGGCCCACTAAATGCGATCTGAATACCAGCCAAAAGCTTCACACTCGGATGAAACAAATACCCCTTCATTTTGCTATTGAAAACATTATTGTCAAATAACTGAGATGTCTGAGACCTCACTCAATCTTTTTCTAGGTTGAATTTGCAATAAAGGAAGTAAGACCACTTTTACTTTTCCATTCCTACTTTAAACAGCTCAATATCAAGTACTCAGATTCAATTTTTATGGTAAAAGTGGCTATGCATTCTACAGCCACTACACTTCTAGTATTTATGCACTTGGAATTCTGAAGTTAAAAATCAATTAAAACAGCTTTAAATCCAAGTCATTAGCATTTCTCCCTACAAGCTTCTTTTGCAGGTCATTCACCTGTTCTTCTGGTAAGAGCCAACATTAACCATGCACACTGCATACAAATCACTTCTGGCACAGAGATGCATTGAAAGGGGTGAAAAAAATCCAAAGTCCACCCCAAGCACAGGCCTCACTCACAAGACATTTTCTAACAAGGCACAAAGAAAATGCCCACCAACCTATTACACTAAGGGGGGGAAACCCACGTATGCTTGCAATCACTCAAAAGTGTCAATTTAAAACTTTCAGCTCAACCCTGAATTGCTCTGAAGAAGAAAAAAAAAAAAAAAGAAGAAAGAAAAAGGGCTGATCATTCGCCATCAGCTCATAGAATTTAAAATAATTATATGGAATGCCATTAAAAAAAAAATACAGGCTGTTTACAAACAAGCAGAGAAGTGCTCTTCCCTGTTTTCACTACAGCATCTGAAAAAAGACAAAAAAGGATCAGATTTTGAGCAACTTAATCAGATAAAACCACAAGTTTTGAAACTCAGCTCGTGCTTGGGAGGGGGAGTGGGAAATAGGTGCTACAGAAATGATACAAGGATATACTGATAAACGTTTTGGAAAAGGGAAATCTACATTTATTTAGCAACAAAGCGGGGAAACTGTTGCATACAGAAGCAGCCTCTAGGAATTGTGCATCTTATTTAAAAAAACAGAGATTTTCAAAATCGGCAAAAAACCAGTTTTCTTAGTGTGAAACTGACGTTCACAAAAGCAGAAAATAAGATTCAAGCAATATTTTACTTATTTAAAGAATGCTGCTTGCCTGCTCAATAAATACTATATGGATAAAACTGATCAAGCTGTTTGCAGTTGCTTTTGCCAGAGGCTCAGCACCTCAGGGCTGCCACTTTTCCACCTCCCCTGCATCAATGCAGAAGGCAGAGAGTTGAGTCGCTGATGCAGAAGGGACCAACAACTCCTCTCCTTACACCTAGTGGCTGGCTACCTTCCTCTGTGCTAATAAATGTCCTTCAGGTCCTCTCTGAGGAATACGTGTCTTTCTTCCCTTATATCTCACACACACAGAGTCTCCAAGCATCTCAAGCAAGCTAGCTGTTGCCAGCCCAGGCAGAAAAGATTAGCACCCCTCTGTCCAGAAGACATCATCTGGCCCAGGTTTTGTGAAGCATGGAGGATCTTCTTGCGCTGTGCGGAACCAAGGGGGTGAGGGCAGCGCAAGCAGGGCCCGTTTGCTCTTCTTCCACTCAGAAACCCTCCAGAGAGGTGAAAAAGAGGTGTCAGTGACAAGGCAACAGGAGAAAAATGTAGATACATGCAGAAGTCCCAAGTATACTGCTGATAGTGAAGGAGCCTACCTAGGCAAATCCTATTATCTTCTGTTTTCAAAATCAGACGTTCTACTTAGCGTTTACCTCCGATTCCAAAAAACCAGCCAAACCCAACATTACGTGGCACAATTCAGAAGAATGCAACACTAGAGGGTATTAACCAGTGAGAAACCACACAAACATAACAAAATCTGTCCGATTCAAAGCTTTTCCTGCAGAAGATAATAATTTGAGTGGTTTTACAGAAAAACTCATACAAATATTTTGGAGTATTTTAACAAAACAATGAAATTGTTCTTTGCATTTAACTTGCAAAACCAGCTGTCACGGTAAACAAAACACTAACCGCATATAAAGTAAATTATATGCTAATACATGTAAAACAAGCATAAGGAAAAACCTCAAACACAAATAGACATCTTTTCTATGTCTAAATATATTGTGAATTTACAGTCCAGTACTTTAAAGACTTACTGTTAGATATGGAAGATCTTTCTAGTATACAACTGCGTTATATTAGAAAGCTGGCAGTCTCTCTTATCCAGCTATAAAATGCTCCCCAATTTTCCATGTAGGAATAGAAAATGGCAACTTTAAACATGTGATTTAATCTGATATAATATTTCTTGCAGTGTTTTCACTCACTACAGTTCATCTGTTAAAAGTCTACAGGAAAAAGGCACAGAGAAAATAAAGAGTTGGGAACATTAAACTTCAGCATAGCAAAAGCCAGCACACACAGGCAGGGAAATTTCATACTGCTCTGAATCGGTGGGAGAAATCTGCCTGTTGAACCCAGGAGCACAGAAGGAGCTCAGGCACTAACCCGGGTTGGACAGGTTGCAAAAAGGGAGGAGGGAAGTTTTAGAAGTGCCTCTCTTACTCCACTCCTTCCCTACACTATACTTTGAGACTTTTACAGGGAAAAAAAAAACAACACCAAAAAAAACTCCATCAAGTTACAGCTTGTTAAAAACAAATTAGTGCTTGCTATATTTGTGATTTTAGTAATTTTGTGGATACTCAGCACAATGATGGCTAATTCATTTTACAAGCATAATATACACAGACCATAATTTACCCTTCAGAACAGCGGGTTGGAGACACCACCACTATCGGTCAGTATCAAAAGGGGAAGGGGAACAGTCACTCTCCCACATGCAGCAGGATCTAAGCCAGCACAACACATGAAAAGGCATTCCTGCCCGTGCATAGGTATTTATTGTAGCAAACTGATTTTTAGTTTTGATTTTGCTCGAGGGCCAAACTTACTCTTTCATTTAACAGGAATCGAACATATCCAGCTAACTCAAGAATAAATATTTGGAAGAATAATTTAAAACGTAAGAACATCCAGAGGGAAAACGGAGCAGTTCAGGCCTGGAATGCTTAAAACCTGCAACACACAATGTCCCTTTGGGGTATTGTGCAAGAGCACAACAGAGCAAGAGATAGACGTGCATCTATCTATAAAGATACAGAGCAAGTGATACATGTGTTGATATACAGCCGGGAACTCCACTTCTATCAGATTCTGAAGCTGCTGGTGGTTTTCTGTCTTTTAAACTTGGCATTGCAACGTACCCTTACCTTTATGTTTCTTTCGTAATACTTTGTTACCAGACTTGTTTTAATAGGGAGAAACCCACAGTCCTCTGTGCCACTCTGCAGGTGTTTTTGAGCTCCTCCTGCGAAACGCAGAACAGGGCAGCTGAATTTGTAAGTGAGAACCTAACAGACTGGAAACTGAGCAAGGCAAGTGCAGAGCAAGCTCTCTTCTGAATTATAAATACACCACTGAAAACCTGAATCACACATTTTAAACATTACAAAACAAAACTGGACAGCAGACTGTATCTGAGTTTTTATGTGAATTACTCCATACAATTAAATTTACTTTGCAAGCGATAACCATTGTACTAGAGGACATACAAATAACATGGTAGGGATGGATAAAGGACCTGTCCCCCCCATCAGGTAATCTTCTAAATTCTTGCCTATGGCCAACAGGTGAGTGAAAGCAAAAGTTGAGACCACAGGAAAAAAAAAAAAAAATACAAGGAACAATCCCAGAGACAGGGATACGCAAAAAGTTTAGATCATTCCTCATGGTGGTGCCAGCCTTAGGTAAGCTTCACCCAGAACTGAATACAACTATGATAGCAGTCACTGACACTTTAGAAGTTTGCACTAGATGCAAAAGCTTCAAGGGAGCAAAAGCACAGAGGAGCTCATGGGAATATGGAAACATTACGTGTAGCAAAGCACACGTGAAGAAGAGCTGGTGGCTGACAATGATCTTGTCTTACACCTAAGACCAACATGATGAAGAAACATTACAAGCTGGGAATCCAGATATGGAGGAGGTTGAGCCTTGAAGATAAGTGCAGAGTAACACTCCAATCTTGCCAAAATTACCTAAATAATTTATATGAAAGAAGTCAGGAACAATGAACAGAAATCTGTAGATTCAGTAGCAAATTCAAGAAGGTAAAGTATCCCAATACATCCCTCCCAGCACAACTGCAGTTCAACAGCAAGCTACAGCTAAGCAGAAGCAACACCACTTTCATGATTAGTAACTAAATTCACACAAAAATTGCATTTTTAATAGTTTACTGACTAATATGCAAACTCGGGTCACATTCTGACCTGTAGTCTTTACACTAGGCAAGATCAACTATTCTCCAATGTCCAGCTGTTAATTTCCAGGAGTGGGAATGCAACACATGAGAGAGATCGGTGTTTTCAGCTGCCACGCTACTCTCTTCTTTCTGACCACTGCCATACAACGCGGTGAGTTTCAGCCCTTTTTCCGCTACAGGAATTGCTCTAGTGGGAAGACTTCAAGGATACAAAATGCCTGTCAAATTTCTTGCCACTTAAACTACACTTTAATTATTAGTGCTCTCTCACTGTTCTCACTACATCCCTGTTACACCCAAAAGCAGAGGTTTTAGTTCTTGGTATTAACACTGTTCCTTTTCACTACTGCTTAACTGTAACTTCAGTTAAGAGTTTCTCAAGTTGACTGAACACTGCATCCATTTGCCATCAACGCAAGTCTGCCAAGCAACTGTGTATCACGCTAACAAACTCTGAAGCAGGACAGCGTCAGTATCCTTTTTTTGAAGAGGGCAAAGCATTTCTACTCCAAAACTCTTTCTATGAGTCACAATTACAACCTTAAGGGTGAAAAAGATTGGTGCCGAAAGATAGCTTCATTAATAGTGGCAGCACTGAGCATGACTGCTGACAGCTTGAGACTTGTGTCCAAGCCATGCATAATTTACAGGTTTTGCTGCATATGATTTCTGTCCCAAGGCAAAGTACGATTAATTCATCTAGGTTCTGCGTTTTCCTTTAAGCTTACATTTTCCATGGAAATGCAGTAACATGCTCATACAATCTGACCCCTCAAAGTTTTGCATCAGCCAGCACTTGTAACAAAATATAAGAAAGTAAAATCTCAGATTATGTATGCATTCGTATGGATATTCTTTCCCCAAGAGCTGAGTTTATGTACATCAGGGATGCACTCAAATCTCAAGTGCAACCATTTCTGAAAACTGTGTACACTTCTAAAAAAAAATTGTATTTTGCTCTAAATTTAATTTATTCCTTTCATATCAGGTCCAATTTAGCCTGTCCATTCCATGGTCTGCTTCAGATAACAATACTTTCTTTTGTTATATGTCACAAACAGTAATCCCTTCATGCTTGTTATCCAATTTTACCAAAGGCTTTTAACTGCTTTATTGACAATTACTGTTTAACTACTCTTCTCTGAACTGAATTTAATTGTAATAGAATGGATCTCCAGTTCTGTAAGTGACAAAAAAAAACCCAAACAAACAAAAAAAACCCAAAACCCAAACCAATCAACCAACCAAACCCAAACAAACAAAAACACCAAACAAGCAAAAAACCAAAACAACTTTGGGATTACCACTGAGGACAAAAATACATTTGGGAAAGAACTATATGAAGAAATTCACATAAGAGGACAGAGTTGTTATGACAATACACAGAAGTAGTGGCAATGGTAAGACTTTCCCCCAAGCGTGTAAGAAATATAGACAGTGAAATTATTCAGGAGAGGCTTAACTCTTCATAACCTTGTTCCTGTGGTTCTTCGTGGACTGCACTGTGAAGCTGCCAGAACAGGTTAGTTTTGCACACTGATATATAATGAGGAGGCAGAGGACATGCACAGACCAGGGAAGACTGTGATTCAATGGCACCTGACACAGACAGCTTGACAGAACCAGGCCAATTGCACAAAAGGAATAGCTAGACCAGAAGGATACACTCTGTTACTTGAGAAGGGAAACAAATTCTTATTCACCTTAACTTGACTGATTAAAAATCCAAGAAAATAGGCACTGCAGCTTTTTTACAGCATGGGGAAAGAAAATGGACTTATTGATGGCAGTAGGGCTAGACCTAGCTGCTGAAAGCTGCTTCTAACCAGCTCCCCTCCTACATCAATAACAACGCCGACCCCTAAGTCACAACTCATAAATTTGAAGAAAGGGGGTGGGGGCCTTGAGATATTTTTTTCCCCCCTCAAGTCTAATTGCCTGATGTCTTCAGGATCAACTGAATGAGTTGACATAACTACTTGAGAAAGGGCTTTTCCAGGCCAGCAAGCATTCATTTTGTAAATGAGTCTTTTTCTAGGATAGGAACTTGAACCATATTCAATACCATGCTCCGTACTCAGGGAAGCAAAGAAGCTGAAGTTCCAAGTAATACATAAAATTACAGGGTTGTACGTATTGATGGCTTTATTATTGCCTTAAGATTTTCAGTATGAAAGTCTTCTCTACTCAGAACCCTTCAGTGCTCCTCTATGTTGGGCTGCAACGCCTAATAGAATATTTTCTGAATTTGCTTTGGAAATAATGCTATAACAACCATGAGGACTGCTATTAAAAGCGAAAAAAAGAAGAAAAAAAAAAGTATAAGGCTTCAAATTGCTTCATAGATAAAACAATTATTTTAATGGAGATGAAACACTTTCTTTCATCACAGTTTTATCAGGAACAGTGCTTTAATGACCGCACAAGTCTAAAATATATGCAAGTCAATCTCGTGTTACTCAATCAAGGTCAATGTCCACTAGGGAGCCTCCGGTGCAGGAATTTTTACGAAGCTCTAGTTTCTTGAACTGGAATAGGAGAGAGAGATGACCCTTTTGCTCAGTCTTTTACACCACATTAAGAAATTATCCAAGAAATTCACATTTATGGTGTTTTATTTTAGGGGGTATTTTTCTTTTTAAACTCGATTGTTAAACTACAGTAATTTTTCAAAACAAGAATGTACATTTTTGCCTCCTTCCTGTTTATGGTCCATAAAAGCAATTGCACTCACCAAATTTGGCACTGAAACAAATCATTATTATTTCTAAATAATGAGAGAGTCCTCTGAGGGGCAGCGGCATTAATCACAAGGTGCAATTTCAGAACCCAGTTCCGAAGGGTGAGCTCACCACCCAGGCTCCTCAAACAAGAGACACGGAGAGAAGTAGTAGCTTCCTGCAGAGGTTACACTGCTGCTCGGACTCAGCCCAAAGAGAAAGCCACCCTTCTCCCAGGGACTGTAAAGGCAGCTAAGCTGGCTAGTTCAACTCAAGCAGTTGGGGACCTAAGTATGGCATGGGAATATCTCCCCTCAAAGATCATTTTCTGGCCAACCTTCAAACAGAAAGGCGCAAACTCTCTCTCTTTTTTGGGGTCCAAAAAAACAGCGAAAGAAATAAGGCTTGCTTAGCTTGGCAAGAACTCCGCTTTCACTTAAATCCTAACAAGAGAGGTTACTATGTGGTTTTTTGCTCTTTTAAGAGGCAAAGAATCACCAATCCAAACTGATGTAAATGAGGCGGTTATATCTGGGACTAAGCGAAGGCACCAACTCTGCTATTTAAGCAGAGACATCATCTCCTTCTCATAGGTAGCTCCTCCTAAAGAGATATGAAACTTCTGTCAAAGCAGACTGTTGGGGTGGTTGTTTTTTTTTTTCAGCACAAAGAAGCAAGCAAGCTTTTTCTAGATCATTTACATAAACTTTACACACATTGACTATCTGTTACCAAAAAAAAAATAGTACCAGAGATCTATGCACTGCTTTTTCTGTTGTGCATCCCCTGCAATGAACTGGCATCTGCCTGGGCCCTCTCCATCAGCCATACTTCCAGGACAAGACACAACAACTCTGTTACTGACTAACAGGCAAAACCTCGGGGAGGGGGGAACAAACAACCAAAAATGCAAGCTTCTCTGTGAACACTGGAATTAAGAAAACTTGGTCTTCTAGAGAGAGGCATGTGATGCATGCCTTCTAGAGAGAGGCATGGCTGGATTCCTTGAAGTCTAATGAAAACAGAGGCACTGAATGAAGCACGTCCAGCAGCTACAGTGTTTGGAGCAGGTCTGTCCCACATGGGTGCCCTGTTACAGACCTGCACAATGCCACCAGGCTCCCACAGCAAGGTGAAGCTGGGGCCAGACTTGACTGAAATTGAGCAACAAATTGCAAAGATCAAATTGGGAATTATTTTCTGACTTAGGCTCAGATACCTATAGTATTCACACACGCATCTTATATATTAGCTACAAATGGTGCTTGTCCCTATTTTTAGGCTATTGTCAGCTCCTAGATCCATCAATTTTGTGTGTGTGCGCTCATTGCTAGTTTAACATAACCCAATCTCATATGCTCAGTGTAAAGAGCTGTGACCGTTGCTCTTCTCAGCTACACAAACCTCAGATGCATAAACCTGTAACCTCAGAGGAGCCAATTAAGAATACAGCAAAATTCTGCAGCAACCCTTTTCCTTAGCACTCGTAAATGCGACCCAAGGTCGGGAGTGGAAATTGCCACCCGTCACCAACTCTGCCACACTTGTAACACGTTTTGGCTTTTAATCCCAGAGGTAGCAAGAGACACCAAACATCCATGGCATGAAATATGTGGAAAGCTAGACAGCTAACAGAGCTCTTGGTAAAGCTTCTTGTACAGAGAAACATTAGCTCTTGCAGTACTGCCAACGGGAACGGCTTACTGCTCATTTGGTTAAACCC
Source organism: Platalea leucorodia (assembly GCF_965183815.1). Lineage (NCBI taxonomy): Eukaryota > Metazoa > Chordata > Aves > Pelecaniformes > Threskiornithidae > Platalea > Platalea leucorodia. The sequence goes on along the minus strand of NC_138826.1, from coordinate 48,400,181 downwards.
TCCACTGGAAGCACTAATCTGTGCCAGGATTGTTTCAAGCTGTGCATATTTAAGTCAAAATTATCAGAGAAAACAGGTATTCGTTTGCAGCACCACCTGTCACTAATTATGCTGCCCCACCAAAATAGTATCCAATCCCCACACCATTAAGCAGGTCAAACATTTGGCTAACAGCTGTCTTGATGAGATTGGAGTGGTAGATGAGGCCCATGAACTATTTATTTTGGCAGTATAATGCTGCTACTTCTTTTCTATCCTTCCAGTCCCACGTGTAGAAGCAAGAATGCATCCCGTGCTGGAAGGTGCTGGAGCAAGAGTATCTACCTGGTTAAGCAACTGTGTATGTTTCCTCTTTTGCATCTGCTCATATATTTAAAGACAATACGACTTTCACAAAGTAAGCTGCTTAGTATGCAAACAAAAGATGAACAAATCACAGGGTGAATTAGGAGGCTGCTGGTTGCAATTTAATGACACTGCTTTTGACAAGTAATAAAGAAAAATGCTTCTGCATTTCGTAGCGTGGACTTGATATGTCACCGTGAAAATCAGACCTTTAATAGGGGTGACACAGAAGTTGAAAAGTGTCTTAAAATTTGTAATGACCTTAGAGAACAAACACCAGTGAGCAAAAATTAGAAAACTGATAGACAGCCTAGTAATTCTTAAAAAAAAGACTGCCTCTGAAAACAACGAATGGATAATTAGCATTCCTATATGATAACCAGATTCTACAACCAAGGCTATACAGGTCAACCAGCACAGGAAGCTAAAACTTCTGACAAGGGAAAGAAATCCCATGTCTCCTCAGCTGCTCTGTTCCTGTCTCCATAAAAAAAAAAAATAAAATAAAAAAAATTAATCCATTTTTTTCCCCTCCTCTAATTTTTTATCACCCTCTTGCCTTCTAGGGTCTGCAAGATTCTTATTACCCAGACAAGCATTACTCCTACCTTCCATGTAGGCAATACCCAGTGTAGCATGAACCATAGTGCCAGGATGAAGAAGAGCTGTCAAAGGAATGAGAACTGGGGATGTGGAAAGGACAGTACTGCTTCTTTTAGCAGGAAGTGTTTTGCTCTTGTCTAAGTCTTGCTGTAATCAATGAAACAAAACCAAAGTTTACAAGTTATCACTGAAGTGGAATAACACTTGACAGTAACATTTGAAACTGAAAGATCTACCTGGATAGAAGCACCTAAGAACAGTGAGAAGATCACAATGCTACCACAGCTGAAAATCCTCAACCATTTCACCAGCATACAGCTAGCTACTGTGGGATGACTGCAAGAGAGCTGGAAGCTCAAGGCTCCAACCATGCAAACCAGGATGACAATCTGATGAAAAGTTATCAAAACAAATGTCTCCACAAAACATTTCCATTTTGATGAATCGGCATTTTCTACAAAAATAAACTGTCAGATAACTCCACACCAACTTCAACGAACTGAAAATCCTTTAATAAAAGCATTAGCTCTTACTTCACCATTTAATGTAGTCTATATAATTCATCTCCTCAAATTAAGAAGGCAGGTCAGCACCTCTGTTTCTTTATGAACAGTTCAGTGGCACATGAGCACCATATTTTTTGCATTTGGGGATGCAGCAATGGAAAGGAGTGCTTTTATCACAAACATTCCTTGAGTCTGTCTCAGCATCCCCCAAAGTGTTCCCAAAAGTGTTTATACTCATTCTAGGTTTTGAAACACATTTTTGCTTTTCCCCTTCTAATTCATCTAAATTGTTTGACAAGCAGTGCTGTTATAACGAACGAGCAACAGCACAGCTGCTGCTTCGTATGTTTTAAAACACAATCACAAAAGGCTGGCACAGCGGTGGCCCAGGCCTATGCCATTCGGGCAGCCAGCATTTCAGTACCTCTTCCAGCAGACATCTGCAGGAGCGAGAGGAGGGAAAAGGAAAAGCAGAGAACTGTGCTGTGCTTGCAAACCAGCTAAATAACATCAAATGTCTTGAAAGAGAAAGCTATGGCAGGAATAGTGATTTGCCCAAGATTTCTCATCAAAACAAACAAACAAAAACCAAAATCACAACACGCCACACAAAGAAGAATCAGAAACAAAATCCTCAGTCATCTACCCCTTGAAAAATGTTGCAGTAAGCAGCGTATCGGCTCAGTGATACACAAATCATTCATTCCACCCAACTATAGCGATAAGGCAGACTGCGCAGCTACCAAAACTCTTGTCTTTTTAGACACATTACACCACTGAATGTGTGATGTTTTTGTAAAGTTACATGCTTGCAACTATTGCCAAACCATGGCATAGAGTCTTCAACTAGATCTGTACACAAACATTCCTTACCTGAAGAATTAAGCTCTGCAAGCTCAGATAATGCAATCCAACCATACCGTTATTATTTTCCACACACTGATTTTACTTGTGCAAAATATCTGTTCACATTTTAAGAAGAATGACCACACTGTCTGGACACCTGTTACTTTATATCATGACCTGATTGCTTCTAAACACAGGTGTTAAACTTTCGTTATACCAAGGGTTACACACAGAAACCTTCCCTTTGAGAGGTCGCCTATTTATCTATGCAAGTGGTTTGACAGCTTTTAACTTTAAATTAAATGGCATCTGACCATCAACTAAAATATCCAGTTGCTAGGCTTCCTGACTCCATACTACCACCATTCCCCGGGCTACGTTCAGACCTTTACTACACTGAAAACGCACAGCTCATGCCCTTACAGATGGCAAACCATCAATTTAGCACTGCCCTAAGCAATTGCCTATTTTAGGCTTTGTGCAGTGTTGTGATTTTTAAACGATCATGTATATGCTTAAAGACAGAGGAGAAATATTTCCCTTATAAACAAGGCCACACATATTCCACAATAGCTACCTTTATGTTCTACAAGATCAAAGGCCTTCAGCAGAGTAAGTATCTTCGTGCCACACGGCTCTCGCTATGGCCTAGTTCAGAAAACGTCCACAGCTATGTAACACGACCCAGCCGCAGGACTTCCAGCACTGCCGTACCACCACAGACCCTGTACCACTTACCACTGCTGGCTCAGCTGCAGCGCCTGGGGAGTTTTCTCCGCACTACTAGGTGACAAGACCAAAATACCAGCTGCTTGGCTGAAATAGTTTTGCCATCTCCGAGAATCAGAACACACAAGACCCTGATACGAAAGGGAAGGCACTCTGCATTTCTTAAAGTCACCATCTCCAAACCACCCTGGCTTCACCCTGAGCCTGTGGACATCAATCAGCACTTTGAAGAGGCTCCCTATAGCCTACGCAGAGCAGATCTGGCCATCTCGTAGGTGAAGCTGTTCAGGCAGTTGTACACAGCCAGAAAGAGTCAGTCGAGCAGTTCTGTGCCGCGGGCGCACGCACAACCTCCGCACACTGACTGGCCAACCAAGTGCGCAAGACAACAGACACCTCCAAGTGTTCCAACCCAGCAGCTACCATTTCCATGTGTTGGTGCGCACATAATTCACACAATCAATCCACAAATCACACAGTCTATGGAAAAAGCCGCTAATTATAAAAAAAAGCACCTACCTAAGTCTCCATCTATGAACAAATATCCCAGTACATTTACCCCACTCACAGTCACCTTGGAAATTGTCACAGACTGGGGGAGACAATTTTATAACTGTATACACATGGTGTTACCATTAAAATGCCAATTCAATTGAAAGGTATTTTTCTTCTGCCAGCAACAAGAGTTTGTCTGTGGGATCATTCAGCTTACTTCTGCTGACACGTTTTGCCCACTCTTGTGCTTCTGAAGAGACACAAAGGAAAATAAAAGAACTGCTTCGCTAAACAAATTCATCCAATACGCTCTGAAAGATGTCAAGAGTGACACAGACACAGCACTACAATGCAGATTAAAGGCTGAAAAAGCAGAGGAACTCTTAAAAAAAGTGATTGGCAAAACAAAAAAAAGTTTGCTTCCTTTTATGATATGCGAAACCAACTCGGCTTCTGCTAAGAGGTAGAGTAGTAAAACATTTTGGTTGCAAAGAAGTGGTAGAAAGAAGAAAAACAGAGCCTGGTGTTCACGTGTTTTTGTGGAAGACATCGTCCTCACTACCAGTCATTTTTATTTAAGTTAGAACCTCCTGTCTTTCCACTCCACTGTCACACCTTCCCACTTCAACAGCTAGCATAGTGCTAGACACAAACTCAAAATTCAGTAAAACCTGTGAAGAAGACACAAAGGCTAAAATAAAATTGAATTCTGAAAGAACCCATAGAAATCTTCCACTATTAAACTACAGTTACCCTTCCTGAAGGGCAACTCCAAACCAGAATGCTGCCCATACCCACTACTGCCTCTGAATTCACCAGCTGACCACAGAGAACTTAGGTTTTTGAGAAGAACTTCAAGCACTTTGAATCCTACAGAGGGTAACAAATCTATCCATGAAAAAAGGTCTTGGATAAATAAGACACTTAAGCTCTGAAATAAAATTGGGCATGGCCTTTCTTGTCAACAGTTCCTATTACTGAAACACTGAATAAGGTGTTGTAATCAAATTAACCATATAACAGGGCATGTGAATTGCATAACTCAGCCTACAAATGTCTAGGTGGAGGTTGCACCAGGCCATAAATTACCACTTTATTAACTTACTTGATTTCTTGTTGTGCACAGAAACACAATTACCTTAAAACAGTGTTGTCTTCAGTTACGCAAAACAGGGTAATTCTAGGTGAAATAAAATGATTTAAGGTCAAAAGGTTTGTTCTGTACATAGTTTGCCTACAACCTTTTTGTTGACTCCCTGGATACAGCAATTGTTCGTATCATTTTATGATTTTGGAGCATTAAAATTATTTTTTTTTTTTTTTAAAGACTGACAACTCTACAGTTAGTCACACAAAGAAAACACCAAACTATCTCTGTAAAGATTAATACACAGCTCTTGACAGTACTAAGAAAATAGATGCCAGAACTTAGTGACTTCATAATTCCAGAGGGACAGGCTGAAATGAAGAAACAAGTCATGTAACGTCTTCAAAGTCAGTCGTAAAAAGGCTAAGTGTTCCCATAGATTTTTCTTATTGTTTCTAAAAAAGGAGCCAGAACTTTTCCATCAGAAAAACGTTAGTCAAGCACTCACTGAACATATGTTTGACAAGCTGCATCTTACGTTCATATGAACTTCTTGACCGTGGTCACACCAAAGGAAACTTATCCAGAAGCAACAGAGAATGATGAAAATGGCAAGTTTCACAGTTCACCAGAACAATATACTTGCCCAGAAGATGCATGTGCAAGAGAAAAAGGTAGCCATTCTTTTCACTAAAATTAATAAAAATTATCAAGCACAGAATTAACCTGATACTTGTTCTCACTACCTAGCTTGTGCGTTTTTCAAATTCTCAGCAAAACTCCATTTTATTAACCAGATTTGACATATACTTACATAGGGGAGAGCAGTCATCCCTTACACTGCTTTAAATGTGATTTTGGTCTTCCCTTATTTAACAGAAAAAATACATAGATTAAGCTTACTCATGTCCTTTGCCACCTCAAGGGAAAACATTTGAAGTTAATACTCAGCAGTTCCATCTGGGTCCTGCACTAAGAAAACAATCATTTAAGTCTGGACACTGGAATGCCACAAGCTCTCTTTGTGCAAAATCACTGTTCTCTACCTAAGCAGCATACTCAACACTGCTACGCCAAATAACTATTAATGCTGTGATTTTATCTGTCCGAGCTTCACGGTCTACCACAACAAGCCAGCCTGAAAAAACAGGCAGTTCACAAGACAGATTCTAAGAACCATCTTTCGGATACTTTGGAAAACAGAACTTCAGAAAGAAAAACACTTAAAAGCCACAGCCCCAGAGGATATGCTTAATGTTTACATTATATACATTCCCTCAAAAAGTTGAATGTAAAGCATACTTTGAAAATTGAAAGTTGGAAGAGTGGACAGTGTACGTGGTGGGGGCAAATATTGTGGAGAGGTGGGGGGGGGGAGAGAGAGAGAGGGAGAGAGAGAGAGAGAGAGAGAGAAGAAAGGCACAATTAGATAATCTTGATTAATATATGTTTTTTAAAAAGTCTCATTTTCCTCCGCTTCAAAATGCAAATATTGGCTTCTAACTATCTTTTTAATGCAGAAACTTTATTGAGTACAACTATTTCCAGAATATTACTGGCTTTTCCATTAATACAAAATGATTTTTTTTTTAATATAGTCACTTCATAAATTTACTTTATAGCTAACTGGCTCTGCAGATTCTTTCATTGGCACAAAGAAATTTTTTTTTCTTACTTGAGCAGGCAATTGTGAATTCAGGAATGACAATCCCCAAACAAACTCAGCCTTGGAAATCAACAATGGAAGAGCCTTATGCCAAATCATTCATGAGCAGGAGCCTAAGATTAGACTTCTTACTCTGTAATATGACAGGCAGCACTCAAGTCAAGGTTTAAGTATCAAGTAACTAGCGTAGATGACCTTGTACTTGATTTCAGGAGCGTTCTCTTTAAGCCTATTTAATTTTTCAGGGTTGCTTTCTTTCCTTTCGTCTAGTTTTAAATATAGGACTTCTGCTAGTGTACAAAAGAGTTGTCAGGCAGCTTTCCCCAATATGACAAATTTTACTTCCCATTTTCATAAAGTTACTTTTACAGTATCTTAAGAAGTTTCTCTCTCCTCCATCTTTCCATCCTTCCAAAAATACTGACAGCTACTTCAATCTCCTAGATCCAGGACCACAAACTGCTAAGTAAGTATTCAGCCTGGGTCCTGCAAAATGTTCAAGTACGTTTTTAATTTTGAATGAGCAGTACTGTCAAGATCAACAGAGCAGTCACAAGTAACACATGCTTATGAGTCGCCAGATAAAAGTCTGAAGGCTTTAGTCTGTGAAAGACTGTCGTGGTTTAACCCCAGCCAGCAACTAAGGACCACGCAGCTGCTCGCTCACTCTCCCCTTGGTGGGATGGGGGAGAGAATCAGAAGGGTAAAAGGGAGAAAACTTGTGGGTTGAGATAAGAACAGTTTAATAATTGAAGTAAAATAAAATCGAACAGTTAAACAGGTAAAGCAAAAGCTGCGCAAGCAAACAAAGCAAAACAAGGAATTCATTCACCACTTCCCATGGGCAGGCAGGTGTTCAGCCATCCCCAGGAAAGCAGGGCTCCATCACGCGTAACGGGTACTCGGGAAGACAAACGCCATCACGCCGAACGTCCCCCCCTTCCTTCTTCTTCCCCCAGCTTTATATGCTGACCATGACGTCATATGGTATGGAATAGCCCTGTGGCCAGTCTGGGTCAGCCCCCCCGGCTGTGCTCCCTCCCAGCCCCCCGTGCACCGGGCAGAGCATGGGAAGCTGAGAAGTCCTTGACCAGTGTGAGCACTGCTTAGCGACTATTTAGCAACAGCTTGGCACTACTTAGCAAGAACCAAAACATCAGTGTATCAACATTATTCTCATCCTAAACTCAAATCACAGCACTATACCAGCTACTAAGAAGAAAATTAACTCTATCCCAGCTGAAACCAGGACCTACGCCCAAACCAAGTGTTTCTGTAACTCCATTCAGTTTTCAATGGGTCAACTTCTGTAACAGATTTCAGGCACTTATTTGTTGGTGTATGTACTGTTAATATTTACACTGGTGAACTCTACAGATAAAATATGCATGCACACACACACTTACATATGTCAACAGCCACATGCATGCACTTGAGGGCAAACATAATGTAGTCCACCATCTTTACAAAGTCACATCTCTATATTCAAAGTTTTGGCTGAGGTTATGTCTTCCTAGGGTGCCACACGTCAAATTCTCTAAGGGAGCTTTTAATATGTCATTTATAAGGAGGATGAAGGGAACGGGCAAGATGCTTTGGGAGATTTTACAAACCATGCAGGTGGGTGGGGGGAAGAGTCCCAAACTACACACATCCACAGTCCGTCTCATGTTGTGTGTTTTGGAGAATCATCGAAGACAACTAATAGAAGACAACTAATACTTTCACAGCCACACATGAGAAATTCAGCTCCTAAGATTTTGGCTTTAGATTACTAGCAGTTGTTTGCAGAGGGCCAGGCTTCAAAAGAAGAGTGACAGAGACAAAGAACTTAAATAGGAACCAGAGCTCAAAAATCTTAATCTTCCCACCCTGTTGCACGGGTGGCTCTTTGGCATCCATAATCCTATTCTCACTAAAGAAAATGGCAAGACTTGTGTCTCTGTATCTGTACAGCCCCCAGATGACCATAAAGCCTATCAAAACTCAAAAATCACTGAGCCTTTCTCCCAGTCGTTGTTTGGCTCCATTTCAGGTATGTCCTGCTGGATATTTAAAAGCTGATGCATAGAAATCCCCTACATTCTGACCTGGATTTTCCTTTTTTAACTTTCACTAGCTAACTGTCTGTGTGAGATCAGCTGATAGCATCCATTTTATATGAAGGGGGATACAGAGAAGACAGAGCATGCAACCATAGGGCCATCGACCACAGTTCATAGGGAATCCGCTTCAGACAGGGGAACTTGGGACTGGGAGCAAAGGGCCCCTCTGTATGTTTCACAGTTATCAACAAGGCTGCCCTTCGGCTACTTACTAAACAATGGGCAAAATGCTCTGGTTCCATAAGCTGATGAGATTTCACTGATTTTAATGAGGCTAAAACAAATATATTTATAAAAAGAACTCTGTTTAGGAACTCAGGGTTTTCCGAGTCTCATTTCTGCCTTGAAATAGAAGAACGTTTTTATGCAAGTAGACAATTCTTCTCTAGTTAAGTAACAAATTTCTGTCAAACCTCAAGAACACATTGTACTTTCATGCTTTCACATTATTCATCTTTTCAAATCCAAATTTGGTTTGTAGCTATAAAATGTTGATTAGGACTATATAATTTATTTAATGCTAAAACTTTTAGTGGTTATGAATCATAGAATGGTTTGGGTTGGAAGGGACCTTAAAGATCATCTGGTTCCAACCCCCCTGCCATGGGCAGGGACACCTTCCACTAGATCACATTGCTCAAAGCCCCGTCCAACCTGGCCTTGAACACTTCCAGGGATGGGGCAGCCACAGCTTCTCTGGGCAACCTGTTCCAGTGCCTCACCACCCTCATAGTGAAGAATTTCTTCCTTATATCTAATCTAAATCTACCCTCTTGCAGTTTAAAGCCATTACCCCTTGTTTTATCACTACCTGCCCTTGTAAAAAGTCCCTCTCCAGCTTTCTTGTAGGCCCCCTTCAGGTACTGGAAGGCTGCTATAAGGTCTCCCCAGAGCCTTCTCTTCTCCAGGCTGAACATCCCAACTCTCTCAGCTTGTATTCATAGGAGAGGTGCTCCAGCCCTCTGATCATCTTTGCGGCCCTCCTCTGGACTCGCTCCAACAGGTCCCATGTCCTCCTTATGTTGGGGGCCCCAGAGCTGGACGCAGTGCTCCAGATGGGGTCTCAGGAGAGTGGAGTAGAGGGGGAGGAGAATCACCTCCCCTTGACCTGCTGGTCACCCTTCTTTTGATGCAGCCCAGGATACGGTTAGCTTTCAGGACTGCAAGCGCACATTACTGGGTCATGTTGAGCTTCTCATCAACCAACACCCCCAAGTCCTTCTCCTCAGGGCTGCTCTCAACCCGTTCTCTGCCCAGCCTGTATTTGTGCTTGGGATTGCCCCGACCCATGGGCACGACCTTGCACTTGGCCTTGTCAAACTTCATGAGGTTCGCATGGGCCCACCTCTCCAGCCTGTCAAGGTCCCTCTGGGTGGCATCCCTGTGTGTTGACTGCACCGCACAGCTTGGCGTTGTCGGCAAACTTGCTGAGGGTGCACTCAAGCCCACTGTCTGCGTCGCCAACAAAAACGTTAAACAGCACCAGTCCCAATACCAACCCCTGAGGAATGCCAGTTGTCACTGGTCTCCACTTGAATGTTGAGCAGTTGACTGCAACTCTGAGTGCAACCATCCAGCCAATTCCTTATCCACTGCGTGGTCCATCTGTCAAATCCATGCCTCTCCAATTTAGAGGTAAGGATATCGTGCGGGACAGTGTCAAATACTTTGCACAAGTCCAGGTGGATGACATCATTTGCTCTTCCCTTACCCACCAACATTGTAACCCCATCGTAGAAGGCTACCAAACTTGTCAGGCACAATTTGCCCTTAGTGAAGCCATGTTGGCTGTCACCAATCACCTCCTTATTTTCCATGTGCTTTAGCGTAGTTTCCAGGAGGATCTGCTTCATGATCTTGCCAGGGACAGAGGTGAGACTGACTGGCCTGTAGTCCCCTTGGTCTTCTTTTTTTCTCCTTTTTAAAAATGGGAGTTATGTTTCCCCTTTTGCAGTCAGTGGGAACTTCCCCAGTCTGCCACGACTTCTCAGATATGATGGATAGTGGCTTAGCAACTTCATCCACCAGTTCCCTCAGGACCCATGGATGCATCTAATCAGGTCCTGTGGACTTGTGCACCTTCAGGTTCCTTAGATGGTCTCAAACCTGATCTTCTCCTACAGTGGGTGGTTCTTCATTCTCCCAGTCCCTGACTTTACATTCTGCGACTTGGGTGGTGTGGCTAGAGCAGTTGCTGGTGAAGACTGAGGAAAAAAGTCACTGAGTACCTCAGCCTTCTCCACATCCTGGGTAACCAGGTTTCCTGTTGCCCTCCAGAGAGGGCCCACATTTTTCCTAGTCTTCCTTTTATTACCAATGTACCTATAGAAGCTTTTCTTGTTGCTCCTGACATCCCTGGCCAGATTTAATTCTATCAGGGCTTTAGCTCTCCTAACCTGATCCCTGGCTGCTAAGACAATTTCTCTGTATTCCTCCCAGGCTACCGACATGTCCTTGCTTCTATCCTCTGTAGGCTTGCCTTTTGTGTCTGAGTTTGTCCAGGAGCTACTTGTTCATCCATGCAGGCCTCCTGGCATTTTTGCCTGACTTCGTCTTTGTTGGGATGCATCGCTCCTGAGCTTGGAGGAGGTGATCCTTGAATATCAACCAGCTTTCTTGGGCCCCTCTTCCCTCCAGGGCTTTATCTTATAGTACTCTACCAAGCAGATCCCTGAAGAGGCCAAAGTCTGCTCTCCTGAATTCCAGGGTAGTGAGCTTGCTGTGCACCCTCTTTGGTCCCCCTTGTCTCCCCTGCCTGTCCGTCCTAAAGAGCCTGTATCCTTCCATTCCAACACTCCAGTCATAGGAGCAGCGATCAGACCTTTACTAAAACAAATCTCTGGTTTCGCTCTTGACTACTGAGCCAAGCTGTTCTGTGCCTGCCAGCTCAATGATGAGTGCTGGCTTGAACACCACATCCAACAATCCTTCTCCTCAGTCAAGCAACTACTTTTATGCATGTCGAGGGGCCAATAGAAATTCTCAGTCAGAACCTCCAGCCATCACTTCTGGCCACAATAAGCACATTATTAAATGCTGTTTAAAATAGCACGTCAGGCTATCGCAATGAAACAACAAATTGTTTAATCATGAAAGCACAATAAAATCAATGCATAACCCGTACTTTATACAGTTAACAGAACATTGGCATAAGATCTCATGACCAGGTGAAGCACCAGTTTACCAACATACACACACACAATAAAGCCAGGCAACTCTGAATTGTTACCAACTGCTCAAGTTCCATCATATTTCAAGTGTTTACAGTAAGAAATAGGCAGGTTTTGTTTTACACATCTGAAAGTGCTCTTCCAGGATCTTCTTAAAGTTTGAGACCTACTGGAGCCCACTACTTGATAAACCGCATGTACCTCTTGAGCAATTTTTTCCCTACCCCTTAATTTTAACCTCAGACTAACCATGCTTATTTCTAGATCTAAACATGTACTTCACAGAAAGATTTTTTAGATGCACACAAGAAAAGTGCATGCTGAAAATAAAAAAGAAATATCAAACCAGTATCTTTTATTTCCACTTACTCAAAAGTTTGCCAGAGCTTAACTTTTAAAGTTAGACAGTGATATAAGATACAGTTTTATTCTACAACAAATAAATGCATTTTTAGTAAAAGAACCTTCTACTTGAGAATTGAAGATATTTCTATGCATCACCACAATACACAGCAAAAGAATCACACAAGCTTAATTTGCAAGACAGCTTTCTTTAATTTTACGATAATTTTTAACAACCTGCTACAGCAGAGATAATACTTATCCTTTAAATAAGAAAAATAAATTTCACACTTACATAGATTTATTTAGAAAAGAGCTCTCTGACTTAACAGTGCTCTTAGTTGCATAATCTCCTATCTTTCCCACTTCTTGCTTGAAGTGACAGAGAAAACTTAATACAAGTAATACTTTATGCTGAAACATGGAATTAAGATGTAAAAGTAAGAAACGAGAAGGTTCCCATGAGAAATGAAAATGTAAAGTATGTGTTAAACAACCCCGGGGAAAGAAAGGAGGTGGCAGGGGGAGAGAGAGGCCCAGAATGGATGCTGACTTTTTAAGAGAGTGGTGTTAGAAGGATTCTAATTAAAGCATTAAGGTCCAGAAAATGTGTTACTATTCTTTATATTTCTATTCACCAGTCCAAGGAAAAAAAGGTGTCCACGTTAATGAGGGTTTGGGTTGTTGGGTTTTTTTTTTTTTGTTTGTTTTTGGGGGCTGGGGCCGGGGGGGAGGAACAGGGATGGGACACAGACACCAACACATTTTAGGGGTTGGTTGCTTTGGTTTTTAGGTTTTAAGGTACAACACAATTAGCATGTTTCAAGTATAAGATGCAACTAGCTAGACAAAGACACCACAAATACATATTACATATACATTCTCACCCACACATATGCATTTAAGGCGCACAATTTAAAATCTAGAGTATTACTGTGGAACAGCATCACTGGCCCATCTGAAGTGACTCTGCTCTCACAGACAAGGCTCAGGTTTTTCTATTGTTTTCTTTTATTATGAAACACCCACAACTGGCCCAGATGTTTTAAAAACAGCCTGGAAGGGGCCATCCCATACCGAAGAAATGGACAGACCAGAAACTCAACAGAGGGGCTACAGTAATACAATAAAGAGTTAAAAGGAGTAATTCTCCAAGCATCAAGCAGAAATCCAAAGCACTAACTTTTTGCTTTGCTCAGCTCATTTTCAGGTCTTTTATACACAGATCCTGAAACAGTAGAACTGTACCGCTTCAGATACAGGCCCAACTAACATCCCTGGCACATTGACTGTAATGTGAACCATCGTCTCCTGTCCTGGGGTCACCGCACAAGTTCTAGAAACACTTATTCAGGTATTTTATTAGGCCACCTCACAATTTATGTCCCTGGTATGTCCTCCTTTCTTACTAGCTGCACTGTAAAAGCTGCATTTGCTCAATGTCCTCTGTACAATGTATTATCCCATGACATTTTATCTGACCACTCTACAGAGAAGACAGTACTGAAATACACTCGTTCTCCACAGGGATAGCCTTTATTTTTTCCAGGAACACAGCCAAATAAAGATGATTCTTCTGTAGACTTTAGACTATGGACTTCTTTGTTAATCATGCTGAACCTTCATACAACTGAGTGCTATGATTTTCATTTTTTAAAACAAACTTAACCCATAATTTAAACAATATTATTGGTCTGTTTCAAATCATGCTAGCAAGTGGATTTATCTGCTTTCTTCAAGAAATGAGCCATAAATCAATCTTTTTTTTGTCAACAACGTAAATCCAATGATCAACTTCTCCAGAGGAACAAAGGCAACTTTCTGCTCCATTTTCTACAACGCAGATCAAAACCTTTGGTCTAAAGTTTGGACCAAACTTTAAACTCTAAAATGGACACATTTCAGTCTCTCCCCAGAACACTGCGGGGGGGGGGGGGGGGGGGCACTCAACCCACAACCAACTCTATCTTGATTTTAAATGAAGAAAACATAAGATTTTTTTCCTCCAGCGTTCCTCCTTCCATCTGCACACTCCACCCGCCCATGAACAAGCAGACTGGTTAACAGTAAGGCCAGACACTACCATGCCCCTCTTACCCACTGCAACTCAGGCTGAGTCTACATTATACGTTTCTGCTGCAAATGCACTTGTCGGGTGTACAATGTGTTGGTCAATACATCGCAGCAAGAATTACGAGTATAATCTCAGTTTATGGCAGAAAGTGTGTTTTTGACAGTGAAGCTTATTTAGAAAGGGAAGAAGATGGTCGCAGAAGATGAACAAAGTTTAAACCACACTGCAATGAGCTGTATTCGCTAAAGACTAACTTTGCCAATAAATTTCTTCTGGTGCAGATCTGCTTTAGCACACATTGTCTGTAAGGCTCGTCATCATTTCCAAAAAAATCCCCTCTAAAATACCCTGCCTTGAAATAGTAAAGAGATTGCAAACAAAACTTTTCCCTAAAATGAAGTATAAGAATAATTTCTTGCAGCAATTTGCAATTATTATGCTGAGTCAGCTGCAATGGCTTTAGTGAGCAATCAAAAGCTCTCTCCTACAAGTCTTATTAGATGTCATGGATTCTGAAATAATGATTTCCTGACACACGCCGCCAAGTTATATAAGTTATATCTGGGGGGATAGGAGGATTATTTGGGTTTTTTTGTTACTCTGGCCCCTTCCCCAGAAGTAGCACAGACATTCCTTTAAAGCCACTCTGCTTCCTTAACAGCAATGCTACTTTGAACTTCTCAAGCAAGAATGCAGAATGAACAATATATCAGACTATAACTCTCTGCTGTAAATTAATATGGCCCCTTTGAGTTCCTGTTAATAGTTATTAAAAGTTGTCTCAGGATTATTTTAATTTTTAAAAGTGTGTGAACAAACATTTTTTAATTAACATCTAGCTAGTAATGCTTACCAGAAGTCTAAAATCATTATTTTAAAAATAATTTTCCTTGTGTTCACTCAGCATAAAGCTTCATTCAAAATGTTGTTAGTGAAAACTTGTTTGTTCACAATTTATTTTTTTAAATACAACAGGCCTTCATAGTCTAGACTTCTACGGTAAGTTATAATTGCAGGGACTGAAAATGCAGATAAACAGAAGCATGCCCAAAGACTCATCATCAGAGGTTATTCACGCAGACTAGAAATTACCACCTCAGTTTAAATACTTAGTTCTAACTTATTGAACAAACACTGCATGCAAATATCTAAAGTATACATTGATACTTTACAGCACGTTGCATAAAGTTTACTAATTCTTATCACCCTTATCACTGCAGCACTGAGGTATGCTTTAAGGGACAGGCCAAATCATCCTCTTGAATGTTACCTTAAATTGTCAACAGACTGTCATTTAACATACCATATTCACATGCCTCACCAGAACAAGTCTGAAACTGAAGACACACAGTGAAAAAAAAGTCAATGAACTTAGCATTTTGACAAACTCTACAGTGTTTCAAGATGCTACTAGCCTATTCACAGGAAAGTTGGCAGAAAGGAAAGCACAGCCCCTTAAACTGATCCAGTCCACAGCCCACGCACTGAATGAAGGAGGTAGGGATGAAAGGCTATTTTCAAACTTGCCTACAGCTAAATGCATCTACAATTTTAAGATACCTGAGTCTACAAGAAAAATGTTTGTCCTGCACTAATCAATTCTGTGCACTCTAGCCTGATTTCTAACAAGCCAAATCTCTCCCATCTCCTTCCACAAAGAGAAAACTAGGTAAAACGCCTGAAAATTAAAGAAAATATATTAGTGAATATGTTCCCCTGAGTTCCTGGCAACCTCTGGCAGTAGGGTGAGGATAGGCAGTCAATGGCAGTAACATCTAAAACCAGCACAGCAAGATTTACAAGAGAGGTCACCTCTCCAAGCCTTCACTCTGTTTTAAATATGTGGGTTTCTGGTTACTTTCTGGTTACCTTCCTTCACCTCCTCCTTCAGATGATGCAAAAAGAGAGGAGGAGAAAGAAATTAACATTTTGAGCTGTGACACCTTTACAATTTTAGCATCTAGCCACATGGAAATATCCTAGCATTGGACTGGAAACCAGTATCACATGAACCATACATGACAAGTCTCAAACAAACCTTGCGAAGTTTTGTGAAAGAACGTTTCAAAATGAACAGACTGTCAATGAGATTAAAACAAAACAAAACAAAAAAACCCAAAAAACTAGAGTTAATATTCAATGCTATTACGGTAAGTGAATAGTGTCTGATCTTGTTCCCAGAAGCCACAAAGATCTTCATAGGCCCAAGAGCCAAACCCCAAACACCTTACACTTCAGAAGCAGAGGGAGTTTGTAGTAGTTCTGGGGCAGAAGACGGCAAGGACATTTCAGATGGCATGCTACCCCCTTGCAGGATGAAGTGCTGCTTTGCATGTTGTTGGGTTTTGAATGATGCGGTATAATCCTGGCCTAGGCAATCTTCTCTGATTTGTAGTCTTCCATGCCTAGAGATTCAGGTCCCATCCCTAGCACAGTCCCTGTGCTAGGATCATCCAGTTACTAGAGACACCAGTGCTGCAGTTTAGATCTTCCAAGAGTTACATGCAGCTCAAGAGCCAAGGCCCGCCACTCCTGATGTAGTGTCATCAGGACAATCTGTGCAATACTACTACAATCTTTTGTGTTAGCTTCATTATCTTTAAGTCACAAAAAAATACCTTTTGGTTTGTTTAACATCCTAGCTGTTACCAGAATTTAGTGATATATTTGCAACCAACAACATCTTCTGATCAACAGAGCCTCCTTCGGTGAAGAAAGATTAAATACACCTTAGAAATCTATGTGCCAACACCACAGCAGTCTGCAGATTTCATATCAGCTTAACACTTGCATATAAGCCACCTATAAAACCTCAAAATTAACTCCTTACTGCACTGGCCAGGCTATACAGCAAACAATTAGCTGAGTGCACTAATCTGCTGCCTGTGAAATATGTTAGTATCAGCAGAGGAGCAGCAGAAAGATTTTCAGCCAGAAGCAATCTGCTCAGGGGAGAGGTGGCATCAAGCAAGAGAAGCTATGAAGCAAAGCCTTCAGTTATTTGCATTATTTTGGGATTTACATCTCAGGTGCCATTTTATATAACACTAACTTGCATGCAAACAAAAAAAACCTTCACTGAATGGGTGAATTTACAAAGAAATTCTGAATTTTTTACTTTAAAAATGTTTTTTCCCCCAAGTCAAAGATACTGTAACTGTTATTAGAACTGTCCATTTTCCTTTCCTTATATTGTTGTATAAGATCTACCACTCTGCAACAAATACTACCAGTTCCCATGAATCTTTGGTTATGATGTGCAGATGTAAGGCCTGTACTACAATTGCTTTTGTGCTTGACATGCTCAGACGCAAGTTTCCAACTTTCAAAGAAACAAAAGACGTAAGACCATAAAGAAAGAAAGTATATGTACTCCCTGCAAAGGTTTTGCATGAAAAAAAATAAGAGAAAAGTCTGCTGGGGGAGGGGTATGTGTTAAATCTGAAGATCTTCACTAACATGCAAACTACTTCATCCAGAAATCAACTTCAGCTGTCATAAAAAGTGTTGTAGCTCTTTGTACTCTAATTCCATTCATTAACTGAAAACCTTTACAACCCAAAAGCTTTACAAGAGTTTAACAATTAAGGTAACTCTATAGAGTCACTTGATTTAAAACATGTCCTGAAAAGTAAGCAATTACTCAGCACTTCTAGGAAGCACTTAAAGAAATTCCCTTTGTGGTGAACAATACATCTAGAAGTGAGAAAAGACAGTTCATTTTGATAATGCTTCTTAAGAAGAAAGCTGATCAGGTTGTCTAAAGGGTAATTTTTGGGGAACTGAACAATGATAATGAAGTCTTTTCCCTGAGGACAAAAGGGCTGTACACATTAAAAAAAAAAAACAAAAAAACAAAAAAAACAACAACAAAACAAGAAAAGAGCGGTACAAATATACAATACTGCATTTTCAAGCAGTACTTGCTCAAGAATCCGAATAATATGCCGTTTGGTTTTTTTTTTTTCCCCGTCTAGAGTGCTGAAGCAGAAAAAACTTCTTTTCCACTGGCTCAACTTTCATGTGAGCAGTTCCTAAATCTGGTGCTCTCCTGCACTTGGTGGTCTAACACCTGGTCTTCTCCTGGCAAAAAGTCAATATTAAAGTGTCAGAGTATGTGTTATTCCCAGCTGCTGATCTTATTAAGAGGGTCTCATGTTTAACACAGGTCAAGAATAAACAGTTTCAGAAAGGACAACTAGGACCAAGAAGCCGTCGTGAAACTGCCCTGAACTCCCTCCCAGCTCACTTCAAAAGAAGGCTGAATAAGCACCCTATTCCCTTCCTCTTTATCTGAGATCCCTTCTCCTCTCTCCTGGAACACACACAATATTTTATTGAGTATCAAGATAACTAAAATAGAAAAAAGTAAAGTAAGTAGTAGTGTATGAACCTGAGGAATGAGAAGCTCAAACCTCAAAATGGCCCAGTAGGAGATGGCCAGGAAGAGGAGTCTAGACATTTTAGATTCTGATGGCTTCCTAGACAAAAATACCAGAGTAAAAATCAGACTTGGCTGCTGTGTTTCAGTTACCAACTGAGAAATATTTTCCATTAGTAAACGTATTGCATTTCTCATTATTGATAACAGACGTGGGAACCAAGTCTAACTTTTACTCCAGCATCTCGGTTATACATACAGCCTCACACACAATTAACAGATGGTTTTGGCAGTGGTAGCAAAGGCTACCCAAACCAGTTATTCTTAAATTGCCACTACTGTTGCTGTAACATGCTCTGAAAGAGTCCAATCATACTCCTCCAATCTATCACAATAGCACTGAGTAGTGACCTTCTGAGAATGACCATTCAGTATCCTACAACAGACAGGTTGCTAAGAACACCAGAATGCTGGTGAAACATTTAATTTTTTTCTACATGGGACACTGCCATGTAATAGAAAATGCATTATTCATGACTACACAGTTGTGCTAGCTTATATTGTTCTTAACATTTCATTTCAAAGTAGGCATTCTCATGTTTTCCGTAAGATAGATACATATAATAAATATACCTGTACACACAAGCACAGAACAGAAGTTTGGTATTTAAATCAACTTGATTGTGAAATACTTGATGTATCCTACTTTAGATCAACTACATTTGACAAATAAACTTTAATGAAAAATTGAACTTGTGGGTAATGATGACCTTAGTGTAAATTCTGCTGCTAAATCATTACTTTCAATGAATTGCAGGAGTTTCTAAAACTGCATCTGGAATAACCATCGACTCAGCATAACAGGAGACGGATTAGACTGATGGAAAATGACAGAGGTTTTGCTTTTCCAAGTTTCAGATTTTATTAACTGTTCTTAGACCCTTTTATGGCTTATTCCTACCACTGTCTGCCAGGCAACAGTGTGAAACCAAAAGACATTTACAGAGCTAAAAAAATGTAAATATTAGTGCAAGAAGCATGCATACAAGAACAGTTTGGGGATTTTCTTTTTTATTATTTTATTTATATGCCTGTGCTGATGCCACCCTTCCACCTATGTTTCAAGCTCTGAAGGAAGGTCTGAAATGTAACCAGATTTGTTAAAAGCTGAGTGGTTTTCTGTCATAAAAGTGTGTAAGAGAACTGCAATTTTTGCAACTGCAATATGGTAAGACAGACAGTGGATATATTAGTGTTTTACCTTCCTAAAACATATCCTTCGTATAACAACTTAGAAAGTGATGTCTACAAAGATTTAGAAGAAAAAAAAAAAAAAAATTTGGTCCTTCAATTACAGTTGTTGGAGGGTTTTTTTTGTTTTGGTTGTGGATTTTTGTTTAGTTTGGGGAAAGGGGGGTTGGTGTTTGGGTTTTTTGTTTGAGTTGTTTTGTTTTGTTTTAAATCTAGGCATATTGAAGTGTTTACTCCTGCTTTAACAGATCATCAGTATGGAAAAAGTTATGAGTTCACTTTACCTTTGATCTACTTCATTTTTCTTCTTGTAGTTTCCTCTTTGTGTAAAGTATTATGAAAGAGTGCAAGGGTACCCAATCATCTAGTTTTGATCACTGAGCATATTACTGTGCATATTCAGAAAATACCAATACTCTTCCAAAAAAGCCCAACTGGCTTGACAACAGCGCGTCATTCCTAACTAGTGAGAATCTCTGTCTCTCTGGCTACAAGCCAAATCAAAAACACTTTGTGTTTTTCCTCCCTTTTCTCTCTCAGTTTTGGGATGGTGGGTGGAAGGGTCATAAGTGTTACATCTTTTCTTGCATTCTTAAATGGTTTTAGAATCTAATAAAATAAAACTAATGCTGTGATTGGCGCCAATTTATAAGTTGTAAAGAGAAAGGAAAAGCATAAATCCATACTTTTTTTATTTCCAAAGCTGGAAATATAGGTAATGCAATAGAAACATCTTTCCTCTTTATATATTGTCAAAGGCCTATTGAAACTGTGGAAGAAAATATTCAAGATATGGTATTTCAATGAAGTTCAGGAAAGAAGCCATGTTTTACAGAGAGACTTTCTTCTTTCGGAAGAAAATACCCAAACACACAAGTTCAACAAATTATAACGTAAAGAAGCTGCAAGCAGCTAAAACAGCCCTCATCTTTCCAGAGAAACAATGCATCAATTTCTACTCCCAAAAAGTTGACTGAAAAAAAAAAAAAAAAAAAAGTGAAATGGCAGTACAATAGATTCATTTTCTCGCTTGTTCAGGAAAAAAAAAGATAGTATAAATACGATCCATAGTACAGATTAAAAAAACACTATCAAAAAATTACACAGCATCAAGGATATTCCATTAGTCTTTCACTTCAGGAGAACAGTCTCTTTATCACAGATGACCACTTACAGGGTAACCTCAAGCTAGCCTTTTACATAACATCACCAAACACACCACTGAATTTAGCCTTTCTGGTAACCACAGCTTTGTCCCAAGAACAGAACAAAAAGATTATACTGTAAGTCACATCCAGGGACTGAAATGAGAGCTGAGAATAATTAGACCTGCTCTAGAATGGGCTAAGCCAAAACACAGGACTTTTTAAAACAAAAGTTCCCTGAAGGTGGGGAGAGGAACCCTTCTGTAAATCTTCTGGTTAAGTGCTAAAACATGTCTCAAATTGTTATTAATACAGTGTATTGATTTCTCTCATTTCTTCTGCTGTTTCGATAAAGTGTAAATATCAACAATGAACAAAGCACCAAAAAACTCTGCTACTTGACACTGCAGAGAGGCACAAGCCTGTCCACAGGCAGCTGATGGCCTTTCAAGCAGACTATATCAGATTTTACATTAGAACTTCTCCAGTTCCATTCATCTTCTGCACTACTGCCAAAATAAGTTTCTAGTACTTTTTAAAATGTCTGATGATTCCTAATTGTTCACAAACCAATATGAATACAATTTCAGAAGTGCAAATTGTTTTCAAATCACACTAATAGAAAGAGAAGCAAATAATGCAAAATGACTTAGGACAACTTTGACAACAGTACCATCGCTTATTTAACATCACTCAACAAACAAGAACTAGCAGTAATTTTAATATTTGTAATTATTTTGTTTTAACAAAGACTTACCCTCTTGCAGGATCTAAGGCAATTGCTCTGGGTTGATCCAATTCTTGCCAAAACAAAACTTTTCTCAGTGATCCGTCTAAATTAGAAACTTCAATTCTATTTGTTTCAGAATCTGTCCAGTATAATTTCTCTCCCAGCCAGTCACATGCCAGCCCATCAGGTGACAGAAGTCCAGAAATGACCACATTTTGTACACTCCCAGATTTATTGAATTCTGTTCGTTTAATGGCTTCTTCACTTACATCACTCCAGTATATCAACCCCTTTACAAACACGAAGTCCACTGCTGCTGCGTCCTCTAAGCCACCCACAATCACCGTGGCGTTCTCCTTCCCGTTTGCAGCATCCACCAGTCGCAGATCACGTCGGTTCGCATACAGCAACAGTGGGGCAGCTTTAAATAGGAGAAATAAAGGGGGGGGGGGGGGGACAGACAGATGTATTAACACCACTCACATTAAGTATAACTTGCACTATGATGGTGCATCAGGCCATAACTACTAATTTAAGAAATAAAAATAAAAAAAAAAAAAAAAAAAAAAGGTGGGGGTACATTTTGAAGTTTGACTAAAAAGCACCGACTCAAAGCCTTTCAACAGTGCTACAACTCAAGATGGGAACTTCGTAATGGGCAGCTCATTATTCTGGGCTGTGCATTATTAAAATAAGATTAAAGAAAAAGGAAGAGAACAAAGAAAAAGGAGGTTTGAAGTGTCCAAATGACACTGTTCTGTAGAGAAGGATGCTTAAATAAGAGTCTGAAAGACAAGGATAAAGCAGTTTTCTATGCACTCAGTGCTGGCCCACCTGAGCAAAGATTCTTTTTTTTCATTAGAATTTAGTAATATGCACCCCACTTCTATAAAAGCATAATTCATGTCAAGCTATCAAAGCCACCTGTGTGTTGATACTCTCCAAAATTATATATCTCAGACATTTTACATATCATACATACAAATACAAAATTCATTGCACAGCATGAGATGAATGTTGTTTTAGAGGGTTGATGCTGGTATGAGGAGGTAGGGAGAAAAATAAATGTACAGGAATGGACAACACTGAGTTCTTTCAAACTCAGCTCTACCACTCCTGTTTAATTGTTTATCACAAAGCCTTTACTTTATATGCTTTATTTGCTTACTCTATCAGTTTGCACGGTCTGTATATTTTTCATACACAACACCCAAGATGACTAATGGAAAGTAGTTTCTTAAATATAATATGGCCGTTTAATTGCCGTTACCCATAAGCTATATATAACATGAAAATTCCAGCCTCATTCCTACTTCAGCAAAAGGTTAAGAAAAATACTACAATTGTATAAAGCAGACAATCACATCCTTTTAAACCCACTATCAGAAAACATTTCTACCTTTCCCTGTGTTTCGTCAGGCACCGTAGCAACAGAGCATTTAGATACATACTATGATTGGCATACTAAATGCTCCTCTACCTGTCACCACACAAATATAACAAAAATCATGCAGATTTATTAATCAGCACAGGTGGGCACTTTAAACTTCTAGTGGGATATATGTCCTAACCGAAAGGCTTACATTTACAGAACCAAAGATGTGCATGGTTTAATAATGTGAAAGGCTACACTGCCAGAAAAGATACAGTTCCTTATATGAGAAACTCACATTGAAATTAGAAATACTAACACACGCTTCAGAAAATTCAAAAGCTAGTTTCCAAGATCAGGCTACTTCCCTCATTATCACAAAACTGTTTATCAAAGACACTGCCACATGTGTATTGAGAGAAGCTGAAGGAACTAAGAAGTTCCTTAATCTACCTCCAAATAAACAAGTTCTGCTATGTATGTTTGGAAGCTTTTTACTTTCTTCCTTTTTTTTTTTTTTTTTTTTTTTTTTAAAAAAGAAAAACAAAACCAAAACTACCACCTAAATTGTTTAGGCTGTCATCCTAATTTTCAAAACACTGAATATAAATTGATTTATGACAATCTTTAGATAGAAAGTTACCAAATGGGGGAGGAGAGAAGCTTTGTTGTTTTTAATAATGCTAAATTTGTGTTCCCCCCTCCAGAAAGCAAGTTTTTATTGTGCAGCAAAACATTCAGTTTAGAGATCATATTTCCATGGAGAAGGGGTAGACTTCTTTACATTAGAAAGCGGAATCTTTATATTAAGTAGGTTTATTACCTTGCTTTGCTATCTCCTTCCCTTCCTTGCCTAACTTCCCACCCCTAAAGATTTAAAATTAATTACAGTACAGTTTCTTGAAGTGCGGGTTGTTTATGATGACTGCATTTTTCAGAAAAAAGTATTCAATAAACTGAAAGTAGTAAAAAAGTAAATATGCAATAAAACCCTCTACTTTTTAAAGCCTGCATACAATTGTAACCTGAAAAATCTAGTTAGTAGCCAGCTCAATGTCATCTAGTGCACCACAGGAAAGTGTGCAGCCAACTGGCAGAGCTCTCTCTAATAAGATGGCATGCCCAGCATTTGAAAAAAGGTAAATCCACGCACAAATAAATACAGGTTCCATTATGACGTGCAACGCGGAGCAGGAGTACCCATGCATACAGCATGCACTGAATTGGAACACCAGGCATGTCAAGTGTAATCACTGAGGCCTGAAGGCACTGCTGAGCCTAACACAACTGCATTGCATAGGTTATTCCTCCTTGCTGGAGCTCAGATCTGGCTGAGGAAGGACTGGAGAAAATGTCCTTTTCATGGATGATACAAGTTATTTGAATGATGGCTCAGAAGAAACACAGCTACGCTTAGGATGTGTAGTTTCATGCAGATTGATTCAAAGCCGCAACTTGTTACACATTCCACAGGGCTGGCAGATGAGGATATTAAGCTTTCCAATTTGTTGCAACATTCAGGAATGAAGCATGCATCACCAAAATAATAAAAACCAGGTTTGTTCCTCCACCCCCTCCAACCCTTCCCAGAAAACACGAAGGCTTCAAATATCCAATAAAAACCAATTACTGAAGTTGGCAGCATTAGTACCTAGTATCGTCTTTGCCACTTACTTGACTCAAACAGCAATGCTAAAAGGAAAATTGTAGCAGAAGATCCCATCTTGCCCCATATAACTCAATTTAAAAGAAGCACAGAACACTGAAAAGACGGCTTTCTTGAACAATGCAGTTATGAACTATACTAATAGCCTAAGGGAAGAAGTCCAAAACTCCTTTGAAAGCTAGGCAACTGTTTCACAGTTTAAGTTATAATGGGGCAAAGATACACCTCAGATTATTTTTTAAGTAGTCAAACCTGAAGTCTTCATATATGTTTCTATTTCCCTTTCTGTAGACATCATATAAATATATATTTTAACTGCAATGAACTATAATACATTGAAGAGAAGTACACATTTTTAAAAGTAAAAGAAGAAACACCCATCTTGGAAATCAACAACTGAAACAGTAGTGAATATTACCATGTCCTCTATCACCTGAGAGGTCTACATGCAGTTTATTCTTCTAATTAAAGTACCCAATACAGAGTAAAACCTATGCTTAGTTATAAAATAAGCTTTTTTTTTATCCGCCAGCAGGAACAAAAATTTGCTTAGAGAACACAAAGGTTACAAAAACTAAAGTTTAACACTGCAACAAAATTAATTTAAATCATAAGAACCTCCTGCCAACAGTGGGTCACTGAGCCTAACTGCTTCTTAACTCCAATATTCACATAACACCTTCCCCAGGCTTACCACACTCAATATTAAAATCCAGCCACTGCCTTTCTTGCCCTACCTTTACAACTAGAATTCTACATCAGCATCCTTCTCCTCGCCACCAAACTTCAGTTCTTGTACCAAATATTTCTCTTGGCTACAGCTCTTGTCTCTCTCCCTAACATACTGGAAGTTGCTATTCCCCAAGATACTTAAGTCTAGTTTCCCTAACACTTGTTTACTTAAGTCTTGCTTTGTACATCTGATTTGTGAACATCTGATACTGGCTTAAAAATGCTGCACCCCACAGGATGCAAAGTGATGAACCAACATAAGATGATCATTTCACCAGCTAAAAATGTTTTTCAATTTTTTTAGTGTTTAAGTGGCTACTTTAAGCTGTCAGAATTTGTCCCACTTTTCTTTAACTAGTCCAGAGGCCTCTTCTACAAGTTCCCACTTGCCCCTTTTCCACTTTCAATGATCCATGACTCCTCCGGGTGCCACGAGGTCAGTGGGTACTTTCAACATGCTCATTCTCTTTCACTGATGTGGAATTTAGCCTGGTTAAAGCAATTAGCATCATCTCGTTTCCCCCAAACCCTTTTTTCTCATTCCCAACCCCCAGCAATGCTGTTCTCCCCCCTCACTTAGTTAAGGGCCCCTCCCCAAGCTGATTCAAATCATCACATCAGCGAAAGGTTTGACTGGGTTAGCAAGTTGAATCGACTCAAGAAGTGGTCCAGCAAACTCCAAAACTAACATAAGGCAAGCAGCAGGGAGTTGGACGGGGGAGCAGCTCTCCCCCCTTTCACTGGCAGCCTCCTAGATCTGCTCAAGATGCGACTGCAGCCACATCCTTTCTCCCCAGCCCCACTTTCAGTTGTCAGTTCCCGACCCCTCTTTTGCGTTGGCCCTAGCACTCGTCCACAGCGAGACAATGCAGGGAGCTAAACCAGCAGAAGACTTTTGGTTCCTGCCCCTCATGTGGGAGCAGAGGTAGTGCTGCAATAAGAACTTGAGACTTCGTCAGTCTTTAGAAAAATGTAGATGAATGCCATGTTTGTAGGGATTTAGTCTTGTCATGGACAGTTGACAAATAAAAGCCTGAGAGACTTGATACAAGTCAGAAGAGAAGCAAGTTGCAAATGAAGATAAACTTATGCAAAAAGCAGGGACCCAGCCTCAATAAACTTATACAGAGTCGGTTTATATTTCCAAACAAACAAAAAAAAGCACCGGGAAATACATGAGAGTTTCAGCACAGCAAGCAGCAGGCCAGGATTTTGCACCAAGTGCTCCATCACAGCACCTTTCCTGATTTATCCTACGCAATTATTTTTACAGAAACTAATGAACCAACATACCAGTAGCCCCCATTCCACCTTCACTGTGAACGGAAGAGCTCTCGTCTCTCTGAACCTCCTTGTTCTCACAAACATACTTGCAAGACACAGCAGGCAGCCCAAGCTTGTCAGAGAGGACCTTTTCTCCTCTTTTCAGCTAACCCAAAGCATATTCCACATGCTAAAGCCACCCAAGGGCTGTTCAGATGGCAACTCAAAAGGTCACAGAAACAGTCAGGCTTGCCAGTGAACGAGATGAGTAGAAACATCAGTGCAAAAGCAAAGACACCAAGCAGCAACAATGGCACTTGGGTTCTGCGTCAAGCCTCTACTGTTAGTTTTGCAGGCCTTTGGCCAGATAAGAGCTGTGGAGACCAAGACATCCTGGAAGACTAGCTGGTACAAAGGCAGAAAGTCATCCTTCAGCCTGCTGAATAGCGGGGAAAAAAATTCTCTTACTAAAGAGCTAGACAGATGGAGGCAAGAGAATGAGTGGAGGGAAAAAGAGCACAGGGAAGGATGGAAATACCAGGTCCAGGCATACAAAGTCAACAGACCTGGCAGAGTATAGCAAAAGCACGCATGACTGAAGTACACTAAATACGCCAACGTATCACAGGCAAATAACTTTCTGAATGGCAGACGTCGCCCACCAAACCATCCTGTTGGCAACGGAGCCATAGAGCCAGCAGTTGATGATTTCTAGGTTATCACAGCATGTCTCTTCTCCAAGTCAGGTAGCACACTCACACTGATCCACTGTCTCAGCACGGAGAAAGTGAGTCGGCTCATCTTTCCGTAACATTGACTCTCCTACTCTGAAGCTCTTTCCATTGCACTCTCATGGGGATAAAACACACTACTTTGACTGGCAGTTGACATCTTTATAACTTAATATGCTGAATCTACCCAGCTGACAACAGCCTAGGATGAGCAGAGAGCTGTGCTCCCTGGTCAGGCATCTGCTTGCAGCTGCTTTGCCATATAACACTAACACCTTCTTCCATTACCCTGCAGCTTATAAGAGGGAGCTACAAAGTGGGAAGAAAATAAAGGTGACCTGGCGGCAGCACAGTACACTTCCCTGAGCCAGCAGCAGACTCTGGAAAGCAGGAAGGCTCAAAGGGCTATGTGACCAAGTAGCACCATGATCCGTATTAACGTCTGCAGAACTCAACACTACGCTTTCCATTTCCTCAGGTGTCCTCATAACCTTCCTTCAACACTCTCCCGGTGTCTCAAACAGTTGTCAGAATAACACACAGCGCTGCAGATGAAGTCATACCAGTTCCACGCACATTGGCAATACTTCCCTAGTTCTACTGGAAACACCCATGCTTAAATCGACACAATCTGTTTAATGAAAAAGTTAGTATGCATGTAGACTGCTGCAAAGCATCTCCTGTCTGCAAGGTATGTTTCTGACAGTTCTCCCGAGTACACACCTTTGCTCATGCGGAAAAAGAAATCTTGTTTTGCTATACTGCACCAATTAGAGTCCCACATCTGAATAGGGATGCTATTTTGCAATCCAGACTTGAAGCCATAAGATGACAGATAAGGCGACCTGATCACACTGAAACAAAACACTACCCTTCACACCTTCTGGCATCATAATTTCCTACAGAGCTTCTAACAGTAAGAAAACAAACCAAAAGCCTCTATCATATCCCTCATGAAGCTGTTGGAAGACTGTGTGTTGCTTAAGTCCTTCCACTGAATTAGAGGACCAAGACACAACGTTGCGATGCTGTGACAGAGGCAGCCCATTTCCCAACGCCTAGGAAGGCTGAAGGCTGTAAGATGCACCTTGCACACCCTGGCAAGCTGAAACGGGAATGCTCCCAAGTTTTTTGCTGCACTGGAGCAATCACAGTTCATGAGCTGCTCCAGCCTGGAGAGCACACGTGTTTGGGGGTGATGATCCAGTCAAGAGTGGCTTGGGAGCGTTTGCCCTCAATCACCACTTGCCTCCATAGCTGGAGGATCCTAGTTATACTGGCAGACACCGTGCGGGAATAGTCCCAGCCAACGGGTTTCACCCAGATTGCTAATAGTTCCATGTGGACCAAAAAAATCCACACCCTGAGCAGCAGCAGCACACTGGTTTACCTTCAAACTAACAAAGCCTTTTTCCACATTCACAAGAAGTTCATAGGCACTGAGCTACCCTTAGATGACTTTCAGCAATTTATCCGAGCTGGCATGTCTAGTACTTAAAAAGTATTTCTTAAGTCTGTCCGTTTGTCTCATCAGGTAAAAAAGAAAACAGCTTTTTAATTTATTTATTCTCTTTTGTGTTTGGGGTTTTTTGCTTGTTTAGATTTTTGAATCACCTATCAGGAAATTGCTGTAAGGCATGAGCATAGAATTTAGCACAACAGACTCCAGCTGGAGGACAGAATGACCCATAAAACAGAAAAACTTGCCAGCACTGACAAGTATACCACAAAAGTAAGTGACAGCCCTCAGCTGGGACACAACAGTGGGACCAATCTGGGGCAGAGGGGGTGGGGGGAGCAGCAGTACTGCCTCAAAGGCTTATCACATTTCCATCCCCACTTCTCTGCAATTCTTCAGCGAAGAACATATCAGCTATCCAATGACTTCTTTGTGGCACACTTTCCAGACGGAGCTTGGCGAATGGCATCTTTGTCCATTGTAACAAATATTGAGAATAAAATAAGCTATACCTCCAACTAGTGAAACAATTTCACAGATTTTGTTCCTCATGCAGGTAAGATACTTTCTTCAAGACAAGACAGTATCAACAATTTTGCAAAAACATGAAGGATTCACACTGAACTAGAAAGTAATTTTATAAGAGAACTGAAAGAAAATACTCACAGTGCAAGTTTAAAACAACTTTCCATCAGCCAAAAGACAAAAAGTTCTCAAACCAAAATTACACTTTAAACAGTCAAATTCTTAAGACTATTAAGTTTACTACAGATGAATATAATAAATAGCAATTCCAGTTCAAATGAACAGCTAGGGACTGTTTTTAAAGGATAAGGAAAGATGTGCACAAATGTCAAGAATTTTGAAAATTATTGCACATTTGATTTTTTTGGAAACACAGTTGGACTCGTGTGATTTATTTTATTTTTTAACTTTCAAAAATACTTACATCCCAGCACTATTAATGTCAAGTCAACAGGCTTACATTAGATGTAGCAACACATGAAAAAAAAACCAAACCAAAACAAACACAAACCACACACACATGCAGGGCCCCTTGAAAAAGGTGAACAATCTGGTCTTTTTCATATTGACTATGACTCATTTCTGGTAATCCAAAAGAAAAACAAACCCATAAACACAAAACCACTCAACTTTTACTTATGAGTTTTACCATTACCTACAGGGTAAAGGCTAACTGTTGAGCCTCAGTGAAGTTTCTGAGTTACTAGAACACCAGTGCATTTTCCAAATGGACATAATAAGAGTCACAAGAAGGTTTACAAATTCCTACTCTTCTATTATTCTTAATATTCCTACTCTATTAATCCACATGTGGACAAGAGGATTCTTGGATTTCCAAAGTGCTAATATTTTAATGAACATTAGTATTATTTGTACAAGCAAGAGTTTTATTCACTGCTTTGACAGAACAACAAAGGAAAAAACGTCTGAAACACTACAACACCTGATGTTTCTGTTACCTTCCACATACCTTTAACTTCCAGAATTCAAGTAAACACATCGGCCACCTTCCAGAAGCCTAAACTCTTTGACAATGGACAGAGGAGAATGCTTATAGTTGAGGAGTTCTGGAGGCATAAACAGTTTAAAAAACCCAAAAAAACCCACAAACAAACAAAACCCCCCAAAACATACGAACTACATTTTTCCTTCAGGAACAGATCGGAGGGGTGTGGGGGGAGGCAGGGAAGAGTAAGAAGAAAAATATAAAGGAAAAAATTACATTTCAGTATCATAGAGAAGGAAAACAAACGATTTTTGGTTAAGCAAAATTATACAGCTAGTTGATTAAGATTTTCTGTCTCAAATATGATTACTTTTCAAATCTGACATCAAGAGCTCACACATGGCCCTCATAAACAGAATTAAAACTATAATCCGATTTCTGCCACATTGATTATATCACGAGGGAGTAATTCTATTTAGGTAATGTGATCCTGTAACAAGATACTAAAAAAAACTGTACGAATGTTGCCATTTTCCATGTCTGTTTATATTAAAAACATTTTCTTATTGTTCTCTCTGTATAAATAATGAAGCTCAGAAAGCATTCCATCTTTTAAACCGACATGCTTCTTTCTCCAAATAGTTTATAACATTTTGCAAAGGAAACAAAGTATTACTAACTAAACCATCGCTTCTTTTAACGTACACTTTGAATGGTATGTTCCTAAAACTGTATTATAAATCAAATGGGAAAAGGTATTACAGTATTCCCGTTCTATCATAGGCTGGTAGGTTTGACTCCCTTTCAAAACTGGTAGGGGACTGTGCCAATTACATTGAAATAGAAAGGTCTGTAGCAAGATAGTCACCAGGAGACAAAAAACCCACCCTACTTTCATAACTGTCTCACAGGAGA
Source organism: Platalea leucorodia (assembly GCF_965183815.1). Classification (NCBI taxonomy): domain Eukaryota; kingdom Metazoa; phylum Chordata; class Aves; order Pelecaniformes; family Threskiornithidae; genus Platalea; species Platalea leucorodia. The sequence continues at coordinate 48,369,097 of NC_138826.1, read as the reverse complement.
ATATCAGGAAAAGGAGAAACGACAACAAGCTCGTTTCTACTTGCAAACACCATCACTGTTCAGACCAAGTTCTGTCCATGTGGAGCATATATCAAGCCTGTTCACACTGTGAATCTCTTGCCATAAATATTTATAAACTACAAGAATATCTAGAGAGATAATGAAGGCTCTCTATGTCAGCTTGCCTGCCAAATACATAAATAGGAAAAAGTTACTTAATATTTAGGGTGTCAATACCCAGCATTTATGTACAATCCATTAGAGTTGCAATGCTTTCCTTCCAAGCCTTGGACAATTACCACCAAAGAATGACACAGCTTCTTTGTTGAGAGCGCTGCGCATTCTGTAACTCTGCAAGTGGTATACTCTGAAACTACACAAGTGAGGTATAAGTTGAAAAAATAAAAGTTATTATTAGAGACTGTATTTCACTGAACAGCAATTACCCTCTAGAAGAGCCATCACTACAAAGCGCTCGGCACAGAAGAAGTAGAAGTACTCACTGCATGCTCATCCTAAACCTCATGCCCACACACCGACAGTCACCCTTGGTGAGCTGTAGCATTTAGGTTCAAGGGCTCAACTTTTAAGCGAGCAATGCCAACTGCTTTATATGAACGTGAACAGACCATCCCTGAAGTCTGCAAGGCAGCTGCATTCTCCCATGTCTTTCTAAGCAACTTGTATCACTCACCAGTGGAAGTCCATCTGTGGGACATTCCTTACCAATGTAAATTCTGCTTCACTGGCAACAACTGCCTTCAAAGTACGAACAGCCCTCACATGCCATCAAAGAAGTGGGTGGCAGCAAAGAATTTCCCCAGCCATGTGTAGTTTACTAACAAAATCCTTCTCAGGTGAGCTGGCTGAAGCTCGCCAGCAGAACTGGGAGAGGAGTTGGGCACGCTCCCAGGCACGGCAGAGCCACCGGCTCAGCCAGAAGCAGGAGCATGCAACAAAGCTTTAGTAACAACTGCATTGCTGGTGCCACTCAACAGTAACACATATCCCTTCCTATAGTACAAGGAAGTGGACTCTTCTGAAGAAGCCACCAGCAAAGCAATCCAAGTATTTAGCATTTCATAGGAAATTAATGAGGTTAAATATGCTGGGGACAAAGAATATAGTGTTTAAGTCTGCAGACGGACTGCCAGAGGAGATGAATGGTGAAAGATCAGAAACCAAGACCTGTTTCTCCCTGTTTCTACCCCACTCCCTCAGAAGGGAAAAAAAAAAAAAAAAAAAATTATCTTTGCTCTACTTGATTTGAACTAAAAAGTAAATCCCATATTACGTGCACTGCAGCAGATATTTTTGAAGCTGGCATTTTTGAGATGTGACATCATCGTAAAGGTGGATTACAGATGTCCAAAGGAATCAGATTTCTCCAGCTACCAAAGAGAGAGAGTTTAAAAGGGTCCTATGCCCCAGAACTTCACCTATCTTCCTGCAAAAAAAACCCTCTACCCATTTTACATCTTCTAGTCAAATTCCTTACCTAGAACTCAGGTAATGCAGATGTAATCAATTCACTAGGGAAAAAGGAAACATGAAGATGGTTAACGCCCCTCTAACCAGTACTGGTATGAAACATGAACAAAGCTTTCAGCTTTTCACCCGAGTATCTTCATATAAATCTTCATGAAAATCTTTATAAAAACAAGAAGCCCACCACCTGCATACACCTCTGACCACATATACACAGCTTCACCCATATACCCAGAACTTCCCTGTATCTTCAGTACACCTTGCCAAAAATGCTACTTCACCTTACCTCCAAGATACAGCAAAAAATTCCATCAAACTTGCTAAGTTCTAATTTTTCAGTTTTAAAGAAAAGCTAAAGCAATCTGATGATAAGTGAACTATATCACAGAGATGCATCTGCAAAAACTATTAAAGTAATGGTGGATTTTGTAACACCTTAGATCACACTAATTTTAGACTGTTCTATGGAGAGATGAAAGAGGAAAATGCATTGGAAATCACGGCAGACAAAGGCACACTGATTTCTGAGGAATCATACAATGAAAAAACATGACTAGAATACGGTCGATTCAAGCTTAGGTGAAGAAATAGACCATGATGATTACAAAGAAAAAAAAAAAAAAAGGTATTTCAAAGTCTCACTGTCAAAACTTACGTATTGTACAGTCCTAGGTGAAGAGACCCTTTGCCTGAAGGCAAAAACATAGCTCCAGCTGGACATGCCACACTTCATCTCCAACCTGAGTAATTCAGAAGTAAAAAGCCTATTCCTCATCCCCTTCTCTGACTTCTAATAGAAAAATACATACAAACACCTCCAGTCACAACTTAGGAAGTCTTGAGTATTAAGCTCTTCCAACCTACGCGCAAACAAGCCTATCTAAAAAGATACAAAAAAAGCAAAGATGATCTGTTTATCAAAAGCAAGTAATAGATTAAAACCAATTAAAACAGTAACAATATTAAAACAGTAACAACAGATTAAAACAAACCCTATTCTGAATGCATAAGAGGGAAGCAGTAGTTTTAAAATGCCTGTTACCAAACAGGCATTTTTATGTCTTCACTAACTGACCTTAAGCACAGAGGCCTGCAACGTTCAGTATGTCTGCACAAACATCATTTATAAGATTCCTATTCAAACAAGAGCTCTATGCACTGTCTGCATGATCAGGGTTTTAAACCTAAACAAAACAGCAATTGCATGCTGACTGGAGAGTTATTTCTGGAAGAAATGTAAGCCATGAATACTTGCGGAGGAAGAACTCTCTCTTTATCACTTATTAAAAAGTTGAAACCTGAGTTTCACGCTTATCTGTAGCTCCCTGACAGATGTGATGCCACTGCTATTCCCTCTTTGCAACTGTCAGTTACCTAACAAGACCCTGATTGGGGTTTTTTTTCAGCTGTCATGAAGAATACAGCAAAGCTGCAATGAAGCAACTCTAACTCGCTCCTCCATATGTACCCTCAGGGAGCGGCTTCAAGAAGCACTGTTCATGGTCAGAGAGGAGGAAGCCTAATCCCCCAAATCAAACCAGGGGCTGAGAGAGAACAACAGAGACTGGACTGTGACAAGGGTCAAGAGGTTCCAGGAAAGTGACTCCCTCTTCCATCAGCCAGAATATGAAAAAAAAAACACCAACCCAAAAAAACAACCCCAAACCACAGAACCTCCACAGCAAGCTGTCATGACAGTAACCTTCTGCCTCTTAGAAATCCAAATACCTGCCCTGAAAATGTCAGTAGGATCTGGCTCATCGCAGTCCTTGGACGACTTTGAAAGACAGGTGCCTTGCCTTGTGCATCCATTTCTGGCTAGTACTTCTAGACTACATTTCCGGCCTGGTACTTCTTCAAGTCCTCATTAGTTTACAGGGCACTGCGCTTCCAGGTTACCAATTTTATTCCTTTCCAGATTGGTAAATGAGTCTACCACAGTTTCCTCAGACTAACGATCACAGTTCAGTTGTTGTAAACCTCTGACCATTTGCTTTTTTTAAGTCAACGAGAACAGGGAGGCTAGTTCTGTAAGCTGAGAGGATGCTGCAATCCATGAATACACACTATTACATTTTCTGAGCTTCAGTCTCCAGCCCTGTTGGCTTGGCATCCTTCACAGCACTGAATTCACAAACCAAATAGTGAACTTCATAACTTCACCTCTACTTTCATGTATAAACTTATTCATACTCACGCTGGCGCTGCCTCTGCCTCATTAAGGAACGGCTGACACCTCTTCTGAACTCAACACATCTTATTCAAACCAATTCTACTTGCATAGATGTTGTTTATTAGGGAGGATGCATGCATTAAAATTTGATTTTTGTTTCTTCAGAGTTCAGCTGTTCCTGCTGTTTATCTCTACCTAAGGTAACAATTAGCCAGTAGGAAAATTACTATCGTGTCACAAACAGAAGATTACGACTTCAGGTAGGTGATCAAACAGCAGGAGACCACGAACACAGAAGAAACAAAAATGCTGTTTGGATACAAATGTCCTTGGCAATAGACAAAGATGAGAAAAGAAATGACAGTCTGGATGGTTTATAAACTGAATGTTTCTTTCAAAGTGTCTTATCAAGCATCATCAAGTCTACAAAAATTTGCAAAAGTATGTCACTATTTTGAGATTTGAAGAAATTACAGTGACAATATTATGTGACGTTATATATGACAGCAATTTCCATGCTGTCATTTGAACTAGGTTGAACACTAAGTTAGAGCCAAACGAATGGTTTAGTAAGAACAGGTATGATTGTTACTTAATAAAATGAACTAATCAGGAAACAGTTTCTCTCTATACTCCAGACCCAACTTAACTTTTGAAAATTGGGGTTTAACGGCCACAATAGGAGTACAAAATGTTACACAGTCCACTTAAATAAGTATATTTGTATCTTTGCAAACAGGATACAATATGGCAAACAGATGCATAGGGGAAAAAAAAAAAGGGTATGGAGGGGAGGAAAATTTTTGTTTTCCAGAGTACCGAGCAACTGAAGACTGTGCAGTTACTTCAACCTAAACCACCTCTACTCTAGCTTTCATCAAAACACACTAGTGTTGATGAATTTTCTAAATCGAAGTGTGGTTGATTAACTGTCAGCAATTAACCTCTTCACCCATCTAGTATGAAAAAATACAAGTGAATGGCAAAATGATGGATGCAAACACCACAGGTGATTTCTTCCCAGAAAGACTGAACACAGAAATAGTTATTGTAGTCGAGTTTACAGCATTAAAAACAACACTAATAAAAAATCCTCGATTTTCTTACCAATGGTGCTCTACAAGACAAGAAATTTTGTTGCAGAGAGGAAGCGGAATAAAAATTCTCAGCCGCTTTAAGCGACACCCCCTTGTGAGGCACTCGACTGCTGATTTAAAGCTGCATGAACATCCGTGGCAGTTCACCAGTGAAACACAAACTTCTCCCAAGTCCCAGCGCAGAGCCAGCACAGCTGAAAGGAGCATTCATTCCTCCTCTCGCCAGCTCCGCACGCTCACTTCGCTGCGAGGAGGCTTTTGCTGAAAACACCAGTTCCCGGGCACTTTCCACACCCCGCACCCGCCCCCCCCCCCGCCGCTGAATACGTGAGGCTCCGCGCTCCCCCCCGCACCCGGCAGGATAAAACCCCACTCTCGGGCCGGGGGGGGGGGGGGGGGGAACGAGAGGAGCCTGGCGACGGTAACAGCGGTATCAGCCTGACGCTGCCGCGGCCGAGCTGCTGGCCCGAGCGCTGCCTGCCGCCCCCGGCCGGCTGCGGGGTGCGGGGAGAGATGGGGGGGGGGGGGGGCGCGCTGATTTTGGGGGCTTGGTTTTGTTTTGTTGTTTTTTTTTTAAAAAACAAACTTGAAAGCAACAATGGGGCGGCGAGAGAAGCGGCCGGTGGCCGCTGGCAGGGCGGGCTGCTCCCAAGCGCAGGTCGGGGCGGCGGGGAAGTTGCTGGGGAGCCGGGGAGGCCGTGGCGGCGGCGGGGCGAGAGCGCTGCCCCCGCGGCGGGCCCCGCGCCCCGCCGGCAGCCAGGCCTCTCCCCTCCCGCACGCCCAAACATGGCCCCTCGCCACCAACCCTCCAACTTTTCCCCCTGCCTCCCCGCCGCCGCCCCGCTCACCTCTCATCAGGGAACAAAAACTGCAGGCAAGTAGGCTGCGCAGGACGGCCCCCATCTTCCTTCCCTCCTCGCTCTCACCGGCGGGGAGGCGGCGGCGAGGAGCAGCACCTCCGCTGCCAGTTCATGCTTCCAGGCGGGCGGGGGAGGTGGCGGGGGAGGGTGGGGGGAAGGCGGGGAAGGGCGGCCGCGGAGATTCCCCCCTCGCCGGTCCCTAGCAGGCCACTTGCCCCGCCGCGCCACCGCGGGAGCGGGCGCTGCCCTCCATGCCGGCCGCCGCCTCACCGCAGCCGTTCCCCCATCCACCCCTCCTTCGCTCGCTCGCTCGCTCGCTCGCCCGGCCTCCGCCTCCGCCGGGCGCGCACAGGCGCAGGGATACAGTCGCCCTCCTCCTCCTCCTCCTCCTCCTCCTCCTCCCCCGGCCCGGCCTCGCCTCCGCCTCCCCGCGCCGCGCCGCGCCCGGACAGCTCCCGGCTCCCGGAGCAGCGCCCGCCCCCCCGGCACCGCTCCCGTCAGGGAGGGAGGGAGGGAGCGGGCGGGCGGAGGGGCGGGGGCGGCCGCGCGCGCAGCCTCTCGCACACGGGCGGGCTCACGCACACGCCCGGCCGCCCCGCGGCTGACAAAAGCCCGGCGGCGGCCGCGGCGGGGCCGGGCCGCGCCGCTGGCAGGGGAGAGGGTGGGCGGGGTGGCGGCGGCCCCCCGAGGTGCCCGCCCGCGGGCAGGGTGACGGGAGGCGGCGGGGGGCGGCCGCCGCCGCTGTCGCATTCCAGCGGGACTACTTGCAGCCCTTCACCCCTTCCGCCGCCTGCGATGCGGCCCGCGGAGTAAAACCGGACCGGGAGGGACGGGACTACTTTCTGCCACAGAGCAGAAGCGGCGGTGGCGGCACAAAGGCGGCGGCAGCTCCTCCGCCAGGTGACGGCGGCCGCGGCTCGGCCGGGCAGTGCGGGGACTTGCGGGGCCACCGGCTCCTTCCCTCTCCTCCCCCTGCCCCCAGTGCTGCCCGCCGGCCCGCCCGCTCTCCCGGGGGGCGCGCTGGCACCTCCGAGGCGAAGGCGGCCGGGCCGGGCTGCGGCGGCCCCTCAGCCCTGCCCGGGGCCCGGCGCTCAGCCAGCCGCGGGTCGCGCTGGCGTTTCAACGTTTATCGCCTCTGCGCTGCCCCGCCGATTGAATTAGAAACAAAACTGGGGGGAGCGGGCTGTAATATTAGCGTATCCCTCGGGGGGGGGGGGATAAAAATTAAGCAATGTGGTAAAACGAAGTTACAATTAATACCCCCAGCGTGGAGATTCAAGAGCAGTGATCTTGATCTTCCCCAGAGGAGAGCTGGCAGATGTTCCTTATCAGCAGGGCTTGCTGCTTGCCTGATGTGATGGGCTGTGATTTATTTCCCGGTGCTTTTAGGGGCGGTTTGGCGTTTTTGTCCCCCTTGCTAAACTAAATGTAGTAAGCCAGGTTTGTGCTGCTTGGAGCAGTAGTTACAAGTAAAAAAAAAAAAAAAAAAAAAAAGAGCGGCCAATGTGCTGTCTTTCAACATAACTTACTCTTTTCCCCTATTGTGTCCATGTAAACGCACCCTGTTCTTTCTGAAGAAGCTAAAAAGTTACCATTCTGTGATACAGCCTCACTTAAAAAGAGCTTCCCTCCTTACCCACTTTGTGCATTCCTAATAAACAGTGTGAAACGCAGCTTTCTTGCATCTCCTCTAGATTAGAAAATCTACTTCAGGATTTCTACAAGGAACATTAAATGCGTGCATCACGTTCTCCCTCCCTCCTGGAGTATGACAGCTGGTTAGTAGGATAACGATACGAGGCAGAACAACTTACAGCAAAATTTGAGATCCTTACATTCAGAAGTCTGTATTATTTTCAGGATTATTAGAAACTTATGGAAACATTTAACTTTTAATTTCATATCTGTTGAACATATATTTTCATAGCTTTTCTTGTGATTACAGTAGGAGATAACATCTGGGCCAGATTAAAGGCCCGGGCATTGTAGATTGACTCTTAACATCAGGCTCCTGGAGTCATATGATAATGTCAGCTTTTACTGGGGAAAACCAAAAAAATCCCTGAGCTTTTTACGAAAAGAAGTATATTTCCAACCTTCAAGGTTGCAAAAAAACATGTTGAATATGTAAACAATGCAACTCAACAGCAATACCTGCCTGAGGCCAGGTCTCCGTTACAAAACGTTGTCCTTGACTCCCAGCCGGATGAAGTAGCCTCCTCTGTTACTGCGCCGTCAGCTGGGAGGATTAGCAAACTCGACCAAGATCCACACGGATAGCGGAGAGGAAGGGCTTCCCATGCAGAAGTGTACCTAGACAGTAGATAACCTGCATCTAACCCTTGCTGTCACCACTAGATTTTGCAGGAGCCGGCAGAAGGAGTACAACGTTATATTTATTTTCACTGTTTAACTGGAATCAGGGAAGAAAAAGAGGTTTGTGGGTTGATTTTCCTTATACTGTACGCTCATAATGTTGCGCAATCTGTGATTAACCTCTCGTGAAGTACGGCAGATCTGTAATGAATTCTTCGTATCTTAATCGCACAGTGCACAGCTGAGGAAAACCTCAAGCCTGAACCCCTGCATCACAGCACACGTTTCTTTACGTGCCGTTCCCTCTCGCATCTTATCTGTTTTGCTGGAAACACTCTGGTGTCTTGACTGTCTCCCTTGGGAGCCTGATCCCCTGCCTGCTTGCTCTTACTCTTAAAGATGCCTTCCCTGCTCTCCGGGCTGACTGATTTTATTTTTAGCTTTCGAACATTATGTGCTGTCACCCCTCGCACTGGTGCATAATTCAAGCCCTTTTCTTTCCTGCTAGGTTTTCCTCTGAGCCATTTAACGATTATTGGCTTCACCTCCCTCAGCCTAGCCCCTTTCCCCCACAGCCTGCACATTCCAGCCCAGGTAGACTTTTTTGAACCCATTTTTCCATCAATACTTAGGATTCAAGACCAAGCCTATGTCGTAACTGTTTCTCAGCTTTACTTCTAATTCGTACACGTAGAATTAACTCCGTGGCAGAGGTTTTTACAAAATAAAATAGAAGGCACACAGAAAAGCCTCCGACAGGCAAGGTTTCTCTGAGATGATTATGGTCCTTTATTTGAGCTTACAGTCAAAGTAAATGGGAGTGGAGAGGGAGTCCCTCTTTTATTTTAGTAAGAAGCTCCCCTTGTTGGATACGGTTATTTTCATTAACCTTAGAAAGAGAAACTTCAGTTTGCCGGCTCAGGTCCAAGTCTGAGGCTCCAACTGCTAAGAAACCTGCACAGCCTTACCCTTACCTCTGGACTTAGATGGTGGCTCAATGATACAAGAGCTTTCAAAGTTGAGGGGTTTTTTTTATGCTAGGGTTAGTTCCCTGGTTTGGTTGGTGGCCCAGCCTCACAAGCAGTTGTGTCGGCACACAGGAGAGGAAGGGATGGCAGCTGGAGCTCCTGGAACCAGCAGCGACTGCCAAAGTCACTTTATCTTTGAACTGTGCCCCGAGTTCCAGTGGAGTCAAGGGGATCTTTTGTAGGACCGGGACCAAAGTCCCTAATGAGCAAAAGCTGTTAGGAGAAGATGGCTGCTCAGCAAATGAATTTGTGGCTGCCCACATCACAGAAACCACTATCATAATTAGCTCTCTCGCTGAATGTCTCAACAAGAATTAATGGGCATGGCGTGGTGAAATCCTGGTCCCTCTGAAGTCAATGGCAAAACTCTCACCGACTTCAAAAGGGCCAAGGTTTCATACTGAAACTAGCTCAAGTCCTTTCTTGCCCCCAGCAGCAAAGTCTGCAGCACCGTAGCTTAGGAAATGGTCCGTGAAGTAGTGATGACTTCACCAATGATGCCTGTTACCACCATTTCGCAGATCAAATAGGACACCCTGACTTGCAGCATCATCACCTTGCCACTTTGCCTAGGTAATACAGTTTATATTTATAAAGAAAAATGCCTCATCCAACTCTTCCCCAAAACAAGGTCGGCTGTAATAGATGTGATAGATACGCCCGACGAGGTTTATCCTGTTCCAAGAGTGCAATGGGTTCAGCACAGTGTCCCTCCTTCGATGAGTACCTCCTCCTCTATTCCTTCCTGAAGTTCAGTGACAAGCAGACATACTTTTTCTGTCGCTTTTACTCCCATACCATATGAACTGCACCTTTTCAACGGGATGTAGGCAGCTTACGAGCAGATTTCCTTGGACTGATAGTCATGTCTCTAGTCCAGAAATTTTCTCCAGGACATGAGACCTCATTTGTCTTTGCAGTTATTGTCTGCAGGGCTCCCCCCACAGGCTGTCAAACCACAGCAAAAACGAGCACTCCTACTTCTGTGGCAATTTTCCCATCAAACAGCCCATCAAGTCCCTTTTTTATCACATACGGAGTTGCCTCTTCTCCCTGTGTTTCAGTACTACCTTATTTTTCCCCCCGTTAAGTATAATACCCATTCTTTCTTTCCCATCTCCTCTACCAGAAGAGGTTGCTTGGTGCACAGGGTGGGAATTGCATTTCTTTGTGGCTAAAAAAAAATCCTTACAACAAAAACTTCACAGAGGAGAAGGTGCTCGAGTTAGCAGCCCATACAGGCGAGCTAGTCCAACAGGAATCCGGCGATATCCCCAAGGGGAAATATGAAATAAGATGACCTGAAAGGCTTGGGCATTTTCTTTACACCTTTGGAGGAGCGTTTGGACTCCTGCTGATGGTGCATCCAAGGTCAGGCTGTCTACCTACTACCTCTTTTCTCCTCTTCCATCTCCCAGGGAGTTGAAAACAGCACTGCCTGAGGATACGCTTCTTCAGCGGTTGTGTTTTCAGTGTGAACCATGCAGGATTCTGATTTTAATTTGGCACTGCCCACCAGACCACAGGGCAAGTCCAAGATTTTCCTTATGAATATTTAGCCGTGGCTACATTTCAAAGTCAAATTATAAAAATGTCATTTAAGAAAGTTACAGCTCTAAAATTTGTAAAGTATTGTAATGCTAGGTCGACACAGCGAAAACATCCTTTTAAAAGAGCTCACATTTCAGGCTGATGGACACCAAAACACTATTTTGTTTTAGTTTGCTCAAATTTTCAAAACCAGTCGGCATCTGGGCTCTATTAACCATAACGTGCGTGCCTTTTAAGTAACAACAACTTAAGAATATTTCCTTTTCAAACCCCTTTTATGGAGTTCAGCGTTTTGCAATATGCATCCATAATATTTAACAATTTTGCTTTGCAGTGCAGCCTTTGAAGTTTAAAAATTAGTTACTGGTAAAACATTGTACATTTGCTCGCACTCTTTTAGTCACAGGGATTAATGACTAGAATTTATGCCTATGGTCAAGAAAGGTAAGTCACTGTGTCGTAGTAATTCACAATCTTTCCTACAACAGTTTTCAATCTTTATGTAATGTACACAGCGTGACACACCATCCGTGCGTAGGAAAGAGCTCATTTGCAATTTGAAATAGCCACTTCTGGGCTAAAGCGCTGTACCATGGCAGCGCAGTTCATGGCAAGCAAAGAGACTCATCCCTCTCCAGGTCAAACTCTGGAAGGAAGATTCATCTTTGCATTTCATATTTATATTTGTATTTGTGTTTATATTATTTATATTCATATACAAATTAGCCTGCAATTCAGCCAAGACACTAAGCACCTCAAGAATATGGTTATCGGTCATCAATCGTGATACCTCTTCAGGGGTGTTGTTTTTATTAGCTAAGTTAGGTAAGTTCCCAAAATAGGCTAGAAAAGCAAGGTAAGCTCCTCAGAGCAGAAAAGAGTGCCCTCTAATGGTTAATCTTTAGGTTTAATGCCTGCGACGTTTTATGAAGTCCTCCTCTTCAAGAGATTGTAAGGTAAAGTCACACAAATGCAAGATGTTGGAACAATTTATTATTTCAAGGAAAACCCAAATATTTTTTACCTTCTTAATTGCTTTATAGATAGTAATTAAAAATAAGGAAGGAGCCGTATTCTTGGTAACATTTTCATTAAATTACCATTACCCAGGATTTCTTGGAGAAAAATCGATGCCTCTGACAATTCAGAACTATTACTTGTACTCTATTTGATAAGAAGTTTTATGTTTCACTGTGGGACACGTGTTTCAAGGCCTGGAAAGGCAGCATGCAGGACACATGTGAGTCCCCAGTTTCTTTAAGAATCATAAAAATGATTGTGAGTGCCCTAGAGCATGATACTACTCTTCAATGAGTAAACTTCAAGGACAAAATCCTTACGTTTTCCTTTTTCTTTTTTTTTTTTTTTATCTTTAAATCAACTAATCACAATGCAGATAATAGTTTTAATTAGTCCTTGCTCACTTCTCAACTAATGAAATCCCAAGACAGTCGACACTGGCTGATTCTACAGTCTATCCTTTTTTAACAGGCCTTGCCAGTAATTTAGTTAGTGAATTTCTGGTTTATTAGAAACATGGTGATCTTAGCGTCAAAGCTATAGGACTTGGAGGGAATGGCTGAAGTGGAAAGAGAGCGCCAAAGTGCCCCCCCTACCCCGCTATCAACTGGCAGCAGCACTGAAAGTGCAGAGTATGCTGTAACCACCCATGCTTCCACAAAAGATACTTGAAATACAGGCACAGGACAGCAAAAAGCTCGGCAAACGTTCACCCCAGCCAGTAGCTAAAGTGTCTCCCATTGATTTCACTGCCTGTTAGAGCAGGAATGAATGTGGGTCCTTCAGCTTGCACTGGCTCCGTATATAAAGGTTTCCGTGGCTTATGGCCTGTAACTCATTCTTCATGTGATGAGAGGATGGAAGAGGAAATTATATATGGTTGAAGTCTCATTCACTGCTTTTCCATCTCCATTAGTTCTTTGAATAATTTCCTCACAGTGTGGACTTCGATAAAGACTCTTCCAGTACAGCTGGCAACTAGATGTAGATAAGCGACGAAGGAAAACACAGAGAAAGACAGACCCACTCCCCAAATGCATTTGTTAAAACAGTTGTGCCTGCTATAAAGATATTATTGAAGGATCATCATATTCTGATTTGGAATAATTAGATTATATTTTTTCCTCCCAAGAAAAAAGAGTGATTAGAGTGAGGCTATCCAATCCATTCCTCATCCTTCCTTCTTCCACCCCCTCTCCAGTCAAACCCACAAAGACAGTCTTTGGTCACATGGATCTTGGAATAAAAGACAGGGAATCGTGTCTGAATAGCCCTGACTCATAAAGCTTCTTCCAATATCTTCTTCAGAGTTGGAGCTTTGCAGTTAATGCAACTTCTACTAATTTTTTTCCTCACTGCAATTGTGAAAAATCTAATACCTTTAGAATGATCTGAAAAGAGCTTACACAGAACAAAATCCCTGTTTAATCTTTGGCATATTAAGAAATCTTTTCTTTGAACAATACCTTTAAAATGCTATTTTCCCCAAACACTTTTTTTTTTTTTTTTTTTTTTAAGATAAGTAAAGCTCTAAGTGCTGAAAGAAATTATGATTTAGAGTCCTATCTTCATGTGTGGTTTAGGAATCCTGGCACTTTAACTGGAGGAAACATTAGTGAGGATATGTGCATCCTATGATACACTGTGGCAGTAAATCATGAACTCAGTATATCAAAAGGTGTTCTAGTCACCATATTAAAAAAAGCAATGGGAGCCACAGAGCCAAACCACTTAAAGATAGGAGAAAAACATGTTTGCAGAGCATCGTACATACCAGTTGTTTAGTTGTTGCTCCCACTTTGTGTGCTACCCCTCAGTTAGAGCCATAGAACCATAGAATCACAGAATGGTTGGGTTGGAAGGGACCTTCAAAGTTCATCTAGTTCAGCCCCCCTGCCATGGGCAGGGACATCCCTGACTAGACCAGGTTGCTCAAAGCCCCATCCAACCTGACCTTGAACAGTTCCAGTGATGAGGCATCCACAGCTTCTCTGGGCAACCTGCTCCAGTGTCTCACCACCCTCATCATAAAAAATGTCTTCCTTACGTGCAACCTAAACCTACCCTCTTCCAGTTTAAAACCATTGTCCCTTGTCCTGTCACTACAGGCCCTGGTAAAAGGTCTTTCTCCATCTGTCTTATAAGCCCCCTTTAAGTACTGAAAGGTTGCAATAAGGTCTTCCTGGAGCCTTCTCTTCTCCAGGCTGATCAACCCAAACTCTCTCAGCCTTTCTTCACAGGAGAGGTGTTCCAGCCCTCTGACCATTTTTGTGGCCCTCCTCTGGACCCGCTCCAACAGGTCCATGTCTTTCTTATGCTGGGGACCCCAGGATGCAGTGCTCCAGGTGGGGTCCCATGAGACTGGAGTAGAGAGGGAGGAGAATCACCTCCCCTTGACCTGTTGGTCACCCTTCTTTTGATGCAGCCCAGGATGCAGTTGGCTTTCTAGGCTGCAAGTGCATGTTGCTGGCTCATATATAATTTTTCGTCTACCAGTATTCTCAAATCCTTCTCTGCAGGGCTATCCACACATTCCCTAGTCTGTATTGATAGAGGGGATTGCCCTGACCTTGCACTTGGCCTTGTTGAACTTCATGAGGTTCACACGGGCCCACTCCTCAAGCCTGTCCAGGTTCCTCTGGATGGCATCCCTTCCCTCCAGCATATCAACTGCACCACTCAGCTTGGTGTCATCTGCAAACTTGCAGGGTGCACTCGATCCCGCTCATTGATGAAGATATTCAACATTACCGGTCCAAATACGGACCCCTGAGGGACACCACTTGTTACTGATCTCCATTTGCCATTGCAACTCTCTGGATTTGGCCATCCAGCAAATTCCTTATCCATCAAATAGTCCATCCATCAAACCCATATCTCTCCAATTAAGCAACAAGGACATCTGCACATACTATAGCTTTTACAAAACAGCAAGGTTTGGGCAACCTGCACTTGCTCTCACGTTATTTATTTGGTTTACCCCACTGAGTGATCACAGCGAACAAGCAGAAGAGCTGTAGCTCTTGGTCTCGTTCAGTGCCCCAGCAGCTCCCCGGTACTCAGCTATGCATCTGCCAGTTATTATTCTTTCCATTATATGATGTGCCATGGCTTATACTTCCATAAACACAAAATGTTTGAGACTTGTGCCTATGGTGTAGCTGGAACACTTGTCATGGCTCTTTGAGACAAACAAAGGACAAAATCTGTTTTTCCTGAGATACTGTTTTTTCTTTCAATAGATTCAGAAGGACCTCTTCATGAGCAAGAAGCACTCAACGTTATGCAGCCCTGAGTCCTTGACATACGGATCACCTAGTAATTATTTTGCTACATAGATACCTTTTCAAAAGAAAGTTTAGAACATCAAAATTCAAGTTTAAAATACTCTTCAGTTTTAAACGGGAAGATCGGAAAACTAAAGTAAAACTCATCCTAGCAAATACAAAGGCAAATTCCCTTTTTCTTTCCCTGTGCAAAACGTCCACCCTTGAACAACATTGGATAGACAACGGAACGGCTGTGCAGAAAAAGAAGGTAGAGGATAGATACTGAGTTGTCACAACTGATGGTAATAGGGTAAAACAAATATAAGTTGAGCTGAATTAAAGATTTAAACAAGATTTGTTAAATTTTAAGTCAAAAGCCAAATGAGAAATATGCAAAGTCTCTCCTGGAGAGACCTATCTTGTTTTACCAGGTCCATTACGAGACCTGCAACCAAGATCGTTTCTAATTAGGACTTAATCAACATTCAATCAGGTGAAAATTAAATAAAGGAAAAAAAATAACTGGGGTCAGTTACAAAGTTATAAACTTTACCCCAAAAACAAGACTCATCTTCTGAATTCACCTTTCAAGCTTACTTTCCTTCTGCAGTCTCAGCTGGAACGTAGGTGTCAGCCAGCAGAACGGGTACAAGAACCCATGTGTCGCTTGCCAGCTGATGCAGGGTGACTTGCTGTTGTGCAGGGTCATGGACCCCAGCTGCTGCATCTGCCCACTTTAACTCCATCTGGACTGCTGCCCAGGGTAACCTTCTGCTGTGTTCTGAAAGCCTGACGTTTTACAAGGTCAGGAGACGCTCCAGACACGAGGAAGTAAGCTGCACTGTAACGGCTTGTACCACGTATGCACTTTATTGGTTGCTCTTTTTGCTATTGCCGGTGTGTGCAGACTGAGTTCCTGGAAATCACTTTCGTTACCAATTGATGGGGTAGCCACTGGAGATTGCTGCAGTCACCAGTGATACCCATTTTTGACGGCTGCAATATCATCATGGCACTTGAATTACCCTCAAACTCATTTTTCAACATATTTCTGGGAAAGCTTACACTCACTCTGCTAGACGTAGCATGTGGATAGACTTCAGCATTCAGGCCTTCACTTTTCAAACTCTACCATCCCTTACAACATTCACTTGAATGGGGTATACCCTTGCTTTATGTGTTTGTTGGTGTAGGAAAGCCACATGTGTATCTTGTTAAGTTTGGTAGTGAGCAGCATACCGCGAGCTATTCTTGCTTGTTTAAAACTATACCTCACAATCAAATTATTTTCTGCCCTTTCTAAAATGGAATGCTCCGTAAAGGCAACATATAGCATGTGCCAAATCTGGAGTCTTTCCAGAAATAGTGCCTGAGTTATCACATGGTAGAAAAACATTTGAAGTCCTTATTTTGTGCCCTGAGACAAAACAAGAACAACATCGTCATAGTCAGCTGGGAAAATGGTCTTCAGATTCTTTCAGAAATTGTACCTCTGGGCTGAGAAGTCCTGTCATCCTATAAGGCAATTGTTTTGGAAAGTTATGAGCCACTAAGTGGGAGGACTTGACTTACAGCAATAAACTATGTGCTGGAGGACCTCCCATGGACACCAACGGGAGCTGCACGCACAAAGACAGAGCAGCACAGGGCCACTGAAGTAAAGGGATCCTCTCATTCGTAACTTACTTGGAGGACCCAAACTTACTTGGATCCTTACTTGGATGATCCAAATAACTTAATTGGAGGATCCAAATCCTTATACAGAAGGATTTCAGCAGTGTCAGTGGAACTTGGATTTAGGTGTAGGGAAAAAAGGCTCTTTCATAAAAGCAAACAGAAAAACTTACTCAGAAACTAACTAAACAGCAGGAAATAGGAAATTTGTGTCATAGTGAGGGGCTTTCTACCATCTTCCTGGCACGGGAATAAATATTTGAACTTTGTGCAAATTTTCAATCTAGGTGGTGTTGAGAAGAGTTGCAAAAGTCACAGCATCAAAGTCTAAGCACCACTGATCACATCCTTCTTTCAGTGTAAATCGGGGCACAGAGAAAACCTGGTGCTGCTTCTGGTGGCTTTTGAACATTCAGCCAGAATTCAGCTGCTTTTCTGATGTGGCAGGCACCAAAGCACCTTATAAGTACTTATACCTTATATAGCCATCCTTACCATCCTAGCATTTTGAAGAAAGTGGTCTTCAAAGTCACTGCTCAAATCGGCAAATGTTTCAAAACACGCCTATGGTTTAGCCAGTCAAACCTACAACATCTTGAAGTTGTTCTGGATGTTAGCTGCTTGTTAAATTTCTTTGAGAAAATACAGAGTGCACAAATTACCTGGTGACTATTCCTGGGTCAATTTTCTATTAAAAACAAAGCAAACCAAAAAGAAGAGGCATCAGAACACCTTGGACATGGTATATCTAAACACTTTTGCCACTCAAGACAATGGCATTTTGTAGGTTGGAAGGAGAAGAGTTAATGTACAATCCTCAGTTGTTTGTTTTTTTTTTTCATGAAGTGAGCCAATATACAGGAAACAGTGATCCAGTGTAGTTGTACTGAAACTTAAAAATACATTTATTCATTGTTTATGGTATCTACCAAACACAAAGAGGAAGAGCAGCAGTTTTATGCTTTGCACTTTGATACCCTCAAGAAGTGTAGAGACCTAGAAGAAAAAAACAAATTTAGACTGTGAGATTAAGAGTGAGTGTAGGCTTCCTGAAGACGAAGAAAAATATTCAATATATCCCAGTCCTTCAGAGGACCTACCCATGAAGAGGCTGGTAAAGCATCTGGGAATAGTATGTACACTCCTGAAGGGATGTGCAAGACTTTTAAACGAGAAGGGGATGCACGTATCCCATAACTATCAATGAACAGGGAGGTAGAGAAGTATATTACCTATATGAGAGAATGAGTAATGCATAGGAAGGGCCCAGCAGTCTAGGCCAATTTCAGGAGTGTGACGGAGCACAGAGTATAGCTCCTCTATATGAAGGGATACTGGGTGGAAACTGTTGGCTGCAATAATGGCACTTTATGTTTGTATCAGCATGGAGTGTGGGGTGGTGGGATCAAAGTGGTATCGAATGGTGTCATCAGATTCAAATCCACTAAGATGGTTTTGTAGTAGGAAGGAAAATAAGATTCAGTTTTGAAACTGTCTTCTCATGTAATTCTTTTTTGGTTTTTTGTTTCTGTTGGTTGGTTAGTAATTTACTTGAAAGAATCCTGAGTATAAGCATTTCCTACCCTTACAGGAATTACAATGCACTGAAGCACTATTTGAAGAGAACACGCCATACTGGGTTTGCAGCCCAGAGGTAGGGACTGTGCACTCTTCTCATCCATCTCAAATAGATCTGCAATTTATTTATGATTCTTTGCAGTGGTTATAAAATTTGGGCTTTCTATTTGCCTTACTGTACAATACCACAAAACAGTTTTGTTCACGACAGTCTATGTTACACACCTTATGTTTGCTCAGCACTATAAAGCAACAACAGGAAAACAAGCAGCTACAGTGTTTACACTCTCCGAGTGACTGAAGTCAATCAGCTTTTGGCCTTGAGCCATAACATAACTGGTTACCTGCAGAAAGAGCCACCCCAAGTGCACAGGTTGTCATCATATTGCGATGGCTGATGATCCAGTGACATGAGCGTGGTGTGCAGTTAAGACCACAGCAGATGTCAACGGAAAAATAGAAGAGTGCATAGAAATTTTAGATAAAGTGTTGAAAAGCATAAAAAACCGGATGGATTTTTTTTACAGTTACTCTGTCTCACTCCTTTCTGTTTCATGATACAAGAGCATTATCCAGACAAATAAATAAACTCTGAAAATGCACATAATTAAGCAGCACAGTTGAAAGAATGATGATAGGAAATCTCTCTCACCTGCTCTGTTAACTGGCAATGCCAACATGTGACTAAAAATGCAATCTGATTTAACATTATTAAAATAGAGACGATAATATCCTCAGTTTTGTTGTCTTCTGTAGATGTTCACTACCACTGTACGATACAGTAAAAAGTTTTAAAAGTGTGCGTGTATAATCCTCCACACAGAACCTTCCAATAAACAAACCAGTTTTCCTATAAAACATTTTTGCAATGAAATCGCCATTGACTGGAAAGTTAAAAACCGAGCTAATTAAAATATTTTTAAATAGGCATGCTCAAAATTTGTCAGTTCTCTTTGATGAACTGTTGTTGCCCTCTAGTGTTCAAACACAGCTCGTCGATGCCTCTTCAGAAAGATTGAAACTGGTCGCCTAGTAATTCCCTGTTTGCTCTTAACCTAACAAGGCAAATGGATGGGAAAAAAAAAAAAAAAAAAAAAAGATAAGTATTTCAGTACGCCTGCCTAGAACGTACTTTTCTTTGCTCAAGCATAAAAAAGAATTTTTAATGTAAGAACATTTAAAGTTCTTTGTTTCTCTCAAAAATTGTGAAAGGCTACTCTGCTTGGCATCCTCACCAAATTAGTCATGGTACCCGTGCACCTCTCTGCTTTACTTCTGCCATTCACCGTGCTTGATATACGTCGCTGTTTGGGTTGGAGGGTGATGTTTCTGATGATATTAGCCAAATACATGCCCAGTCCTCTGAATGACCCTGAGCCTGCCATCTCTTGAATGTATCTCTACTGTACTGGACTGTATCAATTAATACCAACCATCTCTTCCGCCAGCAAATTTTTTATTACAGCAGAAACACACAGTGAGGATTCAGGGATTGTTCTCAACACCTCTCCTGCAATAAGCTGCTGTGATGGCATTGGCAACGTAGAAGGCTTCTCACAAAGTTGTAGTTCTTTTGAGAGAAGATTACGGTCAACCTCAGATCTGTGCCTGCATTTTTACAGCCCACAACTGGGCCTAGTACTTCCCATTTTATTAACTCATTTCCCAGAAATGTTATTCCCCCTCATCATGTTCCTTGACCAGAAACCTTTGAAAATAGCTATTAAAAAAAAAAAAAAAAAAAGAAACTGAGGTTAAACAAAGTGCAGTCAACAGACAAGCTGATGAACTTGAGATACTTTTCTTTTGTAATTTTGTTCACTTTTAAGAGGTTATCCAGAATGTTTTTCATTTAAGCATTGTCAGACTTAAGCAGTGTAGAAGACCAGCTGGTTTTGTATCTGTAAAGCAATTTGCAGCCCCCATATAGTAAGAATTCAACTTCTTGACATAAGGAACACTGACTTTTCTTTGATCTTTGAATAATGGAATTTTCAGAGAATTTTCTGCATAAAGTTATTGTTAGAGCTCTCAGAAAGCTTGCCTTGAGGCCATTTTTGGATCACACCTGCTTCCCACTGCACTGAGCTTGACAGATCTAAGAACCTCTTGGACGTGACTCACGTTTCGTATTTTGTGATAGAATTATTTCCTTGTATTCATGAGGCACCCTTCCTTCTCTGTCTTGATGTTTGTTGTTGATTATGCTGCCTGCCACACAGATACTTTGAAATCTAGTCTTTCATTCTAAAAACAGGTTTAGACTGGGTGTATGCGAAGGGAAATGTGAATAATACGGACTGGAAGTTGTGTAGCAAGCAGCAGATGCTCACCCATACTCTCACTCATCTCTTATTCCAGAGGTGAGGAAACCTATAGAGCAGCTATGTTTATTACCAGTCACATGAAGATGACCCTAGAAGTAAAGAGGGCGTGCTTTGAGAGCTCTGTGTGTTCGGGAGGGACAGCAAGTCCAGCACTGTTGCAAGCAGCTCTTTCCAGAGCTGATGAGGGAAGTAGGAGAACGCCAGAAACATGAAGATAACGCAACCTTGTTCATCCGCTCCTGCTGACTGCAGGAAACTTCTCTGAGGTTGGCACCCTCCTACATAGCCACCATTTTCCTTTAAAACTTTCTTACTTCTCTTCAGTCCCTCCAGATGTTCACCAAACGGAGACCACACCTTTTCTGTGGCTTCTGCCAACAATACAGCTGCTGTCTTTGCGAAGCCCCCTCACAAGTTCCTGCCTGCTCCACGATCAGGTGTTGAGTCTCAGCTGTCAGGGATTTAGGTGTATTAGAACAGATTCTCTCTCGTGCACATGCCAAGTCACTTGGTCATGACGTTTGTCACGAAAGACCTTGATTGCAGCTTGCTTTACTTTGATATGATAAAAACTCTTTCTCTCTGATACATACCGCAAAAACCCAATGTGCTACAGGGCGGCGAGCTCTTTGGAAAAGGCAAACTCAAATTTGCAGCACATGGTTTTAAGGATAACTTGCAATGTATGCATAAAAAAACATTAAAGATACATATATATCCATAAACTATACGTAGCTAAGGAAAATTAAGCCAACTATGTTATGTGTACTACAACTTTTACTGTTTGTACCAAAACCCATTTGGATGCAAAGCTCTACTACTAAGTACTCCTTTAAGGCTACAGATAGAGTAAATAGGATTGCCAGACAGTCATGTAACACTAGGGCATTTGGGTGCAAATAGCATTGAAAACACTCAGGCGCTGCACAGGTACTCAATTTATTAGGTGTACTTCTATTCCACTAATCTTGTCACAGTACAGATTAAGCTCTTCAAATGCTTTTTCTCCTTAAATATAAGACCTTCTTAGCTTAACTTGGATTTTAGTGTTTATTTTCTGGATTTAGTAATAAATCAAAAATGATAGACGTTACAGTTCAGCATAGAAAAAGCAGTTCTTTTCCCCACCAAAGCCGCTTTCCCATTAGTGGCCAAAAAAGGAATCCATCCTCTTCTGAGATTTCAATATCTACTGTTCCGTTTCAGAGTTGTCCTCTCAAAGATGAGAGATGCTCCTCAAAATCTTATTCCCTCTCCCCATCATACATCAGAATACATTCCATTGATCAAGTAATCCAACCTGGTGTAATGTCTCTTCTGAAGAGATTCGTGTATTTTCTTCCCCGTCAGTGCAATAACTAGTAACAAGAATATCATCCCAAAAAGCAAAGCCGCTACAAGGCTGCTTTTTTCTCCCAGCTGAACGACACCTTTCCCTCTCAGAACACTCTCTGGCAGGTAGCTTTCTGAATCAGATGGGTCATAACCCTGAGGGTCGTTTTGGGAAGCCGTGGGGGAATCACTAGTAGACAGAGCGAAACCTGAAAAAGAGAGGAGGGTAACGCGGCTGGTGTCATTGGAAGAGACAGCTGTTGGCTCAGGAGGCATGGCTGGAGTTCTGTGCCCTGATGGGGCAGTAGCAGATCTGGAACTTGCGGTCACGCGCTGGGTTGTTGGAGCTGAAGCAGAAGTTGTGGGACTGGAAAGAGGAACATGAGTAACAGTGATGGTGGCGGCAGGGATACCAGGTTTAACTCTAGTGTTCGCAGTAGGCGGAAAGGTAGCTGTGGTGGTGACAGCAGTAGCTTTACCACCACCAGTAGGCAGAGGGGTTGTACGAGATCCCAGGCTGGTGGTACTTGTAGGCAGAGGAGTAAGAGTAGCTCTGCTGGGTTCAGCAACGCTAGACTGAATGGTGGGGAACAAAGCAGAGGGGTTTCCAATTCGAACAGCAGAAGACGTATTTGACGGCAGGTTAATTACTTTCTGCCGCGGGATGGGGTCTAAGCTGTCAGGATGTTTTGCCCTTTGAGATTCAGGAAAAACTGTATGAAATTCACTGTTGTCTAAATGCTCGGCCGCGTGGTTCCGGAGTTCAGGTGCCTGATGAAAGACAGATTGTCGCAAAGCAGCAGTACGATTCTGATGGCTAGTCTGACTGGGAGAAATAAAGTCTCCAGCATCCGAAGACAAAGAATAGCCATTTGAAGAAAAGTCCTCACTTTTGAAGGACGTATCCTGCAGGGCATGGGTGTCTGCAAACAGAAAGGAAATACCAGCATTTAATTATTAAATCTATTTTTGACTACCACAGGCTTACTCTAACAATTTGTATTTCTTAGTAAGAGAGAGAAAAAAGGGGGCTCCAGAAAGTAATGACTAATGAAACTGAGGCATCAAGATCTTCCTTTCTTTAAAACATGGTGAGTGACTTTTAAATTCTGTGTCATAAGACCTGTCAGTCTCAAGCCTGGGCACACCAGACCCTGACTGACGCTTCCTACAGGATTCACCTGTGCAGAGCGAGCATCCCAATCTGATTGTTTTATACTTGTATTGCATGCATATAAGTGTTTTATTGAGCAGTGCAATGCAGTGAGTAGGCCCATTGCCTTTAAACCATTCTCAGCCTCTGTCAGTTAAGAAGTAGATATTATCAACCTCACTTTTATTTGTCAGATGTACACATTTCCACCCAGCCAAGATGATTATATAGAATCACAGAATGCTTTGGGATGGGAGGGACCTTTAAAGATCATCTAGTCCAATCACCCTGCAATGGGCAGGGACCTCTTCAACTAGATCAGGTTGCTCAGAGCCCCGTCCAGCCTGGCCTTGAGTGTTTCCAAGGATGGGGCATCTACCACCTCTCTGGGCAACGCGTTCCAGTGTTTCACCACCCTCATTGTGAAAGTTTTTTCCCTTGTGTTCAGTCTAAATCTACCCTCCTTTAGTTTAAAACCATTACCCCTTGTCCTGTCGCAGCAGGCCTTGCTAAAAAGACTATCCCCATCTTTCTTGTAGGCCTCCTTTAAGTTTTGAAATACTGCAATAAGGTCTCCCCGCAGCCTTCTCTTCTCCAGGCTGAACAACCCCAGCTCTTTCAGCCTTTCCTCATAGCAGAGGTGCTCCATCCCTCTGACCATTTTTGTGGCCCTCCTCTGGACCCACTCCAACAGGTCCATGTCCTTCCTGTACTGAGGACCCCAGAGCGGGATGCAGTGCTCCAGGTGGGGTCTCACCAGCGTAGAGTAGAGGGGCAGAATCACCTCCCTCGACCTGCTGGCCACGCTGCTTTTGATGCAGTCCAGGATACGGTTGGCCTTCTGGGCTGAGAGAGCACATGGCCAGCTCACGTCCAGCTTTTCATCTGTCAGTACCCCTACCCTCAAGTCCTTCTCCTCAGGGCTGCTCTCAATCCCTTCATCCCCCAGCCTGTACTGATAGCGGGGATTGCCCCGACCCAGGTGCAGGACCTTGCACTTGGCCTTGTTGAACCTCATGAGGTTCACACAGGCCCACTTCTCAAGCTTGTCCAGGTCCCTCTGGATGGCAATATACTCCCCTTTCTTGTAATATCCAAGCAGCCTGTGATTGTTTGATACAATTCAATTCTCATACAAAAATTGTCTTATGATACAAGGTAGCAATAATATCCTCATTTTATAGACTATTTTATACTGATTTGTAGGAAAGACCTGAGCTCCTACTGCCATGCTAGAAGAAAGACACTGCTCCAAGAGTCTCCAAGTGAAGGCCTCCACAAGAAGCAGACTGCACTTGGTCATTTCTTCAGAAGTCAGTATGTATTGCTTGGAAACCAGGTGGGTGACTGTTATTTAATAGAATTTGGAAGCAGGGCAACAGCGTTACATGACAGAAATTCCATACAATCGATAATCCAAGCAGCTACCTGATTCTGCGCAGGTATTACAGAGAGACTTTGGGTGAGCACAAGCTCTGGGGAAGACGGTTTCTTATCATTCAGATTTTATATATATATATATATATACACATGCATATATATAATATATGCATGTGTGTGTATATATATAATCGTTATCATTCAGTTGCCACACAGAACATTAAAAGGGAACATCCTCTCAAGTAGTTCTGACTCTCACTCATCTCTTTTTTCATAGAAACAAAGAGGTTTGTTAACTGCACTGGAATTGAAATAAATAACGAAAAGTCCATGACACTTTCATTGTCACTTTTTTCTCAAGTAGGAACTCCTATCTAGAGGGATGGATTTGTTTCAGTTTTATTATAGATGCAAGGAAGCCTAATTGGCTGCTGTCTTAATACATATTTCCAAGCCTTAAGACTCTACAAAAAAATGAAATAAAAAAAAAAAAAACTAACACCAAAACAACAAACCAAAAAACTGGCAATGCTTTAAACAAGAGCACAGCAAATACTTCACTTGAATCATAGACAACAATTTTTATCCTAACCTTCCAGTCAGGCACCAGCTTGTTAGCAAAGTAAGATCCTAAATAGAGATAATGGACTGCAACCACAAGGTATGAATTAGAGAAAAGCCATACTCTGTTTTTAGAGAGTGGCTTTAAATAATGAAACATTTAGTTATTAGAGAATCAGCAACTGTATGGTCAAAGACGCCCAAACTCTCATCTGCTTCTGCAGCTCTGGACACATCTCCACACCAGCGAGGAAACGGCGTGTCACCACAACGGAGTCCGTCCCCAGCTCGCTTTTTCCCTGTTCCCGATGCACTCCCATGGATGCTCCCCCCCGTGCATTTAAACAAGCAGCGGATGTAGTGTGACAGCTACAAAGGACTTGCAGCATGCTATGGCACCTTCAGTTCGCTCGCCTGGGCAACAGCTAGAAAAGCAGAGAGCACGCACGCAGCGTTCAAAGGACGGGTGGAGGGAGCACAGGGAGGCGACCTGACCAGTCCCATACGACAGATAAGTATCACTGCTACTCTGCAGCCCTCGGGTTAATTAACTGCCTGCACTAACTCTTACTCCACATTTTCAGCATCAAACATTGATTTTATAGTATTCTTTGTCTCCATTTTAGACTACAAGCTCCCAAATGCAATTGCCCAAAACTGTCCCGTGCGAGGTACAGCTGGGGTACTAAGGTAGATAAGCTTGTTAGTAAGAAAGAACGAGGGCACTACACAAGTCAACCTCTACAAAGAGATTAAAAAAACAAAGTGGTCCTGCTGATACCTCAAAATCAGTAAGCTGCATTAGAAACCAAACTTCAGGGTTGTCACTTAAAAACAAAGAACCTCCTGAACTTACTTTACTAGAACCCACCAGTATCTTAATGGAGTAGAAAAGGCAAACACCAAAGTAGTACATGAAGAGCAGAAATCAGAAATGTTATTTCTTTTCAGCAATAGCTCTTTGTGACTGGGACCAGGAAGTGTTTTACTTCCCGAGCCATACGTTGTTTCCATTAGTTACCAAGCCACAAGAACAGTTAAAAAAAGAAAAACAACACCTCATTACTAACATAGCATCAGTACTTTAAGTTACTTTATTACCCACAGAGTATCTTTCCCCCTTTTAGTTTGTTTTTCAGTGTAACCACATGCAGATTCTCATGTGAAAAAACAGAGCTTGAAATGTTTGTCAGTGCCAACGCCACTCAGGTGCTACCTTTGAAAACTCAGTAGGAACATAAGTAAATAAACTAGCATAATCTTGCCATAATTCAATGTTCACAGAAGCTAATAAAATGCAAAATGAAAATTAGATGGTATATGCAATCGAGTGTTAACAGAGCATTACACTACATGCAAGAGGAAAGCACAAGCATGATTACATTTTTTGTTTCTTTGTTTGAAACCCCTATATTCTTCTAAGGGAGAAAGAGCTGGAGAAAAGAATAGTTCTAACGATAATTTTACAGGCATGCAATTCATTTGTTGCATGCCGCTTTTGCCCAATTCCTGTGTGATTGTGCTTGCACAAAAATATTTGGTAACATTATGTGAATAATCTTTCTACATATCCTGCTGTTGCTCCTTGCATAGTTCCTCTTGGAAAAGTTCACTTTTTCAGCAAAAGTTCAGTCTCTGGAAATACAAAATTTCTGCTCTCTCAAGCAGCCACACTGAAACCACCTTGTGAACTCTTGGCAGGAGGACAGTCTAATTATCAGTTTCTTATCTGAGCTGTTCAAACAGGTCTGGTGCAAGTCAACGCCAGTCAACAAGACTTGCTATTAAAAATCGCACAGCACATGACAGATAGCGAGAAATTTCTGAGTGTGCAGCCCACATGCCATAAAGCTTTGAGCTTAGTCCATCTGCATCTGCACTTCAGGTTCCCAAACTGAAAGCAGAAAAGAATTATTACTATTGCCAATTACTCGGTAACATCACAGAGGTGCTCCAAGGCTGGCCCAGCATTAGCTCGGTGTTTCTGCCCGTGTGTATACGGCGTTCATCAGTGCAGCATGGATCCTTTGAATACGCAGACGGCTACAAGGGCATCGTATTTCCATTGCTTTCAGCGATACTATTCAGTGTTATGTACAGAAAATTTTGCTTCTTGAATATATCAAGATGGAAACAGCTTCTTTTTGTTTTAAGCAAGGGAAAATTATGAGGATTTCTGAATCTAACGTGAAGGAATTTCATATGGGTCGGGATGTTGTTCCAGCCGGGAAGCTGGGCTCATGCAGGAGCTCACCACACACCTGCCCCTCCATCTCCCACAAAGCAAAAGAGCAGCATTTTCAAATTACAGTGCTCGGCTTAGAACATTTTACTAAAAACGCAACCCCCAAAAATTTTCTGGTCACTACTGAAAAGTCACAGGTGCAAAGGTCATCTAGTGTGGGGATTGGTGGCTTTTACCGTTATTTACCTCTAGTTATCTTGTAGCTCACAAATTCTGTTGCCGGTTTCATTGGACAGGCCTCTGTGCTCGGGCAGTAAAACAGGTAGCAGTTGGGACGTGCGCTCGTACTTCGATCATGAAAAATCATCAAATTACACTTCTTGTCTCCTGCAAAACATGATGTATACATACTTCAGCAATAAGAACTTTTATACCATCTTGATAATAAGCTCTGGTCTGTTAAATTAGCTTTTCCTCGTGTGAGCAAGGGGAAAAGTACTAACATACAACATTCCTACAGGAAAAACAACCCAGGACTGCAAAAAGAATGGCCCGGGGCCAATACACGAAAGGTCACACCTTCCTCTTCCCGTGCAGATGAACTGGGGGAAATAACGAGTCTAATCCCTCATCCTCCCCTCGCCCGTACCGCGCTGGCACCGCTTTACGTAACAACTTACAAATCCTGATAAATCTGAAAACCTCCTTGATATACTCACGGGGAAGGAAATGGTTTCTACGCTTTTCCTATCACATCCCAGGAATCTCTTGGCTTGTTGCTGCTTGGGGGGGTTACTTTTACCACTGTCCTCGCTACTTGCTGCTGTACTTGAGCTTGATGCAAACCACTTGCCTCAGAGAAGGGCAAGCACTCTCATTTTTGGCAAAAATTAACCGTAGAGCAAAATGTCAGTTACTTTGTAGTGCGTCTACTAAGTACAGCTTACACACCTTAGGGTTTGGGGGTCTGAGAGCTGTTAACCTTTAAAGTTAGCACTGTTTCTTTACGGCAACTGTTTTCCTGAGCGCTCTGGGGTCTTGCCTTAAGATCTGACCTCACACTTGGCAAAACAGGATAGCAGCCGCGGCGTGAATGGCAGGGTAAGTGAACGCTTCCGCGCTGAATACCGCGAGCAGCCTCGTCCCCGACAGCTCCAGCAGTAACCTCCCAAGCGCCGGCAGGCCGTCAGAGGGAAGCCCGCGGAGGAGCCGGTTACCTGACAGCTTCTCCCCCGAGCAGCAGGCGCGAAGGCAAGCCGCCGGGCTTGGGGCGTACGCCGGCTCCGCGCCCCTGACGCCTCTGGGCAGCGATAAGTTTATGTCGATGATGGTATTTTCCAGTTTCTCCGCGGAGCACTGCTGACTCAGGGCCGGCCCGGGCACCACGCAGGTGACCACCAGCAGGCACACCGGCCACCGGCGGCTGGCGGCAGGCATGGTCGCTCGGGCGGGGTCTTCGGCGCCGGCCGCGGGGCGCCCCGCACCACGGAGCTACCGGACCCTCCGCCGCCAGGCGCCGGATTTGGCGGCGAGCTGCCCCAAGCGCCGGCAGCCGGGGAAGCCGCCGCCGCCGAGATGCCTCCTCAGCCGCCGGGGCGGGGACGCCTTTCTCGGGGCACCCTCGGGCCGTCCCCTCGCTGGCGGGAAGGCAGCGGCCGGGCCGGGCTGGGCTCCGCTCCGCGGCCGGGGCGGGACGGCAGCGCAGGGGAACGGCGGGCGGCCCGGCGGCACGTCCGGGAGGAGGGGCCGGGGGAGGCGGGCCCCGGCCGCCTGCCCGCCCGCCCGCCTGCCTGCCTGCTTGCCCTCCTGCCTGCCTGCCCGCCCGCCTGCCTGCCTGCTTGCCCTCCTGCTTGCCCTCCTGCCTGCCTGCCCGCCTGCCGGCCCGGCGGGGCTGCGGTGGCGTCCCCGCTCCTCCAGCCGCTCGCCGGCCCCCGGGGCTCGTCCCGAGCGCCAGGCGCCACGGGAAACCCGCCCGGGGAAACTCTTCGGGTGGCGGCGGGGACGTGGTTTGGGCTCGCAGCCCGACCCGTCTCTTCTCCGGCTGAGATCCGCTTCGGGAGGCTGCAATGACAGCGATCCATGTGCATACACCCTGGTCTGCCTGGGCGCGGGCGCCCCTCTGCGCCCTGAGCGCCCCCGTTCAAACCACAGCCCCGCGCAGGCTGTTGGCGGGGTGGGAGCTGTAGGGACAAGCCTCTCTACTGGGAGCACGGACTGGCGGCCTGGCCGTTCTTCCCTCAACAGCCTGAGTGCTGTTGCTTGCTTAAGGAATGTTTTTCCTTGGAAATGTTTCGTTTCCTCTTTTTAATTTTTTTTTTCCTTATTATTTTTGGGGCAGTGTTTAGGAGTAAAAGTGGCCCAGAGAGTAAGAAGTGCAAGGAATAAAAAGATTCTTCCTTATTTTTATAATTTTTTTTATTTATAAAAAGATATCTTCCTTATTTTTCAGGTGTCTCATCTTTAAAGAGAATGATGAGAATACTATAAGTACTTAGAATAATACAGTTATGTGTAAATAAAAGACATTTTCTTTTTAGGGGTGGTCCGTTCCATGAAGAGATACCGAAGGGCAGGTTATTTTACATATTGTAATGGTTAGAGTAGAATAATGAAAACAGGGAGTCTGGTCGTGTCTCTGGCAGACATCTGCTGTCTACTTTAAAGAAAGAAATTTAAACTGAGGCGAGATTTCTTGCTTCTCTGAGCCCCCTCCCGGGAAGGGGCGCAGAGCCAGCAGCAGCGGGGGCCACATCTTGCTTCACCACCGTGGGCCCAGGCCGAGGGAGGGGCGGCTGGCTTGCTCTTCACGCCCAGCCAGTCCCCGTCTCCTTTGTTAATACAGCTGGGTGTTGGCTCCTATTTGGACCTAAGTGCTGTAAGAGACTGAGCCTGTCATCTCGTTTCACGTCAAATGGCCAGTTTGGGGCAATTCCTAATGTTTCTTTGTGATTCTTGCATTCTCGGTGCTTTTTACTCAAATTTTCAGCTGCATTTGTTTAAGAAAATGTTTATTTCTAGTTTTTGGAAATGTAGAGGAAAGCTTTTGGTAGCCAGGTTTCCCTCTTTTGGTAAACTGGTAAAATCATTTTCACTGTTAAAAGAAAAAGCTGTAGGAGAATGTCAACATTTACGGTGTCGCCTATTAACTGTATCACACAGTGAATCAACTATGGGACTGAATACTGAAAACAAGCACAAATATTACCTGTGCTATGCATTAGGCACAGTCCCAGCTGCCACCTGCCTTGGCTTACATAGTGGTGGTGGAAGAAGCTGAGCTTAAAGAAGCTCAAAAAAAAAGGCTAAAGGTCTGGCTGGGGTGGTCTTAATTGGAGGGTGAGGAAAACGGTTCTTCACTGGGACTGTTGGGATAGTGTTAAGGGTGTCGGGGTACGGGAGTGATAGTGAACGTGGAGATCTGTGCGGAGACTACTGCGGTGAGACAGGCGTCGATGATTATGGGAATAGGAGAAGGGCTGATGCGATATATAATGTGAGCAGGGCAGAAGAGAGAATACACAATTGCCCTGGTCCAGCCACCACTTCTTTCCCCCCTTCCTACCTCTTCTTTGTAGGATGGGCACCCAGCCTCCCTGGAGGGAGCTGGTGCAACTCAGCCAGGCTAAGGAGGTGCAGGGAAGCTGAGGTCCACCAAAAGCCATGCAGAAGCCACTGCTGCTGGCTAGGGGAGAGCCAGGCTTGGCCAGCGGCTGCTGTGCTCCCCTCCTCGCTGAGAGGGAAAGGAAACCAGGCCGGGAGAGGGGAGGATGGCTGGACCCCATCAGCCCTGCCTCACGGTGCTGGGTCGCTAGAGGTGTTTTCCTACCTCTGTAGAGCACCTCTCTGCTTGGGAGCTGGTGCCCTACTGCCTGAAACACCTGGGTGCAGGTAAGAGGAACTTCAAGTATATATATGTAAGTACATTTGTGGGTATTCACACTCATACACTCACATATAGTTAAATCCCTTGCCCTGAAACTAGTCATCACAGACCAGTCTTAGAATCATAGAATGGTTTGCGTTGGAAGGGACCTTAAAGCTCATCTGGTTCCCACCGCCCTGCCATGGGCAGGGACACCTTCCACTAGGCCAGGCTGCTCAAAGCCCCATCCAAGGTGGCCCTGAAAGACTCTTGGAGAGTCCGGGAGGGTGGCTCCTGACCCGCCTTGCTCGGTGGCAGCGAGGAGGCCAAGGGGGCTGCCCCCACCTGCCGGGGGCTGCCCAGCGACCAGACGCCATGCAGGGGCAGGTGGGGCAGGGCTGTTCCTCTGCCCTGCTACCCCCATGCACAGCTTCTGCCTGAAGCCCTAGCCGGGCTCTCCTGAGGAGCCTGTAGCTACGCGTTTAATATACCAGAGAGTCAGAAAGAATCCACTTATGTCGGGTGTTGAATATACAGAGTAAGTCATAAAGGAAAAGCAAAACTGATAAGAAACTATACAAAATATTTGCCAAGGCCCTGAAGTTGCTTGGGTCATGGTAATACAAACATCAGATTTATATATTCTAATGTAGATACGTACAAATGTACACTGTTTCAGGTACATTCATTTAGTTACTGGCTGCAGGACACTGCAGAGGACTTCTGTTATATCCACATCAGAGGCAAAATAAAGAATTCACTTGCACAACTAATACATTAAAATATACCTTTATTAAAATAATGTTTTCAATGATAAAATTCCACATGGTAGACACATATGTTGGTTGAAAAGTAAATTAAAACTCTTCTGGGGTGGTGATATACCGCGAGTTCACACTTTCACAATAATAAATGAAAACGCTTCGGAGAGGAGCAAGAAGTCCATTATGCAGAAGTGGAAAGGACACAAATTGAAGTTAAATGTGCTGATCCAATGGAGCTAATTTTAAAATTTGTCCAAGACTGATGGGTAATGTCAAATGGCGTTACGGCAAGCACTGGTTAGGCTGTAGTCCTACAGACATCATGCACTTTCTCTTTAAACACCGCATTTATCTTTAAACACTGCCAGTCCTGCCTTAAAAGCCACTGAGACTACTCATGAGTGTGACTTTAATCACGCGTGTGCATATTGCAGATTGGGAACTCAAGTTTGTAAAACGAATTGTGCCAACAATCGTTTGTTCTTCCCCCAAAAGAATTACATTGCTTTCATACTATTTATTTGTTATTTTGGCAGGAATCAAGCCGTTGTTCACGTAGCTGAATGAAAGGTCTATTATTATTAGGCTACAAAAGCACACGGTACGGCCTACAGCTGACGAAAGGTGGTGCTGGATTGGGATTGCTTCCCATAGCCTTGGTCTCGGTAACGGCTGCGAGGTGCAGTTCCCACAAGACAGGAGCATTATTTTTGTGTTAAATTAACTCTTGGTGGCATGTAGCAAAGGCAGCCAAAAGAAACGCCGCCGAGTTCAGCGCGCAGCGTTCAGCGATGCTGGGCACCGTGCGTGAGCGGAGAACGGACTCCTTGGGAAGCTCGCACGCACCGGCACTCTTTCATATTTACAGACAATTCCGTCAGACAATTGCGCGGCTTCTTTGCTGATTTGACTGTCAAATATGAAAACAGTAAGTCTGAAATCTCAAAGTATGTTTCCTTCTCCTTTTCACTTGTTTTGTTTTTGCTTAACCTGAGTTGCCTGTGACCTTTTGGCCGGGGCTGCTTTTCCCTCGCTCCTGGCCCAAGGATGACGGGCGACGGCCGTTTCCCGCCTGTGACCGACTGCTCGGTGCCCTGCGGCGGACCGGGGGCTGCAGTTTTGGGGGGCGACGCCTGCGAGCCCGCCAAGCGAGGGAACAGCGTGGGGTGGCTTTACTGGGCAGCCTGGGACGCAGACCCAGCGCTCTGGGGTCTGGCGGGGTTGCCTTACGACAGAAAAATTAATATCCCTAATTAAAAAAAAAAAAAAAAAGATGAGCGGTGTTTTGCCCCCCCAAACCCCCCGTACGCCCTCGCCGCCGCTCCGGCAGGGCAGCTTCCAGGAGGGCCGAGCCCAGGCGCCTGCAGGCCGGGGGCGGAGGGGAGAGGCCTGCGGCCTCACAGCCGCCACCCCCGCAGCTCCTTTCCCTCCCCTCCCCTCCCCGGCCGCTGCGGCCTCGGCCTCCGAGCGGAGCCCCGCCCGCCGTGCCGCGCCGCGCCGCGCCGCGCCGCGCCGGGCGGGGCCTGCCCGTGAGCGGGGCGCAGACGCCGGCCGGCGCAGGCGGAAGCCCCGTCGGCGGTCGGCGGTGGCGGCGGCCGCGGGAGCGGCGCTGCCGGCCGCGCTGCGGGAGGCGGGGGAAGCTGCCGCCGCCGCCGCCATGGGAGCGGAGCAGAGCGCGGAGGCTGAGAGCCGCCCCGGCGAGCCCAGCGCCTCAGGTCGGTGCCCGCCGCGCCGCGGGAGGGGAGGGGGCCGCCCGTTGGCAGGAGGCGGCCGGGAGGGCGAGGGCCCCGGGAGCGGGGTTCCCCTTCCCTCCCTCCGGCGCGGCGGGGGTGCCCGCGGTTCCGTGGCGGCGGGGGCGAGGGGCGGAGGCGGTTGCTGTGAGAAGGGAACGGCTTTTTCTTTGCCAGGCGGCAGCGGCCCGGCCCTTCCTCGGGGGCGGGCGGGGAGGGCGCCAGGCCCGCTTCGGGCGGCGAGGGGGGCACCAGCCGGGTCGGGGGGCAGAGCCGGGGAGGTGGGCGCACCCAGAGCCCCGGCCAGGGCCCCTCTCCCGCTGGCGGGGCGCGGGAGGGAGGGAGCAGGGCGCCGGGCTGAGGAGGGCGTCGGTGCTGCAGGTGCTTCCTCTGCATACCGCCCTGTGAGGGACAGCGAGGGATGTGCAGTGCTGAAACCAGTGTCCCAGCGGTGCTTGAAGTCCAGCTGTGGAACCGAACCTTTCCCGTCTAATAGTATAAAAGAGCCTTACTGCGGTGGGACCCGGACAAATACACAGTGTTGGGTGTTTTTACCTTCATCATTAAAAGAAAAGCATGTCGGATTATCCCTGGAGTGAGAAGGCAAGATGTCTTTCATCAGCTGTTAGCCGATTTTGAAAAAAAAAAATTGCTGAACCTAGTAGATTCACAGGGAGAGGGTGTGAAGGGAGAGTACCGTCCTTGAGCGATCTCAGAGATGTGTTCGTACTATAGAAAATGTATCTCTACTATGTTAAACATGGTGACATTCGCTTAGGGTTAAATTCTGATGGAATCTGCTTACTAATTTGATCGTTCCCTCCCTCCCTCCACACCCCGTATCCTTCCAGCATCTCCATCGCCAGCCAAGCAACGAGCAAAAATGGATGACATTGTGGTGGTAGCCCCAGGAACGCAATCCTCCCGGAATGTCAGCAATGATCCAGATGTCATAAAACTGCAGGAAATTCCAACTTTCCAGCCCCTTTTGAAAGGTAAGTGATAATTTTTCCTCTGTTTTTAAAGGCCTTTTTTTGTACCTAATGGAGTGTGTGCTTTGGGTGTCTTGAGGTTCCTACTGAAATTCACATTTCTGTCCCTATTTTTTCACTACCGTCGTGTTTTAAACCTTACTTTCTTTTGTTCTTTCATAATTATTCCCACCTTTCTAAACGGTGGGTGAACTGGCTTAGAGGTGCTAGTAATGTTCTCTGCAGTGGAACCATCTACTGTGAAGACAGTACAGCTCCTAGCGTGCCACCTTGCCCTGTACCACTGGTTGGTGAGAGATGCCGTGTTACATTCTAATGTATAATGGACCGCAGTCTCCAGTTTTGCTCTAGGCTCTTAAAACCATCTGTGTGTTACTCTCTCGGAGTCATAGCTACCTGCGTATGGATTCATTTGCTTGAAATAAAGATATCTTCTGGAGGTTTCCAACCTAGAGCAGATTTTGTTCTTGTTTTTGGGGGTGGTGTGGTGGACTGAGGCTTACATGCGTCCTTAAGCCCTGTGTTGGCAACATACCTTTGTATCAGTGGACTTATTAATAATTCCCCCTGTGTTTTTCTTTGTTTCTTTTCCTCTAGGTCTTTTTTTCTTTCTTCCCCTGCACCCATTCTTTGTTCCTTCTATTCTGTTGAAAGGGAAGTGAAGATTTAAATCAAAGTTGTCAAACCTACAGTTTAGCAAAAACTGTGCATTTTGTGGCCTGGCTTTTAGCTACCCCTTTTTTCTGGAGACTGTGCAGCGTCCTTAGTGTCTGAAAGTCCCTTAGGAAGAAAGATGTCTGGAGCAGCCTGCGTGAATGGATTTGGTAACAGCAGCCTGTTCCTGGGCTCCTCTTCTGGGAACAGCGTGGGTCAGCAAACTTGTGTGAATGTGCTGTGTAGCAGACACTCAGTGAGCCAATGTTTTTTGAAAATTTGAGGCCTCCTATGCATGTGTACATTGGCTGCAGCACTTGCTCATGTCTCGTAGGCCTGCTGTGACAGAGAGGAAGGAGCTGGGATGTTCAGCCCTCCCTGCTACTGGAAGAAGTGGTGTGGTCTTCTTCAGCTGAGGGTTTAGGCACTACTGGTCCGAGTGTCACTGATTCATGCATGGCTGCTGGGGAGATATGGCAGCCACTTTGTCCTGCAGGCATCACTAGAGGTGACGTAACATCACAACATCACTTTCTGGACAGGAACTCTTTACAACTTTTTTTTTTTTTTTTTTTCCCTGTCTACTGCATGAGGACCCTGGAACATGACTAGAACTTGTGGACACTATGATAGCCCAACAGGCCAAATATTTGGCATTTTATTGGGTACTGCTGGATACGGGTCTAGATGTGCAAAGCACTGACTACTGTTTCCAGCAGAAGGGGCAGAAAGATAGGGAGGCCACTGAACTGGAAAAAAGCAAACAGGGATATTTTTGGGGCTGATACTGCAGTCCCTCTTGACCGAGGAGACTGTGTGTATGTGTTGGTTATACTATATTTTTTTTTTTTTAAACTTTATGGAGGGTGATGTAGAAATCTGTATTTGACTTATTCCTGACACTTTCACTGCCATTTTAGAATGGACTGTAAGATTGCTGATGTTGGCACAGTATTCCTGTCAGCAGCAGGCTGGGTCATTACCTGTGGACAGAGCGTGCTTTGCCCGAGTCCTGCCTTGTACAAAAGGATCTTGACAGTAGCAGTTCAGAATGTAAATGCTGGAACCCAAATCCGCAAAAGAAATGAGGAAGTTTTAATCTGAGAGACCAAATTTAGAAGGTGCATTAACGTCTGGCACCGAGGTTGTTATGCATGTATAAGAGCGCAGTGACAAAGAGTTTCAGTTCCACCCAGCGTCGAACTGTGGTGAGCAAACCTGGGTTGCATAAGAGCTGCGGAAGTCCTGGGAAGCGGGCCTGCTGATCGCTTCCAGAGGCAGCCTTCCTGTATGGGTGGTTGAGGAGCAAGGATACAGGGCTTGAGGTGGGAAGTGAGAAAGAAGAGAGAGCAGCAGCCACGTGGCTGAGATAGAAAGGTTGGAAGGCACTGCCTTACCTGGCCAGTCCAGGTCCTTTAACTCCCAAACATGCATGTGTTAAGTTGTTTGATGGGAAGTCGTCTTGGTCACTGAGTTGCTTTTTCTGGTCTTGCTTTGGACCTGAAGCTCCATATGTGTGATGGAAACCTTCTTTTCTATGTCTATCGCTTGGCCTGCTGAGAGTTTCCCTACGAGTCTCTTGAGATGTGGTGACATCTGGTGACTGCTCAAGAGTATTGCGTGCTTCAGCACGTTCACTTTTGTGAACAGCTTTTTCGGCCTCTAATGCTTGTTATTGCTTGAACAACAGGACTATGATACTTGTGTTCACTACAGAAAGCAGTGTGGTCTGTTGAGTGAGTTGAGTCTTGAGAGACCCCAGATCTGCCACCGGCTGGCTCGAGAAGCTGTTGTGTTTTGGACTGGTCTCTTCTCTGTATTCTTCACATGCAAGATCAGGTTCCTGGAAGGGATGAAGAAGATTCCTGGAGATCTTTTAGGACTTAATCCTAAAAACTCATGCCTTGTGATCTGCCAGCTTGGAAAGCGGAAGACATGAACTCATAGCCCTTGTGAGCTTCATTATTCTTTTCAGTTTCTCCTTGGCTAAGCAAAGCCAAGGAGTTTTATTTTGCTTTTAAGTATCAGAAGAAGCCTGATAGTTAAATTGATGGACTGGGGAAGTACGTGGTCATGAAGAAACTGCATGTTCTTGAGAGAGAAAGCACTTTAGAGCCAAAACACTGGGCTCTCCTAGGCATATTGAGTTAAGCTTGTGATCAATGAAGCTGGAAGTCTTCAGCATTGTACACCCTTGCATGGAAGAAAATGCCAGCGTCGTGTCCAGTACATCTTTCATACTAGGTTTTCCTTGACTTCTACAGCAAAAAATGCACCTCACAGTTACAGCTATGATTGTGTAGAGTCCTTCTGAGTAATGTTTGCCTTCTTCGTACTGTTGTGGTTACTGAGCATGCATAATAAGCATGTGTTTGAGCATAATAAGCGTGTTTGAGAGGTCAGCGTTTAAGTGTTTGCCGATTCCTGTGTTTGAACCTGTCAGATATAGCTATTCGGTGGGGTAGGCGCTACTGTCTTGAAGTGGTTGTGTAGCACCTACTATGGCGAGTCAGGGACTGGAGTGTCTTTTTTCCTAATGCCCGAGACTGTCTTCTCTGGTGCTATATTCATGTGGACAGAAAGGGGAGAGTGTCCCACACATGGTGGGTTTAGGAAAGCATTCCAGTGGATGCCTGTTGTATTGCAATTTGTAAACGTCAAATCCCAATCCCGCCCAAACTGAGAGGAGAGAAAAACAGCTCTTAGAGAGTACACCTGGGAGTGAAGTGCCCAATTGTTGTTCTCCAGAAACTGCTATATGTTTCGGGTGTTTGCATTTTCCCCCCCCCCGAATGTAAAAACCTCTCTATTAGAAATGCCATCAGGGAACTTCACTGCTTGATGAAACAAGACCCTTTTTTTTTTAAGTGGGGAGGAAGGTTTATAATCTAGACTCCTGGGAGCAACGGAGGAAGTCTCCAGTCTTCTCCCACGCATTCCCTGCAGAGACCACTTTGTAAGCGATACAAAACAAAATGTGAAAATGTGATACGCTGTTTCTTTCCTTTATGCATCTTCCTGAGGATATTTGCATGAAAATGAAGCTTCTGTCTGTTCAGTGTCCGTGGTTCTTGCAGTCTGTTCATGGCATGAAGTCATAGCCAGCTGTATATAAGATCAAAGTCATCTTCTGTGCGTAATCCAAAATGGTATTACTTGTGTAGCTTATGAGCAAAGTGGCCCATCTTATGAAGGTGTTTGGAAAAAAAACTAAAAAGGCAATTTTCTACGTAGTCATGACTACAGAAGGTTGATAAGGTACCACAGTGTGGGATTTCTCTTAGAAAGGCTCTTGCTGGATCTGTAAAGTATCACCTCTGACCAGGGATTTGGCTTTTATGACCAGGGGATCCTCTTGGAGGTTTAAGGACTGCTGGTGAAAGATGGGATCCACTTGACTAAGTGGGATTAGAGCATCTTTACCAACAGGTGGGCCAACCTGAAAACAAAAGTGTTGAATTAGAAAGGATGGGGGAAGGAGATTACAATGACTGTTACGTGAGGAAGCACTGGAAAGGGTTGAAAAGCAAAGGGTAAATATTCTGGTGTTTTGTTTTGTTTTTTTTTCTTTTTCTGTGCAGTTTGTCTTGGCAATTAAAGTAAGATGGGCGGGGTAAGGAATTGTTACAAAGTTTCCTGAAAGCTTTTGAAGAGGATGCTTAGGTTTTAAGTTTGTGTCCTGAAAACAGAATGCTCATTGCATTTTTCCAGAGGGCATCAGCATCTCTCTCAAGCCTCAGTAAGGATTGAGGTCTGTCTTTCTGGTAGCAGTGAAGTGTTATGGTAAACAAAAAAGGCAGATACATATAAAGGACCTATTGATGTGTGTTAGTAATATAGGAGAAACTGATTAGGAATTAGTCATCCAACTACAAATATAATTCCTACTCTGTGCCAACGTCAGCAAGACCTAAGGCAAACAAAATGTTGGGATCTTGATAGTAGGAACAAAAATTTGACTGGTGTATCTGTTAAATTAAAAATCAAATTAAAATGAGATGAGACCCACACTTTTTCCTTCCTTGACTGCTTACTTCTGAGAAAGGCAGCAGGACATGGGTGAGGTTGGAGTGTGCGTGTCTGAGGCTCTGTTTTGTGCCGCTGTCTTGTAAGTGGCATGTTCTAAACTTCCTAGGGCAAAGTAAATCTCGTGGATCTTTTTGAAGGAAGTCTATGTAATTGATACCCATTCGTGACTATGTCTTCTTGCAGGAAAAATGACTTAACTTTGATTGCCAGTGATTTAAATGAAAACCAAAAGGTTTTGAAGTTTGTATTAGAAGAAAAGTCTTGTTACTTCTCAGTTACTTCTCAGAAACTGTGTCACAAATAGATTCTAGGCTACATTAGTGGTTTATGATGGTATTTAATGTCAGGTTGGGCATCTGTTTTGGAAACTCGAGATACAAAAGGGTACATGACTGAAAGATTTCCAAACAGCAGTCCTTCTTTCAGGCATGTATCTAAAACAGTAACTTGAAAGAAAGGAAGTCTAGAATGGAATCATAGAATCTCAGAATGGTTTGGGTTGGAAGGGACCTTTTGAAGATCATCTAGTGCAACCCCCCTGCCATGGGCAGGGACATCTTTCACTAGACCAGGCTGCTCGAAGTCCTGTCCAGCCTGACTGTGAACACTTCCCATTGTGGGGCATCCACAGCTTCTCTGGGCAGCCTGTTCCAGTGTCTTACCACCCTCATCATAAAAAAATTTCTTCCTTACGTCCAATCTAAGCCTATGCTTTTTCAGTTTAAAACTGTTGCCCTTTGTCCTGTCACTACAGGCCCTGGTAAAAAGTCTCTCTCTGTCTTATAAGCAATATTTGTCCTAAGGAGGCTTTTTTTGGAAATAAGCTTGTTCCTACTTATGGCTAGAATTCTGTACTGGTAAAAGGTCTTCAGCTGAAGAAGCAAAAGAAAGAGGTTACTGTCTTACTGCGAAGACACTGTATGAGCAGCAGAAGCTTCCTTACGTTGCTGTGCCGCCCCCCGTTCCCCTAGGATTTTGCAATTAGTTTGCTCTCCAGTCTTCTTTCATTGTTCTTGTGGTCACCCCAGTGGTATTGTGAGCATTTGAGACTTCCTAACTGGCTGACAAAAGGTGCCAGAAAGGCAGTGACTTTCTGCTTCTGCTGGCCCAGCTCCCATCAGTTGTTAATTTTGAAGTACATCTTGTAATTTCCAAATCTGGTCATCAGTCCCGCTAATGTTACTGGCCTACTTGTGTCTATTGGCAGACTTGCAGACTCTAATCTTGTTTTTGAAAAGGGAATGTCTTAGCAAATGGTCTTTGTGCTTTATTGAGAGATGCTTCTGGAACATCTGAAAAAGAAGGTATTTTAGTAGCCCATGGCTTGTATAGAAAATGGTAACTTTCAAGTTGCATTCCATTTGGTGCTAAGTTAAAAATTCAAGTAATATGCAGGCATGGTGGAGACCAGTTTTTCATATTGTGTAAGAATGACTTTCAGTTTCTTCTTGTATTTGGTGCTTGCTGCACAGTAGTTCATTGAATGCCCAGGCTGGCAGCTTGCCCCTGTTGAAAGGGGGACTCAGTCCTTGCTGCTTTTGCTTGTGGGCATGCCTCCTCTGGCACTCTGGCATTTGTTGGGCTCTTCGGTGGAAGACTTACCTTTTACTAGGTATTTGGAGATAGTTCAGCAGCCCTGTCTGTGTTCTGACTTACCTAGGGAGGAAACCTTAATTAAACTAAAAAAATCGTTTTTATGCTAGATATTTAATTGTTGAAGCTGTCGTTGATCCCTGCTTGGCCTGTTGCACAAGAATGTGATGATACTTTTTGTTTTGTTTTGGCTGGCAGTCTTAGGCTTGTTGTATGGAAGCTCCCTTGAGAGCAGGGATCGTTTCTGTGTATTAGGCAATATGCTGAGATGTAACTGGAGACTGTGGCTTATGAACAGTTCAGGTATGGGTCCTGTGCTGAGACTGCTAATTGCATTTGCCATCATATGCAGCATGTCTGCTGTCAGAGGAACTCCTGATCCCTCCAGCATTGAGAGAAATGAAGTTAGCAAGGGATGCTGAGGCTCTGACTTCAGGCCCACCTGCATTCCCAGGTGAGGAGAGAGGTGGCTTCTCTGCAGACCTATGGCAAGTTACTTGTGGTGCACTCCATTCCTTTGTCTGTCAAGCATACCTGGTGTGCATAGTGTAGCTTGTAGCCATAGGAAGGTTTTTGTGTGGAGCTCATTAGCATCCCCTAGTGCAATATAACTGGATTCTTGTCCTACAAATACTACTACTGTTTTTGTAGGAATAGCAACGCACAGGAAGAGGTTGCTCCATCGGGTTTTGGCATTTCTGTCCTTAATGTTTTTAAGCACACGTTAAGCAAACATCTACCAGGCATGAATTAGAAGTAAATGAATAGATTATGGCTAACCCCCTGAGGTCTTTCCTTGCCATGCTGCCCGTTATGCCTATTTATGTTGCTTCGTTATTTATCAAGAAAGGTATTTCACAAAGCAAAACCCGAGGCCTTTACTCTGAAGAGGCCAGGGTATAGTTTACCTGGCAGCAGTGTAAGAAGGAGACCAAAATTATGTGGCAGAAGGTCTTGCAAGATAGGTCCAGCGTGAGGAGTGTCCTTTTTGTCTCAGTATGGTTTGAAGTGAAAACTTGGCAATGGTGTATTTATTATAGCTGGTGCACATCTTCAGCAGAGAACCATAGGGAGATGCTGAGAAATCTCCTGTGAGAGAGAACAGTGGTGAAGTTAGTGCTGCTGTGCTGATCCTCTGTTGTCCTCCAGTCACAGGAACCATAAGCTTGTGTTAGGCGGCTTGAAAGGATTATTTATCCCTGCATAATTTCTTGGATGAGGTTGCTTTTCAGGCAGAAAACTACTTATCTGAAAAATATCAATGTATTTCTCTTACTGGGACAGCATATAGAGGAAGGATGGATGTTTAGAGTTTGAGCCTCTAAAGCGATAGGTTTTGTCACATCTCACTCCTTTGTATTTTCTGGTGACTGACTTACATCATCTGTTCATTCCCTTACCTCACTGTATGCTGCTACTTCTATTCATTGTCTAGCGAATTTAGCTAATAGCACGCGTTAGTGAATTTTATTCCTGTAATTCTCTAGGCATTGTGATACTTCAGTCCTTTTTAATTTTGCTCCGGTGCCTTACTAGAAGGATCTGCTTATGCAGCACTTAGTAGTACTGCTGAGAGTATATGGCTCTAATTGAATTTACATCATCCAGGTTTGTTGGATGGACCCCATGGTTAGTGCTCATAACAAGGTGAAAATGAGCATGCTTGGGTAGAAAGAAATAGCAAGAATGATACTGTGAGCGCATCTCTGCCTGTTTGGTGGTGGTGGGGTTTTTTTTTCTGTTTTTTTTTGTTTGTTTGTTTGTTTGTTTTTGTTTGGTTTGTTGTTGTTTTTGTTTTTGTTTTGGTTTTTTTAGGCTGTGGACCAGTACAGTATTCTGTGTTACAGAGAGCTGCCTCTCCATTTTGGTTTCATGACTCGAAACTGGTTCTGAAAACAGAACCTAGGAGATGTCTCAGTTTGAAAGAAAAGCTCCTTTCCTCAAAAAGATAGTTGGAGGAGAGGAGGAGAATGATGGTGATGTCCTATTTCCATGTATTCCTCAATGGTTTGTTGACAATTTGGAGACGTGGACCAATTCATTTTTATGAGTGAGAGGATTTGAGTCTGTGGTTAGGTACTATCCAAACAGTATACTCAACACCAGTTGGAAGAGTATTAGGGACTGTGGATACTCAGTTGTCTACCTTTTTCCCCGACCTCCCTTTTCAAGCTGTTCCACACCGTGTGGTATAATGAGTACAGTAGCAGATAGAAAGAATGAGCGTGTCTGCCTAGACTATTAGCTTGGTCTCCTCTTTCCTGGGTGAGTACCACTGAGCTCCAATGTCTGCTGAGCTGTATAGTCAATGGCTGTGGCTCCTGTCTGAATCTTACAGCTCCTCAGGCATGTACGGCTCATCCTCGCCGTCTTGCTGCGTGAATAAGCTTTGCTGGTCATCGCAAGTCACCTGCAGATTCTCACTCCTTTACCTTCACAGAGCTTCTGTGACAGCTCTCCAGCGGGCCTGTACAGCTCTTGGGGTGCAGCTACCCTTTGGATAATACTAGAAGATGTGCTGAGGAAAAATAAACATGTGGAGTTAACCATGTCCTGGCTTATAGACTTGCCACACACTTCGATGAGGAGTATCTGTATGTTGGCCAGTGTACCTTGAAATCACTGTTAACTGGTTAAAATGAAATGCATATGAAACTAATTATTTATAACATCCAAAATATATAGTGTAATTACAAATGTTTATAGAAGGTGTA
Organism: Platalea leucorodia; assembly: GCF_965183815.1. Classification (NCBI taxonomy): domain Eukaryota; kingdom Metazoa; phylum Chordata; class Aves; order Pelecaniformes; family Threskiornithidae; genus Platalea; species Platalea leucorodia. The sequence continues at coordinate 48,325,767 of NC_138826.1, read as the reverse complement.
ATCTTTTTATGCCAAGAGGAAATTGGAAATTGGATGCATCTGACTGATAAGGTATAGGAGCTAGTGTGCTCTACTGGAATGTTGCTGATGAATCTTTCTAGGACAAAGATAAGCATATGTCGGGAAAGCACTCAACAGCACATCTGTTGTTTGGGTTTTTTTGTTTGTGGGTGGGTGGTTTTTTTTTTCTGGGGTTGGTTTTTTTTTTTTGAGTTTGTGAAGGACTCCAGGTGTCTAAACCTGGATGGATTTTTTTTTTTTCTTCTCCTCCTCTCCTTGACGTTTGTGTACCTTTATTCAGCATTATTGTCTTGCTCATAATTTAAGAGCAAGTCATAAGTTAAGACTTGCTCATAAGACTTGGTTGAGTCTGTGACTGAAGGGCCGGTGGAATTTCTCTTTCTGCCTTCCCCATTTGGTGTGTATGTGCGTATCTTTCTCTGATGCATCTCCCTCTGTTGAACTTGATGTTTTATATCAATAAAAATTGCATGAAAAGAAATGTTCCCGTTAGAAACATATGACTAGGATGTATTTAAGTGTGTGTATATAGATATTTGGAGTGATTACTCTCCAAGACTGCTCCTGTAGGGATACTGCAATAGTGTTATTCAGTGGACTGAAGTCTGAAAGGTAAGTCTCCCCTGTGTGGGCTGGGTGGGGTTGGAGATAAGAGAGTGGGACCTAACGAAAGCCCCCTCCTGGTGCCATTTGGTTCTCTCCTCTTTAGCTGGCCACTGTGATACCTAGTGCTCCTTTCACTTTTGCTGTATTCTTCCAGCCATTAATAACATGAAGTATTTGTGTTTACTAGATAGGAACTGCTGTGGTAGATGTTGGATGCTTGAACGTAGAGAAACAAGAAGATTGTGCCTGGGATGTGTCTGTCACACAGGGATGGGGGAAGGGACGGGAGCTTGGGGTGGTGACTGAGTTCCTGAAGCAAACCCTAGACACGGGAACAGAAAATCTTAGTGTCTTTACTTACTATGGCAGTGAGCAGTATAGATGTGTTCAGATAGAGATGCACAGGAAAAGGCCATGGGTGGTGAAACAAAATAGCTGACTCTTCTTAATGAGAAATGTCTGCCATGTTGGGGGAAAGGATGAGCAGTAATTACATATTTGAAACGGCATTTTAATGAGGAACCTCTCTGCTTATATATATAACAGATTTCTCTGTTGCCATCATCAGTGGTCACTTCAGTTATGAAGAAGTCTTACTTCCCTGTCTTCTGGTGTTGACAATATAAAATAAATCATAAGAAGAAAATGAGCTAGGTGTGCCAAAGGTCACTTTGCTGTTTCCTCTGGGACGGGTCTGCTGTTAAGAATCCGTGAAACTGTCAACAGAAAGCAGGAAGGACGGAAGTCTAAGATGCTTCTGAGATATTCCCCGCATCCCCGCAACTCCTACCTCCATACTCAAAAAAACCTCAACCTCAAAGTGTTTTGGCCTGAAGTCCCTATTCTGGAGCTTGACGCATTTTCTTCCAGGTGCCTTCCCAGCAAAGGTCAATGAGCTGTACACTTCCCAGTGGGCATGTGGCTGAGTGATGGAAAGCATCGGCCAAGCGCACTGTGCTGTTTAAAGCTCATTCTTCCCCAGTACTGACTTGTAGTTGTGTGTGGTGGCAGGACATTTCTTTCAAATATTTTTTTTTCTTCTCCTGCACTGTAAATGAAAGGTTGAAGATACACCAACATGCTCATTTGCTAACAGGTTTTTCTTCTAAATTGTACCTACCAATATATGCCTTAACTTTGAATACTGTTTGCTTTGAAATATATTCGTGTGTGTGTATGTGTGCATATACTATACGTACATGCTATGTATAGTATGTATATACTATACCTACAAATGATGTGTATATATAGTATGTATTTTCTGTACATGCAAACTGTACATGTGTAGTTTATTTCTTGTGATTCTGCTTGTCCCCCTGTTAATGTTCTTTTGCTTGACTGGTGGCCGTTTCTGGAATGCTTGTGTCTTGCTGCTAGACCAGCAGCAGTGTTGCAGTGGATTGCTTTCGAAAAATGAATGTTTCTGTTTGATCTTAGGCTTTATAGGAGTTAATAAGTTTATCCAAGTCCAGAAGATTATTTGGTTTTAGGCCAATCAATTTATTGATCAAGATTATGATTAACCAAGAGGCACAGTGTGAATTATTACATCCTAAGTCCTCGTTCTTGATTCCGCCCCCCCGCTCCCCCTATGGCTGCTGATTCAGTTAGATAACCATGGTCAAGGTAAAGGATGAGTGGATATTTCTGTATCTACTGCCCATCTGCAGTTAGCTGCACTTTCTATAACGTCACATCATTCAAAAGCTCTGCTCTTGTCTTTATTTCCCTGCCCAGACACTGTCAGCAGAATAAAAAGCAGATTCCAGAAAGTTGTATGTGTAGATAATACCCCCCTTTTCCAAATTATATAAAGATAAAAAGGTTATTAAGGTAGAAGTGAAAAAACCAAGTCTACTCAAGCCCTAAACCTTGTTATCAAAGCAGCGTGGTGGGAGCATAGCTTGACCGTGTTCTCTCCGCATAATTGTGTAAGATGAGATCAACAACGAAGCAATAAAGCACAGGTGAGCCAGCTCATTGTTACAAAACCTTGAAGTTTAGAATCAAATTTGATCTGCCTCTATTTCTTTCTTAGGGCACCTTAACAAAAAGGAAAATAGGAGTTCAGTGGTTCATTTGGCTTGAACAGTGAGGTTTGACATGCTGAATTTTATAAACTTCCCTCTATTTCCCATGTGGGGCTGGTCATGGTATGCTTGGCTTAGTTGTCAGCACCCTTGCACACATAAAGCAGAAGATCCACCATTGCAGATTATGTATTGAATCCCAATGTGCAGATGATCTGCTGGAGATACTGCTTTTCACTTTGCAATAGTAACAAAATCACTAGTAGTAATGTTCAGTAGAAAGCGGAATGGCTGCCTGTTGTAGTTGTGCATGAGCACCACTCTGCCAGCATGCTGTACAGCTGAACTTGGAAGTCTACATCATCCTGAGGTAGTGGTCAGAGAAGGGACTACATTAGTCAAGGACCAGGGGCAGGAGCAGATGCACACGCTGTAAAGCAATGGCTTGTTTCAGTAACATGTTCAGGGTGAAATTACGACTTTGCTGAAGACGAGGGCAAAGCTCTTGTCGGTTCCAGCAGAGCGAAGATTTCTTTTTTTTTTTTTGTCCCCAAATAGTGTGCATTTCAATATAATTTACGTTTGTATGGTAGAGTGCTGAGGTTGATGTTTGAAGTTTAATGGTAATAAACATGTTCTGGAGACAGCAAGGAACGTTGCACAATGAGATTGTCAGACTTGACACACCCTCACACCCTTAAGCTAGATCCACAAAGGACTTGGTTGTTCAGAAGACGGGGACATCCTTAGGGGTTTTATGCTCACTTGCCTGTTTATGCACTGTATTAAATAACCATAAGGCAGAAGGCATTTGTAGCTCAGGAAACAGGATTGGAGACCAGGATCCCCACTACCTTGTTCGCTCTAGCTCCCCACTACCCTCTTTTATTTGCCCGCCTTCCTCTTGGGTATTCCTTGGCCATGCGTGCTGAGCTAAGGGGCTCCAGACAGCCTTTGGCATGAGAGAGGTGCTGATGAGACGCTACTCAGCCTCCACAAAGCTGTGGTCATCCTTGCCATACTCTGTAGCGCAATTTTAGTGCCTGGGGAGATTTTTTTTTTTTTTTTTTAAAATGGCGGAAATCCTAATTTCCAGCAGTCTTAAGACAACTGAGAAGTTCTGATGATTGCACTGCGGTGATGTGAGTACCTTTTGTGGGCTGATGTCTTCGATGCTTGTGGAGTTTTTTGTTTGAAGTTTTCTTCCCATGTGTGTGGTTGAATTCCCTGGGTACTTTTACCTGTCTTGTTTGTGTCTACGTGTCTTATGTTCCAAAATGTTTACTAACTGTAATTCTGGCATGTAATTTCAGAGGAGATGTGATATGCCCTGTTTGACCTTGATGTGTTCATTAAATGTAAAATGTCATGCAGTGTGCTGTCTCCTGTCTGACTCTTGTATTGAGATCCACTTTGAGCTGGTGTGAGGTGCTGTATCCAATATGTTTTTTCACTTGGCGGAGTTGAACGGCAAAAGTGCACATGCTGTTATGAGAGGTGTTTTTTTTAATGAGGTTAAGAGCAAACAGTATGAATACTAGGCTGCAGTTTGAATTCACTTTTTTCCTTTCAGTAGCTGGTGCATACAGAAATTACACTCTTGAAGTGGTAGGCGAGTCTGTTCTAATGCAGTGAAAATTGGGACTTTATGATCATAGGCTGCAGTCCTCTAATGGATACAGTTGGGATATCCCTTAGAAGTCACTTGTGTAACTTGCACGGACAGAAGTATCGGAGTGCAGACTGCAGTTCAGTGTAGCAGTAAAAGACCTGAGAAGCTGAGTCAATAAAACTGGATTCTTTCCACCATGTTGTATCGGCCTGGCAATGATGTATTGCGCCCAAGGGAAAGGTCTAAGAGCGGACGGAGTACTGCCTTTCAGTCTGCCTGCTGAGCTGCGGCGGGGGAGTCAAGGGGACAGCGTCACAGGCTGCCAGTAAGTAACTCTGCTGCTGCGCCTCATTACTCCTGAGGCATGAAATGCACAGGTTTCACTTGTGCAACAATCCTTTAACTCAGTGCTGCAATGTCCTTTCTCTGTTTTCTGACTTGCTGTTCTTTACCCCTGTAGTCCTTTGTTAATACGACTGTTGAGACTTGGCTAGACTGCAGTCTAGGTAACTGCCACAGGGTGTCACTGGAATACAAAAGGAGTAGTAGATGTGAGTGAAAAGGGCTGGAAACCTTGCTGAAACAGTGCATTGGAAACCGCTTTCTCTTCATGCTATTTTCATGAACATTTGTGTCCTAGTTGCATTCGTTGTACCAAGTGACCAAGGTCTTGGTGGCCTTGCTGGCAAGCTGGGCTTGGTACCAGCTGGACCTGTGAGCTGAGCCACACAGTGCTTAACTGGGAAGCGACTACAGGCTGAAACAGTACTGAGTCTGTGAGGAGGAGATGGTGCAGAGATCTTCATCAGAAAGTCTTTCAGAAGTCTTCATGATCTTGAAAAATAAAAATCTTGTGTGTCACTTATTTTCAGTTGTTGATACTAGGGGTTTTCTAAGTGTGTATGGTAAGAAAATGAAAGTATAGATCAGCAGTAATTCAGGTAGAAGCACCTGAGGTTCGGCCACTGTCCATAGCTATTGATTCTTACCTCAGTACACCATCTGTAACATGGAGTTTAATAGTGTTTTCTCAGCAACGCTGTTTTGATCGTAGGTGTGTTGAAGACTGAGATGTTCTCCTCCCAAGATACTGGTGCATAGTAAGTTTTTCCCAAGTGTCCCATTGTGCTGGGAAAAATGTTCATCCAGCATAGGGAATGGAACTGGGGAACTGATGTGTCTAGAAAATGATTGCAACACCCTCTCCTTCCCCCCAACCCCAGCCCAAAAATGTTCAGCTCAATCAGATCTTCTTTCCAGCTCATCACCAGCCCTGCCAACTAGTGTTGCTGCCAGAGTGCACAACATGGTATGAACTGAGACCCTTTAGCTAGTGGATGAGGGGAGAGAGGTGAAACAAGAAAGGGGGAAAGGGGAAGAAATTATGCTTTAAGTGATGGCCTAAAATTCCAGACTTTTACTCCACCTTCCGAGTGTGCAGAGTACAGCTAATCTCACATAAAAAACCACATGTGTTTGGGGAGAATCTTTGTATTGATCAGATATGTCTATTCAGCTTAAAATCCAATGCTTTGCTAATTCCGAAGTTATTTCTTAGGAGAGGGAGTGTGGAAGGGGAATGTCTTGAACCTTCATGTCTGTTGCCTTGGAATTGTCATTAAGATATCTTGTCTCCAGTCTATGATGCCAGTAAAAGCCTTTTGGCTTTGCAAGGGATTTACGTGGTTCTCTTTTCATTAATGCGTTAATGGGAGGTGTGTACTAAAACATCTGGGCGTCAACTGGAGAGTAATGTCCTTCACTATATGCTGTCCAAACCTTTTGGTGCTTGGGAAGGTGTTGGCGCTCGCCAGGAACTTGAGGCTGTACCCTATTTGCATATAACCATTTTTTAAAAATTAAAATGCTAATATTGGCAACCTTTATGCTTGCCTAAACTTGTTTTTCAGTGGGGCACCATGCAAAATTACTTGTACGTGTTCTCCTCCCCCTGATCTCAGTGTTCAAAGTGAGATTGCTGGCAAGACATGCCTCTTCAACACTCGGACTTTCGTATAAAATTATTGGAGCCTGAGTTTCCTCATTTAAAATTCATTGTTTCTGCAAACTTTCTAAACTCATGTGCCAGCTATGAGGCATGGGAAGCCATGTTTCAAGTTAAACCAGAAGCAGAGTGCCAAGGAAAACCCTTTTCCTGAAGAATACCTTTCTTTTTTACCTGGCTCAGACAAGTGATGATCTCTTCTTACTAGGTTTTTACTGTTATGTCCTTATTGTGCTGGATTTTTTGCTGTGTGTGCAGGCAATCCTTCAAGGACAGGATGCTTCTGTGACTGACCCTGCCCAATGTACCTTGGCACATTGTGCCTTCTCTACGTCCCCTGTGTGTAACTGGAAGCTGACCAGGAGTCCACCGCACTGCAGATACCACTTGCAGTTGTGGCAGTGTAAATGGGATGTTTCCAAAGAGCTCCCTGGAAAGTGTGGTGTTCTTACGGATCAGGGCATTGTAAGTCATAGTTACCAAGAGACTTCAAAAACATTATAACTTTCATCTGGCTGTGTTTCCGTGAGTAACCCTTTTCCTTTTGGTTCTTGGTGAGACCAAGAAGATGGTGTGACCTGCTCCAAGAAGCAGGAGATGGGTGCTGTATTTCACAAGTTTTAAATAAAATCGCTTATGTTTTAACATGTTTCTTTCAATATGATGCCGACCACAAATAAAACTGCTGGAAAGGCACTGCTGACACTCCTGGTGCTGACTGATCTCTCTTTGCAAGGAATCGGTCAGGGATGTTCAGCTGGCTGAGGAGGAGGATGGCCAAAATGTTGGTCAGGGTTTTATCAATTCTCATTCTTTGTAATAGTCTTGGAGGATTTCTGTCAGCTAAACAAAGCCTGAACCTGAAGGGAAAGCTTTGATTTTCCCTTTAATCCATAGCTGTCTTGATTTCATCTGAGTAAACAGAATTTTTATTTGTAATAGAAAGTGGAAGAGATACTGAAGATGGAATTTCTTAAGTAATGCAGGCTGCTTTGCCCTATGTGAGATTAAATCTTATTTTCTGTGGTATGGAAGTGGCAAAAAGATGATTGGGATGGAAGTACATGTTTACATTTATACATTTGTACAAACAGGATGACTTAGAGTAGAAAACTTACCCTGTTGCCTTTTGTTGCATCCCATTGAGGAATCTTGTCACTAGTTTTAGTATTAACTGAAATTTGGAGTCAATTTGGGTGGTGGGTGGGTGGTTTTCATTGCAATAGTTTAAAAATCTCCACTGTTCTATGTTTCCTTAGTTATCTATCTGATTTATTAGATTCTGTGGTAGAGAAGGCAGTAAGGAAGGATGCATTAGTCATTAAGATTAGAGGCTTAATTTCTTTTCTTGAACATTTGCATAGATTTTGTTGTTGTTGTTAACTGAAATCATTCCCAAGCTCTGAAACGTGTTTGGATGTATGGGTGTGTGGTATCAGAAACAAAACTGCTGTTTTATCAGAGATGAATCTAAACTTCACACAGCTTTGTCGTCTTTGGAGCCAGGAGCCCAGCGGAGCTTTAAAATGGAATTGACTGCACCTCTGCTTTTTGCTAACACAGGGTGGTCCAGAGACTTGAGGTGCCAGCGTGGATTCACTTTGGCCAGCCTAACACATGAGGTGCTGCAGGACCGTGCTTTGGAGAGGACAGAGATTTGGCTGTGGCTTCAAATTCTGTGGGCTATTTGGCCTCTTTCCTCAACCTGGCAACACAGAAGTTACAAAAAGTGCAAACCCATGGGTTTTTTGTCCATGTTGTCTTTGACATCTTACCAGTAAAACAAAAAGCCTGGTAAAAAAAAATGCAGAGTCCTATGAGTAAGGATCACTGCAGGCAGTTGGCGTTGCTTGCTTCATTTCCTAATAAAGACAACAGGAGATAAAAATCAGACTTTGGTTCGCATATTAAATTGGTCTCAAGTTGTAATCATTTCAAGGGTCCAGATGGCTGGTTTGATGGATTTTTTTTTTTTTTTTTTTTTTAATTATTTATGTATTTATTTTTCCACACCGTGAGTCTAATTAAACTAACTGTGATCCTGGCTTGGACAAGTTGTGAGCAGATAGTAATGCAATACTTACAGCTTCTTATCAAATGATCAACAAAAAGAGAAGAATAAAATGTCATATTAATTTATTTCAATCTTTCAAAATACCTAGCTGCCAGTGAAGCAGCATTATGTAGACATGCTGCCTACCTGCTGTCCTGTGTTAGATAAATGTGATGCTTCTGTCTGTCCTTGTTTAGTTGTCAAGTGTTCTGTCTTTAATATCTGGATATTGGGAGCATCTGCTGGTATCTTTGTGAAAAATAAACAAAGCTAATGGTAGTTATTAGCGAAGTTTTGTGCAAAAATGTATTTCATCTGCTATAAAAGAGATTGATGTTCCCTGTGACCTCGTAAAAAAGTGTTGCTGTGATACTACTTCGAACAACAGAGACTTTAGATGTCTTGCTTTTAAAAATTACCTGCTGCTCTGGGTTATTCATGCGAATATACCATCTGTGTGAAAGACCCTGCTACTACAAAACTCTAATTAAAATCTTAAGTTAGATTTGTGCTCCAACTAGCTGTTGTTTTTTTGTTGTTGCTTTTTTAAGTTAGGAAGAAGTAAGGCTCACACAGTCCTGCTCTGTGTGTTACAATTTCATAGATCCGCAGAGGTGCATTGCCGACAGGAAGGAGAAGGCGTTGACTGTCACTGCATGTTGAAATGAGCATGTGAAGTATTTCAAAGTCTCCTTGCTAAAAGTTTGGAAACTTCTGGATGCTGATAAGGAACTTGATACAAACCTAAGTCTTGTATTCACTAGGTTGTAATTGTTACAACTGTAGTAAATATGGAATTTGATCAGTACTGAAATGGACGTCATAGCACTTAATGTTTAATGAAGACTAGCATGTCAATAAATCAGTGTATCAGATGTCAAAGGTACTGCAGGAAACAAAAATTAACAGACTTGAAGTGATTAAAATGGGTAAATTCTTCTGACGTAAAATGTAGAAGCTGATGAGCTGTCAGTTGTCAAGAATGGATTTGGAGTAATTTTTAAAAATGCTGGAAGTCTGTTTTACATGATTCTTCTGTTGTAAACATACTGATATGCCTGACTCCTGCAGTAGCGGAGGGAGACATGGGGTTTAATGAACCTGGAAGGCAGAGGTTTTCCGTGACATGGGCCTTGAGTTTCTCCGAATCAGCTTTTAAATACATTGCCCTCAATATTTTTGTTTTTGAAAGGCACAGTTTTTCTCATCTCAAGAAATTTGGACCAAAAGTGTAAAAGCATTAAAAAAAACCAAACCACCAACATAAAAACCAACCAAAAACCAGCAAAAAAGCCTTGCTGGTTAAAGCTGTTTGCCTGAAGTATGTTTCTCCACAGGGCCTCTTAAAATGACCTGTAGCACATCAACTGATGATCGGGCTGTAGTACGGTCTTAAACTTCCCGTTCTTTACTTTAAATGCCAAATGCCTTTATTAGTATCTGAATCCAATTACTTTTGTTGTCGATGTTTGCATCTGTATTTGGATGAAGAATGTGAAGAATCAGCCTAGCCCTTCATGCCAGGCAATGGGATAAATGTGGGAAGAATAGATTTATTTTTCATGTCATAGCTCTTACCTGTGCGAAGAAAACTGGTGTGTCTACCTTGGTGCCACCTCAGCTTGTGGAGGAAAGCATCTACAAAGGTGCGGGTTAAAGTTTCGATTGCATCAACTATTTAAAATCTAAACTAAAATAAAGTAGTTTTCCTGTGCAGTGAATCGACAGGAGTGAGTTAGATATAGAGGCACTGTACCGTGGCGGTAGGACTGACGTGAAAAAGGTTGATCTCTCAATAAAGATACAGAAAACTGGTTGAGTGAGTTGGCTAAAAATGGGCTGTGCTCATGTATGCCATCATGGTCAATGTGCAACAGGGAAAGATAAGGATAGTGCATACAAGACAAAAGAAAAGGGGGAAGTTGTTAAATATTGACAGATCAGGTATACTTTTGGAAAAAGGGGAGAAACTGAGGATGTTTGTTTTCCGACCTCTAATCAATTAATATTTAACTAGTGGTCATGGGCGACTCATCTCTACTATCTGTTCCTTGTAAATGCAGTTTTAAGATGAAAGAAAAACAGGGTGATCAGCATAACCAAGGAACTATCTGGGAAATAAAAAAGGAAAAATGTTTCTGGCAGGCTAGGAACCTGAATTGGCTCATCATGGGATCCAGCAGGCGCTGGGATTGGCATGGGGAGAAATCCCAGGGGCTGTGGAGGGAGGTCACATCGGGGCCAGCTGAGATCAGCTTTACCAGTTGTGGAGCCACAACCTCATGCAGTTGAGTTACACTGGAGCGTACAGGCTTATGGCTGTGGTTGCTACATCATGCTCCATAAATCCATCGCAGAGATTTCCATCTGGAAACATCTGGCACCATGCTGGTTCAAACTAGCTGTCCCGGCTAGGTACTTCTGAACTCAGGAGACACTTATCTTTGTGGTTTTAAGGCGAGCACGTTACCAAATTAGGTTCTGGACTCGATGCGGAGAAGGTAACACGCACAGAATTTATTGAGGCGCATGAGTTTCCCGTGAAGCGTCTCGGCTGGATTTGCTCCTATGCTTTGCTGACCAGTTTATCCCCTCGAAGTGTGGAGCAGGCTGGAAGGGCAGCTGTGCAGTGGCTGTGGGTGGTGGCATGGTGGCAGGAGCGGAGGTCCGGCTCTCTCACCTGGACCTGTGGACTTGCACCTCCGTGGCTTTCTGTACAAATATTGGGTGTTCTGCTCTTTGATTCACTGTTTGATTTAGTGTTTTTTCCAAAAGCAGGGGTGAACAAAACAGGCTAAGCTAATGATTAGGGGCTTTCTTCCTAAAAGCAGCAAATTGATCTTTTCTTTGGAAAGCAGTCATCAGAGGGAACTGAGGTTGAAAAAGATTAAAAAGTGCTGAGACTCTTCACAAACATTTTGTTTAGAAACTGTTTTGATGCCAAATATTTTGATGCTTTGGATTTTCCCTCCCCCTTATCTTCTTAACTCAAGGGGCTTAACAGGAAAACAAGATCTGTACTACTTCTAATTTTTTACCTTACTGAAGTTTTTCAGAAGGCAGATCACAGGCTATACTGTGCTAAACTGTTTATTATCCAGATCGCTAGGCTTATTTTTCTTGCTTATCAAAATAAGGTACAGTGAAATCAAGATAAGAGCATATTATTATAGCATTCAAGCCCTGAATATCAGAAAGAAAATGAAATAAATCTTACTATGCAGTTGAAAACCACAGAAACCTCTCTCTGTCATTTCCCCAGCTTCTAGTCTGCACTACCACGCCTTAAATGAAACTTGCAGTGTGTGTGGGTTCCTGTCTCTTTGGCTGAAGTCTGTGTGCCTGTAAGAACAAAATGAATGTGACCTCTTCTCAAGTGCTTCTCTCCTCCTGTGGCTCACCACACCGGTTACTTCCCCTTTGAAATATTTCCTTCACAAAATGGAGCCACAAATGCACCCTTGCATGAAATAGAAGGGATTTGGGTTGATGGCATTCAGTTTTAAAAAAATAAAAGCGATTTTCTAGTATGTCAGTTCTCAGAAGGCAGGGGCGTTGCTTAGGCATGAGATGGTTGAGGGAGGCCAGTCTAACAGATAACATGCTAAATTAAGTATGTCATGGTATGCTTAATGTTTTTGTTGTGCAAGACTAGTTATTGGGTTGTTTCTTGGAATTAAAAGTGAGTTGTATAATTTACTATTATTACTCATTTTATATTAGGTATAGGTGGAGCCAATGTCTCAGTAAGATTGGGGTGGGGAGGGGGGATTGGCTTTAGCTCAATATGTACCAGTGCCCAAAAGGATATTATTCAGCCTCTATATGCAGCTTAATATGTCACATTACAAACAAGTACTTCCTTGGTACTTGTGGACAGTTTATTATAGTAAAAAAGAGAATGATTTCACTTTTCTTCCAAATATATGGTAAGAAGTCTTTGGACCTCAGGTTAATAGTCTTTATGTGAGCACATTTAATGTTTAGATAACTTTTTTTCCCAGAACTTGTAATGAAATAGATAAGTTTCTCCAAAGCATTTGTCAAATTGGCATTTTCCATGAGCAAATCCAGTGTGTATATTCATCAGTGTGCTTTGATTGCTTTCACTCAGCAATAATATTTACCTTTAATGCTCCTCTCTCCGAACTTGCTTCACTCTTGTCATTAATAGAGCAGTTTCTGGAGAGCTTCGGCGACAGCAGCAACTCTCCAGGCACGCTGGGACTGTTTCCCGAGCAGCCACCGAGGAGCAGATAGGTTGAGGAGCAGATAGGTTGCCATCTCCTGAGCCACAGTTAGCCGCGTGACTTGTGCCACGCTGTGGTGGAGCAAGCACAGCAAAAAAGCAAAAGTAGGATGGGGTGGGATGCAATGGAAAAAAGGGCTGGATCCCCTTTTTGAGCACAAGGGAAAGAATCCGTGCCAAAGTCGTAGCTGTAATATGCCTTAACATACTGGTGTCGGCTATTCTGTAAGTACATTTCCACTCCCTCTGCGTAATGGTAAAATAGGGTAATGTCTCCAGTTGCAAACTCACTGCCCCATCTACTTGCTCTATTGTCTGTTTAAAATTGTGTCAGTGTAATTTAAGGGAGGGGCAAGAGTTCTGCTGGTGAAAATTTAAGTGCTATTTCATTAAATGTTGGTATTTTGCTCAGAGCTATTGCTATCCCACTTTACATTCTCAGCTGTGGGACATTTTCTCCTGAAATGAAGCCAGGATGTGCTCACTTGCACGGAGCTGTGTGCAAATGCCTTTTGTTCCCTTGAGTCTCAGTTATCAAAGTTTGGAATCCGCTGTACCTAACTTATGTCTAATTTTGTTCATGTTACACACTAGACTCGTTCCAGCAAAAATGTTGGTCATGAAACACAGGGATAAGAAAATTTTAAGCTTGAAAGGAAATTGTTCAATTCGTTCACAGGAAATGTAATAAATGACCTTAAAACAGTGCCTTATCTCATGTTTGTACTAAACTTCAATTCCTGTTTGTCTATTTTTTTTTCTTACAAAAGGAATAAACATTCTCTGAATCCATAAGGATCAGAGAGCTGAAAGACTCCTGTGTTCATGTGTTTTCTTTTCCATTCTATTTTTTCTTCACAGTGACATTGTAGATCTTGCCTACCTGAAGAGCCTTATCCTTAAAATAATACTTGTCACCAGGATGCGTAATGGCAGAAGAGCAGCTGCTCCCCGTGGAGCTGCCTGTAGTTCCAGGGCTGCTGCCGCTGGAGGAGCCAAGTCCTCTTCTCCTGGGCTGCTCCCTCGCAGGTGCTGGCGCAGGTATTGCTATTGCAAAACAGGTCCGGGAGCCAAGGTGTGCTATTCTAAAAGTCCTACTTTACACTGGCCTAAAGGCCACAGTTTTGCTGATATTTTGGGTCAAAACAGGTCATTTCTTATCAGATCAGGTTCAGTGTTGGGTTTTGGTGGGTTTTAGCTTTTGGCTTTGGTTTCAATGGTGAGCCTTTGAAACCGGACCTGGGATTTCTGACAATGTCATTCTGCTTAATAAAAAAGCAAAGAAGTTAAGTAGCTGGTTTTGGTTTTCATAAATATTTAGCATTAAGTAGAAATGGATCACCAGGGCTTCTGCACATTAGAAAGCAGTAAGACAAGTGACAAAGCCAATGTTTTGGGTTTTTTTGCCTTCTTATTCTTCAACCTTATGCTCCATGAGGCCTATGAAGCAAAAGGCAGACTCACTTAACAATAGACCCTAACGTTAAAAATGGCCTCAAGTCACACCGTAGCAGCTTTTGTTTCAGAGTTGAGATAGGAATATCTCCTCAGTATTCTTGCCCTTGCAAGTATGAACTTGGAAGGATACTGTTGTGTCTTCTGTAGAAAGACCTCGCAGTGGATGATTCCATCAAAGATTGCAAGGTTTTAAAGACATCTGTTGTTGAATGTAGGTAGGTAGGGATTAATGAATTGTAAAATGTACAGTTTAGTTCAAGGAGATGCCTGATGTTCCCATTCTCATGTGAAGTGGCAGTGTAAAGATATTGAGGTGATCTCTTCGGTCCAGGAAGGCATACTGTCCAAAACTAAAAAGGGAGAAAGAATGGTTAGATTGATTCTTTGCTCTTACGGTGTAGAAGGCAGTTAATTGCTGAAGCCCCAGAGGGCTCTGCTCTTCTGAGGTGTCATGGTGGAGTTTGGCATGACATTAAATATACTTGCTCTTAGGCATGTTCTTGTTATGTAGTTAATCATGCACTCTAAAGGTGATCGTGGAATAGGATCATGCTGTAGCTAATGGATTTTTTTTAGACTGATATGGAGGGGTTAGTGCTTAACTCCTCCTGTGCCCCCTGCTTTGGGGTAATAACCATAGGTTTGTGTTAGAAAACTGTTCTGTATTGAGAAACATTCCTCAAGTGAAATAATTTATAGACTTTTGACATATCTGTGGTTAATGTCCTTATTTTGGGATGTTGGTATCTTAGGGGTGTTTGTGGATGTGTGTATATATATGTAAAAATGTATGTATATATACATGTACATACATATACACATGTATACATATGTGCATATTTTTGATGCTTGTGATAGGTTAGATAAAACACTGCAGGATGCAGAGAAGCAGATAATGTTCTGTGCACTAGAACAGATGGAACAAGCCTGTAGCTTATCTAGTTCTGGCTGTTTAGATGTTAGAAGTAAACCCTGCTGCTAGCTAGACATGTGCCTTCCTTGTAGAAGGCGATTTAAAAAAGACTTTCCTATACAAGCTTACTTTAAAAGTAAATGCTAATATTTTCAAGAGAAATCAGTGATTTGGGGACCCTTTGGTTTTTGGATACTTGATTTCAATGATGTCTTTAAGTAGTCCTAAAACAAAGGCCCCTTTCCTCAAGCTGCAACCCTTTGTAGTATCCTAGTAGTGAAAGCATCTCCAACATCTCAGCCCTCCTGTTAGAGTTGATCCTCCACTGTCCCCTCCATCTGTTCGTCCTTCCTTCCATTGCTCCTGATCTGGTGGACCTGCTGTGAACCGAGGCGATGAGAGCAGATGGGTTTGCTCCTGGGCTAGGGAGTTGGATCGGTTCATGGAGGGGTCTAACGAGTGCCAGTGAGGATGGGACCACCTAGTCAGGAGCACAGGGGAGGCGTGGGGAAAGAGGACGCTTACTTTTGGTGGCTGTGGACTGTTGGACTGACTCAGCTGGCGGTTTTTACTGGCAGGTAAAAATAACTAGGTGACCGTACACTGAAAAACACATGAAGGGGACTCCTGTGATCTGCTTTGCTGTCTCTGCTTCTGGGAATAGTAAAGTCAAAAAAAGGTTATTTTAAGAACATCTTAAAACAGCTGCAGCCTTTTATTCAGTGACTGTCTGTCCCTCTTCAGTGAATGTTGAAAATATGGTCACAAAGTTGACTTTTCACTGTCCCCTGCTTCAAATGCAAATAAACAGTCATTGCATAGTTGTCTTCTGATGTCTTTGAAAGGAAGCTATTTCCGCAAAGTGGATACAATCTGTCTGTTATCTGAGCAGCGGTCCAGTGCGTGGCTGAACTGCTAATCTATTCCTGCGTGGAAAGACTGCCTGGAATACAGTTCAGAGATGTTCTAGATTCATCATTTCTTAATGGAGGGATCAGACTGATGCATTAGTTTTGCTTTTTGGCTACATCTAGCAAACTAGCACCTCATGTAGGATTTGGAAAAGTAAAATAAGGAAATACGCTGCTTTTTTTTTCCTTTTTTTTCCTTAAATGAGCATTTGATTCCTATCAAAATGACATTTGTTGCCTTGAAATTGTATAACCCTCTTGTATTAAAGTGAGGCAATCACTGAAGAACTGCAGGTTTAAAGCGTATTTGCTCTGAAAGCTTGCAGAAGGCAAAATTTCTCTGGCCTCTGCTAGCAAAGTACTTGGCTTGGGCTCTACCTGTAGGATTAGTACCATGGGAATTGTTGTTCACTTCTTATGTGCAGGTTGTACCTAGGGTTTGCGTAGTTCATTTGCCTGTGCTGACGGATGGGAGAACGTTAAAATGATGCTGTACGCAACTGGAAAAGTCTGAATGCAGAGACTGATGGAGAGAGGTTGATGTCCTCTCCAAGGCAAAGTGAGACAGTCTGGCTCCTCAGGGTCAAGTTATGCAATGTAGCTTGAGCTGATGTAATACCTCCCTCCTGTCCAAAGAAGGTGAATACACCCCCTCACATTCCTCCTCTGTGTGCTGTTCCCCTTCCACTCATCCTCTTTGAGCCTGACATTTATCTGACCCTATGTAAAGCTGATTGTCTTGCTAACCTGGCAGAAAACTCTTTTTGTGCCAGGTTAATTTTCCACTGTTAATAAGCTGATTTGATTTACTGCTCTATCAGGCAAGTGCCGGGGTTGGTACAAGAGAGGCGGTAGGCGCAGAGCCACCCCTTTCTGATAACGATGAACGATTAGGAATGAGCTGATACAACCTCATGCCAAGGCTTCATTCCTGTGGCACTTAAGCCAGTGTTGCTGCTTGATGACCCAGTTCCTTCCCATCTTTTGTGCTGGCTCCAGCACTTGTTGGATGATGTGCTGAAACACATTGGCATCTAAGCTGCCGCGAAACCACTGTCTCCAGGTGTGATAAGAGCTTTACCTGTGTTACTCTTGGTGGAACACAGGTTTTGCAGAGGGGTTTAACTCCTGCTGGCGTTAGCCTGGTCGGCGCACACTGGCATCGCAGGGCGCGCGTGTGTCACGCTTTGTCTGTGCCTGGATCCTGCTCAGAACCCCAGGGTGCATCTGTCCCTTTAGATGAAGTCGTGCCTTCCATGTCTGATAGCAGCGTTTGCTGGTTAAAATCCATCTAGATAATAGTTAGAGAGTACTTCTGCCATTTGTGTTGTCAGTCAGATGTATATTGACCATTTCAGCTGAACAGTTTGATTTTTCTGTTCCAGCAAACTACAGTAAGAAATTTGGACCCAACAATAAGTCTCTAGTGGAATAAAATTAGTTTTTTGTTTTTTTGGTTTTTTTTTTTTTTGGCCATGACTGCAATTGTTCTGGATATCAAAGACTCTTGCTTATTCTTTTTTTGTTTTTAAAGTCATTGAATAGCCTGTTCATTCTTGGCCGTTTTCTTCTATTTCCCCTCTTGTCAAGCGGTTGCACAACTCGACATTAAAATCAATAATTCCTCATTGATAATTGCTCTCAGGCTATGACATCAGGATTTTCTGGAAATATAAATTCACAGTGCTGATAGCAGACTATATGATTTCATTCTGGAAACCGGCCAGTACAGTTGGGCTCCCCGATAGACAGGATGCAAGGGAGGAGGTGATACAACACTAGCGTGTGTATATGCCGGACACATTTGGTCTCTGTTTTCTATTTTGTTTTCTAGGGACTGTTGTGTTACAAGCGCACATCTTTAATTCGGGTGTGTTCTGATAAAACCAGAGCATCTCCTTGCTATTAATTGTTTGAATACTTTGTTGTTCTGATACAGCTTTCCTGTTTTCTGCCTTTGCGTTATTTATTTTTGCCTAGCAGAGTGAATTAATTGCTTCTTAAAAATATTGCTGCAGGGATTAGTCTGCCATAGGCATTCTACTTCTCGCCTTTCTGCAATTCCTGACGGTCTAATATGTGGGGTTTGGAGGCCTGGTGCAGACCTGCATTGAGGCAGTGCTCTGCTCCGAAGCAGATGTGTTCAAAAGGATTATCAGGAACATTCTTTGTTTGCACGTGGGTGGAGTGGGCTTGGTGTTCAAGTGAGAGAGACCACGGCAGGCGGCTCCAGAAGTTAGGAATTGCAATTAGATGCTGGAACAGTCGACCACAGGATGCTGATGGGGCCAAGAATTTAACAGTGTTCAAAAAGGAGTTGGATGTTTGCTTAGGGGTTAGGAATAGAGGGAGTTGTCAGAATAAATGATTACCAAACGTTTTGGAGGGAGTATCAAACCTTATGTTTTTGAGTCTGTGCTGGTTTCCAGGTATCAGGCTAGGTTACCCAGCTTTTGCCGAGTCTGGGTCTCTTAATATTGCAGAGGAGATGCAGGACTCGTAACACCTCTAGTTAGGGATCCGCTTTGGCAGGTCTGTGTTCAGAAAACTATGCCCAATGCTTTTGGGGACTGGGAACATCACATCTGTAGGTTTGGCTTGCAATGCGGTGTCCTCTTGGTTTCAAACATTTTGGGGGTGGACTGCGTGTGGTAAGGGAAGATACTTGCACCCTCAGCAGTAATACCATTCCTATGTGAGCTCCCAAAGCGTCTTGGTGAGGAGTAATGTAAGTTAGGGGCTGTCATGGTGGCTCAAACCAAACCAGCGAGGCAGAATAATTCTTGGCTAATAAAGCTATTAAGTGTATCCCTGAGCTCGGGCTGCACACTTCCTCCAGACCTAAACCTGTATTTTTTGCAAGAGACTATATTGGGCTTTGTAGCTGTGCCTGCTCGTTCAACGTTGACTCCTACCTCTTCACAAAGCTTTTTATGTTTAAACATGTTTGCCTCGCATACGCATTGTACACACCTCAAGCACTAAAGTGGTCCTTGGGGAGTGGCATGAGCGCAGCAGGTTTCATCTCCTGACGTTCCAGCTGGCTCACCAAATGCAGTTTGGGCTTGAAGCTGGTTGAAGGCAGTCTCGTTTTCCCTACTGCGTGGTGTTATCCCTGCCTCTCATGCAGCCAGACAGGGAGCTGAGCCAACTGAAAACTTAACCCTGCCCTCTCTAACACTACTTTTCTTTCCCTGAACTAGCTTTCCACCGAGCTGTAGGACTGCCAGTGACAATGTAAAGGAGAGGTCGGTGCAACATGGCCCGTTGAATATGGGGGAGTAGGACAGCAAGTTTGACTTAAATTGGCTTAACCTGTGTGTTGAGATACTGTATTTCTTCCTACAATCCTGAAACCAGATGCAAAGCAGAAACAAGTGGGTTTTTTATCCCCTTTCAGTGTTTGAGGTTAAGCCTCCATGAACTGTGTTCATCTGCAAAGAGGTTATTTATTTATTTTGCTGCCAGTTGTAAGATAAAAGAAAACTGGTAAAAATGCTGCCTGAATTATAAAGTTATCCTATGGGTTAATTCCAATGCTTTTGGATAAAAATGAAAAGGAGAGAATTTTCATCCTCTCCTGATGTTTGCTGGAAAAACCTGGTGCAAACAAGGGCAGTGATATTGTCAAGGAACACTCATTAATGTTCTCTTTTCTCTAGCAGCAGCATAATTTCTTGATATTTAAATGTCAGGGTCTTACACTATGACTCTACTAGTTTAAAAAAAAAATTCTTCAGGAAATGACAATAGGATGGAAAGAAACTTCCAGGATTTTAGTATATACAGCACCATGGATGAAGGAGACCTTGCAGCGTGTGGTCTGATGGCTGTAGAGAAGTTGGCATTTGTCTGTAGGGAAAGTCACACTGTTTTTTTAATCGTTTGGGTGACGTGAGTGAAGATAATGTTACCATCAATAAAGCGTGGTTAATGCCAGGAAACTAAAGAGTTTGTTTACATTGTGATTTTTGTGCTTCAGCCATAGTTGCGAAGTGGTTAGTTTCTGTAGACTGAGGGTTTGCTGCCCTGTGGTTTTCTGTGTTTTGAACCTGTCTAGGTATCTGGCAGTGGTTGGGTGAAGGCTAACATCTGGGATGCAAACTACTTGCTGTCTTCCAGGTTCTCTGCTGAGATGACCCCTCTCTCTAATGGGACTCTTGCAGTGAAACCCGGAGGATGCACCCTGCTGCAAACCTAACTCAACCCATATTCCGCCTGGTTAAACCAGGACAGATTGGTTAAAGCATGCAGAGAGATGATGGGCAGCTGCTGCAAAACTTCTGTACAAAGACTTTCTTTCTTCTTTTCAAATTGTACTCAAATCACGGTATTCTGGTCTCAAAACCGGTGGAGCCTGCAAAACATGTTTTATGGTATTGGCCTGGTGGATAAGCGAGTGTATTCTTAAAGACTGAAGGTGGGGAAGTTGGAGATAAATAGCTATGAAGTTTGGCGTGCTCTAGGAGGGTAGAGGTTGAGATAAATGAGGCAAAAGGAGTGGCTTTCTGACCTAGAGCTTGGAATGCTCTTGGTAAAGAGGACCAGAGAGGGGCTTCAGGCCCTTCACTTGGAGGAGGGGAGGGCAAAGCTGCTCCTGTTAAAAAGACAAGCTCTGCGTGATTGTCGAAGCCACTGGGTGCAGGTGGCAGAAATTGCATGAGTGGAGGGTTAGTAGCTTGTTCCTGTGTGTCCTCGGGGGAGCGTTCCTGTGTACTACAATTCTGGATGGTAGTTATGCATGGTTTTTTTAAGAGCTTACCTGGGCATCACAGGAATTGTAAGTTGAAACACCTGTGTTTGCCTTAGTTATCTCTAAGGAAAGATTTGATGTGGATTGAAGTGTTCTGGTTGAATGACAGCTGTCTTTATCAGCCTTAAGCACTGAAGAGTTGCATGCTAACCACAAAAATAGCCACTTAGGAATTTTGCTTTTTAGACAAAAAAATCAAAAGGCAAATGAAGTATGGGAAGAACGTGTGTTTTCGAGCTCTCTCCAGCCAGCATGTCTAGAAGTACAGGGGACAGTCCTATAACTTTGCTAGTGCTGTAAGAAAAAAATACTACACGCTGTGAAACTTGCAGTGCAGTTATGGAAGTAGCACTGAGTCTAAACATGTGGGGTGGGTCCGTGCGTACATTCACACATACAACAGTAATTACAATAGGCTAAAATTCATGTCCCGACCACAGTGATGTTGCTCCATTTTTCAGTAACTAAGAAAGGAATTTGGCCCAGTGAATGCATTTGAAACACTCTCAGTTGGCCCGAGTGATCCAGAAGCATTCCTTCATGTTATAAGAAACATGTGCATTTTATGTTCGCAGGCGGCGATTGCCATATACCAGAATGCAAATGGAGTACTCGCTGCTGCTGCTTCTTTAACTTAGGCTGGACTTGACTAGTTTACATTAACCAAGTGGGATAAAAGACTCATTGTGCAAGCACTGAGTTAGAGCTGTGAGTAAGTTAAAGTCCTGTTTTGGTAGCGATTCTTTGTAGCTCTCTCAAAAGGATATGGTATGAGCCTACTGCAAAGGAGTAACATGTGGAGTAGTTTTATAATGCTCTTTAAGAGTAGTAGGGATTACATAAGCACCATTTACCAGACGTTGGTGCTCTTATGAAGCCGTATTTTTGTATTTGCCTGTTGTTCAGAATTGCTAAGGGTGGCAGGCACCCCTGGAGACAGCATAGTCCAATTCCCCTGCTTAAAGCAGGATCAGCCGGAGCAGGGTGCTCAGGACCGTGTCTGGTTGTGTTTTGAGTATCTCCAAGGATGGGGGCTCCACAACCTCTCTGGGTAACCTCTTCCAATGTTTCATTACTTTCACAGTGAAAAAACAAACCAAAACAAAAAAGGCTTATGTTTATGTGGAATTTTCAGTATTTCAATTTGTGTCCATTATCTCTTGTCCTTTCACTGCATACCCTGGCGGAGGAGCCTGGCCCCATCTTCTTTTCTCCCCTTCACTGAATGGTCCTGGCTCTCTCAACCTTTGCTTGTATGACAGATCTCTAGTCCCTTAATCATCTCTGTGACCCTTCACTGGACTCGTGTTCATATGTCCATGTCTCTCTCATACTGGGAAGCCCAGCACAGGACACGGTACCGCAGAGGTGGCTGCCCCAGTGCTGAGCAGAAGTGAAGGATCGCCTCTCTTGACCTATTGGCAACTCTTCCCAATGCAGTTTGGGATCTGTTGGCTGTCTTTGCTGCAGAGGCACGCTGCCGGCTCATGTTCAGCTTGTCTGCCAGGACCCACGAGTTCTTCTCTGCAAAGCTGCTTTCCAGCCAGTCAGCCCCCAGCATGTGCTGGTGCTTGGGGTGATTCCTCCCCAGGTGCAGAACTCTGCATTTCTTCTCATTGAACTTCATGAGATTCCCACCAGCACATTTCTCCAGCCTGTTGAGGTCACAGCACAACCCTCCTGTATTGTCAGCTGTTCCTCCCAGTTTTGTATACACTGAAAAATTTGCTGAGGGTGCACTCTGTCCCATCACCTAGGTCATTAATGAACGTGTTAAACAATATTGGCCCCAGTATTGCTCTCTGCAGTAACACCACTAGTAACTGGCCTCCAGCTGGACTTTGTGCCACTCACCACAACCCTTTGAGCCCAGCAGCTCAGCCAGTTTTCAACCCACCTCACTTTCTGCTCATCCAGCCCATTTAGAAGTTGTATGAGGTTAAAAATCTGTATCAGTAAATAAGGACCCATCAAACTATTGCTCTATCGCTAGTTCAAAAATCCAGGTAAGTATTGCTGGAAACAGGAGATTAAATACTAATGGAAAAGCAGATAAAGAAGGCTGCAGAAGAACGAGGAGAGGAAAGGAGGTGGATAAGTACAGTTTTGGGTTGGAAGGGGAGTTCTGCTAATTAGCTGTGGCTTAGCTTTTCTTTTGTCTATAAGAGACGTTGGATGTGTGGACTGATTTTTTTTTTTTTTTTTTTTTTTGTTTGGGGAAAAGTAAGTCAAAATGATAGGAAGGAAAAGTTCACAATCTTGTTTGGAAATCTCAAAAAGCTGCTCAAAAAACCTGAGCCTTGCCATGGCTCAGTTTCACAAGGACAACTGGCTGAAATCAATGTACTGGATTCAAAGCCTTCTTGTCCTCATAGGAGAACAACTTTCCTTTGATTACTGTTGATTTATGCAAACTTTTGTCTCTTGAGTATGGGAAGTGATCCAGTACTTAATTATTAGGCATTGTGAACCTCAAGGTTATGCATGTTATGCGCACGTTTATCTCAGCTTGTTCTGTTTAAATTGATACTAATTGGTTTTGTTGAAAGCAAAGCTTCTGATAAGATGTCTTGTTATCAGTGTTCCTGCTAAGCTAATTAAACCCCTGAGACAGCACTGCTATATGTTTTTTTTTTTTTTCTTCCTGTCGTGAAAAAAAAAGTGTTTATTTTGTTCATAGACATATGAATTCCTGTATTGCAACTATCACCTCTCTTGTTACATAGGGGTTTATCTTACTGGGAGGGCAGCTCCGGCAAATTCTGCAGTCAATCTATCTGTTGAAACAAAACAGCCAGAGACTGCCAGAGAGGTGTTGGTAGGCCAAATGCCACTATAATTAGATGGTTAATTATAGTCAAGGTCGTTTGGGAATTTGTGTCCCTGTCAGTATTTCTGTGACCAAACATCCCATTTCCACATACTGGAAATACTCAGATACTTCAAATATAAATTATGATACCCTAGAAAAGAACTCAACCCTAAAGTGAGGACAGGTGTGAGTATCACCCGGGTTTTCTATGGAGCTACGTCCCTACGTGTCAGCCAGCAATTGTTTCACCTTTAGAACAGTAAGGCAACCACCGATGCGGGAGCATCGAATGGATGTGCTTGTATCCCTTCAGAAAAATTCTCCCCTTTTCTGCCCAAGCTCTGACCACTAAGATATGTTTCAGTGCAAATGCTTGTAATGAATTTTGTACTAAAAATGTGCCTTGTCTATCCTGGAAAATCACTCTGGTTTTTTTTATTGTATTTTAAGCCTGGCATGTATTGTTTCTGTTTGTATAGCTTTTTTATGCATGCTTCCCTGGAATGATATTACATATTCAGTTATAGATTTGTAGTGTTGTTTCTGTGCAAATTGTTGGTGCATCTGGCTGGCTGTTCAGTCATGAAAAGTGACAGGATAACTTTGAGGGCAATCTGTTGCAGTAGTGATGGAGCATCTTATTAGGCCTTCAAGGCAAGAGGAGAATTTCCATTCATTTGGATGGCTGTCTTACTGGCACCCCTTCTCTCTTTTCAGTAAGTAGCACATAGATTAATCTACTGGACTCTTCTTTGCAAAATATATATTTGCAGGCTAGCTGATGACTTTATTTTTTTAACTACTGCTAGTATTTTACACTTTCAAAAGAACTGTTATGTAAAGGGGAAATAAGACCTTGATCTTCCCAAACAACTTTCTAAAAGATAATCAACCTTCTCATTGGAAACTGATTTAAAATATGTCTCATTTGTTGTTTGAAGTGTATTTGAGAGCCTGCATGTTCCTTCCTTATGGTTTGTTTGAGAATGTATTTCTTGCCTGACCTCGACTATGGTCGTTACTTGTACTCTGTGACTACTTGTGTAGGGCACTGACATAGTCATGAGCTTTAATGCGAGCAGTCAAGGCTGTTAGAAAATGAGGCTGTGAGTTGAGGAACTGTCTTTTTTGTTAACGTTTTCTGTCTGAACTAGAAAACAGTAACAGCAAAGGAAGCATAAAAAACAGTGAGAAACTACACAAGGGAAGAGTTTGTTGTTGTGTAAGAGGATGTTGCAGGTAGCCCAGTGTCAGCAGGTATTGCTGACGTTTGTGAATTCGCAGGAACGGCTGGATCCGAGTGATATTAGCTGCACCACTGAGAACTGGAGAGGCTGAAAAAACAAAGGACAGATGGACTGACCTGTCTGAAGGCTGGATTGCTACGCTTTGTTTTAAGCCAGGTCATCGCCTTCCCTTTCTTTCTTCTGGCAGACTCCTATAAGTGATGACGGCAGGGAGTAATTTTCTATGTCGGTTTTCCTCAGTACTTCTAATGCTCTAGTACAGTTAGTATGTGTTAATGGTAACATTCAAAAGTATTTTTTTTTTTCTTCACTTGCTTTCTGAAGGTAATTGACCTTCATTCTGTCATGTATAAGCTAAAAGGACATTGTTTTTATAAGCTGTTCAGAACAGCTGCAACCTTTTCGTGAACACCAGAGGAGGTTTTAGGACTAGTTTCCTAGGAAAGCGGGAGTCTGTAGGTTGATGCTACTAGAACATCTCCTTCCAATTACAGAACACTTTTCTTTCTGGAAAACTGTACAAATGGATTTTTCTTCCTCCCCGATGACCCAAGGAAGGATGCAGTTGTAGATGCAATGTATCCGTCACCCTGTAAGTTCAAGTTTCTGTAGAGTGCTACCTCTTCAGTAGAGTTGTAGATAGGAGCCATCCCAGCCTGAAAGGTGTCTGTTTTCATTCTTTGTTCACTGCTAGACATGTCAGGGCTCTTGACTTTTACTCAACCCTTTTGGTTTTGTCAAAATCTTCTTTCCTCCTTGCTTTCATAGGTTGTCCATGGATCCCACGTTGCTGGGACAAACAGCGCATTTCATTCAGTACTAGTTGCTGGAAGGCACAGGCTGATGTACTTCAGATAAATGTCAGCTTGGGTAAAATGGTAGGGGAGTGTGCGAGGAAAGGGATCATCTGCTTCCCTTTGCTCCAGAAAGGTGGTGGCTTGTGGGGAGAGGATGGAAAAAGGAGGAAGGGGAGAAGAGGAAAAAAATCTGAGGTGCTTTATCAGATGGGGGGTGAGCCCAGAAGCATGAGACAGCACAGGTGCCAGATTTGAGCAAATATTGCTGAGTCTTGGTGGAGAGTGCTGCTGGGCAAGGAGAGGAAGGTACATCAGCCCATTAATCAGCTATGCCTCTTCACTAACTTCTGAGCACGCTAAACAAGAATATAAGCAAATCTGTGCAGAAAAGAGAAAACAAGGTCAAAAATCCATAGGTCTGGACTCCTGAATTGGTTTTTGCACACGCTTTGTTCCTTTTTTTTTTTTTTTTTTTTTTTTTGCTTCTCCGCAGTATCAGCTTTTTATTGTTCATAGAGAGACAAACAGACTCTTGTTCCAGAGGGAAGGGGGGTGGTGGGAAGGCCCGGGTAAGCAGGGAGGAATGTCCTCTTCACTGCCTCACTGGCTCCAGGTCGAAGACATGGGGGGGGGGGCGGGGGGGGAATTTCAATGTATAAGGAGCAGCGAAGTGTCAGAAAACAAGCGACAATGAAAACAAAGTGCAGCCAGTAACCTTGGGGCTCTGACACTGAGCAAATGTTTATCGGAGGAAGATTCTGCTGGACATCACTGGATAAGAATGAGTTGATGTCACTCTTGGCAAGGGTGGGAGCTCGGTTTTTTCCACACAAACAGCACAACACAGCAAGGGGAAAGGAGAGGGAAGGGTGGGAAGGAGGGGAGGGGAGAGAGGAAGAGGAGGAGAGAGCTGTTTGCTATAAATTGGGCTAATAAAAATATATAAAAGCATGGCTTGTTTTGTTGGAAGGAGTCTCAGTGCTGGGACATAAATAGACAAAGGTTAAGGATGCTTCAGGGCTCCTCCTACACTGCGGCTCTGAAGAGCTGTATACCGATTGCTGATGGCCGTTGCGTAATTTGCTTTGACTTGCTCCCAGTGTACTGAGAGTGTACTATGGGCTCATTCCTGTGGCCATTATTCAACAAAACCTCATTTGGCTTTAATGGGAATTTTTGCTTAAATAAAGAAGTTCAGCTTTTGTGACCTCTGGTAGCTTCAGTGCCCAGCCAGTGAACAGGAGAACCTCCCTCATCCTCAACCCCTGCATACCCTTCTTTTAAAACTTCATCATATTTTATACTTCAAGTAATGCAAAGTTTTCTCTGCAGAAAGAGAGACTCACACCAGGCAGGCAGGCAGGCAGCAGAACAGTGATAGCTGCCTTTCAACAGGTACCACCCTGAAGCTAAGAAGTACTGGTATTTGGTGAATTTGACAGTGAATGGTGTTGGAAAGCACCCCAGAAAAGGTGTAGATACAATAATGAATGTTGTGATAGAGCAGTTTTAGGAAAAAAAACTGCTTCTAAAACCAAAACAGAGTCTTCTAAAACCAAAAAAGCATGGGAAATCATTAACAGCATCTAATCTATGAGGTATCTATACTGAAACACTTACTGCTGGTCGTCCCCTGTATGAATGCTCTTGTAGAGCATAGAAGTGCCATGGCTTTTGATGTATTTATTTTTTAAAACCATGTCTCGGTCTAATAACCTTTTTTTTCTTCTTCTTTCCTTAACAAAGATGGGAGTTGTGTGGTGTTTGCTCTGTTTGCGTTCATGTATTCTAGTTCAGTGCAGATCGTTTCTAAAGTGGCAGAAGTTAAACTAGAAAAGAGCTCTCCTAGGCTGGAGTAAGTACTGTGCCTCCTAGCAGTATAGATGTGAGGTACTTTCTGTGTCCTCTATCCGTCCCTTTCCTCATCTCCACCTCGTATACAAGTGGCTACGAGCAGGCGACAGCTACCCAAACATCTGTAAGGTATTTGCGTAGTTAGCAAACAGCCTTTCAGGATATTGAGCACTTGTGGAAAATTGGGCCATTATTGTTCAGAATGTAAAAGGATTTTTAAAACTGGATTGTTGGGGGTGCGAACTTTGCAAATCAATTTAGCAATGTAACTTATCTTCAACTGGCTCTCATGACCAGGCTTTTGAAGCCGCTGTGGTAGTGTAAGGAGGCAAAGCTTTACATTTGACCCTCTCGTTACACAATTCCCTCAGGTATATGTGATTCTCCGGAAGCTTTTCAATTTGATGACTTCCTGCCAGACCATGCTATCTCATGCAAAAAATTCAGCTAGCGTGGCGTTGATTGAATAGGTTTGAGTGCTCTCCTCTGCTGGATGACCTTACTAGACATGTGCACGCTTCTGACCTCTTCTGCAATGACTCAGCTCTGGGTAAGAGCAAAGAACAGCGCAGCAGACTTCAAGGCAGACTGGACGAGGAAAAGCTGGTGCGTTTGTGCTGGAGCCATTTCGCAGCGCCGGCATTGTAGCTGGGAAGGAGGAACGGTCAGGTTTGTTGTGTGCTCTACTCCTTCATCGAAAGCTACCGGAACCAAACAAATCATTTAACTGCTGCTGCAAGTGCTGTCCTCCTCTCCCTAAATAAAGCCAGAAGAAGAGAAAAAAAGTTGTGTATTAATTGGGGAGTTGAATGAAAACATTTAAGATACTAATGCATTTCTAAGAGAGTCTTAAGAACTCAAGGCTCCAGACTTTCAAGTGTTAACATGTTCTAAATTGTTTTGCACCTTAATTTTAAGGCAGTTGAGGAGTTAGATACCGTTATATGTTACCATTACTCATGTGTTTTCTGTAGAGTTAGTTTTACTGTTCTCTTTGTCCGCCAACCCAAGAAGGGATGTGTACGTGTCTGCGCTACCACGGTTTGTTTCCATGTTGCTTTTAAACTTTTTTTTTTTTTTTTTGTTAGACTGGAGATGTGGAGTCAACATGTTGCTATGTATTTATATTAGTGAAAACAAGAAATGCTCCATGATTTCAGAACAAAAAATGATGAGGCTCTTCTGTCATCACCTCTGTGGTTACAGATTCTCAGAGGATCAAAATTCTTCCCCTACAACTTCTATAAAAATTGTGACTGATCCCTTTCTGCATCCCTTTTCTGAAATCTACCTCTGAGTCTATTTTTGTACAATTTGAAAAAGCAGCACTAAAATCATTGCAGAAGTGGATATACTTTTGTGTAGGACCCTATACCAAACCAGCATCTGGAACGGCTACTTTCTGTTAACAGCTGCAGGTCGTACAGCCATCCTGACATTACCGATGAGGCTAATGTGAACAAAGTTTAAGCATGCAAGGTCTATTACCTTCATGAGGAACCTAAGAAAGTATAGACTACATCCTGTAAATGAACCTAACATCAAAACCATCTTCCAGTTGGTGAATCAGCGGTAGATGTAATAGTTAGAGGTCACTTACACCTGGCTTTATTGTTCATAGGGCTTCGGTATTTTGCTCGGTTCTGTGTTAGGCTGGCTCGATGGAGGGTTTTCGGAAAGTTAAACTGAAGCTACTGGGTCTGCAGACTGTGCACAAGAACAAGCCGCTGCAGGTATGGGGTCAGCGTAGGCTGGCCATTCTGCAGCAGCTACCACTTGTTGACCAGCAGCAGTGAAGCAAGGCAGCCTGTCTCTCTGGTCTTGACAAGTAAGCCACCATCCCTTGCATTTCCCAAAGGGAGATAGCCTGCATTCGTGGCTTGGGCCAGTCTGGAGGAAAAGCCGTTCTGCTGATGGGGGCAAGATTTTTGCTGGATCAGCTAGCTTGAACCAGTATGTCCCACAGCCGTGTGAGTGCTAAGCCTGGGAAAGAGGGTGCTGGGGTCAGACTGGGACACAGCCCTTTGGGAAAAGAGTGGGTGGGAGAGTGAGGGCCCCTTCAGGGGCCAATTGGGCACCCCTTACCCTGCAAAAGCCAGTGTAGGAGCTGAGCCTGCGTCTGTTTATATTGCGGTGGAAGAGCAGCTCAGCTCTGGTTGGTAGTGCAACGCTGAGTGACCATTTGTAAGCATCAGCTTCTGATCCTTTTTTCAATCTAGCGATCTGAAAACCAAGAAGTTGTAGGTGCTGTATCATGGGAATGCTGAGAGTCTACAATTTGCATAATATAACTATTATAAGAGTTTTAAAGATGCCAAATGTGGTGAAAAACAACTCTTTCTGAACTCCATTGTTTAAAAATAGCAGCAAATGCAGCTAACGTCACACCAAATTTTCAATTGTTTTCATGTATAATCTTGAAAACTTAATTTGGAAGCATTCTGCCTTTTATTTTTTTTTTTTTCATCTCCCTATTTTTATAACAAAGAAGAGTATTTGCCTGGCAACAAGGCTGTCTTTGGCTTTACAGCTCATCCCTTCCTGGTATTCTAGTTCTTATCTGAAGTCAGAACCTTCTGCACAGAATATAAGAATTAATTGCTATCAGTGTTGCAAACCAAGCTGCTGTTTCAGATGGTGAGTGAAGAGAAATTGAGCTTTATGGGCATGTGTATATATATATTATTATAGAATAATGGGGTTTTTTTGAGGTGCCTTTCTGCCCAGCAGTGTGTTGCAGAGGTGTCCAGCTGATTCTCTCTTGTTTCGGGGCTCCTCCTGGATGCTGCAGGATCCAGGGGTGCTGGGTGCTGCTGGCAGAGCAGTCCCGAGGCAGCCGGGCGCTTGGGGCTGATGAGGTGAGTGCTGTCCCTCCACTGTGGCAGGAGTCCTGAGCCTGGGGAGCAAGCCTCGCTTCTCAACACGTAAGCTACAGCAGCCGAGCCGATTCAGGCCCTTTGTTAATCATTAGAAAGGTTACAGAGCCAGAGCCTCGCCAGGAGTTGTAACTGGCTTTGTGCACAAGCAGTTCCCAATGGAGATGTGTCAAATGAAATGCCGTTAAGTTTCTCTTACAGTAAACCAAGGTTATTTGTTTGGTTCTTTTTTTTAAAAGCCATACCAGATACAGTACTTAACAGTTGAGTAACTATTCAGCATTTTTAGTTTTATTTGGCTATTGTGCATGTTTTCTAGTGTTATGAGCAAAAGGAGTAGGCGGATGTCCTCATGTACCCATAATTACTCTAACTGGTGGTACTCTGATGCTGTATGCATCCATAACATGATGTATTTTTCTTTCTCTCTTAGTGTAGTCAGAGGATGCTGAGAATGAGTCCTGTGCCTGGGGGGGCTCTTACAGTTTTGCATGCCAGACTCTGCCCCAGACTGAAGAAGAATGTCTGTCTGTCTCCAGATCATCCCCAGAGTGGGAGAGCTGATCTAACAGCTGAGAGGAGGAAGGACAATACCCATAACTGTGTGGTTTGTGCTGCGTCTGAGGCTTGTTGGCCCCCTTGTGAGCCAGTTTGGCGTGGTAGGCTGATGGGGAACTAATAGTGATGAGTGGGTAGTTTTCGGGTAGGCTGATGAGCTGAATCCATCTGTGGAGGAGCTCAGTGAGAACCAGAACTGGTACAAGGATGGGGCCTGGCCTGCATGGCAAGGAGGGGTGGCAGAGAAACAAGATTAATCC
Source organism: Platalea leucorodia (assembly GCF_965183815.1). Classification (NCBI taxonomy): domain Eukaryota; kingdom Metazoa; phylum Chordata; class Aves; order Pelecaniformes; family Threskiornithidae; genus Platalea; species Platalea leucorodia. The sequence continues at coordinate 48,294,752 of NC_138826.1, read as the reverse complement.
CCTTTTCAGTGGCAGAGTGCCCTAAGATCAGCTCAGGATGTAGTTCTGTGAGGATACCTTCTTAATCAGGGACAGGGGGCTTTTCCCGACTGCTGGGAGGCTTTCCAGCTGTAAAGGTTTTATAAGTCTTGTAATGGACCTTATAAGTACCTTGAGGGAGACGTGATTTAGGATGAGCAAAGCTCCTCCTACCACGTATTTAGAACTGTTATGGCGAGGAAGTAAAGTTTTGCTATAAAATGACTGATACTTTCCATGACAGACTTAGGAAATAGGTTCGTGCTGTGTGTGAGCAGCAGACTGGATATTAAAAAAAAAAAAAAAAAAATCAGGGGGGGATGTTTTTACAGCTGCGCTGTTTGGGGGGGGTTAAGTGGAGGGAGAAATGAATTGTTATATTCTGGGTATCTCTAACCGCAGAGGGAGTGACGCACGTGCTTGGCGGAGCTGGAATGTGGAAGTTGCCGGGGCTGGCTCCGAGATGCGTCTCCCCAGGCTGATGGCCACGCTGGGACTCGAGTCATTGTCTTGCAGCGTGGGGAGATGGGGCTCAAGAGGCTCCCAGGCTCGCTAACCCTGTGCTGTTACTTGTTGTAACTGATAAAAGTGGTACTCCTAGATTACCATTACCTACGGGTTACCTATAAGGACAGGATCACACAAATGTTGTCATTAGATATTCAAAGCTTGCTTAAGTAGCAGCTTATTTTAATAGTAAGATGGTGCTCTTTCATAATATTTTACTAGTCAGTTCATTTACTGAAGTGCAAAGGGAATGTAAACTGTCTACTAGCGAGGAGGTGCAATTTGCTGGATTCCCCCTGTCCCATGGATTTTAAAACACTTCATGCTAGGGATTCCTTATTGTGCTTTGTCTTTCTTCAAGGCACTTTGCCACTTGACAGTATTTGACAGGAGATTATAAACATGGAGGTAATACAGAGCACAGCAGGCCACTTACTTCTGTGTAACTGTTGAATGTTTTAGGTGCCCTAATAAGCCCTGCAAAGCTGAGTGATTAGTTTTTTAAACACACTGTCAAAAGTAAATAGTGTGTGCATTGTCTCCTCCTTCTCTCCCCAACTCAACCTTTTCAGTATCCTAAATTTAGTTGTTATAATTTCATGCCAGCTCCATGTTTCCTTCTGGCCAGGGAAAATACCCTTATGTTGCAATACAATGCTGGGAACAGTAATAGTTATTTAGATACTAATACTGCTGGGAAAATGATAACCATTTTATCCCTTGGGTTACTTCTAAAATCAGTTCTAATGGATGCAGCAAAAGAATCAAAGCATACTGAGAAAGAAAAGTACATCAGTGCTTGAGTTTGGCTAACTCGAATTAGGAAGGCAGGAACAAAACCCGAATATTTAAATACAGGTGGGAGAGCTAGGACAAGGATGAAAGCGTTGGTTCAGACTTCAGCAGCAGGTGTTCACAGGAGAACTGTCAGGTGGTAGGGTCATTTAAATAGAAAATGGCTCTTCCTGAATAATTTTGTCCTGTTTGGGCAGTGGTGTTGTCAAAGGAAGAAGTTTAATTGTCTGAGGGCATTCGCGTTCCCAAAGCGATGCTTCCTCACTTCACGTACTGCAGAGAAGTGCAGTGGGTAGACCTCTCTCCTTTACTCAGTTGGACTTGCTGGTAGATAACCTCTTACCCTAATAAACAAAATAGTCCAGTTAAACTTGTTATAAGAAAAAGTAAGGAGTAATTACTTAATTTCTGTGAAGTATATGCTGTATGAGCAATGTACGTATGGGTTGTATCATTTTAAAAGTTTCGTCAGCCCCACTTGGACTTTGCTACTCCTGAGTAGTGCAGCCATTCCAAGTCATGCTGGTAAAGCGCTCAGAGAAGAAATAAGTATCATCCAAATTAAAATTTGGATGTGAAATGGCAGCCCACATTGCTAGCAAGATGGCTGCATGCTAAGTTGGGTCGCATGTGAGAAAAGAAGATAAAGTAGAAAATGTCAACTCTATTGTGTTTACAAATGACTCTTGTTCTTCGCTATATTTTTCTGAATGCACATAGTAGAGAGAAATTACTATTCCTAGTACCTGTGGCCAGAAAGTGTCAATAGTATACTTTGGACAGTGCTTCTTTAATGTATATTTTAGATAGAGCTCTTGGAAAAATGGACAAAGGCCATGACGTGGCCATAACTCTTGGCCGTGACGCTTTTTTTACTATGGCAATGTGCCTTCGCTCAAGCCTTTAACGTTTGGGGCTGCATTTGTAATTGAGGAGACAGTGTTTGCCAGAACAGAAGTGAATCATTTTAAGTGTAACACTTGACTGTATTTTGATCTGATACAGAAATTCCCTGCGAGGAAAGAGGAGGAAAATATCACAGGTGTCTACATTTTTGTGATGATACAAAAATGATATGAAATACATGAAAAGTGCTGCTACATACCAAATAGAAACCATGTATGTCATGTATATAAACGATGGTTATACCAGAATCAGCACTGTGCTTTGTTCGCAATTATAAAGCATCGATAAAAAGTTTCATCAACAGATCCTGTTACTTATTTAAAAGGAACTCTTTCAGTGAAGCTATCTTTAAAGTTTTCTCTGCCACTTTTAAAACAGTTTTCTCCATCTCTGGAAAAGAAAACTGAAGTCTTGGACTTGCTGAATCTGTAAGTAAATGGCCTGTTCATCAATCGTGCTCCGTGCCATGCTGTGGCAATAAATTGCAAACAGAAAACACTCAAATTGACATCTGAACTGAAGAAAGTGCCTGAAAGTTTGGAGAAAACCAACAGACAGCAATATCGGTTAATCTAATAAAAGATGTTACTTGTTGGAGAAGCATACCTCGTTTACAGGCGTGTCATAGATGTAATCTGTGAGCCTGAAGTGGCTGGCCATTTTGCCTTAAATCGTCTTTCCTGTAACGCTGTCTCAGGCACAAGGCCTATGAATAAGTTACCATGGAGAAAACTAGGTTATGAACTCAGGCTTACAGCACTTCTGTAGTAATTGCCTGTGTGTGTGCTTTTGCCTCTTCGCAAAAGCAGCACAGTGTACTCTGCCCCCACTGAATTTACTTGGGTTTAGTGTGTGTACACAGGCTGGTTGTTGTGGAATAACAAATGTGCCCCAACTTCACGTGGGTGCCCTTGTGCTCAGAGGTGACTTTAGATGTCACCTTTCCTCTAAACCACTGAACACTGGTTTTTGTTTTTTTTTTTTTTTTTCTGATAGTATGCGCTATGCCATGTAGATGAATATCCATGCACTTTTGCCTAAACTAAAATAAAGATTGCCATGAGGCTAATCTTTATTACTAGTAATAGAATCAATTAAAATAGTTCTAGCTTGTAGATTTTGGGGGTTTTAAAATTTTATTTAAAAGAATTTGAGTTTATTTTTTCCCGCTGTGCCTTTTCTCTTCCATCTACAGCCTAGAAAACTTTGCATCTTCTGGCTAATTTCAACCAAACTTTGCAGCAGGAGAGAGATATGAAAGGTAGTTAAGGTCCTATTATTTTAAGGAAGATGGGTGGACAGGTAAAGTTGAGACTCTCTCAATGCTTTGGATGCATAAAAAAAAAATTGAAGTGACAGCTTGCTGTTGCTAGATGGGAGAGGTCCCCCTCTGTCCTTTCCTTCCCTCTCTTCTGCCTCTCCTGGGGCTAGCTCTAGTTTATGATCTCCTGGTGCTCTGATTCCTTTTGCTATCCTAGAGGAAAAAGAAAACCACTGGATTAGTTCTCTGTGGTTTTAGTGAAGTGAATAGTTTTCTGTGCAAGAGCTGTGGTGAGACATGTGATGAGGAAGATGGGAGTTGGACCTTCCCTTCTGTGGAGCATGTATGTGGGGGTCGGAGGGAAGAAGCTGTTGATTTGGCTCTGGTTGTCTTATGAACCTTTATTAGATGTCTGAGAATCTGTGTGGGAGAGACTGTTGATGCTCAGTGCTCAACGCTGATGGTGCTGTAGGAAAGCAGGCTCCGCTGCTGCCTGCCCTGCTGGCGTTTGATATTTGAGGGCGAGAGAAGGGGAGGGATGTTCTGGCGGTGAAGTCATTAGGCCAAGGGACAGCAGTTTCCATGTGGTCTCAGATAAATCATTTAATCTCTTTGGTGCCTCAGTTCCTTGTCTTATAAAATGACGTTAGTCTTCTGGCCTTTGGGTTTGCAGAGTACGTAGGATAACGGGGTCAGTTGTAGCCTGCGGATATCACATGCTTACATAATCAGATGACGGTAGGTCTTGGGTCTCTCTTGATGTGCTTTCCAAAAAAAAAAAAAAAATTATTGCTGCAGAGTAAATACAGCTTATTGCCTGACACAGGACCATGGTCTCTCACTTCCCTGTGAATTGCCCCATCCATTTTTCCAGCCTTGTGCCTATTTTTATACTTTGGGGTCTGTTGCAGGAAGTTGGCCATTCAATATTGCAACTGCATAGTCAAAAACACTTATTTTGCATATTACTTCCGTGCTCTAGAAGTGAAAAGTCAGTGAGGAGATGGACTGGGTAGGATCTTGGCTGCTTTTAGTTGACAAAGTGCAGCTGTATGCTTTTCTTCAGAGTATATTGTGTACCTTTTTTCCTACCTGAAGCTTCAAAAGAAGGGTATCGGTAGACATGCTTCCAATTTTATGGCAAGTGCTAGTGACTTTTTGAAGGTGTAACACTGGGCCATCTCATGCTTCCAGAGAGGCATATCTAAGTAACTGCAGACTGAAATCTCAGTACATGCAGACGGTGCACTCTATTCTCCTTTTGGACATTCAGGTTTCTAACAATCCAAATGAGGAAGCATTTCTGATTTCTTTCCGTTTTACTTCTTTTCAAATGGAAATTTTAATTGAGAAATCTTTTGCATCACTGAGACATTTGTGTTTTGCAGCAGTCTTCAAAGTCCTGGTGATGATCAAGCTCCATTGTGCTAACTGCTGTATGGATCATGCAAAGCATGTGGCAAAAGTCATCACATCAGAGAAGCTGCACGCTTCAGTGGTGCAAAAAATGGTGCGCACATTATTGATTATATATAGCCATCCCTATGTGACAGGAGAAAGCTTTAATGATGTATAGGAATCTTTGCAGGATCTAGTCCTAAGCAAAAGTGAGGCTCGTTAGGAAAGCATAAGTATCATAAATAAATACCCTTTTAGTGTAAATAATAATAATAATAATAATAACAACAGAAATCCCTCTGAATTACAGTTTCTTCTAATGTATATTGTGTGACCGTAATAGGTAGAAATCTGCAAGAGCGTGGGGTTTTTGTCTTAAAATTGTAGTAAACTACATTTTTGTAGGAGCCTAAATGTCTTGAATCTTCTAAATGTTTGCTTTTTAAGACAAATGATGGAGGAACAAAAGGGGAGATGATTTATATATCTTGGTGAATGATGTCCTGCAGGCAGTCGCTTACACTGCGTTAGGAGACCGAGGTGCAATATTCATACTGAGAGCATATTTGAGCTCTGTGGTCAGAAAAGTTGCCTGTTAAACGATGTGACAAGATGAGAGTCTTCAGCCCATCTGTCACCCATGCAGAAGTAAATGATCACATGGTACCGACTCCAAAGTAGAGGGAAAATCTGCTGTTACAGCCAACATTCCTTGCCACAATACAAATATGTTCTTTGCTCACATAATAGCTATTCAGTTTGCCTGCAGTCATTGTGTTCCTCCATTAAAGTTCAAGGGAATTGAAAATACACAGTCGACAAAGCCAACTTTTGTCTTGGAGTGAATACGTGTTTTATTACAAGGTGTTTTATCAGTGAGATTTTTAGAAAATAAACGGGTTTGTGAAAAAGATCATGTGGTCATCCACATTTGAGCTTAAAGATTTCTGGGTGAGTAGCAGTGATTTTATTTTTATTTTCTTTTTATTTTTTTTTCCAGTTTCTTTACAGTTGACTTTTACTAATTTTATGGTGTATGCCCTTTTCTTAAGGGTGGTCTGGGTTTCCAAATTTGAGTGTATAAATTTTAATGTTTCCTAACTGAGGTGTTATTAAAAAAAACCAAACCAAACCAACACCAAAAAAACCCACAACAAAACAAAATAACCTCCAAAAATGCTCACAGGCTTTGCTGAAAATGTAGTCTTTTCTTAGTCTTCAAGAATGAGAGAGGAAGTGCACAATTAAAATTCAAGGCATTTAGTCAATAAGAGCCCTGTAAATCTGATTACCTTATCTGTTTGGAAGTATTTTAATGCCTTTTATTCTGCTGCATATACATGTGCAATTATTTCTTTTCTGTATATCATGTTAAAGTCCTCCTGCATGGAGCATAATACGGAAGTGAGCTCTCTAGCTCAGCTAATAGCAAGTTGCTGCCTCCAAACCTGTGCAAGCGGTAACGGTCAAGATAGAAGTCTTGGTCTTTAGGGATGTAATTTCATCTGTTTCTTGTGTGGATTTTTTTTTTGGTACTTAGGATGCCTGAAGGTACTGGCAAAACAATCTCCCCATGCAAATAGCAACAAGAAAGGCGACTGTAATGGTTAACCTGTGGCCACTGAGGCCAGACTTTATTTAAGAAGCTGGCCAGACTGGGTAGCTTCTGCCCAAGAGCTGTAGAAATGCTTGATGAGGCAAGTTGTGGGGTTGATAGTTTTCAAATACTCTTGGAACACATGAAAATTCCTGGAGACTTGAAAAACACTACTGCTTTTTAAGCTAAAACTAATGCTGTCTTAATGAGGGTAAATGAAATGACTCAATGCTATTATATTAATAGTAACCATAGTCTACTCAAATTCAACGAGGAATAGACGAGCTGAAAAAGTTTTACTGTCTTGGATTAAATTTATGAAGAGAAGTTTCATAAAAAATGAGGGTAGTTAAGAGGAGAAGTTGGGAACAGCTGAAGTAAGGTAGGTTGCAGGCAGCACAGGTGATTTCGAAGGGTGGGAGAGGGAAAAACAGTGTAGTTAAAGCAGTGTGAAGGGAGCTGTAGGCAAAAAGATATATCCACACACAAAAAAAAAAAAGGCAAAAAGAAACTTGTGTTAGAGATCACAAACTCTAGCAGGTTAAGTAAGAAATCATCAGGAGACCAGAGTAGAAATTCTTTGAAAACAGCTTTCTACTAGCATATACTTAATAAAAGCTTTTTAGATTCTCCAGAAGCTTGCTGAAGAGTCTGGGATTGTCTCCAGAGAAGAATTTCAGAAAAGCAAAATCAATTAGTTGAATCGGCATTTGCTGCAAAAGAAGTACATGATTCTTTACAAGGATGAATGAGAAGTGTTCACAGAAGAGGTTTTAGAAAAAATGGTGATGTGCACAGTAATAAACCTCCAGGAACAGGTACCAGAACTGGGAACGCCTCTGTAAAGCTGACAAGCTATTGCTAATAGCGGTGTGTAATCTGTGGCTTCATTTAACCTCGCGCTTGGGAGAAGAGGTGATGACGCGTGCAATACACTGCAATTTGCTCTTAAAAAGGGTGTTGCTGATTAGTAGTTCCAGCAGAGGGGTAGCAATTATAGAAGCAACAGGATTGTTAAGAGTTGTAACCATTATATATTGTAGAAGAATTGACTTGGCTTTTAAAGGGGGAAGTCAGGCCTCAGGTTAGAGGTATTTGAAGGTGTTACAGAGGTAATCAGAGAAATTAAGTCTTCTGTGGGAAAGGAGACTGATCAGTGGGGTTCTTGAGCTTGGAGAGACGATGCGAGAAAGTACACCCTGCTCTGTAGATTTCTGTTGTGTCACAGCACAACTACAGAGTAGCAAGTGTAAAACAAGTGAAAAGTTTTCTTCATGCTGTGTATAAATAAGCATCTTACTTATTGTCACAGGATATTGTGGAGATAAATGTACACCTTTTAAAATGGATTAGTGAAATTCAAGTTTCATAGCTTCACTGAGCACAGTATTTTGTGCCTGAAATTTTTATTAATAACTTTTGGAGACGGGAAGGTTGTGGAAGAGGAAGAAGAACTGATAAAGTTGTTGTTTTCTAAATGTTCACTGTTGTCAAATGTTGGAAGCAGTATTCTGGGCAAGGTATGCTTCTGGTCTGATTAAATAAGGAGTTACTTTTAAAGTCCTCTTTGTCTTCCACAGAAAGATCGGTTAGCTGATGACAGCAACCCTTACTGGCCTTAAAATTAGTAACAGGACCACAGCATCATGTGCTTTGCTGTCTGTAATAATAAATTAACAACTGCGGACCTGTTGGTTTTCTTTTTGTAATGTCTGCTGTTACTGGTTGAAAAGGGGATTGACAAGCAGAAATACAGACGTCAAAAAGAAACATTAATACTTTTCACGTTGGAAAGCGCTCAAGTTGTTGTTAGGATCGTCCATTAAAGCAGCAGAACGTAACTATGGTGGGTTACTGTGTTCTGTACGTACGTAGAATCAGTATAGCATGTAAAGCATTTTTTCAAAAACTTCGCTTCTAGTCATAAAAATGCTTTTTAAACTAACAGCTTTCTTCTGCTCAGTAGGATGTGATTTGTTGGAAGTGTATGTTGACCTGGAACCAACAAGGAGATGACTAAGTAGGAGGAAAATGGTTTTAACATGCCTCTGCTTTGCCAAGGAATATGGAAACAATAACAGATTTGTCAAGTCTGTGGGTCAGCTAGCCTTGTAGTGATATATGATACTTCTCTATGCACGACATACTTGGTGTATTGGGTTGTTTTTTTCTAAAGCACCATTTAGGAGCTGAAATGTGAATCTTTCTTTGTCCCAGTTGCTGTTTATCACCTTCATGGTCATGCTGTTTACTGATCAGATGTATCCAGAGTAGGTGGGAGATCTTGACTTCTCTTCATTGTGGCAGACACTAATGTGGTCTGTCGTCTTATTTGTTTTACGGTGTAATTTGATAGCCAAGACTGCGCATGTTTGACGGTTGCCAAAGCATTTTTGGTCCATGCACTAAAGCTCTGCAGTAGTCCTTCTCCCGTTTCCCCATTTTTGTTTTCCCCAAGCCACGACATCCTCCATGCCACCTTTCCTTATCGCACTGGGGTATGCTCCATCACTCATGTGCCAAGCAGTCTCTTCTTGAGGTTTCAAACAGTGCAAAGATGATTCCCATGTGTGGTGGAGCCCTGTTTTCCTGGGGATGGCTGAACACCTGTCTGCCGACGGGAAAGTAGCGAATGAATTCCTTGTTTTGCTTTGCTTGCGTGCGCGGCTTCTGCTTTACCTATTAAACTGTCTTTATCTCAACCCATGAGTTCTCTCACTTTTACTCTTCCGATTCTCTCCCCCATCCCACTGGGGGGGAGTGAGCGAGCGGCTGCGTGGGGCTTAGTTGCCGGCTGGGGTTAAACCACGACACTGGTGTGCTTCCTTCTTTGGAAGAGAACCAACAGCTTGAAAAATGAGTATTCAATTTAATAAGAAATTAAAACTAGATGCCTTTTGAGAGCAGAACCGTGCTCTTGGGAGGCAAGGAGTAATAATCACACAGACGAAATCATAGGAACGCCCTTTCCTCAGTGAAGAAAAGGTAGTAGCTCAGCAGTTAGTTGCTCTGAGATGTGCTGGTGACCAGGTTCAAGTTCTGGCTGTTTCAGGAGTGAGCCTGAACCACTCAGTGACCTCTGACTCTCCCTCTTTTGGCACTTGTAAAAGTAACTTAATATTTTGTTGTGACAGATACGATCTCATATTCTCTTACAAACCATGTGCAGACCAGTCACTGAGGGATGGCCCTGTTCAGTGGAGAGTTCAAAGTGTGGGACAAGGCTTTAAGAAGGAGGCAGTGATTTTGAAGAGGAGAGTTGTTTAATAATACTTGGAGGTTCACAGCGCTGGCCGTCTCTCTGCTCTAAAAACGAAGCTTTGTCAGTGCTGAATTGCTAGAGGCTTTTAGATATCTCCTCACCTTTCTGTTAGTATAGGAGAAAAGGACACCAGAAACACCTTTTTTAATCCCCTGCCCCTTTCTGTGTCTCACTTTTGGTTCAGGGTTTTTCTTGTGGGTCTCAAGTTTTTCATGGCTATAGGGAAGTATGCTGCTGTCTCTTAAGTGCAGAGCTCATGGAGGAGGTACTGCGTTAAACCCGTTTGGGCTCGCTGCCCGCTGCTGGGGAGAGGAGGAAGGGAAGAGAGCTGGGCTCCATGGCACAGGGGGGTCCTTTCCAGCCCCGCATCTCTCTGTTTCTACCCCCTGGGCTTCCCTGGTAAAACCTCTCTGGGATCTGAGTGGTTGCAGTCTCTCTTCCATGAAGTTTCAAGATGACTTACTGTTGCCATCTGCTCTTTTGGAGCAAAGCTACTGACTTGCTAAAAAATAAAATTTAATGAATTAATAAAATCATCGAATCATAGAATGGTGTGGGTCTGAAGGGACCTTAGAAGATCATCTAGTCTAACCCCCCTGCCATGGGCCAGGACATCTTCTGCTAGATCAGGTTGTTCAAAGCCCCAGCCAACCTGACCTTGAACAGTTCCAATGATGGGGCATCCACAGCTTCTCTGGGCAGCCTGCCCCAGTGCCTCACCACCCTCATCATAAAAAACTTCTTCCTTATGTGCAGTCTAAACCTACCCTCTTTCAGTTTAAAACCATTGCCCCTTATCCTGTCACTTTCAGGCCTTGGTAAAAAGCCTCTCTCTGTCTTTTTTACAAGCCCCCTTTAAGTATTGAAAGGCCACAGTGAGGTCTCCCCGGAGCCTTCTCTTCTCCAGGCTGAACAACCCCAACTCTCTCAGCCTTTCTCCACAGGGGAGGTGTTCCAGCCCTCTGACCATTTTCGTGGCCCTCCTAACAGGCCCATGTCTTTCTTGTGCTGGAGACCCCAGAGCTGGATGCAGTGCTCCAGGTGGCGTCTCACAAGAGCAGAGTAGAGGGGGATGTTAGTGGTAAGAGAATGTTAGTATTTATAGCGTGGGTAGTAAGTAGTTACTGTGAACAACAAACAATGGTGGATCGGCTTTTTGACAATGGGAATTTCTGCCAGGTGGAAGGCTGCATGGCCTTGTTCATGCTGTTGTTTACTCTACTTTTTCCTTTCTTGCAAGTTGAAACTCTAAGCTAAATTGTTCTCTGGCATTGTCAGCATGAGCCCAGGGGTCTTTGGAGAAGCTAATTCCTTTGGCTTCCCCCTACTGCATCACCCAAAATAACATCATAGTCTGTCTTTAAGCGGCATATGCTGTTTGTTTTTTATTGCTACTCTAAACATTTGTACTGGATTGTATTTCCACCTCTGCCTTCTTATGAAGGAATTCCAGCTGAACGATTAATGTCTCCCTTCACTTGAGCTTGTGTTTTTCTGGATAGTGAATTAGAGGCTCCTTACAGTTTATTAATTTTGCTTTTAGCATTATGTAACCTGTATGAGGTTGTAAGTACTTAATGTAAGTCTGAGTAGCATGTTCCTTTATAGCTCATTTTACAGTCCTTGGCCTATTCCGCTTCAAAATTCTCATAAGCAGCGTAAGTTGGCCAAAACACACACTTCATGTTAATTAAATCTCTTAAATAGAGTCTAATTTTCTTGCTTCTCTTGAAGTTGGTGAGAGATTAGTAATAAAAGAAAATTAGCTGGTTGATAGCATCATGTATTTGATCAGTGCAGAAACAGGATAACCGCCTCAGGTGTATGGTGAACTCTTCATTCTTATGCGAACATTCGACATATTAAAAGTTGACAACTTTATTTGAACATTTATCCTGACAAGATAATTTTATAGAAGATAAGAATTAACAAACTGAGGAAGCACTAGAAAATGTAATGTATAAATTTTTAAAAAGTCTTATTTCCTTCAGTGGGTTTGCTCCTGTTAAAGTTTTGCACTTCAGCAGAAAGCAGTCTTGAAAGATTTGCAATTGATGTTGCTGGAACTAAGATTTTGTTTGAGATTATTCTTTCTAAAACATAAAAAAATAATTTGACTGTTGTTAATACAGGGTTTTGAGACTAAATGGTTAAGTGTCTGTTTCCTCTCCTGACCTCTTGACTCAGAGAGTGCAATTGTAGTGGGCAACAAGTCAGTAAAACAAAATTATCTTTTTTTTTTTTTTCCCCCTCTTAAGATGAGGAAAGAAAAGTTTTTCTGTGAAGGGTAATTGAGAGCATCCTGAGAGAATAAAATGTTGAGTGTTGATGAAAAGTAAACCTACTTCTTCATCTCTGATGAAGTTGCTGTCCTAGTTTTGTTTTCATTTCTGTCTGCAAATGTTTTCAAAGAGGTTTAACTTTCTCAAATTCATAAGATACTTCTGACTTACGTCTTGGTTTCTATCTTGTTCTTGTGTTTTGGCAAGAACTGTATGTCACAACTTGTAGCTTCCAATAGGCATGGGGGCCATCCAAAATAGTTTCCACTTCCCACTGAGGTATGTTCTTAGAAGAACTTTTCCAATCCAAATAACTGGCATTTATTACTTTTTTTAATTGCTTAGTGTGATACTTGCTTACATTTGCTGTTTTAATGTCTTTTCCTGTCTGTAAACTGAGAGCCCCAAAGGGCACATGCGTGCAGTCACTGAATTCAGTTTACATAGCTTGACGGATGTTTTGGGAAAAGCAGATTGTGTGTATGTGCTGTTTGTCACAGATGGTGTCCCAGCAATAAAAAAGTTGTGCTAATGCTGAAGGAAAATGAGATGAAAGTAAGTAAATGAAATAGCAAAAAAAGGATGGCCTTAGAGTTTAGCATCATTTTTTCCAGCAGCTTTGGGGAAAGCGGTTAGTATGGCACATGTATGCTTGAGCTCAGCAAAGGTTCTCAAGTTGCGCTATGTAGGCAACAAACAATGGGCAGGAGAAATTTCTCTGGATAATTTTGCTGCTTGGATACTACCAGTGTCCCAATTTTAAGTCTAATATCTTTTTGACGAGCTTTTTGTGAAACCTGGTCACGCGAGTAGGTAAGGATGTTAATTCCATATTAAAATATATATATGTATTGCTAGTCTTTGAGATGGTAAAGAAAAATCTTAGAAGATGAAAGGGTTCTGAAGCTTTAAAAAAGGAAAGGTGGGTAAAACATGGACATTTCACCCCTAAGAATTTAACTTAGGTGGGTCATTTTTTTTCATTCGGTTTTGTTTTGGGGGACCTGTGACTTTGTAATGATTTTTAGAGCTCACTAGAATCACACTGTCAAAACCAGAAAATAGTTTGAGTCCTGTGCCCATATGGGAATGCAGATCTCAACTCCTTCCCCTTCTGGCGTACGTAAATGAGGAAAGGGGTTCATTTTTCAGAGTTCAGGATTGTTGGGGGAGGAGAAGAAACAGGACTCACTTTATGCAGCGTATCTCTGAAAACCAAGCTGATGTGCATTATGGACTGCAGGTAGAGTCTGCATTTAAGTTCTGTTGAGGAGGGCTAAGCTGTATGGCAGGCTGTTCTTTGCACTGCTATAAATCTTCAACATCCATAAATCTTCAATCCATGCCCTTCACACTTTTAGCCTTCACTGGACTGTTACATTGCTGAAGTCCATTCAGTAGTCTAAGATCCTGAATTCGTTTTTAATTACCCCTTATAAAGCTTTTCTTCTGGGTTTGTTCTGCTGCCTCTTGGCTTGTAGCTGAACTAGGTGTATGAACTGTCAGATTAACTCTGGTTCTTCCCTTGCCTTTTAGGACTCCTCAGTGGGCAGACCTCTCCAACCAACACCAAACTGGAAAAGTTGGACCCCCAGCAGGTGCTGCAGCTCTGTCTCCGGTACCAAGATCATCTTCAACAGTGTGCAGAAGCAGTTGCCTTTGATCAGAATGCACTGGTGAAGCGGATCAAGGAGGTACTGCCTGCGGCATGCCCACTTCTGGTGGGGAAGGGCTCGGGGCATCGGCATGGCCGTCTTGTGCTATGAATGCAGGTGCTGGCTGTAGATGGCCTTGGGTCACTTGCAGCAGTCCACTTCAAAGTAAACCCTGTAGAGAAACTTTGTGAGTGTGCACTTCGAGCAAAGTTTCCTGGCTTTGATTGTGGTTGCAGTTAGACGATGTGTTTATTGGTTGTGCTCTGTGATTCCTGGTTGTAAACAGTGGGTGTTCCTCTGGTATGGCAAGTACTGCAAGTAACTATTGAAGAAGTAAAAGATGACTGGAATTTTTAAAGGTAACGTTCCTTACTTAGGTCTGTATGCGTAACATTTTATTATGCATCGTGGTTAAGCTCTAATTTAAGGAAAGAAATAGTTATCATAACATCATCTATGGTTGGAGATGGTAGTATTTCTTTCTTTCTTCAATGGATTTGTAGAGTTAGACTGTTTTCAAAGCCCATAACAAGCTGTCTCTTCTTTGATCCATATGGCTGCTGAAAAAGATCTTCCTGTGCTGCTGTTTCTACCACCATCACTTGAAAATCACTGATTTGCTTAAATATTCAGTAATACTGTTGGGGAAGAAATTAATTTGTGGGTCAAGCATCCTGCAATTGGATTGTCTTTCTCATGTGTGTAACTACCAACATTGGAAGCAGAAGGATGACTGACAATTTTTTTTTTTTTAAAGTTAAGACAGATTGGCATAAGAGGAGATGTTGTTTGAGAATGTTTTCTCACGTATTCTCAGATGTGTAGAACTGGAGAATGCTGCATGTGTCAAAAGTCTGTGAGACCAAATACCTTTCAATGTTAAAAGAAAAATTTTTGAACAGGTGGTTCATTTTTATTCATGCAGTATAAACAAGGACCTTGATTCGTCGTTGCTATATTGGCTTAGAGTTAAGAAAATCCCACATGACAAACTGGATAATAAATTTGATTCATGGGCTGTTTCAAGAAGCTGCTGTCATCATGAAGTTGTAAGTCCAAAATAACGTGGGAGCCATTAAAAAGGCCTTTTTACTTTGGTGTATCAAGATCTGAGGCCAGCTATTACACAAGATGTGAAGATATTTGCAGATGTTGGTGACTCAGATCACACAATCTCAGAAATGGGATTTAATTGCCAGCCTAATGACAGTATACTGCATTAATCCAAGCAGATTGTAATTCTTTTGGCTGTTAAAGTGTGAGAGGGAATATTGACATGATTTAAAGTCATGGTGGACTCCACCAGTGCAATCTGCACTAGTTGGATTTGCCTTCTATAGGGCAAGTGGCGGACTGTCTTTCAAATTAGCATTGGTGATGTTTTCTTCCAGTTCGTAAGGCTTTTTTTTTTTTTTTTTTTCCCCATGTAAAATAAATACAGTGATGATATCAGTATCATCACTGGCTTACTTTATTGTCACGGACTTACTTTATCACAGGCTCCTCTCTGACAAAGTGAAGGAGAAGTGGGTGACTCTGTAACTTGGGCATCTGACAAGTCAGTTGAGGTTCCTTTTTGGTCAAAACATTTAAGTAACTTCAGATGCTTTCAATCCCTCTGCCAGATCTAGTGGGTTTTTACTGTTCATTTTCCTAATAATTTTTAAATGTTTTTCTTGCATTGGCTGTTCTGCGTGTGTGTTCTGGAGGAGCCGGGTGGGACCCACTCAGCTTAAATCATTCTTTCCAAATTGTTTGGGCTCTCCTTGGTGTGCTAAATCGAACCGCTGTTGACAGTTGTTGACAACAAGGGGTGCAGCTGAACTAGAGCAGGGTATGTCTCTTGTTACAAGTGCAGACAAAGGAAATGGTGTTTGGCTGCACCCATTTGTCAGCAATGATTTAGTTCTGCTGTGTAGACAAAGCTTCGACCCTTGGTAAAGAGTAAAAATGAAAGAGAAAATGGAAGTGTATTGTGAAAAGCATGATGTGTGCATGACATGGACAGTAAATTCTTTTTATCCTCATTTTAGTAGTCAGTATTCCCCTTTACACTGTAAGCATTGAAGTGTTTTTCTTCCGATAACGGACTTATCAAGTGATTGATGCTTTTAACTTTCCTACAAAATGTTGGTGAGCTTCAGTCTCCAATTCCTGCCATTTGTCTGAGGTGTGTTTGCTTTTCAGACTGTCACTGACTGTACTCAGTGTAGTAATAGTCCTACTGTATAGCATGCTACAGTCATACTGCCTGCAGCCAGGATTTTTTTAAGTCTTTCCTTGACAAAATGTCCCAGGGCAAATATCTTTTGCTCATTGTCTGTGCGGCCAGAAAAAAAGTTCCCTGGTTTTTGGCAAAACTCAAAAGTACTGTTGTAAATTCATTGGTCCTCGATAACTCATAATTGACTGCGGCGGTTTGTAAATCAGCACACAATCTGAATTAAAATGGTTCTTAATAGGAAAGAGAATGAGCTAAGGCAAACAAAAACCTTGCATGCCAGTAGTTACTGCGGATCTAAGTAGACCCATCTGTGCGTTCCTTTACTTTGGGGACCAAAACAGTCTAGCTTTGCTCTCCATCCCATTTTCCAGTTTAGCCAGAATTTCTTTGCAGTGTGTTGGCTGGATCCATATCTGCTCCTAACTGTAGAACCTGTGTGACTTCCATCTTGCTGTGACTGTTCTCTTTCAAGAAGAAATACATTTACCCAAGCGTTTCCTTGAAGGGGAAGGAATTGAAGATGTGATTGAATGTAGTTGACTCAACTGCCTCTCTTCAGCAGTTACACGTACTTGTACCCGAACTGTTGGTTTTGGAAGGGATTGATTTTTATCACAATAGGCTTTGTCTTCACTGCCAAAAAAAAAGGATGTGCTTGCATCTTTTTAGGGAAAAATAACCATTATACATTAAATATTATGTTTCATATTAATTTTTGGCAGCTGACTCACCATCTGTTGCAACACTGCATTAATTCCAGGACCACTGAAATATTTAGGATTCTTTTAAATTTTTTTTCTCCTTATCAGTTTGAAAAACAACAGAACAGCAATTTGGGATTTATGTATGTGTTAATCCAGGGTTATGGCATCTCACAAAATTTGACAGTTTTCAAGAAAAAAGCCTGTGTGCAGCATTTTCTGGGTAATTTGTCTACTCTCTGGTATTTTGTAGGATGAAAATTTTTAGCTTATTGGATGAATCACCACATTATTGACTTCTGGGGGCATTCTGTTCAGATGGGTCTGGGAACAGGATCTAGTCTGGCTACTGATGGTATGTTGGACCCACATGAGCTTGTTATATGTGTACAGTAGGAAAAAGGTGCATTTTTAAAACCCATTAGATAATATGCAATAGGCAATTATAGCTCATTAACAGACTAATCTGATCTTACTGCACCTTGGAGCTTTTACCAGTGTGTTTAATGATGGGGACAGTTGACAATGCACCTTACAGAGAATGTTATACTTCACACTAAAAATTGCAGGAGTGAACCATGACTCGCTAAGCCAGGATAAAACAATCTCGATCTGCCTATTCTTGGGTGTTGTGCGTATATATATATATTATATATATATATATATACACACATATATTTAAAAAAAAAAAAAAAAAATCTCTTTAGTGTATATCTGCATGAGGACAAAAAAGTCTCCACTGTAGTGTTCTTTCTTTGTTTCTGTGGTGTGTTTAGTGTCCTAGCTGTAGAGAGGAGGTCTTAACTTGCTGCATCCCACGTCCGTCTCTGCCATGACAATGCAGTGGGTCTGCATTATAACTAGTTTGAAGTTTTCAGCAACTCCAGTTGCTGTTGGATTTGAGAGCTGCGTGTGCTCTCTTCTTTCTCCCAGACCGTCTGCCTCAGTTTTGCGATCTGTAAGATGGAGGGTTTCTGCCAAGATTAGCTTGAAGATAAATGTTGACCAGCACTAACTATTAGGTATGACTGGGGGGAAAGAAGCAGATGAAGCAGGCAGAGGGCTACTTTACATGAAGTCCATATCGTTGGAGGATGTGTCATCTGGGTGGCAGGGAGAGAATTTGGAAGGTCATCTGATAGGGGATGGTGAATAACAAAGAATGGGAAACGGGCAGGATAGGTAAAGGCTGGGGAGCAAAGCTAAGTTTTCAGAAAGGGCCCATGATTTTTTGTGCGTCCAAAATTGTCTAGTTTCAATGTCTTAAAAAAGATTATTTTTCATGCGTTAGATGCTAAGCTTCTTAAAAATCACATCCTTCAAAATAGCTGAAGCTGAGTATCCAAAAATTACTAGTCTCACTTGAAAATTTAAGCCTAGCTTCTCTCTATGAAAGCAAAAGGGAAGCTGAAAGCTATCTAAGGTCCTTTCAAAGAAGGTTTGAAAAAAAAGGTCTTCAGCATTTCTTATTAGACATCCAATGTTGGCAAAGGAGATGTGCTACTCAAAGTATCCTATGTACCCTTAAAGGCAAATGTAGTTCCTAGATTAACTGTGCTTGAAATGTATTAAGTGGATTATTAGGAGGGCTCTTACACTTTGCCCTAAACCCAAATATCAATACAGTGTATCTGTAGCTTTTATTGCCATAGGCAACCCAGGCTGGCAATAATTTTGAAAACAGAACACTTTTTACAATACAAAAAGAAATTAAAAATATCTCAGTGTAAGATGACACATGCCTACAGGAAAAAATTAACACCTTTTCAAATAATCAACATTACTTTTATATTTTTAACAAATGTGATGGTGGAATAGTTAACAACTTTTGTCCAGGCAGGCATTAATATCAGTAATTGGTTTGCTGTATAGCAAATGAGTGTATGGCTTGTTTCATACCTGTAAATTCCTGTATGGGAATGGCTTGTTATTTTGAAGAAATATTCCAGAATAAGATGTGTATGGATTTTTTTCTTTTTTCTTTACCCGCTTGCTGCAAAAAGTAATTGTAATGGGCTTCTCTAGTATGTAGTTAAGATGTCCAGAAATACAACCCTTCATATTTGGCAAGTAAACAATTTTTGAAGCCACACATACACCACATCGTGTCTCCCAATACATTTTAGCTGTTTAAAATTATGGATAGGAGTTAAATCATTATTTTATATAAGCAACAAGTCTAGTGCATTTGACAGACCAACAAGAAAAGCCCTTTAAATACAAGCATTATATACAAGCACATTGTAGCTTATCCCCTGCATTTCAGACTCATAAATTGTGATTCAGCCATTCATGTCACCACCATGTGTGTGAAGTAAAACATGCCCAGCAATTTGGGGATGTAGGAATTTCAATTTATTTTTTGTGACTGCCTTGTGGCTTTTTGACCTTTATGGCAACTATGTTGTTTCTGCGGCACTGAGCGTTTCTTTTATTGAAGAGACCTGTCACCTAGTGGGAAAATGTGCTGGGGAATGTGGCCTGCAGAGGTTATCCACATGGTTTTATTGCAGCCCGAGGGAAAGATGGGTTTGCTATGGGCAGGGCCCGTGGCTTTGAACCCCTTTCGTTCCAGAGGCAAGAGGGCTGGCAGTGGTGGAGACAGCTTGTAAAGGTGTGACATTCCCCAGTGGGAATTAAAGGAGAAGGTACGTTGAAGGTGGTGATAAAGGAAAAAGCACTCTAAGTGTGGGAAGCAGGTCCATTCACGGGAAGGAATGAATGAATGCTGGGCCAGAAACCTGGGAAGGACATTGCCTGGCTGGGAACTAGGTTGATGCAATGCAGGATCCCATTAACCAGGCAGCAGTTAGATTCGGGGTGCGTATCTGCTGCAAGCACTCATAGTTTGTACTGGGCGATGCACCGCGGTCACTCTTCTTAGCTCCATCCCTCTCTGAGCAGAAAGATTTGGAGTGTCTGGGATTCATCCCATGCTCCAGTCACAGTTGACCAGTGTCTCTTCAGAGAATGGACTTGAATGAAGGGGAAATTTTCTGGAGGTGTTTTTTGTTTGGATTTGGTTTTGTTTGTTTTAGTACTCTGATGAGTGAGGTGTTCCTTGCCATTCCTGTTAGTTATGGTTTCCCTGTAGGTGGTATCAGAGCTGAGTTTCCAAAACTATTTGTGAAACCTGTTTTCAGCGGACGTGCCCTGAGAATGACGCACCTCCTGACTAAACTGAATTAGGTCAGCAAAACACGAATGGCCTCACCAAGTCCAAAGTCCTTCTTCAACTTCAGGCCTTTGCTTCAAGGTCCATGTGCTGGTATGGATCAGACTACTAAGTTACCTTTCATCCCATTAAAGGGAAGGGCTCAGCGGATCAAAAGTAAACCTGTTAAATGAAGCAAAAGTGAAAACGGAGACGTGTTTAGTTTTGACACAACATACAAAGACTTCTAGATGAGGCCGTGTTAACTTGCAAGCAAAATTGAGCCTTTTGGTTCACAGCCTTAAATTAGCAATGCCTCACATCCAGGGAAAGAGGCCTGAGAATTCCTTGGGATGCAATACTTCTGAAATGGCTAAGAACCTGGGTTGAAATGCCACTTGTATTTTCAAGGGATTTAATGCCATGCTGCCATGCCTAGCTTGAAAAGCTAGGGAACGTAGTGTTCTGTGAAGAAATCAGTACCTTAAATATAGTTGTTGGCATCTTGGGATTATGAGATTGATGAAGACTGCAGCAATCTATCAGGCTCTCTGTTTCTTCTGTGATGAAGTGTTATTTATAAAGACTGGTATCTTAACTCAAGAGGCACCGTAATGCAGAAATAAATGCGTGGGGTTGTTAAGCTGGAAGCTTAACATGTTAGCTTCATGTCCTATAGTTGATCTTGCTCGTTTTTCTCCAGCCTGATGTGCAAGTACCTTGAATTCTTGAGTGGTGGGGTGATGTCTTAACCAGCCAGCATCAAAATGGGAGACTGCTTTTGAAAAAGCTTCACAATTGTTACTTTAATACATAGAATGAATGTCTTGCTGCGTACGCCTGCGGCAGATGGCCAGTTCTCTGTTGTACGGGAACTTTATGAAGTGATCTAGCAGTTATTAAGAAAGAGGAAAGATTGTTTGCACTTGTGACAGCCTGAAATCTGTTGCGTTAACATCTACTGCTTCATTTGGTGTCATAAAAAAGACCAGTCCTTCCCTCCTAGAATATATATGTGAAATTGTTTCCAGCGTCTTCCCTTCTATTGTGCTTTGGTTTCTTATGGCCTTTTGAGAAAAAAATCTAAACTGGAATCCTTTCCACCACCGAATTTCCAAGAAAGAGTAGAAAATGAAGCTTAAACAAGCATCTGGCAGTCAGAAAGCTTTGTATCATTTTGGAACTTAGGTGCTTAAGAGAGTGGCACTGAAGATCTGAAGTCTAGTACGCTAAGCCTTGTATTAACGCTTTTCTCAGGATTAGTGCATGGATTATCAGGTACCAGAAGGAACAGAATTCAGTTTCTTCTCATAGCCTGTTTAAACTAGGAAATTTGGTTTCTTATTCTAGCCTTGTTTCCCCAGGTGGGAAAAAACCCAACCAACAACAACAACAACAACCACCAAACAAAACACCCACCCCACCCCAAAACATTGTAGATCTTCAAATAGGAATAAGAAGTATTGAAGTCCATTTGGGAGTTAGCAGCCTTGATATTGAATTTGTACACGAAGCAGATTTCAGATAGGAAGAAAGCAAATATCAGCCTGGGCTGTATCACGCAAGGCAGTCCCACGGGAAACAGGAGCATATTGATTGTATTGCACGAGGCTGTGAGACGATCTCGTCTGACACACCGCGGGCCGCTCTCGCTATGTTCAAGGAAGGCAAGTTCATGGTACAACAGAAGGGCTATAAGGATGCTGGGGGAGTGGAGAACCTCTGGGATGAAACTGGAAGAGCTTTACTTGTTTGGCTTAGTCAGATGAAGACCGAAAATGGTATGATTTCTCTTTCTAAATAAGTCTGAGGTTAATGGAGGTTGAAAATGACCGCCTCCCTCCCTGCTGGGTTGTGTTGATACAGGAAAAGTCACTTTACAGGCCTTCATTCTTAATGATTACCTCCTGTTTCAATGTTGAATTGAAATTTTCAAGGTGTCAACTCTACCCCTAAGTGAGAATTGGGAGGGGGAGGCTGGGGGGCAGGGGAGGTGTCAAGAATGTTAGCTAAAAGCTGTTCAGCAGTTTGAAGTTCATTTTGGATAGGTTAGCCAGTATTATTTGCAAATATTTGGAGTTGCACTGATGACTTAAAGATGCTAGGTGGTAGGCTGGGGGAGTGGGGTTGACCTTGTGTTAGCAGCCCTATAATTAGCATTCTGATAACAATCAGATGTGATCTGCAGAGATGACTTCATGTTGAAAGTATTACAAAGCCTTAGTGCAAGTAATCTGTCCATCTTGCTTTTTATGAAGGGTAGGGTTTCCTTAATGTTTCTGTGCCATTGGGGCATGAATGTTTCTATATGAGAACATTATTAGCCATTATTTCAACACTGCTCTAGAGGTATGAAACATATCATTTACTAGTAATTAATTTGTGTGGGCGTTGTTCCTGACTGGATGTGTCATCTACCTCTGGAAGCCTGGATAAAATGCTGAATTATAGTATAGTAGAATACTGTAACCAAGTGTATGAACTGTGCCAAACTGTGGTGTAGTGGACAAGAAATAAGATTTTTTTTTTTTTTTTTTTTTTTTTTTAAAACCAGAAAGAAAGCGATGTATTTGAAGAGCAATTGCTGGGACTGGCAAATTATCTAAAATCCCAAATCAGATTAATTTCAGCTGAAAAAGGTGCTCAGGTAGTTGTTGTAAAACAAATCAACATAACAGCAGTATATGGCAAGGAATTTATAAGAGTTTTTAAGGTCAGAAAGGATTCTTGGGTCATACCTTTCCTTTAGCTTAATTCAGTCCATAAAATTTAATTCTTGCTTATGCCTGACCAAAGCTACATGGGAACTGAAGATGAACCACTTACTTTTCAATTATAAGTTCTCCTGCCAGGTCATAGTGTAAATTTTCAAATGCCTTCTCATTTTTGATCCGTTGTTCTAGAGATCCATTTGTAGACATAAACAAGGAGAGAGAAATACTCAGCCTTCTGTGAAACTTGAGGCCACTGTGGCTCAACGGAATAAAAATGGATGCTCAGTGTGGATTAGAGCTACCACTACTCACTCATTGAACTTTCATCTGAAATGTTGATCATTGGTGGTGGTATGTACTCGTGTTATCATATTTTGAACACTAGTCAGTAGCCTCAGAAGAGCTTGCTATGGAAATGATCTACATTGCTCAAGGTTTCCTTGAGGCTTTCCTGAAGCCAAAGACTTACTATCAGATGTTGTGACCTCCAGAAAAGTGCTGGGACATTTGAGCTTCAGCACTGTGTAAGTACGGTGGAGTCAGTCTTGAAAGTAGCTCTTCTGGGAATGAAAGCGTAGATCCTCCCATTCTCATCATCACTGGGATGTACTTGGCTCATTTCATGTTCTGTTCAAATATGCAAGAGCTGATGTAGAGCTTCCAAAAGATCCTTCAAAAATTTTTCAGATTATCAATGGCTAACATTGTTAGAGCTGACATACCTTTGAGTTTCCTTGGTAAGAAGTTGTTGATTTGGACATTTCGTATGAGAACTCTGGCTGTTGGGGGAAAAAGCAAAAACTTCATCTGGGCTGTCAGATGTCCAGAAATCCCCAATTCCTGACTGCTGGGCTTGTGCCCTTGCACATCTCACGCTTCAGCCTTCTTGCGTGTGTACAGGCCATCTGCACAGCACATGGGAGGTAGGTCTGATGCGACCAGATGTGTTGGACTGGCTGTGTAAGTGCCGCATGGTGCTCAAACCCATCTTTGTCTGCAGTTCCCCTGTCAAAAAAAAGAGGGAGTCCTAGATAAGCCTTTCACCTCTTCACAAACCGTAGGAAATGGTTAAAACTCAGTTCCTTTACATTCTCTGAGAACAGATTTAAGAGCTTTTTCTTCTTAAGTAGTATTCTCTTCTAGAGAACGCTTTCTTCTAGTGCGTCTAACCCTGACTAAATATGGCAAAGGTTAGCATCCCCTTTTGAAAAATTTTGAAAGACCTTCTGTAGGACACCTGGAAAAAAAGACCTACAGCTATCAGGTCCCAAGTGTGAAGCTGAGAATAATATCATTAGATCAGATGGTTTGCAAATGTAATGATGCTGACTATTTTAGATAGCACCTTTTCACTCTGAAATGAGAACGGTGGTGTTTCCTGAGAAACATCTCCTAAATGATAGCGGTCATCTCTTTTCAAATTGAAGCTTATTCTTGATAGGAAAACTAACTTGCTTAAAGCTAGTCATTCTGACATGTAAAAAGTACAGAACTGAGATTTATGATAAAATAAAGCCCTAAGGGTAAATAACATTTGCAAGTGCGGTTGTCCTGTGATGATTCAAGCTCTGACTGGATATAGGAGTGTTCTGAATGGGTAACATGGCAGCAGTGTAAAATCGGGAAATGAGGGAATTGAAGGCCGTGTTTTGTAGCAGAATTATTAGGTAGTCTGAAGTAGAGTTGTGCAAGTTATTACTTAAGCAACAGATCGCTCTGTAACAGATACAGATTTTTCTTTCACTAGGAACAGCTAATTAAAGACAGGCTAGGAGTTTCTGATTCGTTTCTGTGGAGTTGTACTCTACAAAAGAGAGGTTTTGTGAGGACGTTGTTCATTTATCTTATGTATTGTCTGCGTGTTTTTTTCTTATTTATTTTTCTTAAACTTTGTCATTTAGGAGAGATATGGAAGCATTTCTAACGCTTTGAATGTGACAACATTTTTTAGTCTTGACAAATTTTAGAGATGACGTTTTAGATGGATGTAGATTGTTCTATGAAAGCAGCAATTGAAAGCTTTAAAAAAAGTGTTCTTACTAGTTAAAGTCAATGAGCTAGAAATTAATATAACCTTTTCTTGGTGACATTTCAGAAAGCTTACTGATAAAATCAGATCCTTTTTTCAAGAATCCTGTTGTGTATTTAAAAGTCTGACACAGCAACAGCAAACAGTGAGTTAGGATCCAGGAGCATGTGCAGTGGGAGAGATGATGCTTCTCTGCACGTGGTGGTCCTGCCGCTTCTGTGACTGTCATGCTGAAGGGTCAGGCCAGCAAGCTGATGGGACAGAAGACCATACCACTGAAGAAAAGAGAGGCTGGGAAGACCAAGCTTGTTTTGGTTCCCCGTCCCAACTTATATGCGGAACTGATCCCATAATCATACAGATAATTTGAAGATGAGGGATGGGACTGCTGCTTTGCAGCCTTAGGTAGCATTGGATTTTGCTTATGTTATGGTTTAGCTGTTTTGAGAGAGAAGGATGATAAGTAGCTGTGGAGTTGAGGGAAGTGTAAGTAAAGAAAGTCCAGTAGAACAGGACTGCGATGTGAGATGTATCCAAGCTGGAGAGCTGGTTATAGTGTCTACAGCACCAGATTCCAGATGGCTGCTGGTTGTCAGGCTTTGCTCTCACTCTTCTCCCAGCCCTGTGAAGTGGGGCCATGCTTTTTCAAGCACTTGGAAGTCTACTTGTTCATTAGTGCTGGGTGAGCGGTAGGTATTGTTTTAATCGTAGCTTTAGGACTCTTTTTTTTAGCGACAGTTAGTGATAGCAGTCATAACTTAAGCTTGGGGGACTGCCAGTTGGCAGAGGGATGCTGGTAGCTCTCGAGCAGGGAAGGCTCGGGTCGACGCTGAGGGAGACGTGGGCTGCGGAGGTCAGGCTGCGGGGCAGCGACAAACATATCCTGTCCAGTAACGCAATATGCAGGAAGGTGGAAAAGCTAATTTCAGGAACGAACCTTCTGATTATTTTGAATTCTTGAATTCTTTTGTGCAACCCAAGGCCTCCCAAAGTAGTTTGCTGTTTCAGGAGCAGCAGCCTATCTTACACTATTGTGTATCTACTATAGCTCTAAGGGACCAGGTATAGATTTTGCTGTAGATCTTTTGAACTAAGTAAGGGCCCTGATGGTACCTGTTAATATTAGAGATGTTAGAGCCAGTTAAAATGGTTACTCTTTGTTCTCTAACTTGACTGTGATCTGTGCAATGCTTAGACTGAGTAACTCCTTGGCAATCGTTTACAGCAATGACAAATCACAGAAGGGGCAAAAGGAACATTTTGGCATGGGATTAGGTCTTGGATGTGTTAAGCAAAATTTAAACACAAATTATAAATTGTGTACCTGACAGTGGTGCAGAAAAAGGGTACTCACGAGAACTGTACTCATGACCAATGCTGAAGAGAAGGACGTGGCATCCTTGGCTGGGCATCTCTGTTTTCTACCCTGGCAAAGATGCTACCCAGTAAGTTTATCACTTAGCAGTGCGTGGGATGAGTGGGAGAAACAGAGGATGTTCCCATCATCAGGAAGTCATCACGATCTATTGTGCTAACTTTGCGTGACATTATCAAAGAGAGAGGGGAAGAGGAAAAAAAAGCCATTCATTGAGCACATTTGTTTTCAAGCAGTACAGAAAGAGGAGCTGTCTAAAGTTTTAAGCGCGTTGATTGAAAAGTATTTTCACACCAGCACATCGTGACTAATATTCCATGCAGTCATGTTCCTGCCTGTCACTTTCTGATGTGGTTTTTGTGCAGCTGCAGGAAGGAGTTCATTTAACCCCAGCCAGGCACCTGACAACGTGAAGGGAAAGGCTGCTTGTGCTTGGAGCACCATTCTAGCAGGTGAACTTTCTGGAATAAGGATTGTGCCCGAATTGCTGTGTCTTTTTCAGTGACAGCCGTAGGGGATGGGATCTAACAGCAAGTCGTTAGGGCAGAGGGAGATGGGACAAATGGATGTCTAGCTGAGCTCTTGAAGGCTGTTGGTGGGGGGGGGCAAAACGTCTTCTTGCCTTATTGGCATTTTAAGGAGGGAGTGGAGAAGCTGGGAATGACAGAGCATCCTCTTATGAGATGTATTTGTTTTGTTATGAATGTCAGCAGTGCCTCTCTAGAAATTTGATTCCAAGTTTAATGAACTTCTGATTGCGTTTGCATGTTCTGCAACCAGGGAAAATGCGTCTAGCTGTAATTTTCAGTCTCAGTCATTGAACTAACAAGATGTGACCTCTGTTTCCGAGAGCTCAGGACACTGACATGCCCATGACAGAGGTGCTATAAAACCATGCCATGTAAGAGGTATGTGTAGGGCACTGGTTTGTTTTCAGTGTGGTCTCTTGAAAAGAACTGGGCAGTGTCCAGTGCTGACCTCAGTCTTTTTGTGGGCTAAATTAATGTCTTTCTTCTGCTTGGCAGTGTGGGCCAAGAAGAATTCTAAAATGAATGCAAGAATTTGTGGTGTGCAAGATGTCTGAAAGTCCCCTCAATTGTTTTTGTGTTTCATCAGTGTGTTGTTACAAATGGGCCTGTGTAAGGCAGAGGAGAGTCCGCGAGCCCTTACTGGTTGACAACGTGAATGGTGTAGCAGGAGGGGCTGCGCTGGGGCCCTTTTAAGTGGGGGAGTATCCATCTTGCGCTGTTGTTGGAAGTAATTATGAATCTGTTTTCATTTGAGGAAACAAAAGCCCAGTAGATGTCATTTAATGTTTGAAATGTGAAGCTGAGGCATAAATTAGCGTCCTGCTGCTACTGATCGATGGAGGAATCATGAACTTTGAAATAGAAACAGACCCAAATTCTGAATGTCACTGGCTGTACAAAAAAAGTACATCATGCTGGAAGGTGAGTTTTAGGCTTGTCCAGTTTTATGATACTATACTCCTAAAAAAAAAACTGAAAAAACTCTTCCGTTGATGTAGGAAGAGGAAAAAATCCTGTCTTCTGCTCTGGACATATCCAGCCTCAGGTTTGCTGCTTTAACAGGAGGAATTATTTTTGGAAAGAAATAAAATGTGCATTCAGAGCTGTCACCCCTTCACTGAGAACGCATCTTTTTTCCTCAAGACCAGGCTGGGCAGAACCTCTCACTTTGACGAGAATTAGGACCGGGACCTCTCGTGCTGGGCTCTGCCCTCTGATCTTGTTCTGTTGCTTCATAACAGGCATCAGGTCCAGTCTTTTGACTCTTTAACTCTTCTGTACCTGTAAGCTGGGGCTGATGATAACGTACTCAGCGGTGATGTCTGACAGAGAAATTGGTGATGGTGGAGCCTCAATGGTGAAGCCATCGAGGGGCTGGTGACAGCACAGCTCCCCATCTGTCATGGCTTATGGGTACAGGGTGGTGACCTGCCAGCGGAGGAATTCCCTGCGCCTGTGGTGGCCTGGCATAGTAGGAAGCTCAAAGCAAGCAGAGCAGAAACAATGGCTCAAATAAACACTTGCAGATGGTTGTAGGGCAGTGGAAGAGCTGCTGGCTCTGAGGCGTCTTGCCGGGCTTCCCAGAGAGCTGCTCAGCCAGGGATGGGCAAGAAGGCTGAGACCTGACTGTTTTTCAGAAGACACTGTGGCAGGGCCTCGTGTATGGGAGGTGGGAGTTGATGGGAGCTGCTCAGAGAAGGCAAATCCACTCATCTGACCCTCAAGGGTATCTTGAAAAGCATGGACTGCCTTAGCTGTAGGCAAGGGAGCAGACTCGCCTAAGCTCCCTTTCTCCAGATGCTTTTTATTGCTACTGTGTGGAATTAAATAGATGGGAATTAAGCGGATTCTTATGCGCTTTCCCTGTTCATCGCAAATTCCCAAAGGACAGTTTCAGTCTCTGTGGTGGGTAAAGAGGGCTGACTCTCTGAGTCCTGCAACTGAAGGCCCAGTCTGAGCACCAGAGGAATGGGACTGCGTGCCAGGGGAGGTAAAAGCACAAGGTCTGGCACTGGAGGAGCTCGCTTGGAGGGGGAGGAGGCAGGAAGGATGTAAGTGTGTATTTAGGCCCGCTTCAAGGAAAGCTGTAAAGAGGCATTGGCATTTATATACGGGAGTTAACACGTAGGGTTTGTTTCCCCCCCCCCAGTTAAAAAGACCAGGTTCAGTCTGAGGAAAAATTGGCCTTTCCTCACAGTTACTCAACTTCAGTCCCCCTTGTCGTGTCGCTGGCTGTGCAGCTGCCGCGGCCTCCCGCAGCAGACAAACTGGAATGCTAGGTGTAGGGAAACCATAGGAAACACTCACTTCCACCCTTTCTCTTTTTTGTGAGGCAGCTTTTTTTGTAGCCATTGTGAATGTGTCCGAAAGTAGCAAAGAGCTTGGAAGGCCACTCTGCATTTCTTCTTCCTTTTGCAGGTCAGCTTGAGCTTCTCCCCATGTTCCCCTCCAGTAAGTGGACATACTGGTATTTACACAAGGAGCCTAAAAGTCAACAGATGAAAATTGTTGGAATGGAGAGAAAAGGGGGCCTTTGTTTTTTTTCTTTTTTTTTTTTTTATTTCAGAGCTTGGTAGATGTACGCTTTGCCTCTTGCACAGCGCCGTGAGGCTGCGTGGAGAACCTGCCTGTGGAGGAGAACTTCAACACCAGAGGAGGTTTCTGCCTGCGTCCCCACACTGCTCGGTTTAATGAGGCGTGCTGGCTTTTGGCAGGTTTCCGACTGGCTGCCACTCCACGCCACCGTCTCTCATTAGGTGGGACGTTTTTAGGCGCTGGATTGAATTTACTTCCATCCCAAGCAGACCTGGTGGTGGTCTGCTTTTTACACACTCCAATTTACAGAGCTAGCGCCAAGCTACTAAATTATTAAGCTGGGGTTTTAATAGAAACCCCTGTGTAGGCTTAAATTGTTTCCACTCTATTTGGAGTTTCCTGCTCTGCTGGGTTTTATTTTGTCCCATGCATGAAAGCGTGGAGGGAGGAATTCACAGGAAAGCACACAGGCAAAGAGGAAGAATTTGGCCTGAGAGCGCTAGAACGTACAGACGAAATAAAAGGTTAATTGGTACTGTATCCAGCTCTGATGGAGGTGATGGGGGGGAAAAAAAGCTTCCTAATCCCCATGGTAGTTCAGCGGAAACTCGTGTTTGTTTTCCTGCTGTTTGTAACTTAGGTTTCTCAATAAAATATTTTCTTGCCCGACTGTTTTTGTCTTGACCCCTTCCCCAGGGCTTGAAAGGGACATTTGTCACCAAACATGGCTCCCCTAGTTTTCCCCCCAGTGTCAAACACTGCTGCCGCCAGCGGGACGGCAGTGCTCGGTCGGGTGGGACTTCCCTCCTCGGTGGGGGACCCCCCTTCCAGCTTTGCACTGCTTCCACCCGATCCTCCCCTTGCTGCAGGCTCTCCCCTGCAGCCCCGCACCACTGCGTGCTGGGTCAGAATTACATTTGCCCATTAAGTCAGATCTGGTCAGCACGGCTTGTTTTTTAGCAGTGCACCGATAAATTTGTGTTGTCCCTGATGACAGGTACGGTCACTGTTCTCCACCGAATGGGTTGACTGTCACACAGTTGGAGTGAGGGATGTTGTTTCAACCGGGGTAGACCAGGAGTCCTCAGCAGTGATTCCCTGAGGCTACTTCATCATGAGTGGTGACCTCCTTCCTCCTGGGGGTCATTAGATGGGAGAGGTTCGGAAAAACAGTGATAAGAGGAGACAGTGGGCTAAAACTGGTCAGCGTATGTCCGCTCCTGCCCTTCGCTTGGCAGCCACTGTGGGCATGCGCCGAGTCCCGAGCGAGGGGACCGCTTTCCACCGCGACAGAGCACGGTTGCAGGATGCGTTCGAACCGCTCAGACGTACCAGTTTGAAGAGCCATCATACCTGAAAGGAGGTGGTAGCGAGGCAGCGGTCGGTCTCTTCTCCCAAGTGACAAGCGATAGGACAAGAGAAAATGGCCTCAAGCTGTGCCAGGGCAGGTTTAGGTTGGATATTAGGAAAAACTTCTTCACTGAAAGGGTAGTCAGGCACTGGAACAGGCTGCCCAGGGAAGTGGTGGGGTCCCCATTCCTGGAGGTATTTAAAAGATGTGTAGATGTAGTGCTTAGGGATGTGGTTTAATGGTAGACTTGGCAGCGCTAGGTTAATGGTTGGACTTGATGATCTTAAAGGTCTTTTCCAAACCTATAGTGGAGCAATGGGGGTTGTTGAGCACAGCTACGGTGAGCCGAAGCAACTGAGCTTCAGGTGTGTGCTTGAGGGCTTAGAGCAGGTCTATTACCAAGCTCTCTGAATATATGGTATGTCTTACAACGTGTAAAACAGCTTAAACCATCTGACTTGGCTCATGTGCGTACGGTACTAGCAGCTATCGGCTGAATCCTGCCTGGAGTTTGCAGGTCTGGCTGAAGAGAAAGTTGGGCTGTGAATTATAAAGGCTAACTTCGTCACTCAATGGCAGGAATAGCACTGCAGTTCCTGTCATTGTCATCACGCTAGAGCCGTGTTTGGGTACTTACTGTGTTTAATTGCATGGCTGATTTACTTAATGTCTCTCCTGGGGTCACTCATAACACATTTATTTTTAGGATTCGGGGAAGTTAGGGGCACTAGCAATCTGTTGTGGTTCTCTCCCAAGGCAGGAGTTTTCCAGACAACGATGGTAATAACAGCAGTGGCTTAGTCGCAGAGTAACCTGGCTAAGCTGATGAAATTAGCACTGGCCAACTATGGTAGAGCTTAATGCTTGCAAATGAATGGTCTCCACTGAAAATATACTCCAGGTGTAGGCAGAGGCCATGAGTTCCCAGGGTTTGGATAACTTGGAGGATATGTGTACAGTTTATTGGGAAATCCCTGGCAGCGCAGCGCCTGTTGGCTTTCAACCCTATATATAAAGAATTTTCTGATCAAATACTCAGCGTTTGGGTGTAGAACTGAGGTGGTCATAGGTCCTCCCTGGTATACAGCTATGAATCATTCCATTCCGTGACAGACTTGTCGTGCCCCAACAGAGGAGCTCCTTTGTACCTGGCTGGTAGCTCTGTGGGGCGTCTTAATGTGCTTCTTGGTTGCTTTTAGGAAAGACAACGTGCTGAAAGGCCTGTGGTAACAGTTGGCCTAATGCACCTCGCTCTGCTTGTTGTTTTTAAACAGATGGACCTCTCTGTGGAAACTCTTTATAGCTTCATGCAGGAGCGCCAGAAGAAGTATGCCAAGTATGCAGAGCAGATCCAGAAGGTCAATGAGATGTCTGCCATCCTCCGCCGTATACAGATGGGCATCGACCAGACGATCCCGCTGATGGAGCGGCTGAACAGCATGCTGCCGGAGAGCGAGAGGCTGGAGCCCTTCAGCATGAAACCTGACCGGGAGCTAAAGTCTTAGCTGATCCGACAGGCTCCCCCTCCTCACCTTCCACGCTCCAGCGTTCAGCACAGACGCGCTTCCAACGGGCTGGGCTGGCAGATGTTTGAAGCGGACGGCAGTGCTGCCTGACTCTCTGCCAGGGCATCGGAGGAAGAGCAGCGTCAGCTGCCAGAACTGCACAGCCAGGAATCCAGGAGCTCCCCAGTCCCGTCGTCTGGAGAAGATGATTTACTGTTCTTTCATCTCCCTCCTCTTGCCCTCCTGTCTCCTTTACCACTACCACCGCCTGTGCCGAGACATTTGTTTCATTGCTGTGACTGGATTGGGGTTTACAGAGGAGGAGTTTTCTTTCATCTGATTTTTTTTTTTTTTTTTTTTTACTAGAAAAATTCAAAGGGATATGAGGTGTGACAAACCTTCTGACATGGTTTTTGTGCCACTGGGGTTTAGACGATTAGATGGCTGGCAGGTATTTCTGAGATCCCCTGGCCTTGGAAATGTGTGTGTTTTATAGGTGAAAGTGCGGGAGCCAGGAACTGGCTTATTAAAATCTACCTATTATCATAATTAACATGGTTTGCATGGCAGGGTTTTGGCATGTCCTCCTTGAGGCTCCTGTTTTTACGGGCTCACTAATTTATGAGGCCGTAAAGGAATAACTGTTCCAGATATGTATGTCTGTTAATGTTAAGCAAGCCTTAGCGTTCCTCTCCCCCTTGCCTTGGCAACGTCCCCGTGCCCCAGCTGGTGGCATTTTGTGTCCCTCACCTTGCACAGTGATTCTGACAGGCACTGGCACCGACCTGGTCACTTTGCATCCCCAAGTTGGACACGAGGTGTCTTTTTTTTATTTTTATTGGGACACTGCGGTTATCTTGGTGCTGTTTTTTCCTACCAGAGGGATGCAGTTGTTTCTTTACCTTCAAGTGTATGGAGTTGGAGCGGGGAGATACAAGAAGTCCTTTAGGTCTTCTCCTTGGCTTAGCTGCTGTCGTGCCGAGAGCTTGCCTGAGCGTGGTGGTTTATGACTGAAACCGTACGGCCCTTTGGGATCACGCTCAGCGAACCGCTCCAAATGCGACAAGATGTTCTTGCCTTCTCCCAAGCCGAGGGCTGGGCTGGAAGGCCGGCAGCATGTCCATGCCACCCGGGCGCTGGGCTGGCCTGTAGGAGAAGGGTTGGTTGCCAAGTCTGCCACTGGTCTGCTGGCTGCAGGCGATTTGCAGCACCTCTCTGAGCTTTGGTTTCTCCCCATGTAAAACAGGGGGATATTCTACACACTGCTGTGGAAATATTTACGAATCTAGAAATAAGGTTTAACAGCCTGTGTCACCATTGCGTGGCAGCTCTTGTCTGCAGCAGAAAGGGTGTGAAACCAGACGCGAGGAGTTTGCTGGGTCAAGGGTAGGTTTGTGTGTGTTTATGTTAGTCCCAGGATGCTGTTGCTGGCGAGGAGGCTGAAGTGTGCCCATGAACCCCAAGGGTTGTTGTGCATTAGGAGTGCAATTCCAGTGGTGAGCACAGCTGTCTTTGAGAGAGTCAGTGTGACAACCCATCTTCCAGCACAGCACAAGGCTAGGTGGCTTGCCAAAGGTGACTTGTTTTGATACCTCTTAGTACTTAAGAGTACTTAATCAGCAAAAGATGGTCTCTAAGCATTTGGGAGTAAGGGGGTGGTAGGTTTTCGGCAGTATTAATTGCTGCCTGGTGGCAGGAAGCAATGGGCCGTTCTCTTGTTGCCTTCCCAAAGACCATGTAGGCTGCAGCCAGCCTCGATGTGTACTTGAACCGTAGCGGTGATTGGACCCCAGGGCCTGCT
Organism: Platalea leucorodia; assembly: GCF_965183815.1. Taxonomy (NCBI): domain Eukaryota; kingdom Metazoa; phylum Chordata; class Aves; order Pelecaniformes; family Threskiornithidae; genus Platalea; species Platalea leucorodia. The sequence continues at coordinate 48,261,152 of NC_138826.1, read as the reverse complement.
GAACACTGTCTGAAAGCAGAGTCCCCTAGAAATGAAGCCCCTGGAATGATGCCCTGGGAAGAGCGATTGACTGCTTGAGAGACGGCAAGGAACTCGGGAGATTTTCTAGTACAGGCAGCAGAGTGGACCTGGTTGTCTGCTGCTTCCACCCCAGAGTTGTTACACAGTTGTATATATGTAGGTGTGTGCTGTACGTTGCATGGGATATAACATCAAGCTTCCATCCTTCCTCATGCGTCCCGCAGTATTTTACACTTGGTTTGTTAAAAGCTCACGTGAGACTTAACAACCCATGAAAACCTGCTTGTCCTCATTGTCCACCACTGAATATGTCTCTGCCTCCCGCCATCAGACACACCAGAATATTCAGCAGCTTTAAATAGCGGCTGCAGGCATTTTTGTCCTCCTTGTCCAGATGATGCTGTCTGGAAGTTTAGAATGTGCGACATTCAGCCGTCTGCCAGACGGGATCATGGATATCCCACACCCTGGTGTGCTGGAAGCCTATACCGGTGGGAAGATCCTAATATTGGACCTTGAGGCAGGGGCTAGGCTGCAGATGCTCTCTCCTGTAAAGCTTCTAGACATTTGGCCTCATGCTATTAAGTATCAGATCAAAGCATTGCTCCTTGCAGTGCTAATGAGGGCAAGCGAATAGTATTCCTATCAGAAAGCTGCTGGAGTGAGGGCTGCAAATCAGTTCCTTCCTTATTTGCTATAAAACACGTAGACATTGGGCTGATAATGGGAGAAAATGCTTGTTCTTGTGAACACTGGCCTTTAAGCTTGTGGATGTGCTGCTGGGCCTCCCAGCTAGAGCTTTCTGAGCAGGAAGGGTAAGTTGTGAAAAACGTTACCAGCTTAACTAGAAAAAAATCAGAGCTGAAATGTGAAGGCTGACCTCTTCCAAAGCACGCAGGTCATCGCCTTCAGTCCACAGGTGATAGTGTCTTGTATGGGTACTGTAAGATAGCATGCACCCTCTGTTCTCAAACGATGGTTTACAGTTTTATTTAAAACATTGTCACTGGCTTCATGAACTGTAAGTCTTTGGACCTCTCACCGAGGGGAAGACATTTCCTGCCACGGCTTCTTGAGCTGCTGTTAGTTGCTTGGCGGCTCCTTGTTCTTTTTGCTCTGCACACTGCTTCCAGCTTCATATCAGATACAGGTGATGCTCAAGGTGAGACTGGTGCTTCACTTCCTTTTACGCTGTTTAGCAGGAGATCTGAGATGTGACTGGAATTGCCTTTCTGCTTATGAATTTCCTTTTCCAAGCCAAACGCTGTTGGGGAAGGCCACAGGTATCTCTCACAAATGTACTAGCCGTTACTTCTACCACGAAGTTAGTGCTATGAACAGAGAATAATCATCTGGTGTGCTCTGCTGCAAACAAACATTTCTGCCCTTTTCTGCTTTCTGAGGTGGTGTGTGGTCTGGGGTACAGGCTAAGCTGCTTGATATGCAATCTTCTGAAAAGCTGGAGAACCGGGTGAGTCTCTGGCTCTGCGGTTCCCTGCTGGCCTGAGCTGCTCTGGTTCTTCCCCTGACCCTGCTGTTGCTTTGTGCCCCCCGCTTTGCGCTGCCGCTGGTGCTTGTTGCATCCTACACTGGTCGGTGTGCTACACGTGCAGAGGAGGTTTGCTTTGTTGTTTCTGTTGTTTTTGTAATTTAATGTGTTGACAGGGTGCTAAAATGCCAACCTATCTGCAGGACAATTTCTGTGAAGATTGGTGAAGGGGACAGAAGAGAGTTGTGTTATGTTTTTTTTTTTTTTAAAATATATGTATTTTAAATTAAATATATTTAAATATTTAAAGTGTATTTTCCCCTCCTCTAAGCTTTTACACAGAAAGATACACGTTTTCACAGGCCCACTCATTGCATGACCCAGCCCCTCTCTATCAGACTCTGCACCAGTGGTTTCCTGAGGTACTATTGTAACGTCCCTCCTCTTCCCGAGCTGCCAGAGGGTGTCTTGATTCCCAGCCTCACGGCTGAGCGCTCCTTGGTTTATGGGTTATTATCCTGTTCGCAGACTTGCTCTGCTTTCAGCTGCCTACGTGCTACGCGTCCACAGCTCCAGCATTAAAACGTTTGGTATCGCTCTTTTCCAAGCGTGTCGTTTCTCCGATTGCCTTGCTTGTTCTTCAGTTACAGCGCACCGCTTCTTGCTGCGATGTCTATGGACAGTGCGCACACTTCAGCGTGGGAGGTCGTACCTCAGCTTTACTGCTCTGTATGCAGAACCCACCTCTGTGCCGTGGAGACGGCCGGTTTCAGCTGCCCTGGGGCTGCCTCTGCCCTGGGACTGTAAGGAAACGTGTGTCCCGGAATGAAAATAAATGTTGGGTTTTTGGGATGCTGTCCCAATTCAGGTTGGCACTGATGTCCAGTTTAAATAAATGATGTGCACAGCGATGCTTGTGACTCGCCAGCAGTGGGGTGGGACCATAGTTCTGCTGGCTGCCTGCCTTTTCTTTGCTGGTAGCCTCTTGGAGATAAAGATTGGTGTGGGATTGATGGACTCAGACATTTGTGTAAGACTGTAGCTACCCCGTGCAAAGCACTCGTGGTGTGAGACGCTCTGCCTGTTTTGTTAGGGCACTTGCACGTTGCGTGCACCCAACGGCTTTCCTAAGATTCAGGGGGAAGACTAAACATGGGCAGCAAAGTATTTCTCATTTCTTCCCGCCCCCCCCCCCCCCCCCCCCCCCCCCCCGCTTATCTGCCTGTCAAAAAGAGACCATGTCCTGACATGGTCTTCACATCAGTTCTTTGCCAGATGGCAGAAGGACCACGAGCTGGGCAGCCTTGGGCAGGTTGGCTTTCAGAGTGGCCCCTACCCCGCCGGCTGCTCGTCTCCTCCTACCGATTCTTCGCACATCACTGAATGGGTTGGTTTGTACCTTTAGCCAAACTTCGGCCCCTTTTCAGCTGGTCTGTGGTACTTCTCCGGGGGCTGTTGGCTTGCTTCCAGCTGCCACAGGTAGGTTTTAACTTCTTCATAATGTGAGCCTGCACAGGACAGCAAGGTGACACAGAAGGGAGAATAGCTGACCCAGTGGTCCCCAAAGCCAGGGCACGTCTGAGGTGGCCATGGGCGTGCTCGGCATACCTACAGCATTGCAGAGCCAGTCCTCCCAAGGCGGGGGAGAGCAGAGGAGCGTTCAAAGGGCAATTCTCAGTGTCAGCTGCTTAAAATAACCCTTTTGTCTTTTTAAAAGCTGTGTATTATTTTAACAGACCTCACGGGGAAGCTGCGGAGGTAATGAAATACGATGGCCTACTGTAAGACTGTAACATGGCCACAGAAATAAATGAGGATGGCTGTAGATTTTGTCAGTACCTTGCTGGGCGGGTTACCAGCGTAGCGTTCAAACGAAGCATTTGATTCTGTTCTCTTAATTCAGAGGCAGGCCGAACTACTGAGAAGCATAGCAAGACTGGAGGCCCAGTGGAATGGCACAGGGGTTGTTAAAGACCAAGCAACCAGCTTTCTGCAAGTGGGTAGCAAAACTTTGTTTTTTAAAAAAGCAAGGGGCAGCTGCTGTAAGAGCTGATTGCTACTTGCTGAGGGAAGCTCAGCTTTGAGAACATCCCGTGATGGAGCTGTTTCCCGCAGGAAACAGGTTATTCTAATAAACTTAAAAAATCAGTGGTTTAGAGGAGAATAAGTGAAAGTACCTGCAGGAGGATGCTGTTCTCCTGGCATTGGGAAAGCCAAGCGGTGATGCATTCTCACCTACTGCCCATGGGGTGCTGAACAGAGAGAGATGTAAATGCATAGTTTGTTTTTTGTTTTTTTTTTTTTTTTTTTTTTTTTAAGTGATCTGATGCCCCAACCTCCTAAGTTACCTGTAATATATCCCACTTTGGCTTTGTACAGCGGTGGCGCTTGGTGAGGGTCCCTGTAACGAGCAGCTGAAATCCACACCTCAAAGTAAGCATTGCCTTCCAGCAGGGCAGTTCCCTACATGTCTGCTTTACAGCATTTTATATGCTAGGAAAGCAGCCCCTTCCCAGAGGGGTGGGTGTTGCAGAAGGCTAGCAATAGCTCCCTTTTCTATTTATAGTGGTTCTCATTCATTAATATTCTCGAAGTGCAGAATTAGCTGAAGGCTTCCCAGCAAAAACACTTTGGTTTACCTCGGAGCGACCATTTGGGCCCGAGGGCCAAGAAGTTCTCTGAAGGCACAGTTCAAAGGGAAAGGCCAGTTGCCAGGCTCAGCTGATTGATTGATATACTAGAACACCCTTCTTCTACCTGAATTCCCAATTGTGGCTTTGTGTGTAATAACAGCGGTATTGTATTATAAAGCTGTAATGTCTAAAAGTAGTAGACTAACTCTACGGTTATCTCAGAAACTTTAAGAACAAATGCAGGCTGGCTAGGTGTTTAGTCAGGGTATGGCTATCTAATTAAAATGTCTAGGTAGGCGAGTTTGGCTGAATTGCACTAATATTAGATTTGAAAAGGGGCAGTAACAGCCTTGTTAGGACTCGTGCTGTCCCCAGGAGACCCGCCAGGCCACTCTTCTGGGCTTCTGATACCACAACTTTCTGGTAGAAATCAATTTAAAACTTGTGCTGTGAGTCGACGTGGAAGGAGCAGCTAGGGGATGAGCGTGTAGTTACTAAAAAGAGCGGCTCGCATAATTATCACATTTCTACTTTTTCTCCCATCTCCCCCCTGCCCCCCCAGCCCCCCCCCAAAAAGAAGCAGGGCTACCTGCTCCGTGCTGGGGGAGGCTTGCCGTTTTCAGTCCGCTTCACTCTAGGACTACAACAGTGATGGTTACATCAAGAGCCGAGTGACCTCAGGGACCCCTTCCCAGTAACGCCAGTCCATGAAATGAAAACTAAATGTTGATGATGTGCGTGAGACGCCTTTCAGTTGCCTCTCGGGTGTTGACTGGAGGTGGAGTTATTAAGCTGTCTCTTCACAGCGCTGCCGACTGGCAGGGGCAAGAGTGGGGGGGATGGAGGAACAAGAGCAGAGCAAGTCCTGCAAAGCAGGCGAGCGGTGAAAGCTGAAGAGCACGCTTCAAAAACCAGACCTTGAAGGGAACAAGCAGTTCATACGAGAGCTAGTCTGACCTGCTGAGATCAGAAGTGGACTTTGGAGTAGGGTGAGGGAAGCTAGAGCAGGTAAATCTTAGAAGATCGTCAAGGGAACCTGACAAGCTGATGCCATTTAGGTCTAGTAATACTAGACCATGGTTCTTGTTTGAATTAATTGAATTAATTTAAATTAATAAATAATAAATTTTAATTAATACCAGTGCATGGTTCTTGTTTTACAGTGCAATGGATGCACACTTTCTATGTACTAGGTGGAGGTGGTACGGCTTGTTTGTAGAAGTAAGCCTAGAGCCGACGCGGATTGTTACTAGTGCTGTGGCTGATGGTACCGTCTTCCAGAGAGGCCAAAGATCCTGCATTTCCCTTTCTGGGATTATGTGTTAAAATTATCCTTTAAAAAAATGCTTCTACCATGGGACCCGAGTTTGATTGATAGATGCCATTACATGAACTTACAGGTCTGAGCTTTGCCATCTAAGGATATAACCTTAGCGGCCATATTCTACAGCAGGATTTATCTTTAATATATGCTACATTTGTGTAAGCTATGCTCTGAAGGAGCAATGAGGGCATGCCCCTCCCTCAGCAATCAGAAGTTGCTCTGAATGCTTCAGGACTGGCAGAATCAGTCAAAACAAGTATTTAAACATGTAATTAAATTCTTTGTCAAATAAGAGGTATGGGAGGCAAGAAAAAACCATGGGGTTCATCCTTAATCAATTATTTGAAATACTTGCTTCAGAAAGACTAGCACAGCTGCCTTGGGAACAGTTTGCTCGCAACCACAGCAGACATTAATGCAGAGATGTTCACGGGAGCAGAAGAGGTGGGGTAAACAGGAACAGGTAGGAGGCTGAAACTGTTACTGGTGGTGTAAAATCACCTCTACTTGTGCCGAGCAGTCCAAAGCTACCCGCTCTGTCTCATTCATTAACAGGCATGCATCTGCAAAGGATACGCAGGATAAGGAGAAGCCCCCGCTAGTCCTGGGTGCAGGGGAGCAGGTCATACTGCAGGCAGGTAACGCACACTCCACAGCCAGAGGCACACAGGCTCCTTCCTCAGCCGTTCTATATAAACAGGTACCATTTCTGATTTTATTTCATCATAACATACAGGTAATGCTCATGACACAACACGATGAGAAACTCACATCTCTCTGAACCATTTAAACAGCTTGCCATACACCAAAGAACATTATATTCATATTGAACATATACACATTTCCCCCCTCGCATCCTCCGCTTTGCTTTCCAAACATCTAACGACCATTTCCAGCATTGTTCAGGTACAGGACACTAGTTCAGATAGGAGAGAGGGCACCGTCCTGCGCAGGACGTGGGTTAAGGCTTCCTCCTACAAGAACCCGTCCCCTAAAAATAGTGAGCCTACAGCTTTGATTCATTCAGTGACTGTAGCATATTGGAAATCACGAGGAGACAGAAGACCAGATTTCAGTTCCTCAGAAGGCGATTAACCAAATGAAACCCAAACGTACGTATTTGTATGTATAGAGAGAAGGGGAGCACGCGTGAAGGAGCACAATAAGACAGGAAGATTCTGTTTCTGCCTCTAGGGCTTGATTTGTGTTAACCCCCATTAACCGATTTAAATCAAAGATGCGAGCTTTTACCAAAATCTGGCTGAGAGGAGCACTGCTAAACCGTTTACATATGTACATACACACACAGAGCGTGTATATATGCTGAAAATAGTTGTAATGTCATCGCTTTCACTTGATACGTAAACAGAGACAAGTGGCAGTAGGTTTAATGAACAGCCAAGACCTGACATGCTTTCCAGCGCGGTGTCAACCTGTGCCTTGCCCAGACTACCACTTCTTCCAGCATCGCATACACGCGGCACAAACACAGCCTCTGGGTTCAGTTACTCCTGGTGCTGCCTCTCTCTCTCTGCCTTTTGCACTTCTTAGCATCAAGTTAATCAATGCTGTAGCTTTCAGTGCTATTTTCAACAGTCTGCTGTAGGAAATTAAAGTCATCCTAGCCACAAAACAAAACAGTGACAAAATCTTCTGCACTTTTCAATATAGTAAAACCTGAGATTTGAGTCACAAACTAGCTAAACTTACAGTGAAAAAGAAAAAAAAAAAAAACCAAGCTGCTGACTTGAATTAGGGCTTCAGTTTGTGGCTGACAATTTTTTTTAAAGCTGTTGGCCAGGGGTAAGTATTTGTTACATGTGACTGACAATTTTCAGCTGCCTGCACTGAAATGGGACAAAACAATACAGTCTCGCCCCCCCCATAAGCATTCTCAGGGATGCTGGGGAAGACCGAGGTAACATCTGTGCAGCTCCCACCGGAGCAGGAAGGATGAAGCTTTATGCTGTGCCCCGGGTACCACCCCTTGCTGATCATAAACCTCTTGCAGCAACGCCTGCACGCAAAACAATTTGAGCAGCAGCAGCCGAGGTACCGCAAGAATGGCGAGCTGGAGGGGACGCAGCTGGGTCACTGTCAAAAACAACACAAGAAGGGCTGTGCCTAATCTGCCATGAAACACCCCGCTGGCAGCAGGGAAGCGACACCTCCCTGGCTGGCGTTCCCCGGGGGGGAGAGGGCGCGGACGCAGGACCGGCCAGCGGCAGCACAGCGAGATGCAGCCAAATGGGGCACCAGCACGCTGGGAAACGACGAGCCTGCGCCGGGACAGAGGACAACGGCCAGGACCAAGTTCCTTTGGAGCTGTGAGTGCGGGAGGTGAGCAGGCTTCCCGTCGAAGCTGTCTCTTCTCAAACCCCCTTTCTTTCACACCATGCTACGAGATGGGACGCTGGAGGTCCCCTTCCCTGGACAGCCAGACAGACTTCCCTTCGCAGATGAGGTCAGCAAACCTAATGAGAAGCTTCTGCCTCCAAGACCCCATGGTTTGTGTGCGGACGTTGGGATGGAAAAAACCCAGCCACCCGACTTGCCCCTACCCCACAGGTGACTGGAACCACATATGAAGAGCAGTTCCTTAATGGTACGGCTCAGTTAAGGACAAAAGCCTGTTCGTAGCTTTAAAAACAAACAAGCAAAAGCCTTCAAGAGCCATCTACTGAATTGTCAATTGGCAAGAACAGGACGTTGCGGTCTTGTACCAGCCACTTCTCTTGCGTGTAACCCTAAGTATTAACCATCTGTTAGAGCTTAGAAGCCAAAGCAGCTACCCCTCTCCCAGAAGCCAGCTTAATATAAAAAAATACAAATACTGCTTATTTTACGTTTCAAAAGACTGGGGAAAACAGTCATTCATATGGTTCATTTGTCTTTTTTTAAGAATTGCTGCTGAGCCAACTGAAACACTTGTGCGTAGACAGCTTTAAAAAAAAAAAAAAAAAAATCAAATGTGGCTAGTCATTACTTGTTCACATTGCTTATGAACTGACTACCAGCATCTGGCAGCCATAAAGCCCTAGTTTATTTTTTATATTTTTGAGGTACTGGGTTTTTTTTTCTCTGAAGCAGCTCTCTAGCAAATCACCTAAAGCCTATCCATTAGAACAATAGTTACACCAGTATTTACATTTCTCCGAACTGTGCGTTCAGACCAGCCTTGCTGTAACCAGTCCCTACGTCCTTTGGAATCGCTCCCGGACTCCCTTCTTACAGGAAAAAGGTCTCCCTCCAGAGGTTGGCTCAGTGTCAGGGCTAAGGTGCACTGGTGAAGACGTGGGGCGTGACGGGGGGAGAACAAACCTAGCTTTGATGGGTCGGACCGTGTTTCAGTGGAACCAGAGAAAGGGTCTGATACCGGGAGAGCTTCCTTTTCAAAAACCACTGAAAGGATGTGCAATCCATTGCATATAATTGCTTCCTCTGTTGGGGAAAGATCTTTGAAATGTTCTGCCCTTCTCCAGGAAAGGGGAGGAGAAAAACCCAGCGGCATACTCAGTCTCCTCAGGCAGATGCTCACTTGTCATTTCTTTGCCGTATTAATCTAGTCACTGCGTTCACACTGAAGCCTCGCATTTCTTCCCTCCCCCCCCACCTCTTTGCATGAAGTTTGCTCTTTTCAGATTTACAGGGACCTCTCAAACCCTGGGGGAGCGGCCTGGAGGGGGAAGCAGCCCCGATACAGTCACGCAAGCCTGCTGCCCCTCAAGACACTTCAATGATTTCCATGCTGCCCGAAAAGCTCGACTGACTGCCTACTTTCCCCAGTTCTTCTCTGGATCTGTTGTCTGACATGATGCTCTCCCCGAACTCCATCTGGCAGCTTCTGCGCTTAAACTGCTTTTCAAAGGAGCTTTCCTCGTGCCAGCTCCGCCTGGAGTCACCTCGATCGCCCTGCTTTGGCCTCCTGCGCACAGCACAGGCCTGGTCACAGCCCGTGGGCAGCTGACTACAGCTGTAGGCAGAGTAAGCAGTGCTGTTCCCATAGATGGTGGAGGCAGAGTAGAAATGCGAGGACTCGGTTGCAAAATACCAGCTGTTGGTCAGGGACGTAGCCGATGTCTGAGGAGCCAAGATGTCCGAGTGCCAGCCTTTGAGGCCCAGCCCGGCAGCAGACTTCGCCAAGTGCTGCTGGCTGGTGGAAAGCCCAAACAAGAAGTTTGTTCGGTAGTTGTCTTCCATGCTCCCGCTCCGGTGGAGGGGATACAGGAGCGACCGCTGCGTGGTGGCACTGCTGCTGGCTCTCCCCAGATGTTGCCGTTTGCTCTGGCTATCCAGCTGCCAGGTGTTCTGGGGCTTCTTGGGAGGGTTTGCTTCCTCTTTGTCAGGGCTGGTTTCTGGGGTCTGCTCCGAGACCTCCTGGACAGGGGAGAACTGACACAACTTGCTGCTGCCCTCCAAAGCAGTCGCGTGTTTGTAGTATTCCAGGGTGTCTTCGGAGGAGGCAAAGCCCTGGACCGATGCAGTCACACAGTTGCTACTTGCCGAGTAGGACACAGATTTGATATCCAAAGAAAAGGAGCGCTTCAGCCGGTTGCTGTCCTCCACCTTATCTAGAGAGACGTGCAGTCCGTTTATGCCCTGTACCAGCGGGCCATCTTCCAGAGGGGACAAGTGCCCGCGTGGTGCACTGCCGCAGTCCGTCGGCTTCTGTTCCACCATCTCGGAGGTAGCGGTAACGCAGAGCTGGTTAGCGGAGAGGCTGCTCTGCCCACCTTCTGGGACCAGCACGTGCTCGCTGCTTTTTTCCAAATGCAGAAGTTTCAGCTTACTAATATGTCCAGGCTGACCACTCTGGTTCTTGATCTTTTTCTCAAAGTCCAAAAGCTGGCCCAGAAAGTTGAAGTTGGGAGAAATGGTTGGCCTTTTTTCTTTCACAAATCTGGAAAGAAGGGACAAAGAAAACAGGAATTAAATTAAGGACCTGCTGCTCAGACCTGAGGTAACCCTAGAGCGACTGCTGCGAATGTCTGCTGGATCCCCCCCAACAAGTTTTAAGGCTTTGCAAACTTCTTCATTTCAAAATGCACACCCTTTTTTCCAATTGGAAAACATGCATAACATTTAATTTTGATGTTTGTTTCCCTTGTATTGCCCATTATACAAAAGAAAAGACGAAAAACATTTATTTCCTCGGATCTTTCATGTCAAGTAACAGTGTCACCTTTTTATTTTTGTAATAGTGGCAGACGAACATTTTCTCTAATGACTTCCATTAACTCAGAGACAAGGATTTTTCTTCCAAGCTTTGTCAACAAGAGATCCCAAACCAATGAGCAAAATGTGCTGCAGACTGTTCTCACTAAGCCATACCAAAGGAAATATAGCAAAATATAATCTATATTTCACAGTGGTTGTTCAGCATTAACAGTGCAATGAGAAGGAGACCTAGGATGATTAATCCTTCACACTCAATTGACACTTGTGGTTAAGAAACAAACTGGAATTTAATGCAGAGATTTCACAGAGGAATTTAGAAGCAGCACTTTAGAAGTTCCCTGAAGCATGTACATTTTAGAAGTGTTTAGTACTTTACAGCTTAACCTCCAGACCACTACAGCCTGAGAGCAGATAGGGTTTTTTTGGGAATCAAGCTCATAGCTTGCACAGTATCCATCCACATCCACTAATTCATCCATATTATATCTGTACCTGTATAACTGAGTTTTCACCTATGCCTCTTAACCAAACCTGTTTCACCACACATGTTGAAATTAGTGCACAACACCAAACTGTCAGCAGGCTCTGGTAATTAACCATGGAAAATTTCTCAAGGCAATGGGAGACGGTTGTAGTTCAGGCACCTCTTCCGTGCACTTTATTCACTGCATACATAATTATGTGCATCAGCTTAAGAGAAAATGCCCCATGGAAATCACGCTCCGCAAGGGAATATCGGATGTTCATCTTTCTGTCCTCGTCAGTGTTTCAGAGATAGGAGCAGCAAACACACTAGTGATTGGGAAGGTACGAAGGTACTCCTCTCCACCTGCGCCAGTGCAATTGTTCAACTTGCTTCTGTGCCAGGCACGATACAGCGACGTGTCGGCTGTGCCAACTAGCATATAGAGCCCATCAAAAAAGAAAACCATCGTTTTCTGTACAACACAACAAAGCAGGTTGTTAAATGAAATAGAGAAGTCATGGTGAACTGCAACCAAGCCACCTGGAATCTAGTAGTGTTCACAGTCCAAGTACAGAAGCATGGGATTTGAAAGGTTAAAAAAAGGGGGGGTGCGTTGGAGGGTGGTCCCACAAAAATTCCCTGATGCCACAAAGAGCCAACACTTCAAAATACTTTCCGGTTGAATTTAATAGCAACAAAGAAGCTTTCTTAATTCCTAGACATTTCACCTGCAGGCAGTTCTTTAAGAGCGTTACCAAATACCAAACTGAAGTCAAGAGCTCCAGCCCAGCGTTTGTCATAAGTGTGACTATAAATAGCCTCAGTTCTCTTTAACCTTACCCTGTCCATTCTCTCCCTGACTTACCAGATACATTATGTGCGTGCTATAGCTGTGTGTGTATATGTACGTACATACACACGCATTTAATATGCGGTTTAAATTCCGTATATTTGCCTACTCGAAGCAAAGACCAACATCAGCATTTTGCAGGTGGGGAATTAATATCAGGTGTGTGTTGCCTACACACCACCACTAATTTGTTTATGGAGGAAGCCTACATTTAAAACAGGAGGGTGCAGATGCCAGTGAACTACCATATAAAATAACATGTCGTCTTCTACCCTTGGTCATATAACCTCTTATTCTTCACCTTAAAAAGAAGCCAACAGACACAAGAATGAATATGAAGGGAAATTTTCTCCTTACCTGTAAGCTTCATCTAAGGACATATCCATTCTCTTCATGATATATGCAATAGCGATTGTAGCAGAGCGAGATATTCCAGCTAAACAGTGCACTAAGACACGGCCGTTTGATGCTTTTGCTTTTTCTGGATAGCAAAGAAATTGGCAAGTGTCACACTCAGCAGCAGTATACCACGATGAAAAGTTTGTGAAGAAAGCAGTGCTATTTAAAATTGTTCAAAACTTCCAGCTTATCTGCTAATCGCAAATCTCATGGAAGCTTTAAACAAAAATCACTTTTCTCTAGCACCATATAGCATTGAGTATAGAAAAAGCATGCGACTACACACAGGAAACACACCGCCGTTACAGCATACCGCATTTTAATGTGCACATAAACAACCCCATTTAGATGTCGGGGAAAGGTGATTGTTTCTAATTTCATATGCAAGTAAAAAGCAAGCATTCATGATGGAACAATCTGGCCAGTGCAAATTTGGCTAGCTCACTTCTCAAAGCAAAAGACAGGATCTGTATGTCCAACTTTCTAATTCGCTCTCTGCAGGCATATATCAGGCATCTACTAGGTTGCCAGAAAGCAGAGTTGTGCTCTTAAAAAGTGTCTTTGTTCTGTAAGCGCTGGAACACGCAGTGGCAGAATCTCCCTACGTTATTTTGCTTCTGTGCTTCTGAAACGATGGTGATCACGTACGTAGATCCTTAGGGTATTTTCATACCACCCAGAAAGCATTCAGGTCTTCTCCAGCCAAAACAGCAAGGCAGACACATAAAGGAATCCAGAAACTGTTCTAGAGAGAGTATTTAAATTTTCTTCTCACCTATAAAATCGACTGATTTATCCAACCAAGGCAAAATTTTCTCACAAAAGCTGTCGTTCACAGGCACTCTCAGGAAATGGGATTCCGGAATAAAATCAGGCTTTGGACAAGTATTGCTGGCGTTTAGTACATAGCCAATATCATTCTGCTGCATCAGCTCCTAGGAAAGAGAGAAAGATTAAGCGTAGAGAAGTCAAATGGTACCTTTGGCACATTACAAAGAAACTATGAACCCAAAGCACATTATAAAGCTAAAACCCAAACTGGAATTCATGTTGGAATTGCTCTCACTGTATTAGGGGCATTCTTTTTCAAAAAACAACAAAAAAAAGACACTTCCTCAGCTTTTAATGAGGCATCCAAGTGTGTTCAAGTAACATATGGACTGCAACGCCCATACAAACAAAGTTAACAAAGAACAGAAATAATGGTAGAACACCTTCTGCTACTACAAAGCATCACTTCCAAGAGAATGAGTTGTTTGCCACTTTGGTTTAAATTCTCACCGTACAAGCTGACAACATAACCAAGCACTTCCCACGTGTAGTTTGCCGACCCAAATACATGTTTTCTGGAGCACGTATCTAAGACTGAGGTTGCCCCATCACAGATACCAGTGTGAATTCTGAAATGAAACCGATGCCTCCTGCGGTCACGTCTTAAAGCGTCCGGGACTTCCTTGTTTCTAAGGCAACGTGCAAAACTCACTCGAAACCTCGAGAGAAGGAGCTGAGTAAGAGCTGAAGACCTTGAATTAGACCATTTTCACACAGCACTAACTGCAGTTTTATAGGAGTTCCGCTTTGTGGGTTATAATTTAGTTGCTCATATTTCAGTTTTCAGTCTTTAGTCCTCTTGCATCTCAGAGATTATCACAGCAACAAACAAAGAGATTCAAAGTATGAGAGTCAACTGGGCTTTTTAAATAAGTCAATTTTCACTATTGCAAATAAGAGACACCTCTTTTCCGCACCTTACCATACTCTTTGTATGTAGAGCTGTGCAAAGTAGTGTCTGATGCAATAGGTACCTTAGTGCCAAAACATGTGAAACGAGTACTAGAAAACCAGAGATGGCTCTACCAAAACCATCCAGTCTCCTGCAAGTAAGCATCTTGATACAGAAAAGCCATTAAGCAGGTTGGAGTAATACTGATCAAACAACTTTTCTGGTTCAGATATGATTTGGCAGTAAGTGACATGCAATACTATGCTTGGACAGTAGTTACACTGAATAAAAACACTGGGGAGCTTTTGGCCAGATTTCTATGGAAACTAATGTCTGAAACTAAACTGAAACAGAAAAAACGCCAGAAAAAATATCTGATTTTAATCCTGTTGCTTTTATAGCAATTATATAAAAAAGAAAAGTTATGTCAATCCACGGGAGCAGTGGCAAGAAAGAATTCTTACACTGCAGATTTCGACTGGAGGACCACCAGTATGAAAATACAGTCATGAAGCCAAATGGTCGCATCTTCCCCATATGTATTTTTTCTGCAAGCGTAAAGATGTTTTGGTGAAGAGCACCAGGGATGTGGCTATTTAGCTGAAGAGACCGAACTCCGTCTTGTTCACATCAGAGCAGTTGAAATAATGTGTGATATTTAGTATACAGATACACCACATGTATGTTACAGTGTGTATGTAGAAGGGATGAATACTCACACACACACGTATATGCATGCATAATTTACATGTTCAATGAGAACAAAGGACTGCAGGGGAGAAGGGAATCTACCTCAGTCGTTTACAGAGCGGAGTGTATACAACTGCCACTGGCTGCATTTTAAACAGGGACTTTACATGAATCTCTGCTAGTGAGCTGAATTTTGTTGTCTGGAGCAAAACGAGCAGCTCCTCCCAACTTTCATCCAAAGTCCCTCCCATCAGCACATTCGGAGGTGCCTGAAGGCCTGGGCACCTTAAATAAATGAACGTACATTATATCACAAACATACTCATCCAAGGGGAACAGGAGATGACCAGTTACTCGCAAAGCCGATTATCAGAAATATAATTTACAGCAATGGTCCAAGGGAAGAAAAAACAACAACAAAAAAAAACGCTGGATGTATCAAAACAAGTTTTCAGCCTTACTGCTTCTCTCCCTGCTAGCTTCCTAGGTCACGCTCCCAGTAAAGCTCAGCTTCTCATCAATGACACCAAATTCCAAGATGTCACTGATTTCCCCCTCTCCCTTCCTTCACATCTCCCCAACTCAACCAGCAAGCTCCCTGCCCTGCGTGCCTTTCATAGCCAACTCCGTCGCACCTTCCTTTACCATATTTAGCTCTCACACACCAATAGACGTAAAAGTTTAAAAGCAGGAGTTCTGTAAGGAAGTAGGGGAATATTTGGAATTATCCAGAGAGGGAAGGGATTGAGAATGAGGTTCTTGGCACAGGGGACCCCCAATCCCCAGCATCTCTGCCTTGGTATCCTGGGCTACACAGCTTTCCCCTTCTAGGATGCTGAGCTCTTCAGCATCAACCACCGTAAAATAAGTATCTGCTTTAGATCACTGCGTTGAAATACTGACCCCAAACCAGCTCAGGTACTGTTGTGGCTGCTTGAAGGTGAGCGAGGAACAACTGGAATAGCAGGTACAAAAGTACATGCAGGGTCACGAACATTATCACGTATAAGGGAGGGAGGTGATGAAGGTATCGCTAACAAATGGACTGCCTTGATGCATGTTTGTTCAGAATACAGCTAAGGGGAGGCTGATGAATTTAGAAGAAGCATAAACCTTATTATTTCTTTTAAAGCATAAGCGCTGGTGGGCTGCACAGTCCAACCATCACAATTCCACAGTTATGCAAGGTTTTTGATGTGGAATTGATTATTCACATGGGAATGAGAAGGCTGCAGACGCCAAGTCTGAAATCTCCCAGCCAAAAAAACACCCAAAAATGTGTTAGCGCTTGTCTTTGAGAGTAAGGCTAAAGAAAGGAGTTATGCTTCCTTCTGTTCGAAAGTATCAATCATTCCCTGTGCAACACGCTCCAATATAATAACCATAACACTGCCTTCATTGTAAGGCACCCAAGAGGAAGAAGCAAATTAGGATGGGAGGAAGATCCAGAAATCCCAATACTAACAACTTTGTGAAAAGAAGGTAAATGCTCTTTTGTCAGCTTATTTACATTTTATGACTTGTTTAATCTGAAAATTAATGGCACCCTAAAATGTTATTTTGTTCCAGGAAATAAAATCCAGGTCTGGAAGAAAAGAAAGAGAATAGTTATGTAAGTAGCAAAGTAGAAAGTTTTACAGTTTAAATGCTGGTACAAAACATGAGATGTAAGTCGGAGGCTCGTTCAGACCCATAACCACAACACGGATTTTTTTCTGTTATACTAACTTTCAGAAAGGACACTGTCACTCCCCTCCTGTATAGGTTAGGATTTAGTGTGTCTGTCTTTCACAAAGATCAACAAACATCTCCTGTCAAAATACCCATCCTCTTGGCAATGCCACCAATATCCACCTCACACTGAGGCCCAAAAAGTGAAATTAACTTTTCTGTTAGCCAGAGTAAAATAAAGCTGTTGATCATGAAAAGAGTCTGCATTTTGTAAATACATGCATTTAGGTAAAGCAGCAGCACTGATCGCCAAATTAGTAAAGAACACATGGAAATGCCAGGCCAGAACTTTTATCAGATTCTTAGTATTTCAACCCAAAAATTATCCTGAACACTTTCAAAATTAAGCATTTAGAAAGAACTCTGTAAAGCTAAAGTATAAAGAATCTCCTAAGACTTTTCTGAAGTAAACATTAATTTTGCTAAAGGACACAAACCAAGCATTTGTGTTTGCATAGCTTTCATAAATAAAGCATTATCAGCAGAGGTATTAATGGCAAATAGCGTTAGTATTCTTAAAAGGTCATGAATACAGATTGTCCTGCAACAAGACAAGCATTTCCCTGCCCATGCACTGAGAGATAAGCTTACAAAGATCCTGAAAAGATAAGCTCATCTTGATAAAACATGCTGAAAATTCACATCTTGAAATCATCAGGTTGAACAGTAGTGCAGATTAAGAGTTCTTTCTGCAGATATTTTTAGGAGACTTAAATTTTAGAGAAATCAATATGTCTGGTCAATAGAAGGGATCAGGGGAACTCACAGATAGCATTTGAAGGCAAAAATAAGGTCAATGTATACAACTACATCTTAATACTTTTGGGAAACTTGCCAGAATTTTTCACAAAATTATTTTTAAAAAATCTGGACTTGAATGAAAAAAAAAAAAAAAAAATTCTAATCTTAACAGAAGGCTGACTTCTTGTCCCCAGTAGCCAACAAACCAGCAAGGCCATTAAACCAGAGCGTGCAAATGTAACCACTTATCAGCTCCTAGACTGTCCTAACAGAGACAACTTTGCTACTTATCCCTGGTTTTTGTTTCTCGCCCTCCCCTTTTGAACGTTCTTCACTTCCCGGCTTTCTTACTCCGTACTGGTATTTCTGGGCGCTCACTGTCGTACGAGACATCCTCCTTGCTCTCCCCCAGTACCCCTGCGTAGAATGCAGGCTTCCCCAGAAGCAAAGTGAGCAGCAGAGATCTGCCAATCACGTTTCTAGTGTGCTGATCTCTAGCTACCGCTAACTTGGAGTTGACTCAAGAAACCAGTTAAACCCAGGAAACCAGGAGTTGCCAGTAGTTGGGAAAACTAAGAGGCAGAAATCTTAATTTGTTCCTACAGCTTCTTTAGCTTAGTAAAGGTCCCAGTATGAAACATGGAAGCCATTTCAGATTTTCCACAGGCAGTCACTGAAACTGAAGAGGTAAGATAAGATACCAAGACACTAAGATCTACTTCAGTGCAGCAAATAAGTGACATGCTCAGAATAAAGCATTGCCTACTATTTCTTCACAGTAAGAGGAAAAAGGTATAAGCAACAAGCAGATCTGAAATCATAAGATGTGTATTGGTCCTAAAACGGGTAAGAAACCTAAGAGGTACCTTAGTCATCTATGGAAGAACTTCCTAAAATTGACTGTCAAGGATAACACCACGCAATAAGAACTCACTGAACTTTCTGTGGATTGTATGGTGTCGTTTTTGTGGTTCTCCATAAAAAATGGGAAACAGCCATCCTTGATCATAACTCCCCAGAAAACATGAGGAAGTACAAATCTGACAGACTCCTGGGGGTCCTATATTAATTCTAAAGTATCTGCAGCTGCAGTGCTTCTTGATGTCTGATGGACACATGCTGAAATAGTATCAAGATTGTAGAATAATAGGCAAGAGAGCCACCACCAGGTCTAAACTCTTCCTCTTGTGGTGAGTTGACCCTGGCGGGATGGCAGGTGCTCACCAAGCCACTCTATCACTCCCCTCCTCAACTGGACAGAGGGAGGAAAATACAACAAAAGGCTCGTGGGTCGAGATAAGGACAGGAAGATCACTCACCAATTACCATCACGGGCAAAACAGACTCAACTTGGGGAAATTAGTTTAATTTATTACCAATCAAATCAAGAGCAGGGTAATGAGAAATAAAACCAAGCCTTAAAACACCTTCCCCCCACCCCTCCCTTCTTCCCAGGCTCAACTTCACTCCCGATTTCTCTACCTCCTCCCCACTGGCGGCACAGGGGGACAGGGAACGGGGGTTGTGGTCAGTTCATCACACGTTGTCTCTGCCGCTCCTTCCTCCCCAGGGGGAGGACTCCTCACACTCTTCCCCTGCTCCAGCGTGGGGTCCCTCCCACGGGAGACAGTCCTCCACGAACTTCTCCAACATGAGTCCTTCCCATGGGCTGCAGTTCTTCAGGACCTGCTCCAGCGTGGGTCCCTTCCACGGGGTGCAGTCCTTCAGGAACAGACTGCTCCAGCTGGGTCCCCCACGGGGTCACAAGCCCTGCCAGCAAACCTGCTCCAGCCTGGGCTCCTCTCTCCACGGGTCCACAGGTCCTGCCAGCAGCCTGCTCCAGCGCAAGCTTCCCATGGGATCACAGCCTCCTTCAGGCATCTCCCTGCTCTGGTGTGGGGTCCTCCATGGGCTGCAGGTGGAGATCTGCTCCACCGCTAACCTCCATGGGCTGCAGGGGGACAGCCTGCCTCACGGTGGTCTTCACCAGGGGCTGCAGGGGAATCTCTGCTCCAGCGCCTGGAGCACCTCCTCCCCCTCCTTCTTCACTGACCCGGGTGTCTGCAGGGCTGTTCCTCTCACATATTCTCACTCCTCTCTCTGGCTGCAATTGCCGTTGCGCAGAAACTTTTTCCCCTTCTTAAATATGTTATCCCAGAGGCGCTACCACTGTCGCTGACGGGCTCAGCCTTGGCCAGCGGCGGGTCCGTCTTGGAGCCGGCTGGCATTGGCTCTGTTGGACACAGGGGAAGCTTCTAGCAGCTTCTGACAGAAGCCACCCCTGTAGCCCCCCTGCTACCAAAACCTTGCCCCGCAAACCCCACACACCTGCAGACAGCTCTGCCACACTCAGGGCTCACCAGTAGTAGTTGCGGTTTTAGCCTCCTCCGGCCCTGTAATGAAATTCCTGGCCACCGCTACCACTTGGATTCCCTTCCCGGTGAGGCACACACGCTGTGCCTGTGCCCAACACCTATTCATAGGCACCAATTTACTGCCAAGGAAAGGGAACAGCCTCTTTCATCCCTCTGAGATTATTCACTACTTAAGAGCCACAGCACTGGAGTTCCAGTCACATCCCAAACGAAGCAGCACAGCCCCGGCCCTGGAGGAGCACGAGGAGAACAAGTTGCCCCCTCATTCCTGCTGTGACCTAGGACAGCACCTGCCATTCACACACTGAAACAAACAGCATAAAAGCATCTTTCCAATACTCTACCATTTAAAGCAAGGATTTTTTTTTTTTTTTAATTACTTAGTTCCTGCTGTCTTTTGTCTGGGGACCACAAATTACTTTTGTGGTAGGAAAAGTAACAAGCTGCTTTGACATCCATTTCATAAGTGAAACAAGTTTGAATTGCTGACTTGCTACCTGGCAGTAAAGACAGGGAAGATTTTAAAGGACAAAGTAAATACAATGACTGCTGACTATTCTCCATACAGAAGATTTTCCTGTGTGCTCTATTAAAGCACAATTACCTTCTACATGACTGCTTGTGTGTCAAAGATCCCCTTAAAACAATTGTGAAAAATCCAAAACCAGCCTATTAATGGTGAGACTGGGATGAAGTGAAAGTAGGAGAAACCAGTGAAAATGGTCAAAGTATATGAATTTGATCCCATTACAGGACATTATTAGGATAGTTCCTGTCTTAAGCTTTATACATGGATGAAAACCATACACATAAGCCTTGCACATAATTAAGGCAGTATGTTAGGGTGAAGCCCTCTTCCCCTCTCCCCCATCCATGTATTTAATGCCAGCTTATGAAGGCTGTTGGAGATTCAACTAATAAATAGGACTGTCAGACAATATGGGAGGCAAGAGGGCACATGCAGCAGAAGTAATAAAAATTCCCTTGTGAAGGGAGCCAGGATGTAGATTGTAAGCAATATGAGTTGGTCTCCTCATGGAGGCAAGCATCTGTGGACATACATAGGAACACAGACCTGTAGCAATTTGAGACAAACTCTTTTAGACATGTGATAGTCCAGCACCCTGCAAGTGCTATATTTGATGACTTTGCTGACTATTTTAAGTATACCAAAATGTCCTGGGCTACTCTTTAGGAACAGAAATTATTAAATGCACATGTATGTAGAAACAGTAAAAGTTTTAGTGCAGTGCTACCATAAAAACTCATTTTAAATGACCCCACTGATTGTCCAGGCCTGAACATTTTATTAGGTGTACAAAGATTTGTTTGCAGTAGTCCCTCATTATACAATTCATGGTATTTAAGTGTTATTCTTTCCAGCACTTGAAGGAAATACTAAAAAACAGACAATCTTCCTTTGTCCTACTGTACCCATTAATACATTAACATCCCAAACTTGTCAAAACAAACCAGTCAGAGCTATAAACAGGAAACTACCTCACCTGCTATCATGGCAGATTTGGTAGTTTGCTGTTGGTTGATAGGTTACTGAGGAAGGTACCATATCATCTTCTCTGAGATGAAGGAGAGAGGAAACCAAGTTTCATATCACGTGACACGTGGATTAATTATATGGTCTGTGTATTATTAGTTCTCACATAAGCTTTCCACGGCTTATGCACAGACAGCTATTATCTATATCTACTTTAGATGTTCTATAGCTGTAATGATGCAGTATGACAGAAGCATGGACAAAGACACATGGAGATTGTATTCTCATCCATGTGAACAACATGACACCAGAACGCTCACCTTGTTGAGGACATCCCGCTGACACCCAAGATAGAGATGAGGCAGGATTCTGGTTGGGCCAATGTTGGAGACAGGTAGGCAGGGTTGAGAAATGCAAGTAGGGACGAGCGTGGATTTTCCTTCACAGAGACCGGGGAAAGAGCTGGAGAACTCAGCAAATCCACCTGTGAGAGGAACATTATGTATTTAATTTACATGCAGTGTTGTAGGCATCGGCGCCCGTACCAGTCCCTGGAAGGCAGCATTTCTTGCATGAGATGCGGAGGTGTTAAGGGGCAGCAGGAAAGCCTTAACAGAGAAACTGTAGGTGTGCCTCTTCCAGAGGTACCATGACTGTGCAGAACCGTCCATCAGCAGGCAAGGCCTGGCTGCGTATTTCCCCTCTGCCTGGAATGTTTATTTCTCTCTCTCTCTGTCTCTCTCTCTCTCTCTCCATTCCTCAGAAGTTTTTGATGCTTCTTCCCATTCTTAATGATATGTGGAAATGAGGCTTTAAAAAAACAGCCACAACACCCACCACGCCAAAAGCGCACACACCTTTTCCTCTCCGCCCCAGCAAGCTGTTTTCTAAACACCTCCTTCTCCTGTATTAGGTCTATAATTAGACTTCATTAAGAAAAAGTCATGTTTACTCTATTCGGTAAAAGCATCAATATGTGGTTATTAACGTTTGCTTTTAAAATCCTACATTCTTATTTTCTGTGCTGCTCCGTAATTAACACATTTAATCCAAAACACTGGAAGAGGTTTCATCTTTCAAAACCACACCAAGCCAAGGCTTCTCCATCTCAAGCTCAAGCGGGGGGAGGCGAGGCAGAGGGGGGGCTACAGGGGAAGACTTCGCCCAGCCATGGACCACCCTAGCAAATCGCCACAAGTCTCTACTCCCTTTACTGCTAGCTGGTTCTTCATCTGCACCAGTTATTAGGCCCTATCCATATTATGGCTCCAAGACATTTTCATTACCATTTGCCATCACTACATTAAACCACTCAGGAAAACTAGAGTGGAATGGCTGATAGCACATTTAAGTCCACCTAAAATCCCAGTGGCCATCAAAATGGCTGTTGCACCATCAGCATGGCACAGCTGCTACGGAACATGAAGGGAATAAAAAGCGAGGCTGAGACTGCTCTAGACACAAATACATACAACGCAGCTCAAGCTCCATTTCTTTTTCTTGCTCAGCTAGTTCCCGGCTTCCCTCCCATCACAAGGGCTGCGTTATAAATCTGTTACCAACTCTGGTCCAACTGGCCTTACCCACAGTTAGAAAACAAAACCGAAGAAACCTCCAGCAACGACTTATACTTTGACTAAATATGTTCTCACAAAAGGTAGCTAGCTTTTTCTAAGCCTAGCTAAACCCCAAGCTCAGCTCATTCTCATACTTCATCTTCACAAACTAGTCTGAAGAAGAACCGGAGTCGGCTGCTTAAATCAGCATGTTATAGGCTTTTCTTGACCGTTTTCACCATTTAACAGCCAACCAGTAAAGGTGAAAGGCCCAAACCACAGTGAAAGTCCCCAGCTATTTCCTCACATTAAAGCACAGAGACAAGTGGAATTTTAAGTGAAGGAAGAGTAATTATAAGCTGTTCAGAACGAGGCACCTTTTAATCATCAAGGAAGTGAGCTATTAATGTGCTAAATCTACCAAATGCTATGTTCACTATTATTACAGTTTGAAGACATAAATTAAAATTATTCTGGAATAAGATGACATACTATTTGTCAAGGCTTGCATTACCCTTGCCTGAATTATGCCTATTCTTTGGATTTAAAAATCTGTATCTTTAGTAAATGTAGAAAAAAACCAAGGTAATAGCCATGTGTGTAACAGCCCATTTTATCTGATAAATGAGAAAGCCAGCAAGCAGATTTCAGAAGAAAAGTTTTATGAACAGCGATTCCTGTTCAGTCTCCTGACTTACAAAAAAATCACTTGCCTATTTTGTTAGGTAAGTAATTTTAGCCAACCATGACAATGCTCATCATGCGAATACGAGGGTGAGGTTGGACTGTATGGGATGGCTGGGTGGGATGCTAAGCTAAGGCACTGCCCATCACAGAGCCATACCCCTAAACTGAAGGACCTAGGGTAGGGACACAGTAAAGGTTTGGCTCTGACATTTTCTATTCCTGTTAGCTGGGCTTCCTCCTCCTTGCTTTACAACCTCCCTGTTCAGGAGCACAGATGCTGCTTGTTCAACGTATCCATGGAAGGAGTTTGCAGAACAATTCTCTTGCGCACTTGCTACATTTTCTTCTGTATGGCATAATGTTTTCCCCTCTGTTACAGGAAGCAATCCTTGAACTTGTAGGCATCATATGCCTCTCAGATTAAATTTAACGTACAATATGGCGCCCAGAAGTTCCTTGAGAGGCTGGGGGAAGAAGGGGAAATCAAATATCAGTCTTTGGTTGCATTTGCACATTCTTTATTTCTTGTGAAGCTTTTTGGCAGCTTTCTGGAGCCTCTCTCTGACACAGCTGGAAATAGAGAAGTGACTCTTCTTCCTCACAAAGAAGCAACACAAGCAAAGAAAAGATCTCACATCTGTGCTTTCTTTGTAGAAGACTACATGGGTAAAACTCAACAGCAACAGAAAAAGAATTTTTCCAACTACCTATGGATTGGTCTCACTTCTGTATGAACACTGCAATAAGAAATTAAGCAAGAAGCTAATATGCAAAAAACCTGAGATTTGAGGAGATGGAACTCACACTCTGTCATCATAAGTGTAAAGAGCAATTTTTTTATTTTATTTTTATTCTAGGGCTCTGTCAAGGCAAACTTGAAGTGATTCAAGATTAGATGCTTCAGCACTTCCTCTGGGACATTCCTCCCTTCAAAGTCATGTTTCTTCTTTCTGCTCACGCTTTCCTAGTAACATGTTGCTTCAGTATCTTTACAACATGAATTACAAGCCCAAAACTCAAATCAGATACCTCTGACATATTACCTATCTTTACACATACTCCCAAGTGAGCTCTCCTTTTCATTGAATATATTTAACCTAGTATTAGTATCAGTAGTTAACTGACTTGAAATAGCATGCAATCAGTGACTTGTTTCAAATATTAATCTATCTTCCCTGCCATCTTCTATAACCATTTCAAAAAGTTGGTAGCTTTTCAACAAATCTGTCTTTGATTTATGGCACTCACAACAGGAAAACCACATTCTAATCAGCGTATGTTGAAAAATTGCTTTTAAAAAGCACAAACAAAACCCATACCAACAAAACACACTCTTTTAAGCATCCTGCTAAACTACTGATTTCTTCTTGTGCAAGAAACATGCTGTCGGGGTCTGGAACAACAGTATCCATGCGTATGATCACTGAACTGCCGTGTCATTATGAGACTAACTTCTATTCTAAGGATATGCACTCATCACTATTTGCTTGCAAAAAAGCTATATATATATATAGATAGATAGATTTTTTTTTTTTTTAAATATAGGTAGATATATTTTAAAAAACCCACACCACCTAAAGATGTGTAGAAAAAAAGGTATTTATGTCACATGTGTCTAACACAGATTATGGCCCCCAGGAGTCCCCAAAGCTGAAGTCTACGCACAGTCGGCATGAGGAGACTCTTATGAGAAAAGTGCCTTAAGCACTCAGACTACCTGTACACTTCTGCTGCAAATGAAGCAGACTGTCCTCAAAAAACAAGCTTTCAACATTTAGGAAATTAATTTACTGTACCGGTGGGAATGCCAAATAGAAAAAACTGAGTCTTAAAAGAAAGATGGGACTAATTTAGTTTCAAATTCCGTGATCTGAGGATGACCTTTGTATCAAGGGAAATTTCATCTTTAAATCTTCTTACCTACCTCAGTTAGAACAGGGGTACTGGCAGCACTGTGCAGTTTGTTTTAATAAGAAAAAATACACTCTTCTTCTGCAGCTAGTTTCTAAATAACAGCCTTTCTCCCACTACTACTCCAGCCTCTACAAATAATAAATCAATCACAAAAGCATGTTGAAACTGTGGGGAAAAAAAAAAATCTACAGGTTATTAACAGAGCTGCTGGGTTAATAAAGTTTTACTGAAGTCTTTGATAAATGTAACTGGGCCCTGGAAATAGAGGACTGACAAATAACTCCGAAATATTCTCTCCTAAGTACCTTATGAACCATACAGGTTTTCTGTATTCTTGATGGTGAAGCTGAGCTGGAACAGCTCTCTTGGCATTCAACAGGATGAAACCACTTCTTGTCTATTTGAATGTTATGGACAGAGGAAGGAGGAAACAGAGTCAATTTTATGTATTATACATAATCTATAAAATTTTGCTTGTGTTTAAAAAGATCCTCCCCACTGCCCCAGGAGGCTTTTGAAGTTTTTCACTCTACATTTTCTGACATCAATGAATTAAATGGAAGAGTCTTCCATCACCACTCACGCAATAGTTCCATTACATCTGAAAACCTTGATGGTCAAGCAGGATAAGCAGCACAATGCATCTCCTTCTTCAGTTTTAAATAGGCAGTTGTTTCCATCATGACTGCACATGTGTAAGTCATTGTATCCTTTGGCTGGTAGCAAGCAGCTAACAGTACTCTTAAGTCTGTCTTACTTGAGTAATAGGCCCTACCCCAGTTTGAAGGAAAAAAAAAAAAATCTGTGGGGATGACGACTTCCATCATTATGGGAGCAAATTAAAGCAATGAGAGACAGAAGTGATTTCAGACTTTATCATCCAATATATTTTCCAACATGAAAGCAAAAGATATCGAAGTAGCAGTGGTAAATTCTGATGTTCAGCTGGTTGTCCCTTATGTTTCCGAGAGAAAAATCAATTAGTTAAAATTCTGCTCTAATTTTAGATGATCCATCAGAAGACTGCAAAGTTCTGTAACTGCCCCAAGGTAACTCAGCTCTTGCTTAGGTAGCTTGTTGAAATGAACAGACTAGTGAAACGATTTCAGTTTTAACTGAGTGGCAAGCATCCCCTGGCTGCAGCACGTTCAATGAAGAGCAGTACCGCACCGCATTCCAGTGCTGACTTGTTCTCTTCACTTCTTGTGGCTGCGACTCACACAAGAGTTTCTACGAAACCACGTTAAGGTGCCAAAAGCTGTCAGTGGTTTTGCAGCCTAAGCCCTTGTGTGTGTGGCAGACAACCCAACAACTCCTCGGTCTTTACAGTGCAGCCCGCGTTTCTTGCTTACAAGCCTCCACATCCATTAGCAGAAATCCGGCAAGATCTGGTGACCTACTCAATTACCCTGTTGCTATGGTTCTGCACAGTGGTGACTACACGCTTTCCTTTGATCGAGACCCTACTGTTTCCTAACTACAATTATGATCATAAAGGTATGATTGTTAAAGGAACCTTGGTATCAGAAGTTTCGGCTCTCTTCTCAGCCAACTCAGGAAACAAAATAGGGCCAAACCCAGAAGGGATGAAAAAGTTTCAGCAAAATTCCACAGTAAAAGTTATTCTTTCTGGTAGATTCACTGCATAAATCCTCATATAAATAAAACTCCCAACTAACTTTGCCAGCAGCAGAAAGAGGAGAGGGAGAGAAGATGGGATCAGGTGGCAACAAATGATAGCCAGAAAAATGTCACTGATTTGGGAACAGCTACCGTTCATTAAGGGAATGGAATCCATCCAGATCCTTATGACTACTTAGTTTAACTACCATCAGAGACAAATCCTAAATTAATACAGAGGAATAACTACTGAGAACCACAGGCATTTACATCAGCTCGTCTCTGTTGTGCTGTACGGAAGGAGACCAGGGGCATTCCACAGCGCTGCCTGTAGCCATGCCGCAGTTGCGGGGACAGTAGCTCTGTAAACCACTATGGAGGTCTGCAAGTGAAAGGCCGGTTAAGCCCTAAGGTCTTGGTTTGAACACTTAATAGAGAGTTGTGAAGTGCAGGTAACATTTTACTGGTTTTATCCAGTGCTCAATAAAACCATTCCAGTTAAATAACACCATAACAGGACATAAAACTGGGGGGGGAGCGGAATGGTAGATGTTTCCTATGTTCCTTCCGTGTTACGCCGGTTTCTCTTCCCCCTCCCTGTCTTTATATTTCCTTCAGGTCCAGCCACTCAGAGATGTAACCAATCAAAATTAGACAAGACAATTTCACAGGAAACATAGTAATTCTGAATTAAAAACTAAAAGCATTTTTCTTTGCTTACAGAAGACCAAGTACTTGTGAGACACATTTGGCATGGGAAAGAGCAAAACAGTTAAGCAGAAACACCAATCTACTTAAAAATTCGGTTTTCAAAATGCAAGTGTTGTTCTTCAGTCACATCAACACACACCTTCCTCACACGAACACAGGTTACACAGCTTCAGCTTTAGGATATCACAGCTGGTCCAGTGAAATTTCATCTGTTATTGCGCAGATCAACATCTGCATCTACCCTGCCCGCTTCCCCCATCCACCAGCCCAGTACCCCCCCTTTGCTCTCCTGCCCTCCACCTCCCCCAAACACCTTTCCTTTTCTGCAGGGTGCTGGAAAGAGAGGAGAATGCCATTTTCTCCTCCTGCCGGCTTTCAAAGTTCACCTTGAGCAGCTCACCAATGCTTACACGACATACTACAGTAACCGGGCTGTTGGCTGGTTGTAATTACCAATGGTTACGTTAGCCCAACAGGCCTGCTTCGGTGGCATCCCCCCCATCCACACATATTTAGTAAGTCTTTCCTTTGCATGCATGTTGAATAGAGCACTCATGTTCCCTTATACATTCAGCCTATGTCTCAACTTGCATGTATTTCTAACGTCCAGAAAAATCAATCATGAGGCAATCCTAATACCTCTTTAAAGCTGCTTTTAAAATTACTGTTGAAACAGCCACTTTTGCAATTCCTTTCCATCCTCAAGTGTTTGCAGAGATCTGTGCCAGTAGTTTTATCCTTAATCATACAGAGATACCACTCTTGCTCATCAGGCAGGTGCATACTGACCAAGCGCAGAAAGGAAGAGAGATCTGACTACGCTGCAGAGAGAAGTCGGATTAAGGTTGGGTGTGAAATTAAAGTGCAACAGCTGACATGCCCACAACTCTGCAGTCAAAGGGAAACATGAAAATAGGGGACCTTCCCGTAAGGTGTAACTTGCTTTTTCCATACAACTGACCAAGCACGGACATAACTTCTACAAAAAGGAGAGCATATACAAATCCTAACAGTAGCAAACGTAACAAACAAGCTTACACTGCATTTGTTCTGGGAGGATTTCTTACTTATTGTTTGGAAAGGCAGCCATGAAACATAACTTGGAATGCAAGGAAGATGAGAAAATAGGTCTTCACATCACTTCATGTGTTTCCTATAAGCCTGTCAGCTAAAGCTCAAAAGAGAACCCCATGCAACTGCCTTTCACACCCAGAGCCTGGCAGCAAAGCCAAGGAGGAGGGGAGAAGAGATTCAGCTAGAAAGGAGGTTGATAACCAAGATGAGGGTCCTGGCCATCTTCTGCAACTAATGGAGACCGATCCTGAAGACCCGAAGAGCAGCTTTCCACTTTCACACTAAGCAAACATGTTTTTCAACCAAGTAATTTGAGGGGCTGTAGAAACTGAAGAATCCCACCTGCCACCGATGCCCATCTCGTGGTGGATCCTCGGGCGGCTATGGCAGCCTGAGCTCCCGAGGGCCCTTCTTGCATTGCTGGGGCCCACGCGGCACTGCTGCTCAGTCACACCAGCAAATCCACAACCAGCTCAGCTCAACCCGAAACTACTTTTCAGGGGGAGATACTAATTTGAGGCTCTGCACTGTACCAGTGCTCATTTCCATCAGGCTTACAAGAAGTTCCATTATTTTCTTCATTTAATTACTCCTTTTGTCAAACGTTACTGAAGCTGGCCAACAAGCTTAAACATCTTTTGTGGGTAACAGCAGAGAGACAGACAACATGGCAACTCCTATGAGCTTGGCTTCCCTAAAACTTCAGGCTAAGAAAAGCCTAAGAAGTGTTTTATACAACATCCCCACAGATCCAGCTGGCGCTGTAGCTCTGCATGCTTCACACGGGATGCACAGAAAGATCGCGTCTTGCGCTCCTGATGGAGAAATAAGAGACAGTGAATGTGTCTGGTTTTCACAGGTCATAGAGTCTGCTGGAAAAGCCCAAGGACAATGCACACTGGTAAGAGAGCAAACTTTGGCATTTCTCTGAAGTACCATTCAAATCAGATGCTTCTCCTTTTTTCTCCCCCTCTTTGGATTCTGACCGTTCAGAAAAAGCCAAAGGGAGAAATTAGCTTTCTTCAATGAATTCTTGAAAACAGACTAGAAGCAACTTCCCTCCTTTTCCCACAAGACCTAATTGTCTGCCAGTTCATCAGTGTTAACTCGGCGTCAAACACAATTATTTTAAAGCAGGGAGTGGAAAAGGTCTAAGACCCAAGTGATGAGTCAAAAAAACAAAGACTACATGCATGTACTAGGAAAGGATTGCAGGAAGGAGACTTTGAAGTTTGTGGATTTGGCAGAAGATTCCACCACCTTCATTAAATCCTGAATTTGCATCTTCATTAATAACACTAATTATTCATAGATTTTATATAGCCATATACTAATAAATATTATATTGGTATCCCTTTTTAAGGGAAAAGAAGAATAAAAAAGCAGCAAAATTTCCAGCTGCCTCTACAACATAATATTTAGACCTTGTAATTTTAAGTAAGCCTTACCAAACTTCTGTATTCACCAAAGGTATGCAGTGGAATACATTCATGTTTAGCTCCCCCCCCCCGCCCCCCCCAATAGCAATTTAGATTCTGTTACTGTAAATACTGATTAGTGCCAGGCACGTAACATAACATTACTGAAAACTATGCTAAAAAAAATAATCAAATTTAAACAGCACTGCAGCAAAGACAAAATATACAAAACCCTAACTTCATCATTTGCTTTGCCTCCAATCAGATCAGCGGCTCCTAATGCTGTGACTTAACAGCACTTTCACAGTCACATTCCCATCGAACATTAAAATATTTATCTAAAAGCTGCAGTATAGATTTTTCCCTTGCTGCAAGGAAGGAAAGTTGTAAACTTTTAAAAAGTTTTATGAATCTACAATGTTTCCACTCTGTTTAAACGAGCTGCAGACCTCCACAGGCCATTACAATTCACGCATTCCAGCTCCGCTCCGCAGGGACGCTTGCCATTTTCCATTACATGAGCTCAGGCTGGAGAGCCCCATCCGCAGCGCTGCCGTCCCCGCGCCCGTCCCCTCTCGCCAGCCACGGGGAGTCCTTCCGCCGGATTCAAGGTTTCACGGTTTGGGAAAGCTAGGGGTGTTTTTATTACGGCGGCGTTCAGAAAGTGGCCCCGTTATGCCAGGTGTTTTACAAGCACAGTAGCAAGGGAAGTTCTTTGCCCTGGAGGGTTTCTGCTTTTGGTAAGAGAAGGTTAATAGGCAGGTTAAGCAAACAAGGCTTGGGGGGGGGGAGAATGGGGTCAAGCCCCCCCTCCCACCCAAATGGCATACAGAAAATTCAGACTAATGACAAGTAAAGAGAGCATATTGGACACTCACGCTTGCCCTTTCAGCCTTTAAAGAAAAAAAAAGAAAAAATACCCTCATCGTCATTTCAGTCAATTAAGTTTCACAAGCATCCAGAGGTATCCAAAACAAAAGCAAACTTAACAAGTTATTCTTGGGTTTGGGAAATGTTATGAGAGCTCCACACTAGTGAAACTTTGCTCGCTCTCAAAAGACAGCAAGTGGATACACATATGAAAGTAATAAACCCTACTCCCATTCTTCAAGTGCTTAAAACAATCATGGCACTAAACGAACACTCAGAACTGCATTTTAAGTACGAAGGGTGGGAGGATATTCGCAGAGGACCGGCTGTAGCCAAGGGTACTAGTTTTTCTACGCTCTCGTTAAAAATTGATGGAGAGGGAGACTTTTGAACAGGACGATTCAGTGCTAAGCTCCTCTCTTGCTCTCGTCTCCTCCCCACCGACACTGGCCGTACTCCATGGGTTACGGGGCCGCTTAGGGAATACTGCACTCCCTCTGCAAGGCTTTCACCTCTTTCTTTAGAGACTTGCTTCCAACGGCATCAACCAGTCAGAGTACCAGGGAAGCTGGCATCATTGTGCAACTATCCTTCCTTCTCTAAACACTGGCAGGATATTTAACAGCTTATTCTTGCTATAATTATTTCAACTTGCAGATAACTCGATTATTTTAAGTGATGACCACCATCTGCCCTTCTTGAGGCACTCTGCAAAGACTTCATTACAAGGAATGCTCAGAACTTCAGTCGGCCACAACCAAAAATTAAGCAGCTCCAAATCCAAATGTTAAAAGGGGTTAGGGTGTTAGACAGGAATTTAACAGCACAAACCACAGCTACCTCAAGCCATCTTTCAGTCCATACTGGGTATCCTCCTACTTGGCATACAGGACTGCAGAAGCAGGGAAGAAAGCTCAGTCTCACAGCCCTGGTCACTTCAGGAGATAGAAATGACCAGCTCTACCTATAACAGAATATTCTTAAGATCTCCTGCTCCTCTGCCACAAGGCACGTTTTTTCTGGTGACAAACGGGAAGAGAGCACTGGGCTTTTTTTCCGTCCAGCTTTGCTTTAGGCAAGTAGAGACAACGCAATGGTAAATGTACCCTAGAGATACTGGCATTTTTATACCAGGATTCCTTTAAATGGGCTTCCAATGTCAAGTATTTTTAAGAAAAATGCCTGCATGAACAAGACACTAGAAGAGTTCCTGACTTGTTTCCTTCTCCTTGCATCCTCCATGAAAGTCTTCCATTTTGTAGACATACTTTGTTAGGTGAGGGACAGTTCAGGGGAAAACAATGATTTGGGAATTTTCAGCAAAGACATACCTTTTGCAACAGTCCCTGACTAATCACTCACTATTTTGTTTCCAGGACCTTTGCCCAATCTCACTGAACTCATTCTGTTTGCTGTTTCTTTACATACTCACTCAGCTTATGATTTCATTTACTGTCCACTGAATGTGTCACCTGCATTTGTCACCGAACAGAAAATTAGTAATTTATGTCTTTCTGCTTATCACGGTAGCTTTGTGCTCTGTAGAAGCTTATCAGAGAGCTCTTGCGAAAGCAAAATCCATTAAATCGCATTACTGCTGACATTCTTCATGGGCAGAAGGGTAGCAGAGATCAGTAGGTAATTCGCCACTTGGGCCTCGATTACCTGTCAACACCACTTTTTTATATGGTGACTGTACCCACAGTCCAACCATGGTTTTGGGAGGGAGGCGTACAGCTCTCTGGCTCGGTGCTCAGTGGTTCTGCAAGTCAGATGTGGGCTTCATGCCGGGCACCTGGAAAATCTGTAATTCTCTACTAGTAATTCTCTGAATTACACATATAAGCTGTGTAGTAAGAAGTACGTAGAAATTCACAGACCCCTTTTCAAGACAGCTGTCATTTGACTGAAGGATGGCAGCTTCATCTCCAACCACGAAGCAATTTTTCTGCAGACGAGATTTAAGTACGCACAAC
The DNA here is from genome assembly GCF_965183815.1 of Platalea leucorodia. Lineage (NCBI taxonomy): Eukaryota > Metazoa > Chordata > Aves > Pelecaniformes > Threskiornithidae > Platalea > Platalea leucorodia. The sequence continues at coordinate 48,228,211 of NC_138826.1, read as the reverse complement.
CCTGATTACACCTACAGACCAGGTGGATGCTATTTAATGAAAGGCATGGCTCCAGTGGAATACACTCACGTACAAGTCTACACCTCAGCATACCGGCACTGGGTGGGTAAAACCGTACAGGCAATTCTAGGAGCTCGTAAAAGGCTTCCAGGGTATTTAACTCCTCTTCTGCCCGTACCCTTCATGATCTGGTACATTACTTAAGTTTTCCATATTGCTTGTTCTCAGTGGCATTGAATACCACAATACATCAAGTCTAAGTGGCAATTCAGTGACTGACAGAAAAATATGTCCTTCCTGGTTTGCTAGCAAAATACACCCTGGTCTTGCGGCACTAAATAATTCTTAGAGAGCTCAGAGAAACTGTTTCTATGATCCTGTATTACAGTACTCTGAAGTTTAGCTAGTCCTTCTTGGACATTTACCACTGCTCCACATCTACCCCAGTACAAGAATTCTTGGTTTTGGTTTCAGTTCAGAGCCAGTACAGTGTTTCTGTGTTAGGCTATTACAATTTTAAATTTCAGGTTGGAAATACAGAAATGTAGGCATTTCTGTTTCTTTAGAAATGCTTCTGTTTAGCATGAGTCTTCTGTACAAAAAAATAAAATTAAAAAATCCCACAAAATAAAAAGCTGTGCTTTATCTTCATCACAGGCAACATCTGAAAGGTAACCATCACGAAGACGTCTGTGCTTGCACAAGTAGAAGTAAGCCAGATTAAGAGAAGCAGGGAAGAGTAAGTAAAACATGAATGATTTCCATTGGCATAGTGGAATAGAATTTAAGCAAGGCTCTTGGCGTTTACTGCCTTAATAATGCTAATTCATCAAGCAAGAATCGGTAGTCTCTCTTAACTGTTTCTACAGAGCAAGCAGAAACATCATAAAAATACTGTAACAAGGAAAAGGACTCCATAAAAGTAAATCCAGTTCTCAAAATATGGGAAGAGAAGGAATCAAATCACATCCCTGTGTTTAAATCTTATTTAACTCTGCAGAGCAGATGCAATGGTGGGAGTGGGGTTAAGCCTTCAGTACCCTCATTTCAGTATTTTGCGCACTGTTAAAAATTAAGAACCAAAACAAATACTTAAATTCCTGAGAACATTCCCCACCAGATTATAAATATTTTTATGAAGCTAGATCAAGAGCTTAAACTAATTGGTAAGGGTTCCTTTAAGGTCTTTACATTAGTTACTTCAATGAAAAACAACCTCCAGGGTAGAGCATACCTTTATGCACAATCTAAATAAAAAAACCACCTCACTGAGTGCTCAGTAATGGGGGGAAGCAGGAAGAACAGATGCAGGCATTTCAGATATTTCTTAATTGCTCCTTATTCTATCTCAACAAAAAAATATTTTCCTACCCCAAAATGTTTAAGGTCACTATTTTAAATAAACCAGATTGAGTGGCATAGGGAAAACTCAAGTCCAAAGGTTCTTCTTTTTACACAGTGCACTGACCCCTACTCTCATTATGGGCCATAAATGTTTATGAGAGTTCGTCATCAGCTTGCTGAGACAACACATTTTATCTAGTTTCCTAGCGTATCAATGGCCTGAAGGAACTTTCTGTGAGACTGAATCTAGCATGTTCTCCTTCACCCCACATCCCAAAAGGTTTCTTCTGCATGTGTGTTTGTTAAGTAGCTAGCTTTTTAACAGATGTAAGAAAACAACAGGACTATGAAACATATTTTCTTATGTAAGGATTAAAATCAGAGCAAACTCACTGTAAGAGGAAGAAATGCTAGAGAGCTGAAGGGATAGAGTTAATTACTACCGATTCATCATAGGTGGGTATATTTCCTGAAATAAGCACTTACCTGTAATAGATCAGTAGTAAACACTTCCCTTACATTTCCCTTTTGTTATTATACTCCTCTACCACTCCTTTTACAGCCCTCAGTTGTTTCTACATTCATAAATATCCCATCACTAGCTATGTAACCAAAAATAGGATGAAATTCTCAAATCTAATCTTTGCTAAGAGAAATGCATTTGACATGCTAAAATAAAAATCCTGCTTTCTGTAAGGAGGGTATTAACACATTAGATTCCATTTCTCTCCCTCTAACACCCAAACTAATCCTTACCAGCTGCACGTGGCTAAGTTCACCTCAGCTAGCTAACGTGCACTAGGATCTTGCATGTGGTTTAAGTTGCATTTTCAGCTTGAACAGACAACCACCACATGCTAGAAATTAAAAAAAACCAAAACAACCAACCAAAAATCAACCACAAAAAAAACCAAAACAAAGCAAAGCAATTTCTCTGAGTATCATTAAGATACACACAACTGGTATTTGCCCAGACCGTGCACTGAGGAGCTGGGGAACACTCCCTTCCTGGTACTGTCCATTCCCACAGGAGCCACAGGCAAGTCTGAGGATGGAGATGCTCTGACCACCTCCTTCACAGGGTCCAGCAGAGGAAAAAAGATCAAGGCCACATCTCACATAATTAATCTATAAAGGGACAGTAGAAGGAAGGGAAGTTTTGTGATACTCTCCTTTGCTTGACCTTATTAAGGATCCCCCCCCCCCCAACTCCTCCCTGCCATGCGGTCTAATTCTTAGTTATTAGATAACTGTGTATCTTTCCACCGTGGAAATTAAGTTGTGAATAGTCTGTATTGCTGCACGGAGCTGTAATACGCTTCTGGTTACCAAAAAATCTCAGGACAGATGAGCAGAGTTAGGTATTCAAACAAAAGGATTTCTTAAGAGGCATGAACTGCTTCTAGACTGGCCTATTTTTTTAAATAACAGTTTTAAATTTAAGGGAGTATTAGCCACATATTTCAGCAATCTTACATTAAGCGTTTACTGTACCCAGACACCACGCTTTTACTTGGTGGCTCATATGGAAGAAGAGTTACTTAATCTAATATTGTAGTCCACAGCCCACAGGTGTAATTCTTAAGAGAGCAAAGAAAACGGAAGCACCAGACATAGCTAAAGCAAAACCCTACTTAGTTTTCTCTAAGTACAGCTCACATGGGCACCAAATGCACCTGTCCAAGTGCAGAAATTATTCATTTTCTCTGTACTCACTTCCAAAATGGTTTGGGAAAAGTTCTCTCAGTAACACAACCACCTCCCTATCACTTTCACCTGAAGTCACTGCAAACCTCAGCGAAACCTTCTTGCTAAGAGGAAGCATCTCTCTGGAGTTCTTTCCCCTTTTCCTCATCATTATTCAGTCTCTGACTGTAGTTTTAACATTTCAGAGACTATATAGACACACTTCATTAGGTCATTGATCGAGTCACTGCAACGGATTTCCTACTTGTATTCGTCATCCCCTCTTCTTTCAGCCCTGGATCTACTTCATGCCCCTCCTTGTTCCTTCTTGTGAACACTGGGTCTACTGTTCCATGACAGAAATAACAACACAAGCACACGTCAACACCAACAAATCCTGTATTATAAGGACTTGAATTTCTATGGATGCTTTGACCTGGGATTTAAAAAAGAAAAAAAAAAAAAAAAAAAAAAGGAGAGGGGGAAAACAAAAAAAAGGTGGGGAGGAGGGAGAAGAGCTAAATAAAGTACTACTGCTCAAGAAGCTGAAGTTTAAAAAGTTGTACAAAATAATCTCCATAACTCTGGGAGATCATTTCTCTCATTCTTACTGTAGTAAATACCAACTCAGCGAGGAAGAGATTTTCCTCCTAGCACGTACAATACTTAGAAGACCAGGCGAGCACATTTCTTTTACTATTTTTGACCCTAAAATAGCAGACATAAGCATCTAGAAAACACTGTATTGATCGATTTCCATTTACACAGCACTAACGGTGTAATATATCCCCTGCAAGATGCAATTTCTGAACATTGCATGTATTATGAGTGTCACTATATGCATAAAGAACTACAGAAAAAGCTATGCTATAACTGAAGTTTATACCAGCACTGTTGCAAAATTGTGTTCACGTCAGCTGTAACAATAGCATTTCCTTTCTTCTCCTTATTCAATGTTTTGGTTTTTTTTTCTTGGTACATCATACCTGAAAGCAGATACACAGAGCTAAAATTCTTCTCCAGTTTGCCCAGGAGCACAGTAAGAAAGCAGTCAGCTGAGAGAGAGGTCACATCTTGAGAGCTTTGGTCATACACCACCACTTCCTGCTTGCAATCAGTTTCAATCTGAAACACAAGTAATGCAGAATAAGATAGGAAGGAGGAAGATGATTAAAAGCATCACATTATCACCTGCATCAGGGTTCCCACATATTTGCTATGCAGCAGTTCAGGTATATAGATTTCTTACATAGCTGTACACAAAACAGTTTTTATTTTATATTTTATACTTACTATGCCTGATCAGATTTAATTCCTTTGAGAATTTGTAAATTATTTGCTCCAAGTTGAAGCATGCTCTGTAAATTTCTACCAGTAGGTAACTGCATGTCACTTATAAAATGTTTTACCTTCAGCTAGGTTGATTGGTTTGTTTAAAAACTAAGCTTTTTAAAAGAAGGCCCTACCTCAGTTTCTGCTTCAGGGGTTTTTGTGTATCAACAGAAAAGAGACCTTAAACTGCCTAAAACCACACACATTTTAGCCATCTATACAACTTTATGTATAAAATATGCTTTAGATAGTAGTAGTAGTAGTAATAATAAAAGTAATAATAGTTTTTAACATGTCAAAAGCAAGAATGTAATAGATCACTTTTGTAACCAAAACATTTGAAACAAATACCAATGGATTAAAAAACAAAATACACATTAAGTTTAAACAGCTTAGTTATTGTCTTTTCACTAGTAACACTATTTAAAACAAAACAAAAACAAAAAAACCCACCAAACTAACAACCAGAAGCCCAGCAAACTACTCACATGAGAAATACTTTAAACAGCAAGTAGGAGCCAGGATTGACAGAGCTACAGTTTCTTGCAAACTGTACGACCACTTGCTAAGCAATCCCCACCACCACGGACCCCAAAGAATCCTTCGAAGTTCAGAATGAGAATGCTTCCTGCCCTAATTACATACGTTTAGGGGACTGTGCTTCGCAAGACACACAAGAACCCCGAGAGCATTCTTTCCCAGTAGTTTCTAAATCCCTCCCCAGTACTGTGTCACTTAGGGGAGAGCAGGCTACAAAGAATCCCAAAGACAAACTCAGTAGTAACCAATAGCCTCTTAAATCGGCTAAGAGCTTGGCAAAACTTGGTCCCCCAATTTTGCTTTTTTAAAACAAAATACCTAAGGGACAGTTATTACAAGTTGCTTTCCAGGCACTCTTTTTAAACAAATACAAAGAATAACAGCAAAATGACCCCTACCTTGTGTTTTGCTGAATGCTGAATGAGCTCTGTAATCAAAACTTTGTCCTGCTGCAGCCTCCGCTTCATAAGCTTGGAGCAGTTGATGTTGATGGCATCCAAGATGTGGGACGTATTGTATTCCACAAAGGGGCGGCTATCAATCAGCAGCAATTTTTCTGTACCACTCTCCAGCAAAGCCACCAACTTCTCGGCGACAATGAGTTGAGTCCTGATCATCTCATCGGCCATGACAACAATAAGGCCTCTTTCACCACCTCCCTCTCTAATTTGCTGCGATGATGTAATGGCTGTGTACTCAAAGGCTTAGCCACACCATTGTACTAGAAGTGTATGAGGTCATGCTGGTAGTGACTGGCAAAAGAAAAGTTAAACCCATTTTCAGAAAGAGCTCTTCAACTGAATGTCTCCTCCTGCTTCCAGTTGATGTGCCGTTACAAAGGGTTCGTTCCACAAAGCAGCCCCTCACATCTGATTCATCGGGAGATGACTATGGAGTAGCCATTTCACAATTCAAACAAAAGATGCTTTCTGGCTGCCGCTGCATTACATCATTCTTTACCTTTGCTCCCACCCATCAGCTTTACACCGGACTAAGAGCCTGTAAGAAGGGGAAGATAAAAAAAAATATCAACCAGATGAGGACATGGAAGTTTTCAGAACAAAACATTCAACTTTGAGGCTAACTGCACACTGGTCTGCACCATATAATAAACACACTCCTGAGAAGTTCCCCTCTCTGCTCTACACGCCAAACACCTAGAGAGAGCATTTGCAACTACAGTCTCCGAATCTATTCCAACGATCTTGCCTGGACAATTATCTTGTATTTCAGGCAACGTACCCTGTCTTAATTGCAGACTTTTGTTGCCCCTAGGTCTGCCTCTTCGCAAGACTTTGTTAGAATATAATTAAGAGATACTGCCCTAAATCATGGTATTCCTTTCAATAGCAAAACTAATTAGATGCGTTTCAGCACTTCACCACGTCGTAAGAAGTTGTAAAAATAGTTAAGATACATTTTTAAAGTTTAATGCCTTGGAAAGTATTTCACAAACCAGCACTGCAAGTCAGGGAACTGAAACTCTACAAAAGAAAGGACAAAACTTACATCCACCTCTCTCCTTTAAGAACATGGCTGAAGAGAAACCAGAAGAACAAGATGCTACATCAGGACACAAGCATTTTATTTGAATTAATCACCAGACGTGGAACAGAGGCCCTGTGAATACGCTACTGAAAGGTAAAGCAGTGAGCACTGTCTCTGGCCCTTCTGGAGCAGGTGGGACAGTAACATGAGGTAGATTACACTTTTCACACATGATAAATAGCATCTGAAGCAAACCATACTTTCGTAAAATTAGATCCTGACAGCATCTGAACCATATTAGCTGAAAGGGTGGCAGCAGCAGAGCAGTAAACACACCTGACATGTTTCACCACCTATTTGTATTACTGCCTCACAGCTGTCCTCAGGCTTTTCAGAGTCTCCCAAAATACACTTTGATGGAACAAGTCCCTGTAGGAACACTCCTCAGAAAGGAGCCACCACAGGGCTTCGTCCATAAGGGATTTAGCTGCACTTTAGCGCATATGGTGCTGCAGCTACAGATCCAATAGAAGACACAAGCCAACTTACTTTGCTCCTGCAGTTCAAAACTTGGTCTCTTAGTGCAATCATGGATATTTACAGAGACAGCTGTCTGCGTAAGGCTGCAAACACAGCTCCGGAGGAAACACAAGCCACACGTTCAGCTGCCTCAGTAATCAACTCCAGCAAGAGAAGACAGCTGAGGGTGGTGACTTCTTCAACCAGGTGGCAGAGCTCACAGGTTAGAACCGCACGTGAAAGGACAAGCCTGACAGAATTCCTCACCTCGTTAGTATGGCAGACTGTTTGGAAATGAACAATCTGGGCTCAAATCGGTGCAGGGTAAAGCCGGCTCAGCAAGAAACGACACTTCTCCAGTTTGCGTGTCTCACACCATCGCATTCCCTTTTCCTGTTTGGGGAAGCGATTTTAGGTCACAAAACTACGCAACACCTCTTGCACAAGGCAAAGCGTACCTCCAAGCAAGTCGTAGGTCGGTTCTGGCCTGTGCCACCCAGCCTGTGACCCAAGCAGCCTTTCCACCTCTGCTTTCTGCTGGCTGGGACAAAGTGTCACAACTGTCACAAAACTGAAGTGGCCAGATGAAGAAAATAAAACTCCATCTGACTGACATGCTTGAGGCAGCAAAACATTTGTAAACAGAAGCAAATTAGGAGGACATGTTTTCCTGGGTTCTTAATGCACGTACAGGTACATATGGGAATGAAGATTTTATGTATTTAAAAAAAAAAAAATTTACATCCTCAGTTTAACGGGTTCAGCTGGAAAACTTGCATTTTACTTACAAAATAATTTTACATGCTTCAGTTTGAAATGGTTGTTGTAGATCTTCATTGCAAGAGAAGTCATGAATTGAAACTAATTTATAGAAAGTTTATTAAAAGTCCTGTTACAGGAACAGGTCAGTTTTGTTTAGCAATGGGAAATCCCAGGTCAGCAGATGTTTTATTCATTAGATATATTATACAAATCTAAATACACAAAATCTTAAATAAATTAAATTCTGAAAAAAGTACAAGCTTCATTTTAACAACCCAAAAAAAAACCTGAAATAAACTTATTTCGTGGGAGTTTCATGTAGCAAGACAAGAAAACCACTAGGTTTCACATAAACAGCCATTAGGTTGACAAAATGTGATTTTTCTATTTGCCCTGACTCTTGCTATAGAGCCAGTGCTTTTAAGCTTGTCCAGATAAATGGAACCATAAAGCAGTGAAATGCATATTACTCTAAACTACAAAAATTATTGGAAAAATTACTATACCAAGCCTTAATTAAACATATTAAAAAAAAAAAACCAAACCCAACCCTATCTTTGCAACCCAGTTGGTAGGTGTGCTCCCCCTCAAAGAGCAGTCATTCTATACTGGCCTCAGGCTCTCTGTAGACAGGCTGGAAGGTATCAAAAGACTATGCCATTATGCAAGGGGGGAAAAAGTGAAACTTGATAGTTGTGTCCATTTTTTTCCAGAGAGAAAAAAGCATTCTGCATTTTTTTTTTTTTTATTTCTCTTAACATGTCCTGTCACAAATTTTGATTCTCTTTTATTTGTATCAAAGGCTGCCAGATACCAAACACACTGAACTCAATGAAAACTTTTCCACTGGCTCTAGCGGGAATTGGCTCTAGCTCTTCTGTGAGCTAGACAGTTTGTTCGTGAACTAGACAGTTTGTTTTGATGGGTAAATTGCTGACTTAAAGTCCAAGTTAATAACAGGAAAACAAAGCAGCTGAGAAACTACAGAACTCTAAAACGGAGGCTGTTAAAACTACGCAATCTTTAATTTGCAACTTTTAGTTTGGGTATATGTCTTATCTTCTAAATGCTTCTGAATTACTGCTCGCTGTCTTGGCCCTCACTCTCGTATTCTAGAAGTTTGTTTCAGAAGACCCTTAAAAACAACTCAAACCAGTCATATACGGCGACTGGGTAAAGAGCATGTAAAGAACATATGGCAAGTGGGCTACCAGTCAAGAATTCTTTTGAATAACACTATTACCTTAACATATAGCTATGTGTTAAGTTTCTGAAACCATTCTGACCATGGCTTGAAAGTAATAAACTTAACAGTAATGTCACCTCAAGTTATTGTGATTGAAATCCTATTTTGACAGGAACAGCTCCATTGGGCAGGGGAGGAACAACATTTTTATCAATGACAGGTTTTTGTTTTGTTTTAATTCTCTCTGTTTCTGGTACTACCAGACTTTGGGACTCTTCCTTGTGACCCATCTAAAGAAGAGAAACTGGCAGACTCCTGCTTTAGGTAAACACTAGAGCTCTCCTTCCCTTCCTGGTGACTGCTCTTGCCATTCAGCTGCTATGAAGTGTTGAAATATCTGTTTCATTTCTAATCATAGTTTGCAAAAAGGCAAAATTCAGTTTCTTGACTGTTCTCTTTCTGCTGAGCTACTTGTGACTTAGATCGCAATGGTATGTCTTGACACCATAGTGTCTCATAAAATGATGCAATAAAAAAAATGATGCTTTGCCCTAAATAGGCCATTATGTTGCTGATCTTCAAGCTAGGAAACCGTCTTAGTCACAGGATGTTCTACACTGAAATCAGGATTACGGAAAAGTGAGCCGTAATTGAGCTATGAGAACACTGAATGAAGTCACTCACACACACACTGGTAATACTGCACGGCTTCTTCCTCCTTGCGGATGGACTGCAACATGTGGCACTGCTCATTACCTCTTCTTTTAAAGAAGAAAAACTTTTAACTCACTGTAAAACTAAAAAAATTTGTTCCACACTTGCCCAGTATCTTTACAGTTTCTCCATATTGTTTAAAGAACCAAAACAACAAAAAAACCTACCATCTTCCATGCAAACAAGAGTGGATCTCTAATATGTATGTGTAACGCTGCCACAGAACTACGGAATCCCTCTCCGCCTCAGGGATTCCTGTCCCCATCCCAAATGGCTCAGATGGAGCGAAGCAGGCAACCGCAGAACTGGAAACCTGGCGCGTAAGTTGTGTGTTTGATTCTTCAGTCAAAATAACTCACGTTTTGTATGCACTCCTAATTTCTACTTCTATCACTTCGACTCCAAGCAATCCCCTTACAGCACAGCAGAATGCTCGTTTGAGTTATCTCAGGCTTTGTCTCATATGATAGCAACTATTTTTAAAGAGGCAGATGCAGCAAGAATGTATTTTAAAAACCCCTCGGAACTACACTCTAATTCTGCCTCGGTTAAGGAACTGGCAGAGAGCTTCTAGAAGCCTTGCTACAATCTCTGAAAGACTTCTACCTCACGTAAGAAGATAACCTTGAAGTTGAACCTTGGTGTCATGAACGCTCAGCAATTTTCTTCCTGACGTCACTAATGCCTGCTTTGTCAGGTGCCTACAGCAATGCTCCCACATACGTTACTGCTGCGTGGCAAAACGCCAACAAAATAAGTTTACAGCATCTGAACATTAGAAGGTCCTGAAGGGCAGCTTTTGCATACTCGGCCTGAGACACCCGAGAGTTGATTTTTAAAACCATATATTTTTCCACTTTCTAGAGGCAAACAGATGCACATATGAGGAAAAGCACTGTCTTCCCCTACAAATTTCCTTTCGTGTTTCCCAGGATGAACACCAGCACAAAAAAAGAAACCCAAAAGCTGAATTAAAACACAGAGGTGGAAGTTCCTAAACTGCAGGACGCATGCCACTGCTGGCACATCAGCTGTTTTCAAAGGAGTATTTGGCTTCAGTGTTACTGAGCTGGGAGCTGCCAGTGGTTCAACAGCCGGTGCCAATACCATCAGCACCAGTCCCGACCACCACAGCCACACATGATACAGGCAACCAACAAGCCTACACAAACTCTTGCATCAGAGAGGAACTCCAGATCTAGGGATCACAGGGCAAATTCCCACTCCTGTGAGATGTTTCCCCCCCCGCCCCCCAACATTGAGGGAATGCCACAGCATTCCCTCACCAGCATCAGAAAGATGGAAACAAAAGTTGTTCTGGACAGATGCTTGTAACCTATGCTACTAGACACTGAGTGACAATCAAGGAGAGAGAGAGAGGGCCGATCCTTCCTCAAGTTGCTACTCATCAGTAGGGAGAAACACAAAAGTGTCTATGGAGCACAAGGGAAATAAGATTTCTAAGTAAAAGTGAGCCATGGCTATATATCTTCTGAATTCAGCAAGCAAGCCAATAAATTCCAGAGATCAACAACTGTGTAATAAAGGGTAAAGTCTGGGAAAAAAATGTAACTGGAGTTACAAGAAGCCTATGTCTTGCCTGCCATTGTGCAGACCACACAGGAGTGAGATTATAAAAGCTTGTGATTTAAAAGAAGACCTCTGTTAACAAGGGCTCATGTTCCTCAGCTGAGGGGAACGAGGGTGTCTTTTGGCTTGTCAGATGACTCAAGCAAGTGTCACCATAGAATCACAGAACCGTCTAGCACTTAATTTCCTCACATTGGTTGGGGGCTGGAAGAACACAGACTTTCCCCCACCCTCCCCAGCACACTCCACTTTGGTGCAAGAGTGGAGAGCAGCAAGGAAGTCACTCAAATAGAAACGCATAGTTGTTTGGGGGTTTTTTTGTATTTTTTTTTTTAAATGTCACTTATGTACCATGTTCATGAAAGAGAAAGAGTTTTAAGAAGTTCACCCTGCTGTCCTTCGCTTATCTGTATGATCAGAATGGCTGCTCCCTCCTCTCCTACTTTCAGCACATCTGTATTTTAGATCTCTATATGTAGTCAAAACAGAATAGTGTTAATTTTCCTTGTAGAAACAGCAGCCACATGCATTTTAGATTACACACTGTACATTCATGAAAAGGCAAGTATAATCCGTTGGGAAAAAAAACACATGAAGGAGAAATTTTCTGTTCGGTACTCTACTGCCCTTCATCCTACGTGACTTACCCAGTTTTGATTACTAGTTCTAAAGAAAAGTCACCCCATTTCTTTGTGCTCACCAATCTGAGAACCGTTGCATGGAGATAGTCAGAAAGGGAATCAGCTTCCCGTGAATAAGCTGCATAAAACACCTCCAGTTTAGATTTTTAAGCTCACTCTAGTTCTACACCTACTGCTCAGAGACATTTTTACCACCAGCATTCTAACACATCTGGTCTAAGCAAGATGAATGGACCTTCCATTTAGATAACAGTAAGATATTGCTTTTTATCCAAATAGTGGTATTTGAAATAATATAGTCCTTTCTACTACCAAAAAAACAAAACAAACCAAAAGAAACCACCAAAACACCACATTTTGGTGGCCTACTCAACACAGCCTCAAATATGTGCAAAGTTCTTGCAAATATTATTCATGCACCATTACCAACTCTAAGCAACAAGCCAGATTATCATCACTTGCATTTACCAAGAAGCCAACCTCTTTGACATTCACTGTGGAATAATAAACGTTTATTACGTGTTATAGCAGGGAAATCTAACTGATAGAATGTGAGCTCATGGAAAGTGTTAGAACACGCTGTTGTTATGTTACATCACTGTATTCCACAGCACAGAGACTTTATTCGGGGACTCTCATCTCCACGCATACAAGCAAGAAGCTCTCTCCATTTCAAAATACTTTTTCATTGTAGGTTCACCAGCACATAGTTCAGTGACACCTAGAAGTAAAGCCTACCTAATCCACTCCAAAGAAATGCTATGATACATAGCATTTTTAGTTTCCTATTGCCTGGGTCACTAGGCAACCAGGAAAAGCTTCAATGGATTTTTAAAAGATTATTCTCCCTGTATGATTTTCAAGTCAAAGCAACTGAAAATTCTGGAGTACTTTTATATGAATTCATTATTCTTTCATGTCAAAAGCAATTACTCACCTACATTTACGTCAGAATCTAAATGGGTTGAACAGGATGACACAGGGTGGTCCACATACAAAAGGCCAGCGGAGGGAAATACCTAAACATAGGAGAGAAAAAAAAAAAAAAAAGATCCTTATTACAAGTGAAAAAGACCCCAAACCCAACAGAAAATGGATTTCACACTTTCAGTGTAGTCATTTGCTGTAAAATCCCCCAAATACATGAAAACCTAGGTGAGAAGAGATCTATAAATACTAGCATTCATTTAAAAGGAAAGGGTCTGAAATAGAAAAATACATTATACTGATTTTGTAAAAGAAAAGAAAAAAAAAACCACAGCAAATCTCTCCACCATCTTTAAAAAAAAAGAAAAAACTTGGAGATTCTTAAAAAAACCAACCAAACAAAAAAAAAACCAACCAACAATAGCTTTCCAAACAATTTGACACATCTTCCTGCTAGAAAACTATTCTGTAACTAGCATTCACAGGTGATGCATTTGCATGAATTCAGGCAAATTCACAAACTCTTGTTCAGTATCTATTAATATAGGGAATTCCCATAACTCAGTCTGACTACAGCATGGACAAAGACTAACGAAACAGATCATCTCAGGTAATTAATCCCACCTTGCCACACGCTAAAAAAGCCAACACTGGAAACTGGCAACACTGGCGTCACCCATCATTACGTATAGTCATACTCGTACAACCTCTATACAATGCACCTGCTGTTCCTACATGAACAAATTAAATTATAACCTTTACACGAGGAAGTAAAAATAAACACATTAGTGCCAATTCCAAACCGTTTCCTGGGCAGCTAAAAACAAGATTCAAATCATCGCTATCAAGAGATGACAGCTCCACTTAATCACTGTAACATAAACCATGATAATAAATTATTGCCAAGCACTGCCTTATTACGAAATCCAGGAGTGGCTCCAAACCACGTAGTAAATGACATGACAACCGTGAAGAGCCACTTGCGGCAGAGGGCTGAGCACATCACAACAGTCGGTGAACAGATTCAAAACCCGTGTCATCTCGCGAGGAAAGAAGCTACAAGAATCACCTCTCTGTCTTTAGGCAACTGCTCTAAAACCCTCGCACACGCCAACAGTAGCACATGGGGCTAGAGCCCTTCAGACAGGTAATGAAAGAGTTTGCTGCCCAGACCACACTCTGCTCACTGGGACAGATGCCTTGAATGGGACCCGCATGTGTGTCCCAGGGAGGTCCCAGGCTGGAGATCCTCTCATTTGTCCACCTTTAGCACATCGGTGTACATACATGACAGCAGCAGGGCAGAGGGGTGGACAAGAAGATCTGTTGGAAGATCGTGCCAGGTCCATTTCTCCCCCTGCCTGCTCCGGCTGGCAGATGCCCCTTCAAGCCCCAGGAAGATCTGGGGAAGCTCTGCAGATCTCCCTTGCTCCCTCCCCCAGGCCAGCCCCAGAAGCCTAGCAGACGGCAATGGAGAACACAGAGAAAGCTCATCTTACTCATCATATTTGTCGCTATCCCCACTCTAATCTCATCCCTGGGCATTAAAACTAACCTAGTGCTTAACACTGATTAGGCTCTGCCTAGATACAAGACCCTGTGATCAGAGACCACCTTGTGACAGTCCAAGGAAACAACGTACTGGGACAAAAAGCATCTCCCTTTTTGTTCCTTAGTGCTTCACCTGCAGTTTCTGAAGTCTCTCTGAAAACTGCCAGGTGGTCTTCACATTCACTAGTACCTGCCCTCCGTGCCTCTCCAAAGTCCTTGCAAATAAACTAGCTACCACCTCAGAAAACTATATATTATTTTTCCCACTTTAATGAATAGAAGTAAATCAGGAGTTTAAAGTGGCTCCCAGGAGCCCTCATTTCACTATTGGGCGCAATTAATTCTGCTGAAGAGCAGATGAGAAACAAAGCATATACTTAATTTCAACATAGTTTACTGGAAGGAGGTGTCACATTTGCAGAACAGGATCAACTCATGATTGAAGACCGAGCTGCCGCAAGTTCAGCCATAAGCATTAAGTGCAGTTGGAAATTCCCTGGCAGTGCTGTTAAAGGAACAGACATTTCCTGTAATTTTCGGAAACATTTTATATCTCCCCTCCTCCTTTTTAGCCTTGGTGGTAAGAAGGGGGAGGGAGAGAGAGGATACCATATTACCATTAAGTGAAATATGAATGAGCCACCCAAGTTTAAAGTGGAAACTTCAGCTATTTGTGCTTAGGAGAAAGGTTTTAAAAAAAAGTCTTTCATCATGAAGAGGCCAGGATTTTTCTGCTGACTTTAGGAAAAGAAATATACATCCTTTCAATTAGGGTGAATTACAAAAGGATATAAACTTGCCTTTTTACTTCTTCTGGCAAATAAGAAGTCCTCCAGGCCTTATTTAAATACCTTCTTCTATTTTCCAGAATTAGAAATGGAAGTCTTTTTTTCTCCTCTCTTGCTCAGGGCCTTCCCTGAACTGCAGCTAAACGAACCCAACCAGCCGGGTCTCACGGAGCGTTCCTCCCACAGCCGCAGCTGTGGTGCATCAAGCAAACCAGAAGCCAGGGAGAGACTGAACCGTCAAGTGCGACAGCATCCTTCTACCGACCTCAGTACCTACCTCTCCTTTCCTAAAAGTTTCATCCCATCCTTTCCTAAAAATCTAATGTTGTATGAAGTATCTGGCATAAAACTTATAAAATTATATATATTATAAAATTATTTAATTTATCTGTGTAATCCGAGTCTGAAGAGATCCAACCCAAAGCCACAGCACGTAACGTAAGAACTCACAAACCAAATTAAAACCGGAGGACAACTGCCTATCCTTACAAAACACATCACGAGTGCTATTTAGATCCTGTACACCAAATGGTGAAGATTCATCATTTAGTTGTAACAACTGGCAAAGTCCACGCCTGCCAGTCTCTATCAGCAACTGTATTTTAGCATTTGATTCAAAGACACAAAGCGCAAAAAGGGAAAACCTTACAGGGTTGAACTGCTTTATAAATCCTCAAGCTGTTGAAGTTCCAGCATCTCCTTACTTTTTGCAGAACAAGACTGCTTTACGGCAGCCCCTTTCATGACACCAAGGTTTCCGTCTACTACACAATCCGCACATCCCAAATCGACTGTGTTCTGCAGCTCAGCGGACCAACGCGAAGGGTGGCTTTTGTATTTTATATGGTCACCGTTTTGCTGAGAAACGGATTAAAAGGAGGAGGAGCGCTCTGAAGAGTAGCGCTAAATGAACATCAAACACAGCAGTTGTAGTAGTCCGTGCTACTTCTTTAAAAAGTTTCCCATGAAAGAAGATGGGACCTCAGAGCCTTCAGATAATGTTTTTTATTTTTTTAAGTTTAAGGTCTTTTGCCTAGTGAGAGACTTTAAGGGGAAGACATTCAAATAATATGGGCCTGCAAATAAGGAGCCAAAAATTAAAAAAAAAAAAAAAAAAAAAAAAAAAAGCAACTCTGATCTGCTTTGCGGTCACTGTATGATGAAAACAGAAGGTGGATCTGAAGCCTTCGTACAAAACCCAGGATGGATTAAAGGCAGAGGATAATGATGGTAATTTTATTAGGGAAATAAATCAGAATAGCTTCTGGGCAAGGCAGGGGTGAATTTCTTGCAACAGGCTTTTTAATGACTCTTCTCTTAAATTAAATCGAATGACTAAAGATCACAGTGAGTCAATCTCCTTTAAGAACAGAGACGTGTAAACTGCTTCCACGGTACGCTGTGGGTTAAAATGTTCTGGTCTTTCACCCATTTGAGGAAATGACACCAGTTCTCCCGGAAGGCAACATGCACATTCAACCCCTTCACATCAGGGCATGAGAAAGTTTGGAAGGAATTTCTTTTATTTTTTATTTTTTTTTTAAACTGTCAACATTAATACTTTGTTTCTTCCTGCTTGTGTCTGAAAATACAGTGCTGTGCTGCGCTGCATGCATGTCCTGTCAGCTGTACAGAGAAACATCTAGAAGTTTAAAAAAAAAAAACCAAACCAAAACAAACCTAATAAGCTTTAATTAAATCTGTTGTCAGACTCATTTAAAAAACCCTCTGCATGCTCAAAACAAAATTAATATTGTAAGCACTGTATACTACATAGCGATAAAAGCACACAGAAGCATCTTCAGAAGGGATGCTGGGCCCAATAAAACATCTACATTACACGTATGTAAGCTCAGTCCTACTCAGTAAAGCAGTTAAGTTTAATTGGGTTTCTCCTTAAACGACATTTATATGGCAAGGAAACAGAATAGATGGTGGAAAACAGTGAGTCCACAACGACGGTGCAGCCCAACTGTCTTGAGGTGGGGGTAGAGAAGGAAACATAGAGGTATATGGTGTACACAATGGCTCCCAATTAATGTGGCGGAATAATTCAAGTCATTAGGTGCTCCTGGAAATTAAACAGTTGCAGTAATCCTGTTAAGAGGTCTCCCATTCTGAGCTGTGCGGAGTAGGAAGGGGTTCAGGCTATGACACGGAGTGACTGCTGAACTGCAGATGAGGCCCAGAAAATAAATTAACAAACTCCTAGATCAGGCGATTGGGACCTAAATCTTTCACCATGGTGTAAGACTCCTGACAGTTCACACACTGAGAACAGAACATATTTTCATACCTAATTTGTACCCACAAAGGTAGTTCTGATGGCCTGCTTATTGCAATTGCTTTCAAATTTTAATTTAATTGACAAGACGGTACGAACAGGGCCTCAGCTCAGGAACAAAAGCAGAAGTCATGGTATCTCACTGAGCTACGCTCCAGGTAACGTGCCCTGGTACGTCTTTCCCAAAGGATCCCAAGTGTTTCTTTGAATTTGTTATACAAGACCTGCAGCAGTGCCAAAGCCACATTTCTAGCATGGTAACTACATGGCTGAAAAGAGAAGCCATATATCTTTACAATAGAAGGAGAGAGCAGAGGGTGACTTATGTTCCCCAGCTGTGCCTCTTACATCACTATAAACATTACCATTTAAGTAGAGGAAGAAGAGTGACATAACCACAAAATATATCAATCCCCCTTAAGAACAACTGACAAGATGTGACCGCCATTACATCTAGTTTGCAAGAATTAAATGGGACCAGGATTTTTTAAATTTTGAAGAGCAAAAGCATGCAATACCAAACCGAGGGAGTAAATTCTGTTGTTATTACCTGACACGCACCTTAGTAAAAGACCAGTGTCAACAAGAAATGTTCTGTAGCAGCCTTGCTGGGCTTCTAACAGTATTTTGTATAGCAAAGAGAAACAAAACGTATTTGCTTAAATTACATTTGTATTATCCTGTTTGAAGTGCGCTTACATGTATGCACAGCTCCATACAAATCTATAAACAAGCTTTTATATTTCTCCAGAATTTGTAGAGGAGCTCTGTTTTACACAGTCCTTTAAAAAGCAACCAGAAAGGCACTGATTGTTGTCAAAGTAATCCCAGGCTAGGAGAGTTCAATATACTTCTGCAATAACTGAAGTAATATATCAACAGAATGGATCAACTTCAGTGCATGCAGAGCCAACTAAAATACTTGGAAAGAAGTATCTCATCTGCAAACTGCAAGGTCCTTATATTTCTTAGGTATTCAGCAATGGAAGAAGCACCGGTTATTTGTCAACGATCATGGATACATCAATAAATATCACTGATTAGTTTTATAATAACTTACTGATGATACATAAATTCTTGTTGATACCGCTGGCTAGCGTTCTGATCATTTTCAGACAGACTTCCAGCCTGCACGTGAGCAGCCCATAGGAACGTGTTAGGTTTTGGTACGCAGTCCTGAGGTTTTTACCTCCAGGAAACCGATCCTGAAGGATAAAGGTATACGATGGGTGGTCCTTAATCGCTTCCTTTATGTGAAGATTGAGGTCAGAGTGGAAAAAGAGCCAAGGAAGGAAGTATGCAGCACCCCTCAAACACACACACACACACACGCCTTCCTGAACAACTCCTTGGACAGTTTAGAGGGTTAACTTGTACTTTAAGTGAAGTACGCAGAGGCTGGGACAGAAATAAACAGCTTGCACAAGCAACACACTGTGCTATTAAGTTTTTAGAAGTGACTTAAAAATTAGGTCAGTCTAATTTGTGGCTGATACTTTGTTCTTTCACTACTATGAACTCACAATGATGTCAGTCTCATGTTCAAACATGCCACATTTAGCAGCGTACAGGCTTCCTGAGAGACTCTCTCAGCCTTCCTTTGTGCAAAAGGCTTCTGCCAGATTCTTAGCTCATACTTCACTGACTCAGGCATGCCACTCCAGTTTCAAGGGAGTTACACTGGCTTCCCATCAAATACTGCACACTTTGGGGTTTTTTTTCCCCTTTTTTCTTTTTTTTCTTTTTTTTTTTTTTTTTTGGTAAACTTTACCAACTAAAAGTTTAAGAACATGTGGCCATATTCAGGTTACCATTTTAGGTCTCACCTTCTTTCGACAACATTCAGAAGAGAACTGCCCATTAAAAGGTGTGGGAAACAGGTGCTTTGAACTAATTCAATCCACCTTTCAATACTTAACGGGGGCTTATAAGAAAGACGGAGAGAGACTTTTTACCAGGACCTGTAGCGACAGGACATGGGACAATGGTTTTAAACTGAAAGAGGGGAGGTTTGGACTGCACATAAGGAAGAATTGTTTTTACTGTGAGGGTGGTGGGACTCTGGGGCAGGCTGCCCAGAGAAGCTGTGGATGCCCCATCATTGGAAGTGTTCAAGGTCAGGTTGGATGGGGCTTTGAGCAACCTGATCTAGTGGAAGATGTCCCTGCCCACAGCGGGGGGGCTGGACTAGGTGATCTTTAAATGTCCCTTCCAACACAAACCATCCTGTGATTCCATGATCTTTCCCCATCCTTACCTGATCTAAAGAAATCCTAAATGTCCCTGTACTCTACACAAATTCAGCTAACTCTTGAGGATGCAAAGCATCCACTGAATTGGGACTTACTACAGAAATGCCTCTTATGCAGCCACCCCAAAAAATTCGAAGCATACTCACATACAGAAGCTGATCTGCTGCATAACTTCTGATGTTCAAGGAAGGTATCTTTTCATAATTATTTCTGACACAAAACTTGCGGTGGGTTTTTTAAGCATGCTAGCAAAGAAGAGAGCTTTTGAAGCACCAGGATATTGTAAGTTTGTCCAGCTACAGAACTTCATATGATCCTTGGACCCAGCAGTAAGCTTTTGCAAACATCTTTAACCAGAACCAAGTAAAGCAGCTGTTTGAGCCACCACTGCTGCCTGTTTTGCTTGAATGGCAAAATTAAACTGAAAAAGATAAAGGGGAGTTTTTAAAAGCAGTAATTAGCCCCTTCCATTTCTCGCCTGTCAGCAAGAGACCCACTCTGAGGTGCCACCCTACCTCTCCCCCACTGGTTTTCCCCTCCATCCTCTCAGATGGGCCCAATCAGCCTTTTGTGTGGCTGCTCTCTAACTTGAAGACATAAACAAATCTCAGGTAGGAATAAAGGAAAACCATCTAAAAATACAACAGTAGGTAAAGAAAAAACCCACAACAGGTGACTATTTGAAAACGGCCATCTGCAAGCTCATTCTTAGCGATTCTAGTTCTCACCATTTAACTCATGTTTATGCCCATCACTAAATATCTACAATTACCATTGTGTGCATCTTAACTGCAGTCAATCTATGTTTCCCACTGCAGCAGCCATCACAGAAACTCGTACCTCACAAACACTCAGCTGGAGCAGAAGCAAAAGAGGAAAAAAGGGTGACTGTTTATATGCTGCTAAAGCATTTCTCTTGGGGCTACACTACGAGAAATATAATACTAGCCCAGACTCTCCCACTCTCTTCTTCACAATGCTGTGTTTCCCAACTGGTACAGATACTTTTATTTGTTTTTTGTTTGTTTGTTTGTTTTAAACTGTCATGTCAGCATGTTCAAACCTATATTATACATCCATGAAACAATGCTATTGCATGAATCCTTAACGTAGTTAGAAAAGCATCCCACTCTGTCTCAGGAAAAGACGCATTATCTCACAGTCATTTCCAGCACCACATTAAATTCCAGTTACTCTATGAAAGAAGACATACAGACGTGATTCACGAGAACTGCATATCCAACAGATCCTCACTATTGCTGTTGTATCTGCAACTCCCCAAGGATACAGGAAAGGCAAGTCTTGCAGGGAGAGGTGACATCTTTTATGAGACCAGTTAATATGGAGTGATAAGGAGAGGGAGGGCACAAACTCTAGAATGCACGAGCCCTTCCTCACACACACGGATGTGAAACAGAACCAAATCATGACACAGAAACAAAAGCCAAGGCTTCCAAAACATCTCAACATCCAGCCTGTCCCTCCTCCCAAACAGGAAAAGAAGTAGTCCAAAGCACATCCCGAAGTATGTCATAAATTACCCAATGAATCACATTCCTCATGGAAACTGTCTGGCTGAAGCCACACCACTGAAAATACACGATACAAGACAGAAAGAAACCTAAAAGATACCTTCAAAGAAAGAACACTTCCCTCTTCCCGAATCCATGGAGTTAATACCAAAACAAAATCCTGGAGTCATCACAGAGTAACTACATTTGTGGTATATTTTTCCCATAAACAAACTTTTCTCTGGATTATCAAGTTGTTTTTTATTATTATTAACTCTGACTTGACCTAGATTTAGCTTTATATTCACTGCTTTTGTTTCAAGCTTCAAGCAGGGTTTATGTTCCTGAAGCCTTGCCTGTCTTCCCAAAACTAGTCAGTTTAAACAGAAAAAAAAAAAAAAAATCCCTCTCCTTACTAACTTTTCTTATAGCCTGTCTGAAAAAAAAATTTTTTTGAAACAAACAAACAAACAAAAACCAACAGAACAAGACAAAAACCACGCACACAAAAAATCCATACAAAAATGATAGTTTCCTTAAAGCTATTTTTCAGGCTACTGAAAAACTTTGACCATTTTCAGCTACAAAGAAAAATGTACTTTACTCAGAACGTAAAACTAGATTTCATGCTACAAAGCAACAAGAAGTAGCTTTTGTAGAAAACTGATTTTTACTTTAACACCAATTTTCTTTTCCTTCAGTTCCAAGTTGACTTAAAGGTATCAGTGACAAAGATAGCAGGTGACATTAGACGTACTTGCCTTTACAAAGTCACGACAGTGATAGACATAGTCGATGTGTTTGTTACCAGGCTTTTTTGTTTGCTTCGTTTTTAATTCTATTTGGATTGCAAAGAGATGTTAGCTAGCTAGTTTACCACCTAGAGTGGTGTATGCAATTTAGCTTCTCCACAGGAACTCCGAGTAGCATGAAAAGACTGGCCCTGGTGGCTCGAACCCCAGAGCACCAGGAGTCATGGCAAAAAGACACCTGAGAGAAGTCAGTTTCTACCACCGACTGCCAAAAGCGTTTCAGATGCGGAGGCTTAGGCGAGAAATCTTTTCCAGAGAAGACTTCATCCCTGACTGCAACTGCCCTCTCTGATAGGATTATAGCACAGGTCAAAAGGTGCAGGAAAAGAGTCTAACGCAACCACAGCAGCAGAGGTCACCAGGAAAGAGGGGAAGGAGAAGCGCTCCTCCCACCCCTTCAGGCGTCTTCCTCTGCAGCCACCCCACCAGGCTCAAGCTAGAGCAGTAAATGCCTAGGCACACACTTCTGAAATCAAATAATCCATAACCTGGGAGCTGGGCAAAGTCAAGCACAAATCCAAATAATTTTTTAGAGCATCGAAACTTTAATTTAGCTTAGACAGCTTCAGAACAGGCAGAACAAAAAAACCATATGACTTAGATGTAGAAGAAAATGTATCTAGTCTACCTGTAGCTGCAATGCCTATCCAAGACTAAAACATTCTTCCTAATCTTGTTCTCACCATCAACTTAACTTTTGCCAAGGTTCAGCTTTCTGGCACTCTATTGAAAGCATAACCACATAAGATCCTCTTGAGAACCAGCTTTAGGTTTGGCAGGGAGACCACCTAGCATTAAAGGTATGCCTTTTGGTATGCCTATGGCCATATGCCTGAATTTTAGTCAAACAGCAAGAAGCTGCAGGGATTTGGTTTTGGGTTTTTTGTTTGTTTGTTTGTTTGTTTTGGGTTTTTTTTGGGTTTTTTTTTGGTTTTTTTGTTTTTTTTTTTTAAAATGTGTTTGGCAGTTAAATTCTCCTGCTCTTCCATGGGCATTGAGCATGCTTCAGTGCGGGGACAGACAGCGTGCAGAGGAGATGCTTAAATCTAAGACTCACGAGCTAGCTCTGAACCAAACCACCAACTTGCTGTTCAAACTAGCTTTGATAGGAAGGTGGGTTTATGCATGCAGGCTCACCCCACGGCATGGCTACAGAGCTTTCCATACCTCGGCTAAACACTTTCTCCATGGCACTTCACAGTGTAGGGCAGATGAACTAGGCTGAGCACCTCCACCTGCACTATCCCCCTCGCTGCCACATCCAGAATGATTTGTTCTGCGACTGCTGCTGTGTGCCATTGCAGTACCAAACACCACAGAAAGCATATGATCTCTTAAGCTTGAGTTATTACTTCTGCTCAAACACACTGACAGCATAAGGAATGGAAAATAATCTTAGCACAAGCACACAGAAGTTGTTGCAGACAGCAGGGGTGGTCTGTATATGAAGCTGAGTGAGAAGTATGCTGGAATAACTGAAGGAGAGGAAAAATATACTACTGCCCCAAAAAGATTAACCTGGCCATCAGATATTAATCCACAAAACCTACAGTTGTCCCCAGGAGTTGATACACCTTTGGCTTTAAACAAAGCATGTACTGCTTGGATGGGAAAGGGGGACTTGTTCACAAAGAATTCCTGCTCCGATGGTACAAACGGACGGTGCCTGTCGCCTGGCTCTAAAGATCCAAAGCCCGGTGGGCACAGTTCGAAGTGCACCACTGCCCCTCATGCTAGATTGCTGTAGTTTTTTGGTGTGTTTAAGGTAAAACTCAAGTTAATAACTCCTTTCAGCACAGGTCTGTAGAGTCAAGTATGAGAAAGCACCAGCATGATGATTGCTCACACAGTCTCAGCACACCATCCCTGTTCTTACGCAGCATGATAGGGAGGTTCCTTACCTCTCTTCCGCACCTTCCTCGGGGCGGAACTCGCTCAATCAGGGAGTAATTATTCAACCACGATCCCATCTGCTTTGCATTCCCATTAAAGAAAATCTTATGCAAAAAGGTAAGAGCTTGGCTGCAAGTCCTTGGCCGAAATATCCTCTTACCAGTGCTGTGCTGCTTGCCAGGTCATTGCTGTTTGTACTTGAGAAGTTTGCAGCAGACACTGTGCCAAATTTGAAGAACTTTGTCATTAAAAGAAAAACTTTAAGGCTAACAGTAGGAAGTGCTCTCCATGCTTCGCTAATCTTGTCAAACTATACTGTACAGACAATTACAATTAATAATTCTTAGGAAGCTTAATGACAGCTTTGGAGCCATGATTTCTCTGCTTCAGGTAGACTGGAATGAGGAAAACAGTGGGGATAAAAATTTCTCTTGCTGTACTTTAGCCCCTCACAAATGCAAAAAGGACTCCCAAGGGAAACTGCCCCACTCCAGACAGCAATTTAAGTGGCACAGATCTGCCCAGGAACATCAGCTTCTCTTTCTGCCTACCCATGGGAAATACCTTTACTACGAGGACCTGAGCTTATAACCACAGAAAAGCACTATCCTGTTCCACATTAGCTACTTAAAGGCATTTGAGGTGTTTCTTCTGAAAGGAGCGAACAGACAAAGCTCACCAGCTCCAAGAACATCTGAAAACACACTCGTGCTGTCACCGCTCAACAAAGATAAGAGATGTGCAATAAAACGGCCCACTCCTTCACCGCATTTTGTACCTACTACTGTATATAACTCCCATGACTTAAAGCAGTGGCTCCCAGACAGGACGCTGAATGTCTAGGTAGGTATCTTTTAGCATATTTCTGTTCTGACAAAACCATGGTCATATCCAAAATTCTTTTGGTGGACAACTGACATCAAGTAAATGATTTACTGACTTAAAATTCACATTTCTTTTTAGGGATAAACAATCACAGAGGACCAGACTAATGAAGAATCTAAATATGGGAACCTTGTTTTAGTATTTTTAAGACATGATCAAATCCTCCTGGGGCCTGTCACAGACTGTCTACCCATCCAGCAAGGCTAAAGGCAATTCCCGTGGTACTCCACCCAACCTGTGCTCTTTTCAGACATTTAAATGCATTCAGGTTTATCCACGAGAAAGCTTTTCTTATGAGCAAGTTCTATGTCTGAACCCAGCAATTAGATTACCAATAGTTTCAGACACAGACAAACTTGCAAAATCCATCTCTAGACTACTGATGCCCCAAGCAGGAATGGTGTGTTGCATCCACCATGGCAGAAGCGTTCAGAACATCACAAAGACAGCAGCCAACATGCAAAGAGCCTGGAGGTAACACTTCCATCAGGTTCACCGAGATTGGCATCATCTGATTGTCTCACAACAATTAAGAAAACCTTAAAGTTGAATAATTATGAAGGAGAAGACCAACTCTGGACCATCTTTTATTCAACTAAACCATAAAGAACAAGAGATTAAGCCTCTTGGAAGGTCTGGTAATTTTGTTACCTTATTTATATTATCATGATCAATTGCATTTTGATTTTAATTTTTGAATCCAGAGGATAGTTACTTAATCTGTTATAAAACTATAAAACATAGCTAAATTGTTTGAGGTTGACAGCCACACTAAGAGATAAATGAATTTGTGGCATCCTGTACAAACAGTTTGGTGAAAAACCCAGCATTACATATTAACATGTGATGGGCCTTTTAAAGACACAGTCAGCTCTGAAAATTCAGTCAGAAAACTTGCCAATTTGTTGTCACTTTGAGTTTCGTGAAAAAAACCACCCTGGAAGCTCCAAAAGGAAATCTCAATTTAACGCACACATGCGCACTACTTCACTGAGTTCCCAGAGAACACAGTAGCAACAGCAGTCAAAGGGATGTGTCCTGCTGGAGCAGAAACAAGTTTACCTGAACTATGTTTTGGGTACCATCAGGAACCACCACATGTAAACCCATCACTTTGACACCTCGTCTCATCTTAGATTGCTGTCTTGAGATTTAAATCTGTTAAATCTCCACAGCAAACCTAATCATACATTAAGGAAACAACCACTGCTTGTAACACAGTCTCAAGAGAAAAAGTAGAAAGACAGGAATTAACACCAGAAGTTACAGAAGAAAGGTGGTTTTGTTTGTTTAAGACTTACTTTGAAGATATGTTGTGCATGCCAACTGTTGGCAGTCATCAACAAAAATAAATTCTTGCTGTTAACAGAAGTAACTGAAAAGACAGGCAACTTAAGATGTTACTACACTTTCTTCTGGATTTTAACCACCGCACATTGCAATAAAAACAGTGACAGAAAGAAAACATGATCAACTGATGGCCAGTCTACAGAAACGTGTCACTAGCTAATGGCTTCACCTACAAATCAAGTCACTGCAGGTTTCACTCATTTCTAGTACCCCCCCAAAGGAACTAAAAAAATCTGCTATCGCTGAGAGGCTCCCCTTTTTGCATTCCCCTTTCCATCAACTTACTTCATCTTATGACTTATTTCTCCCTAGACTGCAACCTCAAAGCTAGAGTTGTATCCTGCCATTTTTCTGCTTGGTATTAAGACAATTTAAACAACATAGATGGATGAAAAACGCTCACCTAGGCACACAGTCTCTTTTTGCTAGTAGCACAGTAGCATTTCCTTTGGCCTTGACTATGCTGCTCACACCTACGCAGAACACTGCAGTAAACTTATTTTCCAGACCTGTTCCTTTGACCAGATGCATCTTTATCTTCTTCTTAAGCCATACCAGACAACGTGAGACCCTCACCTATCTCATACTCCTTCCAAACACTGCCTCAAAACCACTACTTTGCCACAAAGTCTACAAGCACTTTGGCATCAGTACTATTATGTTGACCAGAATTGCCTAGGTGAACACCACTCCTCTCTGCCTCTGGGACCACTAAACACAGCAGAGTCCATGGTCTGTGACTGGCCTCCTGGGTTCTGTAATAAATATCTGTTACTGCATGGAAGGGATACTCTAAAAAAAGTGCATATTAAGTAAAAATAAGCTGCGACTTTGGTTTTAGATGCCAAAGCAAACAAGATTAGTACTCCATAAAGAAAATAACCGAGTTATTTACCACTTTGGAGTTCTACCAAGTATTTGATACAACCAAGCTAAAGCCGAGGGTTTTAGTATATTTTCATTACAACTTGTTTTTGAGTAATTGGGTCTCAAGACAGCATTGGTTTTGAGAAGAAAAAAAAAAAAAAATGCAATCTCCAATATCTTTTCTCTGCTTCTGGAGTAACACTTCTTAATCATTCCATTTCACAACAGTGACCTTAAAAAAAAAAAAAAAGAAACAAGCATTTTGATAACAAGTTCTCTGCACTTAGTGTTTCATAACAATTTTATGCTTGCAGAGATACCATGTCATTCTGGACATAGCGTATTTCAAAATGGAAACCTATCAGGAAGGAATTTAGAGAATCATGCTCCCCAAATGAAGGGAAGACAGCTGATACAGAAGCAGAGAGTGCACTATACCCTCCGTTCAGCCTTCCTTACTCCTTTAGTTGATAAAATGGCACTGGCATACATTTGAAGTCAGCTGAAGCACTCTGTATATGAAGAACCATGAACTGCCATGGAGATTGATGAGGAAGGGTCTTTTCCGAGAGGAAAATAAAACCAAACAAAACCCCAAAAGAGTCTGTATGTGGCTGTCAGGAGGAGGGGAGGAACAACAGGAAGGAGGAAGATATCACTATGAATCTGGCATCTTTAATTCAGGAAAGCATCAGAGCTCTTGCAATTCCCACAAAAAAACAAACACGGAATCACACAGTTACGGTGGAAAAGGGAGAAGAGTCAAGCTGATTCTGTTTAGAGAAGGAAGTAAGGGGAATACCATGCCAAATGCAAGAGGAATTTAATTTGATGAAGGAGAATCTACATTTCAGTTTAGCCTTTGAACCATGGCAGGACATGCCAAGGGACATTTTTCGTTCCGTGTTTGTTCTCTACCTGGAAATCAGAAACTAATCTTCTCCCCTGCTCCTCACTAGAGTGATCTTAGCACTATGTTGGAAAGCCAGTTTACTGTTTGCATTAGCTCACCGCTAAATGACAGTGGCATTTACATAATACAACCGAGTTCACCACTCTCATGGAAGGAATCCTACCAAAACTAGTACCACGCCGTTACGTTTCAGAAATGGTGATTAAGACACCGCTGGTCCAAAAGATCCTCAATTCAAGGAGAAAGAGGAAATTAAAGGCTGCATGTTTAGCTCCCAGCTGAGTCTGAAAGTTGCGGAAGGTATACATACCACTTCACAAGGAAAGGGAACAGGAAGGCAGGGAAGAAAAGAGTCATTATGTTTAAATGGTAACATTTTCGTGAGGTTACACAGGCCAAATGAGCATATCCCAGAAAAATGTGAATCCAAGCCTGGGTAAAGAAACAGAAAGCATAATAAATGACAGCAGATTAAAAAAAAAAAAAAAAAAAAAAAACAAACAAAAAACCTTTAGGAGAGCAAGGAGTATCAGATCAGAAAAACTATCAAAATAATAAGAAAAATGGTTAAGATTTGGTGCACAAAAATGGAAGGGTGCAATTAAATTTGACACTAGCGACTAGATGCTAATAGCTGAGAGAGGAAAAACAGGTTTCTTTGCAAGAGCCTCTCCCACACAGGATGCTGGCAAAAGATAAGTTTCAGATAGACTAAGATGATCTACTGTCAGGATCGACATGTCAAAAAAATTGATCAACTAAGAGTAAGTCACCATGTCCTCAAGATTTATGAGGGAATTAAAGAATGTAAGGGCTGAGCAGATAACAGAAATATGTAAGGCTCATTGAAGTGAGCTATTCCAGCATAAGTACGAAGTGTTTGTAAAACATGCTATAGGTAACAGAAAAAAGAAAAAGAAAAAAACAACAACAACAACAAAAAAATCAGTGAACTTCAGTACTAGAAAAACTAATTTAAAAGTAGCCACACAGAACCTTTGACAGATCTGATGACAGGCATAAAGGAGCATAAGGCAAAAAATGAGGGAGGACACAGAACCACTCTTCTCCATCTGACCCAAACCCACCATTAAATTTGCCCATGTGTCTTTGAGCATGTCAACTCAATTGTTTAAAGGAACTTTATGTAGACTTACTAGAAAGTCCATTTTGTAGTCTACAAAAAAAAGTTCCAAAGAATCTAAATTTTAAGATAAACACAATATTTACAACCTTATGCACACAGCCATTCCCCACCACTGAGGAGACGGAAAAAACCTCAGAGGAGTAGTAGAGGAAAAAAAAAAGACAAATTGATGTCTCTGTTGATAGAAATATTGGACAAAGTTATTGGAAATTAACCACTTTTTAGGTTAATTCTGTAGCTTTGCACTTGGCTGAGTGGCAGAGCTGTGTCGACACACAGGCTACTTCAGTTGACTTTCTTGTACAAACCCACATGCAAATTTGATGCAAGTCAGCAAAACTCAGTCTGCGTGGTCTGGAAAAAAGAAGTCTCTTCCCTGAATGACAAAAGCCCTCCATTGCCAAAATGCCACCAAAAATAACACTAGTATCGACATGCTGTAGGGACAGCAGTTTAATCAGTGGATTCCTATCTGCCCTGTACATGATCTTCTGCAACATCATCTCTTCCAGTGTGGATGCCACTGCATTACAGCAATGCAAGCCACACAGCAACAGGAGCTCTGCGGAGCTCCAGCTGAACCAGCAGAACCTTGTGACTCTAGGCAGGACCCCAGGAAGATGATCCTGGTATCAGCATACTATTACTCAAAGTAAATGTAAAGAACACTCAAAAAATCCAAATGATTTTGAGGTTGAAAGTATACAAAAAATACAATGTTACGATTAAAAAGAAGTCAGAACTTCCCTCCCCCCCCCCCCCCCCCCAAGAGGAATGGGAGTATTAAATCAAGTTCTAGGTTTAACCAACACCTCCCCAGAGCAGTGGGCAGAGATGACACAAGCAATTAACGAGTGAGGAAAATGAGAGTTCCATATGACAACCCTGAAGACACTGGTACCATTTAAATTAATATGAGGTGAACAGGAAAAAAAAAAAATCAGACAGGGTAAAAAATTAATAGGCATTACTAGCCATCCATTCTCAAAGCAGAAAAGAGACTTTTCATTTTACCAAATAAGTATGATATCAAGGAACTGCTTTCAAGTTTTCAGTAAAAAGGGATTAGGCTTTCATTTCAATTTCCTTTGAAAGACCAAGTAATGATCAGAAATCACAATCATATTCAAACAAATACATCACAAGCTATTGAATGTGCAAAATTTATCTGCCTATTTCCAATAGCTATAAGCACTAAAACTACATACTAAATGTTCCATGAAGACCATTCAGATCTTCTCAATTCATTATACCTAGGCATAGCCTAAGAAGGCTTATCTGCAAGGCTGTTTTGCTTCGCTAGCTAATTAATTGCTTTTCTCATGATATAAAACATTGAGAAATCACTTTGAACGAAAGCTTTATAAGATATAAGCTGCTCTGGACAGAGTGTGCGTGTATATATACATATATGCATGTGTTCATGTGTATATAGACACATAGTTTGTACGTGGGTGTATGTATATAAAAACACACGCACATATATGTCCTGCCACTCTTTTAAAGGAAAAGCATCCTAACAGAACTCAAGTTGTAAACTTGTCAGGTGGCAGACAAGCAAGAGCTGCCAATGGAGCACAAAGCTCTCAGAGCTCTGGGAAGCCAAGCCAAGCCAACGTCAATGTGCAGCAACAAACAGCTAGCTATCAGGTTTTCAGCTTGGATCGATGGATCCAGTCTTAGTTTCCAGTGGGCAAATCCATGTAATGAATACACTTCTTGCTGCCTCTGTAAAAAGACAAGCTTGGAAAGGAATTCCTCTGAGTTTCAATGATTCCCTCCAGACTGCCATGGGCTGCAACAGGCTTACCTGCACTGCAGGACACAGGTAACTCCTGTGGACACCCTCATGACCTGGCTTGTGGGCCAAGCGCACGGGAAGCCCCCAAACAAGGGCAAAAGACAGGTCTCCAGAACAAGAGGAAATTCTTTTGCTGGAGCACACCTGGCTAGTAAACCACCAAGCCCATTCCTACCCCCTCAACAGGCAGACGCGTCAGTGAGGCTGAGCCCATCATACCTCTGGCTGGTCCACGAACTGCTGTTTCAGAGCATCACACGCACACGCGCGCCCAGCTGAAAGGGCAGGCTGAGGGGAGACACTCCACAGCAGCTTAAAACAAGCTAAGTCAGGGCCACCAGAGAGCAACGATGTCCCTTATGCCACCTTACATGTTAATTCAGTGAGCTGACTCAAAGAGCTAAATCGGTCACAAACTAGCTGTACAAGCAAGTAGAATAAACAAACACATAAATAAACCACATCCAAACAATTTTCAGCCATTTCTGGTTCCCGGCTCTGGCTCACTGTGGGATCCTGAGAGCCATTAAAAGAGTGAGTTTGCAATGACGGTGGCTGGGAAGACAAGAAAAGAATGACAGTAACTGTGAGCATTTGGTGTTACCGGCCACAGAAACACGCGCTACAACTTGAGAGCGCTCCACCAGTTCCAGCAGATCCACGCTAATGTCCTCCCGTTTCACTTTTACTGCTGCTGAACCTATTTCTTGTGGTCAACAAGGGTAATAGCAAGTTGGGCAGAACGCAGAAGAAAGGAAAGGATGGTCTATGAACTATTTTACTTCTAAGGCTTCTCTATGACTTGGCAGTGCAAGGTTAATGGTTGAAAGTGATGATCTCAAAGGTCTTTTCCAACCTGAACGATTCTATGTGTCAAAAAGGCAGGTAATTTAAGGTCTAGCCTAGAGCCTACAGAGCAAACAGCATGATGGATTTCTCATCTGCTTCAAGCAAAACACAAACAGGTTAGCTCAAACAGCAGAATGGGCTACTCTTGAGTTCATTCTCTGACTTGGCCTCTAGCGAAGCATGAGCAGTCATAAAAACTGCTCTAAGCAGCAGACTCAGGACAACACCTAGAGGCAGAGGGGCTGTGTCAAGCAGCTGGACTCAGTAACCTTTTCTACTAGCACAGCTGGAAAAAGACACTTTGTCAATAGCCTTTAGACTACAGTTCTGCTTTCTGTATTTAGGGTCAATCTCCTTGTGGCACTGACCAGTTGTGTTTACAAAGTACTCACACCAGTGGCAGCACATAACATAACCTAAAATGCCAGAAGACAAACAGCAGGGGCCTGGGGAAGCTGGTACATTTGTACCTGCAACTTTGTTAGAGGACATGAGCTTCTTGAACCGGACACATTCTAGAAGCAAACACAAAATTTGCCAAGGTTTTTTTTTGGTTTTTTTTTTTGTTGTTGTTGTTTGTTTCGTTGGTTTTTTTTAAGATGAAAGCTTCTCTTCTATCTAGAATAGCTACATAGGTGCCCAGTTAAAAAATAGCCAACAATAAATTACTAATAGCATGAAAAAAAAATAGCAACTCACAACAGAAGTGTTTGGACAGATCATTTTCCCCGCTTCTTCCCACCCTCTCAGTTACACTGAAAGACACGTCTTTACGTCAACTCGGGAGCATGCTATTTGAAGCCTAAACCTATGAACCTTACAAATTTCCAACATGAAGATATGGTCTATAGTGCAACGTTTTGAAATCAACTCATTCTTAAATATTTACAAATGCCTAGCGATAAAGACCAAATACACAAACCCACACAATATTATTCTCCCAATAGCCGCCACATATTCTAATCCAGCATTTCTAGTTTTTAATATGTATTTTCAGTTACATGAGTTATAAACTAAAATACAGACTCAGAAAGACAAAACACACAACTCTTTAGTGTTTAACAATCTTTAGAAGATATTTTCTAGATGCACAAATAGTATTTACTACTATGAACCCACTGGAAGCTACGCCTTTCCCTGTACTTCCGATAACTTGTCATTAGACTTCATTTAGACAGCCTGTCACATGGCTTTTCCTCATACAGACAGAAAATAACTCTTTTGTTATCTGCTACTATGAGCTTAGTACTACTAGCCAAAGCGGAGCGATCCTATCCTGTTGTCACATTAGAACTACATTTTCTGTGATTTAAAAGGCTCATTTTCATGTGCAACTAATGTAGAACCTTTTTCTTCCTTTTTTAAAATATTTTTCATCTCTGTTGACTCTACTTTCTTCTTTTTTTCCCTTTATTAGCCCACATGGTATATTTCTCTAACATGTGATCAATATCCATTCTTTTCCATTATTCCTTATTTCTTCTTTCTCTCTAGTTCTGTTCCTTATGCACATCTCCCTTTTCAAGTATTTTCACAATGACAAAAGTTGACCGTAATACCACACAGCTTTTGAAACTGGGAATGCTGTTTGAAAGTTCAGCTCCAGAAAGTGATAAGCCTGAATATTTTTCCACTGTAGTGCAATTTAACCGCATTTTGAGTAAAAGCAGAAGGGTCACAGCTCTGTCCACAGACATCAGAAGATAGTACTGCATTTCAAGTTAACCATTTAAACGTAAATCGGAACTAATTCTGCAGAATTCTGAATTCAAGAAAGCCTATTTTACTGCTGGTGGAGAAGCTGAAAGATATGGTTATATGTTGGTGGTTTAATTACTTTACCTTCGTCATGTCCCAAAGTAGCTGATCTACTTGACACCCGTCCCATGTCACTTGTCCAACAAAAGTAATGCTATTTTCTACCGATAGGTACACTTCTCCAGCTGTGCTTTGATGTATAACAATTGACATTTGAAACAGAGAGACCTTTCAAGGAGGAAGTTATGCTTGCAGATTCTCACTTCGCCAACATAAACGGAAAAAAACGGGTAAATAAGTGATAAATAGCTAAGTAAGAATAATGCTTGACTGTACTGAAAAGCAATATCACTAGTTGTGCCAAATATTAAGCACTCAGTAGAAATGCTTTACTTTGGTGGATATAACATGAAGATTTTCATAAGCATACTTTATAATTTAGTTAAGCAAAGATATATAAAAATGTGCTTCTACTGGATGTCCACTCCAGTATCAGGCAGGTTCCAGGTCAGGGAACGCATAATATTAAGTGATTTTTTTTTTCCTTAGGACCTCTAACATCTATCATATGCTTAAAGTTTTGTTTTCTTTCCTTTTTTTTTTTTTTTTTTTTTTTTTTTTTTTTTTTTAACCAAAATTGAACTGGAGACCACGCATGTCAATACTGAGGTATAACTATTTGCTGAGCATGTACACACAAAGAAACCTAAATGCTCAACACCCCTCCCAAGTTAATCCGTACCATAAATTCTTGGCTTTCAAATATTCGAAGACTTAAATCATCAACACTGTCTTGATTTTTTTTTAATTATTCATCAAGCCATGAGAGCCATTTTTCTGCCAAAGTAGACAGCCTCTTCAAGGAAAGGGGTGGGGGGGTGGGGGGGGGGTGGGGGGAGAAAAAAGAGGAAAAAACACCATCGAAGGACTTGGCAGCCTTTAAAAATTCCCAAAACAAACACTGTGTCTCTCTAAGCTAGCTTTTGCTAACAGTGTCACTGTACTCAGCTTTTTTTGTGTGCCTGCCACTAAGCAGCACATAAGAACAGATAGTCCCGAAGCTTCCTGAAAGGACAAGACCTGAACCTTTAACCTGAATCAGTCCCCCCTTCCCCACCCACCCACCTCCCTTATTGCGTTACCTCTTCATTGTCCACTGAAACAGCAGACAAAGTCAGTGACTGAAAAGGACATTCTTCCTATTTTAATGCAAAATTTTGAAAATCCTCACCACAGCTCAATTAGAAAGATTAGACGATCATTGGTTGAACCCTCTCAAAATCCTGTAAGTAAAAGAAAAAGATTTAGTCTTAAACAGCAGCTGTATTTTCACTTAGCTATGCAGACATTTCATAGCCACTTTGCCACACTGGCTTATGTCTGGGCGTTTGAATAAAAATAGCTAATGTGCTTGCTTGTTATGCCATTAAATAAAGTGCACAAAGGAGTTGCCAGTACTGTTTTTGCCCATGAAAGGCAATGGTCATTAATAGCTTGTATTTGCAGAAGGCTGTCAGAGGAACAGCATGCCTGAGCTTCCTCCGCAGTTTTCTATAGGTTTAACCATACATGAGGCAGCAGGGGAAAAGACACTCCACATTTCCTCGTTCCAGAACAGGTCACACCTGCAGGAGAGCTGGCAAGTCATGCAAGCCTCAGTTGGAGAAAAAGATTAGTGTCCTGTAAATTCGAGGGGGCAGAAAGATGTGGGTCTCTTCATGGAAAGAGTATCTTGGGAAAATGTACAACCATAGTATTAGTATTAGTTAGTTAATATTTTGACACTTTCTTTTGCTGTCCTGACTAGTATGTTGGAGATTTGCACTTGTATTACTGTTCTTTTTCATCCATTTTATGCTTGAAGGAGTTAACCTTCCTTCAGTAATATTTTGAGAGGAAATAGGCAACAAATGGGCTACTCATACAATCATGTCTGGGCTGGATAAACAGATTTTTCAGGCATCTTCAAATATTAGGTCCACCTGGAAATCACAGCAGACAGGCGAAGTGAGCCACACTGAGGAAACAGGCTTTGTCAACTGGATGGTATCCAAACATGGGTCACCTAACACGCAGAATGGACTGAGAAGCTGACAGCATGCTCACAACATGTCAACCATGAGAAGTCCCCACGAGAAGGGATTTTCACCAGCTGGACAAAAGAGCTCACTCCACTGTTCAGGAAAAATACATCATCATACATATTCAGATGAAAAGTTACACGCAAGAAAAACCAAAACAAAACAAAAAAAGGGAAATAGTGAGAAACAAACAAGGTAGAAGAGGAAAGTACAAGTACAAGCAGCTTTATTAGTTTGTCTAAATATGCCCTAAATAAGTTTCCTACTAGCTAGAAGAACATGAAGTTTACCAGCTCTCATAAGGACATTGCCCATTTACCTTCAGCTGCTCTGTCTTCCCGAGGTATGGGACTGTGAACCTATAGACCAGTCATTGCTGATTACCTCTCTTTGGCAAGGCCTCAGAGCACTCGCTGCGTAAAGCTTGAGAGCTTTTAGGAAACTGAGATGACATGGGAGTAGCCTGAGAGAAAGGGGAAGAAGGTACTGGGTCCTGTTGCTATGAGAAGAGACTTGCCATCAATGCCGAACTCCAAACAGACTACGGGAAGAGAGATTTCCACAGCCTGTCCTCAATTTGGAGCGCACCTGCCTTGCACCCAGGGTCTTGGGACAGGCAGAAGAAGCCCTACTAAAGTGGTGACACCATTTCCCTTCTGCTAATCTGGATTCAATCTAGTGCCTACTTTTCAGACTTATTTGGACCTAACAACACATGTCAACCCAATGCACTAAGATTACTGCTGTACTTTTTTGCTGGAATATTCTTTGTCCTTGCTTAAACACTGGCAAAGCTTTATGAATATTTGTTGAAACCAAGACGAAGTTTATTCTGTTCACTCCCCAAGTGTTCCTGGTAAGAGGCCTCCAACTAAAATCTCTTATTTTAGAAAGGCACGTCTGAGTATGATGGGCTTAGAAGAGAGACATGTGACATGAAGTTTCTTCCCCCTCCAGCTCTCTTCCCTCCTGGTTTTCCACAGTTCAAACAGACTCCCGTGAAACTGTCAGGGACAGCAGAGCTGGAAAGCAAGAGAAAACACTGAGTCCCAAGCATAATTTTTAAAGAAAGAAGGTATGAAATCCCAACACCTAAGCAGGTTCCCACCTGTAACAAAGTATTTGTGGGAACCGTATAGATGATAGGTGCTTTACTTATTCCAGATAGCATTAACACAACGAGCGGAAAGATCAAACGATCTTTGAAATTAAGGCTTGTTTCAGTAGCAGGATGGCATGCTCAGAGAAGCCCTCTGAAGCGTAGCTCAGACTCTTTGCACGTATTTGGAAGATGGTGTTTAGAACATGGATGGCTTCTATGCTTAAGGGACTGTATTACCTTAGTGAAATACACACTACTGAGAAAGTCACTTCCCTGCAAGCACCATCTTCCAGGTAGAAACCCAAGTCCTGACATGGGATTTGAGTCTTTAAAGTCTGAGGTGAATGATTCTTACACCTAGCAATCAGGAAGCAAAAAAACCACTCAGGCTATTAAAAGTGTGGTGTTTATATTCCTAACATGATGAATTATTCAGCCTTTAAACATGCTTTACTAGGGGTTCAGTAGGAGCAAAACACAGTACTGAATCAATTTTATCTGGAATAGTGTGGGGGGAGGGAGAGTTGCTTTCCTATTTTGAGAGCAACATCTATGCTACACATGCAGAGCCAAAGCCTTCTAATCCAGCAGGCTGAATACATACTACTTATTCAAACTCAAGAACGTGTGCATAAAAGGAATTTCATACAACTAGTCTCTGTTCTCCTCCTCGTTTTATGCTCTCTGTAAAGTTCTTGTTCCAATGTTGCTACATTACATACTCAAGCCCATCATCTTTTTGCCGCCCACAATGCCTTCAGTAATATAAAAAAAAACATTAGACAAGCAGGCAAGGATGTCTAAAAAGAGAGTATTTGTACAAGCCACTGCTCTATCATTTAGTCAACAAACAGGCTCAATTCATAGATTATTATAGTAAAGCAAAATCAAGTGAAGGACAATGAAAATGGGTAACACTGCTTTAGTCTCAATATTAGAAACCGTGTGTCATAGTTTGCTGCCAAACTAATGCAATGGAACACAGTTATGAGTCTATGAAAAAAAATTTTCATACTATTTTAGCAGACTATCACTCTGGATAGCATGTAAAAAGATCTTACGGAAGAAAAAAATTACATTTCTTCTCAACTAATGAAAGCCTCTGCACACCTCCACTTGTGTATCTTTATTTGCTAAACAACTGACAGAAGTTTATAACTTAAGCTTGAAACCAAATGAGAGCGCAAATTTAACTGAGGAGGTCCGTGCAAGGAACAGACCTAGTTTCTGAAAAGCAGGATGGAAACTTGCACTACACAGGGCAAAATTAGTTTCAAGAACACTCTAAAGAGAAGCCGTATAAGTTATTGGCGATGTATGGCTCATATTGTGACCAAGAAAGAGCAGAGATAACTGACTTCCTCTCAAAGAAGGACCTTGTTTCAGCAGTTCCTTCCATATATTCACGCAGCACAAACGTTACAGCTTTGGACAGTGCAAGCGCAGAAAAGCAGCAGCACGGGAGCTCGGGAAGGTCCGTGGCCGAAGAGATCACTCTGCATCCCTGCAGCCCCACAGGAAACCTCCAGTCACTGAGGCAACACTCTTTCTCCTCTTTCCTAGCCTGCCCAATTATTATTTTGGGTTTTTTTTTTCAGCTGCCGGAGCATTTCATAGGGACACAACATGGAAAGCTGCCAGCCTTCCCAGAGCCAACTCCGAGTAGGTCAGCCTTGGCTCAGCAGCAGACCACATAGCGCAGCAAGAGGAAACACAAGGCCTTGACCTCACGCCCATCTCCCCTCTCGTCCTCCATACACACCCCCTAGATGCAGATTTTCTTTGATCGCTGAGGAACAGTAATTCACTGATGGCCAACATCATCTCCACTGGAGTCCGTGATAGCTGCCAACAGGCCCTATCCATAAGCAAACTGAGAATGCTCAGATTAAAACTATGTGAACCCAGAAGTTAAGATGCCAGCCTTTACCATTAACATGTATTTCTGGCTTCCTTCAAGTGTTACGGGAAGTTACAGAGTAACTATAATGGAGATTTCTTATTTGGAGCTGCCAAGCTAATACCAATCTAAAGATCAGGTCCAGCGAAAGAGAGAAGCGGCGATACAAACTTCCCTGTTCCCACGGCTGTCTTCAGACGGCAGCAACACTGCAGTAGCACGGGGCATCTCAGCCTCCAGCCTTGCTCCAGAGCCAGTGTCATCTCCATTAGCTTTGGTATCAGGGTGGTGACACTATTATACTAGTGATAAAGAAAACCCTGAGGATAGGGTCCCGCAAGTAACGGCTGGGAAGCAGCCTGAAGTTACGGTGTCTGCTTCACCTTCACGCAAATGACTCCTGGTCTTCAGCTAATTGCTGGCTTTAGTCCAGGCCGACAACCTGATACACGTCACCGGGCTGCCCATCACCTATGGCTTTTGATTCATGCAGAAAGTAGAGACCACGTATGCAATCGACAGCCCTAAAGAATGACGCATTACCCTTTGTTTATGAAGGGGGACACCAAAGAAATCAGAGAAATATTACCGATACTGATATGATACGTAGTTACTGATATTTAAAATATTCTACAGAAACCCTCCATATCACTACACTAAATCTGGGAGCAACCCCTAAGGAACTGTAGGGAAAGTGAACATACCATTCAACGCATCAGGGACACGGCTACTTCCCTATTACCCAGAAAAACAGTTTCTTGATAATTCTTCTTAAAAAATCATGGACATACCATTATACAACCATGCACAAAATACTACAAGACTGCAGGAAACATTTAGTCATTTGATCAGCATAACAACAAATCTGTAGAGACAGATTCACAGGATTCGCAGGCGAAACACACTTTTCTTCCTAGGGGTGAAACAAAAGTGAAAAAGGAAGGGATGTGTCAGTCCTTCCACATCTCATCCTCTGACAGTAACTACTCTACGCCATCTGACTATTAAGGATTGTCAGCACTTGAAGAATATCCACGATGCTCTCCTGACTGCTCTTACAGGAAAGAAGGGGGGGGAAAAAAAAAAAAAGTGGGGGAAAAAAAAAAAAGTCCTAGAAAATTCAACAGACGTACTATAAAGTGAAAGCTATCACCCTGCCTCCTCTCTCTTGATGGAAAAATGCTTCAACTGTGCTTACTGTATTTCTTAGAAAATTTGTATTTTGAAAAGAGTGAATATTCCTGAATAGGTCTGGGGATTAAGGCGTCGAACTTTGAAAAGACAGGTGACTGAGCAAGGACCTCACCCTGCACACAACTCTTACTGC
Organism: Platalea leucorodia; assembly: GCF_965183815.1. Classification (NCBI taxonomy): domain Eukaryota; kingdom Metazoa; phylum Chordata; class Aves; order Pelecaniformes; family Threskiornithidae; genus Platalea; species Platalea leucorodia. The sequence goes on along the minus strand of NC_138826.1, from coordinate 48,188,411 downwards.
GCTGGAGCAGAGCTCACTTGAAGACCAACACAAGTAACAGAAACCAATTTGCCTATTGGGCATTTCTTACAGAGGTCTAGAAGAGAACCTGAATTTGCCCTCCGAGGGCTTCTTAATGCCTACATGAACCACTTATCTTAAAGGCAGAAGAGCGGCTGACCCGTCCCACCATCCAGTCTCCGTCCCTCACCCTGTCTCCAGCTGCTGGCTGTGAATGCAGAGGCACAGGACTCCCAGGGCAGAGTAATTTTGCCAAGGAAGGTGCACAGGCACATGGCAGATACAACCACAACTCCTCCCACAGGCTGAGGGCTGGCGCAGACCCCAGAGGAGCCAGGGCTGGCTCAGGAGACAGCTCCTACCGATATCCATTTAACACATTCCTGCACAGCTTCTGCCGGTACCGTTCCTATGGGCAGCTGAAGCTATTCTAACTAACAGCAAACATCCTTGCCAGGCTAGTTGCCTTTGCTGAAAGAAGAGCATGCATTTTACAGAAACAAAGGTAAATTGAGCTCACTTTCTTCTACAGAAGTTTTTCTGGTGTGATTTTGTTCCGTTATATCTGCTTGGGTAGCTAACAACACCAGAGCTACTGGAGCAGGAATGAATTTATGTATCTTTATACAACATGTTGTGTTTTTAAATGCTTGGTTGGGCTTTCTGGACCTTTGCACGTGTATTAAACCATACAGCATTTTGCAGCTACCATGTCTAATTAGCACAGGAACTGGCACGTTCTCTGCTGCTTTTACTTATTTGTTCATTTAAAAAGAGACTTTGAAATTGTGTATTAAGATATACTGAAGCACCATTGTATTAAACAAGCATAATGACCAGAGTTTATTACACCTCAGACATTTTTTTATAGATTCCTTCCTAAAAATATTAATAAGCGTACTGAGTAAATGCAGGATTTACTTTTGAATGTCACTATTCTTTGTATCTTTTGTCAATAAAAATTAAAGCTAAAAATACATGTACACCCCCCCCCCCGTTGCATACTTGCTCCACATTCAAATAGAAACCCCCAGACAACCAACATAAACAACTGCGATGAATGCTTCCATCTCCAATGGGCAGTGGGATGAACACCATAAAAAGAAATTAAGACTTACTATTTTTCCACCTCCCCTCAAAACACAAGAGTCTAAACCAACTCCTGTTTGGTCAGTTGTGACTTTGTAAACTCTTTATCTACCAAACCACACGCTGCCAGGAATAGCATAGCTCTCAACGCAAGGATTACAAAATCATTTTGGGGTTTTGGTTGGGTTTTTTTCTTTTAAGAACCCCGACACACATCCTTACAAGGAGAAACAGTTCAGTTTGCTTTCAGCTTTCAAAACTAGCACAGATCTATTTATTCTGCTGGGTATACACCGAATGTTTGAACAAAAAAAAGTTAGTCATAGGTCAGACAATACAGCTTGCTATGACTACACCCTTCGCTTGAAGGAAAGCCAAAAGATCGATTTTCTATTTCGACCAGCTGAAACCACAATAAAAGAAAGTAAATTCTCCTGGCTTTTCTTTTCTAGAAAAAAAAACAAAAAAACAAAAAAAAAAACCAACAAAAAAACCCAACAACAACAACAAAAAACCCCAACAGGTTCCCATCTGACATCTAACCAAATGTTTTTTGGCCGCTGAAAAATCCTACCATTGGTCAGGCTGGGCCACAGGCACATCCCACACGCCGTGTCCGGCCCGCACCGGGGTGCGCTCAACTCCTCATCCCCGCCGCTGCTACGGGGGAAAAAAGCCGAGTCAGGAGAGGGCATGGGTCCGGCCGCGTCCCGCCGCCGAGCCAGGGGCTCGCCCCCGCCCAGCGCCAGGTTAACCATTCGCAATTTGCTTCGCTCCTGGACTCCACCGCAGCCCTCCATTTTGTCAACCGCCTCAATTTAAACGTTTTCCCAGTTGAAGGCAGAACTCCAACATTTCTTCGGGAGCCCTTCGGGGCTTTAAAGCATCCTCGACCATTTTAAGCGGCGGCAAGCCGACTCGGAGCCAGCGCTGTTGGCGAAGTTTGGGGAGGCAGCGGCGCACGCCGAGGCTCACCCACGACCTCCCCGGACCTCACCCCCGCAGGCCGCCCCGGGGCGCGCTGCCGGAGCCGGAGCCGCCGCTCCGCCGCTCGCCCCGTCCAGCGCCGCCGCCGCCCCCTGCCCTCCCCGCCCCGCGCAAGAGGCGCCCGGCTTCCCGCCGCCCTGACGGGGAGGGAGGCAGGTGGGTACCGGGAGGTGAGAAAGGCGGAGGGACGGGGCCGGAGCCGCCGCGGGCGGCAGGGGGCCGGCCGCCCCGCAGCAGGTAGGGGGAGCGCGGGGCGGCCCGCCGGTACCGGTGCCGGTGCCGTACCCCCCTCCCTCTCAGCCCCGTTCCTTACCACCTGCGGAGGCGGCCGGAGCCTGCCCGGGCCGGGGCAGCGACCTGTCCGCTGCGGGCGCTCTCCTCCGGAGGTGAGGGGGCGGCGGGGAAGGGCATGCGGGAGGAGGGAGGGAGGGCTCCCGCCGCCCGCCTCTCCCTCACCTCCCTCCTCCTCCTCCTCCTCCTCCCCGCCCAGCCCGGCCCGGCCCGGCCCGGCCCCGCCGCCCCCCCGCGCCCCTCGCCCCCTCCCGGGCGGGCTTCCACCGGCGGCCCCGGGCGAGGGTCCCTGCGCTCCGCCCGGCACTTACTGTTTCACCCCTGTCTGTCTGTCTGTCTGTCCCCTCGGCAGGCAGAAAAGTTGCTGCCACCGGCCTCGCCGCTGCCGCCCGAAACAACTTTGTCTCCTTCCAGCCGCTGGGAAAGCGCCTCTTTCTCCTTCCTCTTCAATAAGAAAAAAACCAAACAGCGATTTAAGAAAACCAAAAACACCCCAAACAAACCAGAAAAACTCTGTTCGGCTCTTTTTTTTTTTTTTTTTTTTTTAAGAGGGGGAAGCGTGAAGGCGGGAGGGGAGAGGAGAAGAAAAAGGAAACTTTTGGAGCTTTTTTCCCCCCTCTCCTCCCCCCCTCCCCCCCCAAGATGGCTTGAGAAAATTAAAAGGGGACAGTGATGGGGGGGAGGGGGGACACGCTGAAAAGCTCGGGAGGGGGGAGAAAATTTGGGGCTTGGGGGGGGTTGTGTGGTTTTTTTGTTGTGTTTTTTTTTTTTTTTTAAAAAAGCCCTCGGTTGCCAGAAGGACCCAAACGATTACAAACAAGCGGGCAGAGCAGGCAGGCACAAGGAGGGAAGCGAGCGAGAGAAAAAGAGTTTTGCTGGTCAGTAAACTTCAAGCTGCTGGGATGAGGTCATTGGTGTAAAAATAAAGCGATGGCGTCATTTGAAACCAATCCCAGTGAATGAACTCAGCCGGGGGGTGAAGGTGGGGGGGAGCGGCAGAAGGAGAAAGAGGAGGAGCGGGGAGAGAGAGGATCCCCGCGGGGAGAGGGAGGCAGCCGCCGCCGCCGCCGCGCAGCCCCGGCAGCGGGAGACGGCGGCGGCGGGGGGCTCAGGCTGCGCCGCGCTGTCACCGGGGGGTACACGCGTCCGCTGCCCCCGGCCTCCCGCTGGAGCCGCCGGCCCGGCCCCTGGGAGGAGCCGGGGCCGCCGAGCGATTCAACCGAGCCGCCGCCGCGGCCCTGCCCCGCCCCTCCCCGGCCGGGGAGGCAGCGCTGCGCCCGCCCGGCCCTCGCCTCTCCCGTCCGCCGGCCGCAGGGGCCGTCCCGCCTCGGCGTCCCCCGCCGTGTCGGGGCCTGCGCTCGTCCCCACAGCCAGGCCCGAGGCGGGCCCGTCGCCGTGGGCCTGGCCGCGCGTGTGGCGCAGCAGCCGCGGGAGCCCTGTCCCTCAGCGGCCTCCCCTCGCCGCTGCCGCCGCCGAGCCGCCCCGTGCTCGGTGCCGGCAGCTGAGGGCCCCGGGTGCCGCAGCGGGCGCTCCGGGTGGCTCCGTGAAGGCTGGTGTCGTCTCTGAAAAAGTAACGCCGTGGGGTCTGACGGAGAGCCACTCACCTGTTAAGGCGTCAAATCCTCCTGAGGTAGTGCTGATGTGGGCAGAGCGCCCTGTTGGCTACGTGGCGCATGGAGGGCCCTCACCCTTTAAATAAGCTTGTTAAATAAAAAAAAAAATCTAAACCCAATAACTTGAGGAAAGTGAAAGTTAAGTCGAAACATACACAGACATATTTTTGTCTTAACGCCTATCTGTTCTGGCTAGCACCAGCGTTAACTCACGAGGTGCGTCCTTCAGGGGTTTGATGGGTGCTGTCTGTCTTGCACATCCCCCTTCCAGGTGGACCAGGATACCCCGCAGCTCTTTCTCCCTCAGAGGCGTCGCCTTCGGAGGCCTTGTCGCTAAGGAGGGACTGCTGGGGACGCAGGAGGCCTCACACAGCAGAATTCAAACCCCGGTCGGACACCTCTGCCAGCTTTTGAATCCCTGCGCCACAAACCCGTGGAAGACGGCATGAGAAAGAGGGTTAACCGTGCTGGTCCTTACGGTCTTGGTGGCTGTCTCTTCAAATGAAGTGCCTTGGGAAAGGCGCATGGCTATCAGCCAGGGTAAAACGGTTCGTGTGGTCGGTCTTTCAGGAAGCAGGCAGCTCCGAACAGGTTATATGGTGGTGGGCTCTGTCCCGGCAACATTGACCAAGAACCACCCTGACAAACAGCCAGGCGTTGAGGAGTTGCGAGCTGTCTCTCCTGGGGAAGCCTTGTTAGCACTCATGCTGAACAGTCGCCTCCTCTGCAAGGGAGTGCGGAGCGTGCGGGGGAGAGAGAAGCCCCAAGAGAAGCCCGGTCTCCATTAGACAGTGACAAAAGAAAGATCAAAAGCAGTGAAGAAAATGTGGTAAAGCAGTTTATGTCAGTACGTTCGCTATTTTGCACGTGTCTGTCTTGTTGTAGCTGAAGAGCAGTTTTGCCTTTTTGTCTCAATTAACCAGTGGCCCTGAAGATACCTTTTGCAAACCCCCAAAGTGCCTACAGTACTGAAAGTCTGCACAGTTAACTGCTGGTTAACGGAGCTAGAACTGACCCACTTCGACGAAGGGGATCAGAGAGCGTGCCAGAGAAACTCGAGGCGACAGCCAGGGCCCCAGCTTATTCAGACCAGAGAAGTGCAGGAACAAACAGTTCCAGCACAGTTGTCCTCACAAAGAGAAGTGGGGAGCAGCGGAGAGGGGTGCGTGGTGAGGAGGAAAGACATTTCAATTCTCTCTTCCCTTTTGTCGTCTCAACTCGGTAACGCCTTACGTAACTGTTCTTTTGGGCTTTTAATTGGGAGACCGAAAAAGTTTCCTCACTGTGAAACTGTAAGAATAAAAAATACTTGTGATCTTTTTGGAATATTTTTATTTTTAGCTGAAAAAAGTGATATATACAGAAGAGTCTAGGACAGCAAATTAAAGCTCTTTCAATATAGAGTCAGGATTTTTTTCTTCCTAATGTAATAAAAAGTGTGACTAAACCATAGTGATATCACAATTAACTCTTGCAGATTGAAGTTCTTACTAAGAATAACTTTTTATTTTCAGCTGAGCTTGACCTGAGAGTCTGATCTAGGAGAGCATTGTAGGGTGAAACTGTACAAGGTGTTGCTAACCTGAGGACACAAACGGAAGGAGTCTGGAAGACTCGAACACGGCAGCATCTGACCTCGCTTCATTGAGATCAGCGGCCGCGTCCTTTACCTCCTGTTTGCAGCGGGCGAAGCGTGCACGTGTTGGCAGCTGACATGCCTCAGCTGGCAGGTGGTCACTCGTGAAGGAGCAGTAATTCGTTTGCGTGTCAGGGTCTAACTCCAGCTTAACATTATTTTTTTTTTTCCTTGAAAGCCTCTCGTTCCTCCCTACCACTTGCACAGCAGGCTGCTGGAAACAATCTGAACTGCAGGCGCAGACCGGGGAGAGAGGCCGTAGCTTGATAAACACCTGAACCAACTGGGAGAGGGTCTGCCTGGCTTTGCTGGTGTCCCTGGCTGCCGACCTCCCCTCCCCAGGTTTTCAAAGGTCCACCAATTCTATGAAATGTATTTTGCTGCATTTCTGGCGATGGATTTTTTTGGCCTCAGCGCTCACTGCCCCTTTTTGGCAAAGCAGTACTGAAAGAGTTAATGTTAGCATCCCTTTCTTGTGCCTCCATATCAAGCTCATGAGATAAGACGACCTGAAGTGTCTATATGGGTGTAAAACAAGGGCAAAAGACAGGATGGTGGCTATCCAGCAGGCTATGCAGCAGCACTCGAACTTTGACGCTCCCCTCACGTCCTACCAGTTCATGTCCTGCTTCTGCCAGGAGCAGCTCTAAGTGCGTCACCCCTCCCTGCCCCTGTTGCTGGGGGGCCGGGGAGGTGGAATAGGTGGGTACTTTCAAGAGCTGGAGGTTATCCCCCTTGTTTACAAAGGTTTCTCTTTATTTATTCGTAAAAGCTAGCATAGCCTTTTTGTGTTTTCCAGCTAATGGATTTTGTGGCACTTGGTTAATCAGTTAGCAGTGTTTAAACAGGGGAAAGATGAATGACAGCCTGAATAACGTCATCATGTTTTCTATGCAGTGGAAAGGAGTGGTTTGCCAGAGGAACCTCTTGCAAAATAAGTGAGAATTGAACTTAAAGCACTGAATTTACCATGCTTTAAAATCCCCTTGTGGGTGCTCACTTCCTCCACGGGCCGAAGTGGGGCTGCTGAAGAGGTTACCATTCCCAGACAGCTCCCAGTCGCTGTCAGGGCTGTCTTCTGCCAAAGGTTACCGCCTCTCCTGCAGGCTGCTCACGCAATCGCTCCCAAACTTGTTCCAGCCAAAGTCAACCCGAGTAGCTCAAGCAGTTTAAACAGATCTCAGCTGAACTGGTTTGTTTGGGGTGAAATGGATTAGGGGAAACCCAAGTCAGCAGATGGGAAGTGGAGTGATGACCTTTTTGTGGACAGCTTCAGGGGCACTGGGTAGTTTGGCCTAATCTGCTTTCAGAGCAGACTGCTGTACCAGACATAACTGCTACCAACAGCTTTTCAGGGTATTTAAAAATAGAAGGGTTGCCGAGATACCCACATTGAAACTTTCATAGCATTTTTAGATACTACTAGCTTTGCTGGCATAGCGAGCAGCGTACGGCAGCCAGAGCAGCGCAGGGTTCTGGGAGAGCAGCAATGGGAACATGAGGATTTGGAAACCGGTAGGAATAGAAGATGTAGGACTAAGGGCGGAGAAAGAGCAGAAGAGAGAGAAAAGTTTGCAGATAGCGATCAGTGGGAGATCGCAGAGCTCAGTCTAGAGGGGAGGAATTTAAGTACTGTGAGAAATGCAGGCATCAGAGACGTAGGGTGCAGAGTAGCAGTGCTCAGGGGAAAACAGTGAGTCGAGAACAACCAGTATCTCCCCATGCTTCCCTTCCATGTGTGCATCAGACCTTGGGAAGCTCTGCCCCTCTGGAAAATGCTTAAAGGAGAATAGCCTCGTCGTTCTGTCGCTGCAGGTAGTTTTCGTACCTCTACTTTCCCGTAGCTTCTCCGGGACTGCCAGATTCATAGCATGTCAAACAAGCTGGGGTTAGTATGCAAGTAGAGAGGTCTAGGTTCAATGCAGATCGGTGTTTTTGAGCTGGGACAAATGTAAGACAAGATGGAGCAATATTCTTGTTCTCTGTAGGACAACAGTGGATGATTTGGAGCAGGGGAAGAGAAGGGGAAAATCATAGGAACCAGAGCAGCAGAAAGTACAGAGAAAAAGGAAGGAGAGCATCAGCTGTCTGCTTCCCTGTATCTCCTTACTTCATAAATCCTGTATCCATTACTCAATAGGAATTTACATGATCCCTATCTCTATAGTTTCTGAGTACCCTTTATTTTTGTAAGTCTTTTGTGGGACAGAGAAATATCATCATATCATGTTTTATGGATATAAGAATAAGTTACTGAGATAAAGTAACTAACTCATTCAAGGTAGTAGCAAGCTGGTTGCAGATCAGAGAACTGAACAAAGGTCTCTCTAATTCCAAATCTAAGCACTAACTCATCCTTCTCCCTCTCCTCTCTTCCATCTCTCAAAAGAAATAGTATTTTTTTTACTTAGCTGAGCAGGCACATTTAGTAAAATTAAGCACTTGCACAAAAGTTTGTTGGCTTAGTTTGCAATTAGAAACACAGACACACACAAAAAGGCTATAACTGAGATAGATAGACAACAGAAGACAATGAGAAAAGACAAAGGAAGAAGTAATAATAATTTCTGATTCTATGGATGGGCTTTATAAAGCTTAGGTGCTTTTAACCAATCCTAATCATCTTAAACAGAAAAAAAGCGGCTATTTTGATGGTTAAGCCACTTCCGTGTGAAACAGCAAGATTAAGTTTTGAGAAGTCATTTGAAAATGGAGATCATCATAAATATTATTTACAGAAAAGGAGCATAATAACATGTTGTCATCAGGAAACAGAATAATGAAATACTGTTCTCAAGAAACAGCAAGTTCAGACAAATCTACAGCAACTGAGAAACTAAACTACTAACATTTCTCACTTTTCTGTATATCTAAAGAGAAAATATTTAAATAACAACAAGAAAAAAGTGATATATTAAAAAAAATCCCAAACACATTCCAGAAATTAAGATAATTGTCACAATAAACACCCCCCTCACCTTCTTTCTTTTACCTCTTACTCACTGCTAGTCACTTCTCTGTAGGCTGGTGTACTTGTATTGAAATCAACTTGTAACGAGCTGTAAGAACAGATGGTGTAAATCATCATTGCTCAACTAACACTTAAGTTGCTATGCCAATTTATACTATCTGGAGAGTAGCTTTGTATGTTCATGTTTTGTTTGTGGCCAATGATGAATCAGAACTAAAATGTATTTGTGTTTATTATGAGGGCAACATAAAATGTATGAGGTCTTTGACTATTCATATCCTTCTTTTTAACTACTTGAGTACTTTAAATGATGTGAGAGTATAGTAATTACCAACCTTAAATGCATTGTAGACTGTTTTTTTCTTGTAATGAAATCTTTTCTTAAGATTACCAAGGATGTGATGAAAAAGAACAGCATCCATAAAATGCTTTAAAGTTGTGATACGTGAAATGTTATCTGGGTCAATATAAACCGTTAAGTACAAAGTTACTGTCTTGATAGCATGCTAAAGTAAGCTCACAATCAGGAAACTCGTTTAAAAGTCTGAATGTAGAAAGTGAATGAATAACCTGTGGTATTAAAGACCAGTTTATTTTTTTTTAATTTATATTTATTTATTTTAAAATATTTTTAGTTTCAAGACATACACGGGGGAGGAAATTTTCTGACAGTTTTAGAGTCTTCGCCATTTCTCCTAATCCATTTTGTTGTTTCTGCCTACCTTTAACAGCTCCTGACACCTACGGATATCCTAAGCCTTATGGATTTGATAGGCTGCTGTTTATTTTATTTCTACTTCTAAGGTGCAATTTGGGTGTTGCAGTAATATGCAAGTGAAACTATATTGTTATTCAAATGGATTGTGAAAGAGACGGATTTCTCTTCCGTGGAATCATTAAAATGTACTTAATAGATAAAAAGAGCCTCATATCAAAAAGGAAAAGACAGACAAACCCATAATGGAAATGAAAAAAACTTGAGTTCTAAAAGGGAAAAGAAAACTGAGTTAATTACTATTTGTTGTTGCTGTGGGAAAGAAAGGCATGAGCACCACAATGACCTGCATTTATAAGCTCTCATTCATATAAACCTTTAGGTGGATAACACCCAGAAAATCAATATTGTGACTTCACAGTAAAAACATTCATAAGAAAAAAAGACTGTTAACTCTGAAGAGTGTCTTGTTTTGTTGAATGCACTGGTCAGAAAATTGTCAGTCTGGTACTAGCCCAATTGTCAACAACAGACAGCAGAGTTTGTCGAGAAGGACAGGTGAAAATATCAGGTTACACGGAAAAGAAGCATGTGAAAATTTCAGAGCGTGTAATTTTTTTTCTTTTTTTTTTTTTTTAGGATGCAAGGTTAGAATATGCCTATTTTAGTAGCAATCTGAGTTCAAAACTCTAAGGTGGAGGTGAGGTGAAGGACGGCTCGTTTATTTTTATATTGCCTTCTTGACTACCCTTCTGATGCTCAGGAACAAGCTGGCTTCTGTGTATTAGGTAAAGGTACAACTCTTTTAGCTCTACAGGAGGGTTGAAAATCTCACAGTAACATTCCTGCTTCAAAGCAGTTTGCCACTTGTTCTCCTTGTAGCCAGGGGAAGAATCATTAACATATTAAAAATGTTTAAACCTTTGGTTTATGTTCAGCCTGCAAAAAGAAGGGGAGAAGATCAGTGAGGGTAAAGCACAGGGCTGCAAATGTAATGTTTTATTTTCTATGTGAAGGTCTGCCTCAGACTTCTCATGACTTATTTGAAGCTGCACCCGCTTACCTCAGATATAAATTTGGCTTGTTGATTCTCCGGTCATTAAAAAATTGTTTCAAGCCACCGATCAAATGATGATGAGTTCCAGATAAACTTATGCTGAAGAATGTGCATCTTCATGACCATTTAAAATCTAAATGAGATATTATGAAATCAAATCGGGCAGAAGATTTTTTAAGAGGGGGAATTTCAAGGAGAGGACATGACTTTCCAAGACATTATTTCTTGGCAACCGTGTAAGCTCGGGAGAACTTCCTAGACAGGAACATATGAGGACAGATTCTTTTGTGAGCCAGTCAGTGGAGACATTTATGGGAAAATGGTAGATGCAATTTGAGTTCCAGAATATAAAAGGAAAAAGAAGTCGTCGTTAGAAGGGCCTGTCTAATTACTAAGTTGCAGAAATTGTATGTTTATTCATCTGTTATTTTGTACGAGGACTTACAATTAAATGATGTCAACTACAGATTAAGAAAAATGGTTATTATAACTGATGATTCATTTTAAATACCTTCTTACCATATAGTGCCGGCAGGAGATCAGGATGCAGTTGCACAAACGCTGTAAGCTGGTCCCCCGTTCGGTTTACAGCACGTGAAAGAACAAAGGCTTGAACCGCTGAGGAGGAGGTGGCAACACGGGAACACGGATGCACAGCCATCGGTAGGGAAAGAGTGAAGCAACTTGTGCCAGTGGCAGTCCCTACTCGCAGAGGGAGCGTACGGAGCTCGAGAAGATGCAGGCAGATGGCTCGGTTGAGCCCCTCGAACAGGTTGCCGATGCCAAAAGGAGATGCTGCAGCTCACAGTTTCCTGCCCTCTGCTTCTGACTGTGAGCTCCTGCCACTTTCCTTGCTGTGGGTCTGGCATTGTTATAAGGCAACATGAGTGGATTCAGCTTGCTAATCCAGCAGAAGTAGAGTGAGTTACTCTTTTTGACAGTCATTAAATTGATGTTGGCCCTCTGACGATATTAGAAAAGAGCTCTTTACAGTGAGGGTGGTCAAACACTGGAACAGGTGCCTAGAGAGGCTGTGGCTTCTCCGTCCTTCGAGATGCTCAGTGCTGGAATGGCCAAGGCCCTGAGCAACCCGATCTAACTTTGGAGCTGGATTTGATGTTGAAGTTGGCTCTGCCTTGTACAGGGAGTTAGACCAGCTGGCCTCCAGAGGTCCCTTCCAAGCTAAATTATTGTATGGTATAGAGGGCGCAGTCATGATTCCTGTATCTTGTATCCTTATTTTACACTGAGAAACCTCAGTGCATCAGCATCCCTGGCTGAAAATTTATTTGTCAAACATTAAGGTAGTCCTGTCATTATTATGAAATTTTAGTGTATAAATTTCTATGCATAAATTTCTATGAACAAAGCTATTTCAGGAGGATGTTTGTTTGGATGGTATAAGCCGGTACTTTAAAAATACAGATATTGTAGGGCTGATCTCATTATTGCTAAACCAAACATTATAAAGCCAGGTTATTAAATATGAATTTATACTGTAAAAATTACTAAAGTAACAGGTACACAGTTAAAGTTTACAAACAAGATTAAATTTGTATTGAAGTGAGACTCTACAATAATCATATGGTAATGCATATTGTATTTTAACTGGCCTAGATTAATTTCAGTGAATGTTAAAAACATACTCAGATTCTGTCTCTACTTTGTCTCTCTGTGACTCTCCCGTGATGCAGCATGGCTTCTGGATTTTATTGGAGCAAAAAAAGTTGTTGTTGGCCTTAGCAACTGGACTTTTTGATGGTAGCAGATTACATCCATGTAGAGGCCCTTTCACATTGGTAGGGGTGGGAAAAAAGACCCTGGAATAAAATGAGTCAAGGCTGTATATATGTAATTGAAGGAATGGAGGTATGAAATCCTTCAACGACAGCAACAAAATCCCTAGTAACAAATACATACACAAATATATCTTTAAAAAATCCCACAGCTTTATTCTCAATCACACACCTCCCTCTCCATAGATGTCCATAAGATGATAGTGTCACTGCACAGGATATATTTACTTCCAGTTAAATGTTCCTCAACACTTCTAGAGTGGTGCAAAAGTCTGTATTGTACCATTCTCTTGTTTCTTCTCAGTTGTGGAGCCAGATTGTGAACTGTATAAGCCAAAACCATACAAAGACAAAGCAACAAAGCCATCTAAATCTTTTATGGACTATTATCATGCCAAGGAGCCTTATAATTTTTTGAAATTATCTCCATTTTATACAGACTGTCAGCACTACGGATTCAGGGACATCTGTCTTTTCTGCATTTGAGGACAAATGGGTACAACCCTATCCTGATCAGCGAGGCACCTATCTTGTTTTCAGTGTTTTACACAGGTATGCTCAAGTGGTTTGAGTGTAGTCTTTCAAACAGGCTTTTAAATAGGTATCTGCTTCCTATAGCGCTTCAATGCGTGTTGGCGGGAACACGGCCATAGACTCCACATCGTGTTCAGAGAGGAGTGTAAGCGCAAATGCAACCGCACTGCAAATTGCCTGGAGCTAGGGGATTTGGACCTGAGACGTGCTGAATAGATGATGCATGTGTTGCCCTACGGTGCCCACCAAATAAATGTGCTGCAGATAAACTTGCCTCAGGGTGGTTGCCTGCGCAGTTGTTTCTACGCGGTGAGAATCTGTGCTACACTGGCAGCGACTGCAGCCTGTCTGGAACTACATGTCCTTTGCAGAGATTTTTTTCTATACCAGACATTAAGTGAGTTGCTTCAGGTACATACACAGCGGCACTTTTCTAGGATTCCTGGATGCCCTGTGACACATGCATTAAAAGGAGTAGTCTGCTGCCAAAACTGATGCAAGAAAATCAGGAACTGAGACAGACGAGACCTCCAGTGTAACTCACAAATTCCAGTTTCATTCTTTGAACTGATGTGTAGGACACAAGTTAACAACTTAAGTGGTGAATCAACCATTCTTTCCTGAAACTAGGAATTAAAAAATAATTTGTTTTGTTTGGACTTCATTTTCAAAATCCCAATTGTCTCCAAAACATGCTGCGTCTGATTGCTAGTTTAGAGCAGCTAAAGATCTCATTCTTCAGGAGCGTATCTGCGGTGCCTCGTAGCTTCTATACTCCGTTGAAAATTATGTCCAAGTGGGAGTCAAATGCTGACAGCAGAAAGTAGACAATTGCAGCTTGGCAGTATTCTACATTTGTGAATCTCTCTTGTGCCTGGCCAAAGCACGTGTGGAAGAAGAGTGAAATTGTAAGAGATTCTGCCCCTAAATCTCCACATGGAGCAGAGACGATAAGAATCAGGCTTGCTCTTTCAGCACATCTGTCTGCAAATAGCTACAGTATAGTACAAACAGACATAATAATCCAGTTTATTTTGGACGATTGATTAATGGGAACATTACTCATATACTCAGTGCATGACATTTCCTATTACTTGTTCATATCATTTGAGAGTTAAAGGATATAAATACTTAGGAATTTGCCACCAGTTGGGTCGCCACCTGTCTGCTGAACACATTAAAGGGGGAAAAGGGTGAGTTGTATTCCATGTAAGAATGCTGTAGCTATCTGAGGGACTCTGAATAACATTTGTGATGCTGTCAGGGGAAAATTTTCCATAGCAGTCTCAACACAGATTCAGCAATAGGGCCTTTTCTCCCTGGCATAGCTAGGCATTTAAAGGACGTTAAGAAAGATGGAGGTAGAGGGAAGGGAATGATTTCACTGAAGCAAGTTTACAGTGCTCTGGAGCTGACGCTTCTTTCAATAAGACAAGTCACTAGACAGCTAAGGACTATATATATGCGTGAACATTTAGCAAACAGCTGTTGATCTGTGTATAGATTCATCGCTTCCTTGGTTAATGTTTATACCTGACATTGTAACAGTTGGTTAATAAATAGCTCATTTGTGTGAAGAACTGGAGATGGTAAAAACCCCCCAAAATCTATAACAAACTACACGCAAATCCCCCACCTGCATTTCTTTTTGTGAAATACCGGTCAAACTGATGGCAAAGCTATTCTCTAGCATGACATCACTTGGTCCTGTGAAATGACCACTGATGGGTCTATTCACAGCATCTATAATTAGCTACTTACCTCCAAGTTTCAGTGATTTCGAGCAGCAGACTGATGTAAATGCTTTAAATCAGCCTCTGGAGATGCCTTTGAAACCAAGCAGAGTAATGCCTAACATGGGCATCAACACTACATACTCATGTCAGGCTTTCTCCTGCAGCTTAGCCTGGGCCTTAAAATCGTGGAAAATGTATGGAGAAAACTCATCGATGTCATGTTTGGAAACAGATAGCTGTGGATCTCAAGGGATCCTGGGGAGGACAAAATCTCCTCTTGCTATAGGTTTGCTTCCCTTGAATTACCTCACAGCATCATTTAGCTCTTTCCTAGAGATATGCCCCGTTAGACAGGAACAACTAATGGCCCCTTGTGGAGTGCTATAGAGGGGAAGCCATTCAGGAATTAATAAAGCTTTAACGTACACTGCTCCTGGGTCTGACAGCAAAACTGTCGGAGAAGGTGCAGGAAAGGGGCACAGTGCCACGGAGAGCTTCTGTTGCATGCAGAACCACACCGCGCACTCTGACCATGAATGGTTTGTAACACAGGACAGCGGAGACATAAACGGGGTAAGCTATTTTATATAGTTTTCTGAAACTCTAGTGCTAGTCCCCAATTCGGGGGGGACACAATATAGTCCCCAGTCCCAAATTCTTATGGGAAATTCTGAGGTCGAAGTTAAAAAAAGACCACCTGCTTAAAAAACAGATACCTTTATTTCAGTATATACTAGTGCTTCATAGAGCCCATTTCCTTCTTCCCTTGGATGAGTCTTGTCTGAAATTTGTTTAACAGTATTGTAACATTCAGATGAAAAAGTAAAACTCCACAGTGTGTTTTTTGGTTTTAAATACGGTCCCTTTAGACACAGGGGAAAATCCCCAGATCTTGTAGTTTAATGCTTTTTGCAAAGTAGGCAATATTTTCTAATTTTGATCTTATAGTTACAGCTAATCCTCCAAATCTTCAAAGAGTTGCCACAAATCAGTTATGCTTTCAAGTCAGAGATAGGCTGGAGCTTACAGTTACTACACGTATATTTATATGTGAATGAGAAGGAAAAAATTAGTAGATATTTATGTGCATTTGTAGTCAATTTTCTTAATTGTTACATTTTTCATGTGATAGTTTGAGAACTAGCAGTCTGACTTGTGAATTTAAATGCCGTTT
Organism: Platalea leucorodia; assembly: GCF_965183815.1. Lineage (NCBI taxonomy): Eukaryota > Metazoa > Chordata > Aves > Pelecaniformes > Threskiornithidae > Platalea > Platalea leucorodia. Next base: position 48,172,812 of record NC_138826.1, on the reverse strand, counting down.
CTCCCAGCGAAGTCAAAACTGATGTGAGCAGCGTCAGAGTAGCAAAAGGCTAGAAGTGCACTAGATCCTCCAAAACAGCTGTATTTCTGGGGGCATGCCCATGTCTACACTAAGCTGGTGTCACACTTGGGCAAATCCTGGTCCCCCATCACAAAGCAGGGCCCCTGAATATGACACAGCTTCCGTCAGGAGCATGCATACAGCTTCCCTATGCACGGAAACTGCAAAGAGGGAGAGGAAGGAGAGAGGAGAGAAAGGAGCTGGCTCTTACCTGGGTCTCACCTAGATACTGGATGTGATCAGGGTATATGCCTGACTGAGGAGCTTAACAGAGCTTCTGGGTCTCTCATTTTAGTTGTTACCTAAATTACTCCAAATGCCTGAGAAGCCGTTCCAGTTTGCGGTGAGTTACCAAGAGAGAAGCATGGGAGTATTTACATTCATTGTTTAGGTGTCAGTAGCACTTCCCAAGGAAGGTGACAGAGCACCACGTCGTGTGAAACTACAAAGAGAAGCTCAAGACCATCTGCACTTTTTTACTGGGTCACACCCGGTCCACTCAACAGGCAAAATTTGCAACCTCACTGAAGTGAAATGCAAAATTTGATCAGCCTGTTCTTGTAAATACATGCTTAAAAGTAATTTGCTCTAAACCCAACCTACTCAGGTGAATCAAACCATGGTAGCTCCAGCCATGTCAAAAAAGCATTACCTGGTATCGTTCTGCCCTTTTCATCTGACCCACACTTGCTGAGCATGATCACGTCCATCTGTAACTACTGCCAGGTGCCATCACGGACACGTTCGTCGGCAAAGGTGGGTCAGCTCAGCCAATTCCAGCAAAGGCTCATTCAGAGAAGTGGAGCAGATTGTTGGCTGAGGGGAAGGGCAGGAGAGGCAATGTAGGCAAGGGAAGAGAAAACTTGGTGGTTGTTTCAGGAAATATCAGTGTAGTGGGAGCTCCGGGACACGTCAGGAAGATTTCGAGAGCCAGGGAGAGGGGAGCTGACAACAGGTTAAGGGTCTCTCTGCTTTGTTCTAGATCTTTCTGAAGCAGCACATTTTTATTTCCCCTGCATGGATGGGCAAGGCAGGCAGCCTGCCAGCTCCCAGTAACGTGCTGCTTATTTTGCCTGTTGCCTTGAAATAGCCCTGCGAACGAGTTTTTGTTATCCAGGAGTGTGTTCTTGATTTACATCGAGTTAATAGAACACTTTTTGTGGTGCAGCCTTTGATCCTGTAGGTAACTTTTGTTCACGTGAGCAGTCACACTAAACACAAATCCCGTTAAACGCAAATACAGGTCTCATCAGCAGTTACAACAATACTAGGAAATCCCATATGCTTGAACACAGTTGCAAAACAGAAGTTAGCTGCTATGATGCTGACTTAAGATGGAGTGAGTGCTGCAGACCAGGGCAAAGCACTGTATTTGATGACCTGGCCCTTCACATGAGACACAACGGCATTTCATTAAGTAGTCCAGGTCATCATGGAAGTCCTCTGACCCAGTTACAACGCAGATCCAGCTTGCCACACGAGCCCTTCAGTTTGTGCTCAAGCTATGCAGAAACCTTGTTTGTGCCCTTGAACAAGACAACAGTATCAGACTGAGGTTAGTAAATGTTTTGAGTGTGACCACAGCCCATGCCATAGAATCTGGGTCTGGACAAAACCGTTTAAAATGATTCTAAGTGTTGTGGAAAGCAACCAGAAATACTCTTACCAGAATGGCCAGCTACAGGCAGCAGTTTTTGGCTGGCTCTAATAGGTATGCATATGCAGGCATATTTGTTTGCGTAGGCCAAAGGGGAGAAGCACGTTGCAAAATATCTTAAGAACAAAAAATGACACTGAGCTGAAGTGGATTTTTAAACCTCTTGAGAATGAACAATATGGTTTTTTACTAAACTAGTTGTGCATAGAGATCCATGTACACAATTAAAAGAAAAAGACTAATCCTGCTGTTAGTTCACCTCAAGTATTTCATGAATTTCACATGATCCACCCACTTTTTTCTGTACCTCTGCAATTACCATATCAGCAGCAATAATTCTCTGTTGTTCAAGTGCCAGATACAACATGGCTCTCACATTCCTGAACGTGGCATATTGTGCCGCTCTGTTTGTTTGTTGTTTCGGAGCAAGATTAAATTTTATTCGCTTGCGCACCGCGTTGAACTTTAACCCACTCTTCGTCATCTCCTTAATCAGTGATTTGTTTGTCTTGCTCTTTGGTTCTCAGTTTTTTTATATTTAGTTTAAATTCTGCATGAAATCCATGTTATTCAAGTGCCTTTTTGAACCATTCCCAGTTTTCCACTCTGTCTTACTTGGAACTATCAATCAGAAAGAAGCATCTGACTTTTTTTTTCTCCCTTCTACTAGCCAGCTAGAAAATAGAAGTAGCTCATTTCCAGCTGCAGCATGAACATTTTAATGCAATAAAATTTACAAATAGCCTATCCATTCAGCAATATAAAAGCTTCATGAGTACTATTTCAAGATTTTGCTTACATGGGAAAGTTAGTTTGGCTAGATATAGCTGTAAGTTTTCATGTGTGTGTATGCACAGGACAAGAGCTGATTATTCCAAATTAACTTATCCATTTTACTTGAGAAGTTAATTCGCAATAGCTAAAGAGGAAGAACTCCCCATGTAGATGTGACTTCAAGCATTTGTAACTACAGAAGGTGCTCGTCTTGTCAAAAAGTAGAACATTTAGCAAATACGAGAGCAACCCCCTTATCAACATTTAATTATACAGTGTGTAGCAAGTTGTCACAGATCAGACTCCCAATGTGCTGTGCTTTGTTCAAACACTGATTAGATTTTAAAAATCAGATTTCAAAATGCTTGCATTTTAAACAGAATTTTCTTTTAATCATACCAATGAGGTGACCAATCCCTGTACTTGTTAGCATGTGCTGTTCATGTGTTTACCAGGTCTTTCAGAGCTTTAGCATATATAGTTTATTTCTGCAATGTGGAAAAAAAAATCTGGTATACTGTCCTGGTTTTGTCTAGGATAGAATTAATTTTCTTCCTAGTAGCTGGTATAGTGCTGTGTTTTGGATTTAGTATGAGAATACTAAATTACTTTATCATCATAGTTATATAAGTGAGAATAAGATATAGAATCTTATGTAAATAAACATTTTTGTCACTCCTCAGTGACAAATAATTTAACTGACAGATATAAATGACAAATTGAGGGTGATCTCTGTCTCAGTATCAACAGTCTAAAAACTGAAAGACAGGGAGTTTCTTCTTGTATTTCCAGAAATGTTTCGTGGGTATCAGATTAAAGGGTATAGGACAATGCAATTTCTTTATTGGTTCTACAAAGAAACCAGGGGATTGAAAGACAGTCTGTTCTTGCACAATCTTTCCCCACACGGCAAATGAGTTAGCGTTTCTATTAAAGCAGTTGGCATCTTGGTACATTTGGAAAACAAACAAGAAAATATCTTAACTGCATCCTTGTTTTCCCATCCATGAATGAACCGATCTCAAAGGCTCTGAATCTGCAAAGACTCCACAAATGGACAGTAGAGCAATTTCAGCAAAACGCTGAGTCTTGATACCAACAGGTTGCAAGATTTTTTATTCTTATTTCAGGCAGGCTTTCAGAGGAACAAATTTCCATTTGCCCAAATTAAAATATTTACAGTTCTAGAAAGAGGGAATAAACACCTCTTTGGGATGTGTTGACATCACTACAAATATGAGCACATGGTACAAAATCACCCCGTGAGTTAGATGTCTTTTTTAGTCACACTGACATTAGCAATGATTTTTAAACTATTGCCTGATCACCGAACCCAGTTTATTTATATACGTCAAAGTCTCTCTGGATCTCAGAAGCACAACCCTTCTTTTAATAAATATAATTCACTTGAGCAGGGAACTGCCAATAGTTATTGTGTAAGACAATTTCTGACATTGGGTTTAATACAAGGTAGTGTTTCCTTGGTGTGCATCACCATGGTTTAGCAATAAAACCATCAGGATGTCTCAGAGAATCGCTTAGAAATGATCAGTTACTAGGAAAAACAGTAACCTGCAGTTAGCGAGGATGAGTTGGTCTAGTACACAGGTCATCTGCCTTTACTTTAACCAAGGAAGTTTTACTTAAAAGTCTTAATTCGCTTGTGAGTCTTTGGGGGTCAAAAGGGTGACCTGATAGACAACATGAAAAAAAGAGAAGCCCCACTGGGTCAGACCATGGATCCATTTAATTCAGTATTCTGTCTCTGGGAGCGGCAGGAGGAGATGCTTTTTAGGGAGGATATGTGAACTTGGCCTTTTTCTGTGCTCTGCTCCTCTCATACATCCCCGGTATCCCAAACTGTTAGATTAGGGATGGCGGAGAATACATCCCTTTAGTACCTCTTTATGAAACACAAATCTGTGTAATCCTTTTTTGAACCTGCTGAACTCTCTGCCTTACAGTGTCCTGTGGCAGTAAACTCCAAGAGTTCACTATTTGCTCTGTAAAATACTTCCTTCTAGCTGTTAAAACCAGTTTAAAATATCATAAGCTTGTGCAATATATATAGGTGCATATATATAAGATTCAATTCCATTCATAACTGTTCTTGCTGACAGACTCCCATTCAATTTGCATGTTCATATTCATCCAGGAAGACAGCATAGCCATAGCAGAAAAGCAGACTGAAATGCGTATTTTGAGTTGTTCCGTGCTAAAATATGGAAGCTCTTAACTTGTGCTTAGCCTGCTTAGAAGCTGAGAGCCCTGCTTCTTAAGTGATATAAAGTAGGATGGGTAGTGTGGGGTAATCTAGTGGAAGGAAAAGATGCAGCTGTAACTTTAATTTGCTGGTTAAAAGGATTCTGGCCTTTCTGAAGCAGCATCAGGGCTCTGTCTAATCTCCTTCCTCCGCTCATGTTGCAACAGAGGGTTGCCTAAGTGAGCTATGTTGGCTCTTTGCCACTCAATATTTCCCTTCACCAGGGAAACCCCCAACTGGCTTTTAAAGCCAGCTTTATGGCCCCAGGATAGTGCCAAAGGTGGTACGAGGCGCCTCACCACCTTCTTCAAGAATTTGAAGGCAAGGGTGGGGGAGGGGATCACGGGAGATAACCTAGGCGAGCTCATAGCGAGCTGTTCCTTCCATTTTATTAGTTGATGCCTCTTGCTTAACATACTGATCATCCCTGCTTTTTTATTATTATTATTTCAGGGGCAGAGCTGCAAGAACTGATTCATCATTTTTGGACAGGCAAATAGGAAGCAGCGTGCAAACTGCCTCGTCTTCGATAACTGAAAAGCATATAAGATGATAGAAAAAAAAAGCTTCTAGCAGTGCTTTGTCTCTGCCATCCAGAAAGCATATCCCTCCAAGAGGAAGGTCTGTGATTCAGGGGGAAAATCCCATGACAAAGCCTTTAGCTCTAACAATTGCATGTAAGAGAGATTAAGTCATGGGAAACTCTTGTGAATAGAGTTGCACGAATAAAAAGAAACATGCAGCAACATGAAACATGCCTAGCCTCAGGTTTCACTGCAAACTTGAAACACGGACCATGTTTACAGAGTTGCTCGCTGGGGTACATGTGTCTTTTGAGCAAGCAGGGGCCTAATTTCAAGGGACCTGGTGGGGGTGAGGGGGGCACAGCTTGGCTTCGCATCAAAAGCAGTCGACATTAACCTTTTCTAGTACGTGTCAACATGAAAAGGAGAGGAAGCCTGGTAGTCTCAAAGGATTACAGACTTCAGACAGCTTCTTCAGGCTTGGGGTGGCTCGGGATCCCAGGCCCAGTACACCGCGCAGCGTCCAAGTGAGCAGGAAGGCTCGCTTCTCTCTTCAGGAACGTGAAGGGCGAAGCAAGGCAAACAATAGCAGAAAAATTAATTTCGTTTTTTTGTTTTGTTTTTTTTTAATGCTCCAGCCATTACACGGCCGCTCGGCCGGAACCTTAATGCCTCTGTAACAATCACCAGCGGCTGCTGCGCGGCAGGGCGGCCGCCAGGCAGGCCGCCTGGCTTGGACGTGGAGGAGAGGGAGGCACTGGTGGTGGTCACACCGGGAAAGACTGGGGTTAAAATAAGGGCTCAGAGGTCGACAGAGCCTGTGCGCAGGGTCAGGACGGACCGTCGCCCTCACGCAGGGCTGGAGACAGGAGAAGACTGGCGGCCGCCGGGGCTGAGGAAGACGCCGGTCTCCGCTGGCGAGAGGGACGGGGCGGGCCGGCGCCGGGAGCCTTCTGGGAAATGTAGTTCTCCCGCCCAACGGGGCGGGGACCAATCGCCGCGCCGCTCCCCGCCTCACCCCGGCGGTGCCTGCTGGGAGTTGTAGTTCCTCCCGCCCCCCAGCTCGGCAGCGGCCAATGGCGGCGGGGCCGAGCAAGACTACTCTTCCCAGCGCGCACCGCTCCGCCGCCGCGCCCAGCGCGGGGCGGGGCGGGCGGCTGTAAACAAACAGGGCGGCGGGCGATGGCGGCGGCCGCGGGCCGCGCTGGGGGTCCGTGAGCGCTGTTGTCCGCCGGGGCGGGGGCGGGCGGCTCCGGTGCGCTCCCCGAGCAGGGGCTGCGGCGGTGCGGGGCCGGAGCTGGCGGCACACATGGATGACAGCAAGGTAAGGGGCTGCGGGGCCCGCCCCGGGGGCCAGGGGCCAGTCTGGAGCCGAGGGCAGCCGGTGAGGCGGTGCGTTGGTGCGGGGAGCGCGGGGAGCCCTCCAGCGCCTGAGCCCGACGGGTTCAAGCTCCAAGCAGTGTGCAGGTGATGTAGACTCCCAGAAAGCCTCATACCAGTTGATGGGCAGGGAACTGCGAGTGAGGCGAGTGCTCCTGCTAAAGGCCTTTGAAGTAAACTTCTCTGAAATCTTCTCTTGAAGGCCTCTGGTCACGGGCGGTGGGAAGGAGGGGTTGCCCCTTCGCTCTCCTCGCTGCTGCGTGCAGTGGAGCACAGCGCTTGGATGCTGCTGCTGGCTTTTCCTTCTCCAGGCATGGGCCAGAGGCTGGATGCAGACCAGTGGTCTGACCTGGTGCGGTGGACCATGTTCTTATAGCACCCTGAATTTCTTAGATAAATAGCAACTGTGGACAAATGGTAAGGTACTAGGGTAGGAGCTCGGGTTGCAGCCTTGTAGTGGGCGCTGGTGCTTCGATTCTTCCTACGTCCTCTTATGAGAGCAGCACAGTGGCATCCCTGAAGGTACAAGTATTCCATTTAAGCAGAGTGAAACATCAGAAGATGCAGGAGGAGCACCTCATCCGCCTGCTTGCGCTAGAGTGCCCCTAAAGCAGGACCTACAGGGCTCATGTGAGGACTGAGAAAATACCTGCTGTGGCCACTCAGTTCAGCGTTTTGCACCTGAAACTCCCAGTTGAGTGTGGGTATTTCAGCTCACTAGAGTGGTAGGTTATGGTAGTATCCTGGGTTTTGTGCTGGAGATGGCCTAAGTCCCCAGGAGTGAGCCAGGTGAAACCACACTTGAGGTAGGCTGTGAGGCAGCCGTCTTCTGACTCATAATAAATTCTGAGCTTGGCTTGAGTATTAAAACTGGTCATGTGGTAGTCACAGGCCCGTGGTACCTTGTCTGTTCTCAAGCCACCTGGTTTTCTTCCGACTTGAATTTTACTAAAATAAAACCACACTGCCTGTGCTGATCCACCTTAATTCAAAGAGGGAAAATACTTGATGTAATTTCTTAGGGAATAAATCTAAGAAACTTAGAAGTAATCAATAATTTGGCAATACAAAGGATCCACAGAATGGATCGTAAGTATATGGAAGGTTCATGATGAATTGCCAAATTAACGTATATCCTATTTGGTTTTACTGAGGCCTTGTCTGAAAGCTGCAAAGGAGGGTGGGGGGAATCTGCATCACTGAAGCCAACAAGATGCTCACAACTCTGAGAACTGCATGGAAGTTTATGTAATCAGGGGAGTAGTCTAGAGGATCCAGAAGATTTATTTCTGGAGGTATTTATAGCTCATGAGTATTGGCTGATTCTTATTTCTTTTAGTGTTAAGAAGACTTCATTTCTCCTGTATCAGAATTAACTTATTTGTAACAGATCACTTCCAGATTTTTCATTTAAAAAATAATTTTTGATCTATTGTTGTGTTTTGGGAAGTCCTGATAATCTGCTTTTTTTCTGAAACTTTTTGGATGCATTTACAAAATAAACTAAATCTTTTCAAGTCAGTAAGACAGGTCTTTTGGTCTTTTTTTCCTTAGAAAAATTGATGTTGAGTGAAGGGGGAGGGAAAAAAAACAAAGCAGAGTGGAATATTTACTCTTCCTATATTTAGTCTCAAGTACAGTTTCCTAGTATCATGTTTTTATTTAATATTTACTGCTGAGATACTTGCAAGGACGGTGGCATTGAAAAGGGTCCTGCCCAGAACTACTGGGTGTGGCTGTACCTAAGGAAAACTGTGAAAATCTTTGTTACCTCAGCAGATTTTTCATTAGGTAATAACCTCGGGTGATATCGGATCCTCATATCTCCTACTGAAAATAGCCAATACTCGTCAGTAAGTGCCTGCTGCTCTGAAAGGCTTCACTGCAGTTGTTTTGAAGGGCTGTGGTTCCTTTCAGAACAAGTTCATGAGGCTGCAGGTTGCCCTAAGGGTTTGGTGGCTCCATTCAAGAGATCCCATTTCTCTTGGGAGGGCTCTTCCTGTTGCATGTTCCTGTGTCAGGATGAGGCAAGCACTATTTATACTTCATTTTATAGCCAGTGCGGTCTTCCAGCTTGAGCCAGTGTGTCCTTGAAATCTTCTAAAAGTTCCACTGAGTCATGTTTTCTTACTTATTGAGAGGGTTGGCCTGCGTGATTGAAGAGTCTTATCTGCAAACTGAATGAGTGTGACTGTGAAAGGAATTTCCCTGTAAAAACTGAGGTAACTAAATTACGTTAGTAGTGAAGTAGCTGTTCTGTAGCTGCATCCACCCAAGTCCAGTGTTTTCCTTCATCTACATGACCTAAAGAGTTTAGAATTGGGCTTGCAGGCTGTAACGTTTTCCCTAATTCTTAGTGCACTAAGAGCAATCAAAAAACGGTTCATCTTAACATATTCCTCAAAATGGGAAGGAAATAATAAGAAATAAAGGGAGAGGTAGAATGTCTGAATGTCACATCTAGAAAACTTTCATGTTCCGGTTTTAAAGGATGTTCTTAAATTATACACACAAAAAACCCCAACCAAACCCAAAATGTGACCTTCTCATCTTTCTGCTACAGAGCTGCTCTGAAACTAGGGCTTGTTCAGATGCTGGTCTCACTTCTTGCTGTGGTTTGAGCTCTTGGTTGTGTAAGGGAAAGAGTTTAGCGATGCAGCTATTCCTTGGCAATTAATCTCTATTAAAATAACACTTATGTATCTCTGAAGTATTTAAGACACGGGGGAAAAAGGAGAAATTGTCACTGTGATTTCAGCCTTTATAGGTGAAATTACGTGGTTCGTTTACAAGACTACATATAACTTATTACATATTTATATGCATTGGGCAGCAAAACAGTCCGCTCTCAGATTTTTAAAAGAGTAGATCTCAATCTCTTGCACTTGTTTTAACTCCAGGTTAGTTTCTCAACTTTGAACAGGCTGGTTCTTGGTTGTTGGCTTTCTTTTGCTTGTAGTTAAATTGCTGCTTCCTCTAAATGAAGAAGCAAATTTCTTTATACATGTAAAAGAGGCTGTGGCTGTTGAAAGCCTGGTCTCCGTCTCAGATTGTTTGCTCTCCATCAGGCTGGTCCCAGGGCAAGGACGTTGGTCTTGAGGTCTGACTATTTCTAAACTTCCACAAACTTGCAATGTGTGAAGTGAAAGAAGAGCTTTTAAATAGGTAAGGTCAGAGTGTTTTCAGGTGTTAACTGAGTTTGAGAAAGCAAGCCCTCAGATAAACTGTTTGTATGGGGCATTTATATTTATGGATCGAGCATCTGTTGATGTCTTGCTCTGGTGTTCATATAACCTTTCCATTTTGGGGGAGCGCTTGGTGATAAGGCAGAGGAAGGCCACAGCAAAATGCTGCACGCAAGGACTTGCACCACTTTCCCCGCTGCCGAGCTCTGAAACATCAAATGCCTGGTCGTGTGTGATCCCGAGGGGAGTTTTTCTGTAAGTCATAATTACAGGGATGCAGACATCCCTTGGAGGGAGTGCGGGAGCAAGTCAGATGTGAAATCTAGTGCTTAAAATAGAGGGCTTGATGGGTCTTCATTCATGAGATGTCTTCTAGCACGTCTCTGGCTGTGACCCTCGCTGTTGTGGGTGACCGGGATCATAAAGAGAGGGGCGATCTCCCAGGCGATCCTGGAATCGACTCTGAGGAATGCTTTGAATGCCGTGGCAGGGACAGAGCTAGTGCGGAGAGCAAAGCACAGGATCTGTTTCATAATAACCTCAGTTGTGAAGGAGGTGGGTTACTATGTTTTAATCTTTGGGGACTTTTTCAGAATACACAGGTTTGCAAAGTGCTGGAGGCTTCTTCCTCCCAGGCTCATGTCCGAACATAAAGTGCTCTCATTGCTGCTTACTTGGAAATATAAAACCTAAATAGCTTTGGTTATAATTTGAGCAATTTCAAATCATCAAATGTTTTAAGAAGTCGCTGCTCAGCATCGCTCAGATGACACATCCGCTTTCTCACATTTGCAATGGGTAAGTAAAATGGATGAACTTAAACCCCACAGAATGGTATTTCATGTTTGCAGTGGGCTAGGCGGATATACGTAGTGTAGCATTAGCTGACCATCCTTGTTGCCTGTTTCAAGCTCCCATAGAAAGAGGTTTAAAGAAGTGCCGGGGTTCTGTTGGTATAAACTGGGAGAACCCGTATGGCGTGTTGGTAGACACGCTTCCACGTGTGAAGCTGTCCTTCCTGGGGGGAAGAGGAGGACTTTCACCTGTTGAGCAGTAAGGTGGCATCCAGCTGATTGCTGCGGAGTCTAAGTAGCGATTCCTACCCTGAACCTTAATGATTACCCATTTTGATTTGTGGGTGCCGGCATAACACTTTATGAAAACTTGATATTTATTCCTAGCTTATGCTTTTTAAAAGGTAGACATTTCAGCAAAGATAGTTGTCTTTACACTTCTGTGCTAAAGATTACCTTCTTAGTACATTAATCACTTTGTATGATTAGACTTCTAGGATTAATTTCTATTAACGTATCTGCTTAAGACTTAAAGTGTTTGCTTACTAAATAATATCTTACATTTTTGGATCATTATTGGATGCATTTTGTTCGCCAGTGAAAGTTAACTAAATAATCTGGGTAAAGCATATAAAATGTCATGCAATGGAAGAATAACCAGCATATTTTCTAGCTACTGCATATACTGCTACTGTGAATGGTATGCTGTGACTTAGCAGATCAGATAACTTCATCTTTATTAGGAGACTTGCGACTGACTTAATTTGATTACTGATTTTGAGAAAATGTTTGTGAGTGTGAATAGATTCCTTCCCTCTCTACTGTAATGAATTCAGTGCTTAGGTTTTATTTCTTGCTAATTATTTTTATAGTTTTATATAAATTCTGTAGATGATCATCAGCTCCATGCTAAGTTAAATTCTGCAGACCTATACGTTCAGCCACTAATGCAACGAAGAGTCTGCTTAAGATGATTCCTTGAGCTGGATCTCAATTACTGGTTGATGGAGCACTTAAGAGCTACTTGCTTATCTGTGAATGAACTGAGAGCTGCTGGAAGATGCTGAATGGGTCAATGCGATCAGCATCGCTGATCGGTAGTGCTGAACGGTGCTTCAGATAGTGTTGTTTTAATCTGCCAAATTGTTCAATACCTGAAGATGACATGGTGAGGCCAGGTTTATTACAGTCTTCTATCTGAGTGGCTCAGTTCCTTGGGGGGGTGTGGATGCTAGTGGCCATATTGTGTTTGTATCTCCTTCCAAAGGAGGACGTCTCCATCACACCATCTGGCAGTGCTTCTGTAGAGATCTGCTGAATCCCTCTAATAAAAATATCCAGAAATCTGAGGGCTTATTCTCTATCAGGGCAAGTAATTGCAGGTACTTCCAGTTCCAGGTCAAATGATTTTGTACCTGAACACTGATGCCAGGTGAGAATGATGTTATGATCCAAATACTGTATTAAAAAGGGAGGGAGTTATGTTTTTCTGTTTTCTGAGGTCCGAGTGAACTGAAATAGGAGCTTGATTGGATTTCTGACAAATGCATGCCATTATTAATACTTCTATGACAAATTTTATGATTAATATTGTTTTGGGTCTTGATTACATATGACTACTTGAAAAAAACCAAATCCCTGCTGCTGAATGCTAATAGATCCCATCCCTCTATAAACTCCCGAGGAATAAAAAAGGAATAAAAAAATGTTTGCTTGCTTGGTTTTTCTTGGTCTGCTGCCATGTTCAACATCAACTAGCACTTCTGCTTTGTCTTCTTTCTGTCACATCAGCATAGCAACTGAGTAGGCAAACATGACTAGAAGCCAGGGAGATACGGTAATATGGGATGGTGGCAAAGGATTTATCAGGCCTTTTTTTCCCCAGCTGGGTTGCTTAAGGTTACACCAGGGGCTTCTAAATATTGGTGAGGAAAAACTGTTAAGGATGCAGGATTTGATCAAATAGCTTACCAAACTAGCTGTGCGGCGTGATGCCCAATTGTATGGTGAACTGCAGTTCAGGATCCATGACGACAGTATGAGTCTTTCGGGATGGTGTGAAGGCAGATTATTAGGGTCTTGCTGCTTAAAGTCGGAGTTAAAAGGGAAGGATGCTTTTCGTTATTTCCATAGTCCTGGTTGTTAGAGCATTGGCAAGCAATGACCCCAGAGGTATAAGCCTTTTTCCTCCCATAAGAGAGCTTGTGTGCAGGGCTGCTGCAGTGGTAAAAGATCTTGGGGGAGACAGGGCAATTAGTACAGCTGTCTGTAGAAAGCTCTCTAGGGTGACCAAAGGGAAAGCAGTTAATTGATACTGGTGCATCCAGGGTGCCTTTGCAATGTGCAAAGCAGTCTATGCCAGTGTCTGATTTCCTTGCAGACTACAAAGTGCCCTTAACTGTTTTATGTCCACATCTCTAGATCTGTCCATAAAAACATGCCTTTAAACTCAGAGTTTGTACGAGCTCACTTGATACCTTATTGGCGTAACAATCCACTCCCCCTTGCCCTTTGTATGTTTTTTGTGTTGATGTGACCCCTCCCTTGGAAAAGGCATCAGCTACATATAAGCATACACAAGATGCTTTGAAATAACAGGTCCTTAAAAAGAAATGATCTTATGAGATTGTGGTGTTGGATGGATTTAACTGTGAAGCTGTGCTGCTTGCAAGTGCTCTTCAGTGCTGGTGCCTGCCCAGGATGATGGCTGTGGAAAGGTTGGGTGCTATTTCCAAGTAGTTTTGACTTGCTGGTTGTGAGAAACAGCATGGTGGCAACTATTCACCTGCCTGACCTTCTGGTGAAGGGGCATGGCTGTGACATGCACAGGACTAAGACTTGAGTTATTATTTTGTTCATACAGCAGCATGTGGTGGGCTGGGACTCCAACCTTGAGTGCTAGCCCACTCTTCTAGTGGGTCAGAGCTCAAAGAGTGGCAAAGTTGTTTGTTTGTTTGTTTTTTTAAGAGAGCTGGAGTGTGTCTCTACAAGACCTTATCTAGCTCTTGAATTCAAAGATTTACTTCAAACTACCTTGCACTGGCACAGAAGAACCTCAGGCGCTAGAAGCCTTTGAGAACTGAAGTACTTTGGCTGTAGTGTATAACGTAATGTCCAGAAATCTTTCAAGTGCAAGTAATAATAGATAGCAAATTGTGAGTGCCTACAGCCCCTCCTGGGAAGACTGTGTATTTCTAACTCCGACTGAGCTAGGAGTGTAAATCACACCACACAGAAATATCAGTGTGGTTCCATGAGAGGACAGAGCTGCGCTTGTCATGCCTGAAAGGGGACAGTCGCTTTCCTTTCTTTGGAGCTTCTTTCCCCCTTGGCCATGGCTGGTTAGTTTTATACTATTTCGGTGCATGTAGTATTTGAACGAGAAGATCTTAAGGAGAGCACCTTGATGGAGTGAATGAATTATTCAAACTGTATTCAGCAGTTCAAATGTAAGAGATTGGTTTTTTTTTTTTCTTTGCTTTTCTGAATGTATTATGTTTGTTTCATTATCACTAGATGTCCATTAAGTACTTTCAGTTCCTCCATTTGCTTATGGTAGGCAGCTACACCTGCATAAATTAGGAGAGGCAATGTAGAAAGGGTAGGATTATGTTGGCATGTGGTTGTTGATTTACTTTCCAAAGAAAGAATAGGCTCAATTGTATAATCCTCTTTTTTTTTTTTCTTCTTTCTAGCACATCAGTTCATTATGTTATGGTTTTTATTGCAGCCTGTGAAGTTTGTAGAACAAGTGACTTCCTCGAATGTCAAAGCTGACTTATTTTGTAGCATCACACAGTAAAAAGTGCCTTTTTTTTTTTTTTGTTATGAACTCTGATATTTTGAGCACTGCCTATTAGAAAAAGTACCATCTATACACAGTATGGTGAAACACTAAGCCAGCAGTGAAATTCTTGTATGTAGGTGTGTGTGTTAGGTGTGTTTCTCCACACCCCCTCCATTCAAACAGTGTGGTCAGAATGCAAATAAAAGAAATCCTCGCTTCAGAGGGGAGGTGGGGTGTGTGCCTGATGTAATGCTTACAGGGCGATACTACCCGATGGCCAGTGTACTGAATTTCAGACCATATTTAAGACTTTCATGTGCCGTGCTCTCATGTTAAGAGTGAAATATTTGGGTGGGGAAGCATAGAGTAAACATTGAGGAAACTTTTCCCTCCTTTTTTTATTCGTAGCAAGAGAAGTTTTCTGACCTGTAAAAAAGGAGCCACAAAGAAGAGGTAAAAATGATTGCAAAACCTGCAGTCTGTAGGACAAGAAACCAGGGAGTTACAGTTCTGCAAGGGAGATGTAAATTAGGTGCTGGGAGAGTTGAACATTGGGATAGGTGGCATGAGGAGGCATGAGGAGATGACTTTCCAGGCTGTGTAGTATTGCTTCAAAGGTAAACATGGCCAGAGCAGTTAAGTACAACTGGAATAGAGGCAGCAGAGGTAGGACTCAGTGTAACTCGGAGTTCCCTGTTCAGTAAAAATCCACAGAAGATTCCTTTGAAAGAAATCAGGACTGAGGAAGCTCAGATGGCTAGTGAGTAATTCTGGCAAGTTTCATCTTTTGAGTAGGCTGAAAACTACTCATTTTATTGCAGCAAAACTAAGTTTTGGATTATATTGATATAAGTAAATATTTTTTCTTCCAAATTAAAGTGTTAAACTCCATAGTACTTGCCAACTCTAGAAGCACTATATTAGGAAAGGAGTTGTTGGTAATGATAAAGCAGTTTTGCTGTGAATTTGACTGATCGGATCTGTCTCCTAGGCATCCCAGGTATCCTCCTAGATATCTGGAGTAGTGTGTCCAGTTCTGAGCTCCCCGGTACGAGAGAGAAATGGAGCTACTGGAGAGGGTCTGGCAAAGGGCCAGCAAGATGATGAAGGAGCACCTCTCCTCTGAGGAAAGGCTGAGAGGGCTGGGACCATCTAGCCTGGAGAAGAGAAGGCTCAGGGGACCTCATCAGTGTGTACAAATACTTGAAGGGGAGGGTGTAAAGAGGACAGAGCCAGGCTCTCTTTGGTGGTACCTAGTGCCAGGACCAGAGGCAGTGGACACAAACTGAAACACAGGAGGGTCCCTCTGAACATCAGGGAACATTTTTTTTGCTCTGAGGGTGACCAAACACTAGCACAGGTTGCCCAGAGAGGTGGTGGAGTCTCCATCTTTGAAGATATTCAGAAGGGATCTGGACATGGTCCTGGGCAACCAGCTCTAGGTGGCCCTGTTTGAGCAGGGGGGATTGGACCAGATGACTTCCAGAGGTCCCTGCCAACCTCAACTGTTCTGTGATGCTGTTCCTTCAAATCAGATTAGTAGCATTTACAACAGGACTGCTTAAGCACTGACTTCATATTGAGGTCATATCCCTCCCTTTTGTTTTGGATGCTATCACTGAAAACGTCATACATCAGCCCCCTAAACAAGCTACATCTTTCCTCTGTTGCTCAGAATCAGTGAAAGTGTATGCAAAATTTTCTACTTGAGACACCTAATAGGCACAATGACATGGCTCTAGCATTCTCTCTGCAGAACATCTTTAATGTACCCTTCCTTTTCAGGTGGTTGGAGGCAAGGTAAAGAAACCAGGCAAGCGAGGTCGTAAACCAGCCAAAATAGACTTGAAGGCAAAGCTTGAAAGAAGTCGTCAGAGTGCAAGGGAGTGCAGAGCTAGGAAGAAGCTGAGGTACCAGTACCTGGAAGAGCTGGTTTCAAGCAGAGAGCGAGCCATCTGTGCTCTTCGAGAAGAGCTTGAAATGGTAAGAAACGATCATTTAACCTAACTGTCAGTATTATTTAGGACCTGCCCTCATGGACATTTGCTCTTGAAATCACTGTGACTGAGAGTGGGACTTGGCTAGCCATAAGGTATCAAAACATCAGTAACAGATGCACTCAGCTGTTTGCCTACTTTGTATGTTGAATATGAAGCCCATGTCAAAAGTTATCTGCTGGTTTTGAACTGGAAGCAAGCAAAGAAAGTGCCATTGCTTATGAGTCTGTTGTATTTGAAATGTTTGTTTTGGAAAAACTCTGACAGAGGTAGAGGGTGGAAAGAGATGTGTTAAAATACCAAGGGGGACGTACGTTCACAGTGTGTCATTGCTTCCCACAGATGTTTGTTGGGGAGGTTGATTCTTGCAGGATACTCTCTGTGTACATGGTTGCACAGCTGTCCTGTGTTCCAGCACGTATAAGATGGGTGTCTTGGCCAAATAAGCTGCCTTAACCAAAGAGAATGTTTCATCTGGAAATACAGACTCGGCTCCTCAGTGCTATTGAGATGCCATTGAAATTTCACTGGAGCTGAGGGTATTGCCTTGCCCTTGCATTAGGTTTGTTTGAATAGGCAGGGCTAATCACCACAAGTGAATAGGGTTATGACTGGGTGGAAAGTCAGCCAACTGACCACAGGTTTTTCGGTGCGCTTCAGGGTTTGCCAATGAAGAATTTAAGATGAGGGAACTAGGAATAAGGCACATGTGATGTAACCGTGCCTTGCACAATCAGAAAAGACTTCTTAATAGTCAATCAGCCCCAGAGTCATGTGAACTATTTGTTTTTAATAGGCCATGAACTGGAACGGTATTCTGGCATGCCAGCAGTGAGAAAATGCACAAAGTGTTCCACGTTGTTTAATAATTACAGTATTGTGTCTAGTACTGCCACTGAGTAGCAGTTTATTGACTGAAGCAGGATTTACTGAGGCCAGGTATGCAACCATGGACACGTGCTTAGCTCATTAGTGCTCTGCAGTTTTGTAAGAGGCTTCAGCCCAGTAAATTCAAACCTTAAATGAATATACCGGAAGGGAAAGATTACAGCTCTGTTTTGTCTGCTAACGTGATCCTGGCAGTTTGCTGATGCCTAATGTGTTTGCATATTTCAGTACAAGCAGTGGTGCATGGCGATGGACCAAGGGAAAATCCCCTCTGAAATAAAAGCCCTGCTAACTGGAGAGGAGCAGGGCAAAGCACAGCAGAACTCAATCAAACTGGCCAAGGCTGGGAAGACAGAAGCAAACAGCAGCAATCCCTGTGAGTATCCAGCCTATGATTAATTCCTATTTTGTTACATCTTTTGTGGCGTAGGAGGATGGCTGTGGTGTAGGAAGAAACATAAGGATGTGCTTTTGGGCACAAATAGTTGATTGAAGCAAAGAGCTTAGTGGGTGGTACAAAGACTCTGTGTAATGTTTACATGGACAACACAGAAATTACACTAGCTAGGAAGCTGGGCAGTTATTTTAAAAGAAGACTCAATCTTTGTGTTTCACCAAGGCCTGTGGAGACCTGTAAAGATCTGAGACCTTAATCTTTTACAGCATTTTCTGTTTTCCTAATGCAAGGTAAATGGAGCACATAAAACATAATTGAATTTTAAAAACTCCATCAAGAAAACATTATTCTAGCTGCAAGCATTCAAAAGTGAGAAATGCTGGACTTGGGATTTCCTATGGAGTCTTCTTTCTGCCTCATTTGTGCTTGTCCAGGGAATGAAATAAGATTCTTCTGGGGATTGAAAGTTGAAAAGATCATGTGATATAAAGTCATATTCCTGACACGTACATGCGAAGGAACAGAGTTAAGGTGTAGCATGGGCAATTCTATATATCACATCTTCTAATTTTCATTCTACAGGTTAAATTACACTTTACTGTAAATTTTTGAAAAATATTAATTCCTAGCTTTATGTTTTTAAGAAACAATATGAAAACCACATTTGTAACTGTAACAATCTTCCCCCATGGTGCATCATTCACAGGAGGCAGAATGCAGAACCTTCCGCACTGCAACAGAGATAGCTTGGTAGCTAGCAGAAGAATGCTGTTGTCAGAGAAGTGGATGCATCCTCGGGTGCAGGGGGAAGGATCCAAGTCCGCTGTCTTCTTTTTGCTCCTCCCCACATGAAATTCTGATTTTTGGTGTTCCTAAGCCTGCATGGAGTGGGGTTTTGGGGGTAATAGGTGTTTGTGTAAGCGGAGCCTTGTTCTTCCTTTCTCTACACCACCTTCCCCAAATACAGCTATGGCAGCTTTTGGGCATTCCCAACAAGAGGCGGGGGCTGCTTTTGTGTCAGAGCCCAGAGTTAGACTGGCTTTGTGGTCAGTAGTTATGTGGTTGGTAACCATTGTGGGAGTCTGAGAGGTTCTGTAAAAAAAAAAAAAAAAAGGCAAGGGGAGGATCCCATAACAGCTTTGCTAAAGCCAAATGGAGTACTGTAGGCTGAGGAGAAGGAACTGGATCAAAAGCTTTCAGTAAGAAGGTTTATAGTAATGTAATTTGTAACCTAAATAAAGGTGTTGCTTTCAGCATCCTTTTATAATGCAGCATGTCTTTTATGTTACTGGAACTCTTGAAGAGAGGTACTAGATACATTCCCTGCTTCCGCCCATACTTCTTTCACAGGATGTATTTCCCACCCTCCATGCTCCTGGTAAGATAGTCAGAGCATGTCCTTCCACCTGGCTTCCAGCAGTGGGACAACTGCTGTCTCCTCCCATCCACTTTGCCCTGCTATCTTTCTGTATCTACCTACAATTTGGGCCCCAGTATCTCTCTAGCCTGCAACTTAATATGAATTCTGCTGTGCTGTCTTGGTTTCCCAGCCAAAGACAATGCCAAGAACTGGTAGCATGGAAAACAAGTTGCATCAGTTTGGTTTTATAATAAGAGAGGCGATGGCAAAAGTCTTGTGGGCTGATTTACTCATCCAAGATATTGACAGATAACCTACCACTTTCTTTAGATGGCTCTTTCTCCTGTGTATGCATGTATATGATGCAATGTGGAGAGTGGAGCTCTCGGGATTTTCAGTGGGGGTTTTGCTTGCTTATTCTGTTTTGTTTGTGAAAATGTCTTTTTCTGTATTTTATGAAATGCATGGAACATTTTTTAATCTTATGTTTTCTTCTTTGTTTCATAGAATAAATATTATAATGAACGACTTTGCTAGACTGAATGTTGCCTTCTTTTTATTGAACTAATTGGGTCTGTTTAGCATTATCTCAATTCGGGATTAGTCAAAAGCACTGAAAATAATAAAGTGCCATATTTCAGTGTACAGCACGGTTGTTTTCAGAATTCCATTCTGAGCACTCATATATTAATCCTTAAGGCATGGTTTTAAGTTTGTTCTCTAGACCCTACACACATGAGCTTAGTTAGCAATTGCTAGAAATGTTGCATAGACATGGAAAACTACTATGAAAGGTTAAGTAACACTGAAGCAGAGATGGGGAGGATATGAGGGTACCCCCCCACACCCTGTATTTTAAGCTCTGAACTGCAGTTTGTTCTGAAAGATAGCAACAAAGCCAACCCATGAGTTTTGGGATTTTTGTCTATGTTGAATGCTTGCCTGTCCCTTTTCTGAGTTCTCTGGAGGAAAAAAAAAAACTAGGCCAGATGTCCAGAACTATACTCTGTGAACCTTGCAGTTGGATTTTGTAACATGATCATCCCAGAAGTGTAATATATTATTTTTGGTTTGAATTAGACTTACACAGTCTAGTTTCAAATGTAAACTATGTATTGTAATTAAACATATATTTCAACGGTTATGTGTATACTTAAGTGTGTTTCTGAATCAGGGATGTAGAAAACATGCAGAGTTACAGTATGCTGACCAGCACAGCTCCGTTCTGCACTAGGTTATATGAGAAACGCAGTTCTGATCTCACCAGAAGTACCCCACTTGCTCTCTTCCCTCCACACTTTCGTTGTTTCACTTTCTGTGATACCAAACAAGAAACTTCCCAGGAGTTAAGTTTTCTTTTGTGGAGGAAATGGGGAGTTGGAATTTCTCACTGTGATGAGCAACAGTTTTCATCTGCTCCTCATCACAGTGGCTCCTGGCTTAGCCAGCCGCTGGCATTACAGGATTGTGTTTGGCAAGCCTGGGCCCAGCTCTGTGGCACAAATAGTGGCATCCATGTTCTAACAGGTTTTTTGCACTTCATGCAGATGGGACAGGAGGCATGTTATAGCCTACGTCATCTTAAAGTGTTCCCTTGTTTGTCCTGCAAGCCAAAATATGTGTGATACGGACTTAGAGGCTCTAACTGCCATCTTGCAACCTGTTCTAGATGCTGTAGTTCATTATGAAATGTAGGATTCCCAGCAACAATCATGAAGTAGGTGAAGTTCTGTGGCTTCTATCATGTGGCAGTTCATATAAATGTTCTAGCTTGAGCTGGATCTCTGGGAGTCCTTTATTGCGGAGTCTGAAGTTTAGCAGTTCCCCTTGAAAACTAGCAGAAATGTTTACGGTTCGTGCTCATTTGGTACTCTAATGCTTACAGCTATTGAGGTGCCTCCTGGAAGTGATACAACTAGGTCCTCTGGCTAGGAGTCTCATAGAGTACCCTAAATAACGGAGGATGTCTTATCCTCTCTTTGTGTAAGATGGGTACAGGCTTCCACCCATTTCTCCTGCAGTGAGTGTGTGCAGCTGGTTCTCTCTCACAAACAATGAAGAAAGGAAATAAGCCTGGAAATGCTTCATTTTCCCACTTGCCATGGAAATCTAATGGTCAGCTAGAACCATTTGCCCAGCTAAAGGTGGGTATCTCTTGGAAACTCTCCACAGTCTTCCAAAAATGCTGTCTGTAGTATTTGGTGTTTATAACAATGCTAGGACTTTATTACGGTAAGGTGTAGTGAGATTGAACTCAGTTGGTGTTGATGGAGTAAACACTGTACAGTTGCACTAATCTTTTTGGAGAATTTAACCCAAGGATTTACCAGACAGTGAAAACTTGATTAAAAAAAAAAAAAAAATCTAATAAGTCTTGTATTTTTAATCCCAAATATATGCTTGGGGCGTAGAATCCTGAAAAATGAAGTGGATACATTTAATCGACTTGTCACTTAGCTGAGAACATTTTGTAATTGTATGTGTTAGAAAAAAAAAAAATCATGGTCTGCTTTCATAATCTGAAAATAATAAGTGTTTGCTAAAGAACCTGCATTCTGTTAAGTGGTTTTCAAAAGACTGTTATAATTTATGTCAGAGGTGTTTGGTTGTGGGTTTTTTTTAATGTATTAGATACATTTCAAAAAGCCTTTCTCTTTCTTGACAGCTGAAACCATGACTAGCTTTGGAAGAGTGCCTATGACTGACTTGTTTTTCCTTTCTTTCCCCTCTTACATTTTAGGGTGAAGATTAATTTACATCAATAATGAATCTAGTTCTTCCTGGCATCCCATGAAGAGATGGAGAAGATTTGGCATTGTAGTTCCATTTGCTACGTTCCAAGAAATGATGATCTCTGTAATTAGCTATAAAATGACTCTTCATTTAAGGACCAAAGTCTGAGACTAGTCTAAAAATGTAGACAAATCGGAGGAAAAGCTGAAATAAGAACCCTAGTCCTTCTCATTATGCATAAGAGTTACAGCATGAGTGACAGAGGATCTGCTGATATAGAAATCCCTGTTGTAGGTAAGGAAGGCAAAACGCCACCTTGTGAGTTTCCTGCTGTTAGCGCCACTGAGCATGAATTTCTCTATAAGTTACGTCAATAACTGCATTTCTTGCATGACTCTGTTGTGGATTTGTATTAGAAAACAGGAGCTTCTAATCCGCAGTAAAATCTGAGGTATCCCATACCAAATAGCGAAGCAGTGGACTAAAATTCAAGTGATGCTATATTTATGGCATGTATAGATTTGTATATGTAGATATATAAGTAGAATTTGTAGTGTCAGTTATAGCCATTGCCTTAAGCAATTTCTGCAAAGGCTGTTGCTTGATATTATTTATACTATTATTTGTATTTTCTTTATCTTATCCACTTTAAATTGTAACTTGAAAATGCTGTCATTGTTCAGCTAATGATTTTCAGCAACACTTCATTTAAAAAAAAAATATTTAAAACCCCAAACGACTGGCTTTTGGTTTCTTTTTTTTCCTCCAGAAAAAGCACTTGGGAGGTAGAAGTTTTGCTTCCGTAACTAGTGCAAGATTATCCCAGCTTTTTTGTGTGTCTGCCTGTAACTTTCAACTGGCTTAAATCAATACTACTAACATTAACTGCTGCTTCAAGCAATTCTTGTGTATGGTCTATATATATATTAAGGTGGGTAATGGTGACATTCTTAACTATGCTGCAGCTGATAGGTATTCTGATGATGAAAGAGATTTGTGAGTGAAAGACAAGTGGATTATAAAACTGTGTTTTCATGAGACAGGGTGTTCAATGTGAATAGAAATAGCGTGCTATGAAAGGTGGCTTTTTCCATACCTTCTTTCTCATGGCAACTTTCAAAATACGTTTTGATCCAGTTATACAGTGTTGGCGACAGCAGTGCTGCATATTCCTGTGGTAGAGCATACCAGCAGTGTCCTCCAACTTCACCATCTCCTTATGTGGCATGCTCCAAATGCCTGCTGATGTAAGAACAATTCTTTCCTACACCCTATCGAACATAGATCCTGCCGTGTTGCTAGGTCAGTGTTTTCTGTTTTGCATTTCTGGGCTTTTTCTTTCCTCTCCCCGAAGCAGTACTTTGAAATCTCACACTTTTTGGTATGCATTCCTTTTTCCCTACAGAAAAAGAGTCTTCTGTGAATCTCCTTTCTTTCCTAAGTGGTCTGGCAGCTATTTTGAAAAGCTGTCAAGGGTTCCTTTTCCAGAGGACTACATAAAACCATGAGTTATTCTGCTGTTTCTCTCTGCCTGTGCACAGACGCTGCACCACGCCCACCAACTCACACTGAATACCCCTTCTGCATTTTAAGCTCTCAGTAACATCAGAGTAAATACCCCTCTGCATTGCAAGCTCTTAATAATATCATCACCCTTTGTAGCTCAGGACCCACTTCTTGTTTCTCTGCGTAGCCTAATGGAAGCAGTGCTGATATCAGCTCACTCCAGGCTGTTTTTTTCGCTTGTTCAGACGTTCTTCTGTTTCACTGTATGAGCAGGAGGAAGGCAGCACTGTTAGCAGCCAGCAGCAGCAGCCAGCAACGACGACGTCGTTGGGTTGTATACGTTGGGCATGTGTTGAAACAGTTCTGCTACTCACAAAGCTGTAAGTCTTCATTCACTTGAAACATTGAGATTTGGATTATTCTATTCCTTGCATTTCTTTAAAATTCCAGGTTGCCCAGCATTTTCACCAGTGACCGTGTTTTCAAACAAGAGGTTAAGTTCAGCTTGCGTTTACGTAGCTGAAACACTCTATCGAGCTAGGGGGGAATTCATTTGTGAGAGAGGAAATTTTGGCCCAAGGGCCTTTATCTCATGAACATCAGCCAGAAGCAGTTTCATTAAAGTAAATAACAGTGTTAGTTTCCCATTTAAACCTCAAATCCTGTCCGGGATCTCAGACAGAGAAAGGGGGAGGAGGTACCGCCTAGCTTTCCGATCAGCTGATTGCTCCTGTGACAAGTATGTGTGGAAACCTTCAGAAGGCGATGGCTCGCTTACACCGTAGGGAGCTATTGATGAGAACAGAGAGCGTTACCATTCTCACTTCAGCAAGCTGCATTTCTCATGACTTTATTCTTAGGGTTTCTTGCCTTCCGAAATAAAATAGCAATTAGCTTTTTAATTGCTAGTATACCAATGGAACCGAAGTGGATTTCTGTGGGTGTTTGAGAAACAGCCAATTAACTACTTCAGCTTTCTGGATTTACGTAATCTCGTGTCTTTTTGCAGTAGCCGTTTAATGTTGTCGTTGTTTCAATCCAATGCCACTAAAGGAGTGGCATTGTTAATGGAACTGATATTGTCTACACATGCTGGCAGATAAAAAAGGCTGACGGACAGCTGTAGCACAGTGATAAAGGTTGTCTGTTTTAATCCCTCTGCCGTGAACTTCTCGTGGAATGAGCACAGTTGCACTTCTGTAGATGCGTTAACAACAACAAAAAAAGCGTAGGCAGAATGATGAATGGCCCCTTGTGATTGCTTGCATTCACCCTGCATTTTTTTCTGAATCATGCTCTTTGCATGAAATAAGTCATATAAACAAAACAAATGTGCCTGTTATTAACACAGCTTTGCCTTCATCTGTCAGAAATACTATCACCAGCTGTAACCTTAAATATCACCTGTTAACATGGATTAAAATTATTTTCTTTGTTACTGTAAAACCTTGTTTTCCCTGTTTTCATTAGTATATAACTGTTCTCAGACATCAGTGAGAATTTTATAAATTTCAAGTTAATTAGAAAGGATGGGGACAAGTGCAGGGATTGTCAAGGATGCTTCTAAGCAGGATTTCTTCTATCTTCCATTTTCCAATCAGGCTTGATTTGAAGCTCTACATGGAGGTGGTAAGAGTAGAACGGAGGATCAATACTGATGCACTCCAGTTTCTTCTCTGTTGTGGGGAGCTGACCGCCAGCCTTCCAAGGAGCATTGGGAGCTTTTGAGGTCAGAACTTTACTACAGCAAGGATCAGGGAAAACACAGCTAGTTGTGTTTCTGCTGTAGTGATCAGGCTACAAGAAAGAATCAAGTGTGGGGTCTATGCTTGGCAGCAATCATTTGTCCTGTAGGTAGCTGAGACTTGGAAGCCTGGACCCCTGCAAACTCCTCTTCTGCCCTCCAAAGAAAAATGGAACTTCAGTTGCTTTTCATTAAACAATTAATCTAGGGTTTCAAGCTCTCATCCTGCCTGTACACCGGTTTGTCTTTTCCATTCAAAGTTTTCTTGTAGAGAATGGTCTCTTTAGCTCCCTCCTTTAAAGATTAAAATATTGTTACCTGTGTCAGAGAGTATTTCTGATATTGCCGGGGCCACTGAAGGACTGTTTTCACAAACTCATTTTCCTTTGCCTTTGATTGGACTGGGCCTATTTAGAGTCAGTTTTTGTTTCTCATCTGAAAGGCAGAAACTTTTTAAACTGCTCCAAGCTGATCACTTGTGATGGTACACTTAGATGATACAGAAGCTCATAGCTAGCATCACTAGCATACTTTTATTTTCCTCCAGCGTTTGGATGAAGAGTGAATGTATAGCACACTTGATTTTTTGCTTTTATCTTAGCTTTAATAATGCTAATATATTCTGTTATGCTTGTGCTGTTTTCATACACTGAAATTACAAACATGTTTGGATGGTAAAATCTCATGGGAAGGGATTTTGACTGTGTTGCTATAAACCAAGTTGTTCTGTTGGTAATTCCCTACAGTCTGATTTCCTTTGAGTTTGTGATCTTTGCCTTGCTTTTCCTTCACTCAGTAACCGCAGCTGCCCCCCTTTTGACTCCCTGAGCCCTGCTGATGGGTAGGAGAGAGCCAGGCTGTGGCTGACCTTCAGGGACGTACGCCAGCTGGGTGGTGCGCTGCTCTCAGAGTACAAAAAGGGTGACGGAGGTCTCTTTTGCTTTCCCCTGCAGGTGGATAGGTTAGTCCAATCAGCCCTAGATCTGTTTGTTCTCCAAACTGCATTAGCTTTATGACTGCCCTTTCAAATTGACTTGGAGTTGGCAAAGGGACTCATAAGTTGCTGTTGCGGACTGACTGCAAGCACAATTGCATAAGCCCTGGTTCCCCCGCAAACCAGGCTGGTGATAAATAAGTCCCAAAATGAGCTTGTGTGTGCCCAAAAGTCTGAGAGATTCTTGGTTCCAGTCCTCCATTTTGGATCCGTTTTGACCAGAGTCCGTCTAAGAGAGAAGACTTCTGTGTAACCAGAGTGGTTGAAGAGTCTGGAGATTTCTCTGTAAAGCTGAAATCAACAGCTCACTTATGCTGGGATTTCAGAATTTACAGCTATATTATGCTGGTAGATGAAAAACCTTTTCCTTCAAGGAGTTTTATACATGTATGGCATGTGATAAATTTCTCAACAAATGAAAAATAGGTTATTTTCTCAACTAGCACTTCTGAGATGTTCTGTAAAATACCTAAACTGAAAAAGTGGTTTCTGAAAGTACTATTAATTAAAACTGAATATTTGAATGGTAAAGTCTAGCCAGGTGAGCTTGAAACCCTAATATTCCATTTTTGATGTCTTTGGCTTGGAAATAGGAGCATTGCCACTTGTTTCTGACACAGCCTCTGCCCTTATAAGGTTTAGAAAACTTTCTCGTGTGCTATCAGTTTTAAAGGCCAGCTTTTTACCAGCTGAAGGTTGTATATAAATTAAATGAGGATATAAATCAAATGATGACTGCAGCCTCTTTACATAAGCTCTCCTGCTACCAGCATACAGCAGAAGGTTTGGCAGTGTGGAGGTGTTTTACAGGTGCCTCATATGAGATATTTGTGAATAGAATGTCCTAATCTAAGTGATGCTCTATGTTTCTTTTAAACCAAAGAGTTTTTATGTTAAATTAAAATGATTTTGTGTGTGTGTTTCTGTTCCTTGTTTGTATCTTCATATATAGTGTGCTGATGACTTGTCCCTGGTTACATTTAAAAGCCTTAGAGAAATAAAGTGTGTTTTTAGGGAAATTTAGAAGAAAGTCGTCCTGAAAACTAAGGTGAGAATGCTACTGGTCTTGCAATCACAAGGAAATCACAGGGAAAAATACTGGATGTAAGGAAAGAGTTACAGTGAGTGCTCTGTAAAGGGCAAGGAACGCTCTTATTTATAGATCAGTGTGGCGGGCGGATAGTTGGGCTCTGCGGGGAGTTTTTCTCTGCGCAGGTCATTGTATCTCCCTTCACCAAGGAGGAATTGAGCTGGGAAGACTAAAGAGAGGTACCATCTCCCGGGAAGCTTTCTGTGTGCTAATGATGAGGTTGCACTAAATTTCCTTCTGCGTACGTGCAGTGCAAGGTCAGTGGTATCGTACATCCCGTGCACGCTCTGCTCATGCTACAGAAGTCACTGCAGTAAGTATAGCCCTTACACTCTTGCAACTGCGCTAAATCTGTGGAGAGCTTTGGTAGACCACTGAAAGGGTCATTTTCGATCAAAAACATTCCTCCCGTTTCCTTTCAGAAGCCAAACTTCCACGATGACATCAAATGCCTGAAATATAATACTCAAATATATTTTAAAAGTATTTACTAGTGTGAATAGATGTTTTTCGTAGAGGAAGGAGGTAATTATTTCCCTTGAAGACAAAAATCCAAATGCTTTGTTACCTTGATAGGAATTTCTTGTGACAGTAGACGTGATCAACAAGCAGGAAACGGTCTTTGAAGACGGAACTAGGTAACTTGGCCATCAAAACCAACGTTTGGCTGTCAGAAGCTGGCTAGTAATAGTGTTAGGATTTGTGGGTGGCAGCCCCTGCACGGGGGCGATGAACAGCGGTGTGGAGTGGTGGTGGAAAGGCGATATATCTGTCATCGCACCCAGGACTGGAGCTCTCTGGTGGGACTTACAGAGGTGCTGTTGTAAGTTCAAGAGCAATTTGTGGAGAGCCACCCTTTGCCATATCTCCCCTCCATGGTTTAGCTCAAAAACTCAGCGCTTTCTGCCATAGAATGGTGCTGGCAACGCAACTCCTGGTACGCGGGCCAAGGGCCACATCCCCAACAGCCCTCCTCTTAAGGGAAAAAATTTACAACCTCAAGCCTTCATTCTGAGAAAGATGCCCTGGATTAATAAGAAAGACCAGTTCAATAATGTGGAAAGAGCTGTTTCAGTCCGCAGAAAGCCTGATAGCAGATCAGCTCGCGGCAGTGCTGTGAGTTAATGAGAAACTCAGGGCTACTCCTGCTGCATTTACAGGTAACTGGTAAATAACCTGAAATCTTGCTAACTCAGGATATCACTTAATCGTTTCCCTTCCTGTATTTGGATCGATAGGGAGAGGGACTCTGCAGAGTACCTATTGCAGTGGAGACGGGAAATCTCCAGGGCTGAAGAGAAGTGCTGTAATGCCTTTGGAAATAAGATGGGTAATTATACCCGTCCGTATGTGGCCTCTGCTGACTAATTCTACAGTGCTTCAAAAAAAATGGAGGTCCTTAATCCGTCCCTCCTCCCGAAACTACGGAAGGAAAAGCATCTCTTGCTCTTGCTTGTACATGTAGTGAAAAAGCTAGTATCTGGCCAGGCGTAAGACGAGGACAAATTAAATTATTTGGTGATGTAATATTTTATTGTTTTTTCTATTCCTCTGCAAATGTAGGACCAAACCAATAGCTAATCTAAAATGGTTGAGATGCTGAACACAAAGGAATTACTGCTGTCTACACCACTTTTGAATTTTATCCAGAGACGGGTTTCATGAGAAAACTGAAAGAAGACTTTGTGTGTGTTAGTGGTAGTGTAGAATAAATCTGTGTTTTAGTTCAGACTGCTCACCAGAAGGTGACATTTATATAACAATCTTCCACTAGGTGTGTTATATTTTACTAGAAGCCAGTTCAAATAAAGCTTATGTAATTTATAGTGGCCTATTCCACAACACTTGCTAGGTTGAAAACAGCCAACTAATAAAGACATATTAACTTACAGAATCACTTAGGGGGCTAATAACCCTTCCTTTGAGTGTATGGGTCTGGCTTTAATAAACTTTAAATCTGCTTTTTGCTCTTTTAAACAGGAAGGGTCTGATATGGAGAAAGGCTGAGCACTCAGAATTTCAGCTAAAATCGATGGCGTGCATTCAACACCTTGGAAAACCAACTCCTAAATCAATGTCAATTAATTCTGAAGTCAAACTGGTTGAGTTGAGGAGACTGGAAAAACTCAGGGGATTCTTAACTGGGCATATGGAAACTCTTAAGTCCAATTATGGGTGATAGCCACCTCGCTATCACCCCAGGAGGCTGGCTGGAAAATAGGTTCAAGCGGTGTGTGTCTCTGCTTCTCACTAACCCCCACCCCTCAACTGCAAATTTTTAAAATATGTTTAACTAAAAATCCAACTTTCTGCTGAAATAAAAAGGAGCAGGCATAATTTGACAATTTGTAATAGCAATTCCCAAGCGCAAGCCACTTAATACCAAAAGTAAACAGCAGTGATGGAATTTCCACTTATAGGGTGTCCACTTAATGGAAAAAAAATGTTTAACGATTGGCACTGTGTCATGTTCTTACACAGAAAACATGTGAGACTAAGGGGCAGATGGGATAGAGATCCAGGAGTCCTCTCTCCCAGAACGGCTCCTTTGCAGATGGGCTTGAGATGTGTTTGTGAACGGGGAGTTTTTGTTTGCTCAGTGCCAAACCTGCCCGAATAACTTGCTAGCTTCAGCCCACGTCTGCGTGCTGGTTTCCTCCTCGCTGCACGTGTGCTGATGGGCACGCACGGTACCCACGCAGGAGCAGCAGTCGGCATCCCGGGCACCCAACCAGCCTTTCTGGGGTCCAGGGGTGTCTGCCTCGAGAGCTGTATGAAACTCCAGGTTCAGTCACTGGCTATTCCCACATTAACTTGTGTTTCTGTTGCCTTTATTTGAGTAGCGTTGCTTGGTTTAGGCCTAAAATTCCCTCACCCCTCATTCATTTTATTGCAGTGTTAGATACATGACTAAAATGATCTGTTGGCAATGAGGAGTTGTGAGGGAGTGTGGGGAGATTTGTTTATATTGATCAGGCAAATCCCCCAGCGTTTTCCATTCTTGCTTGGATGATGCAGGATCTTCCTCCTGAGTCTCTTGGCACCTCTGAGGCCTTGGCAGACCGGCTGGTATCTGGTGGCTGGTGCTCTCAAACCCATCCATCACTTCTGCTACAGTGATGGAAGGAGTGGGAAAGATTTCTCCTTGCTCTGGCACCAGGTCAGCACTTGTCAGTCTCCATCCATTTCATTACAGGTTTCTGAAGTCAACTCTAAGCACGGCGTAGCTGCCATTTCAACTGTCAAGCTGCCAGATATTTCCCATCTTCAGCACATAGGTTGTACCCTAGTGTCTTCTTCAGCTCTTACAGCAGAAGCACCCAGCTGCCAGTGGCTGGGGGTGATCGGAAAGGGCTGGAGCTGCCCGGGCGGCTGGGGGAGCGTGGGGGCAGCCTTTCCTCGGGCACCTCTCCCAGGAGCACGGTGTTCACCAAGACATGAGCCTGGCCACAGCCGATGGGATAAGGGCTAGAGAGGATTTGCAGGACTAGGGAAAAAGGGAAAGGAAGGAGGTAGGAGTGAGCATGACATACAGGCATATCACTGCTCTTTTTGCTTGTGCAGCGTGGTGAAGGCTGGCTTTTCAGACCAAGGGATCTGTCAGCTAGCTAGCAATTTAAGCAGTGGGGTTTTTTTTATTGTTCTGGAAAATTTTTTTAACCGTACTGAAAGCCACATCGTATGGAAGTAGAAATCAGGAAGGTTTATCAGTATAACTTCATAAATGGACAGCTGCATGGGCGAATTCCTCCAAGTTCAAATGGAGCTTATGTTAGTGAGAATGTGTTTTTACCAGTATAGTTTTGGCTAAAAGAAGCTATACAAGCAGAGTCACACTTACTCTGATACAACTGAGACTGGGGTTTTACTGCTATGGAAAGGTGGTTTAAGAAAACCGACCTCCAAGCTTCGCTCACGGTCGCGGGGCCAGTTAGGCCCAGGATTTCAGGGCAGAACTGCCAACTGTTTCAGCCCGGGGACATTGTGTCCCTAGCTGTAGTGTCATGGAAGTCCTGGGTTTCTGGCCGGCTTGTGTAGTTTTACAGCTTCTGTGAGGTGGGGAAACAGGGTTGAGTTCACAAGAGGAAAGTTGCACAGGAGTCTGTGGTTTCACACCCGCGTGAAATGACGTCTGGCAGACTGCGGGTCTGCAATGTGGCACCAGTGCCTTAGGGATGGACTGCCTCTCCCCTCCCTTCCTTTTCAGCTGTGGAGCAAGCCTGAAGGCAGCAGCTCCCGCACGTTGTGGCAGCAGTAGTATTTTCCTTCGTGATCTGTAATGGTCTGAGACCTGCTCCTCACCTGCGGGCTGGAAGCTGGCTGTGCACAGGCAACATCCACTGGAACATCTTTGGGATCCAGCTGCACAAGGACTCACTGCCGACAGCCTCTCTGAATACACCTCAACAGGACGGTGACTGTTATGGCCTGTCTGTCCTGTCTGTGATGCCCAGATAACAAGGCTGCCTCATGCACTCCCATTCACGTAGACTTGAAGGAGCAAGTGTCCTGGGTTCCTCTGGACTCAGACCTAGCGGGAGGTGGGTAACCATGACCCTGTGGTCCTCTGCGACCTCAGGGCTCATTCTGTTCAGTCCCGTTTCTTTAATAAAACTACTAACCAAAAGAATAACTGTGGGGTTTCAGTCTTGCAACCCAACGTTAAAAATAACGTTGCAAAGTTGACCTGGCCTGCTTACCCTAGATCTGATTTTACTGTATCAGAGGTAATTAAGTGGCAAAGAAAAATTATCATACGGTGATGTTTCAGGGAGAAACAACCTGCTCGGAACATGAACCACACAAAAAACCTTGGTCTTGTCTCATTTTCAAGGGCCTCTCTCCTCCCAATTCATGGGAATTTTTGCTAATGGCTTTAATGAGAAATATCAGATCCTTATTTAATGGAGATTTCTGAATTTGTGAAATACATACTGGCAGTGTTCCTGCAGTTAGTAAGCGTTCTTACAACCATACTTCGTGTGGTAGAGAAGGAGGAAGGAAGTTTTCTACCATACACGCAGGAATATTTCTCAGCAAAGGAGTTTCCCCACCCACATTTGGCAGCATGAGAGTCTCTTCAGAGGATGTCAGCTTGGGGCTCCACCACACGTGTGCTTCTGCTCCCTGCTGACAGGAAAGGGAGATACTCAAGCGTGTTTAATACACCCTGTAGTACTTGCTGCTCTTGTTCTATTAACTTTGATTACTGCAGCACTTTCAGGCCCCAGGCACGAACAGGAACCCAGCTGTGCCACATTTGCTCTGAAAGCAGAAGAAAAAGATAATCCTTCCCTGAGGAGGTTGTGGCTGAGGATGCCTCTTTCAAACATACAGCGGGAAGCTTGAGATTTTGAAATAGGATTATGTGGCGGGGTAGCCGACACCTGCACACTGTCTTCTATTGCTAGTTTAACGCCTGGGATCAAAGTGTCCACAACGCTTTTAGGATGACTTGAGTGTGAAATGCCTGCTGGTAGTCTGGACTTGAGGAGGCTTGGCCATGCCCTGGCTGCTACATTAGGGTGCTCCAAGAAGAGCCTCTTCTGGAGCCAGTTCTGTGCAAGAAATGACACAGTAGGATGGGACTCTTCAGTATGAAGGCATAGAGAGACTGGCACAGAGAGAGTGGGTGGGGACCAACTATTCACCATCTACTGACTTTGTCAGAGATAGTTGAGAAGAAAATAGAGAATAGGAAGAAAGTGCTCGAGCTACTCAACTGAAAAGAGGACAAGTCCTTGTTTCTCAAGCAAAATTCTCCTGAAATCTGCTCAGATGGGGCCTTGAGCAAGCAGGGTGGGGCTGCTTGTCCTGTCTTTGGGACTTTGTGACAAGGCCCATTCTGGACCTGCTCCGGATTTACTGAATGGCACTGCTTTTTGAATGCTGCCCTGTGAAGGGTGCTAATTCTTAGCAGAGACTACTGGAGGCTGGAAGGAGGTGTTAAGAGCCCCCTCTGTAGCTTCCCTGCTTCCTACGCTCTGTCCTCAAGCACCCACTGATGGCTACGGTCAGCGATAGGATACTGGGATGGATGGACCTCTGGACTGAACCCTGCGGGACTCTCCTGTCGATGTTGCAAGAATGCAAAATGGAAACCTTGCTGGGTGAGAGGTGCAGCACTGGGGCTGGACCTTCCACAGCTCCAGTTCACGGGAACACATTGACCCAGCAGAGTGAGGGGAATTCACCAACTGGACGGTAGTGCTGACCTCATTTTGTGGATAAATAGTTATCTCTGTTTTCTGAGGGCATGCTACTGTAGTTCTGGGCAATGCTATGGGAATTAAGAAAATAAATCAATATTCCACACACAGACTCAGTCCAGTTCTTATTAATGAGGTTGACAACTGAAAAAAAAAACCCACAAAGCTGTCTGTTTCAGGAAGTATAGATGACTTCGGATGGATTTATGCATTTATACACCATGGCCAAAATAAAGGGATTTAAGAAAGCAGTCATTTTCCTTTCCCTTTTCTTTCCCTACAGACAGAGAGTGTAAGAGCTTTTCTGTTTTGTAAAAAAGTGATGCTAGTGATTGAGGGAGAGTAGTTCCAAAAAGCAGAATGTAACTGAAATGAAATAGACGGGACACATGAAAATCAAGGCATTTAATAAAATAAAACCTCTTTTTTTCTTGCCTAAAAGTTGTGTGAAAAATATGTACATATCCATTGGTTCAAAACTGAGAGAAAGCTCCTTGTTCTGGCAGACCATCGTAATTTCTCAAGGTGATGAAGCCAACTAGACAAATGTATTTGGAGGGTTAGACTGAATAGGCCAGGCAAGCTTTTTTTCCTTGGCTTCTCTGTTAAAAGCATCATAGATGGAGTCTTTGGTGACAGTTTTGGCCGGAGCTGGGATTTCTGCGATCCCAACGTGGTTTTTCTTGGCGATCCTGGAACTGGTGGTGATGGTGTATGCGTTGCTTCTGTAGCATTTCATGGCGGACATGCAGAAAGTTTCTTTCATCCCTCTTCTGAAGTTTGCATTATAGACGGAGTAGAGGGTTGGCTTAGAGGCTGAAGAGCTGAAAGAGATCCAGGTGATGGCCAGGAAAACCA
Source organism: Platalea leucorodia (assembly GCF_965183815.1). Lineage (NCBI taxonomy): Eukaryota > Metazoa > Chordata > Aves > Pelecaniformes > Threskiornithidae > Platalea > Platalea leucorodia. Next base: position 48,138,612 of record NC_138826.1, on the reverse strand, counting down.
AGGAGCTCTTCCTGTAGTCTGTTTCCTGCGGGTGCCACAGCTGTACCACGTAAAAAGGGAGCCAGGAGAGGAGAAAGATCGAGTTCAACATTAAGAACATCTTGATGGTTTTCACTTTTGTTCTTGGGACAATATTCATTGTCCTCCTCACAGTCCTGCCGTCGGTGCCTATTCTCCAAATGTACTTGATGACCTTCTGGTAGAAGAGCATAATGAGGATGGATGGGATCAAAAACACCACCAAGAGGTGGATGATACTGTAGACGGCTCCTTGCCAAGAACTGGGGAGAAAAAAGTTGCAGTGGCCGTCGCTGCTGGAGCCATAGAAGAAGAAAGCGGGCGATGCAAAGGCAGCGTCAAATAGCCAAGAGGCCAGAATCATTTTCTTGGCTTTCTCCCTCGACACTTTGAAGCTCAGCGGGTAGACAATAGTGTAAAATCGATCCACGCATATAGAGAGGAGCACGTATATCTGGACGCCCGGGGTGAGGTACTGTACGTACCTTACCAGCTTGCACATCGCGTTCCCCAGTGCCCACCTGCCATAGGCCAACTGGAGCAGCACGAAGGGCGCGCTGGCGACACTGATGAGAAGGTCTGCACAAGCCATGGAGACAACAAAATAGTTGGTGGTGGATTGTGTCCTCCTGCTCCTGTGGATCACTAAGCAAACGAGAGAGTTTCCAAAGACGGAAACCAGCCACAACGCTCCCAAAATCATGCTGGCTGCTGCAATTTCCCCTGGCCTGAGTTCATACTGCAGGACGGTGTGATTCCTGCTTGAGCTGGGTCCTGCGGGTGACTCCGTCATCTCGTAGCCAGCAGGAGGGGTGGAGGTTTCGGGGTAGCTCTTGTTCTGCAGCAGGAGCAATAAGGTAGGGAGAACAAGAGGCCCGCTGCTGTTATCCATGCTGTGGGCAAACATGGCCACGTCTTTTGCTCAGGCTGAGTAAAGAGAGAAGAGAAAAGGTTATGGTTAACAAGTATGTGTGAAAAACCTACCTTAACCACTGAAAGATATGTTTAACTAGTATACGTACTGCTTAGAGTAGTAGATTTCAGAGGAACAGTCAGAAATACCCAGTGAGACTATCTGACCTTCATCAGGGACCTGCCAAGCAGCAAGTCTGACTCTTCAGAGCTCACCCTGTCGAGCAGAGCCCGTCCTCCACCGACCCGCAGGTTGTGCAGGTCTGTGGGTGAGCCAAGGGGCAACTGAAGGGTTGCCCTGAGCAACTGACACCAACACACACCACGGAACCTCTGCCCACAGCTGTGTCACGGGAGGCCCTTGCTCAGCTCTGGGAAGGGACCCAGTCGCCTTGTCTTGGCCTTGGCACGTGCCAAATTTCTGAGCTCAGGAGCCCTCTGTTGACATGACCTGTGGGTTTGCAGGGGTGCGGGAGTTGCCAGCTGAGTCCGAGCCCTGTCCTTTTGAAACATGACTGGCTCAGCTTCCAGTACCCCCTTATCTCCTTTCTCCATTCAAGTCGGTCCCTTTCTTTGCCTACCAGACCCTTGCAGTCCTTTCTCCTTCTTTCCATCCCCTGAACACAGATTGCCTGACCTAGGCACTGATAACGTAGCCTTCACGGCTCTGAGGCCGGGTAGTGAACGTCACCAAATGGGTGAGCATGAGGCAAAACCAGAGGTTAGAACTGGGTTCAGATGGCTCTGTTAGCTGCCAAACACCTCACTATTCCCGATGGATAGTAGTTGAACTTGGGGGCCCTCTGTGTTTCCCTCTCTAAAGCAGTCCAGAGCAGTCAGCCAGCATGGCCTCTCATTGCTGACTACGCCACCACCCCTCATGCCAACAGTCATTAACCCGCCTGCTTTTTAGATGGTGTTTTTCACCTGCCTGGATGTTCGAGGGAGCTCTGTATTTCTGAGCAAGCCCTGAAACAGAGCTTCTGGGATCAAATTGCATCTGGTCCTTTGTGGTAGGTATGTTACACACCATGGCATGTCATATCTGTGACCTCCTGCTTTAAGGAGGAGTGAGACAAGAATTGATATATTGCTAGACAGTTTCTAGTCTTGGATTTAGCCAGATGGTTCCGTTGGTCCTAGCCTATCACAGGGATAAAATGGAAAATTACTTAATATTAGTGCCTATGCATTTACAAACTCTGTCCTGGGGGCTGATGCTTTAAGAAGTGTCCTTTGAATCATGGTGTTGACATGCAATGCCTCTTACTCATTAGAAATATAAAGTCTGTTTCTGTGTATATATTGTGTGAACGATTAACTCCAGAGTCTTGATACTGTGTAAGATAAATCAGGATTCAATTAATGACCAGAAGATCAAAAACTTCATTCCGGAAGCCAAATGGGCAAGTTCAAAAAGCCACCACCATCCTCCTCAGTTTTCTAAGTAAGTGATCCGAATTCCCAGCTTTGCTTTCTGAGTTTTTTTCAGTGTTTTGCTGATGCTTTTTTGCTCTGCCTACTCTAGCTCTGCATCTATCACCAATTACTTTCTTCTCGTCTGCCTACTCAGAGCGGAGTCTGAATGCGCAAAGCCAGTGCATGTATTTGGGATCTTGCTCCTAGCGCTGTTTTGCATGTCATCTTCAATAACGCAATGGAAAAAAATAGTCAGATGTGGAAGAGGAAAAGATGTATGAATTGCTTGATGTGGTTAGACAAGATTTTTTTCCTCTAGCTTTTCAGACCCTGTATTCATTAGCTGCACTTAACATTGCGTGTTTCACATGAACAGGCTTGATGTACAATCAGCTGCACAGCACAGGCATAAATTTTGCATGCTTGAAAATGCAGTGTGTTTGGGAGCCGTGCAGCACAGCTGCATGGACACAGCCAGTCTGCATAGCCGCAGCCAGGCTGCTGCAGGACCCTGCTGCGCCTCTCCTCCATGCCTCGCACCGTGCCCGGCCGCTGACTCTGCATCGTCAGAAAGTGGGTCAATGTGTGAGTCACCAACGCTGCTCCCAAAGCAACCGGCCTTATTTAGCTTTCGCATGCAGGGAGCTGAAAACATGACTCAGGTTAAGTTGGACTCGTAGCTGAAGCAGTTTGAGGCTAGTAACAGCTGGGTTTGTTTCAGTGGGGCATGTTAAAGAAGGAATTTTACATGGCACCGTCCTGTCAAAATAACACTCGGAGACATCGGTAGTGAGACCCAGAAGTGGGTGTCGTGGTGGTTGAGTTGCCAGCACCTGGAAGGGGCACCCTCTGCAGATGATACCCTGCCCCTCGTCCTGTCTTCTTCTGGAGGGCTGTGCAGTGCTGCCCAGCCTGGCCTTTGCTTTCCCGTCATCCTTAGCTGCCTTCCCTCATCATTTTTGTAGTAGCTTTGCCTGGCAGATGATTCCTGGTTTCTCAAACAACTCCTGTTTGCCTTTCCCCAACCTCCATCAGGTGGATCTGCTCCCCTGGAGATAACCTGCCGTCAGCTGTCTGCAGGGTATTTGGGCTTCTGTCTCTGGCAGAGTGGCAGAATGCATTGACAGTACAACCCGCTAAATTACATGTTGGAATTATCCGTAATAGAATAATACATGTGGAGCCTATTAACCAGATAGAAAAGAAGATTATCAGCTAATTTTCTTCCTTAATTTCCCTTCTTGCCATGCAGAAGTATGTGCCATTTAAAAATAGCCAGCTGCACAAATTAAGCTCAGTAGAATAATAACCAGATGAAGTAGAATAATAACCAGATGACATTTCTTGTCCACTATTGAGGAGTAGTGGACGGCAGGTACAAGAATGAAACGACCTTCCTAAGCCTTTAAAATATGCGGACTTGCTAACACTCTTCTCACGATATTTCTCCTGGTGAGCCAAATCTGCTCTCCGTGTCTTTTCAGACCCGAGACATTTAGTTATGCAGGTGGGTAAATCCAAAAATAGTTACAGGGTTGTAGCACTCAAATAGTACTTTTTTCTGTTGCATTTTGCCTAGAGTCAGCCCAACCACTGTTTACTGAAGAACGCAGGTAACCTGCAAACATAGAATCATAGAATCATTTTGGTTGGAAAAGACCCTTAAGATCATTGAGTCCAACCGTAAACCTAACACTGCCAAGTCCACCACTAAACCATGCCCCTAAGCACCATGTCTACATCTCTTTTAAATACCTCCAGGGATGGTAAAACAGAAGAGGCACCAAACACAGGTGCAAGTAATACTATGTTTTGTGATTCTTTCTTCACTGGAAAAATCCAAAGTCATTCAGCACACTTCCCACAAGATCCAGGTGAAAATATAAGTGCAATAATAGGGACTTTAACTACCCTGAGCATAGGATTGCTCTGGTTGAACAGCAATTACTTGTTTTATTTTTTTAAAAGGTAAATGCTATCTGATTAACCAATGTGCTCTGAGATTCCTGCATTCCTAGTCATAGATAATTTTGCCTTCTAATGAACCAGAAGCTCATCTGTTTTTATATTAAAGGATTTCTATTCAACCCTATTTTTCCTAGGTGGCACTGAGATCAGTATCGTGCCTTGATTTAGCAGTAAGAACCTTAGTGTCTATGGCCCAGCATATCTTTTTCTTCTCTGGGCAAGACTCATTTTTATAGTGGAGACTTAAACTTCTGCGTTACGAGTAACGCTCCTAATGGCAACGTGAGTGTGAAAAGCTCAGCATTCGCACTGCTCTGTACGGGTCTAGGATGCAAATAACTCTAGAGATTCTGTATCTTGCTGCATTTGAATCTCGAATTCCCATGTCCCCGTTTGCTGCATCATTTACTGAAATATGATTTAAGTGTTAGAGAACCGTTCAACTTGCAAATATCAGATCCATAAGAAAACAGTGATGAGCTCTTTAGTCTCCCTCTACCTTGCAGGTCAATAAGCAGGTATTAGAAACATAAGAAGTAAAAATTACATATTGCAAGTACGTGAGGCCTAACGACATTTTTATTTAACAACAAAACCGCTTTTGTTTGACTTTCCCTTTAAACCTATATAACACTGAGCTGAGTGAAAGGATACTTTCTAGTAACTGTGAGTCTCCATGGATGCAGCAGTGCCAAAACTCTCACTTTTTCTTTTGAACATTTTAGAGGGGGAATCCTTTTAAAACTGCTCTAAGGACTTCCTGTATTTCAGTTTAAAGCCCTAAATTTTGTGCATTTGCTTGGAAACAAAAAGGGCATGTGAAATGACTCATAATCATCAAAGAGGTATTTCCTGGTGCCACAGTTCCTATTTTATGGACCTTAATTTGCAGTTTGAAGGCCCAAACACTCAATTTTCAGGGTCATCTTTTTGGGTTGGCAGCAAAAGAAACATATTCTTGCTAACTCTCCAAAACAGATATGTTACTTAGAGAAGAAGTATTTGAGCCACAAGAACTTGATGAAATCACTGCCATGTCTACTTTGATGTTGCATAAAGCCCATATGGCATAGTTACTGTGTGTTTGCATGCTTACTGTCCTGTCTAGAAACGTAGTGTCCATTGCAATTTGGAAGAGTAAAACCTAATAAGATTCGCAAAGGAATGCAGTAAATGGCTTTTTTAGTGTTTAATCAAAAGAATCATTTTTTTTTTCCCCAACCACTGTTTTTCAGGATTAAAAAGGTAGCTAAAGAAACAGATCATTGTTCATTGCTTAACCTAGCACTAGCAGAGGGGCTTTTTTATTCAACATATTTTACCTCTCTGCTTCATAACTGCAAAACAGTAGGCAAACTTTGGCCCAGCAAATTATTTGAAAAGCATTAAGCTGGTCATTTACTCCATAAACTTCCCTCTCTGAAGAATATCTCAGGAATAGCTGCCAGACTGGAAGAGGAATGCTTCGTCTAACTGAGTTTAATCAACATTAGAAGTGGGCGTAAATTGAATCAGAATGGGGGGGCTTTTGTCTGGGTGTGAGATGCTAGAGGGTGACATTCTGCCTAAATTCAAATTAACTACCCTGTGTGTGCATTGTCCCAATGTAATAATCCTTTTTTTACAAGAGCACAGAGTCTTAATCTCTCTCTGTCTCTTGCTATGTGGAGATATCTGTGTGCATATTAAGGCCCTTTAGTACTTCTGCTTCCAGTGGAGGAATGCGGATACACATAGCTTTTGTAAGCACACAGATTCCCTGCCAGTTCTTTTCTCTGGTCTAGTGCTCATAAAAACGCTCAGCTATTTGCCCTGTTCCTCTTATGAAGGCTTTTCTATTGTCTGGGCATCTCTTCTGAGCAAAGCCTGAAAATCTCTTGAAGTGAAGTGTGTTCTTCCTCACTCTCTGCATTCCAGTGCATGGGGATAGAAAACATCTGCCCCTCTTTTATTAGGAGAATAAAATGTTTTGAATGCAATAAAACTTTTGAGATCCATACCCATATCTCATTTGTTGCTGCCTGCTCCCTGGCTTTACCCAGCTGGTGGAGATTCCTGTTCTGCAGCATGGGTAGCTAAAGATGACATGACTAGAAGTGTGGATAGGCTGTTTCATGGATGAAGCTTTCAGTGCCAGCGTGGTCTCAGCTCAACTTATGGTAAAAGTTTCTGAACTGAACTGATGATATAAGTCGATACATATTATTGCATCTTATATCAGCATCTGAGAGCCTAGCCTGTATTGCAAGGTGAGGTCATGGGAGCAGGAAATATGGATGGAATCAAATAAACAAAGGAAATGTTCTTAATTTCCAGCACATCTAAAGAATATATGTTATACTTAGCTACTGCATGAGCATGAATCTAAACAAGATTTTTCTGCTGTAGGCATGAGGAAAGTAAGGGCAGCTAGACAGTCTCTTTGCTGTCAACCTTTGTTAACTCTTCGTGTTCTTTCCTGACTATTTTAACAAGGTATTAAGGCTGAGAACAAGGATATAATACTGCAACACTTGCTGGGATTGGGGCTAATTTGTATTTCTTGTACTGGTTGCCTGCGGAAGAATCCTTTTCAGCTTTATCCTTTTAACTGAGCTTAGTAAGTGGTGAGCCATGCAGTAACTAACTAGACCAAGAACAGGGTCCATCTATTGCTTCTGGGTCTATCAGATCACATCTGGAGTAACTACTCTGACTGCAGACCTGTAGCACTGGGTCTGAGGCCTGGCCCAGGGCAAATCCATGGGGCATGATTTTGATGAACATCTGATCTGATCTGAATTCGCTCAGTGCCAGGAGGCACACAAGGCGCGAACATCGTTCTTCCACTTCGATCGGTCCGCGGCTGCGTGCTCTGGCGTCAAGGGCCACAGCGCAGTCTTCCGTCGGTTTCCCCGTCAGGACACGACCGATCCAGCTCCATCTCCTCCTCCTCACTTCGTTACTGATTTTCTCCATCATTTCTGATGCTCGTCATTTCTGCAACTTTTTTTTTTTTTTCCGGGAGGAGGTAGTTGGCCTCCTGCCCAACCCCCATGACTTGGAGGGCCAGTGGTTTTTCTGTCAGGGTGGCCTTCCCTTAGGCTGCATTGGTTCGCGGCACCTTCTTCAATTTTATCCGGTGCACCCTCCAGAGAGGGATACCCTATCCACCACCCAGGGGACGCACCTTCTAGCCGTGCAGCCCCAGACGAAGGTTTGATGAACATTCAGGGTTCAAAACCGTACATAAGTCACAAGTTACTGCATATTGGCTAAGTCTCCTTAAGAGACAGTGCCATCTCTTGAAGCTCACTGTGGTGTTAAAGGTTCTGGGAGCAGTGGCTTTTTTCTGCATCTGAAGTCAATGAATTTTTCTTCTGTATTTACTGTGGGTTAAGACGGATGTGTAGGCAGTCACTGAGGGTCTATTAATCTGAGGTGAGTTGACAAGACCCAGTAGTTTATTCATGCATTAAGCCCTAAGAATGCATTTATTCTGTGTTGGTGGTGGGAAGGATCCCTTACAGTAACTGCGGATTCCACTTGTATAAGTGGACATCATGCTCTGGTTCAGGGACAGATAGTGGTAAAATACAAGCCAGATTTGTGCTCACCACTACCCAGATAGACACCCTGACCTCATCAGCATCTGCAGAGCAAGGGAACAGGTGTAACTCTCTTCAACCAGGTCTATGCTGAAGTACACATGGAGTTTGCAACCCTCAGATCTGTAGAGAGGATGACCTTCCTGAAGAAATAGGCAGGGTCACCTACAGTGAGAAATTAATCCTCCAGTGGCTGTAGGGTAGGGTCTTCCGTAAGGCCCAGGGAGGACACAGCCTTCCTTCCGCAGACCTGGGCTGTGCCAAATGAATTGCTGGGTTTGCCATGACCTTTTGACAGCTTGATTCTTCCATCTGTCTCCTCTACTTTTGACCATGGCCTGGTCTGGCTAATCATAGGAGACACACACAGCGCAGCGCTCTGGCTACTACCTCATGAGCATGAGTGCAACGCACTGTTTACAAACAGGTACACAGTGGTTATGAGTCTCCTGTTATAAATGTAACTCTTCTTCCCCAAAGGAAAGACCCACAGAGTTCTAAGTATCTCAGAGCTTTATTCTGTCCTCCTACTGCTGTGACTAGCAGGCAAAACTCTAGATTAGCGCTGATCTAAAAATGGTGGCAGAACCCAGATCTGTGCCCAGTGTGACTGTGGGGGCATGAAAAAGTGGGAGCAAGGAGAAGAGGGACCGACCTCATTTCCAACTCTGCTGTCAAAAATAGGTTCCACCTACTGGAGTTGTCCAAGAAGAGTGTGGAGAAGCTTGAAATACACCTTTGCAGGCTGCTTGCCTTCTTTAATGGGAATTGAGTCTGTCCTTGGACATGGCTAGGCTGGACCCTTTCCTGATTCAGAGGCAAAAAAATAGATGCTCTCACCCACACACTTATATTAATTTTTGGCAATACCAGGCCCTGCCCACAACACAGCATGCTCTTCTGCTTGATGTGAGGAATGCAGTGCTTACCAGGGCTGGTTTGCCATGGTGGGTGTTGACAGATAAGCTGTGGTGAATCTCACACTTGGCTAATTTCTCTGCCCATCTCTTGGAAATTCTCACCCTCTCCTCGCTGAGTGTCCTCTCCCCCGCAGGGAAAACGTGCCAGCAGCTTCAGTGATGACTCTGGCAGCTTAGCTCACCCTCTCACTAGCAGTGAGCACAAGTTCTCCTCCTAGGAGAACCTTAGAGGTTTTTTTTGTTGATTCTATACAAAAAGGTCATATAGAAATGAATTCTTGATATTAAACCTTGTATAAGCTTCTTTCTCAGCACACAAGAAGTTAATATGGTAACAGGATTTTTGCACTGGGATGTGAGAGTGCCTGTCATATGGCTCTTGACCCTTTTCAGTAACGTGGATCTAGTGTTCACAAGACACAGGTGACCTGTGCCAGACATAGTGACAGAGAGTGGGGTAGCACTGGTGGCTAAAAATCATGCTGGGGATAGAGTTGCCAGAGATCAGAAGATGCTTCCAGGAAGACTTATCTGATAAGAATAAGAGGAGGAGACCTGAATGAGCAGTAGGAGAGCGTTCCCATGGGCCTCTGTCAGAGGATATGGCCATTAGTGAAAGCATTTTGTAGTCTTCCTATACTAACTTTGCTGGAGAAGCTGGGAGAGCTGAAGGCCGTGCAAAGCCCATAGTTAGGTTGGAAATGCCTGATGCAGAGATGATTGTTGGAAGGGATGTCTCAGCTGAGCTAGGCTCAGGGAGGACAAAAGCAGGCTAGAGGAAGCCACTGAGGCAAGATGCTGGCCTGCTGATAACCCCTGAACTGGAGATGTCTTCTTGGGCAGGGTGCCAGTTGCAAGAACTCTGTTGGCTGCCTGTCAGAGGGAAAGTCTAGGAAATAATGGAAGCTGCTGGAATGGAGGAATCCCACAGACACAAGCACTGTGTCATGTTTTGGTGCTGGGAGAACTGTGTTTGTGGTGGGGAGGGGGAGCAGACTCTACTTGAGGATGTTAGGGGGTTATGCTGCATTGTGTGATTGAAATTGCTCTCTAAATTGTTAAACACCTGAGGGAGGATGCCTGGTGGGGCTGCAAAGGAAAAAGCAGATGGAGATTATATGGTGTGACCCAGATGGGGGAATTGCACTGCACAGCTTTGCAAACAGAGGCTTCACAGGAGAACTGCGGGGGAGTAAGAGTCTGCAAGCTCTTACTTTAAGCTAAGGAGCAGAGCTCCCCAAACATGTCTAAGGCATTGAAATTCCTCCCCTTACTGACTCATCCGAGACCAGGATGTTTCAAATAAACTCGTAAATCAAGCTTCCAAAAATATTTAGACACCCAAATAAAGATTAGCTTTTAAGGATGCCTCTGGGTTGGCATCCAATTTTTTTGTAAACCAAGCCACTTGTTTAAGTGATTAACAGTGGCTTTAACAACAAACCTTCAAGAACCACATTTGAAAACCTTTGCCAGAAAGAATTGGCTGTGAATCCTGCCTCATACACACAAATGGTCTTTTGAAAGCAGAAGGCAGTTTTACTTCTCCACTACTCTGTGGAGCCAACATACTGTTTGACATGCTGGAAGCCAGCTGGATAAATGAAAAATATTGCTATGCATTCTTAGAGAGTATGTGCCTGAATTAGCAAAAACAGAATAGCCTTCTTGCCTCTGCTGGCTACAGATAAGCAAAGATTACTATGCCTGTGGTGTTTCCCCAAGTAGCTGCATCCAGGCACCCACACAGAAAAAGGGAGACAATGCTTTCAGAAAGGATGATTTCAAATTAATGACTGAAAAATACAAAAGCAGCTGTTTTAGTGCAATAACACGAGGAAGGAAGAAGCTGTTTGAATGTATCTAGAGAGAAAAAAAAACCCAGATGGGCAGATTGGTCTGCTCCACCTCAGTAAAAGTAATTTTCTGCTTTCATTGAACTGATCGTGTCAGGGGATTGTTTTAAGACAAGTAAGTGGCATAATTTAAAAATAATGAATATAGATAGACAGAAAGTAGATCTGTGCAGAAAATACAGATAGTTGTTCTGCAGTAATTCCACACACCTCTCTGCTTTCAGCAGAATCAGCTTAAAATTCAAGCCCCGCAGAGCATTGGCTCCTGAGGAATGAGTCCTCCTTGCTGAAACCCAAGGATTTTAAATGCCCATAAGTAAACACACAGAAGATAATTTACTGGAAAAGATCGTGTTGCTTGTCTCTGCAAAGAGAACTATCCCTTTAGCCGCAGCACTGTTCGGCACGGCACCTATCCGTCCACGTACCTGCTCCAAAGCATAATCCCAGAGGCGCTGGTCTCGTCCTTTCTCTGTTTGTAATCCCAAGTGAAGGCACCCCTGGGAAGGCGCCAGTCATACTGGAAACCTCGGAGTGCGTTCACATCCGAGGCTGCCTCTGCCTGGCTATTCGTAGATCGGGCTGAGAGGGAGGGATGGGGTCTTCTACCCCTCTTCTTCGACGGAGGAAAAAATGACGTTTCGCAGGGCTGGCTGCTGCCACCGGTTTCTTTCTGTGTCAGGTGGGATGCGGATCGTGGCTGTCCCTCCCCAGGACCCAGCCGCCCCGGGGCCTCCTTTCCCCCCGCTCCTCTCCCTCCTCCCCGCCGCGCCGGGCGGGACGCCGGCCCCCCCCCCTCCCCGTCGGGGCCCGTCAGCACCACGGACAGCGGCGCCGCGCCCGCCCGCGCCCCGGCGCCCCGACGGGGCGGGCACCGGGCCGCCCCCCGCCGCCGCGGGGCCGCCCCCCGCCCCCGCCGGCCCCCGGCCCCCGCAAGGCCCCGGGGCAGGGGAGGGGGCGGCCCCGGGGGCGGCCCCGGGGGCAGAGCCGCCCCGCGGCCTGCCGCGGGGTTCGGCTGCCGGCGCTGACGTCCCGGTTGCTATGGCGAGGTGCGGCGGCTGCAGAGGATGCTTTTCTTCCACGACGGTCGCCATGGGACCCTGCCAATTGAAAGAAACGGAGCGCATGAAAGAGGAGAAGGAGGTGGAGAGAATATTTAATCAGCTTCCTCTGGGAATTCGTGTTCTTTTCTTGTTTTAATTCCCACGTAGATACTGAAACTCCTTAAGAAAAAAGGGAAATCAGCCTGACTGGTCCTCCCATCCAGCATTGGGCACCTTTTTTTTTATTTTATGGGGAATGGCACTGACACCATTTCCTTATGTTTTCTGCCACATACACTTTATTAAGCAAGGCAGAGTAGTAACAACCCTCCCCAAATCTCAGTGAGCAGTCTCTCACAAACGTTTGTCCCACAGAAGTACAACGGCTCCATAAATTATACTACACTGTAAGTTTAAGGAGGATTGTATCATTTTAGTCCTGACAAACTTTCTGCCTGTGACCTAACCAAGAAAATTCTTTGGTGTGTGAATTTCTGCTATTTCAGGATTTCTCATTAGGTGCATGGGTAAGTGAACCAACAAAGGCTGACTCAAAGGCTGGGTATTTTCCTTTGTTTTCCCTCATTTTTCAGTGGAGAGATCCATGTATATTTTTATAATTTTTCGCTAGATGTCTTTAGGGCAGGGGAGGAAAAGTTCCATTGCTTATTGAAAGCCACTTTCAAGGAAGAACATGGAAACAAACAGTGGGGTTTTTTTGAGTATTTTCTGAGTAAATACTGCAGTATAGTTTCATTTCCTATATGTTATATTTTTAAGCTACATTACATGCAGTGGAGCAGGTATCCAGAATCAAGTCAGAATTATGGAATAGCTTCTCTACAAATAATGGTTTGAATAGACTAGGACTGATTTGCCCAGTTAGAAATGGGTAAAAGATGTGCGCAGATTTGATGATAGAGTGAATGACATGGAGAGTGTGAATAGGGACTGTCTGTTCATCTTCCAATAGAAGAACTTGGAAAGGGGCATCAGATGAAGGAACCTGGTTCAGAACATGCAGAAGGGGGGGTTTTCTCCAAGTGTAGGCCTATGGGGCTCCTTGCCAAAGGATGTTGTGTGTGCAGAATTTCATGTGAATTTGAGGGGAGATTGAACACGTTTGGAAAAGTGCTCAGTAGATCTAAACTGTCCTAAACCAATAAGCCACATCACTTTCAGAAAATCATCTGAGCTCAGAACTGTTGGAGATTGGGAGAACCCTTGGAGAAAGTATTGTGCTGGTGTTCAGTGAAAGGTATCTTTATAGCCAAGACAATAACTTTATAAAGCTTGGGGTGGGATTGTGATTTTCCAACTACATCTGCAATATATCCTTGCCCAGGTAGAGGATGGCAATGGTAATGGCAGCATGACCGTACACCAGCTTCATTTCCAGGTATTTCGCACTGTGCATTTCAAATTTTGCTGATTTTTCCCAGCAACTTTCCTTTTTTTTTTTTCTATTTTCCTGCCTGTGATTATCTGTGTCAGAAAAAGATAATCTTACTTTTCACCTTCTTCCAAACTTGGTTTCACTGACAGTGAAGGAGGGTGAAGGAAGGTTACCTGACACCTGTGTTGACGGAGCGTTGCACAGGGACATGGAAACCGCTGGACTGCCTCACACAATCGTTCCTCTGGTTTAGGGATGCAGCTTTTGGCAGCGGTAAATGCAGTGTTTTGGAAGAAGGCATGAAAACCTGACAGTTGTTTTGGCAGTTCACTTTCTCTTTCTTGCCACATAGACATAAGGATCAAGGCTTGAAATATGTAGTGATATTAGTTTCTCATGAGCTCAGCTCGCATTATCTACTCTAGTGGCTGCTGAATTAATCAAGACTTTGTAAAATCCAGGTACATCATTTCAGTGTTGATAAATTGGAAGAGAAGTGAGGACGTACACCTCATTCGGCATTTCCAGAGAGTCTGAAACATCAGTTGTTCTTATTATTTGGAGACTTTTTTCTCTGACAAGACCTAAGTGTTTTCTCCAGTTTGTCCTGAGTGGCCCAGGTTATCCTAAATCTGATGTCAATGGTTGCCAGAGCCACAGCTGCTGTTGATTATTTTGGAACTGCTTTTGCAGGGCAAAACAATTTTTGCTCAGTGTCGATCTGTTTTGAATTGTGCATTTGTTTGACCAAAGCTGGAAGTAAATATCAGATTTGTTTTTTGACACCTGTCTCATTCCTGGTGTTAAGGAATCTTTTATTCCTGTCGATGAATCCAGCGGCAAACCCAGACAGAGACATCAGGTCCCCCAGCTGACACCTGGCTGGGGACAAAAAGGCACTCTGTGCATGCAGTGCTAGAAAGTTTGCTTTACTGAGTGCGAGGAGGCAGGAAAATGAACCATACAAAGAGATATGAGGTAATAGGTGCAAATTAAAATACATGGCATGTTGTGCCTTCTGTGTATTGGGACCGTTATGCCTGAGGTACTCCAGGCGTATGGAGTCTGTGTTTGTAGGGTCAGGCAGTGGGAAAGCAGTTGTGATTTATGCATGGGGCCAAACTCTGATCCATCCTGAGCCTTTCTATTTCGTTCAGTGGGACCAAGCTCAGGAGCTCAGTAGACAGGGGTCACTAGCCCTGGGGGGCTGAAGGCAGCTGAGGTTGCACACGAGAAAGTCAGTCCTAAATTCCTGCCGCGGTTGATGCCTCAGACGGGCAGTTCAGGATACATCATTTAACCTCTCTGGGCCAAATTCTGCTCAGCAGCTCTGGAGTAAATTCAGGGTGACTCCACTGAAGCCACATGGCAAAGCCCAACCTGTTACCAGTTAAACATGTCTCCACTGGCTGTCCTAGGGCTGAACTTGGCTCAGAGATTTGAGAACTCGGTCCAGTGCATGAATGACTCCATGTTCTCTAACAATGCTGTGTTTCAGCCTGGTTTTGTTTGAGGGATGGATGGGTGACTTGATATACCTCAGACAGGATCCCTCAGGGCTTTTAGGTCTGGTGTGAATCGTGCCCCTAAAGGATAGCCCATCAAGGGTTGGGTTTTTTTTTTTTTTGGTTTGTTTCTTGTTTTCACTTGTTTAAATCCCAACAGTGGTTCAGAGAGTAGTGAGAAATGTCCCACAGCTGAGCTAAAGCCGTAGCTTTGCTTAACTGTGCTCAGACCCCTGTAAGGCTCCTGAGCACAGACCCATGAAGAGAAAGTGAAATTCTGGATGTCGTGGTTTAACCCCAACCGGCAACTAAGCACCACACAGCCGCTTGCTCAGTCCCCCCTGGGTGGGAGGGGGGAGAGAATCAGAAGAGTAAAAGTGAGAAAACTCGTGGGTTAAGAACAGTTTAATAATTGAAATAAAATAATGATAATGATAATGATAATGAAAAGGAAAACAATGAGAGAGAGAGAGAAATGAAACCCAGGAAAAACAAGTGATGCAACCACCCACCACCTGCCAACTGGCACCCAGCCCATCCCCGAGCAGTGATCGCTGCTCCCTGGCCAACTCCCCCCAGCTTTATATACTGAGCATGACGTCACATGGTATGGCATAGCCCTTGGGCCAGTCTGGGTCAGCTGTCCTGGCTGTGCCCCCTCCCAGCTTCTTGTGCACCTGGCAGAGCATGGTAAGCTGAAAAGTCCTTGACCAGTGTGAGCACTTCTTAGCAACCACTAAAACATCAGTACCTTATCAATATTATTCTCATCCTAAATCCAAAACACAGCACTATAGCAGCTACTAGGAAGAAAATTAACTCTATCCCAGCCAAAACCAGAACACTGGGATAATGAGCTCTGGGAATATCTTATCTCTGCTTGGTGTGGGAAATAGTAAGTTGCCCGGAGGAAATATGACTCATTCTTATTTCTGTTCAGAAAAGTGGGGGAATGCCTAAGTTTCTGTTTAATCAAAGCTTAATATGAACTAGTTTTCTTTGTCTCCTCCCCAAGCACTGCATGCAAAGCAGCATTCACTGGCCCTTGAAGTTAATATACTGTATTACGCATTCTAGAAGTTGACATTTCATGTGACCTACAGGCACAGAGTGCAGCAGAGATGACTCAGATTTCTGTATCTGTGGCCGCCACATCTCCTGCATTCTTAAGTTAATGCGTATATTTGAAACAAGGGGAGGGCTGATGCTGAAACATTCATTCAGAAGCAGCGGTAAGATCTGTACCTGCTTTAAAGAGGAACTCATTTCCCTGGAGACACTGATCCTGTGCCTCTCACTCAGTGACAGTTTCCAATCACGTGGTGATGTCAAAGTCAGGTCAGCAGGATCAAGACAGAAAGGATTTCTGGCAGTGCCAGTCAGGAAATCCTTAAACAAGAGGGAGCGCTGGAAAGGATGCTATGGCAAGCACAGGAAGCGTGGATAACCCAGTGTGAAGGAAAATGGAGTCACAATTTATTATTTTAATCTGATACACACTCCTGAATTTGAACATGTTTTGGTTTTTTTTTTTCCCTGAGACTGAATGTGAGATCTTTTTTGGATTGTTTGGGTACCTACCTTCTACTTAGCAGAGCAAAAAAAAAGATGTTTTACTTTCTTGCTGCAGAGCAATCTTTTTTTTTCTTTGAATTAGTGAAAAAGAGGTGACAGAAATGATCTATTGTAGATACAGTGAGTCAAAGAACCAGAGCTTAGTTTGGGGGCCTTGTGTGGGCCACAACTGGTGATATGAGCTTGCCTTAAGCCAAACCAAATCAAACAAAACAAAACAAAACAACCTCCACTGAACCCCAAGTCTATGAATTGCTTTGATCTGCCTACCTTCAGGTAAGAAGAGTGGGCCACTGCAGGCGTCCAAGGCTCTTCTTAGAAGAACTATCCCCATTATAAGTTTAACATGCTTATCAATAGGCAGGATTGGCTTCCCACAGTGTTAACCTGGCTTTATAGCAGCGTCACTCTGCTGGGCTGCAGAAATGTGAACTGGCTATATACCAACACTGTAAAAGGTAACACTCCTCCTGAGAGCAAGCCTAATTTTACAGGGATATGGGGCGGTAAGGAGGAGGTGGTCTTTAGCTGCTGTGGTACATGCCCTGGCTGCACACCCTCGTAGTCAGATCAGGCTGGTGTCCAACCCTGAACGTGTGCTACAGATTGGCACAGCAGCACAGGGGTCTGCCCAGTTCAGTGCCATGGGCAGGTGCCCAAGGAGGACAGGGATTTAGACAAATAATCTTACTACAGAGCTGTCTCTTACAATGCACAGGCCCCACTGTAGCCACAAAAGTATCCTGCCACATCCTGCTAAACAGTAGCCCTTAGTCCTCAGCATCTTTCACCCAGCTAAGACTTTTGCATAAGCTTTTGCCCAGTGAGTCAAAAATGAACTAGGCATTCAGAAGACCAAGCCTTACAGGCAGGCAATGAAGGTAATTAGTCCCTTCAGTGCTGAAGTGTCTCCTGAAAATGGGATGGTAGCTTTGCTTCCAACATAGGCTTGCTATGTTGAAGAGAGTAATGCTTAAATATATTTCCAAAATCTGGGCCAAATTCTGATGAGCTCTGTATTATGCTTGGGGAAACAGAAGCAAAAGGAAATTAAATACTAGATGTTGGTAGAGCTGAATTGAGCCCTTATCAACCTGGTCAACACAGAAAGCATGCTTCTCACTTGGCCTAGGCAAATAAAGAAACAGAACATGTTACTTTTCTGAATAATTACTAACATGGACTTCTTGAGTTTTCCCAGGAAGAAAACCTAAACTAGAAAGATTCCTCATAAAAACACTCTCATAAGCATTTTTACACGTTAACATTTAATGCATTGGCTATTTTCAGATATATTTTGTAAAATCCTTCCCTTGTTATAGTCAGTGGCTTTTCTCTGCTTCGGTGAAGGGGGTCCAGGGACTTCCCTACACAGCTTGAACACACATGAGACCCCAATGACCTTCTCATCTTACATACTTCTTTCTCATGTTTCCTTTTTAAACATGTAGACACTTGCCTGTGCTATGATAGAGTTCGTTCAGCAAATCCAGCATATGGCTTAGGAGTTCTGTATGCTCTAATTATCCTTGTTCACACTCCTCTGGTCAAGCTTGGCTGATGAAGATGGCTGGAAAATCAGGTCCATCTGTTCCTTCGAAAAGATACAATCAGATGGCTTTAGCGAGGAAAGTATACTCAAGAAGTGCTATAGACATGCTTGCTTTCAGCCTGATGGCAGTCTCATTAAAACCAATAAAAAGACTCCCACTGACTTCAGTAGGGAAATAATTTCCTACTCTGAGATTGTCTGCTTGAGTTAAGAAAAGGAAGAAAGGTCAGGCTTTATCTTAAAGTTACTTATATATATAACTTATTACAGGGTTAATAACTGATGACTCAATTCTTACAGAGCCCAAAAGGTCAAAGGGTTCCTTACAACAACTGATAAAACACCCTTGACCGATGTTCTCACAGCACCCATGAAAAATGCTGCTGATAGGCATAGCACACTTATCCATCAGTCTTTTATGGACTACTTATAAATGCCATATCATTATAAATCTCACCTAGCAAAACAAGTAACTTCTATGTCAGAAAGCTGTGCACAAAGTTTGGAAACTCAGGTCACTTTTGACATCTGTAGAACACTCAGTTGGTGGATTGAATGTTACAACAGTTGTGAAATGTATTTCTGGGAGAATATGAGATAGGAAGCCTTGTGGCTAGAGCATAATGTGTTGTTAGAAAGCCAACTTCTTTTCTGGCTTAGCTTTACCACTGTAAAAAAAAAAGGGGGGGACGGGGGGACTGATTTAAAAAAACAATATAACAAATGAAGGACAAGCCCTGAGAATGGACGCTAGGTTTTGCCACATATAGGCTCTTGTTTCCCCTCACCTCTGAATTTGCTCTTAAAAATGAGTGTAAGGTTATTACATATGTCTATTACAAAAACAGCCATCATCTGTCACTCACTAGGGACACCAGATTTTCCTACTTGAACAGATATGGTAATTTCTTTCCCCCCCACTGTGCAATAAATTCTGAGGTTATTTGTGAAGCACTCCAGCCCTTAGCTTGAATCCTATCTCGCTGGGAAGAGCCTAAATGGCATCACCCCTTTGAAGTGTTGGCAGCGGCGCTGCTGGACTCAGGCCCTTTGTCTTTCCCGGGCGAAGCAGTGGCTGCATACCAAATCCCAGTGTCAAAGGGAGAATGGGAACGCTGCCGATGCGGGACGCTGGGGGTGACCGCGAGGACACCGGCTCTGACTCTACACCAAGCTTGGGGGCAGCGAGGCTTTGGGAAGTGGTGATAACCAGGATGACCCCTTCTGCTTGCGGAGCACGAGATGGGTTTGGCGGGGAGGCACTTGTGTCAGGATGTACAGTCCTCTCTGGAACGTCAGCTTGGCCCTCAGTTCATTAATCCTTCCTGGGACAGGTTCAGGTTTTACTCCTTGAGCCACTTTCTGAAGGCTGCTAGAAGCTGGCAGAGCTCACAGAAGTCTGCGGCTCTTGGGAGCGGCTCTAGCAGCGCCCTGGCAGCTCTTAGCTTGCCTTGGGAAGGATGGAGAAGGATGCAGGTCACAGAGACTTCCACCTCTCCCCTATCTCACCAGCAGATTTTCATGGTCATGGCAGAGAAAATTCTTATATGCATAAAACTGTATGAGAGAGAAATGAACTCTAAAGAGACACAGAAAACAGTGGCCGTAGGTGGATATTGTTATTTACTGTCTATAGTCAGCGTGCTTTTGGGACGGTGATGTTCAAAGGAACCTGTGCTTTGTCCCAGCCTTCTGGCTGAGAAGGCTGCACCACAGTGAATTTGACTGGAGTGGTTTATAAAGCAGAAAAGATATGCTGGCTCCGTGCACCAGAAGTGTGGTGAAAAAAGAAGTGGTGAAAGTGTGAAAGTGTGGTGAAAAAAGCAGCAGCCAAGGCTGCACTTAGCGCTTTCTTAGTGATACCCCATTGTAACTTTTCACGCTTTCACCAAGACAAAAAACCCACAACGTTTTGCATCATTACTCTCTAAAAATGCTCCCTCCCTGAAGAATGAATTTACCTGAGATCCCATACAGGGAGCTTCGGAAAGAAAATCAATGCTGCCCTCCTGCGGGCTGGGGCTCTCCATGCCGGGAGCAAGCTGCAGATGCCGCCCGCCGCTCTGGCTGGTTTTGCTGCACGGGGAGAAGAAGGGAGAGCCAGCAGGCAGGGGGATTTCCACCCTGGGGTTATTCACACCTCCTCCCATTCTCACACCTACCTTAGGTGCCTGAGTTTGAAGCCCCACCTAGTAAATGAAAGAACGATAACAGCTTAACTGAGCTGTTCGTCGCTGCCCTTTGGAGGAACTTGCCTTCTTCCCTTGAGCAGGTGGTGAACTCAAGACTGTCAATGCAGAGGCCGAAGCCTGAATAGCCACCAGTGCCAGCACATCTTCTGGGCAACGACAGTGCCGACCACAACCAGACTTCCCTGAAACCTGTTTTTTAACCGCACTGCCTATTTAGGACTTCTCGGCGACTGGATGTAGAAGGTGGTAGCTCTTCAAGAGGCCTTGCTGTCTCATTTATCTTCCTTGTTGCACACAAATACACCCATTCCTCGTACTAAAAATCTCCAGGACACTGCTGATGACCTGTGTCTGCTGGGCACCGAGGGCCAGAGATGCCTGCACTGCTATAATGAGACCTCGGTTAGGGAGGATTTTTAGTGGAGGAATGTCGAGACAACAGCAGTTGTAGATTAAACAAATGTGCTATGCTGGGTGACAGCTGGCAAGCTGGGGAGGTGGTGATGCATTAAACAGGGCTAAATTCTGTACTAAGTTTAAGTCTGCATTAACTGCCCTGAAATAAGTAAAGTAGCTTTGGACTGACGCCATTGTATTGGAGAGCAGAAATTGGCCTTGCGATTATGTGAAAAAGTACAGCAAATGAAGAGTTTCAGGAACAGTTCAATCAAGATAGAGCAAAATCCAAACCACTCCAATCAACCCTTTCTCCTCTTTTCTAGCAGCATTTCCAGGGCTGGCTTCTTACACCACATTTCTCTATTTTTAGAGGGGTTTATGGACTTGCTTTTATAAAAGACACCTAGACTCTGCTCTCCTTTACACTGTCATATGCCTGCCTGTTTCAATGGAGTTCAGCTCTACTTGATCTTACATCAGCAAGACAAAAAACCCCACAACGAGGCTTATTGTAGCTGACCATCTGGTGAACCAGGGGACATGCCTGTTTTAACAGACACCTTGAACGCCATGAACAGAAGGACACCGGGCTGACTTCTGTCCTCATAACCATATCCTGCTAACATCAATGGATCATGGGAACACACATCTGAGGGCAGAATTTGGCATCTCTTGCTTCTTCCACTCCCCCAACTTTGTAGTCAGGAAGGGGAGCCAAGAGTTATGAGGAATCACTACAGAGGGCAAGACTGTTCTTGCAGGAGCAGGTTTTCTATTTTTTAACTGGATTTTAATGCTTATCAGATGTGAAGTTCAGAGGAGGAATAATGAAGCCCAGGTGAGGTATTATTTATGCTGAGAAATGGCTGGGCATGTAAGTATGTTAGTGCTGAGGGACCATACTTGTAGCAGATTAAAATGTATTATATATAGTTAGGATTATAGTTAAGGCTGGTATTAGGGTTGCCACCTTTGAAATAAAAATGGCACATTAGCCACATGGCCACTGTGCATGCTCTGTATGTCTGTACTGGCTTTAAGAGCAGTGGGCAAACCTGTAGTGCCCCAGATCGCTGCTGGCAACTTTGTGCTGGGGCCATGAAATTAATTACTTGCCTTACCTCAGTAAGCCAGGTCTCACACTACCCCTTCCTCCAGGGTCCACATATTCCGGTGAAATTCAGCATGTGTTTCATCATGATGATGATGCTATTTCTCTTCTTCCAAACCAGCATCGTTCAGAAAAACACCTGCTGATATCAGCATTCACAGCCTTGGTTTGCAAATGAACCAAAGTTTTGCTGAAATCGATGGTGCTGTGCTGGTTTGTGCTAGCTGGTGCTCCGTAGCAATGAAGTTATGGGAATTTTTAAATTAACAGGAAAGAAAAATTGAGTCAGATGTCTCCCCTGTTGTTATTGTTAATACTGTCTGACCTTTTTTGCTGTACTTTCTCCTGAGTGTGATTTCACATGTGAGCACTTCAGGGAAGAGGAGAGGAAGGAAGTATCCTTAATGGGCTCTTTTGTGAAATGAGGTAAATTAGGTGACTGTTTTTTTTTGCTGTAGAAGACTGTAGATTTAGCACTGCAGACTTTACTCTTTTAAAGTGTTTTGCCCTCCCTTAAACTGTGAATTTGGCTTAGAAAGGATTAAAAGGTAGGTATCAATTTATACCTTTTTTCCTCTCCCCTAGCATAGTCTAAATGCCTGGGTCAGGCTTTTACTGCAACCCTGAGAGTGCTAAAAGCTCTCTTCCTATCTTTTAAAACGAAAGCAGCCACAGGATATCAGTAGCGGGGTGACAGGAAAACTGCCAGGTACTGTGAGACCTGAGTTAACACAGTAAGAGCTGGCAAAGCTGTCCTCTCGTGTGCGGGGCGCTGGCTTGCTAGCAAAAGCACACCTGGCCATGGCACATACTGGTGCACAGATGTCTCTTGGGACGGAAGGGGTTACCTTTCATGAGAGTTGCCTCTGGGTTGTAGTGCTTATGCCTGAGTGAGAGTTCTGCTTGTTTAAGGTTAAATCCTACCTTTCCACTTATACTGGATGGTATATTTTTCTGTAGGGCGACATAGAATCATAGAATCATGGAATCATTTAGGTTGGAAAAGACCTTTAGGATCATCAAGTCCAACCATTAACCTAGCACTGCCAAGTCCACCACTAAACCATGTCCCTAAGCACCACATCTACCTGTCTTTTAAATACCTCCAGGGATGGGGACTTCACCACTTCCCTGGGCAGCCTGTTCCAGTGGCTTGACCACCCTTTCAGTGAAGAAGTTTTTCCTAGTATCCAACCTAAACCTCCCCTGGTACAACTTGAGGCCATTTCCTCTTGTCCTATCGCTTGTTACTTGGGGGAAGAGACCGACCCCCCACCTCGCTACAGCCTCCTTTCAGGGAGTTGTAGAGAGTGATAAGGTCTCCCCTCAACCTCCTCTTCTCCAGACTAAACAACCCCAGTTCCTTCAACTGTTCCTCATAAGACTTGTCCTCTAGGCCCTTCACCAGCTTCGTTGTTGTTCTTCAGATGTGCTCCAGCACCTCGATGTCCTTCTTGTAGTGAGGGGCCCAAAACTGAACACAGTACTCGAGGTGCAGCCTCACCAGTGCCGAGTACAGGGGGATGATCAGTTCCCTGGTCCTGCTGGCCACACTATTTCTGCTACAAGCCAGGATGCTGTTGGCCTTCTTGGCCACCTGGGCACACTGCTGGCTCACATGCAGCTGGCTATTGACCAGCACATCCAGGTCCTTTTCCACAAGGCAGCTCTCCAGCCACTCCTCCCCCAGCCTGTAGCGTTGCCTGGGGTTGTTGTGACACAAGTGCAGGACCCAGCACTGAGCCTTGTTGAACCTCATACAGCTGGCCTCGGCCCCTCAATCCAGCCTGTCCAGATCAGTGTAGATGCACGTGGTCTGTTAGGTACAAGTCTCCATAGATGGGAATGACGAATAATTTTATTGGAAGGGTTTGACTGAAAATGTTTTGTCTCTGGTCCTTCTGACATGACATAGATTGGGCCCAAGACACCAAACAGTTGGGCTACCAAAATGTTGGGAATCAAGGAGACATGGGCTCCTGAGTGCTAATGTAAAGACATGGTCTTTGTCACACCAGATGCTACTTAAACAATCTGTGTGTCAGTCATTATGCATAAAGTATAACAGCACTTTTCCTGTCTTACAAAGATGTTGAATCAGGCCCATGTATGCACCCACTGCCAGTGGCTTGTGACCAACGTCTTTGGCCTGCAGTGCCTGAGAGGAGGGCATGGCTCTCGCGGGGTAAATAACCGGTGGTGGGACAGTGGTGTGAAGGGGACAGGACTGTAACAGAGGTGCCTACAGAGGACTTCAGGAGGAGGAAAACAGGCGTGGAGGCCCTGTGCCTACAGAAGGGCAAGGCTCTGTGTGCACATCAGCATGTCAGCCTTTCATGACTGTTTTAATTTGGACCTTGTGAGGCTGAACATGTGAGATGCTCATCAGTTCAGAGGTGGGAAGTGCCTCTGCTACCAGCATTTGGCTCTGCTCGGTCCCTTGGCAGCCAGAAGCCATGTCCTTCCTCTCCTTCCCTTCTTCCCTCCTTTCTTCATACAGTCACAGAATGGTTGAGATTGGAAGGGACCTCTGGAGGTCACCTGGTCCAAACCCCCTCCTCAAGCAGGCTGCCCAGCGCTGTATCCAGTCAGGTTTTCCATATCTCCAAGGACAGAGGTTCTAGAGCCTCCCCGGGCAGCCTGGTCTTGCCTCCTCCCCTCCTTCCCCAGCCCTTATGCACTCCTTGCTTCAGTCAGTAGGTGTCAGTGAGCTCCAGCCAATGCTCCCAGGGCCACCAGCCTATCTCCCGGGCATCCTGCGTGGAGAAACCCCTGGTGAAATCCAGAGGAAACATGTGGCAAACAAATGAGTGGAGGATGGAGTGCAAGGACAGTAATGTGAGAGAGAGACGGAGTGTGTGGTGAATTTCTCCTCGGTGAGTCAGGGTAACCTCATCGACATTGGCTGTGCACAGCGAAAAGCTGCAGGAGGGCGTTTTGTGACTGGTTAAAACATACTGAGCTCCTAACTTTTTTAATACTATAGACAAGCCCCCCCCGGCCCCGGTCTTTTAGACAAATTCACCCCATCCTGACTTTGCTGCTACAGTGATGTCTTGGGCAGATGGCTTCATCTCACAGGCCTTGGTTTGCCTGTCTGTCAAATGAAGCTGATAATAATCACCCACTGGTGTCCCAGGGCTACGGCACAAGTTACTTGTTTCACACCTGACTCAAACAATTAAAATGCAGTAGGAACAGAGATATTATGCCCTGGGATGGGGACATTTGTCCAGCGTCTGTGTTCTTACCCTCTTTGGATTGACCTGCAAAAATTACAACTTTGCCAACTTGTAAAGACAGCTGGTAAGTACAGTTAGGGAACAATGCTGCTTTTTATAAATGAGCTGTGAAGTCCATGGCGACTATCTTTCGAGATCTAGCCTAAGTAATTGAATGGGTGCAGGTATAACCAAATTGCCTTGCATAGCTGCTCTGCTCTGCTCTGCGCTGGAGGTGGCTGCATGCAGCAGGGTGATTGACGTCATTCAGTTGTACAAAACCCAGTTTCTGAGGTGGTGAGTTAATGAAATGTCAGCGGCAGTGACAGATCGAGCTAGATGTAGATGGGGTTTTATATCTGGCCCTGCCAGTGCTCTCCACGTTACCTATGGGGAATCATGCACAGCTGTGGCCACCGTGAGATGAGTGAGCTCTGGGGTGTGGGCTAAAAGGAGCAATGAGATGATGCTCTCCAGGCAGGAGACAACTTTTTTATATCACGAATGAGGTGGTGTGTTGTGACAACACTGAAGCTAGTTACCCAGAGAAGGGAACTGAATACCACTCTACTTCTTTTTAATGACTTGCAGGGAGCCAAGGTCTGGCAGCCCTGGGAACAGGAGGGCTAAATACTCATTTAGTCTTTAAAATTAGACATCACAGAAATATAAGTCTCTTACAGATGCCATGGTAGGTGGTCTAACTATAGCCTTTAATCCTTCTGTGCCCCAGCTCCCTCTTTTGTAAGATACAGATAGGGATACTTTGCAGCCATGCTGGCAGTATAAATATCTCAGGGACTGTGATATTTTCTGATATCTTGTTACTGTGGTGGCAAAACATATAAGCAGAACATTACTATTTACTATTAAATTTCCAGAGCTGGCTTTTTAAACAAGGGAGTGTATGTTTTGGAAACAGAGTGAGGGAGGGCTAGAGACAGGGGACTTGCTCAACCTGGCTGTGGGGCAGGGAATGGGCAAAGATGCTGCTCCCAATCTGCCTCTCTGGTTATGGAGCCGTGTTGATGGATTTTGGGGGGAAACCTGTCCAGCTTACAGACAGGCAGCTGCTACAGCACCGAGATCTGAAGGTCTGGAGCTGAGGAACAGAGGTATCAGGAAGCCTGTGAAAAAATACCAGGAATCCATCATCTGCTGAAATAGCCTTCATAAAATGATAAAAAATCACAGCATCTTCTGGAGATGTATCTTGACATTTCTGAGCATGAGGGACAAATATGGGTCACAGAAACTTTGGGGTCCTGCAGCAGTGCTCTTACAGGCAACAGCACTTCAGAGCTTTACTGTACTGTACTGTACTGTACCCTATAGAAGGCATGTGATTAATCCACTTAACTTGTGGGCACCAAATGCTTGACTTAAGGAGAGAAAGGATCTAACCTGGGTCTTAATGCCTCAAGTGGATTTCCTGGCAACACTAGGCATGAGATTTTTCTTACAGAGATTAGTTATATTACTTGGTACAAATGGAAGTCAGAAGACCTGGGCATGGTTAAAGGAGGAAAGAGGGAAGGGATGGTGTAACTGCAAGTTTTTTTCATAGGGTGTGGGAAGATAAGAATGTATTTTGGGAGGTGGAAGGCAGACACATTTTTTTTAGTGAGGAGAAAGGACTGCGCTTTCAAAAGCCATGATATGAGAGGAATGGAAATGGAGGACATGTAGAAATATAAGGCTCTGAGACTAAGAGAGTACAGTTATGAAGAAGAGGTGTAGCCAAGTGAAGAGTAGTGTAGTGGTGAGAAGAAAGATCTCTGCATATAAAACAGGTGATTCTTACTTTTTATTTAACATTTTCCCAGGATAACATGGAAAAATCACAAAGGTGGTCCAAAATAAAACTGCCAGTTCATACCATGTTTCAGCTTCCAGCTGGGACAACACTTGTTTTGTTCTGCATCTCATACAGAACCCTCCAAAATCTGCTTTGAAACTGAGGGATTGTTTTATCCTGTCTTGGTAATAGCAGCTCTGCAGTTAACTGGAGTGTTTGAGCAGTTGCTGGCAGTTCCTTAGCCCAGACACTGAGGCTGACTGATCTAGCATCCTTCAGTGAAACTGCACCAATGATCTTTAATAAGAGTTTGGAGATGTGTAAGTGTTCATGGTATAGTATATACATATGCACATACACATTTATTTGAGGTAAATTTTCCCCTGGAGTCGATGCTGTCCTGTTCTGCACCTCCATCTCCTTCTTCCCCAACAGTGGAGCCAGGCAAGAGGTCCTCCTCTGGCTCCTCCGTGGCCTGCTGCCTGCCTAGATGGTGAGATGAAGGTGCAGGAGGTGGGAAGATTTTGGAAACCACCTCTGTATGCAGGATCCAGCAGACATCAGTTGTGTGGCAGGCTCAGCAGAGGGAGCCTTGAGTTCAGTCCTGGAGCTGAGGAAGGGAGCAGACTTAATGCAGTTCAGAAAGCAAAAGTTGCTGTCCTTTTCCTCCCTCATCTAGGATCCTGGGCTTGCTGCTCAGCGTGGGAATGGCTAGGCAACATCACAAGGTGTGTACATGTCTGAGTATTTTGTGTTGCACATGCAGTTTATGAAGCGCTTAGAGCCTGCCCCTGTGACGTTGTGCTCCAAAACTCAGCTCTCCCACCGCACCCCTGGGGTAGCTGTCATTCTTCTGGCAAAAGGAAGCGATGGAGGAGGAGAGCTCCATATGGAGTCGGTCTGCATTGTCCAAACTTGTTTGCTATTCGGTGTAGTTATAGTACTCTGAAACTGTCCAAACATCCTGCTGCCTGGCATTGGCTTCACCACTGAAGAGCTGGTGTGCGCTGGCTGGAGAGGGAGGTGTTTCTCGTCTATGGCAGCTCCCAAACGGCCTCCCTGGGTTAAATATTAACTTATTGTTGCTGATCTTACAGGTCATTTTACTGTATCTCCAGCTTTCTTGACACACAAGGAGAATATTTGGAGTGCAATGTGAATTTTCTATGCCTGGCTGTAGTGTGTTTCACTGTTAATTTTTTGATTGAAAACTCAAGCTTTTGGCTAAATGAGTGTCTTTAGAAAACACCTGCTTTCCTCATAAAATATTTTTGATCAAAACCTAACATTTCTTAGCTTTCATCTGAAAGGCTTCCTTTTTTTGTAACAGTCATTGTGTGAAAACATTTGCTCCTCAAGTTAACAGGGTTTTTTTTCAACAACAATTAGGATTTTCTTTTGGAAACTTCCTGTTTTCTGACGAGTTTTGTGTGTGAGCAGCCCATGTGCCCAGCCCTGGTTCAACAAAAGCTGTTCATGTGGCAGGCCAAGAGGCAGAGCAGAAGATGGATAGCAGTGGTGCCTTTGTGGCTGCTCATTGTTCAGGAGAGTAACTGTTAAGTAAAGATGGCTTTAAAACAAAGCCAACAACGAACCTTTTTTTTTTTTGGTGACATATGTTGTGAAAAACCTTTCCTGTTTCTTCATCCCAGAACTTCAAGGTCTGAAATATTTTCAGGTAGGGTTTGAGTTGTTTTTTTTTTTTTTCATTTATGTGTCCATGACTTAACAGAGATGACGCAGTTATTAAAAAGCTGTGTCAGCAGTGGGCAGGAGGTGAAGGCCCAGCCCAAGGCATCGGACATGATGTTCCTGTGAGCTCCTTTTCTGTTTTCCTCACTTCTTACCTCTTTTTCTCTTTGCAGTGAATGAGGAGCCTGTCCCCTACAAGGTCCCAAATTGAGTTTTGATGCAGTAACCTTGCAACTTGAGGTAAAACTGGTTTGCCTGTTCTAGCAGGTAAGAATGAAGAAAACAAGCCCTGTTAGAAAACATATTGGCCTGCCTATGATTTTAAACACAGTTTGGCATGTAATTTGATTCTCTTTAAAACATGCCAGCTGGTAAAAGACTAGCTCTAACCGGGACTTGAGATGAATCTCAGCAAGTTAACATGTTTTTAACACATCCCGCTCCATCGTTTATAAAGACCTGTTGGAGAACAAGCAATTGTGCTCTCTAATGGTGCTGCCCGGTCTGCTGGAGCACATGGGGCACTCCCCAGTCTCTGTCACCATCCCCTCTTGCAGAAACACAGAATAATAAATCCAAGGAACGGCGTGTGAGCCTCTGTCTGATGTACAGTTATGACCTAATTGAACAGGGCAGAGTTTCCACCCTGAAGTAATAGCATCCATACATGTGTGACTGCTTTAACGGATAGATCTCCTTGCAGAGGTTTCAGCCTTGATCAGAGCAAGATACAGGCATGACCATCTTGGGCAATTGCTGTCCTGGGAGGACAGTAAGTACTCCAAAATGCAGGTGGGAGGAAAGAGAGACCTGGAAGCCCCTGCCTGGTTCCCTCTAGAATAATCCAATTTGATTTTCCCCGCAGGCAGACCAGAGCTCCTCACTTGACCATGGCAGCTCTCTGAACTTGAGCTGGCCGAGCCTATGGGCTAAAACCTGCATGGACACTCTTACCCGGGCTGGCAGGTGGCTCATCCCCCAGACAGAGATGACTTCATGGTGTTCCTTCCTGAATATGGAGAACTACCTTGGGTTTCTCCCATATAACATGTAAAGCCAGCACACTGAGTTGGGCTGTATAAGGAACAGAAGAAATACAGAGGGGTTGTTTAGATAAACAGGAGGGAACAGCATTTTTCCAAAGTGCCTCCCAGGTGCCGTGCTCCTTCAGCAGAGGAGCGGGCTGAGGCAGGGCACATCTCTGTCAGCCCTTCACGCACCTGCGTTTCTCTTGCTCTTCTACCAACCCAGCTGATGTGCGGCATAGGGACGCCTTTGAATTTCACCCATGCGAGTCCAAAAAATAGATTAAAGTTCTGTATGAGTGACTTGGACAAATGTGCACCCTTGACTTGACCCCTGATGACTTACATATCCCCTCATATGCCTGCACTGATGGGCAGACCCCCCAGGGCACTGTTGGCGTGCTGGTTGGCAGCACAGAGGCATCTGTTTAAGAGCTCAGCGCAGATGCATCATAGTTTATTTCTTGTAGCAAACAACCACAGACCTGTGTAGCATTTAATTAAGGCACACTAGCAAATCCTTCAAGCAAAGAAGGCCCCTACAGGCAATGCCTGTGACAGACAGTGCTCAGCATCTCTGAGCGGGCCAGGCTTTAATCAGAGCTGGCGCAGAAGTCATATAGCCCTCCTGCTTTGGTGTGAAGAGCACATCAAGTGATGTAAGTTTGGCTCCAGGGCTACGGTAGTATGGTCATCCAGCTCCCAAACTGACCCATAAATGACAGTCACGTAGATGAGTTGCTGTTGAAAACCCCTGAGCTGAAGGAGATCAAACCACTCTCTGGTTCGTGGAAAGTGTGCAGATGTGACCAACATTTCTAGGAGAAAGACAGGAGCATTTCAAGGTGAACAGCAGTGCATACTGCCAGCCTAAATTAGTTTCTTTAGCCACACTGACTACCAAGGGTGAAGAGGATGGGCTTGAACCAGGGAAATCAATATCCTCAGTTGCCTGCAGCAAGAGAAGCCCCACTGGGCACCCCCGAGGGCTGGCAGGGCTTTTTTTCAGCTTCCTACCTCGGGAGAGAGGGCCTAATGTTTTTGCTTGAAGGATGTTCATGGTGTGCATCCCAGCTGGCTGAGGCCCGAGTATGGTGTGGGAGTATTTCATGGCATCAGCAAGGGAAGGAGGAGGAGCTGGGAGGTGGATGCCACCTCTGAGGAGTGGTGGTGGGAAGCTGTGAGCCATCGAGGGTGTTTGGCCAAGGGCCTGGTGGCTACGTTAAGTGTAGCCATTGGAAGGACATTTATCATACACTGTGCAACCAGCCACTGATGAACAGCAATTACTATTTTTTACAGCTTCCAAACAATGTCAGTTGCAAGCTGTGTTTGCTGTCATAACATAAAAACCAGATAGTTATAGGATGAAAAAAAATACGGCTTTGCAGGGATTTTGTGCTTTTCTTTTAAAGTTAACAGGTGTTCCTGGTCACCCTGCAAAACCACAGTGAAAATATCTGCATACCACTGAAATGAAGCAACTCCAAACCAACCCCTGTGAAGAAAGTCCCAGCCTTTGCTTTTGTTTTGTAGAAATGAATGGGCAAAAAAAGCTTCAACTATGGGTTTTCATAATGATAGAGTGGGAGCTTTCACCACCATCCCAGTTTTGGACTGCATCTGATGCAGGCTCATGGAGACAGGGGACTGTTATTAGAGCTGCGTGAATAATCTACAGCAAGTAACTGAATGGAAGTGTTTGGCTTTTTTTCTGTTTGCAAACTATCTATCCAGCCCGCCTGGATGTTCTTGAATGTGTTTGTTGTTTGAAATAATACTGTCCATAATTTCTGTGAATAATCATTTATTTGTAGCTTGCCTGCGAGCATTTAGATAGTCAAAATGTCATTTCTGTTCCATGGTTACATGAGTGCAACCCTGAGATTTCCACCAAGAGTACCCACAGTCAGCAGTGGTAAATTCACTTTCTGTAAAAACCTACTGAAATCTTTTTGGGAAATGTATGTTCATCTGCAATATTTGTGGAAAAAAAGAAAAAGGGCGGAAGTGCATTTAAACAACAGTTCTTTGAAAAGCATTAAAATGTATTTCCTATGATTCTTTCTATGGCTAAATGGATGATTTAAATTTTTATGGTTTGCAGTCTGGAACCACTCAATCAGAAGTAAATTTGCTTAGAAGATTTCTACTTGAGCCAGACACAGTCACCTGGCCCTACGGCTCCAAAAGGCTGTCTGCGTACCGTAGTCCAGATCTGAACCACCTCCGGACTCCAGAAGTTGTATACTGAAATACTCAGGTCTCCGACTGCCGAAGGACTGTTCAAAGGTGAAAAGAAGAGCTCATCATTTGGTTTCCAAGCAGGACTATCCCTGGCATCAAGGACTACCCCAGCTGTTGGGGTGATGGTGTCCTCAGCAGAGCCTGCTGCCTCATTTCTTCCCCTAGCCACAGGTTTGGGCACCAGCACCACTGGCATGTCGCTCAGCTCAGCTCGGCACAAATGACCGCAGCTTCTTGCCAAGCTTTCAAGAGAAGTGAGTGTACCCTTTCCAGGAGGAACCCGGTGTACCAGGGATGTTCGCCGTGTGCTCGCGGGGCCAAGGCAAAGACAAAGCAAGCGTCTCACCCACGGGCCCCACAAGCCACCAGAGCTTGTGGAGACACACTCAGATCAGCTGGGCAGCCAAGCGGTAATGGGGTTTTGTAATCTCCTTGTCCTCCAAAATATTGGTACATGCTCAGTGCCTAGAGCGCTTCAAGCTCTGCCCTGTTGCAGCCACTTGGCCAGTAGCATCCAAGCCAGGTCTTTGACCACCAACAAGCTCTGTTAGCAGCCCTGCGAGGAGTTTCTGTGGCAGCAGTGCTGGACTGCTGCCCCTCTGCCCAGTCAGGACTAAGGGAGCTTACAGAGAAGGGGATGGGCTAGGAATAGCTCTTGTGTTTGTCTTCATCCATAGCTCTTCAGTTACCTGGCATGGTTGGATGGTTTTGTGATAAGGACACCTTGAAGGATAAGTTGCACAGGCATATTAACAACGAAATAGTCAATACTATACACAGGCTAAGTGCCTCCAGCCCAATTTGACATTTATTTTCAAGGGAAGAAGTAATATTTTGCAAACAAAACAGTGCATGAATCCATTTTGTATCTCTGAAAAATTTTCTGCTTCAATTTCTTTAATACAGGCTTGTTGTTTACCCATTGCATTCTGAAAGAAACATACTACAGAAAATGATTTTTTCCTGCAAATATTTCCCAGCTCCTGAACCCTCTGTTTCCAAACAGCTCTTCTCTGAACTATTGTATGTGGGAAGGCATTTTCAAAATACTAGACCTCTCTTGGCCTGTCAAAGAGCAGTGTGGACTGCCAGCTTTCTGTATCTGTGTCATGAAAATGCAAGGCAGATCAGTTTTCAGAACTGAGGCTGTCCTCTGTCTTGCATGCAAGAGGTCCTCAGAGCAATGGATTTTTTAGCATTATAAAGCGATACTTTCTGATATCTTTAACTTTCTCAAATGCTGCAATGTTAAATCATTTTCGCTTGAAATATTCATTGCCATCTTGTTATCTATGGGCTGCTTAGGAAGCTAATGGACAGCAGATCAGTAAATGACAGTTAAATCTAAAGTAGTGTGGACAAAGGTGTGGACTTGGATTCAGGAGGTGAAATGTGCTGTGATCTTGTACAAGTCAGTTTGTTTCCTTTCCCAGCCTTTGTCTTTACCACTTAAAGCATAAACCTGTTGGGTTTCCTACAACAGACGAAGAAAAGAAAATTAAGCTTATTGTAATGGGAGCCAGGAGGGAAAATTACCCTGTTCTTTCTTTCACCCTTCCTGCTCTCCCTGGCATTTTGCTGGGCCCTTTCCTCCTCTTTCTTTGTCCAGCATCCCCTTCTGTCCTACCCCTCTTTGGGACTCCTTTACTGCCTCTCTCTTCCTCCCCTTCCTTTGTCTTGTTTTCCCTTCCCCAGGAAGGTTTCAGTGGAGGGGAGTCGTCTGAGGGAGAGAGTATCTGCCCATGGAGCTTGTGACTGGTACAGGCTGAAATGCGAGTTGCACTGAAGACGAGGCTTTTTTGTGGAAAATGAAAACAAAAATAACTTTTTCTCATATTATTGACATTTTTCAGAGGGTATTGTCATTGGTAGAGAGAACTAAAGCCAGAATTTAGGCTTTGGCTATTGAAATGTTTTGACAAAAATTTGCCAACCTCTGATTTATTTTTTCAATTCTCCAATTAAGGAAAAAAAAAAAAAGATTATTTAAAAGAATCTTTCCCACACAGCTCCCTCCCCCCCCTGCTTTTTTTTGTCAAAAAACCAATTTTCCACTTGCACTAACTCAATACAATCTTTTTGTTTCAGAAGCTGCATTGCAATAACGTTGAAAAAGGAGTCCAGAACTGGCTGATTTAATGCTTTGCTCGTGGCCGTTTGTACCCTTTTCATTTCACTTTACCTTTTTTGAGCCACATTTGGTGGGAAGTGTTTTATATGCTAAAGTATCCCAGACACTCCACAATTCTCCTTTAATGCTGTGCTGTATCACTGAGCTGTAGCTAGCTGGGATACATCGTGTGATCATCCCATTTCACAGCCAGGTCACAGCTGATGGTGGAGGTTCATCTATACAGCTACTGTGTGATCTGGGCTGGCAGAGGAAAAAATCTTTTAAAATTGTTCCCAGCCAGTTAGTCTGAATGACCACCTGTCATTTTGGTCTCTATATGGTTTGTGTGGAGGGTAACGGAGGGTTGGGATCGATTTAGGCTTGAAAAAAAATAGCATGAAAAGGTGGTAGCGACATATTGGACTGCAAAACCAGTGCTTAAGCTGTGGGCAGATTCCCCAGACTTCACCCCTTCCCCTCCTGTGAAGGAATTTAATTAATGTCATTTACTTACAAAACCTGATGTTCTGTCTTTTAAGTTCTAAAAGGGCTTGGGGCCATGTTTCAAAGCAAATGCTGTAAAGGGACGTGGTGGTGGGGTGTCTCTCATGAAGTTGTTGAAAAGGGCTGTAGAGGAGCCTTGGACACAGCGTTTCTCTGAGTGGGGGGAAAGATTTATTTAAAAGCAGTATTGACTTGCACCTTAGACATGCTGCTGGTGTACAGCCCGTCTCTGTTTGCCTTGCTTCATCACATTGCAAGCTGTGCTGGGCAGGCTCCCTTAAGCTGTGTGCTCACACCTGATTTGGGTCTCTGGGCTGTACCTCAGCCTTAAAATACAGAGGTGATGCACGTTCCCCAAGAAAGATGAAGGACATCATTGATTCTGGGGAAGGTAGGATGCAGCTTTCTTGGTTGAAACCCTAACGGATTTGGGAAGGGAGACCTGAAGTGGTGCACAGCCCGAGTCTGGGAAGCACGAGGGTGCAGTGAGGATGGAGCAGGGTCTCCATAGATTCATGTTTTTAACAGCCGGTGATATTTAACAGTTGTTTTGTCGAACTGGACTGAACTGCCTCCAGCACAGTCCTCTTTACCCCAGTGGGTTAGGAAGAGTGCTTGAATGGAACTGGAGAGAAGTGGTTACAGAGATTTACCCAGTTCTTAAGACATTAAGTCACCTCCATTTCCAGGGAGGACAATTACACCAGTGTCGTTTTTTATTAAGAAATGAAACGCAAAGGCTGAGCCGGCTGGTTGGCTTTAGTGCCCTACGGCACAAAGTTATAAGACCTCGTTTGTGATGATGCCACGATTAGGTCACCAGGAAGGTTAAATTCCACTTCTTGGGTGTGACAGAGACTTGGCCCGAGATGTCTGCAGGGTCTGGCAGCACCCATAAAAAGGAGTTAATGATGGAACTGGCAAAGCGGATATCTGCCTGCTTCCTTTTCATTAATTAAGGGCAGCTGGTCACAGTGGGGCAACTCAGACCAGGCTAGGAGAGTTAGCTACAGAATAAGGTTTGACTCTAATCCCTGCTAAGACTGACTACGTTTCTTTCACAGTGGGTATGCAAGACCCAGGGAGATTTTGCATGTATTCTGAAAATGTTCTCCATCCTTATAATCTTAGGGTTTTGTGGTGTTATCTGGAAATATAATAAAAGAGGCTCTAGGTGGCTTTGCACTCCTGTGACTCTGAAGCAGCGTTTAAACCCTACCTGATTCCAGTGTACTGTCACTGACTCTTGCAACATCATAAGCTTTCCTAATATAAATCTAAAGATCACAAACTTGTGTCTTACGTTGTCACTGATTAGTTAGAGACACGGTCCTGGAGCAAAGTTTGAACAGATGGACAGGATGGTCAAGACCAAGATGCTCAATAGTCCTCATGGCTCTGTCTCCAGACCTTCTCTTCACAGCCTGTCCCAGCATGGCTGTTCATCAAGTGGGCACTTAGGAAGTGCCCAGCATGGGAAGACTCTGGCTTAATTGCTCATGTTGCAATCTTCCTACTGGATGTATTTACACCTGGACAACAAGCTTTGTTATCCTTCTGGTCAAGATGAGTATTCATATTAGTGTCTGACAAGCGAGAGTGAGGGAATTCAGGAGAAAAAACATCTTCGTCCAACCCCAAAAGGCAAGGCTTTTTCTAGATGAGTGTGATCGGTTGCTCAGTGTTTGTTATTACTGAACAGCCAAATAAAAGGAGGAGTATGTTTTAACTTGTCTCCTCCCTCCTGAGGGCAGATTTGGGGTTAAATCAGTACAGTTGGATGTGATGACAATCTGGAGGGCCAGGAAGGCATGGATGATCTAAGACATGTTTACGCAGCAAAGGAAGAGGTGTGATTTCCACATGTGCCAGCCTGAGCAACGAGAGCAGGGAAGGGATGGGCATTGGGCTTTGGTGTGTGTTTGGGATGGGAGTCAGCAGTCCTTCAAAGTATTGTGCTCTGTGTGGTTGTCTGAAGTAAAGGCTGCATGGCTTACCTTCACTCTTAGGGTTAACCATAAACCAGCTAGTTTAGGCTATACAGACAGGATTTTATGTGTCTGCAGTCATATCTCCTATACCATCAGTTTTCAACTGCAGAGACAAGAAATCAAGTGCTGGAATGCTCTTCCTAAAGACCATCTGGATCTTGTATGTTGGCACTTCATGATCCTAGAAACACCGTTGAGCTTGGCAGGACTGGCCTAAAACCAGCAGTGCCTCAGGCCAGGATGAAGGTTCACTGACCAAACAGTGTGGAGGAAATCTTGGCTGTGCTTTAATTTATTGTCTTGCATTGCTAGTAAAGCTGCATGCATAAATCATAATGATTAATAAATCTGTTATGTCCTCCTTTTTTCCTATTTGCAAACTGTCTGAGCAATTTTCTCAACTGTATTTGTTATTCAGAATTTTTCACGGAGTAATTTCTGGAGATAATTCTTGTGTTTTTATCTTGTCTGGGAAGTTATGCTGTATCTGACATTGGAGCTGTTTTCATTAGAGACATAAATCTTTCTTTTGTTGTTTCAGGATCACTTTTCCCATGCTACCATTTGCAATTACAGATATGAAACTTGCTTTCTTTGACTGCTCTTCAACATCCATTTGTCACTGGCTGTTTCAGCTGCTGTTGAAATGCTAGTAAACTGTATCACCCTTACATTTGGGACTAAACACCATACACAGAAGCATGAATGTATTTGCACAGAAACTAAAAGAGTGAATGAGCATCTGTGAAGTTTCCTTTTATTGATAGAGTTGCTATAATTTGTGTATATAGTCTGTATTTTTCCTGAGTACCAAACTGACGAACAACTGAAAGGTGAGGCCATCCATGGGCTGTGTATGTTGATGGCGTGTGTTGAAGCATGTAGCATTACCATCACCCTTGCTATTTGCTCACCAGACACTAATGTGTGAATCCCTAATCAAAATGGCCTGTACAGGCACAGAGTAGACCTGAGACACTTCTCCACTGACCAGAAAATGCAGAAAGAAATAATTCATTATGGCAGTGATCCTTCAAACAGGGCACATGTAATATAGCCATTTGAGCAATACCGGCCCAGGTTTAGCAGGAGTGGCGAGGAACAAGGCTAGCTGGAAATTTGGTCCCCAGCTGGATGGCAGATGCTCCTTAAGGGTGTCCCAGGAGACAGTCCTTGCAGTTGGAGAGAAGAGAAAGCGGGTACCCACCTTTCTAGGCCAGTGCTCTAACCAACAGGGGTGTAAAGAAAAAGGAAGAGGGCAGGAAGGTGAACATGGACCACTGCTTCTTTCTGTACTTTAAAAGAAAGTGTTGGCCGCCACGGCCTTTTGGAGGGAGGAGAATCCTGAAAACGTGCTCTGAGAATGGTTACTAGGTCAAGAGCCTCAGGGAAAAGAGGAGGAGAAATATTTTGTTCCTTGATCGTAACTCGGCTTAGACACTAAGCTGCTCAGACGTCTTTGGGCATGCAGAAATGGAGATTACTTGCCTCTGGGATCAGGCTCCAGCTGAGAAAACGTTTCTCCAGGACACAGTTTTTGGAATTGGGTACCCAAATTCCACTGAGGTCTCACTGGCTACAGCCTCTTTGACCTCATCTGATATAAGTGTAAGGCTTTGGGGCATGCTGCTCCAATGTGAGCAGAGCATTTTCTATCATGAAAGGAAAGGCTGGGACAGAAAAACTATTTGCAGGAAAACATCTCAGTGGAGGAATTTTACCCTTGTTGCTGGGATAGTATATTTTAGTGGTGTAATAAAGGGGAAATTTTCTGACAAGCTTGAAGTCTAGGGTGTTCACCTTGAATTAAGCAAAGGGTGGCAGTTGGTGGAATAAGAATATTTGAACTCAAAAGCAAGCCAATGCATGCACGCAAAAACATTTGGCAATTGTTTAGTGGAACAACGACAGCCTTAATAGCACAGCATTAGGCAGAGGGCCAAAAGGCAAAAATATTTGTAAATAGGGTTTGCTAATTTTTTCCACTGGCAAACATAGCAAAAGGAGGAGGAGGGAATTAGTGTTCTGAAGAGACAGGCCTGGAAGCACAGGTCCCTCTAGGTTTATGAACAGAATCCCTCTCTAATCCATGTCCCAAATGCAAATAAGTATGTGTGTGCGTGCGTGTGTGCGTGCATAGCAGAGGGATATAAAGAAGATGTGGTAAGGAGGCGT
This sequence comes from Platalea leucorodia, assembly GCF_965183815.1. Lineage (NCBI taxonomy): Eukaryota > Metazoa > Chordata > Aves > Pelecaniformes > Threskiornithidae > Platalea > Platalea leucorodia. The sequence goes on along the minus strand of NC_138826.1, from coordinate 48,100,393 downwards.
TCCTCCACTTCAGGAACAGGAGCTGAAGGATAATCGAGAATATAGAAGGAACCTTCCTCCGCCCCAGAAGGATGCCAAGGCCTAATTATGAAACCAACATTGGCAGGCGATGCTGAATATTTCTGCTTATGGAATTGTCCTTTTGGAGGCTCTTTCATGGTGCTGCTCTTTGGGAGCTGTTAGAGTGGTTGCATCTGTACCCCAGCTCTCCTCCCTCCCTTTCACGGCTTCCTCCTGCTGTGACTGTACGAAGGAGTTGTCATCTTAGACATGTAGTCTGAAGCACACTGAGAGAAAATGATCGGGGAGATCTGTAGCAGAACCAGTCAGCAGCTGGGCCTGGATTTACTGTCTCTCTTTCGCATGTTACTCGGAGTTGTCTCTCCTGCAGCCCCTTTTCATTTAGAAAGAAACTATCCTGAGCAGACCCTGTCTGTTCTGCGGCTGCTGCTGCTGCTCATACCTATACGGTGAACATGAGCTATGTGCTGCTGACAGAGAAATAGATGGAAATCATTGGGGATGTCACTTCTGTAGAAATCAAGATATTAACTAGTCTTTGATTACAAAATAGCAGAACTCTTCTTCTGGTTTGTTTCTGGTCACAAACAGAAGTGCTTTTCACAGGAGTGTCAAAGTATTGCCTGAAATTTTGGAAGAGCATGCATTTGTCTCCTTTCTGACATTTGTGTGTCAGATGATAAGACCTACTTTTGAGCCCACCTTTTGCTCCTTGCCACAGTAAGAACAAGCTTGACTGCGATACAAATTTACTGCAGAAAAGAGCAGACCATAAGGACTTTTTTTGAACTTATGCAGTGGATGAATTGAATGACCTCCTCAAATTCAGCATCATACTGTTAATGTTTCTTCTTGACCCTGAAGCACAATAACTCACCTCTCTCATCTGCACACATTTAATTATCCAAGCAGGTGATACTTTTATCTTAACTGGACTTAAACTGAAGCCTTTTGAGGTTGCCTTCTGAGGCAGAGCTTATCTGTTTCAGTTTGGCTTCAGCTTAGCCAAAACTCAAGCTCTGAATAATTTGTATCTAAATAGTGAAAAAAGGAGTCTTGCAACACACACAGTTCATGTGAATAATATAAACTCTTAATAAACCCAAAGGTGATTAATGATAAACCTCCTGTTAACATTTACCTGACAAAAAGAAATAAAAAGGCATCATAAAGGTGACAAGAAGGAACTAATGGGTGTTTTACACAAATAATGCCAGTATTTCAGCAGTACTCTCTAAATCATGGTCTGCTGTTCTTCGTCCCTCTGAAATAATCTGATCATATGTAAACTAAAAAAAAGAAAAGAAATGTTCAAGGGACAGCATGCACACCTAGCAGCCCTTTCAGAGGGGACTGGGAGCAGAGTAAACACAAAATGTGTTAAGCTAAAATTATCATGATGGGTAATAACATCCTGCTGGCACACATAGTTCTTCTACAGAATGTTTTGCACCACGAAGTTCTTACTTCCATGAGACATAAGAAAATATGTGACTGAGTAGAAAAGCTTTAGGTGTTCATCTTATTTAAAACCAAACAATATGTGCTGCATCCTCGCTGATGTGCCGAAGTGAGGAGTGGGTTCTTGGGAAAATCAGTCCTCTGAAATATTTTTTCACAGTCAGTTTGGTGAAGATCCAAGCACAGTTTTTTACATCTCCTTTTTAACTTCTCTGCTGCATGCCTGAAGACTTCATGTTTTGCCCATCTGGTTGTGGAAGGCTGAGCCAAATTCCCTCTCCAGGTCACTGATGCTGCACTGCAGTTAACTACGTAGGTGAATATGCAGGACCTTTGCACCTTCCTGATTTTGGAGGGGACCTGGGAGCCATGCAGAAACCATGCAAGATAGCTGAAACACCTTTGGTCTCCACCAGACCTCTCCTGTTCCTCCTTTGGCACCTTAGCACTGGGCCAGTGAGGTGGTGATGTAGAATCAGTAGCGAGCCATCTAATTTGGTCTGGGGGCCCTGCAGCCCATGTTTGCCTGCAGGCTTGGGCTGCAGGAGCCTAGAACTTGCTCCTGGGAGTTCAAGAAGTTGCACTTATATAATGCATTTAATAAATATCGAAAGAGCAAAAGGTCATGGGCTGACCCTCATGTGAAAGTTTTGCTCTTTGCAGAGAGTACAGAAGGTTGCTTACAGCGAGATCGAGAAGCAAGCCCCCCAGCTCACTGCTTTTGTGGCTTGTGACTGAATCCCACTAAAAACAACTTCTGATTTATTTCAGCTGCATAATAATATTACAAAGTAATAAAAATAAAGGCATATTTAATGATGTCCTTCCATTAAATGGTATGCCCTGGCTGTCTACCAATGGCTCTACAGACCTAGTGGCGCCTGTGTCAAGACTCTTTCTTTCAGCATGGGGAGAGACATTAAATACCATGATAGAGTCCTATGTACCACCAGGTTATGCTGCACAATTCATTTCCATTAGGCAAGTCATTTTTTCCTCTCCTTGGCCATTGCAACTTTGTTATGCTAATAAATACGCTTGTGTAGTGGGACCCAATTTAAACAAAGACTTGACATAGTAACTTTGCTGGACACATCCAGAATGGGACATCTGGGTCTCATCACAGCCAAAGGTCTCTTCTCTCACCCTCTCATCTTCACAACATATCAGTGCTCTCAAGCACAGCTCTCTTCAAGTCTCCAGTATGCATTTGTTATTTTCATTATTAGCTGAAAAAAATCAGGCAATCCCTGTTTGGAAGAGGAAAGGAAGAAGGGTTTTCAATTGTACAGGGAACTGAAGAAAAAATGAGGAGGAGAGGAATTACAATGGTGGGATAGAAATCATTTATCAACATCCGCCTTTTCAAAGGATTCAGAAGCATTTTACAAACTGGATACAGATCACTCCTCCAAAAACCAAAATGCTGCTATCATCTCTTGGGCAAAAATACAGGGGCCGTGCTTGCTCTCCCAGTGTACAACGCAATGTGTGTGGTGGACACTACCCCAAACAGCAGTTCAGCAGGGGAGGGCTGAGCAGGCAGGATTGCAGTCTACCAATGGTTCAGAGTCTCAAAAGCCTGTTTGTGTGAAAAGTGCAATGGCACGTGCTAGTTAAGATCTCCATTTTCTGTCCTTGCTGCACTATCTGGGATGGGCTGGAAGCTGCTTTCGAGCAGCCGAAGTGAAATGAGCAGCTTTTCCCCATACGTACTACCATGTACTGATTTGCTGCGGAAAAAAATTGGAATTGCATGTACTTTCACATCACATCACATCACAGCTGCTGTGTCCACCTTGGGTAACACCCAGTAACCCGCACTAAAGCTGCCCACACTGTGGGGTCGGTCTGCTTAACCAGCCTGCCACGTTGCTATCTAGGGGCAGTGCAAGCAGATGGGAGATGCTGGAGTGCTTGGAGGTCAGAAACAGAGCTTTTGAGGGTGGCAGTGCTGGATGTCCCCTGCTTGAATAAACACCAAATACGCAGAGGAGGGAGCCAGGGAAGAAGGCAGCCGAGGTGGCTGGCTTCAGACACAAAACCTCAGCAGAGTTTCCAGGGTCTGGAGCTGCCATCAGGGGCTTGCAGTGTAGATGTTGCGCAGTGTGAGATTAAAGCTAATGACCAGGAACGATACCGCCACAAAGGCGCTTAGTGCTATGTAAAGGGCTTGGTTCATCTCTGAGTTGGGTATGGTTTCCCACATACCGAGTTACCAATACCACTTTCTGTAGCGGTTGTGTTTTCCTTGACAGTTTCCCATCCAAGGATCCAGCAATGTTGACCTTGGTTAATTATTCCCAGAGGGAACGTATATGCACAGCATCCTCCCACACGAAGCTGTGTTGCCAGATGAATCCCAACCTCTTCCAGAGGTGGAGGAAAAGGAGCCTGGAGGCAGGGAGAGCAGCTCTGCCCACTTGCTGCTCTCTCTGAACGACCTGCTCGTATATCATCTTGGTTTCCCCCTGTTCTTAGATCAGACCTCGAACTACAATGCTCTGTTTACTTATGCCTTTAGGCTGAAGAGCCAAGGGCGTTTGGCATCTGTCACTCTTCCATTTACAAATCAGTGGCCAACACTGGATGTATTTTATTTATTTTTTATCCTCTTCTTATAAGATATTGTTTATTTAGTCATAGGAACAAAGCATAAATGATTACAGCAAGGTTTCTGCCAAGCATTTTTGATGCACTCCAGAGAGTGCCCCTTCTCATGCCATGATCAGATCCAGTCATCAGCAGTGGAGCTCCTTTTTGAGAGGGAAAAAAAAATGTTCTTCAAAGTGCTACTGTCTTCTGGCTTTTCTGCTCCTCAGCAATGGTCCTGAGTGACAAGTTTTGTAACTTGGCTGAGCCTGGAAGCAAAGCCTCATGGCAGGTGGCCTGGGCCGCCTCTCCTAACAAACCCAAAGTGTTTACTGAATTTTTGTGCTTAACTGAGACCTCAGGCTCTCTTGTTTGATTTCTCATGACAGCCTGCTATTAAATTCACCCGACATATTAGCACAATGAGAATTTAATAATGTATTACATAATTATTACATATTACATAAAATACAATATAAATGGACATATTATGTTATACAGAATTAACATGTTGTTTCAGAGCAGCTTCCTTTGCAGTCATTCCCGTCACAGTGGTCTCGGTAAAAGGATAAAATGGCAATAATGAACACATGCTGAAGCAAAACGTTTAGTAGTTGATGTTTTCTTTATACCTCATACATAAGTAAGGAGAATGAGGAGAATGAGGAGAAGGAGAAGGAGAAGGAGAAGGAGAAGGGGAAACAGAGAGGGAGAAGGGGAAACAGAGAGGGAGAGGGAGAAGGAGAAGGAGAGGAAGAGGAAGGAGGAGAAGGGGAAGGAGAAGGGGAAGGTGAAGGGAAAGGGGAAGAGGAAAAGGAAAAGGAAGGGGAAGGAGGAGGAGGAGAAGGAGAAGGAGAAGGAGAAAGAAGGAGAAGGAGAAGGAGAAGGAGAAGGAGAGTGAAAGGGGGGAGGGAGAGCCCAGCATTTTTCCCTTCCCACTTTGCATTTTACTGAAATTGCAGGTCTAGCCAGTTCTGTGACAAAAATACAAGCAAATTCCCAAGAGCTGGGGGTGTGTGACTCAAGGAGATGGGCTGGCTACATGCAGGGCCTAACCTTTAATCTGCCTTGATCGCTCCTCCAGGATCTCTTTCAAAAGCTCTTTTTCTACACTCTAATGTTCTGCCAATCATAATTTGTATTTCTGAATGCATGAAAGAACCGTTTCCTGTCTCCAGTGGAAAAAGGGAGGGAAAAAAAAGTATTTAAAGTCAAAACGAAATTTTTCTTTTAAAGTCTGCTACGGGAAAACAAAAGCCGTTTCCATTACAGGCACAGTTCAGGCGTCTCTTTAAAAGCGATCACACAGAGGAGGTGTTAACAAGCCATGTGCACAGGGTTACATTCTCTTTTCCATTCAAGTGTCAGCTTTGCTAGCTTGCAATCGGAGGCAAATCAGTGATCCATGGCTGAACACATCAGAAAGGTATGATGTAATGGGCGCTGCGCTCAATCCATCCTTCACGAGAGCAGTGGAGCCCCGTCCCATCGAGTTAATCATTGACATGAAAGAATCGCCTGGGCACTGACGCGGGAGGGGGCTCGGAGGGGAGCGTGTAACCCCCCCTGAGCTGAAGCGGTGGAAATTTTTCTCTCTTACCCAGCCACCAAAGTCTTGAGGAGGTGCTTGGCACCGCCAGGAAAAAGGCTCTTTGATGAGAACTGGATGCCAGCTCCCTGTTTGGAGGTGCTGGTTTATGTGTAGCAGCTCCCCACCACCACTCGGCTAATCTCTATTACATATCTACAGACAAAACAGCTACTTGGCATTGTGTTGCGGATGTCTGCAACTTTTGCCAGGACGTTGAACAGAGGCCAGGAACTTGGGTGGAGACAGGAGCCAGAAGGTCATCTGGGGTTGCTGCTCTTTGTTAGAGCTAAATAACGTTGTGAATGTATTAAGCCCCTTTCCATGCACTGATTTTATTTTTTTTTTTTCAATGCCTTCAATAGGTTTTTTCTTTTTTTTTTTTCCCCTGGGCTGGATTCATGTACAAATATGCAAGGCAGAGCAGTCTGCTCATTTGCACTTAGCATGAAACCCTGAGTTTGAGGGTTTTTTTAGAGAAAAAGGCACCAACATACTCACTGCAAAGGTTTGCTCTGTGAGGACAAGAACTTGGGTGCTTTGTCATTTCCTCTCTTTCAGACACCGATCAGACACTCACCTTCATGAAACTATCAGACGATCTCGTTATTGTTCCCTAAGAGGAGAAGTTTTTTTAAAAAAAAAAAAGGCTGGAAGTGGGCTGAAGCAAATTGTGGCATCTGGAATTGCAAAGTTGCTGCTGGATCCTACAGCCCTGCTGAGTGCTGGTCACGCTGCTGGAACACCCTGGTGGGGACTGAAAAATGGCACGAGTAAGATTTGCATTTTATACAACTGATGTTATTAAATGAGTTCTGTGGCTGCATGGATGTATCTGCTTATTCTGACCTGTAAGATGCCAAAATTTACATATATATTATTGAGTCATTAGTGTGGATGTCCTTCATAAGGACATAAGGCTGCAGATGAAAAGATGTTAATACCTCAGCAATGCAAATTATGGTTACTTCCCATGTCAAATTACAGCAAAATAGTTACAGACTGACATGGAGACAGTGAACAATTTGTTATCAGGAAAATCATGTTATATTCTTCTTTTTGACACCATGGGAAGTACATGGCTGGGTGAACAGACAGAGTTTGGGGAATCATGGCAGGTGGTTCTCTTCACTGGTGTGACTGATGTTCCTGTGGCTGTAGACAAGTGGCTTCTTCCTTTTTTTATTCAGGTATTCTTTTGCCCATGACCAGGTACCGTCTATTGAAATCTACCCATCCCCTGCTCCACTGCCTAGGGTACAACAGCCATGGGAGATGAGTTGTTGAGGTTGACATCACCAGGCTTTTTGGTGACGGGGGACAACCCTATTCTTCTCCAGGTAGGACAATTTAGATCTGAACATCCTCATTCTGTTTTTCCTTCAGCCCATGTTTTTTAGCCAGTCCTTTCCCTGACAGATAGTGTGCAGTAAGACAGGGAAATCACAGCATGGTCCTAAAACATCACAGGTATTCTCCGCGGTCACCACTGCTGAGCACAGCCTGATGTGTTTGGGACGGGATGCAAACAAATGCTGCTGGCCACCAGAAAATCTCACACTACCTCAGGTGTTTCCCAAATTGCGTTCTGTGGTGGACGCCCTCCTGGTCCTTGGCAGTCCCAGTGGAGCTTGTGATGCATCCTTTGCAAGGCCCCTCTCTCAGGAAGAGCTTTGTGTCCCCTCCTTGGCACATAAAAGGCAACGCAAGTGTTACGCATTACCCATCTGCTGCTCCAGTTCATCCCTGGAACAGGACTGCTTTGTATCAGGCAAAAAAGTCCTTGTGTATAAGATGCAAATACATATGTATCCCTATATATTTATATATAGGTATATGGATACATCCACATAATAAATAATAACATGTATAAATATTTTATTAATTATTAAATAATAAATATGTGGGTTTATATACTTTTTTTCCTCTGGACTCTTGCTGGATGAAAGGTGTCATAACATAAAATATTTTATTCATGGCTGTGTTTATCCAGACCGTGGCACTGTTTTCCAGAGACATTATCTAATTCTAACATCTGAGAGACTCTTAGAATAAGATTTTGTGGTAACCACAAATAACAAAGACAGAAAGATTGTGGAAAGGTAAAAAGGCTGATCTTGATTTGCAGCAGGCAAGCTAAAAATTCCCTGCAGTCTCAGTCCTACAGCCCAGCCTCTTTATGCTGCTTTGCTGTTTCGTAGGGCTTCTTTCTTTTTTAAAGGACAAGACAAATTGTCTAGCCACAAGAATTTAAACAATGCTTTTAACCTGAGTGAAGAAATGTGCTTGTACTTCTTGGCTGCCTTTAAAGTCTACTATTGCAATATCTCAGCAAAAGGTGCATTCGTAGAAGGGGGAGCTGTAGCTTAATGTAGCTGCGCCATAAAGCTTATTTATCTCCACTGTGCTTGATTTACAGTTCTCAATAAGCCCCTTACCATTTTTTTGGCTGAGAAACCTTCAGAGGTGGTGCCTGCCATGGAGGCAGGGGGAGATACACCGCTCTGGTCCGAGCGGCTCTGCCCCCACCATCCTGCAGCCAGACAAGCCAGTTGATAATTAATGTAGGTTTTTAAATAACCTGTGTTTTAAGAAAAGGAAAATTTCACTGCAGCTTTTTACTCTGAAACCACAGGGAAATGCACTGAACCGCACAAATTTTTCTTGAACAGAAATAAAATTTTACTCCCCAAGGGTTGGTGACATCTCGATGCTCTTTTTACATGGCGCAAGTGCCTGACATGAGCCTCTCCCCCCTTCGTCTCCACCTCTAGCCTTCCTCTCTCAGCCCAAGATACTGTTTCACGGGGTCCCAATATTGTTAGTGAGATTCTGTGTGCACGTGTCTGCATGGCCACAATGGCCATGTACAAGTGGGTTGTATAAAAGGTTGTATAAAACTCTATAAAAGGACAGAGATTCAGATAGTGTCTCTCATTTTCCTTTAGGGGAGACAGCACCAGATGCTGCTGCTGGTAACAGCATCCCTGTGCTGCTCCGGGACCCAGCCCAGTGCCCCAACAGACGGGTGGGAGCGAAGGGGAGTCGTTGGTGTTTCCCATTAATTCCTGGAGTTCCCTGCTTCCCTTGACACGCCAAAACACGCATCTTGTGGTTCTTGGCTGTATGAAGAATTTCATACGTGGCTTGTTAGGTCAGAAAGGTTGGTCGTTCCTGGGTACACACATTTTCTTAACACACGTTTGCGAGAGTCTGTGCACTGTGTCAGTGAAAACAGCTCCGCACACAGATACACATCCACATATTGGAAAGAAGGGAGACAGATGGTCTCTATTACCCCGTGTAACCAAACGCAGGATGCAGATGACCCGAAACAATTAGAATGGGAGTTTTCCTATCACAGAGTTTTAAAGAGATTTCATTCATCACATACTTAGTGGCAGGGCTCCAGCTCCAAGGACATATCTGAGACAGGGATTTAAAAATATTCATAATAAAGTTTTTCTGCTCAGTATAATGTTATGATTTTAAAGTGTAAAATGGCTTGACTCTTTAAAGCCAGAAGCAAGCACTATGCAGCACCCTGATCGTGTGAGTTTCCCTTTTCCAGTGGGATCATGAGAGTGTTTTTCCACCTTCTTCATGCCAAGGACCACCTAAATTTTTAGGAAAATGAGTCAGCAGACCAATTATATTACCACTGCCACAACAGCTTCATTTACAGCAGCAAAACAGCACGCTGATCTTTGCACATCTGTGTATTTTCGCTGTTTTGCCTCCTTGCTGCTATGCTGTGAGAATGTTCATGGTTTTTTGAAAACAGTTTTAATTGGCTCCTCTCCTGAAGTTTCAGGGACCACTACAGGCCCCCAGCCAGTGCTGCAAAACACTTGCCCAGGGCACTTCTTTCCAATTGCCAGTTTACCTTGGCCCATCGGCGTTGCAGCGGGACGAACTACTGTCTTTGGCCTCTCGCTGACGTAATTGCACGGGAAGAAATGTCACGTTCGTACCAAGCTGGGGAAAATATTTATTTAGTAGGTGCGTACGTGTTGGTTTTACCCCCCGAACACTGAAGCTGCTCAGTGCTTTGGAATGCTCCTTGCCCTTATGGAGGGGATTAATGGGCAGAGTGAAGGTTATTATCCTATAAACACAGCTGATCACATGAACCCGCCACTTCTCAGCGCCTCCTTATAAGAGAAAGGGATGGGTTTGGAAAAGATCATCTGAAAGAGGGACCTAGAGAATCAGACCTTTAAATCCATATTTAGTTCCTGACCTGATTTTTTTTTCAGAAGTGCTGTTCCTAAGTAACTCCTCCAGTTCAGCAGAAGTCATTGTAATAAAAAAATCTGTGTGTATGCATGCCATATATTATAAATCACTTCATCTCCTATTGAAGCACAGCCACTTCTGGGTAAAAACATGGCAGATGTTTAACATGGCATGTCACAGCAGCTCTCCATAGCAGATTTCAGCAGGACAGGAAGAATGCCATGGAACTGCAAGAAGGATTTAGTTAGGCGAGACGTAATTACCAAAGTTGGACTATGTCCAGGACACTGGGGCAAACCCTCCTGCCTTTGCAAATTTGATTTTAACAACTTTAATTTTAAACACCTGATAGTCGTATTTCTTGCCAAGGGAACAGATTGCTGAAAGTAAGAGAGGCAGCATTTCCTAAGCAAAAAAAAATAGCTCAGAAAATGAAGAAGGGGGGGGACAAAAAGTTTCCTCCTATATGGTTTGTGACACCTCAGTGGGAAACCATGAAATACCCACTGCAGAAACACATTTTCTGGGCTGTAGGTCAGCTCAGCTTATACTACCCCACAGCCCGAGCCAATATTTTGTGCGTGGAAGTGAGGAATTGTAGAAAGTGGAACAGCACAGGGGGATCAGTGCAGGGAGGCCAGGTCAGAGCAGTGCAGAAACAGAACAAGAACCTGCCTAAAAAGAAGAAATTTCAACATCTTTTGCTATTAAAACATATGTATGCATCAGCATTTATTGATGACATTGCAAATATCCACATCCGACAACCAAATGGTTCAACACACCAGCTTGCTTACGTGGAATTCAACTGTCTCTACAGCATTGCAACAAAGCAAGCAAAGCAAAATGAATACCTGAAAGAAAGCACCTTGTGTAACACAGACCCTCTGAATCCCAGGAGGAACGTTGTTGACCTTGGCCACCCCTGAGATTTGCCACATGAACAGAGCAAATAATTTCTCACAGCAGTTCACAAACTTTGGAATAAGCAAGTGCCGATCCTGCTTTAGTGCAGGGGGATGGAGTGGGGAACTTCCCAGGCTCCCTTCCAGCCAAACATTTCTGTGATATTAAGGCCCACCCCCAAAGCCTATTAACAAGGATCCAAAAGATAATGGTAAAATAATAAAGCATCTACTGTAGCAAGTTGATAGCTTCTCCAGGAAACCAATACTACCCTATTCTGAAGGGTACTTCAGAATAGTTTGCAGAGGAGTTGCTTTAAGTAGAAGCAAGCTGTACTTGCATCACCCTGAAAGTAGCTGGAAGCACACAGAGAATCTCTTTTCCTGGCTTTTTCGCTCAAGTGAAACGACCTTCTCCAGTTGCTGCTGAAAGGAATTTAATGAAATAATCCATACCTGAGAGATTATTTCTATGTTTGTACAAAACATAAAACAAGTGTTCTGGGACTTGCTCTGTCCCATTTTCAGCTCAGGTCATGTTGCACATGGAACACATATAGCTCAGATGGAAAAAAACAGAACTACTGATTTCCCTAATGTATAGGCTGGTCACACCACGGTATCAGCAGAAGCTAGGTTGTGGCTGTTGAGTAATATATGGCCCTGAGTCACACGTGCAGCTTATATTCAAAAAAGGGGAAGGAGGAGGACTCAGGTAGACATAGTTGTACCTACTTATCAGCATACCGAGGTTACAATGTGCTGTGGGTTCCTGATGCAGTCTCCCTTCTGCTGTGTACTCCTTACACAGCCGCACAAGACCTTAAACCAGTGCTGCTACCCTGTCTTTAATGCCCAAAGTCTGAACATGTCCCCTTGCTTCTCATTATGAGAAGGTGCCGCTTTGGGGTTTGATGGGCTGCCGTAGACCCCTGCAGCCCACCAAACTCACAGGTCAGCAAATAAGCCCTGAACAGCTTTGTTACGGGATTAAATTTGGTACATTCAATACACTGTTTATGCCCAGGGAACGAAGCAGACCAAAGCTTCCGTGTATTGCTTTTTCAATCAAGTCTGCTGCCTCATTTAAAGAATGGGAATGTTTTAGACCCACAGACCATTAAAAAAATATTATTATTACAGCTTTGCTACATACTGACATATCCCCTTGTGCATACTGTGTTAAAAAGAAAGTGCAATTCACAAGTTGAACAAAATAATCAAATATTCCATGTTTCACTGTTTCCTCATCAGCACGGTAACAAAACACAGATATACTTTATCTACCCTGGTGATGATGAAGCTCAGACACTAATCAGAGGTTTGTTGTTATTTTTGGCCGTCACACATAAAAAAATACAGCAGAAAACATTTATCTTTTAAATACCCGTGTATGTAGAAAGGAGGCAATGGCTTTACACAGTTAGCTGCTTGTGCATTTATTCTGTAGAGTAAAAGGACTAGTGCAAAACGTCTCAGCCCCACTTTTCCACTGGTGTAAATGAAGGTGGTTCCACCACTGGTAAGTGGAGTTGTAATATAGTGTACACCAGGGGAGGACTAGACCCTCTGGTACAAGTATATGAATTTCCCATTGCAAACACTGGTATGAAAACAGTATTTCCTTCTCCTCCGACGCCTTCTGTGTTACCCTGTTATCTTCATCTCTAATATTCTGTCATTTCAAAAACCATTAACAAATGCATAATAAGCAAGCAGAAAGAAATCACCTTGTCTAATCAGCAGAAAACTCTTTTCTACCCTAGCACTGAGCTCCCAGTCACAATCACAGCTAATTAAGATGCTATAAACACAAACAGGCCAAATGTTCAACCACGGTCTCCAGCTTTCAGTCCAAATATGCTGAAATTCCACTCTAAGGGTAATACCTGCATTGGTATCCAAAACCTGTGTTACTGATAATTGAAGCAATTGTTTTATGGATTCCTACGACATTATAGTGTCCTGATTACAAAGCGTTTAAGGCAGATACTTCCTTTTAACCATACGCTTAAGCACTGAGCTGTTTTGGAATTAATATGAAAAAAAATGACCCTTTCTTGTTTCTTTGGGACAGCAGTACATTAACAGTCGTTATTTCTCCTAATAAAAAGAAGCATCCCTTTTCCCCTTGAAAGAAAAAGACTCAGCTCCTTCACAATAACCTCATGGATGGCAGACTTGAGGGCTTTTATGCACAGCTCATGCCATCCTGGTCAGAAAGGAATTCTGCAAGTAACCTTGCTACAAACCAAAAAGGTGCACAGTGTCATTGGCGTGCTTTAAAATCACAAACACATGGAGAGATAGTTGTGCAATTTTTCTTAATTAGAGAAGATCACCACACTTTAAAAAAGAAAAATAGAGTAGATATTGTTCTAATCACAAGCAAAGTTCAAAAATAAAACCAAACATACAAAAAGCCCAGTCCCACACCCTTATGCTACATCTCAACAGGCTGAAAAGCGTGTAACAGGCTGGCCTGGCCCACAAACGCACTGAAGGCTCTGTGAGCAGCAGCTGCCAGGCTGGCCCTCATCCTGCTTCATTTGGGTAAAACTCCCTTTGACATCAGCTGGAGCAAGGTTTGTTCCTAACTAAATAAAAAATTCAAGGGGGAAAATCGCATCTCATGACTCTTGTATGTAGCTGGAAACAGGCTCTGACCCTGCAATTTGCTGAGCATCTTTATCTCAGCATACAGGAACAGAGTAAAATCACTGCGTTGTGCCATTTGGGGGAAAATCAACTATTACTTATGTCTAAACACTTGTAGCTCTTAATGGGGGAAAAAAGAAACGCGCTAAACCCTCCTGATGCTGCACGTAATGCAGAGTGTGTGACTTGCTTACACCACCTCTCGTGCATACACCTGACACACACCCATGAGCACGTTGATTTTTACTACCCAAGAGAAACCTTAGTTTGTTTAAATTTGAGACAAAAAGCAGCAGTCTATCATCTCATGTAATTCTAAAAACCTGACATTTACAGAGCTCTTTCCAAACGAGTTCATTAAACGCTGCATGCATCTTAAGGCCATATGCAGCAGTATAATTTAGAGTGTATATTTTATAGGTTTCTTTTTCTGGTTTACCTGCTGATTATTATGTGCTGTAAAACTTCAATTATCCCAACTAGTCAGGGGAATAAGAAAGGGAAATAAAAAGTAGGTGATGGAAAAGCATATGGTAACAAATGCCATAGAAAAGCAGTCCATGCAACACCAAGATCATTGCATGTGTAACATTTCAGTGTTATTAATGCCCTTTCTCTTCTTATAGAAAGATTAGTAGTATGAATAAAAAGCACAAAATGGCAATTAAACCATCTTCCTCATTCTTACTACGTTCTTACAAGCAGCAGGCATTTTAAAACATTGTGGACAAAAGCACAGCAGATTTTATCTTCCTTTTCAACATACAAACTCAAAGACCTAGATGGAACAGCGCAACCCAAAATAAAGGCTGGATTTGGCTCAGCTGGTAACAGGAATGACTTGAAAGATACAAGAATATATCTGAAAATTTCTCCCCATAACATATAAGTTTAACTACCTAATTCTTGTGGGGCAGAGGGGGACAGACATACAGGGCTAAAATGGCTGCTGATACAAATGGAAACTTTCCCAAATAATTGCAGCTTTCTCCATTTACATCCCAGCAATACATACATTTGGCACCTAAGCGCTGTTACTTGTGCCCTGAGTAGTTGCAAGCACAAAATTCTGTACCTGAAAAAAAAAAAAAAAATCACAGAAAGGGCTGGGAATTCTTTTTAGCGTGTCAGACCTGTAAAGCTGAGATGGTGAAACTTAGTAAGCTGTCCCTACTAAAGCAAAAAAGAGGGTATGTAAAGATGTGACAATATCAAAGACCCAACTGTACAGTAACTTGTCCAAGCACATTATTACACGTATACAGTTGTTTTAACTGTTTACCACTTTCTCATGTACAGTGATTTTTAATGCACGTTAAACTGCTAGCCTTAGCCAATTTTTGTAGTGTCCAAACTTGCTTACCAGTGGTTTTTAAGGCCAGTAATTTCTCATCAAAGTGATTCCAGTTGATTTGGCGCAACCCCATCCCAATGAAAGTATTTTCTGTTTTCACTGCTGTTGTCAGGAATACATCTCTGTGAGATGCCCCTAAGTGTCTGCAGCCTGCACACACAGTTTTTGAAGGCTGAGGAAGCTTGGCAGATGTTTCCAACCTCTTCGGTGCAGAGCAATCCTCTCCTTACTTTCAAGAAGTTGACTTCTTTGTAGCAGCTTGCGTATTCGTTTTGACTCGCTTCTTTGCTGAGTAGTAATCTGGAGAACAACACACAAACAGAATTAGCACTACGACATTGGTAACGGCTGGTTTTCAAGAAAATCTTTCAAATCTCGTTTTCGTGTTGAAGAAGTCATTTAGACTTCTCTACGGCTCGTGAATGAACAAAGCTAATACCTTTAGCATGTTCCACATAAAGCTATGTAATACCAAGTAAAACAAGGGAAATGTGCTGGCTTTTATCCAGTTGAGATCAAAAGACTTTGGACCCTCTTACGCAAGCTGAGCAATGAGACATTTCACTCCAACTTTTAGATCCACGTCTGCTGTGCTTTCCAGATAGAAGTAGGTTTTTTTTCCTCCTTAAAAATAACAAAACATACTCTGCAAAATAACATCAGAAGAACTATATATACGGGGCACTTTATTTCTGCTTATTTGATCAAACTGCAGATTCGAGGAGGACTGCATAAAACCTTGCACTATCACTGAATTATAACGAATTCTTTGCTCAGAGAGTAAGCACTAATGGGAAAACACCCATTACATTTTCATACATGCATGCAGCTGAATCTTTGTTTCAGGTGCAAACGTAAATCAACCTTAACTACAGAACCGTGATTACAACACAGGAGTTGCCCTATGAGTTCCTTCTCTGCCTCCCAGCCTCGCACAAAAAATATATACTCTTTTCAGGTAAATAAGGCAGAATTAGCCAAAATGGAAGCTAGATGCTTATTTGTATTTAGAGTTCATGGGATTTATCTGGTGTAAACTGTCTGTATTCATAGTAATGAATTTGCTCCAATTTCAGTTGAGGATGCGTGCTCCATGATATTTAAACCTGAGCTTTCTACATAGTCAAATTGGCAACACCTACTGAATTCTAGCAGCATAAAGTCTTGCATTAATTTCAATGCAGAACATTATTGGCAGGATGACTGGAATTCTGTAGGCTTTCACAGCCAAGTTTGTACACGGAGATTCCTGCAGCCAACTTCCTTAAGGATACGTCTGCATGGCACAGTGCAAGGAGCACAGCGGTACCTGAGCTAGCCCTAAGTTAAACTTCTGGAGCAGGACATGATCCCAAGGAGAGTATATTCTCCCAGGCAGGAGCATGCACTGCTAACTCAGTAGAAAAGCAAATCCCGCTATTACTATAACCTGCTGTAGTCTCTCAGTGGAGCGGCAGAGGAAAGGAATGGCTGTAAGAAAAACAAGCTTACGTTACCAAATGTAATTCTTACTACTTATTTCTTCCATTTAAAAGACTTCTATATAGCTATCCTCCATTTTATTTTGGGAAAAGAAACGCATTAGGAATTACGCTTAGTAGATGAAATTCAGAAAAGACTTAAATAGTCGGTATTCCCATTTCTGCCTGTGAAGAATTTTAGCAAGAGCCCAACTGCTCAGATGCCCACATAATGGAGCTAGTTTCAAAACTGATAGAGGTGCTTAAAAGCCAGGATGCAGATTCCACAGAGCCATATTCAGATGGTCTAGCCTCCAAGATGCTAAGCAGAGTCCATGGAAATTGGCTGGTTTGCCTAAGGGACCCTAAAGAGCACGTGCACTGGCATAAGCAAAGTACGGAGGAGGATGCTGTCTGCAGCCTGCCAGCAGGAAAGCCTGGCCACGGGAACCAGGGGAGAAAGATTTCTGTTGTTTAAACATACCTACGTACACACCTGCTTTCTTTTCCTCCCCATTCTCTCCCCAGCCATCTTGCATGAACTATCTACTTCAGAAGAAAGACCAGCTAGTAAAAACCTAGGTTTGTTATCAATTTTCTCTCTTTGACATTTCGCAAAGGAGGCAAGGATGCATGAATGTCTCCCAGGAAAGCCAAGGTCTAAGTGTATCAGACTGAGGCAAGCCAAAAAGTTTGGAAGAGAATAAGAGGAGTGAAGAGCTGGCATGGTTTGCCAACCTTGATGAGTGAAAGAAAAAAAATAAAAAAAAAGAAAAGAAAAGAAAAAGTGAAAAAGGCTTATAGCCTGTATCTGAGATGCTTTTGAATTTGAAGCTCTCCCAGAAAACAGAGCAGAACCACACTGGGTCCATAACGAAAAACAGAGAATGAAGATGGAGTAAGTCTACGTAAAAGGGTTGGGAGATAGAATGGAAAATCTACTTTTGTACTGGTTAGCTCTCTGTGTGTCTGAGGAGTCAAATGCAGCAGGAAAACCTCTGCTCCTTCCACTCTGGAGGCGCCAATGCCCACAAAACCCCACGGTTGGTTTTTAATATATAGATATTTATTTAATGGGCCACAGCTGTCTTTGAAAGTCTAAATTGAATGCACATTGTTGGATCTTAACGTAAAGCATTACAGTGTTCTTGTTGACCAAAGCAGAACGCAGATAACTGGGTTCAACTCCAACCTCAGATCCTAATCCTAAACTAACCTTTCATTACAGGATGGCAGAAGATAAGCAAAGGAGTGGAAGCATGGGGTCAGACCGTATCAGTAAGTATCACTTTCCCTGGCTCAGTTTTGCCTGAATTACTTCAGTCGTGCCCAGAGGGATAAGGTTCCTGCAGCTAGAGGGAAACTTCGAACGCACCCTTCAGCTGGCAATAAGAAGGATGCGTGTGTGTGTCTGTGAGAGGACTGAGAGTGGGACTGATCTCCAAGCCTCACCAAAAGAGAAGACTGCAAACGATCTTCCTGGCCCATCTCGCACACCCAGATTCCTTGGGGAGAAGGGTACTGTTGTTAGACTAAAGTGTTTCCTCTTATGAAAACACATGTGGGAAAGTGTTAAAACTGTGCAGCACGGTATTTTGGTTTCCACATCCCCTGATGAAATGTTTCTTGCCTGGGGAAAACAAAACAGAAGAAAAATACTCCCTGGAAATATCTGCATAATTTACTCCTACACACCTAGTGAGAGATTTACAATTGAACAGCAGTTCCCTCAAACCATCACAACATTGTGCTCTGAATTACACTCCTGTACTCCTACCTGTAAATTATACTGTTAATTAGTTAATGGCTGTAAAGTGCTTTGGAGAAGAAAAGAGCACTCATTAAATATCATTGTTCTGTGCTCCAGTGTGCAATGTTCCACTGTTCATTAATCTCCAACCTCTTCCTGAACCTCTCGCTAGCAATTAAGTTTCATACCCTCAAATAGCAAATTAGCCTATTGTCTGACTTAACTGAGATCAACATCACTGTTCAGGAAGTGTTTCCTGAAACCTTAGCTTCAATTATCTTCTAGGCAATTTCAAGCTGGTGTCTCACATCAAATTCCCAAAAGAAAATCCTTGGTCTATGTCTTGAAAACCTCAGTCTTGGATAAACCAAAACCCCAACATAGACAAGGGAAATCTAATACCTGGGATTAGATTTTTAAAATAAACTCATATCCCATTGAGAAGAGAAAATGAGGGGCCAGATATTCAGAAGAGCTTAGCATGCAGGATGCTGAGGACTTTCAAAAACCTAAAGCTCTTTTATGGGTGCTGAAACGCACTCCTTTGTACGTCTGGCAGCAAGTCCTGGTGAGAGGCACTTGAAAACCTAGCCCCTTCTGCCACCTGGCCAAGTTTAAGATTGATTTGCCCTTAAAATTCCTGGATGCCTTCACTGAGTATAATATCCAAGCTGAAGTTAGCAGGAGACCTGGCTGCTTTCTCTGGTTTCTGGTCTTCCTCCTAGGGCTTAGCTGGCTGAATGGTGTTCCTTATTGCACTCAGGAAAGGGTGCACACAGCCAAACCTATAAGCAAGCAGAAACACCGAAAACCCCCATCCGATGGGTAACCCTGTTTTCCTGTTGGGTTCCTGCTTGAGAAATGACCTCACTACTTTTCTTAGATGGCCTTTTTAAATGTCTAACCCTCCTAACCATCCCAACTACCCTCCTGCAAGAAGCGGTCATTATCGTATTGCTCCGTGACAAGCCCTAAGCAGAGCCCCAGGGCCAGGAGGGGGGTTGTGGGACAGCATCTTTGAAAAACACAAGCCCCATGCCCATCAATTTAGAGTGTGCCTTCCTCCTCTTGCAGATGCTTCTTTGAAGGTTTGCGCTTTCTTAAAGCAAGACTGGTTTACGGGCCCATCAGAGTATTTCTAAGCAGCTGCTGGGACCAGGGTTGATCATCTGAGCCACACCAGAGTCTCACACACCTGTCAAAGATGTCTGTCTTCTTTTCTTCCCTTCTGAGATCCTCTTGCCCCCTGTTTTTTTGGAAGTTTTGGGTTTCTCAGTCAGTGCCAGCTGGGCAAAGTGGTGACTCCTGTCCTCCCTGCCCAGCAGCCAGTTCAAGTGCTGCAGTGGTCTCCGAGCATCCCCCACCACGCAGCTGTGGTAGAAGGCGGGTACCTCGTGGCCCTCAAGCTCTTCCCACTGCAGGAGCCCCTCCGCCGGCGTGTCCCGGAGGAAATCGAAGTTCCACTTCTGCTGGGCCCCCTCGACGCTGTTGCGCAGCATGTGCTGGAAGTCCTGCCACAGCTGCTCGTGGTCTACGGGGCCAAAGAGGTTCCTCCGGGCACGGGTTGTCTTTCCCGGCCTCCGCTCCATCTTCTCTCCCCGGTGCTGCTCTCCAGCGAGCGTATACAGCAGTGACTCCCTGCCAACGACAGACAGACCATCAACCACCCTCTGCATGCTCAGTTTAGTGGGCACTGCATACTCTTTAAGGGGAGTGTGGCAGTAAACCTAGATACTTTTGATCTCACTACAGGGAATCTTGGCTTATTTCAAAAGAAATTTATCCCAATTTCCAGGCCAGAGTGAGAATTCCCATCTATAGGATGTGTCTGTAGAAGGATGGGGAAGGGTGAAAAGCCCTTACCTCTTTTGCACACCCTGATTTCAGCGTACACTGAGTGAGGGCTTGCCCTAAGGGGACAGAGACGCCCAAGGAAATGGACAACATCCCTTGAGGCAGTGCAGCAAAAGACAGAAAGCACAGATGTGGTACTTGGGAAAAACAGCCATGTGTATCACCTTAAACAAGGGAAAGGGCCCGGGAAGGAGAATTTCAAAGACAACAAAGGATGATGGCAATTGGTAAAGTACAGAAGACCTGTTTAATTTTACAGTGAAGGTGGTATCTCTTTCCTGACTACTATTACCGTTTGTTTTGCAGTGTCAGCCAAGGAAGCTAAAGATGATCAGAGCAATCACCTGTTTCTTGCCTGACATTTTAATTCCCTTTTCTTGAAGCAACTGCCTGAGAAATGATCCCAGTCACAGACAAAAACAGTGTCTTTCCTACAATGGCAAATCCCAATCAAGCATCAGTAGGTGGACTTCCCATTTGGTAGGCTGGGATGGGGACAGAAGAGATGGGGTTTGCACCCTCCTCTGGCAGCTAAGGGGGGGACACAGCAAGATGAAAAAAAGAAACGGGGTATTTTGCAGATTTCATAGGCCAGAAGGGCACAAATATACCAAATACATTCACCCACTAATTCCTGCATCAGGTCTTTAATTTCTGGAAGAGCTTGAAAATAGATCTTAAAGGTCATTCAATTCTTTCTCTCTCTGGATCCACAAAACTCAGCCCCTCTCACAAGCTGTGATGCGTAGCAGTGGACAGGCTAAAAAGAAACCTCAGAGAAACATTAGCCAACAGCCAAATTTTGGATTTGTTGCACTACTGAGTTCTGAAGGGTATAAAGAGTTTGGGGACAGAGCTGAGAGAGGTAAACTGGTGATTTGTCTACAGACCACGCAGATAGTCAGAGCAGCAGAGCTCCTGCAGAACCGTAAGCTTTGGGCTTGGTCTCCAACATCCCAAAGGGTGCTTCAGCCGCAGCAGACGCAAACCCAGACGTGACTGGTATAATCACACCCACCCGTATTATCTTTGCAGCGTTGTATCTAATCCACGTGAACTCTGAGCATCCCCTCGCAATCACACCCCAAGTGCCTACTCTGAAAATGTCACTTGGTGGCTCTGGTATCAAGAGCTTGTCACCAACGGGGCAGTGTTGGCGCTTAGATGGTTCTGCACATAGTCTGACACAGAAAACTCAGATACTGAGGGATGTGGCTACCTCCTCCTAGGCAGAAGCTGAATGTCAGTTCTGCAGCTGATAACACACCTGAGCAGCAGAGGTCCAAAGAGGTGGACCAGTTCCTGCATCTGTTCGTAAATCTTATTCCTTGCCCTCAGCAGCTCTGAACCAGCGTCCCACAAACCCATGGGCCACAGCCACAGTTAATTAAACCAGAGAGTGCCAGGTCTGGGTTGCCCTTCTGGTGCATGGATTGATTTCCAAATGTTGGGTGTGGTTCTCTGGAGGCTGATGTCTCCCATAGAGCTCCAGCACGGAAAACAGAGTAGCCCTGTTCAGTCTGGGACACCATCTGGGGCTGATCATTAGGTCTGATGGGACTACAGTGCTTCCCGGGCGGCCGCCAGGTCCCTCTGGTGGTACCACACCGTGCCGTGTGGTTACACCACCTCGTTTGGCGTGAGCCTTCAGCACAAGGCTGGCAGTTGCCCACCAGATGCATCTCATTCCCCACAGGGCCCAAGAAAGGTAGGAAAGCACTTTTCTTGAGGAAAAGAAGCCGAGAGCACAACAACAAGGATAATCCTCTAGGTGGCATCCAGAATCCCCAAACTTCACGCAAAACTCTTCCCGGGGTTGCGCGCAGCCTTGCCCTTAGCTGTCGGGATACTCGGCGGTGCCGGCTGTCACTATAGCTAATAACAATCACACCTCTGCTGCTTCTTCATCTGATGCCAAGCCCTCGGCGGCTTAAACTGAGTTCATTCAAAGGCAATCGGGTCTTAGGAAAAGGCAAAAGGTCTTAGGAAAGGACAGCCAGTGCTTGGCAGGAATATTACTCTTTCTTAGAAACCTTCCAAATACATATTAGGAACTGACTGTTTGATATCAGTGAACCAGGGTTAGGAAGAAAGAAGGTACTTCTCAAACAACTATGGCCGTTCCTAATAGCATATTTTAATATCACACAGGAATGAACCAGAAAAGACTCTGCCTTGCTCTGTTAGTGATTATGGTTATTCCAGCACAGCCTGCGAATCCAGTGCCTTGTCTTTAAGACTGTCTAATTCCAGGTGTTTCAAAGGAAGATAAAAAGCCAGCAGAGAGGATAATTATAGAATAACCTTTCCCTATGGAAAGTTTCCTCCTAATGCTCTTAATTAAGTAATGAATCACAAATGCTTCTAACTCTTCTAAACTTACATCATGTGTATACACTGCCTGCTGCCGTTTCCATTATTTATGGTTGCATCCAGGGTGAAATCCTGGCCCTACCGAAGTCAGTGCAAGTTTACCACAGCAGAACCAGGATGCGGCCCCTCGCTTTTTCCAGGACTCTTTCCAGGTCTTGGCTCCAAAGCTGCACCGTCACTATTCCCACAGCTTAGTCTGAGTTGCGTGGGTGTATTAAAACACCCGTAAAACGAGACTGGAATGTTTCTGAAATGCAAAAACATTATTGGTAGGGTCCTTTCTTAACCCACGATTTCTGTGCCACCTAAGAACAAGCTGAGCGCCCCATTCTGCCAAGCTCACACCTATCCATACGTGCACCCTTACTGAGCCGAGATGCAGGACAAACGCTGAAGGCTGGAGCTCTGCACTAGCGGTGGCCACTTCTGTTTTCTCTCCAGTTCCGTGCTAGCTTGAAGGAGTTGAAAAGAAACACAGACTCCCTAGGCAGTTTAGTGCTTGCTCCTTGCATCACACTTTCAGAGCATCAGAGGAATGTTATCTCACATTTCTGAATTTCCAATGTATGCACAAATAAAAAAGAAAAAATTAAAAGATGACAACAAGCAGGGGAATTAATGCTGTGGCTATTTCATTTTCATTCTTTCAGTGAAAGTCTGTTTCCTAAATAAATTTGATACTGAAAGTTGCTAGCTATAAATCTTATTTTCAGACACACCGCTTGCCTGTGGCAGGTGCTCAGGTACCTTTAACTCATTCTTTTGTAAAACTATAGCTGAAAACAAGGTCGCCCCGTCCGTCCCTTCGGGGCGCAGACGGAGCCACAGCCCTTGTCCCTGCCTTTAAATCCTTGCACCCCTCCTCTGCCCCCCCGGTGCTCGCTGCCCTGGCAGCGCAGCCAGTGCCACCGCCCGTCCCCAGCACACATCCCCTCTGTCCGGAGGTGCAAGGGATGGGGGCTGTGTGCAAGAACGGGATTTATTTGCCACAATCTTCACCGACAGACACCGAGTGCCCGGGCGGCGTCCATCGCCGTGCCGCCCCCGGCGGGGATGGGTCCCGGGCGAGCTCGCCCCGCGCACGGCGGAGGGGGCCGGGGGGACGCGCGGAGGAGTCGCCCCCAGCAGCGGGGTCCCCCCCGGGGAGGGGGCTGGCCAGGCCCCCGCCGTGCCGGTGCTGGCCCCGCCGGGCGAGCACCCCGCTGGGCGGTGGCGGGGGCGGCGCCGTGCCCTGCCCCCCGACGGTGCCCTCCGGCCGCCGTGCAACCGCGCCCCGCCTCCTGCGTACACCCAGGGCGGGCGTGAGCGTGCAACGGGGGCTGCGCACCCAACACCGAGCGGGACCGGCAACCGCGCCCCCGGGGCTGTCCCGCTCCCTCCCGGCCCCGGGTGCTGCCGGCGCCGGGGGCCCCGGCCGGAGCTCACTTACATGCGGGGCGTCCCGAGTGCCACCTCCCTGCCGGCGGCGGGGACCGGGGCCGGGACCGGGGCCGCCGGGCTCACGGCGCGGCCCCGCCCCCGCCTCACGTGCCGCCGGGGAGGGGCGGGGCGGGCGCCCGTCCAGGCGGCGGCGCACGTGGCCCCTCCACGTGATGCCGCCGCCGCCGCCGCCGCCGCCGCCGCCGCCGCCGCCGCCGCCGCCCCGCCGTCCCCGACGGCGCGGAAGGGGTCTGCCCGCGGGGGCCCGGGGGCCTGGCCCCGGGCGCTTGGAGGCCCTCCTCGCCCTCGGGGTGGGCGCAGAGAGCGGGGCTGGGGGCCCGGAGCCCTTCGCGGGGGTCCCGGGGCTGGCGCGGGGTTGTCTGCCGTGCAGAGCGGCAGCCTGGCGGGTTCCGAGGGAGGGCGCTCGGCTGAGCGAGCGCTGGGCTGGCGGAGCAGGGGCAGCCGGGCGGGGGGGGAGGACAGCCCCCGGCGAGGGGTTCGTGGTAAGGCACAGGCCGCCTGGCAGGGCGTTGGCGTGGAGCAGGTTGCCGGCATCCCCCGTGTTGCAGAGGGCAAGGTGCTGAGCGCATTTTCCTGGATTTCGGCGGCAGCTGGGCCGGGGGCTGCTGAGGGTCTGGGCAGGCTGAGGCGCTGCAGGGGGAGCTGAGCCCCCCTCCAGGTGTGGGTGTCTCAGCCGAAGCTTGGGCGCCCGTAGATGTTGGTCATGACTCTTGCGGTGCGTGCGTGGGGAGCGCTCATCTTCTATACGTCAGTAGAAGGTACTACTACGATGAATAGATCCTTGAAAGTCATGGCCAGATTTGGTCACGTACGTTTATGTATCTTCACAATCAACACTGTATTTTCCTGAGTTTTAGTAATCTGTACCATTCCTACAGAAGTAAAGTGTTTTCATGTTTTCATTTCCCAGTTGCTCTCAGAAGACTTGTAAGGCAGGCTCAGTAATCCCTCTGTGGGAAGGCGGGTCTGTATTATTTACTCCATTTTTCAGGTTATGATACACAGGCAGAAGCAGGCAGGGGTTTTGTTAGCATTGGGAGAACTCCACCTTTGGGGTTTCCATTTCTGAATTTGAAAGGCCTGCTTGTTTCTATTCCTCTGGGTTTCTATTCTGATGTTCAAGACCAGGAAGAGGGAAGAACTGGAGAAAAGCTATGGATTTCTTTAGTTAATTTGCAAACCAGGCAGAAAAATACCATTAACAATCAGAAAGATGAAGATTTGGGCTGAGAAAGGATTAAAAATATTAATTCTATGAGAACATGACTGTTGTTAAATTCAGGCAGCGGGGCTCTTTTTCCCATCTTCCTCCACCCCCAACATAAAAGATTTCCACCGTACTTTCATATTCCACCCCTGAGCGTTACCCCTGCAAAGGCAATGCCAAAACTTTGCTGTATATCTCCCCCTTCAAAACCGTCTTTAAACTCTTGTGGGGGAAACTGGACGCAGCATTTTGCTTTTCCACGTGGATCGTGACTGTCCCCAGGGTGGGAGAGCTCTTGCAGCCAAACCCAGCAGCGAGGAGGGGGCCAGAGCAGAGCCTGGTGCTGTTCCTTCACACCTCCCCGCCAAGGGTGGGGTGCAGCCCGCTGGTAGCACTGGCCACGTCATCACCTTCTCTGCCTTCGGCTGCAGAAGCTGGCGTGCTTAACCATGTGCTATGGCTACGATGTCGAGCCTTTCCCATCAGAGGAGCCCACAGCTTTTTCCAGCTTCCATATAACCCTACCTCAAGCCCCTCATAGCATCCTTGCGTGCCCCCACCCGCTGCCCCACATGCCCTTGCCGCACACCCAAACCCACCGACGGCAAGCCATTGTACCCCAACGCGGGGAACGACTCCGCTGGGACTGTGCGGTGGGAGATGGAGCATTGGGGGCGGGTGGAGGGCTGAAATCCCCCCCTCAGGCCTCCCACCCCGGGAATGGAGAGACCCTTTTTGCTCCATTTTCACTGCAGGTGCTCTTGCACTAGTCCAGCATTTCAGTGTCAAGGCTGCAAAAGGAGAGTTTTCTTTTTTAAGGTTTAATGGCAATTTTGGATGTTAAGAAAACCCGACTCTGTCATCTATGTTGTTACATCTTGCAAAGTGTTTTTTGGTTGTCCTTCATCTTTTAAGAACGCCTTGTGATTTTTTCTTGAGATTGTTCCTTTGTCAAATCACAAACTATGAAACTGTGTGTTTTGCTGGCAACATTTGTTTTTATTGTAGTCTAGGTAAAGTAATTTCCTACGGAAGTAGCAATGCCATTTATGTTAGGGCTCAGTTTGTTTCACAGAAAATTGGACTCTTTGGAAACAGCATTCTGGTTTTTCTTACTGGATTTTTTTTGGGGGGAAGCTCAAATTAATAATACAGTTTCTGGCATAGCTACATGTAATCATGTGCCTTATCTTAAGCACGTGGATATATTTGTGCCAAATGCTGTGAATCATCTTTTTAGCCATTTCCAATCACGATCTGAGGTTTCATAAGATTATAAAGGCAATTCATGTTTAACCATCACCTCATCCTCAAGGTTCTGCTTTTGGTTTGCAATGTGCTTTTTACAGCGGATTACTCCCCAAAGGTTTATTCTCCGAGTTAGGTTTGCCATCCATTCTGAATTTCTGAGATCACTCATGCTTTGATGTTTCTTGCTCTCAACTTCATACACAGCTACTGCCTTACGATTCATTGACCGCAGGAGAGGACAACGGGTTGACGCAAGGGCTTGCAGCAGAAAGAAGGCCGTAGGAATGTGTCTTCCTTCCAGTCGTGTACTGGTTGCATCCTCCATATCCGTTGATCCATCGGGATTGGCACTTTGAGATATGAGGCTGCCTTGATAGTTCTAGATAGGAAAAGCAGGTTAAGAAAGGCAGGAGCACCAACACAGTAGATATTTACAAAGATATTTTTTTCTCAATTGTGGTTGTGTGGAGTTTTGCAACTTCCTATTTTGGTACCTACTAATAAGAATTAAATAATAATAAAAAAATACAGTGTTTGTATTCCTGGACATTGTGTGACAGCTCAAACCAAAAACTGAAGAAAAATGAAGGATGATGGTGGGTTTGGTGGGAAAGGGTTGTTAACTTAAGGCAAGTGTGATAAATGTGAAAAGTGACAGCTACGTTATTATTATATCAGTTCTGGTCTCTGTGCAAAGCTAAGGGCTTGTATTTTCCCTAACTTGTAGCCTTTATGAAGTGCCAGTGAACCAAAAGACAAATTGCTGCACGACGCCAGTGCTCTCTAATAGTGTGTGCCTTGAAAAATGTTCCTGAG
Source organism: Platalea leucorodia (assembly GCF_965183815.1). Taxonomy (NCBI): domain Eukaryota; kingdom Metazoa; phylum Chordata; class Aves; order Pelecaniformes; family Threskiornithidae; genus Platalea; species Platalea leucorodia. The sequence goes on along the minus strand of NC_138826.1, from coordinate 48,073,424 downwards.
TGAGTTCCTATTTTCAATTAACTGTATAAGTGAAAAGATAAATGGAGGCAGAAGAATCACTGCTCCATTATCTATTCACCTGTTCACTGGAGATTAATTTTCAAATAGGCTTAGGAGTATTGACTATAACATAAAACCCAGACATAAACACAGGAAAAATTAAGGGCTAGACAATCTTTCACACTCCATTTATCCTCTTACACTGCATTTAAAAGTCAGTCACAGAAACTAGACCCTGTAAGATTTTGAGGGCATAGGAAAACTCCAGACTTTTTCCTCCCCTCTGCCCCAGAAAACAGGTTTTCCATTAGTTTTCATATCTGCAATGTTCCTCACCTACTGAAACAAAGCTACTTTTACTTTCTGAAGTGTGAGAAAGATATTCTGTCTAATTTAGTTAGCATACAGAAAATATAGCTAAGTACATTTCTTAGCATGTATACCCTGTATTAGAGATGGAGCAGTTACATGGCCTTTTGCCTGTTGACATATCCCTCAGCAGGGAGAGCAAGAACACATATTGAAAAAGAAAGCATATGTATAAAACAGAGAAGAAGGTTACTGCTATAAATATCAAAAATACTTACGCAGATGTGACATAGATGCTGGTGCAGGGGAAGCCGATACTGTATGGAGGAAAGGAAAAATGGTTGGTTACATGACAAGGTGGTAAACGCAAAAGCATAGCTAGGAGCCTCTCTTTTGGGAGGGAAGTGGGGCGAGCCCTCTCTGCAGGGAAGAAAAAGAGGATGGTTACTGTGGGTGCTCTTTGTGAAGAGAAGCGGTGCTGTAGGTGGCTTCAGCTTGGGAGGGAGTGACTGCTCATGAGATGTTCAGGACCCCCAAATTGCAGTTCGTGGTGCCCAGAGCTGCATAGCTGAGACAACCCCATGCTCTAGCTGGATTCGGTATTGCATGATGGAGGATGAGGAGGGCTGGGAGAGCAGGAGAAAGGATGGGTTTCCTATAGAGAAGTGTGGTATCAGCTGGCTAGTTGCTCCGTCAGCTCAGCACCCCCACCCTGCCAGTGTAGCTCAGTCAGCTCAGGGAGCAGTGATGTCCATGCCCAGCCCTCCATGCTGGTGGAGAGGAGCTGGAGAAGTGTTTGAAGTGAGTGTTTGAAGTGGATGCTTGGAGCTGCCCCGTGCCACCCCCAAATCAAGTTTTGGCACTCAGTCTTTGGGCAGCAAAATTCAGTCATGCCTGCCTTTTGGTCAGTTTTTGCTCAAGTGACAAGCAGCAAGACTACAAAATGAAGCTCCATAAATTAGTAGCATACTTCTGGAGGGGAGTTTTTGAGCTGTATGTTGTAATGTCATCTGCCATCATTCACTCCCATGCAGAGGTGTCAAAGGTGTAAGCAGGAGATGGAGACACATCACTCCTGAGTCTTTGCTTTTCTTCTCTTTCCCTTTTTGGGCAGCAGGTGCTATAGCTGATCTAAATCTAGGCACTACCTGTTAGGTATACCATGTAAAGGAGCGTGCAACGTCTTAGCCATTGTCAGACCAAAGAGCATGTGCATCAGGAATATATATGGTACCCAAGGAAGCATGGATGCTAATATGACCCATTGCTCCTCAAAGCTGGTGGATACTGAGCTGCGGGCTTAAAAGTGATACGGGGTGAACTGCCAGATAAATGGCCTGATCGCTTAGGCCTTGTTTCCTCAGGAGACTAGGATAAAATGGGAACAGGGGAATGATGTCAGCTGTAGTTTGCATTTTTTCTTCCTTTCTTAAAAATGCTCTACTTTTTACCTGTGTTTTCAATGTTGTAATCCAGAATTTAACCCATTATTTAGGGTGGAAGCTACTGTGTGATGTTCCCAGGGAGTTCTGGAGAATCTCACAGACCCAGCAGATAGAGAGAAAATGAATTTATATAAATTGGTTTTGTAAAGAAAGCTTTTGGGGTGTCTGCAAGTATAATCATTATGGAGATCCAAAAAGTCAGTGTGTTTCTCACTAAGCTGCAAAGATCACTTTGGGACCAATAGCATCAAATGGTAGAAGGAGGGAAATTTTGCCAGGCAGGCTTTGTCCCATGCTTGTCCTGCAGCAAGAGGCAGTCCATAGTCCGTTTCCAGTCCGACAGCCAAATTTGCCCAGAGAAGCTGTGGATGCCCCATCCATGGAAGTGGTCAAGGTCAGGTTGGCTGAGGCTTTCAGCAACCTGATCTAGTGAAAGATGGCCCTGCCCATGACAGGGCGGTTGGACTAGATGATATTCAAAGGTCCCTTCCAACCCAAACCTTTCTGTGATTCTAAATTTGACAGTATTTTTTTGCCCCTTTTTTCCACTCTCCCAAAGCTGGTAGGAGCCTTAAGGATGTGGGAAGACCAAAGGGTTTCAGTCATTTTCTCTCAGATGGACACCAGTGCAACCAATGCTCTGTAAGTGTCAGAAGTGATGAACCTACTTCTTAAGGATTTGAGTCCTTTGTCCACACTCTTGCCCAGCGAGCCAAGGCACACGTGCTCTGTGATGAGGCTAAAACTATGCATGCCTTGCCTGACCAGCTGGATGCCACCAGATTAGAGTACGTCACTGAGCTCTGTTTGCCTTCTGCACTGGCACTTTAATTTGGATGCATTTCCTTTATTCAGCTGCCAGTTTTCACAGAACTTGTGAAAACATCGTTTTCTTTGATATTTCTTCCCTTCTACCAAACGCGCCAACAGATTCCGAAGCTGCAAGGGGAGGTTTGACAGCAGGGTGGATGAGGCTAAATCTCATTTGCTTTGGAGAGCAAGCAAAAATGGCAGCTGATTAAGAATGTGACAAATGCAGCATGTTATGGCTGTTATCTCCTCCCCATGCCTCCTTTTCCTGATTCGTCCTGTGTATATGTATATATGGACATGAAGCCATGAAAAATAGGATGTAAGTTAGAGCATCTCAGTGTCTCTAATGTTTATCTAGGAGGCCTGTGAGATCTGAGGAGCACAAGGTGGCTGAGGTCTCCCTACTGGGGACACAAGTGGTGATGGTTATCCTAGATCTTCTATGGCTTACTCCCACAAACTGAGGTATGAACTACTAGTGCGTCACTTGTTCCTGGTCACCTCTAGTCTGTAAGTGTTAGCTTGCTCCCTGGCTTGGCTTTAGTGCAGGCCAGATTGCACTCTCTGAGGTGTGCCCTGCCATGATTCGGGGGACCATCTGCCAAGGGCCGTTTCTGATCGGCACTGTGGATAGGAGTGCGTGAAGTTTGGTGCCCTCCATGCAACACAGTTCTTCAGCCCTACCTCAGCGGGCTTTGCACCCTCAAGCACCTGGACATGCTCTTGTGCTATGCTCCAGGATGTGCAGCAGTTGCCACTTTGAACTGAAAAATAAATAAATCGGATTTTAAGAGTACTGTACAGGGCTCAGTTGGTACCTGGGGCCAAATGCTACACTGCAGGGATGCAAGCAGCATGTGACGCTTAGCTTTGCAGTCAGAGAATGGTCCCAGACCCTCTTTCACTTAGCGTTGTAGGTGTTGCCTGTGTCTCCCAACCTCTATTTTGTTAGCAGTAAAGGAGGGCTGCACATACTCCAAACTTCATTCAAAGCAAAATGGGGCTGTTCAACTATGATCATGGATTTGTAAGACCAAAGCGTGCTTCAGCAAAGAGTTACCTGTAATAGCACAAAAAAGCCTATCTAAACGTTAATCAGAATATTTTTTTTTGGCAACCTCAACAGCTAAATAATTTTTCAGTTAAATAATAATTAAGATGCTGCATAGGGCAATTTAGGCCAGCACTAATTCTTTGAAAGAGGTTTTAAACCCTCGGCGATAAGGGTGCTTGGTGTGCATGCTGCCAGTGCCCTTTGGGGAGAAGTTGACTCATCGTGAGGAAGGTGTGCTGGGCTGCAAGTTGCCTCTGGAAAGGCATTTGCTCAGGTAGGACTGCATGGGAGGCCTACGTGAGAGAGCCTTGCGTGGGCTCTGAGTCAGACGTGAGCTGCGCATCCGTGTTAGCATGGTGCGGTGCAAACCAGAGGTGGTGGATCCTGTCTTGCAGTAGGGCTTGTACAGGGTGGCCTGGCACCGGAGGTCTTTCACGGCTGTCTGAAAACTACAGAGAACAACTTGGGTTTTTAAGTATGGCGCAGCTTCCTGAGGAAGAAATGAGCTTGACATGGAGTGGTCATGATCCTGGCCTCCTTCAACCACTCCTCTGACCTAAAACTCTGGGAAATTTTCTCATTGTAGTTATTATCCAGTAATTATGGGTTTTCCTATTTACTACACATAGTGCCAAAAAGGCAAGAATCAGTGTTTGGTACACTGTAGAAAACATTCGTTAAAAATATGATGTCTTCCCCAGCATGGGGTCTGTGTTCAAAGTTGTTGGTCAGTGTTTATAGCTCTGTTCACACCTCTGTCATTGTGTCTGCAGTTAGTAGCTGGTCATATTTTAGCAGAGTAGGCGTGATATCTCTCATGTATTGAGTTTCTGCTAAAAGGGCTGTTTACTATGTGGGATGGAGCAAAATGTGCCATATCAACATAGGAGACAGCCTAAACCCAAGAAAGTCCGTAGTTCAGAGACTTTACTGCACTCTGTCATTCACCATGACTTGGTTTAGGCCTTGGAGTGGCTTGGGAATGAAACAGAGTTCCCCAAAGCCAATGTGGGTGGGATGGGTCAGCATAAAAGGGACTAGAGGGGGAGAAATATGTGGTGAAGAGGTGACCTGCCATTTCTACAAGCTAGGGACTGCAAGAGACAGAAGAGATCCAACACGACAGACCAGCCTTTCCAATGTGGTGGTCTGCCTGGTGCCTTCACCTGGGGACCACAGGGGCCAGCTTGGATGGTCACCTGGTGTCACCTGAGACCTTACAGTGATGGAGGGAGCTCACAGTGCAGAGCTTTGTTCTGTGATTTTTTTTTTCCCCTGGTGAAGGTACTCATTTTTGCTCAGTTGGAAGGGCAAAGGTTTCTATAACCTCTCTACCATCTGTGTTGCCCCAGGTCTGGCAAGTCTTTGACAAAAGACCTGATACTCAGAGATGCATTGGGGCTGAGACCGACGTTACTGGGAGAGGCTTTGGGCTAGTTATGCTCAGTTTTGAAAAATCCCACCTTCCATTTTCCCCCTTTTCCAGGAATTTTGCTTATGCTCAGGACCAGGGAGGCCTGCTTTCAGTCACCAAGCTGCTTCTGCGGCTATGCTGGCTAGAGGGAAATCACAAGGGCTTGAAGTCTGCGTGCCTCAGCGCAGTGCCTGATGGCCAGCAGGTGAAAGAGTGGAGCTTTCCTCTCTGCGTAATGCTACGCAATTAATTGCGCGGTGGGTGTTTTATGCCTTCCCCTGGAGCATCTGGCGCTGGTCACTGTCTAAGACAGGATGCTGGGCTGGATGAAGCATCGGTCTGCCCCAGTGTTGCAATGCCGGCACTGCCGTCTCCCTGGTGGGCTAGCGTCCTGTGATATCCTTCCAGCTGGTAACGTGCCCAGGACAGAGTTTTAGCACCATCCGCCACTCGAGCTGCTTGCAGCCCTGGTGTAGCATTACCAAAAATAAAGCTGTTTGAATGAAACAAGTGTTTGGAAACGAGCTGTGTCTCTCCTGCTCTCTTTCTCTCTCCTCCCCGAGGGTGGCAGAGCATGCAAGAGCAGAGGGAGGAGAGGAGCTTGGCAAAGGCTGACCAGGGCATGAGCTCTCCCTCTTTTCCTTCATTCTCCTCTTTGGGGAAACATAAACGAACGCTTACGCTGCACAGAACATGCTCACCAAAAAAACACCCTAATGGCTTCGTCTGCAAAAAGAGCTCTCAGGATCAGTTTCCCATCCCTTAACCCATCGCCTGACACGTTGAAAGAGAAGAAGAGAGTTAGGAGCCAAACACAACATTAATCAGATTAGGACCTTTCTTGGGACTTCTTTATTTTTACTTCAGTTTCCCCGTTTCAGTTACTTACCTCATTTTTCCTGAATACCAGGGGCGATAGCCCAGACAATGGCCTGTAACATCCTTCACAGGGTAGTTTTTCTAGTCTCCAGCCCAAATATTTACTCCTAGTTCTGGTTAGTCCCCAGCTGAAGCAGTTAGCCAGTTGGCTGGACATCTCTTCATACAGCTTATGCTTTCATCGGGGGCTGAAGTAAGCCCATACCGTCAAGGGAGACGGCAGGTTTTTTTATCCTGTTTTCACATTATTCGCTCTGAAACAGCTCAGCTGGGACACGTTAAGTCTTGGGGGCATGTGCATTGCTGCAGAAGTGTCAAGGAAGATTAAAAACAGGCATAGAAGTTTGACTCTTAGACTAACCCCTAGAAAATGCGAGGAGGGGAGCTTTTTGTCTCGGTGCTAGGTAGAAGGAGATTAGAAACTGTGAGCGAAGACACCATCTGCTGCCTTTTCATTCCTACAGTGTGTCTAGAGGTTACAGGCTGGGTATACATGCTCTGTAGTAAAAGAGAGAAGCATAAGCCAGTTTTTCCCCGTTACAGAAAAAAAAAAAAGGCACAAAATTCAGCTAACCGTTCAGGCTAGAAAAGGTGCTGGCAGTGGTGGTGGTATCAGTTTATTAGCAGAGGTATGCAATGGAAATACCATACCAATGCTTCTTTCAGTGTTGTCCCTGAGCTCCCTGTCCGACTGAGCAGAAAAGATGGATGGAAAATAACATCAGCATCATTTGGTTAAAAGATGATAGATGGGAGAAGGGAGTAAGGGGAGGTTAGACTAGCCTTCTAGCATTTCAAGCGTATTAAGGCAGAGGCGAAGCAGGGAGTGTTTCACATGGCACATCATGAGTAACGAGGAGCCAAAGACTGGGATATAGGATATACAAAAGGAAAATGTAGTCTCAGTTTCAGGAAAGATGTTCTGTCGGTTGTTATATTGTTGACTAGTTTCCCAGGGGAAATCATGAGGACAGGACTTTTTAAAACCAAACAGGGCAAAGAAAACTCACAAAGAAAACCAGTGCCAAACTGTCCCGTGCATGAAGAACCAAGGTCCTTTCCCTTCTTTTCTGCCCTCTGTGGTTCTTCCTCCCCAGCTAATTCCTCCCCATTAACCCTTGTTTATATGAACAGCCACAGTGTCTCAGATGCCTGTTAACATGGCTTGTCCTCTTCTGCTTGTCCCGCTTTCCTCCTGCTCTGTACTCTCCGTTCACCCTCCTACACTTGCTCTCTTTTCCTCTCCCAGCCCGCTACCTGCCCCCAGGGACCGAGCTGGATCTCCTCCTGCTTCTGGTTCCATCTTTACCCCAATTTTTTGTGAGTTTCTTACTGTGGACAACTGCGGTGTGCTGTGTTCCCACAGTAGTGGGTCACCATCCAGGAGACACAGTTTTTCTTCCCTACAGCTCCATGCACCTGGCTAAGAGCAGGGAAGACTGTTACCCACATTTTGCTTATATGAGGAAGCTGAGAGGCGGCCAAGAGAAGAGGTTTACTTGAAGTGGGACGCTCAGGCCAGGAATGGGCTGACTCAGTTCTCTGGTATCCCATCCCAAATCCTTTCCACCGGCCCCTGGTTCCCGCACTCCTGTCTGACCTATCCGTCAGGAAAGTCTGTAATGAGAGAGCACTCCCAGCATGTTAGGCAGTACAGAGGAAAAAACATGATACAGAGGGAGATTAGACTTAGGTGTGATGCTGGAAACTTCCCACTTCCCTCTGGATTAGGCATTTAAGCCATTGTTGCCATTTCTTTCAATGAATAAATGAGGCAGATGTAGCATAATTTACCAAGTAAGGAAGTCTCCGTAAAACATTTCCCAGATTTGAAGTAATCATGTTTTTCAATGGAATATAAAAAAAAAATTGGCACGCAGCATCTTCTCTTAAGTCTAGGCAAGAGGCACACATTTATTTCCAGTAGCAGCACACAGCGTACTGACTGTAACTAGGTGAGAATGCTAAACAGACCCGGTTTCCCTGCTGGCGTCTGAAAACAGGGATAAATTCCTCTGCAGACAAAAGACAGATGGCGTGGGCATTGCTAAAATTCTGGCTTCCTAGAGTCAGAAAGCTATGCAAATTCAAAGGTTCAGAATGTGAAAGATTGTTAATTAATTATTATCTTTATTGGGATGTTGTCATGCTTTGCCAGTGGCACTGAGGTCTGGCAGAAAGCTTCCCCCTACGGGCAGGCAGAGTATTTCTGTGATGGTCTCAATTTATCCTTCGCTGGATGAATAATGCACTGTTTCTCATGCAGGGTAAGGGAAGTCAGGCTGTTGTTTTTATAGAGGTAGGTGATGCAGAAAAAAGACCGGAGAAGGGAATGGGCTTTTTGACAGCTATGGTCCTGATTGATACACTTGACGAATTTGTGGGGAGAGCAGGGGAAGGTCTGAACACAAAATTGTTGTGGGTTTGGTATTTTTAGTGTTGCATGATACGCTGCCTCTGCTGTGTAAGCACTGCATCTCTGCCACCGTACCGCACAGTGAAGCTGCTCCAGTACTGGTAATTTGGGTCAGGACAGCCGCACATGCCACGGCATTTCATCGTGGGCTTAGAGCTCTCCATATTCATCCCATGGCTGCTGCTCCACCACCATACAGAGTGCGCTCTGGGGTTTCTTCCTCGGCGTGTGGTGGGAATCCCTACCAAGAAACAAAGGGATTCTGGATGCTGAGGGACAGGTGAGGGGACACCCACAGCTTCTCGTGTGGGATCTGGCTTCTGCACATCAGTGCTGGACTGTCAGAGCACGGATCAAGCACCATGAAGGGGTCATGATGGTGAATATGAGCAGGATGTTAAAAATGAAGCTGAGTCAGTGGGCGGAGTGGAAGGCTGACTGGTGGCCAGGCTGGGGAAGAAGGCAGGCTGGAGGAGGACCAATGAAAGCAGGAGCACAGAGGGAGAGTGGGAGTACAGATAGGAAACCTGTAGGTGGGAAACAGAGAGAGGAGAGGTGTGCCTTAGCTAACTGGGAAAAAAAGGCCTGGAACAGGGAACCAGAAATACGGAAGAGAGAAAACAGGACAGCACAGGAAGGGGCTCATCTGTAATGGTTTGGAAGAAATATCTGTCCAAGGAGCACAGCCCCCTCAAACCTGGAAGGGAACCAGAGTTTCCAGTTCTCCCCTGCAGACACGTCTCTGTGAAACCCAAGGGCAGCGTGTCCCATCTGGCTGTAGTACAGGGACATCTTTTCAGACAGGTGACAGAGGTGTCCTAGGCATCAGTCTTGCTGATGAGCCAGTATGGTTTTGCCCAACCCTACCCCACTTGCCACTTTAGACTGTCACTTGCCTCTTAACTTTTTCAGCTATGGTGTTTACACAGCTAGTGCTTATGTTGCTTTTAACAATGTGTGTTGTCCTTGTGCAATGACACTGTGCGTTAGCTTACGTAGCTGATTCTCCTCTCACACTTCTTTGCAGCTCAGAGTGCATCTCGTAGTTCAGCATTGCAGGTTCTCTCCTGTTGCTCAACTCCCATAGCGTCTGCTGTGACCCCATTTATGTAGCATGCATATGTGAACCCATAAACATGGATTGCTGGGACCAGTGGTCAGCAGTGCGTCCTGTGAAGGGGTGTGCCAGACAGTGGCTGCAGCACTGCACCACAACTGAGGTGTTTGTTGCTACCTGCAGGTGTGTTCCTGTCTTTGTGGTGGATATTGTCTACCTTGACTTCAGGAAGGCTTTTGACACTGCCTTCCATAAGATCCTCATAGAGAAGCTGTGGAAATGTGGGCTGGATGAGCAGACAGGGAGGTAGATTGAAAACTGGCTGAATGGCCAGGCCCACAGGGTGGTGATCAGTCACAAGAAGTCTCGGTGGAGGCCCGTAACAAGTGGAGTACCCCAGGGGTCAGTACTGGGCCCAATACCGTTCAACATAGTTAATGATCTGGATGATGGGGCACAGTGTACCCTCAGCAAGTTTGCAGATGACACCAAACTGGGAGGAATGTCTGATACGCCAGAGGGTTGTGCTGCCATCCAGAGGGACCTGGACAGCCTGAAGAAATGGGCTGGCAGGAACCTCGTGAAATTCAGTAAGGGAAAGTGCAAAGTCCTGCACCTGGGGAGGAACAACCTCCTGCACCAGTGTATACTGGGGGCTGCACAGCTGGAAAGCAGCTTTGCAGCAAAAAAACCTGGGGATCCTGGTGGACAACAGGTTGAACATGAGCCAACAACATGTCTTGGCAGCTAAGAAGGCCAATGGTATCCTGGGATACATTAGGAGCAGTGTTGCCAGCAGGCTGAGGGAGGTGATCCTTTCCCTTTATTCATCTCTGGCGAAGTCACACCTGGAGCGCTGTATCTAGTTCTGGGCTCCCCAGTACAAGACATGGACATGCTGGAGAGAGTCCAGCAAAGGGCCACTAAAATGATGAAGGGACTGGAGCATGTCTCCAGTGAGGAAAGGCTGAGAAAGCTGGGACTGTTTAGCCTGGAGAAGAGAAGGCTGAGGGGGCTCTTATCAATGTATATAAACACCTGAAGGGATGGCACAAAGAGGAGCCTGGCTCCATCCAGGACCAGAGGCAATGGGCACAACGTGCAACACGGGGGGGGGGGTGTCCATCTGAACATAAGGAAATGGTGTTTTACTGTGAGGGTGACTGAGCATTGGCACAGGTTGCCCAGAGGGGTTGTGGAGTTTCCCTTCTTGGAAATATTCAAAAGCCATCTGGACATGGTCCTGGGCAACGGCCCTAGGTGGCCCTGCTTGAGCAGGGGGGTTCTACCAGATGACTTCCACAGGTCCTTTCCAACCTCAACCAGTCTGTGATTCTGTGGTTCCTGGGGCTCCCTCTTCTTTGCACACTTCCCTCCTGCACTTTAGTTTCGTAGCCTCTCCCCATAGCATGACCTGTTATACCAGCTGGTCCTCTCCTCCCTCCTTTCCCATAGCTGGACATGGCAGACTGAAGTACTTGAGAGGCCCTGAGTATTGAGGAAGACTCTTGAGAGGTCTGTAGTGCCGATAGTCGAGCACCAGCAAGTGCAAGTGAATGTTTCCAGTTGTTTCTTTGTGTGGTCAGCAGTGTTTCTGGAAAGGCACATTTTATTTCTGTGTTGACTGATAAAACAGCATTCAGTCCTGTTAAGGGGCATATCTGGAAAAACATTAATCAAACCACCCAAGGTTGACTAACAAGGGCTTCCCAAAAGGCTTCTAAGTGCGCATTTTTTATTATCATAAGTGTGACATAAATATTCCTTTGATCCTCTCAGAAATTGTATTGTGATTTCTCCCTTATTTGATTTGAAACGAGCCTTTCTCTCATTTCTCATTAGTTCAGTTTTTTGCTAGTCCTGATGTGTTATTTTACAGCATACCAAAGTACTGAAAATTTATATGTGGCTCCCAAAATTTGTACAGATCACAGGATGGGGAAGGAGGTGGAAGAAGAAAATACATTTTTTCACCACTTCTGCTTCTAATGCTGGAGCCTTCTTTCCAGTCAAAACAAGGCAATGTCAGGTTTACTTATCTTGGGGATCTTAAACATATTGTTCTTCAATAGCCTGCAGGCAAGAGACCTCACCCTCTTGGTGCTGTGCTGAACAGAGACTTGAGCCTGCTGACATTCTTGCAGCCTGATGACTGTTGCTCCACTCGAAACCCTTTACAGCATCAAAACATTGGCTCATTTGCCACCTGCTCCCTCCCAAACTATAAAGGAGGATTGTGGGTTAATGCTATGCATCAGTTTTGTGCAATGTGACTGCTGCATCACATGTCATAGTTGTTTTCTTAGTTCTTTCCTTTGGTGTCCCGAAAGTTTTCATTAGTCATCTGGCGGGGGGGTGGTGGGAAAAAACCCTCAACTGTCTCTATTCACATTCTCATGGTGAATTTTCCAGCCTGGATTTTTTTAAGATGCAGGCTCTGGATCCACACATGAATTTTTTGCAGTCATGAACAACCAGGTCAGGAAACCATGATTTGTGAAAAACGGGTCATTTGGGCTTCCAGGTTTGTGGCTCACTTCATTTCCTGGCAGACTGCGTAGCACTCTGTCTTGGCTCCGCAGTGCGAGCCACGGCTGCTCAGCACTTCTGGAAATTTGGGTCACTTACTGTTAGGGGATCAAGAGACAGATTTAGATTCCTGATTTCTAACCCTCTAACTTTAAAGAAGCTGTCTTTGTTTCTTGTGTGGGGCACCTGACACCAAACAGTGTCCCTGCTGTTCGTAGCAAAATCATAAGAATAGGGTAAAAACCTGGAGATCCCCTTGAGGCTTCTTGGAAAATCTAGGGTATCTAAACTGAACTCTTCTTAACTCTCTCAAAGGGATCCTCAGCTGGTCTTCTGCATGAAACCGTGGAAGATTAATCTCCATGCTATTCTGCATTTACTCTCATGATCCCCTAATGCTATCTTAAGAGTTGGGGCTTGACACGGCATTGTTAGCCAAAGACTTTGCTCCTCTCTCTCTCTTTCCAGGTTTCCTCCCAGGCCATCAGTGGCCATTTTGCTGGACAAGCAGATGTGCAAGGATGCAGGCACCCAGCCCTGGGGTAGGTCCTAAACTCTGCCCAGGTCCTTGTTCATCTCTCTGCTGGGCGGATTCCAGACCTTTACAGATGGCTGGTCATTAGAAATATTAAGTGTAGTGCATAAGGGGAGGTTGGGCTGGGCAAATCAGGGCCTTGGTAGTCCCTGTCTCAGTAGAGTATGGGTGTCCAACTCACTTAGGCTCCTTTTGGTAGTCTCAGCCGTGGAGCTCAAAGCAGCTGGAGATCCTTAACCATATAAGGTCCTGTTTGCACTTGCTGTGATATTAGGCTATTCTGGTTATTGCTATTATTAGTGCTGTGGCCATCCCACAAGGTGATCAGCTCATGTCTGAGTCCTAGCAGTTGGCTCGCATGGCCCTTGGAGGTGGCTTGGTTTCCCACAGGGACTTTCAGAGAGGTGCTGGCGAATCGACACCACAGTTTGTGGGGGCACAGGTCTGGGATCAAGCAAAGAAAGCAGATTCACAGCATCCTTCCTTCCTCAGTTGACTCTCACTTAGATGTCACAACACAGAGGTTCAACTCTGTAGCCAGAACTAAGGGAAGTTTCGTTCTTGTTGCTGTTGCGATCCTACTTTTTGACCAAAGGTACTCTGTGTCTCTGTTTCCCTGTCATTCCTTATGTGTTACTCTTCAGCCCCTCATACAACTCTCCTGTCTGGTTGGGATCTCCCCTGACTTGGTCTTGGCTTCACAAACACCATACTCAAAGCTGCTGAGGTTTCAAAATAAACAGCGAAAGGAGGGAATTAATCTCTGAGTGGCAAAATTCGCTATCGGGTTTTGATTATCTTGGAACAGGTCATCCATGCTGGTGGTTAGCACCATCACAAATTTCCGGGTTTCCCACCACACGGCTGGTGCTTTTCTCCCCTCTCTGCATCCTCTCTCATTTTCTCCTGCTTTGTGCCCTCCCCGGCCCCCTTTCAGTCTCCAAGGTCTGACCAGGTGGTCCCACCCCATTGTGGCAGCAGGATGGAGGCTGGGCCGGGGTGGGTCAGGGGAGAGGAGGGTGTTGAGACCTGGTGCTGCTTGCTCAGCTGGTCCAAGAGGCAGCAGTAGATTAGGGGAGCCAAGTCCTGTCTGTGGCACCTGTCTTCATGCCTGTGCTCCTCTTGCACTAGCCTGGCTGTGTTTGGGGTATGGAAGCCATATAGCTGTGTTCATGCTGCACTGTGCCCCCGGGGATGGCTTGCTTGGCCTGGTGTTAGCTCATGAAATCCCTGCAGACCACTGCTGGGGTCTCTGTGTCCTTTTTTCATTGCAGAATGAACTGGATGTTTGCAGCTCACATAGGCTTGGTGTAACCATGGCTTTCCTTGTTTCAGGTTTTTATTTAGGGAAAGATTTCATAAAATGGCTCAACCCTTGTCTTTATCCCCTCTTTGGGTGACACCTGCTCTTTGTGGTAGGAGGGTGGTGAAGGTGTTTCCCTTCAGCCTCACCGCTGCACCACATTAGCCCCACCGTGCCCTTTCACTGCCCATATGATTGAGTGGGCAGTGTCTCAGGGATGAGAGTGCTCATTGTCTCTTAAAACAGGGCACATTGTAGGGGGAAAGGGAAAGAAAACCCTTTTATTTTACTTACCTCCTTGCCCTGCTAAGCCGTGGCACCACAAAATACTCATCAGGAAGTTTCCCATTAAACATTTGCGATCATGCAGGGATTTATGTAGTTGGTGCAGGAAATTAATGGCAGGTGAGCGTGTCTTGGCAGGAGACCTGCCGGGTTGGTGTCATGTAAGGACAGAATGCAAAGAGGAGTCCCAGCCCTCACTGATTTCTCCTTAGAAATATATCTGGGAGGGAAAACCGGCCATCCCCACGGCACAGCTTTTTTTGCTGTAGGAGAATTCCTTTCTCCTCCTTGGAGGTGACTGCTTAGCAATCACACTATGTTTGAGCACACTCAGTCAGTATTTCCAAACCAAGTCTCTCATGTTAGGCTCTGAAATCCATCCCTGAACACCCATGCAAAAAATTATCTCCTTTCTGCCTACAGTCTGCAACCAGGTAGGGCAGGGGCAGAAGGAGACGTAATTCAATGCCCCAATTCAAGTAGTTGGTTGGTTTTTTTTCTAATTTTAATTTTAAGGCATTTAAAAGGCATTTTTAGAAAGTCGGATTTCTACATCCCTGCATGTATGGCTTTGCCCAGTCCCGTCTCCCCTGTGATCTGCTGGTTGGCTGTGCCTGTGGTGCCTGGAGTCCCTCCCTGTGCCCTGCATGCACTGGGGGTATCTCCGCACATCCTGGGATAGAGCCCCTTCCACTTGTGGTAACTGCCCAAGGACAAGCTCGTCTGCTTGGTCATGCAAAAACTCCCCCTTCCCTGGCCCAGGGGAGGTTGTTTCAGGCTGCTGCAGGTGCTGGAGTGCTTTGGTGGCACGGCCGTCGCCCAGGCAGACAGGGAGCTGTGCCTGGACCCTGTCCATGTTATGCTGAGCAGAGCAGGCAAGCGTGTGGCAGCACACAGCTAGCTGGTGTGCCAGCCGGCATGCCCACTGCCGTGTGCCAGCTCCGGATCCTTCCTGTGGTTAACCACTTCCTCACCAGCGACGCTGAACCACTGCGTGATCCCCTCATCTCCTGTCCTCCTACTCAGGACAAGACTTGGTGCCAGGGTACTCTGTGTGTGCGTTAGAAACTGGGATACGAATATGCATATGAACAGAAATTACTTGCTTCTCCAGAGGCCCGTATAAGCCATCATTGTAAACACAAAATTAGTCAAGATAAAAAACAATTAACCTCTGAGAAATAAATGGGGGCTTCCGAACATCACATTACTTTGGCCATCAGCCTGCAAAAAATTTGCTGCTAGTTTAGGACGTGTTCCTGAAGGAATATGTAATTTCTCTGTAGCCCATGTGGCTTCCCTAGAAAGAGAGCCGACTTCCACAGCGTACCAGCAATGCAGCAGCAGCTGGCTTTTCTCTCCCTTCTGTGTAACAAAAAACAATAAAGCAGCCCTCTTCCTCCCCCAGCTCCCAACGGGTGAGCACTAAGAATTGGTACAAAAGCCTCTGGGCTTGTTATTTGGCAAAGCCTTCCCTCTCCCCCTTTAGGTTGTGGGGGAGTGGGAAAGAGGAGGGAAACTCTGCTGGTTTTGCTGAGATGGGTCCCTGAGGACAAGTGCCTGCCATGCACCCTGTGGCGTTCAGCTCCGAGAGGTCTGGTGCCCCGACCGCCCGACTACGCCATCACATCTAGCAAAGCCCCAACCTTGCAAAGCGTTCCTACAAATATATCAATTGGAGTATGTGGGTAGTCCCCCTGACTTTGAGGAGACTGTTGCAAGCTGCTAACGTGCTGGACAGCTTTGGGGCCTGAACAGTAAACTGTGTCCTGCAGGATGCTCTGCGGCGGTGACTCCCACTGGACCCAGGGGCATTTGATGGAGCTTGACGCTCTGGAGGACGAGGTCTCTTTTCCTGTGGAAAGCTGATAAAGGTTGCTTCCCCACTGCTGGGTTCACTGGAGAGGCCCTGTTCAGACCCACTTCCACTTCCCTGAAGCCCGCAGGCTCACACCGCAGTGACCATCCAGCCTAGCTGGAGTAATGCAATGGGGACTCCTGGCCAGGGTCTACGAAACAGTGGGTAGCCCCTATGTATTCCGTCTCTGAGCACCAATTACCATACCATCCATTAGGGATACATACAAAAGCTAAAGCCTTTACATGACTCAGTGGTAAAACATTTATGATCTGATGCCTTGGGAAAAGAAGGAAGACAATTTCAGAGTCTGAAAGAAAGCTAACTTTTTATTAACAACCATCTTCAGGCTAGAATTGTATTTATTATCGTATTAAATGATACTACTGTGTACTACTGTAGCACATAGCTGCTTAGAAATGGTTTTAAAGAAAAAAGGAGAGTGAGTTACAGAGACCAAGGTACAGATGTTCAGCCAGCAGAAATCATCTTTCCTGAGTGGAAATCCATTGAGTTGAACACTTTTTTATCTGCTGACCTTCTGACCATCTAAATTCACTAGCACAGTATTAAATAATAACAATACATTAGAATACTTAAGCGGATATTCAACTATACTTTAATTATTGTTAGAAATCTGTGGTTGAAAGTGGCCTAGAACCAGACCCCATTGCCTGAAATTGGTATGGCAGCTGTGATCGCCAACAAGGTTTTTGAGAGTTAGGCACTCAGTTGTAATTCAATGGGGTCTGTGCCCCTGGCTCCCTGGCTTTGTATGCTTTAAATATTTCACGTGTTATGTGGCAAAGCTATAACAGCATTTGAATTAGTGTAGTAGCGTGTAGTAGCGACTACACTTTAATGGTCAGCAGCAAGCACCATAATAACAATGGTGAGTAATTTAATAGATCTGCAAAGATAAGTGCATATTGTTCACTAAAGACACATTATACATGGATGTAATATTTTATTGCTGTGGGGATTTTAAAAAAAGAAAGGTATATTGGCATAACTCTTTTCCACTGAAGTCCAGAGACTGTTTTCCTGGACATGGAAGAGAGCAGCTTTCGGCCAGCACCGACTGCTGCTGAAAATCCCACCAAAGGGAGAACACTTGTGTGCACCCATGTCCAGCCACCCATCATTGTATGGCGTACCGAAGGCTTCGCTCCGCATGAGACGGTCACAGCTGAAGCAAGAGCATACCACATGCCACTCTGGAGTTACCCGATGGATGGCAGAAGTTAATGGGGGTTTTGGCATCGTGTCCGCAATCGTGTCCATGACTTTGAAATGCACCGAGGAGCTTTGAAGTTGCAGGAATTGACTTTGTGTGTGACACGGCAGGATTTCCTCAGGCTCAGTGGAAAAAGAGAGGAGAGTGAAGTGGACAGATACACGGGCTGCTTTCCTCTTCATTCCTGATTTTGAGAAAATCTAATTTCTTCTGGAAATTAGATCATCTCATTCAGTATATCAGATTGTTTCATAGTGCCTGGTAACTATTTGGTGCTAAGGGCTGACCTATGCTTATCATTTAACAATTTAGTTCTATCTATAGATACTATACTTTAGTAGTCTGAGTTTGTCTTTTAAGCTCTGCTGCATAAACAGCGAGCTTTGCAGGGAGGGACAGAAGGTTTAAAGTTGCTGCAGTGGTCAGTGGGGAGCCCGTGGAGGAAGCCACTGTGGGTTATATCCTCTCAGATCTAAAGAAAAGGGACCAAATTCATAACATAGTGATGCTGGAGACAGCAATGTGTAGGTGCCAGGTTAACATGCTCCCCATACTGGCACAGAAGATGATGGTTTGGGCATAGCTCTTCTGCTACAAGGACAGCTTGCAACAAGAGGGACAGGCTGAATTTTCTATGTGCTATGGAAAAAGCATTTCATAAATGGAGGAAAAGCAGGGAGGAGGAATCTGTTAGCTCCTGGATGGTGAGTTTGCATGACAGAGAAGGGGTTGGGGTAGTCAGCTACAATGGAGAGTGGAGGAAGAGAGGTGAGTAAAGACAGGAGGGTTTTGGAGGAAGGAAAACACGTTTGGTCTTAGCTATATTAAACCTGATTTGTCAAGGAGAAGTGTACGAAGGGCAGGTGGAGGCATGGGGCTGGCACTGAGAGATGGAGATGGGATGGGGAGACCCGTGCATCTGTGGCTCGTCAGCACCAGGAGGGCAGTTAAAGCTGGGAGAGCGAGGGGGTGACCCCGAGGGACGCTGTGGGGCTGAGGGCAGGGCTGTACTCCTCTGGTTGTCCTCCTCCAGCCGCCCTCTTTCTACCTCTGTGTCCATCCCCTCCAGCCCAGGGGGATCGCTCCTGGTGCCCCCTCAGCAGCATTTGGCTGGGTCTCCACCACCTCTGCCTGCTGCCCTCCCCACCACTGATGGGGCTGGAGGCATTTGCCCAGCAGGCAGTGGTGTTTTTCGGGGGCTCTGCTGCCACATGAGGGTTCAGATCCTGGAAGCGGCCAAGTGTCTAATTCCCAGGGGCTGGCAGGAGCTCAGATCCTGGTGGACCTCCCCTTTTGGATGGGCTATGGGTAAAGGGGAACAGTCTAGAGCAGCCTGAGTGATTGTTCAAAATCTCTCCCGATCTGAAATTGAATTAGCAGGAGATCTGCATTTTGTTTTGGTTCTTAAGTAGAAACAGCTGGGGTGAAGGGATGGGGGGAATAAAAAGAAGCTGCTTAATCAGCCTTACTTTTGGGCAACTGCTTAGAGAGATCTCTGCAGGGCTGGGTTCCTGCTTCCCATACACATCTACTAGCATGTCTTCCTGGAGTTTTTATTTTTCAGTTTGCAAATGTAGGTCAGTGATAGAGCGTAAGTCACAGCATGCTGGAATATGTAGGTCAGGCAAACTGTACCAAGGGGAAAAAAAAAAAAAGAAAAAAGAAAGAAATTTTACAACTGCTTCCAGCAGGAAAAGGCCACGCTGGGAATTGGGCTTTTGAATGGGATATCCTCTCCCGATCCAAGTGCCCCGGCTGGGACGCCCAGCAGTTTGCAGCCAAGAATAACAGGAGGATCAGAGAAGGGGAAGGGGGAGAAGGGGAGGGCAGGGGGTCTGACCAGCTCATATGACCCTCCGTTAGAGACTTATAAAAAGGACTGGTACAAGCTCATTTTTCATGAGTTTTAATCCCTCCTGCTTATGATGCTGAGCCAAGGGTTTTTCTGGAGAATCTGAGTCACAAGGCTTGCAGCTGGAAAGAGAGGATTGATAGCGGCGGCTCAGCAGGCACAACCATGTCTGGAGAGCTGGGAGGGGAGCAGCAAAGCCACTGGTTTTCAACAACAACACAGTTGTCTTTGAAGGAACCAGGGAAGAGTGGGAGGAACACACCAAAAATATTAGAAAGGGGAAGATGGTGGTTGTACTTATGTCACTGTTTCTGCTGCTGCTCTCAGGAGCTCCTGGGGTAGAGGATTTTTATGAACAGGGTTGTGCCTGTGTGCGTGCATGTAGGGGAAGTCCGCTTTGTGATTTCATGGTAGGCTTAGCCGGCGGCATGTTTAGCAGCAAGGAGATCTCTTATGAAGTTTGGTGTCCCAGCTCGTGCTTGCCTGTCTTTGGTTTTATTTGGAAACTGAGGGAAATAAGAGGGCTTTTCTTTAAAAAATGTGTTTCCCCCTTTATTCCCTTAAAAAAAGTATTTATGAAGGGTGGAGTAAAGAAAGAGATTTGGGGGAGAAGAGGACTTGCTAACCACCGAGGCAGATGAGCTTCTCTCCTCATCTCCAGACCATGCAGTATTTTATAGAGAGAGGGTTTTTTTGCTGGAGCTTGGTTGGAGTCCTGTCCCTTGTGCTGCCAAGTCTGATATCTGAGCAGGAGAAGGGAGGAGCAGGAGGGATGCTTTCGCTCTGGCTCAGCCTGAGTGCATTCCCTCACGGTATGGGCTGGGTTTCCTTTAGGCAGGAGAGCATTAAAGCTGTTTGGTATAAAACACAAGGCTCTTTCCCAATTCCAGTTGGGTTTTCGTGTCTGTCAGTCAATACTTCATTAGCATGTTTTGTAGCAGATGCTGATGAGGGACAAGGGGTGCCTATGTCCTGTTACGTCCCTCTGCCTGCTCCTTCTGTCCAACAGTCCAGAGCCTTATTTTCTATTATCCTTTTCCCAGGATAGGCAGCAAGCAAAGGCTATTGGCATATTTAAATCATATTAACTCTAACAGGAGTCGCCTGCATGTCTTCACTATGTGAATGGGAAGAACATCTCCTTGGGTGTTAATCAGAACATGTCTCTCCTCAGTCCTCACTGCAGACTGATGTGTACAGCTGGTTCCTTTCTACTTCATTTTTAATTAAGGGATCTGATGAGGGACACCTCACGCTGTGCTGGGAAAGGGCAGTTCCACACCGGCACAGACCTTTCTGGAGCCCTCTCTCTCGTGAGCATTGCTTACAGTAAATGAGTCCCTGACAGGTACAGCACTTGGCTTCCCTGGTCATGGTTGCATTACTGTCACCTGAGCAGAGGAATGTAGCCAATTTAAACAGAAACAGGAAAGCACTGGCTGCAGCTCTGTTTGGACATTTTCTGGTTGCTTCATTCTTTTCTTCCACTTCAAGGAATTTGAATTCATACGGAGGAAGGAATTTAATTGTCTGTGCCATTGTAGCTGGTTAAACAAGGTAAAACCCAGGCTGCAGCCTGCCTTCATTTCAGGGCAGGACCTGGGAATGCCTGTCAGTGCTTCATGCACCCTGCTATCCAGGTAAAGGATGCCTGGGCTGGGAGGGTGCTGCCGCCTCCTCCAGCAGGTCCAGGCTACCTGGACACCTGAAGGACCAGGACTGCGAAACAGCAAGCATCTGTGCTGCAGTGTAGACACAGTCATAAAGGGTGGACTACGCATGACAGTCTGTTGGGTCTTCCCACGAGCCTGGCTCCTGCCCCTCAGCTCCTTGCCATCCCACGCCAGCACACCTGACCTCCCTGAAGTACCTTCAGTCCTGCAATTCAACTGTGGTGCTGTTCTTAGCCTAGATCTTCCTCCCCGTCCATACCTTACTGTCACCTCTGAGCTTCCCCTGTAACACTCCCAGCTCTGCCCTATAGCCCCTCTGTCCCCCGTATCCTGGGCTTTGCACGTTCTCCTCTTTCCTTCCTACTCTTTTTCCCAGCCATCCTAATCCTGGGCGCTTCACAGAGATTGGTCCATATCCCCAAGCTGAGACTTGTGCTGCCCTCCTTCCCACACTTTCCCAGTCCCAAACCCCCACTGAGCTCCATGTGACCCTGCAGCTCTCTTGCGCTCCCCGTTTTGAGCCCCCCCACACCTCTGCTAGCCCTCCTCAGCCCTCACCTGCCTGACTTCTCCCTTGCTGTTCCCATCAGGGCTGCCCCCATGACTTGTTCAGCACAATTCATGTCCTGTCTGCTGTTCCTGCCTCTTGGTTAGGTCAACACAGGGACACTATAGTTTGCCTCCCTGGCAGAGTTTTGTGGGGTAATGAATCAGGTAGCGTTCAGATGAAGAGTGTTTTTGCAGGAGGGGAGTAGTGAATGTGCTCTAGCTAGAGCTGCTGGAGCCGTTACTTGGGCTTTCCCACTCTTTGGTTGATCTGTAGTTCCCAGCGCTAGGAAGGATAAAGTAGTATTTTTGCCAATCTTGGAGCTTTTAAAAGGTTCAGTTGTATTCCACTCAGGATCCTGAACCAGCAGCCTGGTTCCTTTGCTCCTGGTTCAGGAGGAAGTGTGGCTGTGGAGCTTATTGACGGATGTTTTGGACTGGCTGTCCCAAATACCGTCTCAAGAGCTCAAGCAGAGCTTTTACTCCTAGTTGCATCCTTACATAACTAAATCCCTTTAAAATGTGGACCCAAATCGCTTCTGAAAGTAGGACGCAGGCACCTAAATCATTGAGAGATTATTTGGAAATGTTTACTTGTGGTCTTTGTTAGGAGTCCGTGGCTGAATGAATCTGTCCTAAGATATGCAGACCTGATTCTTCTCTCAAGTCTGTTTTGCAAGTCAGGGTGAAAAGTGACCTGAAGGTGATGGACTGATACTAGTGTAAAGCTGAGGTAAAATGGAGTGAACATCTGAGCCTGTATCAATTGGCTTTAAGGGCCTGGCTTTGCATTAAAAAGCATAACAAGCAGAAATATAATGGAGAAAAGAAATGCAGGTTCTTAAACTCTGAAGAAGCTAAAGGCAATATGGGGGGGGGAACCCCAAACAGTATTATCTGAATATCCTAAAAATGCATTGAAATTGAAGCCGTGGTCACCAAGTAGTTTGGTGGTATGCATATGCATTTGTATATTCATCTGCAAATACCCGTATCTTCCAATGCTGAGTGTGAAATGGTGGTGTTAAGCATTGAGGCTGGACTGTCGTGATACTCCAACCACTTTATTGGCAGATCATCCTGAAAGGCCTGATTTTGAACTCTTAATTTTACCCAAGTGTCTTATGAATTTCAGTGGAACCAGTCATGCTCTTATAAATTAACCACAAATATATGTAAGTGTTGGCAAGCTTGGAGCCTAGTCATTTACCATAAGGAATGAAATTGGTCAGGGGAATTGCATGCAAACCAGAATTAATAACAAGGAACAGCTATTTTACATCTGCTTCATACAAAGGTAGAAGAGTCCTACAATGCAAAGCTGTGGAGAATCAAGTTGACTTGATTTTCCGGTGTTTCACTAAATCAGACTTCTCAGGTATCTTCAAGAGCAGCAAGGAAATACCATAAGGTCATGTAGCAGGGGATGTCTGATGCCTCCAGCTGTGTGATACAAGCAGTGATGCTGGTAGCTGGGAGTCCTACCTTCTGGTATGGCTCTTTCCAGCATTATCTATAGTACCACCTATATGTAGTGCCATCGTATATTGCATTCATACAGAGGAAGGAATTTAATTTGCAGTTTATGCACGGTATAATGGTACGGAAAGCCCCAGTTGTGCTACACTGCCTAAATGCACGAGCCATGTCCCTGGCTGTTGGGGAATGTGTGCCAACGGGTGAATGTCACGTCTGGGATCCTGTGTGCCGAACCTAACCTCATATCCTTCAAGTGTAGTAAATACTGATTTATACCGCTGTAAAAGTGTGAAGAATTGGTTCGCTCATCTAAGGGCTGAAAATTTCAAGAAAACATGGTAATTGCGGTCAGCCTGGAAACACCATGATACAAACTTTCCTATAGCGTTCTAGTGTTTATAAAGCAAGTTTCCAGTTTATCTGTGCAAATGGCTCTAACCTCTCTGGGTTTAAAAACAGCTTCATTTAGCAGAGTTTAGCAGAGTTTAGATCAGAGGTCTGCTATTTTACACCAAGTGCTGAGGTAACTGTAAAAGTGGTAACTTTTTTTCCAAATGCCAAAGAAATTCAGGTTTGGTCGGAGACCTGAGCAAAGCTTTGGGTTGATTTGACATAAACCAGATTAACTGAAATGGTCTAAGCAGCGAGTCTTTCCTGGTCGCTCTCCTTTAGGCTGGAGTGTGTTTGGAACCGCTCGTGCCGACAGATAATCAGGCAGACCTGGGGGGCTGGCAGCTTTGGCAGGGGACTGAAGAGCAGCTGTGGACAGGCTGTCGTAATCTCTTTAACAAGCATGGCTGCAGCTACAAGAGAATGTGTGTACACAGCCTAAGGGCTGCAGTTATTTAAGTATCCAGATATGTAGAAGGCAGCATTGCTATACATCTACTTGGCCTCTTCAGATGACTAAATAATGTCAAAAAAAGTGGTCTGAAATGACTCCTGACATCTGTAGGTAAGGTGCAAGTCATGCTTATTTCTGCAGACACGCTGTTAGACTCCTTGGGAGGTGTTTGTGAGAGGGCAGAAGATGTCAGGTGAGGAGAAAGTTCTCCTGCAGTTTGCAACATGATAGTTTGTAGCCTTCACCAAGAGGTCATGGGGAACCAAAAGGCTCAGCCAGAGAGTGATGCTACAGCCATGAGCTGCTCTCACCAGGGCAAGGGAGAGTCAAGAGGGAGCCCACTTCTCTCTAGTTTTTGCCTCTTAGTACAGAGGAAAATTCAAAATAATACTTCCTCAACGCAGCAGCCCACAGCCTCCCTCTCTGCCCAGCCGGGCATACCCTTTCCCTTAAACCTCTGCTGAAACTGCCTGTTAGACACATCTCAACTCTTTCCTAACTGATTCACCCATCAATTGTTCCATAGTAGGAATATCCTGATCCTTTTTACAGTTTTCTGGGGCTGCCCGTGCCCTTCCCTTCCTGGCTTCCCCAGGAGCCCTGTCACCACGGGTTGGCTCTGTCCTGCTCCCCCCTCCTTGGGGTAAAGGTTAATGCAAGTGGCTTCATGCCTCTGTGTGAAGACCTTTGCAGAGCTTGGTGGGGTGCACACATGCTGCTTAGGCTAATGTGAGTCCCAAGCCTGCAGAATCAGCAATGCCATGCCATGGGAAAGATACAAAAGTGTCCTGTTATAACAACTTGCACTCCTCCTTCTCCTGTCTTCGCTCCCCTCCAGACTGCGCAGCAGTTCGTTGCACAGCTAAAGCGAGCAGATAACGTGAGGTGTGTGACAGCAGCTGCCTCCTGGCATCCGTGACTGCTTGGATGTTAGAAACCAGCAGCCACTGTCCAGTGGTGCTATCCTTCTTTACATTTCTCTGCATTTGACCTCAGTTGGATTCTTCTGTTTTGGTCAGTGCTGAGTATTTCCCCACCAGGAGCTCCTGGGGGTCTAACCAGCAGCTGGAAAAGAAACTGAGATTCTGTTAGCACAGGACACAAAGCAAAGAATTACACACTCAACAGTGGTAACAGTGATGTAAGAAAAAATACTTATTTTAGGCTTCTTGTCCTGCAGTGGGCTCAAGATCGACCTTGTAAAGAGTATGTCTCTACAAACACTCCTTTTTTTGACAACAGCAAGACACAAGAACTCAAATTCACTTGTTTTCAGCCCTCAGACAAGGTGTTTCTTTCCTTCCTTCTATTTCCCCAACTCTGGAAGGAGTGAGCTTGCTGAGAAGATACAGACCCAGCTGCCTGCAGTGCACAGGGCTGCAACGTAGGTGAGAATGGCCTGAAGCAATCTGTGTGACTTCAGCTTGCCTTTCTATCCAGGGAGGTGGGGTAAAGTCCCCTTTCATGTTACTGCAATGAGATCAGCGGGTATGCAACGTGTTCATTAACAGCCACCTTAAACAATTTAGATGTTTTTCCTTTATAAGGCAACAATATTGAAACCTCCTGGGTCTAATATTTCTCATTAGTATGAAAATTAGCTAAAAATGGTCATCTTTTTTCTCTTCTGGCAGGTGGAATAACAGGTTGAGAGTGTAGCTGACAGGATGGTGCCTAAATGCCATGCAAACCAAATTTTCCTTGAAAGTGAGTTCAGGTTGTTATGCATAAGATTTTTCAGTACTATCCTATGGGAAACAGGTTAACCCCATTTCAGGGAGCATGGGACAGTAAGGTGCTGAAAGGATGTTCCCAGCAAAGATGCTAGTGCCCAGCGTAGCTGGGAGTGGGGTGGGGAACCCAGCTGGGGAATGAGTCTTTGGAGCAGACCTCAGCCATCCTGTTTGCCTAAAGGAGCTTGGAGGAAGATCTGGCCCTTCCATGTTGTGTGTAAATTCAGTAATTGGGAGCTTGTTTCAGAGTTGAAGGGATTTCTTGGTACCGTGAAGGGAGCGATTACATGGTATTTCATGTTTTCAAAACAATTACCCATCCTTTTTGCACTCACAATTTGTAATGCATATTGTGTTGTTTACAGCTCATCACTCAAAAGAGAGCAAGTCCCTGAGGGATGGAAGTAGAGGGGGAAGGAAAGAGGAGAACAGTGTAAATAACTAAGTATCTTCTTATTCCCAGTATCTAGAAGGCTAATCCTGAACTACTTGGGGTAGGGATCCCATGAAGCCAGGGGGAGTTTTGCTTCAGCAAAGAAAACGGAGTTTGGATCTTTGATTTTGTGTAAATAAATATATAGGGGAACTTCCAGAACAAGCAGTAGCGGGCATTGTGGAGCTGAGCAATTTTCTCTGTTAGGAAGATAATATCTAAATGGTCTAATTATAGCTACAGTTCAGCATTAAGGGAAATCCCCACCATTACTCTTCAGTAGCTGCTGCTGCAAAGTTTCAGGGTCTGAACCATGAGCTGCTTGTTAATTTATATTTACTACAAACCTGTCAAGCTACAAACTTTTCTGTTGGTGAAAAAAATCCTCCCTTGCTGACCCATCCCTTCTCTGTCTCATATTGAGAAAGTCTGCACTAGGAGCAGACTGAAGTTAGCCATTTCCATGAGCACACTGGTGGCCTCGGGAATCATAGAATCGTTAAGGTTGGAAAAGACCCTTAAGATCATCGAGTCCAACCGTTAACCTAGCACTGCCAAGTCCATCACTATACCATGTCCTTGAGCACCACATCTAACCGTTCTTTAAATACTTCTAGGGATGGAGACTCAGCCACTTCCCTGGGTAGCCTATTCCAATGCTTGACCACCCTTTTGGTGAAGAAGTTTTTCCTAATGTCTAACCTAAACCTCCCCTGGTGCAGCTTGAGGCCGTTTCCTCTCATCCTATCACTTGTTACTAGGGAGAAGAGACCGACCCCCACCTTGCTACAACCTCCTTTCAGGTAGTTGTAGAGAGCAATAAGGTCTCCCCTCAACCTCCTCTTCTCCAGACTAAACAACCCCAGTTCCCTCAGCCACTCCTCATAAGACTTGTGCTCCAGACCCTTCACCAGCTTCGTTGCCCTCCTCTGGACACACTCCAGCACCTCGATGTCCTTCTTGTAGTGAGGGGCCCAAAACGGAACACAGTACTCGAGGTGCGGCCTCACCAATGCCGAGTACAGGGGCACTATCACCTCCCTGGTCCTGCTGGCCACACTATTCTTGATACAGGCCAGGATGCCATTGGCCTTCTTGGCCACCTGGGCACACTGCTGGGTCGTGTTCAGGCAGCTGTCAACCAACACCTCCAGGTCCTTTTCTGCCAGGCAGCTCTCCAGCCACTCCTACCCAAGCCTGTAGCATTGCATGGGGTTGTTGTGACCCAAGTGCAGGACTCTGCACTTAGCCTTGTTGAATCTCATGCAGTTGGCCCCGGCCCAATGATCCAGCCTGTCCAGGTCCCTCTGTAGGGCCTTCCTACCCTCCAGCAGATCGACACTTCCACCCAACTTGGTGTCATCTGCAAACTTACTGAGGGTGCACTCGATCCCCTCATCCAGATCATCAATGAAGATGTTGAACAGGACCGGCCCCAACACTGAGCTCTGGGGAACACCACTCGTGACCGGCCGCCAACTGGATTTGACTCCATTTACCACCACCCTCTGGGCTTGGCCGTCCAGCCAGTTTTTAACCCAGCGTAGAGTGCACCCATCCAAGCCATGTGCAGCCAGCTTCTCCAGGAGAATGCTGTGGGAGACAGCGTCAAAGGCCTTACTAAAGTCCAAGTAGACAACATCCTCAGCCTTCCCCTCATCCACTAAGCGGGTCACCTTGTCATAGGAGGAGACCAGGTTAGTGAAACAGGACCTCCCTTTCATAAACCCATGCCGACTGGGCCCGATCCCTCAGTTGTCCTGCACTTGCTGCATAATGGCACTCAAGATGATTTGTTCCATGACCTTCCCCGGCACTGAGGTCAGGCTGACAGGCCTGTAGTTCCCCGGATCCTCCTTCCGACCCTTCTTGTAGAGGGGTGTCACATTTGCTAGCTAATGAAGCTAAGGATCACAGAAATACTGATGATTTTGTTCATCCACTTGACATACAGAAAGTCTTGAGAGCTTCCTGGGGCACACAGACCTCTAGGCCATGTGTATGGCAACCCCATTGAGCTTTTGTTGCCTTCCTGAACTCCTCTTCCATGGGTGGGTCACTTCAATGGTAATGCCTGAGAGTTTCCAAAGTGGGGTGGGCCACCTTACAAAGATGCCTAACTGCATCTTTCCTTCTCATATAAAAGAGCGAGTAGAAGCTGGGACGTGGGGCATGAGGGCAGCCGAGACACTGTGTTAGCCCTGGGAGAGGCTGTGGCTCTGGCTGGACGCATAACTGCCAAAACCGTGACCCAAGAGATGCAGCCCAGCACAGCTTCCCCATCTCCCACATCAGGCCTGCACTAGGTCTTTCTGCTGCTCTTCGGGATCTGCCACGTACTGCCTTTGGCACCTGTGCTGGAGGTGGCTGACTTGCTGTTGAAAAAGAGCCTTAGTTTCAGATAGTTTGCAAATAGGGCCTCTTCAGCTGACTTCAGTGAAGTGCTGCTTGTGTCTGGAAGGTTAATTCTCTTCTTTCTGTGGCTGCTCCTGTTTGGTGTGTACTGCGATGCTGGAGTTAGAGCACCATAGGACCGGGCTGTGGCCTTCACATGCAATATGTGTATGTGAAGCATGGTACATATGGTGAATAATCAAAGCAGATTCTGCTGCTGTCCTGTAATCACCTGGGATGAGTTCCTAGTTAACAAGGTCCTTAACAATAAGTCTGATGCAACCTAGGACATCCATCGAAAAAGCCATGTTAGTCTTGTAAAGAACTCTTATTACAAAAGAATTAACCATTTGGCTGGTCTAGCTAAGAAAACAAATTTCATTTTTTGTCGCATGTGTAAACCCTTAGCAAGGGCTTTAAATAAAGTGAATTGATTCCTTCCCCTAGCTGAAAAGTTTGCATGGAGAGGATTACAAAACTGGGAAAGGAAAGATGTGCCAGAGCCCCAGATGATTTAGGAGATTGTTCATGAATACAATTCAGTTTCTTAAATCTTAGATTTTGATCTGAACTTCTCCACACTGCAGCCATCTTGTTCTGGATGCAAGCATCTTTATTTGCCCTGCAAATACAGCTATTGCCTGTCCAGTTTTCCCCAGAAATGCCCTCTTTTTCCAGCTGAAACACTTACCCAGGTGAAATCTAAGGACTTTGGACTAAGATCTCCAGATGCTTCTGAGCTTGGTTGGAGCAGTTGTTTGCTGCACATATGCTTGTCATTTGTGCGGTCCATATTCAGTAAGTCCCGTGTGTCAGAGATCTTCTCGGTGTGCTGCTCACAGTATGTGCACACATATCTCTCAGCACAAATGTCCAAAAGCTCCCTAAGTGCTTGCCTTAATCTGAGCTGCTTAATGGCTAACTCCTGCCTGAGCTCCAGCAGATCCAAAAATGAAGCAGAGTGGCATGGATATCTCACAAAATACAGCACACCTTGTTTTCAAACCCATCACCAACAGGAGACTCCTCTGATAGTTCCGTGATTAGCACACTGGACACCAAACTGGTTCAGATTTGTCCTAAGTCCGGAGAAACATTAAGTTTCAGGAGGACATCTCTTGTTAGAGCTATGCTACTGTGCACCAGAGGATGCCAGATTCCTGTAGACAGAAAAAGAGCAGGAAGAGCTGGTTTCTGTAGCCTGATCCTTAGGGTGGTTGCTGGGGAGGGAAAGCCCTTGGTCTGGTCTCTGCTCCTGTGTATTACTTCTACTCTACCCTTTATGAACTTTCCAATATATTTTTGGTGGATAAAAATCAGTGATAATCTTGGGGCTGGGACAAAGAGCATAGGATTCACCAGTCACTACCCCAGAGCACTATTTCAGTTTTCAACAATTTGATGGTTAAATGAATGTTTTGTGTTGACACAGCTGTTTCAGAGAGGAGAAGATGCATGTCCAGTAAAGCCTACAGAGGCTGGTGATTAGAGCATTTCTGAAGGTGCCATAGTTTTAACCCTGCCATGAAGACAACCTAGGCATCATATCTGGGAGGTGCTCCTACCACTCACGTTAGGGTCTACTGTCCTCCTCGTTAGAAAAGGCAGTGGTGGCAGATGCTGCACTGAGTGGAGATCCTGAGCTGGCATATGGGCATCACGTCCCTGCTGAGCAGATGCACCGGATCAGCCTCCCAGCCCAGGCTCTGGAGCTTGGCTGGATTTCAGGCAGGCACCTGGGATTGCTCAGCTGCCTGTCAGGGCCTGGGATCTTTGTGTCCTGGCCAGAGCCAGAAAGGTAGGTCACTGAGGAGCTCGGCTGGTAGATAGCAGGGTAGGGGAAAGGGGCGATTCAGTGGTTGAAGATTCCAGTGCCTAAATTCTGTAAGCATATTTTGGCCTACCCTGTCTTTTCTGGTATAAAGATTATACCATAGCTTTCATCTATAGCATAGGCTATATAGAATATTTCTGGTACGAATTATTGTATGTCTTTTCAAAGTACTTGTCCTTCTAATTATTGGTTCTAGGTGATCATGCTATTTATATTTATCATCAAATGCGTTGCCTAAGCATATATGTACATTTGCACGTACAAGGATGCATACACCCATATATATATATATTTGCACGTACATTAGTGCAAACATATGTGTGTATATGTATATTTGCATGTACATTAGCACAAACACACATGCACATATACATATACATGCACGTATACATATAGAGGAATAACTGGGAGTTACAGATTTAGGTTGAATCTTTTATTACTCATCACTGGCTGATCAGCACAGACTGAATGTTGGGGATGTCCTCAGCTGGAGAGTCAGCTTTCTGACAACAGAAATTCCCTGTGTGCTGCCAAACACAACTTCCCTGGAAAGTGTCCTGCATTTTTCACCCCCTCAATCAATAACCTGTGGCCTGCTCCCATGGAGCATGTAACCATATTAGGGTTTTGTACTTCAGTTGCATTTGTATCTCTATTGGATTTAAAGTTTTCATGACCATGTGTAATATCCAAGCAAACACAAAAGCCAACAGTATAAGCCCCACCTGGCCAGATTCAATATTCAATGCCTGTGTGAATAATGGCATTATTGTGTCAAGCAGAGTTTACAATGGAAATTCAGAGCAGCTACAGGTGGTTTGAAATCAAACAAAGAAAAGTCCGTTTACTCAGCGAGCTTACTAAAACATGGTTGCAATTCAGTATCAGCTGATGATCACTTCTTTTAGATAAGCAGCCATCTGTCACCCACCATGTGCTTTCAGTAAATAAGAGTCCTCTGCGGGCAGCCCGTGTGCCTTGGGATTCTCCCTGGACGTCTGCTCTGCTCTTCTCTGGAGGTACGGGTCGTAGGTAGGCTGCAGTCTTGTCCCTGCTTTCAGGCTTCCTGGAGAAGACCCCACAACACGTGCTGTGTGAGGAGTCAGGAGGGTGGGGACTCCCTGACCGAGTTGCGTCGGTAGTGGAAAAGAAATTGTTTGACTCGGTTGATGCAGGACTCCTTGCCTTTCTTTCACTGGTATATGAGTACATATAGTCCTGCACATCAAGAGCAAAGCATGGTTTATCAATCAGGCATGTATACAACAGACCTAAATATCAGAACTAGAGCTCCCTCTTCAAACCATGACCTGGTCATGACGTGCTGTTGCGACACCACGCAGGTGTGACGGCTCAGGAGCTTCAACCAAGTCTGAACTGCTGTGCCGCTGCTGAGCCGCGCCAACCGCTCTGGGCATGGCAGTGGAGGACCTTTAGCTAGAGGTAGCAGTGCACGTGGGAGTAATTGACTTGAAGAGAAAGTGACAGCAATACAAGCAGCTGCTGATACGGCTGCAGTGTCCCTGATAAGGAACAGGGCTGTGCTCTGCAGGGCGCGCGTCAGGGCAGCGTGCTGCCCAGCGCTTCTGCGCCTTTTCCTCCAGCCCTGCCCCTTCTGTGCAGATCCCAGCTCTCTAGAGGTCTTCTCTGTGTCAGCACCGGAGGCTAAGCCTGGAGGCAGGCCATGCTCTCCTTGCTATCCCCTTGCCTGGCAATATTCTTCTCTCCTTCTCTCCCCCTAACCAGGTCTCAAAGCAGGGCAGAGCTGTGGGGCCAAAGTGCTGGGGGCTGGGGTAGGGGGATGTTGTGGGGCTGGCAAAGTACCGATTTGTCCGGGAGATAGTTTGAGAGTCCCACTTACACATCAAGGTGCAGCTTCCACCATGACATGAAGTCTCCCAGGGACAGATCCTGGCCTCATAGAGAGCAGAATAAGTGGGGAGCAGAGGCTTAACTGTGGGAGGGAGAAAGACTGACCATCCCTTTCGGAGTCCCCCCCAGATCCCGTTGATGTTTTCTCCAGAAATCCTAACAGTATTCCTGTCCTTGGGGGTCACAGTGCCTTCTGAGTCTTCCTGTCCTGAAGAAGTTGAATGCTACGGACCACTTTCCACTGCTCAGCTTTACCAGGTAATGTGATATTTGTTCCATGTTGAAAGTTGTGTTACTAATTTCACTGCTTAAATAATTCAGGATTGAGCAGAATGCCTCTGCAGTAGCTGATAATATACTCAGGATTGCTTAACTACATCTTGTTTTCAGCTGACGGATTACAGTTGACCTTTTTACATGCTTGTTATGGGGCATTTTAGGAACATGAGGAAGGTGTGGCCCAACCTCTGAGCTGTCTGCAGGTAGCCCCAGCACCTGCAGCCCCTGAGATTTGCCTGCATCGAGCTGCTCTTGCATGGCCAGCGTGGAGGTGTGCACAGCTGTGCTGCCAACATGCAGCAGTATGGCTTAGGGGATCATGAGCAAAGGGTCTCAAGGCAGGCAGTGTGTTGGACCTGCTTAGTACTGATGGATTAGGAGATGATGGTTGTTTTTCTGGTGTGAGATCACAGCTCTAGCAAAATGCCTTCCTCCTGCGCTGCCTGTGGCTAGTAGCTGCTCCAGGCAGAAACAAGAACTCTCCTGTTGCCAAAGACCTTTGCTATGGCACTTGCCTTATAACTCCTATTTTGTGATCCTGTCAGTCCACTGGGGATCCTTTAGGAGTAGCAAATAATAAATGCAAATCCAGAAGAACCTTTCGGCAAGGCACAAGTTCTCAGACAAGTCATATCTATTCAGGAAGGTTGGCTTTATGCTGGTGAGTGCCTCAGCCTGCACACAGCACTGTACTTTGCCCCTGTTACCACCTACTGGGTGTAGAACAGAAGCCTAAAACCTGAATGAGATGCAGGGAGATAACAGAGCCGGCATACAGTCCTGTACAAACTGGTTGATATAAAGAGTCGGTATCTACACTGGGAATTTCCACTGAGGTCCTATTGCTTGTATGGTTATATGAGAGAAGCCTCTCTGCTTGTCTGCATTTGAAATTTGCCCTAATGCAGCTGCAGTGGATGGGGGGACACAAGTCTCTTGTGCAGGCAAGAGACAGGAAGGCTTAGTTGCAAGAGCATTAGATCTGGAGAGTCACTGGGTGACCTTGGACAAGTCACTCAGACATCTGAGTTTCTGTTCCCCACAAGTTAATGGGTAAACAGGACTGCCCTGCCTCACAGGAGTGTTGTCAGGATAAATGTGGCAGAGATGTGGGGGTGGCACAGCATGCCGTAGAAAGGCCTAAAATCAGTTGCCACACAACCCCTGAGTGCATCACAGTGCTTGGATCTCCTACAGCATCCTTCTTGTGTGAATTCCAAATGACCTACCAGACATCACTTACTTTAACCTTCAAAATATTTCTGTTAGTTACTAGGCCCCTTGTGTAGTGAAGATCATAGCGAGGCAGTGACTTTCCAAAGAAAGCAGAAGTGGATTCAGTTTTCCTGACTGTCGGTGCTGTCCCTTAAACACAGGAATTGCCTTTCTTAAGCTTCAAACTCTTTGGTGTTTTGTTTCTTTTTGGTTGGTTGGGGTTTTTTTTGCTTATACCTTTTGAGGAGAGGGGAAACAGCCTACGTAGAAGGGTTAGGCTCAACGATTTTGTAAAGGACAGTACAGCTTTTCACCTTTAGGACTTTACTGCAGTCCATGCGCTGCCACAGAAACACAGAATCTGAGGACTGATGAGGATGGAAGACACCTCTGGAGATCATCTGGTCCAGCTGACTTGCTCAAAGCAAGGTCAGCTAGAACAGGTTGTTCAGGGCCACGTCTAGTCGGGTTTTGAATATCTCAAAAGGATAAAGACTTCTGACTTTTCCAAGTTTAAACTTTCATGCTTGAGCAAAACTAAATCAGATTACTTGAGCTAATTTTGGAGTGAATCCCTGTCTTAATTTAAATTCAGCACAGGATGATAGTGGGCAAAATAGTTTTGATATCTGACAGGTGTTAGGAGACTACCGAGTGAATGTTGTCTGGCTTAACCTAGTCTCCAGTGGATAACTGACTAGGTAGGGTGATAATCCATGGACTGGATAGGCACGGAAAATAAATTATAACTTCATCCTAGACTCAAGCCCCTCAGAGAGGATGGCAGTGGGATGGTGAGGTGAGCCGCATTGCATTCTCCCTGGCTACCCACCCGGGAAAGGTGGAGCAGACCCTGATGATGCTCCTCACTGGCAGCTCTCTCCAGGGTTGCAGTTACACAACATGTCACAAGGAGAAGAAAAACAAATGCTTTTTATATCTCCTCACCCATCTGCACTTCCTCCTTGTGGACCAGTACTGCAAACAAAATTATCAGAAGCATCGTGTTGGCAGTATTTTTAGTAAACAGCAAGAGACTCGTGTAAACTTGTTCCTCCTTCTCCTTGTCCTTGCCCCCTATACATACAACAGATTAGAGAGTTTTCTGAGCAGAACCTTTTGAGGTTCCCCTATTTCTGCCTTCCAGACAAAACAGCTTGACTATAACACTGTGGGCCTAGTCCTGACTGATGAGAAAACTGCTCTTTAGGTCTAGGGAATAATTTCCCCCTCGTGTGCTAAAGTGCTTTGCTAGGTTAGGATTCCTGGAGTTGCAGGGATTGCCTTGCTGTTGGGTCATGAATGGCTCAATACACAATAGCTGGCAAAGAAGGATGAGGGAATTCACAGGGGAATACAGGAAAAAAAAATAGAAAGTGTGTTTATTAATAAGGAATGTTCCCAAAGGTTTCCAAATTATTCAAAAATAGGCACACACATTCTTAAGGACAGTGCAAATGCGGGTAGCAAGATCCTCCTGCTACTGTTTGGGGGAAATGAGGAGGGAGGTGGAAAATAAATTAGAAAATGTATTTTCATTCAGTTCTCTGGCTTGGCTTAAGCAAGGAAACATCTATTGAATTTTATCCCATGCCATCTGAAGAGCATTGCTGCTGACATCAGTGTTATAAGACTGGTTTGCACTTTGCCATCAGCTGAGGTCTTCCCTTCAGCCCCCCAGAAAGGAAAACCTGGCCAGGCCAGTTCCTGGCTGGTGCTTCAGAAATACAGTCTGCGTTGGTCCCTCTAATCTTTCTCTTCTTCTCTGTTTCCTAAAATCACTTTTTTTTCTGGTTTGAGTTCCCACTTAAACAGCATCTCTGGTTTTATAATCGCATCTGCACACCCAGTCATAAGGTTCCTGATGTGGAGGGTTACTGCTCACCTCTGTGCCGCCTTTACGATGGGAAATGTGGTCTTCGTGGTCTTCATTTTCCTCCTTACCTTTTACTTCTCGTTCCCCCACAGTTCAGGGTGACACCTAGTGCCTGGGACAACTCCTGCAGGGCTTTGCTCCTTTTCTCCTCTCTTATGCCACAGGCACGTGCTTTATATAAAGAAGTGCCATGTTTCAACCCAGAAATGTGGTACCTGGACAGGGCACGGCCTTGGGCTGGAGGAATTTATCAAGAGAGGCGGAAGGGGGACCTTAGCTTGCAGCTCATTCTCATCTACTGTCCTACATCCAGCTCCCTTTGATGGAGAGCTTTCCCTGATTTTAATGTGAGTCAGGCTAGTGCTTCAATAAAATATGATTTTCTCTCCCTTTTGGTCATAGTTTTCAAGGTACATCTCCCTGCATGTCACCAGAGAGGTTTTCTGGAGTGAAATCTGTCTGGTTTTGGTTTTTTGTTTTGCGGAGGTGGTGGGCATTCATAAATAACAAACTTAGTCTGGGCTAAGTTCATTATTGCTGTTTGCTGTGTTTTTCATGTTCCCTTGTTTAATTGTTTTGAATAAAGCAAAACAAAACCAAAAAGTAATTACCGAGTATTTCCCCACATTTCACAAATTTCCTTTTTGAGTCATTGTTTGTGTGCCCTCCCTGGGAACTTGGTTCTGATCTCTTCTGCTTTCTTGCTGACATGGCCTGAAATATTTTGAAATTTGCAGGGTAATTCAACCAAGGTACGTTTCTAGCCTTGCATTTGGTATCATAATAACTTTTAAAACACGCTATCGCTGAATCTCTTGGGTAAACTCTGAAATTAATGTTCAATTACCTTTATCTGTGAATTCCAAAAATTAACATGGATTTTTCAGGAAGGGACTATTTTGCATTCTTTTGAGATATTCTTCAGATACCCTAATTAATTTAAAAAGAAATAAAGAAAAAAGCCATTTTTGTATGGGCAGACTGGGCAGGGAGAATTGTTTAGAGACTGCTGTTCTTTATGGCTTTAATCTCCAAAATTCTCAAAAGTGTTGTGCACTATGGCCCTATGCGTCATTTGTTCTTCTAATGGCTATCCTTACATCATGGGCTCTTGCAAAGGGGTCTTCAAAGAACAGTTACGAGTTTATAGAATCATAGAATCCTTTAGGTTGGAAAACACTCTTAAGATCATCAAGTCCAACTGTTAACCAAGTCCACCACTAAACCATGTCCCTAAGCACCACATCTACACGTCTTTTAAATACCTCCAGGGATGGGGACTCAATCACTTCCCTGGGCAGCCTGTTCCAGTACTTGATAACCCTTTTGGTGAAGAAATTTTTCCTAATATCCAACCTAAACCTCCCCTGGTGCAACTTGAGGCCATTTCCTCTTGTCATATCGCTTGTTACTTGGGAGAAGAGACCAACCCCCACCTCGCTACAGCCTCCTTTCAGGTAGTCATAGAGAGCGATAAGGTCTCCCCTCCTTCTCTCCAAACTAAACAACCCCAGTTCCCTGAGCCGCTTCTTACAGGACTTGTTCATGATGTGAGGCTGTCTCTTTTCATGCCACAAGTACTCCCCAAGTACTGAGTACTGGCCCAAGAAAGAATTAAAGACAGTGGAAAGATCTCAGTGGTACTTCCCATTCAGGGGCTCTACAGGTTTCTTGTGAGCAGGGTGAATAGTAATAAACACAGGTATACTTGAAAATTATTGGTCAAACCTTGCTGAGTGGGATAGATGCAATGCTGGGAAGGGCCCACAGTTGGAAGACAGGAGGTATCCCTTTGGAAAGGTGTTCCTGTGGAAAGCTGGTAAGGACAGCAACGGCCAGTTCCTATCTGCAAAGGATCCTGTGACCTGATCAACCCCACTGGCACAGTGCTGTGGGAGGACAGATATACCAGAGGTGTCTTTTTTCTGGCAGTGTTGGGCCATTTGTTCTCCTCACTGCACACTCCTCTCAGTGCCTCATTTCTTTCAGTTTCTTTCCTGGGTCTGTTTATCATTGCAGCAGCAATTATCTTCCATTTTTTCCTCACTTGCAGTATGTGCCATGTGTTGGACCCTGCTCTGCTTCATGCTGTCCTCTGGGCAGGGTCTTCAGTGGCCACCCTGAGTGACCAGTGAGCCTCCGGAGGGCCTCACCTCTTCCTAAGGGCTTCTGACCCAACAGTTCACAGTCATTTACTGATGTGTGTGGTTATGTTTCTGGGCCACGGAGTGTTTCTTGGTTTCTTAGATTAGTTTTCTGTCATTCGAACACATTTAGCACTCTGTTACATGACTGCCTTCAAGGAATATTGTCAGCATCAGGCTAGCAATCAACCACAAGACCACTGCTCATGACTTCTGGTGCTTCACAAAACTTGATGAGCCTAAATTATTGCAAGTCACATTCTGATACCTTTTTTCTTACTGATTTCTCATCCCGTATAAAATTTCTGATAGTAAAGCACGTCTGAACTTGTATAAGGAAGGCAATCTAAAAATCTTTATGAAGAGCCAAATTTTATCACCTTACTGTTAATCCCCCTCCTTCAGACTGACAATAAATGCGTGGTGAAGTATAGAGTCTAGTAATACAAATAGACAAAAATTAGGTTAGCTTATTTTGCTCCTGATTTTTTTGTACGTATTATAGGCTAGTAGAGAGAAGACTTTAGATGACACAGCCCATGACATGCAGGCATGAAGTGATTTATATTCCTGTCCTAAATTCCTTGGCATTAACCTACGAGTCTTTAAGAAACAAGAGTGATACTTGGTCCCAGTGAAGTCAACGAGAGTTTGCTCCTTGCAACTGCATTTTTTTTATCCTGCAGT
The DNA here is from genome assembly GCF_965183815.1 of Platalea leucorodia. Classification (NCBI taxonomy): domain Eukaryota; kingdom Metazoa; phylum Chordata; class Aves; order Pelecaniformes; family Threskiornithidae; genus Platalea; species Platalea leucorodia. Next base: position 48,035,429 of record NC_138826.1, on the reverse strand, counting down.
TTAGCAATAAACTGATTTTCCAAGCTTACATTTTTTCCCCCAAATCACTTTAACGACTTCATGAGTAGGGGTGGAGGGAGTGGTGGGGGTGCTTTAATTTAATACAGATTTGTGTTCTGTTTGGCTTTTATCAGATTCACTTTGAAATGGTACAGATGAAGTATCTTACAATATCTGGGTTTTCTTTCATTAATCATGTTTTACATTCACATAAAAATGGATCTTGTACCAAGTAGTTCATGTTTATGTGCACTGTAAAATTAACTGAGTAGTCACTCTACACATAAATAAAACATGTGCCTATGACACAAATTAAAAACAAATCCCAAATACTTCACGTCCTATCTTAGTATTTTTTTTCGTGTGCCTAACCATGAAAGTCTTTTAAGTCTTTTTTAACATGTTAGATTTGCCATATGTCTGGTTATAATTCTGTTTTCTCTGTAGAAGCCTTGCTATCTAAATGGGTTGGCGGGGGGCGGGGGGTGGGAGGGTGGAGATTATGCTTCAGAATGATCACGAGACCTGTAAATGCAAAATATTAAAATGAACGTAAGGTGTACTGCAGTCTGAGTACAAAGCAGTTGGGAAATATACTCAAGGTGGCTGTATCTTACCTTGTTCTGTTGTGAAGAGAGGCAGGTGCAGGTTCAAGAGGAAGGGCAAGAGGCTCAGGGGGTTCATGAGCTCTTTCCTCATCTGCCTGGTCCCCGTGGCAGGAGGAATTCATGCATTCCCGGCAAGGCACTGCAAGGTCTTTTTAGCTCCTCAGCCCCTCTGGGCCAGACTTGGAGAGGCAAAGGCTAGACAGTGCCGTGCCATGCCCCTCCTGGGTCTTCCCCTCCATCCTTGGAGCTGCGCTGTGCACCTGCCGTCCTCACGGGTGACCAGAGGTATCCCCCAGCCCTAACGCTCAGGAGCAGGGGAACTGAAAACAGCTCCATCTTTCAACCGGAGTCACTGGTCCTGGGGCTCCCTGTGCACTTAAAGAGTACAGCAGTAGCTGAGCAGTGCTGAGCAGGGGTTATAGGAGCCCACCGGGAGCTGGGTGGTCTCTTGTGCGGTCAGTCTGATTTCGATGGATTCACCATTTGACCAAGGGACACAAGAAGGAGTGCAAATGGCAAGAAAAAATATTAGTGTGTAATAAGAATCATTTAAGTAAATTGGTGACCCAAATAGGCAGAGTAATGGGACAAAGGTCGAAATGTTAGGTTTCTAACCACTGCTGTTTGTTTCTTACAGCATGTGTCGGAGAGGAGGGAAGAGTCCATAAGCTATCAACTGCTTTTACAATTAAGAGTACAGGCTGTGGTCAGAAGCAGGTCTTTTTGGCTTGGCCGTGAGGAGCAGGGATATGTGTAAAGGGTCAGGTAAGTGGGTGTCTGCCTGTACTTGCCAGGTATCGCCGCTGTTACCCCCCCAGGACTGGACATATTGCCTCCTCGCCTCTGGCTCGATACCTAGATTAAAGCCAGCCCTTCAGGTTGCAACTCTATTGCATGCTCTGTGGCCAAAGTAAGAGCGAGTTGTACAGGAGCACCAGGCTGACAAGAGGGTATATAAAAGCTGAAGAGCAGCAAGGAGCAGCTTAGGCTGAATGTGCAGTGTGGATATGTTATTAGTGTCACTGTGGATAAACACAGAGTGATACATATGGGAAAAAGCAGTCTTGCGTCACACGGAAAAAAACAGGCTAAGCACTCGCCGCTATCATGGAGTAACAGTCATGGGCTGTAATACAGGAAACTGCCTTGGGGACCAGCAGAGGTCAAAGACCTCATCTTGTTTTAGGGAGCAAGTTAGAAATCTTCACTCTGCCCCTGTACAAATCTGTGGTGTGCCCACGTCCATGAGCAGTTCTCCTCTTCCCACCTTGGAAAAGACGTTCAGAACTGGAAGATGTTCAGAAAAGGATAACAAAGGTGATCCAAGACATGGGATGGCTAACTTATAAGCAACAATTAATTAAACCAGCTCTTTTACGCTTCCCTAATTCTTCAGCCTGGGAGAGAACTCTTGAGGACATCTGTGATAGAAGCCTATAAACTCAAGTATGTCTTGGAGGGGGTGATTGTTCACTGTCTCTCCCAGTACAAAGCAAAGAAGTTGTCAAGGAGAAAGTTCAGAATAACCAAGGGTGAGCAGTTCTTCCCATCAGGCATAGTGAAGCTCTGGGACTCCTCGCCAGCAGATGTGGGTGTTAAGAGTTTACATAGGCTCAAGTGGTGATTGAACAAGTTTGCAGAAGGGAAATCCATCCTGGGTTATTAAACACAAAACCACCAGGAAATTCCTGAGTCTCAAACCATTAGAGTGTGGGAGAATACTCTTGGGAAATAGTGTTATACGCTTGCTCTGTTCATACATTATTCACTAGGCATTTGCTTTTAGCCAGTGTCAGAGACAGGAAATTGGGCTAGATGGACCTTTTGACTGACTGGTACACTCTTAGCCTCCCTACAGCCATCATCAGCATGTCAGTGTATAAATGTTTGCTAGGAATAGGAACATTCATCATAGAAAACTCCACCAGCCTTTAAAAAACAGAGTGCCCTGTGAAATTGGTGTAGATGGTCTCTGCAGTCTTCATCACCCTGCGTCAGGAGGGTAGAGCACATGCAAGTGTTTAACCTAAGTGGAATTATGGCAGAAGGTGAACAGCAAAGTTGGCAGTTGGGTATTGAAACAAATGGACAATTATTCGATTTAGGTGTTTGTTTAACTGGTTCCTTTTAGCATACAACGGGGCTTGGTGGTATGATCTCAGTACCCAAACACATATGTTCCCAGTGGAATTCCTGCTGATGAACACTCCGATTTATCTGTGGGACTGTATTTAAAAAAACCCCAAAACATAAAGAGAGTAAAATGTGGCATGGAAGGTGATCTCTCAGGTCCAAGTGAATCATCTTCTCTTAGAAAAGTTCTCTGCTCTTAGACTTACAGTCAACATATTTGGTCAATTTAAATGAGTTCCAACCCAAATGAGTTCAGACTCATCCTTTCCAAGTGAGGGCTCTTTATCTGCCCTGGCAAATCCTATTGGAAAGCAGGGGAATCTAGTGGCCTTGTAGCAACAGCCTTGTTCCCTCAGTGAATCTTTCTGACCACTCCTTAGCTAGATACCTCTAGCTCCTAAAAGTGGCGATGGAAAAGATCTAATAGGTGAGTTAAGTGTTCCTGATGTGGGATATCCAAGAAGATGGCTGCATCAGTTCCACGCTGACACCAACGACGGTCCCAATTTCTGCCCAGTGCCACCATTTCTCCTTTACTCTTTTAACTTTTCTGAAGGCAGTGTTAAGCACGTGCATCCTTCAAACATAAAATTATAAGTCTACTTGCTGTCAGTGGAAAGTTGAGTATATGGACAATTGTTTTTCTTGATACAGAATTGAAGGCTTTTATTCTGGGCTCAGATGTGGATCATAGCCCATTATACAGCCTCGTCACAAATCAGGAGCAGAAATTTACTTTCCTTCTTCTACGGGAAATCTAACCTATGTGAAAAAGTGCTGAATACTTATAAAAGGAGAAAGCCTGTGAGCTTGGTCCAACACCCTTAACCCCTGGCAAAACTTTTATTTTGTAATGGGACTCGGAGGAGAAATTACTCTAATAGGAGGTATGAAAGTAAATTAAAATAGGGATGTTAATTTGGAATGGGTGTAGATGGGTGTGACTCTTTTGAAATGGATGAAACTGCCCTCCCCTCGCCTGTGGTAAAGCAGGTGCCCCGCTCAGCTCAGGCTGGGAGCCTGGATGTGTGTCCTCAGCTGTCAGTCCTGCCCTTACCCTTTCTTTTTACCAAAACAAAAACAAGCCCAGAGGAATTTAAACCTGCTGTTTTTGTTCTGTTAACAAATACTGACTGCAAACCCGTTTTTCTTGCTCTCTTGATGGAGAGAGAAAGACAGTATATGGACAGGGAACCGAAGATGAGAGGCCACATCAAATTGATGTTTCTGCTTGTAGAGGTGGGGAAGGGCAGTCGGAAGGGTTAAACAGGCCTGGTTTTGAAAGCAGTGGAGAAAAGGAGCATGACGGCAAAAATATATTAAAAATAAAACCAAAACATAAAAAACTGGCTGCAAAAATGGACTCGGGCAAAAGCATTTCATGTGAAGAGCCATGCACACATATGGGATAAATTACCGAGAAAGGGCATGGAAACAAAACATCTTAAATGTATATTTAAAAGCAAAAGAGCAAGGGGGAGAAGAAGAGACACGGGGTGTTGCTAAAGAAACATGATGAGAGAGACAGCATAGGAGCCAGCAGGAAATGGTAGCAAAATAGCTGCCAGCGAAAGGGCCGGTAGGGCCGATGGCGTTCTGCTCCTCTTGTTTGTTGAAGACCTTTGTAGTACCTTTCCTGCTGGATTTAACATGGATGCACAGTGCATACCCACCTGAGGACACAGGGGAGGAGAAGCATGGGGGAAATGAGGTTGGGAAAATGAAAAAGAGAAGCAAAACACCCAGTCCCTTGTTCAGGGAATCCCTGTGGACTGCAGGGCAGGAGGAAGAAGTAAGAGGAAGGGAGCGAGTACTTTTTGCAAAATATTCCCCTTGGCTGCCACCCAAGAACTCCTATGGGAACCTAAGGTACTTTTGGCATGTGTGGTGCTAAAACAAACCGTATCTACACCACAAAAATTAGAGCTGCACTGGTTATCTGCACGCATTGACAAGGGTAGCTGTACTCGGGACTGTTGTGGTTCATATCTGTTTTGCTCCCCATGTTCCTCCATGCTTCCAGTGAGGTCTTCACCGTGGCTGCAGAAACAGAGCTGAACTTAGTTCGTCCTTGTCTACACTTGCAGCTAATTCACATTCACCCCTGGTTCAGCCGCTTCTGTTGCTGACACCTGTTGTCAGCAGTCGGTAATTTCTTTTTTTAGGACAAGCCTACATTGCCCTGGAGCTCAGAAAGGGCCTTAAATTAGACTTAATTCTATTCAGATGTAGTTAGCAGTATTTAATTAGCACAGTCCTGAAGCAAAAGTCAGTCTATTCCTTGGATCACTGGAGTGCATTCTGGATACTCTCCATATTGCTGCAGGAGGCTGACCTTTATTTTTTTTATCTTTAGTCCAAGAAATGTGCTGGGGTTTTTCAAGCACTTTCAGAGTAGGGGCCACATCTTAATAGACAGATTCCTTTGCAGATGGCTTCCTGCTCGTTTGCAATTGCAAAATTTCACTGAGGCAATTACCATGATTGCAGACATGGGAATGTGACATTAGGAAAGCATTTAATGTATTCTCAGCATCTGTTACAGTACTGCTGCAAATGGAAACCATGGGGAGACGCCAGCACTATGGGTAGGACTCAACTTGCTTAACTTTGACTGACTAGAAGTTCGCATCCAGTCTGAACTAGACATATAGGTACTCTCCATAGACAGTAAACAGACACAGGCATACCCAGAGGGTGATTCACCTATCTTGAGTTGGTGTCCAAGGGAAGAGGGATGACTTGTCCTCTGATGGTGCTCCATTTTCTGGGGAAGCGAGTAGCTTAGACTAGCAATCCCATATTACGCAGCTAAAATTAGGTGACTTGAATCCTGTCCTCTGTCACCATTATGATTTTCACAGACCACTGGAAACTGCCCCAGAAATGATGAGCCAATGCTAATTGTACCTCCATGGACCATTAGCTGACAAACTATGAGATTTTTTTTTTGCTTGCCAGAAGAGTTCAGCTTATTCCCAGAAAGGGATGCAGGAGCTGGCAAGAAGATACTCTACAGGAATAAGAAGAAAGGGAGGTGTATGAGCAGTAATAGAGACAAACCTCAGCCTTCAGATTAGAAGCTTTAGCTGTGTAAACCAAATAGAGAAGGATGCTCTAGGAGCTATTTGTTTTACCTTTTCTGCTTTTTCATTCAGTTTCTTGCCCATTTTCTCCCTTGTTTCTATGGAGATGCCTACACCACATGGCTAGAACATTATCCTCCTTGAATCCATTTTTAAATGGAGGTTCAGACAAGACTATGAACTGCTTATCTTAGAGTCTGCTAGTTCTCCTCTGGTGAAATATTTTCATTTTGCATGACATCATTAAATATGAGAACAAAGAAGTAGACAGAGAGAATTAATAACATTTCTATCCATTTTAAACATACCTATATTTCAGGGCCTGAACATGAAACAATCCCAAAAGACAATGAGGAAGCCCCAGGCTGGGTGACCCAGGAGAGCTTGTTGGATGGGGTTCAGGTGGGATCTGAAATGGGGGTGCTGTGTGAGCTCCGTGCTGTGGGAGAGGATACAGCCATGATTTGAAAGGATTGATTCCTCCTCATTTCTGGAAAGGAAGAGCTTGGACACCTTCATGGCTGGGGGTCTTGAGAGGAAATAAGCATTTATCTCCCCTGCAGCCCAGAGCCGGCTGCTGAAATGGCACAGACTCACCCAACCGAGCTGGGTATCCTGAACAGGCTGGCTACTGCAATGTAGTAAGGTTTCACCTCCCTCATCTGCTCCTCCAGTGGGTTTTGAAGCTTGTGCAGAGCTTGGTGTTTGTTGCAGTTTCATGGTTTCCAGGAGAGCCTGCAGCAGCCACGGGTGGTGACTATCGCAGGCCTTGAGAGCGGTGGGTCTCAGGCCAAAACTTTTCATCTCAGCCTTTCCTATTAATTGCCTAGCTGGATCCTTGCTGAGAGTGGTGGCTTCAGCAGACCTCCTCCTTACACGTCCACCCATGTCGTGGAGGGCGGTGGGATCCAGCAACCTCACAGCTAGAGAAAACATCTCATTTGCTTTGGGGTGTTGCATGGAAATACCAGCTTGACCTCTGTCTGAAACGCGATCTGCGGGGGAGGGACCCATCGAGGCCAGCCAGGGACTGGGAATCCCCTCCACGGCTGGGCACTTACGGCCACGTGTAGATGCTACAGTGGCCAAAAGAGTTGGTGCCCTCCCCTGCTCTACCAGCTATTAACCTGTGGGCCCTGCCAACACAGTTGTTGGTGGGGTTGCGCTCTGAACTAGACCTGGGAGATAGATACACTGAGTATTAAAAAACTCCCCTCTATCCCTCCTTTATTGCTAATTTAACCTGGGGCACTTCAGTGGCCTAACTCAAACCACAGATTGCCAAACAAACAGCAGCATCCACTCCACTGAGGGGGAAGGTGAGATCAGGGTGAAAATGCACAGCTGGAAATGGTGATGGTGGAGAAAATATAACATTGAAACAGCTCCTAAGAGTTTTGGTTGTTTTTTTGGTTTTGTTTTTTTTTTTTTAAATAGCTTAGGCCTCGCTTTTAAGAAGTGTTCCTGAAGCTTGAACTAATGTGATTTGTTTCAAATCAGCTGTTAGGGGAAAACGTCCTGCTTCTTTGAATTTAAAGTATCTTTGAGTACTCTAAGTGCTCAAAGTACTTTAAGTAGTTTTGAGTCTTTGAGTACCTCAGTCTGTCCATCAGTGGGAATCAGGCCCCTACAAACACTCTGATGGGGCACTGCCACAGAAATCATCCTGCTCTCCTTCCCTCTTCTCCAAACCCTCATTCCCCTTTGCTATCACAGGCATTAGCCTGGCTATATGCTGAGACAGATTGGGCAAATAGTCCTGGGGCTACTCCTGAGTTTAGTATCTTCTTTCCTTCCTTAGGAAAGACCACTTTTGGGCCTTCGTTTCCCTCTTCCTCAGTTGTGAAAGTGCAACTGTTTACAGCAGAGCTGCAAAATCATCTGGATTGTTTCTCCTGCACAATCTTTTTTTTTCCTTTTCTTATTTTTCAGTTTCATTTTAAAGACCTTGCTTAAAGTTGAGGTGGGAACGAGTGGTCAAGGGTGGCAAAGGGCGGAAACCTCTTAAATTGGCTTTGTGACATTGTAGTGAAGTTGTGAAGGGGATCGTGCAGCAAATTGTAATGTTTAACCATGCCCTGCTGGGGCCGGGGCCAGGAGCTCAACTGTGGGTTGCTGGGCTTTTAGGGCTGGAGACCATCCCTTTGCAGCCCCCCTGAAGCTGAGGAGCAGTGTGTGCCCATCTTCAGACCACACCATGCCATCCACTTCTCCTGCAGGTTTTTGGGGAGCTCTCTCAGGCTGTGGGGCACGCTGGCTTGCGACAACTCGCTTATGCAATATAGGCTGTATCTGCTTGCTGCTGCCAGATTGTGGAAATCTGCAAATAATTGCGAAGTCTGCCGGTTTAATTGGATTGTGGTGTATTTGCACAGATGGGCGAAGTCTTCCAGGCCAATATTTTCCAGAGTGACTTAGCAGTCTCTCAGCTTTAAGGTGCCCAATATGAGACACCTTAAAAGTGATGGGTTTCTGCAGATTTTTTTAAGAGAAGCACCCCCAAACTGAAGTAATCCAAACCATCAATCACCCAGAAACCCCTTGCCCCAGAGACTTTGAGATGGGAGATCTTTCATAGTAGCTTGATGTAGGCCAAACTAAATTCATAAAAATAATACAAGACATCTTAACACATCATTTGTTCAGCAGAAAAATCCAGTGTGAATGTGTATGTGTGCAGGCATTTATACAGAAAGTATAATGAATAAACGAATATTTGTGCGTTAAGGGAAGGAGGAAAAGAAAGACATTTTATTTCATGTGAGAGTCGGCTGTTGTTGTTGTTATTTTTTTTAATAAGGTACAAAATGTTACTGTGGAACAGTGTCCCTGTGTGCTCTGGCCCTTTTCCAGGCCTAGAGCTAAGTACTTACTGGGGAAAAGAAAGCATCATACTTGACTTTCTGAAGTATAGGCTGTTATCGCTTGTTAGAAACTGAAAGGGAAAAGAATCACATTACTTATTAATTAAATACAAACTCTATAAAATTGTTAAGAAATAACCAGCCCCTGGGGCCCAAGCTACAGATGCCTGATATTTGAATGTACAAAAGATAAACAGTTTATTAGCATTATCATCAGCTTTTTCTATCAATAATTCGCAGGGAGACAAGAAAGCTGTAGTAGATACTGCTGTCCTCACTGAAAGATTCCACTAAATCACCCTTGCAAAAATAAACAATTTGAAAGAAGAAATAAATGGCTATTGTAAAATGTTCTTAGGAGTATCCACAGATGGGGTAGTATCAACCTAAAATCAATTCAATTAAATCAAAACAATTTTCACAGGCAGAAAAATGCTGTAGCTACATAATCTTGCTGTAATTATTATTGAGAACATGACCTTGGAAGTCTGCACAATTTTAATGAAGTCGAGGTGCCCTAGTGCTAAAGTCACTCTCAAAAATAGGACTTCAGCAGCTTTGAACCGAAGATAGTTGGCTTTGTAAAGTCTTCCCAAATGCTTCTCCAGATCATATGTTCAGAGTTGAAGTCAGCCCTTCACTTGTGTAGCCAAAGTAGACCTTGATTCCCAGCGTAAGCACTTCTCACTATTTTGCTATGTTGATTAGTTTTTTGTCTTAAAGCTTGTGGTCCTGAAGCCATGCTACTGTTTTGAATCTTTCCTTTCCAATAGAATGAGTTCCTGGTACCTGTGGATAAGGAGGAAGTCTCAAAAAGCAGAAGACATTAAAAAGAACCCCAACACTTATTCTTTTGGAAACCTCAGCATTATTAAAACCCTGAAGCGACCTCGCACCCTCAGAGCTGTGTACTCATTAGAGCCCAACCTCCATCTTCCCACCAGGCACCCTGAGAAGGCTTATTGCCAACCATCTTCTAGAGCATTAGAGACAGGTTTTCAAAGGCATTTAGACACCTGAATGCCTTTGAGGAGTTGGCCCTGAGTTCTCAGCAGGCTTAATTTGGCCTGGTGGGTGGCTGACTAGCCTCTTTTGATTGCTGAGTGCTGAGAGTTGGGGTTTTTGTTTCTAACTCTGGGGCTGAGCAAACCAACCACAGCAGAGTGAGGCAACCTGAAGGAAGGGTCTAGCGAGGTCTAATAGTTTGCTCTGAAGACTTGCAAGGAGCATGTTAGAAAGGGCTCCCCACTGGCCTGAGAAGCTCTGGCTGCTCTCAGGTTCTTAAGGCTCTCTTGAAATGATGGGCTGCTGTAGGCTCAAAAAGTGTTCAGACACCCACAAGGCCAGATGAGGGCTTGGATTAATTTTTGGTAGTTTTAGTTGTTTTGGAAGGGCAAAGGAGTTCTGAGAGGTTGCACATGGCTTGCGAGTACTGGAGACCACCAGGAACAGAAGAACTTATTTTAGGACTTCATTACAGGGATCCAAAGAGCAGTTATTGAGTCAGACCATAGTGTTTGCTACTTCTGTGATTTCCCACTGTTGCAGACTTGGGGTGGGGGGCAACAGCAGAAAAGGAGAATTGCCTGGGCCTCTATAGTATCAGCTATGTTCTGTCATGGTCATTCAAGTAAGCTATTAAATATAAACTACAATATTTGCAACACTGACTTTGTCCTTTGCAAACGTTTGGAGTGGAAGTTGTTCTCAAAAAGCCTTTCAAACTGGAGATAACAAGGTGACAAATCCTTTAAAGTAATGCTTTCAGGTACTTGTCTTTGAATAGATGTCCCAGTTTAGCTGCTGGCAGCCAGAACAAAGGGAGTAACCAGGCAGCTTGTTAGAGTCAAAAACCACAGCAGATTAGGCCTCTGCTCCGAGAAATGTTTAACTCCTTCTGAGGGAAACCCAGAACACATGCTGGTAAATACAAGGGCTCTCTTTTTCCATCTTTCTCATAGGCAACTGAAATCATGGCCCTGGTGCATTTTGCAATAGACTGGCTTCAGTGAAATAATTTTTGCCTTTTGGCTTGTCAGCTTGCTCTACTACTTTAGTCATGGCTGATTTAGATCAGCCATGAACAGGGTTAGGAGCACTGATGGCAGCCCGTTGGTAATGGGGCTCAGCATGCTCTTGCGCTGGCAGGACTACCACTGGTGGGGATGGATGGTGGTGGAGCACTTCTGGGCAGGAGAAAGGAGTTTTAAATTTGGCTACTGGCAACTGGGCTGCAAATTCTTAGAAGGCTGGGAAAAGAGGGGGATACTTTTGAACCTGATATGCAGGTTGCTTATGAGAAGATCAACTTAGAGACGGTTCTTGGGTTGGGGTTTTTTTTTTCCTAAGTGGTATCCCCCAAAAGACCATGTCTGGTTCCAGTGTGCGGTCACTGGGATGACAAGGTTTCTTTTGTCTTGAAGTGCCTGTCACCTACCTCATACAATTTTCTTGTTGCCAGATGCTTGCAGAATCCACTTTCAATTTTTCTCTGTAATAACATCACATTACTGTAGGTTAATGCCCTGGCTTTTGCATCCTGGAGCTGTGCAATTCCCTTGCTGGGTTGATTAACATGAACAAGAAGTGGTAAGCATGAAATGTAGTGGGTACTGTTATATTTGTAATTACCCTGGCACCTAGAGACCTTGACTGAGATTGAAGTCCCACTGTACCCCGTACTGTACAAACAGAGCCTTTCCAACAGCTTAAAGTCTAAACAGATAGGAAATCGTGAGGGGAGAAATGTAGGTGCCAAGAGTTGCAGCAATGTGCATAACATGACCCAGGGAAGCCAGAACCAGAACTCAGATCTCAAGCCCTGATAGTAATCAGTTACTTAATGCCATCATTTTGCTAGGTGGGATGGGTCATCTCCCTTAAAGGGTTTAGAAAGTAGCCAGACCAGTTTCTCTGTTTATATAAGGAAGAAGTTTGTAGACCTCTTGATCCTAAGGCAATTAATATAGCCCACTGGGGGGGAGGGGTGGGGAGAGAGAAAAAGGGAAAAAAAAAAAGAAAAAAAGAAAAAAAGAAAAAGCTGGGCTAGATTCTCATGTAAATAGCACCTAGAATGCCTAAAATTATTACAGATGCAGATGGGTTTTTGTCAGATTATTTTTTTGATGAGCGGCCTCTTTGTGGTCAGTTGTAAGCATCACATTTACATAGTTCTGTATTTCTGAAAAAGCCTATTGCATAAAGCTGGGGTCCTACCAAATGAAAACAAAACACAACACTAACGAAAAATAGCAAGATCTTCCAACAATGTTCAGTAACTGAGTTAGAGGTTAGTGCTGCATTCGGGGAAAAAAAAAAAAAATCCAGGCACCATATGATTTCATGCACTAAAAACTTTAAACATTTCAGAGGAACATAACATATGACATAGGGTGTTTTTATTTAATGAATGGCTTTAAGAAACGGGGCCAGTGTCCCTTCTCACAGATGAAGATCTTGTGCCAAGAGCGTTGCTGTACAGTGTGTCATCACTTGGGAACCTAAAGAATTGTACTTGAGAAAACATTGCTACAAAATATCATCCCCTTCCCAGAAAGGTTCACTTCAGGCTTTGCAGAAAAACAGAACAACTCATTTCCACTGGATATAATTCATCTGTTGAGAAACTTTCTTAAAGGCGTAGGTTGAGGAGCAAGTGGCTGGAAAACTGTTTAATCTCATAGTAACGATAATAGTTCATCATTATTATTACTACGTAGCTCTTGCATCGCACTTGCTGTACTCAGCGGACTTTACAACCACAAAGCAGTTAATCCTCACCGTACCCTGGGAAGGGGGTAAAGCGTTGCTGGAGGCTTTACGGGGTCTGTGCAGAGGTGCACACCTGGAGCTGGAGCTCCCCGAAGTGTTTCACCTGAGCGGGGCTTGCCTTCAGCCTGAGGTACAGCTGCCACCGAGGCGAGGGCCTTTCCTTTTACTGTAAAGGTCAACTGCTCGGTGGACTAGAGGGCTTTGTCCCGTTTATTTGTGCCTGAAAATATTTTGTATGGTTTGGATTGTGACTGGGGGGAAAAAAAAGGGAGAGGGAGAGGGAGAGGGAGAGGGAAAGGGAGAGGGAAAGGGAAAGGGAGAGGGAAAGGGAGAGGGAAAGGGAAAGGGAAAGGGAAAGGGAAAGGGAAAGGGAAAGGGAAAGGGGGGGAAGGGAGGGGAGGGGAGGGGAGGGGAGGGGAGAGGAGAGGAGAGGAGAGGAGAGGAGAGGAGAGGAGAGGAGAGGAGAGGAGAGGAGAGGAGAGGAGAGGAGAGGAGAGGAGAGGAGAGGAGAGGAGAGGAGAGGAGAGGAGAGGAGAGGAGAGGAGAGGAGAGGAGGCTATTTAGCTGCCACAAGAAGCCTCTAGTTAAGATTCTCATGTCAAAAATTTGCTATTCTGACAAAGGGATATGTGATGTATTGAATAGGAAGTCTTGCACAGATGGAGTTATACTGGCTTGAAAATGCTTTTGTTCATATGGTGTGTTTTGTTTGGGGAAATTAGGCCAGTTTACAGCAAGTAATCATTTTACTGATTTAAGCCCCATCTCCACAATAGTGTTGTTTGCTGGGATAGCTCAACATAAGTGTGCGTGTGTGTGTGTGTTTATGTTTGTTTTTTGGGACTGCACAGGAACATCCTCTTCCTTGTCCCTGGTGTGAAAATGGAAAAGTTGATTACCCAGAGGGGTGAATCGCTGCTCACTGTAGGACACTCCCAGCCTCACCTGCTTCAAGAGCAGTTTAAGCTCTCTCTCATTTTGCACTTCAGGCAAAACGAAAAACAAAGTGGTCTGAACCATACCAGGAGATTCTTCCCTGAGATAAAATCAGGGTCAGTTTAGAAGCACTGCTCCTTTAGCAAGTCAAGGGAAGGCTGGTGACAAGCAGAGAGCCCCAGAGAGAGAAGAATGAGTAACTTTGAGTGCTAATAATTTAACCTGCATCTTCCTCAGACATAACTGTTTGTATAACCCGCCCTAGGGCATGGTGAGATGGTCCAACCCCTTGCAGAGAAGGCAGTTCTGACAGATTACCCGCTTTTTAAAACAAACCCCATTAGGGGCACCCCTAAGCTGTTCCCCCAGCCAGCACCCTCTCAAGGGCTCAAAATCCCCTGAACTGGTCCTCGCACCTTGATCCCATCCAAGGCTTTTGCAGGTGTGTGATGGGGCCCGCATCCCTGGGCACAACTGCTCTCCACCTGCAGCAAGGGAAACAGAGAGCGGAGCCCCCCAAAAGTGCAGGGCAGCAGGGATGAGAGCAGGGACCCTGCCGGGGGGGGCAGCCCGGGGCAGGGGGGATGCTGCCAGGAGGGAGGCCAGGTCCTGGCGCTGGCCTGATCTCTGTCCTTAGGCTCCCTCTAGAGTTTACATCAAATGAGCAAAAGGTCTTAAACTCTGCTTGGCTGTACCCTCTCTCCGAGGCGCGGGCAGCACACCTGCCTCCTGCCTGCGCTGAGCCCTCCTGCCTGCAGCAAGGGGGTTACAGGCAGGGCGGGCAGCAGGAGCAGCTCCCTGGCAGGGATGCTGCCTGCTGAGCTGCTGCACCCTGCCCCTACAGCGAGGCAGGCAGAGAGGGGCTGGGGTCTCCTAGCCCACCCCTTGGCACTGCTCCGATGCTGGGCACTGCTGCGTGATATCCCAGGGCCTTCGTAAGCTAAAATGGCAGAGGCCTCTCTCCTCCCTGACAGCCTCCGCTGCTGAACCTCCCTGGGCCCTAATCCTGCCCAGAAGGGAAGGGCTCCTGTTCAGCACGTTATGAATATCTCCAGTGCACTTAGGTGAATTCTTGGGGCCTGCGCCTCAAATCTCATGGTGGCCTCACGCCATATCTCTTGAGAAAATGAGCATTTAGCCTGAAAAATTGGAGGCGTGGGGAAAGAGCATCAGCTCAGTAACAGCTGACGTGGGTGAAAAGCAAATTCCTCAAGCCTCCAGCTTTCCAATGGGTCACACCGTGCCCCTGCCTCCTTCATCCTCAACTCTGGAAGACGCATCCTGTGGAGCAGGTCAGGTATTATTCCCAATTTCCCTGCTATTCGCAAGGGAATATTGAAAATCCCAAACAACCCAGCCCCTTTATGTGTACAGTTCAGATGTGCTTTGCAGGTTCACTCGACAACCTTATAAAGTGCTGGGGAAGGAGGGTGGCCAAAATGAGGACGGGAAGCTTGCCTAAGCGGTTCTGGAGGAAAGAAAAACAGTGAGCAGCTCTGCCAGTGGAAAAGCCCAAACAAGAGAGAGGAGCAGGGCACTGGGAAGAGAGGGGACAGGGTGTTCAGAGGCTGTTAGAGGAGCCAGGACATTCCTCGCACAGACCTCCCCATAAACACTCCTCCCTCCTTCCCGGTTCACTCCTCCAAGTTTTGGTTGGGGTTTGGGGTTTTTTTTGTTGTTGTTGTTGTTTGTTTTCCCTTCCTTCTCTAATCCTTTCTTCCCATTTTTGACTGCCTGCATTCAGTTTAAACGGCAACAGAGCGAGGAAAAAGTGGCTGTTGGAGGATTTGGGGTCACTCTTGGAGTTCGCCCCCCCCGCTCCCCATCCCCACCCCGCTCCGCGGCCGCGCAAACCCGCGGAAATCCGCATCCCCGCTGCTGTGCCCCTCTTTTGCAAGACGATGGCGCTCTGATCTTTCCAGATCCTTACTCCAGAGCCTCTCTAGTATTTTTTTTTTTTTCCCCTGTATTTTTTTTTTTCACGCTTCGCTGCTACTACGGGCGGGCGCCTGCCTCTCTCAACGATTTGCTGCAGCCATCGGGGGTGCCTGACTGTAAACAAAACACTTTAGATCATGGCAAGGTCGCTGCAGACACAGCTTTTTTTTTTTTTTTTTTTTTTTCCTCCTCCTTTGCAGCCGCAGCGATTTAAGGTGGATTGCCGAGACCGCATCGCAGGGGACAAGGGGTAGGGGGAAACCGAAAAAGCCGCGGGGACCGAGCGGGACCCCCGAGCGCGGCTGATGCCGCGCTCGGGGGTCCCGCTCGGTCCCCGCGGCCGCGGATGCTCCGGGGCTCTGGATGCTCCAGGGATGCAGATGCTCCCCCCCCTCCCCCCTTAATTACTCGTTTTCAATATACTTGCACAGCATCCAGGGGGTTAGTCTAAGGCTCTTGTGCTAGTGGTGGTATAAACAAAAAAACCCAGAAGGTTCTTGTCCTACAGTAACTTGTTTCTTCTTTTCCAAAGGCTGTGGATAAATCAGTGCTCTTTTCCACTGCAGTCACGTTCCTGGGTGTTTACCTGTGAGGCATGCAGTCTTTTCCAATATTTAGACTCCATTATTACTTTTTTTCCCTGCTATGTGTTTCTACTCTGGTACAATGCCGTAATCCAAGGGGTTTGCTTTTCTTTTGTGGACTTGGGAGACAAGCGATGACTCCCAGGGAGCAGAGACTGGGAACTCCTGATCTAAGGAGTCACCGGTGGGACATGCAGCAGGTCACCAGCAGGCAGGCCCCCATCAGCAGGGTGAGCCCTGGGCATCTTCATGGAGCCCCCGGACATATTTTGCAGATCACTTTCTCAGCCTACAACGACTCTCTTGTGTAGAACAACAAAACGAGCCAAGTGTCCCACACCTGGCAGAGAAAGTGGAGAGAAGTCTGAAATGGCACTTCCTTGCTGGTGGCTATGGAAGTCAAACACAGGAAAGCCTGGAGAAATAAAGATGAAATCCTGCAAATAAAGCAGATGAATAGGCCCCACTTTGTCAGCTGACGCAGTTTTATCATGGACTTGCAACTTCGAAAAAAAGTCTCAGCTCCTGCAGACATGAGAATGTCAGCTTTAATTTGCTGTAAGTGAATTGCTAGAACTTGTGGTTGCTGAGAGGATTTGGAAAACAGCTTCTGAGTGCTGAAAAACCTGGCAAACAAATAAAAATAACATGGCTAATATTTTATTTCAACCTTGTGGTTTTTAAACCAATCTCATTTGTATTATATTTTTTTTTGCCTGCGCACATCATTGTTTTGAGCTCGGGTCTGGCGATACTGAGATTACTCGGGTGAGTGGTGTGAGCAGAGGCCGGGGGCTACTGCCTCGGGGCTGATGAAGGCAAGCAGACTGCCATGGCCCGGGCTTGAGCACTGTGTTATAATTTTGTCCCCTCTCCAGTGTGTGCAGGGTTCAGCATATCAGTTCACAAGAGCAACTGCAGCGAAGGTTTCGGTGGCCCATCAAAACTGTAGACCCCAAGCCTGACTGAGTCTGTGTGTCTAAGTACAGCAAAGGGTAAAAGCTCCATGTCTTCAAGGCCAAACCAGTTGACTCTTCTCTCAGCCAGTTAAACCCAGTTGTATTGACCCCTGCCTTGTTGAGATAGCTTATCACTGGTGCGCCCCCCCCCGAAGCAAAATTTGGAGAGGGTTGCTCTGCTTGCAGAAGAGACCTGGCCAGATGGATTGGTGCGAAGAGCCTCCAGCCCTCCAAAGATTCAGGCCCTGGATCTGGGCTCCTGGAAAAGTCAAAACCTTCAGCACCTGAGAGCACCCGCAGCGTCCTGCAAGGCGTTGAGGGGGCTGCCCTGCCCGGTGAGGGAAGGTGGCTGAGGAAGGGGCTGGAGACAAGGAGGGCACAGAGGAGGGCACTGTGTTGCTCTTATCTCCACCGTACCTGCTGTGGCTATCCGAGGAAGCTGCTTAGAAAATCCCTGGCTGTCATCTAATCTCCCGAGCACACAAACAGGAGAAAAACGAATGCTTTTGTTTTCTTTCCCCTGCTTGCCGAGATCTGAAATCCCTGCAGAGTTGGGGTTTTTTTTTTTTTTTTTAGAGCCATTTCTTCACCTAGTCCTTTCTCTGCCGAGAAGGCAGCAAGAGGTGATCCCTGGGAGCCACCAGCCCGGCTCTGCAGCCGGCGGGGTCGGGGTGCCATGGGGCCGGGGTGCCGGCCTCCCCGGGGGACAGCCCCCCCGCTAGCCCCGAGCTTGCCCCCAGCCCCGGGGGGGCTGCATCGCCACAGCCCAACCCGGGAAAATCCGAGCGGCGGGAGACGCCTGTCACAGGAACGAGTCAAAATGCAGCCAGCCGCCACCATTACTCAGGCCTCTCGGGCACGCAACGGGATGGGGTGGGTTTTTTGGGGGGGCGGTGGGCACCAGTCCCGCCGGGCCCGGGCTTGGCGGAGGGAAGGCGGCCAGCGCGGTGCCTTCCCGCCCCTCTCGCCTCCATCGCTTCCCGTCGCTCGGCTCGGCTCGGCTCGGCTCGGCGGGGCTGCAGCCCGGCCCGGCCCGGCCCGACCGGGGCCACCTTTAGAGCCGGCGGCGGCGGCGAGGCAGGGCCGGGCCGACGGGGCGGTGCCCGCCGCCGTAACCAATGGCTCGGCCGGGCTGTTTAAATAGACTCGTCCTGTCAATCATTTTCTTCTTCGTCAGCCTCCCTTCAATCGCCATATTGGGCAACCGAGAAAAGGGCTCGTCTCCCCTTGTTTTTTTCCGTCTCGTTTTTACTACGCGGCGGCGGTGCGAGCGGCGGAGGCATCACCACCACCACCATCACCACCACCACCATCACCGGCGGGGCAGCGCGGAGCCGGGGCCGCGGAGGGCAGCGCCGCTCCCCGCCTGGGCGCTCCCCCCGCGCACCGCTCCTCCACCCGCCCGGGGCTCCCCGGCAGCGGCGGCGGCCTTCGGGGCTCATCCCCGGGCCGGCGCTTATGCAAGGGCTCCTCCTCGCCCCTTCTCCGCGGGCCGAGGGCGAGCGGGGCCGAGGCGGGGCCGGCGAGCGGGGCAGCGCGGAGGGGAGGCGCGGAGCGAAGCCGCCGAGCGCCGAGAAATAAAAGGCGGAGAGGAGGAGGAGGAGGCGGCGGCGGCGGCGGCTGGGGGGGGAGAGCACCGAGCAAAACAACCGCCGCCAGAAGAAAGAGGGTGGGGGGAGATGTCAAACGTCCGTATTTCTAATGGGAGCCCTACCCTGGAGCGCATGGAAGCCAGGCAGTCGGAGTACCCGAAGCCGTCAGCTTGCAGGAACCTCTTCGGGCCGGTGAATCACGAAGAGTTAAACAGGGACTTGAAGAAGCACCGCCAGGAGATGGAGGAGGCATGCCAGAGGAAGTGGAATTTCGATTTCCAGAATCACAAGCCGCTGGAAGGCAGGTACGAGTGGCAAGCCGTGGAGAAGGGGAGCTCGCCCGACTTCTACTTCAGACCCCCCAGGCTACTGAAAGCTGTCTGCAAGTCCGCCGGCCGCCAGAGCTTGGATGTAAACGGGAATTGCCAAACCGTGGTTGTTGTCGGTTCTCAGGGAATCTCAGAGGACACTCACTGTGTAGATCAAAAGACTGATGTTTCTGAAAACCAGACGGACTTTGCAGAGCAGTGCACTGGGCAGAGGAAAAGACCTGCCGCCGATGGTAACGTACCCTTGCGGGAGCGGCACCGCTCTTCTCCGCCTGCCCGCCGCTGGTGCCAGCGCCGGGGCGCTCGGCCCCTTCCCCCGGGCCACGCGTGTCCGGACCGCCGTGGGCTGTGCCCCGCTAGGCACCAGTTCCCTGTACCACCCCCCCTCCCCGTTAGGCTTTCCCTAAAAGAGCCCAGGTGCTGTTTGCAGTCCCGGGGGGGTCCCGCGTTAAATGATGATTTGCAAGGAGAAGCCCCGGGACGCGGATCATCCCCCCCGCGTCCCCTCGCCGCCCCTCTGCGGGGACCCGGCCTCCTGCCCGAGTGCGAGGAGGTTCGCAAGGCTCACGCTAAGGCAAAAGACGGACAGGGATTTTAGCCGAAAACAGGAATCTTGAGTCTCTTGGCTAGAGAGAAGCGCATCTCCCCTCCCCCTGCTCGCTTTCACGTAGCCGATAGCTGACATGGGGATCCGGGAATATTCTCCCCTCCCCCCCCCCCCCCGGCCCCAGCTACCCCCCCCCCCGGATGCCGAACAAACATCTGGAAGGACAATATTTTAATATCACTCTCCCCCCACACACTTGTTTTTAATTTTCCCTTCCTAGATTCCTCTCCTCAAAATAAAAGAGCCAACACAACAGAAGAAGAGGTTTCAGAAGACTCCCCCAGTGCCAGTTCAGTGGAGCAAACACCCAAGAAATCAAGCCCAAGAAGACATCAAACGTAAACCGTTTAGGTAGGTTCCCTTTAGGGTTTGGCATTAGGATGCAAACAAGGGAAAGAAAGGGTGACCGAGGGGGTGCCCTGCTTCTGTAAGAGGAGGAGGGCTTCGTCGTCCCCCCCGGGCTCGCTGCGGGGTCTGTTCTCCGGGGAAGGGTGCCTTTCCCCCGCGCTCGGGGATGGGTCTGCGGTGGAGGGCGGGGGTGGGACGAGCAGGGCTTGAACAAAACAAAACAAGGGCGAAGCGCAGCGCCGGGCTCCGCAGCGTCGCCGGGGCCGGGGCTGGGGCTGGGGCGGGAGCCCCGGCCGCGGTGGGACCGGCCCTGCCGTCGCTCCCGGGACCGGGAAGGGCCCTTTCCCGGGGACCGTGCGGGCGGAGGGACAGCGTTCCCAGCGCGGCTGGTGCATGGTGTCAGATGACGAGGGATTTCGGGGGGTCCCCGTGTGTGTGCCCCCCCCCCCCCGCTGCTTTTTCACCTACAATGTCAGCGTTGCCGTCGCACGTCGCGGCGGCCTCCCACCCCGACAGAAATAAGTCAAGAATTTGGGTCTAAGGGGATTCCGGGCACTTTCTTTAAAATCTGAGCTAGGCAAGGTTGTTTTTTTCTCCTTTTTTTTTTTTTTTTTTCTTCCCCCAGTTGTTTTGGTTTGGTTTCAGACGCTGGCAAAGGGAAGAGAGCGGGTTAATGGGAGCTGGGTTGTGCCTTCCCCCCCCCCCCCCCCCCCCTTGTTGTTGTTTTGTTTTAAGGCGAGGGCTGGGGCGGAGGGAGTTGGTAAATTGCGCCGGCGGTTTGGGAGCCGAGGTTAGGAACGAGGTTTACAAACACGATTTGCGATTGTGCAGAAAGAGATTAAGCTGTAAAGGAGAAGTTGCAACAAATTAGTCCCGCTGGGGTGAGCCGTGGAGGAGCACGTCAGCCTGCGTGGCCATGCAAATGCCGCTGCTACCGCCCGCTTGTTTGGGGGGGGGGGGGGAGGGGGGGGGGGGCCGGGCCGAGCCCCGGGGCGGACAGGAGGGGTCCCACCGCCCTCTTTTTCCCCGGCGAGGGGGTAAAAGGGTGCGAGGTCCGGCGGGCAGGGCTGCGGGCAGCGCGGGGGCCCCGCCCGGGCAGGGCCTGCCCGCCCCGGGGATGCGGCGTCGGTTTGAACCGGTTGCGCGGCGGATGGCGTTTCTTCTCGACGTTTTTCTAATCGCCTTCTCCCTCCCTCCCTCCCTCCCCCGTCTTCTTTTCTCCCCCCCACCCCGTTGCAGAGCGGAGGATGTGCGTGTCCTCCTTCATCGGGTGCGGCGGGGGGCGATGAAGCGAGGAAGATGTAAAGATGTAGTGGAAACGAAAATACATATCGCCGATCTCCGTGGGATGGAGGTCCTGTACAAGCACTGAAAAAACAACAGCAGCAAAACAAAAACAACAACAACAACACAAGGCAAACAATAACACTAAAATTTTAGGCACTCTTAAAAGACCTGCCTCTAAAAGCATTGGATGTAGCATTGTGCAATTAGGTGTTTCCTTATTTGCTTCATTGTACTACCTGTGTATATAGTTTTTACCTTATGTAGCACATAAACTTTGTTGGGAGGGGGGAGGGAGTGGAAGAGGGCGACTGATTAGAACTTGCTTTCACAATCTAGCAAGCAAAGAAATGTATGAAGAGAAGCAGTGTAGGTTTTTTATTACTTAAAGATGTATTGTCCCTTTAAGTGGGTCCGCTGTGGTTTTTCTCCCCCTTTTTTTTTTTCTTTTTTTTTTTTTTTAATGTACCATCGTGGTAACCCTGCTCAGAGCAGATTATTACAGGCCGCTTGTGAAATTTCTTCCTACTGCATTAAGCTGAAGAGGTGGGAGCTGTGATGATTCCGTTATGTCGTAGCAAAAGTTCCCCCCCCGCCCCGACCTCAAATCCATACAGCAGATTTGAATGCCTGTAAAAGCTGTGTAAAATCATCCTGTTGTTACATCGCCTGATTTCCTGTTTCCTTTTTTTTTTTTTTTTTAACCTAATCTAGAGGGCTTTTGCTCTGAATCTCGAATATTGTTGTTTTCTGATCTGACCCACTTCCTGAAGTGTTTGTGTGTGAGGGAAAAGGGATACTACATCTTTAAACAGTATTTCTACATTGCCTGTGTACCTGTATGTAAAAATAAAAAAAAAAAAGTTTGAAGTGTACCTGTGTACATAACTCTGTAAAGACACTGAGAAATTATACTAACTTATTTATGTTAAAAGATTTTTTTTAATCTAGAAGACAATATTTTTCCCCATAAAGCCAAAGTGGCATGTTTTTGTGCATTTGTAAATGCTCTATTTGGTAGACTTTTTAGGGTTTTTTTTGTTTGTTTTATTTTTTTTGTTGGGGTTTTTTTTTTTCCTTTTTCTGATAATTAATATGGCTGTGCTTAAAGGATTGCAGACTGAGCCAATTTAATATTTTTTTTTTTTTGTAATGTGTGGGAAAAAAAAAATCCAGATTGATATTGTTTCACAACAAGCAATCAATAAAGAAAACTGCCATATATAAGAAATATGTTCTTCATTAGTGTGTGTTTCAACCTCCCTCAGCCTGGCACAGGAGGAAACAAGGCTCCTTCAAGAAAAACCAGCAAGTTTCCTTTGGGTATCTCTGCCCGTGTCTCCGGCGCAGGTGAAAGTGAGGAATGCAGCTTGGTCTCTTCACCCTTAGTGCCCCACTATCGTTTCTCCTCTGTGATAATCGCGAATAACGTGCTCTCTTAATGCAGAACAGCGGGATTTCCTCTGTCACGATATTTTTTTGTTGTTGTTGGGGGGGGATATACGGAGCTGGAGGTATTTCTCGCACTTGGTTGTTTGACTCGTAAGGCTGAAAACCCGAGCCCAAATTCGCGCCTTCCCGGGCCGGACCGCTGCCAGTTCTGGGCCGGGGAGACGGGGGACCTCCGGGCTCGCCCCCGGGCACGGCTCGGTGCCGGTGCCGGTGCCCCGCACCCCCGGCCCTGCCTGCCCGCCCGCTCTGCCTTCCCCCGCGACGGCGTCTATCGCTAACAAAGATGGCGCCTCGCACACCCCCGTCCCAGCCGATGCTGCTGCAGGCACCGGCGCGGCAGCGGCCTCCCCACCCCGCCGGCCCCGGGGTCCCGGGTGGGACCGCAGCACCGCCGCCTTGCCTCCCCGCAGCCCGCCCCGGGGGTGCCCGGGGCTCGGGCACCGCCGGAGAGAGGGGACGGCACCGGGGGACGGGGACGGGGGGCTGCCCGGCCCCGCAGCCGCCCCATCGCCGCCGCCCTCGGCCGGCGAGGTGCGGGCGTCCCGTCCCCGTCCCCGTCCCTCCCGGAGCCGCCCCCCCACCCCCGGGCGATGCGGAGGAGTTCTCATCCCTAGGGCTTACAAGACATAAATACATACGTAAATGAATTAAATGGGGGCGGACAGGGGGACACGCACGACCCTGTGCGAGTCTCACCCCGCGCTCAGCCCGGGTCCTTCCCCCCCCTCCCCGGTGCAACGCGATCCTGTTGTTTATCCCGGCCGCGCCTGGGTTCGCCCTCCCTCCGAAACCTCCCCGAAAACTCGGGTTTGTGCGGGCCTTGCGCTGGGGAGGGACGGGGAAAGGGGAGAGGCACCCCCCCGGGCCGCCCCCCCCCAATCTCAGCCCCCCGACCCGGGCAGATAGCACCCCGGGGCCGAGGAGAGGGAACGGGCACGGCCAGCGTCTGCAATGGACTTCTCCGGCTGCAAAGGATCGCTGAACACCCTGCCCTCCGCCCTCCCCCAGTACGCTCCCGTATCCCGGCCCCCCTCCCCCAGTTTGACTCCAGGCCGCCCCACGGGGGGTGGGGTGGGTGCGGGAGGTGTGTGCAATTCAGGCCGGTAAACGTGGAAAACCCTCATGAAAATGAAAAAAAAAAAAAAAGTAGTTTTTTTTTTTTTTTTTCTTCCAGCACGAACAAAGTGATCGCGATGGAAAATAAGCAGCGGCGCCTCCCCCAGCCGGCCGGTCCCGCCGCTGCCGCCGCCGGGGGTGGGCAGGGCGCGGGGGGCCGGGCAGGGTCGGTGCCGGCGCCGGAGCCCCCGGGCCGGGGCGGAGGGGGGTGGGGTGGGGGTGTGAGGGCGGCAGCCGGGGTCCAGCCTGTGCTCCATCACGTAGGGTTTGGGTTTGCCCCCTCAGCGCCCCGCCCCGGGAGAGCGGCTGCAAAATCAACCACGTTATTAATTTTTTTTTTTTTTTTTGCGGCGGCCCGTGGGGCTTTTCACCTCGCCCGGCCGCCCCGGCCGCTTTCACCTGGGGCCGCAGCCGCCGCGATCGCACCACCCCCGGGGAGCGGCGCCGGCCGCCCCCCCCCCCCCCCCCCCCCAGCAGCTCCCCGCCTCCTCCCCGGGGGGTGCGCGGAGCCGGCAGCGGGGGGGGGGGGGGCGCGGTGTGTGCACGCCCAAACCCGCCCCGCGCCCCCCTCGCCGGGGCGGCGGGACGGGGGGTGCGTTATCCGCCCCCCCGGGGTCGGGGCTTGTTGTTGCGGCGGAGCCCAGCGAGGCTCCGCGGGAAGAAGCGGCCCGCGGCGCCGCAGCCGTGGGGGAGATTTAAGGTGGCGCTGGGCGCGGGGCTGCGCCGCGCCGGGCCGGGCCTCCGGCCTGCGCGGCGGGATGCATCTTTTAAATTTTATTCCCCTTCCTCCTCCTCCTCCTCCTCCTCCTCCTCCTCCTCTTCTTCCTCCTCCTCCTCCTCCTCGCCGCAGCGTTTCCTCCGCGGGCGGCGGGAGGCAACCTTGCCTCGCCGCTTCCCTCCGCCCGGCGCCGCTCCCCGGGCCCGGCGGGGACGGGGAAGAAAGGGCGGGGCGGGGGGGGGGGCGGGGGGGGGCGGGGAGGCGGGCGCCCTTCGTGCGCGGCGAGCGGCCCGCGTGGGTGGGGCCGGCCCCGCCCCGCCGGGGCCCCGCCCCGACTGATGCAATAGGCGCGGCCGCCGCGGCTGCCCCGCGGGGCGCGCGGGAGCGCGCGCGGAGCCTCCCTCTCTCCCGCCGCTGGTCACACGTACGCGCGCACCCCACCCCTCCCCTTCCCCGGCGGCTGGCGCGCGGACGCCGCGCACACGCGCGGGGGTGGGGACGCGCCCTCCCGCCGCGCGGAGGTGCGCAGGCACGCGCGCGTCCCCAGGCGTGCGTGCAGGCGCGCACCTGCGGGCGGGCAGCGCGCGCGCACCCGCCGGCGCGGCGGCGCGGCGAGGAGCAGGCAGGGAGCAGGGGAGCGGCGCCCCCCCACTCGCGGGCCGGCGTGGGGACGGGCCGGGGCGCGACCCCGCCTCACTCTGGGGCACGGCCCCGAGGGGGGCCGCGGCAACGGGGGTCTTGGCTCCGGTGTCCCCATGCGCCACGCTGGAAGCGGGACGCGGCGCTGGCTGTCGCCCGTCCCCGGGGGCTCAGGGCCGGTCCCCGCGGGAGGGAGCGGGGTTGGGGCGGTGGGTGCCAGGGCCGGGGGCAGCCGGGCGAACCCGCAGGCGTGGCCTTTGCAGCCCCGGCTTTGCCAATTTTGAAGTTCCACGTTGGTTTCCTCCTGCTGCATCTCACGGTGGGAGCCCCCCGGGGCGCGGGGAGAGCCCCCCGGGGCGCGGGGCAGACGGGGGACGCGCGGGGCTGGGCGCAGCGAGGCCTGAGCAGGGAGGGTTCGCCGTCCCTGGCGCAGAGCCGTGCGTTCCCGCGCCGGAGGTGGAGGGCACGGCCGGTTCCCTCGCAGGGGTGTTGCGGGCGTGGGTCTGCCCGCTGCTCACGAGGGACGTTTGGCTGGAAGAGAAAGTGCCAGCACTCTGTCCTTAGAGTCGATACTAACACCCGCCGCTTTTCAGATGTGGAACTAGGCTGCTCTTCCTCGAGCGGGGAAATTAACTGGAAAATGACGTTTTCCGACATCCATACCCCTCTGTGCATCTGAGTAGCTTCAGCTGAAAAAACCTGAAGAAACACTGAATTTCGTCATTTGCAGAGGAAAACATTCCACTTCAGAAATGTCAACGTGTTTTGTTTCCACATCTTCTTATGGGATTTTGATATTTTCAACTTTCAGTTTTAAAATGACTTTTTCTCTTTTGCATTTAAACAGTAATCAACTATTTTCTTGTTACTTCTTTTTTTTAAAATACGAAAGTGTTCACAGTATAATGGCTTTAACAAAATGTCTGATCTGCAGTAAAAATAATTAGATTACTTTGTACAAATTGTTTTGCTCTGTCCCCAAATGAGATCTCTTTTGCTTTGATTTTACGGGAAAAACCTTGAAGACTTTCTGTTCTTTTTCAATATTGATTTCCCCACCACCACCTCTGATGTTTCATTTACTGACTGAGCTGAAAAAAGGCATTTTTCACACTGGGCAGGCAGTATCTGCACCTGCGGTTTGCCATGTTTCACCCAGGCTCAGCCACCTCCTCCGTCCAGGGAGCGTGTGTGCCATTCCTCTCCCTGCCTGCTTTCTGCCTTGCCCCCATCAGTCACTGCAAGGCTCAAAATTAGGCAAAAAATAGAGGGAAGCGTGTTTTTCTTTTCCCTTTTTTTTTTCCTTTTTTCTTTTTCATAAAAATTTTTCATAAAAAAAAAGAAATTCTTGCTTTACTTAAAAGGCAAGCAAATGTATCTTTTCCTATAATATAAAATTAATAATATAAAAATAATATGATAATATATAATGATAATATAAAAAGTGCAACCGCCTAAAAATAAGCCGGCATCAGACTATCCACTCTTCATCTGCTTCTGCCTGAAGAAAACAAACCAAAACTGACAGCAGCTACAAAAATCCCCCGAATGAAGGTTACTAGCTGCGCAAAACAAGCACTAATAAATGGCAGGTGAAGGAGCTCTGCTCGCTGCAGAGCTTTGCCCCCGCTCCTCTCCCATCATCTTCTCCCTGCCCCTTGGGTGCGGTGGCACAGGGGCAGCAGCCCAGATGTGGTGAGGTGCCTGGGCGTCCCCCGGGAATCCCGGGGGGATGAAAGCAAGAAGAAAAAGTCTCAGTCTCGCAACGTGGATGAAAAATATTGCTGAGGTGAAAACAAAGCTGGGAGCGGACCTGCCCCCAGGCCTCCCGTTGCAGGGTGCTCTGGGATAGATGGGGACTTTTGTCACTTGTTACAGGGTCAGCTTCCAGCCCCAAGCTGCCCCTGCAGCGTGTGAACAGCATCCCGGCCTCGGAGGGTTTATGGCCTGCAGCTCCCTGCGTGGGAGAAGCAGTATGGAAGCGTGGTAGGTTCAAAGGAATGGACGGGTGGAGAGGACCAGGGTGAAATAGAGATGTTGTCCTGCAGTTGGCATGCTTCCCAAAGTGGCTTTCCTTTTGCAGGGCACCTTCAGCTTCTCGAGGCCTAATCTGCCATCAAGATGTGATCTAACTGAACTCGCCTTCTTTCTCAAGGAGCCAGATGTGTTCACGTACGTCTGTCTCCATTTGAGATATACTCGAGTTCAACAGATACAGCAGGTTTGCCTTTTTTTTTGGCCCCCCCGCCTGCAACCCAGGGGTGCAGCTGTGCGTCAGTGGAGCGCGGTTGCCCTGCGCGTTGCTGCTGGTGAGGGGACAGCTCTGCCTCCTGCCTGTTCCCCGCTGCTCCCGCACTCTGCCGTCACTGCGGAGCGGGGTTTGGGGGCTGGGCTCCCCCGTTCCCCAGCTGGGCCTGGCTGCAGGCACCCTCCCCGTCTTAATAAACCTTACTAATCTGCAGGTTCTCCGCACGCAAGGGGCACAAGCGGTTTGTTTGCTGTTGAGGTGGTATAGGATCCTGTGTGTGTGTGGGGATCACCTCCCAGGGCTCTGGGGAGAGTTCTCCGGCTGTGGGTTTTTGAGAAGGGAGCGTTGCAGCTGCAGCTAACACACTACGTGGCGGGCTGCCGCAGCTGTTGACACCGGTGCTAGTGCCGCTGCAGCAGAAGACACTAGTTCATGGCCCAGCTAAGCCAAGCTGACCTGAGCGGGTGCTCGTGGCAGGCTGCACAGGCAGGGGGGTGCCCCGCTGCCTCTCGGCATCTTGGCACCTGCCAGCCGGCTCTGGGTGGAAGCACGGAGCAACACACCTTGTGGTTTAGCGTTCCCCATCCACAAGACAGGCTGTGCCAGTTCAGGCTTTTATACCTGGCCATCCTACTGTGCCTGCAGCTGTTTGGAGGAGCCAGCAGGCAGGAACATTAGTTTCATTCCAATTTTATCCTTGGCCTCACATCTGAGACTTCAAGCAAGGATTCCAGTCGTGGGCAGACGCCCCATTTTGTGTGCTCCAGACGCTACTCCCACAAAGACCAAGCGGTGCTTTACATGGAGGCCAAAAAAACAACCGTTGCCTGATAAAGCCTTTCTGTCATGGCTGGCTCTACCCAGATCGAAACCAGGGAACTACAAGTGCAGAAAGGGCTCCCTATCACCCTCCTACCTGGGCAGGCTGGAAGAGCTCTGCAAGCAGGCGGCTCTGCCCCAGTAAGTACAGTCGCAGCTGTGGTCCTCACTTTCCTTGGGGAGAGAAGCTGGAGGTCTGGGACTGACCATACCGTAAATTTTTCCTGCCAGATGCGAAGCCTGGAGTCGACACCGTAAGCTTGGTAACCTGGTAGACCACAATTTTTTTTTTTTTCTGGAGCGAAGTGATAAATTGTTCCCATCCGAGCTGCTGGCTTCCTGCTGTATTTATTTTATTCTAGTTGGGGATCAGAAGGGAAGGCACATGCGCACGCAGACAAATATAGATAGATATTTATTTATTTTTATTAGTGGATTAGTGGAAGAGAGACCTCTACTGGCCCAGCTCGAAGGGCCGCTGACGTACCTCGGCCGTACGGCCGGCCGCAGGCAGGGTCTGCTGCTGGTGGGATTTCTCGCTTGCCTTCACTTTACCTACTTCGGAAATTTCCTCCTGGGTCACAGGCCAAGGAAAGCTAAGAAGCAACCTTTCGCGTTTTCTGTTCTTTTTAAAAATTCCAGCATGTAGGGAGTTACTCAGTTGCAACTGCTAGTAAATGAATTTGTGACAGTGCTCAATGTAGTAAGTAAAGTAGCTTATTTCCTTTAGGAGGGGATGAACCTTGGGCACTGAAGCATGGCAGAGAACTAAAGGCTTCTCGGTACTGGAGGACAAGGCAGCAGGGTGTTTTCATCCACTCCAGTGATTTCAGTTGCCTTTTATTCTCTTTCTGTTCTTCCTCCCAGCTGGTTGTGTAGTACTGCAATGAAGATGGCTTCAGAAACCATCTCTCTTGGGACGCTGCTGTTTAGCATCTTGCCTCTGCTGCCAGGCAGTTGGATAGATGTTGACTCCTACCTGGGCCATACCTGGGGTCAGTAATCAGTGGATGCTTATCTTTCTGGGCTGGGGAAAAGTTAATACATAGGGTTTTTTTTTCGAACAAAGCTATCTTTATCTGAGTGGGAGTAATGCAAAAGAGGCCTTGGTGTTTGCAAACAGGTAAGCTGGGTGAGCCATGGCTGGTTGTGAAGTGTAAGGCCTTTAAGCCCTGAGCTGCCAGTCTGGCTGAAAGCAGTGGAGGCAGTAGTTTCACAGCTGAGTCTGTGCTGCTCAAACGCTGGCTTAGGCATCCCCTTCCTTCCTCATCCAGCCCACTCATTCCTGCCCCTGGCGTTGCTGGTGAAGTTACATGAGGAACTGCATCAGGGAATGGATCTGGCAGAGATTTCCCACCTTCCTTTCTTTGTTGTTGTTGTTTGTTGGTTTTTTTTGGTTTTTTTTTTCCCAGCTGGATCCGTTTCTGGTCTAGTTCATCACGCAGCTGCACTAAGAACCTGACCAGCACAGTGGGTGGGAATGAGCAAGCTGGCAGCACTACCATGAAATCGCAGCCTGTGAGCTGGTAGTGTCTTCCTTGTGCTTTACAGTAAAGCAAAATGTAAAGCCTTGTGTGGGACAACTGCTGTCCCTCCTACAGTGATGATGCTTGCTAGAAGGTGCTGGCCAATCTCTGGTACTGCAGCCCAGGGCTCTGCCTTCCAGCCTTCATCTCACATCTCCAGCCATTGAAATCTGCTCCACAAATGACCTGAGAGCTGCTTAGCTAGGGAAATAGAGGTTAGTTCCAATGGCCTGAAGTTTCCGGATTGTCTGCCAGGGGATCTCCATCATGGAGGTATTATAGAGAGATCTGCTGAGTCACATTTCTTCTTTTTTTTTAGGACAGTAACCTGGCACACTGGACACAAAGACAGAGTAAGGTACAACAGTGGCTTGTGGTGCTGCAGGCCCTGCATTCTTCATTGCCATCCCTGTGAAATCCTAACCTGCAGTGAGAAGCTCCTGTGATTGCTCCTGTCCCATGGCCAGGTCCATGCCTTGCTTGCGTACCCCACAGATTGCTGTCAGTCTGTCTCCAGCTGTTGCCTGGTCTGTGGTTTGTGCATGGTGGAGGATCATGGTAAAGGTGAGAGGGCACTGCAACCAGGCAACCTTTAGAGGCCTCTGAGCTGATGGACCTGTGAGGAGGTAGAAGCTCTAGCTGTCACCTGGTGGACAGCCTTTCCCCCTGCATGTCTCGAACAGCTCGGTGTAGTAGGTGCTCTCACTGTACCTTTCCCAACAGGTCTCTGTAGCAAAAGCACTTGCTTTCTTTCAAAAGACACTGGAAGAAGAAGTTGCTCCACGGCCACCTTTTATGCCCTTTCCTTCCACCCTCCCTGTGTGTTCCCCTTTTACCAGTCACTGAGTGGTGAGAGCACCCACTATTTTGGCAGGCATCAACTACCTCTTCTGCCTGGGAGGACCAACGTTTCTTTTCTCTCTGGAGAGTGTTCTGGATACTGGATTCTTGGTTTGCATGGGTCTTGCTGTCCTTGTGAGCAGCTTCATCCTCCAAAAAAGAGTGAAAGATTCACTGTGTGTTGTCCAGAAGTCTTTTGGGCAGGAGCTGGAACATGGGGTTCCTTGTTCTGAGATGAGTGTCCCAGATGCTAACCTCAGAAGCCTGTTTTTTTTTTTTTTTCTTTCTTTCTTTCCTTTTATCCTTCCTCTCTCTTTCCAGATCTTTGAGGTCCCAGTGAAAAGAAAAGCTTGACAGACCGGATCAGTTCAGGTCCTAGGAGGTGCAAGGCTCCAAGCCCAGCTAACCTCACAGTAGCAAGTTAAGCCCTCTGCTATGCTCATTTAAAATCTATCCTAAAAGGGTGCCCCTGCTTTATAGAGCTTGCTGCACATCACTCCCTCCTGATGCCATTTACTTCCCTGTCTAATCTGTGTTTGTACCGCCTCATTTATTTGAAATAGCTCTAAGTGCCACCACATCACGTCCTACCTGTCACTCACACCTTGAAGTGTGGCTTTGCTCTGAAAACAACGATACCGATGGTATTTTACTTAGCTAAGCTGTTCAGCACAAACAAGAAAGAGGGTCTCTGGGTTCTTTCCTTGGGCAGCAGTGGAGCGGTTTGCATGTCCCTCATTCACACCTGGTGGTTAGCGAGGGTGTTGCAGAGGGCTTTGCTGGCTGACCAGGTGGTATGGGTGGTTTAATGGGACGTAAGGAATCACCGCTACTTCTGACAGAAACCTGCCCTGTGTTTCCGATCTGAATGGCTTGGAATAGGAGAGTTGCATCAAGCTCATGGCTTTTGTCTTTATGTTCCAGGTGCTCGGTGGCTTGAACTTCTCCTATAAAAAATCTGAATTCCAGTCTGAGGATCATATTCAACCTCCTTGCTTT
This sequence comes from Platalea leucorodia, assembly GCF_965183815.1. Taxonomy (NCBI): domain Eukaryota; kingdom Metazoa; phylum Chordata; class Aves; order Pelecaniformes; family Threskiornithidae; genus Platalea; species Platalea leucorodia. Next base: position 48,004,033 of record NC_138826.1, on the reverse strand, counting down.
TCAGATAGAATCATAGAATCACAGAATCGTTTGGGTTGGAAAGGACCTTTAAAGGTCATCTAGTCCACCCCCCCTGCCATGAGCCGGGACATCTTTCCCTAGGTCAGGTAGCTCAGAGCTCCCCCGTCCAACCTGACCTTGAATATTTCCAGGGAAGGGGCATCTACAGCCTCTCTGGGCAACCTGTTCCAGTGTTTTACCACCCTCGTCATAAAAATTTTCAGATCCAGGGGAACATGTGAGCTTGTCTATCCAGGAGACAGAGGGTTTCTCAAGGGCCGGTCCAAGACCAGTTGGCAGAAATTCCTCCAAGGACAATCACAGACTTACTTCCTTCCTGCTCTCCATTTAAGGTAGGTTTCCTGGCACTGATTTCTCTAGCAAACATCCAGCAGCACCTTAATAGTAAAATGCCAAAGTGAAACAAGCCACTGTACACACAGACCTTTCCTGGGCAAGAGGATGAGAGTGAGCGAGCAAACCACACGCGACAGGTGTTAGGCATGTTGCTGAATGCAATTCTGGAAGCTGCTCAGATGCTGTGGTCAGGTGGGTGGTATTGCAAACCTATCTGGACCAGAAAAGAGAAACGTTTTTCTAGTAAATGAAACCTATCTGGTAGAGAAAGGACTGAGGGGTAATAAACATGCAGCAGAGAACTGGTGTTTGAGGAAATGCTTTTCGAGGTGAAGCTGCATCGTTGTGGTGCTTTATAAGTAAGTGCCTCATCACTTCAGAGTTAGGAAGGACACGATGCGCTTGTGGCAGCTCTACCGAGTCAGGAAGCAGGCACGTGAAAGAGAGAACTGCTCTGCTTCAGAGTACAAACAGGGTGCTACTGCCACAACCACCTGCTTTTAAGTGAACAGCCAGATACTTCTGAGTGGGTTTTTTTTCGCGGTCCCTGGATGTCCTGCATGGGCTTCGCGTGAAGCCCCGAATGAGTGTTGTCACTTCGAGTAAGAGTGCTTTGTGCTTGCCTTCATCTGCTAAACAGTTCAGTGCACTGAATTCCTGTTTCTGTAGACTGTGCCTTTTTTAAAAGAAAAAACAAAAGGTGAACCAACATTTTGTAACTGTGGAGAAATTATGGAGGATAAAACTGGTACAAAAATCAGTTTTTGTCCGATGAGATGAAAAACTGTGCTGTTCTGGAAATCCCTTGGCTGTTAGGCCTTCCCTGGTACAATCTCAGTGCTGAGGATGCTGTGATGCTCTCCAGGAAAGCTCCGTAAACCAAAAATGGTCTCTGTTGCCCTTGGCCCGTTGAGAGCCTGATCAGAGTACCTCGAACCGAGTCTGTGAGCCTCAGTGGTCATGAGGCTCTTCATTCGGGCATTTATTTGCAGAACACAGGTCCTAGGTAACCATACGGGAATGCAGTCACTGGTTTATGTATACTGTAAGAAAGGGTAGGAGAGGACAGGTTGAGAGATGGTGGGACCGTATGAATTTGAAGTCTTTGATTAAATGCCTTTTTTTTTTTTGGACAGTGAACAAAACCAGGGCAGGGAAGTTACAAAAAAAACATATGAAATGTAAATATATTTATTTTTGTTTTGCATTGTTTTTGAAGCCTGATAAATGTAAATTTTTCTCATATATGACAAACCCTTTTTCAGGCATGTAAGACAGCACATGGGATGGTGGAGTTTTTCCAGGCTGCCAGAGTATCTCTCTGTCTGGAGATGATAGATACTTTATTGTCACATACGTAATGTGTAATACATGATGGTAACCCAGGGTGGCAATCTCAAAAGACCAAAAGAAACTGAGGACACCTGAATTATGCTGAAGAATCAGAATATTGTGTTCTGCTTTTTTACACCAGCCACAACGAATTACAGCATTTCTTGGGTCAAATAATGGGCAAAAAAGCAGTTTTTACTTTTTCATTAGTACCCCACCAGAGGCTGGATGCCTGTAATTTTACAGGGATGCTCAAAATTGACAGATGGCCATTGGTATTTTCTGTGGGATCTCAGTGGAGGTAGATAACGCTCCATTTTTAATCTACATTGAAATGGATTAGAAATGACAAATGGGCTTTTCCAAAGAAAGTGTAAAGGTTTTCCTTCTTTAAGAAAATTTACAAACAACCTGCCCCCCCACCCCCCTAATTTGGGTTGCTTATGTCTGCAATCTGGGCCAGGGGCCCTCCAAAGACTTGCAGGAGCTCTGGCCAAGGCTGGGGAGACCACTGATTCTCCACTTCACTGCAATTTGTTGCCTCTTTGAAGAGCAGCTGTTGCCTTTGAAGTGAACTTTTCTGGGCAAATGAGTATCAACGGATAGGGTGAGATTTAGGCTGCAGATGGGCAGCAGCAAATTCCCTTCATAGAGGGGACTCTGCTGGCAGAAGGCTTGCAAGACAGAGGTTCAGCTGCTCCACCAGCCACCTCTCACTGAAAATACACAACAAGTGGGGATGAAGCAGAGGCATAACAGAGCTGCTCTGTGTTAACCTCCTCCTGGCCTGAAGTCCTTGAGGAGGGTTGACCTTGCTGCCCTGCCTGGCACCAACCCCTCAATCTTTTTGCTATGCCTCTGAGCTGATCTGGAGCTCAGGTAAAGGCAGAGTTTCAAGTCCAGGCTAATCTGCCTCTAGCATAGGATGGAGTGGCGTGTTGTGTAGGTTTTGTCTGTGTTAGAGCGAGCTTATTAGGCAGGGCTGAGTCATTCCAGAGAAGCACTGAGTCCTGCAAATGCTCAGATGTCTTTGTATTGCCCTTCTGCCACCCTTTGTTCCTAGTCTTTTTTTTCCTCATCCAGTAAGTGTTTTTATTCTCTGCAATGTGTCCTTATTTTCTCTACACTTTTCATTCAACCTGCAACTGACCTCTGAATCCAAAACCACTCTTGCTGGCAGTTTGTGCTAATATTCAGGGCTATTCCCTGTCACTCCTGGGGATCTAGCATGCGTCCCTCCTGCACCTGAGTGGCTGCCTCTGGCTGGGATGGAGGTGGCACCATCACTGCAGGTAAATCTACTAGAGACTGGGAGCCAGAGCCTGACTTGTCATGTTAGGTGCCTAAATCCCAAATGTCTGTCCTTAAAACTCTGGGTCATCTGTTGCCCATATCTGAAGGTGCCTCAAGTTCATCAGCACCTACTTTACGTGTGATGGTGCTGAGGTGTCAAGGTCTGCCCAGAAGTACTGAGCGTGGCTGACTCGCTCCCATGAGATCCTCCTGTAGGTATCCCTCTGTGTCACTCCTGGGAGATGCTGGACCAGGTAGGCATGCTATCTGCACCGAGCTATTGGAGACTCGTAGGGTGCTGCCGCTGCTGGCCGCCTCCCCAAAGAGAGCATGCAGGGCTAGCTGCCTGCCTGCAAGGAGATGTTTTTCTACAGGCCTAAATGCTGAAGCAGGCAAGGTGACAGGCATACCTTGCTCATGAGGATTTCTCTTTTGCCTGGGTCAGGCCGCTTCATCCTCCCTGTATTTGGGCTTTGCAGCTGCCCCTGTAGGCATGTAATTCCCCTTACGAATTAACATGAGAGTCTAAGTACCCGGTTCAGACACTGCAAATACTACTAGGGGGGCAAAGAATGAAAGTTCAGAGACTCGGGCATGGAAAGTCTCACTCTATTATTTAGTTTGATAGGATCTTAAATTACTGAAAACATGACTCTCTAATAAAAACTTTCAGGCAGGTTTGGATATGGAGGTACATGGCTGTATATCATACACTTTGCTGTGTACAACAGCCCTTTGCAAAGTGAAACCTGGAACCTGCCGGGTGGCTTTACTGATTTTTGGGTTTGCTTTGTACAGGGCAATTGATAAACCAGACTTGTTCGTGGATGTCAGGCGGTTCACACTACTGTGTTTTTATGCAGAGTTTCACAAGCACTGGACTAATAGAGAAACAAAGCAGTCTTCATGACCACTCAAATTTGTCTTGACTAAGCACACCATTGCTGAATAAAGTATATACGTATTGTTTTCAGACAGCAGACTTTAGGGTAATTTAATCTCTTGACATGACTGTGCAACTCCTGTTATTTTTAGGCACATACATTAAGAGAAGAAAAGGTCCATTTAATCTGAAAACATATTAGCAAGTTTTCCTGCTTTCACAAATCTGAACCAGGTACCGCAGGGAATAAACTGAAAGTCGTTAACATATGATTGCTATTTGATGGCCAGAATGAAGCAGTTTCATACCCACTCCTTACTGGCAGATACTGCAAAGCCAGTTGCTACTCTTGAAGATCGTATCAGCAAAGATTAAAAACTCATTGCAAATTGTGCAAAATCATACCCAGATTCTTTGCTGATAGAAGCTGTTTGCAATCTGTATGTGCAGTGGACCGCTGGGCATGTGGGTGGTGGGGATGACAGAAGGGCCTGACGTCTGCTCACGTCGATGACGAAGGTGGTGTGTTAGTGCTCTCCCTGATGATGCCTGAGGATGCTGAACTCAGCTGGCTCCCATCCCTGGTGTTGCAGCCCAGAGGACTGTCACTGTCTGCTCTCCTGCTCGCCATCCTCCTCCTCCCCCTCCTCCCAGCTTCCCCTGTGACAATGGAGCCTGTTGGGCTACAGGATGAAGCTGGTGGCTGTGAATGTGGCCCAGATGCTGGAGCTCAGGCTCTAAGTCTCCTCTTGGGCACAGCAGGGAGCTCCTGTATCGCTCACCATGGTCCCTGTGCAAAGCTGTTTCCCTCCCCACCTCTAAAGGGGAGATGGCGTTACTAAAATCAAAGCGGTTTCCTGAAGGAGGTGAGGATTTAGTTTCCTTCTGAATATTCGTAGCAGCGTTATCCAACAGGCATTGGGACATGTGATGAAAACCAAGAAGGATGTTCAGGCCCTTCTGAATATTCCTAGCAGCATTATCCAACAGGCATTGGGACGTGTGATGCAAACCAAGAAGGATGTTGTTCAGGCCTCCACAGACTCTTCCAGGCTTAGCTTGGGTGGGAAGGTGAGGTTATCTGTGGTAGGCTTTGCTCATGACTGTCCTCTTTGAGAATGAATGGGGGAAGGCAAAGGAGAGGGGCAAAGTGAGAAAAAAACTTAAACTATTGCATTTCATGGGGTGGACTGTGGCAGCTAGCAGGAGATTGTTGATTGTTTGTTGAAAAGCCTCACTAGCTGTGTTTGCTTTGGATACCACAAGTCACTGGGTCATGATGGGAACTGTGAGTCATGCTCTTCCTCACGATGGAAAACACTGATTCATCACCATGGTGCTGCGCTCCTTGCTCAGGCGCACAGCAGGGCGGGCTGCCTCTTGGGAAAACGGGAAGGTGGCACAAGGCGGGAAGCATGGAGGCCTTCCCCTCCAAAGAGTGTAGGAAAGTGTTTCTGAAGTGCGTTTTGCTCTTCAGGCATCCATCCGTGGTTCTGGGGAGAGCTTTGCTGGAGCCTCAAAAAAGTGGCATGCTGGAGTTCTCGACTTCTTGCTGTCTCAACAGCTTGTGTTGCTGTGGATACAGGGCTCTGGTTCTGTGCCTCTTGCCTAAGTTTTTCCTGCATCTTGCAGCACCTTAAATGCATTTTTAGGATTTGGGGTCCTAGGTAGCTCAAAGCATTGAATTCGCATCTTTTGCAGTCTCAGTGGGGGTTTAGAGCAGGCTGGTTGTGACGATGTTCCCTCCGCTGCCTCTTCCTTTGGCAGAACGAAACCAGGTGGTGGTTTCATTCAGTTTATAGAGGCATAATGCCTTTGTCAGCGTCAGGTGTTGCAGCTCCCTTTCTTTGGCTCACAGGGGGAAGCCCTCGGTAGAAGAGAAGAATAATGCCCATAGCTGTCAGAGGCACTGGAGGGCTGGTGCGCAGGTCAGTGTGGACCCACACTGCCAGGATACTAGTACTGATATTGGCCCTGAATGCACAGAGGACACAAACCACCTTTGTCGCTCGGTTTTCCTCGGACCGCTCCGGATTTAACTCTTCATTTTCTTTCTGCTGGAAGCATAGACCTGCGATGGCTCCAGATGCGAGCGTGGGTAAAGACTCTCACTGGACATACCTAGCAGGGGAGAAGGACCTCTGCGTTAGGGGTGGTAAGCCATTAACTCCTTCCTTTACATCAGGGGACAAGAAATTCTTTCCTTGCTGAGGGACAAATAAGTCTTTTGAACACCTTTGGTCTGCTGCAGATTAACACATGCCTTAGTGTTATCCAGTAAATGGTGGAATAATAATAATGCAGTTACAGGCCATCTGAAATGAAGTTGTGGGCTGTACCTGTCCCCATGGGCTGCAGGCTCCTGCCTCCTGTGAAAGAGCATGGGGCTAGTAAAGAGGCTGTGTGTGGTAAGAGAATAGGTGTATTTAAGGAAATGGGGTTTAAATGAGAATTTAATTACTCTTTTTTGGCCTCATATCTGAGCAAGAATAACATGAAAACCTGAAATTAAGCACTTGTTGCATTCCAATACAGGGAAGAATGCCTCCAGTATTTGAAAATAATTCGAAGATAAATAGAATTAATACTTAACATATAAAAGAGGCAGCTAATGTTTTGACAGACAAGCCTCCTCCTCAGAGCCAAGAACATGCATTACCTAAAGGAGGAAAATCCTCATTTGTACTGAAGGTTGCCAGGAGTCATAATTAAAGAACAAAATTAGTCGAGGCGAGGATGGAATGAAGAGTAAAAAGATTGTTGCTTCTTAGATAACTGTGCAGGCATTGCAGAAGGAGCACACACAGTTTCAATGATTTTTTTTTTTCTTGATCTGTCCCTACGTCCACCAAAACATTCACTGCAGGTTCCGTTACATTAAAAATAAAAATAGAAATGTCCCACTGAGCAAGTTGTTCTACCATAGGTGGAAACAAGCCTGCTTGCCCTCTGTCGGGTAGAGTCTCTGATGTCTAATTAGGGGTGAGGTGTTTTTTTTTCTATTTTAGCAAGTCCATCACTGGGGGCATCATTAAAGTTTCTTTTCTCTCCTTTTCCAGCCGCTTGCACAAAGTGCAAGGGTTTGTACTAACTTCCATACAACTGCCCCTCTGTCACATTTGATGGAAATTTCCTAAGCAGCTGAAAAGCTCCTGGGAGGGCGAAGGGGAAGGGCAGATAACCGGAGACATACGGACCCACCCACACGCTGTATGGTTGCATAAGGCTCATTTTTGCAGGAAACTAGCCTGAACTTTTGCAGAGGATTGGATCTGTTTGTAGGAGATTTGTTATTCTGATATTATTAATGCAGCATGCTGACAACGGTTACCCAGATGTTCCCAAAAGACAGGGAAGAGTAGATAACAGCAGTGCCATGGCCAGAGAAACGGTTAACTGGAAAGGAAAAACTGAGGTATTTTTCTGTCGGAGAAAAACAACGTCTCGCTTGGATATGTAAAACACAGCCTTCTCCACCTTACACGCCTTTCATAGCGGCAAATGTGTAATTCTTTTCTTCCAGAAAGGAATCCAGATGCTCACTTACTTTAATTTGAATGAAGATAAAATGGCCAAATTTTCTCTGCCTGGAACATCTGCAGAAATGCCACTGAAGGATTTTGGCTTGTTGTTTTAGGTAGAAAATTGCAGAAGTCCTCCCATTTTTTCCTCTTTCAAGGTTGGACCAAAAATACATTCAGCAGTCATAAGCTGTGGCATATTAATAGAAAGATTTTCTCTATAAAATGTCCACTACTCCTAGAGGCAGATTTATGCTGTATAATCCACCATTTCAAAGGCTAAGGTCACCACCAAACATGTCAGCCCACCGGGATATCATAACACATAAATTACATAATCAATAGCACATGTTTTTCTCCTTTCTTTACCAATTAATGGATTTTTAAAGTAGAGAGCTTGACTTATATTGTTCCAGTCATGTTGGACAGGGAAACCCCTCAGAAGGAGGATTAAGCAAAAAACCAGTTTTCAAATAATCAGTAGAAGGCTCGTGTATAAGGTGCTCACATCAATTCTTTCTTGCGCAGTGTTCAGCAAGTGCACAGGAGCATCAGCTGTACTTCCAGTTCTGCTTCATGCCTTCTCACAATTTTATTAATTCTTTAGAAAAATGAATGTATGTACTACCAGAAGATATTTCAGCTTTCTTTTTTTTCACTTCATCTCAGACTTGCAACACGTTTCCGTGCCAACGTACTTCTCCTCATAAAACTATCTCATTATCCTTTACCTCCTCCGTTCTTCTTGCAGATTCTGATTAGAGCATTCTTCTAATTTTGAATGGGATTAGGGCCAGAGGGTGAGATAGCGAGTGATTTATATCAGTTGATGGGATATTTCCTGCTCTTACCATGATGTTTTTGTATAAATTAGGTATTTCTTTGTCAAGGTAATGCGAGCTTGCGCCTGGCTCAGCTCTTTACACTAATTATTCTTCCTATCTATTTACTTACTAAAGTATAGGTATTTTGGGCTGAATTGTGAAACTCAGTGGTCACTTGTAAGGATAGTTCCATTGAATTAGTAGGCATACTTACTTGAATAGGGGGTTATCAGTGCAGCTTGGCTTAATTTCTGTTTGCTTGCAACAAATATCCAGAGCAGCGTAAACAATATTTCATCATGTTGATACCTGATCACATCACATGAAAACACATTTTTAAAAGTGCATAGGAAAGAGAGTCAAGCACAAGCTTGTTTTCATTCTGTATTTCTTAACTGTTGTAGGCTTGGCTTTGTCACCTTCCCTTTCCGCTTAGGATTTCTTGGATATATTGTTATTGTTCTTAAATTAGAAAAAGAGAAACCAAACTCCCCAAAGCAAACCATTTCTGGGTTTGTGTTATGTGAAGGACCTTCCTGAGTCCCAGGCTGGTTCCCAGCAAGTTTCCCAGAACATGTTTCTCAAAACGTCTTTCCTAAGGCAGCCAGAGAGGCATCAGGGGCAGATTTCTCTGGGCTGGCCTCTCTCTGGAGCGATCCCTTGAAGGGAACCTATGCTCTGGCAGGTTTTGCTATCAGCAGAGGTGAGACTCAAGGATCCAGTTCTTGTTCCAGAGGTACGCGTACTCTTAAGGAACAGCTCCATTCCTTTTGTGTTCTTGTAGCAATGGCTGACCACCATTAACGGAAGATATGCTGTACAATGCTTGACAAAAGCGGAGGCTAAGCATGTAAGTTGGAAGGAGGTTAGTGGGCTTGGAGGCATTGCTTCTCTAGCAATGGCTGGTTGGCAGCAACTGACCTCTTGTGAGCTAGAAGCTTTTGGAGAGCTCAGAGCTTGGGAAGACAATCCCCTCATAGTTTGTCCATCGTTTCCCCCCATCCTCTGATTCAAATGAGACTTCTCCCTTCTTTCCGTCATGGTCCGGGCTCATGGATAAACCACACGGGTGGAGTTTTCAAACCCTAAAAAGTCTGCCCTGAGCCTGCACAGACTGTGGTTTCTGGGAAGCTTATAACGTGGCTGATTTGGAGAAAATCACACAGAGGCAGCAGTAGGCCTGGTTTTGACTACACAAATGCCATATTCCTTTTCCAGTGTGTGGAGCCATTACAGGATCCCCCAAACAGCTCTTTTCATATGTATAGTCTGTAACAGGGGCAAAATGTGTTTTTTCCCTAGCCTTGTGCTGAGAAGCGACTGAACCATTTTGCTGAAGCTTTCCCAAAAACCACTTAGCCTGGGGCAGACAGCATGCATGGAAAAAATCCAGCCCAAACAGCTGAAATTTGGCGAAGTTCAAGGTAAACTGAAACACATTCTTCTCATGGAAAAGTGTTAGGTGACCTCTGATAGGCAGAGTTCCCCACTCCACCTAGCTGAGACACACAGGCAAAGTATGCAGCCTACCATCTGTGCTCATCAGCTTGGGTGTATGTACTCCGAACAGCAAATTTTATGTATAAAAATATACACCCTTCTCTATATACATGCTGCATAGCTCTCCGCTACGCAGGATTCCTGGCCACAGATCAGTTGCATCATTCCCCTGATGTCATCCTGGCATATACCACCTCCAGCATTCTTCTCTGCCTGGACGAACAGTATAGTCCAAGACTGTTTTTTCTTTTTTTTTTTTTTTTCCCGTGGTTGGTAGCTGCCACTGCAGAAAATCAAAGGCAGCCTCACACATTTGTCTCTGTTTTTCATTTTGTTTTGCTACAGAAGTTAAAAAGAAAAGCTTTGGAAGGACTTTCTTCAGCACAAGTGAGGAAGCAGCTGTTTACCATGAAAGAAGCCCATAAGTTTGTGCTTCCTGAGCTAGGAAATAGCTGCCATCGCCACCACTACAGTTTCTTTAGACATTTCTTCTGGCCTGGGAGATGACTTGCTCTGACACTGTGGCACACAAGGCTGGAGGAGGACACCGGGGTGGGGATGGGAGACTAGGCAAAGTCATGTGGCTGTGACTCACTGGAAGTTATTTTTCAAAACCTTTACTGAGACCGTATGTCCAACAGTCCGTGCCAAGCCCTGTAAGAAATCTACCCTGTGCTGCAGTTTCCTTGAAAGAAGAGTGGAAGGAGCAAACGCTGTGGGAATGTCGGTCAGCAAAGCCTGTGAAACTGCTGGCTGTGCCACGAGGATGGGATGTTTTGCTGTTTGTGCAAAAGTCAAGAGAGCAAAACCACTGCGATCCACTATCAGTGTTGGAACACAGTTAAAACTGTGTCCTTTTTCTAGATAAATGATACTCAGCAAGGGTGCCACAGGTGACCCTTGCACTGCATGTGCATAGGCAGAAGGTCCCTGTGGGAGGTTTGGCAGGACCTCCTGCAGTCAGGGGCAAGTAGTTCTGGGAAATGGGCTTTACAAACATTTCCTCCTCTTTGCACAAGCAGAAACACAACAACACAGGAAGGGTTGCTCTCATTTCCCAATTTATGCCCGCTTGCTTCCCCATCTGGGCATCAGTGCCGATGGGCTCCCACGCCTCTCTGCCAGCACTCAGTGGGCTGCGGCAGCGTTACATGGGGCAGTGGTGAGCAGGCACCAACACAGAGGATGTGTAAGAAGGTTAATCATAGCAGTAACTGGATCTCTTGGTGTTAGTCCATGACAGTGAGAGGCAGGCACATCAGTTGTGACATGCAGATCAGACCTTTTTGGTGCCTGAGGCATTCACTTGCTGTGATTTTGCAACAGGCATTGCTTCGCTTCACGTGCTCATCCTCATGATAGTCCTTTGAGGTCTTTATTTATAATTCAGGAGTACCACAAAACATAACCATTTGCCCCAGGAGGTTGGGAACCAGTTGCCTGCAATACTGTGTGGTTGGAGAGGAGGATCGTCCCCGTCCCTCACCATGGTCAGAGCGTGCTCCTCCAGCGTGGCCTCCCCATAGCTGCCAGGCTGGTCCCATCAGCCCTGCCTAGGACGACATGGCCTCTTTCCTTGTCCTGGTCCAGTCCCACTGCTGAAGTTTGACTGTAGAAGAAGACTGGGCAGGGAGGCTGCGGCAGGAGGTACATACCTGCACTTGGCATGCATGGCCTAATGTCATGTGTCTCCAAGTGTGAGTGGGGTTGTGAAACTCACATCAAGAGCTGTGTAGGCATTTAAGGTATCTCCATATATCATGTTCTGTATGTGACCTCCATTCAGTGATGCTTTGTGACCCTGTATGGCAATGGGGAAGGCAGGCACTTGCCACAACGGTGTGGGACCTGCTCTGAGGGCCAAAGACCTGTTGCCTGTAGGTTATTTTTGAGGCTACAGAAGAATTGCGTTGCTGGACAAGGATTTAAGGGCCAGTCTCACCTGCCCTAGGCTGGTGTTTTACCTATAGCCTATTCTTCCTTCTTTCTTACAAGCAAGAAGCCTCTGCGTGCAGTAGGGTATGGCAGAAAGGGGTATATAAGCACACGCCTCAGAGACATGATTTGGTGTAGTCTGATTTAGTAACTCCACCACTGCCACACCTGGAAGCAGGAAAGCAAAGTGAAGCAGTTGTTGTTGTATCTCACTTTTCTTCTGCTCTGCCCATGGGACCTGGCTTTCCTCAGAAGGTGCTCCCTGCACGCCAGGCTCAGCAGGGGCAGCAGGCGCGTTTCACCTTGAGGTCCAGTGACCCACCTGGTGGGAAAAACACTTGCCATTTTCCATGGAAAATAAGGTAGCAGTGCTAGACAGGGGCTTGGGATTGCTGTCCCTGCCGCACACAGCAGTGAAGACCACCTGTGCAGTGGTGTAAATCAGCCAGGCCCATGTAACCGACATGAGCCGTGCTGGCTTACACCAGCTCAAAGCCCACTCCTGGAAGCAGCCACCCTGCAGCACACACTTTTAACATCCTTCCAGCCATCGCTTCCACAAGGTACCGAGACAGGCCGTGTGAGAACCGTAGACACCTGCGAGCAGCATGGCTGGCATGACACTGCGTTTCAGCTTCCACTTCATTTCCCTCTTAGCAAGGAAATCTTTCTTTTGAAACTGAAGTTTCACAATGAATGTACATTTGCTGAGATAAGGTTTGCGGGAGAATTTTGTTTCATATACTGCTGAAAACACAGCTCGCTGAGCATATTTCTGAGTATTTCCTTTCTCTCTTTGGTGAGGGCAAGGGGGTCAAGTGTTATATGTGGAAAACAAACATAATATGTAGTTACTTTTTTTTCCCCCAGAAGGTCCTGGTGACAAGTCCTTGAAGGACACAGAAGTAACTGCATGCCAAGGGAACCCAGGAGACCAGGTTTGGGAAACCTAACCCAGAAGCCTTTTCTGGAGAAAGGGGAGAATACAGGAAGAAAAGGCTTTTACATAGGAAGTAACAAATTAGCAGGACCAGAAGATTGTCTGGAGGGAGGGAGGAAGCCGGGGGGTGGCTGGTGCATTTACAAGCTGTTCTGAACAAGGTGCTGAACTTCCCGGGAAGCCGTTTGGGGTTAGCCAGTGATTTGGTCACAGCCGTGCCTCCGGCTTGGAGACAGCCTGGGTGCACAAGGGATGATGCCTTTTCCCTGTGGGCAGTTCACGCTCTCCCTCGCTGGCTTGCCAGTTTACATTGCTGGCTATTTGGGAAGAGAAGTAGTTTCCTCCTTACTTTCCCCTCCCCGTGGGCTTGCAACGAGGGTGGAAGTAGGGCGCAGGAGTCCTTCCTTTCTTCTCGGGGCTGGGATCCTGGACCTATGGGCTTGGGCTGAGCCCTTACGGCCCTGGATGGAGAAGTAGCCGGGGACAAATGAGGAAGCGGTGGGTTGAGCAAAAACCTTGCGCTATAGAAATCTTTTTTCCAGAAAACCGAGGAAGGGGGTGGGGCGGGGGAGGCAGGACACCAGCCGCCCCATTGCAGAAGCAGCGTGTTTTCATTGTGATGCAAATATCTTCATGTAATTTGGGTCAGGTTCAGGTTCACCCAGTTCTTGTGGCTAGAACTGAAACCAGAATGTTTTCACTTTTGCTCACAGCTCTCATTGCTCTCCTCTCTTGCTGCGATCCCAGAGCTTGTTTTGCGATGGGGCTTCTTCCTTGTCTCTAGAGAGGTGCCATTTGGTGGAACACATCACTGACCTTGGTCAGCTAGGCGGACGCCATGCTCCTCTCCCCCTCTCGGGTGGCTTTTTTTGCTCTGAAAGGCTTTTTCTTTCTCCAGAAAGGGCAGGTGGGATGTGCCCGGGAGCACATGGCTGTGCTATAATGCTGTGAGGTTTTGAAAACTGCTTTCGTTCAATCAGAGTCGCTCACACTGAAGTGAGGCTGACACTGTCTGCGGTGCCTGCAAACGTAGAAACCAGCCCCACAGCGCCAGATTGCAATCGCTGAAACACTGCCCTGTACACCATTCTGGACGGCTTTGAAAATAGTGGCTTTACTTCTGGGAAACATGATGTACAGATTTGAACAGGAAATTTACTGCCTTCTTGCACAAAACTTGACTTCTCCTCACCCCCTGCTTGTAGTGAGCCTGTAAATGTTTAAGTCACCTCACTGTTATCCTGTGTGGGGTCTTTGTTCCTCGCCTCTCCCACTTATGTTGACCTAGTCCCGCGTCTCTCACTGCACAGCCGGCATTAAACTCTGGGGCACAGGGCAAAGGCACAGCTTGGTCACTTCTCGCCTGCCCCCCTTGGAGGGGCTGACTTTTGCTGCTGTCTAATGTGGATTAGTGGGGCTCCCCTCCAGTTTCGGGCCCTGGGCAGTCACCTTAGTTGCTCTCTCCTAAATCTAATTCTGTTCCGCTTTGTCCAGATTATAATGCTCCCTGGAATTCATTTTAAATGCAGAGCAGGGTCAGGGGAGGCTTCAGGGACAGCTCAGATGCTGTTAGGGCTAGGGCTGGGCTAAAGGCACTTCAAGCCCGTTTTGTAGAATTGGCTGTTAAAATCATAGCGGTTTCCTGAGCTGGCTGTTAAAAAATCACCTTCAGCAAGCTTGGCTCCCTGCAGCTGCTGCTGTCTCTCCTGGTACCCAGGCTCCCAGGCTGGGCTCTCTGCATGACTCTTCCTCCCACCCGTGCCAGCTCAGACCTAAAAATCTCTGTCCCCATCAGTGGAGGGCCCAGCCCTTGCTATTTCTCCATCCTGGCCCTATCCCTCGTGCTTCCTGGCCCTGGCGCTGATCCAGCTGGCAGCTCAAGCTGCCTGGGTTCAACACTCATCGAGCCATTTTGGTACATTGAGTGGGGATGGAGCACAGAGGAAGGGGTGCAAATCTCAAAGAAGTCTTGCATTTCAAAATCACCTCTTGCTTTGAAGGATCTGTTCCCGCTTTACAGACTCTTGCGCTCCTGTAAGGCAATTTGGTTTCCTTGCACTTAAATGCAGCTGCTTCTGGTGCGAAGTATGGCAGCTGCTTTACACTGCACAGGAGAACACTTTGGCAAAGGAGAACTAATGATTGTGCTTGGCTGAATCTGCAGAGGGAATTTAGGTAGAGGGAATGTAATTATTGGAGTTTGGCCAGGACATTGGGAGAAAACACCTGTACTTTTGTGATATGTGCTGTGAGATAATAATTTGCAGTAACGGAAAGTGTACACAGTAAAGCAGTCAGCATTAGGTAGGTCACTATTCTGGATGTGCAACGTCACGAGTAATGTTCTGCCCTCTCCAGCTGTAGGGAATGGGGTTTTAATTCTTCGTACATGACAACTGCATAAGCCAACCATTTCCCTTAACAGGCACTCATAGAAAGAGGTAGTGGTCTACTCTAATTTTGTAGGGTCCATGGGGGAGCTGTTGGTAAGTTCTCCTGAAATAACTCTGGTTTCCTGGGCTTTGGTTTCACATATAATTAGAGAAAAAAGCAAAAGTGGAATCTTGGATCTGTACAGCCTGAAACAGTGGGGATGGAGGAATAAGGGTTTCTTCATTAGGACCAGCTCTCTCCCACCCTGCCCCAGCTGAGACCCTAGGAGGTAAGGGGCTGAGTTTGGATTTTGAGGTGGCAGTGCTCAAGATCCTGAGGTTCTAGTGGATATGTTGTGAGACAAGCTGGTCCCCTGGCCAACCTGAGGTTAAAGTCATGACAACAGCTTCTTTGGTTTTTCTGTTGTTTTGTATCATCCCTAGCCCTTAAGCAGTCCCAAACCCAACTTGTGAGAATTTTGCCTTGTTGACCACCTTTGGCCTTTCACAGTTGTTTTAAGGTCCCTTAGAGATGAAGATTATAAGCTCATCAGAGAGGAAAAAAAATCATTTTCATGTTGTGTTTTCACAGTGGCCAGCCTGACAGGTGGTGAGATCTGTAACCTAACTCATATGGATGTGACTCATATCACAGTACAAATGATAAATGAGTATAGCTGATATTGATCCCGAATTTCACATCATTTTGATCAGCTTCAGGATTAGCTTTGCCTGACAGCATTCATTCTTGGAGCTGGACTCCTCCTCAAGGTGAACAATAGCATTAAATGATCTCTTAATAAGTAACAAAAAAAAAAAGGAAGAAAAACTCCTCCAGGCTCACTGCCATCACTAAGAAAGCAATTAGCTTTTGGACTGAACCAAAGAATTGCTGTGAGAATGAGCAACTGACTTTTTCTTAGGGAGGAGGAAGGGCTGTGTTACTCAGAGGGCATGAGGATGCTACAGAAAGTGGCACTAGTTCTTGGAAACAGCACCACTGTTTTTTTCCCTCAACAAATTCAGGAAAATTCAGGGGGATTTCCAAAGAGAATTGTGGCTGCAAAGAATGGTGGCTGTTCCAAACAGATAAATCAATCTCCAAACACAGTGATCTTCAAGAGAAAGTGTGCTGTTTTCTCCCAGCTATTAGTGAGATAACTATTAACCCCAACGAAAAGGATAAGAGGAAGTTCTTATGATGAAATGTTTACAAACAGGAAAACCCCATGGGCTGTCTTCTTAGTACCTAAAGAAAAGTCTAATTCTGCTGGTGGGAGGTTAAAGGCATTCCTCAAACCAGGGGATGAGCTGCCAGGTTTTGTCCATTTTCTTTCTTTCAGCTCTGGAGACCTTCAAGGATCAGGTGAGTAGGGGGCATCAGGAAACCCCTCAGCCAGGGAGCTGGGATGCAGGATCCCTGCCGCGTGTGGAGACGTGGCCCCATTGCTCTGTGCTGTCAGCTCACAGCTGTTGATTTTATCTTTGTTCCCTCTTGGGGGAACTGTGTCTGATGCCTGAAACATCCCTGAGGGCCAAGAAAGCAAGTGCAGTTCTTCCATGTTTGCCTAGAAAATGCTGAGCAATAGCAGCTCGGACCTTCAACATTTCTTGGAAGCTGCTTTCAGTTTCCAGGACTGCTTGTTCTTGGTGATCTGTTACATATCTCTGAGGCACACATCTCCTGTGCTGTATGTAAATCTGCAGCAATACATCCTAGATTCCTGTAAGCTCATACCCCCCATACAATTAATAGAAACCCCGAGTTCCTTTTTTAGCTTCCTCTGCTGACCACAGCTCACGTCATGAGTAAAGTCCCGCCTGCCATGCTGCCTGCCAGTGTGTGTGCATATGGTCTGCAGAACATGAATGCAGCAAACCACTTCACAGCATTGTTGTTTTCTTTTGCCTCTTTTTTTTCTTCTCTAAATGGAAACTATTAAAGACCGAAAGCCTTTGCTAATAAAATTCACACAGCTGCTGTTGCTGCAGATGAAATCCTAACACCACAATAGGGATTTCCAGGCATGGATGCCCCCTTGCAAAGTGCACTGAAAAGGGCAATACATTTCCAAAGCGTGGAAAGCCAACGCAAAGACATGTCACTATGTGTTTAGCCACTAAACCTGTAAATGACCTAGGCTGTAAAGCTGTTCTCTGCAATCAGTAAAGGCTTGCAATCTTCTCCCTCACCCCTGTACTGCCACTGAAGCTGCCCTTCCCCCAAGCACAGCTATGGTTTGGAGAAGTTGGATTCAGATGCCAATTCTGTCCTGAAGGTGGGGATAATAGAGTTCACTGGAGGCTCACATTTGGCCTGTCAACAGCTGGCCATTTGTCTTCTAAGCTTCCAGTTGCCTGATATTGAGATATTGTAATGAGAGTGCTGACACTACAGCGTGGTTCTGGTACAGGGCAAAGGCAAGGGGGAAGAAGACCTCGATTCTTGCCTTCCCCATTCTCCTAAACAGAGTTGAAAATACTGTTTAAAAAACCACATATACATAAAAATTAGTTTGCAGGTTCGAGAGTGGATCCATCCAGAATAAGTGTTTGGGAGGAGTGGCTGGCCATGCTACAGAAATAACATTTTCTGTTGGATCCAGCCATGCGAGGCTGGATAGTCTTTGTAGGGTGGAAGGCACCTCATCTTGGGCAGGAGTGTTTAAAGGGCAGAAGAAAGGTTGATTTCCATGGAGGTCTCCATTTCTGGATTTCCTTCCCCTTTTCAGTACAAGCCAGCATTTATCTATAGGTTTCCATAGGACAAGTCACTTCTGAACTAGTACATTTTGGTGCAAATATAGCCTGAGTAGCAGCAGGAGAAACTTCATGTTATTCTGTCAGGATACTCAAGCCATCAACACACAGACATACGTGTAAGATTTCCAAGCCACAGGACTTTCAGTTCTTGTGCGTGATAATTTGTGCCAATTGCAGTAGGAGTTGCTTTAGGTGGCTGCTTGTACTAAAAGAGTTGGGGCGGGAGGGTCTCTGTGGGAATCAGAGAAGCTGTTGTGCTATTTCAGGGCCACCAGAGCTTTTGCAGAGCCTTCCTGAACTTCACCATGGCTGGTGGCCTGCTTGTTGCCCCAGGTGTGAGATGTGGTCTGGCTGAGCCATGAGGCACGTCTGGATTTATGCTAGGTGTCCTCTGCTTCTTGTGGCTTGCAGCTTACTTTATCCTGGTGCCCAAAGCCTTACTTCACCTGCCAGTGATGGAGCAAGAATGAGCAAAGGCCGTTTGTAGTAATAACCTAATTTTGGCAAATCAAGATAAATGCACTGCTTTGGTCTAGCATTTACTTGGGCCTGGTAAGAGGTGTGAAAGTGCAGGGAAGTGTTGTCTTTCCTGATATTTTGCCTGCTTTTAGTGTTCTGGGACTAAGAGCCCTCTCACTCACCCTCCGGAGACAGCACCTGCCAAAGAGACTGTAAGCACTCTCTGCTGAGCCATTCAAAGCCCTTCAGAGTTGTCTCCTGGTTTATTTCTCTCTAGTTTAATGCAGGTGTTTTACACACCTCATTTTGCCACAGGTGCCTATTTGCAAGAATAATTATTCGTTTGGAGTGTATTCGTAATTTTCTGACGTAGTGCCCCTTTTCAGAAGAGTGCAGCTCTCTGGTGCAGCTGGTGGAGCCTGTCGTGGCATCACTTAGGGGAAGGAGTAGTCTTTAAAACATGTCCCTAGTCCTGACCATTTGTGTTGTTAAAAAATAAATAACTCTAGGGGAAAAAAGTGAATATTCCCTCCTTCTCCTCAGTAGTGTTTCCTAATTATTTCAAAATCTCATCCCTGAGCATTTTGCTCTGGTTGTTAGAAACCACATGTTCAGCAAGATACTCCTGCAAGGCTTAAGGCTTCTGCTCCTGAAACCCAGAAATGGGGTGTGCCAGCTGGCGTCTGAGAGCGCGATCTTGCAGCTCTTGTTCACACAAAGATTTTAGTCTTGCACCTGCATGGGGTGCAGTGCAAACTCCCGTTCCATTCAAGCATGATTTGAACAGGGCCTTATTCAATGCTTGGCCTTTCACTGGGTTTATGGGTGAAGGGGTAAAGGGAAAAGAGGACTAAGTGAAAAGAAGTATTCATTGACTTCAGTGGGAGTAGGCTTTCTTGCTTGGTCGAAGACTACTTGTTCCCCTAATGATCACCTCCCTACTTGTGAAGTTCATTGCATGAATTCGAGCTGGTCCTGACAGATCCTGTCGCCATCTTCCATCCTTAGCACAAAAAACTCATGTACAACTTCAGAGCAGCTGTTAGTTATTTACTTATTTATTTATGAGTCTGTTGGCCTGGTTCAATAGAATTGGTTATTAAAAATTATAGCTGGCTCCAAGGTTGCCTGTTCAAAGTTGCTGCCTGCAAGCTCTGCTCACTGGCACTGCTGCTTTTTCACCAGAGATGGACCACATTTTTTTCTCCTGGCGAATGGTCTCTCTCCTTTCCCCCAGCCTGCTCCAGCCTGGATGCAGAAGTCTCTCCTCCAGCCCCAGCTCCAGCTTTCTGGGCCCACCGCAGGTTACTAGCCCAGCCTGTTCATGCCCAAGCCCCTGACAGCCCCGGATATTTTGATTCCCAGGGGCCAGTTTCTGTTTTCCCAAGAACAGAGGGCTGCTCAGGTCAAAACATCTGAGCTGAATGGAGAGATCTGCCACCTCTTTAGGCCTCGCTCTCCTATTGAAGAAGAGGGCAGAGGTTTATTGCATCTTCTTTTCAGCCTTTTAGACACAAGCTTCAGGCTGCTGACTAAGTGCTATTTGGCTTACTGCTAAGCTGGCAGAGAGTGAGCCCTTTATCTCTTATTTACAGCTGCACTCCTAATTAGTTAGCAACAAAAATACATAATAAAATACAGCTTGTACTCAGATGGGTTCTGGCTAAAGCTAAGCTGAGATACAGTAAGGTAAAAAGCATCAGGACTCTGAGCCATGCTGAAGGTAAATCCCACAGAATACAGAACATTACCTCCACCCTGGGAAAATCAGAAATTTTAAGGTGTTCTCCATGCAGAAGTCTGTGAAGGTAACACATCAGAACCAAGACTAGACAAATACTCATAATGTGCACGTAATGAAGCCTCTGGATATTGAACAGGCTGGAGCTTGAATCTTTCCCACTGTGGCAACTCCTGCCTAAAATATATGGTTGTGATGATGAAGTCAGAGGATGCTTTATTTTTAAAATATTACTTTAAGAGGAGATGTACATCTTTTTTTCCCATGTTTAAAAATAAATGCATGTGATGATATACCACCCTTGGCTTTACTGTTCTTCTATCTATCTGTTTTGCTGGGTGTTTTCGAGGAGGACATAGCGAATGCAGAAGGACCCAAACGCTTGTGTGTGTTAACCTCACACTTCTGTTTTGCTTGGAGAACCACAGTAGGTTTGTGCTGGTAACATCCCAGACATGTCCTAGGGCTAGATATGTGCAATACTCACTGCACAGGGCTGTGGATATTTCTACCCGTTTCTACTAAATCAGCTTTCTCCCATTTTGCTTGCTGTGACTTGGCTTTCAGGACATCTCAGACCTTGTTTTTGCCAACATGAAGTGCCCCCTTGCATTCTGTCCCATAGCCTCACTGGGAGGGTGTTCATGGAGGCTGTCAGACATCCAGTGTCGAGTCCTACTTCTGCCTCAGGGGACTTTGGCCCATCTCTGCCAGGTGAATGTGGTGACACCTGGGCTTTTGGGTGCTCAAACCTGGGTTTTCTCAGCCCCAGAAATCAAAGCACTTGTGTATCAGCCTTAGCTCGTCTTCAGACTAGGAAATGGATGCCAGTGGTCTAGATGAGTGCCTGACATACTAGATTGCTACTGGCATTAGCTTTCTTCTCCTCTCCCTTTCTCCTGTCCATCCCTGTGAGTGGCATGGATGCAGTGAAATCCATAACTCAGTGCTGTGAGTCCCATCAGTCCGGAAACTTGCTGCTAAAAGTTTTGCAGTTTGCTGGAGTGTGCTGGACTGCCTCGTGAATCTGGCCCACCTCGCTGAGTCCAGCTCACCAGCTTAAGAACAAAGACCTTATTTCTTCTTGAGGCCCTGCAGAATGTTGTCTAGGAGTCCGTGGGATGTGGTGATGTGTTGTGGTCTCTTTTTTTCTTAATTAAAAAAAAAAAAATCTTTTTTTTTTCCAAGCATTTTCCAAAGCATAAGCAAACAGCCTTTTTTATTTTTTTCTTAGTTCTCTGGTGTGCATGAGTGAGTCATGCTGATAGAGGAGCTTAAGGCCAGTGCCATGTCAGATACTTGCACTCAGCATGAGTGCTGCATGTAGGTGCTCCTTGTTGCAGTGAAAAGACATATCCCCCCTTGCAGGTGAGCCAGAAAAAATTGATCATGAACATTCAGAAAAAAATATTCAAAAATCTTCTGCTGGCTAGATTTTTCCTGTAGCTGTTAAATGTAAGGACTCCCTTTTCATTAAAAGTGACTATATTTCCTAAGCAGTGCCTCCAAGCACCCCCCCATACAGGTAATCATGCAGAGAGCTGGGATGGTTTGAGGTGTCCAGATGGGAGAGTCTTTTGCTTGGAAGGTGCTGGGGCCAGGGCAGTCCATCTGGACAGCAATCAAAGGTCGTTTCCACCTGATGGCAAGCTTTGCAAGCCTGTGTGAAATAGTTTGGTTCTTCCACAGGTTTTTTTTCTGTAGATTCGGATTTCCACACTGTGAAAGCTACAGTCAATAATAGCAGTGTTTAGCACAGTTTGGGTTCTGGCTGGGCCTGAAAGCCAAGCTTTGCTGTCCTGCCTAAACCAGGGTTGGGCTGACACATGGAGGCAGAGCATCTTCAGGGATGTCCTTTCTGGTGCAGAAGACAGCAGTGGTGTCAGACCAGAATCAGACCATGCACTTGTGTCTGCCATGGTCTGACTCCAGCCTGCTCTGGCAGAGGAATAAACATCAGCCTCGAGGGACTCCAGTGCACCAACTTCCCTTTTTAAGTTTAGAGGAAAACAAGAAAAGGACTCTCTGTGAGAAGTCTGATGAAGTTGGCTATTTTAGGACCAGCAGAAATGCTGCTCCCCCTGTCCTGTTTTGAGCTTTAGCAGTTGCTGTGATTAGGGCAGAGATGTCACCCCTAATCTGGAGAGGTGCTGTGTAGGTATGAACACGGCCAGAAACAAAGCGAAGTTGCATGAAATTCGCTTTCCTCCGGGTGAGGCCCAAGGGAGCAGGTGTGCTGTGAGGATGAGGAGGTCTGTGAGGGGAAAAAAATCCAAACAATTACAGAGGAAAAATAAATGGAGAAATTAGAAAGTGAACAGGAGATTAATTAAATGACCAGAAAGTTAGAAAAATAGAAAAACTAAAAGCAACTGGAGTATTTTTTCCTCCTTCTTTACAAGACCTGTGTCAGTATCTCTTCTTTCCTTCTCCACAGCAGTGTGGCCTCCTCTGTGAGAGCTTCAGTGGCAGGCATCACATTTGAGACGAAAAGACAGCCATCGGTGAGAAAGCCTAGAAACAGCCTCTGCAGACTATAAGATTTCAAAGAGAACAGAGAAAAGATGGTCTCTAGACCGGGCAATCAGGTATGGCTGGGCTGGACAACCCAGGGAGGACATCCATCCCCCCTGCAGCTGGTCCAGGGCTGCCTCCAGTGGCTGTCTCCAAAAAGATGGATGAAAGAGGTGCAGACCTGATGTACCCATCCCACAGAGTGACCGCTCATCCCAACAGGGATGCTTCTTGCAAGGCTTGGTTTTCCCCACTGGCGTGGAGAAGCAGCAGCAGCTGGACAAAGGCATTTCTGCCTTTTGTCAGCCTCGGGCAGAGGTTGGCACTGAAGGCCTTGTCCTGTGAGCTGGTGCTAATGCAGCGTTGGTTAGAAATGGTAGGCTTTCCGGAAGGAGATGTTAAAAAAAACCCAAACAAAATGGAGACAACAACTAAACCCTAGTGGGAAAGGCTGCAGGAAGAAGCAGGGGCTTCCCCTGGGGAAACTTGCTTTGGCCTTTATAGTTTATAAGGCATGTGAGTGTGTTTCCTCTGCCATAGCCCATTGACTGACTGCAGAAAATGCCCTCTTCTGCAGCGCAATGTGTCCGTCCTCCTCACAGCCCTGCCCTCCTGCAGGCCCCTCGCTCATGCACAGCGAGTCTTCTGCACGGTTTTGACCACTCTCCTTTCTGCTGTTTACCTGTGAGCCTCTCCTGCTGATTGCTGCTGCCACCGCCTCCCCTCTCTCTTTGCAGGAGGGCCCATAGCCACAGCCAGGAGCATCTGCAAACCGATGGCCCTTTCTTCCCCTCCTCTGCCTTGGGATTTGTGGGGTGATAGCATTCCCCATTGCTCTGTGTGCGAGACGTGACCCAGAGTGCCCAAGAGAATGAGGGGACACTGAGCTGGGACATCACCCATCCGGAGGGTTTGCATGGGTCCACAGTGCTGGCACGAGCTCCAGCTGCCAAAGCCTTTCCACAACGCTGTCTTCCCATCCCCTTCCACATCAGCTAAAGTCCTGAGGCTTTGAAATCTGAGTCCAAACTATTGATTATTGAGTACCATTCCTGCTACAGCTACTACTCCCTCCCCTTCCCCAGTCTTTTATTTCTTCTTCCTGGCATGGGCTTAGGTGGGCATGCATGACTTACGAGTTTTAATTTCCTGTGGGAAACATTTCTTATGGCCTGCAGGTAGGTGCTTTGTTATTTTTCCTCCTCTCTCCTGCCTCCCCCATTAGGTCTTTCCTTACCTTTAGAGCTTTTCTGTGCCCCTAACTGCCCCTTTTGAGATCCTGAGCCCCTTTGGATCTCGTTTACTCTGGGATGTAACTTGACTGGTTTCAGTGGTGTTAGTGCTCGTTCACATCTTGAATAAATGAGAGGAAAACCAAGAGTCCATTTGCTGTGTTTTCCTTGGTAAGTGTAAAACAGCCTGTCCATATTGATATTTGCAATTGGGAAACAAGCAGTACCAGTGCATCCTGGCATACAGTAGTGCATTTAATGGTCCATCTGGTATGGGAGACTCTGGGTGGAGGGAGGGAGGTGAAATGGTCTGGCCAGTGAAAATGTCTAAATTATTAGGCTACAGCTCATGCTTCCCGTGTCACAGATGACACAGGCAGGGACGCACACGTGGTGGTGGTGCCACTGCTGGCCATCAGCAGGGCAAGATGGACATGATGAACACAAGAGGAGTGACAGCACTCTGGGACTGTGGTCTCCCAGCTTTGCACCAAGCCTGGAGGCTTGCAGATCAACAGGAGTGGAAGCTAGCTATAAAAATAACTCTTTGGAGCTTTGCAGTCTCTGCTTTCATTTCATCTCCGTGCTTGTAGTCTTTTAATTGGTTTGGAAAGTTGATTTCCCCAACAGGCCGAGTCTTGACCTTCCAGGGGGTTCAGGGGCAGCAAGCTGTAACATGTGACTGGGCTGCAGTTACCAAAGGGGCAATGGATGGACACGTGGGCATGCGCATGTATGTGTGCGCTGCATGTTTGTATATCTATCTCAGTGATTAAAAGAGAGGCGTATGTATATACATACATACATAGAGACACATCTATAAATATATATACATAGCTTGAGCTTTGAAATATGTCTCTTCCCCACCCAAATTTTTCCATCTGGGATCCCAAATGATACTCCTTTTTCATTTCACTCCAACCCGCAGATTCCCTTGGCCCTTAGGATGCAGGGTAGGACTTCATTAAATCATCCTTCCCCAGGACTCTTGTGGTTCACAGGGCCTTTAAACATCATTTGTAAAGAGAATGTGTAATCATGGCCATCTTCAGCATGTGTCCTGCTGCCCGCATGGTCCTTTCCAGCTCTCACAGAGCCGAGCATGTGGGTACTCAGGAGTCTTGATCTGTCCATCAGAGCCCCTGACACTGACGCCCCCCCAGCTATACTGATTGATTTCCCTGGCTCACCTTGGCATAGCAGTAAGAAACTATGGCAGGTCTGTGCCACAGCCTGCACCGCTGGGGAGTGGCAGAAAAGGAAAACGCAGCCCAGCAAGCAGCTCTGGCAACCTGCGGGGATGGGAGAGTCCAGCAGTGCAGCTACCAAGCAGGTGAGAAGGGCAATATGTGTTGAGCCTGGACGGATGTTAATTCTGTTTTTTTATGCAGTCCTCATCCTGACATCCCATGTACTTAGCGTTTTTTTTTTTTAAGCTTGGAAACACCTGGCCTAGGTTGAGTAAAAGGCTTAAATGTCTGAGATTTCTAACCATTCACAGAACTCAGTGCTTTGCATTGGGAAGAAATTTGGAGGTTTTGCTGAAAACCGAAGCTTTTCTTTTTCTTTCCAGTTCTTTCTTTCTCATTTATTAGCTGCCTCTGGCTTGGGTACCTGCACAGCCCTACGTTGCATTGTGCAGATGCTCTCTGTGCTGAGCAGCCCCATAAAAAGCCTGATTTTCAAATGAGCTGAGCGTCTGAGCAGGTTCCACTGGCTTCACCTTATTATCACAGGTCTCCTGCTCCAACCTACCAGTCAGACCCACCAACATCAAAGGCACTGCATAGATTCACACTAGATAAAAGCCTGGCCCACCCCTCTTGGGATACACCCATTCCCTGCCCACGTAATGCCGCTTTCCCACCTGGCCGGCTGTGGCGTAGGGGGTAGGGTGGGATCATTGCTCAGCATGGCAGCCTCTGCCCCCATTCCCTCTCTGCTGGAAGCACTCAAGAGACTCCAACGCTGCCTTCGCCCTGGGCTGTGTCTACAAAGGGAATTTCACTTGCCGCCTTCTCCTTTGCAGGCAGCAGCTGCTGATGCTGCCATGCGTGCGGAGGCACAGGCGTGCTTGGCTGCCATCGCTCCTGCCGATGCCCTCTCCGCTGGGGGCTGTTCTGGGCAATAAATGCCACGTACTGTGGACAGGCACAGCAAGGTCTTTTTCTGCACCCATACAGTGCACTTTTGTAGGGACTTTTTGGACAGTAGCACTTTGCCTACATATTCGTGGGAATCCAGCATGAACTGTCTGAATTCCTCTTTGTTCAGGCCCATTTTTTAACCTGCAGGTCAGAAAATTCCCACAGCCCCAGTCCCTGGCTGCCTTGCATCCTCCCCATCTCCCAGAGTAAGGTGACTCACTCTGCTGCCGGCTGGGCTGCAGCTGATTTGGGGAAAACTGAAAGCTTTGCTCTCCAGGTCTCCTTATCCAGGCACAGGGCTTGCCTGGATGCAGCCTCCTAATTTTATTTAAGGGAATTGGTTTTAAAAGCCTGGACTCATTTCCTGTGAAATGAAATCTCAAAAAAAAGTGGCCGCACCTTTTCCAAAAAGGCCCTGCTGTCAGCAAAATGCAGCTTGGAGTAGTGGGGCAGCATCTCTGTGTGGTATAATAGACTGCTGGAAAGGTATGAGTTTGCACAGCTTAGCTTATATAAATTGAACAGCAAGTGCCAGAAAACTGCAGCCATACGAGAGAGCCCGAAAGGTTTGAAGTGTTGCAGAACAAAGCTACTTTTATGATTTATACACTTGCCAGACAACCATCAAATTCTTTGCTGAAACTGGAGCTTCCCTGGTAGCACCACGAGGGCTGGCCGGCCTGCGAGGAATTCTTGGCATCGGAGCAGCTGTCTCAGAGTGGTACAAAGGGCTTTGCCAGTGTGAGATGGAGCTATCAATAGGATGTCTATCAGGGCAGGCAACAAATGGGCCACTGGTCTTGGCTTCCTCCGCCTCACCAGCCCCAGTGCATGTGGTACACAATGGTAACAACCCCCTAGACAACTGTCATAACATTTCTGCGCAAGGTGTGGTAGCCACTGAACAGCCCCTGTGCTTCATAATGAGCTCTTGATCGTCTGCTGTGCAGAGCCGGGTGGCTGGAGCAAAGGGAGAAGCCTATGGGGTGAGATGCCCCTGTGCAGGCAGGCTCCAGGCTGCCCACAGGGCACGGCGTGCACAGGGAGCGGGCAGGTGCTGGCCCCACAGGGCAGGACACTGGCGGCCACTGTTGGTCCTTCCTGGCAGGGCAGAGCCAGCTGATGTGCGAGCGTTGGTAGCGGGAGGGCATTCCTATGGTCTGCCCCCCAGGAGCTGTAAGCCAGGGAGATGGTCTGTGAGTCAGGCGCTTATATGGTTTTGCTCATGTTGAGAGTTGTGTCAAGCTCTTAGCTTTGTTATACTTCTGTTTTCCTGAGTGCCGAGCGAGGAGTCTCTTAGCTATAACCTTTCTGAGGTGCTGTTTCCTCCTGTGTAAAATTAGGATGATAGTATTTAATTGCTCTATAGCCAGATGAAACATCTTTATAGGTGAGGAAAAGATGCAACAGGAAAGGTGAGGACTCCTGAAATTTTGCCTGTTGAGTGGACTTTGGCCACCGTGCCCACCTGGGTGTATGGCTTAATGGTAGGGACCTGTGTGTCAGTGCTTCACTGGAGGGGGGTAAGAAACACTAGTTAGAGCCTTCAGCCCAAGGTCTCTGTGCTAGTGCTATGCGTGTATGTGCTGGGACGTTATTTATTTAGAGAACAGCTCTTATTGCTGCTGTTTTGCCAGAAAACATCCTCTGGTTTCCGCTGGCCTCTGAGCCTGCAGCATTAGAGATTATTTTCCACATTTGTTTGCACATTGCTGTCATTAATGCTTCCAGCAGAAGTCTGTGGGCACTAAAGTGAGGAGACAGGGCACGAAATCAATGGCGGGCAGGCAGAAGGATGTGGCATGTGAAAGTCCTGCAGGAATGTGTTTGAATATCACCATAGAAAAGGTTTTGGAGGTTTTGCAAAGGTTATAGTGGTACACAGCCATCGCGGGGGCTATGCCATTAGCTACTGTGGGTTGACTGTTTAGATGAAGGTATTTCACCTAAAGGAAGGAGGCTGTGTCTCTTGAAAAGTTTTGCAGGGTGGGACTCCAACTCCAGGCTGACGGTATCCAGGGATCTCCTGTACCCAACAAACTGTCACTGGAGAGCACCAGAGAAGTGCACAATGATATATAAATAGCTAATTTTATTTTGGGCATGGGCTTTGGTAAGCCTGGCCAGTTCCTTCCTCTAGCTTTTTCTTACAAAGTGTATGTCATCTGGGCTTTCTACATCATTTTGAATTACTTATTTTGCAGGAGTGTGATGGCAATGATGCTCTGTAGCAGATAGGGGAGAGGGCGAAATCCATGCCAGAACAGAAACATGTGAGGTTATTTTGGTATGGGGTGAAGTGAGGGACTGGTCCCATTGAAATAACAGATTTTGGCTCAGACTCCCAGTTCTTCTGTTTTTTAGGGTGAGGCAAAGAGGGAGGCCAGTTAACACATGGTGAAAGAACTGGTTCTTCCCATTGGGAACCCTTAGTTTTGCCCTGCTCACCCAGTTTATTCGCAGGCAGCTGAATTGTCTTCTTCTTGGCTTTCTCTCTTCCCCCAGTTAATACAGACTGGCCATGTCTTCCATTTAAACAGAATCCAGCAGCATTTTGATGCCAGGGAAAATACCAAAATGTTGCTCTGAAAGCCACAAAGGGTTCAATTATTTCCTGGAGACGATATGAAGCCTATTGAATTGCAAGAGATGGTTATCGGCTCTTACTTGTGGAGGAAGAGGGCTGGGAGCGAGTGGAATAGAAATCATTGTGCAGGCAGCTTTTGCCTATGAAAGTCATCCAGCTCATTTCATAAAATGAGGTTAAGCATGGAGTGCAGGAAGAGAAAAGAGGGACTGAAAATCTTGGCACTTTCTTATCCTTATCTCTTCTTCTGCTCTGCACTCGGCCTGGGCTCCAGGGACTGATGGCTGTGTAAAACAGGAGCATGCTCAGCTCTGGGGAGTGGGAGAGGCAGGGATGTCTCCTGTAGTCCTTCTCTTCACTGCTCCTCCTGGAAACCAGCAGCCTCTCAGTAGGGCAAAATGTGTTGACTGCAGGGATGAGAGGGAGCTAATTAGCTGTCTGGGTGTTTTATTAGGTGGAGGAGAAATGGCTGTTCTGGGAGAACAAGAGAGGAGGGCACCAAGAAGTCATTTTTATGCCACTTTTTTTAGCCCACTTGCTTATTTTCCATAAGAGCTGTCATTTTCTGATGATACAAAACAGGAGATTTGTCTGGGAGACCATCAGGGAACAAGTTTACTTGGCATGGGTTATACTGGTGTGCCTGGTAGTAAACAGGAGGCGTGTGGAAGCATGTGTGCATAATGCCTGTTGTACCGGACTGTCTTTGTGTGGGATTTCAAAATAGTTCAGAGACTTAATTGTGGTAAAAAAAAAAAGTAATCTTTGGTGCGTGGTATGGAGGAGCTGGGAGAAAGTGTGATCTGCTCTTTGAGACAGCCTCCTTAGCAAAGGCTGGGAAAAGAGAATTGCCTTTATTTCGCTAGTTAAAGCACCTGCATTTTGGCTATTCAGTCACAAAGTAGCTTCCCTCCTAGAAACTGAGGTTTTATATATGGCATTTGTACAGTCAGCCAAAACCAGCATTTGTTAGGTAGCCCAGTAACAGAGTCTGGTACAAAGAGATCTTAGCTTCTACAAAGAAGCCCAGATAAGAAACAGCTGATTCCAGAAGCATTGCCTGAGGTATAGCTCTTAATCCTATTACAGCAGGCAGTGGCCTCTCCAGGTCTCTTTCAGTTTGCTGCTGTTTTGTATTTTAAATAGGCAAGATTTTCAGCTTGCTGCATGGGAAGGCACCTTTCTTTTTCAAGGAAGGAGGGGGAAAACTGACTTACATGGTATGTGTGCATTGGTACTTCTGCCTTGTAGCAGCTGTTGTGGTCACAGCAGGGTTAAGGAGAAAGAGGAAGGTTCCTTTGTGTGCCAATAGGTGGGGATTGGAGCTCATTTTTCAAATTAAGAGTAACTAAGGAGAGAAAGCAATACCCTGATAAAGAGTCCAATATGGTGGGAGAGTCTAAGAACAAGAGATGCTGGCTTGGCTCAGCCTCAAGGAGTTGTTCTTGCAGAGGAATACATGCAGGGATGGAAAACAAAGCACGCCTCTGCTCCCAGCATGGGTCTGAGGTCCGGAGAACTGCCTGGAGCATTCAGTGTCCTGGCCCAGAGGGGATGAAGCACTGATGCTGAAAAGGCCGGCTGCTCACGCTTACCCTCCATCACTTTTAGCATGGCCCCAGTCCTGCAGAGAAGCCCTCAGCTTTACTATTCAGAAATCAGTGACACCAGGTAATCCTGGTGATATCAGCCCAGGGGGGAGCTTTTTACCCAAAACAGACATGTGTGTCCTAGTCCGGCCCTTGGTGAATATTGTAAGAAGGTATTTTTCCTACCATACTCCCAGCACACTGCTGAGCTTGGCCACCAGACTGTAAGTCCATTGAGGTGTCCATGGTCACATGGAATCAGACCGGCTCCTGTCTCTAGGGTGCCAGGCTGAGACCTTCCTGCCAGTCCAGAATGGTCTGGTAAGATCCCTTCATGTTATTTTGATCACCCACTGGAGATGGGTCTTCAGGAGCACCCCCAGGCTCTGGAGGTAGCTTTAGGCAGAACTGTAGTCCCCCTGAAACCTGTAGACTCTTCTGGCTATGTGGATGCACATGCTTCTCTGTCCTGAAAGTTTATAACATAAAAATCTTGATTTGGGTTGATCTGTCACTCTGTTTTAGGTTGGCTAAGAGCTAGCTCTAAGCACAATCTTTCTTCCCTAGTCAGATCCAGTCCTGTGGATGTTTTTGTGAGAGCCCCCCAAGTGTCTGGAACTACACTGTGGATTGTTAATGGCAGTTTTAGGCTTGGGGTGTAACTTTAAGCATTTTGTTGTGCACTGGAGAAAGCAGGGCATTTCTTCATTATGGAGATGGCCATTCTTCATTTATCTTCCTACTTCAAGGCTTAATACAGCAAATGCTGAAAATGTATCAGTTGGTCTTCCCGCTGCCTACCTCCCCACCCTCACTTCCTCCAGCTATTTGCTTTGAGTTATTTGCTCAGGATTTGTTTTCCCTCTGACTTTACAAGTTTGCCTTGCACAGCAAAAAAACCTGCTATTTTGTTCTCTCTGGTATTTGGCAGGAAAACAAAAAGAACACAATGAAGAAAAGGATAATCATTGTTTTTTTCCTGATGATTTAACACACAAGTGTTCTTTTTAGTGCTACTGTTGCTGCTGTGTTAAAGCATCTTCTTTTCTTAGGCATGCCAAGAGCTACTGCAGAGGGAAGAAAACAGGGTGTCTCTTAACTGTGTTTTCCTGGGGCTGGCAGTGGGCTCTAAGCTGAGACCTGCCCATCCGCCTGGTGCTTGCTAGCAAGGCTCCCTCACATGCTATTTTGAACCAGGTGATGGAACTGGACAGAGCAGCTTTTGTACAGGGATTTGCAAAATTTGTCTCTTTGCTGTTCTACTCCAGTGGAAGTTGAAACAGGTGTGCTGGAGCCACTGTACTCATTGCGTTTTTGTCTTTTTTGTGGTTCATGTTCCCATGCATTATTTTGTTTTATGACACTCCTTATTTTAGGTTGGCGGTAACCTTCCTCTCCTCAGGACGTACGAAGTGGTTGGTGAAAGATCCCCAGTGGCTTCTTCCAAATAACTGGGGAAGGACTGGTTTGACAGCAGGGTTGGTAGTTGGTTCAGGAATGTATCTGAGCAGTTTGACCCTCTAATTTGGGATGCATACTTTCTGGTTTCAGCCATGAGACTAGCCTTTCTCATGATATTTTTGTTTTCTTCTTCCACCACCAGCTGAGAACAGGAGATGCACAGGGCACACTGAATGAGAAGGCAATCCAGCAAGGCCAGTGAGACAAACTCTCCTAAGGGACTCTTCTGAGGGCTAGAAGGAAGAAGCCTGGGGGTACAGGCTATTTGCTCTCCTTTTGTTCTCTCATGCTCTCAGTCATTCCCTGCCCCCTCCTGTCTGCATGAGAGAAAACGAAGAGTCCTTCACCTTCCTCTTACTGCACAGGGGGTGGAAGAGACTTGCTCACAGACTGAAGAAGCAGGAAGAGGAAAATAAATAGCTGAGTCATTACTGCAAAAAAAAAAACCAAACCCAAACTTCAGGAAAGGCGAGGACTGGAAGGGGCTGGCCACGAAACTTCAAGAGAAACCACAAATGTGGCAGTGGACGTTTACAAAGGCAGTCCCTCTCCATGTACGGAGAGAGGGCTACAATGGCTCCCTCAGAGGACACGGTGGGTACCAGGCAGCTCTTGCCCAGGGACAGTGGCAGCATTCAGCGGGTTCCAGCTGCTGAGAAATATGTGGAAATTACATGCTGTAAGTCAGCTAAATAAACAAGGAGGAAAAATGGCTGAGTCAGAAAAAGTGGAGTATTAAGTTCAAATGCATTATTAATTGGAAAACTGCTTAACACAGCTGGAGATCCTATGGGCATGGGTAAACAGAAATGTGATGA
Source organism: Platalea leucorodia (assembly GCF_965183815.1). Taxonomy (NCBI): domain Eukaryota; kingdom Metazoa; phylum Chordata; class Aves; order Pelecaniformes; family Threskiornithidae; genus Platalea; species Platalea leucorodia. The sequence goes on along the minus strand of NC_138826.1, from coordinate 47,971,765 downwards.
GGAGAGAACCAATTAAAGGACTAATTAGACCTTTTAGGAAGTTGTCCAGGTCCATTAATGATAACTCTTAATTGTAAGTTATGGAAGAGACAACTTACCTGTATTGTTGCTGCTGCCTTGAACATTAGTCCTATGTGTGTGTCTTGCATTTTTGTGTCTATACACGAATCATCAACTTAAGAAACTGCACACTTACCAGTGGCAAGTGCAGGTTAGTGAAAAATTAGGGACTTGGTCTTCCAACTACCCCATGGGTACTTCACCAAAGAATGATGTACTGGGATAGAATTTATGCAGGTCTGTTTTCTGAAAAGAAGGACTACCAATTCTTCCCTCTCATTCCTACAGCAGCAGAAATAAAGCAGCAGTGCTGGAGCTGAAACTATTTGCAAGAGCTAAGCATTAAGTATTAATAACCAAGTAATTATCATACCAATAACTATAATGAAAAACACAAGGTAGTGTTTCCAGAAGATTATGCTTTGCAGAGATGGAAAGAGGTTTCATTCAGCCCATTGCCCTGCCTGTAAGAATATAGTTTCTAGGCTGAGGAATTCAGCAATTGCTGAACTGAATGTTCACTTGATCTTGGCCTCTGCAGCTCTGCCTTCACCAATAAAAGCAACTGTGGAATGAGTAGGGCAAGGGAAAACGCCCATGTGCTTGCAAATAAGAACACCGGCCTCCTCAATTTCTATGTGCAGCTGTTTCTTCTGTTCAAGTGCATCTAGAAGAAACCTTCACGTGTTTGTGTCTTGGACAGTAAACGCCTCCTGAAAATAAGAATTTTTCAAAGTATGGTAGATCTGAATGAGTATGTGCAAAGGGTCACTGCCCTTCTGCTCAGAGGCAATAAAACATCTACAACAAACAGAAACATTATCAGGACACCAGAAGCCCTCTTGTATGTTGGTGAAAATTATCTCAGGCCATCATGTTGGCCTTCTGTGTTTTTCCCGAATCTCAGATTCCTAAGTTTTCTCTGAAACAATACATTTTATACTCCAGAAACAAATACAGGTTTAACTTCCCATCCAAGCTGCTGGGCAGATTTTCATTAGTGCATGAACTAAACTGCATGTGGACCTTTGTATACTCCCAGTTAGTTTGCAAACTCCAGGGCAGGCAAGCAGCACCTTGCTTTAAATAGCTATACTGTCTGGAGTCCTACTCTGAGGAAATGAAAGGGACGCTTCATTCATCTGATGATCGAGGCTTATTTCCCTCTTTTCATGACTGTACAGCTGAGCTTCTAGGTCCTTCTGACATGTAAGACCCAGCTAAACTGCACTGCATGTGCTTCAGTAGCTAAGTTCGCCACCCAAAACCATAAAGTCTAGAGATGTGCTTCAAAATAGTTTTCATATGCTGTGTGGTGTCTTGAACTTTGTATAAAGTTCTGTGGAGTCCACTAGGACGAGAATTTTAGCCCGGATCTCACAGCTCTTTTGAGAGCTTTTTTTTGAATACATCTTTGAAAAATCCTAAAGACAAAAATGTTGAAAGTTTTGAAGCAGAGCTACAAAGATGCATTTTTCACTACAAATTAGGCAAAAATATTGAATCCTTAGACGTTCCCCATATCTGATTTTTTACCTGCTCCTTGATGTCTCCTCTGTAATGTACCCCTCACCTGGAATGACCATTACTGAGGTAGAGCAGTCCTGATGGAGTTGTAATAATGGCTGTACCTGGGAACAACAGCTCCTCGCTTTGCTTTGCTTTGCGTCCATGTGCAAGAGAGCTAGACTCCCTATTCTAAACTTCCAGTCGAAACCAGGTGGGATAAGTCATCTCTCAAGAAGCATCTGTCTGTCACTGGTGACTGAGTGCTTAATTTAGAGCAGATGCCTAAGTTTTAAATAGATGGCTCAAATTAGGTGAGGCAAATCCCACCCAGAAGGAAAGTTTCTGATCAGTTGAAGCTCCTGCAGAACGATGGAAATGTGTGTTAAATTTTCCATTATTGAGATTTAAAAAAATGTTGGGAAAATCAAATACCAAATAACTGTATAAATGATAATAGCCTAAAACAACCTTGCAAACCACTGGCTCATTGAACAAAACATCTTACAGCTCTTGTGTGGTGGAGATTCCTCTATTTGCTTTCCTTTCAAGATGCAGCTGCAATAACAAGGCATATGTGATTTTAATGTGACACCATAATCTGTCAACCCTGAGAACTAGGGAGCAGGCCCATATAAGATAACTAGCTCAACCTCACAATGATAAACATGTCAAGATACAAAAATCAGTTCTTCCCTTACAAATGAGAGAAAGATGTCATGTAATTGGAGATGTCATGCTATGCTGGGATGAGCAACGTTCCCACAATTAATCATACCAAATACATTATGTAGTAGTTGTTGCTTGAAGACAAAGGAGGAATAAATACTCGTGTAAATATGCCAAATACGAACTCTCCACAGATGTTGATTGCTGTTCCATATTTAGCATGAAGCACATCAGTACGTGGAAGATATACTCTACATCCAAGCAGCATGATAGCTCAGAAAAGGGCTTATGACTCTGTGGAGGCTGTAGGTAACATGGCTGGTGTCTTTTCTAGGGTCCTTAGGAGACTGGATGTTAGGAGCTCCCCTATTGACAGCAAAAGAAAATTTGCCATTTTCTTGAATTAGGACTGCATTGGGGTTCTGGTGAACAAGAGATGTTTGGCTGATGATACAGTGGCTTAGAAACTGAAGGCGAGTTCAAAAGTTCCTAACAACATTTCCAAACAAGAACTTTGTGAATACAATGCAAAAGCGACCATGCATATTTGCTGGAATAAAAAACCAAATTAGCTGCAAGCTGGGTTTGTGATTCCTCCCTGACTTGTATGTTTACTTTTCATTAATATTGATTCCTTCTGACCTTCAAGTGCCTCTTCTTCATTGTACATGCTCCACAGTGAATAGCTTACTGGCAATAATATTAATAGCAACATAGAATGTTAAGTTAATAATAGAGACTACTTGCATGGAGAAATGTCACTTTGTGAATAAATATATTTTTTTTTTCATCAGAAAACCTCATTTGGGGACCAAAAATGATATATCGTGTGACCTTGTATATAGTGAAGCTGACTGGTATTGCATGAATTTTGATATCAAAACAAATGGCTGACAAGCAGTGCAGAGACATACGATCCATTCTGAAAACGGCTCAGACATGAGATTGATACATAAGATTAGGAAGCCATAACCTCTAGGTGACCCATATGGAAACGAGAGCAAGGCTAAATTCAATGAGTAAAATGCTTGCTTAGGTCTAGCCGAAATTAAGAGGTTTTGCATTGATTTAATTTTCACCTTTGATTCTTTTACTGCTTCTCTTTGATTTCCTTTTCAGCAGTGAAGCTTCCATTCCCTTCACCAGCAGTGATTTGGGAGTGTGGTTGGCGAGTGATTCTGAAGACACTTCTCCCTTGGCATCTGCCAGGGTTTCTGTAGCTGTGTTGGTCCCTTCCAGCCCTTGGCCTGAGTTTACTTCAGCTGTCTCTAGCACCTGGTAGCTGCCTCCCTCTGTCCTCATGGGAGAGACAGCTAGGCAATGGCAAAGGTTGCTTTATCGTCTGTTTCTGAAGTACCTATTCCACAAAGGGATGAATTGCCTTTGGGAGCCAGCATTCTCCCCTAGGTGCAATTAGAACCTAGAGATCCAGCCTGCTGTGCTAGACACACCACATACCTAGAGTTACATGTAATATATCCAGGCCTTGATGTTCCCTTGCTAATTGATTTCTGCTCCACGGGCTAGCCTGTTCTGTAAGTGAAATTCTCCTAGAAGGAAAAAATGCCTTTTGCTCTATGTTTTCCATGGAGAGCTCTTGTAGAATAAGGAGCGTGGAACAGCTTACTCCAAAATAGCTGTGCTAGGAGTCCTTCTGCCCTTCTTCCCAGGGTGAAATTTGTTTTTGTTTTTGTACTATGGAAAAAATCCTCTTTCCATAAGAAGTAGCTAAACACAGAAATCTTTTACAGTCCCCTCATAAAGCTGTAATAAAATTTGCATGAGAGAAGAATTTGTGCTTATTTATTTGGTGCCCTTTATACCCCCTATTGCCTAGAGCTAGCACATCTGACAGCCGTGATGGGCTGTGGATATGGGAATAACAGTGCTGCGAAATCTTCCCCAAAACGACAGTACTTGTGGTCTGATTTGTAAATACAAATGCCACAGTGTCTGATTCATAAATACAAATGCCACGGTGTGGCATCCATGGCATAGAAACTGACTCTGGGATTTTAAAAAATTGAGGCTTAAGGTTAGACTCGCGTTGAACATGGAAATCCATATTAGGTGTGATTTTTTTTGGAAAGTGTCAGGCCAGGAGACAAAGTGTGATGGATGCCCCACTTCCTTGGGCTCCTCAGAAGAATCCTCGCCCTCGGCTGCAATAGCAGCTACTGTGAGCTCCGAGCATTTAAAAATCATATCACTAAAGATGTGGATGGAGGGCTGAGATTTTCCAGAGCCTTTAAGAAGTGTTCTACTAGGCACTTAGATTCCTGTGTTATTAAGATGCTTTTGAAGCTTTTACCCAGGAGAGACTAACTTTAGGCACCCACTTTTGAGAATCTTAGCCAGAGGGAAAACAAACCACTGATAAAAGTTAGACAGAGTCTGTGTTTTGGAAATCTTCCCACAGTTATTTACACATCTGTGTATTATCTTGCATTGGTCACTGGTTTTTGTATGTGTATGTGTGGCTTGTTTGTTTTTTTTTTTTACAGTGCACCTACCACAAACCTCAATTCAAACACAACCCAAACAACAAGGCAGTCACTAGCATGTTGGGACCTTATCCAGGGTGCGGGTTCTGTAGAGGATGAGCACATACAATTTAAGCAACAGTCTCTTGATGCACAGATGCACAACAGGCTGTCAAATGTTACCTGGCTCAGTTCTCCTCGCATGGCAAGTTCACAGCTGCTCTTTGAATATTGAAGGTGATGTGGTGAGTGCTCAGTAACAGAGACACCGAAGCCAGCGAAGAAATCTGCTATTGCAGAAAAACTTGACTTTGACCTTTCCCCATAACTAAGCTTCTTTTTTTTTCTTCCTTTACATTCTTTCAAGAATTGTGAGGCCCCAGAGACTTGAGGGAAAATTCATACAGCTCAGGTCATTTTACCAGTCTGTGCAGCCGTTCAGTCAGTAATAAACACTCTAGCAGGGCAATGATTATTGGAATAGTAGGGGGCATTCTAGCCAGCAAGCCACATGAAAATGATAGACAGTTGCTGAAATCAAGAGAACTACAAAGCAAAGGAACAAAAGCATAAGTAAGTGAATCATTAGGCTGGGCTCAGAGACGTGACATACCAAGTGCTGTGCCTCCTATAAATTTGGTGAGTTGATGATTTACCATAGCAGGGCTTTTCAGTAAAGAAAATGAAAACTTCAGGAGGGCTCTTCAGTTCCAAGAAACAGCACCAAGAGAAACATACCCTTTGTGTCACAACAGCTGACTTGGTATTAAAAGCATTGATACCAGTGAATGAGGCTGGAAGAGGCTTCAGACTCTCTCATTCCTATTAGGGTTTAAAAGCACTAGTGCCAGATCCTGCAGTTCTTGCTCAAGCAAAGCTCCCATTGATGTGTTCTTAATCTGGAAAAAGTCAACATGGTTATTTATGGAGCTGTAGTGCCTAGGGGCTCTAATAAAAACTGTGCTAGACATTGTACCTATATTTAGTAGCAGCCAGTTCATGTCTCATAGAACTTGTGGTCTGCATAGACAAGACTGATAAAGCAGATATGGGGTAGGAATTGCTGTTATTCCTGTTTTACAGATGGGGACGGAGGGTTAGAGATTGCAGGGGGATTTTCAAAGCCACATAGTGATGCTGGATATTTATTTCCCATGCATTTTAAAGGGAACTGGACATACAGATACCTTGGTTGTGTTGAAAGGCTCAGCCAAACACAGGCATCCCAGTTTTGGCGGGATGACGGGAAGTCTGTGATGGATGTGTAATTAGTTTAGATCTAGACATTCCAGGCCAGTCTGCTATGCCAAGAACATCCATGTTTGGAGAGAGTTTGCCTCAAGTTAGGGCTGCAGAATTCTGACCTATGGACAACAACGGCTGCTGTCAATGTATGGATATAAAAACAAATAGGTAGAAACCAGAGTGAGAGGGAAATGGAAACCCACAGAACCTTGATTATTCTGAAACCTCCTTTGTCTTTGGTGCATGTGGCTGCCTCTTCTTGCCTTTTGAGGAAGCCACCTGAAACCCACCAAGACTTGACTGCATCGCAACTGGATACCTAAGCCCAGGCTGGTTAGCTGTAGAGAACACTTTTAAGTGAAATTTGGCAGCTGTGCCTGGAGCATCTAGGGCCATAGAAACCTAACCTGTCACAGGAATTTCCAGGCCAATAACAACCACCATGTTTTGGAAAGGGACCAGCAAAGCAGAGAAAAGAGTTTGGAAAATTGGAATGGGTTCAGAAAAAGGCTCACCAAGTGATCTGAAGCCTCAGAAATCTGCGTTACGTTGAGAGTTGCCAGGAGCTCCATGTGTTTTACTCAAGGGAAGAGTGCAAAATGATTTAGTAGAAATGTCTGTATGGGCAGTAACTTTTGAAAAGGAGCAAGGTGATTTTTTCTTAATTTATCTATCTGACATGTCCCTGTAAGATTCTGCGACCAAAAAGCGCCCCTGGAAAAATTTGGGCTAGGAATAAGACACAAAATCTTATTTATTTTGAGAAAGCTTAATTTTGCCACTAGAACAACGACGGGATCTGCAGTCAATTCTCCATTACTGAAAGATTTGACAGCAAACTTGAAACTTTTCTCAAAGCTGTAGCCTTAGACAGGCAGAAGTGTTCAGCTTGATCCAGGAGTTACTTTGTGCAGAGCAAAGGACAAAGCTGTGTAAGCTGTGCAAGATGGTCACCGCAATTTTAAACTTACAAGCTGGGAAACTCAAATAGAAAAGGAATTTTATTGATACTGCCTAAGAAATTCCTGTAGTATTTCTTTTAAGGTTGCATATTTCTCATCCTCATGCAAAAGACTTCTCAGATTGGAGCTCTTGCAGTGTCCTGCAAATTTATCAGCCAGCCATTTCAGGCTAATGAAATCAGTCAACGTAATGGATACAATGCATACTCAAATATAATCAAATTAAGAATGTGGGCTCTCTCCTAACTTTGGATGAGATCTGGAGGGGCCCCAAACAGGATTGTCTAATGTATTCAAGGTCACTGCTGGGCCCAATTTTCAAAAGCACTCAGTGTGTGGTCATCTCTCTTGTGCTATTTGTGTCCCAGCACAGGTCAGCATCCCCTGCACTGTGCTCTTTGGGAAAGATGGTCTCATTTCTGGTCCTGAGCCCTTAAAAAAATGGTCCCATGATATGCAGGTGCTCTTTCCCAACAAGATTCAGCTCGTAGCAAAAGTGTTGTGACTTAAGTCAGACAGTGCTGAGCTTGGTCTTACTTGAATTTCCACATTTGAAGCTCTAGGTCTTTAAAGACTCACTCATTTCTAGTTCTAGCTTGAACGGAAGTTTGTTTATATGTGATTATTATATCTAAAAAAATCATATAAAAATAACAGCAGAATAACAGTAATAATAAAAGTCTGAGTTAGCCAAAAACGGATTAGATGCATATGAGTGAAAGTAATGAATTACACTGGCTTGTGAATACAGAGCCACTGAATTTCTATTTTACCATGCATTTCACTGCTCCAAAAATGCCCACTGTCTTTAGTGGACGAGCCCTCTATTCTATACAAAATGAAAGACTATAACTTGTTCTTTTAATGCCTTTTTTCCACCTCTCCTAATGGATCATCTGGAACATAGAAGAAGGGCAAAGGTTTACTGCAGGGGGAGAGAGGGGGAAAAAACCCAGCATCCCCCAAAATACCCACCCAGCACCCCATGAATATTGAGGGACAAGCAGGGATGCCGTGTGCCGTCAGCTGCTGGGTTCCCCTCTGCTTGCCTCCTCCCCACCTGTTCCCAGGCCCCTCTGCAAGTGTGAGATGGGATTTCAGTGAGCGGCGTCCTGGGGGGGGGGGCAAGCCGGGGCGGGGTGCTGGAGGCAGAGTGCGGCTGGCTGGGCTGACACATCCAGGATGAAATGTCCAGGTGCAGGGAGCAGGAACAAAAAATTAAAAAAAAAAAAAAAAAAAAAAAAAAAGAGAAGAAGAAAAAAAGAAGAGACTCGCGTGCACACGCACACAAATCAATAAAAAGTGTAATGCATCTTTCTTTAATTAAATCCCACCCTTGAATTCGCTGGGCAGCCCCGTCCGGCGGTGACCTCTGCTCCCCTCTGTTTTGTTGACTGGCACAGCTGTTAGTAAATCACCTGCTGGTGCGGCTCTCCGGGGCTTTAAAGGTCATCTGTCAGCGGCTGCTGGGGAGAGATAAAGAAGAAAAACAGAACCAAAAGTCTAAAAAAAAAAAGCACTTTATGAAAGCAAAGCCATTTGAGTGCTCTGTGTCCAACCTTTCCACTGTTTACCTTGCTGACACCTGGGGGTGGAGCGGGCTTTTTATTCATCCAATTCCCCCTACTCTTTTGTATATATTTTTCCAAGTTTCCAGCTACTTTTATAATCCTTTTGTTTTAAGCTTTTCTTTTGTGCAGGGGAATCTGTAACCCCACTTCAGCAGCACTGCTGAGTCCCTGAGAGCCGCGCACAACCACCACGGGAAGGGGCAATGCTGCTTGAGTGGGGGGGGAGCAGGGGATCCCCTGCCCCCGGCACCGTGCCACAACATGGCTGGGTGTGCAGGACGGCGGTGGTGGGAAGTACGCAGAGCACATTTTCCCTCTTGTTGGGGTTTGGCTGGCTGTGCTCAAGGCCATCTCACTGCCTGGAGGATGCCCCCATGTCCCCCCTTTTGCTTGGAAACTGCTCTTAAGCTGAGACACTCGCCCCATTGGTGCCCACCTGAGCTACGCTGCAGATGCATTGCAGCCATGCCCGTGCCATGTACCCCATTGACCTGGAGCCTGACACCATGCCTTGACTTCCCACCTTGACCTCCCTCCTTCTTCACCACCATGGACTTGGCAGGTGATCGGGACTCTTGGTTGAACCTGCTCTGCTGGTCTTGCTTGAGTCCTGTGGGACCAGGCCCTTGTTGGTGAGACCATGGCCTCTGCTGGCCTTGTTATCACCCTGGGCATCTCCCCTCTTCACACAGAGCGGCCAGCCATCATACCCCCTCACTCCCTGCTCCAGGTTACTTCAGGAGAAGCCAGAAGAAGCTATGCAGCCTTAGCCTGCTGTTTCATTCCCAGTGATCCGTGGCTCCAGGGCTGCAGTGCTTCTCCAAACCAGTCATGTAGATAAGGACTGTCTATTGAAGGCCAAACACATGACTTCAGCCAAATTGGAGAGTGGGTTGGGTGGAGGGGGGAGTACATGGAGCAGCTCCATCCCAGGACATGAAAGAGCATGATTTTCATAGGTGATTCCTTGCCACAAACCGCTCCTTCAGCTATTTATGCTTGAAGGGATAAGCTGGTCTTATGCTTATTCAACAGTTCCACTGTCACCTTAATTTTCAGTTTCATGCAAAATGTTGTCAGTGAAAATGAATGATGTTATTTTTACAAAATGGGTACATGGGCAAGGCCCAGATAATTTGGGAACTTTTTTTCCACCTGATAATTACTGACATATTTTCAATAATTTACCATTTTAATTCAGCACTGAACACACAGCAACATTCTCAGACTTTGATCCCAAGTCAGGCAGAATGTGCAGGTTCTGGTGCAATTTCATTTTTTTTGTTTTGGGTTCATTCATGTATTAAACTCAAAGGGAAGCTTAGGGATCTGAGAACCCACACAAAGCAATGCCATTCACAAAACTAATCACAGTCATTGGGCACCTTCATCATGTCTGTCTGTGTTTCCAAACATGCATTTCTGTGGAATAAAAGCTACTATCTGCCACTGTAATATATGTGTTTTGCAGGCCACTGGAAAATTTTGACTCTAATTCAGAGCTCCAGTAAGGTTAGTGAAACTAGGTCCTCGTTTAACCTACCAACTGTTTATTCAGACACATGGTAAGAGAGATCAAGCCAAATTAATCTGTGGTGTAAGTCCATTGACTCCACTAGATTGATACCTGAATTGAATTTAGCCTGCTTTGACCACAGACCCATCGAGTACATCATAACCTCTCGGTGATCTGTGTCTCTGCAGCTATGTTCATTCTTGTCCCTAATGCTATTCCTTGTAAACCCTGTGGAGAGGAATGACTGTAGGCTGTCAGCTGCAGCCCTTTGGACTAGATCTTGATTGATGCTGCAGTTGCTTTCTTAATGCAATAGCCTTCCTAATCTGGAAGACTGGCTTAACTGGACTGTTGTGTGGGGAATAACATAGTAACAAAGAGGAGAGGAAGCATCAGGACAGTAAAAGGGACATATGTGGCTCTGAGGATGGAGACTTTGCTGGTCTCTTACTGTACTCTGCTAGTCTCTGACCAAAGCAGTAGCCTCCTGGGAGTTGGCCAGTGGGGTTGGTGGAATCCAAGAGTGATGACACTCATGGTGTAGCCAGACTGAAGAATTTAGCGCAACAGTGATGGGTCACAGGAGCTGTCCCTAGCTCTTCTTGGCCTCCTGACCTGCTATCAAACAAAGGGAAACTTGTACTTACGGTACCAACCATTAGAAGTAGAAAGGAAAAAAAAAAATCAGTAGCTGGCAGAATCATTTGTTTAGCTTGGAAGAAATGAGCTGTTTAGTGTTTCAGAAAGGGGAAAATTCTCAGCAAAGAAAACAAAAAGAGTGAGGACACTGCATCAAGCAATCGCTCTTCCGCTGCAGGAATAGTGCACGGGTCTTTTCCCTTTCCCCACACCCTGATGATACAAAACACAGCCCCTCCACCACAAACACTAAGCTACTTGAAGGGCCCTGCTGACTAGGCGTGGGATGGATCAATCTCTGCATTTGAAATAGTAATGAGTTTCTCTCCAGGAGGAGGACTGGGGTCATTTGGATCAAAACTCAGAAGCTACTTGCAAAGTCTCCCAAGTCATCAAACTTCAGGAGTGGAGTAGCTTCATGTTACACTGTAGGACGATGACAAAGGGCAAGCTGTAGGCAGAGAGGAACCAACACACTGCCTTTGCCTGCTGTCACATCACCCGTGGTGTCAGAGATAAGTGAACTATGAGCTGGGCTAGCCTTAAGCAAATCATTGCTGGGCTAGCCTTAAGCAAATCATTGCTCACTTGACAAAGCAGAGGTCAGGAGATGTGGCAAGAATCCCCTCCTGTTCCTTCTGCTGCTCAGCACCTCTGAACATCTTGGCAGCAAGTGGTACTCATGGACATCCAGTGCTGCGCTCATCCTGGTGTAAGCTTTTCCATCTTTCAAGGCATGCTTTATTGAGCATTTCTTTTGTCTTTTGGCGAAGAAAATGGCCTCTTAGACCTTTTTGGTCAGGGTTGTCTATAACCCGTGAGTCAGCCAGAGGCTGCTTCATTTGAAACACCAGGGAATTTGCTTCTCTGTAGCTTGGTCCTTAGGTAAAATAGGTGTAAAATGCTACTAGGCTATTTGACTATGTTTAGGCTCTCCTAACAACAGATGTAATAACCCAAGGTACATAACAATAAAGAAGAAAAGCTGCATTTTAGCTATGCATAAGAAATGCTTGACAGGTATGTTTGAAATGTGAATTTTCTTCCCCTTTTATGGCTGAGGTAAGTCTCAGGCAAATGCTTAGCAGGCATTGTTCTTGAAAATTATGATTCTTTGGTTAAGCATGGAACACGCTTTGCCAGTCTGATTGGACAGACGAGCTACAGCAGTTACATTAATCACAGAGTTCAAAAATCCCCTTCCCTTTAGCGCTCGTGTCGAGTCTGTCCCTTCCATGCAGCTCCGTCCACCCCAGGGGGAGATCAAATAACATCACAAAGATGAGTTAAAAGTCTGTTCACAAACCCACATGTACCAAATCCAAACCCCGAGACGAACGGGTGCTCAGCCAGGAATCTAAGCAGAGACATTGTACTTTTACGGAGTCATTCGGGAGCCACTGTAAACCATAATAAGGGCTAAACACAACATAATAAGTATTTTGGCAAAACAGCTCATTGTAGGGAAGATGCTCTTTGCTGTTTTACTCTTTCGTGTCTGACAGACACAGTTTACTGTATGACAGGGAGAGCGCAGGAGAGAGCACAGGCACAGCCCCAGCACCAGTAACATGAATATAATCCAGAGGTTGGAGTTCTCTGGAGGTTAGGAAAGCTTGCGTTGTGCAGTGGGATAATGACCCACCAATAACAGGATAATGAACATTAACAGGAAACTTAAAAAGTTAGTTAGGTCTTTTTCACTCTTTCAGTGTTTAATATTTCCAGCTACCTTTGACAGTCCCTTGACTAAGAAAAGAGGTTGCTTTAACTAAGAAAAGAGGCTGCTCTTCAGGCAGGCTGAGAGGAACTCAAACCTTTTCCTACCACTGAGGTAGAACAGTACCATCTTGTTTACTTTTGCTGGCTGGGCTCTGCTCGAGCTAGAAATCATGCCTGAAGAGAGGTCTGCACCCTAGCCCTTCACCATGATTTTCCTAGGCCACTACGATGATTTTAGCGTGTACTCCTTCAGAATACTAAATAATGCAATTTTGCTAGTTGAGATTCTTCACCCTATGGCATTTTATTCCCTAAAACATGCTTTTGTTTTTAGACACCGTTTTTCAGACTGTTTGGAAGTGTTGAATGAGCCCTGCTATTTAGGGCACGTACTAATACACATCCTAAATATATTTATGAGTGCAGACCCTTCAGGGCTTAGGTTTGAAACATCAAGAAGAAGAGAAAACTGCGCGAGGTACTGAAAAGAGACACAAAAATAATCTTTCTCATTCTCCATAGCTACTGAGCTGGGAGCTAAGTCATGGCCCTACAGAGGTGAAAGGGACTTCCAGCACAGGCTCTGCTGGTGAAGCCAGGGCAAGGCAGGTGGATAGAAATCTCCAGGGCCACTAAATGGACCCACTTCTGAAATGGACAGCTGTGGCTGAAGAGTCTTTTATCACTTTTTACTCTCCAGAGATGGAGAGAGTGTTCCAGATGTGGAAGCAGACTTCTGATCTGTGACCCATATCAGCTGTTTTAGGGGCACAGTTACCTTTTTTCCAGGAATGAAAGCCCCCAGTTGATGAAAGCTGAACTTTTCATCTCCCTCACTGCTGCAGCCTTATCATATGCAGGACTTTAATCCCACACATCACTTCAGAAATATTGTCATTAAAGATCTGGGTATACATTTTGAGATAAGATTGGCTCATGATAATATTACTGACTGTGTAATTATGGAAATGAGAAAATAATCCCCTCAGGCTTTGTTGTAATGGCTTCTGAGCATCTTGCATCATCACAGGCAGACAGCAGGCTTCAGGATGCCACGCATTATTAAAAGGAATGTGGAAAATCTTGTTTTGGTTGGTGTCGATGTCTCTAGTAAGGGAGGACACCATGTATCTTCACAGTGAAATTGGATCAGGTAGAAAAACATGTGATCTTTTTGAAAATAAATAGCTAATCTTTACTTGATCTCCTGTACTCTTGTCTTTTGATGCATTGGTAAACTGCATTCCTGACTGCCACCCCTGCTGATACTGTGGCCTTGAGAGACCTTGGCCGCCTGGTCTATGCTTCTGGTCTGAATCAAAAGACAATGTGGGCCCATTGCAGACCTGGCTGCACGGTGCAAATAACTTCATTGGACCATGTTAATTCATGGTATTATTACTATTTTACTGATGTGAGAAGAGTTGCTGTTGGAAGGAACTTGCTGAATGTACTCATTGGTCAGCAGCTGGGTGTGTGGTGTGTGTGCTGGATTCCCATCACGAAGAAATGAATAGGATGAACATCAAATCACTGCTGAAGCATTATAGCCTACACAATGCCCTAATGCTAGTAGAAATTGGGGGGCCACAGAATTGTTAGGGCCACAAAAATGATCAGAGGGATGGAAAATCTCTGCTATGGGAAAAGACTGAAAGAGCTGGGGTTGTTCAGCCTGGAGAAGAGAAGGCTGTGGGAAGACCTTATTGCAGCCTTTCAATACTTAAGGGGGGCCTGCAAGAAAGCTGGGGATAGTCGTCTTAGAAAGGTCTGCTGCGACAGGACAAGGGGTAATGATTTTAAACTAAAGGAGGGTGGATTTAGACTAAACACAAGGAAAAAAATTTTCATGATGAGGGTAGTGAAACACTGGAATGGATTGCCTAGAGAGGTGGTGGATGCCCCATCCTTAGGAACATTCAAGGACAGGCTAGATGGGGCTCGAGTTGAAGGTGTCCCTGCCTATTGCAGGGGGGTTGGACCAGATGACCTTTAAAGGTCCCTCCCATCCCAAAGCATTCTATGATTCTATGAAATGGAGATGAAAACACACAAATGGACTTCCCTAGGAATACTTTCTGTATTTTTGCCTCGTGTTAGAACCACTGCTGAGAGGGAACACTCAATATCACACCAATTTTTAAAAAGGGTAATGAGGAGGACCCTGGGAACTACTGCCCAGTCAGCCTTCCCTCAGTGCCCAGTAAGATCATGGAACAGATCCTTCTGGAAGTTATGTCAAAGCATGTGGAAGACAAAGAGGTGATTAGAGATATGGGTTTGATGGATGGACTATTAGATGGATAAGGACTTGGCTGGATGGTTGCATCCGAATAGTTTCAAGTTAACAGCTCAATGTAGAAATGGAAACCAGTGACAAGTGGTGTCCCTCAAGGGTCTGTACTGGGACCAATATTATTTAACATCTTCATTAATGACATAGCCAGTGGGATCGAGTGCACCTTCAGCAAGTTTGTGGATGACAACAAGGCAAGTGGTGCAGTTGATACGCCTGGGGAAAGGGATGCCATCCAGAGGGACCTCGACAGGCTTGAGGAGTGGGCTTGAGGAGTGGACCTCATGAAGTTCAACAAGACCAAGTGCAAGGTCCTGCACCTGAGTCAGGGAAATCCCCAATATCAGTACAGACTGGAGAATGAATTGATTGAGAGCAACCCTATAGAGAAGGACTTGGGGATACTGGTGGATGGAAAATTGGATATGAGCTGGCAATGTGTGCTTGCAGCCCAGAAAGCCAATCGCATCCTGGGCTGCATCAAAAGAAGCGTGGCCAGCAGGTCAAGGGAGGCGATTCTCCCCCTCTACTCCACTCTCATGAGATCCCATTTGCAGTACTGCATCCAATTCTGGGGCCCCCAGCACAAGAAAGACATGGACCTGTTGGAGCAGTTCCAAAGGACAGCTGCAAAAATTATCAGAGGGCTGGAACAACTGTCCTGTGAAGAAAGGCTGAGAGAGTTGGGATTGTTCAGCCTGGAGAAGAGAAGGCTCTGGAGAGACCTTATTTCAATACTTAAAGGAGGCTTATAAGACAAATGGAGAAAGACTTTTTGCCAGCGTCTGTAGTGACAGGACAAGGTTTTAAACTGAAAGATGGTAGATTTAAATTGGATATAAGGAAGATTTTTTTTATGATAAGGGTGGTGAGACACTGAAGAGGTTGCCCAGAGAAGTTGTGGGTGCCCCATCCCTGGAAGTGTTCAAAGTCAGGTTGGACAGGACTTTGAGCAACCTGGTCTAGTGGGAGGTGTCCCTGCCCATGGCAGGGGGGTTGGACTAGACAATCTTCAAACGTCCCTTCCAACCCAAACCATTCTGTGATTCTATAATTCTATTATACTTGTGATTTTCAAAAAGATAATGCACAGGCAGAATTCTTCTTGTAAGTCCACCTTTGCTCTTTTCCTTTTAATGAATCTGTAGAGGAGTTAGAGTTTTGGACAAGACCTCTACTAATAATATTCCAACCAGGATTTCACATAACTATTTAAATAATGGCATACGTAGCAGTCAAACTTTCCTCTGCAGCTATGCTGCATATTTATTCCCTGGAGGACTCCAGCATGTAACAGTAATCTTAAGCAAGTCAGGCAGCCGGATCAAGGCAGTCAACGGTGGGAGCATATAATCTGCATGAAGAATTTAATTTCATTCCAATCACATGCAAGACAAATTATGACAAGTTTCCCTTAGAAGGAACTCTTCTAGAAGACACTTTTGGTGGTGTTTCTCCAAGAAATCCATGCTGCAGTTAGCAAAGTTAGCAGTTAGCCAGTTAGCACATCCTGCCATGCTGCACCTGATGGTCTTCTGATACTGTTCCTTGATGGACTAGATCGTCTCATGATATCATAAGACTTGTGATTGCAAGAGGACTCAAGGTTTTGGAGTTTCCTGAAGCTCATCCCTATATTTCTTCCCTGCTCTTTCCATTTCGTTGTTGCTACCTTCACAATGACCTAGATCTGATGCTGTTACTACCTGCTTAGTGGATGGTGAGGCCTGACAAAAACACATTGAGTAGAAGTCAGTTCTTGCCTTGGGAACTCATAGCTTGCTGCTGAATGTTTGCTCATAGCACATCTTGGTAGAGGGGAACTCAAAGTACTCATGACATTCAAATGTGTTAATATGCAGTCTGTTCACCGTGCAAAACCACCTCTGCTCAGAAGAAGGGTCAGGTAGTATTCACGGATGGTTGCATCAGTGCTACTCCTGTATACTTTTACCCCTGGGCAATCAGAAAGATTTTGCTAGATGGCAACTCTTATCTTAGCTGTGGGTGTGATTTGCTTAAGTAAGGCTAAGCTATGTTGCTTTTATATTTTTACCATTAATCTCATCATATGGTGTGAAAATGGGTGTTTCCCACCACGCTTCTTCCTTCCTCACTGCAATTTGTTCAGGCCACACATTTATCTCTCCATCGTGGCAATAGTGATGGTCGCGGTCACACGTTGATGGTGTTGTCTGAACATGTTATGCCACACTGCAGTGTTCTCAGTGGCCAGCCATAAATTGGATGGCTGGCCAGCACTGCTGGATTTTCAAACCCTTAAAGGCTCAGGCTCTGGGGAAACTTTGACTTGTGGTTTAAAAAAAAGACACATGCACACCACACACTTGCACACATTCTTTTTTTTCTGAAGGAACCACTGTGGGCCTCTTTATCCTTTCCTCCCACCCACCCATCCTTTCTGACACTCTCTGTAGCTGAGACCACTTTTATTTTGTTTAACTGAATTTTCCAGGGAAGAGCGTTTAGTGTGTTTTCCAGGCACTTCAGAGTAGTAGGTGTTACTGTATGTGTAGTGCCTTAACACTTCTATTGAGACTCATTAGTAAGTAAAATACTGTTGCATTCCTCAGTCCACAAACCAGTGACCACGCATACCCCTCACACAAATATCTGCAGTGTACCAGAAGGAAGTTTCACCTTGTGTGGGCCATAGAAGTCCCTGAGCCCTTCTGCTGAAAGCTGCACTGCTTGTCTTCTGAACCTCTGTGGCAAAGGGATCTCCTGGGAGATTTTTTACCTGTGGCTGATGAAATGATACCTACCTTTGCTGTCCACCTGACCATTTAGCTCTAAGTGGCCAGAGTCAATGAGGTTATATGAAGGACCATTGCAGAAGCTCATGACCCTGACTGAAAGCCAGGAGCAACTCAATGCTCTGACAATGATTATTTACCATTTTCCCGTGTTACATGCTGTATTTGGTCATGTTCAGTAACTCTGTAGTAATCAGACAAGATGGAATGGTGGCTTGTCAGCTGATTTAATTAAAACCACATTGCTTTTTTTTTATTGCCTCTCACACATCATTAATATTCTGTCTAAGACGCGCCTGCAATCTAAAGATTGGAATCAGTCTCATTGTGCTCTTTCCAAGCTTGAATTCCCAGACAAACAAACCTGGGAAAGAGTTTTAAAGGGACAGGTAATAGTTAGAAGCTAATTTGATTACATTGAAATGGACCAGTCATTGGTCCAAATAAATGCTTATTAAGGGACCAGTCTTTCGGGTTGCTTTTAAATGCAGTGCAGGCTTTGCTTCCATGGATATGAGTGGGAATAGAATATATTTAGGATTTCCCAGGAATCAGGTCTTTGCTCTGCAGACTTCTGCTCATTCAAATGGTTGGTTATGCAAATATATTAAAAAGCCTTGAGTAAATAACACTGCACCCTTTTTAGCTTGGTTTATTATTTACATATTTAGCAACAGTGTTGTATCGTCCCTTTTCTGGAGTGCCAGGTAAGATCCATTTCACAGTGACAGTATAACAGCCAGATATGCACTCGATTTACAACCAGGTTACAAGGAAAAACAAAAAATCTAGCATTTAAAATTATATACAGCAGTTTATTTAAACAGCGATTAACTTTCATCAACTGTATGCGAATTTTTGTTTTCTTTAAGAAACCCTGCCATTCTCAGTCACAGCTGCAGCCCTCCTGCAGCACCCTGTTACTCAGTGACTTGAACTGAGCTTTACAGATATTTCACAGCCAATTACCAGGTTTCTTATGTTAAAATTAAGGCAACTGAAGTCAACAACCACTGCTGAATGAAGGCAAAAGCTTGAGAACATTTTGCATAACAGTCATCAGCGTAGCTGATAGCTATTACAGTGTTCTTGTGCAGTAAGCCTACGCAGATATTATCTCTCTTGCCTGTCTGTTCCAACATGCATCTCATCTCATTTGCAACCCTTTGCTTTAATTAGCTGAAGTCTTTGCTTCAGTCTTTCATATGTCAACCAGCCTGTGTACACTTCCATATTTTTAATCAGTAGCCTGTTGTCTTTACTTTGTCATTCGCACTAGCATATAAATCTGCCCTTCTTATGATCCTCACTGCTTGGTAGAAGTCAAAACATGCTGTTTAATTTTCCTGTTCACTGATTTCCATTTGTTTCATGTTCAAATGCTGGCTCTTTTCCCCCTTTTGGGCATGCTGTGAGCATTAAACTTAGTGATTAAATGCCAAAACCCGACTCCTTTTCCCCTTCCCCGCCCACGAATGGGTCATCCTAACCCTTGCTCGGATGCTTACCTCAACAGCGCGCCCTGTGCGTGTGCAGTCAGCCTAAACGGGGCTAGCTGCATGGGACCGCCATAGGCTGACAGAGGGTAGCTAATGATGGCTAATAAAACAGGTGCAAAACTTATGTGTTCTCGTAGGCTCGTGACTGGCTTTTTACTGCTTGTTCTCATTTTTTTATTTAATCTACTACAGCAGAATATTTCATTTCACCCATGACACAGCCGAATCCTGAGCCACCAAGACTTAAAAATAACCGGACATAAAAGAATGAGAGGGTGGCATGTGGCTGTCCTCCGGCTTTCAAATTTTCCGGTTCACTGTGGGGGAATCCGAGGTTGTCTGTAGCTGTCTGACAGGTGGGGTGGCTGGCCCTGACATCTGTGCCTGTGGCTGATCCCCGAACTGAGCCTGGAGCATGTTCAGGATGTCATCTAGCTTCTGGTCCATCTGCATGACCTGTTAAGGAATCAGAAAGCAGACGAGCTGTCAAATGGTTGCACATGCTTCTGGTGAGAGACACTCACTGGCCAAAAGCTCTGGGAGGATAAAGCCTGGCAGGGAGCGCTGGCATCTGAGAACCATCAGTTCCTCTGAGTTTTGTCTAGCCTGTTGCTCTAGAAAGGCTGAATGACGCTATGAAGTCACAGGGAAGGGTGTAAAGCCATGTGAAGTGGCAGCAGGAGGACAGGACATCGGTGGCCCGAGCACTTGACCTCTTGAGTCAGCCATTTTGTCTCTCAGCCTTTTCCCAGGATTGCCAAGTTCTCTCGGTGATGATGCATCCTGCAAATATCTGCCCTGAAACTCTCTTTCGCTCTTCGGTTTATTGTGAGTGTTTTTTCCCACTACCTCTCCCAGAGCTTCACCACCCTTTGTCGTAGGACATCATGCTTTCCATTACTGTCTTGGGAAATGAAACAGCTCCCCTCCCTTCACACTGTAAATAGATGCCTCCGTGATACATGTTACAGTCAGAGATCCTACCAGATACGGTGTTTATTCCCATGCATTGTTAGGAGGATAGCCTACTAAAAACCACATAATAATACCAATGACTTCATTAAAAAAAAGAACAACCTTTCTATAGGAAGCTTGACATGCTAATCCCTCCTCTCATTTCTTTGCTTTCCAGCTGAAATTTCTCAGGCATAGTCCGTAAGCAGAGGAGTCGTTTCTAGTTATTATGACTTTTAAGCTGGGAAAGAGAAATATGGATTTTTTTAAAAGGACGCTGCTCTCATACTTTCTACTGCTTTTTGAAATCCTGGCCTTTATCTAGGAGGTCCAAGCAGGCATTATCCCATTGTGCTGGTAGGGTTTGCCTTCACAGCAAATGGCATCCCACTCACCTTAGCATCAGCCAGTGGGACAGGCTGGGGTCTGTTGACTGCTCTAGTTTGCTCTAAAGGCAAAACTGCGGCCAGCATCCTGTAAGCAACTGGGATTGCTTCTGAGGAGGCTTGAATACAGTGCAGCTTTGTGTAATAGATGAGCTCAAGAAAAATGAGCATTTTGAAGAACATTGGATGGTTCACTTTACAGTTATCTGCTGTGAAACTCTGAGCCTCTGAAAACTGTGATCTGTCCCAGTGGGTCTAATAAACTGATAGCAAACCTTTTAGAGTGATATCAGATCTAAACTGAGCTTTCAATAAAAAGGGAGACAGAATAAGAGAGAGAGAAGGATTCCAGCCTTTTTTTGTGCAAAGATAACTTTGGAAATAGCCATTGGCAGCATGGACTGAAAGTTTAGCAGGTTGAGATTGCTTTAAAAAACAAGGCAAAGAAAATCACCTTATCCGCTTTCCCCTTCTCTGCCTTTTCTCACTCCAAGTGTCTGCTCCCTGAGGGCCCCTCAAACCTCAAGGTACCAGGAGCTTATTCAAGTTATATCAGTTTGGCAACCACTGTTCTCTCCTATATACAGCCTGCTGGGGGAAGGAGGCATGGAGTATCTTTCCTGCCTCATGAAGGGAGAGATGTGCTCTTCTCTCTTTCATTTCTACTTTCATGACTATTATCTTGTAGTAGAAAAGTCCCTCTCCCTGTCTCTTCTTTGGTTTGGGTGTGGGTTATCTGAGGCAGTATTTTCAAGCAGCAAGGAGGGAGTATTTAGGGTGTGGATTAGATAGTATAGCCCTTCACTATGATTTCTGCCTGAGTGCTTTCAGGTGCATGGCTGGCACTGCCTGAGGAGTGACCAGGGTGGGCAGGGCAAGGCGTGTGGGCATGGGAGGATGGGGGCTGCTCACTGCAGGCCCCCCTGGGTGCAGGGTTGTTGGCTGCAAGCCTACCTTGGGATGAGTCACTGTTGAACAGCAACTTGAGTAGATATTGACTGTATTTGGTTGAGGGGAAGGGGCCCCAGCAGAGGCTGTATCCGGCAGAGGAGCAGCCACCTGCCAGCCAGCCTGACTCCATGCTGCCAGTAGCATCTCTGCCTTTTCCCATATTTAATGAGCTGCTAGGAGAGAGTGGTTGATGCTGCTGTGGCAGGTCGCTCTCTCTGGTGTGGTCACCAAGAGAAGCACTGATAGTGCTTTCACTTTGGGCACAACTGTTACATATTCTGCTCAGCATTAAATTGGTTGGAAGTCTGGAAGTCACTAGTGGTTTAAGGGTTAAGCAGCATGGAATTAATTTAAAAACCACAGCCTTTATTTTCTCCTCCATTCTTGAAAAGCCTGTTTGGCTGATGCTGGTAATGACTCAACAGAATCTTTCTTAAGCAAAAATGTTGCACAGAGGAGAAACTAAAGCAGAACTAATACATTACAGTAGGGTAAAAAGAGGTGTAGGCAGGGAAATGGGATCAGACAGATGAAAGATCTTTTGGGGTTTCTTTTGTGAGGCTTTGTTGATTTTGATCTGCACACTTGATCTTAGATAAGCTATGCCTGCATATTCCATATCATTTAAACTTGCTGTATTTCTCTGTATTTTGCCAACTCAATGAAAGAATGTGATGAGGAATAATTTTATGCACTTTTCTTTCCAGGAGAGGAGGAGGATGGAGAACGTAAATATTCATTTGTAAGGAGGGAAAAAGAGAAATTCATACATAAGGGAGTAGATTACACTAAACTTCTGTCACACCTTCCACACAAGGATCTGCAAATATTTCCTGAACATTCATAAACGAAGCTGCTCAGTTCTCCTTTGTCAACTGAGAACCCTCATGGGAGGGTTTTAATGGTAATTTTTGAGATTGGAAGCAGGAGCCTACAAAATTAAGTGACCTGTAAGAAGATGTGGTCAGTGGCAGATCTCTTCTAATCCTTAGCTTTGTATTTTATACATGGGATCAAGCCACCACTTTCTGGCTTCAGATGCTCTAAAATATGCCTTACTTTGAACATGCAACTAGGCTGGTAAAACTTTAGTCAGAAAGACAAATTCTTCAGTACCTTGTTCAATCAGAGCCTATTAAAAAGGGGTCAAATTTGGAGGCTGGTTAACTGGGATTAAGGAGTGACAAAAGGAGAGCTTTGGACACTTCAAGGCTTGACTGAAGTCAGTAGGATGACTTGCAGGGTCAGCAGACTTTTCATACGGGTGATGATTTTTCACAAGAAAGTCCTGGTTTTAGGTTTCTCCAAAACCACCTAGCAGCTATTACTTTCCTTAAGCCCAAACGGAACGAGTTGCCAGTTTTGAGAAACACACCCAGGCAAGCACACAGGCAAAGGGTTAAATTGTGCAACGTATTTTTCGGCTGAGTAAAGTGAGAAGCCATCCATGGCTGGCTGCAGAGTTTCCAGAGAGATGTGATATGCCCCTCGCAGGCTCGGTGGAGACAGGTGAGTTTGGCAGCTGTCCACGGGCAAATGGCAACAAAACTTCTGTTCTCCCACATCACAAAAGCACTCCGGAGACAATCTATAAAATTGTTAAAATGCTTTTATATCCTTTCAACTGCCCTGTAGAAAGGAGACTTGCAAAAGCAGTTTAAAATATTACACTGTTGTTATTGGGGATATGAGGTGAGCTGAAGGAGTGTTGAAATGTATGTTCATTTTAACATCCCCCCGTGAGCTGGACTCCATGGTGACATGCAGGACTGGTAGACAAAGAAAATGTCTTCCAACCAGCTCCAGTGAGTCACAGAAAGCCCTGATGGGGAACTGGGTCTGTCAGCCTGTGGGAGGCAGGGTGTCCCTGCCCTTCACCTTGAGCACCAGGTTGGCTTTCAATACCTATGTGCTATTTGAGGTTGCTTTTCAGCCTCTGTTTGTGAAAGCTGGTGTCTCGACCCTTTATCTAAATACCCCGTTTTACCTCAGTGGGCTCCTGCTGCAGAAATGCCTTGTGGAGAAGGGGGCCCTCGGAATGGCAGCAGCATGGAGAAGGAGGGCTGGATCATGCTGGGGATTTGCCACATGCTGGACAGATTCCTAACTCCCGAGAGCTTTTTTTCTGACATGTTTTGCACAGGCACACCATAAACAAAATACATGTGTGGAAAACTCAGTTGGAGTAGCCACATGATCTCCCCCAAATCCTCTCACTTTAAGCCAGAAAAATCCCTCCCCCCAGGTTGTGCCTATCTTTTTAATATGATTTCTGGAGGCTGCGAAAGCCAGTATCAATTATGTGCACAACACACTGACTTGAACTATTTCCAGAGGAGTAGCAGAAGGGGAAGATGGTCTGCTGGAGCACTGAAGAAAATCTGTAAACCCACAAACACGCTCATATGTTGCTAAGTAGGTGGAGCTTTGTATCAAAAGCTAAACCCCATAAATCAAAGTTGCTGTCACCTCCTTAAGGCTCTGCTCTCTTCCTGCCTGTAGCAGTCCTACATGAACTCATCAAAATGGCTGAGCTGTACAGCTTTCGTGCAGTTGTCTGCAACATGTCTGGGCTGCTGGTACCGGGGATGCAGCACGAAATGGAGGAGGGAGAGAAGGCAGCCCAAATTTGTGTTACCAATCAAAATGTCATAGAGCAACAATAAGTTCTGCTTTTGGCTAAGATGGATTTACTTTGGCTTCCTGTTTGCCTCAGTCAGGTGCGGAAAACTATGAAGATGTACCCACAGGACAGCCCAAGATGTCGTGGCAGGGGTGGAGGACTGTAAGGGCCACTGCATTGTTGAGCCCCATCCCCTGCTATCGGAGCCACTGTACGATGGGTGCTTTGGTTCTGGAAGCCCCACAAGACATCCAGGCTCCCTCTCCTCGACGTGCAGCCCTCATCCCACAACAAACTGCAAGCCTAAGCATGGATGACCAAGAGCCACCAAAGCACAGTGGGCCACAGGAGGCAAGCAAGGGCGTTCCCAGAGTGTCTGCAAGGTGTTACGTGATATTTTCCAGCTGCCACTGCAAAGTCAGCCATATCTGGGGCCAGAGCTGCCACGGCCAGCTGCCCCAGTGCATGCAAACACAACATCCCAGCCCAGGGTTTCCAAACCACCAGAGTCCTCAGCTCAGCCCACTGAACACCCCTTCTCTAGCAGTGGCCCACCTCTGGGCTCACAGGCTTACCACTACCTAGACATACCCCCCCAAGAACCTACCATTTCCTCTGTTTCCAGCCTTTGCTGCAGCTCCTGGCTCCCAAGGTAGCTAAAATGAAGCTGGATCCACTCGCTGCAGCTCTGACTTGCAAACACTTGATTTGAGAGCTCTAACACCAACTGCTTGGGAAAGGGTTGTCCAATGGGTAGGATTTATTTTGTATGGAGAGAAGAGTGTATGTGAACCTTTGTCTGCCGTGAGCTATTCTACCTGCATGTACTTCTTTCTGAATACTCCCAGCTTGTTATCTGTGATAGGTCACCTAAGGTCTAGCTTGTAGGAGAAAATGGTATTAATTTAGTAAAATCAGATGTGATTTACTTGAACTCTTGCAATCCATTTTATGGATGCTTCCATTTCTGACTCGTGCAACATATTGATTTAGCTTAAGCTCGTTATCCAGAAATTCGTGCCATTTTCTCATGTTGACCAGGTCTGTCACACGATTTTTCTTCTCATGCCAGATTGTGGACTGATTTGATTAGATCTTGTAAAGCCTATGTTTAGCTTTATATGCACATCTGGTCTTGTAGCTTCTCTCTGCCTACAGTTACACCCAATTATTCAAACATACTAATTGCCTATCGTATGGTCCGAAGTCTGAATTGTTTATTTTAGGAATTGCTTTATTTTTTAGCATGTCCCTGAGTGGATTTATTGCTGTCCAGAGGCTGCTGATTCTGGGAAGGGAAATCTTTTCTCTACAGTATTGCATGCAAAACTGCCTCCCTCTCACCTTGCGTGTCCCCTGTTAGAGAAATTTCACTGAGGTGAAATGCTGAAGCCACTGAAGCGTTTTTTTCTTCTTTTTAGCGTGGCCAGACAATGTGAGTGTTGATGTAGCCTGTTGGTAGCTCTCTGTGAGGAAGCAAATGGACATGCCAGCCATAGACACCACAACTAGCTTGGGGAGATTTCTCTTGTGCAAGGTGCAGCTGTAGTGCAGCCTCTGTGAGCCTGGTCCAACAAAGTGCTTATGGATGTGTTAGCTTGAAGCATGTGAAGAGTCTTGCTGAGTTCACCAAATATTTAAGTAAGTGCTTTGCTGGACTGGAGCCAGAATGGTCAACAGTTTGCAAGACTATACCTTTAGGATAAGCTTTTGGCATCTCCTAAAGTACTCATACACACATATGCACAGAAATATATCTACACCACCATTTTTTAAATCTCTGAGGAATGATAATTGGCATCTACTGTGGCATCCTTCATGAAATGACTTCGGCATTAATATTAGCAGAGAACTGGCAGCTTGTTTCTCCTCTTAAAACAACAACAACAACAACAAGAGGGCTTTGATGAACAGGCTCCCATTAACTGACTGTTTTTGGGATGAGTTGTAACAGATTTGGAATTGGCCTGATTCCTAAAACGATGCTGTATCCCAAAGCAAGGTTGCCAGGTGGCACATACACAGGGAAACATCTCACTGTGGTATGTCAATGTCTGGTAGCCAACTGCCAGCACTCCCTGCCCTAACACTGAGCTGTGCAGCTCCTCGCTTCATTCTGCTGAGGGTGCAAATAGCGCAGAAAGACCAGCTTCAGTCAATGGGAGCTTTTGCCACTAACCTCAGAGGTCAGGTAAACAGGTATATGAGTAGAAGCTACACAAAGAGCACTTCCATGACAGCCTGTTGTTCTAGCAGACCCAATTCTCCATGAACACCAAAAAATATATAAACCACCAGACTGTCTTGTTTGACTTATTCCATGTACCCCTCAGCAGATATCAGTTGTTTATTTTCATTCCATGAAACTTATCTAGATAAGTCCACAATTTTCCAGGCCTCCCTTCCTTTATCTGAAACATCCCCACCCATTCTTAGGTCAGGTGTTATAACCTTTGGTAGCCTAGGATATAGTAATCTTTAAGTATAGCTTCATTTGTTTTGGTTTCCATCTACCTTTCCTGTTTAAATGAAAACACAAAGGTCTATCCCTCTGCACTTTGTTCCTGGGGTATTTCCTGTCGGTACCCTCTTGGTGAGCATTATATTTTTATATTTCCTATGCCACAGTTGCACTGATGAACCTCTGCAGTAAGACCTGTGTTTGTGGTTGCTGCTTCTGGTGTAAGATGCCATTTGCTTAATCGCTAAGCAACTCTCAAGAGTTCAGCCCTGGGTTTCTAAAGCAGTCCTGGTCAGCACGCAGATTATGTTAGCAGTGTTACTGCTTCAGAGAAGGTGTGATTTTTTTTTTTTAAATTAATCTTGGCTTCCTAAGTAAATGAGGTTTAGCTGATGATGTATCTGTGTATATGTTGCCACGGCAGCTTTGGAGTAAGCTGGCCAGCTTCAGACACATTTGCCAGAGAGACAGAGTCCTTACAGATAAAATGTTTGGACAGATTTCTGAAAGTCTGGCACTTGTGCAGAAGACAGACATCCAAATTAGTGCCTCATTGAAGGAAGGGCAGAAGAGGAAGGTGAACTGTATTATTAGACCCCAGAGAATCCACACAGGATGCCCTGACCACAGGAAAAGCTTTATTCAGCTCTTGCCCCTTATTAGCCTCGGATAATCAACCACAAAATACAGAGCCACAGGAAACCAGGCAGCAAAATTTCTACTGCTCCCAGAAGTACTTGTTTCTAGCTGAAGAAATTCAAGTGGTGCCAGTCTTTGAGTGGACACAACCATAACTTTCCACAGCCGCCATTATGCAGCAGCACTTGGCTGCTGGGTGTGCTGTAACTACGGAGGGAGTTTGTCTCATTTTAGCTATATGCATATGCACCTGTGTGTCTGTTTGCAGCCAGTGCTTTGAAATGTTTGGTTTTTTCACCTGACTTTATCCCAGTAGGTCAATCAGACTTTGCAGGACTCTCTTTCTCTTAATTTATATACATAAATGTTTTTTTTTTTGTTTTTGCAGGACGTTTCATTCTTCACCCTCCTCCAGATCCTGCTCAGATCCTCCCTGTAATCTTGCCATCTCTCTTTGCGACATCGCTCTTCAGCCACACCCTGGATGACGCACTGCCGTTTCTCAGCTCATTATATTGTGTGGCTACAAGTCCTGCTGCAAAACCAGCGTGGAAAGAAACAACACACAAAAATAACAAACCTAGTTCAGCCTCAAAGGTGGATATGCAGCTACTGTGAGTCACACCTTAATTTCACAATAGAGCAACCTTGGAACTTATGCTCCAAGATGCTGATTAATTTAATTTTTAAATCTCTAAACAATACTGGACAGAGAGAAACAAGATAAAGAAAATGCAGCACTGAGTATTTAAATGGTGCCAAAGGAGCACTGAGAAAGAAGTGACCTTAGCCTTTCACTAGATGGATGTGATAAGCTCAGCATTTTAGATGGGTGTGATGAACTCAGTATTTGTGCCTCACCTAAACCTTTGAAGAGATGGTATCGAGTCTTCTGCGCTTGGATTGTTTTGCCTTTACATTTGCTTTTTTGAGCTCTATTAAATCTCCTCCAAACACAGTCTAACCCCACCAGCCTCATGGCTAGATAGGCTTGACCAGTTCCTGTAATGGGGAGGACACTTCGGGCTGTGCTGCAGCTGGTTTGTTTCCTTCAGCTTAATTGCAAGGATTGCTTACTGATACTGAAATCAGTGGGCAAATTCACTTAATCCAGGCCTACTGACCGGCCATGTAGCTAAGCTAGCACCTAGTTACCACAGCTGATGGACTGTGTATGGCAAGGTAACATTTATATGCCTTATCACAAGTATTGATACACAACTGCCCTCCATCGACACACACACACAAAAAGCTTTACTTAAAATTATCAGTCCATCTTTTCTTATAGGTTGGCAAGAAAGGCAAAGAGAGAGGGAGAGAGGGAGTGTTATTATTGGGAGGAGCACAGGCATTACGGTGATGGCGATCTAGATAGTAAGACATGTAGGTACTAGAAAAGTTCCAGGCAGTTCTTGTAGGACTAGACCAGGACTTCATAAACCCAAGCTCCAGTCTACTCCCCAGCACAGCCTTCTTGCATTGAGGACAAGTCACTTTCTGGTTGAGTCTCATCAATATTTGTTAACCACATGTATCAAACAATCATCTGCCATTTCTTATCTTTCTGACATGAAATCGCATGAAATTGGGTAGGTTTGAGTCTTCGTACAAAACAGAAGACACAGACGTGAAAAAGATAAGAGTAATCTAAAATTTTGACTGAAATGTTGGCTGTAGGAAGGAAGGAAGTTGTAATGGAAAAAAGATCAGTCCCTGTTGGAAGAGGACAGGAGGAGAGAAGATGGTGGTGCTCCTTTGTCTTTCCCACCATTGGCTCTGTGAGGATTGAAATGAACACGGCAGAGCGAGGCTGGAAGTGTGGCACAGTGGTCATGCCAGGAAAAAAAATTTAATTGGGAAGCAAAAGGATGCTTGTTTAGGGATCAGAGGGTGTCACTGGGAGGCCACCGTCTGGACTTCTATTTTCAGCTCTCCGAAAGAATTGTCATACCATTTTAGCCAAACTCTGTAGCAAAACTAAGGGCTGGTCTGTATGCAGTTGTGCTGATGTCAGGAAACCAAGTCTACAACAGGCCTTTCGTTGTTCCAGGGGAACCTATGCCTGGACACTCCTTTTGATGTGCCCTATTTCAGTTAAAGTGATGAAATAAGCTTGATAGAAGCTAACTCATAAGGGTCTTGGAAAGTGAAAACTGTACCTTTATACTATGCACTGTTGAAAAGGGTGAATGAAAACTTCTGCGCTTATTTCTTCTCTACTGTGCATGGGACAAGTCTCTAGGGTCACCTTTAAGTAACAAGTTCTCCGAAACTCTCACACCCTTTGAAGGATGCCGCAAGCCTTGCTTAACGCACGCAACGCAATTTGAGGAAGAAGCTGCAGAAGCACAATGTGGTGTTATGTATTTAAATCATGAGGATTACAAAACACCATTGTTTGCTCATTAAAACACAGAAGCCCAAAGCAAGTAAAATATTATCAGACAGTGCTGACTGAGGGTGTAGCAGTTCTTGACTTACTGATTCAAACATGCTTTGCTGAACCCTTTGGTTTTAGCCTGTTTGGCTTATCTGTCATTTGATGGATTGTACTAGCTTGCTTGTGTATACCAGGCCTGATTAACAGGACTGCCACACACTATTTTTAATGAATTCTTGAAAAAGTCATGGCGAGTGGGTGGACTCAGGACTGCCTGGTCCAGTTTTGCAGCCGCAGTGACCTGACATTGAGGGCGTCTGTCTGTCTGTTCAGTCATACCAAGCCATAGCATTTGGTCCCGGATCAGCAAAAGCTACAGGCATAAACTGTGCAGGAAAAGCAACTACGCAGCAAGAAACGGTTCGTGACCTGAGCTGAGATTGCTTAGCACCTGGAAGGGTCTGAGCAATACGTGGGGTGTGATAGCACAAATCAGTGCATAAACTGGCTATAGCTACAGTAACTGTGTATACAGACCATCAGAAGGGATTGCAGGGAGAATGAATTTGACTGGATTTGTCTTTTTTCTCCTTCCCAAGCTAGAGAACTAATTGCATAATATGTTCTGTAGCTAAAGAGATGTCCATGGGCATTTAAAACACTGACTGAGAATAGGAGGCTGAGTAAAGTAGATTTTCCAAATCCAGAATCTCAATGGTGGACATTTTCCATTTCTTTTGTGCTTGAAAAATAACAGACAAATTTGAAAAATCAGCATGACTACATCCCCAGGGGAGACTCAAATAAAACATTAATTAAAGTAAAGAAAGGGAGGTGTCTTATTTGAACTCTGCTGAGCTAGATGGATTACCTATGAAAGCTGGCATTGACAGGACAGCTGTATGAAGAAGCCTGTGGCAGAAGTACCGGTGTCTTATACAAACAACAGGAGACAGGGCAGGAGACGCAAAGCCATAATTGCCAGATAGATTTCTTCCTCATGAGGCATATGCTAAGTCAGCAGAAACCTGCTTCAGTTTCTGGCACTGCACTGTTAATTAAGGAAAAAAGAAGTCGGTTATACCTACTATCACTCTTACAGCTCTTTAGCCTTATACTGCAGGGAATACTGCTGGGGAGAAGAATATTATAGATCTTGCTCAGAGAAACAATCACTGTTCTCTCGCATGTCTCTTCTTTTTCATATATCATTGCAGAGAAAAAGCACAGCAATAAAAAGGGACATGTATTAACATGAACATTGAGGTGCAGGAATATGAGAATGGCCTGGTGAGATTTCACTGTCCCAGCATTTAGTAAAATAATTTAAACTGGTGCTGCAGTTTAATTAAGATTTTGGGTTACCAGCTTTTTTGAGGTTCTAGAGGGAACTGGGAAGCCATGGAGGTCTTTACGCAACTTTCTGCCATGGGGGAAAACAGATCTTTTTCAGGTCAATAAGCTAAAATTCATGAATAAAATAGGTACCTGTTGGGACTACCAAGAACCCCACGGATTTAATTGCTTAGCTTGGCATCTATTTGCTCTTATATTACTTTTACTCACCATGAACTATGACTTTGATCTACTAATTCAATATAATCTATAATAAGTCTAAGCCATATTTAAAAATGCCTGGGTTATTTGTTGTTCTGCAGTGTTTCTTATCCCTTCAGAGCAAGCTTGTTTAACTCCATATGGAGCTAGTTATCGGTGAGAAGGAAAATAAGATATCTATCTTTTTGCTAATTAATACTTTAGAAAGCTTTCACTTTCATGTTTTAATGCATATTAAAAATCCCAGCTGTGACTGGATGCTTGTCTTTCTGCACCAGCATGGTGTAAACCAAAAATGGCCATCACCATGAATCCATGACATGGAGGCTCTGATTTTGGCTGCCTGACCACTGTTCTTGGCTTCCTTCACTGCATGCCCAGCCCCGAAACCAGGATGAAAGAGCGTGCTTAAGCCCTGCTGCTGCTGAAAGGCATGGCCCTGCCCGCCCCAGCTGCACCCTCCTGCCCTGCCTGTGCTCTACAGGTCCACGGTCTAGCCTTGGCTGGACTCAGAAGCAAGCCCGGGAGAGCTGTGCAGCACAGCAAAGACTACCCACGTAGGAGAGCTGCCTCCAGCCTGGATCCCAGGCCCATGGATGCCTCCTCCTCCATGTTTAAATGACTCTCTTACTACTTGCAGGTTACACAGGAACAGAGGGAAAAGCAAAAGCCCTAAGTAAACCAGGGTCATATGCTGTGCTCCAGCTGAGGCACTGTGCACCCCATCAAAAAAGCTGGGGTTCTTCACCCTGCCTTCCCTTTCCTCTGGTATAGTCAGCTAAAATGTCCATGGTAAGGCTCACAACTCCTTTTTTCAAGGAATTTGAGCTATGGTTTTAATTACTGTTAATAAGGAAGTGGATTTTCTGTCCTGCAAAAAGATTCAAAATTAAAAAAAAAAACAACCAGGCCCCCAGACCATGCCAAACCTGGGTAAAAGCAAATAATTTCTTTGCCATGAAATCTACATGTTTCCTTTTATTATTTGCTAATAATTTGCAGAAGACAAAATCACTGTGAAATACATGTCCCCACAACTTTTCATTTTTAAGAACACTGAAATACCTTCATTCAAATCTTCACTTGTTTTTACTTATTGTTCCTAAAAAGTTCATCAAAATCAATGTGATTTTTTGTAATACAGCAGATCCTGCAAATTTTGCCAGGGAAGAAGCATTTCGATATAAAATCTCCTGCCAGCTCCAGTTCAAACACTTGTGACTCAGCATAGCCAAAAGCACACATGGTCTTGCAGACGGACAGCACGGGAGCCCCAGGAGCCAGGCTCACTTGCACAGGCTAGGGAGGAGTCTGGTAGACCTGCAAGCCAGGAGCCAGGAGGTCTCTACTCCCCTGAGCTGTTGGATGCTCTGGCAGGGACATCAGGCTGTAGCTGGCACTGGGTGAGCCCTGTAACGGGCAGGTTCATTTTGGTACTCCCCTCCCTTCCTCTCCTGGTAATGGAGGGAGTGTCTGCACCTCCTCTATCCTCGCCATAGCAGCTTACGTGCGTTGCACTACCTGCCTACTGCTCTTTATCACAGGCAGGGAGTGGAAGTGGCTTGATTCAAAATAATTTTGTATGATGCATTTATGGGCAGCTAGCTATTTAAAAAGCTCTGCTATATCCTGCTAGCCCCAGGTGGAGCCCCGTGTACATCCCCTGGGTGCAGGGCTTCCCCCAGGCTGGGGAGGCTGTTACTCTCCCTGCCTCTCTGATTTCAGCCCTGGTGCATGGTGTTGCCCCACTTACCATCCTTAGGCTGTTTGGCCACAAAAGCATCATCCCTATTTTGGGGCTGGTGCCCTTGCACCTCTATCCCCAGCCCTTGCAAGAGAGGCGGAGGGGACCAGGAACCATGCACGCAAGGGGGTACCAGTGAAGGCTTGCACATCCGTGCTGCCAGCCAAAACGCCGTGCCTCCCTGCTGCTCATCGTTTCCCTCCCGATGGCCTCCCCCAGGGACTCCGGTGAGTAAAAGGTGAAGGATTACTCAGCTGAAGGCGGTTGTGCTGCTATACCCCAGGGCAGAGCAAACGCCTCAGTACAGGATTTCGGATGCGGTTCTGTTTACCTGCGGCAGTCAGGCACCACTGGTGTATGCGGCAATCTGAAACACGATTTTAAAGCCAGCCATGGCACTCATAAGTGGATCTGCACAGGCAGCCAGTGAAGATGAAATCCTCTTGTTAGCCACAGGGCAGCATGGTGTGGCAATTAGTATGTTAAGCAGAGCTGAGAGAGACTTTTGTAATGAAACCGAAAACTTGGCTGGCCCCCAAAATCTGCAAAGGTTCAAGAACCTTTCAGTAAACCTGGACTGAGCCCTGGCAGATTTATAAATTCAAGGAGGAACCGTTAAAAACACCCTGGTTTGTGCACGATTTTGAGCCCAGACCCGGCCACACTTGGCACTTTGGGAGTTTTGCTTTGGGTTTTTTGCATACAAATCCAAAACACAATGTAGACTCAGCAGGGAGGAACCGATGCAAACCAAAACTGCTGAGTTTTGCACAGCTCTAATTATAATCTCTTCACAGTCCTGGTTTTATTTATTATTGTTTGTACTGTGGTAGCAGTGCGGGGCTCCAACCAGCTTTGGGGCCACGCTGTGGTAGGTGTTGTAAAGGCAGAAGAAGAAGGCAGGATCCCCAGCCTGAAGAGTTTATAATCTAAATAAACAAAATAGATAAAGAATGAGAGAAAGACATAAAACACGTAAGCAAAGTGATTAGGGGGTGTTGGCAAGACAACCGCTTTTTCTTAGCGTCTCTCTCACCCACACATAAAATTGTGTCTATTTACCCCTTAAACTCTTTGGGGTCAGGGCCGCATTTTCCAAAATGCCGAGGGAGATAGGATGTGAGAAATGAGTGGAGAAACGGAGGTGCTGGGGGGTGGCAGCAGGACCGGCAGTCCCCCGGGCGGCACCACTGGATTTCGGCAGTGAGGACAGCAGTGGGAGGCAGGCAATGGGGAGATCAGTGGTGTGGGGGACAGAGGAGACAGACGGCACTGCCTAGCTTGGGTCAGGTCAGAAAACCCATCGCATGCCCCACGATGACCTGGGACAAGTCACCGGACTGCTCTGTGCTGCAGTTTCCTCTAGGGCTGAGAAGGGCTAAAAATATTTCCCTATATGGCATAATTCTTCCTCGATGTAAACTGCTTTGAGATTCTCAGGTGAAAGGTGCTAGAGGAATGCAAAGATTTATTTTTCATAAACCTCCTCACATATTCTTCTCACTGCCAAGTCAAGGCCTGAAGCCAGGAATTTGAGAGATGCATATATCTCTCTCACTATATATATATATATACACACACACACACACATATATATGAATATAAAAATACATTTATGAAAGAGGCCAAGGTATATTTTTTAGAAATGAAGCCTTAAGTTAGATTTCCTAAATCTATATATAGGAACTTAAATGAATGGCCAGATTTAAAATTAGGACAGTTACTTCTTTAAAATTGGGTTCAGGAGTCTAGCTGTAAGTTCTTACTTGAAAATGTTTAGATACAAGCTAGCTGGAAATTTCATATCTTAAAAGAAGTTTGTAATATGTCTGGTGGTTTTTTTTTTTTTTTTCCCTAGGATTTAGGTGAAGGTTTGGGCCAGTTATTTTATCCCAATTATTCACCATTCTGCAACTATTAATTAAAACAAACAGCTCTCTGAAGCTATTTCTCACAACAGGGAAGATTTATATCTTGAAACTGAAGCCTGCTTTCTCACTGCATCTATTTTCTACACTGCATAAACATCCAAGTTTGTTATTGCAGCAATCACCAGCGCGCGCTCTCAGAGTTCCTTGCCAGGCTTGTGATATTTATTGTTTGTTAAGCCCCAGCTCCTGGAGTGAAGTGATTAGATGAGAACCTCAGCTTGCAGTCAAAAAATGATGTAACTCTGCGCTGGACCACAGGGCTGGTGTGAGGAACGGGAAAACATGAGCAGAATGTATGGTCAAGGGTCCAAACATCAGAAAGGCGGACAGAAAAGAAAACCCTACATGTATTATTATTTTTAAAGCCTAAGGACTCTTAAGCCAACCTCCCCCTTATAATTTGGAGGGGGGGGGGGGGCTGACTCATGGTTTCTGACTGCCAAAGCATGGCCATGGTGGGGGTTACTCATCGCCTTATAGCTGCCCAGAGGTTTCTCACTGAGGGGCTGCTCACCCCTCTGCTCAGCTGCACGTGTTTGTTATCACTGGGTGTTGGGCTCCTGCCACTTTTTTCCTTTTAAAACAACCTTCCTGAAGCGTTCGTTTATGAAAATACCCTGTGCAAGGAATTACACGGACTTGGCAAATAGAGACAATAGGTCAATTTCTGGCCCTCCCAAATCGGACAGGATCCCTTTAGCTTTCAAAAAAAGAAGAAAAACAGAACTATTCAAAGTCTCAGCTGCCAAATAGTAAGTCTATAGCAATGTAAAGCAAATGTAAACATGATACGATGAAATGCATTTTTTTAAAAAGCCCTCTTTTCTCAGCAGTTAGATGGGCTTTATATACAATGGGAAGATTCATTCCTGAAGGTAGCTCCAGTGTATGAAACAAACCACTATGTATCACAGTCTAAAATGTCTATTTTACATGAAACAGCAACTGAGACATCGCCTTTACCTTGGGAAAAGCTCATTCAGCCTCCTGATTTATGAAGGCTGTACTTCTCACTGCTCCGCTCCCTGCCTCGCTGTGCCCACAAACCCTCTGGGGAGAGGAGAAAAATACGTCTGCAGTGAAGGAACCTAGCTATTACCAGTGTAACTAAAGGACATTAATAATGGAAAACCAATGTGAAGAGCACAACAAAAACACAAGCAGGAGAAAAATGAGCATGTTTGTGTGTGGAAAAATAACTATACAAGGTTGCGGTTTAAGACATGCGAAGGTCTGGCATGCATTGTTCACCAAGCTATGGATGGGAGCTGGGGACACAAGCGGGGGTCCGCAGCCAGCTCTGGCTGGACCCTGCACCCGTCCATGCCCGCAGGCATGGGAGCGAGCATGGAAAGCAACCCCCCTTTGCTTTCTCACCATTACAGCCCTGAGGCAAGGTCCTGTTGACACCCAGGGTAATGATGGGGGTATTTTCTACCCAGGTTCTTCTCCACATGGTGGGATCTGGGCTGGACATACTGGTATTGGTTCTGAATAAAGCGCCTGCTTACTGGGGGCTGGGTGTTTGGGAGGAAGGAAAGGATGGGAAGATAATACCAAGGCTTTACACAAAACCTCATTACTGTAGTCACAGGTGAGTTGCACTGCTCAAAGCAAGCAGAGGAAAGAACAAATCCCCCTTGACTTCCTCTGTCCCCTTGAATGGGTCCCTGCTGGAGACAGTGCACTTGCCAGGTGCCTGCAATAGGCCTGCAAACCAGCATAATATTCAGGTCATTGCTGCTGGAAGTTCTCCCTCCCTTGCCACCATAGATTCTATCTGTAGCACATGGAAATAATAACCTCCATAACACCAAAGGCAGGGTGGATCCCAGAAGAGGCAGTAGGGAGGAACATGGTCTTTTCAGCTGGCTGAATGTATGGTCTATAGCCATGTTGCAATTTATGTAGTCTACATTTATTCATTTACATGGGTAAAATTCACACCTCTCTTCAGGGTGCAGTTAAACCTGAGTTCAAGTTCAAGGTGTGGCTTCAGGAATCAGGACAGTTATAGACCAGCAACAGATGCAGACAGTTACAGCTTAGAGGAGAGAGAAATTTCCTCTTGCATGAGTGAATAAATGCCAGAATACCCTGAAATCCTGCTGTTTACCAGAGAACCTTGCATTATGAATGTTTGTGGATCTCTACTGGTGCTAGGGTTAGGCATGCAATAATGAACTGGTATTGTGCTTTCTGTTTCACACATACTTTGTGAGCTGGTGGAAGACAAATGTTGGACACACTAGTGCCGTCAGCTGCCCCAGTACACTTCAGGAACGTCATTCTTTCTATTCCTGCCGTTAATTCAGCAACACACTCTGCCAATAAACCATAGCAATAGCTGCCTCACGGGTCATCATGACTACGGAAGAGCAGGCTGCTTGCCAACACCAGACAACTTAGCCACCAACCACGAACACTCTGGGATAGCCAAATTCTCATGGGCAATGGCAGCCCCTCCTGAACTGATGTCTTCTCCCACTGGGCTGACCTGGGGCTGAAGGGTTAAGGCATGCTTCCCATACTTCTGGAGCCACAGCTGATCAATCCCAGGGTGCAGGCTGATACAGTCCTACTGTTTTGTGCTTGCTGTTCTGGTGCAGAATGAATCAGCACTGGGGTGTCCACAGCTGGTAAAACCCATGTCAAGTGTCTTTACTCTGCCATGTCTCAGCCTGTGGGATTTGCTAGGCAAGGCCCACCATTGTCTTCTTAAGGTGACAAGGTAGGGCTGAAGTGGCCTCCAGCCAAATCATCACATACCCAGTGCTCATGTCCAGAGAGACGTGTGAAGGTAAACAGCTTGAACAATGGGGTACCCGCTGGAAGGAAGGACATGTCAAACCAGAGCTTTCTGCTTTATTACTCTTCTGCAGATGGATCAAGGGAAAAAGGCAAGTATCCCACAATAACTTGGAAAATACCTCAGTACAATGCTCAAGTCTGTGGGATGTGCCCTCACAGAAAAGCCCATCACCTAATGCAGCCCTGTTGTTGGCACAACTGTGCAATTAAACTTAAGCACCACTTAAGACTTTGGAGGCTTAAACTCAAGAATGCCATGCCCAGACAAATTCTGCTGTAAAGACAAAGCCAAAGTGACTTAGGCAGATTTTTAGATTAAAATGGAAATGCCCTCACTGTACTGATTACTTATGCCATTTTATTTTGTCCTTTACTTTTGAAGAGAACTGTTGTGCGAGCAAACAGAGCTTCGGTTTTCTTGTCAAAACTCCTGACGCCAGTGATCCTCCACTTACATGCAAAGCAAAGCTATGTGTAAGTCATAGGGTCAATTTGTTTACCTTGCCTGTGGCAAGAATTGGGTTCATCAGGTTAATTTCAGTAGTTGCTAAAAGGTCTTGAAATTTTTTTCTGGTGTCATATGGCTTTTGCCATTTTTTCAAAGCAGGGGGTAACCATGGACTGTTCAAAACATAATGAAGTAAACAACATTTTTCTGCATCAAGCTCATCCTGCAAATTAATTTATTTGCATTTCTAGCCCTTTCAAGTGAAGCAAAGTCATACAGATGTGAACAGTCATTTAAGGATTTTAAGGGTTATGGTTCACATCACCCAAAATTGATTCCAGGACTACTCATTCACAGAAAAGGGAAAAATGAAAGTGGACATGCTGGTGTGTTGGGAAAAATGGGGGATTTTTAATTAAAAAAAATTATTTTACAGCTGCTGTTATTTACTTAAGTTCAAAGCCTCTGGGCACATCCTCAGTCCACACTGATCTGTTGTGAATTGCTTCTTTGTTGCTGGTTCAAGCAAAGCTGATTTAATATTGCTGATTCATCTAATGGGTTTGGACTACTCCTGTTATCCTTTCAGATAACGGACCATTGAGCCTGCAAACAAGTTTGCTGTCTGCTACCATCAGCTGATTCACTTCAGATTTCTAAAACTGAGTAGTTCTAGATTTTGGGGTTTGTGTGTATAGGAAAAGTGAGAACTTCATGAAAATCAGAGCAGCAAAATACTCTTTTGGTCAACAACCAGCACATCTTAAATGTTGCTAAGGAGAACCAGCTCTGTATACAGGAATGAGTTAATCCTGAGATAACTCTCTTAATAATTTGCCATTAACCATGGCTATTGATTCTGCTGCCTGGCCTTAGGTGAAATTGCTATGTAAAAAAACCACAGTGGCAATAGCAACAAAGTACAGTGTTTTCTGGCAGACTCTGCAAGCCCCTTCAATGCAGGAAGCAATAGATTATAAACAAGTTTTATTTTAATCCCTGCAGGACATATTGTGAGAGTCCAAGAACAAGACCTATTTTTCTCAAAGCCCTCCAGAGAAAAAAGTTCTTGAGATCCCAATACAATATCAAAGAGATCAGCCAGTAAAGAAAAACTATCTGTTCCTGGCAAGACATCAAAACATTTCCCACAAGTTTATAGTTGTCCAACTGATCATCAAAGAAAAGAGTTTTGGTTGGGTTGGGGACTTTTTAGTGCCAAGAGGTGTTATTGATTCTGAGACGCCTGGTATTTTCAAGTATGCCAGCCAAAGGACTGCTGAGGGAACATAAATGGTCCTTACTATGTGAAATGTGTTATCTCTGGGCTATTTTGTGCATAAACTGGTCTTTCTGTCAGCAAAATGTTTAGTGGTGTGCCCAATGCAGGCAGCTATTGTGCACACAGAAGCTTCTATTTGCACATCCCACCAAGGACACAAAAAGTGAGCATAAATATCTCCTGTGAAAAAACCGAATGTCTAATTCTTAAAAGTACACGAGTGCATTAATTTCTACTGTGCTCACCATGAACACATCACAATGGTTTATTTTCACACTTCTTTAGGTAAAGAAATATCTGCCTCTGAAGCAATGAGAGATTCAGTGGCAGAGATAATTTGTGGCTTAGCTGTGAAGGGATCCAGTAGCCAGTTTTATAATCTCACTTGTAATACTGTAAAGCAGAGGAATTGAAGTCACGGG
Source organism: Platalea leucorodia (assembly GCF_965183815.1). NCBI lineage: Eukaryota > Metazoa > Chordata > Aves > Pelecaniformes > Threskiornithidae > Platalea > Platalea leucorodia. The sequence continues at coordinate 47,932,231 of NC_138826.1, read as the reverse complement.
ACATGACCTTCTTGTGCCATATACGGATGCAGAAAAAAAGCCGTACTCTATATATCTGTATGGCTGAAGTTTCCACAACATTAACTGTGCCACTGGATGAATCTAAATTTCTAGCTATCCTAGTAAACACTCTGAGTAGAAATGTATGATTTACCAAAAATGCAGTGCTTTCGCTGATTTAGCTTCTGCCAAGTCAACGAGGAAAATGATGGTGAAACCGTGTTTGTGCCCATATCAGCAGAGCTAACCAGAGCTTATGGCAGCAGCAGTTCTGGGAAGTGTGGACCTAAGGAAGCCAGCTTTCCTGTGGCACCGATGGCTGGATATGTGGATTCTCTCTCTCTTTTCTTCTCTCTGTTTCCATCTCCTGCCCCGCTTGCTTCGCTGTCCCCAGGCCAACAACAAAGGGCTGATTGAGCAGCAGTGGCCAAGGGACAGCTGCAGGGGAGCAGCTCTGCTCTGCTGCCCGTGCTGAGTCACCAGCAGCGCGGGACAAATGCAAACGCCCCGTGGCCTTGCTCATAGCCATTGTGCATGCTGGGCTGGGAGCTGGGGTTTCAAACTGAGTGGGGATTCAGAGAAAAGAAGCCAAAAGCAGGAAGGCGTCTTCTGGCTCTAAATTAAACCTTCATTTGGAAGGTCAGCTGCAAATGCTTCAGATCTCCTAGACAGTCATGAGGTCAAGCTGTGGCTGGGAAACCATCAGCCACGGCCAGGGCTGTGCAGGAGGGCTCGAGAGGGCTCTGCTGAAGAGTGCTCCTGCCTGTGAGAAACACAGTGTCTCTGGGAGGACAAGCACAGGTATTTTGGCAAATCCTCCTTGATGTCAGCTTAAGATTTAACTCAGATGATGCTCTAAGGCCACTTCCCTCTTCACACATAGCCTTGCCATCCAAGCTGGGACAATTTATGGTCCATATTTGCCCTTCACACAGGCTAGCATTGTGTCTACTTTTCTGAGACGACCAAAGCGGTCACTTGAATGCTGATAATCTCCCAGCCAGAAAGGCTGCAGGTCCTTCCCAGTACTCTCACACTCCCCTCACTTCCCTCTGACCCTCCCACAAGTCATCATGGGAGCACCTCAGTTCCCAGCAGCATAAAACAAATGCTGTCTTGGCAATACACAGATGTTAATGAAACACCTTATGGAGGCTGAGGCTTGCATGTGACTTTGCTGAGCTGCTGGAGTAACCATAACACCTGGGCTAACTCTGCAGCAAACTCATTGCTGCCACAGGGTGCCCGTTGCCCTCCTGTCTGTTCCCCACAGACCTTAGTCCTGGTCCTCATCCCTCCTGAGCTGGAAGTGCTGATGCTAGGTGGCTGTTTGGAATTCTGCACGGCTGTAGCTGGGTATGAGCAAGCCTCAGCACAGCTGCACGGGGCAAACCCACAGGAAGGCTGCTCCCAGCGCAGCTGGCCTGGCGGCCGAGAAGGATCCATCCCCACAACTGCTTTGTGCATGCTGAGCTTATGAGCCACCACCCAGCACAACCCTCCTTAAATATGTCCCAGACAAAATACTGGTGGTCCCAACATTCAAAACCTGTCACTTACAGGTCATGCTCCTATAAAAGCAATGTCCTTAGCGAGGCTGCAGCCCATCTCACTTCAGAAGAGAGGAGATTTCAGAAAAGCTCAGCTCTGACAATGGGCAATGCTTACTTGAAGCGTTGCCAAAAATTTGATGAGTTATTATTTTTGCAAAGCTCCTCTGCCATAGCTGCCCCGTCATCCTCTTAAATGCAAATGTTTCTGTCATCTGTCACAAAGAGTGCTGCCATTTTGCTGCAGCGGGAGGAAGCCCAGGCTGTTGAGATAGGAGCCGGAGTTTGGCAGGAGATCTGTGTGAGCAGGGAGTGAAAAAAAATCCCAAGATGGAAACATGCCAGCAGGAAAATTACAGTGTACTGAGAAAGTGGCAGTGCAAAATTTATGAAAGCAAGGGGGCAAGCCCTTTTCAAATGTCCACGCTTATGAGAGTAAGGTAAAGGCAGATGATTTGCTGGGAAGTTAGACTGCTTGATGTGAAAGCCAGTTCACGGTGGTCACTGCTGTTAGGCATGGCAGAGACTTTTGTAAAATGGCATGAAGCAAATCTCAGCTTCCAGAGCAGAGCATGCAGTTTTGCAGATTGCTGTGCATGCTGACTCTCAAAACTGATTTTAACTGTATTTCATCCTTGGTGAGTCAACCTGCATTCCTCGTGACTGAATTCCTGGGAAAACAACACCATGGAGAAATTCAGCCAGTGATTTTTACAAAACCGTTTCCTATGCAAATAATGTCTTTGCAAGAGATTTTTGACTTAATGAGATTTTTTTTTTTCCTGCACAATTTTTTTCATGTATGCTGGTCATTTGAAATGGTAAATTACCCAGCTCTGGATATGCAATACTAAAATAACAGAAGGGTTGAAAAATTTTTCTGTAAATGGTTTTGACTGAATTATACTGCTTACTGATTTGTTTTTAGTGATGTAAAAGGTATTCAGAATTTTCTACCTTCCTTTTAAAAACAAAGTGCAGTTAACACCCTAAATTTCCAGCCTTTGATTTTTTTAAAGCCTTTTACTGAGAGTGTGTTTATTTTAACCAAAGACTTTTCTAAGGAATTAAAAAGTCAGTTTCAAGTTTTTATTAAAAAGGAAGGAAATTAATAGAAAATCGATAAAAATGAGTGACCCCTCCCCACTCTGCTGTCCCATTCATAATTGTAATTTTTTTTAATCAGCTCAGCAACAACAGCAAATAAAAGCCTGAATCCCCAGCATCTGTGACTTAAACCAACAACATGGCATGACAAAGTGTGCAATTACACTAGATTTGCACACTTTTTAAACAAGCAAAAACTCTTGGCCATTTGCCACGTCTTACAAGGTAGGAGAGGGGTCCGCCGACACCTCGGGGTGACTGCTGGGGCTCTGCCCAACCTCCCACCCACCTTGATGCGTGCAGGCTCAAGTTACTCGCCCTGCCTTTCCGCTTATGCTTTTAACACTTATGGCACCTATATATCTCGTTTTCTCATTTGCCTGGTTTAACAATGCAACTGGCTACAGTTTTCACATTTTTATTCATGATTTAAAATGACATTTTTTTTTGCCCAACGAAATTTTGAATGCAGGTTAATCTTCCCCACTCCTGACTCGCATTCTCCGTAACACAAATAATGTTTAGGATTCAATCTGTACTCCACCAGGCAAATAAAATCAAAGTCACTGCAGGCTCTGATGCCGGGGGGGGACGGACGACGACGCCAAACAAAGGGAATAAAACCCAAACAAGCCACCCCCCACCCCCCAGCCCTTTCCTGGGACAGAACAGAGCATTTCATACTCCTTTCAGCCGGTTTGGCTGCAGGACTGCCGGTGGTTTTGTGCGCAGGTACAGCGACCTGCTGCTGCTGCTAAACAATTCAGGGGAGCCCCGGAGATTTTGGTGATGACGCTCCCCGGGGAAGAGCGGATGGATGCCTCTCCCCGGCTCAGCCCAGCGGGATGGCTCCTCTCTGCCCCCGACCTGCGGTTGTGTTGCACGTCAGTGCACGCTGGGGTTTGTGTGTGTGTGTGTGTGTATTACTAGGGAAGTATTAAAAAAAGAAAAAAAAAAAGGAAACATTTTCAGGGACTGCACAGAAAACGGCGCAAGAGTTGCTAGAGCAGTGTGCATACGCTCGAGAGGAATCCCTTTCAGTTCCTCTTTTCTTCAGCTTTATTTAAAAAGGGTTTGAAGGCTGGTTTAATTACGAAAACCAGCTCTCTAGACACCAAACAAAACGGCAGCCTAGCCTAAGTTGGCACCAGGACAGATGCATATTTTGCTCACTTCTCCATGCCAATCGGCTGTAGCTCATCCAGTATGTCAATCCAAGTTGGCTGTCTGAAATCCAAGTTTAGTGGCCTGAAAATATCCTGGTCCGGCTTTGTTTCATGTGGTAAACAGCTTGCTCAGTCTATTTCTTCAATGTTCAAAACAAAAATCAAAACCCCAAAAAAACTCGTTACTACATGTTATGGTAATAGCCTCTCTTTGCATTTTACCCCACTGCAGGATTTCCCTTTTTTGCTCTGCATATACTGACCATGAAACACTGGCAAAACACATTGCTTTTTTAAAGATAGGCTTGATTCTGCCAGGCACAGAGCTCCGGTGAATGGGTTTGGAGTTAAGACTGAAACAACTGAGTCCTATAACAAAAATGTTGGGGGGTGTTTAGCACTTGCAGCTCTGCCAGCTCCTCCGAGCTGCCTGGCCATCTCCTAGATTCAGATGAAATCGCTAGCAGCTACCTGCAGGAGCAGGCAGGGCTCAGGGACAGCGGCTTTGCAAAGCCCAGTCTGCTCAGGGCTTTCTAGAGCCCATCAGCTTCTTGGGGTTCGGTTCCCCCCCTCCTCTTATAAAGTTTTGCAGGACAATGCACGTAAGGCAAGAATAGCAAGCAGTATCAGGGAGGGTTTATCGTGATTTACCATTGATGCAAATTCCCTCCCCTCCCTTTCCCCCCTCTGCCATTTTACTACAAATAAAGGGGCCCAGGCTCCCTAGTCAGCCAGCAGGATCGGGACTGCCAAAAGAAAACAAATCCAATGCGGGGAGGCTGCTCACAAAGCACAGCTTAGTCAGTATTGCGGAGATGAGAAAAAAAACAAACAGCCTCCCGAATGCCAGTGATGGAATATGGTTTCCTCGATAATTAAATTCAAGCAAGAACTCATCTCTCCTGGTTTCCTACTGGCTATTTCCTCCTGAAGGAAATTGAACGTCTCCAAAAACCTGAAATCGGGTCTCCGCTCGTCAGCTTTCTAAGCAGAAGCAACAGCTTTCCACAGGGTACAGCTAAACCCCATGGAGAAAATTAACAAGTCAGTCATCTTGTTTCCACCTTTCCCGATAGCTTTGCAATTGACCCAGTGTTTACTTGTATATTTAATGAATGGTGGTGAAGGAAAAAAGGTAGATAGAATGTGAAGGGATGAAATAAACACATAGCTTGTGAGAAAAAGGTTTAAAATGTCAAGGAGTCTGGAGAAATCCCTAGGAAATCAAGAAATATCCCCAGCTGTCACCTTTCTTCTCCCACCTTCCTAGTGAGAAATTATATGGTGTTCAAACAAGGCAAGAGCATGCTGCCTTTTAATTATCATACTTATGTGCTTTATATGGGCACTTCACATAGTGGAAGTGCTGGGCAAATATTAACTTTGACTCATCTGAACCTTTGGTTTAAAACAAAGAAACCTGGGAGGTGTGGGGAAGCAAACATTGGGAGAAGAGGCTCAGTTCCAGCTATTTACCCCATCAGTGAGCCCGACTGCAGAAAATGATAACATCGACTGTGGAGCTGAATTCGCCTGTGCTAACAACACTGCAAAGTCATATGCACTATACTGCTGTGTGCTTGTTGCCTCAGAGCAATCTCCTGCTTTATATTTGCACTTAGACACCATAAGAACAGAAACCAAAGAGCTGCAGGCAGTCTCTGTCCATCTCAGTCTGCAGTATCTGGGCTTTTCTGAATATGCCTTTCCTCTTCCAAACTGCAAGGCAGAGAAACGGTGTGGGTATTGCATCTACCTCAGGGCAGCGTCTCTGTTAAACTTGGCAGGTTCGGTTAAAAGCGAATCACTATCAACAGGCGAGCAACCGTGCTCTGCCATGCCTGCGTACGCTGGCTGGGACGGAGAGGCGCGGACGCAGCATCGTTTGGGAAAACGCCGTCCCATTCCCTGAAAATGGAGCGTTTCTGAGACTCGGATTATTCGTCCTGCTGCCGCACTGCAGTGGGGGGAGAGGGTTGTGGGGAGCAGGAGGGGAGGGCAACCCAAGCGGCTCTGGGAGTCATCGTGCATGCACAGCCCAGGGGACCTGCCAGCCCCGCCATCCATCAGAGCCTGGGGCAGAGCGGGCAGGGTTAACCCTGACCACAGCACACGCTTCTCCTTTCCCCTCCTCCCCCCACCCCCACCCCCGCAAGCAGAAAGCCTATTTCCTGCAAGGGGATGGCTTTGCAGTGCTCTGAGCAACTCTCCCAGTGGCCAGGGGATTTTCTAGGTATCTGGGCTGGGAGACTTCGAAAGCATGTGTTTTTCCACTGAAAAGCACTCTCAGTATCTCATGGGCTCCCAGGCAGTTTAAATTGCTCCAGTGAGGAACGCGCAGATTCATCAGGCTTCTGTACTATCCAATTAGAATAACGGCACTGAGGGTTAAGCTCCTAAAGGGCATCTGCCTATTTGCAGGCAGTTATCAGGATACGAACATCACCACATATATACACGTGGGTGGATTGAGAAAATGCCTGGTGGCTGGATGAGTCCGGTGGAGCTTTTATCTCTTGGGACAGATGATTCGTGATACACTGCCTGCTGAAAGTCACAGGCATTTTATTCCTTCGCTGCTTTCCAGTAAAAAGAGCATCAGCATCTGATAGTTGAGGAGGAAAGAGGAGGAGGAAGAGGAGAGGAGAAGCAGAAGAGTAAAGGCAGGAGAAAAAGGAGGATGGGCGTTATTTGCCGGGTGAAATCTTAGCAGGGGGACTTGGTGTTATTTCACTGGAACTGGAAATTCTCTGCTCCTACCTTCAGGGAGGGGATGGCAAAGACTGAGTGAGCAGAGATCAGCCCCGGGTAAGCAGGGGGGGTGTTGTGTCACCGCCTGGCCTTGAAAGGCATAGGCAGCCTGGGTTTGGAGGGCCAGTCCTTGTCAGCAGCAGGGTGGCCATGGGAACATGTCTCCTGGAGAACCGTGAGACCCTCAGTGCTCAGGGATATGGACCCATCTCCGACACAGGAACCGTCTGATACTAATCAGAAACAAAGGCAAAGGTAACTTGCTGCCCTGGGTGCAGAAATACAGCTTTATTTAACAAGAGGCACAGACATCTAGAGGACAGAGAGGCTTGCCAAACTGAGGCTTTTTCTTTCTCAGCAATACCTGGCAAATTTTTTTGTCCGGATGCTGTCCATCCACAAAGGCTGGCCCCCTTCTCTGCTCTCAAGTTTCCCCCTAGGATTCAAATCTTAACACCTCTAAATGTAACTTGGCTTCCTTCCTAGTAGGAGCGGGGCTATGGGAAAGGGGTTGCACAGTGGCAACGTCTTGGTTTGGCATGGAGAACAAACCTGCAAACCTTTTCAAGCCCAAACACCAGGGGGACGGGCATTATACAGGAGGGAGATTGTATGAAGATGGTGGGCAAGCTCAGCCATCACCCATTGCAGGGGAGACAATGAAAACTCTGTATTGTCAGTGAATAAACAGTTTACTGTCACTGAAACCGCACTAGTCAGCTTGGAACCTAAAGGTTAACAGATTTTCATTAAGGTCTCTGAAACCTAGAGGGGTTTTAGTTTTATTTTTTTGTCTGCTTTTCAGGAGCGTAACAAAAAAGTCCCTCCTGGTTTTGGAGCACTTGAGCTGTAGAGCTTTTAGACTTTTCTCTGCAATCATGTGGACAAGGAAGGTCCTTCTTATTTCGAAAGAAAGCTGAGATTCTTGCACAACTGCTTCCCCCCAGGAGCTTGTGCCCTAGCCCCCATCCCCAATTCCAACCCCAGTCCACCAAGTACCTTGAGACTTGCAATTAAGTATGTTGGCAATATAATTGTGATGGTTGGCAACCCAGTGTCACTGGAGGAGCTTCCACTCCTGTAGCTGAAGGATTTGGGCTCCCTCTCTATTTCACATCTGCACCGATGCAGAGGGCATAGTGTTCCTTCTTTGTATAATAATGTCTTATTTGCACAGTAATCTCAGCTGTGGAATGGAAATGTCTTCTCTGGCCCAAGTTGTGAGCTGTTAAAAATCTGGCAGATCCCATGCTAGAGGTGGCTGCATTTCAGTGGTGGGAAAAGTGATTTTCATATTGTTCTGGCACGGTTTTTGTAAACTGAACTTGTGTAACACTTCTCTTTGAGATCCATGGGAGTTTTGCCTTCTCTAGGCCTGCAGTGCAGGGCCATCAGTTTGTAAAACACTAAAAGAAGACTGAGAGGAATGCTATAATGAGGTTTGTTTGTCAGAGAATTATTTTTTGTCCTTATGTTTGGTTTCCCTTGAGATAATCAGAGTTGACTTTTGCATCTCACACTTGAATCTTTTTCAAAACAAGCTGTGCTCAATGGGACACATCTCACTTGTACAGTTACTGATGTGCATTTTTGATACATTTGCATGTGCAAATGATTATTTCATGATGATTTTCTTGTGTAACTGCTAATGAATTTGACTGCTAATTAGGTGTGCCACTGCATGCAATTTAAAAATCACATCCTTTCCAAGGCTGAAGCTAACATTCAGCATGCAAACTTCATAAACCAACTTCAGCAGCTCTTTGCCCCCACTCCTGCACTTGTGGGCACTTATTTCTGCTTGCCACACTGTGGGCCCCCGTAGCTGTCTGTGTGGCTACACAGGAAACTGGCAGAGGAAACTGATGCAAGTGAAAGAGACTGAAGAAAACAGCATTTTTCAGCAGGATCAGTTCTCCGACCTGGTTCATTGCACAGTCCCATGAACAGCTGTGCTGGCACAGTGCAGAAGATGGTGCAAAGGTGGGACAAGGTGGCCAAGGCTTCCTCCACTGCTGCCTAGGAAAAGGCAGCCTGAGTTGCTTCTCGGATTTTCCCATGGTTTATTTCTAATGGTCTGTTTGCAAGGTCTTTTCCAAGGAAAGATCTCACCATCAATGACTTAACAGAATATGAGATGCAAGCATTAACACACCTAGACTGCAGCTCAGGCAGTCCTCAGGATGATGCCCTGTTCTGGGCCCTCAACAGAGTCTGGCAGAACAAGGGAGATGAAGACCCCGTGGCAGCCCATTTCCTCTGGCTCTTGCTTGTACAAGTAAGACCACCAATGCCATTAAGGACAGGTTGTCCTGTATTGGTGGTCCACAGTAATTTCCCAGTTGCCGTGTGAGATCTAATGCACAGCCTTGCAAGATCTCATGGGAAAGCGTTTTAGTTTCATCGAGTTTTTGCACTCCATCTTGTCCCTCTTATACAATTCCAGTGAGAAGCTGAGTTTTTGCTGGTATAATAATACTAAAAAAAAATAAACCCAAAGGAAATTAAACCACAAACAACTATATTCAAAAAACAAAGGGTCTGGCTGGTGCCCAAGAAAACAAGGAAATTTAAAGATAAAGCAAACTGTCCTTATTTCACCCCGTTGCGCCTGAGGATGGCTGGGGTTTCCAAAGAAGGCAAGCCAGAGCATGCCCCACTCTGCCAGGGAGAAGCCAGCAAAGGGCCAAGCCCTCCTAGCTGATGAGCTGGACTTTATCCCCAACTTCTTAACGGGAAAGTCATGTGGCAACGTTGGAACCCAGACGTTGAAATCTAAAAGCCCTCCTAGCCATGTGTGCGGCTGGGATGGATTAGGACTAAATGAAGCCCGGACTCACTGATAGGATGTGGAATAGGCGAAGACTCAAATGGGATGAACTTTCCTTGAACTTGATGATGGGTGCCTAGCTCCCCAGGACTTCTGCCCAGCCAAGGAGAAGGAGCAGTGAATAGCCAACCTATGCCAGAGGATGGTCATGGTCTGGGAAGGGTGGACTGCATGTCTAAAAGCTGATGTCTTAAAATCAGGAGGCTCTGGAATAGCTGAGGCTTCAGCTTCTATGCCTTGCCAAGTCAGAGGGAAGAAAATGGAAAGCAGCAATGCCAGAGCTGTCTGGAGGTTTTCTATCCTGTGGCACCGCCATGGCTTGCACCGGTGGATGGCCTGGCCCAGCCTCCCAAACTCAAGCGAGGGCTAACGGCAGGACAACCTACCCAAGCCAACAGAGTCATCTCTGCTTGCGCTCAGCCTGAATTGTCTTGCGGTGCTCAGAGGGCAGGCAGGGCGGTGGGGGGAGAATTAGCAAGGCACAAAATCCCAAATAAAGCAACCCACTTTGCATGATCATTTGTTAAGCAAATACTCACCTTGATTAGTGTATTTGCTGGTTTCATTATGATGCTTGGCAGCACAATCTGTGCTTGCAGTCCATGTTAATAGCCCCTTTCAACCTTGTAACATCTTGGAGGAGCAACGTGGCCCTTTTTAATTCTTATTCTTTTGTGATACCGGTTTTACTTCTACCACAGGCCTCCAGAGAAGCTAAGTCTTATAATTTCTACTCATAAGTCATTGTTAATTTAGCAAAATCTATTTTATTTATTCTTGAATACTTTGAATATCAAAGTATTTCCTCTATCCTCCTTCTGAGCCTACATGGCCCTGGTGAATGCCCCCGCTTTCATTCACAATGAAATTAAAAAGCATAGGTGGTGGCCTTGAATGTGAAGATGTGCCAGACCATTGGGAAACAATATACCATACCCCCATCTGTGACATCTGCATCCCTGAGAACACTTCTTGCAGGTGCATGTCCTAGTACAGAGTAAAAAGCACACATCTGATTTAGATGTTCACTTTACTTGCTGAAATCCCATTAAACAAATGAGCTGCATGCTTTTTTTCTTTCCTTTTCTCACTGTCACATAAATTTAGGCACTGCTAATTCCCCTGTACTCACTTGGACCCCATCAATATTTTCTACCATGAAGTGAAAGGCTAGCAATAAAGCCACTTGAATAACCAGTCCATTCAAACCTGCTATGTCTTAAAGATGGAAATTGTTTCCAAGTGATCAGAACATTTTGCTGACTTTTCTTTTTGATACAGTATGCCCTTTTGTACTCCAGGAATCAGAGATGGATTCAGGTCTAAGAGCCTACTTCATTTATAATCACATTTCTTAAAGACAATTGGGTGCAAAGGCTACCATCTCCTTGCAGCTCCATTGGCAGAGCCAGATGCCCTGAAATCCCAAGCTTTTTGGCAGTTTGCAGGAGAGCTGGGAACCTAGAGGCCAGTTCTGAGGGAGCATTCATTGCTTTGAAAAACCAAGCTCCCCCCTAGGTTGCCAGCCAAGAACTACTGGGGAACCTTGACTCCCAAGTGGGGTGGGAACATGGGGAGCTGAATTGGGCCTCCCACGTCCCAGCTGACAGCCTTAATTTCAGACCTGTTGATTATTCTGGGGTCTGGCTTTCTTTTTTGACATGCAACATTTCAAAAGGTCTCAGTTTCAACTCAACATGAATGAGGGAAATTTGTGGAAGCTTGAAAAAACTTGGCAGGATGGAAAAGCTTTCTCACCCATCTAAAGTCTTCTGTTTTCTCCTGGATGAGAGTAGTGGTTTTCAAGCTTATCTAAATTTTTCCCAGTGGAAGTGGAGACTCCTGCACAGTGAAGTCATGAGAATAGCTTGCTTTTCTCAGTTATCTTTTGTTGAGCCTTCAGAAGTTGTACACAGACCTCCCTGTGCTGGGTACTGTTGAATGAGAGGGACAAATGCTAATATCCAGTATGGGAACTCCTATGTTCAGTTCCTTCCAGAGGGACTCTTTTACTGTGCTCTTCAAATGCCTAGATAAAGTTATTGCCAGGTATTTAAAACTATACCTTTTCTTATTTTGGTCTTAATGAATAAATGCACCTACCACTACCAGGAGAATATGCAGCACCATTTTAGAGCCTCATTATTTGAGATGCTGGTGTCCAGACTCCTACTGGTTCTTACCAGCTGCTAAATAAGAAGAGCTTTTCCATCGATCCCTAATCACATGATTCACCGAAAGAGTGTAGTGCTGCCCAAGCCGTTTGGCAATTGGGCCCTACTACATATTTTTCAGTGGTCAGGTCACAATGTGGGAAGCTATTAGAGAGTTAGTTTGAATTGGATACACACACAGATAACACTGCTAAAAAGTCCTTCCTCTTGAAAGTACTTGCGTGTCGTGCCACTGTTTGCTAGACAGTTTGCGGTGTGAAATTTCGCAAAGGAAGCCTCCTTCCAAGCCCAGTCTATGTATGGAAGCTGGCGTGGAGTCCTCGCTGCAGATGACTCAGTAGGCAGTGTGCACAACTGTGTATATCACATCCATACAAACAAACTTCAGCTACTTGCTAGCTAACCACCCTACCAGCAAACATCTCAACTGTATTTCCCTAAAAGAGAAGAACTTACAGGATGGGATCTTTGTATCTCTTTTACCCTGACATTAATACAACTGTCAGAGAGGCACAGCTCTAGTGTGTAAACTCTCTGCTTTGAGCCAGGGCTCCAACTCACTTCATTTGTGGCTCTGACTCACCATCACACAGTGCCTGACTGCCTCTACAACTGGGTGATGGCTGTCTGCTTGGGATAGGATTAGGCAACCACAGGTGGCACCACCTGCTGCAAAGCCCTCCCGCCTGGGTTTTCTTTGCTAATGACTCCTAGACATTTAAGAGCCTGCTCAGTTGCTGAAGGGGAAGTGGCCAAGGGGACAATGGGCTCCTTGTAGTTGTTCAACAGTATCACTTGACTTTACCATTGACTGGCATTTGGCATAGCATGTTGGGCTGGATGCAAATGGTGCGAGCAGTTGGCTGTGCCTCTCCAGAAAGGTGGCAGGAAGAGTTGCAGGTTTATGTTGATCTATAACACAGATTGTAGCTTTCTCTTTGCCACAAAATCCACCCTTCAGACGGTGACGTGAACTTCTGCAGGTTCTGTCACAGCCACTACAGGTCAATGGGGTATGGCTGCTGCTTTTCTTTATTCCTGTGTTTTCCTTATTGTGCTTTCTGCTCATTTGGGTGAAGTACCTAATTAAGCATATTTCCTGTAGGAGAGCCTAGAACCTCACTAGAGCCAAGATGCTACACGCTAAAAGTGCTGCCTTGCTACCTTTGTCTGCGGCCTAAGGATTTAAACCAGTGGAGCCATCTATTGATAAAGCCACCAACAAGTGACACTGTCACTGTCATTGCTTACCATAAGTCGCAGGCCCATTTTGAGCAAGGCAACTGTCTGTGGAGTCCAGCGCTCCCAGGTGACATACCCAGAACCTGCAGCCCTGATGTCATTAGCATCTTCTGTGATGATAGATGGGAAATGCTTACGGCATTTATAAAAAATAAATCCCATGTGGAGTCTAATCTAAAGCTTTAGAGTTTCATTACAAAACTCACCCATACAGTCCACCCTCTGCACCCTCTCCCCTACAACCCTCAAAGCATACAAGAGACAGGAGCTCCCTAACCAGATGCCCTGAACCCTACACCTTACCTGCCTGGCTGCTCTGCAGCAGAATCTTGGTGTTCAGAGGATTGCTAGGTGAACCTTTAATTTTTATTCTGATGCAGCTTCTTTCTATTTTTAACAGGGGCCCCACTGTCTCATGCAAATGAATGCTGTATGCTTGCTTCCTGGTCTGCTCCGTAGGCATGTGCTGTATGGTGTGGCTTTAATACGAAATAAAGTAAGTAATTACAAAAATCAAAGTGCATGTGCCATTCTCTAGCCCATGCAAAAGAGGTTACTATCACAGCTACCTGTCTTCTCAGGTCAGGCCAAACTATGAGCAATATCAGAAATGCCAGGTATCTGTAGACAGACCACAAAGCAAAGCACAAAATCTGTTATAGTATATGACTAATCTAATTTCTTGTACTGTGCCAAGTATTCTTGCACAGTGCCAAGATTAAACCTAGTAAACCAAGATTAAACTCTCTGCTGCTGGTGGCAAGGGCCCTTCGGTACCCACGTGAAGAGGTGCATAGGCAAGGTATGGAGTACAAACACCTGAGAGTCCGATCCAGCTCCAGGGAACTGAGAAGAAGGCGTCCCTCAGACTTCACTTGGAACAGGACTGACTGATATATTTATCCATATTCATAACTTCAAACTTCATCTTCAATTAAAAGAAAGTTCAAGTGACTTTCACCCTACAGCCACAAAATGAGAAGACTTTTCTAAAGCACATGTGCACACGCACACTAGTGGGAAACATGTAGATATGACTTTTGTATCTAGTCCAAGGTAAGCAAGGGTTTGAAATTTTTAGAGGGCAATGTATGTTCATTTACAAATTCCAGAGGGTCCTTAAATGCTGAATATAAAGAATTCACTGTAATGCCAAAGTCCTTGTTAGAATGAGCAATCCGGCACCATTCTTCAGAGTCTGTAAGACAGTTTACTTGGGATCAATTTGATTTTAGGAAAGTCAACTGAGAACAAATGAATTTCATCAAAACCCCACCTCTTGCTTTTAAATGATTACATGTTGTTTGCAATAGTGACTGCAACTGCTGTGTTCCCTACAAGTCCATTTCTAAACACAAGGACATTTTGATTTACTAGTACACTTATTTGTGTGAGTCTAGAGTTAACTTCATCTTGTGGGGCTATTTTTCAGTTTTCTTTATTCCCTGAGAGCACATCCTGCAGCAAATGCCGAAAACCTAAAAACCTGATGACATTAAAATGCCCAGATTCATTTACTTCTCTGAATGTCATGCGGTGGAAAGACGAGACAGATTTTCTTGCCTCTGGCCTAGTCCTCTCTTTCTGATCTGAAGATGTCGGCATTGCTAAAGCATCTTGGCTTGGCATTTGTTTTATCTCTTGTTTGCAAAGATACTGTTCTGAATAGTACTTTCTTTTTTGTGGTACCAAACGGGTGGATATTAAAAGGGAAAAATACTAGTGGAAGAGACATTTGTCTTTTCTGAAGAACAGCAAACAGAACTAAATGTTGATCTACAGCCTCCAGCGGTCTAGCAGACTAGCTGTCCCGAGCTGCCGAACAGCCATCCTTTCTGTAGCCAACGTCCCAACATTCCCATACATTCACACACTGACGTATCGAGCAATCTTGTTCACTTCAATGCTCATTCTTCAGATTACTCAAAAGTACTCAACACAAGTTAATGAAAATAGTGGCAGTATTTGTCATCCTTGATTCAGCTATTCAGTTTCTTCTGCTGGTATGTACAAGTTATTGTACTTGTCTGTACTGTAGATTTTTTAAGAGTGCCACTAAATTAAAGTTGACAAATAATGTCAACCAGGGAGGCAAGAGGAGGAAGAAAAGGTTTCTGCTATGACATAGCAGATTTAATTGCACAGAAACAATGCATGACTTTTGAGTGCTCATATCCTTAATGCTACATTAACATATTAATGTTCTTTCTTTAATAACTAGAGTTAAAACCAAAAACTTCCGTAAAACCCTTGCTATCTCTCTGCTATCTTGTAGTTCAAACCACAAGAAGTCAGGAAAGGCAAATTTTGAGTTACGCAGCTTAATATGGCTACAGTGCACATATCTAATAAAAAAAAAAAAGTCAGATTAAAAAAGTTAAGCACTAGTCTTTTTTTTTTTCTTTTTTTTTTTCTTTTCTTTATTTGTTCAACAACCTGGAAATCTCCTGAAATTAGGTGGCAATCCCTTTTCTTCTGAAGGACCTCACTAGGGCCACCTCTTTAATCAGAAATGGCTGCACAGGAGCTCCTGATTGTGCAAGTACCCTACTGGGGTACCCACTGAGAAGGGGTCAGTTTTCTCCTTTGCCTGAGGGATAGAAACTCGCATCTCTAGTGGCGACTACACTCACAGCTGTGAAGGAAATTGTGCCCTCACTGACTCCAGCTAAATGCATCTTTCATTGCTGGTAGTCATGTGGAATAGGCTGAGCAGAAAGTCTGGGAATGACCTTACCCTCTCAGGATAGCCCAGTGACTGGGACAACTTGGAAGGGAGAAATATATGCCTGACCCCCCCCAGGAGCTGAAGTCAGATCCCCTGTACCTGGAGGAATATAGTCATTGTTAAAGCAGGAGTTGTGCCACCGCTGTCACCCTCTGGGCTCTGACGGAAAGCCACACTGACCACAGCATTTCATACAGAGCATCATTCAATGGGTTTGCTCAGAGATTGCTGAATGAATTGTTTGTGTGAAATATGTAGAAAAATGCCACATCTGTGGTCATGATAGACTTAACTATGAGGCAGGCACTGAGCAGCACAGTCCTGTCAAGACGGAGGCACTGCTGGGCACACCCTGAAGCACAGATCTAAGTACTTTTATACACTTTTGTGTACAAAGCTGCGGGTGCTGGGTCTAAGTTTTGAGTGGGAGGTGTTAAAGTCTTATTTTGGGTGCCTAAAGCCTTTTATAGTTCTACATATGCCTACAAAAAGCCCATTTAAATCCACAGAAATACCTTTGTTAATGACAAGGTCAGGCTGCTAGTGCTACACTGACCAGGGCTAGCATGGCTAGGGTGCTCTACATCAAGGAAGGAGTACTTAGACAAATGCAGGAGTTCAAACACAAGTGTCTACACCACTGCTGGCGATGGCAGCAGCAGCAGCCCCCTTTGATTTCTAGGATGTCCATTCATCTTCCTACTTTCCACATCCCCAGTTCCAGTTAGCCCATGTAACCTTCCTTCTGCACAACGCCCTGCAAACTAGAGCTCTAAATGCACACCCTTATCTCCCCAACCACGAGCATCTCATTGCTCACTCCAACCATGTTCTCACGCACCTAAAGCACAGAGCATCCGCCAAACCTCTGCTCCGGTCCTGCCTCTTGTACAAGGGTTCATACTATTGCTCTTGAAAGAGCAGCACTAGCATTGGCAGCAGCGAACCAGATAGGTGCTCAGATGCCAGAAAACATTTTATATTTGTGCATTCCCTTAAAACTTGCAAACCAGCAGAGTTGGAAACATTTGCTACCCTTCCGTAACCCAGCCCTAAGAAGTGGTTTATGTACTCATGAGTGAGATGGCAGTAACGGGATGGGACTCCCAGTGCTAATGATGAAATCGCCACCAGGATCAAATGGTACCAGCTGTCCAACTGTGCCTAGCAACACTCACCCAGGAGTGCAAGGCAGCAAATGAAGAGCACTGCGTTCAACCGAAATTAAAGAGCTGATGTAGGCACGCTGATATATCCAGCCACTAATACTGGATAAATTCAGTGTAATGCCTTGTAAAAATCTGTTTGTCACTTCCAGATGCTCATGCTTGTAGCTAGTTACTGGGCTTAGGGGGCTCAGATGTAAGTAATTACATCCTAGCCCTGTTAACATTCCACTTTCTTTCCTTCTGATGAAGCGTCACATTGTAAAGCAGGCAACAATGAAAAGCATGTCCATTTTCAAATTGTTTAAATATATTCATCATACAAGCCAGGATGGATTTTAATTAATCATTTTTTAACTTGTATATGGGGGGGAGGGATTAGCTGACAGAACTGTGCAATGCCACTGCCAAAAGTCCCGGCTCTTTTAATAACCGTGTATGAAATTAGAGGGGAAAAAAACCTTTAGCTTAGTGACCAGACCAAAATATATTTTTACAGCTGCCAAGGTTCTCATTGAAGATATAAACCAGAATCTAAAGGGATCCTGTGTATGTGTGTGTTGCATTAAGGTATCCTACTTACAACAGCACTAACATTAGTTTTGTTGGTGGCTGAATGGTGGAAGGGGAGGGCGAGGGCTTGGCAGTTGTTGCACTCTGGCCAGCACTTTGTTAATACATCGAAACAAAATCATTTAGGGAGACAAGTTTCATGTCATAAGTTGCTGTTTTATTTAGCGTGTGCATAATGGCTATGAAGGGGCTGGATTCCCTCCTGCGTTCCTCAGGTGGTGGACGAGGCTGGGGTTGGCCTGCGAGGAGATGCTTCTCCTGTGAGCAAGCACAGGGACACGCTGTGGTCTCACAGCATCTGCCTCCCCCTTCCCACCTTACCCCAGTTAGTGCAGATGAAGGGATAGGTGAGCTCTGCTGCAGTGATCCTTTCTCTATGCTATAAAATCTTTTAAGGAGTCTCTTCTCACCCCACAATGTCCCAAGAAGAGTCCTTTAGTTGACTGAAAAATGAGTGGGCAGTCAGGAGCTCAGGCACAGGATAAAGCTCAGTCTTACCACTTGGCTGGTGGGCTGGTGCAAGTTCAGTTGCAAGGAATACAGGGAAACAGCGCAAAAGTGAAACGGCACAGAGAGAGCTCTGCTCATGCTATTGCTGACTGAAAGCCAAATATTTAATGCAGTGACCAAACATATGATTTGGAAGTGACTTTGGACTGGAGCGCTGCCAGATTACTAGCACTGGGATCTGAGGCATCTTGTAAAGACTCAGCAACCTCCCTGCACCTGAAGGTGAGGATTCATAGTCAGCTTATGTTGATCTAAAACTGTGATTAAAACAGAAGGAGGCTGTCCTGCCTTAGACCTTAGACACAGCACCCTAAATAATGTCATATCCTCTGAGGTCAGTGTGCTTGTAGGATGGGAGCCTTGGTGAACAGGATGGCAGACCCAGTAACACAGTAAATGTCCCCGTGTCTAGCCCAGTTGAACCTGAGGAGTTGTTCTCTGAGTAATGTTCCCCCTAACATTTACCAACTGTCTTATTTTTGTGCAGACTGGTGCTCACTGTCCTATCTCCTGCAGCCCCCATCATTGCAAATCAGAAGATGGCCATCACTCTCTTAGACCACACTGATGCTGTTCAAAATTATTGAAGCCACTATTGCATACACAGGAGAGTTGCCTTCTGTCTGCTGAAACCAATGCAGGCATTAACAGTGGAAATACTTCAGTGTTGAAGCTTTTTGTCTTTTAGTAGCTGGACTTGATGTATTAACCTATTGCTCGCAGGTCTCTCATCAAGTGGGAATGATTTTCAGGCAGTAATATTTTGTCCAAATCCAAACTTAATTGAAAGATCTGACTTTCTATGATCTATCCAAACACCTCCAACTATATAATGTATTTTCTTTTATTGAAGCATTTTCTTTCTTAGGGGCCATATTTCCTTTCATTCTACCATACAAGTTCCAAGAATGATCAAAGTCTCAAATGGAATCCCAGCTGAAAGTGGTTACAAGAAACTGGAGATAATAAAACAAATATTGTAAGAAAGACCCCTAATATGAGCAACTCTCATAAAAAATGAGCAATTGGGAAATATCTTTGCAAGTCCTCTTTTAAGTTCATTTAGTACATCTATTACACGAGTTCTGAAGATCTAATGTCATAATTCTCCAAAAGTACCATAATGCTGTTTCCACTTAACTTAGAGATTTTCAGCAAATTTTGCAAATAAACAAATGGCTTCATGTCATGTATTAAATTCAATCTGAGCAAGATGGAGATACCAGAGCAAAACAAAGTACACAATAAAAGAATTGTCACAGATTATAAATCACAGTTTATAAATCACAGATTATAAATCATAATTGTTCTTCAAAATCTCCCACCCAGACTTTTGAATTTCTTTTCTGATCCTGATGGCCTAATCCATGTTCAAATTATCACTTGGCATTTGTAATAAATTCTTAAGATGAATGCAAAAAGAAATATTAGTTTGTTCTCTTAGTGATGTTAGAAAATGCTATGCAGCATACCCTTTCAGATTAATGGAAATCAAATATAGTCCTGTTCCTTTACGGTCTATTTCTCCTACTTTTAACAAAAAAGTTCGAAGAAATAAGAAATGGCTCTGGGAGGGCAACTAGTATTGTAACATATTTTCCTGGAGAAAGGAATAATTTGGATTTTTTTCTGCAGATTGAATCTGAAGCACATTTGAAAAATGGTTAGGAGACATATGTCTGAACTCTTCAAGGAATATTAAGGCTAACAGTCCAAATGTCTGCCTCTGAGATGCTCTAGAGGATGCAGATTGGCTAAATGATGTCCAGCCTTTGAAAACCTGGATATACTCCAACTTGGTGCTTGGAGAAAGGGCCTTAATGAGTCTTTGGTATCTGTGTCTATTGTTCAACAGAACATCTTGAGCTGGGTAAAAGATGGATGTAATTTGTGAGGATCTAAACCTAAGGCAGCAGCTCTTGCCCTTATATGCACTTCTTCAAAGGCTTCCTGTGAAGCCTTGAAGATCAAGGAAAACGGAAAGATCAAGGAGAAGGGAATGAACTATCTCAGTCTGACCTGCCCTTTGGCCAAGCTGTCTGGGGAGGTGGCATGTGGGGGCTTTTAAGCCATTCTGCTATCAAACCCAGCAAGGGAGCATGAGGTCCATGGACCCACGAGTTCGGGTGGTGTTGCTTCTGCCTCTGTCTACCTCATCAGCTGCACCATCACAGGGACCGGACGATTTGGGAGGTCACGTGCTGCTGCCGCCAGGGAGTTGCACTCTTTCTCTCCTACCCACTAAAAAGCAAAAGGTGCTTGAAGGTTTACCTCTTCTTTTACCATCTTGGCTGGAAGGGTATGCTCAACTACTAAAAGAAAATATAGGGTAGGACTCAGAACTAAGAAATAACTTGGAGGGACTCAGTTCAGGACAAGTTTCTGGAAGCCCTCAACTCTATCAATTTGCAACTTGTGAAAGTAAACAGCAAAAAAAATATGTGGATAAATGTAGTCCATGGCCCCCTTGACTCTATGCATTCTGTAAAGGGTCTTTTTAATGCTGACAGCAGAGCCTTACCACTGCTGGAGGTCCCAGCTGCGTTCCTGCTGCCAGGGGAAAAGAGGAAGAAGACGTGAAGCTATTGAATGGCATAAGGAAATTTTTAGTGCAATCTTCTGAAAGATGATTAGCTGGAACACATTACACAGACTCAGCAAATACCTAAAATTCCCATCAGGTTGGTTTTGATGATGAGAGGGTCACCTTGAGACTTAACAAGTTTATGAAGTCCTAAGAGTTTTTTTAGAAACTATTATTAAGCCTTGGTGAAGACAAACATGGAAACAAAAAAAGGCAGCTCTGCGTGTGTCTTAGGATAGTCTTGCCTCAAAGAGTACACTGTTCCCAATCAGCTTAAATGTCTTTAGAGTGTGTTGTTCTTTGTTTCTATTTTGCTTCACAATTGCCCCCAAAGTGAAAAGTATTACAGATGAAACAGAAAAACTGATTAGCAAGTTCTACCAAGTGTGCAACATCCAGCCTCCTGAATTTGGACCAAGCCAAGAAACGCAATGGAAATTTTTACTGTGTATGAAAAGGGTTATTGTCACAACTTCAAAGCTACTCAACCAGTTTTCTGCATATTTAATCTGCTTTTTACATTTCACTAGTATATTCAAAATATATTTCCAGTATGTCCAACCATTACAATAAACATGCAGTGTTTGTGTTGGCATGTAAGGCACAATTATGCATTTGCTTGTTTGTGTTTTGAAGCATAAGTAAGCTACGCCAGTTTTCCTGATACTCAAAAATGAACAGAATGGACACTTTCGATCCAATAAAATTTGATTGAGAGAGTTAAAAGCAACTAAAAAGCTGTGTTCATAGGTGATAGAATGGAAATTGCATTCAGTTCTCATTGCTGTGATTTGCTGGTGCACAGCCATAATAAAACATCTTCAGTCAGCTTTGATGGAAGATGCAAGTCTTTTACTCCAATGGAGTCTGTGGGAATAACAAAAAGCCTTTGTCTCAGATATGGAAGGGTCTCCAGCATCCTTTCTGCACAGCACTGGCCCTCTAAACTAAACACACCTCTAGTCTAAAATCTTTTATGCAACCATGGAAAATAATGAAAATGAAAGTGCATGGCCAAAAATCCTATCCTGCCCTGAGAAAGCATTTTGAGAAAGCTCACTATGGGCAGCAGTTACAGAAGTCCTGTCATAAAACAAATGATGTCTGGGCTTATGGTAGCCCCAGATGTGCCATGCCTCCTGAAAAGAAAATGCAAGAGAAGGCAGGAAACAACAACAGTGAATTATCCAGTAGAGAGCTGTGCTGCTTCTGGTACCCAAACCAGTTCACTTAAAGCCAGCTTGGGTCTCTCTGCCCTCTTCTGCAACTTACAGTCCCTTTGGGTCTTCCTTAAATGAACGAGAAAATGAGCCTGTACGTTGTCAATCCAGATTTCTCTTCCACGAGGAGAAAGTTAAAAGCCATTCAGGTCACGTAGGCTGTATTTATTTTGCATTGCTGTAGCAAGAAGAAGTGCTAGCACAGAATGGAGGCTGTTGGAGTAGGTGCTGTGCAAGCAGAGAAGGCAGTGCACACCCCTGCAGCTCTGGTGATCGACACTGTTCTGTCGAGGAAAGCCAGCTAGGTCTTGTTAGCATTTGGCCTTAGGAAGAAAGGGTTAATCGCCCCAGTTTTTTCCAGCTGGGGAGCCGCTGAGCCAACAGAAAATTGGGAGGGGAAGCAGGACAACCAGCTCTTCAGAGTGGGAGGGGAAAGAGGCTGCCAAGCCTTGCTGTTTGTGTTTATATTTCTGTTTTAAGTTCTTGTTTTGAAATAAAACACATTATTACACCTCTGCAAACTACTGAGTTTTGTAAGCCAGCCCCGCGATACAGCCTACGATCTTGCAGAAACAAAGACTACGGGCACATGTAGGAATACAAAGGCAAAAGAAGATAGGCTGTGGTCTCAGCAGCTACTTGTGCTGGCAGGAGCAAGTATCTGCATAAAAGCAAAACTAGGAAAACATCCATTTGATATACTTTCCAAACTGCAGCTTGATTTAGTCAAGGTTCTTTTCATGCTCAGTTCCTTTGTTTCAGTCCTACTACTGCTTGTTTTTCAAATTGACTATTTGCTGCAGGAATTTTGCTTTAATTTAGCAGGCAGCTGGAGCTTATTAAACACAATTTTCCATGGTAGTATTTTATATCAGTACTTGATAATGACACACCTGTAAACACCCTCTATAACGAGCACCTTTAGGCACTGGTGGAATCCGCCTGCTGCAGTTGGCGTGGTGGGGATGCTGGGTAACAACGGTGTGGCAGCTTAAGCCAAACTTTCTTCAATGCATTTTTCCCCTGCTTCCTAATCTCTCCTGACATAATGTTGAAAGTTATTACTTAGCTGCATAAAGAAAACCATCTGTCAATTATTTACCTGCTTACATGTGGGACGAGGTACCCAGAAGCTGTTGCTGCAAGCCAAAGCAAATGCCCAGCTTCCAAGAAAGCAGAAATCCAATTGCAGTCGTCTGATTTGACCTTCTATCTAGGGTAAGTCAATAAAAATCTGTTCTCCGTCAGAGAAAAACTGAGATTCCTCCAAATACCATTTTTGACATCCAAGTCACGACTGAATAGCCTTTAAACTTCTTTTGAGAGCTTTTGGAAAATGAGATTTTTAGCAGCTGTAAGTCAGTATTCAAGTTCACATCTTGCTGAATGGAGATTGGAGATTGTTCATGCTCATCTATGAAGTGCATCCTCCTCATGTTGTGTAACAATAATGCTAACATCTGAGCTCCCGTCAGCATCCAGAGTGCTCTCGTCATAAGTTACAAAATTCACTGCTTCTCCAGTTTTCCTGGCATGAAGACAGGACTCTTCAGAAGCACTTGGTGTCTGCTGAAGTCTGGTGCTGTCGGAGTCACTATGAGTTTAACAATAATTTCAGTGGAAGTAGCCTCTGAATAGAGGGCTTTGGCTATGTGTGCCTTGACTGAAACGCCCATTTTTCTCCCTTCCATCCTGCAAAACCCAGGAAACTGTACCAAAGGTTTTGTGAGACTGCTCAGAAAGACCATCTGGGAAAAAAGTCACTCTTGAAGAAACTTGTGCTTTCCTCTCTCATGACCTGTAGGCAGATTTTTGCTAATGTTACTTCACACTAGTTATTTTCTGCTATGGTTGGTAGGCTCGAGGTCTGCGGATTTCTTATTGGGCTCCCTGGAGCTTAAAAAGAGAAAACCAGGACTTCTTGTTTTAGACTTGTGTGCTTGAATTTGCTGTAGCATAGTCTTCAGTGGATACTGCCCCCCTGGGTTCTCAGAATTGGAAAAGGACTGAAAGCCAGTGTTTTAGACTGCCCTTGCTTAAAATTAAAAGATATCTTTGATAAACAGAGATTCTGCTATTTAAAAATCTGACTCATGTTGTTAATGTTTTCATTTTTGTTGTGATTTCTTTTTTCCTCTGGTAATTTCTCAGGAGTGGCTAGCAGTCCTGAAATAGAGTTGTCTAGATGGCTCTTTACTGACACCCTGGATACAAGCTGGGTAAATCTGGTCAGTTTGGTGGGGGTGCCTCATCTGAGACTCACTAAAAGAAAAAAAGCCTAATTCCCAAGGAATTTATGCTATATATTAGCAGCAATATTGCCAGATGTGGAGAGGGTTAAAACACTTGCTAACAGATAATTCCAGGCATATGTTAGTCACTTCCCTGCAGAAGGACTGAAAGCTTGAGGAATATAGTTTCTCTGTCCCTCCACCCCCCCAAACTGGATGAATTCATAGAGCTGTTTCCTTGAATTACTCACTTGCAAATCATAGCAGTTATAACTTGAACTTCCAGAAATAACGTGCTAAAGATTTTGTAGAAGATAAACTCGGATTACATTTGCTGTAAATAGCATTCATGCAGCAGTGTGTCAGCTACTGGAATAACTGCGTGCTGGCCTTAACTTTGCAGATGATCTTTTATTTATGGATGCTCCATCTTTTCAAGAATAAAAAGAAGAGGAAAAAACCCCCACACTTAGTGTTCGTTACAGTAAGATTAGTTAGGTCAGGGCTGAGCATTTTTGGAAATCCCAGACAATGGAAGCTAAAATGCTTGTTGTGCTGGCTGGATAGGAAAAATGTGGAACCTATAGAAGCCAGAAGCAAACCAGCCAGCTTAAGGCAGCATTATCAGCAGCTGCTTTTCAGTCTTAAATAGAAAGCACTTTTTAAGGAGGTCTGTTGGGAATACTCCTACAACTAAGTGAACCCATAACAGCGTGCTGATGATGACTAAGTAAATGGAGATGGAGGAGGAGAGTTCAATGGCTCCCAGAGGAGTTGCCATATTTCTTTCCAGGATTTCTTGGACAGAAGTATATGTCTGAGCTGTTTGTGATGCCTTCATAATGAGTATGGTCCTTGTGAGACCTAGTCTGCGTGCATTGCTCCAGTGTTTTGGTGTGTGCAATGGGTCCAACACACTTGGCACACCTCAGGCTCAGTGGCTACACCTGTACTCATAACACAGGACTAAGCCCTGGCACCTGATCATCCATACTGTTAAATTGCTACCATGGCTCTGTTTGGGCCAACTGTTGCCCTCCCAGACAATATGCGGGTATGGAAACACTTCTCTCTGTTGGAAGGTAAAACAGGATGGGTGGGAACTGTGCTGAGCCTTTGGCATAAGTGCAGGAGAACGGGCCCTGTGCTGTTTTGTTTCATATTAAAAATATGATGACCACTGTGTACAGGCTGCAAAGCTGAGCTAGGATGCCTTTTGCTGCTCTACAGGGGGCCTGTCTGAGATGTGCAGTGGGGGATGTCCTAGACACTTGTACAAAATCTTCAGATTTTTCTGGGACAGAAACAGAAAATTAGAAGAATTTGCATAAAGGATATTTCAGGATTTATAACTTCCTTTCAGCAGTTTTTTATGACAGTTTTGCCATCATCCTGTGTTGCTCTTGCATACAAGATGCTGCACAGTCAAAGTAGCAATGAAGAAATCACTGCTTTGCTACAACTTAAGCATAAACTCTACTTACAGCTTACAGTCCAAGGATGCTCAGACCTAACCATAGATGGTACTGACATCTAGATTGTCCTCTTTTTGGCTCTTAAACCACCTCTCCCATTCAGGATGGGCTTTCCGTAAACCAATTTTGTTGTCACTTTATAATTTCTTTTTTGGAATACTTAATTTTTACCTGCAGTGGGAACAGCTTGACAGCACAGAAGACTACTGTCAGGGGCACACATGCTGCACATGCCATTGGAGGCAAGTCAGCCCTTTCAAAGACATTTTTAAAATATCATCTCCACAGCTTGTGTGGCCATTTGTTAAAAACAAATGGCATTTGGGGAGTCTGGAAATCAGGAGCAGCCATTAGGTGGATCTAAAATATGTGTCATCTGTTTAGTGTTGTATCCCCTTACGCACTGTCTCTTCTCAGAAGGCCAGTCCCTCGAGATTTGTGAGATCAGAGGGAAACAGGAGACCCATCTGCAACCTGCTGATTAGCCAGTCATCAACAGATTATCTTGTACAAAGGGATGAGGGTAATGGGCTCAGGCCAGCTAAGTGCATATATGGTTGTGAAAGCACCAGTGCCACAAAGATGGGAAAGACCAGATGATGTGACTTCTGGGGAGGGCACCTTTAAACAGACAGAAAAAGAAGGGTGGGATTGTTGGGTGAGTCACTCCAGAATACTTGGCATCGATATCAAATCAATGGGTTCAGCCTGGTCTTGCGGTTTCCTTTCTTTCTGGGCACGGATCTCCACAAGCCGGAGGAGCTGGTGGGTGTACAGTATTTGCAACCGCTTTATTTTCTCTGGGCTAAAAATACTCTGCAAACTTTGGTTTTATTTTCCATTCCTAACAGCTGAGCCCTGGTCTGGAGGGAATGAATGTGTTATCCCACTGTGAAAACATCTAAACAGGTGGAAAGGACAAGGGAGGGTAGAAAGGGAGGGTGGAGAGTCTGGTTTTAAACAGAAATCCTGTTTCCTTTCTAAAAACAGAGTGAAGGTCCTGTAGGTTATTTTAAAACTAAAACTCATAGTCCCATTCTCATCTATTTGCTTATGTGAAAGAGCCTTGTGTTGGGAGACATCAGGAAGAAAATAGTTATGGAGACACTGTCAGAGGAAAGAGAAAATTGTGGGCACTGTGCTGCTGTTTCAGTCAGAACCAAGCATTCTGCCAATAAACTTCATTTTTCACCTGTAGCTTCCGTTATGCCAGCTGGAGTCTCCCATTCAGCTTTACCAAAGTGCTTTCTTTTCTCTCCTTCTGAGAAAGCTCTTTATGAAAACTATCCTAGTTCTGAGACAACTC
The DNA here is from genome assembly GCF_965183815.1 of Platalea leucorodia. Classification (NCBI taxonomy): domain Eukaryota; kingdom Metazoa; phylum Chordata; class Aves; order Pelecaniformes; family Threskiornithidae; genus Platalea; species Platalea leucorodia. Next base: position 47,905,618 of record NC_138826.1, on the reverse strand, counting down.
TGTTGTAGCATCTCAGTGCTGACTGGTGGTGCTGTTTCTGTAGCCATCCCTGTGCCTCAGCACAGAAAAGGCTATCAAATAGGCTGAATTGTGCTAAATGTTATGTTTTCCATTTTTCAGTATGGAAATATTTTCCATTGAGAAGCATGACCCTGCCTGGTAAGACTCTCTTCATCCAAATCTTGTCTGGATTGCAAGTAAGTCCACAAAGGCAAGGGCTAATGCACTAATCCATTCTGGTACTGTATGTCTTTATAGAAACTTTTTTAGAAAAGAAAAATAAGAATAAGGGTCCAGAGACTTGTGCTATACAGAATGTAATCAATAAAGTTATTCAAAGTTCTACACAAAAGCACTCACACAGATCATTAGGGCAGAAACTTTAATCCACTGAGGTTTAGAAATGAGGAATTTCTTAAGTAGCACCTGAGATTTTTTTTTTTCTCTCCAAGTCTGTAGGGTTTTGTGGATTGTAAATCCTGCCAAAACACTTTTTCAAACAAATATTGGGGAAGAAAAATAAAAAGAGTAGTAAGGGGAAGCCAAGCTGAAATCTGATAAACAGCCCCAAGATTTCAGCTCTTTCAGGGGTCACTGACTATTGCCCCAAATTCTCCCCTAGGTGATAGAAGTTAGTAAATAATCATAAACAGTGGGGAGAAAAAAACGGTGCTGGTGAGAAGAACAAAGCCATGCTGGTTTCACCTTTCCTACACCTGAGCCTTTGGGTAGGCTTTGAATTCCCTTAGACATGCCTCTTACCATTTGTACTTTTTCTGCTTATCATCTAAACAAGGGCTGGCTACACATCCCACCTGCCCTTACTGAACGACAGGTTGGGGCTGTGTGAGCCCTGGAGTTGCCTTGCCTGTCCGACAGCGGTTTTCTATCTTTCAGCAAAGGCAGCTAGGCTAGAGGAAGGCCAATGGATCAAGCATGAAAGGAAAGGCACTATTCCTCTGGCAGGCAAGCACAGCTTGAAGCATGCTCTTATGGGTGCTGAGTCTTTCTCTGCAAGACCATCGGTTGGCATGCACTGGAGGCAGCCCTGTGGGCCTGCTATCAGATTAGTAATGTGGATGAGTTATGTGTTGGTCCACCAGCCCAGCCTCAAGACTGTGCCTGTGCAGCACTGCAGACATAGCCACAGGTTAGGCAGGAGCTCCACAAGTCCCTGCAGCTGCTTTCCAGCACTTGGCATGAGGATAGCCTGGAAGAGTATCCTGGTGGGCACCAGGCCGAGGTAGTTCAACGACTATCACTGATGCGCAGCTGTCTGACAGAATGCTCATGGCCAAGGAGTTTGGCCACAGAAAAGGCTTTCCTATGTGACAATTCACCTGACATGAGATATGAGCTGTCCTGGTGAACCGTGATTCCTCCCACATCTTCTGAAGAATGCATGAGATTCTCAAAGAAGCAGAGGGATTGTGGGAGCCTTGTAAAAGACAGCACTGGGACCATACATTGCTCTTGTGGCAACTTCTACCACTGTTATCATTTGCATATCCTCTTTGGTCCAAAGCAGAAAGAGGACTGAAAGGTGGATTAGCATGTATGAAGTATGCAATAAATGAGTGAAAAGACACATCTAGTCTATATACTATACTTGTATAACCCAGACTGTTGCACATATCCCCTATGCATTTATCACACATGTTTTATTTGCAGCAATGTTGGCATCAGACTGCGTGCTCATTTAAGTTGTCTGTATTATGCCTGTACAGTAGGTCTAGTGGAGCTGTGATGTATGGTCCTCCCCCTCCACCAGAAGAAGATCTGTGGCCTCTACAGTAGGAACTTAGGTATCCTGCTGTTGTAGGTCAGTGGTTTTCAAACTTCTTGGTGAGGCTGGGTGCATGATCTACAGCTGTCTTGGACAGCCATATTAACCAAGGACTTGCAGACTCATTAGTTTTATGTGAAGCTAAGTTAATTTCAGGACTGCCAAAGGCCCATTGGTCCATCATGGTTGGTAACGGCTGATTTAGGCTTGCTTGGGGTGCCATATCTGCTTGAGGGTAAGGAATAATGTGTGTGAGAGCTCCTCAGAGATTGCTTCTGCTTCATATATGCCACTGGAGCAAAAGCAAGTTGGCAAGTGAGTGTTCCTGCCTTCAGCAGGTAAATGGAGATTGTTGTGATTCATTCAGACTCCACAACAGAGCAGTTTCACTAATGGCCATTAAAATGGATTCAGAATAAGATCAAAAAAAGTACAGGCAGAACAACTGTTTGGTTGTGTCACCAACAACAGAAATATTTTGACTTCTGATTACAAATACTCACACTTAAATACTGAAAATACTGTGATGCAGGGGCTGATGTTCTAGACAGCACCCATGAATTAGAAGTCAAGGAAATGCAATACGGTCAAAGCCTGGTATACCTAGTCATTCAGGAACAGACCAGAAGCAAGCGGCTGAGGGAGCAGAAGGGAGAAAGACGACTGGAGAAAGAAACCATGAGGAGGGAAAAAATTATTTTGCTGCCTGACTGCTGGTTTCAAGGTTAAAGAGGAATGATGAAATCAAAGCACCCATTAATTCTAACTATTCAGTCAAACTTAGTTTGCTAATGCTGCAAAACCACTGGTTCACTTTTATCTAAAATTGAAAAAGCGTAATTCAAAGCCTGTTCAAAGAGAGTAATGAGATAGTCTGGAAGACCATTACCTAAAAACCAGTTACAATTATACATTATCTGTGTGGACTCAAGTTTTTATTAGCTTGCATTTGCCCTCCAGGGCATCAGACAAAGGCATCTATTTGTTAGGCTTTGGAGGAGAGCTAAAATCAAGCCGTTTTGGACAGGGTTGAGGGCAGGACTCCCATATCTCTCTCTGGGATTTCCTAGAGAGACGTAAGCATGCGTGACTTGTGCAGTGACTTTACCCTGTCCATGTACTGGCACCAGTGATTTGCAAATGCATGGCTAGACTTCTCTGGGTTTTGTAGATGTCCCTGTATGGCCTGTAGCAGTAGCCCTGACTTGGCTATGAGACTTACTCACAATCTTATCCCAGACAAATGGTCAAAATTTTTTTTCAGCTGAGCAAAATTTCTGGACAGAAAAACTGGAATCAGACATGGGGGAAGCAGGAGGGGGACTACCGTACCTCCTGTTGGTTAAATACCACTTGCTCTTGTGTGCTGGTGGCTGCCTGTTAATCTTGTCTGAGTTGCATATATAATTGCTGTCAGAGTACTTTACAGCCTGTGTAGAGGCAGTGTGTGTTAAATCCAAGTAAGTTCATAATACACTGTACAACTGAAAGTTGCTAATTCTTACTTTGCCCATCATAAGCCCAGTCTCTCCCTCTGCAGCTGTGTTTAGTAACAGGGTACTGTTTTGCAGTCTCAGATTACTAAGTCTTTGAGCACAAAATTAATTCCTTACCTAACACAGTTGAAATTAATGGACTGACAGATACTGATGATTTGATGTTACTCTGTTAAACTGTTCTTTTAAAGACAGAAAAACGTGCCATGGTATGTTTATTTGTATGCTGTGGAGCATAAATGAAAGAGTTGATTGAACTGTTTTATGAAAAAAAAAAGGATAATCATATCTTGGCTGTCAGTACTCTTTTGTGTCTTTATTGTCTGATTCTTTACAGCCTTTACTGGCTTCAGTGGACTTTGGATCAGACAGTTACTAATTCATCTTCAAATCTTACGCAAATGACAGCGGCAAGTTCACTATGCGTGTGAATTCCTTAATCTTCTGGGAAAATTTTAAGTTTACATTGTAAACCAAAGACCTAAGGGTAAGTTCTGAGGCTACTTCTGTCACCCCTATAAAATGATTGTTTATCAACCACCTGATGTATTTCCTTGCCAAACTACTAATATAAGGAAAAGTAGGTTGTGTGTGATGCTGTGTGTAATGTTAGGTAGCCATTGGCAAGCGGTGACTTTTAATAGACACTTTTATAAGAAAAAAAACATGTAAAATGTCTAGCAGAGGATGATGGCTAAAAACTAAAGAAAAGGATACTCAGAGATAGAAAAACTGTTACTTCAACATCTAGTGCTAACATATCACATGTGAAAAATAAGTTCAAGGCTCCCCTTATTTAAGCTGTTTAGGACAAGTAGTGCTGCAGGGGTGGAGCACAGGAGGAGATATAAATCTCTCTGAATGCTTTCTAAGACTTGAAGAGAGCTCTGGAAGGAGCTCCTTGCAAAAAAAGTTTTAAGAAAAAAGGTGGAGAAGTAACTGCTGTAGTCTGGATTCAGAATCCGACAAAGCTTAAGGTCCACGGTGAATAAAGACAACTCCTCTGGCAGAGTTTTGCTGGTGGCATGGCATGGTGTCACTGTCCTGTCACCATGCTGAGCTGAAATCTTACATGCTCTGACTGATGTGATCAAATAAATGTTTCTTCTACTCGATTTCTGCTTCTCTGAAAGTACTGAGCCACATTCTCTGGGGTGAATGAAGAATTTTGCTTATTATTATTACAGATTATTATATTTCCCCATGCCAGTCACTGGAAACCTGCCTGAAAAGACATAGATCCCTGTGGAGCAACAGCCAGAACCTGGATCCCAAAATATCCCTCAAAAGGCTGCATGATGGTAAGTGCTGGGTCATTCTGAAGCACTCCCAAGCCATGACTGTCATTTTTCTCTGCTAAAAACCATTAAAACCTCTGAGGAGGAACACAAATAACAGGGATAAAAGCCTAATCTTTGTCAGAGATCCAGACACTGACTGTATTGTAGTTTCAGCACGGGCATGTGTCTGACATAAAATCAAGGAGGCAGATAAAATGGGAGCACTCAATGCGATCGTGCAAAACTGGGATTTAACCCTTTTTCAGCCTAACCAGTTGCAGCCTGGAGTGAATAGTGACCATGTATTTTTGTAAAGAAGGAGTTGTTTTTGTTTTAAAAAGAGCATTCAGATCAGCTGAGATTGAGCCAATGCTGAAAACAGAGCCACCAAATTTATCATTGAGCAGAAGATTTGTATGGGGCCAAAGGAGGTTGGTACAGACAGATTAGAAGCAGATTATCAGCATGCTTTCAGTTTTATCTGTTTCTAGAAGCAAATAATTACCCTCAGACAAAACCTCAGCTTTAAATAAGTTTTAAAATATAAATTATTAGTGTGAAAAGACTGATAAAAGTTACAGGAACTGTTATTTCTGCCAGAAGAAGTTAATTCCCAGAGGAATTAATTTCAACCAACGTGGTCTCCGTAGCACTGCTGCATTTTTGCCAGGAAAAGCCAATTTCAAGAAACTCATTTAGTTCCTTATTTTAAATCCTTGGTGTAACCTGCCTGAAGAAAAAGGGGTAAAAAGAGACAGTTCCGATGTCAGAAACTGGCTCACTTACCTTTTGGAGCTTTGTTACGAAACTGAGAAAATTGCTGGTAATGGCTTTTTTTAGGAGATAAAGTGGGTTGATTCATCCTGGTTTCTGAATTGCACGTGACCCAAAATCCCCAACTGGAGCACAGCCGACTGGCTCCCAGCACAACTGCTGTGAAACGTGCGCTGTGTAGTCAGGGCTTATCTTGCCCACGGAGAGATTGTCACCCAGGGAAATAAGTGTAATGTAATTGAGAAATGGCATTCGTTTGTGCTAGTGTCATGTGTGGTCCTAAATGTGGGTTGCTGATAGCTTTGGAAATGAAGGGAACGCCCATGGTTTGTCAGCAATATCCAGGTTTCCTTATGATCTTCTTGACAGCCTGGATATCTGATGTCACCTCTTTCGGCTTAAACAGCCTTGCGGAAAGCATTACAGGATTCTTCGCAACCATGGGGAAAAAGTGGTCTAATTTTAAACTAGTATGTTTACATGTTTTTTCAAAGCAATGAAGATTCAAGTATTTTCCTTATGTCGTGTTCCCTTACGTTGCTTTGAAAACCTCAATTATAGAAATTAAGGACCTTTCTGGAGAGTAGGGAGAAGTCCTTTTTCATATTTGAAAACTTACAAGCATTTATTGGAAAAAAAAATAGATTAAAAAAAATATTGTCCCATATCTCAACACAGGCAAAGTGATAAAGGCAAATGAGAAATGAAATAAAACTTCGTGCACTGGGCTGCACACTACAGATGATTTTTATAAGGCAAATCTTTATGCTGCTGGTACTCTTACACTGAAGAATAAGAAAGCAGGCCTTTTCATCTACATGATGGGCTTTTTTGCCAAACTTGAAAACTGCTGACTGTGTCCAGCCTGCTCCTTTCCTGGGAAAACATCTTCCCATACTATGCCTCCAGCACTGTTAAGTTTTCTTCTGCCTCCACATTTGGGGTGTCCTCACCTGGTGAAATCTACATCGCCAGCTGAACACAAACACTTAGGAGGCCAGATCAGAAGTTAAGACTGAGGTCTCCAGTACGTGTGTGCCAGGAGATCATCTCTGATCTTCCCTTTTGTCAGGGAGAGCTGAAATCACCTTAAACAACAGACCTTGCCGCAGGGGCAGGACTGGCAGATGTGGATGGAAACAGCTCTGCTGCAGGAGATCCACATCCAGGGCTTTTAATCTCCCATATGATAGTGTAGCTCCCTGTCCCCCTCTGGAAGCTGGGTCACACTTGGTAACATGATTTATCTAGTGCTTCTTTCCTAGGTGGTTTTAAATCAAGAAGTTATAGGTTCAGTTGTTACCAAGAAATCCAGGAGAACGCTATACCGAAAAAGGGCATTCTTCTCCTAAAATGCAAGCTAAACACCCAGCTTTCTCCAAGGCATTTGATAAATGAGAAGCTGCATTTTTTCACAAGGGTGTCTTGACTTCTCTATGCAGTGCCATCATGACTCTACTTCAGGGAAGATGACAGTTACATGCTTGGTGAGGTGAGGTAAGAGCGATGCATCAGCCCCATCGGCGGCTCCCAATGGAGGGCAGCTGCTGGCCTGGCAGGGCAGCGACTTCTGCAAGCGCCTGCTCGGATGGCAAAAGCTAACCTCACTGCCTCACAGCGTCCTACAGAGAGAGGGCAACTGTGCGAACTGCGTGGATGCTCAGTGTGGCTTCCCCAAGGAGTGAAAATAAAACTGCATTTCTTAGTTATGGTAAAAGTGTTTACAAATCTGTGCCCAAGTGGGGGGAAAAAAATTGACACAAATGGGGCCTGGTGTATGCCAAATATATGAGCTGTTCTAAAAGTACGATGTGTCATGGGCTCATTATTCATCAATGCTTCATCACACTGAGTTTATGGTGGCATTAAAACTGGAGAAAAAAAGACGTCATTTACATGAAACGCTGGAGACACTCCCTCCACCCTTTGATTCCTTCAGTAAGCTGGAAGGAGGTTTGTGTGCGCATGAGAAAGTGTGCTATACAATGCCGGCCTTTATTCTCTTCTTGAATTACTCATACTGTGCAGTATGTAGCAAAAAAAAAAAAAAAAAATGTTTGGGGCTTATTTTGCTCTTAAGAAATAGCAGTGAAACACTGAAGCAAAGCTACAATGCAAGCGAATGCACTGGTTGCTTCTGGAGTTTATTTTTCTGGTGTTTTTTTTTTGAATGCTAGTATCTCTTTCTGTGCTTCACGCTGAAGTTGTTACTTTCCTATGTACACAGGACAAGCCAAATTCCTTCCCCAGCCCCCTAAGTCCTGACCTCGACAAAGGAATGACTGTTGTCCCACTGCACAAGGTTTTGTGGGCTGTTAAGCAACTGAGGTGGAAAGCACCAGCCGGCCGAAGGGAGCTGGTGCTGGGGAAGGAGCTGGAAATTTGGGCCTGCATCAGTGTAAGGGATTGGGGCAAGGTGGAGAGCTTTGCATGAAAAAACAAATCTCATCATTGTAATGCAATTGTCTAGCAGAGGACTTGCAAGTTCAGCAGCTGACCTCCTTCCCCGTTGTTTTTTTTTTTTTTTTTTTTTCTGTTTTTAAACCATCTAGGTTTTCACTCCTGACAAAAAAGGGCATATTTTAAAATCCCAGCCACCACACAGAGCAAGGAGAAATATGGGGGGCTGAGTTCAGTGGCCTTCAAATGGGGCTATTGCATTGCTGCCTCACAGCCATGGGACCACGTTCAAAGAGGGGCACGACACCCGCTGGAAGGACACAGAAGACAAAATGGGGGGTGCATGCCTGCACATTTACATCTCGTGCTGACGTCCACCCTAAAGAATTCGGATGGGCGTGTTTTGACTGAGTTGTCTGGCCATCAGCTAAGGTTTTAAGATTATTTGATCACTCATTTTGGAGGCTGTTATTTTTTCAAAGCTCATTTCCTAATATAGGCAAAACACCAACTTTTTTTTTTTTTTTTTGCGAACAGGGGAGAGTCAACTTTTACTACCTATGGCATTATCCATCTAAGGTTTCTTCAAGCCCATGCTCCAGTCTGACATAACACAATAGACTGGACTGGCTCCAGAGGAGTTTGTTTAGTCCCATATATAATTATTACCTTGTAAACAGGATGCACCTTTAAGTTATAATTTAAATATGATAAATGGTTTTTATCAAGAGTTTTATTATCCCAGGACACAGTTATTACCAACTTAACAGGAAACACCTGCAAGTTATTGTTATAATTAGAGATGGCTGAAAAATGGGGAAATCATTTTGTGGAAAAAAAAAAAATAGAATTATTGACGTTATTTTCATTCTGAAAGGTTAAAATGTGTCCATTTGAGCAGAACTTTATGCATCTTTTTTATTGAAAGCATGTTTTAATGTTCTCATTTGCAGAGAACTGTTACACTTTTCCACTGAGAACTAGCTTTTGTTTAATGAAAAATGTAACAATGTGGGCAATTCATTGGTCAACAATTTTTGTTCCCTAAAAGAAGACTATTTTCAATTGAAATAAGAAAATTGTCAAGCTTTTCTGATTATTATTTTACCAAAGAGTGTCTTAAGTTCTTCTTTCTGCCCCAACCCTTTCAGCCCATGTGCTCTGATGGTGGCAGCTGAGCTGCCAGGACGATTACTGCCTCCTGCCCCCCAGCACTGCCTCTCGGGTTGGGACTCATGGTCCCCTTTGCTACGCGGGCTGTGCTGCTTTTGTGAGCGTGCTCCGATGCACTGTGGCCAAAGTAAACTGCGTTAGGAAAGGTCTACTGCTTCAGTGTTATAGGCACAGGTCCTCAGCCTTCGTCACCGCAGCCTGACTGTCACCCTGAGTACTCGTAGTGGAGCTGGGTTCAACCCGCAGTCCTTGCTCCAAGCCTCATTCACACTCCCTGGTTTGGAAGCTGCTCCGTGTCCTGTCAGTCAGTGTCATCCCTAATCTCGAACACTGTTCGGAGCAGGAACGCTTATGGAAGACAAAGGTGAAGAGAGAGATCGTACGTTTTTTTGCAAGGGGCAGGGACAAAAGACCCATGAAATGACTTGGGCGTTGGGACTTAGACAGTGAGGAAAGCGGTCTCAGCAGTGGGAGGCATGAACTTTACTGCAGAAAGTTTTGGGATAGCCACAGCGCGTTGGTGAAAGGTCAAGAAGCGTGTATCGTTAGTGTAGTCACTATCTGAGGGGGCTTTCCCGGTAACGCAGGGTTGACGTGATTTTTTAAGAAAGTGTTTCATTTCAGAAAGTTCTAGAAAATCATTTGAAGGTTTTTACTTTATGGTTTTGAAACTGTTATTGTTTTACTTGATGTACTACTACTGATGCCACAAGAGCTGAAATAGACTATTTTATTTTAAAATTATGAAGGGCATAGAGATTTATAATACTCTTTTCCAGATTAAAATGTCTACTGTGTATGCTGTGTGATAGGAGGGCACGATACGCGTTGTCTCAATGTTTGTTTTAAATGTTGCTGCTATGTTAATGTGCCATTGTCAGAAGTTTGTCAGATGTATAACCACAAATATGTATGCATTTCAAATGATACCATTAGTCTAAACCTTGTGGGGATGAAATGAGACATTTAATGGAAATACTTTCCCAATTCTTGAAATAAGGTTGCATTAGATTAAGGGAGCATTACTAAATTCATTAACATTGAAAACGCATAACAATGTTTTAAGGAACAGACCATCAATCAGAATAGGTTATTGTAGAGGCAAACAGTTTACTTCTGACTTTTTAGTGCTATAGTTTTTAGTGCTGCAAAATTTTGAATGTAATAATACTTTTTTCAGTAGGAAAATAGGACATAGTTGGTGAGCAGTTTCATGAAAGATCTTTTAAAATAATGGAATATGTCTGTGAGGGACAGTTTTGAAAGTCTATGAGTGTCAGTAGACTTCCATAGGCCTGGGTCACGTAAATATGGGACTGGGGCTACCAAGTCAGTAGAAAGCTTTGCAAAGGTTAACTGACATATACTGTCTATTCAATCTTCCTAGACTAGACATGCAAGAGCGTATTTTACAAATGCACTTTTAATGTAAAATGTATTACACTAATTTAAAGTAGGATGCTGTTTGGACAAAAACACTTCTCCTTTTTACGACACTAACAGAAAGACAAAGACCAGAAAGCCAAGCTAACTGGAAACTGTGGTAAACAAAAACGAAATTGAGTTATCTACATCCTTCACTTCTTGCCATATTTAACTTGTCATTTCCCTTTAAACTCAGATTTGCCTTCTAAATGTGCAAAGGTGAAATGTCTTATTACTCGCTCTTGTTATATTATAATTATTGGCTTTTTAGTTTTGATACAACTAAATTGTGAATAAGAGAAGTGACTGGAACACATGCTGCTTCTCTTTTCTCTGGTACCATCAGACTTTCCCATTGTGCATGCATAAGTAGGAGAGGACATGACTGAGTAATCAAAATGAGTCACTTTCTATCTTTAGTGAAATAACCCTCTGTTCAGCATTCCCCTTTGCCAAGTAGCAGGCAGCAATTGCAAGTAGGTAATTGCACTGCTAACACATGCCAAGGCTCAGATAAGAACCAATCTGGGTACACGCAGCGTATTAACAAATTCTCCAAGCACTGACTCTGCAGAATAAGATTCAGCATTTTCATCCAAGATAATATGCTCTAATTAACCAGTGCACGGTACTTTACACTAAATACAGGGCTTGAATAGAACTTTGGGAATGGGATAATGGAGGCTTATTAGGTTAATAAAGAATCATGTGTTCCAAGACTGACTTAAAAACACGATTAGACTTCCTTTAAAATGGGCCAAAGTATTTCAGATTTAATCAGTCCCCTGGAGGTTATTGAAATTATGAAATAGGTTTGGCAATCGATAAGTGACATCATTTATGCTGTTCAGAAAATGAAAATGCTCTAAAGAAACACCAGGAGCTTTGGTGGCTAAAAGCCACCTTAAAACAGCTTCAGAGACTGGATGCTTTTTGTCCAGCATTTGGACAGAAAACATTTTATTACAAAAGTGAGAACCAGTCTCTGATGCTGTGTAAAATTTCTATAGTAGAAGGGAAGCTATATGTTATACCATCTGGCTTCATTAAGATTACTTGTTGCTATTCCCTGGGAAGGCTTCTCCTCTAGGTCTTTGACTTGATTTTAGAAGCCATCCAAAATGACTTTGCTGAGAAACCTTACTCAAGAGATGCAGCATATGTACTGGGATGAGGTTCACTGGTTCACACTAGTTAAGTCTAGACATTCAGTCAGGGGATGCTTGGCCCAAAACAGGGGACTTCAGCTACTTGGATGAGTTAATGGCATCTTACAAAGTTCTTTCATCATGGTGCTCCTTTTTCATCAAACCTTGGAAATACTACATAGTTGTTTCATATGGTTCTGTGGTCCAGTTTTGGATCATCTGGTCTACAGCTTTGAGTATCATAAGTGGTCCATTATCTGTGAACCACTGCTACAGTGGTCTCCCTACTGGCCTATCCTTAAGCCCATGTGGCATCTACCTGACATCACTGGGGTGCCTTCAGGTGGCTGCAGATGTTGGGATGCAGATATCCAGGCCCAGGGATCTAATTTCAGATCTCTGTGCTACATCTGTAGGAATTCCTGCATGGACACAAACTCTTTGAGGATTCAGTCCCATGGAATGCTGGGAATTTACTTTCTTTCATAAACTTTCTCTCAGCAACTTGAAACAGTTGCTGGACTGGCTTGACATTTGACAACATTGTCTGAATCCCTCCTTGAGTCTTTTATTGTGACTGGGTGACACAGTAGCATACACAACATTAATTGCCCTTCTATCTGTTTTTTTTGAGGGAGCAATTTTTCTTACACATACACCCTGAAATATATTTGCTATGCCAGCAGTCTGTGCCATTATTCCTGCTTTTTATCAATTCAAATTTTTCTTAGCTGATTATGTTGCAACTGATGAGCCAAACACCCCAGGGCCTGATCATTAGGCAAAAATCTCACCTGAAATCAAAGGGAGTTACAGCCTAGAGGGTGGGACTGTCTGTCATGAATATTGAAAAAACATCATCAAAATGCATCACGCCATCACATATGTGTAATCAGAAAAGCCAAATGTGTTTTAGCCTTTTTAGTGGAAATAATATTTAAAAGGAAAAATACCAGAAGGGTGGGAACACATCTGAGGAAAGAGTCTGCAAGTAAAATTTGGCTAATGTGACTGGTTTGGTACATTTACAGGGGATTATTTCTAGGACTGGAGCTGGCAGAATTTAATCTTTCCTTTGCAGATCTTCTCAGATTAATTGGAATTTTCTCACATTTTAAAAAAATCAAATGCTCATCCAGCTTTTTTCAGTTTTTCTCCACTTATCACCCATTTTCCTCCATCTTAGCTGAAATTAAGCCCTAGTTGACCCATAACTAACACTTGAAAGACTGTAACTCTCAATACCTGCAAACAAAATATCTTAAAACAGTCCAGCCTGACAAGGCACAAACTGTTCTTCTCCTAAACCCCACAGTTATTCACTGAGTATCACAGTATTTCATTGCTAGTGTCTCTAAAAAGTGTTAGAGTAAGTACATAGGACAAATCCGGACCTGTAGAAGGACTCCCACGTGCTTTGCACTGAATCCTAATTTTGCTGCATACCATAAAATGCAACTATTTATATAGTCAGATCAGTTCCAAAACCCCCAGCTAAGAGATATGCAGAAAATATGTGTAGAACTGACAGGCAGCACCTGAATACCAGGTGAATATTATCTGTGGATCTCTTCTTATCCCATTGTGCGACATACGTTTGAACAAAGCTGTCCTTAGTCAGGGCAGGCTGTTAGGAAAAATATTTCCTGAATTATGTGCAATTTCTGGAATTATGTTAATAATTTGCAAGCCAATAAGAGCTATGTTTAATCATGCAGTGCGATCCTGCTCTATATTGGCTGTACAGAATAATTAAGATAACAAAGCCCATAGTTTTTGTATTTTTTCTTTTGTTTACCTCAAATCACATTAGAATACAATGAGAGAAGCAAGCAAATCTTGCTTTCATGTTCTGGAAGTCTGTTTCCTGCTTCAATGTGTATGTGCACTAGGAAACAGTAACTTAGGTATGTTTAGAAGGTCATCTGTCAGCCACTTTGTTCATATAACAAACGGTTGTATAATATTCGCCTGGGGGGGAGGGGGTGTGTGACTCCACCTGGCTTTTGCTGTTTTTCAATGCACCAGAAAACATGGAGAAATACCACTGAGAGAAAGCACTGACCTTGCTCTCCTTTTTAGGCAAAAAATTAGGTTTCTGTAGCCAAGTCATGCATATTAATAATGAAGGCAGGGGAAACTTTTTTTTCTTCTCATTAATATGCTCAGCCATGTCAAGAACAAATGCTTCTTTACATATCTCTGTGGGTTGCCTCCTTAGGTCCCTGCGTTTTGCAGAGGACACTCACGAGGGATAAAGACCTTAATGTTCAGGCTGGTGGAGTGAGGCCAGTCCTGCTTAGCCACGTCTAAAGGGGGCAGGTAGCTGCATCTCAGGCCTGACCTCCATAAGCTGATGCTATCCCTGATCTGCTGCTACTCAAATTCTACTGGTAGTTATGTTCAAGGCGCCCAAAAAGCCCTGGAAGTCTGTTCTGGCTGCAAATGGTCAACGTGCTACTTATTTGTCACAAAAAGACAAAAGGAAGAATTTCTTGAGTGAGTTAAACACAATTTCAGCCCAAGTCCTCTCATGGTTGGGTGCGTGTAACTCAACACACATTTCTCTGTGGGATGCTGGTCCCTTTCCCTTTGAGAAGACCAGGCACATTGTCAAGATAGGAGAAGCCAGGTGACCTGATGAAAACAAAAAGTTGTGGGTACCCCAGTGATACTGCACTTGTTCACATGCTGTGTCACCAGCATATGGCTGGATACTGTGCAGGATGACTTCCTTGGGTAACATAGCTCTGGCTCCTTTGGTTGCTGTTCTTACAGCCAGCAAACTCTGCAGGACAAGTGTTCCCCCCACCAGTGCCAGAAGCTGGACTGCTGAAGGGAGCAGAGCTGTAATGAGCAGGAATGGCTGTAGCCAGGAAAGAAGGCAGGCCCTCAGATGAACAGCAGTAGATGGGGAGAGGAGGGAGGGTAAAGCAGTTTGGGGCATCAGGTGTGGTGGCAAGGCTAGTGACACAAGTCACTTCATGCAGGGACTTGGTGTGCACACACTGGCTGTACCTGCCCAGGGCTGCTGCAGGAAAAGCTGGTGTCAGCACCCCAGGGGCAATACCAGTTCCCTGTCCTGCCTGTCCCAGGATGCTCACAGCTCCTGCCCTGCGGCCTGGGTCCCTCCTGCTCAACTCAGCGGGTTGTCCTGATGTCAGGGACCAGGGGCTGGGAGAGCTCCCCGCACGGACGACACTCGCAGCACACTCCCACCACCCCTCCAAAGGACAGCGACAGGCCTGGGTATGCACTGGGGCAGTTTCAGCTCAGAGAGTCTGATCTTAGGTGTAAGGAGAAATGCACTCAAACTTAATCAAGACTTTTCAAGAGGCAAGATTTTACCCCTTTTCCTGTCTGTAATTCTTCATCCTGACTCTTTTCAGCTGCGGCCAAGTCAAACATCCCTAAGATCTGAGACGGCTGCATTCAGCAAAGCCACACGCAGCAACTTCTTAAAGATGCAACAAGCCTTTTGCCCCCTCTCTGTTGTGTGGCTACACTTGGGACCCAGTTTGTTTTTGAAAAGGTTCAGTTCTGCACGTCTGAAGCTGTGTGGTGCCCCACCAGGAAAGGAATACGTTTACAGCAAGTGTAAGAATAAATATTTACCAGAATTCATCTGTAACAACAGAACAGGAAAACTATTTAAAAACAACAACAACAATAAAGAAAGCAGCCAAGAAATAATGGAGTGGTTAATCCCATTGGCTGGACTGATCTATTTTTACACTAGGAATAATAAACAGATTTGCAATGAATTGTACTTATTATTTTCAATACGGTAGCACTGAGGGCCCCTGTTCAAGAATTAGTCTGTCACTGACATTGCTTGGTTTTATATCAAAAACTAAAGCATCATTTTTATAGCATATAATGTCAATGGTCACAAAATAACCAAGTGCTGAGGCTTCACTCCCACTGAAGTGAATTTAAAGGCTTCCACTGACTTACGTGGGAGTTGGATCAGGCCCCATAGCAACTGCTTATGCCCAAACACAACGTATTGCTGCTGCAAGTAGGGGCAAGCTTTAGGTTTGTATGATGATGATTATATTTTAAATTTTGCATGGGAAACATATATATTCTTGTTTGTTTTTCAGAACTGCTTTTATCTTTATGTGTTATGATAAACTTTTACTAGGCTCTAAGCTGACAGTCTATAGGTTAAGGGAGGAGTGAATGCCATTAGTGCTTCTGCCTAGGAATAGACTCAGCATTAATGGGTGACTGTGTTTGGGTTGTACCAGGCTCAGGAAGAATGAAGGAGCAATTGCTCCCTGGTTAGAGCCATTTTTCTGAAACTTCTCTGTGGAGAACGAGGGCTTGAGGAAGCGGATGCCTCCCAGGAGGGAGGAGAAGGAGCCAGGTGTTCAAGTCAGCATGTAAACCTCAGAAGAACCTGCAGAGACAGAAGTCTTAGGGAGGATGGAAAGGGAAAGGGGCATACACCTTTAGGGGAGAATCACGCTAAAGCTGCAAAAATCTCGTTGCAAGACTCAAAGGTAGACAACGTAAGTCATGTAAATCTGAGGTGACCTGAAATCTTGAGAAGACACTGGTGTAATACACAAGTAACACTAGACCACAATGAGGAAAGAGCAGCAGAGTGTGACTAAGAAGCGTGTCTTAATTTACCCAGATCTCTACAACCTTTATGTTGCTTTTAAGAAAAGAATAATGCATCACAGGCCTTTTACAAATTTTAAAGATGATCCTTTTAAAGATGGAGAGTATGCCACAAGAAAAGGAGGAGGAGAAGGTGGAACGCAGTACAGAAGATCAAATAGCCACCTAGCACGTCTTCTGTTTCCAGCAGTGGCCAGCAGCAGATGTTTATGGCAGAGTATAAAACTGAGGATGTGCAACATTATTCATTTCCTTGTTTAGCCTCCCATTTTGGGTAATCAGCTCTTTGGGGACTTCCTGAGCTGGATGTTCAATATGGACAGTCATGTCCTACTGAGATAGATTTCCGGCGTGAATTTGTCCGGCATCTCTTTGAACCTATTTGAATATCACTCTCCTCACTGTCCCATGGCGATAAGCTCTGCAAAGTTACTACATGATGTCCAATAAAACCTAGAGCTTTTTTTCCCCCCAACCTGCTAATGTCATTTTCTGTGCCCTGTTGCTTGTGTTGTAAAACTTAGTGACTAATGGCTAACTGCTGTCTCTCTTTTCCCATTTATGAATTTAGAGTCTTCCCCCATATCTCCCCTCAATCATGTCTTTTCTGGATGGAGGGCTTCTAGTCTATGCTGTTTGTGTGGTGGAACCACACACACCTTTGCTCGTCCTTCGTGTCCTTTGCTGGGTCTTCTCTAGTTCTCCAGCCTCCTGAAATGGGTGGGGATCCGACTTGCATATTGTAGCCATGCTTTTGGAAAGGGTTTTTTAGCTATTGCTGAATCTGGGGATGCTGATGGCTAAGACGGCAGAACCTGGAGGCTTAGTTTACAGTTGCTTGACTAGTACATCTAGAAATTCAGAGGAAGCACTTGGCAGTTTCTCAGGATGGAAATTTTTTTTGGGGAAAAAATTTGCTTGGAGACCCTAGACCTCCTTGATCAAGGTCCAAAAATAATACAAAAGGGAGCCCTGTCCAAACAAGCCTAAAACACAAGGATTTGCCTCCCTGGAGATCCCGTGTAGAGCAGACTGAGGATGAAAGCTGTGTCATTCTCACATGCATATGTGTTATCCTGGAATACACATGATATTTCAGGTGGCATTAAAGGCCTCCGCTCCTGTTCTTCATTCCTCAGATTCTGTGCCTAAGAGCAGCTGCTAAAGAAAGAGTTAAGGTGTATTCTAAATCTCTTGTGACTTTTCCTTTCTTTTTACTGACTTTTTCCATTTCATCTAGAGTGTGAAGTCTATGTAATTTTGCTCAAAACACCAGTAAGATAAGACATAGGTCATTTTGATATCCCTTATTTATGGTAAATTCTTTCCTTTCTTTGTAAACTCAAATTATGTTCCCAAGGATGGACAGGTACAATTAAGGCCCATTGAGCCCAAAGGCATTTCTGGTTTCTTCAAGAAAGTAAGTGTCCATATGAGCTGGAGATAAAAATCACCTAAGGAAAATTATAGCACATATATTTGAAAATCCCAAATTCAGTCTTTGGGTGATTGTGGAAAGACCTGTAAGACATACATTCTTAAATAAATAAGGAGGTAATAATTTTCAAATTAGGTATTTAAAAATAATCCACTGGCTGCTAAGCACTCATGACTTTTTTACTGTTTGGAGCATAGCTATTAATTTACGTGAAGAGGGCAGACAATTCAAATAATGGGAAAACTGCTCCATCCCCACCCTTTACAGCTCATCCAGCGCCCCAGCCCTGTTTTCATTCAACTCTCTAAATTCTAATCTAAACCATTGACCGGATGCAGCGTGGAAAAAATATCTTGAAATAAACAGGCTTCTATATTTATACACATTCTGCTGTGCTTATGATAAAACTGATCAAAAAGATGCGTGTTCTGGAAATCAAATAATTCTTCACAGAAATAAAGATTAAAACAAAAGGAAAAGGCAATCCAGTGTTATATCCGTAGTTGAAGGACAGAGGAGGGATGTAATCTGAATTTTGCTGAAAGGTTTGATAGGCTGCGGAAGAGCTCTGCAGGAGTAAGGCACAGAAACCTAGCACTATACATCCAATAGTGGCAGAAGAACACAGGATAGAGAGCAAATAAGCAAAAGCTGACGTAGTCTACTGAGACTGGTACCCTTTTTTTGCCACACTGACATATTAATCGGTCCCACTGTCCTTTCCTTCCTACCTCCTAATTCTAGCCACGTCTCAATGAGTTTACCTGTCCTCAGGGGCTATGATAGCATACAATACTTTCTCTGTTGTGATCAGTTTTAATTACATGTTTTAATTGAGCGTACGGCTGCTCTGATGAAGGACACAGCTATATTGCGAGTTGGTGAGTAGCAGACCTCGTATTTGTGGCATTTATTTCAATGTAAGTCAGCTACCTCAGTCACATCCGCATGGGGAGACCAGTTCTCAGGTGCTTTTTTGCAACCATTTATTTTAGTTTTCCATAAAAACAAAGAGAGAAGAGCACTGGATACAAAGCTTTGTTCATTGTTACCCAGAATTTTGTCAGCATTATACAATTTTTTACTCACTGTTTATCATTTCAGACCATTAGAAAACACTGAGCAGAAGTCTTGCTACCTACTAAGCCTTATCTGAAACAGAAAGCCCTGGCAGTATGCAAATCATCCAAGGCAAATTCTACTGGCATGATATTTATAATATCCAGATTAAGTCAGCAGACATACTGACAAGGTATAATAAAGGCACTATAATTTTGAGCCTATTGCTGGTATCCTGACAATGTGATAAATGAGATCCTATCTCATTTTGTGCAGCAATGTAACCTTACTGACTTCAGCAACAGTTGCATGAAAAATATTGCAGGGCAGAAACTGAACCAATGTTAATGGAAAAGAATAATATCCCCCCAAATTTAACGTTATGCAACTGTGTGGCAATACGGATCACCTAGAAATGGAGAGTGCCAGAGAAACATAAAACAGTAGGACACTAAGTCCATGCAAATGATTTATAAGGAGACTGTTTTCCTTAATGAAATGATGTACCATTAACTGAATGGCTTCTTGCTCTTCCATTAAGTCCTAACTGTGGCCTGTTGTGTCTTGGTGATAGCCAGAAGTGACTCTGCTGAAGTCAACAGAATAACCTCTGTATATAAGTGCTCCCTTAGAGTGAAGCAAAGACAGTGTGTTTATTTCTGAACAGGGGCAATGGTACTATGACATGGTACCTTTTACATATTGCTATAATGGTTCTTTTACGGTTGCTATAATTTTTTGGCACGCCAAACAGGGGATATAAGTTTTGTGATTTAATTTTCCAGCTTCTGGTGTACTGCTTCTTACATAGAAGGCAAACTAACATGTTTTCAGCATTGAGAACAGAGACTAGATTTTGCCATCTGGGATTGCAGAAAGCAAAAGATATTGTGTGTCTGAACATGGGAAAATATAAGAGGCAATACACACACACAGAGGCAAGTAAGGCAATATTCTATATACAGCCATATTTAGCACTGAGGATTTGTTAAAAGAGAGAAGACAAAAGAAAGGTCAGCTGTTTCAGGACCAAGCTTTTGAGACCTCTGAAGAAAAAAAGGAAAACATCTCCAAACAAAGAAAATGCAGTGAAAACCAGTCTTGAACACATGTTAAATAACAGCACTGCCTTGAGATAAAAGGGTATTGAGGAGAAATTAAAAAGGTCATCACTCCTAGGGCTTTATTTCCATGGGGTCCCAAACTTTTAAGTTTACTTTAACTGAAGCTTAAATCACTCGCAGATGATTTCTCTTACAGAAAAGCATGAGTTAAAAGAGAATGGGAAAGCACAAACAAGTTGAATGTCACAGCCTGGTAAATAACAACAAGTAGGGGTCCTAAAGGATTGGCTGCGGATTTCAAGGAGACATGGACTCATGCAGGATGTGAGTAACTCCCATAGACTTCCCCCTATCTTTAAGTGGGCTCCCACTGACGTTATTGGTATCCTGTGGCGAGAGAATAGGACCAATATTTTTAGATTCATGTACGCTAGCTATTTTCTGGAGTTGTTACAATACTAGTGTATTTTTAGTCGTTCATTATATCAAGTCGAGGAGCTTTTGCGTTGTGTTGTGTCATATGCAGCGTGTGAACTTCCTGGAGCTCATCTGTTCCTTTGATCCTACCAGCCACAATAGCAGCAGAGCTGACTCATTGGCCACGACTATTTCTTCCTTAATAGGAGCTCCCCAGGTAGGCGGAAACATGCCAAAGAGGGGATGGTAATGGCCATATCGACCCTGAGTCTGGCACTGACATGGCGTCCACTGCAGGCGGGAAGAATCTGAGCAATATCAGAGATATTGCAGATATTTCATGTGTTTGCCTTCCGACATTCTGTAGTAATACTATGCCACCGTATCCTTGCCATGTACAGCTATCTGTGCTTATTGTGTAGATGACAGGGTTTATTAGATAGACTACAAGGCCCGATGCACATTTAGAACTCATAATTGAATGTATCTTGACTAACAAGTTGATATAGAGAGGTAATTTCTAGGTGTTTTTTTCTGGTGTATGTTTCTAGGAAAGACCGAAGGTCAGTTTTCCTTTGTAAAGTTTCTTTGACTTTCCTGTTATGATTGTTATTCAAAATAATAAAAATATGATGTTCTACTAAATCTATACCTATCTTACTGCCTTCCTTTTAATCAGTGAACATTTAATTTTTGTTGTCAGTAGCACATGCTAGCTGTTAGAAAATCCAAATAAAATTATACAATGCCTCATGGCAGACATACTGTTTCCCCACTCCTCACTGACAGCTGCTTAAGATACATGGTACTGGCTTTCTCCATAATGCCAGTATCTTATGTGAATTTGCTAGAAAAATAACACAGTATTACTTTTAATTTTGAAAACATGGGAGTAACTAAATTCTTATGTACAATATTTTGAGAACGGTTACATAAGTTTAACTTTACACATTTCAACAGAATTTGCAAAATACTTATATTTGAGTTAGAGAATCACACAATGTATTTTAACATATTTTTGTCACAATTTTCTGTACTGGCTCTTCAGACCAGTCCCCTCAACATCGTGTGTCCCAAAGACTTTCAGTAGTTTTTGAAGCAACATGATTATTTTCTGAGAGATATTTTCTTTTTTTTCCTTGTCTTTCCATCTCCCATAGGTAGAAGCCTGTGCAGCAATCATTTCTTTCCTTCCCTTTTTTTTTTTTTTTTTTGTGTGTGTGTGTGTGTTTTTACATTGCACTTCAAATTTCTGTTAGTGAAAGAAGAGCTGAAGAAGAGCAGCTCTTTATATTTGGAGCAGAAACTGGTGTCATCTGAAGTAATGCAACACTGAATTACAGTGCAGAGACAGGAGGGCAGTAAGTTACGCTGGTTCAAAGTATGTTTAAGATAACATTTTGGTTGGCTTGCAACAGCTGTGCTGTGGAAGCTCACAAGCTAAGAAAGGCTGGGCCTCATTAATACTTGGATGGGAGATCTCCAGACAGCATTAAGATTTATTTCACAAAGTTGCATTAGTGACTTTGTAGCTGGCACTTTGAATTGGTGCTGTCTCAGTGTTTGGCATGTTCATAGGGATAGAATATTGCAAGAGAAAAGTGGCTGTATTTTCAGCTACTTTGCACAGTCTTTACTTCAGGATAAAAGAGAAAAGTCAGATCCAGGAGATAAGACTGAGTATTTTAGCACTAAAAATGCACTGTTGCTAGTCATAAGTGTAGAGGAGGTTTAACTGTAGCATTTTTGGCCAAGCCTCTGCTTGGGTTCTTTCTACCCATGAGTAGGGCTTTCATACAGGGCTTGAGTCAATCTAAAACTACATTTCTACTGTGACAGGAGTGGGCCTGCTCTCCTCCACCACTTCCAGGCACATGCTCCTTCCTCTGGCCTGCTCTGGCTGAAAGGCGACTCTACAAAACAGAGGTAATGCCAGAATGACGGATCAATGATGTGATGAAGCTGAGTGATTTAATGATGCCAGCACAAGGGATGTGGTGGGGACCCGTGTCTGGGAGCAAGGCAGGAGTCTTCTACTGGCCATCCTCAAACAGTCTCAGGTGACTGCTACAGCCATACCCTGCAATCGCTCGGTGGTTTAGTTTTGAGAAGACATTCTGCTCGCCCTGTCCCAAGCCTTTCTGTGTAGGGTTATTTCCATGAGCTGTGACATCCCCTCAAAGGATGGCTGGTGAGAGAGTCGGCGACAGGGCTTTGTTTATCTTTCATGCAAAGGGTGCTGGCCTTCCACAAAGTAAAAGACCTAAAGTTTTCAACTGCCTTTGTTTCCACAGAATCCAAATCCACTGAGAGTAAAGAAAGAACTCTCTTAAAATCTTCTGCAGCCTCTCTAAGGGCACTGCAGAGAGTACGTGAGGCCCTGGTTGCAATGTGAGTATTTAGGTTGCCACCTCATTTTTTCAAAACATGTTGGGCTCCCCAAATGCTGCGTGATGCACAGGAACTGTCTGCCGAGAAGCTTTTTCCTGCTTTGGGTTAATTTCTAGGGGAAAGTCTGAAGTGCCCTAACCTAATACTTGTCATCACAGCATGTGTGTATCTGTGTGTACATGTATGTACATATATGTATACATAAACATAAACATGTACACACACAAACCCTTCTGGCAAAAAAAGAGGGACAAGTTGTTAATTACAGAAGCAATTCTATCACTATATGAAATTTAAAACTTAGTGGCTTATTCAGAATATTCTATTATTATTTTTGCTCTGCTTCGATAGATGGCAACTTCAACGAAAGGGAGGAAGAAAAACCAGAGCTGTGCACCAGCCAGTGATGGGAATGGAAACATCTCTCTCCTCCTTCCAAATGTAATCTCCAGACCAGCCTTCCCTCACGCTGCTCTTTCAGGCAGCGATACATTGGAAAGCATTTCACAGCTTCAACTGTTTTTTCTATGCACAGGAGAGATTCCTGGTCTCAGCTGTGTAAATGTTTTAACTGAGATTCATGCTTGGCTATTCAGGTCATTGCTTTCTCTTCCGGCCCACACAGGCCAAAATGCATCTATATAAGCATAAAGTGTCCAAAATCAACACAGTATTTTTCACTTGAACACACCCATGGCACGTGGCTCACTCAAAGTACAGGGTACAATGCCAAGCAGTAGATTTGTATTTGCCTGATATGAACTTAGCATGATTTATAAAAAAAGATGCAATAGCCCTGTTGTGTGCCTTTGCAAATCTGACTTGGCAGAAATGCTTCCCAAAGAAGGAACCCAAGGAAACCAAACTCTCCCTTCTGTCTTAAAAAAGGACTAATCTAATGTAGGAAATGTTCTCAAAATATGTAATTTATATTAAGAATTACAATGTATTTCCTTCTGAATTCAAGTAACCCTTTAGCTCCTTTACTGGAAGAATAAAATAATTTTCCTTCTGTTGTTTTGACTGTGTTGTATAAGGGTTTTAGGGACACCTTGAAACTCAACAGCAGTTAAATGATGCCTTTAATGGCACCTTTAGTTATAGAAAGACCTAGGTAGCTCTAGAGACAGGTTTAATCAATGCACACATTTGCAGGGACTGTGTTCCCACATATTCTCATTCTGCCTGCAACTCTTTGCAATGTCAAATGAAGATACCGAAACCCAAGGCACACCCTCCTGTGGTGCCAAGACTCCCCTTTTTTGACACTTCCATAGAAGTTTCTTTCTAAAATTCAGTGTAATCATAAAACCAGGAATTTGAGTACTATTTTACTAAGTTTAATGAGGAGGTCATGAGTTTTTTTGTGATCTAAACTTGAGGACCTTCTGAACTCAGTGCCTAGGTATTTTGCTGTTTGACATGTCCCCTACGGGGTGAAAGAGGCCATGTTCTCAGCACCCAGGAACTGGTTTTGGTATTTCAGTAGCTGATTCACTGCCACAAATACTTATTCTTGTTGCTTGAGACTGCAAGGCTAACTGATTGTTGGGCACCCAGAGAAGGGCTCCCAAACAAATGTTCATGAGGCCACTGTTTGGAGCTGGTTTGGCTCATGGGTTTCCCACAGCGCTAGGCTCACAGACGCTTGCCTGCTGGCATACACAAGGAAGGCAGAAGGCTTTGCTACTGTCTGAGAGTCCTTGAGAAATAAAACTAGATAGCTCTGGTCTTGGTAGAGGTGCATTTACCATTTTAAGTCTAAAAGAATATGTACGTAATAAAAATAACATAGTTCCTCTGCAGTTATCTTGCAAAACAGGAGGAGAAGGGCTTCCATCTTTCCCTAAACTTGGGAAAACAACAAAAAAAATGAAGGGTCTAGAGCTGAGAGATTGGTGCAGCTGTCTTAAACCATCTCTATTTATGTATCATTGTCATTGCCACCATCATCACAAACTCCCCCTTCTCTTTGCCAGCTGCAGTCTATGGAGGAAGGTGCTGCCTACGAGCCTTACCACACAAGGACCATCAACGTGTCTTGCCTACAGCAAAGGAATGCTCTAACTGCTAAGCTATTTGATAAGCTTCACATTTTCTTTTTCCAGCTTTGTAAATCTATATCCACGTTCTATCTTTGTATTTCTTTCCAACAGCATGTATCTCCACAGATTTGGGTCAAAGTTGGCAATAGTTCTGGGACAACAAAGCCACCATTTTTGGTAAATCAGTTTTGACAGAGAAAAAAATATCAAGTATTTCTCTCCTTTTGTTCAGGGCAAGGTTCCTCTGGCCTCTAGATAGCCCAAACTGCAAATGCATTTGTGTGCATCACTGTAAGTAAAGAAACTTCCCGCAGGAGACAGAATAACATTTATTTGTTCTGAAAGATGCTTAATCAATCTCCTCCTCAAGGACATGGTTGCTTATTGTGTATCTTACCAGCTGCATTCATTACAAGTACATATGCCTGCTTCAGGTGTCACTAAAGGCAGGTGATTCACAGAATGGGCCAATTTAAAAGGTGGCTCACAGAAGACAAAAATTGTAACAATACGGAAGCTGAAAATATTTTTTCCATAAGTTTTTTTTCTCCCTACAAAATGATTAAAGTTTTTATGCTGACGTTTTAGGGCAACAGTCATATTGCCTCAACCCCTTCAATTAAAAATTACCTCAATGTCTTCAATTCACTATGCATTTGTAACAAGATATATTAATGTGGCCTTAATGCTGGGATGGTTTCAAAGTCATATACCAATGCAGATTACCAGACTGAATGAAAAATACATTCTGTTTCAACTCAAGGTTGAGATATAGAAGGGGAAGCTTGTGTTGGTGAAACACGAATCATTGTAGGGCCAAATATTGTACTGTACTCAAATTCCTCATATTGTGCTTAGTTCCACTTGATTGCTTGTTTTTAACCTCCCATAGGTACCAGTTGCCACTTCTGCTCCAGAAAGATGTGGTATCAGGACAATATGGAGTAGCTACAGGACAGGTTAGAGCTATACAGTTAAGTCCCTTGCACTATTTTGGCTAGCTTAAGGGAAACCAATAAAGCCACCCAACGATGCATAAAGCAGAGCCCAGCTTGAATGAACAGGATCATTTTCATAGGCCAGTTTGCATCTGTGAAGACCTGAATAGGCATGCTGCCTGTGTATCCACAACTAGTTACCGAAGGGTTAGAAGAAGTGAAAAAAAGCAAGCGGTGGAAGCAGCTGTTTGTTGATGTCCTTGCCTGGCACTAGGACTGGTTGGGGGCTTGTCTAGAAATAGGCCACATGCTTTCCTAGCGTGGGACCTGGAGTGAAAGAAACACCTCCAGGTATTGCATCTGGATCCCAGGACACTGTTTCATCCAGTCAGTCAATATTTTTCTGAACAGGTTTTTTTGCCACTCTGTGCTTGCTATGCTTTCTCGCCTTTTGGCCTTAACTGGGTTCACCCCATTTTCCTCATAAGGTGCCTTACCTGGAGGGTTAATCTATTTCTGTTTCCCCCAGACACCTCACTTTCCACTAACAAGGTATTTAAATGTCTATCGGAATGTAAAGCTTCATATTGGAGTTTTTGGAGTAGAGAAGAAATGCATTTTTATCTAAGTTTTCAGCCACATCCTATTAGTTTCTAGTCAGTATGTGTAATGCTGTCTTATAACAAGTGGCATAGCAAGTCACGGTATTAGTGTTTTCCTTATGGTAGCAACCAGTGATCCATAAACACTGTGTTGGCTGCTGCGGAAACACTCACTTGTCCTAAACATTTTACAGAGCCAAGATTAGTGAAGTGTAAAAGGAAACACAAACACCCTTATTATCGATAGGAAATAAAAAATGAAGAGTTATTTAGAGCATTTCCCAAGTTCAGACAGGAGGCCCATGTCACAACTCCAGCTCCCTTAATGCCAGACCCAGGCTCTAGTCACCAAAACTATCTTTCTCTTAGTAAATCTTTAAATGTGGTGTCTTCTTCTCCAGCACAGGCCACTACCAGATGCTTCCAGTCTGAATAATATAACTAAATAAATTTTCTTGTTAGATGTGCTAGAAAAGGATGCAGATTATGTCTCACATCTTATAATTTTATAAGTATATTTTAGTAACTTTGATTTGATAACCCTTTCAGAAGCATATAGTGAAGTGGTAATCTGAGGAGATATGATTTGGTGGCAGCAGTAATGCAAGATGTTTCAAGCCTGCACCCTGCTTGTTCCTACCCCCTGAACTGTGCCAGCAAAACTCTTACTGAGACCTGGCTGTGAATGAGGTCAGGGAATTTGGTAGATCCTCCCAAAAACTTCATTTTTTTTTTTTTTAATTTTAAAATAAGGCAATTTATTCTCCTAGAAGTAGGAATGAGAGGTGTTATACTGGAAAACCTGAAGCCATGTTGCTGCTGAACACTCTCTACTCTGAAACCTTTGGTGCAGAAAGGAAATGATAGGAAATTCCATTTAATATGTGTGTTATATGTCCTGATCAACACTATACCCACAAAAGATAAGTGAATATGTATCTTGAAAATGAGTCACATTTAATGAAACACACAGGCTGAATCCCCCCCACGCCGTTCCCCATGTTTTGCTGGGCTTTATCTTTAATTGAGCTGTGAATATTTCCATGCAACAAAACATCTAAGAAGGCCCATGTTTCACTTGTGATCCCAGGGGAAAATGTACTATTACCATGCTAATTTGGAGAAGAGGATGCCAGATGGATAGAACAGACTGCAGAATATACTTAAAGTTAGGAGAGCTGACATCTCGTGTAGGATATACAATACAAAAAATTTAAAACAAAAAGAAAGAGAAGAAAATTCTAAGTCTGGAGTAGCCTAGAGGTACTTTATGAGTCATATAGTGCATGTGAGTAAAATATTGTTATCTAATGAGGGTCAAGATATGCTTAAAGAGGAAAAAAGAAGAATATGTCTGGTGTAGAAACTAACACAGCCCACTCAACAAGCATTTACATTGCAAGCCTGAAGCAAATCCTAGAACTGCTGATAAAATATCCCATGAGAGTTGCCAGAGATTTTAGTGCAGGAGATAAATCTGAGAAAGAAAATACAACGACACATTGTCTGCTATGTATAAGAATATCCCAGGCCCATCTATACATACATGCTGTATCTGACAGCATCCAGGAAGAGACAATGAAAGAGTTTGCTTTCCCCCTTTTATTTTCCCAGCAAACTGCAGCCAAATGTTGTAACCATGTTGTCAGAGCACGATACACCTTGCTTTTGTTAATTTGTCTACATTACCATTTTGAACCTGTGTATGCGTATCTAAACTATCTTGCAATGGTGAGTTCAACACGTTAGTCACAAACATGGTATTTCCTTTGATTAAGTTGATAACTACTCTTTTCATTTACTGTCCTTTATTTCTTGTACAATTGGAAGGAGGGAATGGCCATTGCTCCTTCTTCTTCCATATGTTATGTTTGATCTGATGGACCCTCTCCAATGCCTCTTTTCCAGGTTGAGGAGTCCTAGTCTACTCAATCTAAAGTTGTACAGAAATCTCCTATGCTTTTGACCATTGCTTCCCTCCAGGTTTACTTTCTTTCTAGTTCTAGCATAGTCTTTCTAGAACTGCATGCAAGATCCACAATGTGGGATCATAAGGGATTTATACTGCATTATACTGCAATATATCTTCTCTTCGCTTTTCATTTCTCTCCCAGTAATTCCCAAATGCCTTTTTCACTGCTGGCCTCAGATGGCTTTTTTAGAGAACTGCAGAAAAGGACTCCAACGTCTCCTTCGTGAGTGCTGGCTGCTCATGCAGGGACTTCCCAGTACAGAAATTCCTACTCTTCTTTCTCCTCTTATTATGTGTTATTTTGCATTTACTAACTCTGAACTCAGTCTACTATTTTATTACCCTGTCAGCTGAAGCTCTTCACAGTCATTATAGTTCTGGGTACCTTGAATAATTTTGAAGCAACAGAAGACTGCTACCCATAAAATGGTAAATAATCCTAAATTACTGGCTTTTGTTGCCACTGCTCACAAGAGAGAACAAGTCTCATTAACACTTTGATGTTACATGTCTATCACATTAAGGGTATATTAAATCAATCTATCCTTTATATAAGGCAGAGAAGGAACAGATAAAAAGAAAAACAGACATACTGACAGAAGAACATGTCTGTACTATGGAAGGGATTTGCCTATTGCAGCTCGAGTGTGTGTGAAATGAAATCAAAAGCGTAAAAGAGCCAATGGTGCAAGTCAATTATATCAGCAAGTATTAGTGAACTCCAGGCATCTCTTTCTCCACCTGCCATGGATGTCCAGAGAAGCCTGATGTCTCTACAGCCCCCAGGGCATTGCTTTTGTCCATGCATACAGAACTGCTGTCCCAAACTGTAGTTACTGAGGATTTATTACCACCAATATAATAATTCTCTTTAATTTGTAAGCCTAGTTGCTGGACTCTTCACGTGTATTATCCATTGCGTCAGAAGATAAACCTTTAACTATGTAACTGTGGCAATCCTTCAGTGATTCCACTCAGAAAATATCTAAGAGTAGCTGTGTATGGCGTTTGCCTCTGATTCTTTTATGTAGTTAAAATACACAAGATTTATTCTCGGTTGTTGAACCAGACCGCTTTTCTTATCTTCCTGACAACTACTTGCAACATCTGTCAATGCTTATATAGGAGTGCACCAAGACACAAAGAGCACTAGGACAATTACTCTGAGCTATGTACTCCATTGTCATGATGCTCTTGTTTTGGCTTTGAAAAAATATGTTCAATGGGAATGAGATAAAATCATGTGACTTTTTTATGGTTTAGAAAGTATATGTTGGCAAAGGCTTGTCTCTAACAAACTCTGTTTCTTCTTTAAATAACATCAGGGGAAAACCCCATCATAACTCTTTTTAACTATTGTAAGACAATAAGCTACTCTACCCAAATAACATATGGCATCTTTCTCATTTCAACCTGCAGTATATCTCTTTGACAGACTTCAAAAAGTCCTCATAGTCACAGGTGGACAACACTGACAGATACAGAGTTCGGGAAAGTAAAATGAAAATTTTCCAATTGTTTCAATGGGAACAGATCTTGTCAAAAGAAGGAAAAGGATAAGACAATGGAATTTCAGCTGATAGGGATAGATGGTCCTTCTGCTGCCACAGAAAGCCTAACGTATCTGCTGACAACTGCAGAAAGATGTAAAGATGTTCAGGGTTATTTGGGTTTTGGGTTTTTTTTTTTGAATACTTGTATGTTTAGGGACAGTTCTGTTTTAATGCCTACTTAGTGTTGAAAAAACAAAGGAAGGGCAACTTGCTTCACTTTGAAACAAAGACAATTCAATGGACAATTTATTTATTTTTTTAATTTTTGAAAGCAGCTCATTAAATACTGTGAAAAATAGCAGTTAAAAGCACAAATACAAGCAAGCAATTACTGTTGAGCTTCACAGGAGCCCCAGTCCTGCACGCATTTATGTGGCAAGTTCTGGGACCACCTACTGAAATAACTGCAACTGACAGAGGTTGTGTCTGAAGCACATCTTTATATGGAAATATTTGCACAACCTGGGTGTTAATGCACGTGTTTTCACAGAAGATGACATTTTTTTCACCTGTCTAAGGCTTGATTAAAATCCCATGGAAGTTGACGGAAAGGGTCCACATGCCTGTAGAAGTCAAATGAAGCTGTAAGAAAAACTCACCACCCTCAGGTGTTCAGTGCAGCACCAAGTATCTGTTCTTTGGGTTGTCCTGTTTGGACAAACGTGTGTCTGATGGTGCTCAGGTAGGGCTATCTAGACCTTGTAATCTGGTACAAATATTTTCACACTGAGTCTCAATAACTAATGCTGGGTGCGTGAAGCAATGTAGAGAGGTCATCTGCCTACAAACAAACTGGTGGGGTGGTTGTAGCGGGGGCAGAAAGAAGGGGAGAACAAACCACCCACCACTACTGAGTCACTGCGGGGCCCTTACTTTGAGAGGTGAAAGGGAAGAGGCTGCCCATCGTGGCTGCATCCAACTTTGATCCAAGTTTGCATTTGCAAAGCTAACTTGGATATCTCTCCCATTACAAAGCAATCTGCAATACACATTTGCCTTTACATTACTCTTTAAAGACCAGGATTTTCCCTTTTTCAGACTGACACATATGTACAGCTCTAGACAACCTTCCCTTCTTACAGACAAAACCCACATAAGGAAAAACCACTGCAACTCACAACATCATGCTGAAAACTTACACTGAACAGAAGAAACAAAACTGCTCATAATTATGGTTGCTCAGTAGGTATAAAATAATTCCTCCTCCTCCCCTTCTCTCCAACACCCTGAAGAATTAAAAAGAAGCACAAACACCGCAGTCTAGTTTAGATGAAAATATTACTAGTTGAATTAAATATCTCAGATATTAAATTACTTCACTTACCCATTTTGTTAATTGACTGTAAGGGAGGCTTGCTCAGTACTTGGCCAGGGCAGATTTCTGCTCAGACTTGTAATCTGGGTGGCTGTGAAAACCCTGTGTATACTTACATGTATATACACATAAATAAATGTATAATCATATTATGAAATCAGTGACTAAAAGTTTCGGACCTTTGTGATTGACTAGCATCATGGGCAATCTGAGGCACCAGACGTGTCCCCAGTATTACCTGAAATGCTACAAAGCTGAAGTTTTCCTAGCCACAACCACCTTTACATCTGCAAGATTTAGAACATTTATGAAAAGGCTAGTATTACTGCTGGGGTCTTCTTGTGACACTTGGCATGACAGCGCAGTACTGCTAGGAGCAGTAAAACCATCTGTGAGAGACCATGTCAAGGAGTTCGTGAGTAGGGTAACAGTCTTCTCTTCTCTGGAGAACACGTTTGGGTCTATGACAACAAGTGGGGGGCACAGGGATCATCCGACCCGTTCATGGAGGTCTAAACTTCCCTTTCCGTTGTCCCCAGGGATCCAAGCTCTGCGGCACTGCAAAGCATTCTGATGGGATGCCATATGTGGCAGACTGGTTCAGGAAGCTGCTGTGCACCTAAAACTAAAAAGGAAGTATAGCTTGTGCTTATGGATGAGAATTCAGAGAAAATATTTATTTTCCAGTAACTAGAATACTCTGAAATACGCTGTCAATGTGTACATAATAACTGTGTAATAATCCTCCTAATGGCCTTAAAGGTCCCATAATATATTTTGCAGTTATAATGTAAGACCTGTGTCTATTTTGTGAAATGACTGACAATTTAAATAATTCTACAAAATAGTCTCAAGTGTGGAAATAAGTGACTGTACGGTTCTGTAGAAATACACATGTAGAAAAATAATGCCAAATTTTGAGAAATTAATGAAACGGTAATTTTACTAAATGACTGGCTGAAACAATCATTTTGCGAAATGACTGGAAATTTTAGTCATTTTGCAAATGACTCATTTTGCAATGTGAATAGAGCATACTTATGTGTTTGCAAATGGATTTAATGCCCAAGAAATGAGGGACTAACAAGCAATCGCTACTCCCTGGATTCACTCCCCAGCACTCTGAACTTCTCAGACCCAGCTCTAGTAATCCATCTGTCTCTTGACCTGAGCTGTCCCTGCTAGGTTAACTGTAGGCTTGCTAGTAAGATGATTTTATGCTGAATGTTCACTAAACAGAAGTCTGTAACTCTGTGTCACTTCTGCTCCAAGTAAATGTAAGAACAGATGTCTCAGGGCTGAGAGAGTGATATGGCTCCTTGACTGCTTCTGCTAATCTGACCCAAATGTATCTGCAGTTTAAAAAATTGGCAGAATGTCCAAATGCCAAAAATTCTACAACTAAATATGCAAACAATTACCAGGCTTGTGTGAATGTGTGGGTGTGTGAGCCTGTGGGTGTGCATGTGCATGCCCATAGCAAATCCACACCCCCATGGACTACCGTTAATCACTCTGGGATGTTTATTCCTGGCTCATGAGGATGCATTCAAAGAACAAATATTTGGGTTTGGAGTGCATTAAATGACATTTAAAAAAAATAATAATAGTGTTTCTTGAGGGAGGAGACCCCTGACAACCACACAATGGGTTTTCTCTTCTATGGTGTTAAATAGGCTGATTGGTAGAAACTACTGAAAATGACTGCCAAGCTGTAAAATGTGTGGGACAGAGACCGTCTCTTCTTACACATGCACACAACATGCAGAATCCAGTTTATGACTAATGGCAGAACCTTGGTTAAGGCCTTTTCCAGGAGCAGGGGTCTTTGGTCTCCAGGCCTTTCCACTTGCCCTGTCCTCAGTCATGACACTAGCTTAGATCTCTTATGCCAGCTTGCTTAGTTTATCAATTGATGACATTATGAAAAAAATACAGAACATGTCACGATCACTTGAAAGGGTTCATACTAGAAGTTTTGATTCTTGTTAGCAGGCTAGTGAAAATGAATATATATCTGAAAATGAACATACACATTGTCATCCACTGCACAATTCTTCTGTAGCAGCCCAAAGAAGCTAGACGCTACTTAGTGAAGGAAAAAAGGAAAAGGCTCAGCTATGCTCAGAGATACCCTGAATCTTCCTTTGGATGCAAGGTACTAAATTCTGCACTCCCCTAACTCCTCATCACTGCCCCACCACAGCATATCTCTGCAGCTAGCTGGAAAGTGCTCATCAGAGCGGCACAGCTGCATATGGGAATGGGCCAAGATTTACAGTAATGGGAGCAATGAAAAGTAGCCAGAGGCAGTAATCTCTTTGGCTTGGAACAGTTGTAGCTGGAAGGAGATGTTTGCCTGCCATCTTAGTTGCTTTTTGTTTTGTTATCACATAAGCCCAAACACCAGGAAAATTCAACTATTACCTGTAAAGGAAGAAAGAATAATTGAAGGGAGTTGTTTAAGCAAGGCTGGAAGAAAAGATGCTTTCAGATTTCTGAATCTTGTGTAATTTATGGTCCATGATGCTATGGCTACATTTCTCAAATGAAATGACTGGTGATTGTCTCTTCACATGATGGTTCAGCTACCCAGAAGAAGGAGGACTCCTGTTATTTTACTACTGTCAGATAGTCTCTCCGAGTTTCAGGTGAGAAATGCTCAAGGGACCAACTGAAAGAGTGACCCTGAATCTCCTCTGACTGACAACATCTTCATATTGTGGACTTCCTCATCTGACTGCACTATCAAAGAGAAAAGAATCAGGCTTCAGGTACAAACTCAGAAGTTTCCCTTCAACAAAAGATATCCTTGACTCCCAAAATATCATCCCCCTCTTCTTGTTTAGTCCTTTTCTCCTTAGTCTGCACTTATGTTGCACTGAAAAAAAGTCCTTTTTTTGCAAGGCCAAGCTGCCAGGTTCTCAGATCCTACCAGCACTGTACTGAGTTAAAAAAACTAAAAAAATTTCTGGAGCCTGCCTACAATCAACATCCTTTACAGAAAGTAAAATGATTAGATCAATTCCTTAAGAGATCTGGTGAAACTTTTGTTATCCAAATACAGGCATGACTTGGCAAGTTTTCTGAAGCAAACCTATACTTAAATTGTGCGAGACACTCTGAACTAGAACATTAGTGCTATAAAGTGCCTTCCAAATATTTATTTTTAGGGAGAGGACAACCCAGGGTTAGAGGATATTGCCTTCATGAAAATGCAGTGGATAACACACCTCAAGCATGAGCTAAACCAAACTTGATCAACTGTGAAATCCACTTCTATTCTTTTCACTCTGAATCATATTTTAAAATTTTATGTATCACATCCATACATATCTAATGTACACACACACACAAACATACATATATAGATTTGAGCATAACAGTAGATAGCACATACGTGTGTACGTGAACTTCTGTGTGCATGTGTAATAGCTGCCAAATAAAGAGAACTTTTGTCTGCTGATGTTAGCACATCGACCTGGATATGAAATAATGATGATACAGCTAAGTCAGTAAAGGAGCAATTTCTTCAGAGCAAATTTACTCAACAGCTAGAAAAATGAATATACAACATTGAACAGGGACTGAAAACAGTCTCAACCTTTGTTGCTTCCCAACCGCCATGACAATATTTGGAAACCACCTGTGAAACATACACAAGGACTGGCAACATTTCTCGTTTTTGCTGCTTACTTTTTCCAAAAAAGGGACCTTCAGACCTGTGCACCTGGAGGACACCATACGCAGTAAAATAAAAAAAAAAAAAAAAAAAGGAAATTACTCAAAAATCCTTCTTTGCCTCCAACCCTAACAAGACTTCTTTGGGATGTAAAAATTCAGTAATACTGAACAGCTGCTAGGGTAACCCAAATACAATACCCAGAATCCTTTTTCTAGCCTGTTATTTTATAATTTATCAAAATGTTTAAATGCTCCTTCACTTGGCTATTAAAAATATTATTAAATGGAAGAAAGACTCTTCAGAAGGCTTTGAGCTTTAATGCATTTCACAGAACAACCAGCCGGAGCAGAATGAAGGTGCAAAAATCCTGCCAAGGGCTCAGTGAAAGGATAAAGTGTTAGAGGTGATGTGTGTTTTCAGAAGACATTAGAGAGTATAATTTCAAAATTGGGACAGGAGACTCCCCCCTTTTCAATCTGAAGGCCAAGTGTTAAAGCATATGGGCACACTGTGCTGGATAGACTGCATCCTTAAAGTCTTATTCAGGTAAAATGTTCAAGGGATGAAATGAATGGGAAAGGGCAGATGCTCAGCTTGGGCTCCTTGAAGTCATATATTAAGCCTGAAAGTTTCTGTTTAGTACACATGCTTCTCTTCTTTAAATGCTAAATACTAGCCTATGTCTATCACAGTAAATGGGTATATATTCTGACTTGTACACATTTCAGAGTTGTTATGCATCTTGCTTAAAAGCAAGGACACGAGTCCAAAACCAGGAGTCCATTCTCTGATACCAACAATATTAGCTAAAAGTTGATGGAGCTACACCGATTTTAACCCTGATACAGGAGGGAAATCAGAAACTCTAGAAAGGAATGTGCTCAAATCCATATTCTGTGTTTGAAAATTTGGAAGACTGGTGAGGAAGGAGCAAAGCCAAAATCTAGATGAGTTTGGCAAGTGGTACAAATCCTGGCTCAAACCACTTGGGAGCTTTGGACACTCAAGTTCTGCTTCCAAATCTGCTGCTGGGCCTTGAGCACATCTTGAATCTGGGGTGGATACATAAATCACGACACCAAGAGAATAATTTTTTAACTTCCCTTATATGCAGTGAGATTGTTTTTATATTCAGTCATTCTTGATACCTGCCTTGCAGACAGGATTTATAGCTGTCTGTTTCTTGGAAACTCCTTTGGCTGGCCATTGCACTTGCTGTTTTCTTTCTAGCCAGCAGGGAATGCTGGTGTATGGAAATAACTCTCCCTCTCCCTATCATACGCAGAAATGCCTCTTCCTCAGTTAGGAAAGCATCGAAAACATTCCCTGCACAATCTGTAATTTATTTGTTTCTGGAACAGCAGTGTTCAGACAAATTGCCAAACTGGTTTTCAAGTGCAGAGTACTCTTACCTTAGTCTGCCCTAAGGGGTTTTGCAAGGGTTTCTAGCAGTCTTAAAGTAGGATGTCCTATTTTACAGCACTTGCTACTAGTGCTTCAGCCAAGAAGGATCTTCACGCTGCAGTTGTAGAAAACCTAGCTTGTCTCCAGGCTGGAAGACATACTGGTCTTTAGGTTGCCAGCCTCTATTCTTAAACATGTAAATGGTCCAGAGATCTCTCAGAGCTTGACATGATATGACAAAGCAAAGGTATTTATATTCCATGATTATTTTCCCTTGTCAGACCTAGTGAGGATAACATACAGATGTACTTTAAGACCTTCAGTATTCTCAAGAGGGAAAGCCCTTTTGGCAGGCATCCTTACTTTTTCAATAAACATAAAGTTTTTCTAGGTTTTAATTTATAGCACTGAAAGTTAGTATATTTTCCATTCTGTTGTTGATGATACTGAAAGCTGGAAGTTAATAGTATCATAAAAAAAACGTAAAGCCTAGTTTCCAAAACTTGTACACATTCTTTATATTTTTTGAATAAGAGAGTATTTGGGAGCAGATTCTCCAAAGTAACTGAGCTCCAAGATATATTTCCATTGGGATATTCTCCACTTTGCGCTCAAAAACCGCAATGCCCAAGAAAAAAGTTGCTCCACAATTACTGCACCCCTCAAGAGTACCAAATGGAAATGTCTGCCAAAGGAGAGAGGAAAGAAGGATGATACTGTGTTTGGGCTGCAGTTGCAAACCTGCTGGGAGGTAAAGGAGGCAGGTACTAATTACTAATCTAATACCTACTTATGTAGGTATTAGATATTCCTCCACTGTTTCATGTCCATACAAACTATATACTAGATCCAGCCAGTGACTGAACTGTTGTAGAGGTCAACTATCAGCCTGGTACAGAAGACACTGACTGGGACGGTGAGCTATTGTACAGAGCTACACCTGGATAGAATTACACCTATCCATGTGGGGACATAAGAAAAATGCCAGTTGTGTGAGAATTTTGACTTACATCTAACAGGTTAAACTCAGATAGATAGATGAGCTTCTGCTCTTCTCTTTGAGTCTGTCACCACCTGTGGTAGGAGTGTCTGATTCACATATCAACTACACATATCAACTACCATGGTTTAAGCAGCTGAAGACCTTGCGAGTTTAACTCACCTACATTTGTGAATCAACAAGCTATACCCAGGTTTGAGCATCTGGTGCTGTGCCCCGACCCTTACATTGCTGGGTGGGAAAGCAGTTGCTTTAAGGGAGCCATTTCAGCTGACTCTCAGCAAGTTTGCAGATGACACCAAACTGGGAGGAATGGCTGATACACCGGAGGGTTGTGCTGCCATCCAGAGGGACCTGGACAGCCTGGAGAAATGGGCTGGAAGGAACCTTGCGCAGTTCAACAAGGGGAAGTGCGAAGTCCTTCACCTAGGGAGGAACAACTCCATGCTGGGGGCTGCACAGCTGGAATGCATCTTTGCAGAAAAGGACCTGGGGGTCCTGGCAGACAACAAGATGAATGTGAGCCAACAGTGTGCCTTTAACAGCTAAGAAGGCCAATGGTACCCTGGGCTGCACTAGGAGGATTGTTGCCAGCAGGTTGAAGGAGGTGATCTTTTCCCTTTATTCAGCCCTGGTGAGTACACACCAGGAGTACTGTGTCCAGCTCTGGGTTCCCCAGTACAAGACAGACATGAACATGCTAGAAACAGTCCAGCAAAGGGCCACTGAAATGATTAAGGTACTGCAGTGTCTCCCCTATGATGAAAGGCTGAGAGAGCTGGGACTGTTTAGCCTAGAGAAGGGAAGGCTCCAGGGGATCTTATCGATATATATGAATACCTGAAGGAGGGTTGTAAAGATGATGGAGCCAGGCTCTTTTCAGAGGTGCCCAGTGACAGCACGAGAGGCAATGGGCACAACCTGAAACACAGAAGGCTCCATCTGAACATCAGGAAACACTTTTTTACTGTGAAGGTGATCAAGCACTGGCCCAGAGAGGTGGTGGAGTCTCCTTTCTTGGAAATATTCAAAAGCCGTCTGGACATAGTCCTGGGCAATCGTCTCAAGGTGGCCTTGCTTGAGCAGGGAGGGTCCCTGCCAACCTCAGCCATTCTGTGGTTCTGTGATCCTGTATTCTAGTGCTGCATCACATATCTTGCAGACTGCATTCTGGGTATTCTTTTACTGAAGCATTGAACCTTACAACTCAGTATGCTCCAAATATACCACAGCTGAATGAAATGTCATGAAAAATGCTATCCAGTGCCACTCACAAGCTGAGAACACGTAGGAACATTTTAGGCTGGTGTTGAATGACAGGTGGCAGTTGCTGCTCCAGAGGAGGACCTCTGTCTCTCTCCATAGGCAAGGGAAGCAGACCTATGCTGGACTTCCTACTTTCTCCACTGCTGCTGATCAGATATCAGGCCAAGTATAAAGGCCAGCTGCTGATGACAAAATATGAAGGCCACGTGCAAGGTCCTGCACCTGGGTTGGGGCAATCCCCAATATCAGCACAGACTAGGTGATAAATTGATTGAGAGCAGCCCTGTAGAGAAGGACTTGAGAATATTGGTATATGTAAAATTGAATATGAGCCAGCAACGTGTGCTTGCAGCCCAGAAATCCTGGGCTGCATCAAAAGAAGTGTGGCCAACAGGTCGAGGGAGGTGATTCACCCCCTCTACTCCGCTCTTGTGAGACCCCACCTAGAGCATTGCGTTCAGCTCTGGGGCCCCCAGATCAAGACAGACATGGACCTGTTAGAGTCGTTCCAGAGAAGGGCCACAAAAACGATCAGAGGGCTGGACCACTTCTGCTATGAGGAAAGGCTGAGAGAGTTGGGCTTGTTCAGCCTGGAGAAGAGAAGGAGCTCTCCGGGGACACCTTATTGTGGCCTTTCAATATATAAAGGGGATTTATAAGACAGACGGAGAAAGACTTTTTACTATAGTGACAGGGCAAGGGACAATGGTTTTGAACTGAAAGAGAGTGGATTTAGATTGGACATAAGGGAGAATTTTTTTTTTTTTACAAAAAAAAAAGGGTTTTTTACAAAAACATGGTGAGACACTGGAACAGGTTGCCCAGAGAACCTGCAGGTGCTCCATCCTTGGAAGTGTTCAAGGTCAGGTCAGACAGGGCTTTGAGCAACCTGATCTAGTGAAAGATGTCCCTGTCCATGGCAAGGTGGTTGGACTAGATGATCTTTAAGGGTCCCTTCCAACCCAAACCATTCTGTGATTCTATGATTCTGTCTCTGTGATATCAAAAGTTTTACTTCATGACCAAATAGCTATAACAATGATAGCTCAACTAGTTTCACTATTAGCTAAGTGCCTTGCTCTTAGTTTCAGTGTTGGCTCTGTTTTTTCCTGAAACTCCTCACATTATGTGGGAAGGAAGCCAAACAGCGTTGAAAGAGCAGTTTATAACAAGACAGAGCTATTTATCAGCTTCGTAACACAGGGGACCAGGATACGCAGAGTCCTGACGTTTTGTTCCCTGCACTGTTTCCCCTCTGAGCCTCCATCCTATCACTGACAGTCCTCCCTGGGACTTCTGGAGCACCTTCCCTGCCACAGCCACGGGGGACCAACATTCCTACATGCAGGCTACCTTCCTCTCTTTTTGCAGACTGCCCACCAACAATGGCAGATCTGAAAGTGCTAGATATGAAGGTTTCACAGGAGCTAAGGCTGGACTTGCTCCTGCCACAGAGAAGCTCCTGAATCAAAAGCAAAAAAATGTGGTGTTTTTTTTTTTAATTTCTCTCTCTGAATAGCCCACATTTACACAGACAAGCAATGACCCAGAAAGAATATAACGATTGCTACTGCATATTGCTGTTTTTAAACACTAAGCTCTTATCCTGATGAAGGCAGCTAGGCAGAGATAAGGCTAAAGAGCAGGTCCTGTGGAACTGCAGTCTTAATTTTTATAATAGGATACTGTGGAAAGGCATGTTATTTTTAGAGACCTAGTTTATCTGGGCAATTTCAGCTTGCAGCTGAAATATTACTTTCACGACCCATACACATGGATTTTTATGAATGGTTCTTAAGGGATACTTTTTGCTTCCAAGCCAGTGTTTGGTGACATTTAAAATTATAATAGCAGCATTATGAGGAATAACCTGGTCCAAGAACCCTTTAGAGCCATGAGCACACATAGCAGATGTGTAGCATCTGCATGTGGCAATAGCTCTTCCATTCACCAGGGTGTGCAGGCTCTGCACAAAATCTCATGGACAAAGCTGCACGGGGCCATTGCCACCACATTAGTTGGACTGCTTGGGCTGTTCCTCCACTGTTTCATGTCCTTACTGAGCAGACAGCAGTCATTTTCCATACCTGTGGAGACAGCTCCTCTCAAAGATTGCAGGCCTCCCTGGTACAGCTAAAACTTTGCAGCAGCTTTGCACCCCGCCACTCCCCTGCCCTCAGAAAAATGTACTTTATCCAACCGTTGAGCATTGCTGGCCCCCAGCGTCTGTCTCTCAGTGGGAAACGCCTGAGAAGTTCAGTATTTTTTATGCCAGGTAATCAGCCTACAGTATGATCTGCACACATCCATCAGGACCATGGCCGAGTGCCCCGTGTGTAGTTTCCAGCAGTGAGACTCTCCCTATATCTTTTTTCTCTGTCCTTCTTTTTTCTTTGTTTACTTTCCAGGAATTGTCTGAAGTGTTTCCAGTCTGACTTTACTCAGCTTCAGTTCTGATCTGACTTTCTTTCTTTCAAAAAATTTTTCCATGGGCAGCCTCACTTGAACTTCCCCGCAGCTTAACGGCTAAGTCTGCTGACTTGCAGCATCCCCGGGGAGTTCATTCAGTCAGCCTCTGTCTGTGGGTCTCTTCAAAGGGCTCCAGCTCAGAGCTGCAGCAAACTGGCAGCTTGCTCGGCTTTTAAATACATAACCGAAGAAACTGAATGTCAGCA
Source organism: Platalea leucorodia (assembly GCF_965183815.1). Lineage (NCBI taxonomy): Eukaryota > Metazoa > Chordata > Aves > Pelecaniformes > Threskiornithidae > Platalea > Platalea leucorodia. The sequence goes on along the minus strand of NC_138826.1, from coordinate 47,864,680 downwards.
CAGGAGAGCTGGTAGGGTGGCGAGCGAAGGATGGGATTCGTGAGGGAAGTGGTGCAAGAGAGGGGAGAAGGGGCTTGAAAAATATCCTGGCACAATCCATAGATATATCACAGGGAGTGACCAGAAGTGGGGAGTGCAATCTGCAAGGGACTGGGATTTTATGAATTTCATAATGAAATAGAGGAACTTTACAATTTTCTTTTGGCTTTACTTAAAATGTGTCATTTTGCTTTGGGATGTTTATTGCTTTAAAGCCCTCTTTCCCTTGTTTTTAATGAAATATGGCTTGATTTTTTTTTTTAAAGGTCATCTTGGAGTAAAAGAAAGGTTCATTTCAGGATTGATGAAACACAACATTTCAGCTTTCCATAAGCAACATATTTCCATTTTTAAAAATGTTTAATTGCCTTTTCTTGATATTTTCAAAGCCCTTCCCTCATTACTTTTGCTGGGACAGATTCCTAAATTTAAGTGGATTCATGAACAGCTTTAGTTTCTCCAAAACTCTGTTTGTGGTTGGATTTACTATCTGTCAAGCACAGGAGTCATGTGGTGCCAACAGACCTTGTGTACAAGAGCAGTCTCATGGCTAAGCCATCACCCTGGGACTCAGGAGGCCTGGGTACAGCTTCTGATTCTGCCAACTGACTTCATGTTGGCCTTTACCCAAGGCCAAATTCTTAAAGGTATTTTGGCAGGTTTTTTTTAAAAAAGGTGCCAAAATAGGCTGGGCATCTCACACACACACTGACATAATTTCCTGACAACTACAGCTAGTGAAAACCCTGGGATGATGTAGGATGACATAGCTTCCCTTGCAGTTCTTCACTGTGTTGTGTTATGCTATATTCAGGGTGCAAAACCACGCAAACACATCACCCAGGGGAGCTGCTGGACTCCAGATCTGGCCCTCAGATCAATGAGAGGCAATTCTAACCGGTCCCTGATCAGCTCATTACAATTAGTTGCTACACAGCAAACTGGCAACCCAGTGCCCTAATTAAGATGATAGCATAGAAAAAACATTGAGCTGCGGAAGGTGTTACATAATTCAGAAATGTTTTGGGGAAACGAATCCAAACCAGAGCTAAGGAAAGGCCAAAATACCAAAGCGAGCTTTCTGTAAGACTTCCTGGGTTGGGATCTGCTTGGGAGAGCACTGGCAATCTTCATTCCAGACAAATTCTCCTCATTCTCCCTGAGATACTGTACTCCTGGGTCATTCTGTGGCACAAATAAAATCGGAACAATTACTTATATCCAGAGAGTTCTGGGATGGTCTTTATATACCCTAAAAATTAAAGATCATGGTTGCTCTGAGGGAAGGCACATTCACTGTCACCATACAGATGGGGAAGGTGTGGGAAGTATCAAAAGAGACATTCATCCAGGATCACACTCAGCAGCAGTACAGGGAAGAAACTGTCACACGATACCAAAACTAATTTTTTCTCTTTTCTGACCTTGCATTTTGGGTCTTGGTGATATTCCACATCTTTGTTACAGGCTGTGAGCTCCTCAGAGCAGGAACTGCCCTGTTGGTATGCTCCCATTGCAATCAGAGATATGACCACAGGTACAGACTTACCCAAGCTATCCTAAAGCTGCCCCACTCACCACTGCAAGTGGAGCGGCAGCGGCATGAAGTTCAGGGAGCACTAACTGCAAAGGTGTGCTGGAGGAAGAGGCACTGGGTCTTGGACAAGGTTGCAAATTTAGCTTAAAGTTGGCTCAGATGCTGCAATCACATCTCTAGATTACACCTTAGCCATAACTGCATACACTTTACTGACTCCTGTGTTGTTTAAAGCATTATACACATACATATTACTATACACATACACTACCTTATATACAGATTACATAAATTCATTGTCCAAAGTGATAGCCTGACTTTTGCATTGGTACTGAGCCTCCTTTGCAGTTCCTGGGAATTACAAATTAAAGGATATGAAGAGACAATTAATATGGCTGAGCTCTGAGCAGCTGGACTTTTCAGAGCTGACAAAATGCATACTCTCTTCATGCAAAACTCCCCTGTTGAATCAGTTACACTCACTTAGGAATTATCTTAATTTTTAAGACCTCTTAATAATTTTTTTGTTCAATGATAGTAACCTAGATGCTAAAAGTTCCCATCTTTGTAAATGAAATCACATCTTTCTTAAAGCAAGAACTTGAATATGAGTCTTCCACACCTCAGGGAGATGCTACACCAGTTTCGCCCTCCCCTGGCACAAGGCTCATGCCGGGGCAGGGAGTAACCCGGAGATGCCTGTGCCATCTCTGCCAGGCAGATCTTGCTCTCTTGTGCAGAAATTCTTCCCTGGACTTGGCAAAATCTTCGCCATTAAAGTTGCTGCCAGTGATAAATTCCAACAAAAGATCATGTTTGTGGCAAGTCAGTGTTTTTTTCAGCAAAGTTCAGCAAAGCATCTTTTGCTGAAAAATTCTTTACCCGCTCCCACCTCGTCACTGCCCAGCCCTACAGTCCTCTGGCTCTGCGGAGGCAGGAACGGGTATGCAACGAATTCACTCCTCTGCTCCGGCTGCAACCCCAGCCTGCAGATTACTGTGTAGGCACACATGGCCGCATCCTTCTCCAGCACAGAAGGGGGGGATAATTCAGCAGAGACGCTTATAGAGGTGCAATTCCCTCCACAGTACCTGTGCTTTCACCGACTTTTTTTCTCTTCATCTTGCTTTACAAGCAGCAAGGTAATGGCACTGCCCATATAAAACACTAAGCTCTCATGCTGCTGTAAAAAAAAAAAATTAAGATATGAATTTTTAAGTGGAGTTTCCTATAAAGCATTTAAGAAAAGATCCTTGGAGGTTGTATCCCGTGTATACACAGGAGTGCTAGGGTGCTTGAGAAGAGAGTGAGTTCATAAAATAAATATTTTGTGAACAGTCCCTGAGAAACTGTCATTCACAAGAAACCCTCCTGGGTCAGACACTTGTACAGAAACTTGTTATCTTTGCTGACACTGCATCTGTTTGACCAGTTCTGTAAATAAGGAGATGAATTCAGTTTTCAGGCTGTTAACCTTTCACAAGCAGCCAGTTCTTACTGAAAACACTCACAAACTCTCCTCTCATAAAATGAACATAACAAATGAAGTACCTCTACTCCAACAGAGGAGTGGACCACACTGTCTTACAAAGTGTAATTTTTTAAGTCCAAAAAGAATTGAGAGAAAAGAGTAAGTAGAAACAAAGGACTCTGAATGCTAAGGAATCATCTGCACATGAACAATAAAAATAAGCAAGTACTGCGTATTTTGGAAATGGGAGGTGCAAGCCTGAGGGTTGTTTGTGCATTAACTTGTCATAGTGGCTTTACAAGTGTGTGCCTGCCTGTTTATTCACGGATGCAGCAAGAATGGTGTGCTTTCCATGGCAGACTCTGTACTACAAGAAGGAAATATAACTCACAGATAAGTAGTATTGCGTGGAGACAAAACACCCATCAAAAAACTGTGGGAACTTTGGTGTTTTTATAAAACAAGTTTTGATGGGGAAAGACATGTATAACAACAAAGCCATCTTACAGTATTTAATATTTCTCCTAATTCCATTAACACTTTAATTCTTCCAGGAAGAAAGGCTGGCAAAGTTCATTTGGTTTTAATTAGATGGGTGAAGTAATAGGTGACTAGTGTTTGCAAATTAGTCAAGTTGTTTTGAGAAACTACTTTAGAAAATTTCATTTTCTTACAATTTGTTCTCTTAAAAAAAAAAAAAAAAGAAAATCTATTGAAGATATGTTCCCTAGCTTAAATGAGGCTTGTGGTAAGTATTAGGGATGAAAGTGGAAATTCAGGTGCACTAGAAATAATAATTTTTAAATTGTTTTTCCCTGTCTCAAGTTTACTTTCAGACTTTATGAGCTCTTTCCAATGCATGTCTTCAGTGCCTATTACCACAATACGCTCTTCTCAAACACAGGCCTGTTAAACTGACAGGGAAGACAGGTGGTCACCCACTTCATGATTTTCCTTAGTGCGGTTTTTCACACTGTGTGAGCTGAGAGCTGGATTTCAGGAAGAGAGAAAAGTGTTTGTTTTGCTGTTTTGGGACCTATTTGCCCGAGCAAAAAAAAAAGCCAGCAGAAATTTGGATTCATTGCAATGGTCACAAAGAAGGCCGTAAAGTGATTTTTTACTAGAGTTCAACTCTTGGTCAATGAGATTCATGTTTGCATATATATCACTGAGCCACGGGGGTCCTGCAGCAGGTGTTCTGTGGGGAAATGCTCGGCACCACAATGGCACCTGTGCCCATAAAGTCATCACCTACCACCCGAGACGGGCGCAGAAGCGCCGCGGGTCGCAGAGCCTCTCTTGTTCAGGCACCGCTGCACGGTCAGGGGTTGGGCTCCTTCGAGGGGCAAGCTGGTTGGGAAGGATTAATGGCAGAATTACTCTCTCCCCTTCTCGGGGCAACAACTGCCAGCGATACGCTTCTCTCCTCACCCCTGCCAGCCCTGCTCAGAGACAATAGACAGATTTGGCTGCAGCTGGCTGGCGAGCCGACATAAAACTGAACACCTGTGGACCAAATATGCACAGCTGCAGCGTGCCAGGGCTGAACCATCTATTGTGCAAGCTACGCACGTGCTGCCTGTGAGCGCCTGTGAAATGACGCAAGTTCAAAGACGGAGCCATTGGGGGTGGGGGCAAGAGAGGTTACACCAGAACCCAGTTATCTGCTTTTACTCAAGTGCCCCCAAAAGCCTTTCTGCGGAAGAGGGAGTTTTTTAGAGCTGTGCAATGTATGGATGAAACCGCTTAGAGCACTAATCAGACTATATGCCTGAAGAATTAAATGTCTGCTGAGGATGCATTTGACCATAGTTTGCAATGTTGTTGCATTCAGTTTTTGTGTTATCTCTGTGATTCACAGAGAGTGATTCACAAGGACAATTAATTTGTGTAATGGCCTATTCTATTACTGAATAGGTACAGAAAATACCTAGGGAATAAGAGTTGCTTCTTTGTGAATTAATTTCTGTACTGTACTCTGAATATGTTAAATAACATATACTTGTTATTAGCCACAGTAAGTGAGTGTAGTGCAGAATCTTACGAGCAGATATTTCATGGACCTGCTTTTGTTCATCAACCATATAGATCTGTTTAGACCATTCTTCCTACCCAAGGTTACACAGGCTTTAGCAAATTAAGAAGTGGCCTTTTCCAAATTTGAAATACTAAGGTGTTATAATTTGTTATCATGGACAGGGGATGACTACTTTACTGAAATTTATTTGAAGGTGCTCTGAGAAAACACCAACATCCAGAAATCCCCCTTGGAGATTTCAGCTCAGGCAGAACGTTTGAGAATGAGCTCTTGAATTAAGAAATGAGGATAGCAGCAACGCCATGCTGAAAATTTAATTCCAGTATATATGTATCCCTAAAAATGTCCTATTCACTACATGTGTGGTCCAACCTGACTGGCTAAGCACTTTGGCCTTAGAGCTTCTCTTAAGTGTAGGTGAAGGCCCCCTCAGAAACTCCTTCACCCGTGTTACCAAGATATTTGCACATATATCTGATTGCTTCTAGAGACGTGCTTGGTGTTCCCAGTTCTTCCGAAGAGTCCTTAGGAAAGAGGACAGTCAAAACAGGTCATCACCTCCAGAATAGTTTATTCTGTCAGCCTTTGTTCTTACGGATGCTTGGAAATATCCAGGGAATAGGCTGGAGGCCTGCCAGCATTCCCATGGACCCTGTGATGTTTTGCTGGCTATGTGAAAAGTCAGGGTAGGCCCCAGGAAAATGCCAGAGACAAGGCATGGGATGGATGAATTGTCTTGGTGACTACACAGGTCCCATGAATGTCGACTGCACAGTGTGGGACTGTCTGTTTTTATGCTGTTACTTCAGACTCTTAAATAAGTTGCATGGACTAGCTGACTGTGCCAGGGCAGAAGCCTGAGCAGAGCTATACTTTTTTCCTGGTGGGAAATTGACTGTGGAGCTTCTAAATTTGTAAGTTAATATGAAGATGAAAATAATTTTTGTGGGTCTGTTCCTTTTTTTTTTTTTTTTACCTTTTTTCAGGAGAAAAGGTCTGTAAAGCTATTTTTCATGGTGAAAGTTTTATATATTCAAAACAAAAGAAATTTAGAACCTGAACTTAACATGACAAGGTGCTTTGGAGTGCCTGTGTTTATCATGTTCTCCACATGGCAGTGTGGCATTTCTGGCTTCTGGGAAGCTCGCACTCCTGAAAACCAGAGGCCCTTGTTCGTCTCACAAACCAGTCAACAGCATAAGCACAATCACTATTCAGCCAACGTACCCCTACACTGATATGAGTAAAACCTCTAAAATGGAGATCCTACGCCAGTTTATGGGAGCTATTAGAAGGGTGTTGAGTTTTTTACGCTTACTGGGAAATGGACAGAGGCCACCAAACTCATTTCACAAAGGCTGCTACAAATCCTCCAGTCAGTAAAAACTTTCAGTCATCCACGGCTGGATTTGAACTGGCAACCCATATGTAAAAGCTGCTGTATCCCTTCATCACTCAGCCCCTCTCTCCTCAGTTTTTACGGTCAGCAGGTGCGTGTGGAGGAGAGACTGTGGTCTCTCATTTCATTTGCTTCTCCTGATTTATTATATAATATCAGTTAGGCAGGCTTAATAAAGCTGGAGGCCAGGAGGGACAACTAGATCACCTACTCTGACCTCCTGTGTAGCACAGCCCATTAAGTTTCACCCAGACACCAGTATATTAAGCTCAAAGGCGAAAGTGATACTATAGCACTTTAAGTACACAGTGGATTAAACTATGTGCCACGAATGGAAAACAGGAGAGATGAAAAGTCACCTCTACTCAGGACCTCTGCAGTCTCAAAGAAGAAGAGAGTTGAGAGAAGTTCAACTGATACCAGCAAACAATCCTAACTCTGTCATGTAGAAAGAGGGCAGAGTCCCCAAATCAAAAACAACAAAGCAAGAAAATCAAGAGCAAGAGCAAAACAGCAGCCAGAAACTTCTGCCAACCTGATCTGGGGGAATATCATATCTTAAGTCCAGATATGGTGATCAGCAGAGCCCTGGATATGACAAGAAGGAACAGCAGCAGGAATATAGGAATTAAAACCCTGTGCCATCACAAGATCACTCTTCTCTTTCCTTCTCCCTTCAAGCTTCTGAGGAAGGCCAAAGGAAAAAAAAAAAAAGGAAAAAGGCTGCCTTGCATGGCTAATGCTAGAATTGCTTTTTATAAAGGTTTATAAGGGCACCCAGAGACATTGGGCATGTGACGCTGAGAAGTCATGAGCGTAATGTCATTTCAAGATGAGAAGCTAAAGCGTGGGGAAACCCAATCCTCAGAACAAGCTATGACACTAGGGCAGCTCTCTTGAGCCCTGACTTTCCTGACTAGGAAACAACTGACTAACAAGGATCATGCATGGAATTAACTTACTGTCGGGGGCGGGGGGGAGGAAATAATAGTTTTGTTTTGTTGGTTTTATTCCATCAGGGCAAAAGCATCACTGGAGAAAAGCCAGTCCAAGCTCCATAGTTTTTAACAAACTATTTATTTTAACTATTGGTGGACTTTAGCATCTTGTTTCTTTCAACTGCGTAAAAGTTTTAGGGAGAAAACAGTGTCTTCCCTGGAATTATTAGGTGAAATATTAGGGTCTTTTAACAGGTCAAAATTCTCAGCAATCACCTTCCTGCCAATTTTATTCTTCCATTTTCACACTAAAAGGCCAGGTGCCCCAGCAGCACTGTCTGTTGCTGCCAAACAGCATGGTGTGACTTGTGCAACTTGCACTTGTGCAACTAATTTTACTGATTTTAATGGGATTTCTTAAGCAAGTAAAATTGCATGCATAGTTAGGTATTTTTTATAGATTCAGATTAAGGCTTTGCCTTTGCAGAGAGCGAGAGAGAGTCTGTCTGGCTTACCTTTGCATTTGCCTTGTGCTTCTTTCAGTTTATCCACGTCATACTATTGAATCTGAATCAAGGGGGACTTCAGGAAGTAAAACCACAGTGTATAGGGTGTATTGGGTAAGTATATTCACAGGAGTGAAGAGTATAATGTTGGGTGGCTGGTTCATACAGGTGTCTGAACAGAGTCACATGCAAGGGAGGCAAGTCCCACCAGTCAGTATGTCCATTAGCTCTGAATGATTTTTCACCTGATATTTCCAAGTTTCCCCTTCTGGCCATTTTCTGAATATTGTGGGTATACAGAACAGAACTCCTGAATTGTCTGTCTAACATATTTCTCTTTGGCTGCGTTTGCTTCAGGGAAAATACACTCTTGTGGACACCATCATGTCCACAAGACATGTATACTGAATAACTACAAGGGAAAAAAAAGCCCTTATTATTAAAAAAAGAGGGGAAAAGAAAGAAAAGAAACTGTAACACCAGAAAATGCTGGCATAAACTGAAGATTTTACAAGATTCTGGATATAAGTATAAAACCAAGTTTTCTTGTGTACCGATGTCACCTGCACATACAATGTGATTCATACAGCCCCTTTTGCACCAAACTCTCTCTTGATATTTTTCTATGCACCACAGAGACTTTGGGCTCCCTCCACAAGCAATGGAAGGGAGGGAAAAAATGAAGAGAGCTGTGGGGACAGACTGGAAGGGAAAAGAAGAAAATGCTGAAGGTTATTTTAAAAAAACTTGAAGATACAAAGTGCTGGAAAAAGTGTCTAGAAGGAAAAAGTGTAGAAGTGGAAAGGAAAGAGGAAATTCAGCAAAATATGTACAAGTCAGAGACCAGCAAGCCAGGTTTTCAGCTGGGGTAAGCCAGTCAAGCTCCACTAAAGTAAGTGGAGCTAAAATGATTTCTAGCAATTGAGGACCTATCCCATTTTGTTACATTAAAGAAATAAAGAACAGGAAATTTACTTTATAGAGAAACTAGAACTCATGAATTAAATGTGATTTAGCTGGCTTGCAGAAAAGTTCAGCAAGAACCCTGCTAAGGCCCACTATTCTATAAAAGCTATCCAATTAGACTCGTTACATTTCAGAAAGCTTGGTGTTCATACACTCAGGATGGATCCTGAGGATGCCCAGGAAGATCCAAATGTGAAGCCTGGGGTTCTGGATGAGTCCAAGTACAAAAGGGAATATCTGAAGGCAGACTGGGATTTGCCCACTGCATCTACACATTCCACACAGGTCACCCAACTTCTCCTAAGCCTTCATCTTTGAACTGCACAGTCCTTGAGTTTATCACAGCAGGCAGAGAAGGCAGCAACACACGCAGTAAATCATAGCCTCTTGTTAACAATTGCCATGCCAGACCATTAGAAAGTTTTACAGAGCTGCTAGCCCAGCTTTGGAGGACAGGTCTATTTGATTTGACACAGAACAAGTCACAAATCAAACAAAACAAACCCCCATAATGAAGCCTCATGTAAGGCTGCCCTTCTTGAAAAGCTGGAATAGTCAAAACTAAAGCCAGCCATGTCTTTTGGGGTGGCAGGGAGGACTCCAGAGTCTCCCTCGCACACGCAATCTCTCCTTGCTGCACTGTGGCAGCCCTCCATCCATCTGGAAACGCTCTGAAGTTCGGAGGAAGCTTGAGAGGAGCAATGTGCAGCGCTCCTTCTCACAGCCTAGGGAGCTGTGCCAGGGACCAAGTTCAAGACCTGAACAATGCCCTGCTTGGCTAGTTGTTTGGATAGAAAAATTAATTTACAGCCGAATTGTGGAGGAGGGGCCAAATTCCAAAGAGCACTGAAGTCTCTGGAAGCTTGGCTGAAAAATTAGTAGCACTGCCACAGCAGCTGGGATTTCCACTTGTTGCAAACAGCGGCAAAACTTGATGGCCACGTACATAGGTAGCCCAAACTGACCTGCACATCACACTGTAAGCTGTCACTGCGGGCACCAACCGGGAACAGAGTGTACAGTGCAGCTTTTCACCATGACTATAGTTAAGGTTATGTCTCCTTGCCGATCTAAATGGTGGGTGTTTAAAATGAAGACAACACTGAGATGCTAGGAGCTGTAGTCCACTACATCTGACTGTAACACGTGGAAATGCTTCTTCGTATTAAACAAGAGAATGGTTGCAAGCAGGTCTTTTCCTGGAGGCTAAGCGCAAATTCTCCAGCTCCTGGAGAAGAGCCAGTATTTCTTCCAGGCAAGCAGGAGTGCCTGGTACTACCATGTACCACATCTACATTTCAATGTCTCACTGATTCCTCCACATCAGTACATCTAGACAGTAGAAGGGTTGCTGAATTGCTACGCTCAGGAAAAAATCTGCACCAGTCTGCCAGTCTGGAGTGAGGGGAACCACCCAGCACTTGTTTTAGTACTCTGAAGTAGTCTGTGACCCCCAGCCCTCCACACTGAGACTGTAGCTACTGTGATGTGAAGCACTGGGAGCAATGCAAGAAGATGTCGAAGACACTTCCTTAAAGCAAGGGGAGATGTTAATGGTTTCCTGGGGGAAGACAAGAGCTGTTTCAACAAAAAAAAACCCAAACCCTTGGAATTTTAGAAAGGCACAACAGAGATCACAGGCCTATTTATACTGTGTCCAGTGAATGTTTCTGAAGAACTTTCAAAAGCTTTATTTCACATTTTTGCCTAGATTCTCTATTACCTTAGAGAAGATGCACATTTCAGCAATAAAATACAGCACAATAAATGTTGCAAATTTAATCTGACTTCCCATATTTTGGGATAAAAGAAGAGGTTTTGAATCTGCCAAAGGTAAAAAAACCCAACACATTTTTGTCTCTGAGTGCATGGCTACTAAAAATAGATCCTGACTACCTAATTCATTCATTGCTCTCAATAAGTGGGGGGCTTGTGCACGCAGCCATCACTTGCAAAAGGTGTGCCAAGCCCGTTCAAAGGAAGTGGCTCGTGAAATAAAACTTTACAGCTAAAAAGCTAAAAATAAAACTTCAGTTCTTCTCAAGTGTCTAGCTTAATATTCTCTCTGTTATTCTTCTTATTCTGATGATTCTTCCTGTTATTTGTACAGCTGAGCCAATGTTTCCAGGCAATTCACAAAGTAAGTTACTTGGAAAGCTCAAGTGGGACATGAGGTATTATACACTGTAATTTTGATTCTCATTTAAACTACAGCTTCATTTGCACCCAATTTTAAAGTCTCTTTACATTCAAAGAGGTACGAAAGGGCTTTTTTTGTAACAGTAGCAGAGGTTTTCTATATGTATCATTATACTATTATTATTAGTTTAATTATAATCTCTCCTAATCAAGTTTTGGGGTTTTCCAAGAAGAACTCAGTTCTTGGTAAAATTCCACAGAAATCAAGGGAATAATAAAAAGAATGACTACATGAAAGAAAACCTGAAGAGTGATATAGTGCAAATTAGGTTACTTAAAACGGGTTCTTTCTGAAGTGTATATGCAGGAATGCTATTGACTTTTGCAGCCTTGCAAAAAAAAGAGTTCTCAATAATAGTGATTCACTTTATAATTCACTATTTAATCATATTTCTCCTTCAGAAACTGTCATTTTTTTAAGGGCAGTCTTTTCGTTAGTAGTGTTGTTGCAAAGTTAATCCAAACACCTTCTCATTACCCATGACACTCCCACAGCTGGTTTCAGTTGACCATAGTATCAGTTATTCTCTTTCCTTTCCTAACAATTGGGAAAAATGCAGGAAAATAATGTTTAATGTAATGAGATATATATATTCTTGTAAATAAAATAATTTCATGCCATGTGAGGCATATTTCTACTTTAACACTGCACTAGTATTTTATTTTAAAACTTTACTATAGATTAAAAAAGGGAGATCTTTGAGTAATGCTTCTTTTCTGTCCAATTTTCATAAGCATCCTTTTATTTCCCTGCTTTCTGCTCTGTTCCCTGTCTTCCCCCCATCTCCCTCCACCTTTTCTTGGCTGTTGCAAGTGTACATTCCCTTAACATGAGCATCTCTCTTAATGAAACCTCATGAAGATTTTTCAAACTATTATTTTCATAGGGATAGATCAGGTCCAAGAAGCATGCCTGTACATGTGGAGATTTTTGTTTCACGACATAGTACAAGAGATGCCGTATATTTGAAGGTAGTCATAGGCTGAATTGAGCTCACCCCATATAATCCACTAACATTTTCACTGTAAGGGGTGACATCATTTAAAATGGGCTTTTGATACTGGGAGCAGGGCTGATTGAGAGCATGCTGAAATCAGTAGGAGTCTCTTTACTGACTGCAGTCAACTTATGATCAAGTCCTTTAATACCATCTGTAGAAGACAATTTCAAGGCATTCCTTTCATTCAAAAAACTCAAAAACCCTCTGGTGTACAGCAAGGCTTTTAAGAAGCCTGCATATATCCAGTGGGCATGTCAGCCTACCTGCTCACTACATGTTCCAAAGCCCTGCAAATTGCACTCAGTGTTTGTCTAAGAAATATCATAATAGTCATTGTACCATTTTGACAGCTGAACGCAGAGAGCCCTTGAGTCAATAAAGTACTGCTGATGTGCCAGAGGCTGAAAAGCCTTTGCTTCACTTTGACTTTTTATTCCTACCAAATTGCCATTCACATTTCAGCAAAATTAATTATCCTTCTGTTTAGGTGTCAGCAACTGATGGGAGAACTAAAAGAAGTTAATTGAAAGCTATTGGCTGCAATACTCAAGGAAGATTTAAAAAAAAAAAAAAAAAAAAAAAAGTTTCCTAAAAGTCCTGTAGCCATGACACAGAGTTACTTAAGACTATAAAATATAAAACCCTCACGTTCTATTCTTGGGATGTTCCGTTGCATTGACTCTTTTTTCCACTTAAACTACTCTTTTGACTTTATAGCAGTCTGTCCAAATCACAGTTTGTCAGGTGGCTCCTGATACTGTTCAGCTCACTGTTCCTTCTTTTCTCTCACATGAACTAGTGCAGGGCCAGGTATTGTCTACCCTTACCCACAACAAGAAAGCTCTTCCCTCCCAAGTATTCTTGCTTGTAGAGCAGCTCATGGATCCCTTTGGGAAAAAAGGACACAGGGCCAGGCCCAGAGCTGTGCACAATCTCTGTCTAAGCAGCAGGCAGATGAGGAGGGAGATATAGGGCAGCCTGGGGTGGGGGCTGCAGCTGGGGAGAGGTACACGTGGCTCTCACCAGCACTGATGCTTCTTTCTGGCTCGTTGCATCTCGCATGTAGGATGGAGGCGCTGGAAAAAAGCCATAGTGCTGTGGGGGAAAAATGTGAAGCACATGGGAAGCAGGAGGGAGAAACTAACTGGGGAGAAGGAAGAACAAAGCCCCTTTAGCCCTCTCCCAGTAAACTGAGAGCTGTCAGGTCTTTAAGGTCCTATAATTAGCAGTGTGTAGGCAGGCTGCTGCACCCTTGTGGAGCACCTCTGAAGCTGATTGTGCACAGCCAAGTCCAGGATCCAACCCCCAACTCTGCAGCCCACTAGACTAAACATTTAACCCGGAAGAGCACTATGTCCACCAGCAAAAGTTAACAAGATCAGGTCCAAAGAAAGCAATTTTACCAGAAACAGTTTTAAACTACATGTGAGGAACAGGAGCAGGGAAGACTGCAGAATGGGAAGGAAAAGCACACGGGACCTAAATCTGTGTCCAAATCTATGAAGTTCTGCAGTATCTATTAGTCGAGCAGTGAGTGACTGCTTCCAGGACTCTCGCTACCCTTGCTTGCTGCTGGTGTGCCCTTTGGCTAAGGAAGATGCTCATGCTGATGGAGCCGCCTCTTCTCTCTGCTCTGTGCTTTTGCCTCTAAATACAACCCCTTTGTCACTACAAGGTATTGAAACAAAAATAATTTCTAAACCAAACTTACAATGTAGTATGCATATTATTTCTTTCTTTCTTTGTTGTACTTCACTAACCACAAACTCAGCTGGACTTGATCCCTCCTTCTTCTCCACATGTATAAGACTGTGCATTTAGGTTTTCCCTGTAAGGTCCACCTTGCAGAGCCAGACTGGTCCATACAGGTCCTGCTACTCCTAGTCTGTCTTTGATGCTAGTCAGCATCAAAGTTTTCTCAGGAGAGCTCCAGAAATGCTGCAGAAGGCCGCCACACTCTGGGTTTTCTGTTCATTTCACTACTTAGTTCTGTCTACAGAAATTACGATGAGCCACATACCTACACTAATCCCTTCTTTGAATAGTGCTAAATTCTCACCTCAACAGCTTCCTGCAGCCATGAATCCCGTACTCTAATTACACACCCTGTGAGGAACCATTTCCTTTTATCAGTTTTGAATATGCTGCTTTTCAGTTTCATTGTCTCCTTTTTCTAATATTTTCAGATAGAATCCCATTCTGAGCAAATAACTTAAAATCCCCAAATCAGCTCTTCTCTTACAATATATACACAGACTGAAGAGAGATTTCCCTCTTTCCCCTCTGGGGCTTTCTTGGCATTTTAATTGGTAAGTTCAAAGCTGATTTGGGGTTGTTCTGGCAGTGTCTGCTGGGCGGCTTGTGCTCATACAATCTGGACTATGTAAGAAAGACGTTTGGTTTTTTTGGTTTTTTTTTTTTTTTTGTGTGTGTTTTTTTTTAATTCAGTACTTGGCTGACTGAACAGAGTAGAAACAGGTACCTGACATGGGATGGACTGATCTCACTTCTAGCTACTTATCTGTAATATTCTGGTTTATACAAGTACTGCAAATACTTGAGAGTCTCTTTGGCCTCTGTACAGTAAAGACTCCTAGTTAGATTGGTGGTGAAAAAAGCACATGAATTTGCAAGCTTTGGATCAGAAACAGCAAGAGAAATAAGCTTTTCACATACTGAAAGCTTTGATGCTGTCAAGCCTCAAGTCACTCAGCATACGCAGCTCCAGCTGCACCAGCCCTGTGTTCGCATGGCCAAGTGGCTGCCCAGCTGGGTTATTGCTTACTGGCGGCTCTTCCTGATGCTGAGCAGCCTTGCAGGACAGCTTTGGCCCTACTTTGGGCCTTGCATGGCCACATTTGGCTCCAGATGGTTGTTGCTGGAGCTGAAAGGCAGCAGCCCCTGGTTGCTTATCCCTTCTGTTTGTCCCACCTTTTGCTAGGTTAGAAAATTGTGCGTGGATGGGGGTGAAAAAGGACCTCTCTGCTGGCTCTGGGCCATCCTGAGGGGCATGGTTATGCTGTATTTCTGGCTGCATTGAGCTCTCTGGACTAGGTAAAGCAGCAATAAAAACTACCCACTGAACAGATGCATGGTTTCAGAAATGTCACTTTCCTTCTCACTTCTCCCTTCCTATGTAGAACTGATAAAGTCAAACCAGAGGTTAGTAAACATCATGACAGGCCCATAACTCAAAATGTATGGAGCTTGTGCAATGGCCGCGCAGCATAACTAAGTTCCTTGTGAATGACATGTAGCGTTACTCATGAAAAATATTATGAATACTCTGCATTCACTGTCATAAAAATAAACATACTGTGACTAGTTGAGCCAGTTGTGCTACTGTCATGTACTTTGCTATTATAATCCAAGACATGTCTGTTGCCAGAACTGAGGCTTGCTGTTGAAGGACTTTATAATCTGGCTGTCGCAGAAATACTGATTTCTGTTTGATGAGTATTCAGTCTGGTAGTTCAAGCTTTCTTCGGACTGGGCTGCTCCTAAGCAGTTGTTAGGGTTTTTTGGTTTGTTTTTAAGAAAGAATTAAAACCTGGAAAATTTACTTCCTGGTATCATTAAAAATTATTAGGCAAAGCTGGTTCTGAACTCTGGGCAATCTCCCAAAGGCCACTGCAATTCCTATGTGTAATACATGTTTTTTGTTAAAATGTAATAGGTTTCATCAACAATAGTTGTCAGAAGACCTGCAGTTCAAGTAAGAATCATGGATCTTATGTCTCCAAGGAAGGACAGGGCAAAGAGATTTGACACTAAAACTTTCTTAGGTCTCCAGATGAGCTTGTTACCATTTTAGCCATGATATAATCTGTTAAAACCCTGTATTAAAGTATTAAGGGCACATCTCAATGAGACACCAATGGAAGTTAGCCAACTTACTACATAATTCTATTTAGAAATTATCATGAATATTTATCTAGCTGTACTCCTATAGCTCCCAAGAGTCCAAGACTATTTGATATCCTTCTGGGATGTGCATTGAAATATGTCCAATATTACACTAAGAGTTAAGATGGATAAGGTTGTTACTGTAAGGTAAATTCAGGTGTGAACTTGTAGCAGTACAGTAACTGTTGTGCACATGTGGCAGCTTGTTTAGCTGTCCACACCTCAAATTACTGAAGATCAGTCTAATTAAGTGAAGGACTTTTCCAAAAAACAAAGATAAACTGCATAAGAATCAGCAGAATCAGCAGCCACAATGGATTTGTAAAACGATCTAAACAGCTCATTTACAAACAAACAAAAAGATCATATTTTGATTCAATATAACTCCTTTCAAAGAAGTTTGTTTTAAATAACAAGTTAAGCTTATCCAAGTACACTGGTACCTACATCCCTTTTTGACCCCAGCAAAGACAGGCTCAGGTCTGGATGGACTACTCTTAGGATTACAAGAGACAAAAGATCCCTTTTTTTTAAGATGGGCTTCTTAAGAGACTGTACAGGAGAGGAGGACAGGAAAGAGGAATTGACCATCTGTGACAATGGAAAAGAAAAGCTTTATATTATAAATCAAGGAGCAAGGGCTGGAGGAGATATATGTGGTCTTCATGCCCAGTCCTAGTCCACAGAGCACACATGATAAAGGGTAGCTGAAAGAGCAAGGGAGAACAGATGGACAAAGCATACGGATGAGAACAGCAGCCAGGCAGATGATAGTGATAGGTACAGTCAATGGGAAGTAGAAATGAAATTTTGTACAGAAAGGACAGGACATATCTTGAAATTAATAAACCAGAACATCTGGTGTAGGACATCAAACATATCATTGCAGGAGTAACTCAAACCTGGTCTAACCATGGTTGGAAAGAGGTTATGATCAAAACACAGTTGCTGGAAGTACTTGCTGTTCCACAAAAACACATGTATACACAGAATACAAGGTTAGAAGGGACCTCAAGGATCATCTGGTCCAGCCTTTCTAGCATGATCTAGATGAGATGGCCCAGCACCATGTCCAGCTGAGTCTTAAACGTGTTCAGTGTAGCGGAGTCAACCACTTCCCTGAGGAGATTATTCCAATGGTTGACTGTTCTCATTGTGAAAAATTTACCGTTAACAGAGAGATAACATGGATAAACAGAAACAAAACTGTGACTATCTGGTCACCATCATTTGAAATGTGAAAAAATTGGGCTACAGGCTGGAGTCACATTTTGGTATGAATAAAGATCTATGTGATGCTAGCAGAGACAGAAACAATTCTGAGCATTGTATCGTGTTGAGATACTGTAATTTTCCAGAAATATGTTGGAAAACAAATTCCACCAATAATGTCAGAGACCAGAGGTTCCTGGCAGGGGTACCTGACAGGTATTTTTTTCACTGCTACTCTCATGGAACCAATACATGGAGATGTTATCTTAGATTCAGTTTTGGTGAGGACTTTACGAAATGCTAGACAAACTATTTAGAGAAGTAACCTTAGCTTGAATGCTCATGATTCAATCCACCTTAAACTTAGGAGAAGAAAAACAAAAATAAATCTATAAATAATGAAGGAAAAACTTCAGTGAACTTAGGGAAACAGTGACACAGACTGGTCTGATTATTTCCAGGATTTGAATGTGGAGGAAACCTAGACTATCTTTGACTTAAGGTACACAAAGTTATCTGGAACTTGTGTCAGACTGATGTTTGGAGAAGGATTTCACAGCTAACCCTATCTCAAAACAGGATAGCAGAAATAATAAGAGATCCTCCTAATATGGAGAAAAGGATCCATCTTCAGAAAAGATCTGTCAAAGAAAAACCGCATGTTACAACTGGAGAATTGTAGGGCTATTGTAAAAACTTCCCAGTCCACTTCTTTCAGAAAATTCAACTTTAAAACAAATAGCAAAGGGCTCCTCACCCATATAAATAGAAAAGAGAAAATGGAAAATAAGTATAAAACTTCTGTACTTAAAAATAAAGTAGGTATATGATAAAACAGAACAAAAACTTTGCCTGATTTTTCAGTAAGTACAACGGCATCAGCCGCAGTGCTGAAGGCAGGAAGGGGAAATGGAGCACAGATTTGGACAGCGTAAAAAACATGGAACTATTTTCTAAATTTGCATGCTTGCTGTCTTTCTGCCTTTCAGTGTGGTGTATTGGATACTGGAACGGGTTAAAGTCTTGTCTTGGGCTGAGAGACAAGAAGTCTGGAGATATTTGAATCTCCTTGTTTTACTTGGAGTGCGACAGACCTTCAGGACTGAATAGCACATTACCCAATAGAAAACACTTTTCTTCAGAGGCAATGGCAGCACCATTTATTTGACATTAACTTTCAACAGTGTATTCCTAGAGTATGGATAAAAGGAGTCACCTGAAAGACAAGTTACTTAAGGAGAGAGTGAGAAGAGCTAGACAAGCACACACAGAGGCACGCATGCAGCGGACACTGGCTAGGCTGGAGTCTTCTGGGGACAGATGCCAACACGTGTTTTGTAGGGGTTTTCAAGGCCCATAAACACTTGCTCTCTGACAGACAAAGACCTTGCTAAGACAGTTTCTCACTTGAGAACTCTGCGTCTTTACCAGATGACCAATGAACGTAAATCTATGGCAGAAAAGTTATCTGGCCTAGCTGCAACGTCATCCTGACTGCTGATCTGTCCTGAGCGGTCTGCATCAATTTGGGTTTCTCTCTGGTGGGGCCATGGAAATAGCATGCTGTGACAATCACAGCAGAAGTTGTCAGCCAGGCTCATAAGTACTGAAAGCTGCAGCCAACTTAAAGAGTTATGTGAGGAGGTTGCTTCAGGGCTGGGGTCAAGAGAAAGATGTGTCTTTGTCACAAATGCACAATAGGGATTACCACATCGGAGGTGGAAGCAAAAACATTCCTGTGCTCTAGTGAAAGGATTTGGACTGATCTCTTCAACTATTTTCATGAATGGTCTTGGCACAATGATAGGAATGCACAGGAATGCATTCATCAAACTTTTTGATGAGAATTTGGGATATTGCCAGTCCAGCAAAGGATCAAACTGTCATACATGAAGAACTGAACTAACTATTAGAATAAAAGAAGTGTAGT
Source organism: Platalea leucorodia (assembly GCF_965183815.1). Classification (NCBI taxonomy): domain Eukaryota; kingdom Metazoa; phylum Chordata; class Aves; order Pelecaniformes; family Threskiornithidae; genus Platalea; species Platalea leucorodia. The sequence goes on along the minus strand of NC_138826.1, from coordinate 47,845,538 downwards.
AGGTCATGCACTTATGAACTAGGGATAACAGTTTCTGGAAAAAGCTGGGAACTCTCCAGTTGGAAATAGGTCAGGAAAGCTTGAAAATGCTGGTCAATACAGCATGACGGGGAGCCACGGTGTGAAGCAGCTATGAAAAAGATTGCTGTAATCCCACGATAACTATTTCCACTCAAAGCAGGAAAGTGTTAGTATTGCTGTAGAGGGCAGGAGCAGCTTTTTCTGGAAAACCTTGTACTGTTCTATTCACCCATGCTTAAAAGGGAGGAATTCAAAGTGGGACAAACACACAGACTCATTAATGATGCAGTTTCCACGTCATGGTGAGCTGAGCTGAGTCCCACTTGGTCTCACACCCTTTCTTGTGTTCACACAACTGTGTGGCGAACCACACAAGAGAGGAAAAAACTTTTGAGGCAGAGAGTACCCTTATAAGATTGGAGGATGTAGTTCTTGAAGAACATGTAATACTTAAAGTCATGTTATTTAATTTCCTTTTTAAGAATTTAAATATATAAAATGATTTTTAGGGGTATATGTAGTAAGAACTCATAATGTTCAAAATACTAAAAAAGCACCCTAACTGCCATTTCTCCAAACCTGCTCAGCAGTTAATACCATGGGCAATCTGTCAACGAGCTGAACTTCCACCAAGGAACTGAAAACAGTTGGGTTTCCAGAAGTGCCCTGTACCTCCCAGGTTTTCTTTCCAGATGGAGAGGGAATAGTGCAAAGAGCTGAGTAGAGACAACCTCTGATACTCTGGCCACTTTAGACAGTGTTAAGTGTTTAGACAGTGTTAAGTGTGCCTTTAGGAAAATCTGGCCCTTCATTACTACAATAGCCTGCATGGGAACTCCTGGATGCTGATTTCTTATGAAAATTTGGTGCTTTAATGAATCATCTGGGTTAATAAAAGCATCAGTAGTCCTTAAGCAGGGCTCAGATGATGTCTGTCTTCACATGACATACAGTAACATGTGCACAAATAAATCATACGCATCAGTGAGGCTGAATATTGTAACACTTACCGAAGAGAACAGCTCAGTAAAATCCTGTCCACACAGAAGAATGGCAAGGATTTCTGCCCAGGATATTTACACTTGCATTAACAAAAAGTGTAAAAAGGTTAATGCCCAGATCCACATAGGAATGTAAGCATTACAAGTCCTTTGATTACCAGTATGGGTGGGAACTGGGTGCTCATGCTCCCTACAACATATGCAGAGCATATTGGGTTACAGATCAGTGTCTTGATGAAGAATACCAATCCTACTTCTCTGAGCGTGGTCCCTATCCCCTGGGCACTCCTTGCCTGAACGGAGGCCACGAGGGCCCTGGTGCTAGGATGCCATTCAAAATTGCCCAAACTGTCAAGTCAGGGACAGTCTGGCAAAATTCATACTCCAGATCTGCCTTCTCATGAAGAGCACCTCAAAAACTGAGCAGGAGTCATTGTTATCTTCACAAACACAAATCAGGTTTGGGAGGCTCCTTCTTTTATGAGATGTGATGGTGGTTGAAGAGTTGGGCAAGAACTGGCAGTTTCTGTGATCGGTACCCCTTCAATCTGCTGCCTTTGAAAAGGATTGTCCACTGCCTCACACCATGCAAGAGGAAGGGGGCATGAAACGAAGTAATCGGTTTGCAGCATGGAAAGAGCACTCTAGGCACACAGTTAGACTGTGGGATTCATTGCCACAAGTCACTCTTGATGACAAAAGTTAGCAGAGGTTCAAAAGGCGATTGGACAAATACATGGAAGAGAGGTCCGGCAAGAGCATTTCATTTAATACAAAGATGGCATGTCTTTCTTGGGAAGTTCTCTGCGACAGATTGCTGGAGGCTGGGAAAATACTGTGGGGAATAGCGCTATGTGTTTGCCACACACTGACACTCTTCTCCAGGCATCTGCTACTGGGCCCTGTTGGAGACAGGGTAGTGGCTTAGTTGGATCTTTGGTCTGATCTAGAACTGCCAGTCTCATGTTCCTTTGGAGCATAATTAAGCTAATTTATCACAAAGAAAACAGTAAAAACTGTGTCTCTCTCCTACCTATTCAGAGATAAACTCCTTTTCCTTCCTAGAAAAAGTTAGGCTGTATGAATAAATATGAACTTCAGAAAACCAATAACATCAACATGTTAATGGAAAGTTTTAATAACAATTTGTACGAGTAAAATAGTCATTTGTAATGACTTCTAACTTCTTCAAGGAGATAAACACCTGCAAAAATTTAGACACATTTTTTTCCCCCTAAAAGTAGGTTCCTACAGGTAGGCTCCTAATTCCATATTTAAGCATCTGTCTTTTATTCAGAGGTAGCAAGAACCCGACTATTTCTATTTTCTCCATTTCTTCTGCCCAGTAACTGGTCAGTTGCAATCTGTATTAATAAAGTCTGGTCTGTACTAATAAAGTCTGGACCATTCTTGCCCCCTTAAGCATATCCCATAGTTAAAAAACAGCTTATGTTCCTCAAAATTGGAGAACATAGAGATTTAAAAGTCTGGACAATACCTTCAAACCTGGAGATGGAGGATGAGCAAGGAGAAGAATAAAGATGGATATTAGTTATACTGCAGAAAAAAGTTAGGTGTCTTTTTACCCCTCAGAGCTGATAATGACTCAGTTCTTTTCTTCTCAAGTTGTGGAATAAAGCTGTTGCTTTAATACTGATTAGTTGTGTACAACTTGCTTTCTTTAGCCAGATTGTGTATGTGAATGTATTCATGGAAAATAAACCGCTCCTACAAATGAAATATATGTTTATAGGGTTGATGTTATCTTATGCTTCATAAATAGCATACCATGCGAACAAGCACTGACAAGATAAAACAAGTGTCCATAAAAATGTTTGGCCTGGGAAAACTCTGCTTCTGAATTTAAAAGCTACCTATTGTCACAGCACTGGACACAGACTTTCTGAAGCAGCACCAGCTGTACTTTCAAGACCACCATTAAGCACCCATGTTAATGACTGAATTTTTCAAGACAGTGCAACTCCAGTGTAAGCACTTGAGTAAATGCTGAGCTCTTTGCAAATGCTGACAACAAGCAGGAGATGCTGGCTGTTGGGTAACTTTTGAATGTCTGACCATGGCTTAAATGATAAGCAGAGATCATATACAAATGCAGTCCAATTTATGGGTTTAAAACACTTGGAATGGTAGTTCTGTATATGAACATTAGTATGTGAGCATCCAGAAGGCCTTTCTCTTCAGAGACACTTTGTAGGTGCAACGATGGGGGTGTAAAGAATAAAGAAAACTGGTCTGGCTTGCTTGCAGATCCTCTGTTGGATTATTTACTGCCTTGTTTGTGTTTTTTCTACTTTCAGACTGTAACTTTTAAACATTAGACAGCTCTGAAATATGTATGTTGAGTCACAGTAAGGTTACCCCACATTCGCTGACCCATACAATTTCTTTACCTTAAGCCATTTATTGTAGTACTTAATGGAGACTTCTATATAGCAACTGCGATCCAAGCTGGCAAAAGTTTCAGGTGCTGGACTGCATCGTGATACCATAGGCTAAGTGCCTCCCTGCTTATGTAGCTTAAAGCAGGGGTTTCTCTCACACAGAGAGAACTTTGTTTCAGAGCCCTCTCATAGTCACTCCTGCAGATATTAAGCATGGTAGTGTAAGCCTATGGCATGCCTGAGACTCAGCCAGAGGACTACTGTATAAACAATGGTAACAGTAATGCTATATGTTAGATAGAACACCTGGTACTGCAACAGGCCTATTCCCATTTTGTACATGTAGACCAAGCAGGCTGCTGTAATCTGAGAAGAAACATCTGGTTCACAAGCTTTCACTTGTTCATTTCTAAACTGAAAAAAGCCCCAACCCCAAGTCCCTCTGAAACCCCACCCCTTCAAATGCCCACGGAAATGTCCAATAATTATCTGCCTTTTCCAAATTAGCAAAGTATCACTTGGTTGTGATTAAGCTCACTTCAAACCAGTTCCTCAGGAAATGCCACTATTAAATACCAAGCAATTCTTCAGGCGAACCCACTTAGCATACAATAATAGAAAAATACATTTGTTCCAGGTGCTTTCTTGGCAGAACTTGACATTCGAGTCTGTTTATTCTTTCCACTGTCTCCCAAACCCCCTTCAAATTTTCTTATTCTGTAATCCTCCAGATTGCCCTGTTTCTTTCTCATGCAAGACATGGCTGGAGAGGGAAGGAGCTTCAATGAAAGGAGCATGGATCAGAGCCACAAAATGATTCCAAATATGGCCTTTGTGTTCTTATTTTGCAGCTGACCCACATGCATTGTAAAACAGACTCTACCATAACCACTACACCATGAAAAAGATATTTAGAGCCTCAAATATTCTGCATGTTTTAAATGGAGTTTATTCCTTTGTTTGCATGTTTGTTTATTAACTAACATTATGCAAGGTATTGTATAAAGCACAAAGGAGAACATGCTATTTTCTTCAAAGGTCTTGCAGTCTAAGCAGACAGGCAAAGAACAGAAACAAATACTGCAGCCCATAAAATGCTGGAAATCATGGCCACAGCTTCCAAAGTAACTTAGACTTCTGTATATTTGATTTAAAAAAAGGTCTGTATTTTGTTTGATCATTTTCAGGGGGTGGGGATGGGATGACTGGCAGGTGCTGAAAATTAGGTGCCTATAGGAAGTCTTGAGCAGAACCACTAAAAACAAATGTGCCACAAATACTTGATCACTTTTAAAAGCTTGATACTGGAATTTTTTATTTCTTTATACACATTTTGAGCTTCATTTGCCGCTGCGGTAATAGGTGTTCATAGTATTTTATTATACGGGCTGATATCTGTGGAGGTCTCAGAAGAAATAAGCTTTATCCAGAAGCAGTTTTTATTACAAATTATCTTCCTCTCAACCCAAAAGTCAATGCTAAAAAGGTTTACAGTTTTTGGTATTTTTTTACCTTTGAGTTTGAAGATGACGTTGGCAATGACCAGAGAGTCCAATAAAAAGGGACTTGCTACAAAACACACGAGCACGCCAATAGACAGATCCAGAGAGGAGAATAATATGATCTTATCAGTCATGAGACTAGGATTTTATATTTGGGTAACAGTACAGATTTTACAGTCTGAGCCACTGGGCTTGCCTCTTATCTGCTATATATTTCATTCTACTGCTTACCTCATTTACCACTGAATCACTTCAGCGCAACCTCTCTTTCCAGGTTACGGTTGTATCAGATTAGGACATCTGCTTCACATTCATGGTAGGTTTTTATTAATAATGCACTTCCTTGAATTGAATTCAAGTAATTGCATCTGGAAAGACAATACAGTGTATCTATCTTCCTTCTGTTTTTCATTTAATTAATTTGTACTGTGGACAAAATCTTATGTGTAAAAAACCCCTTCCTTCCATAGTTTTGCATCACTAATGCAGGCATAGCTTTGCCCTACAAAAGCAGCAATAACACAAATCACTTTTCATGCTTTCAACCCTCAGAGCGCTGTACAAACATATCATACCTATTCCTTTACACTGGAGATGTGACTCTCCTGTCCTGCATGACAACTGAAAAACCACTGGACTTAAAACAACATAAGGGAGCATTTTAGAACACGGGCCATTTTTAATCAGGTTTTTTCTTTGCTTGTTTTAAAAATCTTGTAAACTCCAAAACGAAATAGATATTTAAGGAGAGATCTATTTAGAGGAGAACTCTAAATTCCCTCTTGTTTGTAAAAGGGCTTTGTAGTGTCCATCCTGGTCTTCCAGAGGCCGTGACAGGCCTCCAGAGTAAACACATGCTGATCATGCTGGAGATCCCTGGCATTTCTAATGTTGGAAGTACAGGAAAAGATGATACCCCAAAGAAAATCAAAGCTACAAATCTTCTTATAGATACCTTTCAGACCTTCACTCTGCACAATACAACATTTAAGGAAGCATACAACCATTGAAAAAAGAGTACTTTGCAGTTTAAGCAGAAACTGTTCCATACCATGAAAAAAACTGTGTGATCATTATGCTCAAAAAGTGATTTGCTGCTTCATAGAACAGTTCTCTCCCTAATCCTTTGCTAGGAATCATGTTTTCAGGGCTAGAACTACATAGAAATGTGTTATGTGCACTAACAGATCATCCATCTACAGGCAAGCCAGATATTATGCTTCACAGAAGAAAAAGCACAGAATTTAAAATCTGGATTCCTAAATTAAATACTCATATGCTTGTTGAAATGGTTTGCTTTCCTGACAGGCTGACCAGGCAGCAGTTCCTACTGATTTTTTAAAAGCTCAGGCTTCATTTAGCAACCTTGATATAAAATTAGAAAGCTAAGTTTAGCTACCCGGGTTGGAAAATGTTGGTGGCCTGTAAATATGATTACATGTCAGACAGTGCAATTAAAGTTCCAAGGAAATAATTGGTATGTTATACATACATCTATCTATCTATCTTGCTATACTTACACACCCATACATCCCTGACTACTGCCCCCAACACATGAAATTAGCACTGGGACCATGAAATACATCTGCCTTCACTTAACTCTGGCCCATTCTTTCTGAATGAAGTTAGCTACCTAAGCATACTTCTTGCCTATCTACTTGGCTTGAAATTGGAAAATAAATGATATGTGATGCTATTTTGCCCATTCTTGGTTACCTCACTGAGAAGCTCTCCACCCATCTTGGCACCATCTTTTCAAGACAGGAAGCACAAAATTGTGACCACATAGGGTAAAGGTGGTGCCCCAGCAAAGCCACAAGGACTCTAAATTTAAGCCTGCCATAAAAGCTTTGAAAATGATGACACACAAAGAAGGAGAAACTATGGGGAATGAAACACCTTAATTTTGAAAAACCACAATGATCCACCCAGCACTTCTAGAGCTTTGAGCTCTGAGGCATGAATTAACCACAGAGTTTTTAACCTACCAAACACAGGCACTCATTCTTTGTAACTTTGCAGCTGCTTAAAATGGCATGGATGTGTCTTACAAACATAAAGTGGACTCTCACCATGTCTAGGTCTGTTTAAAAAAAAACCAAAACACTCCCAGTCCAGTAGGCTGGGCACCTGCTTCAACATATGCCTGGGATTCCCAAAGGTGAACTGGTGACCCTTCATTCTGGAACACAAAATTCAGGATACCATAGTGGTACCTGACTTAGAAAGCCCAGAGCACCTTTGTTCTGAAAAAAAGCGTTCTGCACACCTTCACCTTAGACTTGGCCCCCCTCCCCCAAAAAGGCATCTGAAATAAGCAGTGTGAAAATCTTGGCCTGGAGTTTATGATTTCAAAACTCTTGTGGGTTGGTCATGTTCCACAGAAAGGTGCTGACATTGTATTTAACTGTGACTGTAATTAAATCCATTTATTGCATCATACGTTATTCATTTGTATTCATTAGTCAATTATTGTTATTAATTAAGTGTTCTTTGGACTTCACTTTCATTTGAATAACACTCTTTAAAGGACAAGCAAATGGTATGAGGTGCCTTCTCAAACATGACGCTATCCAGAACCAGCGGTGAGTGGAAAACTGTTATGTACATTAAGCCAAGCTCTTCCCTGAATTAGGGAAATGCTGACTGGTGTTTCCTCTGAAGGTATGTTTTTGGGGAAACTTTGTGCGCTGGTGAATGTAAATATCAAATTAAACTGAAAATAAACCCCTACTTTCTGGAATCTACTTCCCCTCAAATCAGTCACAGTCTAATCACCACTTTCCTTGGAGCAACACCATGTTTTAGTTCTGGATTTGTTTGTTTTTTTTTTTACACGTGCTCAAAAGACAGGGTGAAATTATAGGAATACCGGGACAGAGGAAATTCAAATGGAACTAAAACATGTGGCATGGCCAAGACACAGTTTACAGCCATCTGCAGGTTACTGCACTTGCTCTTACAGCCAGGATTTGCCAAGGAACCTGAGGCATGCCTTTGCTGAAAAAAATAAGTCCACTGCCCAGAGCTGTACAAAGAATTTAAAAATCTCAGCCTGGAATCATTCTGAAATTTGTTACAAACATCAACTCTGTGTTCCTAGCAACTCTGAATCCCAAATTTGAGGTGATTTCGGTAGCATCCAAGAAGAGCATCTTCGGGCTAGGACCCAGAGGCACCCTGAGCCCCACTGGCGGGGAGCAGGCTCTCCCATGGAGGTGTGTTGCGGTGTAACTGGGAGCCACAGGGCTGGACTCATCTTCCCGCCTGCTGCACCCTCTCCCTCTGGCATGCTTTACCTCCTGTTTGGTGTAGCTCAGCGGAGGTGGGAGAGCCTTTCTTTCCCAGTCCTCTGCTGCTCGGGCAGGCCCCAGCAGGTTTCTAGGTCTCTGCAAGGCAGGACCCCAACCCAACAAGTGAGCGAGGCACTGCTGGGTGAGTCAGATGGCGAGGATGACAATGCGCTGGGTGTGCCTGGGGATGACAGCATCCACCAGGGAGGTAGGAGAAGCTGGCCAGCAAAGCAAAGTGGCTACACTCGCTGCGTCAGGCTACTGGGAGGGGAAGATACTGCGGTGCAGGTGCAAGGCATGGCTTTGTGCCCCAATGCGCAGGAAGCAGGAGCCAGATGTGTGAATCTGGCCTGGCTTGCTGTTGAACTTGACTGCCTAGGCAGGAGAGAAACTCCTCTACATACTGAATAGCACCTTAAAACTAAATTCTAATATTTTTAAAGGGCTTTTTCTTTCCATTAGAAGCAGCCAGTTTTATTCTTCCTGATAAGACCAACTTTGGTTTTTACACTATATGCTTTATAGAGACACTGGATCTAAAACAGACTGAAAAATCTAACCTCATGGAAGACAAAACTCTAGTAGATATCACAGAAAAAACTTTGAAGATTTAATTCCATCTCTCTCTATCTGCTCAAAACCTTTTCCTCAACGACTGTCCCTTTTTACTGAAATAAACAGGGGAAGCTCTAGTCCAAAAGTTTAAAAGAGATTTTTGCATGTGTACTTGTGTATATGCCTGTTCAAACAAATGTTTTAAAGCAAACAGAATTCAGAAACTACATTTATTATTGGCACGTTACATTACTGCACCTCTCATTCTGACAATAGAAGCAGGACCTCTAATCATTACAATCTCAAGACATCACCAACTTACTCAAATTACTTTAAAATGCAAGTAAAATACAGTTTCTTATAGAAAGGAGATGTAGGGAATATCATTCAGTAGTCAAGAAGGTTGAATTGTGGTTGCAATCAGCCCATGACACTTATGGGATCTGTCAAACTGTAGAGGAGAAACCAAGCCCAACTCTGCTGGAGCCAGAGATAGGTTTTTGAAAAGATGGACAGGAGCATGGACAGGGCTCCTATTACAGGGATGTCATTGCCAAGACACAGTCTCTGCTTGAGGTAATAAAAGGAGAAGATGGTGGCTTATTTTGCTTACTTTCAAATTTGGGACACTGTTGCTTCTTTAAGGCATTTCAGTTCCCCAGGAGGGGCTCATAACAGGAGCAGGTTTGTACTCTGCAGGGGATGCCACAAAGAGGCAACCCACCAGAAGCCTTCCAAGGGAGTGTAGGTTGCCACTGCTCCCTGCTCTGCCTCGAAGCCTGACTTCACAGGAGGAGGAAAGAAGGAGCTACAGGAGGGCAGACTGCCTGGCCTTAAAAGGAGATTTCCAGTATGGAAATGTTGTGCATAGCCTGACTTTGCTCATTGCTAAATGAAGGAGAATATACAAATAGGCAGGCACACTCACACAGATGTTCTTAAGGGAACCTTTACACACCCATCTTCTTTCTTCTAAAAACACATTTCCACTCTTCACCTTTCAATTATGGAAAAGTTCTCATTTCTGTGACCTCAATAAAGAATTATATTCCGAGACCAAAATGCCGAGTCCTCTCTGGTGAGGGGGGTAGCTGAATCTTACACACCATCCTGGAGATGGACTGTTTTTCCTCTGTGCAGTTTCTGAAGGCAGGGTATACTATTAAGAGGCTTGTCTGCAGACATAAGGGCAATAATCTGACTGGAGCCAGTCGGTCCATGACCTTAAGTGCACCATTTCAAAACCACACCTCAAGCCTTGCCCTCATTCTTACTCCACCCTCTGCAGACCAAATCACACCACTCCAGTTTCATAACTCTGGGAGGCTATTTACCCACTTTGGCTATGGTGCCATCAGCAGCTTTTGGGAGAACCGAGTTAGACATCGTGGGATAGCTTTAAGACAAAAATCTTTCTTCTGACTTCTCTTTTACTATTACCTGGAGTGCCTCTCCTTGCTTTTCATGTTTCCCTTTCCTAGCTTGACAGCATGTCTGAATGAGTTTGCATGGAATTTATCAAGAACAGCATTATGACTAACATATTTTCACGGGTCACAGAACAACTTATATCAATCCAGCTAATTAGCTCTTTTCTGTGGTACTTTTTTTTACATTAAATATTTATTCAGTTTTCTTATCTACTGGAATTTGTGATGTACAGACAAAGACATACCACAAAGCAATGCGTTATGAAAACCACAAGCCACTGATCTTTATTTGTTCACAAAAACATTCAAAATTAATTTCTCCTAAGGGATAAAAGAGGCAGAGAGAGCAAACTGAAAGAAGATGAAGATAAGGCAGGCTGAAAGAGACAGAGCAAAGCTTTGCCCAACATCTGTATCTGGCATCTCACCCTACAGACAGTCATATGAATTCTACTTTCAGCCTCTTTGTTACGTTACTGGCATTTTAGGCTGACTCCTGTCCATTTCCTGGCGGCTCCGAGAAACCACAACCTGCCTGATGACACACATTCGCCTGCCAAGTAAATCTCTATCAGCCCTTGTAGGGCTGGGCAAGTGCTGGAGCAGGGTTGTGCTCTGTAACAGCCCCTCCAGGCTCTTGGCAGTGGGCTGTGAATCACAGAGTGTAACTGCATGGCAGGACGGGCTAGCTGGAAGGTCACTCAGCTCATCCCTTGCCCAAGACAGGTTGGCTGCATCCCTGTTCTTCCTGGTACATGTTTATCAAGCTTATTCTTAAAGATCTCTCCAGGTAATCTAGTCCAGGTCCTCATTTTCTCTGTCATGAGAAAGTGAAGAGTATTTTAGCTGCATATTACTTGCCCCAATTTATCTTATCTAGCATGCAAATGGAGAACAGAGCACACCACTTTTCCTCCTTTTAGCTGTCTTTTATGCACTTACAGCATCATGCTCCTCCTTCAGTCTTCCCCTTTTCAGACTAAATTACCAGAGATGAATTACATTTTCTGTAGGTTGTTTCTCTGAAACCTTTCGTCATACCCTCTGCTCTCCTCTGTTTTCTCCAATACCCCAAACTACAGTACCCAGGACAAGACTCAAACCCTGATCTAAGGATTTATGAGTGCTAGGAGAACTAGAGTGGAAGCATTATTTCACATGTCAATCAATCTCTACTCCTGGTTACACATCCCAGGCTGGCATTTGCCTGTGTTGAAAACCATGATATTGCTGGCACTGTGTTCAGCCTGGATCCTGTACACCGCTTGCAAGCTTTTCTCTGCAGAATTGTTGTCTTGCTAATTCATTCCCATTCCTCATGCCTGCAGTTGATTACTGCTAAGTGTAGTTTCTGGCACTTGTTGTTGAAATGCATCCTATTTTTTCAGTTCATTTCTATATTTTATCATGATCAATTTGAATTCTAATCCTGTCCTTCAGCACACTTGCAGTCCCTTCCAAATTGTCATTTGCAAATTTGAGAAGTGTGTTCTCCTCCTCCATCACCAAGATCATTAACATAAACATTGCATGCTGTAGGACCTCTTTGGAGCTCCCCAAATAGTTTTCTACTGAATACAGTTTTTCACCTAGATTTCCAGCCACCCCTTCATAGACATCTCCAGGCCACATTTCCTTTCCCATGTTGATGAGTACAACCTGCGGGGCAGAGTCAAAAGACTTGCTTATCGGCTGCTTGTCCTCTGGGCATAGAGTGTCGAAGCTGGCATCAGGCCCCATGAGTTAACACACGGGACTGAAAACCACCGCTGCTGCTATCACTCCCTTTGGGTGCTGCCCTTTAAGAAGCTCAGCCAAACCAGAAAAGCAGAGCCTTTGTGTTTCAGCACACTGCAAAACAAGCCTCAGAAGGAACATATGAAATCAAAGCAGTTTCTACCTTTAGGCTGGTTTTGGATTGCAAGCAAGAGGCCAAAATTCAGCCCTCAGCGGACAGTGGTGTGCGTTTCCCACTGTCATTGGAGAGGGGAAGTATGCAAATATTTCAGGGCTGAATTTGGGTACGTTGTGTATGCACATGCTTTCTTTCTCTTGATCTCTACGATGCAGAGAACTGATACGATCCTGAAAAACTCATTATCCAACACCTGGGGCCACTGAGCTCCAATTGTTGTGGAACAAGGATGTTTCTTGTGGTTGGCTTACGTGTTCCTTCACCTATCACACTTGTGATTTGAAATTTTGTTACAAAAATTAAAAAATACTATTCTGAAAGAACTGTCTGCGTTTGAAATACTATAAACATTTTACTAGTCCCAGATTTCCTTCAAAATATTTTTTTTACCTTTCACTGCAGACAAGACTTCTACTAATCTTGAAAAGGATTTTGCCAGAAGGACTGATGCTGTATCCAGATCTTGCAACTAAGACTTTATTATTTTGTTCTGCCCCTGGCTTGCCATTTATCTCAGTGGAATTCCCACCTGCTTCTTCCAGGTGCTGCCAACATAGATTCATAGGAGCTCTATTAACTTTTAAAGTGCCAGTTAACATCATTCTAAAAAGCCGCTTGTTTTCATCTTACTGCCATCAGTCGAAAAAAAGCAGCACTCCTCTTTTCAGCAGCTCATTAAATCTTATTAAAATACATGCCTGCAAAATAGGTAAATTAACTCCACAAATCCGCTGTGACAGTGTCCAGCCTGCCAGCCATTCTTTTTTCGTTGTTTTTTTCTTTTTCCTCTCCTCTCCTCTCCTCTCCTCTCCTCTCCTCTCCTCTCCTCTCCTCTCCTCTCCTCTTCTCTTTTCGTGAGCTACCAGACTGGTAAGAATGGATACATAAAGTGCTGCTCTCTCTTTCTCTCCCCCCTCAGCTTCATTTAATTTGAGACTTTACTAATTCATGCAAAAGAGATTTGGTGCTTCACTCCCTACATCAGGGTGACTCCACTGACATTTTCCTTTACAATAGCTCAAATAGAGGAAAATTGAGGCCCCAGGCTTGTCTACCTTTAGGCAAAGTATTTCTGTTAAACCTAGGTAATATATACTAAAAGTTTTTAGGTAATTTCACTTTCTTTCACTTTTCTTACATATAGATAGGCGTTGCATATGTGTCAGTCAGCAGAACATTCACAAAAGAGCAGCTTGTGTGTCTCTAGTTTGCAAAGAACAAATAAGAACCACTGATTTCCAAAGCAGCAGTTCTGATAAGAGTAGCTGATTAAGTGAAATACGGATGGAATAAAAGACTGCCATCTGCCTTCCTGTTTTAATTTTTGTGGTAAATTCTGAGAGCCCGTATCTCTCATTTATGCGTATACACACATGTGAATCATAGCCGCAGGGCGAATGGGGAGTACATGAGCATTATTAATTTGATAAAACAAAACAAACCATGAAAAGAAAAATAATTCCTTGTGTTATTTTTAAAGGGACCTTTATCTTTTGTTTGAACTTCAAACAGAGCTAATGCCAAGTAACCCAACCTTAATTTACCATGAAAGGCACTAATATCCAGTCCTTCACAGAAACGATCCACAATCAGTGTTCCCTGTAGGATCTTTGCAACAGTCAGTGGAGATTTTTTGTTGCTGTTTCTTACTTGTGAATATGCTTTACAATCAATTATTCACCCTATGTCCTCTACCTCCACCGCCTTTCATCATTATCTCTGAAGAGGGAATCAAGATGAGAAACATAATCGCTGCAAATTCATTACTTCATAACTGTCGTTCTCTCCTGTGACTCCCTTGACCAAAAGAGCACTTCGCTCATCGCTGGATTGCTCAGACCATTCGTAACTTCTAAAATATTATTACTACCTAGCACTTGCACAGTTAAAGTTCAGGCTTATCAGGAGAGGAGAGAAAATAACGGGGGGGCACCTGGGTTTAACACCAGCATGAGCACCAGTGCTGGCAAAAAAAGCTCCCAGATAGTGAGTGTTGGTCACACTGTCGTCCAGCATCCCACTTACACCGGCACTGCATCTAGCTCCTCTGCCATCTCCTGTCTGGACTAGGGACCTTCCTCTGGGAACAGCTGTGATTTAGGGGAGCAGGGAATCAGCTCTCCACCACGTGGAAGTTGCTATCCATAACTGACTCATGACAGGTCTGCTTGGTCTAACTTTATTCCTATCACTGCCTACGCTTCGTTTTGCATCACTGCATAGTTACCTGCTAGCTATAAACAAGAGGAGGCCTTGTTGTGAAGCTCATTGTTTGCATGTGAAGGAACACAGTAGTACAGAAAGGAATATTATGGAGAATATCCTCCATAATATTTCACAATTATGGAGACCAGATTTTTTTTTTTTTAATGCCTTAAAGTTTAGGGCACTGAGATGTTTTGGCCAGAACCTAACATTTGGATTTAATTTTATTAAAAAAACAGAAAGAAAAATGTGTATATTTCTGTAGTTTTAAATCTAAGAAGCAATTTGACAGCATGGAATCTTTGTCAGTTACACCAATTCCCCCATTAAAAGGAGAAAAAGACCACATCTGAGGGCAACCTTTTGCAAGCTCCTTATGAAACAGCACCCAGCAAAGTGGCAACTGAGAATGAGTAAGAGATCTGGAGCTGGATGAAATACCAAGTTCCTCAAGGATAACACCTGAGCTCAGTTGTAGGGAATTAACATCTCTCCCACTACAAGAGTGCAACAGTCCATTGTTGCTTTTCATCTTTAACTCCCTAATGTAACTAAAATTATAGACCAAACTGGACAATCTTTCCTTAGATGACAAATTAAGCAGCTCATGTTTTAAGCTATTCTCTTTGCTGTGTCCAGTGCACAAAGGTCTTTCCTGGTAGCTGCTGTGGGTGGGTGTAACCTAGTAAGCAAGATGAGAAAAAGAGGCTCCGGCTTGCCATGCTGTTTAAACTCCAAGTTTAATTGTATCTGGTTGCCGAGATGCACGTAGCTTTTTGAAACTGTAAATAGAGACTGGCTGCTCAAACAGTAGCTGCAGAAGCCTGCCGACAATTTCATCTGGCGACAGGAGCTAGTTTCAAAGAAGATTAGTCACTGCTATTGAGAATATTCATTGAGAACTCACTCTTTCTGCCTGCAGATTACAAAGGTTTACCAGCAGTCCCACTAACCTAAACAGACTGGGGTTGTTTTAACCATCCAGTTGCAGCAGTTTCCTAACGTCTTCTGGACCCAATTTACCACCAGCTTCTTTTAGCTGCAGCAAGTTGCAGAAAGGAAAACGACTCTTTTAAGACTGATTTTAGCCAAGAAAACTACGCTAAGGAAGAGCTACATCATACATTAACTGGGATTTCCATTCAGTTCTAATTAGGCTGCATAAAAATGTCTCCAAACATATTTAACTTGTATGCAGTGGCATAATGTTCCAGGCTTAAAATTTTAATTTATGGGTTTGGGTGGGTGCCTGATACTTCTAATGTTTAATGAATCTGTCCTCACTTGGCAATTTGCCATTGGTGATCATAGAGTTTGTGCATGCCCCTAGGTATTTATATCTGTAAAATTGATAGTGTGTGAAATGTCTTATATTTGACAAAACATGGCTGTTTTATTTTCTTCTGAAATGACATAATTACTCCTTCAGGATATGTGGTCAGTTGAAGATGTGCAATTTTTCATATTAAAGAGTTCTATATATTATTTCTGACAACCAATGTTTTATTTTTGTGAAAGATTCAGAGTCTGTTTAGTTAGTGGCTGTATTTTGTTTAAGTCTCACACTGGAAGCTCCCTGGGACAGGAGCTATCTTTGTGTTGTAACACAATTGAAACAATAACTTTAAAAAACTCTGTAAAAATGGGATTTTCCATTAATTGTGCAGATGGTGATTTGCTAAAAATACACAGAGAAATTAAAGCAAAAAGTCGCACGAAAGCTAGTAAGAGTAAACACAACAAAAAATCTCTTAGTCTAAGTCAAAAAAGAAAGGAATAAGACACAACAAAAAGCTCATGGATGTTAATAAAAAAAAAAGGTAAATCCTTTTGTTATTCAAGCTGGTCTTTTAAAATATCTTTATTTTTTCCTTTCAAATACCACCAATGACTTATTTAAGTAAAATTTCCACTCCCTTGCCAATAATTACTTAAAAACTACAGTGCTAAAAAAGGACAGGAGAACAAAATCAGGAAGGCATGTATATATGAAAATAACACCAATCTAAAGTCCTCTGGATACAGTCTGAGGGTTCAACATTGGTACAACAGTATGTCTTTTGAAGGCCTCCCAGTTCAGCTACAGTTAAGAAAAATGATGGTGTTGTCAACCTTGCTGTACTGCTCTGGCTTTTGTGAGATGGGCCACCATAAAAATTCAAAGCACCTACACTTTCAGTGTCTGCTCAGGTTCTTCCAGCTGTAAAAGTAAACTTGCTCATGTCCCTTCTAACATGGTTGCACTGACAAATCTAGCAAATCCAAGAGTTATTCTCTGTGCACTAAACAGCCTCCCTCCTATCCTCTAAGAAAGGAAAACAATAATTTAAAGATACCTTTTAGAAATGGCATCTAGCAGTCTCTTTTTTTCATGATAGTTGCTAACCCTTACACAGGACTAGTCTGGGCTTGTCTGTGAATAATTAGCAGGTAAAAGGGCTAGTTCGTTTTGATGCTAATGTACAGGCAACAGTGAGTTACATTACAGCAAATGCCAGTTCTTAGTGTCTGCAGTGCCTGTTATTTTTGCTATGCTGAATCTCCTGTGTAAAACAGAGCAGAAAATAGTAGGTAGTGTCCCTCACTTGTCTTCTTTAGAGTGTCAGGAAAGGTCTTATAAATCAAAGGTTTAAAGCTGCTTTTTCTAACAACTCTGCCTTCCTCTCTAATGCACTACTTCCTGAGCATGATAGAGCTCTGGATATTTTTAACAACTTCTTTCTCCTACATCTTCCTTCTTCTCTGTAGCTCCCATTCTCCAGGGACTGTCCATCCTTCTGGCTGAAGGATACTCAAATTTGCTCAGAGCCTAGCAGTCCTTTTTGGAGGTCAGCTTGAGGGAGCACTGCTGCCTGATGGGAAACTCCAGCTACATGGGCTGAGCAAACTAAGCTCACTGGCCTCACATGTATAGGCATAAGAGTTTCTCTAAAGAAACTAGGCAACATTCATCAGTTTAGATCAGTGCTGATAACACATTTTCCTATGGAGTATGTTTTTTATGGAAGGAGTTTGGTTTGTTAAGATGGAGACAGTTTGCAGGGAGATGGTGGCTCCAGATAAACTTTTGAAAAATCCAGGCAGGCTTTTTGACCAACTTGTTTACTTGTTGGCTTGACACCCTGTCAAGGGTGCCTGTCTACTGTTGCTCTCCTCCTGGCCAAATCCTTTGCATCATTTGCTGCCTCTCTTCTTGGAGGTTGCTCTTAAATTTCCATTCAAGAAAAGTTAGCATTTTTTACTTTTTGTTATGACCTGCCAGAATTTTTCCTCCCCAAAAATTGTTTCCTTTCCCCTGACACGAACCTGTCTGCACCACTCTGCTTTTGACCTTGTTTGAAAGTTTCTTTGCATCAACCTTAATGTGCTTGTATTCCCATATCACAGTTTATCCTTGGACCTTTCCAGCTTCAATTTTATTTCAGAGTAAGTTCTCTGTCCCTAGAATACCTCGTACTTCACTTAACTTCAGTATTTAGCAAAGGTGTAGATTCCTCCTGAACCTTGAGGGTTCAGAATAACTGAAATTAAGATTTTGAACTTAACAACACTGTCATAATATCTGTCCACTGAAGTCAATATTCTGAATTAATTTGACCTCTTTACCTATGATTTTTTTCTTCTTACACAGGTTCAAGTATTTGAGTTAAGTTTTCACTTAGACCAACACAAAGGGGATGGGGATTATTTGGCCCAAAAGCTATAAATTATTTATTTGGCCCACTGTACCAGCTTGGTTACCTTGGCAGAACAGAGACCCATTTTGGCACTGCAAATGGGCTGTAGAAGTTGTATAACATTTTCAGTCTTGGAGACAGTTTGACAGTTTGAGCAGAGCTCAGAGACACTGATAGCGCACACAGAAGGGGAAAATTACTGGTGTTTCTAGGCTGTTTCTGTTCACTTAATAAATGATTTAAAACTTCAAGGCTTTTTATCAGTTCAAAATTTCACCTAAGCTAAATAATTACATGCAAGAGGAATATAAGAGAAAGAATGTACATAAACAGACATGCTTGGCATCGGAGCTTGAAAGAATCCTTCAGTATGTTCACAAAAGCACATGCAGACAGAAAAACATGCACACATGCAGACATACGTGCATATGCACGCACACGTTTCTTCAGGCTCCAACTGTCACGCACATTTGTTTGAGGTTTTATGGGTCTCAGAAAATGAGAATACATCGAAGAGATTAACATTTTTCACTTTTTTTTTTCCCTAAAGTGATATATTCACTTTCTCAATCAACATGCTTTCCATCCAAACGGCCTATTATGGGGGGGGGCGGGAAGGAAGGGGAGGAAAAAAAAAAGGTAGAGAAATGGCAGTGAAGACTCCAGTACTACTAACTTAATTTGAAACTGAGTGATACTCAAATTGTGATGTTCTGTGCAAATTGGACTGAAAAAGGAACAGTAAATACACTGGAATAAGGATTGTTTGTTAAATTCTACTGTAAAGAGTGACTGCACTTTTGTGTCTCTCACAAACTCCTTTGACGTAAAATAACTAGTGTTCCTGGAATATTTCAGTTTAGTAAAGAGGTTTCACTGCTGAGTACAGCTTTTTTTTCTCTCCTCTTTTTTCTCTTCCCTCCCCCCTCTTTCTTTTTGAGTCTGACGATAGGATAAAACCTCAGTGATTAGCTTCGTTGCCGGCAACAAGCCTGATTCTTTAATGTAGCTGCTCTGCTCCTTAGCTTTGTTTTCATTATTATTTGCATTGTGCAGCAGATGACTAAGAGATAGTCAAAAGATCAAAGGTTTCCTTTGATGGTTTATATCATGGATCCCTGCTGTATTAAAAAGGATCTCAGGTCAGGACATTCTTGTTCACATGCAGATTTGAACAAGGGGCTGCACGGGGTGATCAAACTGGATGAAGGCTGAACACATCCATCAAAGGGCTAACCACATTGGCCCAAACAGAAGAGGAGGTTCTACCTCCATAACCATGACATTAACTAGTGACAGATGTCTCCCTGTGGCTGCTGCTTTGATGTGTCAGGACTAAGGAGAACCAGAGAACACGGAGAGGTTACACTTTCCACATTACTCTAGAACTGTTTTATAAAAAAAAAAAAAAAAAAAAAAAAAAATTCATAACAAGCAATTTCTAGTATCAAAGGGTTTTTGTTCTTTACAGAAGAACACAGATAGGCCCATCTTGCATAACCAAGCCACACGTGTGTCAGGTCTCAATATGTCTCTTTTTCTTACACATTGCATTTAATCTTGCAAACATTTAGTAAACAATAACAAACTAGTCATCGCAGCACCTCTGTGAAGTAAAGTACTATCATGTACAGAAGGGAGATGGAGATATGGAGACAAAAAGAAGGCCTCGTCTGGTGGGCTGGTGCAGTTTGTCCACTTCCATATTTAAAACTCTTGGCTGTAGGCTAAAATGATTTTGTGTGTTCCTTTGTGTTTGTGAGAGAGGGTGATGACATTTTTATGCCATTTAGGATATATATCAGGCGAAGATTGCTTTTGCAGCAGGCCTGTCAAAACCCCTGCACTAAGCATGACACTTGTTTAATGAGTCTCGGCACTCCTCTCTTGCTAGGTGTCTCACCAGTGTGCAGAACAGAGTGACTGCTGCTCTCCTCCATGACCCATATGCCAGATATAGCAGCCTGCCCTGATTTAGAAACCACTGCCCAAATGCATCCTGGTTGCAATTTCATGGAGCAGGGAACAGACCATGGTCTGAATGGTGTCAAGAGGGTTGAGGTCAAGGAAATCCTATGCAAAAGAGAGCCTACCCCAGTGCTAGGTATGGTCATTTCCCTATCCTGCAGCCCAGAGCAACATTTCCTCCAGGACATGATTTGCATGCTGCTGGGTTTCCCATCACATCAATGAAGGTGCCACTTTCTCCTACACTGAAGAGACATTTACTTGGAAGGGGTGCCCAAACAACCTACACCCATTTCCTGAGTAAAATAGAAAAAAGCGAAAACAGCCTCCCACTTGTTATGCCAGGCAATTTTTGTTTACATTAGGACTTTTGCCAGGGTAAGTGCTGTCAAAAATAACCTCATGCCTCTAAAGAATATTAATCTATCATTAAAAGTTTTAAGTGTGGACTTGCCCTAAACTTTACAGACCATCTCCAGCTGCCATTACTTGCTGGAGCAGCACAGCTACACCTCAAGGGGTAGGATTCAGCTCTGAAAACATCATGTGAAGAAAGGTTTCTAACCTGAAGTAAGTGTGGAAGCCACCTGCCTCATGTTAGTAAGGCTTCTCTCTCATAGCAGTGAGCTCATGGCACTTCCATAACTTTCATAGCACTTCCAAAGAGCAGTTCTTTTTGCCTAGCCTACCATCTGTGTTATGATGCTACAGAGGAAGCCCTGTTGACAAATTTTGCTTGGATATTTAGACATCAAAAGTTAAGCAAAATGAATCTCACTGTAATGCACGATGGCTTTCCACTGTGCAGCTGATGTCAGAACTGGGATTTTAGAAGGAATCTTGGCTTGTGGTTTTGTATTCCTTCAACAGTTCTTACTCAGATCATCCTAAATTGGTCTCCTTATTGGAAATCCACTGGCTGATTTCACGTTTCAAGTAGTATGCATCTGACAGTGTCTTTGAGATGGCTTGTTCAATTGCGTTACATTCTGTGCCTCTAAAAAAACAACAATAACCCATCCCCGACCCTCGATGTAGTCAGCAGATGCAAAACCAGAAGAATCTGAAAATCAAAGAGGAAGCTTAAATAGAAAGCCCGTTGCTGAGTAGCTATGTAGGAGTATGTATAAGAAGGCATATGTTCTTAAAAATGTGAAAAAGCAACCTTCTCCATCTATCATCAGAGCCAGCTTCTCCTACTGGACAATGGGGGATACCAAGCAGCAGAAACCTCATGATCTGAGTCTGCTTGTGAAGCAATGGAAAAATTCAACTCTTAATCTACAGACTGCTTAAGGGAGCCTTTGTACTAACATCAGTGTTACCTGGATTACCCCCATAGTTCCTTGACTTAAATTCCAGAAACTTGACAGGCTTACAGCCCAGGTTTTAGCTGTCCTCCTCCTCTCTACTGAGAAATTACCTGACATCATAACATGCTTTTTCTCTCTTCTCACAACATCAGATATCCAGTTCCAGTAACAGAGAGTTATTTCTCTGTCAGTTCCAGTCTTTGGCTGGTGGAAAAGGAAATGAGATTCTGTTTTGTTACCAGTAGACTTTTGCATATAGTGCCTTGCTTTCCAAAGTGATCATTTTTTTAATGCCAGTTAGGAATCATGTTTCAAAACACTTATTCACAGCAGTGAATGTTCATGTAATAGTTTTAGGGGTAGTAACAGGGATACTTGTAAAGCGGAAAACCCCCCACAATTTAGTCTTGAAGACGTGTTGTTTTTAAAGGACTGTTTGTTGTAGGTCTCCTATTCAATTTCTCATCTAAAATGGAAGCATTTGCTTGATGACTGAATCTACTAGAAATTTTTAGATTAATATTCTCTATTTGCTCATGATGTATTATGAAAAGTAATAAGGCTTGCAAGCAGTATTCTGGTACACAGTATTCTTGTGAGCTGCTTTTTTTGTTGAATGTAGGCACCAGAGTTACACTGCTGCTTGCAGAGAGAATGCCTGGCAAAAACGTGAGGGCAAAAGCACATTTGTGTATGTGCAGGCTATATCCCAGCCTGTCAACAACTTGAAATAACATGCAAATAGGTGCCAGTACATCTATCATTCTGTTTATTGTCTTTACTCACTTTCAGTTTGACTTCTCATACAATTCTGGCTCTGAGCAGTTGATAAACACCATTGGACTACTGGATTTTGATTCCCACCAACATCACATCTTTATCTTTTGGAAAGGTTGATGAAATACAAACAGTATAAGAAAAACTTTACTGGCAAGGGCCTCTGTGTCTTGCTACACCAGAGCAATGTACTATGGTTGCTTTGTATCTGTTGCATAAAGTTTGTTTGAGTGACAGTCTGACAAATGGTCTTTTTAGCACTGAAACTTAAACAAGGAGTGGATTGAGTAAAATCACAACCTGGACTGACTCAAAATGACATATCAGGACCATTTTTCAGTGCTCAGTTTCCTGATGGTTGAATTAACTGCAGTTTTATCTTGCTCTGTATTAGCTGTTTTACCTCACTTTCACCAAATTGCTTTCTTATCGTCATAAACACTACTGAATTACTGTAAACTGCCAAAGTGGCAGAACTCTGCTATCCAGCCCATGGGTGCAATCACTGGATTTTCCTCTCTCAGTTGTCCATTGTATTTGAAGTCACCTCAAGAGAAACAAGCCAACAAAACCATATTTTATCTTGAATTGCACAAAATGTTACATACAGTAACAACTCTATTTTCATATGCCTGGATATGAATTACATGGGCAAATATATGCCAGACAAATACATGACAAAAAAATAGCTTTGCTCAATCTTTTGGCAGATTTGGGTGGGTTATAAAAACAAACACATTTCCATGCAGGCCTCTCCATTTGTTTTGTAGTTGCCAAGATGACATCCAGAGGAGACTGAAGGAAAGGCATTGAGACTTTAACATGGATGGGTTGGAGGGTCCTGCAATTGCTCTCTTCTGAGGGTAAAAAGTCTCACTAATGAGAGGTGTGAGAGGGCAGCATATATGATTCTGCACGTTAGGGATGAACTGTATGTGTTAATAATTTCCTATTTCAAAGGAAGTACAAGGCAAGATCCATCAAAAGATTTCACTGGTCAGTAACGTGAGGGAAAAAACCTCTAAAAAACAAAAACAGAATGAGGAGCCCAAAGTCAGCCCCAGAGCTTCTGAGCAATGCAACAAAAAGTCTGATTTTTGAAAGGCCTGAAATTGTTAGCTTTTCATCCTTAACTTCTTTGCAGGAGAAAGGAGGGTTCTTCTGCTCAGGAGACGGAAAACCGGTGTCTAAAATTTACCTTTCCTTCTTAATAACTAAGAATCACCATTGCACTAACTTTGTGACCAATGCACATGCATTGGTTTTCTGATAATCACAAACCTATAAGAACTAAACCCATTTGCCACTGCTGTTACTGGAACACAGAAAGACAGGGGTCTAAAGACAGGTTTCATCTGAAAGATGGGTCAAGACCGCCTGAAAAGTATGCTGTGATCTGATTCCACTGCATGCTCTTGAGCCCATCAAAACCCTTCTCCTGAAAGACTCCAGATTTTCCTAAATTCTCCCTTTCAAAGGCAAAACAAGAGCCATAAAAGTAACTAGAAGACAAAACTCTTTGTGTTGATTGGAAGCTGCCAGATTTTAGGAAACAGCAGTTTGTGTCCCTAGCTTCAATTCATTTCACTTGGCTTTAGCTGGAACACTGCTTCTGGCCCTTTCCCTTGTTGCAGAAGCTCAGAGCTAAGAGAAAAACGTGTGTCCACAGGAAAAGATCAATTTTGCTTCGGTCAATAATGTATTGGGACCTGACAGGAATAACTAAGCAGGTGTGTGTGGATATGAATCATAAGCAGCGTACAAGAAGCTAGCATTAAATTTGTAATAATAGCACAGTGCGAGCAAAATGAGACAACTAGATCAGTCAAGGATACAGGATTTACAGACTAGTGCTTTATGTAATGTCCTTTAAATATGCTCTCTAGGTTGGCCTTCCAACAACCTCATGTTTGTACTGGCAGTTTTGTCATATGGTGCCCACATTTTCCTGGGATCTGAAAATACAAAGTTGCCATGAAAGCTCCAGTAGCGAATGGGACAGGATGTTCTACACCCACCATTTGATATTTATCAGTGATCGCTGGGACGAGGGAGGAAGTGGTTATTGAGAAATAGGGCTGCCTAGGCTGCTGATCTCCACTTGGATTACAGCACTGTAGACTGGCAAAGTCTTTTTTAACAGGTTTGTGAGTCATTAGCAAACAAAAGAATTAGAAAGAGATCTTGTTCTTCTGAGGGGCTTGTCCCTAGAGGTAGCGGAGATTGGGACTGTGGATCTTACACAAACTGCCTTCTTCGTAACACTTCACAATGATTCTACCTGTGCATTTTCTAGCAGTACCTGTTTTTGAGCAACAGAAACTAAAATACAGCTGGTATGGATCAATAGAGTTAGTAAAGCTGTGACCTCAGTAGACATTAATTTACATTCTTAGCAAATTTCCAGGTGTGTCTCTTTATACCAGTAAAAGTTGAAACTGTGCTTAAAAATGAGTCAAGGACTATGTATGAGCACTCACCTGCTCTGGTTCAAGTAGGAAAGGTTTAATATAATTTGTGTAGACTGTTTTCTTTCTAAATATGAAGCTTTCTGAGCTGTCCCTTATCAGCTTTTGAAATAGACAGCAAAAAAGTTGCATCTTCTCATTATACTGACTTTAAGATGCAGGCACTTCCTTGAGTCTCCTTGCTTTTAAGAGTGGGGGCCCTGAACACAACCCCCACGGAGGGGCCTGGCCACCTGGGCACAAGGCAGGCATGGCACAGTATGGCTCTGCAGCCTTGGACCAGCCTGTCGGGAGAAAGTGCCTGGCCCCCTTCGCCCACGAGCTGCACTTAACCTCAGGCCCTCGCTCAGGATCTTTGCCTGAGCTGTGCTGTGGCTTTACTGCAGTGCTGCAGCTATCCCCACTCCTGATGCTTCCTGACACCAGCTTGCTTCTCCTACTTTCTCTTTCTAGTTTCAAGAGTGCAGCTAATTAAACTACGGTTGTGCTAGAATCAGACTTCAACCACTTTGCAGAGCAATTGAATCACATACTCCATGAGCTGACATTTCTATCTGCGCTGCCATGTCCATTCAATGACTTTATCCACATCTCCTGGTCTCTCATGTAGACTGCTGGTTCCAAACCTTCGCTGTCACAACTTTTTCCTCCTGTTTGACTTACATACTTTAGCAACTATCTCCTCGCCTGCCACCCTGAGACATTTGTTTCAACCTCCTTATCATTCCCTGGATTGCTCCTCCTCCTTGCCCCCCTACCCACTGTGCACAACTCATAAGCTGAGAAAATCTTCCCAGCTTCATATCTATTTCCTTCCATGGAAGCCCCACACCCGTTGGAGAAGCCTGGGCATCTCTCTAGTGAGGCCTGCCTTGGCACCTAAAAATCAGTGAGAGTGACCACAATAGTGTTTTCTAAGGTGACTTAAATGAAAAATTGATGTTGACACTTTGAGAGTTAAAAAGAAAAAAAAGGAAGAAAGCACGACCCAGCTACCCAAGTGGCAATTGTGCCAGCACACTGGGGGCAGTATCTTCAGAAAAATTCTGAGGTACTCAATGGGGGTCAGCCATGTGGTGGGGGTCAAGCCACCATAGACCCACCTGAATTCATCCCCTTATTTAACATGACAGAAATTGGACTGGATGCAGAACAAGGAAAAGTGCTTGGGCCTTACTGTAGGTCATCTCTGAATTTACGATGTGCCATACAACTTGCACATAGCAAGACGAAAAAGTGACCGTTGGTAAGTGAGAAGGGTAGAAATAGTGGTACTATACAATTTTTAGACTCCAGTAATGTGAAAGGAAATTTTTAGTTCTTCTGTTTTTCTTTTCCGTTCTGGAAAGCTGCATGCCTGAATAGGTTAGATAGGGATGAACATTAAAAACAATGAGTAATCTATACCAGTTAATCTGCCCGACTGGGAGAGCCTGTGGCTGAGGCCAGGCATCTGGGTCTGTGCTAGACAGTTGGGATTTATGTCAGCTGTCTGGTCTAGAGTTGCATCAGGACCACAAAAGGTTGCCTGATTTGAAGTGTGGGGACTGAGGGCTCCCCACAGAAACACAGATGGGGCTGCAGGGGTTGTGGAGAGTGGTTCCAGGCAGACCCAAACCAGAGACAGCACGTGAAAAACTATGTGGGTTATTGCAGAAAATAACATAGCTGGAAGGATCTTAAGGATTTAAATGATTTCTAGATTGCAATGGCTCAACAAGTATTTTGTGACTCAGGAAAGGCCAGGAAAGACAACCAAGTAACATCCAGCGCTGGGATACCCCTCTTAGGTTTTGGGTAAAATTCTCCCCAGAATAAGGAGCCACCAGAATACATATTCACTTGAACATGCGCATCTCCCTCTAACAGGCAGACTCTCTAGAGCTTCTTTGAACAAACCCAGGGTTATAAGGTTAATTCCCTTAAAAAAGCTTCTGTTAAAGAAAAAGGAGAAGATCCTGTAGGATCTAAAAGGAAAGCTATGTTTTGGCCAGAAGTTTCAAGTATCAGAAAAGTCTATTTTCTCAATTATGCACGTGTGGCAGCCTCCAGTTTAACCACATCTTTGGCAGCCTTAGCTAACCTATGAGAGCATACTCATCCCTTGTATGCAATAGCTGTGATTGCTGGATGAGGATATAGCGATAATTCGTCTGTTTGACACTAAAAAACGCACTATTAGCCAAATTACTGTCCCATTTAACTGTTTCTTCATGTTTTTTGCATTTTATGCATATTTCTTTGGCTTACGTATATTATATCTGACTAGTTTTCAATGAGTTGGAAGTTACTTTGCTTTTCCTTTAGTACCTGCACATCCAAAACCCAGAGAGTTTACTAACTCTTCTGCATTCTCCCATGCCTCTGTGTAGACTCCTTTCATGCTGCAAATACTGAGGGCAAACCCTCTTCTAATGTAGAAGTAACAGTCCCTGGAAACGCACTGCAGCTGATGAGGTATGGCACATAACACTGGCAACACAGCCCAGCTTAGATCTTGAAATGCATCCTGTGGTCTGCTGAACAGAATGTGAATTTGATGTATGCCTGGAAAAAAATTGAATTAACTCTATAGGATCTATCAGACACAGTGACAGCATCACTATAAGACAACATCAACTTTCCACAGGCTAGTTGTTGTTAAAGCATCTGTTTTAAGGTATCCACGCTTTAGGTCCTCAGCACAAGTATTTTTTTAGTTAAGAAATTGATTTAAATGTGATTACTGATTTATAAGCATTCTAACTCAGAGTCAACATGCTTTTATTTTGCTTGCCTAAATTTACATTAGAGGTCAATTAATTCTGATGAAATTAAAGTAATTTTAATTTTGAGTGACAGCATCTGTATGGGATCATGCAGTTTTGCTTTAACACATTTTAATCCACTTTCATACTTCTTGTTAATTTGCATTATTTTTCCTCAGGGTCCATGTAGGTAAATCCTAAATACAATTCTAAAGGTATTTATGCAGGACCTGTGATTTATCTCAGTTTTCCCTAGAGGAGCGGGGGAGTGACGCAGTATCAGAGCACTTACTCTCAAGTCGGAGAAAGGCAGAGGGGGGAGATCTCTGTGTCTGGTTTTGGCATAGGAGAGGAGCTATGTTTTCACTGTCCTGCCTTTTATTTGCAACTAGCATTTTTTAGTCCTTGCAGCTGAAGCCCCTAACAAAAGGGAAAGAATGAAATGAGACAAAAAAGCATCTGCTCTGCATGGAATTGGGCCAGTCTAGTCAAGTTTAAAGACTGAATCATTTGAGGGGTATGAGACCGGCAATTTACTAATGACTACAACTTATTAAAAAGGCATGAAAAGCTCCCTAATTACATATTTGGATGCTAAGTAGCCATTCTCAGCTTCAGAGACAGCATGACTTTCTCTTCCAGTCTTGTCCCAGACCACACATTAAAGAAAACAAGCATCATAAAGAGTCAGGTGTTTTAGACGCTAGGAAATAAAATGTTGTAAAAGAGGTAACCAAACTCTTACTTGATGCTTTAGGCTATTCTCTGGTTTAACTCTTACTGAAGGCTAAAAAATTTTGGTCATCTTACAGTATATCCATTTATAAATATGTAGTAAATCTCCCTGAAATTACCATATATCCTAAATCTTTCAAAAGCAACACAGTACATTAATCCCAGCCACCTTTTCTACCCTACCAGGCTAAGATCACTGGATCATTACTTTTAAACATCTATTACACTGAAAAACTCAAACAAATCCTGAAAAGCTTAAGGACACAAAGTCAGACATTCAAAAGTTCAGAAGTGCTAGAGTTAATGTTGACCACAGCCTTAATTCAGCTTCCTTGTGGGTATTAATTATGAGAGAGTCTTTAATTACATGATCATACACTCTTTTTTTCCACAGGAACCCTGCCTCATTTAGTGAAAAAGTTCAATGGGGCTCAGCGCAGGCAAATCTATTTACAATTCGTATTATACAAATTACTCAGTGCCTTTATTTACTGCATATCATCCAAAGCCAGCACTAAATAGAAAATTATTCATTTCCCCATGACTGTTTTTTTTTCCTCAAATAATGTATTGACCTAGTGTTGGACTGCTCCACAAACAGTCTTGAACTTACCTGCAAAAGACACCCTTGAAAGACGAAACTAGTGTTATTGCAGGTCCCAGTTTTCCAGGATTTACCCTTTTTTCCCCTCCATCCATGAAGTAAAGCCAATATTTTCTGGAAGTGATGGATTCATTTTGCATGCACTGTACAGCTGAATTGTACAAAATTGCACATTTTACAAAGTCCAGTATAACCTGCATGTGTTGGGTTTGCAGTGTGTGAGCAAACCACCTGCCTAGCACACAGATAGAAACCAGCCCTTTTCAGACATATCCAACCCTAGACAGAAGCACAGAGGCCCTCCTTGCAGCGCACTCATTTTCTCTGTTTTACAGGAAAGGAAGTGATGTACAAATAGTTACACCGTTGTCAGAAAAGGAGAGTCTATTCAGTGCATTGCCACTGGTTGCAAAATCTAAAATCCAAAAAATCCTGACCAAGCAAGCACACAATGAAAATCAACAGCTGTCTCTGCAGCAATCATTTAAATATAACATACATGTAAAACCCAAGCGAAATAAAGCTGCTAATGTATTTTCATATCAACAGCTCTACAGCTGTATGAGTACTTACTATATACCTCTTTCTTTTGCTAAAGCAACAGTCAGGTAACAGCAACTCCTTATGAAAACTACTAATCCTGTGTTTAAAATTCACATAAACCTGGTTCTGTTCTTTGGACAGACATGTACAGACAGGTAGTACGCTTTCAAGGAAGACACAGACAAGATTTCTGTGGCAATTCATATGAGTAGCACCAAAGCACAACCAATATTTCACCACAGTTGAAAACAGTATGCACAGGACCCATCTCATGTAACCTCAGTCATTTGGAAGATAGGTGTCTAGCTGAAGTTATCCTTCCAGATTCTGTCGATCATCAGCGGGCATGGGAGCTTCCCAGGAATGCTTCATCCCACCTGTTCTAGCTTAAATGCAGGCTATACTACAACCAGCCAAACTGTATGAAACACAGTCTGTACAAGCTGACTACAGTCAATTAAATTAGGATCTGAAAAGTGTTTGTTGGCTTTTTTAAAACTACAGGATAGTGAGTGCCTAAATTGCATATAATCTAGAAGAGCTCAGCTCTCCTACCAATGCAATTCCATTCATGAAGAAGATGGTGACACCACGATGGCTATTTGCTGCAGCGTCATTTACCTTTAAATTCTCCCATCAAATGCAGAGCCAGGCACACTTAAATCTGAAGATGAAGTTGCAAGTGTAATTTGAAGCATGGTGGCTGCACTAATACCTTATTTCATTTATAGCAAAAAAAGGACTAGCAAGGACTTTCTTAGTAACTGAGTCTTTTCTTACCACAGGGGTGGCCACATCATATAAAAACAAAAAAATCTAATACAATATTGAGAAAGGATTACTTTACACAGGAATAAAATCCCTCAATGCCATAACTCCTTCCCTCAACACACACATCTCTAAGGATTCCTACAGCCTCTTCCACAGACACAGCCTTTGAGCTGGAAAAGGAAAAGGAGATGGGTAACTGGCAGGCAGTGATTCTAATTTTGTCAGAAAAGCTGTCACTGAAGTTCAGGCATTTTGCACACGGTCTGCAGACATTTTCAGTTTTCCCAGAAAATCTAGACCTTGTCAGTCATAGAAGACACATGAAACAGAGGTGGAGCAATGAGATGGGGCTGAGTTCCAGCTTAGTGCCTCCAAGTAGAGAGGGGTCAAATAAAAAACCTGAAGTCATTCATGTATGGCCAGGCACAACCTGAAGACCACACTCATTTTTTGGAGAATGCTTCAATGAACTTGAACGAAAGCCATATACTATTAAACCAACAGAGGCATAAGCACCAAGTTCTGTTTCAGTTGATAGAAGGACAATGAAGAAATAATAGTACAACTCACAAGTGTTGTAGGGAAAAAGGCTAAAGATTATAAAGGTATTTTTATTCTTGGCTGACACTTCTATTGACCCAAGCCAAAAATCACAAGAAAAAGAATAGCTGCTTTCCTTTATCCACATAAAAGGATTCTGTGCTGAGCAGCACTTAAGAAAAATGATCAGATTATGATTATATAACCCTAGCATGAACTTGGTGACCAGTATAGTCATGTCAAATTAGGATGCATTATTCAAGCAGCAGGGAACGATGAAAGTGTTTACCATCAGATATAAAAAACCCTGCATTTTCCTTTCTTCTAACCTGTTCTCGTCTTTTTCCTTTGCTGGCTATGTTGGTGGGCTGGCTCACTTACTGTACCAGCTCTCCTTCAAAAACAGAGAAATTATCAGTAACAGATGGTAATGTTAACCGAAAAGGAAAGACATCCAGTCATTATATCTCCCATCTGCCTTTACCAGAAGCTTCCATCTTCTCCCCCTGTCAGGAAGCTGGTTTATTTCTCACTCCTCTCGTCCTCAGACCTCTGCCCATTCTTTCCTCCTTTCCTTCATACCAGGGTCCCTATTCTGATTTTTTGCCAGGGGCTCTTCACCTGACCCCATTCTCACTTTCTTTATCATCTTTTTTTAACTTCTTTTCATTAAAATGCATAACATTGTGCCCATCAAAGTCTAGACCTTGCCTTGTCACTTTTTTTCTTGTTGATCAGACTTTAAAAAACAAAAGGGCAATGAAATGGAAAAAATAAATGCCACTGAGCTTCATGGATGAAACATAAGATGAGGCTAAAGCAGTCATAAGCAATGTAAGATTTTTAGATGCAGTTTAACTATGTCTAATTAGTATAATGCAAAGTAATTGTTATATTATTCAGGTATACTTTGTGCAGAGCCATTCTTACTGTCTGAAAATTACTACCAATCATATCACGAGAGCTAGCAAGTTTAATTTTTTGATGACTTTACAGGTTTGAAAACCAACAAAAGCAAAATTTAGGCCTCCAAGCCCCACAAAACCAGAGTGCAAAAGCCAGCTTTGATATTACTAAATGGACAACCACAGCATTTGTTTACAACCCATATAAATTTATTTTATACAGTTTTTGTCCTCCATCTGAAGGTCACAGTTAAGAGTTTGGAAAATTCAGTTAAATATTTTCACCTATATTTAATTCCCCTGTCAAGTCAGTTTAGATTGTTTTGTTCCTTTTCTCAATCAGTCATTAACAATGAAATATAGAAGAGAGAGTTATCTACCTCGATACTACGGAATTACATGTGGACATTCAAACATATATACAGAGGAAAATTTCCTTTTCACCTACTTTTTTGTAGTAAGAACTTGTCAGTAGAAATATGCTTTTCAGGCCTTGGGTAAATGTTACTCAGATAATGTGATTGCTTGATTCTAGAAGTGAGGTGACAGACTTTCCATTGCACAGACCAGCTCCCTCTTGGATGCTTTTAAAAGATTCGCTGGCCTACTAATAGTATATGACAAAAGTCATATAAAAAATTGTATCCCTTTTGAGGATAAGTAATGTGGTGAACTGGGACCATCATCATGTTACCAGAGATGTGAAGCCATAGTCTTGTTAAGAATATTGCAATACAAGCTTAGCTTTTCATTGCAAATAATCTTACTTTACCTTTATTTGCTTTTTAGAATAATACATCCAGAAATCAGAACCACCAAAACAAAAGACTATTGCTGGGATGAAACAGGATTCATTTGTGCTCTTATCTGTACTAACTCATCCTAACTGTCCAGCTTCTCCCTATGTAGTCTCAAGGGAAAGAAATGGCTTTCTTTGGGGAATGATTTAGAGCACTCAGCTTAGGTTCCTGCTCAAAATGACTCTCAGAAGGGGCATCCCTCTGTCTTCTTGGACTCTGGCAGGGGTCTTGGTTCATAACTCGTACACACTCTCTGTTGGCACAGTATGCCTTTTTCAAGAGGAAGCAGGATGCACAGGGCCACACTATAAAGAACGTGGAACACACAGACATCTCGCATCATTTTGAAAGACAGCAAATGCTTACAGGCAAATCCACCCCCTCTTAACTCTAAATATGAAATTGTTTCTTTGAGAGGAAACCTAGCTACCCCTGAGTTACTCAGAATCCTTTCCTTACTATTGCACACCCACATTTAACGTTTCAGTATATCCTTCTCTTTGTAACAACAACGGTAGAAACTTGCAATTATTCCTCAACCCAGAAACAGTCTGCCATCTGTTTGGAAGATATTTCTCCTTCATGCATGCTTTTGTCTTGTTTCTTATTTGTTCTGTAGAAGCTCTTTGTGCAGTCAGTATTACACAGTACACTTGTGCAGTTGGTTGCTTCAGAGAGAAATCATACCCCACCAGTGACAGAAGGCAGGGCAGTCCAATTTCAAGAAGTGAGCTTGAGCATTTCTAGCTGGAGAGGTAGCCCCTTATTGGCCAGGTCTAAAGAAAGTCTTACCCACAATCTCACCCTTCTCCCTCCCACCTTCCTTTTTTCTTTTTTTTTTTTTTTTTTGTACTTGCAATGCTTTTCTTGGCACCCCCTGACATTCCACCAGACTGACAGCTGAGCAGCACCTCACTAATGTATTACCTGATTACATTAAGTACTTTCACATGTGGAATTTTGCACATCCAGTATTCAACCAATGACAGTAACAAATAGGGTATTAATTAACAACACTGTGATTAAAGACTTAGGATTCCGACATTTGTAATAAATGTTTCAAAGATAGTGTCCTTGCATGGGGGATCTGTAAATCAGGGTGCTTGCAAAATGAGCTCTGCTTTTTCTCAGCTCATTGCCATTTGCTGAGTACTAACGAGGTTAACAAGGCAGAGCTGAAGCATTTGAATCAACCCTTACTTTTTCAGAGGACTTAATGAATCATGAGCAGACCATTTATATCATGTGTTTTGCAGCAACAAGGGGAAGTTGATTAAGCAGTTTACTTATCCTACAGTGTATGAAAGTCACAGTATATCAGAGGGAACCCAATCAGTTACATGAGAAATGTTTTTATTTCCTTCTCAACATCCAATTTGATTATCTCATTATGTTTCACCACACTTTGTCTAACTTAGCAATTTGCTTCTAGATCATTTCTTTCGTCCTTTTTTGCTCACTGTTAAAAACCAGTGACAGGTCAGATGGAAATTCCTTCTCCAATAGGACTTCAGTTCAAAGATGAAGTTGATTAAAATGTCATATATGTAACAAAAATATTGGCATTCAGTCAAAATCTGACAAATTAGTTATGGCTTGTCTAATCCACATTCAACTATAAAACATGATTTACCAAATACGCTCACCTAACAAAGGGTATTGGATTTCTCACTGAATTCCCTCTATTTTGACACTCTTATAATATGCAAACATATATGGATTTAATTTTTTCATTTCCTTCATGATCAACTATTTTAACCTGTTAATGTACACACAAATCCTGGTAATCCTGAAAGCTGGTTGCGCTTTATTTTTCTTTCAAATTGTACTTCCTCTAATTTTTTTCCAGCTTTCTTTATGTTGCACACATCTTTGCACATGGATTTACAAGAGCATGCAAATAATGAAAATGGCACATTGTCTGAAAGAAAACAGTGGGAATAGGCAGAAGACGAAGACTGTAAAAAGATTTTTTTAAAATCAAAGTTATTAACAGCCTAGCGGTTCTTAAAGTTCCCTGGAGAAATGGCTAAAATGGACTCCCCATCATGCCAGCAAAGGTAAAATTGGCAATGGATAGGGACACTTACAGAGCGGTATTTCAGGAACCTTTTTTTCTAGTACTTCTACCAGGTGAAGACTGTATGAATCCTGGATTTGTAACCTTGCATCTGTTAGGATCACTTTTGGATTTGTGTCCTATGTACAATGGAGATGTGAAACTCAGTCTGTGGCATTAATGGGATCAAATGGTGATGCTTAATCCTATGGAACAGGCAGAGACAGTTTGAACGCTCCCTTGAACCTTCATGGCTCTTGCAAAGGTCTTGACCTTTATCTTGTTACAATAAAGTTTGCTAACCAAAGGCATCTTGTTTTTCTCTATGTATTATATTAAACTAGATACATATTAGTTTCCCTGTCAGGTGATATCGGAACCAAGAATGTGTGACAAGCAAAAAGTGCCTCTTTTACCCAGAAACTCTGGTCTTTTTTAGTGCTACTAATTTTCAAAGGAAAAAATAACAATTGTATATCACTCCATTTTTCAAGATAAACCATGCCTGAAAACAGTTTTTTCCCTCTCAGAACAGACACCATGTGCCTGATGCTGGGATGAACTATATCCCAGAAGACATGTTCTTTTGTACAAAATGAAAAAGACACAGTAATTTAAGTGGTTATTTGGAGAAACCTGTTTACGGCACTAATACACTTGGACTACTATAAGAAAGCAAGCTATGAAAACGGGCGTAGCAGAGAACGCATCTTGCTGTAGCCATTTCTGCTGACAGTGCCCCTAGCATGTACACACCAAACCAAAGACAATGGAAGGTAGTAAGAGTTAACAATTAAACTGTGACTAAACAATAGGTTTGCTGAGGAAGTTGACTAAAGTTTAAGATAACTCCTTCTCCAAATGTCTCTTCAGCAGGCAGATGTTTAGTGAATGGAAAATTCCTAGGCACAAAATAACCAGACAGGAAGCTATGGGTGAGGGAAGAAAGGGGGCGAGAAGCAAGGGGGTTTCTGTAAGGAGGGCTGAGAGGCTTGGATTACATGAGGTACCTGCCAAAGTTAAGCTTAGCCAGAACATATCTGTAGTTCAGAAGTCAAGAGAGCACTGCAGAATAAAGATTGAGGGCAATTTTTATCCAAATAATGCTGTTGAGCAGTGAGAAAAATGAAGTAAGCATCCTCTATAGTTTGTTATTTCTATGCCACAGAGAAAGAACAATAATATTTCAGAGCCCTGGGCACAGCCTGTCTGCTCATCGTCAGCTATACCCAGCCAGGTGTCCCTAAAGAGGGATATTAGCCAGAGCAGCCATACACCTGCACTTCTGGAACAGGACGTGTTTAAGCTCCTGGTGATACTTGGAGTCCAAATTAGTCTGGGGATCTAAAACAAACTGTCCTTGGCTGCAAGTGCCCATTCCCAGGAAGCGATAACACAGAGGACACTCTGCCAGGGAAATGTGCCTGAAAAGCCGAGTAAAGAATCAGCGCTAACAACCTAATGTGCTGCAGGGGAACTGATGGCACAGGTCTGTCCTTGGTAGCACTGGGGCCAAAGAGCAAGGATTTTGAATTGCAAGCAGTGAGGCCAAGGCAGCTGAGGAGCTATGAGCAGTGATACCTCAAGAGATGTATTTGGGAGAAGCAGAAGTTCTCATTTCTTTGATTTTGATGCCAGTAGACCCGAGGATTTCTTGCTTATCCCAGTGGCAAGAAATAGCTTCACAGGTGGCAGACAATATGTTGTCTAGTTGAGAGACACTAACCACTGCCAGGTTTTAGCTGAGTTCCCACCCACACCAATAATGTCTAATCTGAGAATGAGAAATATAACCTGGTATACATGTCTTTGACTGGTCAGTCACGCCCAGTTTAGAGTACAGAGGCTTGAGACTCAACAGTGGAGTGAGCGGCCAAGAAAGGAAGCTATGTCAGCTCTGCATCAACATTGTCTCACTTGCTCTTCAGCAAAAATAAATCAACTGTCACTGCCTCCCTCTCTCTTCAGGCACATGTTCCCAATGATTTCCTTCCTATGTCTCTTCTCCCCTTTGACGGCAATGTTAATATGTTTTTCAATGCTTCTGCTTCATTTGGTGCTGCTTTTATATAGTCTCCAGTGCTTTCCTTTTCTACCACCATCCACTCCTCATTTTCCCAGTTGCCGACTGCCTTTGTTGCATTCTGTGCTTCCTGACTCAACCTGTCACTGTTACTGCCAGCTCTGCAGATCTTTTTCTCAGAGAACATCCAAAATACACACAGGACTCTTTTAAATGTTATGCTCTCTTTTCATTTGGGTCTTTTTCTGACATCTAGTTCTCTTTTTTCCTGGGGTGTTATGTCTAATCAATGCAAAATGACTGTCATGTAAAAAATTATCTCATCTTAGAATTTGAGCCATTTCAGGATAAAAATGAAATAAGGAAGAAAACAGCTTGAGGTCCCAGGAGTCATAGCAGGCCAAGAGCTTAAACAGAAGCCTCATTTTTGCACTGTGTGCTCTTTGTTCCTCCTTAAACTCCATGGGGCAAACTCCCTGATGCGGTTGAAACACAGCATCTCATGATTGGCAGGTCAGAGCATCCTCTCCAAGAGTTCACCACACCCACAGAAGTGGACAGCTGTCAAGTCACCTCTGAGAAGCAGCCCAACTAACATCTTAGATTTAGGCCAGTGTTTTCCAGCTGCGGGTCATGACCCCACATGGGCTGGGGTCAAGATAGGGTTCACATGGGGTCACAAAGTGTTAGAAAAAGCTGAAGAAATATTTAAGCTTAAGGATTTCTGTTTGATTGTCTTTTTTGGTGGGAGGAAGGGAAGGAGTGGAGCTGCACACAAACATGATCCAAGGAGGCTGATTGTTTCAGAAATTCTGACTTGAAATATTGGGAATTTCACACTTGAGAGAAATAAAACGGTTCTGTGGCTCATGTGCAGGGGAATGCTTTGTCTAGGCACAATATTTTTTTTTTAATTTTCTTTTTTTAACATATTAGTTTGAAAGAAGCCAGAAGTCTGGAAAGGTTTCAGTAACCTTAGAAGACTTACTAGCAAACAAATACAAGAGACATCAGCATGAGCATCCTAGTAATAGTACCTGGCTTTCATCAGAAGATTTTGAAAGGGTTCTCAACAGTGAAATCATTTACACTTCCAGTAGAGTAAAAGGAGCTTTTCATTACCCACATTTTACAGAGGAGAACCTGGATAGGTGACTTGCTCTATGTCATGCAAAAGTTCTGTGCCAGAGTTGAAAGCTGAATCCAAAACCGAATCCTTAATTAAGTTAATGCCCTTGCCGCAGGACTATTCTGTGCTCTGAGTCCTGAAAAAACGCATTTTCAATGATATGGATATCACCAGCACCTATGTAATTAGAATTGTGCAATTACAGGAGCATTGCAACAAACCTTGGGGTCATGGAAGGCACGAGAGGGTTTAATCCAATGACTGATTTTTTTTCATCTTACACAAATAATACAGATACAGCCATCGATAGTGATTTGCCAATACGATTTCATCCCTAAAGGGAATACCTGTAAAAGCTTGCCCACACTTGATTATAATGATCAAATTCAGTGGCTGCTTTTTGTCCTTCAGGAGTAGGATGGCAGTCAAACAAGCAATGTCATTATAGACATTATGGTTCCTACTAATAGCAATGGTAGTGAAATTGCCAAAGGTCTTCCTTACATGGGCCACCCTGCAGTCCCTTAGCTGGTTACTATAGCTTTTGCTAACCTGAGATAGATTGAAATGTGGAAACTGACATGGTGTGGGATGACAGGCCACGTTAGGGAGGCATCTTACAGCAGTGAAGCCAAGCGGGGTTTGTGAGCAGCTCCAGCACGGCCTCCCTTGTGTGTGCAACCCAGAGCAAGATGTGTAGCACGGACCTTGTCTATGAGAAGACAAAACTTCCTCAATAGCATTTCTGAACTTGAGTAAACTGCAATGGCAGCAAGACTTAGCCATACAGCATCAGCTCACCATGACCACAACTCCTTCGAGCAGGTACTAACCAGCACCAGAATGAGCCTGCATTGATTATGTTTTACAAGTCAAGATATTTTCAGTTAGCTGATATTTGGCACTGGTTCATCAACCCAGCTGCTGGCACAATTCTGTTTTCTTGTGTAGATAAGAACTTGGCCTCACCCATTACAGACTGATTTGTTAGCTGGGAAAAGATCATTTATTGCTTTCACATCATTGCTTTAGCTATCCTTGGATAAACTGGCTATGCAATTTAATAGTTGACAGTTTTCTGCTTTCAGTATTTTCTTGATATCTGCATTCTATATACTTTCCTACTTACTTTAAATAGTTCCTTATTTACTTTAAAATATTTTTAAAAGCGAAAACTCGTAGTGATTTTCTTTGTGCCATTTCCTAGTGATGAAATGAAACTTGCATGCATCTTGTATCTAAGAATAAGCCTTTTACAAACTAACAAACAGATTCTCCCGCTGTTTTCCCCATTGAGTTTAGTAAGCTTATCTGTTTACAGTTGTCACCCCTGTTTCTGCAGGGGAAGGTTGGGAAGCCTGGGACTTTCAGAAAAATATTTATGCATGTGCTGAGTGGGGTGGAGTAGGAATGGATATAGACTGGGAACATTTTGATTCCAGAGCTCTTAGAAAACTGTTAATAGGATGATGAAAGCTTGATCTCATAGATCTGTTACACTCTACTGGGCTATTTTGCAAGGTTTCTTTGTGTATGGCAATTATTAAGTCCCATCAAAATATGTGTAAAATTTTCACCTGCTAGAAGCAAAATCACTTTTCTTTGCCTAAACAAATACAGTGAAAAAGGTACTTAAAAATACCTGCCTAGAGACACTCTAGACTCGCTTGGTATCTAAGATCTCTTACCCTGGGAGACATGACACAGGTTGCATCAAAGACCTGTGCCCTTCTGGAAAAGAGGCTAGAGGCCATCTGAGGTGTCCTATGGCATCTTAAATGGCACTACAAACCATTGCTTCTGTGGTAACAAAATCCCACATGTATTTTTCTTGGAGTTGTTTTTTTTTTCTCTTTTTTTAATAACAGAATGAAAAATATTATGGCTCTTCATCATTGTAGGTACTTGTGTGTGTGTACATTTATAAACAACATTAGGGCATTGCACAGCAGCAGCAGCTTGAAGAAAAATGACAGCAAGTAACACAGGCTTGCCTGGCAATAGAGAAACTCACTGGACCTCTTAACTGTTCATTTTCCAAGATCTGGATTTTTTTAAATGTGAAAGTTTGTTTAGAATGTGTAATATCAAGAGCTAGCTGTTTGAAAAGGACTTAATGTTGAGTTGTAGCTAATTGTTTGTTCTGGTAGGTGCTAGTAACATATATATAGGTATATAACTATAAAATTTGATGTATTTATATATATACATTACATATATTTAAATGTGGCAGCTCATCAGCAGAATCAGCTGAGTTGCACTCCTCTTCTAGAAGGGGGAGTATGGGTAAGCACAAGCTCAAAGTTTCTGTTAAATATCATACCTAGGTAGTCAAGACAGGGAAAAGTATGGTACAGAAATATAGAGATGGCAGGGACTAAAAGAAGTAACACTTTCAGCTCACGCCACTCTCTCCTCTGTGACTATGTATGAAATCTACGTTGTTACTCAGCTGCACACCACTGGGCTTCAGAAATATGCAGCCAGAGCAAAAGGTGATCTCCAGAGGTGCAGATATACATATATACCTTCTGAGATACAGAAGCAACTTGAAGACCACTCCTAATGCTGTATGACATACAACACGGTAACAACCATGTGGTTGTAGGGAGCCATGAACTGGAGAAAATACATAAGACTTCAGGAATTCTAGATGGAGTAGTGAGTGGAATTACTTCAGGTTTTCCTTAGGTTTCTAAGCAAAATCATATTTGGAGAGAGATCTTGGCTCAGCACTTCTTTATTTTCCTTCATCTGGAAGGAAAGGGTAGCTCAACTATCTTTGCTGGAGTCTAAACAGGATCTAAAAAGATGAATGAACAATTTTGCAGATGGGCTAGTGGCTTTCTGTGTTCCCTACTTACTTGATACACTCACAGGAACTGCACGAAGAAGCAGGATCCTGATGAAATCCTGGCCCCACTGATATCTAGGAAAAGTTTTATAAGGTGGAGATATCAAAGGTAATCTCAAATTATCCGAACAATGAAAGGATCTCCAAACTCAAGTATGTTGTGAAGTCTGACTGCATGCAAGTGTAAATGGAAGAAATAAAGAGTAGATGTACCCACTTGACAGAAGATGGGGTTTTTTTGAAAGGTCTGACAGCCTCATTTCTGCAAAAAGCAGAGCTAATACAATTATAAACACAGAAAAAAAGGCCTCTCAAACTGTTCTAGCCAAAGCCACATGTTTAAAATGCATTACAATGAGTGCTAGACTCAACCAGTAATTATCTGGATCTAGGCAATAAATAAATAGCAATAACTTTAATTACAAATCTGTTATAGAACTCATGGAAGGAACAGAAAAATGATGTCTGGAGCTAATTAATGCTCAAAAATTAACAAACAAGAGAAAGATAAACAGAATGAGATCATCTTCAAGTACTATGAGGAGCTAAACTGTGGTGTATTCCCTAGGCAGGGTTGAAAACAGTGACAAATCTAAATCAGTTTTCCTGGGAATCACAAGTTTTTTGAAGGGCATATGAAATACATATTGCATAAACATTCCTGATACCTAATTCCAAAGAGCTCAGTGCCAGGTATGGTGATTTAAAATCACTCAGTTTCCTCGCGTCAGCAGAATTCTCATAAACATAGGCATGCCCGATATGTTGACTGTGTGATTTCATATAAAACCACGATTATCCTTGTGCTCCAAGTCTGTAAACAAGAGTTATATAAATGGCACAATTTCATGCAATGTTTTATCTGAAACAGCTGGCAGTTGTGCACTTACCCACACCAGCACGTCTATTAACTACTCTCAGCCTTTTAAAATACAGGACTCGCATTACAGAAAATAAAATTATTTTAAACCTAAAATTATCTCTGTCTTCTCAGCTCTGTCCTTGGATTGGCCTGAGCAAGTGCTGGTCCTATGTCTTGTACGGTAAAGCATACTATGAGGCATCATCGTGATAGCACAGCTATCAAAAGGCATTGATCAAGTCAGGCAATACTTGTCAACAGTGTGTGTCTCTCTCTCAATGATGAATGCGGCTCTCAGGAGAGACATTCGATTGACACCTCAACTCTATTCATCTGCAGAACAGGGAGAGAAGAGATATAGGTAGCATTCGTCCACAGTCTAATCCTCACCATCTCTGGAAATGACAACGTCCAGCTCACCAAAGTCTAGGAAAGTGTACCCCTGATTTCAGTGCTCTTGGTTTGGTCTGCAGTCACTCAGTTGTTGAACCCTGCTGCTGGAAATGGCAACAAGGGTACCAGGTGTGAAGGTGGTTTTCATACCATCCTGCAGACGCGGGTCCAGCAGGAGCTAAAGCGAGGCTGTGACTGCTTAATAATCCATTTCAGATATAGGCTCCTCTAGCCCATAGCATTTCCACAGGCTTAATTTGACAACTAAAAGGCATTGATGCTTGAAGGTTTGTCCATTTGTTCTCAAATACTCCAAACATGCACTATGCTTTTTCTCTCCCCCTTGTTTTTCTTCTTATTGTATGACCCATGGTTACAGTTAATTTCTTAGTGGAGACAAGCCCAAATATTGAGATTGCTGTAATGTTAAAACTGGCTCCATTGTGAACGCTTGAAGTTACTAATAAAAAATTCTAAGCCAAGTAATAAAATGTTGTTTAATTTGAGTAACCTAAAACTAAGCTCAAAACACAGAGAAGGCAGATTCCTCTCTCTCCTCCATAAAACTGTTCCACAGTTGTACTATCAAGGCAGATAAAAGGAACATATTTCACTCCCCATGTCTTTATTCCAGTAGGTCTTTTTTTTTCTTATGGAGAAAACACAAGTGAACCTTTAATACCAGCCAAATCCAGCCATGAGGCAGCACAAGAAACTCTGGTTCACAATGCTGTCTTAGCATAACTTTATCTGTTTAAAAAATTTTCAGTGGAGCTTGCAGCAGGGCAAGAAATTGTTTTTCTGTGAAAAACTAATGATCAAAATGAAAAAAAATCCCAGTTTTTTAAGTAAAAAATCAAATCAATTTTCCAACAGTCAACCTCCCAACTGTCAAATTTCTGGATGACAAAACCAGAAAAAGGTTTTTCCACAGAATTTTGACAAGCATCAACAACAGTTAATACAAAAATATCTATTCTTGTACAGAAAAGGCAATAAAACACAGAGGAGCTGGTTGTTCACTAAAAATTTTTCATAAGCTGTTCTTCAGACCTTGTTTGTGTCTCATGTCCACGTCTGTTAGAAACTTAAAAAGGAATGAGGAAGAAAATGCTGTAAACTTTCATAGAATTAAAGCAAAGAAGCCCTAATGACAGCTAAGGCCGTGTGATAACTGTGCAGGTAGTACATGGTCTGTCATGTTTTGTCCAAGACAAAACTGATGCATAACAGAAGAGGAAACTGGGACAGTGCTGGGGAAAGCCTCGAAGTAGCTGTTATACAGAA
Source organism: Platalea leucorodia (assembly GCF_965183815.1). Taxonomy (NCBI): domain Eukaryota; kingdom Metazoa; phylum Chordata; class Aves; order Pelecaniformes; family Threskiornithidae; genus Platalea; species Platalea leucorodia. Next base: position 47,802,759 of record NC_138826.1, on the reverse strand, counting down.
CTTAAGAGCTTCCCTGAATTTTGCTATTTTTTCTTGCATGGCTAAACCCATAGCTGGTGTAAATCACCTCCTTAGGGGAAGAGCAAGTATCACAGTGTACTTTAGCGTCATGGCAGAGTCAAGTTCTTGCAGAAGAGCAAAGTGAAATTTGTATAAAGCTGGTTTCACAACTCATTCTGCCACAGTGGATTTCTGGTTTTCTAAGTCAACTAATCTTTCTGTACCTTGGTTTTCCCTTTGAAATAGCCAAAGGATAGCTTTAGCTCCTAGAAGTAAAACCAGGAAAAGCTATCTGTAAGATTTCTGACACTACCTAATTCTAGGCAAGAGAAGCAGATGAGACTTGCATAAATCATTGGTAGGAACACTGACTAGAAATGGGCCTTGGAGGGCGGTTTCTTCCTCAGGCAGAACTGCCATTTGCACAGCACAGTCTTGGCTTGACTACTTTGGGGCTTCCCATTGCTGGGCTATCGCATTCCTAGTCCTGGCTCTCTTCCATAATAGAAAGAGTTGATCATGCATAATTTGCAAAAGTGCATCGTGGTTTACTCTTCCTGTCTACTAGGCAGAGTGTTTGGCAAGCAAAAAGATCTGGAGGTGAGGAACTCTGGATTGTGTGAATATGCACACACGCGCCGAAGGGAGAAGGGGCTTCAGAAAACATCAGCTCTTGGGAGTAACTTCTGGAAAGATTTCCAGGACTTGGAATCTGTCATGATTAAAACCAGTTGTTCTCTTTCTTATCTTCTGTCAAACTTGAGAAGTGTAATGACAGCTCTTAAAGATCGCACTCTCTAAGGATTGGGAATGCTCAGAGTGGCACGTGAGCCAAAGAGAGTGAGGGAGATAAAAAAAATCAGGGGTGAAAGTTCCCTTCTGCATATCACAGAAATGTGGGCATGCTTTGCTTTGCCTCCCAACTAACGATATAAAAATGTATCATCCTTGAACATATCTGGCTTTAGAGTGAAAATCTAAAAGGCATCTGTCAATATTAGTATCACAAACATTGTACTGTGCTCCAAAATGAACTTTTTTGGCTCATACTGTGAAATGTCAGCTTAGAAAATAAGAGCGCTCTGTTGTGGTAGCCTTTGATTGTCATATGTGCATATGCATCACACACACACACACACTCACACACAAACAAATCTGTTTAGCGACAGCCTCCAAAACAAGGTCTTTGGAAAGGTTACCACTCCACCATATGTAGGACTGATTTATAGTTATATTTTTCACAGCATGACACACATTGTTGGTGAACTGAGGCTGTGATAAAATCGTAGAGGTGTAAAGTTTCACTGGCTGGATGGTAAAGAGCCGAGTCAGAGAGAGTGTAATGCGAGTCGAGAGCTGCACTCCAAATGAATGAACTTGTATTGTGGATCTGGTTACAGCCGGCACACTGCCCTAATCCATCAACAGCAAGTTCACTTACAAACCAGCCTTTGTTTTTAATCCATGAGCCTTTTGGGATTCACTATAATCAAATGACCAATCAGAGGAACACATAAGAGGAAAAAAAAAAATTGCTACAGTGAAGTTTACTCTCAGCCACCAACTCTCCCTCAAACCCCCCCAGGTAATGCAGATAACAGTACAATGCACAGCATTAAGCTTACAGGCATTAAAAACTCCACGAGTTGAAAATTAAGGCATAGCAAACCAGATCTTGTTACTTTCTGAGCGCGCTTCTCTGAGGCTCAAGAAGGCTTTGATTTCAAACCACGTGTGCTCACGGCATGGACACAGATTAGTGATGGAAGACAGCCACAGGGATTGCGATTGCTACAGCTCACTTGGAGTTTTCTCTTGTTTTGAATGAATGAAAAGAACATCCTGGATTTTGCAATTAAAATGTGTCAAGTTGAAATAACATATGTTCCTTGGCAAGGGCGTGATATTAAGCCTTGGGGTGTGTCTATGTATACATAAACAAATACTTTTATTTAAAAACGCGTATGTGTGTGTTTTATTCTTTCTCAGTTTAGCATAAAGTATAAACAAAGAGTAACTTTTAGGCTACTTATCCTTGCAGAAGACTAGGCCAAACATCTACCACTGCCCAACAGCTCACATTAGGATGGCAGACACATCCGTAAAGATGGAACTGGGGACAGACCGCAGTTCCCATGTTAGTATGATAATATGTTTTCTAGTCTTACCCCATAACTCTGGGCTACCTGGGCCACCCTATCTAGCTACTGTCCCCTGCAGTCCCTCGAGATGGACCCAGAAGATGAGGACATGCAGCGCGGCTTACTCAGCACCATATGGCTGAGCTCCTCAACGTGCGTGTGTGTGTGTGCGGTGGGGGGCATGGGGGTGGCGGGGGAAGGTGGCAAGACGCGCACACCATGCCATTAAAGGAGTGACAGATGGTGATGAAAGTGCCATAAAACCATAAGCACTGACAGCTCACGGCCGCGACTGAAGCAGCTGCTGAGGTATCACGTTGTAAACAGCCCCCCGTTGGGGCACCCCCCTTGCAGTGCCTATCACAGAAACTGTCATCTCTCGCAAACGCTGCCCTGTCCTGCCGCAAACCCACCTCACCCGCGTCTCCCTCCGCCAGGGGATGCCACGGGGTGAAAGTCGGGTGAAGGAGAAGGACTGCAAGAGGCTTACGGTTGGACTGGAAGAAACATTTTTGCACACCAGGCAATCTGAGATGAGGACAAAAATGGGGAGACACCCACAAAGTCCCCCATGCCAGAGGACGGGCAGGACGTTGGTGCCACCAAGCAGTCACTACACATTTCTTGGTACTTCTGACTCCATGTGTGGGAAGGTCTCATATGCAAGAGCACAGCCAGCTCCTTCCTAGTGATGGACCAGCTGAGCAGCATAAGCCCTCTTCCTTCAGGTCTGCTGTCCTGCTACAGTGAGTTCCCAGCCTCCTTTAGAGACTTCCATCAGACCTCGTGCAACCTCTCTTTACATTTCACTCCCATCATGCTAAAGAGAGAAACGTACAGTGTTTCCTCTATATTGAAACTCTGGATGGCCAGAAACTTGGGAACAAGCTCTCTGCTCTTAGGAAGCTCTTCCTGTAACCCATAAGGAAGCTGAGATACCACAGCCTCTTCCCAGGAAAAACAATATTGGAGATCAATGCTCCTGTGAGCTCATCTCAAATGTCCTTTTTTCCTTTCTTTTTTTTTTTTTTTTTTTTTTTTAAATATACATACATACACTCGGGCAGGGCAGCTGTGACAGCACATAATTTCTGCTGAAATTCCTGAGTCCCACTCCACTCACCTAGTTAGCTTCAGCAGAAATGGTGAGCTTTGATGCGCAGAGGGACATAGAAAGGGTGCAGATCAGTTACTCCTCATGTTTGATCCTTTGATACTGTTGGTACAGCTGCCCATGGGGTAGGGAGCCAGCAGAGTCCTCTAGAAGCATTTTGGGTCACTCCTTTCAGAGCGACCTTGGAGACTGTCCAGCACGAGGTGACTCCTCCTGCTTCTGACAGAGCCCCATGGCACAGTCCCGTCCTGCTGGGACTCCTGTCGGGGGGCATCTCTGGACTGTAGTCCATGTGAGGACACTATCCCACCAGCTTTAAGCGGGTATCAGACCAAGCTGTGTCTGAATTTGTCAGACCAAACACAATCTCTGGGATCCCCAGCTTCTGGCAGAGAAAGGGAAGCATTCAGAGGATCCCGGGTGTCTATATTGGCTTTTTTCTGGCATTATCTGACTGCTTAACACTAGAGCAATGCACAGCACCGGGGTTTTACTTAACTCATCACAGCATCTACATGCTCAATGTAAGACAGTCGGCCAGGGCTGCTGGCCTGGGAAACCTGCCCTCTTCCCTGATGTATGGACCCCAGCAGTCTTGCTGCGCTCCTCCTAGGCTAAACCCTGCTCTATGGGATCTACCTGGGAACGCTGCTGTGAAGAAGTGATGTAGTCAGCTACCGTAGCGCTGCTTGCTGGACCAAATGTAGATCCATGGGAGTATTGTAGGACTATTTCATATCACTGTGAGCCTCCCACATATACACGTGTTGAGGGTATTAGTTTAAGGACTATGAGAGCATCCTAACCCCGATTAATCCTGCATAACTTGAAGCACTTAAGTGCCTAATTTGCTTTGTTTTCAGTGAGGAGAGAAGGCAGGAGAGTCTCTCCTGTCATATACAGCCTGAACTGCCTGCAGCAGGTGCCCCTTGCTAACCCAGCTTGAGCTCTGTTGAAGACATATACAGAGAGTGCCTGCTTTCCTCTATGCACTGGGAAAGGAACTGGGAGCTTCTTCACTGTGGAAATATTGTACAACAAGCAGCACAGTCTGCTGGAAAAATTTAGCTGGACCACTTGTCATATGAAAAGCTCTGTTCTCACCCAAATAAAAACTTAAAAATGTGCTGACTTCAAAAGAAATAGTAAGATATTACAATTTTTAATTTTTTTTTTCATTTCAGGAAGTAATTTTTTACCAGCTGGTTTTTTATTTTTCTTATTTTTTATTCTTTCATGACATAGTAGGAATAATGTACTAATAGCATGTCATTAAAATAGTTCAACAAGTTTATTTTAAGGCTTTTTTTCTGAAGTAATCTTTAGTGGACGAATGCTGAGGAATGCTGAGGAAAACATCTTGTCTCCTTGACCCATTTGATGTAACAAATAGGCTTGAGATGTAGATCAAAGTACAGCTTTGGGGTGAGGGGAATCGGTCTGATGATGTCCACTGATATATTTTAATGCACAATTTTATTTTGCCTCACTCCCTGCTTCCCACTCTGCTTCTCACCTGTGCTGGAACTCTTGAAAAGTCCTTTCACCCTGGTGTGCCCTTCCTTTCCTTACGTTTACCTCATCTGGACTCCATACAGATTAGCAGTTTATCCCAGCTTCCTTTTGGAGGGAACTCTAAATGGCAAGCCTGAAGTCAATTTCCATTCGTACCAGAAGCAGTTCAGCCGTGGCAAAGCCCTGTTGAAGGTGCCGCCTTTTTTAGCAGCACCAACGAGCCCACGCGAACGTCCATGTGGCTGTTCCTTAGAAAGCATCCAGGGTTTGGGCTTGCTCATTTAAAGTTGCTTGCGTTGTATGTCAGTCTGCCAAGCGACATACTTGCAGTCTCTTCACGACTGAGTCTCTTGCAATCTGCTTAAATGTGCCTCCCTTCTCTTCTATGTCCGTGTCTTTCTTTTGACAAAGTTTTTCAAGCTTTGCCAATATATGGACTGCTATTTTGTTTTTGGTATGGGTGTGGACTTCTGTATAAAGAATTTAAGCCTCCTGACTACATATTTAGTGTTCACCACTAGCTTCTGTGGCCACCTTATAAAGTCGTCTATGGAACCACAGATCACAAGCTGAAAACCACTGTTCTGTGGTACTTAGATACTTATGTCAATATTTAGTTATGAAAACGGTATTTATCTAGGAAAACATAGATAATCAGGCTGTAATGTTACAAATATTCACAATTTTCAAGATCTCTGCTCCTGAACCATGGTTTCAGTACAAGAACCTGTTTTCCTCAAAATAAACATAGGAGAAAGCTGCTATGAGTGCTGAGGAACCTTTCCAACATGAACTCTGCACACTTCAACACCAGAAGACTTTACAGAAAGCAGAGTAACTCCTCTTTCCCTTCATCCAGCCTCCTCTAAGTGTGTTCATTTTTAAGTCTCATGCTTTTGGAGTGGGTTAGGCTTCACAATACTGGAGTAGCAATGGAGAAAGGAGAAAAAAGTTTCAGTGTCACCATCACCATCAGGATATTGCAAATGGTCTGTCATCTACTGGAAAATGAGACTGAAGCTACATGGTGGCAATGAAAAGACACAGCCCTGGTGACAGTGCAGGCAGACATCAATTCCTCAAGTGCTTCCTGTCATGAATCCAGACATCTGGCAGAAACACACTGAAGACTGATTTAGTATCTTAAAGGATACCTGAGTATGTTACCAGGGGCTTGCACTTACAAATGGATTTTTAAATTCTCTTTAGAGATTTGGTGTTTTTTGCTGAATTCATTTCTCATTTTATTGATTTTTTTAGTTGTATCATATTGTACTGTATGCTCATGCATCATCTGAACATGGATAAACCAGATTAAGAAAATACACAAAGATTTGACTCATGGTTAAATATCATTACTGAGCCTAATAGAAAGCAGGTAATTACACAAACCTGTGTTTCCATGTGCATAGGAACGGAGCCTCAGTTTGACAAAGAACTAATATTTTGCTAAGGTAAGAAAGCTGAAATCAGATAGTGATCTTTTATTACCTTATTATTGATAAACATGGACTGCTAGAATATTTTAACAGTGATCCAGCCCAGCAATCCTTTACTCATACAGGCTCTGTGTGTAAGCTTAGGCCCTTAAATGGTTGAACTATTCTTAGACTTATGTGGTGAATACCCAGGAATGTTCATGGGCAGAATATTAAGGACAGAAGATGCCCCTAACAGTGCTTGGCAAAGGGAAATGGGATTTACGGAAAATTTGCTTTGATGGTGTTGACTCCTAACTACTGCCTTCTGATGCTGCCCCAACATACAAAATTAGCATTAAACTTGCATTCCAGATGAATGACAGGGAATGAAAAGCAAAAGGGATTTGAGTTAAAGCTCACAGAACTAGATTCAAGCCCAGGATCTGGCCAGATTTAAAACCAGGCTGGATCTCTTTAGCTGGGAATTCCCTGGCTCTGAGAAACTCTAGCCACTTCCTAAACAGTATCCTCTTTAATTTCTTTATAGGAAACGCAACATACCTGGTCCAAGTGCTACTTGTGGCTGGCACAATTACCACTGGATGCCACAAAGATGCTTTAGAACTGCAGCCATATTATATAGACATCTGACTTTGAGGATTCTCCTTTTAAATATGCTCAGTGAACACAGGAATTCTCTACAAAACTTGCCCTGCAGTTGTGCTTGCTTGTTATCACCAAAGCAAGAGAGAAGCTTAGCCAAGCAAAATAAATACACTATTTAAGGAAAAAAAAAAAAAAAAAGAAAAAAAAGACTTCTACAGCTATCCTGAAAAATCCATCCATTGTTACATTACAGTGTAAAGTGAAGCCACATGTAAATAACTACTACAACCATATATTAATTTATATTGCTTAACAGCTATGAGAAGTGACTAACTGCAATTGCATATGAATGTATTTTGGGAATGGATGGCAGGTATTTATGCACTGTTGTAAAGCTTTGTGACTACCAGACTGTATATTTCTACCAGAATATTATTTGTTTCACTGTAAGAATGAGCCTTTCTTGAACTTGCTTTTAAATCATCGTAATTACCGCTGCACTAAGTTAAACAATGCCTTTTGCAAGCTAGAGATGAAGAATTACTCGGTCTTTGTATTAGGGAGATACTTGACCTATCATTTTGCAGCCTTTCTGGGCTGGAACAGAGCAGCTATTAAAATAGCACCACATAAATACGTGATACTTTCAGGGCAGAATCTCAGGACTCCCCCTCCAAACAAAACCCAACCTACCAAGCAAAAACACCTCATCCGTTTAAAGAGAGAGGGAAGGTAGGCTGCCTTTTTGTCTTGTGATCTGAGTGTAAGAAGCAGCAACTACCACTGCTGGGAGGGGTAACGAGTGCTCTTCAACAATCACAACCGACAGGGTTCTTCGCTTTACATCTCTTTAGCCCCGAGCACCATGTAAGGGTGTTCACTTAGGAGTGACACAGAGGGAATAGTGCCACCTACTGAAGTAATTATTTTTAGCACTCTAATTTCTTGACCTAGGCTCTTTTCAGCTCAGGTCTAAAGATACTGTAGCATCAATATGGTATTCATTGTATTAAATAGCTCCTCTTCCTCCCTAAGTTTTTCAGGAACCGAAAACAGCATTGCAAAAAAACCCCCACAAACCCAACCCCCTTAACCCCCCCAAAACAAGCAATAGACTACCATCAAACTATATTATTATAAAGTTATTAATTTGAGAAATGAAACCTTGGCATGAGGGTGTCTTTAAGCCTAGGGAGACTTCGAAGCTAGATCAGAATTTTAGATCTGTTCTGATTCTGTTTACACGAATGAAGAAATGCAAAATGATTTTAGTGGGAGCAAGTTCACTCTGTGATTTTCTTCCAGACTAACTCATTTAGTTTTGGACCAATAGCCTTGAACTACATATTCGAAATTAGTTGCTATAGGGACTGGAGATGGCTTTCAAAATTCTGACTTAAAAAACTGAGGTTACCTTTTAATCTCCCTCTCTCTCTCTCTCTCTCTTTTTTTTTTTTTTTTTTTTGGTAGGGTAAACACAGCTCTTTCTAAAGCATGTTGATAAAAAATAGATCCCCCTTCCCCCATATCCCCATGCCAATGAATGTGTATACTAACGCCAGCCTAAAGAACAGCAATTTCTCTTTTCAGCAGGTGGAAGAAATACACCAATGTCCTGTGTTCAGATATTGATTAGTGTTGCTATGCTCTGCCAAAAACAGCTATGTAGAGTCACTTCACTGGCAGCTACTTATCAGCAGTGAGTGAAGTGGTCCCTACAGTTTCACTTAACTACTGCATAGACTTAAATAGTTAATGCCTGCAAAGCGCGGTGAAAGGCTTGTTAAGAATGCTCTAGGAACACAGTGAAATAACAGTCATGCCATGTGCTATAAACCAAATTTACCAGTAGAATTATTAATAAACAACCAAACTCATAAATAACAGCAATAAAATGTTGCAATTCAAAAGTCATCTCAAGCGTCTTCCACAGAAGATCTAACCAACGCTGGACGCTGTTTCTGCTGACCCACCAGTAATTTTATTGCTGCAAAGGCAATGCAGTGTGTCATACCATGATAGTTTGGGGCTTTTCTGACATCCAGCTGCTTACTGTTATTGTTGGCTGTTGCTGAAGTACTGGAGATAATACAGGTGTTCCTTGCTGTTAGAGCTGACTGTGCTAGAGAGCAATCTGGGATAAGCATGGGGTGAGGATATGTCTGCTTTGGTGAGTGAGAGCAAACAGTCGGATGGTACGGAGAAAAATGTCAAATAGGCTGCTTTTTGGTCCACTTCAAAATTAATGGAGGACTACTTTATCAGGCTCCTCCTAGTTAAATAGAGAGGATGATCTATAAATAGAGGTCTCTGCTAGCTGGTTCGTTGTTTTTTATCTTATTTCTGCTCATCAGTTGAATGACTCCAACCTATTCAGTCTGATCACACACGCCAAAACTATTAGTATGTATGTAGTCATGTGTTTTGCAAGTTTAAAGTTAGTACCCATGTCTAGCTCATAACTAAGAGTCATCCTTGGTCTACAAATGGGCAAACTGAGGTGTTGACCAACTGACCATTGCTTCATCTTTAGATGAAGCAATTTGTCCAAGGCTACCTGTTAAGTCTGGGAAAGAGCGTTAGTCAGGACACAGGTGCTTCTCAATGTGAGAAGAATGTTTGAATACCCAGTTGGAGCAGACAGGATAGCTCCTGCTAAACACAACCTCAGGTGAGTGGTATCTCATTCCGGTATCAAGGAAGCAATACAAAGCTAATCCTATGCTTCTGTTTTTATAAAAATACTTGACAAATATCATGAGTAAATAAACAGCTGCCTCTGAGTTATTTACAGTGCTGTTAACTGGTATTTAGCCTGCAAAATTGATCACCAGAGTCAACAAAGGGTTGAACAAACATATCCGTGGTTGAGTATTTGTATTTGAGATTAAGTACACACATACGACTGTGAACGCATGTGTTCAGCCAAACTATTGAGGCTAATTATGAAGAGGCATCAGACTGTGCCTTAAATGGCATTTTGGTCAAAAAGCAAACAAACTGTTCATGCAACTAACTCACACTTGTCCTCATCTCCTTGAATCTAATCTAAACACTTACTTGGGACTTTTGTCAATACTTTATGTTGAGCTTTGACCTGATCATTTTTTAATGAGTTGCTTTTGGTTTCTCCATTTTAAATTCTTTCCCCTCTACCAACTGTATCTTGTCTAAAGCCTTAGTATCCTTTGAAAGGAGTAGTTCAATAGCAAAGGTTCCCTCCCCACACCCTTATGCCCCTGGGAAAACAAGGAAATAGTATACATCCTCGCTGGAGCTCCACTTGACTTCAGGAGAGTAGCATCAGGGAAAAATTCAGTGGGGCCCTTTGCTATTTCAGGCTTAATTTTTCATACTGCAAATAAATTTAACACCAGAAGTGCTTCAGGGGCTGCATTTGCTCCTCTGAAGCAGTGCAGAGTGCAAGTGAGCATGTATTCAGATGGGCGGATACTACAACTTTTCAGTAGGGAGTTGAATAAACAACAGAGCCAGAAATAACCCAGTGGTAAACCCAAATAAAGGCAAACAGTTTGGCTTTTGCATTTGCGTTTGCCTTTTTTAACCGGCTTTTTCAAAACCTTCAGGGAGCCATAACAACCTGAGATCTGGTCTTTTCACAGTACATCCACCATCCAGGAACTGAAATACCAGGAGAAGAATAATTCTTGCAGCATTTGGGCTTTACAGATCATTCCTCTTAGACATTTAAAAAAGACGCTGAAAATAAACCAGTCCAAATGTGAGAGAATTTGTGCACCTCTTGACATATGAAGCTTTTACACATAAAGCAGTATCTTGTTTGGAAAAAAAAAAAAAAAGTGTATTACCGAGCTAGGGAACTTGGAGCAACATTGCACTAGAAAATGTTTCTATTCCTTTCCATTTGCCCTCAGAGAGATACATGACTCAGGTCAAGTGGGGGTTAGCAGGGCAGATGCTCCACAAGGCTAATCCAGATTCCCAAACTCCAATGACTTTGTGGTAAAGGCAGATGCAGTGTGAAGAGGAAATGCCCACCTGCCTTCTGCCTACATCTGCCAGGTAGTGAGCAAACAGCCCTTGCAGATTCCTGTGCCTGCACCTCCTTCGTAGTCTCCTGACACCACTTGGGGTCCAGTCTACGTTGTTAGCAACCGATATTTACTTCCCTGTGGTTGATTTTTACATAGTCTACTTGGAAAGCTTTTGCCCTCCTGGTTTGACTGGTGTCACTCTGGAGCTGGCACCAAACGTACCTCCTACTGCTTATTATGGCTTTGGACTACAGCAGGAGCTGGTCAGGGGCAGAAGATGGGTTTCCTGTGCTGCAAAACAACAGCCTCTGTAGAAGGCAGGGGGTCAGTCCTATTGACGTTTCCTACCCTGTGGGTATCACTAACACTGTTAGTACCACTGGTACTAACATGGTACCCTTGCTGGCTGTCTCACCACTGAGGCTGGGCGCTGGACACTTCCCATGCAGCCTTCCCAGGGAGCAGAGCGGGTGGGGAAGCTCACAGTGCACAAGCCATTCCAATTTCCGACAAAATAAAAAGCACCGCATTTTCTGCGGCTGCTAGTCTAGTACCTTTTGTCAGCACTAAACTTTCATGGGATGAAAAAAGAGATTAAAACCAAAATCATTCTTCTGCTCTGTGTAAGAGATTTCAGGTGCAGGGGTTTGTGTCCCGAATAACAAGCTACTTGACTAGAGGCTGATTTTTAACAATGCCATGTTCTTATATTCAAAAAACCCCAAGCTGCATGCACTGTAGCTACATACCCTGTTACACTCTGGGTCTATTTTAACAGGGTTTTAAAGCTATTTCACCTGAGTGCCTGCTGATTAGCATGCTGAGTTTTTTAAACCAATCCATTGAATTCACTTCCTTTCTGCGTCCCCTGTGCCCATTCACCTATAGAAATATATAGACAAACAAGGCCACAGGTGCAGAAAATTGGGCCTTTCCTGCTGTTTATTACAATATTGACCTCAGGGATTTGTTGAGGGGGTGGCAGGGAGAAGGAAAGAAAAAGAAGAAATATATGCTTTGCAATAGGATTCGGCTAAAATCCTACCTTCCTTTTCTTGCAAAGTTAAAAAAAAAAGCCTCCTAGCTGCCAACAATGACAGACATCAAATTATTAGGAGGTGGAGTGGGGGCAGGACTGTTTCTTTCGCATCTGTGAAGGGTTTTGGATGAATTGCTGCTGCCAGAAAGCCTGCTCTTCCCTCAGCCCCCCTCCCTCTCCGCAGTTTGCCTTCTGGTTATTCTTCGGCACAAGAATTTTCTCTGCCCTGTGGTCACCCAGCCTGCTGCTTGGTTTCGGTCACACGAGTACAGGAAGAAACAGCCACCTGCTTGCAGTGTCAGCGAAGTGCCTTGGGCTGAAAAGGCAAGCCTGGAGAGGTCTCCTCTCAAAAACGCATGGCCCCGATCCAAGACCGGACTGCCCCGCACTAGTGACTGCGCTGCCTGAGGGCAGCCCTGGTTCCCCTCCAGGAGCAGAGCAGGGATCCCCAGACAAAGTGGGCTTTGCCCACAGGAAGCGTTCAAACCTTTATTGATGTAAACTTGAACAACTATTGAGCGGCTCAGATGTTAAAAATCACTTTGCTGACTGGTTAGGGATGGTGAGTGTGTTAATGCCACCCAGTACTTACCTGGGGTCACCCTTTACTTTGCTCAAAGCTAAGGCATAGCAGCACACAGGAGCCGCAGCCAGAGATGGATGTGCTGGAGTGTGAGTATGTGTAAGCGTTCAGCTTCCTTCTCTGTCTATGAAGGTGTTTTGGGACAATTTCTATGGCCTAGAAATTCTGCTCGATCTCAGTGGATTACATGAATGCATTTAATAAGGGCTAGATCCTGACTCAAAGAGCTTACAGTCGATTTAAAAATCAGAGACTATGGATGGGAGAAAGGACGTATTATTCCCAAAATTAATAACGTGGATTCGATGTGCAGAGAAAATAAGCAGCTTAGAGGTGCACCAAGAATCCTTCTTATCTGGAAACTGAACTCATTTCTACTCAGTACCAGTTCAGTGCCTTAATCGGATGACTGCTTTCCCTTAAAGCAAAGTGCTTCTCCTCAGGCTCATGCAGATTTAGACTGACATTGTCAAGGCTGTTTAGGTGCTTAGGCCCTCTGGAAACTAATGTGCATCTGGTCAGACCGACCTGGAGGTAAATGCTACTGCTTTGGTTAGTGAAGACAGGCACTCTGCATTTTGCTGTACATCTGAGGTACAAAGCTGACCTGCAGTAACCTATTCCCCCAGAGTCTGGTCCGAATTTCATCCATCCTGTTTTCACAGACACTTTAGAACATGCATGAAGGTTTACAACAAGGGAACACTTTTTATGTGCCTATTTAGGAATACCAATGGGGGCTCATTTATTTTGTTGGAAAGTTGGTGCCAAAAAAACCCTCTGAGAAACCTGGACTGTAAATCCTAATCCAAAGCATTTTGAAGCACATTGCAAAATCTGACCAAAGAGGTCCAGATAGCAGCTTGTGTAAGCCTTGCGTAAGGCTCGTCTTTGGCGGGCAGTGATGACTATGTCATGACTGTGATGATCTTGGCTCCTGAGTCACAAATAGAGCATTATCATTGTTTGCGAACTGATATTACACTTTATCGGTAATAATTGGGAAAGGCTCAGAGCATGGCCCTGCATTTTTACGACTTCTGTCCTCTCTCAGCACTGTATTTATGGGGCATGATTAGTCACAGAGCCTTTGGCCTGATGCTTTACTCTCCTGCCCATGGCCTGCAGTGCATTTCACAGAAACACTTACCTTTGCCTTATGCCTTTGCCTTTAATAACTGTGACCGAAAGCTCTAGATAACAAACTCAGTTAACACAACCAAGGACAGCTGGCACAACAGAGGATGGGTTTCAAGCAGTTTGAACTCCCTTGGGGTAATGTAGAGGCACCCATCTTAATACTCATGACGGGTGGACCAGAAAACTAATCTACTTTCATTCAAGGTGCAGAGTCTCCTATTACACTGCCTGTGGCGACTGATGTCCATATTCTTTATCAAGGGCAGACCCACATCTGTGTTTTAGTCCAACTTCACCCAAGGACATGAGCTGGTGGTGAAGCACAGCCATAGGGTGAGCTTGATGGGGTACTGAAGACAGAAAGTGAATGAGCTGCTGGGGCCACTGAGGGGCCAGAGCACTGGGTGACCACAGAGGCCCTGCTAGGACCTGTCACAAGGATGGGTAAGGTCTGTGGGCATTTTGAATTCAGGTTATCCTTCTTTGGTGGGAAATGCTTGACACCACATCACGGGCATCTATTTCCAAGGCACTGTGCAGCCACAGATAAATGCCTGCAAGATATTTTAATTTCCATTTGTTTCCTTTTTCTGACATATGTCTTAGAATAAAGGTCCCAAAATTTTAAGACTAATCTAAATATGCCATAGGTGGTGTCAATTACTACTTTATGCCTTCCCTGGCTTCAACATACTCACATAATATGAGATATGTTTAAAAACCAGTAAAATACATACGAGTTCTAAGAGTTCCCCTCCATCCCCTCATGTTCACTTTGATTAGCTAACCAAAAGCCACAGTTTGCTTTGTCTGAGTTATGAATTTAGATCATATTAGTTAACAAACCTCAGGTCATGAAAATTAGCAAGTCTTTTCTGTAATATAGACAGAGCTTAATGTTAACTCCCAATATGAAATACAGCTTAGCCCTTTTTAATGTATAACCAACTTTCTGCATTTCTCGTTTTCATTTGTTCAATTTTCTGAATTGGAATCATTACTGTAACTGAAAAAGCATGTTAAAAAAACAGTTATTACAAATAAACACCCTGGAACTTTCCTTCTAGAATTCGTCACTTCATAAAACCATACATCATAAAACTGGCCATTCTGGGCCAAACACATGCTCCATGTAACCCAGTATCCTGTCTGCTACCATGATTAATAGCGGAAAGGGTAGAAGAAGAGAAAAATGATCTTTTCCCCTGCTGTACCCTCCCACCTTCTAGTAATCAGTGGTTTACAGACCTAAAATGTTGTGTTGTAATAACAGAAATGTAATGCTTCCAATAAATCAAAATTAAATTGCTGTTCGCTTACATTAAGTCACTCAATCTGATTTTATCACGGTATCTGCTTTTCAAAATTTTGTTTAATTTTTAGAAGTGAATGTATATCTTTATGCCCGTTCCAGAGAATTAAGCTGGAAATATTCCATTCAAATTACAGTACCCAGGAAGAAGAAAGACGGTTACAGCTGGAAAAGAATCCTTAACTAAAGACATGACCCAGTCTGTCATGGTGGGGGGAGCTGTGAATTTGCTCCGATCCTGCCCTGTAGAAACTATCTGGACATTAGAATTTTTCCTCCTCTTTTTTTTTTTTTTTTTTTTCCCCTTTTCCCCCCCCAAGAGTCTCTCTGGGTTGTTTCACATTCTTTCCTTATTCTCCTTCCTTCTCGCTCCTTGTTATTAGTTGTATTTTTTTATTCCCACTGTCTCTTTTCTCAGCTACTTCTTATGAGAATGGAAATACAAACCCAAATTAAAACTTCAAACCTATAAATACACATTCAATTAGAAAACATGCAGGGATTCCCTTCACCCCAAGTCCTTCTTAAACCCTTCTGCAAACAAACATGTCTATTTAGTCAGTTTGTTTCTCTATCAATCTGTGAAAAGTTAATACAATTTTGTGCCATTTTTGTTATGGAAACAGCCCTGTAAAAATACCATATGGTCCACTGAGGTCTGCCCTTATAACCCCAATAAGTACAAATCACCCTAGAACTTATCATTGTAACTTCAAATATGTAGCTAATGTTGTAATCTCAAAAATCCTTCACAAAAAGAAAACAAACCAGCTCCTTTTAAACCCCTGACTTGTTGCTCTTGACTTCAGCTATTTGTTCAATATTTCAACAACACTAAATAAACGTGCCGGAAATACTTATCATTTCTGAGTCACCCCCTTGCTATCCTAGATCCCAGACTCCTCAAATTAATGACTATCCTAAAAAGATTGATGTGATTCTTTCGCTTTGTTTCTTTCATTTCAGTATTGTCTTCAGCCTATCTCTTGAGAGTCTCCTGTTATCAATGCTGCCTAATTCTGGCTAATCTTTCTTGATAATTCATTTCCTATCTCCCTATCACAGGCTGTTTTAGCCATTCTGTTTTGTACCTTTTCTAACTCTGAAACATTAGTATTATTAATGGCACACAACACTGTATATTATATCCAGCTTATGCCTTATGTCAGGGTAGATTTTTCTGTTATTTATATTCTGTGTATATACACCTATCAACAAAGTTTAAATGATATATGTTACAGAAGAGCATTACCTTCCCTCACCTCCTCTGTAATATATGGCAATTAATTTGCCCTTCATTGCTTATTTACACATATGTATTTCAGACAACCAGAATCTTCCCTAATTCCCTGTGATTTATAATAAAGCGCAATAATAAGATTTAAGCAAAAAATCTGTTCTCTGCAAAAAAAGAAGTACACTGGGTATTATGGATATAGTGGGAAATGTGATCAGACAAACTGTATCTTTTTATTATTTATCAACAGTATTTCACAAGTGAGTATCTAGAAGTATCTTCATGTCAGGAAACATAGTAGAAAGCAGCCTGATTTCCAATATCACGTTAAACCCTGGTTCTGAACTAACTGCTCTTTCAGAGATGCTCACGAGTTTAGTTTTAAAAGAGAGCAGCAGTTTTGGTGCCTCTCTTTCTGAGATATCTGTATGATGTCTGATTTTTAGAACATATTTTTTCCTGTCAAGGAGTTCCAATATAGAAATGCCAAAATAAAAAGTAGCAAAAATCAAATAGTTGCTTTTGAATAATTTCAGTCTTCATGGCTCCTCTCTCTTCTTGAAGTGTGGGTAAATGGGAAAGAAAACCAATACTGTACATGATATTTTCAAGAACATGATCTTGGTCATTGACATATCCTTCTTCTGGTTTTAATTGTCCTCTTGGAGTGAACTAGTAACAGTGGAAGTCAAACAACAGTGGCATAACAACAAGCTACACCTTGCTCTTCCCAAGGACCAACTGACTCCTGCCTCTCTTTTAGGCTTGTCTTTTGCCTTGCACCTCTTCAACTGTTGGATTTGTGTCAGTGAGAAAAAATAACATAAATGTAACAAAATTTGTATAAAAAAATGCTTATGCTTCTTTTTCCTTCATTTCCAGGAAGTGTTGCACTAGCACCCTGAATGACAGAAAACCAACTTTGAAATGCATTTGAGAATCTGTTCTGTGAGTGCTTCTACTCTTACCCAACTGAAAAATGGACACAGTGCCAGATGATTCAGCTAATAAATGCCGATTTAAAAAAGGGCTATTTGCAATCAACCCACACAGTAAACAGTTCTAAAAGCTAACTGTAGGATAAATCAGAAGACTGGAAGATATGTATAAAGAAATCACTGTTTACTCAGGTAAACTACACAAGCAAAAAAAGATCAGAAAAGTTCGTTGCATTGCTACAGGCTACA
This sequence comes from Platalea leucorodia, assembly GCF_965183815.1. NCBI lineage: Eukaryota > Metazoa > Chordata > Aves > Pelecaniformes > Threskiornithidae > Platalea > Platalea leucorodia. The sequence continues at coordinate 47,785,448 of NC_138826.1, read as the reverse complement.
AGATTCAGTCTCTGGAGGGTTTTGGGAGAATTCCCAGGTAGCCTGAACGCTACATGCGTGTCTCTGTACCTCCATCATGTTACTTGTGCAAAAAGCACACCCACACTGATGTTCAGAGTGAAAAAAGGCTGTGCCAAAGATTGCATAAGTGCTGAGGGAAGGACTGGTGAGGGTTGCTTAATATGACTTCTGTCTCTGTTCTTGGAGCTGTCCTGAGTAGAGCTCTTAAGGCATGACGCAGCCCAGACTCCTAACCTTAATGTGTTAAATACATTGTCCACTCTGGATTGTTCACTTAGCTCCAGCAAATGCCGTGTATTTTTTCCTGTCTGAGTGCAATTAAAATTGCAGGATATTTGCCAGCGAGGCTAAGACTCTTTCATCACTATAAGCATCCCTTTGCAGTATTGTGAAGAAAGATCAATCAAATTCACTCTTAGTTTCACCTATAAACAATGTGTTTTAACTGCCTTTACAGGTCCATTTGGAGGCAGCTTAATACACAGACACATGTATTGAGCTATACTGCTATCTGTGTCAGACCGCACTTTCATTCACAAAGAAATCATAAAGGAAAACTGGAGAGAATGAATTTATCAGTAAGCTAAATATGGCATATGATAACAAATAAAACTAACCTATAAAAATAAGAAATGACTATCCAAGAATAGGAGAAAAACCCGTTCCTCATACTCCTTTTTGTATGCCTTCACATGCAAGCCTTAATGTTTTTTATACGTGGCATACCACCAGGTCTGCATAGGAATACATGAGAACAACAAACATGCAGCCTTCTTGCAGACTAACTGCAGATGTCTCTAATTATCAAGCTCTGATATACAGCTGATTATATTCCAAGCAGTTTCTTGAGTAGTGATTTTAAGAAATGCCTCTTTGCATTCACTTCATTGATGGATCCAAGAATAGCTACCTAGTGTAAAGATGTCCTGGGCACAGAAAATAAATAGATAAATAAATATCTAAAGAAGGAAAGAAAAATTAATTTGTTCAGAGGCCAGAATAACAATATGCTTCGTAAAGATATCGGTTCTGAAAGCATTTAAGAAGTTATTTTCCCAGTGAGTTCATACTCAAATTTCTGTACACTTATATTTGTGACCTTGTGCAAAAGAAAAAGACCTTAACTATACTACATACATATATTCAAATACAGTCCATTGTAAGAAACAGAAGCGAAACATAAACAATTTATATTTTACCAATAGCATCTCTGAGACAAAGTGGATAATACTTTTTAAAACACATTACAGGCTGTAACTTGCATTTTTTCTCACCATATATCTATCTCCTGGTTTTCAGGACAAAAATTTGAAAGATCACTTTTGCCCTACCAGGTTATGACCAAGTGCATTCCTTAGTCAAAAAATACTGCAAAATCTTTTCTGTTGGTACTGAATTGCAACTGTGTCATCTAGTGTAGTTCCTGCCCTGTTCTTTTCTTAACATACATTTCTTTGCTCACAACTTGGCCTGTACTGTTTCTATTAAATTAAAAGCACTTTTGGTTTCTCTGAAACTAAATCCTCTAGTGCTATAAAGCAGTGTGCCTATATATGACAACAAACACAGTAGGGGCCCTACTATTAGAAAGGTTTTTTTAACATAACAACCTCTAAAGTCACTGTTAACGCATTTTATGAAAAGTCCATCTAGAAAACATATGAAATTGGCAATTCAGGAAAAAAAAAAGTTGCCTGGACAATTTAGTTGCATCAAGTCCCACTCTAACAGGTGCAAAGCATTAACTCAGTATCTTTTTATAGATTCCCATATGGGTAAGCATGTCTCAGGATATTTTTGTATCTCTGTGCACTTGCACTTTCAACACATTCTTTTTAGTTCTCTGCATACTCCTTTCTGGGTTTGTTTCCTGAAAACTACCTCAGCAAAACAGTCAAGAATTTAAAAGCAGGGTTTTTTTCCCCCTTACATTTTTTGGAAACTGTAATTTTAGGGCTTGTATATATGAACTTATGTGAGCCAGAGCTGCACCTGTACACAAGCAAGAAACTAAATCATATAATTTAGTCTGCCTGAGAAAGTACAATTCACTGACACAGCTCAGACAGAAAATCCTTCAGAGTGAATGCACAGATTTTAAGTTATCATCTGCCAAATAACACATACTTCTTAGGAAACCACAATTAAGAACTATTTTGTGTTCTGGAAACCTGAGGAGATTCTTCTGTTTTTTAAAAACCATATCTTCCTGTCTATCGCTTATTTGTTAAAAGAAAATCCCCCATGATATGGCTGCAAGGCATGTCTACAAAGGGCAGTTCAGGGCCCTTTCCCCAGCTTCCTCTTCCTCTATACACTCCTGGTCTCTGATTTCCTATAAGCTGCTCTCTTCTCTCTCGAAAGCTCCTCTGCTTCTGTCTCTGATATCACATGGACTTATTTATTACAGAAGGACACCTTTGATGACTTTCCTAGCAGATTATTTGTGTGAGTTACTGATTCACGGGTCACAACTGAGAGTACTGTGACAGCGGAGAGTACTTATCTATGACTAAAAGAAGGATTCATTTCTGCAGAAGTTATCCCAATACACACTTTTGGTGGGAATGAAAAATTCTGACCCTGCAAAGCCTTCATGTGACAAGTGCCCCCCAAGCCTGTGGGAACTGTGTGTGGAAACTGCTCGCAGGGCTGGGCGCGCATGTGGCCGCTACCAGCTTGGGGTTGCTGCAAGTCAAAGTCCATCCTGAAGTACTTAGCTGGGTCGGTGTTAAGCAGCTCTATTTCGAGGTCCTGTCGTGAAAACATCTCAAACATTCATATGTTTGTGACTGTGTTTACAGGCTGGTGGAAATCTATCTGCCGGACATATCAGTGTGCTGCTGAAGAAAAGAGCTTCCTGTGCACTTCTCACGTCTCTCGCCACTCCTGTGGCTCCTGGGGATTGCCTGGATACTACTCATGTGCGTGGTTGTGGCTGGGGGGGGCACCAGTCCTGCACCCATCGGGATAGGTGCTGTACAGATAAAGAACAAAAAAGCTATTGCTTAATCTCAGGAGTTAATTGTCTGGTATTTTTATACTCCTGGCCAGTCTCCTCTTGAATCTTTATACTATAATGCCACAATAAAGTCAATGCTAAATTTATGACATTACAATCGGCAGTAGGGGAGCAGACAGCAAAAATGTCCAACGGGAGTAAGGAGAAGGTGAATATGGAGAGAGGGGAGAGGAGCTCCACTGTAGTGCTTGCCTCTCATTCCCAAACACAGACCTTATAAGCAGCACTGTATTTTTTGGCTTGTCAAAAAAAAAAAAAAAAAAAAAAAAAAAAAGGTTTTGCAAACCTGGACTGCGCTTCAGGTAAAATGCCTTCGTTCCCTGCCAGCTGGAAGGAGAATGTTATTCAGAGGTAAGATAAGGAAGTGATAATCTGCTGCTTGTATACAATCCACGAAGGACTACTTTAACAAAGAAAACCCCCGCATGTGAGTAACGTTCCCTCTGCCTAAGGATTCCATACACTGTAACTGTTTGTTTGCCTTTTATTTTTTTTTTTTAACAACTCCCTTTTCTGCTCCTTGTGCTGTGCAGTAAATGCCACCACTAATGAGATAATATCAGTGTGTTTGAGAGCAGACTGACCCTGCTGTTTTCAAGCAGTTTCAACTTCTCGACAGTCAGGAGCCTGCCTAATGTTTTGTGGCTGCCTCTGGTCATTGACATGGTACAAACTGCCTTATCTCCCTGTGGGAGGGAGGTCATTGCCAAACCCACGGCTACTTGACTGGGGAAGAAGGCAGTCTACAGTGATTCAAACACATAGCCTGAGCCAAGCAGAGGGCTTATAACAAACAGCCTAAAATAGCTCCAGTCTGAATGTGTTTCAATTTTTCTCTGTATGTCAACAGATGACATGCATTGTCACGGCGCTATGTATGATTCAAGAGGCTCGCTTAAGTATTTTGCAGTAAAAACCCCATTGTTTAGGATTTCTGCAACTTGGGCACTTTCTCAAATATCCTCCTTTACTTTTTGCAAAGCCCTTTCAATGACCCTTTTTGTGTCAATGTAGAGCTCAGCTCACAAATCAATTGTTCTATTTTTATTTCCAATATTACACTTCCTTCCAGAGCACTCATAGGACGATGCCGTGCATTTTGCCACCAACTCTTGCCGAGTTCCCTGAGAACTCCTTCACTGGGCCCAGGATTAGCAGGAAAGTGTAGAGAGTAGCAGGAGTTCAAGAAATGTTAGCCCTCTCCCCTCTCACCATTAGGACTGCTGGTGTAGAGCATTTATTTGTGAGATCGGATATCCACCAAACTGGAGTAATGTCTGTTCAGCTGGCCATCTGGGATGTCACACAAACGAGCCCAGGAGAATTTGTGGCTTACGGATGCAGGGAGCACTGAGCCTACCGCGCATGTAAACTAGAGCCAGCCTGTGTTTCCCAGGCAGTCCAGTTCATCCAGAGCTCCCCCGACTCTGCCTACACTTGGCACGGTTCATCTGTCTGTGACTTCGCAGCCCCATGACTCACCCTGTGTGAGCAGCATGACTCAAATGCCAAATTTCCTTCCAGGATCTACCACTAACATGACTTTCTAGAGCACCAGACAAAGTCTCAGATACACATTGCCCACCCCCTCATCCGGCTGCTTCTGGTGCTGCTCAGCTCCTCAATTCTTTATGTGAACAGAGGGTCCTTCTGTGGGACTCCTCAGAAAGCATGGGGATCTTCAGCATGAGCAAGTACAGCACAACAAGACCCTACTTCTTTTTGCATTTTTCCATGTGTTAGCAGAGCGCCTTGCTGTGTAACTGGGGCTCTGATGTACTACTGCTGTACAATGAAGCAATACGCTAGAGTAAATACTAAGTTGCTTCTGACCTATGTATAAGGGAGATATTGACATTACAGACAACAAAAGCATATCAAAACTTGCTGCAACAGTCAACTTTCGTATATGGTATCAGACCACAGACACTACTGTATTATTTAAGGCTGAAGTCTGCTCCTGAAATAGCATCCTGCTTCCATTTAACTCACCTGGAGGTAAATATTATTAGCCAGGGATATACACCAATCATACGTACCAGAATTTTTAATCTCTTAGTCTATCTGGAAAGCTTGAACTACAAAATTGTACCTTAACTGATTTTTTTTCCTCCCTCATTTAAATTTGTTTTCCCAGGAGCTGAATACCAGTGATGTTCACTGCTTCAGCAACTGGAAACCAGTTATGAATGGAAACATTTATTATGAAAAGAAGAAAACAAAAAAAAAAAGAGCAAAAGCAACCATCACACCAAATTACATGGACTTTGTAGTATAGGGTTATCGTCACTTCAAAGCACACGTGCTTCGCCAGCACTGAGAATTTCACCTGTGCCACGCCTGCAGCAGTTAAAGGAAGGGACCCTCACTTTATACATATGGCACTTGGGTATGGAGAAATTAACAGACCTGCTCATGGTATCCTTCTCTCTTTCTAGATCCCTCTCTAGTCATAATCCACCTGCTTTTACAAAAGATGTTAATTTTCTCTTATGATACTAATTCGAAGGAATTACTATGCATCATTCAAAGGAAGAGAAATAAGCCAGTGTAAAGCCACAGGATGGGGTGTGGATCAGGGCACTGGTGTCAAGGACTAGGAGATTGCAGGTCCAATTCACTGCTCCAGTGCTGACCCCCTGTTTGACTGTGGGCCAGTCACTTGGGGTTGCTAGAAAATGGGGATCATAGTAATCCCGTACTTCACCATCTTTTGTGAGGGTGCTTAGAGCTAAAATAAAGGGTGTGGGTACATGTTCACACCACAGCCCTGACTATCTCTGGTGGTGTTTTCTGGCACGCCCATCCCTGGGGCTGAGGCTCCTTGTGGTGGGGCAGGACACCTGCAAGGCGGGACTCCGAGAGGAAGCCCAAGGCTGTGTGTTTCCTGCTGGGGAGGAACAGCAAAACTGTTTTGTGTCAGCTGCAGGCAGGGAGTTGCCTTTCTTCTCAGTTCTTGACACCAGTAGCTGCTGCTCTGCTGCTCACAGTGCTCATGGCCTTGCTGGGGAAACCCTACCGGCAGCTCCAGCCCCACCATGGCAGAGAGGCACTTGCTGCTTTCCAGGGAGTGAGAGCTCCATCTTCTTTGCAGTATTTTTACCTTGCTCTTTGCCAAGCACAACTTGTTGCTTTGGTGAGTGGTGCTTCGGTCCTTCTTTTTCCACTGGCGTTGCGCTTCTTGAATCTCATAATATAGGGCCAGACTCAATAAAATCTCTGCCTACCTGTAACTCAAGCCCTGAAAAAAAGACTAAATATTGGGCCAGGAGTCCTCTGCACTGAAATTTACTGAATCTGCCTGATTCTACAGAAGAAAACCAGTCATTAAACTGTCATGAGCAAAAAAGCAGTATTGTCAATTCACATTTCTCGGGAACTCAGCTGAAACCCACATCTCAGCACAGACAGGAGATGTAAGTGAGGCACAGGGTCCCCAAGATGATTGTATTCTTTCTTTGGGTAGTGTTCAAATGTTTTCTTTTTAATAGCGTGTCCTATGTAGAGAGCTTGCTGAAGGGACACTGAATTTTAAGAAGCCAACAATTTATTTTAAAGGTTTCTTTTTTCCTTCATCTTTGTACCAAAAATAGATTGTTTCCCTACACAAAAGTAAGTAGAAAATACCACAAAGAGTGATAAGGCACAACAACTTTTTCAGTATGACTGGCAAAGAGTAGTCTTTGCTGCTCTTCAAAGGTACAGTAATACCAGCTGATGAGATGATTGTAACCTACAAGAAAGTAATAGCCTGGTCAGAAATTCATCCTCCTGTTTAAAGAATTCAAGTAAACCACTCTCATAAAAGAATTTTTAAATCACATTTATGGTAACAAAATGACAAGTTTACGTCAAATCTCAAGTCAGAGCTCATCACAAATAAACAGAAGGAATTTAAAGAAATCTATCAGTAGAAACAAAGCTGAATTAACGTGATGGCACAGTCCTAAATAAATGTACTTCACAATACAGTCGTCTTTGAAAGAGAGAGAAAGCGAGCAAGAAGGAGTGCAAAATATGTATTTAATGTGTGCTTAAGCAACTGTAACAGCATAGTAAGAGCTTGTATTTTTTCTGGCACAGCCCTCTCATGATCCCATTGCATACTTTCAAATGCATTTTTAAATTGCTCAGCTTCTGTCAACAGATTCATTCAGGGCTGTGTTATTTAAAAGTTGAATGCAAAACTCACAGAGCTTGCAGCGTCCACTCTGACTGACACATCTATAATAAAGGATCACTAAATCACCCCTTTCCAAGTGAAAATAAAATTAGAAATAACTGATACCAAAAAAGGAAGACAGTCCCTGTATTTAGCTCCAGCATGCCACGATGATGCCAAATATACTTCAAGACTAATTTCCATTAAAAAGATACTGACCAAAAAAAAAAAAAAAAAAGTGTTTACCTTGCCTGACTTTGCATGGGTAAACATTCCTGCATCCAATGTAAGGAGCTATATTTAGAAATGTCTCCTTACCAGGAAACTAAGTAGGCTTCAGTGAAACCAAAAGAGTCCTGGGCCTGACTCTGTCACCAGTGAGACAGATGAAGTCAATAGGAGCTCCACCCGCCTCGCTGATCTCAAAGCCAGACCCAGAAACTGCACCCTCTCTCACCCCCACCGTGGGGTAAATCCTCCCTTCCAATCTGCACAGAGGGCTTTCTAAAGCCATATGAAGCCATACCAATTATTTAGAAAGGAACAGCATTATTGAAAAAACGTTATACAAGCAGTGGTAAACCTCAATGGTTTGGGTTTCAGACAACAGAAAATCCCTTTGACAAGTAGTAAACACACTAAAAATAGTACTTGGTTCTTTTTAAAGTCAGCTTAAAATAATTCCCTTTGCTTTTTGTATCCTGTTCTGCAGTTTCATATGAAGGTGCCCAGCAATAAAAATGACTAAGGTCTTATTCCGCAGCCTGGTGTGGAGCCTAATGCAAAGAGAGAAGATCATCAGACTGTCAAGTGAGGACCACACCTCAAGAGCATAATTCCAGCCTGTGACAAGTGCCTATATTTCATAGTGAGATTTGGATGCACCAAATGTATCTGGGAACAGAAAAATACTAGCTTTAATGTTCTGAGTAACCAAGACAGAAAGGATAAGGATTCATTAGTCTGCAATGTTCTTTAATTCATCTCAGCAATAACTTGTCCAGGAGAGGCTGTGAATGTATTCTGAATCATTTCCATCTGGTTAAAGACTGCCATCCCGCAGGCACCGTTCCCCTCCAGGTCTCAGCTATCACTGGGAAGACATCACCCCTCTGCTAATAAAAGAGAGAAAGTGTATCTCTTTCTACACTAGGCATGAGGAATGGGACTGATCTCATCTCCTTTACACTTAAGCTAGACATCTAGACTCCCTTAGCAGTCAATGGAGAGAAAAACAAGCACTTCCAGAGAAAGACTCATCTGACCTGTGTCAGGCACGTGCTTTAGGATGAATTATACCTCAAAAATGGATTTTTTTTCTACACTGACAATACAGGGAGCTAGCTCAGACTTAAATTTACATTTGATAAATTCTGTCCTAGCTAATTCACTGCCTTGCTCCAATAGAGGATGCCCTCTGCAAAATCACTATAATCTGGATTTATTAGGTGCTCAGAGCATGTATGAAATCAACACCTGTCCTGTATTAATTGTGGAAGCCTAGCCTGGTCACTGCACTGGCTCTTCTGGGTGTGGACCTGAAACACACCGCACCTTGCTCCTTCAGCTTTGGTGGTGAGGGAAAAACTGTTCCTCTCTTGAGGTAACTGATCACACGCTTGCAATAGCCCCCGAAATCTAGCTTCTGGTTAGTTTTAATAGAGAACTCAGTTTCTACACCTCCCTTCTGGTGTCAGTGGCTTAAAGGAACATTACTTGTGTGCTCTTTAAAGTGCTCCTTTCTTTGCATCCTGCTACCCCCTGCTTTCAGTCCCAGATGGCAAACCCCAGAAGAATGAATGGCCTTTTTTTCTCACCAGGCTGGGCAATCTCCAGCCATCTTCAAGGCTAGGAGAATTACTATAAAGTGCAGGTTAATGTGTGCTTTTGAAAAATTTTGCTACTTTGGAACATATATTAGTAAGTACATTTAATATAACATCCTATATGTTTCAAAGGTTTGGCGTAAGTTGTTCTCATTTTCCTTTCACTTTGAAGTTGTTGCTTTTTTTTTTTTTATAAATTCTGTAATTTTGACAAGAGTTTCCTTTTCATTTTGACTTAGGAGGCATTCCACCACAACAAGGGATTCTGTGATCCTAATCTTCTAATTTAGTTACTGAGTATCTCCAAAGTACACTTGTATTTCATTGCTGTATCTCCAGTACAGCTATAGCTATACTTAGTTACCCCCTATCTAAAATCTGACGTGTTCTTTAGTTTTCAGTTCATTAAGGTTCACTTCAGCTTTTCTACTGAAACAAAAGCAATGTTTCCACGGTCATAAAAGTAGTAGCTGGGGGGAGAAAAAGCCTTTGAACATTTGGCACAGTAGTTTGTTTTTTTAATATTCTCCTTGTGCGTAAATTTAAAAGAAAAATACACTGTTTATAGGAGCCTTCAGCTAAGAAAGTAAATAAAGCTTCTTTTAAATATAGCTCCTCGGGCAACTATAATGCAGATTACGAAACATGGATGGGAACATACTAACGTTATATTTACTGTGTAGTGGGCAATCATACATTTTGAATAAACAGCAGAATTACCGTAAAAGCCAAGATCAGCGCCTTTATGGGATGCCTGGTGTCATGGTCTGTCACTCAGTCTTTCCCTGAATGCTGGAAATACTTTGGAAATAACACTGCTTTCAACTACTGCATGCTGTGGCTGTAAAATACAAAACCTCAAGTAGCCATTTTATATGAATTTTCACCCCAAAACAGAGAATCTGAAGAAATCTGTTCAGAAAAAAAACCATTACCCTTCTTAGCCAAGAGTGATCGGCTCTATGTGACATGTTTGCCTGCCTGAATTTCATTCAGATTTCCTTTACATTTTGTATGAATAGAAACAGACTTTTGTTTTCCAAGATACTAAACGTGGCATGGAAAGATAAGAACTCAAGTGGAATAAAACATGAAAATAATTTCAATGGATTTTAGATTTCTGAAAGAAAAACTTAGAATGAATACTAGATATGCTCTGTTGAAGGCTTTCCAGTATTTTACTAATTAGTACTTCATTGACACAAAATCTCACAATATATCTGTTGGAAATATGCTTTTTTAGTGCACTTTTTCATTAGCTTGAAAAGAAGAAATGACACAGAGAGCTGGGCCTACAGCTCAGACCTCCCATCTTTCAGTCTGGGTGTCATAACCAGTGAGCCAGAGAGTCAGAGTCCTGCTCATCTTGCGTCTCTTTGGAGTCCATTACTCCTGCATCCCTCCACGCTGGCTCAGTTATTAGGGTATCAATCAGACTCAGGTTTCCTCTCCCTAGACCAGAGTTCAGGCATCTCCCACCTTCTCCCTGAGTACTCTAAGCCCTAAAGTTATCTGCAAAATGTGAGGATTGCCTCCCCCAGTTATGCCTTGAAAGAAAATGGCCCTGGCTGTTATTTTGTACTGAGCTCAGAGTTGTTGCTTTGTGGGATGTATTCTCTGAGGACACTGCTGGCACAGACCACAGGGGCTTGAGGGATGGGGAAGCTTCTTCCTCCATGAATCCCAGGTGATTTTAGGCACGAGAGAGATACCTAGATGTTCAGCCTGGCCAAGGCAGCACTGTTGTCAACCATATACAGTAGCAGAATTTTGGGCATCTGAGTACATTTTCATAATCAAATCTAGGTGGTCTTGATGCTAAAATATGTTGTCTGCCCTACTGGGTTATCTACTTACCTCTGCAGAATGCATGGTCTGGATGATTTGAACTCACTGTTAACCCTTTTTCAGATGGGAATGTTGAATGACTTGTCTGTAGATGAAAAGGTGAGGGACAGAAGCAGTGGAGGAAATCATCATCTCCTGCTGCCAGCTTTCTGAACGAATAGTGGTGTGTAGCTTTTGTCATGTATTCTCCTTCACAAGGAAATAAGGAAGGGCCCATGCTGAGATATCTGAATGTATATCTTCTGGTAGAGCAACATACTAGCCCTAAAGTTGTTTCAACTTTCCTCCTCATCTAGCAGTTACTGAAGCACAGACATGTAATCACGGGAAATGCTATAATTAACCATAAATCTCTGCTTCAAACAAAAAGGGCACAGAGCTTTCATTTCTGTGTGACTGAAAGGCTGGAACAAGAGCACAACTATTAGAGAATCTACCTTTGAATCAATTTCTGTCAGTGTGCTGTGCTTGCTTTTTTGGTCTAACCCACAAATTTGTACCTGTATGGTTAGCCAAAAACTGTACATTATTTACCAACATCAGCATTAAAACTCAAGAATCTGGCAATGCTCCATCTTGGAGCTAAAGAGCTGATGCTGTATGCTTACTTTAAGAAACATCACAACTATGCCTGAGAATACTGCTCCTTGTATAACTCCACATATAAGAAGTTGAGATAGAATAGAAATTTCTTAAAGCTTTTTACTTTTTCATCCGTGAAATTGTTTTGGGCTTATGAGAAATTGAGTATTCTCAAACACAAGGCCTGATTTTGCAAAGCATTTTGCACCTCTGTTCCCACTGAGTTATCTACTGAGGTTACTTTAAAGCCCTCCTTCACCATAGTATATGAACAATTGAATATTTTGAAGAAAATATAAGAATAACAGTATCGCTTTCTTGCTTCATGTTTTAACACAGGCAGACTGCTGGAGAAATGCTGATTGTAGCAGAGCTCTGCTTTTGCTATAATTAAAGTGGGAAAGCCCTAAAATTTAGGCTGAAATTGGGCTGATTTTTAAGTGCCTAAAAGAAACCTCAAGAATTATTTAGCTTACAGTGCAATTTGCTGGCATCATGGACAAGGCTGACATAATCTAACCAGGGTGCTCCCAAAATCCAGTCTTCACTCCAAATCAATTTCCCTCTTGTCCTGTCTTCAAAGGGGCAGATTTGATTTGTGTTGGGATTATTCTGAATGTTCATGGGGTTCAAATCACGGCTCGACTGTCTTACCTGACCTCATTGATTCCAGCTGTTAGAAAAGTAATGATAAAGCTGTTATGGGAGACACTTAGTGTGTGAATGCTCTTAGTCCAAATCAGATTGCAATGTATATAAACACAACATGAGGGTAAGATTTCCAGCCATGCTTTTGTGACAGATCCTACACGGTTCAAGTGTAGATACCATGGCCTTGGAAGGTGAGCTGTAGCCAGTCCCAGAAAGCTCAATAAAAGACTTAAGTGATGAACCTCACGCAGATAGCTACAACCAACTCCTGCTTAGGAAGCTGGGGTTTTGCTGGGGAGATGTAACACCTTTGGAAGAGGAAAGTAAATTACATATGTGAAGGCTCACTGGAAGACTGTTGCGGTGGGGGACTGAGAGGAGGCAGGGTACAGAGTGGTGTAAAAATACAGAGGAAAGTAGCCCTAGGGAGGGAGGGAGGAATTGTTGGGGTTGGAAAGCAGGAGTGCAAAAAGAGGTGGTGGGAGAGAAACTGGAAGACGACAAAGTGGCTGGCAAAGTCAGCAAGTGCAAGAAGCCTGCCAGTGGTGTATTCTTCCATTTTAAGTGTGCTAAGATCTAAGAGAGATGACAGGGGAAAGGGGAACTCTCTGAACTCCCAGAAATGCTGAGGTAAGAGATATATTGCTCCTGCATCAGGCAGAGAGCTAACTGCAATGGAAGGGAAGGGATCGCTGAAACATCTTTTTCTAGATTCTATGAAAATACTCCTCTGACCTTGTTTAAAATACAGGAAATTTACTCTCAAAAATGCAAAGCAAAACAAAAACAAATGCAGATTCAAGCTCGCCTGCTGATAGCACATGCAGTTCTGGAGCATCAGGCTCAGTAAAGCCTACTGCAGCGAACTCATCTGGTGAGCATGCCAGTAATTCCCAGGGACTGTGACTTTCCAGGGGGTCACAGTTAAGGTTTTGTTGGTATATGCCAGGACGCCTCATTTTCTGTTTTTTCAGAGGTTTGAGTTTTGCTGAGCAAGGCATTTTGGAAAGACATGAGAAACCACTGGGCAATTTTAACTCTGTGTTAACAAAGATTTTTTTTTGGTCATTGAATTAGCTTAAAGAGGATTTGCTTTAACTGTGTCAGAGTGTGTTGGAGAGGAGTTGCAGAGGGGAAACTATGCATTTCTGAGGGAAACTTTCTCAGGCTGAAGTACTCTGCAGAATACCAGAGATTGAACTTTGTGATAAAGATAATATACAGAAGAGTCTAAGGTGTGTGAGTGCAGCTGCAGGTTTCTGTACCTGTCCATCTACCCTTCCATTCCTTTTTCTGGAGGAGGAGAAATCCATGGGTAGAGAGGATCTCAGCACTGTCTGAATTGCAGTTTTATATATAGAAATCTTAGATATTCACTGTGAACTCAGGATAGCTGCATATTTTCTGAACAGTATATTTAAAGATACTATATCCCCCAGGTCCCCATAAGCCACACATGAGTATGTCATCCGATTCTTTAGAGAAGCATGAAGAATCATTGGCTAAACATATCTGCAACCTTGTTAACGATTTTGTTAAAATGGCTTAAAGTCAGTTGTCTTTTTGATCAGGGCATTGTCCTCTAATACAAAAAGCCCAAGCCAGCAATATCTTTTTAAACAGATTTTTTTTTTTTTTTTTTTTTTTTTTCTCAGTTTCAGACAGTCTTCTGGATTACAAAAAACACGAAGAGTTGTTTTGATTATGCTGGTCTGGTTCTACTTTAGGGAGTTCCTTTAGCTGCTGAGCTACATACTAGCTCGACTGGAGCTCCTTCACCCTTCGCCATGTTCTTACGTTCATTGTTCTGCTGTTCAGACAGCTTTCAGTTACAGAGTGTAAAGTTGGGGTACCTTGTCTTTGACAGGCTTATCCTGAACTCAAGAGAAATTTTAGTCTCATAGCATTTAAAGGGCTCTTGTTTGTCTTGTGGGGCATTTTTTTCAAAGGAAAACAGGATCTAGCATCTGGGTCAGATAAAAAGATGTCTCACATAAAGGTGATGGCATTGTCAGTGGACAATTATAAGGGATGACCTGGTTATAGCAGAAATTTCTTTCTAAATCCATCATGTAGTGGTTAGGCTGATGCTCTGAGGCATGGAGAGGCATGAGGCATATGTCTGATTTTGAGAAAATGCTAAATAATGTTTTCTAGCTACCCATAAAGTTTCTAATTCTGCAAAACTGTTCCACTTGATAATCTATGTGGCACTGACTTCCACAGATGCGAGTATGTGTATTTGAGGAAATAAAGAATATCCTTAAACTGTCTTTAACTTTATTTCTTATTTCATTTCATTGGATAACCCCTTCAATCTATAAAAGCATACAATTAATTATCTAAATGGGGTATTATTTGTTTGATTTTTTTTAACATCATTTAATTATGCTTCCAGGCACAAGAGTCTGCTTCTCAAAAACACAAAATTCAGTCTTGCTGCTGTGCCCTAGCAAGACAGAGATCCAAGTTACAGAAATGAACTCTTCAGCTACAGAGGCATAGGAACTGAAAAAGTACTCATGTGTAAAATCATGTCACAAAATTTCTCACAACTGGACACATGCAAATAAAAATAAAGCAACATTTACAGCAATATACACACCGCATAAATCAGAAAATTAACTAGAAATGGAACTTGACTTACTACAGAAAGTATATACTCTATGTCTGTATATATTTATAGCTACACACATAGAATATATATTTAGCAAAATTGTGTCTTACCAGAAGAAAGTGCTGACAGTCATCTCAACTTGAGATGTCTATTAAAAACTCAGAGAGAGAGAAAGAAAGCACTGTTCTGACAAAGTACTGAGCATAAGATTTCTAAACTGCTTTTGCCATGCTGTCCCTGAGGTTAAGATCCTGGGATTATAGGTATTTATAGAGTGTTGGTTTACTATCATGAAAAATGTTACTCTTCTCTGGGTGAATCAGAGTATTTTTCACTTACAGCGGCCACACATACAGACAATTAGCCAAAAAAAAAAAAAAAAAAAAAAGAAGAGTTTGGGAACTTTACCTCCACCCAGTTCTCATCAAATCTTAACATACCGTTTTTGTTTTTTCCTGCAGACTGTTAAGGAGAGACAAGTGTACTTTCTTTGCAGTTCCTGCCCATCACCCTGTACTGCCTCAGTCCTATTTCTTTTCCTCGCTAGGAAAAACTCCTAATACTTTTCAGCACTGGTACAGCTCCACTGGCTGCAGCAGTAATGGAATCTGATACCCAGGAAGGTGAAGAGTTGTGTTACACAACACTGCACACTATGTGTGCTACCAGACTTGCACTGGGGGGGGAAACACGCAGCCATATTTTTCCCTGGACTTGTCTCTGCCAGAAAATGACATCATGCTAGGACACACGAAGAAATAAGGCATCAAACACTGTTTGGAGCTTGGTTACAGACAAAGCGGCTAGGATGCATCCCATTTGATGTCAGCTATGTGAAAGCTGGGTGTCTAATTTAAACCAGTCATCTGGGCTTTTTCTGCAGTTAATAGAAAGTGAGGTACCTCAAAGGGAGAGCCACCTTACCCACTTCTGGATAGGCTGAACAGCATTTCCAAGGAAACCCTCCTGCTCAGTCAACCAGTTTAACTGAGACTTCTGACAGTTTGTTGTGAAACCTTTAACAGCTGCTCGCAGGAGCTCAGCTCCGTCAGCCGAGGACAGGAGCCTCCATAGACGAGCCAGGCTTCTCGGCTCTGACCTCACCCAGGTGAGAGCCAGGCTCCAGCCCCCATTTGGGCTCTCAGAGATGTAAACTGCTCTATATTGGTCATTTCCCTGAAGCACATTTCAATATCTGGAAATGGTATTCAGCAGTTTTAAATATCTGTAATTTTTCAGACTGATAACATCTATCATACGCACAAGATATAACACCTACTTATCCCGAAAGCTAACTTTTTTCAGTTACACCACTGAAATCTAACGACTTAGCTCTATGCATGGAAAAAGGCTAAACAGTCATTTTGCAAATATACCTGATCTCCGTACACACTTTGCAAACACAAAAGTTATTTTCCAGGGGCTGTCATATTCACTAATCAGTTAAATTTCAAGCTACTTCTTTCAGCAAAGGTCAGTAATAGTCAAAATGTTTGCATGCAACAGCATAATTTTACCCAAGCTTTGGAGTCTGCCTTTGGAAAGGGCAACAATTTTTCCCCTATGTATAAGGGACACTTCTGAAGATTTGAGGTCAAACAGATCTGTTACTATGACCAAAGCTGAAACCAGCAATTTTGACAGCCTTACTGAGCAGAATGCAGCTTGCTACTAGCAAAGGGTTTTATGAGTGAAATTAGAATCTCACAAAATGTGCCTTCATGCAGCCCATAAAGGAAGGAGTCCAAACTAAGACGCTCCTTTAGTATCAAACACACATAAAGCCTTATGCTGCTTGCTGCATGCCCTGAAGACCATAGAGAAGATAAAACTCAACAGCTGGAAGGCATCCTGCCCTCCTGCAGGACTCTCCATCCTACATAAGCATGGTCAGGAAGGGGACTAAGGTGATGTTTTAATAAAACCCCTGGAAAACATGGAAGATATTGTTGGAAGGTAATTCTGCTGTTTGCGGTAGTCCTTTATGCTCCCTGTTTCCCCCCTCCTTGGAGAATGAAGAATACAGTTGCAACAGAAATGTTGGCTGAACTGTGGCAACTCCAGAAGCTCTGGGGTCATTTAAGAATGAGGAACAAAGATTTAAATTTTCAGAGGAAAATGTTAGTGGGATGGCCAAGAATCAGCAGAGAGGCTTCTCAGGTTGAACACTCAGTTACCCTGAGATCTGTCCTTGGAGGCCAGGGATGCAAACTAATCCATGTCTTTGCACAGCAAAACTATCCTAAAGCTTCACCACTGAAGCTATTTCATTGTTGATGCTTTGGAGACATTTCCCCCTCTCCTGGACACCATCCCAGAGACAGAAGGTCAAAAAGTATAGCCATCTATCTAGTAAGTTTGCAACCAATGTGAGCACAAGTTCTCCTAAAGTGATTCAGACAGATTATATTGACACAGCCCTACTGACTACTGGACCTGAAGACCATATTTTTCTTACCCATCTGTATAAATCTGGCTGAAAATGAATTTAGTTCCCTTCTTTTATTGTCTTTTAATTCACACACTTACTTTGACAGACTAATGGAACATCCTATTTTGCCTTTTGATGTCATCCTTGTCGCTCATTGAGGATCAAGATACATGTTCTAGAGAAGCCATGGGCAGACACCACAGCCTAAACAAACCAGGAACCTCACAACAAATGCCTCCGGGAAGGAAATGAATGAAACCACCACTCAGAGAATCAGCTGATATTTTCCAAGAGACAAAAAAAACCCCCAAAACCAAAAAACATCTCATACACATGAAACTAAAAAGAGAAGCTTATGGTATTCTGAGGTAAAAACCATGAATGGAGGCGAAGTCCATCTTTTAGCACAAGCATCATAATGAAGAAATCCAAGTCAGAAGAGCTATCCTCTCCTCCCAGTCTCTTTAAATCACAAAATCAAGTGCAAGTCAAATTCTGCAGGAGAGTACACCTGTGTTGTCATAAACTTCTAAGTAAGTGCAGAGAATTTCCTGCTTTGCTCTTGGAAACTCTGTCATTTGTCATCTAAAAAGCACGAGAGGCTTGTTTCCCTTCCCTCTAGTCTTATGTGGGATTTGGTTGAGGTACGTACAAAATTTTCCAGGCCCTTTACAGCAGAAGTCTTTGACCAAGTTCCAGCTGACTACCTGCATTTAAAATGCTTCCCCTCCTGTATCTGTTTGGAGTTTGCTGAGGTTTTTCCCTGCCTGTTCCTGGGGTTTCTGGAGAGTGCTTGGTCATGGCTTGTCATCTGGCAGAGACTGGTACGGAGTCATCTGCCAGAAGAGGTATTAACCATCTTTAGAGTTGCAGAGACTGTCCCTTTTAAATGGGATTTTTTTCCAAAATCACTGGAGATTTTCATTGGAACAATATTTTTTTTCCATACTGGATGACTGCAATAGAAATATAATGTTCCCACACATGCTTGCATAAAATCATCTGCCTTATACCTCCTCCTGAGCCTTCAAGAAATGACACATCTTATGGGAAGTACATGAAAGAATATTTTGGCATTTATTCTTGACATGAATTCAGCTGTTGTATGAAAAGAGCTGAGAGTTAACACCTTTGCTGAGCTGTCAAAAAACCGCCCAACAACTCCCACTGCAAAAACTCAACCAAGAAACCATTGTCTATTGTTCAAAATGCAGCACTGGTAGCCACGTGCCCCCGCCAGTCATTGTTAGTGGGATTAATTTTTCCTGAAAGATATGTACAGTGCCTCTATTCTTTAGCATTTGTCACAAAAGTTTAACATCGTTACAAGGATGCTAGAAAATCCTTTCCTCCTTCTGGTCTCTGTCTCCATATCACTATTAAAGAGACACAACTGAACATCTTGCTTTAACTGAAAAGCAAGACAAATAGTAACAATAAATCTAAACCAACCCCAAAGCATCAAAAACTGAACCAACAAAACACCACTACCACATCCATAGCTCTTACCCCAAAAAGGAAAAGTGGCAAAAGGGGATTTAATTACCACCATTGATGTTAGATGCAACCTGCTCAAACACTATTTCAGCTCTATGCAGCTATGGAAGAGAAAAAAAGAGGGAATGATATACTAAATGAGATGTTAAATAATACACATTAAACAAACACTGTAACCAGCTTCACACAGAGACATGCAGTCTGACAAGAGGGCCCATTTAAGCAAGCCAAAATGTAGGGAAAAAAAATCAAAAGATCTGCTGCATATTTTTTCCAGTTTATTTTTCCCTTTTTTCCTCTCTGCACTAACAGTTTTTAAGAGGCCAAAGATATTCAAAGTGAAATGTCACCATTCTTACAAGTTTAAATAAACTATTTATTAGAGGTAGACTAAGTACTCTGGAGAAATTTATTTGCCCTGGCAATAATATTTATAAATGACCTATGAAATATTATGACATTGTACCAGTAGCATTGCAGTTTGCCTGTGAGGATTTAGTTCCAATCAGCAAGTGCACTTAGAGGGGGGAAATATTTCTGTGCAGGGCCAGCGAAGTGTGCAGGCAACACTTGGGAGAAGATGAAAAGGCCATAAGTACAGTCTTTTCTTGGACACTGACAATAAATAAATATAGAAGCAATAAATAAATAAATAAATAAATCAGCTCAAAAAGAAACGTAGTCATTTTACAGTCCCCAACAACTGAGTCTCTGCTGCTTGTAACAGAGAGGTCTAAAGGCAGCGTGGCTGAAACAGGGAGCTGAGTTCCTCAGCCACAGGATGGTGAAGGCTGTGAGACTACCAGAGAGGGAACACAGGTACCTATTGAACATAGGGAGGCATGGGCTGCTCTTTACATTTCTTTTTTTTTGACCAATGTACCTCGGCAGGAACGACAACAGAAACCCAGCAATTAGGTATTCCAAACAGAACTGCTATTTTAAGAACAACAAACTTCATTAATGGTTTGGGAGTGGAGGGTGGGGAGGGTTTAGAAGTAAAACGCATGTTTGCAGACAAACATGTAAAATTCTTATTATTTAAATGCTAATAAAAACTACACTTGAACACTTCTCCCAAATGACATACAAGCCAAAGTCTATTTTGCTGTAAACTGCAAAGCTGTTTTAAAAGATGGCTCATGTTGGGGATGAGATATTTGTCCACCACAGGACAGATAAAAACTTAGGAAAAAAAAAAGAGGAACAAAAAAATATCGGAAAACCGCTTATATCTTCATCTTTATTCCCACTCAAGAAAAAGTTAAAAGCAGTAACTGTGGCACAAACACAAATATCTCCTTGGGATTTAAACACAGAAACCATCATTTGTAGGATCAGCAGATGTCATGTAGAACATATATTTCCAAACATCAACTCACTGAAACTACAAATATAAGGTCACTCCGTTTATGCTTCATTTGATTTACATACAATTTATTAGTTCGCTTCCTATACTGCACTATTCTGCATTACAGTACCTCCCCATAAAATCTGCATCACTTTGCATAAATGCTATTCCACAGTACTGGCCTAGCAATTACTGTGAGTGCTTATGTGTTCATTCCAAGCTTTCACTGTATCTCATGCATGTAAGCCATGCAGGTTGAGATTCTTAGTTTTCAGATGAATAGTGACTTTCAAAGATACACTCAGTAAAATTCTACTTAGAATTCTTTATGAGAGCAAAATGGTTGAATACAGAGAAAAGAAACAAAAGAAAATAATTTGAATGGCACTTGCATGACATGTAAGAACTTTCTTTTTAAAATACCAAATTTGGTAAGTGCACAGTCCTCAATAATATATACCTAAAAGATTACATCTAAAGAAAGCTGGACAAGAAAGAAAGTACCTGTAAAGTGGATGCTGAATCCTATTCTTTCCCTCTTATATCATGTTTGCTTTATTCCAACTCCATTGCAGTAATGCTGCAGAGGCATAAGACTGACACGATGATACAAAAAGCCCACAGACTCCATCCCCTTCGGTACTTCTATCATAGGGTGTTAGACCAGTGCATTAGACTGTAAACAACACGTTTTTAAGTTTCTTTCATGCTTCATGTTTGACCAGTTTTTGGTTTTTTTTTACTGACCCCTTGTTCTTTGTGCACAAAATTTAAACATACAAAAACTAGAAGGCCCTGCTGAGATGTGGTTAGGGGCAGGTCCCAACAATGTGCAGATCACGGGGTGTGTCATGATTTTCATCTCGACAAGTACATCAAGCCTTCGCTCCTCTAGGGAGTGGCCCTGGGCAGGAACCTCTACAAACTTGGCCCAGGTTTCCTGTTTATAACCGAATAAGGTGTCTTTTGTCTAGTTTGCAAAACAAGCACAGAACTACCCACTGCTGATCTTTAATGTGCACTTCCCAGTCACACTTCTCACACTGCACAGCTACCTGCCCTTCTGTGATTATTTATCAGTGTCATGTGAGTGTAAGGAGATGGGTACAGAAGAATTTTTTTTCTCCACAGAAATAATGACCAATGAAAATGCAGAAAGCAGAGCGAAGTATGAGACCACAGTGGCTAAGGCACCAAAACAGACATTCAGAATCATGGGACTGCCTACAAAATTTCATTGGGATTCTTCTTATTTGACTCCTTGCTTTTAAGCACTTGTGCTGAACCCCTGTGAGCATTCAGGATTTTCTCTGCGTAAGGTCCAGATGCTGTCACGCAACCACAAATCAGACTATGGGACAAATGTCTGAGCTGGGCTTGGAGGAAAGCCCCAGCTGAGGAGGAGATGTGCAATGAACCAGTAAACTATTCTGCGCTGTGTACCTGCAGCCCCAGAGTGGCAGGCTTTGCAGCAAAGCTGTCATCTGCCCACACCCAGCGCTCATGGACGCTGGCCATGGGAAGACACCATCCACGTGCTTCTGAACACCAGCCTCATCCATATTTCAGAGCTGCTGCTGGTGAGTTCTGGCTACCTGCAGATGCCTCCTGGCAGGTGAGACCTGTGTGCCAGGCTACGTGCTGGGGACGAAACGGGGAGCAGATATGACATGGGGGGGAAAGTGCTTCCCAGTATGGCCCCACACAGCAGTATACCCGCACCTGCAGTGCAGGACTATGACCTTTCTCCTGCTGGTTGATGTCAAATACAGTTGTCAGTGGTCAGTGATTTAGAGATCAGACTGGCAGGTCAAATCCAGTACCTGGAGCTCATCAGAAACCTCAACACTGTCCCATAAACGGACAAGATTCAGGCCAGGCTAGGGGGAAACACGAGGTGAGGTTTCAAGAGTCCAGATCAACGTGTGAGACTTGAGAGGTCTCTCACCTAGCTCAGACCAAGGGACAGTCAACAAAAGAGCAGAGACCTATTTGCTCTGTAAAACAACAGTCTTTTTTTGGCTAAATAAATTTCAACAGATCAATAGGAAACCCCTCTGAACTTGACCTTCAAGAGATAAAATTGTTTCCCTCAGTTTCCTTTCTTTCTTCTTATCCCCCCGCCTCCCCCCATTAATCTTAACTTGCTGCCTAGCATCTTTCACAGCTTTGTGCTGGGGCTGTGTGCAGCTAGGAGGTGTGTGTATGCCGTTACAATGAAGAAATGAAAAGAGTCATAAATGTAGGCTGATATACATAAAAGATGCAATACAAGATATATTTTGTTCATTGCTGAATCCAGCTTGGTCCACTCTGCCTGCTTATTCTAGTTAAATGCACATGTCAACATATAAAAAGTTATTTCAGACTGCAGTATTTCATTACCCAAGCCAAGCCAAATGAACACAGGAATAGCAACAGTACACGCGCCAAGGAAAATGAACTTTTTTTTCCTCCTACTGTGACATTTTTGGAGGCAGCCAATTATACATTAGAAAAAATCATGAATGAGCAGTGTAATTTTGGAGCCATAACTTAAAGTGAAGTATTCCTTTAAATACGAAATTAATATAATCATGACATTTTAACAGTTTTTCATGGTTCTGCATTCTTCTACGAGGACTCATTCTAAGTAAACCTATATGCTATATAAAGAGACCACAATAATCTTTTCCCACTAGTAAAATTGCTACTCTTATGAGTGTTACATATATAGGAGTTTTTACATACATAAACAGAATGTGGTCACTTGTGGGATCTATAGATTACATTGGGGGCATATTAAAGGAGTAATGCATGCGCCAAATTTGTTGGCGTGTTTTACAGTGTCTAGATTTTTCTATTCTGTGCTATTTTGTACATTTCCTGCCCTGACATAAATGACCTCATTAACAAGAAATTCTAATAAGTATTCATAGTTTTATTTTACTTCAAAATCTGAACATTGTTGGCTACAGCTTACTTCTATTTTGTGACCTCCCTCTGTATGTGTAGCCTTGAAGGAGAAGGAGAGAGGAGAGAAAAAAAAAAAAGAAACAAAATTCTGCTCACACAAGGGAGTTTTCTGCTGAATGACATAACCGTTACTCCCGTCACCCTGAGCTACGGTCAGCCTGCCCAACCATCTAGCAAAATTAAGTAAATGCAGAAAAGATATTTTGGGGATTGAAAATTACCTTCCAAATACAAGCAGTTTATTTTTGCCTTCCAAGCCAAAGAAGGAAATCACACAGCAGCATATGGAGCACTCTATTCCCTACGTATTAAGGTTGTGTTAGCTTTATAGCAGTTCCTGTCACCATTCAGTATCTTACCCCCCAAGCAGATATGTTTTACCACAGGATCAGGAGTCTATTTTTGCAATCCCAAGTCAGGGTAAAACTTCATTGGGACTCTAGGATCTGACCCACTTGCAGTGTTCCCTACAGTAACAGTTACCCTGTAGCTGGGGCTGGAAATAACATTGGAAGCACTGTTTTGTTTTGGTTTGTTTTTTTTTCCTCTGGATAGTGGGTTCAGAATGTGCTACAGAAGGAGAGCTGAGAGTACCTAGCAAAAGCTCCAGTCAAAAATAATGACAATATTCAGTATTCACAGAGCGCTGAAAGTTCTTTTTAGACTCTCAAAAATGGAGGCTGAAATGCATAAAATATAAAAGATAGCCAGAAAAAAAGATGTAGATGCAAAAATACAAAATATAAATCAGAACTATATATATGTATACACATACATACAACTGCACATCCAGTTAACATCCACAATAACATCCACAATAACTACACCAAAAAAATGTTGACTAAGGTAGAGTCAGTCAAGGCTGCAGGACCAGGCTCAAATGAAATCTGGCCTGAAGCATGATGTGGAGGTCAGGCTCCAAAATTCTCTCAGAAAATCTAATTTGTTTGCAGTTTCTAAAACGAGGAAGAGCGACTCCATGTTTCACCTCCATCTTTCTCTGTTGAACTACCATTTCCGCAACCTCATGTTCCTGCCTAGACCTCATTTTCCAGCCATCTTCCCAGCCTCACAGCTGCCTTCCCCCACCCTGCACACATGCTGTTACCCTGGGGCAGTTGCCCACTGTACTAATTTAATGATGAGGGTGAATGGACAGGTCAGAGCTAAGGGGAGCCCAGAAATGCATATCCTCAGGGCATTAGTGTAGTCTTGTCTACCTAGCTGTTCATTTCTGAAGATGGATATCCCATTTATATGGTAATCCTACTTATAAATTCAGCTTTATGGTAAGCATGCTCTTTGGATATAGTCCTTCAGCCCTTCAAAAAATGGTTTCTAAGCGGCTTGCCCAGACTAATTTCAGGTATGTGTGGTGGTGCTGGGAAAAGACTGTTGTGCTTCAGTTTCTGGGTACTCATCAAGGACCATCCTCCTTCTATGGTACTACAGATTTTTGAAACAAGAGCAGAAAAATCAGCTATTTCTTCTATTTGATTGCAAATACTGAGGCAAACTGAACACTGCACAAAGATGTTAATGCTCTTTGCATGGCACCCACTCAATCTTGTTATAGGTTATGGGTTTAGCCTTTCACAGGCAAGAAGACTTGCTGCTGGCGACTTTAGGAACTCCCCAGACACATACAGCGACAAGTGGTGCAAAGCATGTAAAGGCTGCAGCTGCTAAGCACCTTGAAAGTCAGTAACAAAACTAACATTAATAGGCAGCTCCTGGGAAGGCAGAGTAGGAAATTTAAAGACGGTTGATGTGTTCTGAGTTACTGCGAAAGAACATGGGCTTCTGCTGCCTCCTAGGGTATGTCCTCATGGCAGTGCCTGCTGCTTGGGAGATACCTGAACTGATGTTAAACTTCCTAACTGCAGTGCAGCTGGCAATGTACTCAGGGCAGCAGAAAGGCCAGGGTGCTCTAGCTTTCAGCATTTACTTGGCCTTTCAGCTGGCTTTTCTGCCTCCCCTGGACAGTGTGTAGCAATATATATCAGTGTCTGCTAGAGCTATTTACAATCAGTACAACTAGACTGTCTTAAAAAGACTGACATTTTAAATACACGCTATATATTTTATGTTCATCCTATTTCTCTTTTGAGTTTTGAGGCTTCAGGATTCCTACTTTTCACATGTACCTCCACAGCGAGGGCTAGAAACGAGCAATTTTAAGAATTCTCATATAATTGCATGTCTCCAGATACCGAAGCCTTAAGAAACATGCGGAGTAGTAGGAGACTTGCGATATTATTGCAGAGCAGATGGCCTGCAGTTTCACTCCTGAAGAGGCAGGGAAGCTGTATGAGCCAAATCCTGAATCCAGATGGAGATCTGATCAGACGTTTAACCTGACGGGACAACAGGCAGCATGGCCCTGTACTAGCCCACATTTTAAATGGCGCTGTTTTAGCCACTTTCCGTACATGTTAAACTTGCTTTATGTGCCATTGCTGTATGCTTCACCTCTTGAAAAAAACAGTCCTTTTTATGTCAGTTATATCCTCCTATTTTTGTCAGCATTTTTCACAAGAGAAAATATGACAGAATTTTCAGTACTTCTAGTCAGGCTTTGAAAACACCTAGGCCCAAAACACTGCCATGTTCCATATGCGGACTTCAACTGTGGGCTGCAGGTCTCAGAAACAAACACAGACCTGCCAATTTGGTACTTAATGATGCCCCTTAAACATGAGCAAAGCCTGCCAGCACATATTTAGTGATTATTTCTTAATCAACATGCTATACGACACTACTAGAGAAGTGTGCTAGGCCCACAGTAGAGATGTGGTTGGGTGCTGCAGTGCCTAAACAACCTCCTCAGGTCCCCTCCAAGCTGAATTACCCTATGATCCCAAGATATTTTATGGCACCACAACCATAGAATTGAGAACACTGGCTATGTCTTGATGCAATGGCAGATAGTTTACTTCACAGCCAGAGACAGGCATTTTAAGTTCAAGGAAAGATTAAAGGAGAGATGTTTAGGATCCCTTAGTCCACAGAAAGGCATTGGACTCTTAACGCAGTATTTGAGACTGTGAGGAATACCTCTAGATGCTGAGTGATATACTTCTAGATAAGGTATTTATACATCCCTCTGTAGATAGCATCTGAGTACCTTACAGTAAATGGAAGTAGCAAAGTATTGTTTTATAGATGGGGAGACTATGTCTTGTTTGTGTTTGCACTGAGGTTCTCTGCCAGAGCACCCCGGGTTTCTGAAGCCGGAGCTCAGTGCGGGAGCCAACAGACCATGCTTCCTCTCTTTCAGTCTATTCACAGTCATAACCATCCCACACAAAGCCATTTTAACCTGCAGAAAAACACTCGCTGATAATGAAGAAAGCACAGTTCTTCAATTACAAGATCATGAATAAATCCCTAGATAAACTGCTTAGTGATTTAGTATTATTTAATTGTATTCTGACATTGCATAAAAATGCATTCGAGGATCAAGCTTGTAATAAACTAAGAACTGTACCTGAATGACCAGAAGAGATCTGAGGTACTCTACACCACCTCATCTCCTCAGACTCAGAACCCAGTCCCCTTCTCCTGGTCTCAAAGGATTGCAGGGTGTAACAGACACATTGTTAATGTGTTTTACTAAAACACCCCTGACCACAGCGCTGAAATCATACCCAAACTTCTAAACAAGAAAAATATAAGTATAATTTATCAACTTTATTTACTAGTAGGAAAAGTAATTACATTGTAGAGGTCAGTATGTATTATTCATCTGCTCACTATTTTCCCGCTACATAAAATTTAAAGCTATGTGTTGCAAATAACAACCTGGTGGTAAATATAGGCAGAAAAGAGTTTCTCAGTTTCTTGACATTTTATCTTTCTCCCTTACCTCATAAGCCTTTATATGAAGTCCTTTACATGAATTTACTGTTGAGTGAAAATTTTCTTCCCTAGATACAGTCAACATGTCAGGGCAAGTCGCCACACTACTCCAGTGTATCTTCGTGGGTTTTTTTCTTTTTTTTTTTTTTTTTCCTTTTACAGAGCTGTGTCCTGTAGCTTGCCTTGTACAGCAGGATTCTTCATACTGCATATTATATATAATCCACTGCAAACAGCCAGAGACTAGTTATAGCAATTTAGACTCAATTTATTCTTCTAGTCCATCCCTTAGCATCTGACACTGGCCATCAGCAGCAGCAGAAAAGCTCCAGGACTAAACAGATGTTTGCTCTGATTCAGCATCGCAATTCTTGCATGAAACATAAATCCAACTGCTAGTCTGGTAACCATTTCAAGCATATAAATCTGGGTTTTTCCAATATACTTGCCCTGATCAAGAGGTATCAGAGGTCAATATTATACGGCATTCAAATAATATTAAAACTGCCCTTTAAATTACTGATCTGAAAAATGTGGTGGTGAAATAACCACAGTAACTCTGGAGTAAGGAGTACTAGAGGAAAATTATTCTTTTTCCTATAGGAAAATTTCTCTGTGTTCTCTGTGAATTCTTCATGAAGCTGGAATGTCTTTCATTCAGAAACAGAATGAAATAATAGCAATTTTAAACAAATGAATTAGAAATAAATCAGTTCAACTGAAATGGTCAGAAAAATCAGAGTATTTCACCCCAATTCTGATTTTCAGAAAGTCGCTCTGAAGTGGAAAATTGGAAATACTTTCTTTCAGTATATGATTTAAAATACAGTTCCATAGAATGTGACACCTTTTCAAAAAATGTTCCATTGGAAACAAATTGTCATTTTCAGATGGAGAAACACGCCAAAGGAAAATTCTCAACTTGTCTGTAGGGAGGGCAGCACTTGAAGCATACAGCCATAACCAAGAACAGCTACAAAATCTGTTTTTGAAAATAGCTTTCTAAATTAAATTGTTTAACATTGCCAACAATTGGAGGTCATAAAAACTGTTCAAATGAAATTTATTTCTATCAGAAAATAACAATTCTTAAGAAGCTGTTCATAAGAAAAAACGGGTTTAATGAATTTATAATTTTAATTTTTTTTTATTTGAACAGGATAGAAGAATTGTTGAAATACTCCATTTTCACATTTTTAAATGAAGGCATTTTTTGGGGGGGACCAGGATGACTGATCATTTAGAACTTTATGTTAATTTAGAATAGCCTATTAAAAATTATAAAAGGTAGAAGCAAAATACTTATAGCCAGTCTGATTTCTGTTATTCTTTGGAAGTTCAGGTCAAAGCTCTATGTGAGAGGAGTTGACTTTTTATTAAAAAAAAATTGTCAAGATCTCCCAAATACTCTTAAGGTAAAAATACATTTTTTCACCCAGCAATAGTAAATAAATTGCTTCATTGCTTCATAAGCAACAGAACTAACAGAGCTTTGTTTCCTATACATTTGTGGCCGGACTCTCTGGCACCTGAGAAGAGCCATGCTCACACTGCAGTCTTTTCTTCTGGGAGCAGGGGGATTAACAGAGTGTCTGTCCTCTACCCAGGCACTAATTTTCTCTGAAAGTTACAGGAAGTCAACATCTCTAAGCTCATGACCCCTTTCTCAATTTTGGTTAAAACCAGTTGTGATGCTTAGAAGGTTTTGGTGGAGAACAGGAAGAGATGGACAGGCTCCCTCAACCACAACCTTTGTGGTCAATGCTGCTATTTCCAGGACCTTTTCCCTGCAAGAAACAGCCCGGCTGCATCAATATGGATTAGATTTCCAACATTGCAACAGCCTGTGAAAGATTCCCTTCCCCAAAGGCTCTGTTATTTACCACCAGCCCTAAATCACTTTACTGTTTCTGTCTTTGTTGGTATTCACAGTCAATCTGTGTGCTCACCTCAAGGAGCATTACTGTAGAGTAGTACATCTGCAAGTGACTCTCCTTGTTTCTTATTAAACGTAAGGTAGCTGCAAACGGATTTCAGGCTGCTATGCAGCATATGGCCATGAGTCCCTGCCTCCCCTAGCCCCAGCACGCTCCAAGGTGTCACGGGCAGTGTTTGCTGGGTGGTTTTGGTTCCACCAGAAGAGTTTCAGCCAAGAGCAGAAAAGCAACTAGATTACACCAATTGCCTACTCACAGCAATCCTTGAGTCTGCTATAAATGAGATCAAACTATTCAAGCTGGACCCTAATCAACAGTCAGTGCAATCACTGGGGAGCAGACTGCCATCTGCACGCTCATTTATTGGGCTTTGGAATTATTTAACGTTTGATTTATGGTGGTGAATTGCATCCTGGCAAACATTCACTATGCAATACTCTTTGCTCCCTCATCCATTAAAAATCAGGGCCTGATCCATGTGAAAGCCTCCTGCTGAGTTCACTATGTTTTGGATCAGGCCTCTGGGTCTCAAGACTGGCAGATAATATTCCATTTCTGTCCAATTTTCTTGCTCAAATTTAGAAGAAGCTCAAGTGTTTTCCATCAACTTTTTTATGTTTACTTTTGGGAGAATCTTCACAGTGGGTCAAGTTACTGTGATATAGAAAGGATGACCCACACTGACATATAAATTTTCCAAAAATTTCAGCCTGAGGCAGACATCTGCCTTGGAGAATTTCAGACCAGATGGCTAAAGTCTGGCAAAGAAGTAAGCAACTGAAAATGGAGCTCTATAATGGAAAGTGGTGTACAACCTTAATAACAGGAGGGTGCTACCGAGTACCACATATGATAAGGCTCCATAACAAGAACCATAAGGGAAGAATTCAGGCAGGATTATTTCAGATATGCTTCAGAATATATGATCTATCTCTTCTTCCCCTTGGCTTCAAAGGTATATCAGTTAGCTCTTATTTTTGCCTGATCCTTCAGACATTACCATCACAACCAGGCAGCTCAAAACCAGCCTTTCCCTCTCAATTGTATTATCATAGAATCATAGAATCATAGAAAGTCCTGAGTTGGAAGGGACCCACAAGGATCATCGAGTCCAACTCCTGTCCCTGCATAGGACAACCCCAAAATTCACACCATATGTCTGAGGGTGTTGTCCAAATGCTTCTTGAATGTTGTCAGGCTTGGCGCCATGACTGGCTCCCGGGGGAGCCTGTTC
Source organism: Platalea leucorodia (assembly GCF_965183815.1). NCBI lineage: Eukaryota > Metazoa > Chordata > Aves > Pelecaniformes > Threskiornithidae > Platalea > Platalea leucorodia. Next base: position 47,755,453 of record NC_138826.1, on the reverse strand, counting down.
CAGTGCTCCACCACCCTCTGGGTGAAGAACCTTTTCCTAATGTCCAACCTAACCCTCCCCCGGCACATCTTCCTGCCGTTCCCTCGGGTCCTGTCATTGGTCGCCAGGGAGAAGAGATCAGCACCTGCCCCTCCTCCTCCCCTGGTGAGGAAGCTGTAGGCCGCGATGGGGTCTCCCCTCAGTCTCCTCTTCTCCAGGCTGAACAGACCAAGTGACTTCAGCCGCTCCTCGTACAGGTTCCCCTCTAAACCCTTCACCATCTTCATGGCTCTCCTCTGGACACTGCCAAGTCCATCTATACCATGTCCTCGAGCACCACATCTATCCGTTCTTTAAATACCTCTAGGGATGGGGACTCAACCACTTCCCTGGGAAGCCTGTTCCAATGCTTGACCACCCTTTTGGTGAAGAATTTGTTCCTAATATCCAACCTAAACCTCCCCTGGTGCAGCTTGAGGCCGTTTCCTTTCGTCCTATCACTCGTTACTAGGGAGAAGAGACCGACCCCCACCTCACTACAACCTCCTTTCAGGTAGTTCTGGAGAGAGCAATAAGGTCACCCCTCAGCCTCCTCTTCTCCAGACTAAACAACTCCAGTTCCCTCAGCTGCTCCTCATAAGACTTGTGCTCTAGACCCTTCACCAACTTCATTGCCCTCCTCTGGACACACTCCAGCACCTCAATGTCCTTCTTGTAGCGAGGGGCCCAAAACTGAACACAGTACTCGAGGTGCGGCCTCACCAGTGACGAGTACAGGGGCACTATCACCTCCCTGGCCCTGCTGGCCACACTATTCTTGATACAAGCCAGGATGCCATTGGCCTTCTTGGCCACCTGGGCACACTGCTGGCTCATGTTCAGCTAGCTGTCAACCAACACCCCCAGGTCCTTTTCTGCCAGGCAGCTCTCCAGCCACTCCTCCCCAAGCCTGTAGCGTTGCATGGGGTTATTGTGACCCAAGTGCAGGACCCGGCACTGAGCCTTGTTGAACCTCATGCAGTTGGCCCTGGCCCATCGGTCCAGCCTGTCCAGGTCCCTCTGCAGGCCCTTCCTGCCCTCCAGCAGATCGACACTTCCACCCAACTTGGTGTCATCTGCAAACTTACTGAGGGTGCACTCGATCCCCTCATCTAGATCATCAGTGAAGATATTGAACAGGACCGGCCCCAGTACTGAGCCCTGGGGAACACCACTCGTGACCGGCCACCAACTGGATTTGACTCCATTCACCACCACTCTCTGGGCTCGGCCGTCCAGCCAGTTTTTAACCCAGCGTAGAGTGCACCCATCCAAGCCATGTGCAGCCAGCTTCTCCAGGAGAATGCTGTGGGAGACAGTGTCAAAGGCCTTACTAAAGTCCAAGTAGACAACATCCACAGCCTTCCCCTCATCCACTAAGCGGGTCACCTTGTCATAGAAGGAGACCAGGTTAGTGAAACAGGATCTCCCTTTCATAAACCCATGCCGACTGGGCCCGATCCCTCAGTTGTCCTGCACTTGCTGCATAATGGCACTCAAGATGATGTGTTCCATGACCTTCCCCGGCACTGAGGTCAGGCTGACAGGCCTGTAGTTCCCAGGATCCTCCTTCTGACCCTTCTTGTAGAGGGGCATCATGTTTGCTAGCTTCCAGTCATCCGGGACCTCCCTGGTTGACCAGGACTGCTGATAAACGATGGAGAGTGGCTTGGCCAGCTCCTCTGCCAGCTCCCTCAGTATCCTCGGGTGGATCCCATCTGGCCCCACGGACTTGTGTGCATCCAGGTGGAGGAGCAGGTCAGTGACTGCCACCTCTTCAACAACTGGGACTTCATTCTGCATCCTATAACAACTGGGACTTCACTCTGCATCCTATTTGCTGCAATTTACACCTGCGTAAATCCTGAGTAACTCCACTGGCATAAATGGACACACAATTTGGTTTGAAGCATCAGGCTTTTTTTTTTTTTTTTTTTTTTTTTTTAATTTCGCAACAGCTTAAAAATAGAAATCTGATGACTTCATGGGTGTGGTGCAGAATCAATGGATTTGGGGTGGACTGCTCTGGAGTAAATGAGATCAGGCTTTGAATGTGTTTACTGGCATCCCATTCCAAATACACATTCACAGCATCTCTCCCTGTGAACCTCCTGTCCATCTCCTTGAACTGAACATGGCATGCTCCAAGAACACATACAACAAGCGATGCACCTTCTTCACAAGAGATATACTAGTAACTGCAAGTCACATTAGCTATGTTAATTATTGACTCACACACATTTGTGTTCAGAAGAGATACTGCAAAAATCAGCAGTGTTCATGCATGTTTGCAAAACAGAGAAGGCCAGACTGAAACGTATTTTCTATTTACAAGAAGGAACGGCAGTGCAACTCGGGTAGCTACTTTTAAGAGCTATCAGCCTGTTTTAGTAGCTAAGAAAATCCACATAAAGCCCATTTGTAAAAAGCCTTCTGCAAAGTTTTATATTATGGAATGACTCAATCTTTAAGGAACTGGGGGCAAACAACCCACAAACACCTTAGTGCCAAAATATGGTTTTGTTAGCAAATGCATTTGTTGGGTTTATTTCAGACATATTCTTAAAACCTCAAAAATGTAACATGCTCATTTTGCATCTGACTCATTGTGCACCAATTTTCAGCTTTTTCCCTTTTTTTTTTTTTTTTTTTTTTTTTCAATGCAGTTCAGTTATGCCTATCACCCCACCCACAAATTAGGGGTTTATAATGGAAATTCTGACAGGGCCTCCACTATGGTGGTGCTTGCAGGCACTGTCATGATAAATAATTTACTAATAATTTACTATTTAATGACTTCTGATGTAATCACAGCAGGAGTCAGATTCACTAACATCCATATCTCCATTGTTATCCAGAAGGAATAAGATGGTAGGGAAACACCACGCTTCTCTGAGCCCAGCTTTTTAGCTCCCAACTTTAAAACGAGTGTTTAAATTGGTAAAGAGAGTTTACCACCACAGTCCAACCTCTACATTTGTTTATGTTGGACGACACTTTTGTTCTGGCTTGCATTACTCAAATGGATAAAGCTCAGAAGGGTTCTGCTTTACTGCCCTGTTTTCTCTTAGTGTTTCTGCATTTTTTAAATGCTACCAAATGGTTGCTTTTGGCTCCCAGCATTATCACATGTTGTCTGTAAGTATGGAAATAGTTATGGTAATATGGACGTAAATCATAACTGTAAATACCACATAAAGAAGACTGCCATATAATTATAAAAATACCTAATAGATTTCTTTTTCAAAGACAACACAGCTGTCCCTTCTAACCTTTCATTTGTAGATTCTTTTCTCTCCTGTTTTTATTTATAGGTTGCCGTGCAGTTTGACATAGCACACCATGATTTTTGTTTCTAATTTTGAAAAGAAAAGAAAAAGAAAGAATACCCATTTCATCATAAAGAAGCATTAGTTTACAATTTTGAAAAGAAACTAATGCCAGCTCTAGAGCATCATCTTGGAACCAACCTCCCTCTTAATACATTTCAAAAGAATCTGTCAATGGCTACATACCGCAATTTAAAATTAAACCCTGCCATCGAACTAAAGAAAGGGTCGGCCAAATGGCACATATCACGTGTTGGGAAAGAAGCCCCATTCTTTCTCTAAACATCTCAGTGTTTTTTATGAAAAGAACCACACTAGGTTATTATGCTGACCACAAAAAAATAAGATTTGTATACCCTACTCAGGGAAAAAACAGGTTGAAAAGTGTTACGGGTAAACTTACACTATGCAACATGCCATGTTAATGACAGAAGTAAAGCCTTACACAGCACTAAAGTTGCCAAAAAGGGTTTCACATATTGTCTGGAATTTTATCACCATGCATTTTATCCCTTTCTAGTCAGCTTTGCAATGCTCAAAAGCAAAGTTATACAAGTGTATTTCAACTCTGCTTTATGCTGGATTCACATGGTGCTTCATCGTACACAAACTTGTTCTTACCTCTTCCTTGTTACCTTAAACTTACATACAGAGCCCGGATGGTCACAAAAGAGAGGCTGCAGACAACGCTGCTCATGCCACATGAATGGAAGGCTGTTATCTTTGAATCTTTGAAACATTTTTGCCTCTAAGCTTTTATCCATCACTAAGCAACTACTTCAGAGATCTGTGCCTGTGCCCTTCTACACAGCAAATCCCACATTTTAACTCAAATAGTAGCAAACCTCTCAAGGGAATGAAGTTCATCTTAACCATCAGAAATGTATGTTTCTCTCTCCCTCCCTCTCTCTCTAAATTTATAAAAAGGGTAATTATGGCTTTATGCAGAACAACACACAGCTCTGAATGGGTGAATTACATTCTGATTCCCTTTCGGAGAAACAACTAAAACAAATGAACTGGAAAATGCTGGTGGGAAAGATCAGTCTAGGCTAGAGGTGTACTAATAGCTTATTGATACAGATTTTTAAGCAGATGAAACGTTCAAATCTGTACTGCATTTTTATCAGTCTACACCAACTGGCCTTTGTCCAAAAATGTGTCATTTTATCAGATGTGTCACTCAGTTGGGAGGCTGCCATGACTATACTGGGTGACTGAATGTCAAAATAATTTCTCCAGGGGGAAGAGTTCCCAAAGGTTTTCTAGTTCCAACGGGGAGATCATTTTTCACCACCAGCTGGAGCCTGATGTCAGACATGCCCTTGCTTCATTTATTCTCCTCAGAGGTTGAAACCCAGCTTGTCCTTCCTGACTCCAATATTGTTTCACATTTGGGCACACAGCAGCTACTACACAGTGAACTATTAAAGCAGGAGAGCCCATGAGACATGGGAAAATAGTTTAGGGGAAGCTGTTTGACAGCAGGATGCACTCGTTTCTATTGTCCTATTAAAATAGAGATATCTGGGAAGCTTAACTTTGTTTTCACTATGTAAACATATGTATTTTACACTAATGTGCCAAAAAGATGCAAATAAAAAAAAAAAAATAAAACAACAAACCAACAAACCCACACCACCAAAACCCCAAACAAACAAACACAACAAATGTTTGCCCCTTTTTGTGCACTGTGTCTACTTTCTTAGCAGGAATATGTGAATGAAGTCCTGTACACCTAAAAGAACGTTAACTTGTACTGAAAGAACAAATGCCCTGGGTTCCATTAGACTCTTGGCATTTTATTTTACATTTGTAGTTTGGTCTGAGAACAAAAAGGAAGCTGCAATGACTGAACATCTTTTATAGAGTCATCTTATGAAAATATCTCGACATATTTTTATTCCCTTCTATTTGTTTTCTCCAGAACAATAAGTAGAGAGACAGAAATCACCAGTTCCCATACAATACGTGGTCAGTTAAAGCACTATGGTTTAATTCTTCAAACAAAATAGCAGCTAGTTCTTGCCCACACTAATGGTTTGAGCTTGTGCCAACTATATTTAGATCATGCTGAAATGAAGCTAAGATGGCTATACCATTGGGATTTTTTTAACTTGCATGACTGTTGTTCTGAGAACATTGTTGTGAATCCCTGCTACAGACTGGTTACCACATGCTTACAATAGACATTTAACATGAGAAGGTGAAACCATATGGCTTCATCACCTCTAAGCATTTACACTGAGGCAGTATTATTGATGAAAATGATCACCTTTTTGAATCAGTTCAGTTTTCTAGCAGGTTTAAGCTGTAAAGGCAGAGCATAAGCAGATATCTGCAACAGAAATCATTCTCTGCAGCATTTACTGCATACACTGGCATCTCCTGTAATGTTCCTCTCCTTACACCAAGATACCTCTGCAGTACTCTAATTAAGACTTTGAAAGAAAAAGTTATCAAATCCACAGCATATTGTGCTAAAGCTGGACCAATGCCAGACACATTAATAACTTTCCAACCTCTAGAGTTGAATGAGTGTGTCCACACAAGAACATTGCACTTTAAAAGTTAACTCAGATAATTTGTCTTTATCTGTGAAGCTGATTCTCTGACACTGTCCAAGAAAGCTAAAAGTCAAAGCAAATCTGTCCTTTGACATCACAGCATCACATGTTTCCGATGTAGTCCTAGCAATGATCATTAGATATTAGGCAAGAGAGAAAGGAATTATATTTGTTTAATTTCAATTGCTGCTTTTTGGCAAGATGTAGTTCTTCTTAAGAATAATGAAAAGCTTCCTTCCTCTTTCCTTCTCACATCACTTCTCCAGAAAAAAGTGAAAAGAAAATTTGCATGACAAATTTGAGTAAGACAAGGATACAAATAGGCAATAGATATATTAAATTCAAATAGACTTTTGTCTCAGCTGTCACATCATACCACATACCAAAGCTACCACACTGCTAAAAGCACACTGTTCTAGGGACATCAGTTTTTAGGAGTAGATAAGAGAGCTGACTAAAAAAAATAGATTCCTAGTTTTAAGCAAACTTGTATTTTGTTATCGCTTGAGTGGGAAAAGCTCTTGAGGATGTTTGGAATAGGTCTAAAACAATAGAGACTCACTGAGCTTTGGCCTTTAGGCATACTTCTAAGTAACTCTAATTAATAACAAAGATTAACATATTCTTGGAGCGAAGACAGTGGGGGAGGGGCAGGATTGATGCAAAGATAACTGCACAGGGGAAAAAATGCAGTAAACATTAAAGAACCTCAAGATTATTAACGAGATATCAAGTGTTGCTATTTACAAAGACTCCTGATATTAACCTTTCTGTTTAACTCACCAATTCTTGTATGACATACACCTTGTCAGTTCACAGTACTTATCTACAAGATATGTGATCTGGCTTCAACATGAAAGTAGTCCCTTTTAAAATCAAGAACCAAATTTGTATGGCAGGTAAATGGTTAATGCTGAACAACACGCACATGATACTTCAACAACTCCCTTACAAAAATTAGGATATTATTCTTTATTATGGTGCCCTGTAATTCTAAAGTAAATCATGCCAAGATACTATCTTGCACGTCTGTATATCAGATATCATTACTCAGAAAAAAAAAAAAAAAAGCTTTCATGCACTTACCTTGTCCTCTAGCCGGATCAGTCTGGCTCCTACAGTATAGTATCCTTTGTCTACACCTTTTTCTAAATAAAGAAGAATAAAAATGTGACATTCATTAGGTGGAGAATAAATTCAAACTAAGAATTATATCAATGGTATTTAAAGCAAAAAAGAAGCTGGTAGTAGTAGGGTAGTATAAATAACATGAACATAACAAGAAAGAATTTCTTCATGGTGTACAGAAGTGAAAAAGGGTAGTTGGAGAGAAGGGAATTAGTTTGTCTAACTGACAAGATTAAATTAGTCAAAAGGGCAACTTGCACCTTGGTAGAGGTAGTCTGTGGACATGAAAGACTACAGACAGTGTCTGAGGTACTTGATTCCTTGTTTAATTATCTCAATTAACTGCATGTAGTTAGATGGAACAGGCATGCTCCCTTGGCATAACCCCCATTTTGACTATCATCATTGACATGAGCAATTTGTACATTTCTTTGTATACACAAAGAAATCAGAATAGTTTTCAACTGAGGTTGTAGATGTAGGAGGCAGCACCATCCAGGAGTTCAAGGGCTGGAGTGGCAGAGATCTATCTTCTCTCTGCAAATGACTGACACTGGGAAAAGCCCTTGCATCTCCATCCTCATTTTCCCTCCTAGCCTTCATGAGACCTGGTTATTAAAGCCTAGTTATGTGATTTGTTTCACGCACACACTGCAAATGGTGGGATTGGGAGCCAAGATTGAAAATGGTGTAAAGTGGGGTCTATTCTTTGTGTTTACATGGCCAATCACAAAGGAATGCCACAGTTTAGGGGTGTTATTTCACTGGGAATGAAGCACAAAACCACATATATTCTGAGCTGGGAGAAAATATTCACAAGAAAAAAACCCAATCCCCAATAATAAAGTAACTTAGAAGCCTGTGTCAATGGAAGTTGGACAGATTTTTGTCTACTGAACTATATTTCCAGTACTGGGCTGGAGTAATTACTCCTTGTTTGTTCCATAAAGTATTCCACTTTTATGAATGGTTGAGCTTTGGTTTTAAAACTATTTAAGTCCATTTTGTGTAGGGCATGAGCACAATGTGAAGGGCTTATTAGGAGGCAGACTGAGATGTGAATTTACAGTGCATCAGTGTCCACCATAACTGCCTATATGTGTGCTCATTCTGCAGGGAACTCACATTCTTGCATTTCTCAGTGAATGGTACTTGCTTTACCATGACCATTAGCAGTGTATACATTTGCTAATGTGATATGTTTAGTGATATATTTGCACCAAAGTTCATCTCAAGGTAACTTGTACTGTATGCACCACAACCTTCAGTGAAAAGCAATGCTGGCAAGATCACTCTTCTTTCTTTCCTTCTGCTCTACAAACCACCTAGAATATTAAAAAGGTCATGGACCCTTGGCAGCTCTGCACAGGCATTAGAAAGGAGAAGTGTTTCATCAGAGAACCTACAGGGGTAAATACCATAAGGACAGAAAATTCAAAGATTGTTCAAGGACACTGTGTGAGGACAGAAAATAAACTACACAGCTTGGCTCATACATGTGTGCGATTCATCATTCCTTAGTTCACAACCACAGAAACCTCTTAAAATATAAGTGGCTGAGGCTCAAGTTTATGTATTCATCTCTGCCTAAAATGAAATAATTGACTCTGCAGTCTACTTTCTAGTTAGTAAATCTGTAGACACTTATCATCTTTCAAAGTGTATACCAGAAAAACCATACCTATAAGGATTTCTAAATTGGGATGTGATTTGAACAGCAGTGGGTAGGTAGTGTTTTTGTTTAGGTCTAAAACCAAAAAGCCCCCCAAACCTGAAGAAATATTCCAATAAGCTTATTTTTTTAAAAAGAATAATTTCCTCACCAGCTCTAATTACATCCTTCATATAATCACCAAGACATCCCAGAACAACTACACCAAGTTAATCATGTTTCCTATTTTAATTATTCTCAAATGTGGTGTGGAACAGAAAACAAGAAAATAGGAAGTAGATAAGCAGTAAGAAGCTGTTTTATGGCATGTGGCACTCCTATCAGATGAAGTGAAAAGAATGATATACATGCATGTAGCTGTGTTATAGCATGTAGGCTGTATAAGTCACAAAAGGGTGTGGTCTTTCCCGTTTCTTTTTAGCTTCCATTCATATCAGCCTTCAGCTCTAATTTACAAGCATTTTCCTCTAATAAAGGCCATCTTTGAAAGTGAATGGGGTGTGTATACAATGTGCAGAGCATTGTGGTAAGAAGGGTGGGCAGAAGTTTAGATAACATTGCTGTAGTACATTTGATTTCTATCTCGTGTTTATGCTTTCTCCCTCAAGTCTTTTCAAGATATATGATTTTAGACTTCCTATATTAGATTATTTGCTTTTACATAGTTGAAAAGATTGCATGGCTAACTAGAAGTCTGAATGTCTTAATTTTTACATTCTTTGCTTTGTAATCCAAAATAACTTTCTTTTAGTATTGAGTTTTGTCTGTTCTTAGTGTTAGTCTGCAATAAAACAGATAGACCAGCTAAGCAATCCAGTAATTGTGTACATATGTATGAAAGGCACAGACACAAAGGAAATATGCATGATCATCATGAAAGGAAGCACAATTATTTATAACTGGATGAAAATACATATGGACAAATTTTAGCTAAGAAGAAAAAAAAATACCTTGAAACAAGCTTGTATCGCATGGTTGGTTTGATACAAAACGATCATTTTATATACTTAGACTTGAATCAGATAAAACACTAGTATATAAGCAATAGGCATTATACTTCAGGAGACTGAATAGTTCTTGGGTCATCTAGTCCATTTCTCATCTTTATTAATATATAAATTTCTTCCCTGAAAGTCTTTGCCTTCCTGAGTATACGTACTATACTACTTTCAAAACAACGCGATCCGGTATTTATTTCCTAGTATTTTCACAAAGATGGCCCATGTCTTTTTCTAGTGTACAACAAGTGATGCCTCTTATAAAAAAAATTACAAATTTTTAGGTGTTCCCCACATCAGTTGAGAAGACAAGAAAGGCCATCCCCAACTCTTTCCCCAAATGGAAGTACATGATATAAATGACATATTACTCATTATTCAAGTTTGTTTTCTTTTACAAAAAACAGCAATTACCATCTGAAATGAGTAAGAGGAAAAGGGCAAATCAAATGAGGGACAGCACCATTATAATAATTTTTTACTCAGTTAGTGTGCTTCATCTCATCAGAATATTCCAAACTTTTAAGAAAATAGATTTTTTTCTTTGGTTAGAAAAAATACTGATGGGGAGCATTAGGTCAGTGAATGAATTGCAGACAGATGGTTTGAAAATGATAAAAGCTGGAAGTGATCTACTCTGCTTTTACAGAGTAGGAGTCCTTCCTTGAGTTTGACTTTTATGGTGTATACAGCTAGAAGGGAGCTAACCCAAAAATTTTAAACTATCTGAAAGTCATCAACTTTTTAAAGCAGAAAATGAGGAATTTGAGCATTATGACACCTAGGATACTCCAGATTGCTAAAGACATCTCAAAACTCTGCAAATTGTATCAAGTTCAGTACTGGGACTACAGAAAGCAGGATAGCACAAGAGATACCACTACCTGCTTTTGTCTCACTCAATGCAGCTACAGCCTTCTGGATCTGTATTTGTTTCAGTTCTATAAAAGCTCTATGTAGGGAAAACTGTGATGAGCTTATGGCAACATCTAGATTCTTAGTTTTATAAACCAGGTGTCCTTCTGAAAATGGAAGTCAGGATTGCCCAGGAAATAACACAGTTGCCTTTGGCATCATGACTTCTGACTTGATTCTCTTTTCTAGTCAGCCAGAGCCTTTTACAACTCATAGATTGAAGAAATAAAAAAAAGGTAACACATAGTCCTAGATCAGGTACTTGTGATTTCCCTTGGATGCCCTAAAAAAAATTAAAAAATTAAACTACCAAAGTATTTTAGTTTAGAGGGCTGTACTGCAACACAGAAAACTTTGTGATAAAGCTAACTCGTCCATGATGAAGGTTCAACAGCATACAGTGAAAGCAGAAATTTCTAGCTTTTTCAAGTTGCAAAAAATCTAGCTGCAGTGACTAACTTGCCAGGTTAAAGACGTGCAATCACCTTTCAACAAATAAAACAGCCCTAAACAAAGGGTCCATCTGCCTACCTGCTTCATTTATCCACCCTCTGAGATGACACAATTTGCTCAAGTTGCTCATGAGGAACAATATAATCAATTCATTAGAGAGAAGCCATGTACACAGAATCTGGTATGAACTACATCACACTTCTGCCCTTCCAGAAGGTGCTGATGGCAGGATTTATCATTATACTATACATAAACCAATTAATATACCAAATTCAAAATGAAATGCAAGCTTCTTTATTAGCTTTTTATTAAGAATGCAATTCAATACTGTTCAGAGGACCTGGATGAACAGCAAATTAGCTGCAGTTTCCAAGCCCTTGAAGCAGGATATATGTGATATTTCTGCTGGCTCTTTACGTTGAGGTAGATCAACCTGAGTAACGAAATGAACTTTCAGAGACAAAATTGTGAACACCTGACTGCTACAGAAAATGTCCTAAGTGGTTTTATTTTTGACCAGCTTCCCATGGATTTTGTCTCCAGGAGGGTTGGAATAAATCAGTTCCTGCAGAAGTATGGGTATCTCTCATTTCAAATATTAATTAACTTAAAACGATAAAAATTAAACTAAGCATATTTAAAAGATATAAGATTTAAGCATATTTAAAAAGATATTGTGACCCAATTTCTTCTTAACAGCTGGGAAGGAAATAGCATCAGAAAGCTTAGGTGGCATTCAGTGGGAAAAAAAGCAAACAATGGAATTGTCAAAATTTTACAAGAACGCCTTTTTCTCCAGGGATTCCCACCTGCATTATGCAGACCCAAGAGGTTCAGATGAACTGCAGATAAACATCAGCCTTTTGCGTACTTTTCTGAATTCAAACACTGGATCTTTTGTTTTACGTTGGCATTATTCTTCACCTTTGCCCCTGAAAAGCTATAGTAAATCTCAAAAATTGCATTCAAAAGCAATTAACTCCATCATGTGTAGTGAAGGTCAAGTATTACACTATTCTTATTTGTATCATTACATAAGTGTTTGCTTTGTTAATTCAATAAATTTTATTAACGTGCTTTGCCTCTTTATCAACACTTTCAATTATTAAGGGGTTTGTTTACTATTACAGGAATCTTTGTTTCATCTTACAAAAATGCGTTACCTGGAACACTGAGATGAGCTTTTAATGAAACTAAGACACAAACTTCTGGGTATACTCATAAAAATGGGATTCAAGTCTTTGGAAAATTTATTCATTATCTTAATGTTTTTAAATCCACTCCTGATCCTAGGAGTTTCAAACAAAGCTAGTAGATGCCAAGACCAAAACAAGCAAAAAGGGAAGATTCCTCATAATAGGAGTATGTGAAACAAATCACAAAAATTCTTGTCACAAAATATTGCAGTATTGAAAGTTTACAGGGGAAACTAGGCAAGTTTGTTAAGGACAAACCAGTTAGGACTACTAAATACGCAGAAACTATGTCAGGAAGTCTCTGATCTGCAAATGGCTGAAAGCTTACAGGAAGGTTAAAGGCTTATGCATGCCCATTTTTATACATTTCCCAAAGCACCTTGCTTTTGGCTCCGTCGGAGTCAGGACTGGTCTGACCCAGCACGACTTTTATTCTGTTCTTGTATCCTTATCTTGTTTTAACACAGCTTCTAGTGCTTTTTATCTTTGAGGAACTAACCTGAAAAAATAACAGTAATTGCTTCCAGTGGATTCAGATTCTGGATCTTTTATGACATCATTCACTTTTGAAAGGTAATAATACTATAGACACACTGCAATTACTTCATATAATATTATCAAAGTTGACAACAGGATTTCAGTAACAGCCTGATCCAAAACCCGCTGAGGTTACTGGAAAGACTCCCATTCATTTCAATGGGCTTGGAATCAGACCTTAAGAGTCTCTGAATGGGAGTGTAATAAAACAGGAAAAAAAAGGAGCTGGAAAGGAAAATTCTTCTCATGTTTTTCTCCTTGGCAGTTTAATTTTCTTTGCATTGTCATTTCTCTTTTGCTTGCCATCAATACAAAAATAACACAGTCTGGAGGAAACACCCATATTGTTTACAAATGAGGTTTTTAGCAATGCCTTTGAACTGGAAAAATATCATATTGAAAATACATTTTCAATGTAGAATAAGCCATCCATTCTGAGGAAAACTCAGGAAGAACTCTTTTTCCAGAAGAGGAGGACAGTGCAAGCATCTGTTTCCACCCAAAACAGACCAATACTATAACCACTCATCACTGTTCATCACTTGATTATTGGTGGGTTGGATAATACTGGGACTAATCATAAACTAACCCTAGTTTTAGTTCTGCAGACCATTTATCTGGAACCACTTATCTTATTCTTGGATTTGTGGAGGGTTTAGATAAAATAACTACTAGATCAAATAACTTTTGGTTTTGGTCTTCAAACCCATAACTGAGCTTACCAGATTTTGCATCCCTAATTTATTCAGTATTTATTCAGTCCATCTGAGGGCAGAGTCATATGTCTTTGCAAGAGGTATGACTTTGTAGAGTTGGCATGCTGTGGAGGCAGACATCATTCTTAGCAGGGCCACCATGCTTCTGAATCTAAGAGAGCTGTCTCAAAACAGCTATTCAGCAGTAATGTCGCAAGAAAAGACTAACAAGGGAAGTCAGTTGCATGGACACAGATGCCATAATCTTCTCCAGAGCACAGATTATGGCTTTCCCAAATATCTCTGAAGTCCTATGATGCTCTCCACAGTAAGACTATCCATCATGAATTCTGAAGATGAGCCTAACCCAACTTATCTTACCTCTGGAAGCCAGTGGTTTTTTTCCACATATTAAGTCAAAGCAAGAATTTTTGATAAAAAATGATAATGAATGATAAAAAATGTGTGGCAGATTTTGACCCTGACTCCCCCATCCCCCTTAATCATCTGGGGCTGTATTTCCAGACTCTCTCTCCAGGACATGGCTAATACAGCAAGTTGCTATGTAACCTCAGGCCTACAGATAGATCATTCACATTGCTTCTGTTGTCCAGTGTTCTAGTGTAGGCTTTGCGTATGAGTTGCCCAGGACTGAATCAATCATGGACACAACCCCATGGCTCTTCCTCAGTACTTTAGACTCTTTTCAACACTTGAACACTTCAAACACTTGTTCAAATCCACAGATCCACCTGAGATCCTCCCAGTGGTTGCTAGGACCCTTTTGACCCAAGCCTTGGTGAGACTAAAATTCCTGAACATCTTCAGCTTCCCAAGCTTCTCAGAATATTATTTCACAATTAGCTTCTTTGCAGCCAACACTTCTAATTACTCGTCACCTCTGAAACAAGAAGTTGTTTCATAGAAAGTGCCTCTAACACTAGCCTTTTTGAGCACAAATTACAGTTCTAATTTGGTAATGTTACATTTGAAATAAAATAATACATTCTTGGAGGTAAGCAAAGTTTTTCCATAAATTTAGCTTGCACATTCCGGAATGAATTCCTAAGCATAAATATTTATAGATGTATTCAAACTGATGGATTATTTTCCTGTGGTCTAAAACCAGCTCAGCTACAGGGAAAGAGGACTGTACTACCAAGTATTCTGCAGCAATCAGGTGTTAAAAATGTGCTTTGAGAGATGTTCCTCATTCTGATAGTATAAACCGTTTTAACCACTGATAATATGTCTTTTTTTAAAGGCTCTGAAATACCTTTGGCACCTTCAGTTGCACTTTTTCCCATGAGTGCTCAAAGTCACTTGGGGATATGGGACTTCAGTTCCTAAGTCACTTTTGAGCTAGTAGGGACAGAGAATGAGACAGGGCCTCTGGAAATTTGAAGTCAATCTCTTACAATAAAAAATAAACACTTTCTTCAGTCCTTCCCATACAAGCACTCGGGTTTCTGATCTCCGTGATTCCCACCACAAGCTTTTCCCAGAATCTCACTGCTGTGCAGGGCTTTCAAGGCTACCCCAGTTCTTCCTGAATGATACTCTTGATCTTCCTTTGAGCTTTCCAAAACTGGAATCCATAGGTTGTTCAGAAAGGAAGAAATCTTTTTAAGTGGAACCAACATATATTCTAATCCCAGCACAAAAGATTTAGAAATAATATTTTGGTGAAAAAATTTCCAGCAATATGTTTCCAACTCAGCGTGCACTGATACACAGTTTTAACATTTACTCCACTACCACCTGAATGCAAGGTATTTATCTTTCCCGGGCTTATTAACAGAATTATGCATAATTGGCTGAATTAGAAATCCATATCACTGTAGCCATGGGTATTTATTTTCACAAAGTTATGAAGCTAATCATTTTTCATAAAATGCAGTCACTGTACCTGGGAGGAAAAGGCCTGGCTTTCCCAAGGAGTGGTCCAATCTGAAAAGCAAACAGAGAATTACCAGCAGTGCAATTACGAAGCAACTTAAACTCTATTGCTAGGAAAAGCATAGGAGCATAATTTACATGAGAATTTACTGTAGCTTTAAACCTAAAACAAAGCAAGTAAATATATGAGACTAGCTTGATTTTTCTGCACATACAGACAGCAGTTTAGGTCTTTAGAGTTTTTTCCCAAAATCAAACCATATTATTATTATTATTTTTGTGAGTACTAATATTTTATTTCTTAGACTTTCATGTTGTAACTAAAACATAGTTATCCTGTGTCATATGTAATCTAATAACAAAGACTATACAAACAGAATAGCTTCTTAATAACATTTGCAACTGTTCCTTGAATCTCATGCAGGCGGATTTAATATCTATATATGTTGACACAGTAGATTCCATTCAATAGGATTTTTTTCTTTTTTATTTCATTTAAGGGCCAGAGGAGTTCAGTCTGGTGTCCCAGTCTGCAGTGTTAATTTGTAAAGAGAAAAGCACTTTGTGTTGAAACAGAAGAGAATAGTTTTGTGGCAAAATATTTCAGCTGCAATCCCCAAACTCAGAGAAAGCACGTTCATGGAGGAATGTGGGAAAGGAAAAGTTCCAGATAGAGAGGGCAGCACAAATGAACCAGATTTCTCTCAGTTGTGGAGAAACACAGAGAGGGGACAGAAAGGTAAATCATTATTTGAAAAGTTTTCCTTTTCTAAGAAGAGGGTAGAAAAGCTCACTTCATACTATAAACTTCACAGCATGCACCTTAATTTCTTTTAATTTCACTTGGAGGAGGAGGAGAGGAGAATAAAGGATAATTGTAAACTTGGTCATAAAAAGGGTTAAAAATGACTCCAAGTTAAATCCTCTAGATATTGTGCTCCCTGTTGTGCTTGCAATTTTGGACAATTACTGTTCATTAAGTACACATCTCTCCTAAAGCCAGCTGGCACCAGAGAAATCAAATATTTCATGAAGTAGACAGGGCCTACCTTCTTTGAAGTTCTTTTATCCGAACCATCATATTGAGGTGTCCTTGTGAGTACTGTTCAATCACATCGCGTACATCATAAGGTTTCCGAGCTTGCTGTGAAAGGAGTCATACATAAGATTGAAAGGAAAGTATAATTTAAACTTGATTTTTATTTCAGACAGGCCTTCATTCTATTTTTTATCTTCCAGAGGTTATTTTCTTGCCATTTTGCAATGGTTGTTGCAATGAATAAAAAATATGTAGGCATTGTAGGAGTGCATATTTATTGTGGAGATGGAGCCAAATGATTCCCACTACTGTCAGTTAAGAGTCATGTCTTCATGTCACTTCATACTGAGCAAAATATTAGACCTTCACAGTGTATTTAAAAAACACAAAACCAAGATATATGATTTATCTAAGACTATCATGTGTGGTATCTCTTGGCTCATTCCAAAACCATATGTTAAGCATAATGTCAGAGGACTGAACCACAGAGGTAGGCCCAATTCATAACACTTGGACCCAGAATCAAATGCCTCTAAAGACGTCTGGTGACAGAAGCATTATTGCTTAAGTAACTAGGAGGACAGATGCTTTGCATAAGTCTGAAGACTGCTGCACATAGATTTTGTTTGCGCTTCTTTGTCTTTAACGATACCTACAAGATCAGGAAAAGAGATCCAATTCAAATAAATTAAAAAGGACAGATAAAAAATGCAAGAGAGCTAAAAAACTGCCATCTGCCCAGCTTTATTCCCATTCTAATGAGAATCCAGATGCTTCTGCCAAGCTCTGGTTTCTTGCTATAAATACTAAGGCAGAATTTTGAAACAAGTCTAGAGAATTTGCATAAAGTGATGTGATTATAAAAAGTGCAGCATGGTAAAATTTTGTCAAGTAAAATGAATGTGTGTGTGTTGGAATAAACGCAAATGATGTCCTTTCAAAAATACCAGCATTTTCAGAGCCATACCAACCCCTGTGGGAAATGTGGGGCAAGATGTCTCCTTTTTGGCTCTGGCTCAAGAAAAGAAGAAAAAAAAGAAAGGTAAACTGCAAATCTAGTAATTGGAAATTACTGAAAACAGCTCATTAGTCATCTTGTTGTCTGTTTCCACTCTGTCACAGCTTCAGCCAGAGCCATTAGCATGCACCACTGCACACATGCACTGAACACCTACAGTATGTGCTGGAGTCATGCTTGGAAGGCAGCCACAGGATCCTAGAAATTTCAAATGAAAGCATGGAACTGGAATGGAAACAAATCCTGTGAAATGAATGAAGAAGCAAAAGCTCTTCATGATAAAATGCCTTCCTTGCGCTCAGCCGCCAGCACTTACCTGCATTATTACTTTCAGAAGAGTTCGTGGCTTTGGTAGCGTGCGTGTACATTTGTGTGCATTCGTGAGAAGAGATACGTTGTGGGGGAGGGAGGTTTCAGCTTTCAGTTTATCGCTTTTTTTTTTTTTTTTTTGCCTTCCCCAGCTTCACATTTTTGCAGACGCTGACACATCAGTATTTCTGGCCAGAAAAGCAGCCTATTGTCTTCACCCAGAAACAGTGCCAGTATCACTCTTTAGATTGACTAGCGGGGGTGCTTTGAGAGCATTTTGGCTAAATCCTCTGTCCTTTCCTTTGGACACTCTCTATTTAAACACGATGCATGGCGCAGAGCCTAGATGTGCTGGGGATTTTTCCCCACCTCCCTCCCCTCTCCCCCATGGGCTACCATGTGCATAATTAATTCTACTCATTCCCAATGAAATGTCTTTTCTCCCTCAAAAGAAGTCCTCTATCTGTTATCCCTTTTACCAAATCATCAGCTTTGAATCCTATAGTCACAAAGTACTGTACACTGCAGTCTGCCTGAGTCCTCTCTAAAGCATAGTAAAAATATCCTTCCAGCTTTCACCATTTTTCTCTCCTCTTTTCTCATCAAGCTTTAGATCTGAGCATCTTATGTCCTGCCAAACTTTGGCACAATCTCTTGTCATGTTTTTATTAGGAAATGCTGGTACAATACAACTGAAGGCGGGAGGTAATAGGCTTCCAGGGAGGTTTGGTAAATGCAGAACTTGAAGAACTTCTTTAACTTTCATTCTGTCCATAATCCCAAATCCTGGCCATTTGGGCGCAGCATTCTACACCCAGCATGCTTACAGCTCCTAATGCAAAACTCAAAATAGTATTACCCAGCTTTGAACATCCAAAATCTAATTAGCATAGGGAGTCTTATAAGCTATATTTCAAAGTCCCACGAAAGAAAAAAATGGAAGATAATTCCTTCTTCTTCTTCCCTATCACTAACACCAACTCACAGAATCCTCTCCATAGACTGATCAAGTTCAGTTTTTAAGGTTTGGCACGACTGCTATTGGTTGACAGCTCCAGAACATTAGGTTTCTGGTGGTTTGAAATATCCTGATTTTTATCCTAACTCATTTATATACTGATTTTATTTTCCAGGAATGGTGTCTTTAATTTTCTTTCCTTTTTTTTTTTTTTTTTTTTTTTTTTTTTTAGATTTCCTGTAGTGTTTATCTCTCTAGTGCCTTTACAATATAATCCTGCTCTCCTGTTGTTGCTGAATTAAACAAACTGACTTCTCCTAGTCTTCTTTCATAAGGTAAGGTCACCTGAATATATGTTTCTGCATGAGCTTGGGAAATGTATGTGCTATTTTGTCTGCCTTAATTCAGGGTCTTCTGAGTGGTATGAGCTTATCTCAGACTTCTATCCCTTGCAATTAAGTGCTCAGCTCTAATCAAACTTGCTTGAAATTTAGGTTATTGCTTTATCTTTTTAAAACCTCTTCAAAAGGATTTTGAAAGCTGATTAACTTGCAGTGGACTCTCTTGGACAAAATAGCATGAACCTTCAGATGGAAATAACAGGGGCTTTGAAAATCAGGCCAGAAGTTAATTATTCATTTCCATGACATCACCAGCACATAGGTGATGAGAATGATGATACCAGAACCACATTCTAAACAAATTTTATTATAACAGGCTTAGTAAATAGGCAAAAGGAGACAGTTTTTCCAATGCAGCACACTTAGTTTGAGCACTTTGTAACCTGATTGAGAAATTTAACTTAAGACTTCATAAAGACAGCAAATTTCCAGAGGGCAGATGCTCCACAATTTTATAAAGTACGGCCTCTCTATGATGTCCCATTCTGGGAACCAAATTTGGAAATGTGGGCCACAAAGGTGAAAGCAACTTTACACAGCATAGTACTCATCAGTAAGGTCTATTTATCTGTCAGCCATACATAGCGTGCAATTAGTTGAACATTTTCTAACCAGTCATTAGATGACCATGATAGACAGTAACGGTATTTTAGCAGACACTCCAACAGAGTCTTTTCTTCACTTCTTCTAGTAGACGGGTAAGTAGTTTATATATTGGTCAGAATAGTAAAACAAACAAACAGAACACCAACTAAACAAACACAGTAAGAAAGAGAAGTGAAAAATAACTATGCTGATTCCACAAATTCAGAAGGTTTTCGTATTGTACTATACCCATGGATAGTTGATAGTTTTGCCCACGCTATGAAAAAATCCACATAGGGTAAGTATGAGGCTGAAAGCCTAAACAGTACCTTTGACTTATTACAACTGTGCGCACAAAGACAAGCTCAGTCTCGGAGCACTTTCAATGCCATATACTTAAGCTCACAAATTGTACTTATGGTTAATGGTGCTGCTTACCTGAAATTTTCTTCTGGCTACAAAATACTGCATTCTCCTGATGACTTTTACAGCAGTTCGATGTGCTTCAGTTAATCTGCCAAGAAAGACAAACACAGACATACAGCAGTGGAGGAAAAAAAAAAGTAGAAAAAAAAATCTTAATGAAAGATGTTGACTCTAAGCACCAAAATCTACAAGTATGTTTTATGTCTACAATGCAAAATTGCAGCATAACACACTGTGTGTGCAAGTGTATTTTGTTCTGTTGCTTTCCCTTCTTGTATATTGTGGTTCTAAGTATGAAAAACTGATAAGTGAGACAATGAGAGCAGGTGTACAAAGATAATACATGTGGAGAGGATTAGACAGGATTACTGTCAATGCATACAACTGGCATCAGTTTGAAGAATGTGAAATGTTTTTAGAACCATGACCGCATTCCTTATTTTGCATTTATTGAGTGTTTGCCCATGAGCTCTATTGCAGAGAAATTAAGTCTTTTAAGAAGTACTTTGAATTCTCTAGGAAGGAAAGAGAAATTCAAGTATCACATTTTAAAAAAAATAAAAATAACACCTCTTGGCACACATGTGTGTGCGCATGTGGCTGTCTGTATTGGTACTCAAACACAGAACTGGACATATTATAACTTAGCAATGTCACTTCACCCAAAGGATATTGTATTTGCAGAACATTAATTGTACCACTTGGCTGGCAATTAATTACCACACTCTCTTATTTATGATGAATTTTGGAGGTGTAGAGAGGAAGCAGGAATATGGTAATTATAAGAACAAGTATTTTATTTAAGGACTAACTCCTTCCCCGTGGACTTCTTGATTCATTCAAAATGAGTGAACTAAAGAAAACAAAATTTTCCTTCTAAGGAAGCCGCATTGTTAGGGAATCTGTGTTCTATACAGACATCATCTTTGACATGTGATGATAACCCTAGGAAAGCTTGCCAGCAAGTTTCTCGAGTCTCCTGAAAACACAATCTGCCACCTTTTACCATTGTATCTGACTGGGGAAAAGGAAATATTGGCTAGGCCACCTACTTGGATGCCACAGTTTAGAGATAAAGTCTTTAAAACATGGAAAGATTACGGTGTATTATTTCAAAGTGAAGTAAATAAAAGCTAAACAAACAGGGACTGTATTTAAGAACTAGCACCAGTTTTCATTTTCACAATTTCTCTTTGATAAAATCAGTGCTTCTGATTGAGTGAGATACCACAGCCACAAGACCAGGGTTTTTAAAATAAGCTTTCCGTACCTTTTTCTTGCTCTTTCTATTTAAGTCCCAATTTAATATTAAATACATGCACAAATACGTGTGAAACTCAAGTGTCTATACTACATATATCTTCACACTTCATATACCTATGTATATTCATGCACATATCCATATATATACACTCACACATGCAAACACAGAAGACAATGCAGGGTGAGCATGATTCAAGAACCATCATTGTTGTATACCATCAACAGCATTGCTAAGTTGAATCTTTGCATTTGTGTAAGCCCATCAAAGGGATTTCAGAAGTGTCACTGATGGACTACCCGTATTTTAGCCTACAGGACCTTTATTATGGTGTCAGAAAAGCTCTCAGCTTGACACTCAGGGCCTCAGCTGAGCTCCTGTGGCTGGTGACTAGAATGGAGACAACATTCTGCTTGTAAATGGCACATACTTGATGATAGAGAAATCTTTGCCTGTCAGCCCGTACAAGTAATATATATATATTTATAACCATAAAAGAATCACAGTTTAAGGTTTAGGGTTTAGCCTACCTCCTTTGTGTACCAGTTAAGATAAAAGCTTGAAATGATCCCCTAGCTCTAAATGATGTTAGACTTCATATATATACTTAAGAGGGGTTTTTTTTTGTGTAATCCATATGAGACGGTTCATGCATTGTTTAAACAGCTTCAAATAGATAAGCTTAAAGAAGTCAGAGATGGAAACAAACCAAGGCAGTAATTTCCTCCTAATTCCACTCCTTCAGCAGAAATCAGGGCTACAGAACTTTTTCCAATGTGTTATCAAGTTTAACTGTCCAAAACCACGAGGCTGACTCTTGGAACCTCATGCACAGTTGAACAGGCCTCATTTTTAGAGAGAAAAGTTATTTATTTGTGAAATACAGCAAAGAAACTCAACTGTAATTCAAAAGCACTTGGTATTGGCCTGTTCCAACTGGCAAAATTCACACCAATCTCATTGGGAGCAAATTTTGAAAAAGAAGTTACTGTTCAGATTTGATGGTCACTAGTATTAAACTGAGGGACAGAAATACATGAAACCTGGCTTTAATGGAAAAAAGACAGCGTCAAAAGGTGCAAATCCATGGACTGAGATATGTGGATGTGTTATCTTAATTGCCTCAATAAATCCATAAGGAGTATAGCAGCTCTAGATGACAGAGAGCTGCTCTAGATGAGTTAAACTCCCTGCCCTATATAGTAAGCAGAGCTAGCCTCCTGACGGGGGGTTGTAGCAATGTGGCTGACTGTGATCTTAAACATTTCTGGAGATTTTAGCTGATTTTCATAGTTTCCTAGCACTGATGTCCAGAATGGATAATTACAGCAATTACTGGCCAGGTTACATTTACCCCTGTATTTAGCCTAATACATTTATCCTGCTAAGCCTTATATTTTAGCCCAAAACCTTGGATTAGGCAAAACCCTTTCAGCCTTGAGGGTGTCAGTCTGTTACGTGCCAGAAGCATACGAAAGGAGAGAACAAAAGGCCAGAGATGCTTTAGGTCATGCTTTAGTAATGCTCAATAGAAACACAACACTGCTTGCAGTGAATCTCCTAGATATTTTGAGATATGCAACTCAGGAAACAACAACCCAGGGGGGCTGTGGTGGACACCATACTTGCACACTCTTTGCACATGGCATTTTCTACTGACAGAATACAGAAACAGACAGATCTTCACAGGTATTATGGTGCCTAACTCCCATGGAGGTGAAGATTTAACTACTTTCATAGCTCTAGCTCCCAAATGAAGTCAGTAGGACCTGAGCACTTACTCTAGGTAGGAATATGGGTGGGTGGGTGACCACACCTCCACCCCTATGAAAGCAGCCAAACTCTCCTGCCTCTGTGCAGCAGAGGGCAGTGGCACACACACACTAGGAGACGCTTCCCAGTACATTAAAAAATTATTTAAATTGTTTAAAAGCCTTACCCATAAAACAAAGCATAAACACTAGACCTCATAAGGATGAAGTCTATGCTGAGGTGGGGTGTGGCTATTGGGTGGGTTGGTTTTTTGTGTATGTTTTGCTCAAAGAATATGATTAGAGTTTTATTGACAGACAACGGCATAGTTTCCCATCTTTTAACCTAAACAACAGGTAACAAAGTTTTGTTAAAACCTTCCCCCAAAAGACTGTAAAGGAGAACAAAGTGACATTTGAACAGAAGCAATCAGGGTTTTGGAAAGTTATGAGCACATAAAAAAAATTAATAATGGAAGCTTGTAACATCTGTAACTATAATGGATACCATGAAATGTCTACTGAAATAACATATACTTGGATTCATAAATGGTACTGACATCATCTATAACTATGTCTTCAAGTAGGACCCAAGCCTTGGACCAGTTTGCAAAACAGCATGTGTTCCTTCCCTCTCTGTTAACTGATGGCTCAGCAGGATGCTCAATTTTAAAAGCAGTCAAACCTACCTTTAATTGCAATGAGTCTTTCCTAGTTTGGCTTATGGACTCCTGGGCTGTCATATCACTGTGGTAGGGCAGGGAAAAAGAGGAGTGGGCCGAGGGCCTGGAACATATATGTTAACAAGCAGTCCCTACCCTGATCCGATGTTGAGTAACTCTCCAGCAACTATTCTAGAGGGTGAGGGGGAAAGGGGCCCCTCTTTGCTGGCTGACTCGACCTTCCCCTCTGCAGGTTTTGAGTATGCCTATGTGGCTGCAGAGCCTGGCGGGACGGCTGTGTGCCAAGGAGGCACTGCAGCCCCAGGTTTGGTCCTCTGCTCATGGCTCAGAGAGCACGGTGAAAAGTCACTACTTTTAGCTTAAAACACTTGGATGCATTTAAGACTTTTTTTTTTTTTTTTTCTTTTTTAACTGCAGAAAGGCGGTAGCCTAAGCCAAAGAAGCCATACATTTTCAGTTGAAAATAATTGAACCAGAGGACGAAAGAGAGATGATCAAATCCAAAGCAACTCTGGAAACTATCCACAGGGATTTTTTTTCTTTTATTTTTATATACCATTCTGCTTGTTAAAAGCTTGTGTTGGCCAGTTCAGACCTACTCTTTTTCTTCTTCTTTTGTATGGAGTCTGATAACTTTCAGCTTAATGTGCTTTGGAAGAGCCAGGGAATATTTTAAGTGAAAAATAGACATGGAAACGGACCCTAAAACCAGGCAAAGTTACAACTATACCAGGCCATGCTGAGGCACAGCTCAAGTCTCCAAACAAGCCTGTTATCAGTGTGATGCACCTTTCAGTCCAGAAGCATTTTTTAATCATTAGATTTCACTTCAGTGTAGAGACAAGGGGAAGGACTTTATTCAGGCTGTGCTGCAGGATGGCTGCAGATAGTGGAACGTGCATTCCAGGCTGGTTTTCCTGCTGTTTATTCAGGTGTCGTGAATTAGAAGAGTTATTCAGTGTAACGTAACTACTTTGATCATGAACTGTGGAAAATAAAGGTCACTTCAGCAAGGTCAATTATAGCTCTCTGTCCCAATTTGCAAAACTGGTTTGAGGATACATGCTTACAGTACTTGGATTACTGCTGAGCTTCATTCATTTGTTACGTTTTGATTGCTTATGTCGTGGTCTAACCCCAGCCAGCAACTAAGCACCACACAGCTGCTCACTCACTCCCCTCTCATGGGGTGGAGGAGAGAATCAGAAGGGTAAAAGTAAGAAAACTCATGGGTTGAGATAAAAACAGTTTAATAGGTAAAGCAAAAGCCATGCACACAAGCAAAGCAAAACAAGGAATTCATTCACTGCTTCCCATTGGCAGGCAGGTGTTCAGCCATCTCCAGGAAAGCAGGGCTCCGTCACGCGTAACGGTTACTTGGGAAGACAAACGCCATCACTCCAAACATCCCCCCCTTCCTTCTTCTTCCCCCAGCTTTATATGCTGAGCATGACGTCATATGGTGCGGAATATCCCTTTGGTCAGTTGGGGTCAGCTGTCCCAGCTGTGTCCCCTCCCAACTTCTTGTGCACCCCCAGCCTACTGGCTGGTGGGGTGGGATGAGAAGCAGAAAAGGCCTTGACTCTGTGTAAGCACTGCTCAGCAATAACAAAGGCATCCCTGTGTTATCAACACTGTTTCCAGCACAAATCCAAAACATAGCCCCATAGCAGCTACTAGGAAGAAAATTAACTCTATCCCAGCCAAAACCAGCACAGCTTAGCAGGAAAACACCTACAAAGTTGCACTAACTCTATTTTAATACTGATCATTGTATAATGTTGTAACTCCTGCCCAGAGTAACATCATCTATTCTGGAGTTGTTCACTTGACATTAGTTTCTAAGCCAGCACAAACAGTGACTAGGTCAGTGATGGCAACTGAAATGTAAAGAAGTTATTTGATAAGCTCAGCTCTTCATCTGCCTTTTTGTTTTCCCATCACATTTGATTAAGAGTATTCACTTTCTGGCTCTGTTTCTGGGAAACAGCTTTGATTCTCAGTCATAACTTCAATTTTTCTCCTGTACAATTATCTCAAATGGGCTGATATTTTATTAGGTAAAATATAAAGCAAGCCTTATTTGCACTGAAAGCATTACCAGAATCAATACAAAACATGAAATGTTGGCATCTCAAGGTATTTTTTTGCCTCCAGATGCATGTAGCACATGCGGCTCACTTTCAGAGGTGAGACTTTTCATTAAACTGCAGATTCCTACTGTTACTGAAGGGCAATATTTAGCAGACATGAATATCACCTATATTCAAATGTAACTAAACTGTGTAATTATCCCGTCATATGGATATCATGCACCAATAAGTTTTTGGGGGAGAAGTAGTGTGGGAAAACAAAAATCATAAAGGACACAAAATTAGGGAGTTTATTACAGACAGGCGCAGCAGTTAGTCCATATGCAGTCACATGCACTATATGGACCTTCTATTGATGGAGACAAGTGGTGGAGAGAGATAGTTCTCATCACAAGAACTGTAAAGAAAAGAAGCTTGTATAATGTGTTTTAAATACTGAGGGAAGTTACAATGTCCAAATGAAAAAAAAAAAATCTTCCTACCAATAAATGAAAATAAAATTAGCATTGCCTTCAGCTAAGCAAAGCCAGACAAAATGCCTTGAGCCTTTTAAACCACTCAAGTTAAAAGAAGGTTGCAGCTTGAATCTGACATGCAAACACCTGGAAATCTCAGGCGATGATTCTGATTCCAGAGCTCACCCCAAGCCAGGAGCAGCGAGAAGTACAACATAAATATAACAGAAGAGGTTTCCAGTCTTGTAACATTTCATCAAAGCCTTGTGAAGAACAGATACTTCTGGATAATTTCCACCACTTACATTATGGAAATTTTATAAGATGCCATTTGCACTGAAACCTGAGAGAACATTTCAGAAAATGTTGGCACAACTTTATTTTTCCCTTTATTCCTAATCACAGTCCCACCTTAAACCTACCTCATCTCTATTCTAACCATATCCTTATCTGAACCTTTTATTTCCAAGCCCACGTTTGGCTCAAAACTATAAATAAATTAGGATTGCCTTCTCTCAAAACAGAGCAGCCTGGAGGCCTATTTGGCTTCACCAAGCTCTGCTGACAGCCTCAATTTATGAAGGAATGCTGCAGATTCTGCAAAAACCTCCTCAGCAGGTACAGTCCCAGGCAAAGTAGGAAAGAGTACAGAAGTGACATGTTCATGGGGGGGCTGCATTCTGGCATCTGGTTATTTTGCTGAAGATTTTGTGGCATTTGCTATCTCCATCCATCCATCACCACACACACACTGCTGCCTCTCTGAATTCATTCCAGAATGCAATTGCCTCTGCTTCTACTTGCCTGTCTATCCTGGCCTTCCCTGAAGTGAACGAGAAAGAAAGCAGATTTCCTACAGCAGTGCTCCGAGGGACTGGGGCAGGGAAGACAGGTAGTGCAGGGACAGAAGAACAGCTCTGGGGAGAAACTGTTATGAGAGGAAGAACTAGGCCATCATTTATAGGGAGCAACTGGCAAGACAATATATTGGCAGAGGAAACACCACTGTGAGAAGAAGCAGTGCAGGGTGTTCTCTTGATGTTGTCCATGAACAGAATAAAAGAAGTAGAAAGCTCCTGAAAATAATCAGAGGTAGATGTAACCTGCTCACTGAATGTGATTTAATGAGGAAGAAAATCCCTTGAACTTTGAGTTCTTTTTCTCAACCCTAGACAGTTGGAGTTTTCAGTTACAAGTTTGTTCTGTAATATTACAAAGCGGGTTTATTGAGAAAGTGGGAGAAAAGCTCTGTGTTAGTCCCTTGCTAATTAAAATGCATAATTAAAATGAGTAATTAAGCTTACTACAGAATGCTCTTGTGTCTGGGAGCCCAACTGCCCTTGAACAACAATTCATCTGCTGAACTGTCTCTGAGAACTAAAGTAACCATTGGATATTTTGGTTACATCTTTCCTCTGTGTTTTGTTGGCAGCAAAATAAAAGTGCCTGGTCTCTTTTCTGCCATTTTATTTCTTCCATTCTTCCTGCAGTGTCAGAACAAACAAGATGATGTCATAGGGATGTCTTTTCAGTGCGGAAATGCAAACACAGAAAGATTTTCTTTTTTTTTCTGAGCAAACAGCTTCTAGAAATTACCACAATAACTTCCTGTATTAGCACTGTACCATGACTACTTCTGGTCCCAGGACAGGTGAAATGCTCTTGTCTCCACGCCAGTTCTCAGTTGCTTATAAAACAGACTCTAGCCACAACCACCTTCTTTGAAGGTGGACAAACGCTGACAGACAATGACACGTTTTTACCCCACATATTACAACAGTCACTGATCCTATCAGATAAAGGTATTTTTTCACTTCTCTCTCCTTAAGACTTGGTCTTCATCAATTCACCTTTTAAAAAATGCCAACAGAATCGAATGCCTAGCTAGTAAAAGGCACCACAGAGACAGCCATCACCAAGCCCAAGCAACCTCCCAGCAGAGGAGATGCCTTTCTGGAATCCAAATAGCCTTCACAGCAGTGTGGGGGACAGCCTTATTCGACAGGCTCTGGTTTGGCCACTTTAAAAAAGTGCCACAACCCAAATTAATGAACTTTAAGACTTCATTTTCCTCTTCACTGTATTCAGCATTTATGGGAACAACGTGGTGTTGTTAATATACACCAATGACTGAGAGCTGTATTTATGCCTCAATGATTTTCTGTCATGAGAATATAATGCCTGGCAAAGACTGATTCTCTGAAATACCAGTTTGTTTGGGGTCATTAATCTTAATTCCTATCTTGCTTGAATAGGAACTGGATAACAGTCAAGTCAGGGAATAGTTCTGAGAATTAAAACTTCAATGGCTTTTGGGCTGCCCAAGGCTTTACATTTCTTTCAAAAAATAAGCAATTAATTAATCTGCACCAAGTACTAGGGAGAGACCCTGTGGAATTGAGCAAAATGCTTCTTGTGGTTTTAAAAAACAAAAAACAGTGGCTTTTGGCAGGATCTTTCATTAGTAGCTCTTGTGATTTAGTAGTTACAGCAGGGGCTATGGAAACACAACTCCTGGGTTCTTGAATTGATTGATTTAACTGGCCTCTGTCTCTCTGGGTGATCTTGTGCAAGTCCTTTTACCTGGCTATACTCTAGTTTATATGTCTATAAAGTAAGTGTAAAACTTGTCTAAGTCGTGGAGATGTCATGAAGCTTACTTCGCTGAGGATTTTAAGGCAATTAGCAGTCCCAAATGAAGACGTATTTTATTTATAGAGTGACTCAGCAGAAAAAAGAGTAGTGACAACATGTTTCTCCCTTAATGACGATAAGGAACAAGGGAGACTGATCTGCAGGTTTGGGGTAAACTGCCATGTCTCTGCCCCCTAAGCAGAGGCTATTTTCCAAAGCATTCTCCCCTCTCCACCTTTACCACCTCTGCTCCGCCTCTCCTGAGCACCTGAGCAATCTGTTTGGGAACTAGTTCCCCGTTCACCAGATACTCAGCAATGCAAGACATCCACAGCATCTGAAGTCAAACAGGACCATTAGATCATGAACGTGACCTGCTCAACAGTGCAGGGGATTGCATTTCACACAGCTGCCCTTGCCCTGAGCCAAAAACCTTGTGTAGGACTAAAGTAACTTTCCAGAAAGGCATCTGGCCTTGATATAAAGGCCTTTATATACTGTTAAAAAGTGCCTTATTTTTTATTTAAGTTTGTCAGTATTCAGCTTCTAGGCTCCTCTCTCCAACTGGAGGAGCAGCAATTTTAGCCTTTTCCAGCCCTGTTTTTCTCCCAAGGACCTTCAGTGGTGCCAGATGCACTGCCTCTGGCCTGGCAGGGAGACTAGGCTCTGGTGTAGGGAAGAGAGAGTACTGCTCTCTGGGGAATTGCAAGGAGAGACTGAAATCCTAAAATAGTTTTATCATTATTTTTCTGCCTGTGGTTTAAGTCATGCTATCAGTAATTATAGAGATTCATAATGGAAATGCTTAGACTGGCAGCAATGGAGAATAAATGGGAAGGTCTGTGTGTAGAAGCATCAGAAAGGGAAAAACAGCACAAAAAGCCCTGTGAGGATGGCAGGTGCTTGTGGGACCTAGACCATCAACATCACATTTATGAGTAGCTTTTGAAGATACCCAATTCAGGAACACACAGGAACACGTACAGTCAGGAACTGCCTTCATCTAGACTGAAAAAGGACTCCAGCCATTAAGAGGTGATGGTGGGAAAATACAGAACAGGTCTGGAGTCTTAAGACACCCTAGTAAGCAGATAGAGTACAGAGAGTAAATCCTAATGATTCCCAGAGATGAGAGCACAGAGAGGTAAAAGATCCTGATCACTGTCAGCTCCCAAAGGCAAAAAAGGTTCAGCGGCACCTGGTTGCCATCCTGAGGAGATCCCAGCAGACACAATGAAGACTCAATACAGCATTACCTGGCCCTCTGTGCAATTGCAAGAAATCCTGAGCGGCCCACCTGGATACGTGCAGTTGGGATACAGGCATGGTGGACAGACTGCTTGGGTACACACATCTTCATATTTGTGAGTACGAGATTATGACAGTGTGAATCACTGAAACTAGCCATTTTAAAATAAAATCACCTTGCCCTCCCTTAATGTCTTGTATTGAGTTTTGGCACAAAACCACCAGTTTATACCAGCAGAAAAGATTCTTGAAAGCTAGCTCTAAAATTGAATTACTATCTGATCACCTTCAAATTTGCCTTTCAAAGGTCTTTTCAAAAACACACTTATTCTTATAATGCCCTTGTGAACTCTCATCATGAAGTCACAGCCCACTTTTGAGCTCCAACACCAGTTTCTACAAACCCATGTGCCAAAAAAGAATATCACTTTGTTATTAGAGGAATTGACATTTCAAAACCAGACAAAAATCATGATCTTCCTTTTTTTAAAATTTTAGTGTCCATAAACTATTTTGCAGACAACAGTGATCATACTCACAGAACCTCACAGGGAACTTTGTGTGGCCACAGACACTTATTATTTTTCCACCCTGTATTGCACGTAAGAACATGAATAAAAATCTTACAGGCCTTGCTTGCCTAATACTGAAAATATGAAGTGCTTATCAAGAGTTTACTACAGAAATTAATATCTTGCTAAAAGTTGCAAGCATCACTTGTGCAAAACTATCACTGAAACCAGAAGTTTTGCTGAGCTACTTATTTCAAGAGATTTCACTTGCTCATTGAGAAACTACTTTTTGTTCAAAGACTGCATTTTTTCTTTACCTTCAGAAAAAGATGATATCTCTTGGCATTTTTTTTTTTTCTGGCAGACCTTTAGTTCAGCCAGTGGATGAACAGAAGGAAAGGGTTCATATACCAATTGCTCGTGACTTACTATTAATCAACAGGAAAAATTCTTTTTTTCAAAGTAAGTGAGGAAATCTGTGCCTTCATGCTCTGGGGAATTCTGATTTTCCTGTCTTTGTTTCCATCCTAACTCACAGGAAAAATATTTTAAAAGTCATTATGAAACAAAAGATTCTGAAAGCATTTGAGCCTGAAATGATGTTTCATTTTGTCCCATTTTAATATACATTTGTTTCCAAAAGGGAAATATTCTATCGTCTTATAAAATTAATGCATTTTATCTGGTTTAGGCCCTTTCTCTTCCCAGTAACTGCAACTCTACCCTGAAGATGTATACTCTACACTGCATCATCTTGTTCAGAATGAAGACCACATGCCTTAGAGAAGATGTAAACTGGTTTACAGGATACTATTAAAGAATAGCACATCCATGCTATTAATCCTATGAAACAGCAGACCATACTGGGCAGATCCATTTCAAATATTGGTACGGACTTAACTTTGACAATTTTCCACTAATCACAGTGTTCTGAACTACGCCTGCATCAAATGAATTTTGTTTTAACTCCTTCTGTTATAAAATCAAGTTAATAAAACTTCCTCTCCTCTTCAAAGTTTTCTCATGGAAAAAATCCATTTTAATGAGGTTTTTTCCAGCTGAAAGATCACCAGCTCTGTATTCACTGAAAGTTATTTGCAAATGAAGATATGATAGAAGCAAAAGATACCTATATAGTATTGAGTACATATGAGGTGATCAAATTAAGAGGATAATAGCTATTAGCATCAGTGCTTCAAAGTCTCAGCCTTTTGGGTTTTGATTTTTTTTTGTGTGTTTTGTTTGGGTTTTTTTAATTGAGCCTTGCGGATGCCAATACTTCAATCAAAAATGTTTCTAAATAATTATGCACTCATTTAGGTGGCTAACCACCTGAATTGCTGTAATTAGAACACTTAATACAAGCAATTAATTATGTCAGCAATGCTGAAGGCTGTTTTTAAGATCTAGATACAGAAATATGTTCAAGAAAAAAAAAAAACAATGCAAAAAACAAAGGGATCTTTCTTTCATTTGACACATTTCCACTGATTGTTCCCCGACAACAATCTGAGACCCCCTCTTGGAAGTTCTGTGTAAGAATGAAATAAAAACTGGGAACGATCCTATCAAGACTCCCACTGAAGTGGATTTTTTTTATCCAAAGAACAGACATAGAGATGTTGCCTCAAATTAGTTGTATCTTGTCCTTGACCAACTGACTTTATTCTGGATCTGCAGGAACTTACTGCAGAGATGAGGCAGCAGCTCAAGTATTCATGTACTCAAGCCCAAAATTTCAGTGTTCAAAAAAATGAAATAGGTCATGACCATCTGTCCATTTGAAGCTGAAATAAGGACATGTTTCTTATCTTCCAATATACTGCTGTTATACAGAAGTTTTCCAGTATCCTCTCATCTTCCAACAAGTCCTCACAATATTGAACTGGTTTGATAATGAATTACAGGCTTAGTTTTCCAAAAGTTCATAAACCTATAAACTTCAACCCCATTCCAAAGCAGCCTGACATAATTTATCTTTTTGCTTGGAAATTATGCAAAAAGAAATTATGCAAAATCTGAGGTTTAGTATGGATTTGAAGCAAAACCACTTGAAACACTGCAATTTAAAGTGAATTTACTTTCAGAATTTCAGTTTGCCCAAACCTGAAACTCAAAGCAAACCTCAGGGCAGAAGCATAAACCAGAACAGATAGAAATCAACAAACGTTTACACAACACTCCATGAATCAAAGATACTTAACTTCACATGACATGAAGTAGAGGCTGACAAACCAGGAATCAGACAGAAACATTTTTTGAACACAATCTACTTCATTTGCATTTAACAAAACAACAGTTCATCTCTCCTATTACCAGCCTTCTCAACCATGAAGCCCCACTAATCTCAAGTTTTAAGCTCCTCTCCCCATCTTAAAATTCATATTATCATTGCTTCAATCTTCCTCAAATTTTCAAGCCTCATGCTGTGAGAACTATAGGGGAAATAAAGCCATTTTATACTACCCAAAATAATCTTTAAATTTGTTCTCAGTAGAATAATCACATGCGTCTAACAACCTGGTGAACCAGTTGAGTCTGAGTGATAGCTGATAATTTCCCTGAATTATATAGTGTCACAAGTGATAATCAAGTTAACCTGATACTATCCCTTATCTGAAGCAAAATACCTTTCTTCGAGGGAACAAATCCAGGCAAATAGCTCATAAATACCAGGGTGGGGTTTTTTCTTCTTTTTTTATGCGGCAATTTTTAGTCAAAGAGATGAACAGTTTCAAGCACAGAGTCTTTAAAGCAGCTCTTTCTCTGTTACGAACAGAGAGAGTGCTTGTCTCCCCAGCACATCAGCGGAAATGTTCAGTTTAATTCATAGCACAATACAGTCCACTCCATTCCTGGCTACCAAAACTGGCCATGTCCACCTCAATACCATACACTCCTCAGGCCTCTTAACTTGCACAGACTATGCAGAGTGCTAAGGACAGAATAAAGAACTAATTTTTAGGATTCTCAAAGATTAATGGAAAATAAGAAAATAGCTCTTCAAAACCAGCATTCATACATATTTGTACATTAGGATTTGTCTGTGCTACCTCTGTTATTAGCTCCTATGTATTCTTACTCTAAAAACTATTCATGACACAATGAGCAATATTCTGCTCAGAAGACTTATTAGAATTGAATTACATAGTTTCAATGCATCATGAATTTTATAAAATAACATGGGTGAGCACACAATTATTTGCAAATTCAGAATGTATTGAACTGGGATATAGCAGGAAAAAGATTCACAGAACCGTGAAAGATGATTTTTATCTAACAAACCAACACATAAAACATCCATCCACCTAGGATTTGTTTAACGTCCTTCTTTAGATTTCTTATTTCTAACACCTTCCTCTTTCTCCTACTTCTTCCTCACTTACAGGGAAGAGAGTCTTGGCACCTGCGGCTCTGCCATTCTCCTCTCAGCTAGGCTTGCCCCACTTGGGGACATGGAATAACTAAATATTCACCAAGCCAAAGAGCATAAATGACTCTCCAGCCTCATGGTTAAGGCATTCACTGGCCGATGGGAGAAGGCTGTTTAAGTCCCTGTCTCTGTGGGTGTTTCCTTTTGGAGTGGAAGAGCATGAATGGGACGCTGTGTCTTGGCCTCCAAACCCAGAATATTCTGTGATCTGGTGGCAGGGCATGCTTCTAGGGAACAACATACTCAGATCCCTTCAAACTGAGGAAAGAATTGAACCTAAGCCTCTCACAATGTGGATCCATCATGATATTAAATGACAGGACACCTTCTTCTCTAGGAGCTTCATAATCCTAATCCTCTCCTATTTTTGCATGTCCGCAGGTGAAAAAGGTTTCTTTTTGAGTCAAATAAAGAATTTAATTCAACAGGAAACACATTTTGAGTTTTGTGAAAAAATTGAAAAAAATATTCATTTTCATTCAAACCAAACAGAATATTTTTTCAAATATTTGGATCATAAGCTGCAATGGAAAAAAAAAAATCAATTTTCAGCTGAGCTCTGGTGGACATACGAAGTCAACAAGTATCACCAAAATGAGTTTTTACTAAGCAAATGCAAATTAACCATTAATCTAAATTATGTGATAAATTGTCTGCAACAGTCTTTAAATCAAGACTGTAGCATCCTGTTGAAGAGTGTATTCCTGGCTGACCAGAGTGCAACTCCAGTCTATGTTATGTCAAGACCTAAGATGGTCTAAAAAAATAAAATTCATTCAAACATTAAGCTTATGAATACAGCGTGCACATGCTTCCTTCTGGCTTAGAGACTCTGAAGGAATTCCTGTCTGCCTGACTTGATGGAAGATTTCAGAAATGGAAGTTTTCAGAAAGCTGCAGTGAAGACGTTATTTCTGTCCAAAGCAACTCCCATCAACTTGTGTTTCTACATGAGGCATCCTGGGGACACAGCTATTATAGACTACAGTGACTCTTGAAAACTCCTTTTGCATTACCGAGGTATTGAAAATGCCCAGGAAATTTTAAAAAATATGGTATGTCTGCATATTGTTTTTCAAATATCTCAGGTCACACTGTGGAACTGTAGTTTTCCATTCCTGGCAGCCACAACACTAAACCCCGAAAGTGTTTATGCACCTACAAACCTCTCCTACACCTTAAAAAAACAGCTTTTTACTGCAAGTGCCTAGAGAAGGGGAACTAGCTAACTTTCCAAATGACTGATGAGAAATACCTGCATAGGCTAAGATCTGATCAGAATTAATGAAGGGTGTGATTCTGCAAATCCACATCTAAGTAATTCTGTACCTGAGTTATTTCACTGAACAACATGGGCTGCAGACAGGTATCAAGCTATGTTCAAAATTAAGGTTTGTAAAATAGCACCCTAATTATGCAATTAGAAGTGGTGTTGAGGGAATGTTCTTCAATTATTTATCCTCACTATTTTTGCATGTCTGCAAAGTGGGACAAATATTGTCAACAATGCATTCTGTCAGTAACACATGCTGCTCTGTCATTCTTCAGCTGCCGAACATAGATAGAGCTGATCCTGTACCCGAGAAAGGACTGCAGAATCTCTTAAGCAGTAATAGGCAGCTGGCATCATCCTACAGGATTCATACTGCACCACCTTATCAGCTATAACTTGCTGATCTATATTACACATGTTCATTTTATTCACACGAAATCTGGACATTTTGGAGACACACATATATGTGTATAAATAAACACACTTAATACACTTCCATGAATTAAGATGAACTATTTGGTAACTTTCAGAAAATATTTAAATATGCATTAAAGTATAGCTATAGTTCTAGGTTGCAAGCATAAATATGGAAAAATACAAAACTGATTTATAAGCTCAAAATAATCTCAACAGTGATTTAGCTATAGTTTTAATAGCACAAAAATGACTAATTTAAGGTCAAGAGTAAATTAATTTTGACTGACTTGGAAATCCTTTGTTCTCTGGGTCATGTAAGTGTTGAGTAAATGATAAACCTGTAATTCTATCCTGAGGTCAAGGGACTTCAGAATTGATTTGATATATTGGTCTCCTGGAAAGTTCTTCCAAGGCCAGTACCCCCTAAACTGTGTTTATGAGTTGACTGCATTAATAACTAATAGAGTCATATAATATTAGCAGAAGTGAAATTAACCCTTTCAAAGAAGAGTATGCTCAAATGCAGGATTTTTAAATGAGGGACAGAAAAATCAGATATATCTGTGAGAAGCCAAGTTTCTACAGAGTATTGAAAAAAATGAATGTAAAAAGGTGTAGATGTCTGACTTCAGGAACAAAATCAGACTGCATCATGAACATTATTTGGGATAATCCTAGGTTTATGAGGCAAATCCTATTACCTTGATATTTTATATGGGGGTGAAATAAACCAGCAACTACTCTGACAGACTATGTAAGAAGCATAAATACATAAAAAAAAAATTAGCAACTACTCATTTAATGCAGACTTTGCTCTGTCCCCTAACATTTGCCATTGAAAACCTGAGATGAGAAGTAAACTGAGATGTTTTCCATACCAGATTTAAGTGTGCATTATAGCAGCATTTACTAATTATGAACCTTTTAATGTTTCCAAATGAAAGTCATCACACTACTAAAAAAAATACACTGTAAAGCCCAGACACACGGCCTGGACTGTGCTTTCGTCACCAGGCAAACATTAAAATTAATGGTCCTGTAAGTGTTTAGGGTTATTTCTTTTGCCCGACGTCACAGTCCTGAACTCATTAGTAAGAGGTATATTCAGATTAGCCTGTTAGGTTCTGATTTAAAAGAAACTCAACAGTAATCACAATCTGAAATCTTGAAATCATTAGGAATAACCTAGTGTTACCCTCGAGCAGTCCTGTGAAAAATTAGAAGCAGGTTCCCCCCACCTCCAAGGCTGTAGATTTCATGTGAATATGAATATCTCCTGGTATCCATGGAGTACCAGGAGATGTTTGTCCTGGACAGTTCTTGGCTATTTCCTTCCACTGCTCGCAGATTCCTAGCAAGAGCACTAACTTCACTGTATGCTTTTACATTTACAGTAATTCCTGTGCAAAATCCAACAGCTGGTTAGATTAATGATCAATAAACACACACCAAGGTTAAAGAAATATCAGCATCAGAATTAAAACTGCAACAGCTCCTACCACAATGGATGACAGCAGTTGACCTGGTCACACAGTAGGAACCAATTTGCAAAAAAGGAATCATAGCTGCTTGGTAAATAACACAACACAGGAGCACACGCAAAGACTATTGAATGTCACAGAATACATTAAAGCAGCCTTTCTCTTGCAACTTCAAGGGACCTTTGAACAGGTTTTTAATGGATATTAAAAATACAAGCCAAAATTCAGACAGGTGTTTCACGATCAGCTTAGGTCAAACTCTGACTTAAGGAGGCAGTCTTACTCCCTGTGTGGTCAGCAGCTCTCACTGCCTGCTTGCACCCAGGACCTCACAGCTGCACATTGACTCAGGTCAGGCCATCAGTTTGTCAGAAAACTAACCCTGAAGGGGAGGGAAAAAGAGCATTTTCTGTTGGGTAAGTTCCCTGAGCAAAATCACCTTTGCAGAGCAGGTGACAGCAGCAGATGGTGGGGGACAGAGACGGGAAGGAGGAAGACGTGGTTTGCAGTAGCTCAAATGTAGACCCGTTCAAGTTGTCAAGATGTGTACCTACTGTCCTATGGATCAGGGTTCACCTGCCAAGTTTGGTGACAAAGGTTTTTTGTGTCCAAATGTGCATTTCCAGACTGGGTAATTAAATAAAAAGAATGCTAGCACATAGCCAAACCCTCCTAACTGACTGACTAGCCCTAATCGGCATCACTTTATGAATGCCATAACTGTTTCAGGGCCTTGAGGACACTAAGACGCCTTAGTGGCCCTGACCAGTCTCACCTGGGCATCCCCTCATCCATGCCCAAGGGCTCTGGAGCCCCATTTCAGCCCTCACCCTGCCAGAGCTACGCTGTAGGTGCATTTGT
This sequence comes from Platalea leucorodia, assembly GCF_965183815.1. Taxonomy (NCBI): domain Eukaryota; kingdom Metazoa; phylum Chordata; class Aves; order Pelecaniformes; family Threskiornithidae; genus Platalea; species Platalea leucorodia. The sequence continues at coordinate 47,717,208 of NC_138826.1, read as the reverse complement.
CTGTGGTCCTGTCTCCAGGATAGACCTCAGACCCACATTGTAGCCTTGTCCCCAGTCCTGTCTCTGACCCCGTTTCCTTTGGGTCCTGGACCTGGCTCCTTCCTTGCCTATGGCTGTCAATGGACCCATCATTATCCCCCAGACCTGCCCACTGTTTGGACCCTGAGGGTCTACACCATGTCAGTGAGGGCACTGCTCATGCTGGAGTCACCCATGGATCCCAGCTCACCCTCCCTTAGGGAGCAGCCAGACCTTGCTGTTCTGTGACACACTGTACTAGTACGACCTAATTGGGTTGTAAGATGGAAAACCAGCAAATTTTTATGCTTGGCTTTGTTAACACATTGTTCTTACTCTTTTTGCATACAGCTATGGTCCTGGTCATTCTCAGTCATCTACTAGTTATGTACTAGAGTTATGTTAAAACTCTACCAAAACTTCTTTTTTTCCTTTAAGAAAGGCAGTTGCCTCTTCTCTCCTCAGGCTCATTAAGCCAATTCACTGCACTGACCTGGCAGAAACAGCTCATCAGTTTTGTCAGATGGCTCTTGGGCTGACGTAGCTATCTGGATCGGCTCAGAACAATATCACATGATGATCAGCAGAGGAGGGAGGAAATGGGTGTGCAGCTGGAGCAGGACCTGCCCCTATCAGTAGTGGTGAGCTGTTATGTTGGCTCAGCCTCAGACTGACTTATTACTTCAACTCGGTGACTCTGCATGCTACAACAGGCACTTGACAGCTTGTGAAAAAACAGGTGAAGCTTGGCAGGTTTGAGAATCCAGTGTTGTCTTGTAACTGCATCTGGCAGGGAAGGAGGGCAAATTAGCAGTGAAAACAGCCTGCTCTGATTTAAGAATGAGGGTACTTGAACTGGCTGTCTGTAAGCTCACCTATGTAAGTATTATTTACATTACATATAAATGTAAGGTAGGACTCATCTTCTTGTGCTGAACTCAGGGCTGCTGGCAAATTTCTAGTTGAGGGTCAGAGGGACTTGAACTCAGGTTTAGTTTTTAACAACATCAGCAGGAGATGAGCCAAGGCTTGAATCAAGGACCCAGAGCTGGGTTTAACTTGCATTGCAAACCTCCCCTCAAATACCCAGTGAGTAGCAGCCTATGACTGATCACTGTGGAAAGCAATAGGTTTGAATGGATTATGTGTGGGACAGACGATGTAGTGAGTAAAGGCAAAGGCTATTCCCTGTAACACACAAAGCTCATACAGTTGCAGTCACTGTGACATTATCTAATCTCCATCAAAAGCATCTCCTTAGTCCTATGTCTGGGTTCCTTGCTTTATCAGTACTACAAAATAAAATTTCTGTTTGCTAACATTTATCAGCTGCATTTTAAATGAAAGCTATTTTCTTGGAGATACTGAAAGAAACTTCTCTCATTTTAGATACTATATACTGTATACACTGAGAGAGAGTATACACTGTATTGTATATTTTCTATCAAAACATTACATTTTTAACTTCCCTGGGACCATGTATATAAATATTTGTACATGAAATTATACGATAGGCTTTGAAATTTATGCCATACATTTCTGTTAATGTTCTAAAAATATTTGTTCAGGCAAATGAAATTGCAGTAAAATATTTTACTACAGATCAGTCAAAGGTTCTCACAACTTTATCTTCCTAAAAAACAATATTTCAAGCTATAAAACAGAGTTCCATTTCAGATATCTAAAAGGCAAATTTAACCAGCTTGATTTGATTAGTACCAAGTAGTTTAACATTTTTTTTAAACACTGAAGTTTAAGGTGAAATAAAGTCAAGATGTAAGCATTTTCTTTTCTTACATACATGATTTAGTTTTGTTTTCTAGAAACTTATACTGTTAGAGGCAAATTGCCTAGGTGGTACATGGGGGGTTATGTGCATATTTCCTATTGCCATTAACAATAATGAGAGCAGGGTGTGTTGCCCAGCACACAAAGCTTCAAGTATACAAATTGTTAATAAATCTGACTCCTCACAAAACAGAAAATTAATGCCGTATTCAGAATGATGTGTGGTCTGAGATATATTTTCGAACATACTCCTTTGGGTGTCCCAACACCTTAATCACAAGCTCGGCAGCCATCTGGCAACTCCCAATGGCTTACCACCCACCGTGGAAGCCTCCTGGATAGCTGAGTAAGAGCCCTGTTCTGCACCACCATTTCTGCTCGCACAAAAGTCCCTTTAATGTCAGTAATTTTGCCTCAGGAAGGTTCCAAACAGCTCCCAAATCATATGCACAATATCAACAGTTTTCGTAGGTGGTGCACAGGAGGAGAGCCTCTGTGTCTTTGTGAAAAGCAGTTCCCCCCCCGCCCCTTCCTTCTTTAAATCCCCGCCAAAAGACCTATGGTCAGGTGAGCTTGAATCCCTACCAGATCACACTTCGTTTTACAACATGCTCAGCATACCTGCAGACACCTCTTTAGCAAACCTCACACCTAACTCACAGCATTTTGTTCTGCTTGGCCGGATCCCAGCTCCCACGAGAGTACACTCCTCACCGTATGTCCGCAGCTCCTGCTCCCTACCTTGTTCATGTTGGCTGGCCTCGACCACCTCCAAATGCCAGTTGCCAAATCTTGTTCCCTAGTCTTCTCTGCAGGTCTGCTCTGCAGAAATCCCTCACATCTGGATGCTAATCTCCCTTCAAAGGTGTCAGTGGTGCAGACGCTAAGTAGGCACCCAGCAGCGAGTGGATGTTTCAGATAATGGGTGCCAGGGGAACAGCACAGAGAAATTCATGGTCTGTGGGCATAGACTCAAGTTTAGGAATTTACACCAGCAATTTACTAATCCCCATGAATCTTTTAGATGTGCCCAAATACCTTTTCCCCTCACAGCATTAGCATGTTGCCCAGCAGACAGAAATAGTTTTTCTTCCTCAGGCTATATGAAGCCTACTTATTTCCTGCACACACACCCCCCCAGTAGATGTTAGGGGATTTTATTTGTTCATTCATTGGTTTTGTTATATTTATGCCCCTGGGAAATGCAGAGTGGGGATGTGTCTCTGTCAGGAGACTGTGGAGGCATAAAAAGAGAGAGATGTAGGGTTAGGAAGGAGGGGCTAGAGCCATCTGATAAAGTAAACTAGACCAAGTCTGAGGTAGAGAGGATAGACTGGGATGAGGAACCAGCAATGGGGAAGATGCAAAAAAAATCTGGAGACAATCCAGGGACAGAAGGTGGGGAAGGGGAGTGAAAACAGCTGGTAGAAAAGTTTGTTATACAGTGTGTGTCTGCACCTCTTCTGGTGTTGGCCCACGTAACAGTTTTACAACTAAAGTCTTAAATCAAGTATAAGATGCCACTGTGTCCTTACTGTTAAGGTATTTTTTTGTTTATTGAACAACAGCAAACATGTTTCAGAAATAAAAATTATTGATAAAATTTTTAAAAATAATATTAGGGTGGTAGCATCAATCAAGAAAGATTAGGAAATGCCATATGTTAGGTACCTTCACAAACTCAATTCAAGCCTCTATGCATATGCATTATAATAGGATTCCTTGAGTTTTCAGAATGAGTGAAAATATATTCAGATATTACCTACTGCACTATATTCAGCAGAGAATGGAGAAAGTTCACATGTTACAATGTACTCATTAATATAGTCTCCTTTACCTGATTTAGCTTGTCTTTTGCAATAAATTTCAGGTGACTGCAGTTTTCATGTTTTTTTATGTAAAGAAAATACAGTGCAGTAAAACAGCATCACAGTAGGGAAGCTTCAGTTATTTTATTCATTTAAAATCTGGGTCACTGTGCAGCCATTAAAATAATCCTAAACCAAACAGACTGCCCATTCTTACAGCTGAAGAAAGGTGGTAGGAAAATTAACTGCCTTGGTTGAACTAACAAAGGTGGGAGACCAAAACACTTAAAGATGGGCTAGCCACATAGTTCAACTACTAACCAGCTTCAACTCTAAAGGAAAACCTGAAGCAACCAAGGGTGTGCCTTTCTTCGCACACGGTGGTACACTGCAGAGTCAGCTCCAAGAAAATTGAAAACTCTGTTTTTTAGAAGTCTGAACTAATGTGCATATGGGAAATTCAATGTAAGAGTAAACTTTGTACCAAATTGACAGGCTAGCAATTTAGATAAATGTCTGTGCAACCTTCCCAGTGATCTTGGCTACTTTAGGTTTACTCTGCCCGCAAAGGCCTTACTTTTGTCCAAGAAGCTGAACGCAAACTAAATAAACAATAAAAGAAGTTGCAATGAACTACAGATTATATACTTTCCTGCTATATAAAAAGCCAAAAGCATTGAAGAAGAAACTTAGTACAAAAGCTTTCTATTCATGCAACATAATTGTAGATGGTTTTTAGACCTGCAGAAGTCAAATAACTCAACTCAGAGTTCCCAGAGAAACTTAATTTCAGAGTTTTTTTTTTTACATACACGTGCTCATAGTTTGCAAAGTTAAGACATGGTGCTAAACAGAGATGGATTTGTGTCAGAAATTTAGATTATAAACTTTTAAATTTCTCAGATGTTAAGGGTCAGATCCACAGTAGCAAATCAGGATAGGAGATAAACACAAAAGCTAGAAGTGTCATGAAAAATGCAACAAGACAGCCAAGGTTAGAGTTGCTGTGGAAACTACTGCTGAAATTTCTGACTTTTGTGCCTTTGACTTCTTGATCATAAGGTTTCACTAAAGGAGTGTTCGCATTGAGTATATTTTCTTTTCCTTCTTTTTGGAGATGGATTTGCATGAGAATGGTATCTTTGTTTCCTGGGATTCCATCTGCTCCCAGTGCTAGTTGCTCACCTGAAGCCATAATCCTCTGTGTGAGACTTCACAAATGGCTATTGTGGACGCAATTAAGGGCTTCAGGTGGGGAAGGTTACCAGAGTAAGATGAACTCTTCAGATAGAAAAGGTCTCCTTTTCATGCAAACTTTCTTAATAACAAAGAATGAGAGAGGGGAAAAAAAGAGAACAGAAAACATGGCAGAAGTGTTTCTAAAGAAAATGTTCTTCTGAAGTTTTTAATCAGAAAACTTCTTGCTTACATGGGAAGCTGCCATGCCAGCAACACCTCATAAGTGAGTGAATGGGGAAGACTGCAATTGGTAGACAGCATACCCTTCTCCCTCTATGTCAGGCTTAGAAATCTGCTACATAGGTATGGCATCCCTTATGCAACATGTTTTCAAGTCCCTAAAGACAAGGTGAGGAACATTGGTAAGCCTACCAGAACTCAGAAATGTGAGCAGTGTCAGTGCTTTCTCTAAATTGCCAAAGAAAAAAAGTTCAGCAAGTGAAGCTGAAGGACTTGCCTTCAGTTTGCAGCTATCTCTCAGGCATTCTTTATAGACAAAAAGGTCGGGGTAAAAACATGGGTTAAGCTGCTCGTAGATGCTGTGTTGAAAGAATTGGTAACATTAAACTCCCTCAGAATTAGACGATGTTCTGCCAAAGCTATAAAAAAAGTGTGAGAATGAAGTGGCTTAGTCACCACTAAAAACAGAATTGTACACTCATCCAGGTTGGAAGTACAGTTCAATCCCTTGTTAATACAGGGCTAATGTCACACTTAGGTCAGGTTGCTCAAGTTTTGAAAAGCTTTGGTACAGAATTTCCAGTTATCAGGTAATAATAATACCAGAGGCCCAGCAGGCTGGCAAGCTGTATTCCAGTATCACATAAATGAACTGAAAATCATCATTAAATAGACACATGCAAAATTACCTACAGTCTGTGCAATATCATAGCAACACACTACATGACCCCAGTAAAAAAAATACTCTTCTTAATTCCCAACTGGAATTCTTTTAGAGAACCAACAAACTAGCTAATGAAATTGTACCTGTGAACAACATAATATTACTGGGGTTGCTAAGGGATATTGAAGATGGTTCACAATCAGATAATATAAGTGACTTCAGTTAGCACTGCAAGTTAGATACATTCAGGTCTATCACAGTTCAGGACATCCTAAAACAATTAGCTCTTCTACCTGAACAAAACAGTACCACTGGCCACATATGTGTGCAGTGAGTTTAGAGCGAGGATCGAAGGAGGAAGAGCTCAGTCAGCAGCACTATCTGCAACAGGCACCAGCAGGGACAAAACATTATCTATGAGAAACAGTAATTTACAAAAGAAAGGCTTCCCTTTTGATGAAGCTGGATTTTTATGACAAAACTAATGTCATTTTTACAGTTTGTTAACATTAATATACAAGAGCAGGGATCAGCTTTGTGGCAAGCAGATCACCAGCACACTACACAAAAATCCAAGTAAGGGCAACGTTACAACTGTAAACGTTTAAGAAAATTTCAATCACCATATGAGACGCGTATGTAAGAGATTTTGGAAGGGCAGCACACAGACCAGCTTCTTTCCCAAAAACTACTAATGAACTGTTGTGCGACCTCAGGCGAAATCACTTCAGTGCTCTATGCTTCTGCTTCCTTTCCTACTGAGTCTATTTAGACTAGGAGAGCTTTAGGGATGGGGACTGTCTCTCACTTTCTATTTATACAATGTCTAGCACAGCAAACCCCTGATCTTGCATGAGATCTATAGATGCTATTGCATTACAAAAAATAACAATAGTAACAATGTAGATGTAACCAAATTAGTCAAATATGAGAGGGATTAGATTTACTCGTGAGAAGCTTTACTGGATCTTTTATCAGAGAGTCTATTACGACAGTCAATTTTAACACACGGTTAATACAGCAGGCAAAACCAACAATGACAATGTATGTAGGTGAACAATTATAGAAACTGAAGGCTGATGATCAACTCTGCATCTGTTAAAGGGACCTACAGTTATAGCTGATTTTTGTTACATGTGAAATAGCAGATTTGTTTTATTATTTTCAAAATGGGAAGATGTTAAACAGATTTGAGAGGCAGAAAACAATTATCAGTGATTGTGACTGTTAGTGAAATTTCACCCAGTTGTCCCTCGTAACGACACCAATAACTTGCTTTTTATTAATCCTTATCTTCAAGAGGATCCTCTTTATTTTTCAAGCTCTAGTTGAAATATGTGTAATGACTTTTCACCATTATCCTGGATTTCTTTTCAAAAGGGGTTCCCATTTCAATCTTGTATGAACTACTCATCTGCTGAAGTCCATGAGAATTTTATTGTTGACTCCAGCAGAATTTTTAGCTCCTTCCCAGGGATGCTTCTAAGAAGAAGAATCTACTGATGCCTGGAGAACCATTAATTTATTTTTTCATGTCAAGGAAAAAAGCAGTCTCAGAAGGAGGTAGCAGATAGTAAGCAAACAGATTAAGTGGCCTTGCTGGAAATATTTATACTTTCTTCCTAAAATACATTGTAGGATGATATGATTTAGTATACAAACTAATATCACTTGAAATGAGAGGTAAAGAATGATATCTTTGGTATTCCTCTCTGCAGAATGTTTTGGAGACACCTTATACCTGGGACTGTCGACTCCATTTCAAAGGCAAGTATTTGCTCTTTAGAAGCAACCTCTGCTAATGGATGCAAACCTAGCAAGGCAGCAAAATCACTTTGATCTCCCTTTCAAAAAGTTTTTGGAATTTATCCATTGCCAGGGAATGAGTTTCTTCTCCTGGAAAGTGTTGAACCCTTATATTGATTATACCCCTTGATCAACAAAACTAAATCTTAACATTTTAGACTTACAATATGTATTGATACAGTCCCCAAATATGCCTTCACCATCTAAATATTCCAAAGATTTCTAGGTCCTTTTCTATTCTACTTTAATTCAGAGTTATCGACAGGAGTACTTCAGCCTCTAACATTAGTCACTTTTATCTCAATGTAAGTTTTATAAACAAGAAACTGCAGAAACTGCACAATTAACAGGGCATAAAATTTTAAAAAACTACTGTACCTCATGTCAAAAGTTACCAAAAATTTTTTTTATTTTTGTACAATGGAGTGTATGTGAGTGGATATTTGAAATGCTGGATATCTGTAGCTTTTAATACTATTGGGTGATTTACCCATGGACAAATTTCTGCATAATTTCAGACAAAAAATAGCTAGAACACAGAGGAATTCAAGTCTAAAATAATTTGGACTTTTAATACAGTTTGATGAGGAAGTTTATACTCCTTGCTATATGGAATTCTAAAATCTTAGGGAAACAAACTCAAAAATACCCCACTATTTGGAATTTGTTTGCTTTGTATTTTTTCATTAGAATGAATTATTTTTCTTGTACTGCTGTTTTGCCTGTATTTACACAAGCCAGAACTGTAGAGCTATATTCAGTGAGCTTTTTATCGTTGTAAGATCTCATGATATAAATATTTTTCCCACAGATTTAATCTAGTACACTGAATTTTTAAGGACTTACTTAATAAAAGAACAAAAGCAATAAGGAACAATGCAAATTTCAAAGGCACTTGACAGCACATTAAATACCTTGCACTAAAACAATTGTTTTGTATCCATTGAAGAGTCAGTAAAAATCAGACCATATTAAAAAAAGTACAGCCCACAAGGCACATGCTAGAATGTGAACTCTTGAGTCTGGTCTCATACTTTTATATAGTTTACAAAGGTCAAACTGAGCCCAAACAGCAAGTGCACAAAACGAAGCATTGTACTAGCAGTTTAAAAGGTGAGAATTCAGTTATGTTTTATCTTTGTTTTGCTTTCTAGTCTAAAAGCTATTGTTATTAGCTTGTAACCCATGTATAATAACAAATACTCATCCAAGAGAAATATTAATAATAATAAATACAGGATTACACAATAATTTGATTAATCCAATAAATAAACAAACTATAACTATCCAATACATTGTGTATAATGACTTTAAAAGAAAGTAGAGTAATTAAATTATGTATTTTAAACATTACCGGATATATGACCAAGTCAGACAATATACATCAAGATGAAGATCTGACTTTCCCTGTTCTTGATTCAGCTTTTGACAATAGCATTATGCAAACACGAAGTTTGACTTCAGATCTGAATTTTGCTGAAAAGAGTAGATACTGAGTTCTGACTGAAGCTTCTTTTGAACTATCACACAGACTGAGCTTTCTATCCTTGGTGAATGATTTGGATGATATTTAAAATACATTTTATTATTTGATCTAGACAGATGAAGTCACATTTATTCAACCTGGACTGAATGTAACTAACAGGTATTCTCAAAGACGTAATGTCACCCAAGCACTGGCCAGAAGACTGGCTGGTAGAAGCAAACCAGCCCATGGCTTAATTCTGAATTTTCACACACCTTTGAGCTAAACACCTTATTTACCATGTTTGCTGAACACAAAGGTAAATTCTGAGAAATGCCCACACAAAAATTGGGCACTGTCAGACATGAATGTTTAAGGAATTTGTGTTTGGGGAAAAAAAAAGGCAAAGTGAGCTCTCAATGTTAGGACTGTAAAAAAAGAATATGAATAAAACAGAAAGCAATGTTGTATTTCGTACTGTTTTGGAAGAAAAGAGGAAGTAAGTAGAAAAAACTTAAGGTGCAATATTTGCGTTTTTTAAGTAAATAGAGCCAATATTTCTCAGAGAGTGGTTGAGCACCTCCTTCAAAATAACCGACATCAGGAAAAGAAAGAAAGAAAGAAAGAAACCTCACAGCTTCTGCTAGCTAATGTTGCACAAAAGGCACTGTTACCAAAACCTTCCCCCATCTCTAATGGGCGGGAAGTGGGACTACTACTGGATTTGCCGTTGCCCGCTCTGCACGCCACCATTTCCCGACGTGTGCAAGGGGAAACTTGCTTGTTCTAATCAAAGACAGGAGCACTAGTGCTGTGTGCACATAGTCTCCTAGCACCGACATATGTTGACTTCAACTGCAGAATGCCTTTCTACGACACTGTAGAGACACTTGACTTCCTATTGGGGAAGTGCAGCTTTCTTTCCTAACAATGGGCCAACTGGTTTTCATAACGGAGATAAACGCTCCCTGCTGTGAATTGTAATAGAAAAACATGTCAAACAACCAACAATAAAAAGAAGCACAGCCAAAAGACTGGCTTTTCCTGTTTTTATGTGCAGCACAGAGGAAACTAAGCACGTGAACTACATTTGGCTCCTTACAAGTCAAAATATCACTTCTTTTAAATGAGAAGAGGAAAAATGCAACTCATTTCTGACCCTTTTTTTCACTCTGAAGTGCAGACATGAAAACTGAACCCATTAGCACTTATTTGCCAGAAGTTATTATGAAACCTCTGAATGTGAAAGTCAGATGCTTTATTAAAAAAGAGGAATGGTTATTCAGTTAGGATTTTTCCACCCTTTTAAAGGCTGTTGTAGTTATGAGTGATAAGGATATCCAGCTGCCATTCTGATGATCCCATGATATTCTCCAGTTTTATGTTCTCTGCTTTTGCTGACAAAAGATTACTCGCTTAAAACCCCCTCCTTTTCCATCCCATCATCTGTTCACTTTTGCCTGCCCTGCATGATTCTCTTCTTCATTGTCTTACTTTTTCGCCTGACTACCTTTTATATCCCACTACTTCGATTTTGACATTTCTCATTAATTCGTTCTGTGAAATTGCACTGGAGTCTTCAATGAAAATTACTGTTCCTACACCCTCACCTTGTCTGAGGAAGCTAAGGAGTATCACTGGATGCCTTTTCTCTTATTTTTCTCAAAGTATTCACATCACTGGCAGGTGACTAGGCTGGATGGATTTCTGATCCAGTATGTTCTTAGGGCTTAAGCAGTCCTGTTGGTGTGAATGATGCTGGTGAGAGATGCTGAGAGAAGGGCTAAATCCTCTTCAGTCCCTCTGATGTCCAGCATTTCAGCCAGTCTGTGTGGTACTTTTTGTTAGCTTTGATTCTACAATGAGCCTATTGCTGTTTGATTTTAAACCAAGCATTTCAAAGGGGAAAAAATAACAGTGACTTCATCTAATGTTGCTGTTTGTGTACTACATTTTAAGCTTAACACTCCCTTGCTCCACATATAAAGCCAGCACCACACACCTGGAAGTCAGTGTTATCTTAATCATGAACCCTAAATCTCCTAGAGTGTAAGAGGATTCCTCATTCACTAGCATGGTGGATGCCTGTGCTTTGGGAACAGAAGGCGCTGGACTCTGTGTTTATAAATGTGATATTCTGGACAAGCACAAATTGTAAGATTAGAAACAACAGATTAGAAAATGCAAGACGTTTGTTACTGTAATAAGGATGATTAGACTGTGGCTGGGTTGTGAGTGTAATGGGAGAGGTCACAGAAAAAGCAAGAGAGAAGAGTCAGAATGAGAGGCCTTGAATGTGTGGTTATCAGGAAGGCTGCTTCCACCCTATTCTGGTTTCTGTTAATAAGACCAGAGCTTCAAACCCATCTGAAGACTCTGAAATATAAATGCATTAAGGTACATTAGCTACTATGGCTATAAAGAACCTTAGAGTCATGACATTATCAGATATGCAGGACAAAGAACAGATTCTCAGAGCAGCCAGAGAAAGCAAACAATTAATTACAAGAATAGCCTGCCCACATGTTGTTCTTCCCAGACCTGAGCTCGATAACAAAAATTCAAAAGGCACAAATTAGATTTTAAGATGCTCCTAACCAAGGGAGATGCTGAAACTCCCTTCTATTTGATATAGAATGAAGTATTCTGCAAAGGACAGTCATAAACCATTTGTGCAGGGTGTGGAAGAAAAAGAATTAATACACTTGGAAGCCTAATAATGATCAGGATCTCTGTGGCATTGGAGAAGATCCAGGAAAAGGAGCGGATGCTGGAGGATCTTTTGAGCCAATATACTTGGGCTGGGGTGGGAAGTGGGAGAAAAAGGGGAAAGAATAAAGCACAATTTATAGATGGCTGAAATTCTCTCAAGTAACAACTGTCAAATATTCCATATGGAATCTTAAAATTAATGTGATATTTAGGACAATATTTTTGCATAATTAGATCAAATGTTAAAAGACTGTAGGTATTCTGAGTAGGCACACCTGCTCGCAGTTATATTGGTCAACATTAACTACCTTTTTGTTCACATACCAAATTTCTGACCTTTGGAATGAAAAAGAAACGGACACTGTCTTTCTAAGGGTTTATATCATATCAGAGAGGCAGTGAGTGATATGTTGTAATGGTTGCATAGTTTCCATCTGCCATTAATAAAGAGAGAGAAGAGTTTTTTTCCAAGTAGAAATTAAGACTTTTTTGTTCCTAGCAATCATCAGTCCTTATTACCATGTTTTACGGAATTGGGGCAAAACGTGAGCTGTAAGAAATGGTATCAGTTGGAAGGATGTCATCATCTACACCATGACATTTAGTTTGCAATTTTTGAATTCAGTGAACAGATGTAAATAAACATTCCTCTGCAAAGGCATGGAAATAAGCAGCTGGCTGTGCTACATTGTACTTGAGAATAGAAATGGGTGGCTAATTTGGGTTCTCAATTCTTGAATGCCAACAAAGCAGAAAATTGAGACTTGAAATTTTTTAAATACATCAAACTTTTAACAGTAAAATTTAAGCACCTGCTTAGGACTTTATTATTAAGAAATCTTAAAGCTGAAGGTAGTAGAGTTATTTACTAATTCAGGTTGCCCAGAACTTGCCAGCAATGTACATGTTAGAGTTGAAATTAAGCATGACATTGGTGTGGCGTGCACAGGTGGGTAACTTCCACAGTACATGACCAATGCCACATACACTATTGCTGGACAAAAGAAAGAAGAGCCATTTAACCAGCTGTGAAACTGGGCCTAGGTTTATGCTTTGCAGAGCTGGTCCATGCAAGTCATGACAAGCTCTGGCTACTGAAATATAGCACTGAGGCTTAATATTTTGACAATATTAATCACTTGCATACCTCTTAGCAGCAATTAAATTTTGATTCATGTTTGCAGAGATTTTTCTTTCCCATCCCATGTTTGAACTACTTCACTGAACTTTTACATAGTGTAAAAATGTACCTATAAAGGAAAAAGGGAAAGAGACGGCTCCTAGAGACAAATACATCATGTGGAGTCACTTATTCAGGCCCAGACCTGCTCGGTCCCAGTTTCATGCACATGAATAACATTACTGCCTTCAATGCCACTTCTTGCAAACCTAGACTGATGGTTGATGGATAGAGGCCTAAACCTCGTAACTATAAATTCCTTACTCATATGACTAAAAGCCTTCTGAGTTAAAATAAATAAGTAAATAAAATTAATAGGATCCTGTATATTCATAAATTCTCTTTTCTAAGACATACTTTTTTGATATGAATGTCTTAACTGTGGAATAGCTCTGATGATTAATACTGTACTGAGAAGCATCATTCCAATAGGTATAACTAGTTCTGTTACAAAACATACTTGTTAAATGTTGAAAAGGATATAAAATATTTACAAAATATTTCATAATTTTTTACAAAAGCCATGTACAATATGTAGCCTTATTTTACTGCATATGTACTCTTTTTTTATTACTACTTATTTAAAATCTCAATCTATCAGAGTTGTGGTTCTATACCAATCTGACAACTGTGCAGTAACACTGTCAGTATTTTGTTTCTTTTCACAGTGGAACCACAGAAAAAATGTTTATAATTGACCGTGCAGTGACACACAGTTGCCATGTCTTTGTTTTAGTTCGCATGAGTTATCTACGCTCTATACTATTTCCTGTTACATGTATGTTTGCATTCTACTGTTTTCATCTGAGATCTGCTAAAAGAGTGCAGAATCTGTTGATATCTGTGCTGCAGGGACTACCTATAGCCCAGGGATATAGTCTGTAGTTCAGCAAAGCACTTAAGGACAAGAATAACCTCTTTGTTACTCAGCAAAGCAATTTATTTAAGTATGCAGTTGAGCATTATGCTGAAAACGGATGGAATGATTATTACTTGGTGCTGAAACTGTGTTTAATTATATTTCTTGCCTAGGCAATCAGGGAATTAAAGGATGACCCTGTAGCTTTAGCTATAGTTAAAACGGTTGGTGAAAAATTACAAAGAAAACAGAGTAGTTTTCTCAGCACTATTTTCTTCTGAATGGTGAGCACAATAAACTGTGCTGTGATGGCAGACACAAACAATTGAAGGAAAATGTGTTTGTAACCCAGTACACCATTTTGTGTGTTCAAATGCACTTAATGTTTCATCTCTGTTTATAAACTGGCATTTTACAGCATTTATAGTGAACCTGGTGATTATAAATACAGATTTAGCTTATTTAAACCAGTCCCTCATTAACAACACATATTCAAAAATAAAATCCTTGTAGTTAATTGCACATCCTAGTAAAAATGTGAATGCATTAGAACTATTCCAGCATTCCTCTTTCAGTATTGTTAAAATTTATTTCCATCACAGATTGCCCCTGTCTTTGCTCTTACAGTCTTCTGAACACAGGTCTGTCTTTGAAAGAAAGGCGAGCAGTCAAGTGACTTTCCATTTTCACTGTTACTTCTGTCACGTGGTCGGTTTTGCCATCCTATGTGTCATCCCACGCACTCAGCCTTCTGGGTGTGGGAGAAGTTTCCAATGCCACCACTGGCCAACATTTGCACTCTGAGAGATTCTGTACCGGTTACTGGGAACCAATCTTACCTGCTGTATACAGTCTTAAGCCATGCTTGTTTAAGAGAGATCAGTCAAGCTGTGCCTAAGGATTCCTATTGCAAGTACAGGACTGTGCATGGGCAAAAGAACCCCATGTAAAGAGAGGGCTCAAATACCAAATACCCTCCAGGGTAAATCTGTATGGCTTATGCCTCTTTAGAGTAGATCCAGTAATGAGCAAAAGGGATATGACATTTCTCTTGCTGCGAGTTATCACCAGAGGGATGCTGAGAAGCAAAGGGATCTGGATGGGTGTAAGTGAGGAGCAGAGGATGGAAGCATGATGGAAGAGAGAGGAAGTACCCAGCCTGGAAAGAAGCAGATCATGCAAAAAAGAGATGGTTTTGTAAAGAGAAATAAGCAAGGACAGGAAAGGCAAGAAGAGCCAGAAGAGATGTTATTTAGGTGTTTTCCTCTTGAAGGTGAAGGAATTTGCACTGAAGTTTGCAGGAAAACAGAAGCAAGAACTTTATCACATGGTTTATCACATGGTTCAAGCCATGAGAGATGAAGGGACTGTAAGCATTTTGATGAGCAAGGAGCAAAGTGAATTACAAAGAATATGTCACTATATTAGACAACTGCAATGGGAGTACTTCTAAAATAAGTAGTCTAATTTTGAGATATGGCTATGCCTAAAAAAAAGCCTACTCCTAGAGCCCCTCACATTTCTATATGGAAAGGATTGTTTGGAGTGTGTCAAGGAATATCTACCAGACTACCACATTTCTTCAGTTGCCACCTCAATGAAATATTTTGGTGGGACCCTGTATATTGTTATATTGAATATTGTTACAGGACCTGGGGCTCTCAGTCACCAAATGGGGCCCCTGTGCCCCAACATGGGTCTCCCACAAAATGAGGCCCAGCGATGCAGTTCAGCCAGTGGACTGGAGGAATTTGTGGTCTCTAGCAATGCAATTACACACACACGCTGACATTTGCAATGCAAGTGTTTATTGTTGACGGCAGTGGGTAGGAGAGGAAGGGAGGGAAACAGTTGCAACCCGTGCACAATGCAAACCCAAAAATTTATGGAATGAAAACTCAGATACATCCCTGAAACAGGACAGAAGATCAGATTAATCTAGTCCTTTCTCTGTAACTTTTTTTTTTTTAATCTAAATTTGGGGAAATAATTTATTCCTTGTGCTAAGGACACCAACTTAGTAACTTGAGATAAAATACTGCTTTTAGCTTTGCCAACAGATAGGCAGAGAATATTTTACATTACCTGTTCCAACAGAGTAGTAATCTCAGATGTATCCTCTCACTGCTCTAATGATGCCATTATTATTTTATATTTATGCTATTATTATTATAGCAGATTTTTTACAAAATATTTAATGTGCCTATTGCTCATGAAACTTGGATTTCAGTATTTTAAGTATGATAGGATATGACAGCAACTTTTAACCCCTTAATGGATAAGTAAATACCTAATATATAGTAAAATACGTAGTTTTCAGTAGACTTATATACCAACTGTGAAGTTGCAGTTCTTTTTCCTTTTTATTCCTTATTACTCACATGAAATTAAATGTTCCTGGAGGTAAATGTTTGCTACTGAACAAAGACAGAATCAATACAATCTAGGAGAGTTTACTATAAAACTTGAATATTTCCCAAACTGTTTTTCTCAGGGAAAGGGGGGAAAAGGAGGAAAGAGAAGAGGGGGGAATTCTTAACTTTATTTCTTTTTAATTACATTCTCCCCAGAAGCAAATTTCTCATTTTATTTTGATGAGCAGCTCAGACAAATATTCACAAACTCTGGTATTGCTGGAAGAAAATCTTCCTACAAGAAGAGGTAAACTTTATGCTCTCTTTAACATATATTACTGAAAAGTACAACGACCTCATTTAAGTACACGTGGGCAACCTCATAAATAGTGCAAATGCATTATTGTAAGAGTTAGCAGATTACAGCCTGATACCCAAGCCCTCAGTCTGTTTATTAGCTATTGCTCTGAGCCCCGAGGGAATCTACACAGTGACTTCTCCTGTTGTCTGCAGACTTTGTGGAGTCTCTTTAGCCTGGGAGTTTGGTAAACCCAAACCTCCCAAGATCTTTTGAAAACTCAGTTTTGCTTTGTTTTTAAATCAGTAATTATGTAAGAACACAAAATCTGATCACTGTTGTAGTTTGCGATATCACCTCTCTCCCATATCTAAAATGCCATTTTAAGACTATAGAGGAGCAGACTTTAGAAAGAATTATTTCCTGTATTTAGGGGTAAATAGAGCACTCGTTAAAGAGTAGGAGTAATAGCATTTCAGCTAAAGCAAGGCAGGCTCTTCTGCACAACTTTCTCCCACGCATCCCTGCCAATGCCAATGACCTGTTTCACCTCCTGTTATTGCAGTCCTGGGCCTCTGCGTAACTCTGCCAAAACACCTCAGTCCTGACCTGTGACGCCCTTTGCTATTCCAGTCCTGGGGCTCCCAAAAGGTTCTGCCAAGACCTCCTTTCTGACCTGCACCAGGCTCCCTGAAATTTCTCCCCCCAAGCTGCGACACAGCTTTGTGCAAAGGCCGCCCCAGTGCCCTGCAGTACCTCCTGCTATCTTTGCAGTCCTGAGCCCCTCCGTAGCTCTGTAAATAAGCCTCCATCCTGACCTGCAGCAACCCTTGCTATTAGGATCCAGGGGTCTCTTCTGAGTAGAGCCTGCCAATCATTCCAGACCACTGCTCAGGGGGACTGGGGGGATTTTTCTTCCCTTTTTTTGGTGGGGGGTAGGGAGGAGAGAGGGAGGGAGAGGGAAAGGGCTGTTTTTAAAGCTTAATAGAATCAATGAAGAATTTAAAGAATACAGTTTAACATGTTATGAAAACAAAGGCTTTGCTCTGGTTCACTGCAGCAAAAGCACATGAAATGACACTTTTCTACTTGTGGGAACACAACATCGACTGAAATAGAAGGAAAGAGCCCATAGGAAAGGATTAGTCAGAAGCAATCAAAGATCCTGACAGACAAAAGAAAAACGTAAATTTCTTTGCGTGTAATTGGAGGTGCAGCCCTGCACAACTCAGCTCTGCTTCCTTAGAGCATTCACTACCGATTTCCCGCATTCAGCATTTTTGCTCTCCCCCATCTTTTCATATCCTTGCTCGCGTGGGCCGTAACCCAGCAAAAGCTGATGTGAGCTGAGTCTCACTGAGTTCAAGGGGATTGGTTCACATATCTAACATTACTCATGAGTGAAAGCACTGGCAAATTTTGAGGACTCAGACCACGAAGAGTTTCAGATAGAGATTTGTAAGTTTTGCCTGTAGAACTTTATACAAAAAGACACATCAACAGGAATACTGTCTTGAATCATATTAATGTACAAGATGTCAAACTTTAAATGCGTAAATCTACTTTTAGTAATGAGATAACTCTTGTTACCCCATAGTTTAAGATGCAGACATGGCTTCTTTCTTCCTAAGCCTTTTGTAAGTACTTGCCCTACAATCTTAAAATCTTAGCTCTCTCAATCTGGATTTTTTCCCCTCTGATCAGTATCAGCATGCAGAATACTTATTTTGTGTTCATTTCTTACAGCTGTAGCATCCTCTTTTCTTGTTTCTGAAACAATGTAGTTTTTGCACACCCTCACTCTTCCCCTGCCTCTTACCTCCAACGTGCTCAATGATTTTGGTTTCTTCACATCACCAGGAAAATTTGTTTGCTGATAGTTTTTTCTTTTTTTTTTTTTAAATCTTTAACTGTGTACATTTAGTAAGAGAGATGAAAGCTGTAACTTGTTTTGAGTTACTTCAGAATTCATTAAATGTTTGTACTTCCCAGATTTATGTCAAAACTGTAGGTTGAGATTACTATGATACTGATTGATACTATGATATGCTGATTGGTCTATTTGATGACTTGCTGGAAGCATCATCTCATAGTTTAGATAACAGCTACAAATCATTAGAGACAAAGATGTTTATTCAGAAATTTCAAGGATTTTTAGGATAACTCGAGAGTCTACAACATGATGCATTGGGTAGAAAGTAATTTTAAACATGTATGAATACTGCTGGGCTGAGGAAAAAAAAAGTTTCATGTCTCTCTGAAATTACTTTTTAAAATAAAACTTACATATATTTCTAAATAGGAACCTGTTCAAAATTTAAGCCAAAATGTCCATGTTAGTATTTATAAAATTAATTAATAAAAACCTTGAAGAAATAATCTTATTTTGTTTTGATTTGGCCAAAAGAAATAAATTCAACCTGATTTCAGGAACAATTTCAGTCCAACTGAAAAGACATGTCATCTGAAATATTTAATCAGACATAGCTACAGGTGATCTTCCCAGTACTTAGACCGTAATTCTAGCTTTGGCTTAGGTTCACTTTGAGTTCACAGGTCATCCGCATTGAAACTTCAGGGTCCCACGTAAATCATCACTAAAAAAAATGGCCTCTGCCAGTCATTACTGAACACTAATTTGTTCCACCCTCAAATCCTGCTCTGCAATGGTTGCTTGGGGAAAGCAGGCATTCGTTTTCCCCATCTGCTCCACACCTCAAATTGTCTTTCCTAGTGTGATCAGACCCATGATGATCCAGTGGCACCTGAGAAGCCTCCAGTCTGTCCCAAGAAGAATCAGAGGAGAGATGTTCATACAACACGCAATCTCAACAGGCAGCTATATAAAGATGTATGTTCAGCCATATTCAGAAGAAGGAACGTAATAACTTCATAGTGCTGCAACTGTTTTGAACCCTGGCCATCGGTGGGGAAGGGCAACACCATAAAAATAAAACATGATAGGAAAAGACTATTTTCTAGATGCAAAATTTCTGAGACTTTCTGACTGTAGCTTGATCGATTCTAACCTCCATGTTTCATTTTCGACTACCATATATGACAAAGAAGGGGTTTTTTTGAGCAAAATATATCCCTGAGCAGCTTGTATTGGGTTTTATAAGGAAAACAGAACTGACACAGAAAGATTGTTTTAAATGTATTGTAGGTAGGAGAAAAAATACTCATTAAAAGAAATGGAACTCTTTATTGCATAAAGCCCTAAAAAAAATTAAATGCAGAGACAGGCATGACACAAATGTCGTCATGCATTATAAATTAATTCCATTAAAAAGGCCTAGTTAAATTAAATATACTTACCACATCTTAAATAGTATTTAGAGATGGCAAGATGGCAAGAGAGATGGCGAGAACACAAAACAGATCTCAGACTAGATAGGAGACATTCATGGCATATATTCTGAAACACAGCCTTCAAATTCCCAGGTTTAGATTTTCATTTTACAACCAGAGGCCCAAACAGGACACGGTAACAAGGATGTAAGTTACAGCAGGAGAGCCCAGAAGGAACTCTAGCAAAGCCAGCTAACATCTCTCTAGGAGGAATGGATGATTTCTAGCCCCAATGACCTGGCCACTGCTGACTTGTATGCTGTCCCTCACCACAACACACCCATGGGCACATTTAATCAACTTCCTGAGACAGTTTCAGGGAGCTGGACCTGGGGTTGTATCAAATCCTTGCAGCGTGAGGCAAAGAAGTATGGTTTCTCACATTGCCTCCTCCCTTCCTCCTGTATCGTCAGGTACTGCCTGACCCACAGTTTGCAAGCCAAAGGAAACAAATAAAACTTAACCCTGCTCTAACTCAGCTGGTTTTCATAAGGGTTTCATTTGCTAGAAAACTCTTCCTCTGTGCCCCAACTCTCCTTCAGCACTATAGCGATCTTCTCATGGTGGTCTCATGGGCTTGACACTGACTGTTGATTTGCACAACACCGTCTGAAACAGCTCTATCTCATTTCTGTTGCAGGAATAGTAACAAATCCACAGATCACAGTAGGGACTGGAGAGAGGCATTGCTCACTGGGAGCTGCGGTTTCTGCAGGCTGCACTACCACATTACAAAGACAAGACCCTAAGTAACTTAATCTGCTTTATGCAGATGTGATGCATTTCAAAGGTCCCAGAAATTTGGTGAATGTAGGGCTTCAATGGTGAAAAATGCGAGCATCTCTTCACATATATGTTTCACAACACAAGCAAGGGGAAAACAATAAAGATATACTATTATAGGTGCACCTGAAGAAGAAATGTGACTTGACAGATGTTCATCACAACATTAACTTAACAAGGTCTTAAATCTGTCTTGCATTACCTTCCAAATGTGCACAGTGAGAATGTAGGTACAGAAACATGCAGGCTGGTTTTTAAACAGGCTAATGCTGTCTTTACTTTCCTCACCAGGGTTTGTAGTGGCCGTAACATAAACCTTATTGAGTACAATCAACATGGGAGGAGAGGATGGGGGAAGGGAGGAGGAAAATCAGTCGTGCTAGGGATTGTGTGACTAAAATAAGGTATTGAATTTCTGGTTTTCACAATGAAACACTCCAGGACAAATGAGGTGCTGAAGCAGGATTTATAATTCATTGAGTAATAGGATTTTGTACTGTTTAGCAGGATTAGGCATGTTAAAGAAAGACCTATTTATTTCACTCTGACAATGGATGAGAAAAGTGTATAGTGCTCTTCGTTGTTATTTTAAGCAATTTACAGGATTACTTAGTAGTGGAGGCCCTGTGCTCCCCCTATCTGCAATGTGTCACAGTAATGGTGATATTTGTATAATTGCAGTTTTCTCCATACAGTTTCAGAATCACAGCAGTTGAGGGATCAAAGGTGTGAACGTTGCTGGCAGGGAGGAGGGAGGGAAAGGAGGGATGTCAGGGGAGAAAAAGTAGAAACCAATTAAAACACTCCCTTATTAGGACCATGACCTCAGTGACCTCAGCCCTCCAAGTCTTTGGGACAGCATGCTCTGTGACTTAATGGTTTGTTTCAGGGGTTTTATGCTAAAGTGCTGACTGTGCTTTCTCCAACGAAGTCTGCCACCGACATGGCAAGGGACTGAAACCTCTCTTGCAAAGTGGTTGGGGGGAGGAAGAAGTTGTTTTTCACTAACACTTAGGATGGGATTTCCTGTTACAGATGTTATTATTTTGTTCCTTCCTGCTCCCCTCTTTAAAAAAAAAAAAAAGGGCAAAACAAAAAAGCTGTACAGCTTTCTTACTTTTTAGTTTCTTAATATTCTATGGCTTTCATAAAGTTGTTTACTTCTGTTGGCAAATGTGGAAACAAAACTATCAGCATATCCAAGCTAAGGTTTCAGAGCAAAAGGCATGTGCAGAGAAAGTGGGACTTTTCCCAGCAGTGTTCATTCTAAAGCACATGCATGAAATAGCAGTTGGTGTCAGGAAAGTGATCAGGTCAGAGGAGAGCAGCTGAAAGCCAGATTATTCCACGGGAATCTGAAATACAGCTTAATTAAACCAGTATTACAGTCTTTTTTCATAACAAAGTTGTTAATCATGGCCATTTTCTTTCTGAACTTAAAACATCTAAGGCAGTTTAAAAAATGAACTCCTTTCTCTCCAGAAACTCAGATGGCCAAACTATACCACCAATTAATTTAAAGAATTCCTCTGGAAATCTGCAGAGGTTGCATAATGCACAGCTCTAGGTAATTTTAACCCAGAAAATAAGCCCCAGTGGCATGATCACTTTGCTCTCAAAACCCTAGAGCTCTGCTGTGAGCAACAGAATGACCATTTTCCTTCTGGCATCCCCATTATTACTGAAGAATCTGGAAAACTAGGTGCCTAAATTGGGATGACTTTCTGTTGAACACTGAATTATAAATATAATATGCAGAAAATGAAAATCTGCTTTTTATTCTTCCTAGTAGACGAAACATGAGTCTATTTACAGCAGGAAAAAATGGCTAATGGAAAATAACAACAATCTTTAAAATCTTTGTCACAAGCTCATTTACTGGACTGAAGTGTTCTCAACATTTAACTATTGATACAAATTCTGCTTGCAGAACTGAGCGCCAACTGCAACGGATACCTACCTAATCTCCCTTTCTACCTAAAGGAACAGGAAAACATATTAAAAAATCCTCCAAAGAACAGATTAAATTTTATGCATGTGCCTATTTTAAGCGGCACCTGCAGAAAGTGATTACATTCTCATGATCTCCACAGAAAGAACTGAATTACCATCAAGTCAGGAACTCACTGGACTTATGGCAGCAATAACAAAAATCTGCAATTTTAGTTCTTCTCACAATTTGAAAGCAGGTATTAAATATTTGACAATGCTAATCATCGTGGCAGAATTAATTAAAAAACAATCTCTTGAAAATTGGTCATTAGTACAGGCAGAGACAAAACAGAGGGGGGGTCAATAATCTAACAAAATGGTCATTAGAAGCAGTTTAATACTTGGATTTGACTGGATTCTTGCTAGGCTCCAAAACAATAGGTTACCCAGCAACGAATAATAAAAATAAGGTCATAAAAATATATTCATGCTATCTGGCAACAAACACTAATACAAAAGTCAGGACAAATTATTTTGGACCACAGCATTGATGGTCAGAATCATATTTTTTGCTCAGAAAATGTTTTACTGAGATGTGAAACCCCTTTTCAAACAGCAATTATGCCTCAGAGAATTCCTGGGAGGTGAATGAGCAAAATTTTAAATGTAGCCTGCATGCTACCCATGACATAGAGAAGTATATAAAATATTGCAGGTAAAAAGCAAATTTGGGCACTCATTCTGAACATGCTTGTTTACAGGTGTGAGATTAGACCTCTGAAGTGACTAATGAACATTTACTCTTGTGACTTCATGGAGGCATGACTTTCTTCTAAAACCCCATGCCACTGGCAGCAAGGGATTATGTAAGAATTAATGTTTTTATTAGGGGAAATGTCCAGTTCCCAGAGCTCTAGAAAAACTTGCGGGCACGATGTCTGAGATTCAAAACTTGGAATGAAATGTGGAAGAATTTAAAATTAATCATAATAATGTAACATTTTGTGATTTTTGAGGTTTCTGGCTTGTGGTTTTGGAATGTCTTGGAATGGCAATATTGGTTGAACTTTTGGCTGTGCTGCTCATTAGATACAATAAGAGGTCTATAAGTAAATTATGAGAGGCAGAAGAGCTGCAATTATTTACTTATCTACTGTTTCTGTGCATCAACTTTAAATTATATTTAGAATCCAAACTGAAAAACAGCCCCACAATGTCATATTTCATTAAAGGGTATAGTTAAAATGTCGATTTAGAAGTCATACTATGACATTAGATTTTTGGACTTTAGATTTTTAATCTATTTCAACATGTAGAAAACTATTATTCCTCTATACTTGATGTTCTGAGAAACGTCCACAACACACTGTTTTATACTGACCCATTTTGACCAGTGAGTAAAAACAGTTAACGAACAGACAACCAAATCCATCAAAATTATGTTTAAAAATAACCCTAAACAATTATTCACTTTAGCTCCATTTGTGCTGTCAGTGGTTTGTGCTCAAAAGCAGACTGAGAGGTCACATCTGAAATGTATTTCAATCCACTTGTTAGGAATAGCAATTATCAATGACACAGACATGTTCCATCACCTACAAAATAATGTAAGAATGCTGTGAAATGTGCTTTGAGGAGGAGTAAGGTGATTTTACATAGAGGACTTCATCAGAAATGAGCTGATGTACGTATGCTAGGCAATTGCACTGGAAATCTATTCAGTCATGGTCTTTCCATTCATTGTCTTCTATATTATTATACCTGGAACTATGTTTTAATGCACGATTCTTTAACTTGCATTATATTACAATACTTTGCATAGCTATTTTATTTAAAAGATAGTTTGGGATACCAGCCCATGAAACTTTGTTCCTCCTACTGATACACACATCATCAGCAATCCAAAGCCTTACAAACCAACCTTCCTAGGATCAGAAGATAGATACTGTTAGAGGTTTTTAAATTAAATAGTTTAGAACTCATTTTTATGCCTTCTGCTTTCAGGCTTGTTGAGTTGATGTCACATTTTTCAAGAGTTTTTTCTCTACAGTCATTTTACCTGAAATATATTTGAAAAGACAACAAAAGCTGAAGCTACAATCTAACCTATTTATCCCCAATATTCCCAATTTCTACCCATGTATTCCCTTAGGAGAATATCAAATATTGCCCAGGTCATAATAAAATTACAAAACAATCATGCACCACAGTGTAACAGAGCCTAACCTCTGGAGCCTTTTAAATCAGTAATTTTCAGCCTGTGATACGCAAATACTTCACTGTCCTTGAACTACTTCTAAAGAATCTGTAAAGGAAAGAAAGCCTATTATCAGTAAATTTGAATTCACTATGCAGAGCTCTGCCTCTCCACTAGAACAAACTACCAAGCAAACAAAACCTCATACTCTCTAGTGTCTGCAAAACCATTAGGCATGAAAACTACCGTGCCAGATTAGATTTGGATCTGAAATGAAAACTAATGCATGGCTTTGCACTCTTCACCTTCCTCTGGAGACTGTAAATCTAATCCATTAAGACAAATATCTTTGAAACGAATTATTTGGAGGTCTTATAAGTAGATTTCCTATTTTAGAAGAGTAGTACCTTCAGTTGCCCTAAGTAAAACCTCAGTCACAGAAGCAGATTACGTTATTTTACTAGCACACAGGATGTAAGTAATGGTTGCAGGATTTGGCCAGTCCTCCATAAGAAAAGTTTCTGCTATTATTATGGAGTGCTTAGTAAGATTTTTCAGTATATCTTGGAATAAGTAATCCATAAAGTATTGTTGAACTCAGTAAAGCTCAGTATCAAATATTTCTTTTTAATGATAAAACAATAATGAAATGGGGTGTAAACAACTGAAGAATGACTGTAAATGTTTCAATTAGTTCTGCTTAGATAATGTAACATTCATACTCCTCTGAGCCACCAGTCCCCAAGGATTAGTTCTGATAGATACAAGTTGCAGTACTTGTTCAAAATATTTGCTGAATAAACCAGTGTTTCAGTTCTGCAAACTCAAAACACCTGTCTATACAGTCAAAGCAAATTCATTACAAACCAAAACCTACTGCAAGGCAACATGAGATTAAAATGCTGATTCAGAAAAGTGTCTTCAGTTTTAGGAAGTAAATCAGGACAGGCTTTTGAAAAGAACACTGAACACAGCTTAGAACAAAAGCAGAGTATACTTTAAACGTGGATATTTGTTACTAAATAGCTTCTGTCTTCTTTCAAAAGCTGTAAAATATTAATTTTCCACTGCTGTTACAAGTAATTTAAAGCCTGACAATGATCCAAAGGATGTGTAAATTCTCTATGCCACTACTGAGGAAAAGGAATGAAGATAATGACACAGCCATGGTAAAAGAGCATAATCACACGTGTGCAATTTGCCATGACAACACGGTAACACGTGTCCTGCATGCTCTACAGTGGAGCTGAGAGTTCTGCAACAGAGGCGGCGTTATGTTATCTTGTTCAAATACTGCAATGTTAACAAAATCTCAATATGAAAAGGCTCAGTTCTGTGATGCCTCGAACACCTTAATTCTATCAGAGTCTGGTCTAGGTTGGCATAAGTTTGATAGGCAATTAACGTCATAAGAGCGGGCAGCTCTGGGATTGCAATAATATACTCATGAGTCAATTCCTTTGCTGTGAAACAGAGTTAATATTTACTCTCTTCTGTCATTTATCAGACTTACACTCTTTGGTTTTCCATTATGCCTATGACAATAGCACCCTGGTGTCCAGTAACCCAAATGATAAACAATCTAATATGATCCCTATTGAAGGGCACGTATTTATTATATTAATCTTTTCACTGGTTGCACAACAGAGTTTATTTAGAAGTAAACATGTGAGTACCTATGCACAGCTGAAACAGTACTTTCTCCCAAAACCCAGTGACACGTTTGTTCTTTCCATCCCTTGGAAACTTGAAGAAGAATATTTTTTCTAGTGACAGATGACCCACAGCTTCCAGACATCAAGTTTCGTTAAGTTGTCAGCTTAGGTACCCAACATCATTAGTCATTTTTAAAAATGTTAGTCCTTTTCTCTGTGGCACTGGATGTAGATGAGTTCACTCAGGAAGAAATCTGATTCCCTGTTTAAATTAAATACACTGTGTTTCTGCAGTAATGACATTGAATACTGGACTGACCTTCCTAAATATAACAAATGCTTATCCATTTAGTAAAATGTAATGCTTTGACCTTCTTTCCCCTCAGGAATCGTAATTTCTTATTAGCTGACCCAGAGACATTTCTGTCATCTAGCATTTAAAGAAAAAGATTTGAAGAAAACTGTTGCAGTTTTGATATGACTGTATATTACAGCCCCTAGAAAAGAGAATGCCAGGCATGCTGAAAACCGCGCAGTTCCTACTTCACAGAGTTTACAGAGGTAACACTACGAACTGGATTGCATGACAACCTTGCTTGCAACAACAGAAAAGCAGATTTCGTGATCTCAGACAAGCTTTTTGGGTTTGCCAAGGATAGCATTCATGCATTGTAAGGATTGCACTCCTTCCAATGAAATAATCAACATACCTGATTCAAATGCCGTGATTACAGCATTACAGTGATTACTGCTACTGCTTTCTCTTTTTCATGTTTAAAATCATTGAAACTTTACAGTGGGTTTTTTTTGTGGAAAGGAGGCAGTTCAATTTCAAGTACTACTTTGAGAAAAAATACCGTACTATTGCATTATAGCAGACGTAAGCTACCATTTAAAATAATTCAATATAGAAATTCTTACCAAAATAAAGACATTAAAAACAGGAAACAGAAAGGGTATGGTTATAAAATATCGCTTTCCTTTTATTGCTTCTGATTTATTCCTAACTCTGATTGAGTTCTTTCTTTGAGAAATGCAAAAAACACTTGTGTAATTCTGGCCTTTATCTCTGTTGGGGATGAATATCAAGAGAGATTCATTCTTACTGCTTTCACAATGTAACTAATCTGGCTAAGGATCTAATATTTTTACTGAAATACTTATATGCATATAAGCCTTCACATAAGCATAATTGTACCACTGTAAATGTTCCTTGTACTGTTAAAGTGGTAATTCCCTTACACATCTATGAATGTGCACATCTCTCTAAATCTACATGAGGATTGTTTATACTAAATTACTGTATCAGCCAAGTTAAACTACTTGACCGTATGAATTGGGACCATTGTTTCCTCCAATTTCATGGTATCAAACTAAATAGTCATGAGAGTGAGAAAATGAATTCATATGTAACTTCTCAGTGACTGTTCTGAGCACTGCCCCTTCACCCCTCCAGATTATTTTTACATGTGTGGTACTGCACTGAATACACCTTCCTGATACTGGGCTGCTTTTCATTTCAGACTTCAAGCACTAGTGTTATTGTACTAAATTCAATTTATAGAGCTATGGACATGAATATTGCCAGGGCTAACCTGCCAAGCTAACAAACAACATGTGACAGAAGTTAGTCACATTGCATAGTGCAGATCTGGCAGTGAATGTGATACGAGAACCTGCACAGAATGGAAAACTGAATTTTGTATTTTGCAACTACAGGAAAGTCCAGCTGAGGAAACAGCTATCAGGAACAGAAAGAGGTGGAATATTAGGCTCTTTTTTTTTTTCTTCTTCTTTTTTCCCCAACACTTCTAGACCTTTTTTCTCAGCTAACTGTCCAATAATAATTTTTAGAGCTATATTTATGAGAAATGACAATTATTGCATTCTTTTAATGCTGTCCACACACAGTAGTAGTTAACTACTATTTTAAATGTAGCAAAAAGTTTGAGGGTTTTTTTGGTAATGATTTTCTGTTTTTAAATAAAGCAATGTGCAGATTGAATCTTTTGCCAGCTCTATTTTATGTGTGTGCACGGTTCAAAATGCAGCAGGAACTCATGCTGTGTCTCTGAACTGAGGAATAGCAAGAGCTCTTTGGGGGTTTTACTTTAGAAGCTTGCAGGAGTCATATAAACTGCCCATGTAGCACTAAGTGTTGTTCCACAACAGCATCTACCAGTCCCCTTTTGGTGTGAAGACAAGCATGGACACAACAGCGAAGCAAGGGATACAGTGGATGCATAATTCTGCTCTCCAAAACTGACTACAGAATCTTTCTGGCTTTGTTCCTTATCCTAAAGAATGTATTTTCTCAATGTGCCAAAGAGCAAACTCAAAACCGCGTACCCTTGGGCTATCAGCTCTACACCTGAGTACCACCTTCTTTTGACGTGGTTCAGCAAAACTAGAAACCTTTTGGCAGTCTGCTTTGCACTTTAAATAGCACGGACTCTTTGTCTCCGTAATCTGTTTCACAGTCGGGAGGTTAGGTGCTGACAGACTTAACAAGTTACAGTTTGCCCTGTCTGCTGATGCAGCAGGGAGCTGGTTTCATGCACTTAGCTGTGCTATTCTGGAGACATGACCACATTTAATGTTACTCAGAATGAATGCAGGAAGATACTTCTTTGTCACCTAAAGCCATTTAAAGCTTGGTGAATACAAATCTCCTTGCAGTCACTTGGTTCTAAACCTTTCCTTCACTGTTGCTTACATCTCGAAAACAAAGCCAGATGATCCATCCTTCAAACCTGTCTTGTTACATGTGAGCACATTTTTCTGATAAGGTAAATTACAGACAAAGGGAAATGCACTGCTTTAGCCCTCCCTCCCCCCTTTAATTATCAGTGGCTGGAGACACAATTAATTTTGGAATTAAGACTGTCTGCTTTCATAAAAACATATCCTTCCTTGTCTGGCTACGCGTTTTTTTTTGTCCAAGCAATGTTAGTAATTATCTTCTGGGTCACCTCTCAGTTGTCAATAGGCTGTCTGTGTGCAGCGCTGTTTCTGCAGTGTTTATAACAACAGGCTGTTTGTGGAGCAATGTGGCACAGCCAGGAAGCTGACTGAGCGAGGGAGAAAAAAAAAAAAAAAAATCAAAATACTTCAGCAGGGCTGCAAAGGCTGATATTACGGAGTAATTACAGATGTCATACAACCTGATAACATCTTTGAAGCACAGGGCCTCCTAATGAGCATGATAAAACTTAAAGAAATTGTTTCAAGTCTTGAATGTGGCATCATTATAAAAAACAAAACCCCACCTCTGAGCTAACTAAATCCCTGACTAAAGGGCATGGACTTCACAATCTCCAAACAAGCCTTAGAAAATGTCATCACTACCCACTCTGCCCGATCCTAAGGGAAGGCATACAGAAGATTCAGGAACATATGGTGACACAGACATGGATAAAACTGAGTCTATCAGCAAGAGCAGGGTTTTCCTGTTGCTAAAATGTGCTGTGTCGAAAACTTTGGAGACTGGAGTTCTCCCCATAAAATCTCTGCTCAGACTGGAAGGAACCACACCTAAGGCAGGTAGGGATAGGATAATTTTGTCTCCCCACGGTTGACTTCGGTCCTTGATCTCCCCTTGAGAGTGTCCCCAAGGCTGACTGTCACAGTAGCCTGGCCCTGAGAATCAGATCCAAAAATGAAGACTAGGACTGGAATCATAATAATCTGTCCAAGTAAACTGAAGGTGTGTTGTAAATCAGTAACATGAGATAGACTTAGGCCAGGATGCTATCAATGAAAATATAATAACCCACTACCACTGGCCAGCCAATCCCTTTCTTTCGTTTTAATCTTAGAAATGCCACTGCTATATCATAATTGTGCCTCTCTGAATTATACCTTCAGTGGCAGTCTTTTACCTTTGATTCTGGACAGAGGAAGGAACATTTTCAGAAGAGAGACAAATAAAAATCACATCTTGCTCATGCTGGGAGCTGAAGCAATACAGGTCCCAAAATGAAAATTCTTCTTTTCCTAGAAAATGAGCACTTGACTGGCCTAGGAATCCCATTCATTTCTGAGTCAGGGTTCCTATTAGCCAGTGCATGCTCTCTTACCAGACTATAACGTCAGAATATCATTCCTCATTTTCAGTTTGTGATACAGTGATTAAGTGTAGTTTGCCTTCCTGTAATACAAAGTTTCTAGAAATACTGGCTCATTCAATGCTGCTCATGATTTTATGATCTTATTTTGCATCCCTTGTGTTTCTTCATACTTGAATTTCTAGCAGGCCATCTAACAAACCACTCCAGTATTGACAGCTCCATTTTAAAGTGATGAGTTTTTCTCTCTTTCTCTTAGATGCTTATGTGCTGCAGAACAACCCAAGGGCAAGTTAAAAACATAAAGGAATATAGTAATGCAAATGTATCTACTGTCCTCCTTCAGAAAGATCAGATTATTTACCCTCCATAGAACTTGTGTTTACTTTTGGAGATACTCCATGAGACAGACATTCCCCCTGAAAAGTTGGCAGATCGGGCCATCTGACTGTGACACCTGGAGCTTGGCTACTCTAAGTGACAGCCAGCACAGAGGAATTGCTGGAATAAGGTTGGAGTGTTATAGCAATACAAGCAATAAAGCAAACAAGTAATATGCATTTTAGCTTCCCACACCATACCTTTAGTTGTGGAATTTCAGTCAATTCTTGCGTTGTCAGTGATTTATATTACCTATGGTCTGGCTATTGCCAAAGGGGAGTGAGTGAGTGAGTGAGTGAGTGAGTGTGTGTGTGTGTATTAACTGCAGTGAGAACTTCATTAAAGTTCAGCAACAGAGAGCAGAAGGTGAACTTGTATGGCTGAAAACAAGTTTGGGGTGGGTTTGGGTGAGCAGAGAGCACCTCCATCAACATAACCCAATCTGGCCTGGGTGCTGTCAGTCCCATTAACTGTAAGGTGTTATACAACTCACAGTGATTACATATAGCACTGTTCATGAATATGTAAAAATTGCAAATAAAGTTACTGGATTTCATATGGGGTTCAATATACTCATTCTTGACTCTGCGTTGTGGCCAACATCTTTCAAGATAATTTTCTTTCTATTTATCCTTTCAGTTACAGTTCTTTTCTAATCTGCCAAAATAAAACCACTATCACTCAGTTTCCTTTAAAAAGTACACAACTTTCAGTTCTAGTTCTAGCTAACAATAATCATATTTATCTGCAGACATTAAGGACCTTTACAGAATTGGTAAGTGTTATCTCAATTTTGTAGGTGAAAGAACAGGTTACAAAACCTTTCCCAGAAGATGGATAGAACAAGGTCAAATGCAGAAGTAAGCTGTCTGCATGTGATACAACCTCTTGACCACAGTAATGCTATTTTCTAAAGATATAGGGATATCCATACTGTCAAGAATGTATAAAATTCCGAACAGTATTAAGTACAGCAGCCAATTCGCATGTCTGAAAAAAATCACCACAGGAGGAGCCATGACTCCCTGATCTATGAGATGTATTTTCTTTTTAAACTTTCCCACCAAGGAATGCCTATGCAGGCAAAGATGACTGATGATGCCATTAGTAGTGTTACTTATAGATCTGCCCTGTGACAAGTCAGATTACGAAGTGGTTACAAGACTGAAAACCAATTATATTTTACAGGAACTACTTTCTGAGAACCTATCCAAATGAAAAATATTGAGTCTGCATCCCTGGAGGTATTTAAAAGACGGGTAGCTGTGGTGCTTGAGGACATGGTTTAGTGGTGGACTTGGCAGTGATAGGTTAACGATTGGACTCGATGATCTTAAGGGCCTTTTCCAACCTTAACGATTCTATGATTCTATGTTAAACAAACTGCTGAAAAGAATGAATACATTTTAAATATTTTATTTATTTATTTATTAAATGATGGAGCTAATTGTAAAAGCCAAAACCAGCAAGCAGGAAGAAGGACTAAATATGTTATACTTAGAAGGCCTAAGGAACATATATGATTAGAAGGACATATGCCATACATAAGCTCTTGCATATAAAGCATATGCAAAAAACAGGAAGAATTATAAAAAAAAATGCAGTTTCATAAGAGTCTGCTGAACACTTGAAGTAACTTGTGCTGGAAGAAATATTGCTACAAATGTGAGATGGAAAGAGAGATTATCCTTTAGTGTAGAGGTCTATGCAGACTCACTGAAGGAACAGATATACCAAAGGACGAAGCATTTGAGCACATAGTAATGTGTGTTTGGGGGAAGGGAGGCAGATAGCCAGAAATAAGTTACCAAAGGCTAGCAAGAACAGACAAGTTTCAATAGAATATCTGGTAGATGCACATCTAACAGACATTTTGGAAGTATTGGTGAAGTTAATCCAGCAGTATCTAAAAGGTAACTGTGCTCTACATTTTAATTTGGGATGGTTTTAGAACCCCATGGGCAGTGAAAACCAGGTACAGAACACGTTTTGTACTCAAATGCCCATGCTGTAACTGCATTGCAACACTAGTAAAAGAGCATGGGAAAATTTGAAGAGGAATTTGCCTTGAGAAGGAAAGGCTCAGGGGGATCTTATCAATGTGTACACATACCTGAAGGGAAGGTATAAAGAAAATGGAGCCACACCCTTCTCAGTGGTTTCCGGTGAAGGGATGAGAGGCACTGGGCAGAAACTGAAATACAGGATAGTCCATTCCAACACAAGGAAAAGCTTTTTTTTACTGTGAGTCTGGTTGAACACTGGCACAGGTTGTCTGGAGAGGTTGTAGAGTCTCCATCCTTGGTGATATTCACAACCCAACTGGAGAAGGCCCTGACCGGTTTCCCTAGCTGACTTTGTTTTGAATGGGGGTTGGACTAGATTATCTCCTGAGGCTTCTTCTGGCCACAATGATTTTGTGATATCTGAATGAAGTGCAGATCTGAGGTAACTATTTAAATTGGAGTCTGATGAGACAGCTGAATTTGACATTTCCATCAGGAGCATCATGGAGTTTTTAGGTATGCTACAAAGTCAAGGACTCCATTCAGAAGCTATCCAACAGGAGCATCTGAAGCAGGTTGTTTCATCCAGTACCCTACTGAATGGGAGCTGCCTGACCAAAAGAAAGCATTCCACCTCATTCAAACCCCAGTTTCCACAGCACTGCTCTTCTCTCCAAAGCCTGTATTTCCAGGACCTAGCCTTGTTAACATTATGAGATAGTTACCTTGTAAGTAATGCATAGCCCCTCTGGGGCCCCCAGCATAAGAAAGACATGGACCTGCTCAAGCGGATCCAGAGGAGGGCCACAAAGATGATCAGGGGCTGTAGCATCTCCCCTATGAGGACAGGCTGAGAGAGTTGGGGCTGTTTAGTCTAGAGAAGAGAAGGCTCTGGGGAGACCTTATAGTGGGCTTTCCAGTACTTAAAGGGGGCCTACAGGAAAGATGGGGAAAGACTCTTTATCAGGGATTGTAGTGATAGGACAAGGGGTAACAGTTTTAAACTGAAAGTGGGTAGATTTAGATTAGATATTAGGAAGAAATTCTTTACTGTGAGGGTGGCGAGGCACTGGAGCAGGTTGCCCAAAGAAGCTGTGGATGCCCCCTTCCTGGAAGTGTTCAAGGCCAGGCTGGATGGGGCTTTGAGCAACCTGGTCTAGTGGAAGGTGTCCCTGCCCATGGCAGCGAGGTTGGACTAGAAGATCTTTAAGGTCCCTTCCAAGCCAAACCAATCTGTGATTCTATGATTCTATTCTATGGCCTCTGTGGAGTCCATTGCCACTTGACACTTACAAACCATTCGAATGAAAGCAAAGAACGAATAACTTCTCAATAAAGGAGCATGCATAAATGTAGAAAACAATGACACAATAATAAAGTAAATAATTCAGTCTTCCTGCTCCTCTAAAACCTGAACATTGTCATGAAAAATCTCACTAAGTTTCTTTATAAAAGGCATTATTTTCTAATATTGTCACATTTCTAATTTAAGCTTACTTTTTGAGGCCACTGAGTCAGTGCTGTCTTTCTGAGTTGCCATTCACCCATCCTCTTCTAACCATTTCCCTGAATCCAGCTGAACTGGGACCATCTTTGTCATGAACTTTGAAATGAAGATTCCATTTGATTTTTATAAAAGTACAATTATTACATTGAACAAATCTTTGCCTTGAATCCTAATTCATACTCTCTAAAGGAAAAAGCAAATAGCAGAAATGACTAGAATACATTGCTGTCAAAGACCTTCTTTACCAGAATCATGACGCTTTATTTCATTTTTGATTATGCACTTGCAATCAATAGTAACCTTGATTCCCAAAAACCTATCCGCAAGAAGGCAGTGGTGATGTATCAAAACTTCCTCTCCTTGGACTGTGCCTAACAGAGAAACTAAAAATAGCTGGCATGGACTGTAAATGGTTCTAACAATGACACAAAGAAAAAAATACTCTCTCCATATCCCTGAGTAACTGTACACATATGTGTATAATTCCCCAAGTGCTTAACATTGCAATGTAAACACTTTCCAGTTGCTTTCAATTATATAGTCCTCTTACTAATCATTCCAACCTGAAATTATTACTGCGGTGGACGGTCATTTGGCTGCTGCTACTAAAACCTTCAGTTCTATCTGTAAACTACCTTCATTAACTAGAGTAGCCCAACTCCCTAATAAAAACTGTGTGGTGTCTTGGTTAATGAAGTCTTACACTTTGTAGTTAAGACATTAAAGTGAAAAAAAAAAAAAAATGCACAAAATGCATCCCACTAGGTCAGCACTAAAAAAAAAGAAGGGGAAAAAAAAAAGATTGCTTTACCTAATGAAAATAGTCATGCTTAACCTATAGCATCTTCTATTGTATCATACCTCAAAATAAATGGAGGCTTATAAATGCCAAGCTGAAACGGAATAATGTCTTGCCTTAAAATCAGAGCTTAATTAGCCCAAGGGTGAACAAACATTTGGGCAGACTCCTCCTGCAACTGATGATTAGCTCTCATTATTTCAGGCTGTCTTCTAGGCCATGTAGCAAAGCAATGGAAGACAATCAGTGAAAAGATTTACTTCAATGAGAGTGCCTGCCAATGCAAGTCTTGATTTAATTTCATAGGACAGCACAGGTTATTTAAATTCCAGCACAGTAAGATGTCAAATGTAGACAGTACAGGTCAAAGAAGTCAATCAAATAAAATTTAAGTGGAATCAGGCACTTTCAAAAAAAGGGAGAGGAAGTTTTACCGCAAGCGGCAATCACTGCAGTATTAAATAGTTTTACGTTTGTTCAAAAAATTGTATTTGCTAATGCATGGAAACACATTTCACAAAGAAAGTACATTTTTTAGGCATAGATAAAGGCAGAGGAGGAAAAAAGTTACTTCCACAAATAATTTCATAAAATTATCTGACCTTGTACCTGTAGTAACAAGGAACCACATGTAGTTGCCTAAGATGTTCCTTCTGATGAATGAAATACAATACAACCACTCCTTTCATATGGGTAAAACTATTTGTTCTCTGTTATTCCAGTTATGTACTGATGTAACTCACTGCTATGAGAGATTCTTGGAAACAGAGCTGAAAAAATGCAATCAAGTTCAATGACAACATTTTAAGCAAAGGACACTGATTCGCCTAGCTAAGTGGGACTGTAAATTCCCAACCTACGAGAGAGGAAAATACTTCTTCAGCATCAAGTCCCACACAATGAGGAACTATCCGGGCACAGGAGAGATCCTCTGTTACTGGAGGGTCTATCCACACATAACTGAAATAGAGTTTCTGATATTTGCAGCACTAGGATATATACGTGATCCAGACTTTGCACATGAAGATCAGCTCAAAGAATGGAAGGCAAGCCCAGTGAAAGAGTCCTGCTTTAGCTCCACTGGTATAGGAAAGTATGGAAGAATGGTTACCACGCCACATCTATAGGTCCAAGCTGGAGTATCTGAGCCTTGAATACATGGAGAACAATGAGCAAAGCAATGCAGTATTTTACAAAACTCAGCAACATTACACAATTATTAAGGCTAGGAATGAATTTCAGAGCCAAATGCAATTGCACCAGAGGTGAAGGAAAATGTACAATGCAATCATTCAAGCAGTAGTTTGGCCATGCCACCAGGATTAACACCTTCAGCTTCTGCGAACACATCATGGGAACTTTAAGAAACACAAGTGCTCAGCGCTTTGTTTTCATCTCTTGGGCAAACATCCTACTTTGTGAGTCAACAGCAGAGTTTTGAATAAATCAAGCTTACCTATACTGTCTTCTAGAAGACCAATAAACAAGAGTTGCAATAGTTAATCCTAGATGTTATCAAAGGAGTTTCAGTTCAGTTCAATCCTTTTAATTTGCAACCTTTGGCATTCAGCCAAATAGTTGTGACTTAA
This sequence comes from Platalea leucorodia, assembly GCF_965183815.1. Lineage (NCBI taxonomy): Eukaryota > Metazoa > Chordata > Aves > Pelecaniformes > Threskiornithidae > Platalea > Platalea leucorodia. The sequence goes on along the minus strand of NC_138826.1, from coordinate 47,680,570 downwards.
TAGGATCTGCAAGTTAAAATTAAAATCCTGCATGCCTGTCTGTTTCAGTTCTTATCCCACACTTCCTCTTTGGGTAAAACACTCCTTTATTACTGCTGTATCCAGAGCCTATATTTTGTCTCTGGTCTCCTTTAACTTGTGGCAACCCCTACTTAACAAAGACCCAAACATACTACAGTATAACTATTTCGGAATAGTTATGTATTCTTTTAAGTCTCCAAAGAAGTTGGGTTCAGGACCTTCAAAGCAAAAAAGAGACAATGCACAAGCTCAGCAGACATAGAGACAGAGCCTTGGAGATACACAGAAGACATTATATACTGTATGCCTGACTACAGTAAAAAGCACCTTAGAGAAACCATAGGGCTGAAAGGTCCAATTCAGAATTTTTTTTTTTGTTTAACATATTTCATTCTCTTACTTCAAATAACAAATATAAGGGATTCTGACACCTGTTCAACCGAGGGATTAGAAATAATGAACAACTGCCATGTTTGTATGTTATTTTTGCTACATGGAAAGGAAACAATTTATGTTATGTAGTACAGGCCAGCACTTACAAAAAATACATATATGCACTCTAGCTACTGTGGACAACTCTGAAAGACATTAGAGGTAATAATTTCAATCACAGATCAACTGTGAATTTTCCCTTCACTTTTTTATTTACATTCCTTTTCTTCTTTCAGCCTTTTTCTTTTCTTCATCTTCTTTCCCCCTCACATTTCTATTCAAACAAGATGGCCAAATGTTTTAAACAATAAAATGTGTAGCAAATTCAGTATCTGGCAGTTCTTTGTCAGTTTGCACAATGAATATACACTGTGTTTTCTACTGCAGCCTCAAGGCTTTGCAGACTTGGGAATCACTCTGCAGCTGTAAACCAATAAAAATAGATATACATGTATTTAAAAAAGGATCCAGTTGCTCTCAGAAGAGCTTATAACCAAAACACTTTCCTGCTTTATATTCTCCAGTAAACAAAACAAAGATCAAAGTTATAAACTGAGAAATGCTGAGACTGATATTTCCAAAAATTTGCTATTGAATAGTTCTTAAGTTCATATGTAACATTTATTATTCCCTATGAATGCTGTATAAGGAAAAGTTCAGCAAATGTGTTAGAAATTCTTATTTTAAGATGTACACACTTCATACACCTCTGTTGATAACAAAACAATAGGGGTAAGATAATAAATTTTTATCCTTGATTACTTTTCTGCTTTAGTGGAGTGCTCCTACTGTGATCTGCACAAGACATTTCACAAGACATTTATCTACAAGAGAAAGGAACAGAAAGAAATTCAGGCAGAGTGATTAAACCTGATGTCTCCTTTCTACAGACACGTGCACAGGCTTAATCAATCTGACGCCAGCAGTCTCCACTTTCACATTGCCTGCTGGCTTCATGCCTGACAGATTCCACCTACTGTACATCTTTGTAGGCAGAATAAAGATGTGAGATAAAGAAAGCGAAGTGAGCCAGCAGAGCAGACTGCATAAATTGCATGCCCTTTAGTCTAAGCTTCGTGAGGCTCTGATCCCTGCGACTATTGCTGTCTCAGCCACCCTGCAGTGCAAATAGAGTGTTTATGAAGAGTATATGTTTGGTCTTGAAAGCCAAAGCTTGCAAAAAGTTAGGCTTAGTCTGTTTTTTTCCAAACTGTGACTGGTAATGCTTTCAACATTAAAGAGTCTGCCTCCTTTAAGTGTTGAGTTGTCTATCTACACATACTACACTAGTCAAATAGGAAACATATTGCAGTAATGGAGGTTCTTATGAAAATTTACCAATTCATCTCAGACACACTGACATAAGAGGACTTTTTAACGCAACACCTATTAGGCTTGCTATATGAAAGCAATGACTGTTTCAGTCCAGAATTTTCCTAAGGGGCAAAAAACAAACAAAACCCTGTAACTAAATCTCTAGCATTCCCTCTCCCCAATGAAAAACGCCAACAATGTTGCAATTTGAAATTCAGTAAGAAAAACAGTTAACATAATAAATTGCTCTGGGCTTTATGTGTCCTCGCTGAGGGTAATATTGGGTTCTCCCCTAAATAAAAACATCCCTTGAGGATGAAATGCTAGGACAGTAAATATTATGTTTTAAGACGAGAAGAGGCAGACCTGCCAGCTGTCTTAAACTGAAATCCAGGGAAAAATCCTGTTTCTTCCTCCTATCCATGTATAATTTAATATTTCAAGGCCCAAATGAGGGGCCATATTTGTGCACCAGATGCAAAGAAAGGCACTGAAGAAAATGAATGACTGTGGGAAACTTTAAATAGCTCAGATAATATATTCCAGGATCAAAAAAGCAAAGAGCTTGTAGTTTCAGATTTATAACCTAAAAAGTTTACAATAATAAGAAAATTCCAAGAGTAAGAATAAGAGATGAGTAAGAAAATTACAACAGTAAGAGAAATTCCAAATGTGTATCTGAAATTAAAAATCATTCCTTTATAATGATATAAATCACAGCAGTACATTTTGTTAACTGCAATAAATCTCATTATTATCACTGCATTACAAGTCTATTGGGAAAAAACATATAGACAACAGACGACAGACCAAGCTATTATAGGTCAGCCATACTCCCAATGGTGTAGGCTAGCATTGGGGAATTCTAATTTGCTACAGTTCCACGATAAAAATCATAATAAAATACCAAATGAGAAAAATTCTTTTAAAATAAATATGTAATAAGTTGTAAATAACTTCTGTATGGCTGGAAATTTCCCTTTCATTTCATGAAAGGATATGGTTATGTGAATGGCATCTATTCTTGATGATAAAACACAGGGATTGTCCTTAATTCAGGAAAAGCAGGATAAAGAAAAAGGCTCTTCAGAATTATAGACCTTCACAAACAATCCTGGTATAAAAGAGATCATTCACTCAAATGCAGGAGAAGAAAGATAAGAACAACAGGGTGTCTTGACCCCAGCATTTTAATAGTGGTTATATGGAAAGAGCCAGATGGACAATCCTGTCCTAACAAAACCTAACAAAAGGTTCATTTGAATTCTCACTGTTAAGATCTCAAAAAGTTTAAAAGCACAACGTCAAAGCGGGTACTGTAGACCTGAAAAATAGACATCACATCATCCATACCCGAGCAGGCAGTCAAGAGGATTCTTGTAAATACAAGTATTCTTCCTGTACTGATAGCGGACAGAGGACAGACATCCCAGAAAGATGTAGAGGTCTACGGTTGGGATGTCTATCCACTGCCACAGACAATTCAAGCATCCTCTGAGACAGAATTATCAGTGTCTGTTTAAATGTACTTTTTTGGAGTGCTGGTGTTTCTTCTCATACTAAGAGAAGTATACTTTCAAAACTACGCCGTTTTTAATAAAATATTATGATCACCTAACAGAGCTGAGTGATGTATATTCCAGCAGTCTAAAGAAAGCAGGACAGCATAACATTTCACCTAAAATATTTTGAATGCCAAGGAGTGCTATATATAAATAGGAAATATAGCTAGATATATGCATAGCACATGGTCTGCCAGGATGTTTCCCAGGTCTCTTTTGAACCTTTTGGACACTAGCAAATTTAAAAAAAAAAAAAAAGAAAAAACCCACATAAAAATATCATGCTTTCCCCTACGTTTTTTCTTAAGTCTCATTGACAGCCGAGTCTTACAATTTACAAACCCCTATTTCTGCCTGATACTGCCATTGAGTAACAGTCCTGGATTTGAGACGCTGGAATCTGTTACCCACAAAATAACTGTACTAATGATATTGATCCAATTCAGAATTGCCACAACTGGATCAAGTGGGAAAGCACAAGCACAAAACGCAAGAGAGTTCCAAGTTTCCATTGATGTTTTCAATAATTACATGAACAAAAAGCTAAATCCTGAAAAACAAACAAAATCATTTCCATTTAAAGAATGGTGCTGTCACCTTGTTAACAGACCTTCAAGAAACTAATCATGTGTAAGGGGGAGGAGAGATTATTTTCTTTCTAGTCAAGAATTGGGGACTGACCATTGCTGGGGCTGCCTAGAAGTAATCACTACATTTGTCCTGCTTTCTTTAAGGTTTATTTCCACAGGAACATTCTCTTCACAGACCTACTGCCCTTTGCACCTGAGACACCCTTTTACCCACTATACTTTTTGGTGGTCAAGTCTTTTTTTAACAGGCTCAAAAGAAAGGATGGAAAAGGCAGAGCCCCTCCTCTGGATCCCTCCAACCCCTTCTCTGTGGAATCAAGGCAGTTTCACTCAGATCTGCATCACCCCACAGCAGCCAGGATTTACGTCCAGCATGTCTGAAAGCTTTCTCGGGTATGAAAATCCTTCTTTAAAAAGAATGAACAAAAAGGAGGGAGAAAGAAAGCTCACTGAACAGTAGAAACAAACTACCTAAGTAAAACAGGCTCAAGGCTGAGGCATGTGATTTAATTGGGGATGTATTTAGGCTAACAGGAAATGCCACTGATAAGAAGTTAAGGACTAAATGGACAAAGTCTTCCAAGGGATTTCAAATTCTTTGATGGGCCTATAAGGCAGAAGTCCTCTATCAGTCTGTGCTGCAAGCAGTGTTAATTATGGATTTATATATGCGGAGAAACGGCTTGATAGTTATCTGTAATAAGCCTAAATTGGAGAGAGACAACCTGTGGTCAGAGTTATTAGTCTGCCACAGAGAACTTGTAGTAAATCCAGGAAAATAGGGGCGGGGGGGAGGAGAGAGAGAAACCCCAAACCCACTCCCCCTTCCTTCCCAAATTGAAGTAACACTGCCTCACTGCCTTCATCATCCTCACTTCCTAGCTGACGTGCAAAAATCAAGGCTTTCCACTTTCACGGTATCTGTTAAATTTACTTTACCTTTTCCATGCAAAATACTTTAACAATCACCCTGTTACCATGCTGCCACAAATAAAGTAGTCAGCTGAAAATGTAGCTGGTTTCTGGACCACAGGAATTTTTCAGGATATCACCTTGTTCTGAAGATGGAGATGGTCTTCCTCATATACAGGAAAAGAAGGGTGCTTGGAGGCCAAAAGCAACTCCTCTCACTCATGCAAGCAGCCAGTACGCTACCTGGCTGAGCTTCTGCTGCTCTGCCAGAGGTCGGAGGTTATGGTTTCAAAAAGTTCCAGCTGTGACAGAAAAGTGCTAGAAAAGCTCTGTAGGTAGAGGACTGAATGCCAGTTTTCTATGTTGTCATAAACATGAGGTATCTACAAATGAACAAATTATTTGCCCTGGGGCTCTCTAACTTAATTTGCTATGTACATGTTAAATCGAATTAAAAATCTTGCCTTTCCAAAACGTTACTGCATTTTCAAAGACACGGTTTGATCAGCTGACTTTGATTTCACCAGAGGCCTACATTATACACATTGTGCCTGCCAAACCTTCACGGAAAAAAATGTATTTAAGTGCCTGTTCTAAAAGGGAAATAAAACCGGTCAGTCTTCCTGGCTTCAGATGTTTGATACTCTGCACATTCTGAAGTATAATTCACTTGCACACTGAGAGTTTTTAAATCCAAGCAGCACTCAGAGATTTCATGCAAAGCGCTGAGAATACACAGATCCTGATCTGGAACCACACAGCCTTTGTTGCATACAAACCCCACCTCACCACACCACAGGAACTGAAGCGTGGGCCTCAGGCTTGCCCAAGAGCACCAAGAGGTTTTCTGAGACATGCTGATGTGCAAGCCACATGGAACTGCATGGTTGCTTCTTACTGTAGGAGCTGCACTTGATGAAGTCCCTGCATGGATGAAAATTTTTGTCCGTGAACTTTGAACACAGAAGTGATGGGTAGTTATCAAGGGAGGAAGTTAAAAAAAATAGTAATGTTATGTCTGGGTTATTTGACCTGATACCTTATTTGTGGGTTTGGACAACTGTTTTTAAAAGGTTGCCCAGCACAGAGCAGAGAATATCTTCAATGGTACAGATGTAACAAAACAAATAGTATTAAATTCTTTTTTGACGTACAGTATTATTTCTGTTTCGAGATCTCACTACTTCAGTGCCTGTTTGGTTTCTTCTTGAAACTCCAGTTCTTGAGACCATGTAATTGCCTTCATGAAATACTAAAAGAAGCTGAAGATCAAATAATGTGTGTGCCAGCAAAGTGTGTGCCACAGAGAGGGGATGCCCATGGATACTAGTTAATTCTGCCCAGCCCCTCAGCTGTTAGTCAGCTCTGATCCAAAAGCTCTTTGACCAATGTAATGCTGAACAGGACTGCACAATCCTGGCAACATGGTAGGGCTCACAGGCTGGGCTCAATATGTTCTTGCAATCCGGTGTATTAAATGTAGAAACTGCCCTACTTTCTACCGCTACTTAGAGTGATGAGGGCTCAGATCACATTGTGATTTTGGTAGAGTAACGATCATGCAAAATTCTAAGCGCCAAGGCTTAGGTGACCTCTGAACACTCAGGCAATACTAGGACCAAATTCTTACTCTTGCCTAAATAAAGAGAAACTCGAGGAAGCAGACCTCTGTTCCATGCTGAGCTTAGGGCTGTTTATGTTGAGGATAAGTACTGCCCCGCCACAGGAACTGGAGTCTGCCTGCACGTCCACCACTACAGGGAAGACAGAAGTGTGATCACTGTGACTCATTCAGTCCTTTTTGTCTGTCCTGCATCTGTCCACAGGGACCTTAATAATTGCTAACTGGAAGGACTGGTTTGGTTAGAAAGCACAGGGGAGCAGAGTATAAAGATTTCCTTTGCAGATCCCTACTAATTGCTCTTCAGAGTTTTCCTTTCCAAAGGGAAAAGCGGTGCTCCTCTCTTTCCCTTTTAGTGAAGGCCACAATTTCAATTTGAGTTATTAGTGGGATAAAATATATCTTTAAATAAGCAGGTGAGTAGAAGTAACTGAAGAGCCTGGTTTTATGGATCAAAAGTTTCAGAGCAGTGAGACTGCAAGAATATGTGCTTCCATTAGAAACATCTGTGCTGAATATTAGGCAAAAAACTTTTGTTTCCAATACCGCCAGATACTTGAAATCAACCATTCATATTAAGGTCATTAAGCTAAATGAGGATGCTTACTAAAGACACTATTCCTAACATGAAAGAATATTTTTTGTAACCTATAAGCCCAAGTTTTCATTTTCCCGTGGCTAGCTGTTTATATAATGAGGGAGAACTTATTTTCATTTCAGGAAATATCTAGGCCTATATAAAGTCTTCATCTGAGACTTATATTAAATGTTGATTTCATCTGTCACTAAGAAGTTATACTAAGATTTGTACAAATCTATTTATAAACCTTGTAATTCTCACGATTGATAGCATTTAAGATGCAGTGAACTTAAGACCTTTCACATTTCTTGTGAAAGATATGGTAAGAACAAATATCAGAAATCAAATATCTGCTTCAACCTTTGATTGAGAAAAATCAATGCCAAACTGTAGGTGTGTGCTGTTGCATTTTGGACTGTGACATTTCTTTTTTTGGATGAAAGAGATACCAGCTGGACTACAAAGACACTTAACACATTTGCAAAGATGTCTGGATTTTTTAGTGCCAGGAATCAACACCAGATTTTTACCATGCTTAACAGAAGTATATAAAATGTTGCTTCTGATCTTTTTACTGGATTTTACTTTTTTCTGTTTCAAAACTCATCTGAATACTTCCAGCACCAGTAAGCACTTCTAACACTCAACTGCAGTAATGGAACAAGCGCAATTCAGAAGAAGGATGTTTCAACCAAAAAAAATGTGCTACTTCCTGAAGCAATTAGTATTTCCCTCATGATTTCTCAGTCAAGTAATAATCAGGCTTAGCTTTACTTAGTTTATGATATCTGACAAGCCACAGCAAATGGCACAGTAGTGATGTTAGATAAAGAAACTCTCTTCCTCTCTTCATACAGTTTTTGGTGCAATGATTTCCTTTAATTTATCAATGGCTACATAAGAACAGAGCAAAGAAAAGCAACAAAAAGTGTTTTAAAGCTGAGTGTGCATGGAAACTCTTAACCTCTAGCACACTGTTCTGGAAGAGTGATATACCAACAGCAACTAGGTTTGTAATAAGTGCACAATAGCACTAATAGTAAGAGATAGTGACTACTGTTATTGTAAACCAGAAATGCTAAAAAGTAGCACACACAAAAAATGAGAATGGAATAAAAACTACAGATGAATTTGTAGAGCTTATTGGCCTCTGTGATACCATACACAGTTCTCTCATTTAATTCAGAGAAAAGTCAGAGTACGGCTGGTGAGTCAAGTCTCTGACCTCCCTTAAATCTTCAAGCTAATCTTGTGATTATACTATTTCCTTATGACTGTTCTAATTTGTGAGTTATGATATTATGATTTGGCTATTTTAAGCTGTCCTTTCAAAACATATATTTGGATTAACTATAATATATAAACACTTGTTCAAATCTAGGAAATGTCTTTGCAATTATAACCAAGCAGATGAATTCTTGCAGAAATATATTTTAATTAAAAAGAGAATTATCTATAATGCAGCTCATCATGAGAAAGAACACAAAATGATTGGCATAAAAATTGGCATACAGATAGAAAATTTATGATTAAGATTTACCATTACAATATCCTAATTTTATTTCCTTGCAACTTTGCCAACTTTGCAAAAATCATACAATAGTTCCTGAGAATTTCAGGAGAAAACAAACATTTATGTCCATGTAACAAACAAAAGTGCTTAAAAAAAGATCCCCCTGTCCAGTCAGTAACAGTGTCAGTCAAAAGATCTCATAGTACTCTGCTTTAAAGCAAAAAGCTAATGCTTGACAGAAGCTTCACACTTCTGTCAGCAATGTGCTTTTTTCTGTTCCCAAGAAATCACCCAAATTTGACCCAACTATAAGTCTCTGAAAGACCTGAGTTTACAGTTTCTCAGCAGAGATTTCTTACAGCTCGACAGCTCAATGACCTAATGATTCCATTTTTACCAAGCAGATGGTATTTCTACAGAGCCTTTACATGATGTCTATACAGACACAGGACACGCCCAGGCTGAGGACTGCAAGTGGAAATGGGAGTTTCTTTGCAATTGCTCCTTACAGTTAATTGCAAGGGCTGCAATACTGGGAATCAGCAATAAGAGCACAAAATGATCTGCAGGTGCTGTTAGAAGATCCAGCCTTTACTGATGGCTAAGCATACAATAACTAACATGGAGGAACGTGGGTGCAATAACACTGTTATAATTACATGGACATGTTGCAGCATGAGACAGAAATATGAGTTAATTCATATTCCATAGCCAAATGCTTTTACATTAACATGGCAATTTTATATGCTAAATATCTCCATGTTGCCCCCAAAATAAAGATAAATCAGTGGAATATTTTACTGGATTTTTTTTTTTTTTTTGTGATTAAAAATACATTAATTGGCTTCTAGATAATGTTGTAGGTGTTGGAACATTAAGGAAACTATAGGGCTCTTATCGTAACTACAGGAAGGCCATCCATGACTTCTGTTGTAAGAACTTCTGGTCAAACATGGTACCAGTTCACAGTGGCTACACAATCACTTTCCGAAATATGCACAACCTACTCCACAGTACCTCAGTAAGTTTGAATGGCTCATATTAAGCTAAATGCTGATTTTCTTTGTTTCATAAAAGATCACTGCTTCGGAAATCCTCCAGTGAATCACAGAATAATTAATATTTGGAAGGGACACACAGAGGTCATCTAATCCAGCCCCCTGTTATAAGCAGGGCCAGCTTAGACCAGATAGCTCAGGGCTTCGTCTGATCAAGTTTTGCATATCTCTGAGGATGGAGATTCCACACTCTCTATGATCAGCTGTCCCAGTGCCTGATCACCCTCATGATGAAAAAAAATTTCTCTATATCTATCCAGCATTTCCTATTGTTCATCTTGGATCTGTTGCTTCCTGTTCTGTCACTCTAGGCCTCTGAGATGAAGTCTTCTCTACACCCTCCCATAAGGTGGTTGCAGACAGCAATAAGGTTTCCCCTGAGCCTTCTTTTCTTAAGGCTGAACAAACCCAGTTCTCCCAGTGTGTTCTTGTACATCATGTACTCCAGTCCCCTAAACATCCTGGTGGTACTGTGCCAGTTCAACAACTGAAGTCAGAGGGAATAGTTGCAGATTAAAATGCCAAGTGAAAAAAAGGTATCAGAATCTGGTTAAGTATAAAATAAATAAAAGTTTCAAAGTACTAAGAACAGAGAAGACATTTCACAGAGGAAAAGGGTCCATCATACCTCAATGCTCTCATAACTTACAAAATGACTTGTGTATCACAAGTGTTTCTGTGGCATGTCCTAGTGGCGTATCTAGATCTTAGAAACACCTTTCAAAGGACATCATTATTCAGTGTCACACAGTAGAAATTACAACCTGCAATATTTAGAACAATGAACTCACAAACAACATACACTTCCTACATTTGAGCAGGCAGCTGAGGCACACAGATCATGCAGGTGAATCTTCATCCAGCATGAGATCAGAAAAACAGCATCAGCTGCAAATGGAGAATCTGTAAGTAACTTAAGGGGAATGTCCTAATCCAGCAGAAACTTCTGCAAGTACACTATGCCGTTTTGGATTTATCAGCTAGAGAATAGGGATGTATAAAGATACAGCAACAGATATACAAGTATACAAGAATCATTCTGGAAACATGCAGAGAGTCTGTAAAAAAAAACAATTATTTGCTATTGCTTTTACTATTTCTTTCACAAACTTAACCTTCACTAATGCAGCTTAATCACACACAATCCCACAGCTCAGTCACATCAAAGCTTCCTAAATACGCAACCATTCTCTGCACCATGTCTCAGAAATTAACAGTAATACGAGATACCTACTAATGGCTCATTAGATCTTAAGAGTTCCACACAATGAGATCTCCATTTGAAAAAAACAAAAAACAAAAAACAAACCAAAACCCACAAAAACCCGAAAAAAACCTTACGGGAGAAACCATCCCTGTGGTATTCTAAAATACAAATGCAGTTCTGAAATTTAAACCAGATTTTAGTTTATGTGGAATGGAGACAAAATGGTGCTTATTAGCAGCTTGGTCACTTGTTTTGATGTTACCAGCGTCTCCCCAGGACAGAAATAATTAACAGTGGGACACTCAGAGAGACTTGGATCATTTCCAAGTCTTTCTGTCCTTCGATAAAGCCTGGAGCCTTTATAGATATCTAAAATCATCATTAGTCTATTCCTCTCTTCCTCCTAGGTAATTGATCTTAAGATTCTAACAAAATTATCACAGTTGATTAATTAGTCTCAGATTTTAGAAAAAGAGCTTAATCAGTATTTATGCATTTTAATAGTATGCTGAACCTTTTAAGATCACATCCAACCTAGTGTAATTTGTCAGCTGCAGCATGACAAATGACACAATCAGGTCAGCATTGTAAGACAGACTCAATAGTATCAATATTCGATGTTAAAATTTTCCTCTAAATACAAATTTTAATGAAAATGTCAGAGCCATTTATTTATTCATTACCAATGATTCAGAATTACAGCTTTAAAATGTTGAGGTCAAAAGACTGTGTATTGCTTCCTATAGAAATTCAAACAGATTTTTTTTTTTTTTCTCTAGCTACACATGACAGGGACACACAATACTTCCAACAGCTACCTTTACACAAATAGTTTTGGCCATACATATCAATGACTTTATCTAGGCCATTAGGAGCTAAAGCTCATATTACTGTTAATTTCTGAGCTATAAAGTAATGTTATGCATTTAGGAAGCTTAAATGCTTAATAGTTCAGTCTTTCACAATTCAGTATTTTGTCAATTACTGCATGCAGTCTTAACGCATTTAGTGATACCATGCTCTTAATGAAAAATCATTTAAGCCTGTTGAACTGCAAATTCAATTTTTCCTGATGGGGGTCACAGTTCAGTACCCTTGTATTTTTTTCTTTTTATCAAAGATAGTCCAGCCATACAACTCCTAATGCACCTAGTTTTCATAGACTGCAGATTTCCTAGGGAATGGTATGTGAAGTATTTGGGGGTTTCTTGCCCCTAGAAGTATGATAAGAATCTCCGGTTTCCCTGCTGGAAAGCAGTGAGTTTTCAAAAAGAAAGTATGATGTAAACAATGTGTTACTTCTAGGGGCCTGTTCCACTGTTATATACAAGGATGCACCTTCTGTCAACAGGGTGTTAAAAGTGTAGTTCCAGCCCTGCAACAGAGCAAGTCCTCTAGATGAGGCAACCTATGCCTGCCACACAGCCAAAACGGTGGGCAGGCAGCCACACTGAGCTGCAATACACAGAATCACCCTGAAGGCTGGAAGAGAGGAGACCTGTGGAGGTTTCCAGTCCAGCCTCACATTCAAATTACATCAAGTTGCTCAGAGCCTTGCTCACTTGAGATATGAATATCTCTAGGGACAGAGATTACACATCTTCTTTGGAGGCCTGTCCCAGTGCTTAATCACACTCAGCATGAACAGCTTTTTCCTTCCATGTATTTGGAAATTCCCTTGGCTCTAAGTTGTGTCTGCTGTGTCTTGGTTTTTTGTTGTGCACCTCCAAGAACTGTTTGGCTCTAGACACACACAGATTTCTCTTAGTGTCCTGACCACCAAGAACACACCAGTGTCCTGCTGGTCAGCAGTAAAAACAGCCATTTCATACCTAATGCTGTTTAAGTTACTACCAAGACAGTCAACACATGTGTATGCTATAAAATGTGATATTCAGTGATATTTCCACTGTAGTCAAGAAACCAAGATGCTGCAACCCATGAGGTTACTCTGATGGTATCACTGGATACAGACACTACTTGGGCTGAAAGCTCATTCCCTTTAAATCAAGTTTCTCAAAAGGCTATTTTTTAATAAAACAACTCTGAAAAATTAGCTCAGTAAAAAAGTAACTCTGTTTAAATATAACTTCCTTTGACACAGGAGTATGTGGAGGTCATATATAGATTTCTCTTTCTAAACATGTGTGTGCTCAAGGGGTGCGAACAGTAAGATATTGGAGTTTCCATAGTAACTGAAGACTGACATAACTATTTATTATGAACATCAACTGTGTAGACAGATACAGCAACATCACTTTTGTACGCCTCAGAAAAGGACCTGCCAGTGTACCAGTCTGAATATAAAACTAAAACTTCATTCAGAGTAAGGGATGCCAGACCCACTGTCAGCTTCATTTTAGCTGATCTTCATTTCCTTCCATTAATGTCTGCTTATTTTTAGGATATATAAGTCTTCAGTAAGATGCCCTTTAGCTTTTTCACTTTACAGATGTACTTCTATCATTCCATCCATGTTGTGTTTTGTATACGTAGTAATGAGAGGTCGTGAGTGCACTATAAAACAGAACCATCAGGTCAGGAGGCCTTGAACAAAGGCAAATATTGCTAAAGGCAACATACCCTTAACTGCTAAGTGAGGGGAACTAGAAAAACACCATGTTGTCCTAATCAGAATATTTTTGCCTCCAACAGCTGGAACTTTTCAACTGAACTATTACTGGAAGAGAGTGGTATAGTGATGTTTTTATCAATTTACATGGAGAGCTACTCTTACAAGCCATGATTAGGCTGTTGCAGTGTAGGTGTGCTGGCAAGCGGATTAGTGAAAGCAGCTGGTATTCAGAAAAGACACATGCCTGTAGACAGCTGTTTGAATCAGACATTTCAGTCTCTTTAGCTAGTCTATGCCAAATTTGCTTCTTTTTTTTTTTTTAAATAAACAATGGTTTCTGTCAATGTTAAAAAAAAATCAAAATTATAATAAACTGTAATAGTTAATTTGATTAAGCAAGAACTGGCTGTAATGAATGGCTAAAGCACAGTTTATCTTCAGGAATGCTTAGTTATCCTAGAAGCAAAAAAGAAAAGAACATTGTATTCTTTCTGATTCTATCCAGATAAGTTTTCTGGGGAATGAAGCTATCTTGCTGTCTCCTACAGCAGATGCAGTTTTCTTAGGAATTTAGATTTACATTTAGTTTTGAACACCAGACATTTTCCAGAGAATTATAAATCAGGCACCCAATCAGTAGTAACAAAGACACCATTTATATATAGTAATTGTCATCTTTGAAACACTGTAGCCACAACATATCTTACCCTCAGAGCACACAAAGCAGGCAAGATTGTAGTCTCCTGATTTGCAGTGCTAACAGGGATCATGCATATACCTTCTTGTTCCTATATAAAGGTCCAAAAGCTGTTTTGCATACTTCCATCATAACTCTCAGAGTAAGTCTAAGTTTCTATTCCTAAAGCATACCAAAAGATGTGTTGAAGATCCATTTTGATTACATCATCTCAAAGAGCAAGCAAAGTGTATTCTTCTTCAAGTATGCGATTACGTGACTCTGGGATGAACTTGGCAGTGGAAATCAGTGTATTCAACTTCATTACTCTAGTCATGACTGAACATCTTTCTAAAGCCAGCATCAAGGTCTACTCATATGTCAAGACTACAATATTTAACTGTGGTTAAGGTACTATACTAAATTACTGCTTTGTGCCATCTGAAATTTGCTTTGACATTTTGAGAGAGAAAGATCACACTCTTATGTAGAAAACCACTTTCGGATCCACTTAATGACTTAAGATGGTCTAAATTTTTTGTCCTATCATAGTCACAGATCAAACATCAAAAACACATACACAATATGTAGGAAGAAGACTAGCAGTTTAATTAGGTTATATTCTGAGATTGCCATTAGGATACATGTGCAATGTGATTTCAACATGACCTTTTCCAAAGGAAGTCATGACACTGAACTCACTGAGAATCCACAGTGAGGTCAGAGCAGAAGGAAAACAGTATCAAAGTCCACTTGCTTTATTCAGCAATGCAAAATGTAGTTTACTGGAAGTGTTAGGAATTTCAGCAGGAGAATCCTGACAGCCCTTGTAAAAGACAGGTCTGAACTATTAGCCCTTGAGGAATCTCAGCACCATAACAAGTTAGAAGACCAGCCAAAATACCATGACACGGCAATCATAATTCACAAAAAATAAACTTTAGACTACATTCATATCGCCTTGTGTAGGTGATTAATTTAGGTATCACGGCAACCAAGATTTAAGCACTCAGCCCCAGCAAGATATTTCAAAGAAATACTCAAAACAGTCTGGAGACATTTCATCACCTTTGACAGATAGTATCCAGTCATTTGCCACAAGGGCTGAGTCTAGCAGCTCACCTGATACTGAACGGGATATTCTTGAACTGATTACTATGCTTTCCTGTATGACAAGCACCTACTTCAAACACCTGCTGATTCTCATGCGTTCTTAAAAATGACATAAAGCCATTTGATTCTGGTAGGAGAGCTGATGCCAGAGTTTCAGCAACTTCTGAAGATGATCATTATTGGTACTTCCGCCAGCTAGTTCTACCAGTCTGGCTAGGAATACCACATGCAAGCACTGTCCCCCTGCCAGTTCTCCCAATATGCAGGACAGATTACTGCTTAGATATATGTGAAGTGGACCACAATCTACTCAACAGAACCACTGTAGCTCATTCATTGCAGAGATAGGAGCCAGTAGTGACCAAGCCCTGAAGGGAAAGACACCTGTTTTTTGTCAAGTACTATCCATTCATCTTAGAAGGGAAGGTTTTACAATGGAAAGACACAAAATCATGTCCAGCACAGATGTAGGAGTAGAATTCTTATTTATTTTTCATGTCTTAAGTAGTGACATATTACCTAAGCACCAAGTGGATAGAAGTTTCCTCCATTGTCTCTTTGGAGCTACTAATATAAGACCTGTGGGAGGTGACATTGATGTAACTGGCCCAGATCCAGCAGTGACTTAGCAGCAGCCACGTCCACTGCCATTGAGAGACATCAAGCTCACCTCTTTATTTTACTTCTGGTGTACAAAGATTTGTTTATGCCTACTCATGTTTAGAAAAAAATGAGACCCTTAGCATGAAACTGACAGACAAAAAAAAATAATCTGCTGTTCTTTTTTCAAACTTGAACTACAAACACCATCAAGTTTGCTGTGTTTCTGTGATTACCCCGAGAAGCAACGTCTATGTTCCAGTATGTTTTCCCAAGCATCTGTATTGTAAAGATGTTTCCTTTGAATACATACACAGAGAGATCAGAAGGGCTGTTCCAGCATTCCCATGGGAAAGTTTAAACTTGTGAAACAAATGTTTTCATTGGCTCTGCTAAATTGCAGTTTAATTTTTTTTAAGCCAAGAACAATTTACAACCCACATTATTACTGCTATTTTGTCAAAAATATATATATTCAAGAGAGTAAAAATGGAATTGGTCCTCAGGGTTTATAGTTAATGGCTGAGGGACATACAGCAGCATTGTTATTTGTTCACAGATGGATAGCTAGAGCACTTACTCTAAATGCTAGCAGTGGTTAAATGTTTAAACAAACAACTTGTAGAAGTAATTGGTTGTTCAATCAGTTTTACTTCTGGATAATATCAACCCTCTCTTTTCCAGTATTTCTGCCTGTCTTTGCAGACCCTGCTGGTACTGGATTTGTTCTTCTCCTTACAAGTCCTGAGGCACTTGTATCCATTATCATCAGTCAACCTAATCATTTTTATGGCTTTGATGGCAACCTGTATTATCATTTTGTACACCATCATTTAAATACTAGTGGTTATTCATGTTTTACTTACAAAGAAAACAATATGATGCTTGAAAGGCTAACCCAATTTTTAGCCCTGTGTCCTAAGGAAATTAAAGTGATCATACACTCTGCATAATTTTACATCTTTGTTGCCTTTCCATCTTAGTATGTCTGAGATGGACTTTTAAAACCAATTTGACAGAGGAGTGATGATCACAATTATGTTTTGTTCTAATAAACTTAACGAAAGTAAGAGCCAAAGAAGATTAAAAAAAGAGCCCCCATTAGTGGTGCCCCATGAACAGGAAAGACTGCAATATAAGCTCCCTTTTAATTAGACACTAGAGAATCCTGGCACACAAGAGGCTCTGTAAATATCCCAGCTGTGGGAAAAGCTTCAATAGAAACATAGATTTTACTGGACATCAGAGAGTCCAACCATAAAACTCAAATCCATACGAAACCAGGCTTCATTAGTTTCACTACTCACAGACAATATGTTAATAAATGGAGATTTATCAGAGATTTAATTCTATTTTATTCCCATTCATGTGTACATGCAAATGTCAATAAATACAATCAGCATGCACACAGCCTGCAGGAGATACTGTCTGTTTGCAAGAACAAAGCACTACAAATTAGGAAACTTTGGCACTCTTCCTGATTCTTTCACCAGGCTTCAGTGTGTGATCTCAGGAAAAAATCAAACATTCCCATGGGTCAGGCTTCCTTTATCCATATATGTTTACGTTTATACAGTACTTTCTGATTCCCAGCTAAAAGGTGCTCTATGAAAGAGAGGAAGTTTGAGAGTGCTGCTAACATGACGTTGCTCATTTTCCTACCAAACACACCTGACTCTCAGATGTCTGTATGACAACATTCACTGTTATTTCTACAGTAACTTAACTTCTTCAGCTATAGAAGTCCCCTCTCAAATAAAAAACAAACAAACAAAAAAACCCAACAGTAACAAACAAACAAAACCCAAACCAACAACAACAAATTTTTCCCACTCAAGTCTCTTCCTCTCAGGTTTCCCCCTCAGTTGACCTCTATGCCAGACTATTTGAATCCCAAGATCCTTCCTACCCAGCTTTGTCCACCACTGCTTTATGTCCACCAACTGCAGGTGCACTAACCTCCACTAGTTCACATCCTCCAAGCCCAGACTCCCTCTATTCCACAGCCCTTCTCAGTGCCTCAAGGCCCCCGTCTCCCCAAACCATGCACTTCTTGACTCCCTGTTTGACCTCTCCCAGCCTGGGAATCCCTTCTATTCCCTCATTCCTACCCATTTCCTTCCCCCCGCCTTCTTCCTCCTCCTCCTATCTCAGGAGTCCCTGCTATTTGAGAAGCCAGTCGAGCATACCAAAAGAGCCACCATTACTAGATAGGGCTAGGATGCAGCTTCTTCTGCACACCATTTCCATCCTCAACAGCCACAACATCTCTATGGGGGCGTGCAGCAGCCTCACAGTGGCCACTGGCATCCTTTCTGCATCTGGGGAGGCATTTAGTTCCTGACAGTCACCAAGAGAGTTGGTCCTGCCTTGTATGCAGCCAGGTAACAGAAGCTGAGTATTTGTACATATGGACTGGTGGGCAGCCAGAGGCCCCCCTCCTAGATGAAATGGCAGCTTTTGAACTGGCATATTCTGACAAAGCAGCAGTTTAAATGAGTTTAGATACCGGCATCTTGTTTAACAAGGACTGCTGCCTTTACTGCCATGGCCAAAAGCACTGATTAGAAATTTTAAGAGATGTCTAGTGGACCCAAAGCCACACTAAGCCTACAACTTATACTTCTGGCACACTTCTTTCCAGCAATAGCTGAAATAAATGCAAGGTGCCAACTCTGCCCATCCTGTAATTCTCTCCTATACGAAAGTAAAGAAGGATGCACATTAAATTAGTTCTTACACATCCCCAGAATGCAGAAAAATCTATAGGCTGCAGATGCATGTGTCAGAAGCTCCGGGTCCTTTTTCTCCACCTTTAGGTATATGAAAGAATTGATTTATCAAACTACGGAGCTTCCCATTTTGGTTTCCAGACTGAGAAAGGACACATTTTATTTGACCTATTTTCAGTAGACCACACTATGCCCAGCTAGAAAGGTTATCAGAAGCAAATTTATTGTCTATGTTAAAAGGCAAAGGTCATGGTGAACGCACCAGAAGAGTATTATGTTTTGAAGGATACATCATGCGACCCCTACATTACCTAGTCAGTCAAGTCATGTTTTAAATGACAGGGGAGTCAGGTTGCAAAAGAAAGCAAATAGTGTTTTCAGTGTTTTGACTTAAATCATCAATTGCTCTTCAACAATGCCCTCTAAACTACAGCAGCTAAACTGAATCATACTTGGTGCCACTGTATATTTATAATAAAATAGTGGTGTTTAACTTGGAAACAGAATAATATGGATGGAATGATGTTTCAAGCCTCTCCTTAGTTCCATCTGAGTCACATATACCTTACAAAAAAATCCTTACAAACAAAAGAAAAGATGCAAATGTTGGTGCAGTGAACTAGAAGATTAAAGGAAAATAAGAGAGTTGTAAAGGCAAGTAGATAATTTTGTTTTCAAATTGAATCTGTTATGTCGAGTTCATGACTTCCTTACAAAATATGTCCTGGATCTAAAACAAAAGCTTAACTCCTCTGCCAAAGATTTATAGATTTTTTTAAAAAAGAGATTATCTCTGGATTCTTAACAGTATTGCTATAATTCAAGTCTTCCAAGGCCTACCTTAGTTGGGAGTTTAATGATCAAATGAGTAACTGAAATGCAAGCAAAGTTTAGTTCAAAAATTAAAGTCAATGCAACTGGCAAAAAAAACTTTCAGACTCTCCTTGGTGAGGGCAATTTATCAAAATGTCCTTTTTTCATCCTTCTTTCATCACAGTCAATTATTGGGAAGAGCTCACTGTGAGGAAGAAAGTCTTTAGAGTTTCAAATGCCATATGGACTTGATTTCAGTTATTGGGCCTCGGCACCACTATACAGATGGCTAAAAACAGAAATAAGGGGGTCAAGTTCATTTTTTAATTAGTGATAAAATTAATCCTCCCTTTCATCTTCTCACAAAACACTATCCTGAAAAACTTAGGGAGAATGCAGGCACAACCAAAGTATGTGCACAAACACGGAGACATTAATGTGCCGTGAATGTGGACTCACTCCATGTGGGATTTAGCTGTGCAATACACAACACAGTAGATCTATCACATTCAGTGTCTGCCCAATGTGTTGTAAAGCTGTTACCAATACCCGTTTCAAACAAGGGACTGCACTTCACTGGCTTATGCCCTAAGACAGCATGGCTCATGTTGCTTCAAATGACAAGAAGAGTTCTTCATAAAAATCAAATAACGATGGCCTTTGAAGTGAAATGAATGATTCTGAGTTCACTCTGAGAACATACTGAATTTTAATGTTTACATAATACTTGATAGTAGAAATATGGGTTGGGTTTGCTTTTTTTTTTTTGCTGTGAGGAACTTGCAACATGAACATTTAAAATTATGTCTTGCGCTTCTTAATAAATGTAATGCTTCACAATTTTTTATGTAATGAAGACTCTTATTATTAAAGAAGGAAATTATTTTAAAATGCCTGCATATTGCAATTTGTATGACCAACACAAGAACAAATAATCCAGGTCAAAGAATAGAAGGAAAACAGAGTTCAATAAATATTGTTCTCAAACTACCAAAGGGTAATTATAAAGCACCATTAAACTAACAATATTACAACAGTATAATTTTTAAACAGACTGGCAAAAGGATAATTTACAAGATAAAACATTATTTTTGCAACTTTTTTGTTTTATTTTCTTTTGTTAAAGCTGTAGTTAAAATTCTTCTCTGGAGTACCTCCAGGTAAGGCAAGGGAATTACAGCAGGGGGTATATTTAAGTTTTTGGCAAGTAATCCTTTCAAAAGTCATAATGTGACAATAGGAGTTTTACAAAGCTAAATCATTTTATGTCTGGAATGCCTTTCTCTACCAATCTTTCCAACTCCAGTAAGAAGACCTACCCAATTAAAATGCAATGCAATTTAACAGACTATAAAAGTGCAACAACATATTAAAAGCCACATAGACAACTTTTACTATAAGAGCAGAAAATTATAAAAGAGCCAGATGAAAATAACTCTGTTAAAAAAAAAATAAAATTCAAGAATTGTTTTCTTAAAGGATCTGCTGAGGCAGCTGTCCAAGAGGAATAAATTCTACATCTCGAGAATCACTAAAGCAAAGATTTTGCCCTGCCAATCAAAGCTTCAAGACTCAAACCCTTTTAAAATTAATGCCATCTCAAAACTCTAAAAAAGCAGGTCTTGGATATCTTAAAACATCTCTTTGTGCTCAAGACTCTTTTCTTAAAGGCCACTTTTAAAATCAAACCACTAGCTTTTTTCCAGGGAGCCAACATAAAGAAGGCAGAGGGGTAATTTGATCACAGCTATTCAACTCAGTGAGGTAGGCGTGCATTCTCAGCTCTCTCCAGCACAGTGGTGGAGCCGAGCTGCAAGCCCAACTAAGAAAGAATTACAATAAGGGAGTCTTGTGGTCACCAGGGCATATGTTCTGCCTTTGAGAGGTCATCCCAGGATACACATGGGTGAAGTCTGTACAAACTGCACAGCTGAAAGAGGGATTTCTGCAGCACTGACACACGGTTTTCCATGGGAAGGGTGTGGTCAAGGATAACACCATGTTTCTTAAGTTAGCTCACTCAGCATAACCCTTTGAAAAAGTGGGAAGAGGCAGGAAGAGAAAAACAGCTGACTTGCTCCTATTTCCCTTCCTTTGTCCTTTCAACGCCCACCTCTCTCTTGCACAGTTCTATACCATTCCACTATCATCATAACACCAATTTATAACCTACCCCAAACAAGAAGCCAGGAAACAGGCTTAGAGGCACGTCCACTTTGTCTGCCTGTTCCACAGGCACCGTCGATGGAAGCTCATAATTAACAGGAAGTGTTTCAGTGTTATGACTATGACAGAAAAAGCAAGGGTTTACCTAAAGTAACATTAGTAAAGCCACTATTAATATAGCGCATAGCCATTTAATGAGGTAATCTCTACACCATCACAGCGCTTTTCTGTTTGCCCTGAGACTGATGTCTGACCTCAGCAACCACCACAGAGGAAAACAAAAAGTCCATGACAACACGGCTAAAAACATACAAAACCCAACTGCTTGTGTTGGTCTTTTATTGACAAAAGTTACACTGCAGCTGATTTCCACTACAGAAGTTATAACAACAAACCAAACATAACCTAGACACAGGCTGAATGGATGTTATGACAGAATAATGGAACTGAATAATGATTTTAACAGTTCATCAAAATTATTCTTTCTGGCAGTGGTAATATATCTGCCCAACTCCAGGCTAATGTTATGATTTTGCATTATTGGCTATTCGTGAATGGCCTATCATTACCGTGTGAACATAAGCCACAGTCTTTCCAATGTAATGGGTAAGCACCCTGCCTACTGATAGGTCTTTGTATAAAACTGATAATTGATGTGTTGAAACATTCCCAAAGCCCTTCATTATATTTTACTGCACAGGGCCAACAGATAATCAGAGGAGAATTTTAGCAAAACCCAAGAAGTCTGCTGGGGCAACAAGTGCTAATGTAATTTTTTACCACAATATATAAATAACCTACCCAAGTTCCTCTGGTAAGCACATGCAGTAAAAGGAGCATGCAAAGTTTTTTCTCCCACAATTCTTCTGTTGCCTTAGAATAATTAATCAAATAAAAGGTTCCAGAGCTTTAGCTAATGAAAATCTGCACCCTACATTTGCTTTGGCAGTCGGACACCAATATTATGTTACTAAAGCAATTGAACTTTAATACAAAATGAGTGAACTGAAGGAATCATTCTAAAAGATGAAAGATGAGAGGAACAAGATGGTGTTAAATTTCCACAACATGATTAGAGAGATATACTGTTTTGCCCTTCTTTTCAAGAAGGTCTGCAGACTTCTGTATCAATATGAGACCATCTGTGTGGAAATAAACATAGTGCAGAAGTGCTTACAAACTAACATTTCATCTCCTCCTTATCCAGCTATGTTTTTCTTCACAAAAGTTGCTGCTTTGACTTGACCACATGTAATTAATTTTTCTCTGATATGACTTAATGAGCTAATTCAGGTTACTTCTTCAGCTGGATTCACTACATGTGTTCTCCCAGGCATCATCATCTGAACACTGCAGTTTTTGTGGCGGTACCATAACTACTAAGCACATGTACAATACAGGAATAGGAATTGCATTGAAGGAGTACAACAGTAGGCTATAAAGTTAGTGGTGGCTGAAGGAAAAAGGTGGCTGAAGGAAAAACCTCAGCTGACTCCCTACCACACAGCTATGCTAACCATGCTGTACCAAAATTTTAACATCCGTTGTCATATTCAAACTTCCTTTCTGCATTGAGAAGTTTTCATATTTCAAACCTACATCAATATACCTTAAGGAAACTGCTGCTTATGTCAGGTAAAGCTTATCTATTTCTTTTATCTCATGCTTTTAAGGTGATCTTGGATACCAAGGAAACCAGAAAGAATTAAAATTTTGCACAGACAGTTTATGGAGGCCAAAGGCAGTTTTACTTGCATTTCTATCACTATCAATATTCATATATTTCATATATTCATTTCAGGATAAAATTCATATTTCATATATTCATATATTTCAATAATTTTTAAACAAAAGCATCTCATTTCAATTTATTGAGCTGACACAAAACACTTCAGATGAATTAGTCTTAACATTAAAAATGCATTTCCCATTACCATAGAGGAGGTCCAGTTCAGATCGAATTTATGTCAGGCTTTCTACATCTCTCATAATAAATTCTAGTTGTGTAACTCCATGATGCACTACAAAGAAGACTGGTTAAAGGGGAAACTGCTATTTTATGGCAGAAATAGTCTTCTAGCCAGCTCAGACTTCAGGAGACATAAGGAGCTTGAATTCCAGGCCTCAGAAGGAAATGTGCTGGTTGGAAAATGCAGGTATAATAAGTTGTTTTAAAAGTAAACGTTTGCAATCCATTCAACTAAATTCTGATGTGCACCAAACTGACCTGAAACAATATACTGCAATTTGTGTTTCCTGCTGTGTTTTAGCAACATTTCAGACTTTCACATGGAAAAAGTAGACTTCGTAGACATTGGATTTTCCACCAGCCAATGATTCTCCAACAGGTCCTGTCAGTAACTGGAATGTATTCAGTATTTCAGTGCATACAATACACTTCCCCCTCTCTCTCCGCCCCCCACCCCCCAAAAAGGCAAAAAGAGCAATACCGACAAATGGTAAGGGTAAGAGGCATATAAATTACACCAGATATCACATGGCTCCCTTGGATTTCTCAGTTCTATTTTCAAGGTCCCCCATAATTTCTTCCTTCAGTTATCTAGCAGACACAGACAATGACTGGTCCTAAACAATCATTCATCACATCAGGCTGTGGCTCCAAGGAAATTTGCCAGACACCCATACAGAACCTATTCTTCTGGAAATGCTTTCCTTTTTCTGGACATCTCACAAAGGACAGCCCTACATCACAGGTTAGCCTGAAAACTGGAAATACTGTTAGCCATGAAGAAAAATGACTGATGAGCTTATCAGCGTCAGTTTACTATTAACCTTTGCTTGATGGGAGTTGAGAGGATCTGGCCTTGACCAGCTCATAAAGTGATAACTAAACTGGGTCCAGCTCATTAATATATGTAATACCCCACAGAAAACACAAATATGACAGTACACACATGGTTACATACCTCTAGACTATTAATTCTTTTAATTTGCAGCATAATGGGGCATCGGAAGCTCAGCTTCCCCATCAGCAAGACAGCCTTCAAAACGTGAAGCAAATGCAAATGTCACTGCAAGGTTTAGTTCTTGCATCCATTGATTACATGAAATCTGTGTAAGCAAAAATCCAAATCCTAGAGCACTGTCTCTAAATCCCCGTGACAATTTGTAGCAGCGGAATTAGCTATTTCATTGCCCACAGATAACTCTGGTTGCAGGTGGAAGCATGGGAGCAATCTGGCACACAGAGGCTACAGTAAAGAAAAAAGAAATTATACTTCTCTTTCCCTGTGCCTCCACTTTCTCCACTTCCACACAGAGGTTTAAAGTAACTGTTGCCCAAAAACAGCAGAGAAAAAGGAGGTTCACCTCATTCACATTACCAAAAATCTGTCAATAGTAAAAATTAAAAAATAACAAAATCAAACAGCCTCACCTATCACACAGGCTGTTCAAAACACCAACTAGCATCTCCTTAGCAGTAAAATCCTCCAGTTTTACCCAGATACCTATTACATGGCAGCTGACTTTTTCCAACACAATAACTTGGAAGAGGCTGGAAACCAAAGTTTCAGCTTGGTGGCAAACAGAGCATAACAACAAACACCTAAGATTTAGTTCAAATGCCAATCTTCCAGGCAGAAGTGAAACATAAAATCCTTTAAGTAATTTTTTACCTCCTCTAAAGTGAGGTTCAGGCTTCATCTCAAATTTAAACATCCTTTTAAACTTTTCTTTTCTTCAATACCCTTACTGGACTTTATATCCAGCTTGCCTAACCCAAGGGAGAAATGTCCTAAGCCAATGCATTTATATGAAAATATTATGGTTGAGTAGCCCAGTTTCCCAGTGATATAAATTGGCAGTAGCACTTGTGATTTTTGGAAATTTTAATAAAAAATTAAGTTTTATTGTGCCAAAAAAACCTTATGCCTGGAATTATAAAACGGATTTAGTTGTCTGAAGAAGCACTGGTCATATAAGTGGAAACAGCAGACTATACCAGTAGAGCTTGCAAACAAGCCATTTACAGGATAATTTCTGTATGAGCGAGATGTTTCACATTAAAAAGGGAGACTGGAAGATTATCTTCTGTCTCAAGACACTACAGCACAAGGTAAACAGCTTAGGTTATTTCAAAGGCTTTTAGATATTCCTTTGAGTGGAGTACACCTGGCATTGTCCCCCTGATGCCAGTACACATAGAAACTGCATGTTAGTGCCCATGGGCAGAGAAAAGGAGAAAATTATGCCCAAGGGTTCTAAAAATGTCAGTGATGTGAGGTATTTTGGTTACTGAGTGCCCATCCAGATACTCCCAAAACATGGCATGGCATCCGAAATCTGCATATTCCTAAAGGGAGTAAAGCTTCACAACAAGGGCCCATTATGACACAGATGTATGCTTCTGAACTAACTTGCCTTAAAGGACAGCCCTGCCTAGCAATTAATACTCTGTAATGTGGCAGAAAGAAAAAGTTCTTTGTAGTTTGTATCTTTTTTGGGTACAGCGTGGCTATGCTAAAAAAAAAAACCCCACACAAGCGATATACAGCCGAGATGGTTCTGCCAACACTTTCCCCTCATAGTGACTTCCCCCTGAAATGTCTGACAGGCTTTAAAATTAAAAAAAAAAAAAAAAAAAAAAAAAAAATTAAAAAAGACTAACAACAAAAACTGGATACTTGTGAATTAGAAACACAAAATAGCTAAGCCAGAGAGAGAGAAGCAAAAAAGATTCTCCCACATCTACTGTATTCTTGCTCCATTCCTGAGTTTAATGAAATTGGTGACTTTGAGTGGCAGCAAACTCTACCCAGTCCCCTCTGATTACTAGGGTGGTTGGTCACTAGAGTGAGTGTCTGCTCCTTGCTCCTCATCACAATCTGTCTCCAAGCAGAGAGCAGTTTCTCTTGCCACAACTCCCCCTTGTTATATCCCATGAGCTCTCAGACTTCAACATACTCCTTAGCTTGAAGAAACACAACACAAACCAAACAGTTCCTGTTTGCCCCTAGAGAAGTAAACTACAGTTTGCACCTACCAGTCAGTCTTTATCTTTCTGGAATACAAGAGAGGATTCAAATGACTCTGGACTTCAGCTGTGTGAAGTGGGAAGAAACCTCCCCTCTGGCAATTCAAACCACATGTTCCTATTCAGCTAGAGTGCTTTACAATAGGGAGGAAAGCTCTTTACCATCTATTCTCTTTCTCTTATCCTTCTTCTTTCCATTTAATGGAAGAAGAGCTTCAACAAGAGTTGAAACATTATATTTCTGTGTCATGTAAATATATCAGTTTTTGAGGCCAAATGGAATGCAAATGTGCCAGGACTGCACTGGCTGGAGTTATGAACATATCCCTTCTTCAGGTGTGCTTCCACACACACCTGCTTTGTGAGACTGGGGACCTCCCTGCTTGCCACCCGGACAACACCGACACACAGCTTATCTGAAACAGAACGAAAAAAGGGTTCAGGAAATACTTCTCATACAAACAGGCAGGGAGGTTACACTCTACCCCAAGGCATTCAGGTTGAATGTGTTATGAGTAAACAATTTCTCTGTTCGTTTTGTTGTTTGGTTTTTTGTTTTGGTTTGGTTTGTGTGTGTGTGTGTGTGTTCATTTTGGTTTGGTTTTGTTTTGTTTTGTTTTTTTAAAAAAAAAACCTGTCCAGTTACCAACACTTGCTAGGAACCTGAAACTGCAGCATTGAAATAAAAGGGAATTTGATCATAAGCTTCAAAGAAGATTGATTGAGACATGGTAGTTACTGAGAATTACATTTTAAAACACACTCACATATAAAAGCACCTCTGTCAAGGGAATACTGTGGTGTCAAAGGCAAGACTTTCGGAAATGAGTAAATACCCCTTAAGAATATGTGTTGTAATACAACCTGAGGCAAACATCCTATTGAAACATATTAAGTAATTCTGCAATTAAAGACCGGGTTACACACATGAGGTCGGACATAATGTGAAACTCCAACTTCTGAATTATTATATTTGAACCATTGATGTCCCATTAATGACAGTTTTGATATTTAATAATTATGCATTTTTGATCTACATCTGCATGAAAACATTTGTAAAACACACACAAATAACATTAGTTTGATGCAGCTGCCCAGATTTACTGCACCAATAAAAAGTTAAAGTCCATACAGTAAAGAGATATATGGAAGAATTTCAAGCTAAAAGAATTTATTCACTTCATGCAAGAGAATGGGTTTCTGCAAAATGAGGTGTATGGAAAAAGGCTCTTTAAGAAAAGTAGCATTTTTATATATTCATACAGTTCTGACTACAATGGATACTGGAGTACAGTGCACCAATGTTAGAGCAAATAGGAATTACGAAAACAATAGAACATAACAGGAACAATAAATTATATCTGACTTGAATATGTTCTGTATTACACAATGTACTCAAGAGATACAATGTTTTCACTTCAAATATAGCATTTCTGGGCAATATGCTGAAAAGACATGCACAGCATTTATAAGCACATAACTGCATTAAAAAAATTGGTATCAGATCCCATGGCAATTGTGAGAACAAGCTGAGTATCCTGGGAGGACACACTCTGCCACTACAAAAAAAAAAAAATCAAGTACAGACAACTGATTTGTCTCGTTTGAGTCTCTGCAGAGCTTCTACAACGTGAAAGCTTATCTGAAAACAGAACCAAAAATGGGTTCAGGAAATACTTCTCATACAAGTAACTTGTATGAAAAGGAAATCATAATAAGGACAACATCAAAAATACGTAGTAAAACTGAGAAAATTAGTAGGTGGCATACTGAAGGAATGACTTAGAAGTACTAAAGTGGAATATATAGAAATTCCTTCAGAATTCTTCACTTGTATTTTCTCCCAGTCTGCAAGTGCAATTCTCAGGGACTTGGACAAAAGGCATGATACAGGCTGCAAATGTCAGGTCCTTGTGACAGGACTGTATTGTTTCACTGAGCATCAAAAGAAACTTCTGTTCAGTGACAGCAGCTTTAGCATTGCCATTACTTAATATAGGGAACTGGACACCGTCTCCTTATTATACAAAATGTGTCTAACAACAAAGGGTCTATCATGTTTTCAAAAGAACTATACTGACTTGTTAGATAACGTTACATCTAGATGCCTGTAACCTAGACTATACAACATGAATTTGAAGACTAAAGCATGTGGCAGAGAAATAAGCAGTTTTGACTTAGAAGTACTGTCAGGCTAAGAGACTGAGTTTACTGCCAGTGAATAATAAAGTACCTGATTCAGCACTCACGGTACTGAAAATGTATCACCAGGTTTCATGTATATCCCTAACAAGTCAAGAAAATAATACATTACAGAAAGGGGAATTCAATTAGAGAAGGAAGACATCATATAAATTGCTAGGGGGGGAAAAAAAATGAGCCACTAGTCCTGAGTGACAACAGGCTCTATTAGTGACTTAACATGTGACCTTGCCAAGGCCTTTGCCTCTCTTTATCAGCTTCACCTTGGAAAGGAACAGACAGTCATACAAGGGGGACATGTACATCATTTACTGTGCATTCAAAGGTAAAAGCCCAAGTTATTACAAAAATAGAAACATGAAGCTTTGAAAAGGACTCACCATTTTCTTTTACTCTCATATTTAGCCAAAACCAAAGAACATTCAAGCGAAAGAACTCCTCTCCCATGACAACTCAACTTTTTCAATGCCTTTGGAAAGATCATGTTTGAGGGCACCTACTTGGGCCAGGGTGATGCATATTGGGGGCAGGAAGGTGAATTGTCCAAACTCCTTTGCAATACGGCTGACCAATATGGGGAGGTGTGTGAGGTTCTGCAAGTCTTCACTGCTGGACTTGCTTGGGAGAGTGACCAAAAGGGACTGCAGCAGGACAAACTGGAGGCAATGACAGCTTCTTGGTGTCTGTCCACCCTCAAGCATCCCAGCACTGTGAGCAGTAGCTGCCCAAGAAATATTGTTTGAAAAACCCTGGCTCGAAGGGGGTTTAGCTGCTGGCGCTGCCATGAACATCACTTTGCAGTAACTATACTGCTGAGCTACCATGACCACTCATTCCTTCTAACATAGTAGCACCTCCTGCTGACCTATGCTCCCCTAACTGAGGTAAGTAGGAAGTATTTGTCTCCTTACTGTTAGGTCAGATGCAATGAACCTGCAGGCTGGAAGTTGCCAGTTGGAATTTGCGTATAGTATAAATGATGAAATTTGCTTTCTATTGCAGCAGAGTAAATAACTTAGGTGTGGAGGAGAAACATCTGTTTTCAAAGAGTAATACCAGTGCTGCAAACGAGACTCCAACATCCTTACACATTAAAGAAGAAAATGGATTTTGAGACAGTACTGATGAAAGCAATTGCCATGCCCACTTCCTGGAGACCCTCAACTTGCCATGTCATTTTGGTTTTGCTTGTGTTTCTGCCCTTCTTTGTTTTCACTGAATTGACAATCAATGAGAGCATATGTGGATTAAGCAAATATAAGCAGAAAAAGAGTGTACCTCTTGATTTGTGGAATCTATTTTGCATTCAAATACATGTAATTTTATTTAGATTAAGAGTGATCTAAAGTGAAGCAATTTGGTCCTGTTTTTTTCCAAGTTGATTAGGGTTGGCCATGGCATGCAAATATACTAGGTTCCTATATAATAACTGGATTGAACTGATCCTTTAGAAAACAGGAAGATTGGACTTTTAAGTTCTATTACATTTCTTATTATATTTTGAGAGAAGGATGGTTGTTCTCTGAATGAGTCATTTTTTTAAAAAAGCTGTCCACAATTTTCCTGTTGTTTCTTTTAATTAATGAGATCATTACGACTCCCCAAATAATTTAAAAAAAGCAAACAACCAACCAAAACCCAGAAGAACATAATCACTTTCCTTCTTCCAAAATAAGGTCTTTTGTTTTGGTGCTTCCAGGCCATCAAAATTCTTTTTGCCACAGTTCGTTGGTAAAATACCACAAGCACCACCATGATTCAACTAGCAACTCAAGTGTCCTTCAAGAGAAAAAAAAAAAAAAAAAGTATCTTCTGTCTCTGAGGTCTGAAACTCCTTAAATCAAGATCTGTAAGGGAAAGTAGTTATCTTCATGCTATGTTGTTAATTTATAACATTGATATTAAAAATTAATTTATAGTATTACTCCTGGGCAGGCATGAATTACAGATATACTCCTGGTGAAGTTCAGAATATTTCAGTGAACAATGACTAAAGTAAATATTAAATAGTTTGTTGCAGAGGATAACATTCAGTCCGGTACAATGCTATGGAACAAATTTATCTCAAATGAAAACTCTTATGCTAATCTCAGTTAATTTGTAGATCTGTTAGGCACAGAAGGTGATGTTAGTTCAAATATCTAGATCCTGAAATCTTTATTCTTCGGTGGCTGATATTAATTAATTTGTCAGATATATCTGGTAAGTACACACCGAAAAAATTAAATCCAAAATACAGAAAACAGTCAAAAGACACTGTCTGTTTAAAAGTATTTACTAATGCCATTTCAAATATGAGTCATGAAAGAAAAACAAATAAACAAACACACACATTGAATTAATAAAAGTAGTTAAGGCGTTTTCTTATTTTTTTCTAAATCACTGGTGAGAACATCAGAAATCCTCTTTGATTCTTTTGAGACGATCATTCACAGCAGTACCCAAAAAGTAACAAGTTATTCCCACAGGGAAGGTCCCCTGCACATCTTTCTACAAGAATTTTGCATTTCGTTTTCTGTCTTCATATAAGACAAAACCAAAGTAAAATATATTGCTAAATATGATGACAGAACTTTTTCCAAGACGTTTTGTCAAAACTGTTACCCTTGAATTAAGTTTCAGCATTTTTGCTGGCACCAGACTCTGGATGTTATACTAACATATAACTGTCATCACTTTATTTCAAGAAGCCCCAATCAGCAATGCCATGTCTAGTAGCATTGGAGTTGACATGAAATAGGTGTTATACCAAAACTAGATTTTAAATTGTCTGACTAAAATTACTTTGCCACCAAGGCACTCAATTTTTAATATCTTTTGATGGTATTTGGCAACAGAGATACTGGATGGGGAAGATCCCTATAAATACTGGGCACTTGAACTCTGGGTATCAGAAATATTTACATTTTTTAAGAGCCTGGATTGAACCATACTATTTTAAAAGCCTGTGTACTTAGAGGTTTTCCTATCTGTTAGACTGACTAAAAAGAAAAAAAATAAAATAAATCCTACATTCCCCCTTCAGTCTGTAAGTAGACACTTTTCTTCATTCATCACTTAAAAAATAATAAAAGCAAATCCACGAGTTTAATGATTTTCAAAGGACATTTAAAGACAAATAATATATGCAACTAAACATCCAGACATACTGTAGCATGGGTTAGACACAAACAATGAGCCTGAGTTTCAGAAAGGATATTGATTTTCCAGCTTCGGTCATAAGTCAGACTGCACACTGAGAATGATTTGTTCTTGGGGTTTGATTATTGCTCAGACTGCCTTCCTTAGTGTTTCTGCTTTGGAAGTCACAGGGTTACTGACAGAAATGGGACACTAGCCCAGAGAGACCACTGTTTTGAACTTGTGTGGCAAAATATCTGTATTCTTATTTGGCTAAAAGAAGAGAAGAAAGGCTAAAGTCTACATTTTTAATAGTGTTTGAATGAATATCTACTAGAAAACCCACAGTGGGGTTGCTAGGAGTGGAGGCCAAAGCCATAATTCGAAGGGTATAGGTCGGTAAGCCAATGAAAGGAACTCTTTCCCATTTCCTAAAAATATGTAAAGCTGAGGGAGAGGAAATCAACATACTAGGAGCATAAAAGTGGGCGTACAAATTGTTTAATCTATGACTGTTCTCTGCAGCGTACCACTGCTGCTGACACAGAAAAGGCACCGCATGAGAAGAACACATGGAGAAACAGCCAGCAGGCGTCGATGGTAGGCCTCAACTTTTTCATTTAGAACAGCTCAGTGGCACAACTTTGAGAAACACCAGTTTAAACAGTAATCTACTCTCTAAAAAAGATAATGTTTCACCAGCCCAGACAAAAAGTACCTATTTCCTTGCTCACCTGCCATTGTGTAGCTTTAAAGTAAAAAACAAAACCCTCCACACACAAAAACCCACAAAGTAGAATTGCATATTGCGTACACATGTCAGGAAGAGGTGGCATGATTACCAGATGTTTAGGTCCATCTTAGTAATCAGACACCATGCAGACTTGAATAATAGGTAAAGAACCGTTTTCCCCATAATGACATATGCTTCCTTGAAAGACGACAGATCAGTCCAGCTTTGGTGAAAGTGATTCATCACTTTATAATGACAAAGTAGAAACCTCATGAGGAACACGCTGCTCGTCCTGTTCTTTATTTTTCCATGGGTGAAGAACAAAGTGGCATCAATTAATTATTAATTACAAAGATCTTTTTACATGTAGGATGGTAAATTATTGTGCTTTGCTAACAATAGTTAATCTGTTTCTGAGCAAGACTTCTGAAATATTTGAGTAATTTTCTTCATGTTATATACAAAGATTTGAGAGATTAATTGTCCAGATGTTTCCTTGGGTTTTGTTCTCTCTTTCTCACATAATAAAAATCTTTCAGCACATTTTTTTCCCAATAAACCCACAGTCCATCTGTTATACTTTGCTGGAGACATAAAACAGCACTACATGTGTGTTACAATCATTCTAAAAAGTAAATCTTCACCATTTTCTTTTACAAATAAGGTGAAAGATTCCATTTTTATTTGTTAGGTAACGTCTTGATATGTTGCCCTTTGCCCTAAAACACTAGCTCTGTTCACTAATACCTTCACCTTTGCTTCTAATGTCATGGACTAAAGTATTCCAATCCCAAGTCAAACCATGAAGTATTTCTGTCTCTTTCACAACAGACACTCTGGAAAAATACAGCAGAGCAAGTCTTTAACAGTTATCTCCTATTTAAATACAGCACAACTCCTTTAGAACAGTTTAGAACTTATCTATCCAGGATGTCATGAGTAAAGAGAATAATGATAGTGTGCATTTTTATTTCTGTATTACAAGAATCATTTATTCTGTAAACTGAGCAAGTGAAAACACTGGTTAAAATGTAAGAAGTGTCAAAACCTACTTCCTAGATTGCTGCTACAAAATGACAGCCCTGAAGTAGAACTGATAAGGAATTTTTTAGCTGTAGCCATGGAAAATTGGTAGTTTTAAAGCTTGGTTTCCAAATATACTTTTGGGAAGTAAAATTTGAAGCTGCTATTGACTTTTACTTCAGTTGATAATTTAAAAAAAAAAAAAATTCCCAGAAATCTCTCTCATCCCTAGTCCTTCAAAGTGCCACACTAAAGGAAAACAGGAGAACATCTAATAAAATAGTAAGGTAAGACCATGTCAAGAAGACCTACGTCAGCAGATGTGTTGGTAGTGAGAACTTTCACAGATTTGAAGGAAATCTTTATGTAACAACAGCATTCCGAGTAGACAGATGAGACTTGAAGTGGGGTCTAATGTTTGTTGGATTAACCTTGTAACCAAGTAAACCTTGAAGGTTTACTAAGTCTCAAACAGGTTTCACACAGGGCTAAGCCAAAATTGCTAACAGTTTGCAATAGCATTGATGAATCTTTTTCAGAGGGAATTTCAGGGTTTCCTCAAATGTTGCAAGAATCAAGAATCTTTGTTAAGCCATGTGTAAATGAAGTAACACTGTGAAGATGGCTGGCATGATGTATTGCCAGTGTTCCCCAGCTGAACAGTCCTCACTGAAAGCAAGGCACAAAGTCTGCTAAACTTAAAGGCAAGAACTGCTTTGGCCTCAATTGACTTTGAATCCCTCTTAAAGTGACCTGTGAAGATGTGGGGGGAAACTGCACCAGGAGACTCACGGAAGGGGTTAATGCTAGATAGCGATTTGAAGCCAAAGGTATGAATGTGTACTGCATCCATTTTTTGAGCCCCCCAAAGGAAAACTTTGATAAACTTGAATGAGTTCAGCAGAGGGTCACTTAGACGGGGTGGGGGGGTGGGGGACAAGGTGTCATTTGAGAAGAACCTGAGGGAATAGGCCTCCCGCCCGAAGTCCTGAAGTCGTTACCAGAAGTGGATGCTTAGAACCTAATCTCCTTAAGAAAAAGCTGGCTAAAAGGTGTGGGGGACGCTGACTGTAGTGACCAAAGGGAAGGTGTGAGTATCAGTAGCTGGCAGATGTGTGGTGTCGGGGAAATGTCAGGAGCAGGTACTGACCAGTAAGATGCAGAAGTACTTAGCAGCTGCAGTTGATGTGGGAGACTGAATGGAAAATTTCAGTGGGAGCAGACTTCTGGCAAGCTGTGGGACAAGTAACTGGAAGAAAAAGGGCAGCAGATGTATGATGTATAAGGCTCAAGGTGAGAATGAACTGGGACTACTAAGGGCCACCTCTTCAAACTGACATTTTTAACTAGGACCTTGAGTCACAGCTGGGTATAGGCACACATACCCTGTAGGAATACCGAACAGAGAAGACTTCTGGGTACTCGCTTTTTCCTCTTTTCTGCTGTTGAAAACGCATGGACCTGGGCTTGCTCATCAAATGAGAAAAGCCAGCCTTTCCCAAACACAAGAAATATGGTACTCTCCCTAAAATAACAAACCATGCCCAAAGTAAAACAAACCATCTGCATTAATTAGTAAAAATTAACAAAAGATAATTTGTTTAAATGTTTACATAAACACTGTTTTGTGTGTGCCAGAAAGATCATAAAAATACAGTTAACATTAAAAAGCACTTCAAAGGGTAGGCAATGAGTGAGCTATTTGGATTTTTATCTTAATTATAAGTCCAAGAGATTACCTATATTAGCTTATACCTTACCTTTCAAAACTACATCTCATTCAAAAACGTTCATCACAGCATCAACTGTATCCTTTGAGAACACAGGTGGTCTTCTCTACCAAGTCATAAAACTGGCCTTTTTTCACATTTCAAGGTACACAAATGGTGATATTGTAGTCATTAAGCAGTATCCTGATTTTCTTAAGATGCGTCCCTTGCTAGATCATTACTTCCACTGTTCTTCCCTAACACCAGCTGGTTTCAGTCTCTATCCTCAAGGCAATGACAAAAATGTGCTTTCAGATATCAAGGAATACCTGAAATTACTTAAATATAGCCAGAATTTAACTCATGATTACCAGTTATAATATGATTTGAACAACCATTTCTAAGAAGCCACTGTTTTAAGAGAAAGGTAATTTAGTTCAATCAAGCAGAACACTCAAATCCATAGTCGTTCTTTTCCAAGATGAAACACGGAGGTTTTATAATGGCTCCTTGATTCTCCAACTGTTGCCTGCAGAAGCCTGGAGTCTGTAGACTATTTATAAGAGGCTAGGAAATGTTGTAAAGGAAAGTAAATTCATCTATGCTGTGCGTATTTGTGAAATTCCTAGAGAGGTTTGCCTACCCACTGGAAAATGTTTAGGATCTGTAAACTAAGAGATGTTGAAAAAACACTACTCATGTCATCATTTTCTGGAAATCTAGTGGTAACCAGCTATTGGAAAGTAAGAACACTGTTTCAGAAGGGCATTTGTTTTCCTGGAAAGGCATGGGAGGAGCATAAGGAACAAGGTAGGAGAAGAGATAAAAAAACTTGCTTCCCCCTTGCAAGCACAGAGTTCCTCATCTTGTTCTTAGGAGTCAGAAATGAAGAAAGGGTGAGAAAATGAGAAAGCAGGATGAGGCTGAGTCAAAGTCCAGAGACCAAAATTTATATGTAGCTCAGAGCTCAGGCTGATTCTCCTTCGCTTGGAGAGCCAGTCCTTCGGACTCATCACGACGTGTTTTAAATGACAATGTCAGCACATTGTATCTACTCAAGACAACACCACAATGCAAACTCTGCAACCTGATATCAGGATGCCAGACTGACCATAACCACTTTATGGCACTCAGCATTTTTATTCAACACAGCCAATTCTCAGTTTTTTCAAGGTCGAGTACTATTGCACATTTGAATATAAAAAAAACACAAAACCAACAAAAAAACCCCAAAACCAAAAAACAAACTGGCCCAAAAGTTTCAGTGAGCTATGCTATTTTTTAAAGTAACAAAGACTATCATTCACATCCCTCCTCTTATCACTGTAAGCTAGTTATTATCTCAGCCAGCATGTGCTGAAATCAAATAATCTTCATTCACAAAGGAAAGAACAAAGAAAGAAAAGTATTTTTCTGATAAAGGCATTCAAAATGACAAATGCCACCTGCTAATGTCTGTACTGCTGCCAGAATTCCTAAGTTGGCACAAAAATCTTCGTTTAGGTATACTGACACAAGTTAAATCTTTTTATGTTATTATAGAAATAACACTATATTTATGCTTATGAAAAGCAGCTGAAAGCTGGATATTGCCACTTCTGTAAACTTACCCTGGCTTTTGGTGTCTCTGAAGGGATGCTGTAATGTTAGCTTTTTAATAATGCTTAATAAACATTTAGCAACATCTATTATAAATGGTGGGTAACATATGCAGAGCTGGGTGGGGTCGTTCTTTACAGCAACTCACCATATGGTATCCCTATGAAAGTGGCCCTGATAAAAGTAATCTATTGAACCTGAATGACTTACTCTGCTGCTGTAGTATCCAATTACTTTCCTTCCTCTTTCCCCATTCACTTGCACTAGGAGTAAAGTTGATTCACCTGTCTATCTCACGCTGCAGCTACCATGTTCTCCAGCTGCTTGTATCACCAGGATTTAATAGACTCTGTTACATTATTCTACTTGCATTTGGTTTGCAGAGCGTGAGCAGACAAAGGAAAAAAAATATGTGGGCTAGCGTTTAAAGGATCAAACTAAAGGACTGAATCCTATGCCCTTCTCTCAGCTGCCACTACTATAAGGAGGCTACAAAACTTTTACCTGACTAAAGACTGGTGGGTCAGAGTGAATTATTACAATTCAATCACCACTGCATTTCTCCATTTCCTTTTGTGTGTGTACAGCATCTGATTTCACTGAAGAGGCACAATAAGGTGCTGCATCTGGCCTGAGATCATTGAAAGTGAACAGAGGAACAAAGAAATGACGTCTCTGTATATGATCTATTTGTAAAGCAGGTAACCTACTCCCCTTAAATTGGAGCTTACATGCAACTACATGAAAACCACCTGTTTCATGGACAGTGTCTCTAATAAAGGCTCAATTCCTGTCTTCTGTCCCCCACAGTCTCCTTTCCATTGTAACAATTTCTTACCTTTAGGGGCTTTCCGTCAGCCAAGAGACACTTCCATTGTGGCTGGTCTGGATCTACATATGTTTCTTGGGGACCATATGCCTGTATTGACTTGACTGGCTGGCTCCTATCAAACAGACTCTTTAATAGCCACATTTTGCTTTTCATTCAGTAAAGGCCTTAACTTCAAGTCCCTTTTCCACCAGTGGCAGATCTGCACAAAACATGCAAGACCATAGTTGTATATCTGTCCGTTTTGGTTGAAATTTACCATGGGTTCAAAGTTTTGAGGAGAAAATGCTAACAGATAAGAAAACAGTGATCTCACCTAAGACTTATTGCCCTAGGAAGGCACGCTAAAAGATAATTATATTAATAGTGGCCCAGGATATATTACCCAGTTGTTTATTCTTTCCTCTCTAATTTTTTCTGCTAGCTTTCATAAATAAAGTTACAGAAAATGTTTAATTTTAATATATACACAAATAAAATACATCCCTTGATAGTAGGTTTGTTAATAGTTTTATCAAAAAATATTTAGAAGACAAAAGAAAATCTATCAGACTAATGCCTCTTCTAAATTATGAGACAAAGCTTAAACCTTAAAGAGATAAAAATGATCAGGTATCCAGGTATTTCAATTCCATATGTTATTAATAATAAAATTAACAAGGTGATACATAACAGCTATATCATTGCTGTTCGCAGTATTTTTTTCCCTCTACCAATTAAGTCATACCATATTCAGCCTTAGGTTCTGAACTTTTAAACATCTAAGTAGCGTATAATTTTATCTAGCTGAGAGGTTCCAATGAAATCAGTGAAGCCATTCACAGGAGCAAATCTATGTATGTGGTTGGGTGCCTGCAAGATCGGGGGCTTAGATAATGAGCGTTTTATGGCAGCAACTTTGTGCTATTTATTTGGACTGCTCAGCCACTAGCATACTTTTGGGCACTGCAAGATGTTAATCTGAATATATATTAAAAGGTACTGGGAACCAGTGTCTGGATCACCAGGAAATTTTAGTTAACCAAAGTATAAATATAAGACTTGTAGAACCATCACACCAGTCACATGGCTTATATGTCAGAACTCTTTCTCTGGTCTCTGCCTTGTTTGCATGGCTAACCTTTTCTGGGCTGAGATAGTCTAACTTCTTTGTGCAATATGCAATATCAGTCACTAAACATAACATTAGCAAAAACAATTAGTATGTATTAGTGGAAGGTCATTCTGTACATACAATCTTCTTGTGAACAATGAGTATTCAATATATGTGTCACTGATACATCATCATTCTTGTGGGGTTTAGGTTCAGAGCAAAGGATAATTTTTCATATCTGTGCAGGTTTAATACAATGATCTCTTGCCTAGTATGCAGACTTCCATATTTTTATAGTGTATTAAGAACAAAGAATAATAAGACCTTTTTTCTCACAGATATAATATTTTTAGAGGAAAACTTCTTGCTGGATTGTATAAAAGTTAAAAGGAATTATCAGATCCCATAGAAGGGCTGCCTGCTGAATCCAGTGACTTGATTGCCACTGAATTCCATGGGGCAAGATACCACATAAAGAAGTTAGCAGTAGTAAAGCAGCGTGTTGGACTCGATGATCTCGGAGATCCTTCCCAACCTTAGTGATTCTACGATTCTATGTGTTTGACACATATTCTATGCTTTGTGTCTTAAAAAGGAAAAGAACAAGAAGAAACACAATCAGGAGGCAAAAAACATGAAATGATTCCTACTGTCTGTGCAACATAACCATGCAGGTACATGGATGAGAGAACAAAATACATAGCATACAGAAGAAGACAGTGAAGCTGACTTGATGCTGTGATCTCTGCCTGTCCCAGTATAAAAGGACTTTGAAGTGTTTACATTCATGGTGGGCAAAGTGATACAACAAAAAGCAGCAGAAATGCTGGAAACTACCTGACAAAGGATCCCTTTTGCTGAACCAGCAGAAGCAACAGTGGAAATTTTTGCTACTTAAATTCCGCCATGTGGATGCAGACGAAGTCTCACACTAGGAATAAAGACACGGCATGCATGGGAAACTGAGAGGCCGCTGATGAGGGAAAAAAAGTGCTGAGCCACTGCTGTTTTAGCCGGAGCACTGACAGCAGAATTGTCCCTGGGAAGTTTGGCTGCTGTTTTTGCTATCTTTATTCCGAGAAAACAGGAACTGAGTGTATTGTATATTCAGGGTAATAGCTACATGATCCATGTAGGATGAACCATGCACTACAGACACTACACTGATTCCTCTTTTCACATGAGTAAAAGGGGTAATGAGAGAAGTGCTATGTGAGTGTTCTCAGATATTAATTGCCTTCCCCAGCCTCTGCTGGCAGCACACAATGTAACTGCTCAATTTATGCCAGTGGTGCTGCACTTCATGGCAGGGCTCATACACAGAATAAAATGATGATGAAAACTGTTAGGGATGCAGCAGACTGCATCCAGGACATGTACTCTGGTCCCTTCAACATTCTGTGCTTTGTTAATACAATTAAACAGTGGAAAAAGAATTGGAAAGAAAAAGAGTCTCACGCATAGCAGAAACTAATGAACAGGTTATTGCACTTATTGTGGGCTTTTTCCATGCTACAGTGGTATGTTCAGAGTATCTCCTCCACATTCCTTAATGCAGAAGGCTTGTTGCATGACTCAACTCACAGAGGACTTTCTATCTTGCTTTGACCAAGAATTTTAGTTTTCATTTTGTCCAGCTTTAATGTAGATGTTAAGGATAAAAGAAAACACAAGAAAAAATGGGCACTGCCTTAAAGAATTCACTAGAAAGCACAAGTATGGATTAATACCCACACATAATAATAGTGTAGCTGTTTGCAGCATTCATGTGCACATTTCTCATGTATCATATTAGAGAGGACAGCCAGGAATGCATCAAAATCACTTGATACTGATTTGATGTAGTGCACAGCATGAGCTAGTTTTCCCATTCTCTAGACATTTCTTAGCAAAAGAGGAACTCCAAGTAGTTTAGCACCTCCTTCCTTCTCCTTTATCCTGCCTAATCTGAAAATGAACAATCTTCTTTCCAGTCTCTTTTTTTCCACTTCTAGAAATGTGGCAAAATTGAGTCATGCAGATGAAACAAAAAGATTACTCCCTGGCACACCGCACCTTAGAAATTTGTCATTAAAATTAAAATAGATTGACAGATTATCTCAGCCAAACTTTGAGGACATCTCTAGTGTTCTCTTTGCCAGACTTAGGAAGCTTAACCAAAGTTGTAAGACAGTGACAGAGTCAGACATTTCTCACTCTAGTGGGAGTAGCAGCTGCACTACTATTTGGTCCCAGACACTTCTGCTCTCCCCATAGAAGGTAAGTTAGAATGCACAAGAAGGCATAACTTTTTCACTACCCGAGACTCCAGGTCTGCAAAGTCTTGAGCCCTGACTGTAAGACTTGCTCAGTCCCCCAGTTACTTTTCACTGCTCTTTTCTGTGAAATCACGCTGCAAACTCTGCTGTGATCTACAAACCAGCCAACTCTGCCCCAGGGGATTATAAAAAGGGAGAGAAGCTGTGTTACTGCACTGCGGATAGAAAATATGATCCTGAGCTACTCAAATAGGTACCAGGGCCTAGCACAGAAAGTCCTGTCCATTGCCTGCAATGTGTCATTTGCTACACTTGGCCTTTGAGACTTGCATACTAGGTTACAGAGGTCTGAGAGTTTGAGCTCTAAGAGAGATCTTCCTTTGATTTTGTGAGGGGTGAATGTGGCCATCCTCAAAGAGAAACTGGCCCATGCGACTCTGTACCAGAGTCCTAGCATAGGACAGGGGAATTTGAATAAGCCGTGAGTTGAATACCAAACTGCTTGTACTGTTATTCAGATCTAACACAGCAGAATGCCTGATATCAAAAGCATATTCACAATAATTCCTGGGGGCAGCAATCAAGTACATTTATTTAAGATCAATGAATCCATAAAATCCCTCAGTCTGTGGAATTCTGTCTCCCCCTGAAAGAAGTATTACACTTTGTCTCTCCCATTCAGTACACTTACTGTTTTATTGCAGCCCATTGTGCTTGCTGCACATGATAACAATTTGTTGCTGTCTGAAATGAATTGACTTGCTTCTTTATAATTTGTGTACTTCACAGAAATGTAATGGTTTGGAAAGAGTAGAGTATCCAAGGATTTTAGGCAAACAAACCAGCACCTAACTGGTGATGAAAGAAGCTAATGAAAGAACCATCAAAAGCCAATCAAGGCCTAAACTTGACTGTGAGAATAAAAAGGTACATGAAGATGTCCAGCACAAGACTTTAAAGCATTTTGAAACACCTGGAAGAACAATAACTTTAGCATATGTCTCCTACTTCTATCTCCTGCCCAATATTCCCTCCCTTCTAGGTGGCTATAAACTGGAAGGAGAGGAAAAGACTAATTTTGACTGGCTTTGGGTATTATCACCCTCAGCTTGATGCCTGTAACTGATTCCTACCTGCTGTTTTTAAAATGGAGCTTGATGACATGCAGTCAGCTAAAGAGCATGCATGACAGCATTTTTGGCTCAATAAGGAAACTAGCTGGACAAAAGAAAAGAGAAAAAAAAAGGCAAGTAGTTTTCAACTGGATCACAGCATAGATTCAACTCACCACATCAGTCTTAGCATAGGACTGAGGGAAGAGGAAGGATGCAGAGTCAAAAAAGGATAAGATGAGTCTGCTCCTTACAGCAACCACATGCTCTTAGTTTCACATCAATCACTTTGGATCTGCACTATCAGGATGTTTTCTAAAGCCTTTCCATTGACATAAATACAATAGTACAGCTAGACATGAGATTAAAAACAACCATCAATTGTTTTAAATAGAGAGGAGAAAACTTAATGAGAAGAGAGTTTTTTAAAGCATTGCTTTAAGAGAGAAATAAATAAATAAAAAATACTCTGTGATGTAGTTTGCACAGGAGACCCCACTACAAGGAAGAAATTGAATAGCAAAGAGACACCTACTATAAAAGAATTTTGCCAGTTTTTCTTCTGATCACATTGTTATGCGCTTTCCTTTTCTTCAACTGTAAGCCATTGGGGATAGATCCTTCTTTTACTGTGTGTTTCAATAATTTCTGACTCTAATGGGAGTATAACACATGAATCATGCTCTCATTATACAGAAACCTCAAAAACATTTTTCAAAATTATTTTTTGAAAACTAAACAAATTCAAAACCTGAAATGAAATTCTGAGTAAATTTAGTATAAATAAAATATAACAATAAAAGAAGTAAATATTAAATCCTAAAAAAGTCATGGTAGATTGTCTTGAAATAGATTGAAGAAGCCCGGAAGAGCTATTCAATATCAAAACACAGCAGCTATTGTAGGAATAAATGGATTATTACCAGCACTCATTGATAAGTCAATATTAGTCTATTAGTTGTCGATATCCCTCTTAGGAGGTTCAGAGTGGAAAAGCTTGGCTTTATTTTGAAAATTTCCACTAAGTGCATTGCAGAATATGTATTTTTGTTTTTTTCTCTTCTTCGTCCTTCTCACAGTTTCCCACACCACACTGAATAAAATGAGTGCTACCCAGGCTGGGATCTCCCACACTTTTCCAGACCCTTATCCCTCTCCCAAATATTGAAAACTTCCACAACTAGTTTTCCTCCACAGTACTTCTGCTACAGGCCTACTCCTCCACATGCCTAGGAAATACTGAACAAAGAGGAATGCAAACCAATTTTTCCAAAATTTGTTGGTAATACAAATTAAACACAGTCAAAGTTTCCAGGCTCAAAAGTAGCAATTTGATTTCATGAAAGAAGAAGTAGGAAGCAGCGTTTGCAATTCACACGCTCTTCTGGAAGTTCTATAAATCAGATTTACTCAATTGTTTTCTCTTTGTAATTATTGCTTAAATGGAATTTACAAAAATAAACACCCAACTTCCAACCTAAGTCACAGGAAATCCATCAAGACATCCTAGTTTTCAGCCTCTCTCTCACTATTCTGCCATTTCGGGGAGAGCATGGATTTCACGGTTAAAGATAGAGGGATGGGAATGAGTAGAGTTCAGTTTTACTCTTCCCTTTACTAAATTCCAACTATCTGTTTATGCTAGTTCTTAGCTACAGAATTTCATAAAACTACAATATTTAAAATGCACATTAATATTGTAGTGGCATAGATCTACTCTACTTTAAAAGCAAACAGCCCGGTAAGCATGATAGTAAACCACAGTATAACATTTCAAAACAAATGGAGACTTATCCCATAATGTAAATGAAATATTTACATAACAATACATATTTAAATTAAAAATACACATACATTTAAACTTTATTTACATTATGTAAGTAAAATATTCGACAGAAAGCACAGATGTGATG
This sequence comes from Platalea leucorodia, assembly GCF_965183815.1. NCBI lineage: Eukaryota > Metazoa > Chordata > Aves > Pelecaniformes > Threskiornithidae > Platalea > Platalea leucorodia. The sequence continues at coordinate 47,636,498 of NC_138826.1, read as the reverse complement.
TAAATGAGCAGGAGTAATTTAGATGTACAGTAATTGCTAGTGGTATGCAGGATGCTGTATTATTTCCTTATGTTCTAAATTAGGTTTATTTAAAACAATCTGTTGTTTAATGAATATTTTTCTCTGTAGAGAAGTATTAGCATTCTGATTTGTTGACTGCTCTTTTCAATCAGGTGAAGGAGTTGAGCCAAGAAAAAAAGCAGCATTCCCTATTTATGTGTCCATATAAAGGAAATACCCCTTAAAGCTGTATCAGCACATTGGGCAAAAACACAGGTAATGATCAGTAAACAGACCTCAGAGAAACAACATTTAAAGCCAGAGAAGTATACTAAACCAGCCACAAGATCAATCTGAAGTCTTAGTAGTAGTCGGGACCGAGAAAGTTAAGAAAGCTACTGGCACTGGTGTCAGGTTCAGCACTGACAGGAGACTTGGGTTTTCTCAATGGCCATGGCAAGAACATTTTGAAAAGAAATTTCTCAGAAGGCATCAGAAAAGTCCACCACCAGTTACTGACTTAGGTTGCCGAAGTCCATCACTAAGAAAAAGCTCTAAGAGCTTGATTCCGGAATCGATGTTTTAGAGGAACAAGATTTTTGCTTATTGATTGCTTATTGACTCAGGGTTGATCTTTTGAAGACTAGACCTACGCACCTGTAGTCAGTTTGGCTCGCGCTGCTTATTCTCTCCCAAAATTTTGGACTTGAAATGCCTCTGTGCTCTCCCACACCAACCTCTGCACAAACAGTGGAAACATGGACAAAATGCAGGGAAAGCAGAAGCCTGAAAAACACCAGAAAGCACTCATTCTTCACTGGAGCAGTCCTTGCAGACCAACAGAAAAGGACTGTGAAGCTGGTCAGGGATAGTGGATCATGTTACGCAGTCATATTTCTCCATTCCACTCAGGCGTGCTACAAATTGCTGCCTTCCACTCACCTAAGTAGGTAACCAAGAACATCTGTGAAAAATTCACAACTAAGAGCCTGAAACTAAGCTTTTTTGTCAATAGCATGTTACAATCAACTTCTTTCTAAATAACATTCAAGGACTGAAATCAAATTAAAGATGCTGTTATGATGTCACTTAAATATACCATAAGCAAAAGAGGCACATAATTAGATTCAGAACAAACCTGTAATTTTTGATGGTAACACTGCATCTCGCTTAAATGAAAGTTTTAAATGTAAAATAACTTTCCAAAATAATTCCTTCTATCCAAATATTACAGTATTTGGCATGAAAATAGATACTTTCTGTTCTGTTACACACCTCGTGAAGAATGGAAGCTGCATTTCTGCCTTGTTTTGATTAAAGTGCCAACTATATTCCACTCTGCTCACACCTGATACTCAAAGCACAGTGGTTTCATACTTTTGTATGGTGACATGTAAAAGCATGACACATGGTTTTGCAAATTGCTCTGTGTTCAGAAGATCTATGGATAGTGGATACCTTTTTACAAGCTTCCAAAGACCCTGATGACACCATCATACATCATTATAAACCTGACACAGCTCTTATTCCTCAACAAATTTAGTTTTATTTCTTAGGGGAAAGAAAACTACCATCTGGGTCAGACTTGGCTCAAAGTGATTAGTGAACAGACACTAAATTGGCAACATCAGTCTTGAAAAGCTCCAGCAGTGAGAACTCAGAGAATAAAAATGTGTGTCCTGAAATGGTGCCAGGTCAAGCTAGGTTTAAGCTGGCATGAAAATATGAGAGAGAAGTTGTACAATGCCTAAAAGTGCTTTCTTCAAGAATAAAAGCTGAAAATGACCAGTTGGACAAAAAACTAATATATCTATTGACCACAGTGTGAAATTACTGAGTATTAACAAGCACTGAAAAGTATCTTGGATACATAGCATGTGTTCAAAAAAAATAGTTCTTCCTCAGTACTGCAAGTGTTAAAGCGAAATTGCATTTCACAGTTTATAAGTTAAGAACACAAACAGCAGACTGCTTCCAGTGTCCTGGCGCACACATTAAGTTATAGTATTACAAATTCCTAACTTACCTAATGTCTTCAATATATTTATGTCTTGGTTGTATCAGCAGGGTAATCATCCCTGCCTTACTAATGGCACGGTTTAAGGAATCCTGGCGCACATTTCTTTGGTAATAAGCACTTAATTTTGTCAATTACTTCACTTTAAAAAAACAAAAACCAAAAAAACAACCCTTGGCTTTCCAAGATCTGCTTATTTTTACAGAGCGTGAAAATTAATTTAACAACTCTACCTTATATAAATTCTTTTATCTGCTTGGAAGAAGTGCTGGTCCAATCTGTTGCACCATTTACTTGTCCCAGGTTTGGCTTCGACTGTCTGTGGTCTGCATATTTGGACCTGTGATATTTTTACTGCACTTTTCTTTGTCAATGCCAACTGTAAGCTATTTTCTTTGGTCAGCTGGGTACTCCAACCAACAAATCTCCCTTTTTCTAATACCAGTGAGATAGCTGTCAGTTAGAGGTTTGGCATGCTTAACACTGCTTCACTACCCAAGATCCCAGAAAAATAAAAGATACAGAGACAGGCCCATAAATCATATGAAGAAAGAAAACATTTGTATTATACTAGGAGCCCAATAACACCGCTGAACTTAAGAATCTGGCAGCCTTTAAGTTACAACAGAATTTTCAGAGGCCATAAACATTCACACTGGACTGAAACTTGGCATGAAGTGATGCCATTTGACTGATCCACATTTTACCCTAAACTCTGTTTCTCATTGAAAGGCAGTGATGGTACACAGCACACTCTATTCATAACAGATTTGTGAGGTTTGTGCCACTGCTACAGCAAACTCTAGTGGCTAGTTAAAAGCAGGGCTCTGGGGAAAGGAGTTGTTGCACTCATGTAAGGAAAATTACTGTGATTTGCTGCAGGCTCTGCCATCCTCTTTTTCTTTACAGAAAAAACAACCCAAAACCAAACAACCCCTACGCAACTCCTCTTCCCTCTAGATGGACTCACATGTAACAGTGTGCACTAAATCAACTTCTGGGCATGTCCAGTTAAGTTTTACAAAGTGCTGTTTTTACCACCCTCTGATTAGCTCTAAGCTACTCTGTGAGGGTGGTACTGAATTTCAGGATACAGGTGCCTCTCTAATGTATAGTGTAGCACATGCAAATTAATAGAGCTACATTACACTTTTTGGAAAGTTAAGCAGGGATTGCTTTACAAGATGCTTGGCAGGACCCTGTTTCATTCAGTGCACTCTGAAGGCACAGGAATACAGACTGCTTGGCATTGCAGACTCATCACAAAATACATAACCTGCCTCAATTTTAACAAGTATGATTTTTCCGAAAGTGATCTTGGCTCCATTATTTCTAACTGTGAAGATTTCTGAAGCCTGATGAAACTATGTTTTAAAGTAAAAGTGACCTCAGGGACAGCTCTTCCCCAAACATGATACATAGGATCTATTCCAAAATCAGAACTGGCAGATTATTATTTTTCCTGCCTTTTTCTGCCAACAGACTGATTTGGCCAGTGCAGTCTAAAAAAGCTCTAAAAACTGTAGAGTGGGAAGCTTTGCTTTTTTTTTTTTTTTTTACAGTTTATAATCCACAGACTGAAAATTTTTTCCTTCTTCCCTTCCTTGCTGTTTAGTCATCTCTCTACTAGATACAGTAAAAGCTTCAAGTCAAAGATAACCTTGACCAAAGGCATCAGTTAGCTATATGAAAGCCTAAACCGAGATGTTCGTAAGTCTGCACAAGTTGATATACCAGGGCCATCAGAGTCAACATATTCTCATCAAGATTGACATTCCACCCTGAGAGCTGGGATATGAGGAAAAATACAAATTGCTGATTATGTTCCAAACAATATACTTTCATCCCAAGACATCCCAAACTTCCAGCTACCTTCTACTGAACAGCTCCATTTTGTCAGCTTGATGCTTCTCTATGGTATTATCTTAATGGACTTTAAAACAAAACTAAAGTTTCTGCTGCTCTGTGTGAATGAGACATCCACGTTCAATGTGCCAAATATACTTCGCTGTTCTCTAGCAAGAAGCCAAAACTAGATCATTAAATAAGATGTCTACACTTCTGAAGGTTGAGGTTGGAGGTACATCTTCACAAGATATCTGCATCCAGCATTTACAGTGAAGGTGAGGCCTTTTTGACTGATCAAATGGAATTCAGGTCATTTCACGGTGAATTGTAGTTTAGGATTATATTGCACATTGTTGATCATTGAATTGATGCTTGAAAATACCCACTCTTTAATCAAGTGTATGGTGAAAAAAATCTGCAGTTGAAAAAGGAGAATAGTATCCTACTTTTCCCAGAACATCTTAGTATAGTATTTGGTGGCCTTAGGAGGTGGAAGAAGCAAGAAATTAATACCCAGTTAGATATCACTGGAGGCATCAGCTCAGATGTGGAGGTATTGAAGAAAATGAAGAAAATACCTAAAATGCAGAGATAAATCTAGGGTGTTATTGGAGTGGAAGGATGTTGCCTATAAAGCAGAGAGAGACCCAGTCATGCTAAGATAAACTTGGCTTCAGTGATAACTTTAAAGTCTTCCAGGATGTCAGACCAATGTGCTGGAAGCAACTCAGGATTGAGAGAACTAATCCCAACATAAAAGGTCTAGAATGAGAGATAAGGCGTAAGGAACAACCTCAATAAAATGCTTTAGAGAGAAAAATCACCACACTGTAATGTAAATCAGTGGCAAGTGAAAAACTACCCATGGCTGGATGATAAGATCATTTGCTACAAGATTGGTAGTTCTCGGCATAAGTAACTGAAGCCTTCATTTCATATCAATGCTAGGAAATTAATGTAGCAATATTAACAAATGTATTAACTAAGCTTGAGTAAGCTCTCATTACACTGAATAAAAATGGATTTAGTTTGATTCAGTAACTACATATCATACATTTGCAGCCCTTCATGTATTTATCTTGGAACTTTACTTCCAAAGACAAGGTATCAACCCATAGATTCTGTGGCAGTAGAAACTCTGGAGGCTGGTTCAAAAAAAACCCATATTAAGCTATGAGCTTTCTTCATCTGTCCACACATTCAGAGTTTAAAGATGTCTCAATAAAAGATTCTCCTATGAAATGCTGGAATACATTTGCTAAATGTCAGAGCAGAAACAGCTTGGGGAGGAATGAGATGGGAGATAGCAAAAAGTGCTAATAAATGAAAGGAAGGTGGGTTTTGATGAGGGTCATTGTTCTTTTTTTCAATCTTAAGAATTTAGGCTCAGATTCTGATTGAGAAAAAGTAATATTTTTAAACATTTTTTTTCTGTCAGTAAAGGAAATGTACAATAGTACAGTTATGTATATATGTATAAAGAGAAGAATACCTCTCCCAGTACAACATATGATTATTTGTGTTACAGTCTTAAGCACTTTTCAATGGACTGAAGCTTTGGTTTCAAACTTAACTTTCTATTCCCTTGCTTTTGGAGGTTTAAACACCTATTCTTTACTTTTGCAAATTATTAACATTAACAGTTTGACTAGAGGTCTTATTAATGTTGGGTTTGGGGCCAGAATTTTATAAACAGCTAAGTCCTTTGCTTGCTAACATACAAGTTCAACAACTTTTTGTTGTGGAATACGATTTAATTAAATTAAAAAGAATAAGGCATGCCTTTAGGAACCAAGGTTCCCTTTTATAAACCAACTATACATAACAATAACCTTTTCACACATGGAAATCTTAGTGGAGGTTTTGTAACACCACTGCCTACAACATATGATGATGTTTCACAACGGCCACAGACACTCGTAACAATCTACCATATCTTTAAGTACAGTTTAAAATAAAATGCATTTCATTTGTGATTGCTATCTCATATTGAGATTCAGAACATAATTCAGACTGTGCGAAATATATCTTTCCCCTATCTATTAGAAGTTACAAAACTAGAGAGAAAACAAATAGTAAAATATTGAACAGCTTGCCCAGAATAGTGTATGACTTATAAATAGCCATGATATATGAGAGGAGTAACATGAGTTTAAATACACCACTAAAATCTTTCATCTTAGAACTCAATAAGCAGATTACTGGAAGTTAATTTTTTTTTTCCAAACAAGCAAGGTTGAGGTAATGCCAGAGAAGAACTGAAGCAAGCAGAAGATTAGGAGAATAACAGACCTGTCATGAGACATTATACAAAAATATGCAGACCTGGCTAGCCATGTGGCCATACTCTGTGCTGGCAACCCTAAGAATTAGAAGACAGATTCCAAGGTGTCAAAGACATCTTTTTCATATTGCAAGCTACATGCAAGACAGCTTGTTTCAGCTTTAAACCCAGTGCATGGCACTGGGTTGCAGAAAGCTGGAGCTTCTTTGAGCTGAGAACTCAATAACAGCCCCCACTGCCACTAGAGTGCCAGCTCATCATCTCTCCTCTGCTCCATGACTACATGTGGCATCAGAGTTGATGGCTGATGAAAGGATTCATCAGTCACCTACGTATGAGTATGCATCAACACAGAGCAGGGGAGAGGACATGGTCCTTTTGTGTAAAGGTATGAGATGACTGCTTACTCTATTTTTTCTTACATGAGAAAAAATAGTTTGCCTTTCATCCTGGACAACTGTGATTGGATACTGTATTTAGAGTAACTCATTATCTGGAGCTCTGGAGAATGATTGACTGATTGTCAGAAAGGGAGATTTGAAGCAAGTTAACCATATGTTCAGAAGACAAAAGAGATTTATCATCTGTCTCCTCAAAGGGGGCCAAACTAAGGTTATTGAGTCTGCACAGAAAGTCAAATAATCGCAGTGACATAAAAACTGACTTAATTGTTACAAAAGACACAGAAGACTATGCTGTTTACTGATTAAGGGAAGTAAGCTATTACATATAAAACACTCAAAAGAAACTATACCTAGTTCTGTAAAACAGAAAAGGATCGTAAGCTGAAATACAGACAGAAGTGTTCTAATGGCAAATCCAAAAAAGCCCCCAAAATTCTAGATTAAGAGATTTTATTTATAAAGTCTACTTCGTGTACTGGCAGCTGAAACAATACTTCCTTGCTAAGTCATGATTTTCAGCAAGCAGAAGACAACGAAGAAATATGAAGCTGACTAGGCTAATTCCATCTTCTAAGCTGAAATGATCCAAAAATGACCCACAGAGCATCAATAACATAAAGAATATTGGTCAACTAAAACCATCAGTTTCTTTTAAAAATGTCTTAGCTTTTCTCTTAATCCTGTTCCCCCTCTTTAAAAAAAAACAAACAAACAAATTAAAACTTATTATTAACATATGGCATGGAAATCATCTTACTATATAAATGGACTTCTACATTAAAACTAGTGAATCTAATGATTTCTCTACCAGGACACATGTTCTTAGCTTACAGCACAGTGGGGAGGGTGGGCACCAGTGAAAAAACATCTGACACCTATCTACTGAAGCAAGTAGGGAAAAGGAGGGTTAAAAGAGCTGACAACAATGTTCTCACCCACAAGAAAATGAGACTGGATAGACTACATATTTTGGCCTTCAAGAGAGGAAGAAAAATTGACTTCCTAAAACAAAGAAAAAAAAAATATATCTAGGTATGGAAACCGTGTAGGTAATGAAATGTGTATTTCCACGTACTTCAAGATACTTATTTGTCTGACCTTGAACTGTTCTAGCTTGCCCCTGCTTAGCCACAAGAGGCAGGAAATCTTCTGGCATTAATATTTTCTTTGTGGATATTTTTGCACACATTTCAGGAAGAAGCAATACTGTACAAACAGATTCATCATGGTAGAAAACTAGTTGAAAGTTTTTCAGCTATTCTGCAGATAGCAAACAATTTGGCATGCAGTATGTATTACATTGAGTGGTGACGACACAACAAACCTAAAAGACTAGCAGTTAGCTAGAGATTTAAATCAGTACACACCTATTGGTGAAAAATGAAGCTGCTGTTGGTTTCTACCGAAGTTTTTTCAGCTGCAGTGTGAGCTTGCTTCAGTGTTACTTAAAAATGGTTTCCTTTTGTGTGGTTTTAATTGCTATGAAACCTCCAAAATCTCAATTACCATGTCTATACAAATATCAAACATACCAGATACCTCCTCAGGACAGAATGGCTATGTTGATTTAGCCTGTCAAGTCCTTGTCTAAACCCACAGCACAGCAACTTGATTGCACTGTAGTGGCAGCCAGCCTTGGACTCTTGAGCCACATAGGGTGTTGAGCAGTTGAACCATCCCTGCTGTACTGGACCTGTGCTGGCTCCTGGGTAAACCACAATCCTTGTGTGTTCAGAGGTGAGCCACCACTGTAAGCTAAGACTGACCTCCTGGGTGCACACCCAGCCAGCTCAGTGGAGCAGTGAAATCCTGGGGTGGCAACTGCCATTTCTCATCCATGAAATGCTTTTCAACACTTCCAGAGTACATGGACTGCATCTCATGGTTCTCAGCTATACAAAGAATATGTGCTTGTAGTGCCATGAAGATTGGCTACCATTGGGATAAAATAATATGTCATACAGGAGACAACAGGTAGCAATGGGATTGCTTCTAAGAGAGAAGCACTTCACAACAGAAGAAAGAATGTGGTAGAAAAATAGCAAGTGGCAAATGTTTAGGTGTCTCCTTTACAATGGTCTGAAACCAATATAGCCATCACCGCCATTGTAGAGAATGCAGTGCACACAATGAAAGAGAATAAAATGCAGTCCTGAAAGTATGCCATATCCCATAGGTATTCTATTTATAATCCTCCATTAGACACCTTTTTTTCTTTTTGGACCAGCTCCCTGGAGTGTAATGCTACAGGTTTCTGGGAAGCTGATACTAACACTTGCTAAGTCTTTGACAGAGAGAACCAGTCAAGAATTTACAAGGTGTCCTAGGATGCAATGAAAAATTGTCAAAATGCAGTCAAAAAGCTTAGAAGTATAAATTCAGCTGACAGCTAAACATAAGAAGCAGGAGCTGTTCAGGAATGGATTAGAGTCCAGAATGGGAGAGTGGAGAAAATACACAGCTAAATTTCTTCCTTTAAAATAGGCAAAACCCTCCAGTTCAGACTGATTTATTTCATCCATTTCTACTAGACAAACTCCCATGTGGCTTCAGAACTGGACTATTTACCTTCTTCTGGGTTGTAATAATGAGATTCTTCCAACACGTTATTTGGTAGCATTTTAAAAATGAGCACCAAAGGGAAAGAATCAGCCTCGGAGTAGCCCCACCCTAAAACCCAGACATTGGTGGGTGGTCTGTGTCTGCCTCTGTTGTGTGAGGGTAACACTGATGTGCTCCTGTGGCTTCACCACAGGGCTCCCAGTTGCTGGAATAAAACACAATCTAGTCTAGCACTGGAAATAAAGCATTTGTGAACTACTTCCTCACTAAATGTAACAACTATGTCTTCAATAAAGCCATGAGCATCTACAGCTACCTTTAGCTCTGTTCCCCCAGGAAAGAATAAGATTTAGTAATCATACGAGGAAAATGAACTCTCTCAAATCCTAAAGTTCCCCTTTACTCTTTTTGTGCTCAGAGCGGTAAAAATAGAGAGGTCTTAAACACAACTGGCAAGGGCAGTTCAAACGCCATGTTTAACAGACTTCATTTTTTTATAAAATTGCATAATATGTATAAAGGCGTAGAATTAAATTTTAAAACGTTCATGGTTAGATGATAGATAATTTCTATGCAGAACATAAGGTATCTGAGAAAGAGCACAGAAAAAAGAAATACCTTTACGTTTCAAAAATCTATGCAAAAGCCAGCCACAATCCCAATTAACAATATTTTTGCAGTAGTGTCATCCCATCCTGGACCTGGTTAGGGTTTCAGAAACATATCTAACAAATCCCTTTTCCTAAGGCAGAAGGCTTTATACAAATGGCATTTCGGATATATAGCCTCTCTCGGCCTCCTCTCAAAGACCTTCAATACAGTCTGTTTTAGAGCATCTCCTATGATCAGAAAGTTTCTCATGAGATTTCTACTAAATCCATCTTGCTATAGTATAGGCCATATTTTAAATCCTGTCTGTCAAGGAAATGGAGTGTATATCAGTTGCTTTCTCCTTATACAAGTTTTGTACATATTCTAAAAACCTCATAGTCATTGTCAAGCTTCCCTTCTCTATGTAGAACAGGTTTGTCACAGGTCATGTTGTCTAGCTTGCTGATCATTTTCATTGCTCTCCATTAGAGTCTTCCTTAGTCTGTTCATTTTTCTCTTGAAACAGGTTGCCCCAAACTGGACACAGTACTCCCACTGAGGCTTTATGAGATTACTTTATGAGTCTTGAAAATTACATTCCTGTTTCTACATCCCAAGATGGTATTTGCTTTCTTGCAATAGCGTGACATTGCAGACTAATGCTCTGCTTGTGTGCTGAAATAACATCTGTACCCTTTTCTATAAAGCTGCTCCTGTTCCCCATCCTTTACTTGTGCACTTTATCATTCCTGCATTTGAGCCTAAGTGTACTGCTGTGACTTTGTCCCTAATAATTGTCATCTTGGTTTTTTCTCAATAATTTTCCCCATTTTACAAGATAATTTGATCTTAACTCATAGTCTGCCCTACCCACAGCAACCTACTCTGAGTACAATTTCCCAGGCAGTTTTGTGGATCTACACAATAGTACCCTCCTGTGGATCACATTTCCTGAGCTTATCTGTGTCACAAAAGACGATGTCATGGGAAAGTGTGGCTAAGATCAGCAGAAGTTTGCAGTTTTCCTTCTGTTGAAAGCAAACCACTGGGTCTTTTTCTGAAGAGGTGTGCTCTTCCCTTGATGACTCTGAAATAGTTTGAATCTCAGACAGCTATTTGCCCTCACTGATGTAAAAGCCACACACCATTGCTCTTTGCATATTTGCATTGGCCACCAGGAGAAGTGCCATTTTGACAAAGCCCTAACTCACTTTGCTGGATGCTTATTGCTATTTGTCCACTGTTGCTTTTGAAAAATTGCAGTTCAGCTTTGAATGAAAGTTTTTTCCACCGCTAAAACTAATCAGCACTGACAGTGATGAACAATGGTTTTGTTATCACTGACACACATTTCTATCTGCATTGCCGCAGTTAAACTCTTGATGTCATACACAACACAAAATGAAAGTGGCCTGAATTTCAAGGAACCGATGTAAAGACCTTGTAGGCTTGTTTCAGACCAGATGGAAATGTAACAAAAGAGTATATAATTGTTGGTAGAAAATTGGATGGGATTCACATCACACTGCTTTTACTCAGCACAGTATGTATGCCTAGGGTATACATAAGAAAATGAAGTATTTGTTTTTCAGGAGGTAAAATAAATAGGTAATTTATTATTCCACTGATAACACTAGGATTTTAAAGAGGTCACTCTCTCTTCTTATATATGGTCACACAAATGAATATATGCATATCTGCTGGAAGCCTTTTCTAAACTATTCTCAATAAAAACAAGAACTTTTAAGAAGAATGACAAATGTTTGAGTAGTCACACACTGACATAGCGTAAGTGCTCTGCATTCCTTTGCTCATTTTCAGCAGTCAAAACCTTTTAGAATTAAAAATTTATTAAAGTAACAGTCAGTCAGTTTTTTAAAAGAAGCCAAATGTGCTATTGTAAAGTAACTGCAACTGTGGGAATATATTTCTGCATTCCATACTTAAATAAAACATTCACTACCCAGCAAATATTACCATTTCTCTAATTAAATAAAGAAGTATGGGTATGAAAGGTAAACCCACCATTCACTAGTGCCAGATAATTGTGCTTGGAATAAAAACTATACTGTAGCATAAAAGCTGTAATAAAAGCAGTCACCTTTGATGACAAAAGCTGAATTCTAGCAGACAGCTTCACTTCTAAAGATAGAAATCTGTATCTCCATATGTAGCATGAAGAATCCCTAGACAGAGTGTTCCTAACTAGTATTGACCATAAAGTTTCAGTTTTCAAACATCTTCCCCTTTGCTACCTCTCCAAGGTTACTCCATTTTAATGACAGAGCTGTCACTTGCATACAATTGGCCACAAAGACCTTTCGTTTTGGTGAAAGTAAAAATGAAATCATAGCATACTTTTTAACCAATATGTACAAAGACACACTTTTGTTTTGTGAGACCTGATATTTTTGCAAAGAAGAAAACCATAGCATACCACAGCCAAACAGAAGATGACGCATTGCTAATGCTTGTCCAGAAGCTAGACAAAAGATACAAGTAAAGTAAAAGACCTGAGCAAGCTAAAGAGGGTTTAACTATTCCCAACATCTCCTAAAATCAGTTGTATTAATCAGCATTTTGTGTGTCATAAATGCAAGGAAAAAATAGAGGTCAAAACTGAAGGCATTGGTATCAAAAATTAGTTTAAAATTCAAATCATGATCACAATTAGGAAACTTTGCATTGCATAGTGCATTGTTTTAAAAAAAGTTAATGAAATGAAATTAAAAAACCCTGAGTACATATTTAAAATGCAAAAGTAAAAATAAAACCACTTAAGTTGTTATTTGCAAGCTCAAATCCAGAGTTACCTATTTTTCAAGTTCATCAACTTAGTGTGCAAGTTGGCAAACGCTTAGATGCCTATTTGAATCAGCTTAAAATGAAAAGGAAAATTCAATTTGTCCTTTTCAGAAAAAAAAAAAAAAATCCTTAAAATTTAAACAGATATAACAGGAAAAAAAATAAACAATCACTTTTCTCTCTAGAATAGGTCCCTCTTTCATCCAGCTGGCATGCTGACTACATTCATATATTGATATCTGACTTGACTGTACCACATACTAATTTAACATCAAGCTGCTACAGTTGAGAGCTGGCTGAAATTACAACTAGATTCCAGATGCAGTTAAAAAAAAACTCAATTCAACATTTTCTGCACTACCAATGAACTTAAATCTCTGGCCTATTTTGACTTAAACAGAAGATGTTTGAAATTAATAATCTAGTATGAAAACAGCCTTACCTGAAGAAGCAGTCCATGGCCTCAATCGTTGGTAATTAATTTTGATTTGCATACTCAATTTTCAAATTTCCAAATTGCAGCAGAACTTTGAAGGCAGAGTTCAGTCTCTTTGTTCAGACTCTTACTCCATTCCCCCTTTTGCAAACATATAATTCTACTAGAGAATTTAACACAAAAAACTCAGGAAACATCACAGTTAAGTTCATCACACCATCCTAAATCTCTCTTTTTGTGCATATGAGTATAAGGCAGTCTTAAATTCACAGTCATGTATCTCAAATGCCATATGTTGGAATTTTTTTTTCCAAAAAAAAGGAATGCTTTTCCTTTCTTGGCCTAGTTGCGTGGATATACAGATTGATTTTTGTCTTTTTTGTTTCCCTAAAGGACTTAGGACTGCTAATTATGACAGATGCTAAATTACAAACTTATGCCAAGCAGAAAACGGATGTGGCATGAAATAAAGACCCCAAAAAAGTGTTACATGACTGATGGCGTTATATTAATATAGGATGGTGATGAGAGGAAGCAATCTGCTGGTATGTTATTGTGAATTTATAAGTTGCTGCATGCACGCACAGCAGCTTTAAGAACATCTTATATCCAAATTCTAGTAATAAGAAAATTTTCTGTAATCAACAGCACAAGTTATAAGAACTAATCCTCATAGATGCAAATATCCAAAGGGAATTTAATGCTAAAAATAAATATATCATCAACCTGGAGCTTATTCACTTTATGAACTGTACAATGCACTACAGACATGCAGTGGTAAAGGTTATTTTTCCATGAATTTTGAGATTCTTTCCCATTTTACCTTTTCAGACCCAGGCATACAGTTCCATAATAAATTAGTCAGGGCTTACATGGAAGGGCCTCTAACAGACAGGCTTCAATTTGTTAATATTTGGCTGGGGCAGGATATACATGTCTTAAATGCCATCTATTTGATTTAGCCCAAAAAAGGCGTACAGAACTCCCAACTCATAACAAAGAATACAGAGTTCATCTGTCTGAATTCCTGCAATGCTAAAACTAGGGGCCAACCACAGAAACAAGTAGAAGACCAGTTTAAAAGAAATTTTCAAAATCTTCATTACAAGAGGAAGGTGAACTGAAACTTGCTGCTACATGAGGCTGTGGAGGTCCAAAGTATCAGCAGGTTCAAAAACGGATTGCATAAAATAGAGAACTGGTTCATAAACAGACACAAAAGATACTTAAAAAAAAAAAAAAGTACTAAAAAGGCAGGATGTACTTTTCTAGCAATTTTAATTCAGCAGTTCTGAATGGCGAGGCAGCACAAAGGCAAAGGACCACAGAAAGTGGCCAAGATACTTGTGTGCTGTCTAAACAGCATCTCTTCCTGTTGTTCTTGCCTTTCTCAGGAGATGCAATGCTAGGCTGGATGGTTTGACCTACTAGCGAATTTCTAATGTTATATATTCATTACTGGTATCCTTCGTAGGAGAGAAGCAGAATACTGAAGGGCACCTTGGAAACTTCAGGTTTCTCTTTCTTCTTAGAGGACCAAGGCTGAATTGCCAATGCAACATGGCCTTTACCTTTTACCTGCACTCAACATGAATTGTTACAAAATTACTCATTCTTCCATTGTCTCTTGATACCAGCCTTCAGAAACTTCTGTGTCTTTACTCTAGCTGTGAATCAACAATGGGGTAAATGAAGTTAAGCAACCCTAGTGGCGCCACCAGTAAGTCATCCAGTTTAGCTAGATGGGAGAAAAGCTGGGCAGCTGCAGATCCTAATGTTCGAGGGTGGGTCCATACCCTCACTAAAGGATGAAAATTTTTAATGATCTACTGGGGTAGTAGATGATGGAAGAGGTAACAGCAGGAGACAAAAGTTTTATTAGGGATTCGGAAAGAGCATCTAAAGAGCATTCTTAACTCCATTCATCTCTCCTTCCCCTCACCAACAGGATGTAGAGTAAGGCTGAGGTGGAGAATGGGAAGGACTTAGTATCAGGAGGTGATTTTTCCCTACTGTAGAAGATCTTGAATGGGAGATCACATCTGACAAATCCATGAAATTTCTGACTTCAGCCAATTGCATGTACCTGGACCTTGCCCTGCTCTGCTGGAAGATAAAGCCTCAAGCAACACCATTGCACACACATTTGGAAAAGGCAGTTCTGGAAAACTCTTGTCCTTTGAGCTTTTCTCGGTGTTCCAAATTTTAACTCCTGAATTTGCTTTGTTCACTGACTCCTAGCTACTGCTCCCCACCATGAATTTCTACACCTATTGATGAGCAAAGCAAAATAATTTTTAAGGATTAAGCACAGTAAATGTCCCGATCAACAATTCAAGAGGACATATTTGTGCACAGATGATCGCTGATCTGTTATGCGCACATTCACTCACTTTTTTCTGCCTGCTGCAGGTGATCATGGTGGACTTAGCAGTGCTAGGTTAACGGTTGGACTTGATGATCTTAAAGGTCTCTTCCAACCTAAATGATTCTATGATTCTATGGTAATTTACTCCTGCAGTTCAGGAAAATGTTTCTTCTTCTTTATTTGAGCTGGATATGGGAATGGGGTAAGGCTAAACAATAAAAAATGCTTGCAGAGGAAGCCAAGAAAATAGCAACTCTATAACTATTGTAAGAATGTGCAATCTTATTTGCAATAAAATGAAGAAAGAATGGGGGTGGAGGGGGGACAACCTGTACCATATGATTACCAGCTGGAAGAGAGAGTCGATCCAGAATGGTCTGTTGGAAAACAGCTTCCAATAGCACTGTTACATGAAATTTAAACTTATGTATTCAAGGAACACATACCCTAGGAAATTATTGCAATAACATCAAGAAAGGTCTCCTTTGGGAAAATCCTTACTGTACCCACAAATATATATTATATTATATCAGATCACAAACATTTGTAAGAAGTGACACAAATGAGTAATTGCAGAAAGTGTCAAGTGTTGCTTTTGGTATGACCACTATGAACTGAATGTAATCTAATTTCACTCCTACTGTTTTGTAATATGCTCACAACCCTGATTAGTGCTCTCTGAGTGACCTGACATGCTTTAGCATTCGTGAAATTTCTAGTATAATGATTCACTTCTGAATGTTTCTGAGTTAGTTTTACTGCCCATTTGACTAAAAAATACATGTATCACTCATGTGCAAAGCCTCTAAATAGTTCACCCTCCCCATAAACAGATTTTGAACATTTTCACAAAGAAAAAAACTCTCCCCTCCCAACTCCTCATTATTCTGTTTTCTCATGATTAATTTTAAATATTTATTAATTTTTTTTTTTAGTGTGCTCTCCCAGTAGGTGGAAGTTCTGGCTTTCAGCCTCTTCTGTCTGATCAAGGGACTAAAGCCAGGCCTCCTACTTCGTGAATGTTTTAATCAATATCATATAAAAAGTGGATACCCTTTTTTTCTCTTTCAATAGAAAAAGGAGTAGGCTGTCTATGCTTCTGAAAACTTACCTTTTAGCATTTGATTGTAAAAGATGATTCCAGACTGTGTCTGGCTGAAAAGAAATGTATTCTTGTACATCAGAGTTAGACCCAACAGGGCCTTAAGATACAAGTTTATGACTTGCCTTGCTCAATCATATCTTCATTCAAAGTAGCTGATGTTATTAATCTTATTCTGAGCCACTAAACTCCTGTTCTCCTATGGTGGCTGATCTGGCCATCAGCCCTAGAGCACCAGCTATTTCCTCTAGAGACCAAAGCTTGAACAATTTGCCAGAAGGGACTTCCACGGCAGAAGTTACCGCCAGTGCTTTCCTCCCCAGCCAGTTCAAAGGGAATTCAGTCAAAAATCACTCACTTACTTATCCACAGCGTGAAATTCCTCTTTTGCATTTTTTGAAACCAAGCACTATTTTTCAAAGCACTAGTTTTCTCCACAAAGAAAAAGCAGCACTTTTTTCACCTACAATGGAATGACACTGTCTTCCAGGGGAGATACTCTATTTGCAGTATATTCTGTTCTCCGGTGTAATGTATGCATCTACTTAGTTCACTGGAAACTGACTTTCTGCATTATATAATCTCATTATAAACATATTTTTCATATTCAAAGTAAAACTAACAATAAAATAAAATTGCTTAGATAAATTTTACATTTGATTTTCTTGCATCTAAATGCAGTTTAAAAAGTAAAGACTCATCTCTCAAAATACAAAAAGGAATGTATATAAATTGATAGAAAATATTCTATCCCATATATGTGGAAATGTCTGAGAGCCCTCATTCATTATTCAGTAGATGAAAGACAAGGAAGAAGAACCTGGAAAAGGATAGGGAAAAGTATTATTACTGCACTGTTTTGTAAAATTAACTATTTCAAGCTGCTTAACCTTAGCTCAGAACACTGTGTTGGACTTGCGCTTTTATGAAGAGGAATCTGCTGTAAATTAACATCTTGTCTGCTGCTTTTGAAAATGAAAAACTTGAGAATACTTATAAAGTGGAGCCACCTTCTTTCCCCTTTTATTGATTTGAAAATGAGTCACATTTCAAATGCTTATTCCCATGTGTCATCCAGAGAAGACCACCCAAAGTTATTACATTTTGAGCAAACTTTCAGTTCTTCAAACCTTCAGTAGTCCTCTGCACTCATCCCCTCCTGACCTAGTCTATTTGGCTCTCAAACACAAGTGTTAAGCAGGACAAAGAGCCACATGCCCAAGCTTCTTTAAAAACACAAAAGGAAAGGGAAAAAAGCCCCTATAATCTCAAGGTGCATTTATTCACAAAGACTGGTAAGAAAGATGAGAATTTCCACCAAAACCAGAACACACACACACCCCCCCAAAAGAAAAAAAAAAAAGTCCAGCATCATAAGCCATGCTACAATGACAGAGGCCACAGGCTTCAGCTTTAACTAATCTCAACAGGTGGTATAATTCTGATGCAGTTAACATTTTCAATTAATAGAGATCATCAGGTAACATGGGAATTAAATCTTAACGCTTAAGCACTTGCAAAACTGCAGTTTTGTCTTATTCCTGGTTATTACTATTTTAGAAATATATACATGACAACCAGGTGGTTAAGAGGAGTTAGGCTTTCAAAAACACAACTAAAACATTACAGTCCACTATGTTGTGTTTTTGTTTCCAATAAACGCCTACATTGTATTCCCAAACATGCTCAGACCAAGTAAAAGATTTGTTTATGTTTTCTGTTTTCCCACTAGGACATACACTGAACTGCCCGTAAATGCATCAAAAGCCATTTCCTCTTTTTGTTGAGTTTTCTTCTTGACTCAGGTTTTCCCATTTGCTTGCATTCAGGGATAGCAGTTTAAAATAGATTTGGTACTTGAGAACTGTTGCACAAGGAAAACCTCTTAAAACACAGAAGGAATTACTGGTTGGTAATTCCTGAAGTGAAAGTTGATTTGCCTGAGAATACTCCTCTTTCATCTAATACATTTGTCATGTTTATACTGGCCTTTTAGTTATAAATACTGTTTTTAGTAAGCTAAGAAACAAAGCTGTGTTGTTAGGATTGTTTTCTCTCTACTGTGAGATGAGTAACTAGTATTTCACTACTTGCTTCAGGTGACCTAGCAGAAACGAGACAGAATCTCTCTATCAGAAAACCACAGATGTTAGAAATCAAAAAGCGCTGCTGTGAAATTTAGGCCACAACACCACAAATGAAGCACTGCTCAATACTGAGAACACACTTCCTTGTTATCCAGCTACCCTTTGAAAGTCAGAGTTTAGAAGGGCTCTCATCTTCTCAGATCTTCTGTTTCAAGTTAAAAGAAACATTTACAAAATAAAATTCAAATATAAAGCAGTCTTCTGCTTAGTTTCCAGAAAAATATACTATTCTTATGCTAACCTTAAAGTCCTGTTCACTCCAAGATCATGTATTACTCTTTAAGTCTTCTCACATCAATATATTTGGGTTTGTTTTGGGGTTTTTTTGTATCATACATGACACAAAACAAAGCAGCATAACCCCCTCTCACTGAATCTACCTGACACACAGAAATCTGATTTGGATTACATCTGCTACAAAGCATAAATAATGATGGCAACAGGCACTATACTTTTTTCATGAGAGAATTTTTTAATTTATGGGAACATGACACAGGGGTGTACACTCACTTGCAACTAAAACTTTCCTTCCTACCCTGACTGTGGATCACACAGAAAGCTATACTTTCAACATACAAGGAAAGGAACATCATTGAATGTTGTAGTGGGAGCATAATAATCTATCTGGCTTTTTATTTCTTAAATAAAAATACAGGAAATAAAGGTGCTGAAGGAAATAGACTCTGAATATTTTGAGACAGTATTTAAAAAGGAGATCTTGTGATCCTGTCACAAGATCTTGAATAAACTGGTATGTAATTCCAAATAATGTCAAAAAAATGTAGGAGAACTAGAAAAGGAATTGAGTAGCAAGATAAGGATGGTAACAGGTAATGGAAATTGTTTTTGTATAAAAAGTAAAAACAGTAGAAAGCCATGCACTTCCTTACCTGGAAAGAAAGATTAGGAGGGGGATATGATACGTGTATATAAAATCATAGGCAGTCTTGAGAAAGCAGAGCAGCAACAATTATTCAGTGTTACATACATGACAGGATCAAGGAGCAGCCAGTGAAATTGTCAAGCAATGGTTCAACAGGATTGTGGAAGTCATTGCCATGAATGTTTTGGGGGAGGCCCAAATAGAAATGGAACAAAAACGGCAAATTTCAGAAAATAGCTCCAATAGTAACATCAAACATTATTACTCAGATACAAACTCTGGCTCAGGCAGTGAGCCATAAATTGCTGATGCCACAAGCAGTACAGGGGGAAGGATAACTTTTTACTCTCCCTGCTGCTGCTTTGTTTTCCTAGGGGCCAGTTCCTGGTCATATTTGGAGACAGCACACTGGGTGAGTGAGGCCTTTGGTCTGATCCGCTAGGGCCATATCTAGGTTCTCAAATAAAAAGGTTCTTGATAAGTTTGAGTCCACAACAAAAGGCTATTTTGAAACCCAAAGAAGAGGAACATCCTTTTCACTTCCCTATCATCAGTTGGCAAATCAAGTGCATAGTCTTGATAGGGAGAACACCAAGCTATGGGTAACAGAGGAATGCAATGGTGCAGCATGCTAGGCAGCCAAGCCTTCACTGTGTGGTTTTCCTGAAGAATGGACTCATTCGGATGTGCCAGTAGCAGAAAGAGCATTTAGCTCAAACATTTGTTGATCTTTGCTCCACATACAACTGTTTCATTGGAACTAAATCTCAATGAACCGACAACCTGCTAAAACATGTTCATATTTCATTAGACATATTTGGAAGGCTTGGCCCTCTAATGGGTTATTTAATCTGTCTCTATAAAACACATTTAGGCAAGACTGATATGACTGTCCATAAACCATTCTTCCCTAATATGTTTCATGTGTTGGTTCACACACACACCTTCACTGTTGATGGTTCCTGCTGTGAGCATAGCTAGTTTATCTGTTGCCTAACTATTTTTAGTTTTTCTCAATCTAATCTAAAATATGCCTGGTACTGAGTGGGGGGAAGAGAGTCTATATATCTACATTTGTTACAACATTTAATTTATGAGTTCTTAAGTGATCACTCAAAAAATTGAATCACCTCTACAATCTATTATCACCAGCAAAAATGATAATATGAAACAAGTGCTTATTACATTCTGCTTAAAATAGAAAGAAAATCAGGTACATTTCAATCATTGCCTACAGAGAGTATCACTACTTATTTAGATAGGACCACTGGAATGTGGCTTAGTACAATTATTAATGAAAATTCAATGCAAAAAATCATTAATTTAAATATTATCAAATATCTGTCTGCTAGTCCTACTGGCAACTAATTTGTTCTCTGTATTTGAAAATAAAATTGGATTCATGTAACCAAACTTCTGTGCCTGTCTGCACAGGCTAATAGCAGAATCCCAGTCCAATTTGTTAAATTCTTCAAGTCACATCATTTAGCAGGCCAGATAAAACAATCTGAGATACTGCTTTGAAAAATTACTGTGAACAAGTGTCTTAGATGCATATGCTTTCAGAGAGAACACTTATCCACTTCAAGCTTTTCTTCCCTACTCCCTTCTGTAGGCTTGAAGAAAGTTTCACTCATTTGCCATCCTGCTCTGTATGACAATCTTTCTGTGTCATGGCAACAGTCCTGCATTTATGGGACCGTCTGCAGCTCTGCCTGCAGGAGAAGTGCCCTTTGACCCTATGCGACAGAGGCAGATTTGTAGATCTCAGACTTCACGGACTTTAAACTCGTTTCTACAGCTGGTTTACTGCAGAGCTAGCTTTACTTGCAAAAAAATTTCTCTGAAGTCCAGTGCATGATTAATGGCTCTTCGTTTTAGCTTTTTGCCCCATGATCTCCTCCCCTCCCCTGCGCACCACATCACTTGCTGTAACCTCATTTTAAAATATTCTAGGACATCCATTTTTCCTCTACAACACAACACATTTGATGGCAAACTTTAATGCCCTCTTTTTAAGTTACAGGAGAAGGTACTCACCAAAACACACGTATCATCTTTATGTCTTACTCGTTCTGTATTCAGCTTCCAAGCAGGAGACGAATAGCTTGGCATGGCTAGTGATTCACATCCAAACAGAATGACAATGTGCAAGGAACTTTTCACACTTTCCAAAAACACTTTACAACTCAATCCTTTGAAAAAACTCATCAGAAATGTCAAGGAATCACCAAACAATGTAATGCCAGGACTATCATATCAAATTTGTGGTCTCACAGACTTAATAAAAGTGCTTTTAAATGGACAGCACTATACATTCATAAAGTCATAAAATCTACTGAAAATACAGAGTACTGAAAATCAACTGAACAGCATTTTCCACACTTGTTTATCCTGAATCACTTCCATTGTTGTTTTCCAAGAAGGTCACACACAACCATGATCTCAGAATTCAGTGTAAAACTGACATTTTAATATAGGCTGAAGGGGATAAATTAACTATACATGAAATGTAATGGACTAAAAGTACTCTAAAGAGTACAATGCTTGAATTGTTTAACAACTTTTCAGTCAATGTTTTAACCTTGTATATTAAGGCTATTGTAGATAATGCCTTATCAACTAATACCATGTCTTTGTAGCAGGCAGCATTTTCCTATTATTACCACTCTAAAAACAATATTACAACAATACTTATTTGGCAACTAATTTATAGATGCTAAACTTAGGTTAGACAAAAGAGGTAATGAACTACTTTACTGAGAGAAACTGAAACCTGAAATCAAGTTTTTTAAATACTACCATAAAAATAAAACTGATAGTAATAGAGAAACAAGACATTTCATTTCAAGATGATGTTAACACATTTTTGCTTTTTTGCAGGTTGTTAGATGAACTTGTGTTTTGGAAAATTTGGTAGTAATGGGAACAGAGAATTTGTTGCTCTACTATAAACTATGATAAGTAACCTACCAAAAAGCAACTCTAAGCAGGGCTTCCATGGAAATGTATTCTTACACATGAAAGTCCAGGACCCTAACATTTCTATTTAAAAGGTCTCTCTATTATCAGAGTGAAATATGTAGCATGTCAAGATAGCACATATTTAATACAAAAGTTCAAGCAAGTACTTGACTTTCACAGAATTGGTTGAAAATGGTGATATTGTTTTGTCTACAAGTTTAGACTTTGAATGTTTTTATTTTTATTTAAATGACTGTACTTATATGAAAAGGTAAACGTACAAACTCCTTGTGAAGCTAAGAAGTGTACGTTACACAAACAGTGAATAGAAAAACAAGTAGAAGAAATTAAGGAAGATTTGCACATCAAAAGAGAAGTTGCATATACATATTTTTTCATCTCTATTTTACTAGCATAAGTCAGTCATAAAAAAAAAAAACCTATGTACTTTTCGACTGAGTCACTGAAATAATGTTATTTTGACGTCTCTTCAATACTGTATATAGCAATTGCTCTGTTAGCTGTAATACAAATACTAACAATGAAAAGATCCATGCATGTATCATTCATGTAAGAGTAAAATAACATAAAAACAAGATAAATTTTAAGTTTCTTATTTATTCTTATTGGCCCTAGCAGCCAAATAGCTAAATTGCCCTATTAGCCAAATAACTGTAACACCAAAGCGTTAGCTCACTGCAAATTAGAAAGGAAATTAGAGTTTGGATTCCCTTAGTATATTTAATTCCTGTTGTAATGGGAGAAAAATAAAACCTATTTTTACTATAAAAATGTCCATTTTGTGTGCATTTCTGATGAGCTACGGAAACTGTCTCTGTACCATTTATACATATTAGTTAATATTACAAAGTTATTATTTCAATAAGACCGAAAACTGATCAGCTTATTTTTTTGTTGAGTGAGTTTTCAGTTGTATCAGTTCTGTGGTCTGTGTTCACCGGATGGCTGTATGAGTATTACGTCAACTTCAGGAAAAGAATAGGAACTAATAGGTATGGCCAGGACAAGATCACTTCTTTCAGTAGCAGCCCAGCATATTTTGGCCTGTAGGAACAGGAAGCCTAAATTAGCTATCAATGATAGTTGTCAATAGGAGACAAAACTTTTTCAAAGGGTGAGGGGCAGAGAATGGATTCAGAAATAAATTCCTTGGGTCATATAAGAACCTCAGGAGAGGAGAGGGGACGAAACAACCAGTTTTTGGTGTACCAGTTACTGGTGTGACTGTGGAGCCACTCCAACTGCAAGAATACAAGGTAAGCTGGGAAGATTCAACAATGCAGAAGACAAGCTATAGACTTCAGGACAACAATGCTGGAAAACCTCAAAACCCTGAATCAACCTAAAAAAGGCTCTAGACTGGTGAAGAAACCACTAAAGGGAAGAAAACATGAGACTCGTTATTGTTTGTCTAGATATAGACATTTCCATTGAGCCAAGAACAAGGTTGTTTTTTTCAGTCTATGGAAAGTACATGTATTTGTGGGAGAAAGTATGCAACATGCTGCTTTCCATCACCTGTTTTCTGAGCTAGCAAACTGCAAGCCGGAAGGCTAATATCCTATGCAGAAACTCCTCAGACAAGTTGTGCGTTGTCTTGAGATTCTGCACTGATCCCAAAGAAACTTTAGGCTGTAGGGCTGCCTTTTGAAAGGTGTAACACATGGAGTGCCTAACTCTAGGAAACTTGCTCAAAGGACTGTGGGCATAGTCACTAACATAAGCTATCAAGACTGAGAAATCTTAGCACACACAGGCACCGAAGCGGTGATCTGACACAGTAGTATAGTGGAAGGATAGCTTGAACAGTCTCTAACTGTGTTTTACAACTCAAGCCTTTTGCATGTGTGAGTGTGTTCACATGTACTCATGTGTACTTGAAAATTACAACTTGTGTAAAAACAAAACTAGCTGTGGCAACTGATTTCACTTTAGCCAAGTAGAACCGAAAAGGAATAAACTCAACTAATCTAGCAGAAGAGCAGGCAAATTTTGAAGACTTACCTAAGCGGAAATCTGAAAATTTCCAAGAAAACTCAAAAATTCTAAAGCAGACTTAGTTTGGCACAGAAAAGAATGAGCCAGTCTCTAGCTCCCTGCCAGCCACCAGCAATCTCAACCTAACAAGGAGCCTACTTTAAGCTCGGCAATACAAAGCATGAGGTGCCTTGTAAACACAGGTAATGTGTTGAATGAAATGTTGAATGAAACACATTCTTTGTCAAAACTTCATGCACATCAGAGTACTAATGACAACACTCACAATGGCATGGTCATTTTGGACTTGTATGCAATTTTTGGCAAACTAATTTTGAAAAAGCTTATCATTTTCAAAGCATGGACACCCACAACTTTCTGAAAACAAGACTTAATATGCACCTCAAATTAAAAATCCTATAATTAAAGCAACCAAAATATTTAAACATTTGCATCTGTCTTGGCTTAAACAGACAACAGTTTTGTTTTACTTACTCTAAATTTTAGTCACTTTATTTGCTTATCATAAAGTAGTGTAAGTTCAACCCTTCAACCACACACAGTGCATCAAAAATAATGTAAGAGAATTAGTCATTACAGGACATTTCTATTTAGCCACTTATAAATAACTTGCTCACATTGTAAACTCTCAATAAGCTATTTCAAGCTTGACTTGTTGGTTTCTGAAATATTTTCTGTAACAACCCATCTGTTGTTACTTCAGAAAATCTATTACTCTGAAGTAGATGGGGGCGAGAGGGAGGAAACAGATCATCTCAGAAGGAAAACTTCCAGAGTTTCCTGGTGTTTCTCAACTTCCTTCTCAAGTAGCTGATTCGAAAATTGGAAGAGGTTTTTGCTATGTAAGAGCCTAAGTGTGCAACCTTTAGTCAGAAGAACATGCTAAATCACATGTACATTAGCAGGCCATTTCTGAAAATAATTTGACCATATGAGAAAGCTCAACTCAGGAAAACATCTTTTCTTACCATAACTCAAACAAAGGCTAACATTCAAATGCATAAATCCCATTTCTGAATTGGGACCTAATCAGGATAGAGACCTAAATCATATTCTCAAAACAAGTTTTTAATAACAGTCATTTTAAAACTCAAGCAAAAATGAGTTTCTGGTTTAATGGAGAGCAGATTCTATTAAAAAAAAAAAAAAAGAAAAAGAGGTTCTGCATAACCACTTCTTTAGTAAAATACACTGAAGTTATTTGTGTTTGGTTTAGCTTAATTTACTTTTGCTTCAGGAATTAACTTCAACAATCTTATATGACACATTGTTGTACAACTACTATTGAAATGGATTAGAAAAATCCTTTATTATAATACTAATATTTTATTTGCTTCTTTCTGGATTTTTTCATGTAAGTTACTGAAAAATGTTCCATTGATATCTAAAAGCTGGTGAGTTACATATGGAAACACTTCCACACTTCATGTTGGAAAGCGACTTCCAAGTTAAACTAGTAAATTAAAAATCTAGCTCAGCCTTTCACATTTAGGAACCGTAGTGTATTGCCTGAGTGAGGAGTGAAACATCAAATCGTTACATACACTTATTAAGGAATGCTAAGTTTAGCACAGAGGAACCTGTTTTGCACTTCAATTTATTTCTAATTTTACAGTAAAATGGTCAAGCTTTCCTGAATTCACTCACAGAAGAAAAGTAGTAGTAAATTGAAAATAAGAGTGCCTGCAAAGGGAGACTATTCAGGAGTAGTTTATTGAGAATATTTCTATGCACAAATAGGAATGTCCAAGGTGTCTGTTTACTCACGCAGATTGTCCTGCTGTTATATGAAACCTAAAGAGCTACGGAATATGACTGAAATTTCTTTTGGAAGATATTGGGAATTAAACTGTATCTTGAGGTGGTAATTAGCAGACATTGACATTTGATGGAAATCACGAGTACAGCTCTGTAGATGTGATTTGTGCCCTGAAGTATGAAAAAATAGGAAAGTTCGGAAATAATTCTCTGTGTTTCAAGGAGAATGTCAATACTATCATCACTTAACATCAGTATAATTAACTCCACATACAGGCACTATCCAGGAAAGATCCTTGTGGAGTTGGGGGGGAAGAAGTGTTCCAATGCAATTGCACCCAATTTTTGTTTGAGATAGCTGAGCGTTATTGCAAAGTAAACCACATTAATCACTGCTATGCAGAAAATTCTTTGCAATTTACTTCAGAAAATATGAGCAGTGGCTTTAAAGGTTATCTTTTACACTAAACTAAATGTTATAACAGTCTTTCCAGCCTTTAGGACTCAACCTTTGGCAAGCTAATATGCCAGCACAGAACATTTGCAATCCAAAAGAAAAATCCCACTTTAACATGAACACTGATTTCTACAAACCCTTACCTTCTTTTTTTATACAGCTTTCACACACATCAGCCTCTGAACAGAACAACCATGCAAACTTCAATTAGCTTTAGGAAATATACCCAAAGTTTTCACTGTATGTTCTGATACACATCTTAGACTTTCATAATCATAAATATGATAGTCTGATTACCAATACACATTGATAGTACACCAGAGATGCATGCTTTAGGCAAACACTGCACACCAATCCATCCCTGAGAACACACCACTTTCTGTCTATTTTCATACAGATTAGACAACTGCACAGTTAACCCTTTATCTAATTTCCTTCCAATTCACTATACTCATTCCCAAATCACCAGTCAGCTTCCTTGGATACAATATAAAGCTTTTTTTCTTAAATTGTCTCTCTTTTCCTCATGAAGGACAAATGAATAATCTGGCAGAGGATTACAGTATATCTACTTTAAGCCATAGTGACGACCTGTAGTGATCTATTTACGGTTTAAAGATAGTTCTAACTTCTTTTATTCACAACTGCTGCACCCTGGGGAGAATAAAATCTAACATTATAAGCATCCCTACTTCTTGGCCAGTACGCATACAGAAGACAGATGACAAAATCTTTATAAAGAATGTATTCGGATCAGAGTAACAAAAATACTAATATTTATTAAAAGATTAAATTATATAGGAAAATGTATGGTGCAAAAAAGAAACATAGGTAAAGAGAAAATGTAGGAGCATAAGAGAGGTGACAGTAAAATTTTTTTGGAAAAAAATATTCAGTAAAGTTATGGCTTTTCTTCCTCCATGTCTTTCTTTCAAACATGGAAGTGATTGCAGCCAGCATAGGCATCCAGTCCATGGGTCCTAGGATCGTGTAGAATAAAAGTTTTTTGTGGCAACAATACCCCTGCAGGTCCATAATGAAGCTAGGATTTGGGTATAGCATTGACAGGAGGGGCAGCACAGGGAGGGATGAGCTCTCTCCTATCCACTCTGGTTTAAGCATCCCTATGTCAGGTCTCATGATGTGGGACTGTTCCCACAGTGGAGCTGCCCGGGTGGGGAAGAGACAGCATTGCTCTTCATCCACATGCAGCCTGATTACATCTCCTCTCTGCAGCCCTTCCTTGGTTTGGGAAGAGCCAGAGAGAAACTGTGGAGCTGCGTAGCAGCTGGAAGGCTAAGTTCTGCCAGTGCCCCAGAAAATGAGTGCCCTCTTTTCATCCATCCTGCCTCAGAATAGTCTGCACTTAGACACAATGACAAATGAGGGATGTCTGCTTTGATGTATTTCCAGCATTCCAGACCAACAGGAAATAATTTTCCTGTTGGTAAACTCTGTTATTGATAGGAAAGTTATCAACTCAATTTTTGAGTTTAGAAACTCAAAATCTACCTTGGAAAGAAAAAAAGGGCTTGCAGTGTGATGTAGGAGGACATGTAAGCTTCGTTTTGAAATACACACATGCACTTATATGTGCAAGCATCATATATTAAATACCACATAGCAATCACATGTGATAATAACATTCTGTATGTTTACTCACATTGATTGTACTCTCTCTGGGTCAGCACGTTTCTTAGGCCTCCAAACAATGATGTCATATTTTTTAAGAATTATCATTCTTAAGCACCTGTTGACTAGTAGCTAATTCATTAATCTGGTTACATAGATCACATCCATGTACACTAATTGGGTTATTGTCATAAGATGTATAGGGAATTGCAGCTAAGGCAGTTGCCAATAAGCTTTAAATTCACTCACTCTGTGTGGCAGGTAAGCAAAGCTGCAAAAGGGGAATGAAATACCGGATGTGAAATATTCTTCTTCCTCCTAGACTTCCACGTCTCCCTGAAATGAGAGGATAATGCACCATAGACACCCCCAAAAGCACTTATATTTTCTGATGAGGGCTGACAACCCATTGCTCCAAGTTTGTTCAGTAATAGAGGACCAAGCCAAGGATCCAGTCCACTTATCAGGTAGGAAGGTGGTGGCTACAATACAAGTCTTTATGCAACGGGAACTAAATGATTAAATTTAACCCATTGGGTTGTAATGTACCTGTGAGCAAGCAGAAATTCTGAAAGGAAGAATATAAAAGCCTGGAAAACAATTGCATGCAAAGACCAGGAAGTTAGAATCATAGAATCATAGAATCATTAAGACTGGAAAAGACCCTTAAGATCATCGAGTCCAACCGTTAAATTGTTCCACAATAAGGAATAGTGATCACTGAGTTAGTCTAGGCAAATTTTTGAATTGTTTGATGAACTGAGAACAAAATCTATGATTTTCATAAAATGAGTAGTTCCCAGCTACAGATGCTGGAGAATAGCTAACTTATGAACAAGGAGTGAGAAAAAGGCCGTATCAACTTGAAATATCAAGATGAACATGCCAACTGACTTTTGTTTATTTATCATACCAATTGACAAGGACAGAGAGAGAGAGAGGAAAAAAAAGCCTCATCATCATAATCCTGTCTTTATTAAAACAGCCAGTCACAGCATGCCATTATCCCCAGTCTCATGATACTCATTTCCAACAAAAGGACCATGAAATTAGAAAGAAGTTTGCAGCTCTTTCGGGGTAGGTAGTAAAAAAGATAAACCTACAAGCCTTTTATCTGTAAAAGCTTCTATTTTAATCTGGTTCAGGTCATGAAAGATATGAGCTTAGCGGTTTCAACCAAACATTCTTATCAACGAGGTTCCATACAGCTCAGCCTAAAAGGTACAGACCAAAAACTAAAACACCGAAGTTTTTGACAGAAAAACCAAAATGTGTTATCAAGTTATCTGGGGAAACTCACATAGTGTTTTTGTATCCTGTTCTGTGCTTCTGATAGTAGTTTCAGATCCAGAGATACCTTCAGTGCCTGCTGATTTAATGGTGAAGGTGTGCTCAGCCACATGAGTCACTTAGTGTCTCCATGGGCTGTAATCCATATTTCTAATTCAGCAATTTAGGTCAGAAGAAAGTCATAGAATTCTGATTGTCATTTTAGGCATCAGTTGCTCATTGGACTCTACAAATGCCACCCCACAACACCATGTAATCATTCAGCCTCTGTAACTTTAATCACAACTTTTGCAGGCACGGGATTTTGCCTATGTGATCACAAGTGAAGGGCACAGGGCATTTTCTAAATTTGGAAGAGACCTTCACAAGGCATTTTTTTTAAAGTCTACATCAATTTTTCTTGCCTGCTGTCATTTAGTGAAAACTGCGGACAGAAGTAAGAATTTCTCTGAACAGTTTCTCAGAACTTTATTTAACAGTGGAAAGGGTGATACTAGGAGACACTTCTTTTTAATTCTGAAAAATTCTGCCAAAAGAAAATGAATGTATATTTATCTCAATTAACAGGAGGCAAACAGCAAAAGAAGTTCCTTTTTTCCTGTATTCTAACTCTAAACCAAAATGAATACTAATGTAATGATGCTACATCAAACACTGTGATGAATTTACACTGGCAAAGGCTTGGTTGTACGATGACAGCACTCCCCCAGTGAATAAGTGCACAGTGCATTGTCCCTTCTAGAGCTCAACTTCAAAGCCCTTGAAAATCTCCTTTGAGTTTTGAACCTTCCAGATCAAAGCCTTGGAGTTCATTTATACTTTTAGGATCAGATGAAGGCAGGCAGTAAGACAGCCGTGATTTAAAGGATAAATCACTTCAGAACAATGTCTATGAACATTCTCTATGGCATTACACTTGAACCTAGGTTTAGAAAGTAATACCACACAGACACATATTCTGTTTCAGAAAAAGTGAGGCAAAATAACATTATTTTATTGTATTTTTATCTTTCCCAGTGGAATTTACCTTTCTATTTTGCAGGTTTGTTTACAAAATAATTCCCCAAATAGGTCTAAGCCCAGTGTCTTGATGGTTCACACCCATACTGATTTATACACAGGCTGGGATTTAATGTATCTCTGTTTGCTGCCTTAGAGAAAAATAAAGATTCCAGTGTTTCAAAAAAATGTACACAGAAATCTAAAAGAATAAGCCTCCCCCCGTCAAACAAACAAATAAAAGCCCTCTGGACCAAGCCTGTGGTCTGATGTGCATGCAAGCTAGATCAAAGCATGCCTTGTCCAATCCTGCTACATATGCACAGTTGAAAAGGACAAAAATAAGCCCTAAAGCAACTCCGTTCACACTGAACAATGAAATCATAACATGAGTTCAAATATATTATACATATTAATTCTAATATTTATAGACTCTTTTGGTGTGCTTAAACATAGGAAAGCAATAATCAACCCAGCATGCTATCCAGACTCAAAAGCACTTACGTGGCTGATGAAAAGGAGTGGTCTAAGGCCTTGATTACTTCTCTTGTTTGACCATTCAAAAGAGTCAAGCCCATGGCAGCTGTAGGCCATGATCCTGAAGTAAAATACCTTGTAGTCTCAGCATAGTTCTAAGTGACTTGATATTAGGAAGTCTGTAGCAGACCTGAGAAGTGCAGACACAGCTCCAATCACAACCTCATCCTTTCCTCTTCTCTAATACACATGCTGTGGTCATCTATGGAGCTTGTCCAAAAACATACCACTGCTGCTTCTCTCTTCTTGCAATGTATAAATTACCTTTGTACCTTCAGAAGGCAAACTATGCAGTGATTTGTCTAATTCTTGAAACATCATTTCTCTTTCACAACTAGCAATGTTTTTCCTTTCATAAACACACAAACAGTGTATCCTAGTCGGCACCGATCTGTAGGGAACAGCAAATGTACAGTATGAACACTGTACGGGGACTTAATTTTGTAGAAGGCATGTTATTGTAATTTTAAAGGCATACTAAATCAAAACTCTGTTTCTAACTGTATATGCATTTACAAAATCAGTGGAAAAGAATTCTACTTTTGTAGAGTCTCCTCTGGACATTCTGTGAACCATCTGCACATAGCTGAAAATTTTCAAATGGAAACTTTTAAGATCTAAACAACCAACACTGACAGCATTTTCTGAGTTTGGGTAAGAGTTTGGTTTTGAGTCATTTGCAAAAAATTGGTCAGAGTCGGGTTGGGCAAAGACTGAGAGTTTGAGGGACAGTCTGGAGGGAACTCTGAAGAGATAAATCTAGAAATAAGATTAAAACCCCAACATTTTACATAGTGGTTTTAACTAATTAAAGTTCTAGATGATAAAATTATTTAATAATGTCCAAGCATTACATTCAATTAAGACTTTTGTTTCTTCTTACTGTCAATGAGGTCAAATAGGACCAACTGATATGCACCTCCCTGTAATAAGAGTAAAATGCTCTTTGTGCCTCAAAAAAGTCAGTGTGTTCAGACAAGTTTTGATTAACTTCTCAATACAGAGAAACACTTCTGTACTCTCAAAAAATTACGTGTTTCTGATTTGCTTGCTGTCGAATAAAAACAAAACTTGAAAGAAGCCAAGGGACATCTGAATGGAAAAATTTTATTTTCCTTACTGCTCACCTACTAAGTATTGCAAGCTGTTGGATGAAAATAGTGTGCACAATTTGCTTCCATATAAACAAGACAAGGATGTACAGAGATTTCACGTTTTGATTTGACTAACAGAAACACTGGAAGCAGATAATGCTGCTGTACTGGAAAGTTTGGGGGACTTTCTGCCCTATGTTTTAATTGTATGAGTTAGCTTGGGTAGTCTCTTAGTCACAACTACAATAGTGTGTGCACTCCATATAAACGAACTCTTTCCTTGCCCTCAATTAAGGCTATAGAAATAAGTATGCTGCATTAGGGAGGGACTTTAGAAATGTTGACTGAATATACATAGGTGGAAGCAGAGTTAGGCTTAAACTCGCATGTCTGAATCCAACTTCTGCTAACAGCTGATGTTAAATGCTAGGACAAGATATTGCTTTCTGGAGGAAAGCAAACAATATGTCAATCTATGGTCACGGGTCACTTGAAGTACCTACTCTCTAAATAAGCATAAACATTGTGAGCAAAGTCCTCTCCTCTTGGCTTATCAAACTTTGTATAGCTCAACTGCTCTGAATTCACCTGGGGGTTTTGTTGTTGTTGTTTTTTGAAGTTTTCCTTTCAGATGTAGGAGTTCTGAAAGGATGCAGAATGATTTATAAAACAAAAACAGTACAGAAAACAAGGTACCCACAAGCAGTGGATAGCTTGGGTAGCCACTGGAAAATGGCTTTTACTTATTCCTGCTGCACTTTCCAAAGTCTTCCATTTGTAGAACACACTGTAGTCATCTAGCCAGGAGCTTACAGACACACAGCTGACAAGCTCTGGTTGTGACAAAACATTTTAACTTTTACCTAGTCATTAAGATTTGTTGCTTAACTAAATGAAGACTGGGAGTCAGTAATGAAGATATGGAGAGTCCAAGAAGTAGCACAGGCCCAGGAACATCTAAATATCAAACACTTAAAACAAAGCAGACACAAAACTCAACTTTCCTAAAGTCTTCTGCTTGTACTCCTATCGTTCCTGCGCAGAGCAACAGAAGCAAAAGCTGAATCATCCAGCCACAACTCTGAATTTGTTCAAACTTCCATAATTACACAATCTGGAATTTAAATCAGCTTTGAAGAATCCTGCTCCTCAACAACATGGAATGAGGAGAAAGGAAAGGAGAGGAAGAGGAAGAGCCATCTCTACAGTTGCCTACTTGGATTTTCCTTGCAGGGAAGCTACACATTCATGCCTGTGGACAACAACTAATGTTAGTTAAAATATTTTCCTACCTGATGTTTAGATCTTAACCAATGGCTTTCAATTAAAATTATGTTTTAATTATTTAAATATTTTATTTTGAAGTCATCTAAACATGGATAACAAAGTCTGTATAAAATCTATTGGGTCAGAATTCCATTAATTCCAAAAAAGAAGAATTATTGATGACTATTTGATTACTAAATACTGTGGCATGCTCAGGCAAACTTTTCCTAAAATTTAATGGGAAAAGATACACATTGACTTTTTGTCGATAATTTTTTAACAGGGAAATCTAAACTAACCAAATAAATTGTATGTCGGTCTTGGCAACAAACCATAAAAGGAGCACCCTTTTTCTTGTATACTTGCCCCCAAAAACCTTTCTTCTTCTCAGTTGTTAAGTTATGTGCATATCTATACTTTCTGTTGCCCTTCACCAACCCCAAGGGATAGGTCTGAAAGTTAGAAATCCTTTGAGATGAACACCAGTATTTAAAATAATGGAATACTGTGTAACAGGAAAATGCATGCCAATCGGCTGAGAAGAATGCAGAAAGCCTCTACTTATCAAAGGCCTTACATTTTATTGCAAGAATTAAGGAAAACACTGGAACTTGATTTAGATGATGGAAAATGTCAATGTAAATCCTGAACACATAGAAGCAAATACTGATATGCTGGATTAGAAAAGAGCAAAGTTTCAAAGCACCATATTTTTTATTCTGTCATTTAATGCATACAGTATCTTATTTCAGAAAGGAATGGAAAACATCAACAATTCAAAGCCAGGATCTCTGAAGAAGAAGAAGAAAAAAAAAAAAAAACAACCAAAAAAACCAAACAATAAAAACAACCCAAAACCCCCTCTATGGAATCTGGTTTTGGGGTCAAAATGCTACTACCTAACTATGAAATCATGGCATTTACATTAACCTGTAGTTCATTCAGAATAAGTGGGAAAGAAGGTACAGTGCAATTGTACCTATGTGGAGGCCTTTATTGCTCAGAATATGAAGGGAGTGCAAAATAAGGCTAAAACTTCAGTATAAACTACAGTCCAAGAATAATTTTTAATTCTTGATAATGATAAGCAATTACTCGAAAGATCACCAGAAACCTTGGTATGTTTTGCTGCGTAAAATCAGGGGATTTAATCAACTGCTAAAACAGAATTGCATTTGTTGATAGTTTATGTACTAGAAATGGTGAAGGTTAAAGTAATTCAAAATGGATGGAGAGCTCCCCTACCCTTTCCCTTCTCTTATGTCAACAATGATGGGGAAAAAGAGACACATTAGGTGGAAGGTTTTAAAGTCAAAATATCTTAAGTAGGCAAAACTCCATCTGCTAAAAGGCAACATAACAACAGCAGCTAAATTACCAAGCCCTGAATCCCGATCCTACATACTTTCTTCTGTAGAAACATGTACATGGTTCATGTTCCCTGTTTTTATGCTGGCTTTTTTCCCTCTCTGGGTACATATAAAAATTCATTTAAGACCTTCATGGATTATCTATGTCCCTCTTTAGAGGCATTGACTTTTGCAAATAAATTTTTTCTCTCACTCAGTGACCTGAGGTAGGCATGGTTGCAAAATAACAATTTTATTGACTAATAACATGATCTCATACCTAATAAGCATACCTAATACACCCCCCTCCTGTATATTCTCTTTGCTGTTGAACTTATTTCAAGTATTGGTAACTAATTAGCTGAACTAACCAGTTTAGCAGCTCAGCTTCAGACCAGCACAAACAGACATCTGTATCAGAAGGCCAAAGAGATAAGGTCATGTAACTAGCTAGCTCAGAGCAACTTGTCCTTGCAGGGAAGACAAGTCTGTAGCCAGTAATGAAGAGTTTGCCATGCTTTGACCTCAGTGCTGCATGCTAGTGCTGCTGCATTAACGACTTCAAAGAAGCCCTGAGATTTGAAATCAAATCCAACATAATGCTTGTGAGCTGAAGACCTCCCAAAGGTCCGTGGCCTGCTGTACTCGTCTTCTACAATCTGCTGATTAGTCAACTCCCAAAGCACAGTGGTTTCAAAAATAAAAAGTTTAGAGATCAAGGAACAACAGACTTCACAGAAACCTTGCCCAGAAGGATGAAAGTGATGAACTGGTATAAAACTCTCATCTCCCAAATACCAGATAAGCAAGTTAGAGATGCTGTAACTCCTTGCCTTCAAATTAGAAGGGTAGCTCTGAGAAGAACACTAACATGCAAACTCAACTAATCCTTTTTCCAACAGGTTAATAATTATGACTGACAGATTTCAAGAAAACCTGTGTTTGGATATCACTCTGCAATAAATACATCTTATGTAGTAACACTCCAAGGAATGTATTTTGACATATCTAAGACCTACAGATTTTGAGGTAGAGTTTTGTGCCATTGCTTGGGCATAAAATGGTGAATAGATACAGTCAAAAAAAAAAAAAAAAGGGGGGGGACTGAAAAGGGAGCTTTGAAATCTTTTCACAGCTTTTTAAAAGACTTCTCCTTTCATCAAAAAAAAGTATTGCTTTTTTTTTTTTAGTGTTGAAAAATTAGACTAGCTCCATTTCTGATGGTAAATTGAGAAATACTATACAAAAAGGTTTGGGGCAAATTATTATGAATTCTTTGTAGGTCCAAAACCAAAAGCTGAAACCAGAAATGTGTGAATAATATTCCATTATCCTCCTGAGAAGGTTATTAGTATACCAGGGATGCCTATATATTTGATTGCAAAACTCTTACTTGGGTGAGTAAACAGCACAGTGATTTAAAAAGTGACTGCATGAATTCAAAGTAACTAGACATATTCCTGAAGGATTTAGAACCCTAGAGAGGGCTTTTAAGTATAAAGCACTATACACTTATCCTGTTTTCATCATGATCTTCTCTAAGCATCTGCTGCTGACAACAGATGGAGGCAGAAGCTGAATAGGCCTTTCGTTTATATCAGTATTGACACTGTTCTGTTCACAAGGATGTTGCCCTACATTATTTCACTAAGTATGAGCCCACAAACCTCCCTAGGAGCACAGCGTCCAGTTACATACATTTATGTACCGTGTTTTCCTCTTCCTGCTGCACGTCTTGTTCCATTTAACAAAATCTTGCAGTGCTAGACTACTTGAAGATGTTGACATCTGATATACAAGTGATCTGATCTTATTTGGATTAAAATTAATGTGAGAAAATCTGCATATTAGCATTATTATACATACAACTTCAAAAACATTTTTCAGCTTGCAAATCAGTTAAGTGTGGTGATAACTGTTTATGTGTAAGCACTAGTGCCATCTGAGACACTATAATGCATCTGAAATGTTTGCTTACAGGGCTTACAGACAGGAGAAAAGATCGATTAGGGACTTGCACTCCTCAGAAATAGCAGCCAGGAGCCAGGTGGGATACCTTAGTGTCTCAAATGACAACAGATACTTACATGTAGGTAACCAAATCCCGCCCTGAATGAGAGAACTACAGAAATTCAACAAGCAAACAGCTTTCTTGTGCATCTACTCCATACACATTAATGAAACTGTAGCCAGGCAATTAAAGAATGCATTCCTAATTGCTATCAATTTGAAATATGCAGCTTACTGAAACAAATAGTGTTGTTTCAGTCTTGCCAAGATATCACTTTGACAGGAACACAGATGTCTTTTTTAGTTTTTATTTTTGCTAAGATATTTTATATTTCATTAAATATGTCACTACAGAATTCTAAAATATTTAATGCATTCTGAAGCATAAACAGAACATGCTACTGAATTATCAACTAGCTCTGATCATTATGCTTATGTGTGTAGTGACTGAATTAATATCACAAAGACAATTATAAATCTGGCATGCCTTGGTTTCCAAACACTTGCCTCTTCAAGTATGTGACTTTAATGTGGTCTTTGTAATGAATATTACTTATCTTTACAGCATCAATAGTGTTCTATTTACTTCATGGACAAGTTAAGTCATGACCCCTGTCTGCTCCAGACTGTCAGTGGGAATGAGACCTGAAATATTAAATATCAAAAAGTACAGCTCTGTGCATAAAAATCCTCCTTTAACTCTGAGATAAAAACCAGACTGCATAGTTGCTGAGATCAGCTGCTAGTGAGTCACGACCACATAGCCAGGCCTTTTTATTACAGTTCGGTGATGTACAGACAACATGAGAAAAGAGAAAACTTTAACACTGGACAGTGACAATTAGAGTATTCTATGTAGCTTGTTCATTAAAATAAAAAATTTAATATATATGCATATATATGTGTGTGTGTGTGTATACATACATACAGTTATTGTTATTGTTTAACCCTAAATCTGGGCCTTTGAAAACCATGCAAATGTGTCCTATTTTTCCTATTTCAAGTCTATCATTTCTCCTGCATTGCTTTACATACTATCACCCTCCTAGTTCTGGATGTCTAGCAGCCCATGTTGCAGGATATTCAAAAACCCTGTGCAGTTGGCTATTGCATATGGCCTGAGCGACTCCACTCTGCAGTGGTGTCTGTGGAGCCACCCTGGATGCATCCACTGATTCCTGGAGCTGATGACGTTGGCAAGTGGGAAAACAGTTCACCCTCAGCCAGGGCCTGTGCTTGCCATCACAGAATCACCTGGAGTATTTTCAATGGCTTACATAGAAAAGGCAAGTTTTCCTCCCATCTGAGAGAAAAAATGAAAATGCAGGGTACTAGTAATATTTTATCTAGAGAAGATGCGTTTGGATTGCAGGAGCATTCAGTACCATAGTTATATTGCAAGGAGTAATAGGCATTGCTAGTGAAACTGTTTCACCTTTTCAACACATCCTACTACACAGCTTTGTAAAAAGTGTCTACTTTTCACATTAATACACCTCACTGTTTGTTTATAAGTAGAAACAGAAGGAAGCAAAGACAGTCGAGAGCTGGCCTCTCAAAGCTCAGCCTGAATGGCTGATGAAGAGTGTATGTGTATGCATCCACCAGTTGGCTGGGTGTCACATACACAGGAAGCGTGCAAATAAGTAAAGAAAATAAATTAATGTCTGACTGCAAAATGTTCCCATAAATTTCCCATACAATAGCCCTTCTGTGATTAATCCTGATGCTAAGTACAACGTTTAGTACTCTAAAACCAAACATATCTGCAAACAATAGAACTCATGAAACGATGTCTTTGTTTAGAGCTGCCCCGTGTGGATTATCTGCACTCTAACAAGGATTACATTTACACTGTAAGCCTTTTCCTCCTTGGAGGGCAACTCCTTTGAGTTTCTCTCTGCTACCTGACTGCCAGTATTCATGATACCTCTAGGAATTTAATATATTTCAGACTTCTCCTCTAGCAAACGTGACTGAACTTGGTCAGTAGGTTCAAAAGTTATTGGTGAGGACTGAAGGAGAACGAGGGAGAGGGAGGGAAGAGGAGACTAACAAAAACAGAGACACAGGGAGGAAGATCTCATAAACCTCGTCTCCTTGGGAAACCATGACAGTACGATCAGTAGAGTTCAACTATGATACATATGAGCTGGATTAGAGTAACGCCTTTTTCTCATTCTTTCACATGCCACAAATATGGAATATTCATTTAAACAAAATCCCTATTATAGCTTCTGGAAAAACTATGAAATAAATGTTAGTAACTAGAATATATACATATGGCCTGCAGAGCACAAAAGCAGTCCACTCTCACCTTGCAGACCATATCTGTCAGTTCAACAAACACAAATGAAAATCAACTCAGCCTACTTATACTTATGTGCACAGGATCAATGGAATGGTGAGTGATCTTTGCAAAGACAAAGATCAAAGAGGGGAAAAGCATAAGAAAAGCCGGTGTGCACGCACAAACTGTTTTCATCAAACCCCTATAATGTAGTCATATCAAAAAAGATTTTCTTAAGATGTATGACTTGGGATTATGACCCTTCCAAAGCACCAAAATCCTGTGGGGTGAAAGAGATTCAAGATAAATTAAAAAAAAAAAAAAAAAAAAAAGCTAGCAACTTAAAATATGCTATGTATATGTATTTCTATGTATGGATAATATGGCAAAGTACTTTTCTCAGCCAGAAAAACTAATTTAAACAGGCTTAAGTTTTGGGAAAATGTTTCTTCCACATAGCAAAGAAGTCGGTAGTTTCAGCCTAAATGAAAATATTTTGCAAAGCTATAAACGTTTTAAAAAATGAAAATGAGAGTGAGGATTGAATCCCTCTTCACTCTAGGTATTGCTCCATATACCATCTCCAACTATGCAGGCATATTCAAAGGCAGATTTTCAAAAAAGCTGACAAACAACAACAAGAAATTCAGCACAGATAACTGGAGATGGAAAAAGTCAAATCTTATACTTCAATGCCTAGTGAACAGAAAACAACAGATTTCTTAGTGCTGGATGCTGACCACATCTGAAAATCTGGCTTAAATATATGAGAGAAAGAAGTAAGAAAGCCAAGATACCTCTATTTTGATCAAGCCAGGTTTTGAAGCCTCCATTGAAGAGAAGAAAGGAAAAAGACAGTTTTGATTATTACATGGGGATGTTGAAGTACTGCAGACAGTTGTCAGGAAATCTGAGGCCAAGTTTTAATACTAGAGCTGAGTTTTGGCTTTATGTAACCAAATGCACAAACTTATCTACTTTTAAATATTTTATTAAAGGAACAATTTACATTTCCAAGCATAACACTGTCATAGTTTTAGATACAGTATACCTAAGAAAGAATAGAATATTTTGTATACAATGTGTGTTGGCGTTCATCCTTAAAATATCATTCAACGGTTATTGCCATTTCTAAAGTTTAAGAAAGCACATTACCTTACATACTCCTTTGAGTAGCTTTCATTCTTGTGAAAACAACAAAAAACCACACTCCCTTCTCCCCAAATGCAAACAAACCCTAGAAATACCATTTGCATCCTGTCTGGAGTTTATGCAATATAAGAAAAAAGGATTTTCACTTGATCGGATATACACCTTCACTTGAAGGTGTAATCACTTGTTTAGCAATTTTAAATATAAAATACAAGACAAGTTTACAGAAGTTTTACAAGTTTACAGAATGCCATGGACACAAATTAAAAAAGAGTAGTTCAATGCAGCATATATTCTTTTGGTGTCTGAGCGCCCTCTGTATCTTTGAGGTGCATATTGGTTTAAATTTCTGCTTTAAACATACTCTTTTTTTTCTTCTTGCCAGCCACTCCCAGACATAATTTTTCTTTCTCTCTTTTGAGAAGTAGTGGAAAGCAGGGAATGCATCTGCTTGCTTTACCTGGGAATGAAAGAGGTCAGTCAGTGCACGGGGCAAGAGAATGGAAGGGCGAGTTTTTCTTCTCTCGTTAGCCCTTCCATACAGAGTGACATCTGTAAAGTGACCTGGTGGGGGTTTGTGACACTATTATATGGCAGTGGCTGACCTTAATCCACAAACTCTCACACTGAACGGCCAACCACAGAATTAGGCAGGACAGAAGTACAGGACAGCCAGAGCTTTCACCTCAACACATGAACAGAAACTGTCCATGCAGTCAAGTTGCTGGCTGTTTTTATCTCCTGGATCCTGTTTCAAACCTAATTGCGTGAGAGAACAACTACTAGCTAGTATTAGCTGGAAAGTTTGGAAGTTTTATTTTATTTTTTGCAAGAAATTACCTACACTGAGTAATTCTCTACATTAGAAAAAGTTAGAAGAGCAGAAAAGTACCTGCAATATACATTGCTTGCAATATATTTCAGCAGTCAGTGAACTGTTTACACAAGAGGGTTTGGGGTTTTTTTTTTTTGTGCTATCTGAATAGCTCTACTCCAGGCCTGCTTTTACTAAACAGTATTGCAGCAACTGCAGTTTCAGAAGCACTGACACAGAGACAAGGACGAAAGATCATTTGCCAGTGAGGGCACAGTAAATCCAACAGGAACAGGCTCAGTTGTTCTTAAACAGGTTTTAGCTAGCCTTAAAGGGCCACTGATAGCGTAAGGATTTGAGCATGCAGGGTTTCACCAAAGGTCAAGGAATAAGAAATATGAGGGTTGCCTACTGTCAACAGCAGAATAAAATGGACAGCTGGGATAATTTTGATCTGTGTCTCAGTGAATTTTACTTTACACCAATTTCTAACTATATCATTTATTCTAGGACATGCAGCCTCCAATTCTATAGATTGAGGAAAAGAAATAATTACTCTGAGTTGCTTAGGATGATGCACCAGTTCGTTCTATTCTGAGATGCATCCATAGTGTATATATACTGACCTATCCTCCACAACCATCACCTCTGGAACAGAGCTTAAAAAAATATGTTTTGCGGTGGTTTTGTGAGAAACCATCATGAGCTGAAAACAAAAATCTCCAAAGGGTATGTTCACAGCAGTTGTGATACAGGAAGTTTCTCAGCCTCAGGAAGAAATCTGATAACAACAAGAACGCGTCCACTCTAATACCTTACCTGCTATGTAATTTACTGAGTATGTAATGGGAGACCCAGGTTCAGCTGCATGCCCTGCTGACTATGGTAGAGGAACCTGGAACTCAGTTTCCCACAGTTGTATAGAATAATAATCCTTATTCAGAAAAAAAAAACCATCACACATACATAGACATTTTTCTAACCAACA
Source organism: Platalea leucorodia (assembly GCF_965183815.1). Lineage (NCBI taxonomy): Eukaryota > Metazoa > Chordata > Aves > Pelecaniformes > Threskiornithidae > Platalea > Platalea leucorodia. Next base: position 47,594,432 of record NC_138826.1, on the reverse strand, counting down.
GTCCTGCTGCATCTTTGTCAGTCATCCAAAGTTCTCTTTCCCTGTGAGTCAATCTGCTTTCTGTATTTCTTATCAATCTTATAAGCCAAGATACATTAAAGATTCACTCTTTCCTGCAGCATATCCTGTCAATCATCTGGCCTACCTACTCTGCAGATCGTAGTCCATTTATTGCAAGGAGATCCTGGCACCATCATTAACTGAAGAACACAGTGTTACATTTTGTTTCACTAACTACTTGGAAAATGAGAATCCTTCCGGTAAACCTTGCCATACTCCTCACAATATAACATTTATGTAAAGTTAAAAGGCAACTAGAGAACTTTGTGAAAAAATGCACATGGGGAGATATTTACTATTATTATCAACTTATTTGCAGCTACAACATGAAATGTAATTGCAGCAGTAGATCAGGTGCACAACAGAAATCTTATCCAGCTGCTTGCACTTCCAGATTGGTTGCTTTAGAGCCTTCCTTCACCAGCAGAGTCTGGTGCTCTGCAGCTGTTCAGCTGCTAATGTATCTGGGTCACGGTTCTGCTAAGGAAAGCAGAGCCGGTTTTGGATTCAGATCAAGTCCTGTGGCGAACTGGGGCACACACATGGAAAGAGGGACTGGCTGGAGCAACCACAATTAAAACTCTTAAACTGAGCTACTTAAACCAGTTAGGAACTAAAGGCATGACTCTGCTATGTCCTACTGGACAAAAGCACCTCAGTTCCTTCTGTCTTCCTTCCCTCCTATACTGTATCTTCTCTTTTGATGTGGTGGGCCTCATTTTGAACCTCATTATAAGCTCTTTGAAGCAAGAACCATGTTTTCCTATAAGTTCATAAAGCACATAGTACAGCTGAACTTGCAGGGATGTTTCCAATAACAGTTCAGTCATTTAGATAATATTCTTCCAAAATGACTGAGAGTGATGCCAGCCATGTGTTGAGCAATGCTCTCTCTACCAGTAAATAAGGAACCCAGAGGTTGCATGAAGTCAATTTCCCAGAAAGCCCACAACAATGAAATTTGGTTTGTTGGCTCCAAGGAGGCAAAGATCTGACATCTGCACTATTAATATTGAAAAAAGCCTCCTCCTGTTTTATCTTGGAGTGCCTGTGGTCCACTTATGTTGCCACATATCAAAAAGGCAATAAACAGCAAAGCTTAGTGATTTTACTACTGCAGTATGTTATGGTGGGAGTTAACAAATAGGTAATAAGATAGGTTTCTAGTTGTAGTTTTTAGGGTACTGTTACACACAACTCAGAGCAATGGTGACCCAAGAAACATTACTAAACACATTTGCACTTTTTATTGTTGTGCTTACATGGAGATTTATGTAGGGTTTTTACAAACCTAAAATGGTTGTGATAATTTATGACCACAAGATATTGCTTATAGAACAATTTTGAAACTTCTAGGTACAGACTGCCAAGAACTATAAAATCTACTTCTGAAACCTTGAAGAAAAGAGCAAGAGGCTATTCAGTTTGTGCGTTAAACCACATCTGTGTGCAACATACAGTAGAGTACTTTAATGCTAAATGATTCCAAGATGAACAACCTGTGCAAAAAAAAAGAAAAAAAAAAAAAAAAGAAAATATCCCTTTCCAAACTTCTGCATCTCAGGCTTTATACCACATTGCAAGGAGCCTGCTCCAGATCTACAAAGTTATTGTTTTAATAAATCCAAGAACATTTCTCTTTAGAAAACCTCCTTATTGGACACCCACATCCAACCTCCAAAATCCTCTACTGTCAGTAAGTATTATGGCAAGTCAGTAGCCTTTCCCAATTTTAAGGCAACAACTCTGTTTCTGTCACAAGCCACACTTGCCACCATACAGTAGCACATGAAAATCAGTATCACAATGGGTAGCTGAGGCCTGGGAAACAAGATACAATACTTTACTGAACCATAAATGAGTTAGACTGACAGGACTTTCCAATGACAACATTCTTAAAAACATTAAAATGGTATGTAAAAACTGCATTTTTTTAATTCTGATCCTCCTAAACTACATCAACAAAAGGCCAATAAAGATTTACAGCTTCATAACAAAATAAAGCGGATGTATGTCATCTTGTCCTGCTACTTGCAGAGACAAGGAGGGAGGTCAATGGGAAAATATTTCTTATTCGTAAGTATTAAAAACAAAATGAAAATCACAGTTAATCAGATGAACTATTTATAAATTACAACATGTAATAAGGGATGGCAGACATTACAGTAAAAAAAAAATTTCCCTAATTTATTTTTACTCTGGTGGTCAGCAGAGCAGGGACAGTGGAAAACAGAGCGCAGCAAAGTGTGGCATTCCAACCTCATTCCTACCTTAATAGGCTCGTTGGGGGCCCCCTGTTTGCAACTGGCAAAACTCCAGAAATTACCCCACAATATATGTCTTAGCAGGCTCAGCAGGAGATCTTGCAAATAGCCTTCACCCACTCAAAGCCTTAATTTCAGCTATCCCTGCCAGATCAAAGGGGGCTGCTAGAATTATGATATTTTCAGCATATGATCTAGGGACACATCAGCTAAGCAACTAGTAGCTCTGTACAGAAGATACAGTTCTGAATCTCTTCCATTTTACTGACTCTTTATTGCAGAAATGCATCTTTTTTCCCTTAGAAGAGGGTAAAAAAATTTTTTTTACAGGGTCGGTGATTGTGTGCTTGTATACAGTGTTTACTCATGTAGAGCCCTCTCTTCTAAAAGCTTTAGAAGTAGTAAATAAATAACTAAAAACCTGCTCAATAAGCTGCTTCTTTTTCTTTATAAACTTACAAAAAGCAGTCTTTACAAGAATTAAAAAAAAAACAAACATAAATAAATGTAGCAATAGTTACTTTTCCCCAGGTTGTCAAATACTATGAATGCTTAGTTTGAGAATAAGGTGGTGTGACATTGTTTATTTGTGAAGGAACAAAATTCTAGGAAGAATAATTTAATTATCAGCTTCCAGATTACAGTTATAACTACACAAGTTAAATCTTTTTGGATATATAGGGTAGATCACCCCCTATAAAATGACCATGTTCATTCTTTTCACACAGCTTTTAGCCATCATAAAATCTATCTTGACCATCATTGCTCACAATTTTCTGTCTGGCAGATTGCTTATTCTAAAAATAGGTAAGAGATTATAAATCAAAATGAAGAATGTGACTTTTCAATTTAGAATAGACATGAAGAATCTTACTGTCTACCAGACTTCACAGTGTTTCAGCAAAACACTGGAACACTGAAGCACTAAAAAAGTTCTAAATCATAAGCTGTAAGTTCATTCCTGGAAATCAAGACTTCCTCGAGTGGAATACAAAGAAAATAGAAAGAGAAAAGTGATGTGAGCAGTCCATACAGACTCTCAATGTCACTAACATATAAGAGAAAAAAAACCCACAGATCATCATCTTTACTTGATATTCATTATCACTTAATTCAGCTAAGTTGTTGAAGTGTCTGTATTTTGAAAGGGAAGAAAAAGAAATAAAATCTTCCCAGGAGGGAATAAAGCAGACTGCAGTTACACATGAACAAGAAAAATGTTTAGTATGCTCATGAGATGATGTATGTAATTATTTGCTAGTTAGTTAATTAAATTAGAAAACAGATTTAATTCTGTATAGAACTAGAGCTTTTATATATTAAACACTTACATAAATTGCAACCAATTTAATTTCAAACTTTTGGGTTTACTGAGCCTATGCTTTGTATCTCTAAGGAAATCAAATGCAGGGAGTCCATTTGTACATATGTCCTTGCTGATCAGAAAGGCAATATTGGAGAACACTGTAGGATCCTTGTTTGACAACTCTCTGAGGAAGCACCTGAAACTTTAGATACCGTTTTACCTCCTACACATGAACACTTTGAAACAGGCCAGGCTCCACTTAGTGTAAGCAGTAATGAAAGTGCTGCTTCACTCTGCAAAATTTATATATCAAGATAATCTATTAACATGGTATTATTTTGGCTGTTGAATTGGATTGGCGTAAAAATTCCTTCCTCTGTGAAGAAAATGGAAGCAAGTTTGGCATGTGGTAAACTTCACCCAATCCAATAGAGAGAGGTTATCCAGAAGTCAAAACCTTAAGCTACACCAAGCCCCAGCTCCCCAAGAGCAGTGATGGGGGCACTACGTCGAACCTGTTTGCTTAATGCCAGTTCGCACTTAGAACAGGTTTGCTCAGCTTTGCTTACATTGACTGTGTTTATCAATGTGTTTCTGAACCCCAAGGAACCAGCAATGACTGTTCTGTAATCACACAAAAGACACCACTTTGCACAGCGAAACCAACAGCATGTGAAACAGCAGAGAAAATACATAATAACACAGAGCCACACTTTTAATACAGGCTTGGGTGTTGGTAACAGGCTGCTGCCCACAACAATGATGCAGTTCCAGTTCTCCCTTTTACACTCCAGTAGTGTCCTACAAAGTCTCAACTGGTCTCACAAAACGGTAACATCAGCTGGCAGATAGATATTATCATTTATACTGCTGTAACAGATGTGGACACAGTCCAAGTGGAAGAGATGACAGTTTCTGGCCTGCAGATCTTACAACTTGAAGGACAAAAGAGGGAGAACAAAGGGCAAGCCTAAGTGTTACAATGTGGAATGAGCACTGCCAGGGCAATGGTTAGCACATGCTCAGTTACAACCTTTCGTTAAGCACAGACAGCACCATTTCTCAGATGTCTTCCTATTTCACAGGGCAATGTATCTAGAATGAAAAGCAGTTGGCTCAGGATGCTGGTCAGATGCACTGGTGGAAATTAGAAGATCTAACTTCTCCTGTTACTAGACCACCACTGGGTCCACCCCTTTGCCAGGACGATGCTTGTCTTCTGAAGTCTGCGGGACTCATCACTGACTCCACATGTACAAAGAGCATGGAAAGATGTCTTTTTTTTTTCCTTCTTCCCTCCAGATCTACAGAAAAATGTATGTATTTCGTTTCAGTTTCATCACTGTGGTCTGTGGTTTCATCATCACAGCTCAGACTGTGATAATGTTCTGCCTAAAATAAGACTTTTTACTATTGTCAGCACCAGACACCCAGCAGTGCAATTCATTCCCCCTTCAGGTGATATTAAACAAACTCAGTTGCTGAATCCAGAAGCCTGAGACAGGCAAGGCTGCTGCAGCTCTATCTCAGCAGGTTCAATTAGTAGGGGTGTATTCCCAGTAGGCAGGCACACAGACATATACAACAAATATATACATATGCACATGGCCAGCCACACAGATCAACACAGACAGAAACACTCAGCACTCACGCAAACAGCACCAATGGTCTTATCTTGTTCCTCCCGCTAGCTGATCGGGATGAAGGTCCATTACAGGAAAACATATACATATGCATACAACGTGGATCTCTCCCGTAACTGGCCGGGACATACAAGCCCTTGAGGCCCACAGCCTGCTCCAGCTGCTGGCAGAGGTCGCCCTTGTACACACCAACAGATGCACAGACAAACACATTATAGATTCCTCCAGTAAATGGTGTTAGACACTCAGTCTACTCAGTAATCAGTCCTTGGACCCTCTCATCTCCAGTTGTCTCACTCAGAGGCACATACGTATACACTCACTTGACCATCAAGCACTGCGGTTTCTCTCATAAATGGCTTGATCCCTACAGTTGCCTACTCACCAGCTAGTCTGGGTTCATATTGTCTAGTGTTCACACACTGACCTGCAAACCCTCATTCGCACCAGCTGCAGGCTCCACGGATGCGCAGCCCTAGCGACTCATGATCTGACTCCTGTTGCTGACCTCTATATGCACACTTCCACACAGAATAAAGAGCCCCTCAAAAAAGAGTGGAGTTTAATAAGAAGACAGGACAGACTGTGCTGATGAGGCAGAGGGCATGGATAGACAAGTACTGACAATCAACTGTTTACATGTGACCACCCCCTTTTCTCTCCTTTTCCTTCTATTTTCCACACTACTTCCTCCCCAAACCACCTTGAGCTCTCCCTTTCTCTACTTTTGTTTCCTCCACTAAATATTCCATAGTAAATTTTGTACAATCCCATGATGCTCTTCCCCTGCACCCCATAATGAGTCCCATACCCCCAGGAAGTGACGCCCTCAGTCTGGGAGGTGACCTGGAGAGATGTTCCCATTGACTCACTTTGATGGGTCACATTGGACCATGGGGCTGACGCTCCCCTGTGACAGCCCTGGGAGGGGGCTTCTTCCTCTGTCTGTGTTATAGGGGTGCCCCTGCCTGCCATTGCGTCTGTTTGTGTGGAGATGAGCCTCTTATCACATAACCTAACAGGTACAAATGTTTACCAGCAATATCAGCTAAACGGCTGTAAATCTCCCTCCAAATTTGTAACATGCAAATGTCTTAATATTTAAGACAAATGTCAACTGCAGAGGGAGGGAGAAATGTTGTGGGAAGAAAGTCTGCTTTCCTTAAATTTGACTACAGCTCCAGGAACTACATAATCCCTTCTCAAGCCCCCCAGAGTGGCTTCAGCCCCCTTGCCAGCACAGACAAAGCTAATGAGCACATTTAAAGATTGAGCCTTACCTAGTCCTGGTGCTTGGAAATGTGGAATATGTAAAACTCCCCCAACAAACCCAGGTTCCAGTGCTGAGCAGGCTCAGCCTCCTAATCCCACTGCATTCAAAAGAAAGTTGCCTTGTTTACATAAATTTGGCTTTCAGAGTTTTTCACCAACAATCTGGACAAATTTAAATCAGTAGAACATTCAGGCAAAGTTACAGATTTCAGTGCACGGAAAGCCTAAGGAACAGCATCTCCTAGCACACAACAGACATTCTTTAAACTGCAAACAAAGGCTAGGGATTGTTTTGTAAAAAGAAAAATCACTGCAATAGGTCAAGATTTTCTAGGTAATGGGAGTCTCAATAGAATATGCAGCCACAGCTGCCTTGTCTGCCTGTAAGTGATGTTTGACATATCACTAGACACTGTACAAAACCAGGAGGAATGACTGAGAGGGTAGGTTGCTGGGCTGTAGCTGAGCAGCAGAGAGACTAAGTGTAGCCAGGACACTTTAATCCAGGCAAATAATTTCCAAACTCATAAGTCATAACGTATCACAGTGTTCTAGGCAGCTAAGGCAACGAGAAATGCAAGCAGAATATATAATTTTCTTGCATCCCAACAGTAAATGAAAGCAATAACTGAGAGAACAGCAGCTTTTACTACCACTGACTTCCAAGTAAGCCAGATCCTTATTTCCTGAAGGATCCGTGCCTTTATTTCTCAGCAAGATGCTTGTACAAATGTGCTCTCCTTCCTTCCCTCCTCCCCCATCCCAGCTTCCCCATGTTCCACCAGCCAAAAAATATCCAGCAACAGGATAAGGGCAAAAGAGGAGGGGGGGGGGGGGAAACGAGTTACAATGAAAAAACCCCTCTGGACTACATTCTGTAATCAAATAGCCTCCAGGTTCTGCTCCAGGCTAGCCCATTTTTTTCTCCGGCTGTCGGCTATTCCGCCCTGCAGAAAAGAGCTGTTATTGTGCTCCGCACAGGTGCATAGAAAGGCTCCTAAAGAGAACTCCCAATGAACACAAGGCATAAACAAACTCAAGTGTGGTCTTCTCTTCAAGAAAATAATTCAGCCAATGTGAAACTCCCTCCTTGTAATAAATTAGCTCCTAAGAGTATTCAAAAGCTAACCTTTGACCTTCTCCCGTATTATTCTCATGACCACCAGTGGGAGCGGAGGTCAAGTTGGTCAGTTCTTCTCACCAGTCACTGATGCCTCTTTAGCAAAGGAGGGGTGGGGGAGGAGGGAGAAGAGAAAGAAAAAGAGAGGGAGGGGGGGGGGAAATAAAATTTGCTTCTCCATTGAAACATAGGCTTAGTAAGTAAACCAAGGAGGCCCAAGCCTCCCCCGGCAGGCGTCCAATTTTACAACACATTTGTAAGTGTGCTGCTGTCTAAATATACTCAACACAGTGGAATTCCACACCATGGCTACAGCAAACGGGCCAGCACTCTGCAGCCAGCTGCTGCAGGATTTTTCGGCATTTGGTCTGCAAACTAAAACCATGGAAAGCTAATGGAAAGGCCACAACTGGCAGCTTGTTTTGGCCGCCTCACACACATAAGGCTCGTCTCCCAATTGAAAGCATATGAAGAAGGTTAGGGTGCTAAAAATAGAATAATTTGTTAAGTGGCACATTCCACCTACCCGTGGCTGGCACATGCTAAGTTCATTCATACTCGTAAGACATTCCTTGCCAATCTGTTCTGACATTTTTCACTTAGTGGGTAGTAATTTTTAGAATAACAATAACATGATAATATATAGTATCAGACAATCTTTGTTAATAAAACCAGACGTTAATTTGCTTCCCGTGTCACGTGCAGTTTCATAGGAAACCCATCTTTTGATAGTCTGGATAGTTACAGAACTCCCGGTAAATAGAGTTCTCCGGAAAGTATTCCAGCTATCTGTAGCTGGCCAGCCCTTGATTTATTTTGCCAGCATATGCATCAGGCTGGACTGTGAAAAGAACCCACTTTTATTTTTATTTGGAGTACAAAAGCTGTTCTGTAGTTTCAGTACCTCCCATTGCCTGGATACTTCTCTGTCACCTCTGCACTTTGCATTGCTGAGGGGAAAGATTGGGACTTTCAGCAGAGAAACACATTGAATATTTGCCTTGTCAGAACAATATTAATCTGAAAGTCCATTTCATTACCTCTCAGCAAAGATGAGCATTTTTATCTCTGTATTCAACAGTATATAATATGTCTACTTGGCAAATCATCACCGCTGTATCCTAGCTCCTCCTTGTAACTCCATAATAAAGGGTTCTGAGAAACTGCTTTGCAATTACTCTATAAAACTATAAACAAGCAAACACTTGTCCATAAAATAAATCTAAATTACATAATTTTATTAATTATTTAAAAGGATAGTACAGTTAACTGGAGATGAAAGCTGAACACATAAAAGGTAAGAGAATAAAAAAGGCAAGAAATCTTCATGCATTCAGAATGAATATAAATGTGGGTTTTTTTCAATATTGTTAAAGTTGCAATATAATTTATAAGGAAAATTATATTCCGGGGACAGAAGAAACCCCAGCATGCCATCTTTTATTTCAGTTTTTAAGTTGCACAAGTCTTGTAATGAGTTCACATTAAATTTAAATAATTTTTCTACTCTTGTTTTATACTCCACAGTTCTTCCCAGTTCTGTAGAATATCATTGTACAAGGCTAATTTATAATCTTTCATCTATGACAGTTATATAAATTTTGTGATTTAACTACTGAAGTGTATGATACATACTCTTAAGACATTTCTCCTTCTATGAAATTAAAGTGATTTTTATCTTATGTCTTAATAAATCAAACAATCCAGTATGAAAGATTGCATTCATTGTGACATTAAATAGTACAGCTATTATCTAATAACTTTGAAATATTGATTTCCACTTTTTTCTCTTTGGAAATAATGCAAGACTATAAATAGATACTGTTGACTTAGTTATGTGACTCATCTCAAACCAAACTCTGATGACTTTTCCAAGACAGCAAAGAAAAACTGATAGTAACATCATACAACCGGCTACCATAAATGACCCGTATGAGTTGTGATGGCAATCAATTAATGTAAAAAACAAAACACAAGTCACAATGCAGAGTCCAAAAGCACAGAATTTCCTACTTCACTGACGTGGCAAGTGGTAGACCTAAGCTGCCAGATTAATTTTGAGAATCTGAATATTTCAGAATAAACATGCAGCTGTGATAATTGAAATAGGAAACTATTCCAGTGCAAGGCTACTTCTGACCTCATAGTTGCTTAATGATCTGTGTAAAACAAGCAACATGATCATGTATCAGCTCTCAATAGATAATTCACAAGAGAACACCATTATAAGGGGCCATGCTCGTATCACACTGTCAAACAATACAGGTTCTAAAATTTCATGAAGTCTAACATACCTAGGCTAGTCCCTTGCTCAATAATTTTACAGTCAGATTTCCTACAACTTTTCCCCAGGAGCGCAGCTATCTGTTCACACTAGCCCTACATAAACAGGATGACCTCTGGTACAAGGTGAGGGACTGAAGAATAAGAGAACTGATGGAGGTGCGAGCAGTACCTTGCCAGGCTGGATGAGAGGAGACAAGCTTTCATGCTTTCCCACTTCCCAAATATATTTTGATGTTTGGCTGCACTAAGGTATGTGGCAAAGAACGTGCACAGACATCCCTCGGCAAATACACAATCAGATTTCAAAAAGGTTTTTTGTAATTTTAGAGTGTGGCTACTCACTCAGATAAAGCTCTTCACACAGGGCTTGGCCCCACAAGGAAGAGGAACTGGTATGAGATGAGGCAATGCAGAGGGCTCAGAATAGGCTGCGAAGTGTAACACATTTCTCCTACATTTCAACTCCAACCAGTAGATACCCGAGATGCTGAAAGCCTTCAGGACAATGTCTTTTACCAGATGGACAACCAGTTGGTGGCACAGCATGATGATCAAATTGCACCACACAACGGAGAATTTGAAGTCATGCACAGACCTATCTATCTGGGCTGTAGACTGAATGTAAGAGCTTCCCCGTATTCACCCCTGATAAACTTACTAAGGAGAGCTACTGAGTTTCATAAAGTTTATGTGGGTAATCCTCTGTGTCTGCTGCTTCATGATAATATTAACCATGAGATCTGTAAGGCCATTAATATCCTTTAATATCACTGTAACCCAATGAGTGCCCAAACAGGACTCTTGTCTCTCACCCCATTCTATGGCCTTCTGTGGGAACAGTGTAAGCCTAAGAGCCAGGATGGGATTGAGATATTAGCCTAGTAGCTATCCCTTTTCTCTCTCACTCCACCTGAAACCTGCTTATAAAATATTGCTTAATGCATAAGAAAAAGCAATGGTAAAAACTTACATAAAAATATGTACATTTTCACCCATTAAATTACAAGAGAAAACTATTACCCATTCTCACACATGAAAGAAGATGTAGTCATTCATAAAAAGTCCATGTGTCAGAAAAGAATACAAATAATAAGAAAATGGAGATGAAGAGCTCTGATAAGTAGACAGAAAGCTCAGGGCAGGAAAAGCCGAAGTGCTCTGATATTTATAACATTTTTGGCAATACAAGAACTTGTCTACATTGACACAATGAACTTTCTGGATGGCGACAGACCTGAAGCCAGGGAGTTGCCAGGCAGCCTCTCCTGTAGCCCAGCATTTCGGTTTTGGGTTCAGAACCTTTGTTCTGTGCAGCTCCAGCACGAGCACGCTGCTGCTTTCAGGGAGTTGTTGGTTTTACTAAGTGCCTTAAAAAAAATAATTGAATCTAGTATGAAAAATCATCAGATACATTCCTGTAATGTTTTGAAAGCATTAAAAAGCAGTCCTGAATTCAGCCTCAAGTTATTCTTGGCTGATAGTACAGTATTTGGGGGGGGGGGGGGGGGGGGGAACCAAACCAAAAAGCAACACAATAAAAAGAGGAGTGCAGTTAAGCTAGCTAACATTCAGGCAGAATGAAACTCACCCATGTGGGGTAAGAGGACCACCAATCTCCTCTAATCCTCACTCAAGCCTTCAAAACAAAATTGGAGCAGCACATAGGGATTTCATCCTATCTATTACCAATTTATTTTCCCCACATTCAGAATACAATATATTAAGATTTTGGGGGTTTGGCATGTGCCAAACATACAGGTGCAAGTCTTCAACATCCTGTACTCCCTGTGTTGTGTCACAGAAAGCCAAGTGGATTAAGTCCTAGAAAACTGCTGAGATTTTGTCCAGAGATGTAAGGCACAAAATTAGCAGCACAACTTGCACAAATCTGAGGTTCATTTCTAGTTCCGCACTACAAAGATAGACAAATCGTTTACTTAAGAGTACACAATTCCTTGTGAATTCTTATATAGATTCTTCTATTTAAAATTAAAATAAATAGCTTTAATGTAATTTAATTTACTTCACATTCAAATATATGGTAAGCTGAATATTCACGTGTTTCAGAGACTGGTTAAAAAAATTTTGAATGGCTTTGCCCTGGAAGTATAAAACTAAAACAGTTCAAAAGTTAAATACCTTTAAAAATTCAGTTTAGATTTGATGACAGATTCATAATTGTTTGTGCTTTGTATTTAAATTAGGATTAAAAGTATTTTATCTTAATCTATTTATAGAAATAAACTCACACAAAAAACATTCAATCCATTTGTGGATAATCCATAGTAAATTCATCAAATTGTTACTTTATAAAGTATAGCCGTATATGATTAGTGAGTGTATTAAATTGAACCACTGAAAGTTTCTCTATACTGACAAAATTACCCAGCATGTTTTAAAATCGTACTAAGATTTTTAAAACTTCAGATCTGCAGTGCAGAACTCATACAGTTTTAGTGAATATGACCTGCTTTTACCTCCATAATGAGACCAATTCAGTAAAAATAAGGAAGTCTACCTGAAAACGATTCAACTCTAAACTGTGTTTTTAAAGTATAGTATAAAAATAATTTTAATTAGATTGATCCCAATCTAAATTTTGCACCATTTTCGGATTAACTATTTTTGTTGTGATTTCTAAAAAGAAGAAATGAATATTACAAATTTTAAATGATGCCATGGAATGAAGCTGCATCACTGACAAACTACTTGCCAAATTTGGGCATACTTTTGGTTGCACTGAAGGTGTAGGGGCTTTTTCCAATTTTCTAAGAAAGCAATCCAGATTACTTAGAGGCTAAGGCTGAGCAGCAGATGTTTTTCCAAACTGAAATTTTTCAAGATTTTTATTTTGAAATCATCCAAAATTGGAATCAAATCTCCAAAAGTGTTGTGAACCATAACTGGAAAAAAATATTTTGTGTATATATTGACTTTTTTCTTCATTTAAATTTGTTTACAATCTTTTAAAATGTTTTAATCAAAAATCATCAAATAAAAACTGGAATTTAGTTCTTGACCTAAATCAAACCATTTAACAAAAAGACGCTTCTTAATTCTTTTAAATATTAACAGATTTAACAACCTGCGAAGAAAAACAAAGTTAATGTATGAATTATGCGGTCTATATTTTAGGGCTTATAACATGGTTTAGAAAAGCAAAATGAAGAGTAGATTTGCTTGATTTAAAGCTGCTATAAGTCACAACTGAACCATTCTATGTTTTCATAAATACCATTACGGATTAAATTCAACCATAAAACCAATATTCTCCCTCCATTCCCTCACTCAGTGCAGATACTCAGATGAAGGACTGATCTTGTGATTAAAACTGTTTTGCCTGAGACTGGTCCAGCTTTGTCACACATGGACAGACGTACTCCTGGTCAACTAAAGGAGTTGCACATACCCACTCCTCTGCCATGTAACACAGGGGCCCATTCCGTGCCAGCTGGTCTAATTCAGAAGCTTAAATCCTTCAGTTCTGGGTAAATTCAGACCTGTTGTAACACAGCCTCTTCATAATCTCCGGCAAGCTCCTTAAAATATTTGCATCTCAGACTTTGAACTACATCTCTCTTGCTTTTCAAAGAGATAGTGCTTCCTTTCTCCAGTCTTTTACAACTACCTAGTCCTTTTGGACAGTCTGAACTTTGAGGTAAGGACTCACTCCTCTCTCCCAGCCACAGCACTAGAACTAACAGCAACAAATGCCATCTAGAGAATGTGCAATAATAATAATAATAATAATAAACTTCTCAAAATTTCACATTCATTTTTTCAGAGAAAAAGAATTAGTTATTTCTGAAATTTCCATCATGCTTAGCTTTGCCAGTGTGCAATAATAACAGAGTTTTGCCTGGGTTTATAAGCAGTTTGTCCACAGCCTCTGCAACAGGGAACCAGGGCAAATATTTTCTGCATTGAAGTATCAGTGAAGCCATGCACTGTCCCTGTTTATGAATGAGTTTAGAATCCAGTGAACTAGAAAACAACTGTGCCATAACAATCTGAACTAGAAAGAAGACAAATATGCTCTATTCTGGGTGACCATACCCTCTATATAATGTTATGCAGTGTTTAACTGCAAATATCTCTGTTACAATTAAGTATAAAGGCTGTTTTATTTTCAGAACTTCATAGGATTTTTATACATGCTTTTTTTCCACTGCGGAGTTGTTCTTTTTAGAAGTGTTTGTAGGCAATTGGTTTTAAAAGGGCTCCAGGGGGCTTTTCCCTACTGTGTTAAGCTGTTTTGATATTCTTTTACAAGCACAGTCTTAAAGTTGTTCTCCCAGATGCATTGTCTTACTAATCAGCTTTATGAGGTTCAAGGTCGCCATTCAACATTAATTATTCATTGTACAATTCACAGCTGGTGATGACACTTAAAATAACATGCATGTTCAAAAATACACTCATAAAGCATCTTCTCCATAAAGCTTCAGATCAGAAGAAATAAGAAATCAGAAGAAAAAAAAAAAAGGAGATAAGATTAGTATGGTACTATGGAAAGTATGCATTAAGATCACCTCCAGAAACACCTGTGGCTTTCCTGTCTTTATACAGACATTTTCACTTATCTCAAAATTAACTACAGTCGAAAAAAGGGAGGTTGTGGCCACTGGTATCAAAACAGTCCAATGTCTAAGCTAAGGCAGCCATAACAAAATCACAAAGAACAAACTGGATGTCTAAAATGCATTGTTCAAAGATTTACAAAGTCAAAATGCTTGAGGAAAAACTATCCTTGAATGAAAACTCATAGTATGGAAAGAGAACATAAGTATCTTACATTTATAGTAGTCCTTATACGTGTTTTAAATCTGTGCAGTGTCAATTTTAGAAAGGTTTTTTCTTCTTCTTTAGGCAAGCCAAGACTTGTCACACGTTGACAGTGGCAAGAATGATGTCATCAGCAAAAAATAAGCCTTTTTTAAAGGGCTATTTAGATTTTGGCAAACTGGTGTGGGCAAGCTGCTGCAACAGATTCTGCCTGCTCTCTCCTCTGCTGTACTCATTCCTTAACTTATTAAGGATTCAAGAACAGTTGAGGCTTTGAAACAGAGCGGAACCAGAGCCAAAAACTCCTATTATAAGTCTAATTATACTCAGTTCCTTCCATACACATTCTAACAAACATAGCACTTCTCTGTGTACAATATACTTGCTTAACCGAACCTTTTTTTAATGATAGTACCATATTAAAGACCTTCTGTTTTCTTTTCTGATGTCCTGTTTTACAGTTAAAATACAAAATACTTGCTGCCTCCACTCAATCACACTTCTGCAATTACTCGGTGTCTCCTGATAGTACTTCAGCAATTATTTTTTATCTGCAGCTAGAATGTTTATCTTTCCTCCGCATGTTAATTTCTTGGTTTGTTTAGACAAAATATGTTAAGCTGATTTCAAAAATATGGTTTACAAAGTGCAGGTCACTGCCAGATGTTATTTAATACTTTCAGGCTGACGCTTTGTGTCCAGGAAAGTGGGTCCTGTAATAATTCTCTTGTCAATAACTGCTGAGCTGACATTTAACAAATGGATCTGATTCAACACAAATATTGAAACTGATACCTTAGTTCTGGCACAAATGTATTGTTTAGGTTCTTTTCAAAAGCAAGAGACAGCTTGGTTAAGTTTTTAAACAGTATCAAATTCTAAATGCTTGCACTCACGCATGTGTGCGTCAATAAGTATGTGCATTTACAAAACCTTATTCAGTTATCAAGTACCCTCTATTTATCTTCATTAATGATTGTTTATGATAGCTTGGGAAAAACTAAAGCAAGCTTTAATTACACACCTTATACTAGATGCATGCTATATTTCTTTTTTTAACAACTGAATGCTTAAAGCAGAAAATGTCATTGCCAACAAAATAGGCAGTCAAATTAACCTTATAAATACATATCTGAAAGAAACCAATTTTTATTTCCAGCTCTGCTTTATGCAGGAATGAAGCATATGAAAACATAATTTCTCTGAGTGGACAGACAGTAACTGTTTAAAAAATCATTAAGAATGTGAAATGCTATGTCTTTTTATAACCATTATAAATCATAACATTTCTGCTTTTTTAACTTGTTTCATAATTTCATCAACTTGGTTTAATTTACAGGCCAAACTAACTACGGTACTTCCCCCCTCCCTGTCTGAAACATATATGCTTTCAAAATTCTATCTATCTGGAAGATATGTAGACAGGCTGCAAGATCGCAAATTTAAAATCTCAACAATTTTCTAGTTTTCTTTTCCTATTTAGAGTTCTGTCATTTGTTATATGGCATTGGGTAGCATCACTAACATCCTGTTTTACTCTTGTCAAGAAAATAAAGCTTGCATTTTAAGCAAAGAATATGGGCGAATAATGGCTGCATCAGCACGTATTTTGAATGCAAACAGTACTGATGACTCTAAAGTCTAGAAGAATGACAATAACTTCATTTCAGGAGAGCACATCTCTACCTCTGGGTCTTCTACCGCTTTTCACTTAAGAGATTTAAGGAAATCTATGCCTCCCTTACTCACACAGAGTTATACATTAGCCTGTGAATAGCTCCTGGCCCTTTAGCACCGGGGATTGGTTTCTCTGACGTTAAATCGGAAATGAAAAAGGAAGCATTAAGTTGTAGCCTGCTCTTGCTAAGAATCTCTGCTCATGCAGCCACTCAGCAAAAGTGTTTCATTAAGAGAAAAAGCTTGAAAACTTTTCTACATTTTTTGTAAATGTGCAATGTATACTGGACTATGCCATGACCAATGTGCAACTTAACCTTTCTAGTTCAGTTCCTCAGTTTTCCCTTTGATTTCTGTTGACATAAAAGGCATTAAGTATCTGACTTCAAAGAACAGCCAGTGTGGATATTTGTTGTTCAGCATGGTGGGCTTTGCTCAAATGGCTGCTTCTTTTGTGTTTCTTTTTTTCTTTAGTTGACTTACTATATAAACATTATGATCTTAGCCTCCCTGTGTCACTATTCACCCTTACAAAAAATTATACAAACTTGTATAAATTATTCTGGTAGCCAAATGTAATACATTCCCGGAATATTTACCATTTCTGTAAAAATGTAAAATCACAATGTTTCTAAAATTATTTGCACTCATGTCAAACATTATTCAGAAAACTTACAAATAATTAAGACATTATAGTTGTACTACAATTATACGCTCAAAATTAGAAGGCAATGGAAAACATACAAGAAGGTTAATTTCCTTTCCAAATTTTACACCAGAGACTATCTCTCTAGAAACTAAAAGAAACTCAGCTATTCTCTGATCAAATTCAATTAGTTTTTTTACCATAGTAATTTTCTTCTATATTTATCATCCTCATATTAATTGTATTTAGGACATACATGCCTAAAATATTGCTCCCTTGAGCAAAGCAAGGAGGGAAAAAAAGCAGAAGCAATTTGATTGCAAAGGCTGAGGTACAAAGCAGCAGCAACCACTGCTACTGCTAACAGAATGCTATGGATGTAAGCTGTCACTCATTCACATACTGGACCAGCTAGTGTAAATTAATGCAGCCCTGCCTCATGATGTATTACTTTACATCAGTTAAGAATCTGGGACAGATTTTTGGACCACTGAATACACTACAGCAAGCAACTCCTCTGCAATAATTATGGATGAAATGCTCTGGCCTGTGTTCAGGCTGAGTGCATCTCATGTATTATAAACAAGATTCCTCATAGCTCCCTTCCACAGAATCAATATAATGCCCATTCACAGCACAACCACCTGCATCAAGCTACCTAGGTCACAGTTTAAACATGACATTGTGGTGTTGCACTGCAACCAGGGTGCATATTTATCAGAGCTGCATCTCAAAGATCACTTCTTAAGAGACTATCTACAGGCTGTACAAAGACTTTTCTCCTGTTGCCTGACTGTTGATCCAGGACATATTACTGATGCTATTGGTGCCTGTTCTTCCACCATATGTACACAGCACTGTGTGTTGGAAAGCTGGCGGCACTGTGCATTCATCAGCACTGATGGTTTGAGTGGATAATGCTACTTTTATCCTGAATTGCGACTGTAAATTTCTGGAGAAGCTTATGCTGAGGGATATGAAATTTTTCACAGTTCCAACTAAAAAATAGCACTACAATATCACCAAGTACCATAGACATTCTTGCACTTTTCAAAAGAGAGCACATAGGACTTCCAAAAAGTTGAAGATGGGGCAAACATTTTTCCAGTTACCCGCTTGTCAGCACACTTTCTATTGCTAAGGAATGAGAACAGGTCCCAGAATGCTTTACTGTTTGCAGATTGCTGTACTGCAAAAAGGTACTTGGGTTGGTATCACCTTCTCTTCCCTATCCTACCCTGGTACCCAGTACAGCCCCTTCCCAGATGTGACAGATTCTTGCTGGTCTTGGATCTGCAGCTGCACTCCTCCCTGCTGCCGCTGACATGGAGAGGCTAGGTAAGCAACAGGAAAAATAGGTAGGGCTACAGTGCCACTGAACTGTGCACAACAGCGCCAGATTTTTGGCAGAGGACCAGTACCACAACACCACAGCAGTATTCTCTGTGAAGAATTTGGAAGTATTGTTTGGTGCTGCTTAAGTTTATAGGAGTATTGGCAGATTTCATCAAAGAAAACAAAAGGGAAAAAAAGTAAATGCTGTGGACAGTGAAGGCAAGCATTCCACTTCACTGCAGCATCTTCAGGGAATCTGGTCCATTGTTTTTACAAATGAATTTTGGATTTCCCACAGGACTACTTAAGGAGTCTGAAGGGCCATGTGAAAAGAAAATAATCGCTCTTCATGAGCTGGTATGACCCCATCTGGTAAGAATGTTACTTGGATGACGTAGGACACATGGGGACCAAGATAGTATGTAGATGACTGGGAACAGACTTTTTAGTAGGGCCTGTTGCAATAGGACAAGGGGTAATGGTTTTAAACTAAAAGAGGGTACATTCAGACCAGATATAAGGAAGAAATTCTTTACAATGGGGGTTGTGAAACACTGGAACAGGTTGCCCAGAGAGGTGGTAGATGCCCCATCCTTGGAAATGTTCAAGGTCAGGTTGGACGGAGCTCTGAGCAACCTGATCTAGTTGAAGATGTCCCTTCTCACTGCAGAGGGGTTGGACTAGATGACTTTTAAAGGTCCCTTCCAACTGAAACCATTCTGAGATTCCATGACTTCATACAAGTCTACTTTTATTGCCAGCAGTTTTAGATCGATTTATAAGCAAAAGGAAAAGATACAGGTCTATTTTTGAAAATTAGAAAGGAAGAAAACTCTCTTACAATTTTTTTCCACTGCTGAATGGCTGTCTCCTCAGAGTGGGGAGAAAAGAGCAGAGAAAAATAGAAAGAATGAACACAAGGGAAACTGTGCATGGTGAGTGAATATGGCCCTGTATCACAGCCTCTGTGAGCCGGGAATACCAGATGGATGGCATTGCCTTTCTAGTCCTTCCACTGGGTAAATTATACTGGACACATCCCCTCTTTGTGCACCAGATTCCACCTGCAAAATGGAAATAACACCAACAGTCTCTTCTGTAAAGTGTTCTGAGATCTACTGGTGGGAAAAACAAAAACAAAACCAAAAAAAACCAACAACCCCTCAAAAAAACCATAAAAAATTAGTTTCTTCATTTGAGTTTCATGAGAAGAGTGCTTGCAAACTTTGTGTCACTGTCATCCTGAACACTCTTTGTAGTTGGTTACAATATCATTATTCTACCCAGGCAAGGTGAACTAAAATAACAACTAGGTTTTTTGCACAAATTTTCTGATTTTTTCACCAATAGATCTCAAAACACTGTACAGAAAAGACAGTTGATGTTATTTCCACTACAGACTCTTTTCATGCTGCCCTCACCTTTGAGTAAACAGAAAACTCAGGCTAAGAAACAAATCAGCGTCAAAGTCAGGAACAGAACCCAGGAACTGAGCAGCCTTTTTTGTGCTCTAACAAGAAGAGGAAATATTTCTCAAATTGAAAATTAGCATGACTTTTCCGCTACTCTCATTTAGGAATTAAGGCAGTAAAACAGGTTTGTGTTTGGCCATGGGAACTTTTTACTGCTCCAAGTCAGTTTTACGGCAGTATTTGCTAGCTGCAACAGGTCTATAAAAAGATAATATTCAACATCTTGTCCTATATTGCTTTTATTGTTTGTTGAATTTTAAATGCAATAACTGTATCCACAATAGCATAATAGAGAATAAAGTAGAAAAGCAAATTGAAATTTAGATGGTGAAGAATGTTATTACCTACTACCCACATAAAGTAGGGCACATTAAGAATAAACCCAAGGTGAAAACACAAGTTAACTTTCCAGTGAAGACATTTCCTAAAGATGAAATGTAATGGTCTGTATAGAGCATTTGAGTGATCTATTGCATGAATCAATATACGGATTTTATAAGTGTATACAGGTGAACCTATCAGATACAGAGGGCTTACTATATAATTCACTCCAAAGGCATACATTGTGATCTATACGGCCTTTAGAGACAAGAAAGAAAAACTGGGGTCTTGTTCTTCTTGCATACTTCTCTGCCACTGTCACTTCACTGCAGTGATCAAGAAAAACACAGCAAATGTAAACTCTAGGATAAAAATCTTCCTTTCCTCTACCCATTCTTTTTTTTTTTTGCTAGAGGCTCTTTATCAGTTTGTACAGAACTGTATCCCACAAAATGAGTTGGTTTATTGAGCAATATTATAACTGTTCTAATTACTGAAGGAAGTGAAAAGTCACTAAAACAAACACATTCAGTCTGCTAATTTTACTCGCAGTTTCTGAAGTGACATAATACAGCTTCTTCTTAAGGCTTTCTTGAAAAAACAGCAATTTCCTGTGTTTATTTTGTCTTCTCTTCTTATTTCAGAAAAGTCTCTCTGATTTGTGGCAGCAGATGTTATGATCTACACGACAGAAAGATTTTTACCAACACGAGGTTTTAGTTGGTATGATCACTGGAGAAGTAAAACCCTTTGAGTATTACTGCCTTCATAGATTTTTAAAGAAATATTATCACGGGCCTTTCAAATGATTGTCATTTATGGTTTTAAAAAAGAATAATCTCATTGTTTAATTACTAGGGCCATTATATAACAATTCGTGGTCTACTTTATTCCTTAAAGTTCTGCCTTAAACTCGATCCATTTTATTCAGCCAAGCAGAATGGAAATTCATATGGTATTTGTTATCTTGCAAGAACTGTGACAATCTGTAGTAGAACTTTTTTATGTTTTTAAATTACAATAGCTGTGAGAGTAGAACTTTTACGTGCTCATCTTATTGAAAAAGGATTTCATGGCCAGCATGGAAGCCAAGTGGACTAGACTATAACACAGATTTCAGTGTGCTTTTTTACTGCTTTGACTTTATGTCAGAATATGCATATTTATAAATGAAACAGCTATTTTTTTAAAATGGGCTCTTTGCCAGGTGGTACAGCCATCTACTGGTAAAAAGACATTTCAGGGACAAATTTTAAATAAACTTCAACAATCAAGTTACAAGCAATGGGGAGAAAAAGTAGGGGAATGTAGATATAAAAAAATCCTGTCAAGTTGCATGAGTTTGCTAAAGGCACAATTTTGTGATGAAATATAACGATTTTCCCTATAAGCATTAAATTCTGAAAAACAATTTTATTGCAGAAGAGAGAAGAATAGGAGGGAGGAGAACTTTCTAGAATCCAACTCACAAAACCAAAGCTGAAAATGTCAAAATTTCATGTAAGGAAAGACTATCACACTATGTCAGAAATGAGTAAGTATCAATGTAAGAGGAAAAGATAGCTGATACAGACCAAAGATTTGGTCACACATCGATCACAGAAAATCTCAAAATCTTCTGACATAGCCTTCTTGTGGAGTACACATTGTACTGTACTATACTTTTCTCGATCCTCATCAAAGGCTAGAATAGAATTTGCTACAAGTCTTCAACAGAGATTTTCTTTACCTAACAAAGTTGATATGAAGATTATTACATCGGCTGACTACACAGAATGGCATCTGAGTATCACAGAACACCTTTCACAGTCTATTTCACAGTAGCTTTATAGACCAGACTACCACGTTCATGCTCGAGAAAGCAAAAAAATTCCAAGGGATTTTTAACAAATATTTGCATGGGAGGAGAGAAGAAGAAATGGCCTCAGTATAAAATTGTCATCCCATAGGAATGCTCCCAAGAAGACAATACCCTCCAGCCACAGCACTAAGCATGAACTCAGGTCTCCGTCAAGTATCAGTTGTTAATACTCTACAGCTCCAACTAGCTGAAGAAAGACCCATCAAATCACATTTAAGACATGAAGCCATGAATAAGGAAAAGACAAAACAGTTTATAAGAAATTAAGACTCACATATAAGAATAACTAATATATTTGAAATCATAATGACAGTCAATTTACTGCATTAACTTAGCTCTGAACTTTCTTTCATCAATCTGTCTCTAAAAAGATTTATTCCATTTTTCCTACTCTATGATATGTTAACCCTACCAATACCGAGAGAGGATAAAAGATCAGCAGATTACTCATATTCAGTACACCCAGTTTTATGACATACGGAAGACTATGCTTGCACCCTGGCTAAGACAGACACACCATCCTGGTTACGTTTCTTTTCCCTACCTTCACACTCACTGAACACAAAGCTTCACTGTGAAAATTCTCAAGTTTCTGATCTAGTATATTTTTTTTTTCCAGAATTCACGTGAGCTTGAAAGAGAAAACCCTCACAACCAGATAATTTGAAGAGATAAAATGAATGTATAAAAGAAACTTCCCTATGCTTATTTGCCACTAGCAAGAAACCAGAAATAGAGATTCTACACACGACCCTCCTGTAGTATTCTGATTCCCATGAGAAACTCCATATTTTGTTCCCTTTTTTGTTTATAAAGCTACAGTTAACTTGAGTGTTACCTACTTGCGAGAAAACAAGCTGTTCATTTATTACAAGGATCAAGCAACATAAATCTGCAGATGCTGCACTTACCACCCACAGACTCCTGAAACACGCATACAGGTAAGCTCTCATTAAACCAATGCCTAATGTTTAGGAAGCACAACAGCACTGACAGTTTTACAGTACATAACAAGGCTCACAATCACTACATAAAGTCTGCCAGGAAAACGTGTTCAAATTCTAACAATATAGTCTTTAGGGAGGAAGATTCTCCTTTGATATCAACACTCCTTATTCTAAAGCCTTCAAATGCCTATAGTTTCTACGATTTCTAAATACAGAGCATTATTTACTTCACTTATTGTTTGGCTCCCTGTGTTTTGAATAGACCGGTAGCCAGTTACTGACTATTTTTGCTGGGAAGTTCACTCTACTCTTTCTGGAGAAAATGCAAGGAAGTCATGCCTAGAATTATTTGCTACCATTGTGGGTCTACAGAGTCAAATTGCCTTCTCTGCACACAAGCTCAGTACCTCTCTGCATTGTCTGCAGAAATCTCTCCTTTTCCCCCAGCTCATAAAGCATTGCAGCCTCTCCCTCAGAGAAGTACTCAAAATGGCTTTCCTGTGAGACTCCTGCCCACAAAGGGCTAGGCTTTATCAAACCATGCACCAGAACCAATTCCATATTGCTACTTTCAAGTAAGAAAAAGAGAGGAAAATGGGGGAAAATAGAGTGGGGGGGAGGGAAATAGAGAGGAAAAAGGAAAAGGCATTTGTCTCACAGCCACACAAAACTGCAAAATGGACAACTTCTGC
The DNA here is from genome assembly GCF_965183815.1 of Platalea leucorodia. Taxonomy (NCBI): domain Eukaryota; kingdom Metazoa; phylum Chordata; class Aves; order Pelecaniformes; family Threskiornithidae; genus Platalea; species Platalea leucorodia. Next base: position 47,570,745 of record NC_138826.1, on the reverse strand, counting down.
AAAATCTGACATGGGAAATTTGTCTGGGAACACCATGCTTTCACACAAAGGCAGCAGATTCAGAATTAACTTAAACACAGTTTTGCCATGAAAGCTTTACAAATTTTCAGATGACAATATATTCTGCAAAGCTGCATGCAAACACCTTAATGTGCTTGAGTTCACTTAAAATTCATCATACCCTAACACAAGAAAAATCCTATCCACAGGAAAAAAAAAATGAATAAATAAGAAATATGCACACACTTGAACTTGAGCTTACACACAGACACACCGAACTACAGTAAACAGAAACCAGTAGCGATGGTGGCTGAATGTCTGGTGAAATATGGGAGCTGGAGGGATTTGTACTTTAAGGAGAAGTTAACACTGCACATTGTTTTCTAATAGCTTCTGGTTCAAGACTCATGCAATATCTCTCTTTTTAATACCAACCATCTGTACTAAACTCAAAATGTATCAGAGCTGCATATCTTTAAGATACAGAAAAAAAATGAATGATGTAACTACCAGTCACCAGCCCAATGTCCTTTCTGCCTTACATGAAACACAAGTTTCTGTTACTGGAAAGATACCCAAACTGTAACGTTTTGATTGCTGATGCAAAGAAGGAAACAATCTTCTGCAGATGCATTAGAAAATACTAAATCATTGACAGATACCTTTGAAAACCTGCTGTGCCTTAATTTATATTTGCAAGGGCTAAGAGAAAGAAATAATAAGGGCTCTGGTACATTTCAGACTTCTACTAGCATAAAAAGAGCTTGCTCCTGCCTACTGCTTATTAGTCTAAAAGTTGTTCAACTTTCAGGGCAGAGGTGGGAGAAAGAATCCTACCTCGGCAAAACCTATGGACTCAAACTAAAAATAAACCCATTTCTCCCTTTTCCCTGAAGCCCTTTTCTGCTTTTGTTTGTTTGTTCTGGATTTTATCAGTCTCTTTTTCATGCTGGTGAATCATGTCTCTGTCACAGCTGATTCCATTTATCTATCCTGGGAGAAAACAAAAGCTAAAAATAACTCTTTTGGGGTTTCTGCTGGGTTTTGCACGAGAAGGGACTGAATATGTTCATTCCAAGCTTGTGCGTCAATGTTTTGCTTTATCTTTGCCAGGGTTGATTTAACTAGTACCATGTTAGAAAAAGAAAAAAAGAAAGCTTTTTGCTGTCCATAAAATTCCAAGTTGGCTAAAATTTAACAACATCTGTGGCAAATGAAAAAGAAAACTTTCTTAACATACAAGTTAATATTAGAGTAATTTATGTGCAAGTAGGAGCTTTTTTCCCAAAAGTGCTTTGCCATTTCTTGTAATGAACAACAATGAAATACACAGATTCTATCAGGCTGCAGTATTTGTGCTTAAAAGTTGTTTGTTTGTTTTTTTTCCTAAGATTCTAACCATGTAAAAATAGTCCTTAAATTTAAAATATCAATGCAATCAATAATCAGTCTCATACAGTGAAAGACACTTTGTCTAGGCTAGGCTGGAAATCTTGCAGAAACATTTATTTCTATGATCTCCAGTGCTTCTTTCTCCCATTTGTGTTAGACATACCTGACTAGCTCACTATGAACACAGCCACAGGAGAAGCATTTTGATGTCTGTGGCTTATTCTATGAAGTGCAGTGGATGTATCTGTTTCTGGGCAGTGGGAAGTTTTTGGGCTAAGTCTAGTACGTGTGCAGAGGGAAAGTTCAGGTCAGTATTGCATTTCATTAATTTCATGCATGTAAGTCTAATCATAAAAATAAGATGTTAATTGGTGCGTTACCTGTTTATGCAGCAACTGGGTTCAAGACAGATTTTCAGAAGAAAATCAAGTTTCACACTAGTTATAACCAAAACACAGATTTTCAGAAATCTCACAGCACCTGGCATGATTATGGAGGAGCACTCCAGGCTGTTTTCTCTACATGCAAGTGCCCTGAAAAGTTAGGTTCTTGAAAACCAAGCTCAGTCTTTAGCCTGAAAAATACACATTCAAAATGAAATACACATTGCATGCACTAGGAAAGGTTGTACTCTTCCACCACATCTTAAAGAATATGTGGTGATTAAAGTAAAAAGAACAAAGAACCATTAACATTATCTTCAGATGGTTTATGTATGCTAGTATGAATCATTAGCATGTGATAGAGAGGTACAGAGAGACAACATGAGTAACGGTACCAGGAGCTTAGCCGCAGTGTATCAGGCGACTGACCTTTTATCCCAGTTTTGTCTGTTCCATGTTAACTGCTCTTCCCAAGCACCCTTTGCATTTACTTAGGGTGGAGGCAGTGGTGCAGACAGAATAAACCTGGTTAGGGCCTGCAAACTCAGCTCAGGAAGATGAGGACACTTGGGCAGGTAGCTACACTGACCTTTATGATACTACTAAAGCACTACTGGCAATACACAGACTTCTGGTTTCAAATTACCTCACAACGTGATCCAAATCACAGTTGTTGGCTAGCTTGCTGTAAAAGAGAAATGAAGCATCAGCATGACTGAAAATATAAAAAACCCCAAACTGTAGATTTTTATACATATTTGGGGAATGTAGTAGACAGATGTACCAGGAAAAAAATGGTGCTACGTTTAAAATGAGAGTTTAATTTTCTTTTTCAGAGTTTAACAAGATTAGTGACTATGACATACGCAGTCATTTGCCAAAAGAAAGCAGATAAGCTCTAAGGAATCCAGCAAAGAACACAGATTACCTAGCACCAAAATGGTCCATAGGTAAGAAGTATGTCTTTAGGGATCATTAAAAGGTGGTATTTAAAAAATAAGAAGGTGATGTTGGAGATAATTACTTCTATTATGATACTGCTGGCAGTTGTCAGATTTATTTGTTTTTCCTCTGTTTCCAGATCTTTCAAAAAATTCAGACTGAAAGTCATAGGCAATGGACCATAGCAAATCAAGCATACCAGCTCAGACCTTAGGAAAGAGTACTGGGGTGGCAGCATTTGCATGTTCTACAAATGAAATCTTGAGAGCTCTCTGTGCTGAATACATCTGAAGGCAATGTCACAAAGTATGAAAGGATTTCTGAAAACAATATTCATCAAACAACAAAAAGTTACTTCTGTAAGTCACTTGGCAAAACTGCCCATGATATCACCACATTCCAGGCTTCTTACACTGACTGAGCTGGAAGCATTTAAGTTCATGAACTCCAGCCTCTCATAGCCACTCCTAGTACAGTTATTCTAACTGGGGCCACAATGTGCTTTTCAGAATGTTCCACACCTAACCTTCAAGTGAGCGTGTGCTTCTCCTTGAGAAGGAATAGCTTGTTCTTCCTGCCATCTCCCAGTAACACAATTGCTCTGTTCTGTATTACACATTACAATATATGAAGCAGCAGCTTTTTCAGATGTTTCATTGAATATGAATATAGTGGGGATGCAGTGACTACAGCTTTACTGAGTTGTGGTTGTTGTGGTTGTTCAGCTGCAAGCCATCTTGTATTTCAAGATCAAAATGAATAGCAGAGGAAAAGGAAGAACAAAGTGTTACCTTGTAGAGACAGCAGCAGCAAAATATTGATGAAATCTATAATTTTATGACTATATCTAAGTCAATTGCATTGACAAGGCAAGTACATTGAAAGTGTACTTTAACAACACAAAAAAATTATATGCAATTTCCCATTCCATTTTTTCAGACATACCTACTTTGGGTTCAGAAAGGATTTGCTGTTGCATCACTGAATATAACTAGGCAAAATATGATCTTACTGACTTTTCCCTTATGAATCATTTACAAGAATCATCTACAAACTTACTTCGTAAAATTTGTATATAGCTACTGAAAGCAGGAATCACTCATTTTTACTTCCAAAAGCCTAATTAAGTTAGAAAGGCTGCTACTCAGAAGTTTTCTTTCAAAACACTCATACCTGATCTGCAAGCTCTTTGAACTTAATGTGACACTATTTTCCTTCATTTTTCAGCATGCACCCATATTTTAGCAGGAGAACTTTTATAGAAGCTCTATGGAGGGGGTATAGGTACCCATCCACAGTATAGGATTTGCAACAAACACAGCAAGTTCTACCACAGTCATAACATAGGAAACACAACTCTCCGATATTAGCATTGTATTCAGTTTTCAAAATTAAAAATGTGTCTATGCACACACATGCAAGCAGATTATAATTAGAAGCAAAAATAACAAAGCCTGACACTACTCAGTGACACGCCTCCATGCCAACAACCATCTGCAGATATGGGAAGTGCACAATACAATCAGTAAACATGCATGATTATCCTCTGTTGCACTGGTCAGCGCCAATGCAACATGATGTCATTAAAAAATCCAAATGTTCTTTTTTATCCCTGTAGAGAGCCATAGGTAGGACTAGAGAATTTATTATTGCTGAGGTATAGTAGGGAGGTACAGGAGGAAAATAAGAGTTTTTTATTCAACATGACGTTTAGAAAATACCTGTTTACTGCAAGACTAACTTCTCCTTCTCCCAGTCCTTAAATCAGCAGCATCCTAAAAATGAATGCTTGTTATACTGCAGCCTTTGTCATAGTGGGAAGCAGTTGGCACAAAGAAAGTACTAGTCATGGAACGGATCCTCCTGGGGGCCATCACAAGTCAAATGAAGCACATGATTGGGAAAAGCCAACACGGCTTCACAAACAGCAGATCGTGCCTGACAAATCTGGTGACCTCCTATGATAAAGCAACCTGCTCGGTTGACATGGTGCAAGCGGTCGACGTTGTCTACTTGGACTTCTCCAAGGCCTTCGATATGGTTCCCCACGGCCTCCTCCTGGAGAAACTGATGCATTATGGCCTGGACAAGTGGTCTGTGCGGTGGGTGAGGAATTGGCTGGCGGTCCGCACCCAAAGGGTGGTGGTGAATAGCTCTTTTTCAAACTGGCAACCCGTCACAAGTGGGGTTCCCCGGGGATCAATATTGGGCCCGACGCTATTCAATATCTTCATGAGTGATCTGGATAACGGGATCAAGTGTAGCCTGATGAAGTTCGCAGATGACACCAAATTGACTGGGGAAGTAGACGCTCTGGAAGGGAGAGCCACCCTGCAGGAAGATCTGGATAGGCTGAAAGAGTGGGCTAACAAGAACCTTACGAAGTTTAACAAAGATAAGTGTAAGGTCTTGCACCTGGGAAAACATAATCCAGGAGTGCAGCTCAGACTCGGATCCACCTGGCTAGAGAGCAGCTCCATGGAAAGGGACCTGGGGGTCCTGGTGGGCAGGAAGCTCATATTGAGCTTCCTATGTGCTGCTGCGGCCAAGAAGGCCAACAGGATGCTGGGTTGCATCAAAAAGGGCATCACCAGCAGAGATAAAGAAGTCATTATCCCTCTCTACTCAGTGCTTGTCAGGCCACACCTGGAATATTGTGTACAGTTCTGGTCCCTGTTATACAAAAAAGATGTGGACAGGCTGGAGGGGTTCCAGAGAAGGGCCACCAGGATGATCACGGGTCTGGGAAGCCTGCCGTATGAGGGTAGGCTGAGAGAGCTGGATTTGTTCAGCCTTGAGAAAAGAAGGCTTAGAGGTGATCTCATCACCATGTACCAGTACTTAAAGGGGAGCTATAAAGAAGATGGAGACTCCCTTTTTACAAGGAGTCACATGGTGAGGACAAGGGGTAACAGGTACAAGTTACTCGCAGGGAGATTCCGATTGGACATGAGAGGTAAATTTTTCACAATGAGAACAGTCAATCATCGGAATAATCCCCCCAGGGAAGTAGTTGGCTCTGCTACGCTTAACACATTTAAGACTCAGCTGGACATGGTGCTGGGCCATCTCATCTAGATTGTGCTAGAAAGGTTGGACCAGATGATCCTTGAGGTCCCTTCTAACCTTGTATTCTGTGATTCTATGATACTACTAGGGCCAGGTGGCAAGTCCAAGTGGGCTGTGAAGAAGTGTGGAACTGCCCAGGCCTTTTAAGATCCAAAGAAACTGTGGCAGAGCAAAACTCCATCTTAAAGCTGTGTAGAAAATAAACAGGAATTCAAGAAGAAACTTAATACTTTCTGAGGCAGGGCTGAAGTACCTTGAGACTGCCTTGGAAAACAGCTTCACTTCCACTGCTGCTTAAAAAGAACGGATGTGGGGAAAGAGTGATATTTTAAGTCTAATAAATATGCAGATTGCTCCTTGTCACTCAGTGCATTGTTGAATGGGTCTTCTTCCTAACCCCTGGCCCTCCTCTTGCACACATACTATTCCTTAGCCTAGGCTCCTTGTCCAGTCAATCCTGGCACATCCCTATTTGTTCACTATCTCTTTTGAACAGTGTTTCCATTTTGCCAGATGTCTGATTTAAGTCTCTGAAATGGAACTTTTTTATTCTGGATTTTTCTCTTTAACATACGCTAGTTGGTGAATTTATAAAATGTCCTTATTGTTCTTGAATGCAGATAAATCTGATGTAGGATACTGTAGCTGAATGTATTATTTTGTTGTTTCTTTGTCTCTCACTCCATCAGTAGATATAAAGTTATTTCCCTTAAAGCGTGCACTGTACTTAAACATCTGCTGATGTTTAAGTGAAAATACAACAAGATGCTTTGGGGTACACGCTTCAAAAGCAACTGCTTATTTTCACGTTACTATCCTTCAACAGAACTTTGTAAATAAGGAATAGGAAAATAATATCAGCGTGATTTTCACATACTCTTGCAGGTCACCTCAGTAGCATCCATTAATCAGTGTATTCTGACCTGGTTCAGCTACAGACATAGGCAAATAAAAAGCTGACCATACCATTAATGTGCCCATATGTAAAGTGAAAAAAGAGGGCCAAGAGCTTTAAAAGTTGAAGTTAAAAAGAACAGATCCATAAACCTTGCAAGCCCACGTGGAAAGAAAAAAATCTGTCTTCACTATATTCTCGAAGTAAGGAATTGTCCCAAGCTAATGAAGGATTTCTTTCCTCCTTTTATATTCTCAGCCTCTTCTACTGGGTCTTTTGCACGTATTTAACCAGATAAGCGATCTGTATAATATCTCATGCTGAGAGAAGGGAAAAAGTGGAAGCAGAGAGGCAGGAGCACAGAGGGAAGAGCTGGACAAACATTTCTGGAGGCAGCAGAGTCTTAGATCACTTTAAATTGATTGTGAAACCACAGCCATGAAAGTGAGAAACAGTCAGGATTTCTGTAATGTATCAGTAAGAAGACCTGGAAAGGAGCTAGTGAAAGAAAATGAAGTACTTAGTGAGAAACAGAAGGATGTATTCACAACTTTGAGAAAGAGTCTTGATTGTAGGTTCTTGGTTTAAATATTGCTTCTACTTTTGATGTGTTTTTTTTTTTTTTTTTTTTTTAATAAGTACGTCAAAGTTCCCAACAATTTGCTGCCCTAAGTTATTAAAGTACTTTTGGAGACTCCTCAACAAGACAGCTCTTTTACCCGGAGGAACGGGTTTTCCTGAGCCACACCTTCCACAAAACCAGACTTAGAGAAAGCTTCACATATCATTTTTTCTTCTGAAGGATGAAAAGGAAAGACAAAAACTGCTTCTGATTCATCCTTCTCATGTGAGTTCTGTAAGAAACATGTGTGAGCTCAAAAAAAACTCCAAAACCCAACAAATATAAACATACCTGTGGCTTTTTATTGTTCTTTGTCCAAAGTGTTCTACCTTTCATTTATCTCTACTATAACTTACCTGTAATAGCACTCCTTACTCCTTTTGTTTATTGAGACAATAGAATTTTCTTAAAAACTTTTTTGTTACCAGTTACTAAACAGCTAATTTTTAACACATCATTTTACTTCCCTTCTCATTTTAGTCCTCTTGCATTGTGTTTCTTAATTCAGTTCTAAGAAGAAAGTAGCAATATTAAAAAGTATTTGGACGCTACACTGGCCTGTGTTTTATTTCAACAGTTATCATTGTTAATTAAAAAATTCCAGAGGGAGAGGAAGCTTCTGCTCCAAAGGATAGAGCAGTTTGCATTATCAATCTTCCTTTGCAATGAAAAGAATTCATCTTCACACAGATAAATGGCCATTTGTATATGGTTGGTAAAAAAGTGCTTGTTTACATGTTCTCAGGAGTATTACCTAGTGATTTTTTTAAAGTGTAATTTTTTATCTGAAACCTCAGAGTATGTTGCAGGACTCTGGGAGCTTGCAGCAACCTCACTGCACTTCTGAGGTACATACTCTGTACTTTTATGAATGGGTAAAATGAAGCAGAGACTGAACTTCCCACCCATGGAATAATCAAGCTCAGTAGTATATTAAATGAAGATCAGAAAATATGCTGCTCTTTTACAAGTGCTACAGCAATTGTTGCACTTCTAAAAGTATCTGACATGATCATATGATAAGGTTTGTCTAAATGAGCATAGTAAGGTTGGACACAAGTTGGGAAGAAACATTAACCACCGTGACAGATTGTAGGAACTGACATTCTTCCTTTAGCATGGCTAAAGTACCTACATAGTATAGCTGAGAACCTCACTAATTAGCTTAATTTTTTTCTTGAAGGAACTTGCAGAACTAAGCAAAGATACAGAATGCCTACAGGGCATTTCTTGGTATAGGAACAGGAGTAAAGCACAAACAAAGCCAGACCCAAATTTTCAGTCAGGTGGCCATATGTTCCCTTAGTTCACAAAGTTCAGATCTCATTTTTGTTGGCAAATCAACAAACTTCTACCCCTGTACCGTCATTCACTTGAATTTTTGCCAAAGCGTTAAAGCATTTTTTCCCCAAAAGAAAACACATCGCCAGCATCATTTACTACTCCCCCTAAAAATACTTTACAGCACAACATTACATGCATACTTTTGACAATTGTGCTTTTGGAAAACATCATTCTCTGTAGCAGTTAGACAATAAAAGCTTTTTCATGCCAGAGAGATACTGTTTTAAATACGTGCTACTGACTAAGAACAGACAGACATAAACAAGAACCTTCCTTAAGATAATGTTCATTTCTTGTCTTTATAATCATAAAACGTTTTACAGTATATAGGTACAAGTCTGGGTAAAACCACAGTCATCTAGCCTTGTAACACCCAGCCCCCAAAAACTTCTTAATAAATCAGTGTTTGAAAGTTCTCTTGACTTTGACCTACTAACAGAAAAGTAGAAAAACTATTTTTATAACAATTTCTTATGCTAGAGTTTTCTTCTTTTCTTGTTGTCTCAAAATAATAATTCCTTTAGCCGAAATTTAACCTTGCTTTATATGTCAAACATTTTTGTAGATGATTGCCATCAAGGAACATAAGAAAAGTCAGGTGATTAAAGTTAAATAAAATGTTAAGGGTCCTATAGCCATGATTAATACCAGAACAATTTTTACTGTCCTTTGCTGTTAAAGACAGAAATTCCCTTTCACATTGCTCCACAGATATTATGCAAAATGGTATGTACAAAAGAGGAAATAACATGGGAACTGCAGAAAATGCAAGCTGACAGAACATTACAACAAACATGATAAGTATTCCTTGGCTAAGTAGTGACCAAGCACTGTGTTTATATGTCCATAATAATTTGAAGGAAATGAAGATAAGGTCTGTTAGTTTGTTATTCAAAACTAACAGATGGATTTTAAGACAGGGAAGATTAAAGTTGACTATCAGAATATCTCCTTGATGGAAAAATATATGTTCACAGGTCTCACACTCAGCATCACTGAGGATTACAAAATTTATGTACTCCATTAATATCAAAGGAGAGACTACGCAACCCAAAACCTGTTTCCCATTTGGGATTTGGACTTTGTGGATTGTATTTGTACAAAAGGTGTCTTTCTACAGGTTGCTGTGCAGTAGTCCCAATCCCTTTGCACAGCGAGTCCTCTTTGAAGTCATACTTTTGTAGCAGATAGAGGCTAACACATGACCCTCAGAGACTGCCTATACAGGAACTGCAACCCGATAGCTAATGCATTGCAGTTCACTGCCACACAGCACAAGCTCATGTGCAAACACCATGGTTTACAACCCATTTAATAATTTGGGTCCAAAGCCTGCACGGAGAAGTTACTCCATTGCACTCTGAGAATGAGTTAATCTAATATCCCATGTCAAGGAGTTCCTCAGATTTCTTTCTGACTCCATAGATTTTCGTTGCTGGCTTCAGCAGCGTGACTACGCAGATGTCACCTGGCAGAGCACAGCTGGTTGCTAGTCCAAGACAGGCCAGCTGTGTTTAAACAAAAGAACTCAAATGGGAACTAACAGTGTAAACCAAAAGACCTTGAACTTAAATTGCTTCCTTCACTTTCCTACCCTCCGATAAACTGAGGCATTTTAAAACAGGTAGATAAGGAGGCTGTGGCTACGGCTGTGAAGGATATTTCTGAAATAAAGGTGAAGTCACCCACCTGAATTATGAGACAATTCTATGCTATTTATTTGCTACCAAACAAGGACACTGAAACCAATGAACAAAGAAGAAGTATAACTGTTGTCAAACTTTGATACTTATATTAACCTTGCTCAGGCAGTACTAGAAGAAGAAAAGCCACCTGAGACAAGAAGTAGTGAGGGGAAAGGTGATGTCTTGAATAGCAAATTCTACAATGAGCTCATGCCTCTTCTGTTTGTAAAAGAGATAAGCACTTACTGAACAAGGAACAGGCAAAGATAAGACTAAATAACCTTGGTCACAGGTCCAGTTCTTCATTAGGCTCATGCATTAAAGCATCGCAATTCCTCTGTTGAAATCAGAGATTTTAGAAATGTTCCTCACTTGTGCTCAAATGATACAATTCGAAAAGAGGACAACTTTGGATATTATGAGGATTTTTTTTTTCTCAATTGCTATCATTTTTTTTTCTCAATTGCTATCATTTTATTGTGTAATACTTATCTGAGAAAAAGACTGAATGGGTAAGGTAAGGGCATATATTTTGGTTTTGTTATTTCCAATTTAGTTACAGGGGTCTGAGATACAGATTGTGGCAAAGTCTCTAATCCGAACATCAAAAATAAGACTCATGTTTTGAGCACCAGGGGACTCAGAAAACTTTACAATATGCCTATGAAAATACCAAAATAATTTGAAAAAGTTTTACGTTCATCTGTTGGGATATTTGTTTCTCATGTCAAATAAACCAACTAGTAAAATCTGCTAAACCATGGCTAGGTGTTTATCTATTGAAGGTGAAGAAAGCTGACCTTGCAAACAAGCACTTAAATTTTATTTTACCCTAGGCCACCCACAGTGTGCTTACTCATCACACACACACAGACTTGCTGTGAAGTAAGCAGGAGGATAATTCTGACTTAATTTTCATGTTTTAATACTATGCATGAGTGATAAAATTAAATTTAGACTCCAAGTAAATATGCAGGGGTTCAAGCACGCAGGTTGGTTAAGAGCTTTCACAACTAGGCAAACAAACAACAAAAGAAATCTAAAAAGGTGTAAGACAATATCATAGGAAAAAAGAGACCTCTGTAAGAGAGAGTCATAGACTCTGTTTCACAGAAATTCAATAGCTACATGATTATGCCTCTAAACCTATGTTTAATCAACTACATACAGGCCTGACTGCTCATTGCAGCAAATAAGTAAACTTGAAGGAAATGGGGATATCCCCTGCATCCTACCTTATCGATTACATCTGCACAGTGGGGACCTGCTGTGATGTTGCTGAAGAGATGAGTTGATAACAAAAGATAAAGGCTTTTCTCCCAGTTTTCCAGATGCAAGCCATTCTTCCTGGGAAAAGTTTAAGGCCCTCTGAGGATGACTAAACTCAGATTCTTGACCAGCTAGAGGGACCAAACTCAGATGCTTGATCATCTAAACAGAAGTCAGAGCTCAATCAAGACTTCTCAGCAGAGCGAGCAAAATCAAATTTTGTTGTCCAGGGCTTTTCCCAGACATACGCATACACACTACTCCCACCCCGCAAGGAAGAAGAGGAGAAGCTGGAGGGATTAATGAGATGTGAGGTGGTTATGGATGACGAAGGGAGCTGAGACGAGCCAGAGCAAGCTCTGAAGCAGTCAGCAAGATGTGCAAGGGAGCTCTGGGTAAGAGTAAGGGGTCCCTTTCATCTTCATCCAGACTGCTGCTCTTTTCCCTGCATCTATTCTCCTTTCTTCTCAGGCATGAGCTCCCTATCTCCTGTCCACCTCCCTACCACAATTAACAGAACCTGCATGCACCACCTAACACTGCACCTAACTGATCCCCCATCCTCAGGAAGAGGCATTATTCCTGTGCCTTCAGTGTTGCTAGAGTAAAAGGGGAAAACAGGAGAAGAGGGCACAGGCTCAGCCCATTCCTGCTGCTGAGACATCAAAGTTCATGTCACAAAGCAATTCTTCCTCACTGACAGCAGCAGCACTGTATAGAAGCAGCAGGGATAACTAGCTTAATAAATTGTACTTTATTTTATTTAGAGCTGACCTTGGGTTTCCCTGCAAAAGGGGCCCAAACAAAGGGCTTGCAATCAAAACCCTCAAGGTACCATAGCAGTTCCTTGGCTAGCAAGTTCTCCTTGCCCAGTGCTTGTTTAAACTCAACACTAACAGGCTCCTTTTCTAAGTTAAAATTTAAGCAGAGCTTGGCAGGTGGATAACATGAGATTAATAAAAGGTTTTCACTCGAAGTTAGACATAAAAGATTTTGCATACAAATCAAATTGAAACTGTTCCTACATTAAAAAAAGCACTTAATTCTTTGTCAAGATGAGAAAGCATGTGAACTTCCACTGATAATGAAATTCTGAGATGAAGATGTCTAAAATTTACTGCAGCCACAGACTAGTAAGACTAAGAAAAGAACTAAATACAGGAAGAGTATGTGCTTTGTTTATCTGAAATGCCTGGTGAATGCTGCAAGTTCCACACATTTCAGTTTAGAAGTAATTCTTTTAAAATAACAAAATAGCTAAGTAAGCACAGGAACATGTGGAAACCTCTAGCAAAGTTGTGTCCAAGAAAACAAATACCAATTCCATTGTATTATTGGATTTACATTACTACAGGGACAAGTCATAGAACCCATTGGAGGGGATCCTTCAGTAGCAACTGCTGAAGTCAGAGAAATCAGCATAAGAACACCTTTATTAGCTTTTTGAGCTTTGCTTCCAGACACATTTTAATACTAATGAGCATCACATACATTGTAGACAGCTGACTAAATAAAAAGGCCATCAAGATTATCTATTCTTGCTAGTCTTCGGGTGTAGGCAATCTAACTAACGTAAACCGGAGGAGATAAGTATCAGTAACTTATGAAAAATGCCATTACAGCATGCTAGAAGCAAAACAGCCATGTGAAATGAGAGGAACAGAACTCAATATAGCGTGCAATGACTGTAAGCTTCAGTACCCACATACTAAGCTTTCTGTACTGTAATGGTCCGATACATTCATTTTGACCCAGAGACCAGAGATAAATTGTCTTAGCAATACAAACAAACAGCTAAGCAATTAGGGCAAAGTTTTTGGAGAACATGGTGATAACATCTAAAAGCATTGTTGGGTGATGGGGAAAAACAGCCCTGGAGATAGGGGGTTTAATCTGAAGTAAAGAGAGAGTATAATTGCTTCTCCAAATTACAATGCACTAAAAAAAGGCAGACATGCAACTGGCACTGGTATTTGTCTGGCATCTATTTTAGTGTATCCAACCTGAAAAGTAACTTTCATTGTCCCATTTGGAGTTAATCAAGTTTTGCCTATAAAAAGAAAGATTTTACATGTGCAGCTGTGAAAGTGTCAGAGCTGAGAAATCCATGAGGAACCGCCAGGTTTTAAAGAATTTCTAGCACTTAGATTTCCTTGAAGTAACTTATTAAAATAAAGTTTCCAAGCACTGGGGTTAACACAGTAGCCAAATGACCAAAGCAACAATTTTATCTATCAGTTTTTACGCATCAGCCCTAAACACAGATGTACATTATTGCAATGCAGAGCATTGGCTGTAACAACATCTATTACCCCCACGCACAGAAACAGAGGTAACTAGTATTTAACCTAACTTGTGTGTTGATATAACAACGAGCACTTTGTCATTGCTTTAAAACTTAACACAAAATTGTTATCTACATAAAAACAAAGTACTATATACAATGAGAAATAAGTGAAACATCAGGCCTAGAATACATTCCTTCAATCTGGGTAGGGTTACCCAAAAAATAGCCATAGCAGATAAAAGATAAACTCTCAAATTAACGCTAGCTTTTGTTGTTGTGAACACTCTTGTTGTACACAATAAGACAGTTTAGTTAGACAGAGATGCTTGCTTATTGCAAAATATCTAGATTTGATTTTAGTGAAAAATTTGCAATAAGGAGGAGATAAATGTGCATTGTGTTTTACTGGAGCTGAATGACCAGCAGTCTCACAGTGTTCAGCTAAGGAATGAAATTAGTATTGTTTTTAAATGCATAATGAAAGGAAGATGCATACAGCAATTTTTTTTACTAAAGAACTTATTTTTCCTTGTAAGATTTTTCTTTGAAATATATTAAAAAAAATAAACCAGTAAGACATTTTGAAAGATACATAATTCAAACATTTATGGAGAGAGGTGGTTTTGGAGCTTTTATAAATGATCCGTAGTCTTAACTCCATCCCATATAACAGAAACAGCTTCAATAACTCAGCCACATCATCTGAACTCCAATGTAATTTAATGCATTGAAAGTAAGCATATGACTTGCTACATTGTGTACTACGTTGTAGTATACAAAAGTCTATAAAAGCCACCTGAATGAAATGAACAATTATTTATATTGCAATAAGGAAAAGCACTTTACTAGTAATTCCAGAATAAGGCTGTACAGAGATTAGCAAATAAGGCAAGACTGCAATGCCCCTTGGTGAACATCAAATTAACACTTAAAAACACAGAAAAAAGTCTTCATTCTTCTATCTTAAGGTAAGCAGACAGTCTACTTGCTTTCTGGGTACAAATAAATTAGAAATTCCAATTATTTTTTTTCGTTTAAATTCCACTATGAAACATCATAACCAAATTATGCCATTTTAATTTATGATTGATAGATTATTTTACAGGTTATTTTGAAAGTTTTCAAATAGATTGTCATAATATTGTTAATTATGAAACACCAAAGAAATCACCCATAAATAGCATTCCCTAACTACACAACTGTTCTCTACATCTGTAATAAAATTTTCTTTCCTATCTCTTTTCTTCCTCTCATCCATTCATCACAACCTATCAATTAACAACACTGAGCTCCCTTAACTTTCACTTCCAGTTTCTGCATTTTTCTTTGCCTGATACTGCCCGAGAAATAATGTCCGTAGGAAGAACATGTTAGCCAACATCACTTCTTAAGAAAGTAGGCTGTGGAGATGAAAAGTCACTCTTTCAACTAGAAGGCAGGATTCTGGTTGCAACAATATGCTGTCAACACTATGCTCAGAAGTATAGCAGTATAACGCTCAGATATTAGTAAGATAAAATTTATACTCCCCATCTTAGGTTTTTTTATCACAGCCCTCCTCTCCACTGCCACAACTTGAACTCCTAGGAAAACAAATGCTGTGTTCGTGAATTCAAGCTTTCCTTTGCTCTTTCCCCCTCCCCGATGCTTATACACTCCCCACCAGCAGGGATGGGCTTTTGATTTGATTTGGTAGGTGGGCTGCCTTACTTTCTGTCACAGGAGAAGCCCAGGGAAGCAACTGCAGAAGGCAAAAAGGAAGGACAACGGTATATGCAATTTCTAAAGTATTTTTTCTGTTGAATGCTGCCAATACAAACACACTCTGTGATGTGGCTTGTGGATGGAGCTAGACCAGATCAGGAATTACCTATGTATTTTAGTTGCAGACACCATGAAGTCCTATCACTGTGCTTTTCCTTCCCCTCAATATACTTTACACAAATGGACACGATGAATGCAATGAAGTGCCTGTGCTGGAATAGGTATATGCATATGATTCATATACATTAAATTTAGTCTCACATAAAAAACATTAAAGTTGAAAATATTGCAAAACCACAAAATCAAGGTCAAAAGAAAATGTATGCTCATTTATTTCTACCTATGCCACGGGAGAAGACATACACTTCTCTGTACGTTGCAATCATCATGTTTTTCCACCATCTTTTTTTTTTTTTTTCCTCACAGAAATGAGTAACATGCTTGGCACTTTATTTTATTTTGTGTAACAATGAGAGACTGAAGTGATCCGATGAGAAGGGTTGTACTGTCATCTGCCGCAAAGAACATACTTTAATGTTACATCTTTCAAACTTTCATCACAGATGCATATAAATGCAGTTATCAATATCATCAAGTGTCACAGAGCTTGATGGGCACAATTATGTGAGGTGCAATATGAATCTTTAACTGGAAACCTCAACAAATTATGAAGCCCAGACAAAGCCTTTATAAAATCATTCCCCCCTTTACTAATTTCATCCCCACACATACAGACAAAACTGCCAATATTGAAGACTATGAATTCAGCCTACCTCTTTGCACCCTTTTCAATAACAAATAAAAGAGCTGCCTTATTTCCATTCTTTAACTTGCTACTGAGATAAATAACAATTTGAGTAAAGCAAAGCCACAAGCGTGAGTTTTTGACTTTAAAACAGAGACATTCTTTGTAAACTATTTCTTATACAAGACATATTTGCAGCCATACATCCCAGAGTCATCTCACTCCCTTCATGAAAAATTCTATCCCTACCCTGAAATTCTGTGAAATTATTAGAAAACTCATTAAGAAAAAATTTACTTATATGAAATGTCATGTTTTTGTAGAAGCTTCTGTTTCCAAAACAACCTTTTATTTCAGACATCAGATCTGAACCATTTGTTGCACAGAGGCTTACATGATATATGCACTTAGTTATATTTTGACAGCCTTCAGTGGGCTGTTACAATAGCCTGTTTTCCAGAAAAGAAAGTATAACCACAATACTAAGTTAAGCCTTTGGGGGTTGGTTAAGTATCTCATTAAACCGATGTTCAAGTACATGTAGCATTTTTCCTTAGTGTGGCAACTTGCCAATTTAACATTGGGGAAATTCAGATGCTTATAAATTAAGTTTATAAGCAAGTTTGTTGAAATGACAAATCAGATTTCGAAAACTGAAATGGGAGTTTCTGTCTCTCATTGCATTATAGTGCAGTGCCCTCCACTGGCCAAATGTCCTCACTCAAAAGTAAGAGAGTTAAAATTCTCTGAAAAATTACTCTTCAGACTAAAAACCAAAAATACTCCAAAAAAACCTCAGAAGCCGTATCAAATTCTTAGAAAAGGTTACTACATAATGGCACCAATTTATACTAATGCCAGCATTGCTCTCATATTGCATGGTAATAAAAATACTTCAGGTGCTGAAATAAATCCTGAAACAACCTTTTAAAAAGTTCAAAATTAGAGGTGACAATACAAAACAGTTGGTACTAAAACGCGTAACTTAACGGGAGGCCTTATAATGGTAAAAAGCATAGAACCAGATCAACAATTACTACTGTCTGTTGAATTTTCACTATTTTTTTTTATTCAGAAATGACAGAGCCTCATCTAAATTTCTCTTTGAAGCAATTAATAATGCTTTTGAGTGCAGTGGACAGAAGTAGTTGCGTCAGTACTACCTATATTAGATGTACCTGAGAGTGAGGATTAATAAGCACCAAGAGCCAACAGCACAATGAGAAAGCTGGAAGGAAGATATATATAAATGCCCTCCCTTCATGTTACTGTGGGTTGCCCGCTTATTAGTTTTCATCTCTCCCTCTCACTTCATTTTATGTTTGTTTCAAAAATATAGATGAAATGTAAATGTGGTGATGGTAGGCAAACTGTAACATCATCAGGAATATTCTGTACTCCAGCCAACCTTGCTGCTGTCATTTGGCCAACCCACGCCTCTTGGGTGATGTTACCTCTTATAATACCATTTCCTTCACCAGCTGGTGATGGCCAGTATTGCTTCATAACTTTCTCCAATACCTATATTAGCTCAGTGACAATATGGGCAATATTAACATGACACATCAAGTGCCTGATCATTCTTTGAAAACTTAAGAATAACAGTATTTTAAAATAATCCATGAACATGTGCAAAAGGACAACAGGTGGTACAATAGATCTAGCTGATGATTAAGGATCCTAGTTGTCCCTATCTTAGTAATAAAAGTGTTATTAATGAGCTTTCAGTAGATTGAATTATCCTACACAAGATTACTATCTAATTACTAGATCTAATGATATTCAGTGTGATAGATTTGCTGGTGATAAGGTGAACTGTTTCTTTAATAAGACTAAAAGCAATAAGCTATAGGATGAAGTTATGACAAAAATACAAAGATAAATGGTGTTTGCACAGATAGACCAAAACCATACAAAGACTGAAAATATGCTTTGTGTCAAGAGTTGCACACTGTTGGATTTTCAAGCAGAGCCAAAGAAGAAGGACACAAAAATATTCTTAAGTCCCTGATAAAACCTTCACTGCCATCTACAGATGGCAGGAGCAACAGGAAAGCTGAAATAAAGCTGAAAGATAGATTTAACATCCCTTTTTTCAAGTGCTGACCAATAACTTAAAAAGGGGCATACAGCACCATTTTATCTGAGCACATCTAATGTAAGCTTTAAGACCTAGCGTAAGGTTTACAGTTTGTTTCATTCACTTTGTATAAAATTTTCTATGTCAGTGGGCAATGGAAGAAACTAGTCATATTTCTTATCCGCCAATCCTATGATAAACTACTTCCACTAGAAAAAAGAAAACCCAACACTGTCCCTAAGCTTGTTTTTAAGGAGAAAAGCTAGATGCCAAGACTAATCGTGAAGAATCTTCCTTTGACTACAGTTGCATGGATTATTAAAAATGGTGGGATTTTCCACTCCAGTCACCAGCAGTGCTAAGTGTCGTGTGTCCCCCCCAGTCTCTGTAAACCCCAGTTCTGGTGAAGTGGGGAACAGCTTTGGTAGTCTGTTCTTCCAGGCAGCCTGGAGCAAGCACAAACACCAACAAACAAGAATAACATCTTTGCCTCATTAAGCCTCAATCCTCACAGAAGGTTCTGTTCCTCACTGAAGATTAATTTGTGATACTCCCTTCGTATCAGGATTCACCAATGATGACACAGAGCAAGGCATTCAGTCATTCTTGCCCTCGGAGTCTCAGTTTCCCCTGTTAGAAGGAAGTGCTACATTGTAGGCCTTGAGGTTTTGTAGCCATTGCCTTACCTCAGATCTATCTTTTCACCCCTCCTCAGGGTTCTTATATACCTTATGGCAATCATCCATTTCCTTTTTTTTTTTTTATTTTTAAAGCAGTATTCCCACTTCCTTTCATTGTGCAATAACCACATACTAATGCTGGGTTGTTCTGCTAATAATTTTGAAGTCAAGATCTCCCTTATACAATCTAAGAGCTGGTTTTCATACTATGAGCTTGAAAGAAAAAAATTGGAGGTGGAGGCAGTGCATATCTGGTTGCTTCCTGCCCTGGTTTTGGCTGGGATAGAGTTAATTTTCTTCCTAGTAGCTGGTATAGTGCTGTGTTTTGGGTTTAGGATGAGAATAATGTTGATAACACACTGATGTTTTAGTTGCTGCTCAAGCAATGCTTACACTAAGTCAAGGACTTTTCAGCTTCTCATGCCCTACTGACTGAGAAGGCTGGAGATGCACAAGAAGCTGGGAGGGGGCACAGCCAGGACAGCTGACCCAAACTGGCCAAAGGGCTATTCCATACCATATGATGTCATGCTCACTATATAAACTAGGGGAAATCTATCTGGGGGGCCACTGCTTGGGGACTGGCTCAGCAGGTGGTGAGCAACTGCATCATGCATAACTTGCTTCGTATATTCTTTTATTATTATTATTATTACTATTTTATTTTATTTCAATTATTAAACTGTTCTTAACCCACGAGTTTTCTCACTTTTACTCTTCTGATTCTCTCCCCCATCCCACTGGGCAGGGAGTGAGAAAGTGGTTGTGCGGTGCTTAGTTGCTGGCTGGGGTTAGACCACAACTCTTCCACACTCAGATCTCTACGTTTCTGTTACACCATTTTAAGGCCTCAAACTGAAATAGCCATTTTCACAGCCACGTTACACATAGATTAATATATAGGAATGTAGCAGAAGTACATAAATGCTTCCTAAACTTTTGCATAGAATTGTTTTAGCCAGAATTGTATTAAACCCACAGTTCCTTAACATGATTTGACTCTGTTGTGGACAGGGCCTCAGAAGGAAGAGCAACTGTTGGTCTCACTCTCAACCCATGAAAAGTAATTAAGACCCCACTTTCCTGTGGGGAACAGGTGTAGCTATCACTTCCCTGGCAGCCTGTTCCAGCTGAAGAGTTATTACTACAGCTGTTCAGCTGACAGCAATTACCACTGACGATGGTCATTGTATGTGGATCTCACCTTCTAAAGGTTTCCTCCCAAGAGAGCTGACGTGATGACTGCTGAACTGCAGCATTACACTGCTTTCTGCTAAGAGACCAACTGACATTTACCTTTACGTGACCTTAGTGAGCTACAAAATGCGTTCTGAACCACAGTTGCTTAACCATGCTGACATACAGAATTTCTAACTTTTGCTTTTCCTTACAGTGTAAAGAGCTTTAAACACCACAGCTTTAAACCACAGAACTCTGAAAAACAAAAACAGGATATCTGCTTCTAAAGCTGGTGCTGTGTATATTTTTCCTGAGACTGTGCTATCTGGGACCAGGTTCGTGTAATCTTTCAATACAGTCTATTGGCCAAATTCTCTCTTTCCTGCTGGAAGGTTAACTCTGGTGTGTATGACAGAAAATATTTTCATGGCCAATGGCTGCTGTCATCACAACCCGCTAACAATAGGACCAGCTGGAGATAAAAAAAAAAAATATTAAGGCTTAAAGTTATGTTCAGCAGTATCCTTTACTCTTGCAAAGCTCCAGTGCAGCCAGGAAGAATCCAGAGCAAACAAAGGAACAAGTAGAGGACTCAAGGCCATCTGAAATAGCAACTCAGCAACTTCCACACCAACTCCAAAACCTCACAAGTCTCCCTACATGTTGGGGAGGGTTCCTTCCCAGCCAAATGAACTCTCAGTTGTCACAGGCTGCAGCCTTACAGCTGCATGTCCCTTAATCAGGGGTAACTTACAGGGCTTCCCTAGGCCTGTAACCATTGTCTGTAGGCAGCTCTTTCACTTCCAAGATCCTCCATGCTACTCTGCGTTTAGTTCATACAAATGTTTATTTCAATTTACATGGGACCTCAGCAAGCTACTCACCTGTGCCCATCATTTTAACTGCTATTGTTTCTTCTTCTTCCTCAAGAGTATGTTAGTGCAGGTCTACAGGACTTGTAGCTGACCATCTTGCTTGTCAATCATGCCACATACCCATCCCCAAAGGCTGTGTCACTTAACACAGGTAAAGCACACCTCAACTGTAATTTCTGGTTTCAACCAGATGTTGGGAGTGGCTGGCCTTAAATGTTCAGATTAGGAAGAAGGATCAAAAATCCACTAAGGTTTGTCCCTGCTCTCATTCTGATGTGTATTTCTTCTCCTTTCTTCCTTCTATCACTTACCAGATTCATACGCACTTAGAGAGATTTTATTTGCATTTTTATTGCTTATGGGCACAGATCAAGAATTAGCAAGCTTACAGCTTACTCATTTTACAGACCTCAATAGCATCAGCTCTTTCTTCAAAGACCTTGTGATACACGTGATAGGCTGTATCAGACAGATAAAACAGTCCTGCCAACAATGGATAGGAGACAAGACTTATAAAAAAAAAGCCAAAATCACAGCCTGCCGCTTGCTTAATCAGTGCCATTTGGAGTTATCTCTTGCCTCTTTCATTAGTAAACAATCTGTTACAAAGACATGTATTATTGTTACAAGCAGGCCTAACTCTATACCAGGTCCTCTGTCCTTCTGTCACAACATCTGTGTACCTACAGCAGGAAACTAGGAAGAAAGAGGAGCTTCAAGACATAACATCACAAAGAAAGAAGTTGCACTATGCACTGTGTTGAATCAAGTTCGATGAAGGATCCATCTTCAAATTGTTTGATTTTACATCTTCCACTAAAAAAATCAAATGATATAAAGAAAGGGCTGAGTGGTTAGCAAGAAAGAGCAAAATGATAAAAATGAACTTTCTAGCTCTAGAAGTAACATTCTAAAGATCTAGACCTTCCCTAATGTATAACTTAATTTAGATACTGTTACCAATATATGTAGAAGACTAACCCTAAGGACCAAGCAAATATGCTGTAATGAGTCAAATAGAATTGCTGTTTTTTCAAAGGTTTCAAAGTACAGACAAAACATCATTTTGTAGACTCTCCATGCACTGATGGAGTAATTTTCTCACTGCTCAGCAGGCAATCTGAAAAATTGGGTGGGTAAGTACATCAGGCAATAAGGTAGTCTAAGCATTTATTGTTAAAAACAGAACTACTCATCAAATCATTGACATTAACATATTTATTTCATCTGTCAGATTTGATTAATCTTGATCATCAGCATTCTTATTCAACTTTGGACACCTCAGAAGCAGCCAGCATAAAACAACGCAGCTCCACTCAGGTCAGCAACCACATGAGATCATGGGCCAGAGACATTCAGCAAGAACTTCGGACAACCACAGAATTACAGCTTGAATAATTTTTGCTTGAAAGCTTGAACGGCTTTTGTTCCCTAGCTCAGGAGGTTGCATTTTTCCACATTTTTGCCCAGATCACTGGAAACAAACATCATTCCAGCTATCTAAAGGATACAAAGAAACTATATTTCTACAGAAAGGTATCTTAAGCTCAATTTGCAAACTTGCTATTTGGTTTTGTTTTTATTGACACCTTCCACCAGGACAGCTTACCTTCTCTAAGCTTACATGGATCGCTAACATCAGAAATCCAATACTGGATCTATTAACCACTGAAACCCAGGCAATGTTGCAACCCAGTGAACTGGTTTGCTTTCAGTCAAGACACATTCTTAAATAGTAGTATCACCAGTTTCCAACCAGCCTGATAGGTTTTGCCAAGCAACCACTTTAGTTACTGTGAGACTAATGCACATATGCAGATTGTGCAACAGAGATTTGTCCAACGTAGCATGGCTCAAGGGTAGAAACTCTTTTCTCCTGGGGCAATATCTGCCTTCCCACACAACGAACAGTCTTGAAGACAGTATGGCCAAAAGTAAAGGTTACTGTCATCAGAGAACATCCCTCCTATCATCTGCCTAGCAGAGAGGATTTCAGAAGAATCCACTGTTCACATTACAGAAAAAAAACCCTCAAAACATTACAGTTGTAGACCTAACATCTCATGTTTAATAATCAACATAGCAGCTTACAAAGTTTAAAAAATGACCAGTTATTGGCTTTGGAATAAAGGTATACTGCGAGATTGATTTTGTAACTCATAACACTTCTGGACAGCAAGGAAAACTTTGCCTTTTGGCAGCTTGACAAAGTCAAGCTTGATTTCACAAAGAAGTGCTCCATGTGAAACTGTCATCATCGTAGCATACTATCATTAACTGTTATGTGAAGCCATGTTTTCACTTACTTTGCAAACTGAGAAGGTTCATTGCACACATACACACCTTTGGCTGAATTCTACTCATGGAAGAATTTTTGTCTAATTCATTGACTGCATTGTGACTCTAGGGTGAAGATTTGTTGCGCTGGTTATCAAATGCATGTTATTCCCAAATGAGATAAACCAACTTTCCATTACGTAGTTCACTCCAAAACAGGGGAGGGGGGTGGACACCACATGGAATCTAACTGGTACATAACTCCACAACATGAAACAACATCTACGTGAACAAACAGAATAACTCTTTATTCTAACCAGGTAAACAAGCAGAATAAAAGTGGAGCTTTTAACAGAAAGAAAAAAAAAAAAAAAAGAAAAAAAAAAAAAGATTTCCCCAGCACGAATTCCAAGGCACACTAGTGTACGGGATACATTACTAAGTGTAAAGCAAAAGCCATGCTCTTTTGGAAAGTTCACACACCAAAGCAAGTATAGCACACATGAAGACTTACCTGCTTATACTTCTGCTAAAAGACAAGACAAATAATCATGCTAAGTGTATCTAATATTCATGTAGAAGGCATATGCATATCAGGCAAATACAGTGTTAATACCTTAATGTTTGCATTAGAAATAGCAGTTTAAAACCAAGATACATAAATACATCATGTTCTGTGCTTGTCCAATGAAGTTCACAACTTGAATAATGAGATACTACATTTCTACTCAAGAATCAGGACAACTCTTAAATGAATGTATCCTACTATGTAGAATTACACACATATAAAATGAGATTATCAGTGATAAAAGTGAAAACCAGCATGCTTGACTTTAGAAGCATAAAACTACATGAAATGATGTTTTGGCTTTGTTTTTACATAGTACCTTTATAACCTTATATTACAGCTGTAACTTTTGACCTTATGTTTTCTGTACATTTGAAGTTCATTAGAAATATTCAGAAATATATAGCAGGTCTTAGAATTTAATAATCATTAATTTAGCAATATGTAGTTGCAAGATCATTCTGTTTATATGCACCTGGTATCCACATCAAGAGGACTTAATGAGGACTTAATAGTATATTACTTTAAACCCTGTAGCATATTACTTCAAATACTCTCCATATTTTAATTTTTTTTCATTTGTATATTTGGTTAGCTTTCAACTATTCCTTTTCTTACTTTCCACACAAGAGAGGAATGCATTTAAACTCTAATATGAGCTAGAAATTCAGGTACAGTTTGCAAGGTGCACTATACAGAATAACATAAAATACCATTTTTCATGCACTAAATAGTACAAATAAGATTAAAACTGTTTCTTTCTAAATGCAAAATCTTGTGCTTGCACTGTGCTGATTAAAAAAACAAACAAACAAAACCCCAAAACAAAAAACCCTCAAGAAAACCCAAACGATTTGAATGGAACAAGTTATAATTCTCTCATTTGAAAAAAGGTCAAAATTATAGCATGTTGGGAAAATACAAGCACCAGGATATCCTGTATAAAAGCATAGTATAGTTACTATAGATTCAGTAGACATATCATCTGTATGAGTTACCTGGACAGAAAGTAACCATATGACGTGGAATAAAACTTCTAAAAGCAATCACACTATAGATTGGAATCACATTGCTTTCAAATTCATCCTGAACACCATTGTCTATATTTTTCCCTCCTTGAAGGCAAGCAACAATTTTTGTTGTTCTTTTCAATCTCAGACATTTACCAAAGAGTTTTCCAATGACAATTCCATATTTTCTCTTGCAAGAGTGAACTCAAGCGTGTTTTTCACCAACATTAACATAACATCCAGATGACTAGTCAGACCTTCATGAGCTTGTGACAGCTGTAACGTACCTTTAGGACATATACCACTGCTAACTCAAGAGTTCTAGTCACCAGCATTGTTTATATCAGTTTCTGCATGTAATATAAAGCCTTAGTATAATACCTGAATGCTCTGGTCCATCCAGGCCTTGCTGTATGCTTTAATGCTCTGCTTCACATTTGAAATTTACTCCAGATTCCCCATCCCCAACATTATCTATAAATGACTATTTCATTTATGTTTCCAACCAATTCATACAGTATTCATATTAGGAGTGCTTTAGAGCTCAAACTGATTCAGAATTCTACAAAGTATAAACCTACCTGTAAAACTAAATCTCAGGAGCTGTGTCAGCTGCCTTAAACAGTAAAACAACAAAGACATTGAGACTGCAAGCAACCTGTTGCAGAGCAATGCTTCTCCTTCCAAGTGTCTGACTACTTCCATTAAACTTAAAGCTCAACTTGCATTTTGTAGAAACATTCACGTATGGTTAAATAAGATCAAACTCATAATCACTTCAAGTGCAGCCAGCCAAAGAATAATACTTTTATTCAGTGACAAGTCTCCCTCACCATTAATGAGCATTTATATTATCCATTAAAAAGCTGCTGTTCTACTTACTGTGCCACGTCGGATACAGCTGGCTGTGGCAACTCTTCTGATATAAGGTCAATGTCAGTGAAGCTGTTGGCCCGTGACATTTCTTCGGTATTCCCTTCTAAACATCTTTTCACTGCACAAATAATTCAAAGAAATCATAATACATTAGGTAGACAACATATACAAGCTCTTTCCCTTGCGTAAGACATTGTTCAGTAGATTAAAGAAATGGTTCTAATATGAGACATGGCTTTCTTTTTTGTCAGAATCAGTGAAGTTGATACTTATAACATATGCCATACAAAAATATATATGTGCATATACATAGTTCAAATACACAGGAACCTCTTAGAAGAAAGGCTTGTCTTCTTGAGGACTGTCTCAGAAGCAGAAATTCCCCATATCCACAATTTCAATGTGGGCCTGACAATAGACAGAAACAATCCGACTTTCATTTCCTCAGTAAATACTATTTGATATGAATACTTTAATTTCTATAAACCCCTTCTTTAAATTTTTCTGCTATTATCATATAAACAGCACTCTTGTTTCAAGTATTCTATTTGGTCACTATATTCACCAGTGTTCAAAAATTCTCCCATGGACCAGGGAAGACCCTCAGGTGTTTGAAAGCAGCCAGCTCAGCAGGGTAACCATGATGGCTACAAAGCTGTACTGTAGCTCAGTTTATGTTCCAAGCATAAGAAAGCTGCAAATTTCATTACAGATTGGGAAGATGTATGATGGCCAATGAATAAAGGAGTTCACTCACAGACTGCAAAAAACAGAGCAGTGTAGCTAGCCGTGTAACTGATGAAAACAGACTGATTATGCTTTAAAAATCTCTATCCCCAGTACTCATTTCCATCAAGTACAAGACTGACTTCTTCCACTATAAATGTGAAGTATACATGTACCTGCCTTTCTGAGTTCAGTTGCATCAATATTCATAAGCAATTTCTGTTTTAAGGTCTTTTCAATATCTTTTCCTGTATTTGTTTTGTTCAAAAGCTATGAAGTACATCTAGCTTAAATTGCTGTGACCTGAAACAGCGATTTTTTTTTTTCATGACTACTGGTGATCCTAACAGTTTCTAAGGAAGCTCCATATCTATTTTAGTTCTGCTCATTCTTGAAAGCTTGGCACATACAGTTACGAGCTGGCAGAGTCTAACTTGGAAAACGGATAGGATGACGCATATAAATTCAAGGGAGAAAAAAAGATAAATGTTTGCGGGGGGGGGGGGGAATCACTAAAATCAAGGGTCAAACAAAACAAGTAAAAGACTAAGTAGTGTCACTTGCATATGCTGTTATGGGTAAGAAGAAAAAAACAATCTATATGGCAAAGAGAAAGCTTGCCTCCTAGAAAACCAAATTGTTGAAGTCTCCAGCTAGTTCTACAGCACCACTTTGACTGGACTATATTCAAGCTAAATACTAAAAAGCATACAACATCAGAGCTTACTATTGGAAGAGCCATAGCATAAATGGCAAGGAGTGAAAATGAAGTCTATGGAATATAACTATAAAATGGCATAACTGAACATAGAGTTGGCCAAAGGCAGTTAAGTCATTTTGCCCATGTAAGGCATAATCAAATTAAAAGGAAAACATTTTATTGCTAGCTATTCCTAATACACAATGGACTGCTGAAATGGTAAGGGAAGGACCTAGTTAATTCATGGGGGTTTGCCTCCTTTATAGTACAAGACAGATATTAAAATTACTGCAATGCATTTTTCATGATAAGAAGTAGGGTTACATTTTATTTCTGTCAAGGTTTGGTCCATATTGCCTTATCAAATTTATCTCTATCTCATCACACTGCTGTTTCCAATCTGCATCCACAGGTTCTTAAAAAGAACCCTAATTGTTTACATTTCCCTGTCAATTCCTTTTCTGAGAAGTAATTACTACTACAATGGCTCTTTGCTCCATTATAACATGCTAGTTATGAGGAAAGAGAGACAACAGTAAAATGCCAGTTGTGAAACCTTCACTTTCTCATTATTCCCACTTGTGGGTGCTGTGCCAAGTGCTTCAGAGCAGCGCTGCTGTTACTCCAGGGTGTGCCTAAAACCCTTGCTTCTTTGACCATGGGCCTTCTGCAGAGACACACAGAATATAATCCTAGGCTTAATGGCCTCAACTGGTGCTTGGTTACCTACATGAGCATGACAAGCTTCTGTTCCTTCTTTACGTAGCGTAAAAGCATGCGTAACGCATAAAAGAATTTCTGTCTGGTGAAGACTTTGCTATGATTATCCGTGACAGTCTCATCCCACAAGTAGTACACATACATTTCATTCCTACAAGCATTTTGAAAAAGACAATGATGTCATTATGTACTTTATACAAACAGAAGTTCTACAGCATATACTCCATAGTTCATTTTATCAGTTGAATTGAAGATGTGCACTTTGCTCCATAAAACTAAGTATTTGGGTCACGTCTCAAAGATTGCCTCCCTGCTTCCCTCTCCCCTCCCACGCTTCCCACATGGTCAGATCTGTGGACAGAACAATTTTTGCCAGTTTGGTTACATACTTGATTTATTTCAAAAACCTGCCTCTAGCATACACAAGCATTAAGAGAAAGAAGAGCTTCTCCTAGAAGTGCTGCTCTTAAGCATCAATTTAAAGCAGAAATCACAGCTCTGAGGCTCATAACATTTGGGTGGTGATATTATAAGATTCCCTACTACTCTCAGAGCCACTTGACTCAATTTAGCATCAGTTCGTGTTTTGTGAAGTATTAAACCACCACAAGAGAATACCTGTTTTATCCTTGTAACCCTCACAATAAAAGCTATTTAATACTAAATCCCTTTATGCTTTTATCACCCATTAATTCTGTGTGTTCCTACTCTAAAACATTAATCCGTTGATAATGTTTTCTGGTCCACACATCCAAACATTAATGTCAATGGTAGATGCAAGTAACATGTCCTCTGTTCTAAATATTTTCTGTCCCTAAGGTGACTGTCAGAGTCATGAGCAGTTATCTTGTTACTTTAAACACTGTTTCTGGAACCAACTCAGTTTCTGAAGTTAACTGTCACTTTCCCTGATTGAACTTCCAAAACTCATTTAGACAGCAATATTCAGTCATAAATCAAATTCAATAAATCAAAAAAAAAGAACAAAAATATTTTTTAATGTCAAGAAGCCATAAGCTTCTGAGCAATTAAGTAATTCACAATAATCATTCATGATAATGCTTTCATTTTGAGGAAATGTGAAGCATTAAAATACATTTAACGTATGGCAGTGATGCTTTCCAGAAATAAAACTCAAATTTGTAAGGTCCAGCTACTACATATGGTAAGTTTGTAACAGCTGCAGCTCAAGCCAGAACAACTATATCTTCACTCTCTATATTTATTTTAATAAGCTTTCCTTTTCCAAACTGACTTTATGGGAATGAATGTCTAATTTTTGTTGTTGCAGAGTAGCAAGGAGGGGAGGCAAAGAAATATGAAGGGGAAAGAGAAGAGAAGCCGTCCTTCCTTTCCACTACTACTGTGCTACTACTCACAACAAGAAGAAGCTGTACCTGTTTGGTTATAAAATTTATAATATTTTCTGAGCATAAACAGTTGGAAGCAGCAAGTCGAAAATACAGAATAGTATCTACCACAGTACAACAAATACCAGTGAATGCCATAGACCTAGGAATCCATGAAACAGATCAACTCATTAAATGAAACAGCAAAAGGAAAGCTAAGTTTCATATAACTCTATTTTTTCCTTCTGTGTCAGTTTCTAAAATGGTGAGAACATATAATAAACACATCCAAATGTAACGCAGAGATATTTTTGTAATGCTGCTTAGCTTTATCTGAACTTAGATTCCTTATCCGTATTACAGTTACTTGTCTTTGTAGTATGGGGAAAAAGTGAACTCCCAATTTACAACTGCAGTAGAAAATATGATTGCACATGGTTTCCATTACCATGGTCATCCTCAAATAGGCAATGCCTACCAATACTAGGACAAAATAACCAGGAAGATTTTGCACTATTCTCTTCTCAGATAAAGAAGGTGAAAAAAAGAAAAAGTGGGTCTCTTCTATTGCAGATATTTCCAACTGACTGTTTTTATTAGGAGGGGGTTTTTTGTTCACCAAAAAAACCTCAAACACAAATTTAAAGATAATTCATACCATTCCCACACAGTCTACTTTACAAGAGTCTGCAGAGAATGGCAGTGGCTGCTTACATTATATAGAAGGGTACCTGCAGTTGCTACTCCTAGGAATACAAACACCAAAGAACTTGAATGAAAGGAGATATTTGGCAAGTTAAGCTGGGAAAACACAGGCACATGGATAGAGATGGACAGCAAATTCGAGACAGTTCAACACAAAACAGTTCCTGTCTCATGAATATTTATTCCTCAAATTGTTAAGTAATAGATTGTGTGAAGACCATGCCAAGTACCTGATGACAAGGGGGAGCTCACAGAGCAGATGGATAAAGATGACCAGGAAAGCTGTAGAGCTGCATGTAAAAACGCAGGCCGGACAAGGGCCAGATGGGACATAGAGGGTAAGCGAAACCAGTCTTCGACCAAAGCAGTAAAAAGATTAACGTGTAGAGAACACTGATGAGGATAAGGTCTCCTCTACCAGACAAAAGTAAGGGTAGGGGCTTGTCTGCTTGTCTGGGGGTTTTGCTTGGGTAGTTGGTTGTTTTTAAAACAGAACATTATAAAAAACAGGCTTAAGAGACCAAAAGTAAATTCCAGTCTGTTCCTTCAGTGTCACTGCCTTTTAATCACTTTCACCCATTTCAATTATTCTTTTTCTTTCTTAGGACAAGGACTTCTTATTAGTGCTAGAAAAGTTACCCTATATAGAATAACTCTTAAATGAAATAATCTGTGAGAGAAAAGTAACAAGATAGCATTTTGTAAGATGTAAGATTTGTAAGATTTTATCACTATTATAATGCTTAGCAAGAACTTAGTATGAACAGTAAGCTGACAATAGAAACAGTAAATTCATAACTGGCTTCTTGATAATATACACAGTTAAAATAGGAATATACTCCCATATTTTTTTTTTTTAACTGAACTCATTTGGAATGGGAACATCATCAAAATTATTATGACACCTCGCCCACTTTACGTTACAATAAAACTTTTCCTTGTTAACAAAATCAAACAAAATATTAAAATAAAGAATGAATTTCATCTAAATTTAACTACATGTTTAACAATGGGACACAAAGCAAGTTTATCAGCTTATTTACAGTGAGACCAATTGACTAGATTTTTTTTAAAGGTGCCTAAACCCAGTTTTCCAGTACAAGAGACATTCAGTAAAACTTCCTAAATTCCATATACACTTGAAAAAAAAAAAAATCTGCTCTGCACACTTCATTGACAGATCATTTCATTGTTTGGTTAAACTATTTCCACAGCAATTATCACTTTAAAAGACTGTATGTGCACAATATGCACTATGGGTGACATAGCACTAGGAAAAAAGGAAAACCTCTTAATTTTTGTTCATTCCCACTCTGTGACACATCTAAGCCAAACCCCTTTGTTTTCTTTACAGTCAATGGAGAAAGGGAAAAGGAGGCGTCTCTGAAGAATGACTGTCAGTCCAATCTTAGACAGCAGCATTATAATGCACGTATCTTGATTCCATGTGCAAGGTAGGTGGGATCAATCCAGCCTAAATGTTGACACTATCAGGTGACTGCTTACTGACTTGCAGATCAAAAGTTGTTAAAACACACTCTCTCGTAACACCAGGCTCCACTACTCAATGTAACAAATGTCTATGAAGTAAACATAGGATTTGTTTGACTTTATACATAATGCTGCACCTTGAAAGAAAATCCATGGGATGACTACGCTTCCTTTATCCACAGGTAGGAAGTACCTGTGAGATCACAGCATTATTTCTTGTCTTCTTTCTTGTGGCAGGAACTCATATCACCCCACTGCCCAAAACGCACTATTTTTAAAGCTGTATAGAGAAACAAACTGGTTTGGGGCCTACACTGAGACATTTCCAAATCCTTCCTTTCCTCAGAAAAAGAGGAAACTTAATGGCTTATGAAAGCCAATGTTCCTATAAGTGTCTGACACCTGACCACTAGCTTGCCTTTAAAAACGTCTTCAGCTTTACTATTATTATTCATCTCAGCAGCCAAATGGTATTCAAGCTCATCTGAGCAGTCATGTTGGAAGAATATGTCAAAACATATCACTAGCATAGACTGAATAACTTCTTTATTAGTTATATTATGGGAGCTTTTCTTCATTACTATTGTGGAACTAAAGTGTCAGGAGTGTACTCAGTACTAGTTTAAATAAGAAAGAGCTATTTTTATTTTAGTTTTCTGTAAAAATGTTAAAAATCTGAGCATCTGAAGCTGGGATTTTAAATCCCCACTAGGTAGTCAAATGTAAGCCATCTGCAAATGCCAAATACTGAGATTGTCCCATACGTAACTCTAAGAGCTACAAGTGCCCAGTACAGTTAAAAAAGCCAAGCCACTTTATGTACCTAATTTTAGGCATCTAAATTTATTGTCATTAGAGACATGGCTGATACTGCAGTTCTTGTATGTTCTCCCCGAATTTGATTTTGCTCCCAGAATACCTGCGGAATCAGAGCACAATAAATTAAACAGTAGTTTGCTAGCAGAACAGAAATAAAAGAGCATCTGAAAAAGTGAATTGAGGAATAAGAATAAATTTGTATTCGCTGCAAGCATATTGCTAAGTATACACAAAAAGTGTCATGCACTATTGCTGCTGTACTTAGTTACATGTTTGGCTGCAAGTGTTTTAGATAAACTTCAACATCTGGTTTCCTGTCTATCTGATTTGAAACAATCAGCACTCAAAATGCACTAATGCTGACTTTATTTGTTGTACATTCTTTTGTTTAGATAAGCCTGCAGACCAAATTACATACTGACTTACACCCCATGGAACCATAATCACTCATTACATGTCTAATGGGACAGCATGATGTACCTGAATACCAACACATAATTCAAAACCAGAAAGGCATATAGTACTGGAAAACATGCAGAGAGAAAACAATGAAACGTACTTTTGAATGCATGTGAAGATGTTGTTACCTACTCGACTGCCTGAACATCCTTGTAAGACCTAGCAAACAAGAAGGATGCAACATATTCACAAAAAATAATCCCACCAAAAATCTTCTACAGCATCATAAATATAGGTCTACTTAATTACATTCAGCACAAAATCAACTTCTTTTCTTCAAATGAAACATATTGACTTTGAATATTTAGCTGAATATTTTGTGTGAAATAACGTGCAGAGTGAGCAAACGTCCATACCACTGAACCTGTGTAATGTTTGGCATTAACTAACAAGCCAGTTTGTTGATAGATTCAGAAAAGTGGTCACGGACCAACTGCACAAAGAGTTGTAAGTACCTCCTCATACATAGATATGACCTGTCAGAAGAGAATTGGAGATTAATGGAGCATAGTAGAGAAGCATGCAGTGTTGGTGCCACTTGCTATCTGCTCAGACAGCAAGCTATGATTTCCATTGCACTCAGTTCAGTCCCTTTCAAAAGCATTAAGTTAAGAAAGGATTTTTCTTGACCAATTTAATCTGAGCAAATTAATTATTTCTAAAATGTCTATTGATTGTGCTGTGATAAAAGCATTAATGATCAACTAAAAACATGAGAACATGTAGCTAAGTGACAAAGAAGAGCTACTAATCTAGCTATTTTAACTTTTACATTTCTGGTTTTATTATGCCCAGGATTGTTTTTCAGTTTTCCTCATGGGAATGACCCACAACAGAAAGCTAGAGGAAGCTGTTTTCAGTTCCTTGTCAGCATAGCAAGCTAAAATTTGTTCCAAAAAAATGACAGATGTGATTTTTTTTTTTTTTTTAAACAGTGCTAAATGCAGATAGCTGTGAGCTGTAGTCATATTGCATGTTGGACAATAACATGAATAATTACCACATGGCTAGGTATGTGGTTCAACTGCCTGTATGCTTCATTCTGGCCTCCTGCCTTTCACAGGAGAAAGGAAACAGCATTTCAGGAGTACATACAACTCCGTCAGCCAGATAACTTTTTCCATGCCTATGCATAACATGCCCTTAGAGCCTCTACTAGTTACAACAAAATTTACCTCTATGAACTTTTGTTCTCCATCTTACTGAGCCAAACAGACTAGAAGGCCCCAAAGACAAGGAATCCAGAGAAACAGAAGGCCTATAACTGAACCCTAGAAGGGTTTCTCATTCTCAACCTGAATCATCCATAGAAATCTCCCATCTCTTAAGATACAGGGTCTATACGTGTGTATCTCAGGTAGCTAGCCCTTCCCAGGTTTCTATGTGGATATAGAAGTGAACATTAACATCTTCGTTTTAACATTTCTTCTCTCTTAGGCTCTGTTCTAGAAAAAAATAATGTCCTTTTTCTTATGAAAGCTATTTCTCCTAAACAAAAAAAAGCAGACTTCCAAACTCAGTCAAATGTATGTGGTTGACACGGATTGTCATAAGGGGTCAGGTCTAGCAAGGAGGTTGGAAAACAGGTTTTTGTGGTTGGTTGCGGAAGAGAAGCATCCAGAGAAACCCACAGAGTGAGTTGCACAGAAGATAGAGTTCAGCTATTAAGCTGCGCCACATGGCAGCAGCAGGAGGATTGTGACAGCAGGAAAAATACAGTAAGTGACATCAATAGGAAAAAGAACATTTGTCCAAAGCAAAGCACCTACCTACCTATCTTACCCTAAAGACTTCTCAGCCCTTGAGGTTATCCTTCTTCAAGTGAAGACAGCAGGTACCTCATCTCCTCAAACATCTCCTAGCAAAAATCTGTCTTGGGACATATTTTAACACGTTTATGTTGCCAGCTCAACTTCAAGATCAACAAGAAATCTCTCTATATATCCTTCCTCTCCTGATTCTCTTTCATTGCAGGTTTACTAGCTTAATACTACATAGTCTTGCATTAAACATTTCAATAACTGGGCAAATCTGCAGTCACAGCTTTCTGCAGAGTCGCTCCAATTCTGCCACAGTAGTTTACACTTGCCATTAACGCTCGGTGGCTGAAACAGCACAGAATAAGCCGCTGACGTATACTGTCAGCAGTGAGCTACTTTTCCTGCATACGTTAGGCCCAAATGCTGCCACAACTAGCCCAGGAGGAACATGAACTGGACACCTTTGGGAAAGCATCTAACAAAACAAGTTGTATTCAAACGATGTCAAGAAAACAGTGTTTCTCAACATTCTACAGCAAAGTATTTTGACTCATTTCAACTTCGAAAAGTATCTCTTTTTCTCTTAACTGAAGCCTCATTCTGTTTCTTTTGCTTATCTGAGACAATCCTTGTGCCCACAGATATTTGAACATGTTTTCAGAGTTGGAGATACCATCTACAGCTTACGGATATGTTCAGAGATCAGCTCTCCATGACTAAATTCCAGTCACCAATATTAATGCATTTGACTTTTTAAGGCTAGCAATACTTGACTGTTAGCTCAGTTATTCTGAAGAACAAAACATACATTAAGACCAGTCAAGAAAAATAAGAAAAAAAATAGCTTTGAAAGTGATCCTTCTCCACTGCTTGTTATTTTGGGGTTTTTTTAAAGACAAGAAGAACTTGACCTTAAAATGAAACAATTAATAGTCAGTGAAATGTAATTTGGCAGCTTGTTAGCTCTGCAGGGAAAGCTCTTAACACATACAAACTCTTAGAATTACACATAGGGAATGTATCGTGTAATATAAATATATAGAGTTACTTTCCATTATGGGATTCAGAACTGCCATTATAGTAAAAATGTTTATTTTAAAAAGGAAGTACAGTTTTAGTGTGGCTATTAAAGAAAATAAACCAGTCTGAAAATGTTTTTATTTTTCATGACTCTTAACGGTCAAAGCATATGAATTGCAGTGACAGTAAAATTAGAAACATCTTCCGAATTGTTGTCAATGTTTTGACTCACAAGGACACAAAATCCAGTTATTGGAATTACAATGAAATATGCCACGTTTATTTGCTGGTCTAATGCAGTTCTTTGCATCACACAATTGAATCCTTGTAGAACAACTTCCCATTGACTAGCAGCTAATCATGAATTCGCAAGACATACAACATTGTTACCAATCCACTTATCCTGTACTGACTGCAAAAATGCCGTAAATTAAAGTAAATCTTAATACTAGAGAAAATAATTGCCATATTTGTCCTAAAACTCAATGCAAGTTCAGCAAAATAATCTGTAGCTATCTACTGCACTAAATCAAAACTATTCTCACCTAAAGCTCCAGCTGTTATCTTGTACATTCCAGGTGAAAAGAAACAACATTTTATGCGAGTGTTCCCTTCCTATTTCAAATACATTTGTTCTGAATACTTATTTGCTAAATGTTGAATGTGAAGATTTTTAGTTAGAGTAGTAATTTGAGTAAAAGTCTAAATTACAACTATTAAAATTGGAATTCAAAATAGCTATTGTTATGTGTACCCAATACTATACAAATTTTGAATGACAGATCTTCAGATCATAGAATACGAACTGTAACATCTTACAAGCACAAAATCCCCTCAGAAGTTATGTTCCTAAAAATGCTGCAAACCAACCAATCACGTTTTATTTAAAATTTAATTCATGGGGTCTTCAACCATGTGCTTCAGAGCTCAATCAGTATGTATATTCACTATTACTGCTACATTCCCACTTTCGTTGCTTATTCAGAATTTCCATTAGGAAATATTTAGAATATTTTTAAGTTCCTCTTAAATTTATTTTAATTACAAAGAAGCTGCTGAGCTTTTGCTGCTACAACTAAGACATTACTTTAATCCAATTTTTTGAGACTCGAATTATTAGCTTTAGAGGACCCAGCATAGCTAGTGTTCTACACTCCCAACAGCAACCAAAGATTGTACATGACAAGGGAACAATGATGTTTATAAGTGAGATACAACTCTAAATTGACACATGCCCTCAGTCAGAGGCCAAAGTCTTTCTTTACTGATGACATTGTGGAAACATGTTTGAATGCGTCCTGTAGCTCCTGAGGCTTAGGGTGACCTTGATTCTCCTCTGGCAGCAAGCCATGATTTTACTTGAAAAAAAATCACAGTGACAGTGAGAACCACTGACAGATGTAATGAGACATACAGCTCTACCGTATGTCTCACTCTTCCCTCCACCAAAGGACCTGTGTGTAAGAGGGTGAAAAAGCTCACTCTTAAGCCCACCTTGTGCTTCACAGTTTGACTGACCCACTCTCTCCATAAAACGCATCTCCATGGAGCAAACAGCATTCCTCTTTAACAGATGTGCAACGAAGCCCTGAAAAGCAGAGAACTGAGAGATTGCTGCTAGTGCCAAGACTGCTGAATACAACGGTCAGTACATTAACAACCGGCTGTAGATTCTTCCTGTCCCAAAGAGAAATCTGGATGAATGCTGAATTTGAGGAGTGACTTTACTGGGATCAGCATCTTCAGAGAAAGCAGATAATATACACATCACAACAGATATGTATTTTCTTACCCTATCAGTCCCATCACAAGGCTTTGGGTCCATCTGTGCTTCTTTAAGTTATTGATCTTCACCACATTACTGAGGACTGAGACACAAATTCATCTTTGCCATGTGTGAAAGTGACATGGCTCAATTATCAGTCTTACTGCCATTAATCTCATCATATATCAGAATCAACATTTTTATATATACACACAGCTACAGATGTAGCCGTGGCAAACATTTTCATTTGAAACACTGTTTTGTAAGACATTTTAGGCAGCTAAGGAATACTGTTTCCTTTTGAAAGAATGTCAAATACTTGACAGTTTCATCACTGCCTCAAAGGGTTCTCCCTGAATCACTTCAGCTTGATTTTCCTCCCAGTAGATTTCACAAGCCTTTGCCATTGCCTAAGTGCTAAGAGGGACCTTTGAGGAAAGCACTGTATTACTGTGCCTGCCTGTGTCCAGTGGATAGAGCCAAGAGCACACCTGACTTGAGTTCATTGCCATAGGGAGGCTGGGTTTTGAAGACAAGTATATTGTTTTGTTCCAAAACAATTTCTATTGCATTCAAAGACTAGGTTAGAATAGAACAGGTAATCCTGCCTCTATCTTTGCCTTGAGCAAACACCAGATATACAGGCTACATTAAGAATATTTAAGACTTCTCAAGTGTTTATTCAGCAATGGTTTGAGATGATAACCACTTGCTTCATCCATTAAATATGGATAAAATGAATGCTATATATATTTTCAGTAAGTGTAACTGGAGGGGTAGCAGGATTCCATGGTCATTCAAATGCAAACATATACATACCATCCTGGAATGGTGTGCACTTTTGAATAACTGCTGAGACAGACAAAACAGCTGTTTTTTTCCTAATATCAGATAACAACACATCGGGACAAAGAACTGTATTATGCACTGCCTTGTCTCCAACAGAGGTGAAGAGCAGGTGCAGAAGGACAGGACAAATATACAGTGTTAGCTTCACAGAGAACTTCCTGTGGTCTGCAGCTGTGGGACTTTCCAAGTCTGAGGTGGTATCCAAGAATTCTTAATGTGTTTTCTTATTCAGTAAATTCATTCACGTGGAGTTGAGAATATATCAGAATTTGTTTGCACTGATTTTAGTACAGATCTGAATGTGCACTTGCCCAGTGAATGGAAAATTCATGCATTGGCCTCAAACACTGTTAATATTGCTATAGGGAAAAAAATGCAACACTAGTGAAGCACTATGTCAAAACCCTAGAAAGGTAGGATATAAGTAAAATGAATTTTATTCCAATAAATCTTTAGAAGAAAGTATTACAGACTCTGGAAATAACAAAGGCATAGCGCAAGAGGCAAATTACTTCTTTCGAGAAGATAATGTGAAAACTCTTATTATAATTCTGAAGCATTAAGACCCAATATTTTCACTGCTATTTGGACTCTTGGTATCATAAAGGCTACCAATTGTTGTACACAAGGCTTTTGGAGATTTGCTTTCAAGACCAGCAGGGAGAAATTAACACCTTGTTCCTTCTCTCCCTCCCGCTTCCTTTTCATTGATGCTCTTGTGCAATTACTTCCTTGTTCTGAGCATTGACTAAGTTTTTCTACTGGGGACCCCTCACCCCAAACCCCTGCCTTAAGAGTTGGCTTTCAAGCTATAAATGCTTCAGTATTCTCTTATCCAGATTTGGATATGGTCTTTTTTCTATCTGAGAACAGATTTAAATTAGGTTGAAGTCACAAGTGAAGGGAAGATCTTGCCGCTTGGTTCAAAGTACTGACCATTTCCAGCTCTGCAAAGGTTATTATAACGATGATGTTTGCTAGCATGGCACAGAAGCACCTCCTTGGCAAGGACCTGCTTTGTCTTATGCCCAGATCTAACCATCGCTCTCATGTGATATTACAAGTGATTTACAACCGAAACCTTAGCGCTCTCCTGTTCCATTCCAGGGTCCTTACAGATTAGCAGTCAGCACAACATAGTCAGTTACTTGCAGTTCAACAGGTGAAATGAAAGCTGGCAGCACAGAGACAACTCAGCAGCATTATTTACCCTGAAGTAGCTGCTCAGTTGCAGAAGCAACTGCTTAGATGAGATCAGTGAAATCGAAGAGAGCTGTTCCGCAACAATTCCTTCATTTTTTCATAGCTATGACCTCGATTCCTTTGGAGATAGTCTCATGGAAAAAAGTCACATTTCAGCATTTGAGATGGGACACATCTGTACTACAAAATGGAGGATGTGCAAAGCTAAGTCTTATCTCCCTGCAGCACAGTTTTTTCGGATGGTTGGCAGAGAAGCTAACAAAGTAAACATTGGAAAAATCTCTCGGACAATTCTATCTTACGTAGAGAAGAACTGCATGACCCAGATGCAGCAGCATCTAAATGAAGGGAAGGAGACAGAAGACTGTGATGTGTGATTGCATCCTACGAAGTGGGAACACACTAAGACCCATTCAATGCTGGGGAAGGGAGATATAAAGATGAAGGAAGCAGAAGAGGAGAGCATCAGAGGTATCCTTAATAAGCCCTACTCTGAACTAAATGCTTTAAATAGTAAACAGCAAATTTGTTCAAATTAACCTGTTTTTAGAAATTGCTACTGATGTAGACTTTATGGACCCCAACCTAAACTGCCTTGCTCTCAATTTGTAAGAGAGGTTCAAGAAGAATTTTCACCTCAGACTGTTTCCACTCCAGCCAGTCCATGTCTGAGTTTGGCATATACTAATGCATTTATAGCAAAGAATATCTTTATCCCTTTAAAGGAGACTAAGCAGTCAGTAAATGTAAATTGAGGAACTTTACCATGCAAAGTAATTCCCCATAAAAACCACCACTATCTTACCCAAGCAGATGTCTATCAGCTAAAATTAATGTCATTCATGTGACATATAAATAGGCCTACTGTTTTATGAATGTGATTTTACCTTATTAGAAAGAGTGCAACTGCAGAACTTCCAGAGATACCATTTCTCCAGCAATAAAAGGAAAAATCCTATTTAACACTGATATTTTATTTTGCTAAGGTAAGTTTGTGTGTACTTTTGTATACACTTTCTGCTCATCAGGCTAAGTTCATCCCTGTAAACCTTAAGCTGCTGGGCCCCTGTGTACACCAGAACCTAGTGCATGCTCGCACTGTCTTTTACAAGGTTACAGAAACAGCAGCCAATCTGAGCTCTTCAAACAAACAGCAAGAGAAACTTGTAGACTTCTTCTATCTAGGGCTGCTGGCACAGACTTGCTTCATGATGGCTCACTCAGCACAAACTAATCTAGGATAGATTCAGGTCAACCTGACCTGAAATGGATCTTAATTGAGTTAGTACAACCAGGTCTAGAGTATCACATTGCCATCATCTGATTCACCCCATTAAAAACAGAATGAAAAAGCCACTAGCAACAAATACTGGCATTATGCTGCTTAAGATTTTTTTGAAAACTGGAATCAAGTTCTGAGAACGCAGCATAACATAATACTTAAAGGAACACAAACAGATCCAAAGGGTCAGAACATGGTCGCAGTTTATGTACCCATGAGGCAGATTCAGAACCAGGTTGTGTGCAAGCCACAATTCCTGGATTTAGTTATCAGAATTGTATTACAGGTGCTCTCTCCATAATTCACCTTATTCAAAGATAAAAAAAAAAAAATATTCTTCTCGTTTTACAGAGGAGTTTCTAAGTCCATGCCAACTACACACAATTCTCTTGTTGGTGAAACCACATGCTACAGACCATAGCAAGAATGAAAAAGAGGAAACCCAGGAGGTTTTTTTCTTGATGGTGGATTGCCACTGCTTCAAGATCCTCAATACAAAAATAATACATTATTAAAATACTACATAATTTAAAAAGCCATCAGTGTTGCTTTATAGTTCCAAGCTGGGTACTTTTCTGCTGTTCTGGGTAGCACTGATCACATCTGTATTTTTTCATAATACAAGACAGAAGGGTGCCATGTAGGAGCCTTACCCACATTAGCATGGAAGGAAAATCAAGAGAACACCCTGATAGAGGGCACAAAGCAGAAGGAAGGGATATCCAAAATAATTCATCATCCTTCCCCCCCCACTTCTATGGGCCTTACCCCAGAGGAATTCCCACAGAAATTCTTGCCAAGTCATATGGGATATTCACTGCAAATTTCTCTGCAGGAGAACACCAAGAAGGAAGAGGTTTTCCCAGAGATACATATACTCACTTATGGTTTCAAAGAGGTTCATTTAAATATAAATGTTCTCCTGCAAGTGAACAGGATTTATATTGAAGAAGACTATATATTCCAGTTTTGCCAACTTCCCTTGTAAAGAAGGAATGTATTGTCTACGCAAAACACTGCTTAAATGCATCAATTATTTTTCCATATATCTCCCACTAAGTGGCTTTTTAACAACGGTTAGCATTTTATCCAGTATTACTATCCCATTCAGTGATTCCTTTAGCTTTATTTAACAGAAAAGTCAGCTGAAAAGCAGATATCAATAGCTCACTATAACAGTCCAACACCCTAATTCTGCCAGAAAGACTAAGAATTTTAAGTAAACCCACTCATGGATCATAGGCAGAAGCTTTCTACATCCTCAAAGTTTGCTCATAATTCAGCATCACATTCTATCAATAAAAAAAGTAACAAGGTCAAATTGTTTCATCAGTTGTAGTCAAGCAATGCTAAAGAGTTCAGAATTTGGCCCAATTTTGATCAATACAAATAAGCAGTCTTACTCACTTAGAAATTTATTAACTCTGATCAATAGATTTCATACAACAGCTGCACAAAATCAATGAACAACGCAACCTATACAGAACATTGCAAATGTTTGCTCATTAGGAAATTACTGCTTCTTCCTCTTTACTTTCCAAAAGATAACAACATTGCAAAAGATTGTTTAGCCAAGCATTCTAATGCTAAAGGTGCACCAGTTGTATGTACACAGCAGATTACTGGACACTCCAAATTGAAGGGGAATCAGTTCCAGATGTTTTCCACTGATTAAATTCAGCCCAAGCAAGGTTAAGTAAATGACAAGCAGCTGCTTTTCTTCCTTGCAATAGCCATGAAAAATACTTCTAGAGTTCTGACTACCTCTAACTGGCAGACATATGGTGCAGCACCTATTTTCCTAGGTTTTCATGATTAACATAGACTGTGGACAGTCTTCAGAACAACTAATTCTTTTCACCTCCAGTCTCAGATCTTATGCAGATCAGAATTAACAGGAAAAAGCTCAGCAATAAAAAATCATCTCTCTTTGGCATTCCTCAATTATGTACATCCCTAAGACACAACCACTCTCATTGCATATACTACTTTCTACTGGAGTAAGTAGAAATAAACCAGGAAAATGTTAAAGTGTCACTAGACCAGATCATGGCTCAGTGCAATACTGGCATCACCCTAATGAACCATCACTCCATTTCAAACAGGACAGCAAAGTGCACTGATTTCAGGTTCTCAGACATAACACTCATGACAACAGCAGAAAGAAAATCTTAGCCAGCAATATATGCAGCAGGTATAAACTCAAAATTATTCAAGTATGAAGATTCACAACATAATAGCAAACAAGACCACTTTAAATGTGGGGATTGCCTAGCTATGTCTAGCTAGCCCTCTAAAGAGTTCTTGAACATTTACTTGCAAAAAACCAAAGATCATTGACTAGAATGTATCAGTTTTTACCATGTACAGAGGTTGAAACAAAGCTTTATCTCTTAAATTTCTCTCCTTCTATTTATACTCAGACACACAGAGGTTTTTTAACACCTGATAGGTTTAAACTGACAGAAAGATGTAAAAGTCCCTTGTGCATGTATCTTTAGGCAAGTTGACAGGCCAGATTTTCCATCACAGCATTTATTCCGGGTGGTGCATGGAAGCATTTCCAAACCACAGAAGTAAAAGCAAAGATTCCCATGGATTTATGATTGGGAAAAATCTGGAAATAACACCATGCATCCCTGTATATCAAAATTATTTTCCAAGCATCATCTATGAGACTGAAAACAGCATGCTATGTAAAGAGACATATCAAGCAAACTAAAATTGTTTAGAAAGTGGATAACACCTGGGTATCTAAATGGGGAGCAAAACCAAAAAAAAGAGAACACAAAATTTTTTCTTCTCCATTTTTTAAGTAATGGTCTGTGTTGCATACATATATATAAAGACAAAGACACCCCCCCCCCCCCCTCCCCCCCAAAGAACCAGAGTTTATTTTACTTCTACTCTGGAATTTTTTCAGCTTTCTCAGCTGACATACACGGTAAACTATGTAAAATACATGCTTTTCAAGCCATATTAACTCACATATTCAAAATGAAGAGTACCTTTAAAGGAGTAGTAAAAGTGTATTTACTACTCAGCCATTTAAGAAGAACCAGTTAAAAAAGCCATGATTGTTTTTTAACATGATGCCCTGATCTCCCACAATAATGTTTTGTCATTCCCATCAGAAAGAAAAAATTTTTGTGGCTAAAAAGTAGCTTTACATTCTGTATTAACTCACATCTAATTTTCCCCACAGAGCATTCACTACATTTTCTGCAAAAATCAGCTTCTCTTCTTGCAAAAGCTGACATTCCTGATTACCACTCCTCCTTGTTTATGCTAACAATAAATAAACGCGTAGGCCTATGTTTAATCCTGCATTGACTAATAGCATTCTTCACTTCTGTAATGCTGTGTCAGTCTAAAAACACTTCATAAACAATTAAGACTCACAATATCTCTGTGACAGAGACAAGACTTATATTCATTTAACAGATGACGCAACTGAAGCACAGTGAGTTAATTGTCTGCCCAAGGTCACATAGCAAATCAGTAACAGAGCTAGGAACAGAATCCAGGAACACTGACTCATGCAGTGCTCCCTCCTCAACAGGAGATGAGCCTTTTACATACAGCCTCAACACCAAAACAGGGTTTCCATTGCAGTCTAACAGCCCACTAGTACATACTGGAGCCTTGTCATTGTCTTCCATTCTCATTTTAACAGTCTCTAGCTGCCTCTGCTTCTTTTGTGAAAAAAAGAGTTTGAGGCAAAAGCTTACAGTCCTTGGCTTTTTACGAAACAAGTACACACACACAAAAAAAATGGAGGAAATGCAAAAAGTTGCCCTTATTCCCATTTATAAGATGAAATACCTGCTTCTCACCTTCAGTGAAAAGGCTCTGAGGTGGCTCAAAAAGGCCTTCAC
Source organism: Platalea leucorodia (assembly GCF_965183815.1). NCBI lineage: Eukaryota > Metazoa > Chordata > Aves > Pelecaniformes > Threskiornithidae > Platalea > Platalea leucorodia. Next base: position 47,526,077 of record NC_138826.1, on the reverse strand, counting down.
TTCCATACAGTCACTAGTGAACTGCAATGGAAAACCTCAGTCTGCAGTGCTACAATTGCTGGCCCAAGTGCTGGTTGGGTTCTCCCCACCCCCTTTCCCTTTTCTTATCCACTAGATCACATGGAGATGTACCTTGCATTTTGAAATTAAATTATTGTTGTTTGAAGTTTGGTCTTTGGCATGTTAGATTATGTATTCTGTATCCTGGGCTGCACTGGAGTGAGACTGTTGCTACCTCACTGAAACATTTAACAAAAAGATAAGATTCTAAAGTAGCAGTGGTGATAAAAATCCAAATTGTGTAGCACATACTTACCTGTGCTTTTAAAGGTAGGTTTCATAGACTGTTTCCCCAAGCAGCCTCCACTTGTATACTAGTTTCCCATTCCCTGATGCATAATCTGCATTATAATTTTTAATGTTAAGTTACTTGACTAATTAGAACGGAATTAGAAAATCATGGTCTTAACCAGAGTTCAAGCCCTCCATAAAAAGGGAAACCTTAAATCCCAAATAAGTTCCCCCCCTCCCCTTCCCCAAAATAATATGGATCATACGACCTCAAGGAGGGCAGGTGGTGCAGTGATGTACTGGAAAAGGCTCTGCCTACAAGAGCTCATTTGAGTCCCACGCATCCCCCAGTGCTATGCAGTGAGCGGGTTATCTGTTCCACACTGTGGCATCACGTACCACAAAGAGCTGGTTAATAGACCAGAGATCAGGTCAAGCGGCTGCCTTTGTGCTTGATATCAAAAGTGTGGAGACAGATCACTGCAGTGAATTAGTGCGATACGGAATTAGCGGGGCAACATGAGACAGGAGCCAACTGCATGAGCATTGCTGCCCCTGTGGGAGGCTCGCAGGCTGTCTTCCAAAGCGCTCTCAGCCACTTCTAAGTTGATACCAACTGTGTATTGAATAAAAATTCCACTCTATTCCATGATCTGACCCACTGATGGGTTTATTTGATAGCACCAGGCTCAGAAACCTCTCTAAATGCATTTCTCAGTTAAACAGTGAACCAGTGGTAAATATTTTGCTAAGTATCAGATTCCAACGAGATTTCATCCCTCTTACAGTAGCCTAAGCTAATTTCTAGGCCATAATCCAGATCCTGTGTTTATGCACATATAAGGATGAGACAGGAAACAGTGACTAAAATCAGTATGTAAACTGCCTTCTGCCTCTCTCCTATCTACAATGCACATTGCCACATCACAGAAAAATACCCCACATGATCCGACCTGATTGTTCTTGACCAATTCATGTTCACTGTTACTTATTTCCTTCCTGCTGGCTGTTTTTTTTACAAATAGTTTGACCACTCCAGCATTATTCTAGGAAATGGACTTTCCTAGAAATGGAAATTCCTTCTTCCCTCCCTTTCAAAGCATGTATTGTGTGCCCTTTTATAGACCATCTCACCAGCCTCCTATGAGTCCTGTTAGTGGCTCTCACGTTGTTTCTGATCGCTCCCTTACGCCTCAGCTATTACTTTGCAAGCCCAGATAACTAAAAGCGACCTCACTTCAGTGTATCTTTCCCAATCCTTTCTCTTCTGTTCTGACTTGATTTGCTCCTCACTGAATCATTAGCTAAATAATAGCAAGTGACACAATTTGTAGTGTCAATTTTAGCAAATTCAGTCTTAACTTTCAGTGAAAAAAGCATTAACTATTTCCTGACATCATTGCTGTCTTTACACTTTATGTTTAATAATTGGGTCAAACTTCCATTCTGCATAGATTTTCATCTCAAGTTTAGGTCATTAAAAAAGCTCACAATTTACCCAGAGTGTTCCTATCTTTCCTACATTTTGGAAAAGTGATAGCTTGAGATATTCATGTGAATTCACTAAGGAGCTCCTATGTGTCCTGAATTATTCTGTGTTGTCCTGTATTAGCACTGTTAGTTACAAGGCCTAAGCTTTGTACTGAGTTTGCAAGACCTAAGGAATGAGGCTGCTCAGGCCTGTCCTGTCCAAACTTTTCCTGGCCTGACTTCAAGTGATTTAGCTGTGACAGCAATTTCTCTTAATTGACCAGGTGTCTATATCTAACTTGGTTTACTTTTGTTTATCTTTGTGTTGTAAAATCATACTTTCATATCTACAGTAGTAAAAGCAGTTATTCTAGTAGAATGAGATATTTACAACTAAATAATGACATAGGTTACAGAAATACAGGCTGGGTAGAATATCAGAGGCCTTCAGAATTGGAAACACAGGATACAGTGTATAGGAGTACAGGCATGAGATAAGAGATGGGGCACAGGCTTGGCACTGTAGACCCCACAGCTATAAACAATTCACCAATGTCAGTTAAAGAAAAATGCAGTCCAGGAGCTGGACAAAACTGGTTTTAAGGGTAACAGAGAACAAAGAAATACTATCTCGTATATATAAAGGGGAACACATACGGTAAATTCAGATGAAACCTGGAGCTGCACACCAATGAAGAAACATGTAAAAGTGTGTTAGGAAACATTTATAAGTGACCCCAAGTGGATCCCGGGAGAGGAAGAAGAAACTATGACCACAAACATCATATTCCCTCCTGTGAATGACACCAGATTTCAACAACTCATTGTACCACTTCCCCTTCTCCCCCTGCAGCAAATGAAACCTTAGTACCCAGAGGAGCGTAAATGCCAGGAAAACAGGTAGAAATTAAGAAGTATGTGTTACAGTTCTAATTGTATTTTTACTATTATTGCACCTTTTTAAATATGAAAAAAACATATTGCATTTGATTCTTTTTTGTAACAATGAGATCTGGACTAATAGTGATTAGATCTCAAGATTTCAGTTATACTAGCACTAAATTCTAGTTTTACTTTTATGGTGTGTGCTTCCTCTTGCTTATAAAGACGACTTTGAGCATAACACTTCCTAGTCTTGCTTCCTACCATACTTTATCTATTAACTCTGAAGTCCCATTCTTGAAGTCCAATAACTCTGTTTCACTTCCCTCTTCTTCCCAAGGCTGGCTAAGTCTATCATTTTATGGTTACTCTCCAACACACCTTTCATATTTTTAATCAAATCTCTAGTAGTACAACTCAAAGGTAGAACAGTCTCTACTTCTACTCTCCATCTTCTGTACCAAGGCTACTGAAGACCTAGCTGAGTAACAGGTTTTTCTAATGCATTCCTTCAGACACAGATGTCAGGAAAACCCCACAAGGTCTGCGAGAAGATTCTGCTGGTTGCTCAAACATAACAAAAGAAAAACTGATTTCCTGTTTTTATGTTCAACAGTTGAATTCTCCCTTGACACCCCTATGACAGGGTCTTGGATTTTCTTCCTTCCTTCTCTTGCCCAGAGACTCACACAGCAAGACTATAACGATGTATATTCTGGATCCAAGAGCAAAAATTACCAGGGCCACCTCAGTACTGTGAAACAGCTTACCAAAAACTATACAATTTATTAGGTCAATTTAATCTCACTTTAAAAAGCTGCCTTTGTTTTATTATTAAGCAACATGTTGACTCAAATACAATGTATTTGCTTCTCTAACTTTCTACATTTTTAAGGTTTTAACAGTTATCTGAAATATTAATTTCTGGCAACAAAACATCCTATTCTGGGGTAAGCCCTCCTTTGCAACTCATAATTACTATTTTTTTCCCACTGCTGTGCTGATAGTGTCTTTTTTTTCCAGTTCTAATAATCAAATTTACCAGAAACACCACCGCTACTCATCTGTGGTGGACAGGACTTCTGTTGTTCATTTGTTTTTTTAACTCTATAGCACAATCTTGTTATTCACCATGTGCTTATCCTAAGCCAATATCATCATAAAGTCTCCCTACCACGCACAGAAATTTTCTTTTGCTACTGAACAGCTAAATTCAGTCTTATATCACAAGTGAAGTTAGTTGGAACATTTTCAACTAAATGAAATTTCATCTAAATGTACTGTCTGATGAAGCAAAAATGTTTTCTGGATAAAAAAGTCTAAACACAGTTTTACTGATATTACTAATCAGAAAAAATTTGCGGGAGCTGCAAATACCTTCTCTCACTATGCACTCCCATGGTCTCTGGGACCATCTGGTGCAAAGTTCCTGCTCAAGTCCGGTGTGACCGGTGATCTAAACTCTGGTCCTAAATCAGGCAGAACAGGGAGTTGAATAAATGCAGAACAAAAATAAATTTTTAAACCTCAAAAGCTGCCAGATTTAATCAGAAGTAAGAGTGAGTTTGGCAGAGGCAGCTGTTCTCTTCCTCTCAGCCTCCATCTCCCCTTACACCACCCCCCACCCCCAGCTCTACCATCCACTGTGGTCATGCAAGATAAACCACAGAATTCACTGAAAGTTCTCACTCAGGACAGCCAGGGCTGAAACAGCAAAGACTGAAAACTTTCTGGTAGAGGCATACAGGCATGTTTCCACAATTCTTACTCGCCGGCAAGTACCATTAGTACCTACAAGTCCAGAACTGACTGACAAATTTAGAAGTTAAACAGCCCTATGCTGCATATAGATTCTCACTGCAAAACCACCAGCATCTGCTAAACTCACCTTCTTAAGAGCATGATGTTTTTCAGAAGCATGGTATCTGGATACTTTTTCTTGCTAATTTGGAGCATATCTTTATATTTATGCTTTTCTGACTTACTGACAGTTATGCAGACCCTCAAAAGCTTTGGTGTGTGCTTTATTCTGTTAATTTTAGCCACATGTTTTTTCTCACCTTTCACTCAGCTTGTCAGCACTGGAATCTATGAATCCACTTCATTTAAAATGTTTGCTTCTTTATATGTATTGCAGATTGTAATCCATCTACACCACTGAGGGAAAGCAGCCCCTTTTCCCCAATGGTAATGCAACCAGTTTCCAGGAACAACCAAGCCATTACTAGATAGATGAATTCTGGAATGTCAGCATCCAAACTAGCATTACAGACAGAATAAATCAACATTAACACTGTTATACACTTTATATAAGAGGGCTCACAAAAGTATTCTGGGGGTCATCGAAAGTTACAGTTCTCTTCGCCCACCTGGTAAAAAGTTACCCTTGTGCAGTTTTGCTTTAAATATGGGAGGGGGAGGTGGGAGGGAACATGTCAGCATGCAAGAAACTCCAAAAAGCAAACAGAAAAGCACAGTGATAAATAGGGAATTTTGTTTTTACCCCAGCAGAGATTTATCACTGTGAGAGTCTTGTGACTTTGACAAATTCTACAACAATGAGTTGTGCATACAACCTACAATAATTGACAGAGAATAATATATTCCATCTGCTGGAGATGTCCCAGGAGGCTGACCTTCAAGGTCCAAAAACTTTCACATTTTTATAATTTTTTTTCTTGCTAATAAAAAGCATTATGAAACAGCTATTCAGTTCATTTTGAGAAGCATACCTTTCAGTGAAGAGCTGTTATTTGAAGATGAAACTCAAGTGCATGTAAAAGATTTCAGTTACACTCAAACGTTATTTGTTTTTCCTCTATTTGGATCTGTCTTTATGACCTGCCACTCACTCTTGCTATCATAAGTAACTACCATCTTGATACTTAAGTGTCTTCTTTAAATCTTACAGGAACATTCAAGATGCCAGAGAGTTCATACATGTCTTGTCATCCTGATAACAGACCTTGCTGCAGGGAAGTATGTACATGATGGTTGACAGAAGCACAGGTAAAGATCATTTTCAAGACTAAAGAGAACAATTACAGCTATAATCTCACATGAGGATGAAACCACCGAGTGTTTTAAATCACTGCATGAAAAAATTAAACCGTACACCCTGGTATGAAAGAGTTCCTCAGTAGAAGCATTAGATACCCATGAAAAGAATATATTGCACTAGAGTATCTTCAGCATTACAGTTATTTTCCAGAATTGTTTTTCTTAAATCCACGTTTCCTTTAGCTGTTCCTTTTCAATTTCTTTCTAAATAGCTTCCTCATTTTGAGAGGTTTGACTGCAAACAAGGAAACTATTATTGTGGAAGACTTTCGGCCTTTCCATTCCTGCAAGAATGGTCAAGTTCTTAGGGTTACAGAGCACTCTACGTTAGTCACACCCAAAACGCCATGCATGGTGCGGAACTAAGTCAGGAATTGTCTTCCTTTTAGGTTATCAAGTGTTTGCTTCAAGATTCCGTCATTTATGGTATGTAAATACTTAGTTTCTACATTATGCACTATCCATGTTTTTTATTGCACATACACAAGTATCTCAGAAACCTTAATGCTGATCATATCTATAGGCTTTATAAGGCTTCCCATTTCTCAAACCTTCTTCATATAGAAGAGGAAAACATTTTTGCCCAGCTTTGAAAGATATGCCTCCTAAGCAAGTTTTGAGCAAGCCAAGAGGATGGTGGGTGGACATAGATACAGGAACAGAATATCCTACAAAAAACCTTATTTTCATGAAAAAAGCTGTGCTCACACAATGCAGTTCCTGAATTAAGGTAAATCTTCCCTTTATCAAGGAAATTTTAACTTAATTTCAGCCTGTTTCTGCCCAGAACAAGGCATTTTCTTAGTGGGAATGTTATTCTGTTGTCTGCACTTGCCAGGCATTTGTTTCAGGTCTTCCTACAGTCTCTTTCACATCTGACCAGCGCAGCAGACTAGAAGAGCTGTTTTAAAGCAACAGCTCTGCTCCTCCTAGGTCAGGCCTATAAAAGTGATCTAATTCAACCTTGAGGTTTGCCATCATCTGTAAAACATCCAGCCCCCACAGCCAATGAACAAAATATTCCACTATAGCAACACTGAAATAGAAGCTGCCATGGCCCTTTTCAATTGCCTTTTTTTTATTATTACTTTCTCTGCCTTTTCAGCTTTTTAGGAGAGGAAAAAAATACCCCCATTTACAGGCTTGAAGCCTAGTACTTCCACTTCCCAAGAATAGAAGCCTATTCATTCTGGCAAGGAGAAATTCACTGAGAGAAATCAGGTTTAAACTTTTGAGAGGTGTCAAGAATGTTCAGTCAATTGAGCAATCAAGTTAGCCAACTACATTCCTGGAAGCTTTGCAACAGAAGGAATGAATCAGAAAAATCAAATGAAGTGTGACTTGCCCCTGACACTGGCTAAGGCAAAACGTGAAAGAAAATGAAAAATAGATAAAACTTAATTGGTAAGGGAATAATACGCATGGCTCGCTCTCAGAACAAGAATAAATTAGAGCAGCTATAATGAAAGTACAACAAGAAAACATTTTCAGAAAAAGTGGAAAAAATTCTTTCATTTTCCTCTGTTACCAAGCTGTCAGGCAGAAAAAGATACAGGCTTGTCTTTTCAATCTCTTTCCTCTGATGCACAGAGCTTTGCTCAGACTAACTATGAACATTTAAGGAACATAGCTTAAGTGAATAAATGTGCACTGGCAGAGTCATGAATACAGGCGACATAGTCCTCAACATCCTAACTGTCTTCACTACTGTTACAAGTTACACAACGCTTTGCTGCTTCTGTCCATCACTGAGTGCTACCACAATATCAAAATACAATCAGCAAAATCTGCTATTACATGGTCAGCAAGGGAAGCTGCACAACTCTAATAAACCTGCTGAGAATGAACATAGTATTCTGTTAAGAGACATGTAGTTAAAGCAGCAAGATTATTTATAAATCACACCCGTCATCTCCTTTCCGAGAACCCTATAAAACCACTGGAAATCCCAAACAACAATTAAAATACCACCACTGCTGAAAAGCATTCTGACCTCAAAGCGACAGATAAAAGATGTATATAAGATTATAAAACATGAAATGTTTTAATGAAAATTATGCAACGAAAACCTCCATCAATGGAAAAAAGAAACTCTTCCACCCACAATGGCAGTTTATGGCTATCAGTTGCATGAAGCAGAGCCTTGAAGGTCTTTCTAAATCCCCGTGGGAGCCAGATGCTCCTACCCCTTACAGATGTGCCTCAATACGCCACAGCTCTCAGATCCCTGCTATTCCACATCTGACTGACTGCTCTAGCATGGATGACATTGTATTGTCAATGCAACCTACCTAGCAACTCTGTAAAGTCAGAGCAACCCAGTGAAACTCCTGCCTTTGATTGTGCTCAATACAGAAGACACTACATATTCCCTCTGGGGGCAAAAATAATTGAAGTACTTTTTATTAAAGAAACCAGCATGTCAAGACTACAGTCATACTCTCTCCAGGCTGAAATTGTGTGTCAGCTTCAATGTCACATAAGAGTAGCAATTTTATACCCAGTTGATGTTCAGGTTTATCAAAGACAGATGAAAACCTAAGTCAAAGCACCACATAACATACCTTTGACTAGGGCCAGCATCTTTGGATACCTCAGTTAACTTGGCAAGGCTTTGCATGCCTCTAGGTATGGAACATAACTCCTCAGACAATGAGGAAACAATCTCCCCTAGAGCTAAAGATTTAGCAGATCCAGAACTAGCACAAGTTTCCCCAACCCCATCAGACAAAGGAAATCAACACAAAGGTGGAAAAACTAGGTTTCCAAAAAAACCTCACTTCACAGTAAACAATACTATTTCATACCCACATTTCCACTACAAACTTAATTTAAAAAAGAATTTTAAAAACAAAGCAGTATCTTAGCTCAGCAGTGAAATTCAGCCAGTTTCCAGGTTGAAATACTACAGCCACTTACAGCAACACACAACATTTTAAATGAAGCAACAAAAAAACCCACTTATCAAAACCTCTTGGTTGATGTAGGCGTAAAAATTTAGCTGTTACTACCACAATTTCTTTGTACAACGTTTAAGAGGGTGCTGTAAAAAAGCAAAGACTTTTTTCCTGTTTTATTTTCCTTCCTTCAGGCTCTATGTGAGGTAAAGTTTAAAGGTAGGGTAGATCTGAGGAAGTTTTCCATCCATGTCTGAGATAATTCAAAAAAGCAGAATTAACAATATATCCAACATCTTAATTGAGTTAACTTTGGTAAATAAAGCAAGCTCTTTGATATTCACACCACATGAATCTAAAGATTTCCTTTAATTTGTGTCCCCCTGTTTTTGTTATGTAATTGTCCTTAGTTTGAGGCATCTTGCTTTACAGATTAGTTTAAAATTATCTTTTCATGGAAATTTTCCCTTCATCAGTTCAATGCACTTTAACGCTGTCTTTTAAAAAAATGCTAACCTGAACACAAGTGAAAGTAAATTACCTCCTGGTTCATCAATGTAGAAAGACACTTTTTTTTTTTCTTCTTGTTCATCAATGTGATCGTAAGTGATCTGTGGAATAGACAAGGCTTTCTCTCCTGGGTTTATTACAGGTGCAGAACCATTACCACAGCCTAGTTTCCCTTTTCTTTTGTATCTTCTAGCCTGTGGTAGTAGAAATGGGATGATATCAGAAGATGCTATCAAAACCAGAAAAGTACACATGTGAACTTCACTATACAGTAAATTCATTTGAGGTTGTATTATTTTTTTTTTAAAGAATGCAGTTGAAATTCAGTGAAAGTGTTACAACATTGGTTAAAGTTTTCAAAGTGGCTGATTCTGAATTATCAACTTAAATCTGGCAAGATTTTAATTCTCAGGAGATGCCTAGCACATTCTGAAAATCAGGTCTCAAGTAAAATTTCTCAAACTGGGTCCAAAGCTCAAGGCACCCAAAATAGTAATCACTTGAGTATACAACAGCTTGGCTGTAACATGTTTCTAAAGCTTTAATTAAACATAACCATAGACTTTGAATTATAAGCTCAGCACTGTACGGCCTTTTCCACTAAAGAAAATTTCACCTTTTACCAAAAAGGCTGAATTAGGCACATCAGGAGAAGATAAATCCTTCCTCCTGTCTCCAAAGATGAAGCTCTCCTAATTTTAGAAGCCTAAGAGGCAACCTAATAAACACCCTACAATTGGTACATAAGAACGAAAAATGAAGGTTCAGATTCAACTGGTTCCAAGCCAGGCTGGTCTCCATCTGCCTTTGTGACTAGAAGTGACCAATATAACAGTCACTCATATACTGACCACATGGCCTGTGCTGTCTGCCTCCTGGATGCTCCTACCACCTAGCTATATAAATACTACTTCTCACAACACGGCATTTATTTCCAGTCTTCATGACCACCTACCCTTTGGCTGTAGCCCCACCCAGTTCTACTACTCACACACCTCAAAACAGAGGTAAGAGGCATACTTTAATTTGCCTGATGCTCCCATAACCTTCCGACAAGGAGCTGAGATCTAGGGCTACTGCCTCTGATGTGACCACTAAGCAGTTAGCAGAGATAAACATCATCAGAAAGAAGAAGTATTCACACATATCAACACAAACAGCTGCAGGCTCAATATATTCACAAATGGGACAAAGTTACTTGGTCTAAGTAAAACAATTCTTATTTTATTATAGTCTGCGTTCAGTCTTTTGGAATTCATTCTTCTGTTCAGCTCTGCAGCAATTAAACAAAAGCATGCTCAAAATTAATCAAGCAGGGCATGAAAAATGGTAGAAACAGGCATTTATTGTAGACACTGGATGCACTACCGTGATCAGAATGCTTCTAAAGGCAAAGATTATGGGCTCCCATAGCAGGAAAAGAAACTAGGAATTCTCTGGAGAACAAAATGCTACAACATGCACAAGATGATCAATATATATTTAAGTCTTTAAAATAAGAGGGTAGGTAGAGAAAGAACTAGTCTCCTTTGACAAGAGAAGACGATCCATTGGTAAGAGATGAAAGAACCATTACTATGTTCTTGAATTAGGGTTAGCAGTTCACAGGTAAGTTCAGGTTTAATAATATACTAGGGAAAGCCCTCTCACTAGAGAAAACAGAGGGAAAATATTCAGGGCACTAAAAACTGGCTATTTTTTCCAGCTGTCCCACCATGGATTGCTTGCTGTTCAGCAATACATACTACCCAGCCTAACTTCAGCTTTACCCCTTTCCTCCTGTTTTTTTTTTGTTTTTTTTTTTTTTTTTGTTTTGTTTTGTTTTTTCTTCTCTAGTTATAAAGAAGTAACTCATGGCAAAGTTACACTCTGCTCAACACTGAGTAGACCACTCTGCTGTAACACCAAAACATATACATGCACACAGATCATGCTGATACAGCTTTCAACACGTGCTGTGGGGAAATCATGCTGCAATTCTCCGCTGGGCAACAGGCATCAGTGGGATTTAACTGCCTAAAACCAGGCCCCTAACATCACTTTAGAAACCCTGGTTATCTGAGCTAGACCTGCTGCAGAGCTGGGCCTCGCCACAAGGGGTGCTGAAGGCTAGGCAAGCTTGCCAATGAAACTACATAACTATGTTCAGGCAATCCCACCTGTGTAGACAAACACTATTCCACATAACTGCAGCCACAGCTCAGGAATTTGCCCAAATTTCTACACACAGCCCCAGATAAAAGTACCACGGAGAGAAGTAATTGAGCAAGAAAAGCGTAGAAACTGTCAGCCACATGTTGAATGTGTACATACATTTTTAAACTAGGTTTCTCCTTTCTTCTTGTATGAATGACTACGCAAAATTAATGCAAAATGCGAAAGCATCATCATTGACTTACACTACCCTTTAAGAAGGCAGAGGAGACTTCAAAGGGGGTAAAACAATGGAGAATCGGCACCTGTTTGACCACCAGGACAAATTCAAAATTAGAAGACATTTGTCCGTCAGGAATATTTTAAGGAAAACTAAACTAATCATGCTGTGGCAGAAGGAAAACAATCAAATGTCTCATTACAAATGTCTTTCAGGTCTCCAAATTCTTTGGAGATTTCATGAGGATTTTGGCAAGTTATCTCAATCGAATTAAAAGGAAGAACCGAATAGAGCTCTGCCAACTCTCCATTACCTGTTTTCTCAGATTAGGGCTAGATGGCGCTGGTGGTTTTTGGGGATTTTGCGCCGGTGGTGTAACATAGATCTTCCATGTTGCTGTAGAACTGCAGGATTTCTCTGCTGCATAGCACCGCCACAGAGTCTATAATAAAACCCAAACCCAATAATCTCAGTGAATAAGCAGTCACTGTTGTCCTGCAGGTCAGGTAAGTCAGATTTTGCTGCAAATCAAACTGACAGCAAAATCTTCAATCAATGTAAAATTGCTGCAAAGAGTTCTGACTGCAATCACTGTGCTATACCACACAATCCTATGCCTAATAAAATACAGTCTTCCCTGTATATAACTGTGGCGAGTGTAATTTGCACCAGGAAACATACACTCAGCACAGTGATCTTAAGTACACTCTTTGTAGCTTTCTCCCTAGGAGCTGGGGTCTAACTCTGCCCACAGTAAAAAAAAACCCACAAAACCAAACAACCCTCATAAAAGTGAATCCCCACAAGCATCACAGAATATTGCTGTTTCCCTTTTTCTGCAGCGTGTTACATTTTAGCATTTGTGCACCATGCTATTGCATTCTTTCTGTTATCATACAGAATGTTACACTGGGACATTTTTCTAAACTGAGGTGTGTGTGTACATGTATATGTATACACATTCATCACCTCAGGATTTGGCAGATGCACAGGACCTAAGGGAATATAAAAAGGAAGTTAGGAATTAAAGATTATAACAAAGATTTTTTTAATCTTTCACCAAGTAGACTCCTTGCATCCAGTTAGTGTCATCATGACTGTGAATATCAGGTTAGTAAGGCCTCCTATGCTCACTCGTAAGCAAGGGGACAGGCAATTACCTAATTCTCTCTAGTGACTGAAAGTAGTTAAACACAAGTCATAGATTTATAATGAAGTCTAGTAACTGTGATTCTCAGTACTTTAACTACTAGGCCACACTCCCTCTCCAACACTCTAAGCATTTTACAGTTAGGGGCCTTACCTGAATTAGGGAAGCTGCAGCTGGGATTTGTCTGTTGAAATGCTTCTGACGTTGCTTCTGCTGTACTTTCAGCGCAAAACCAGACCCCAGAATACCCTAAATATAACCAAAATTTCTAGTCAGACTCCAATATGGCTTCACATGCCTAAACCAAATACCTAGCATATGAAATAAACAGACATTTTATAAAAGACTTTCCCAGAAAAATAAAAGTTCTGAATTTTCAAGTGTCCACAGTGACAGAACTCTATTTATCCCAACAATAGAGCATATCATTGATATTGGCATCCTGTAACTTCAATAAAGAGCATGTGTTTATTGCTGTGATCTACAGGTAACATTAGTCAGAGGCATTCAACAGAGGCAGTCATGTTCCAAAGACAACCCTACACAATGGTGGGAGAAGCCAATGCCAATTGTCACATGACTGACCTACAGCTATTCTTTGCACTTGTTTTTAATGCCTTGCCACACCCCCACACCCCGCAACCCCCCAACTGAAGCCAGAACCCAGTTTGCTTTTCCAGGCAAATTGAGCAAAGAAGCCAAAGATATGCTTTATAATTTCAGCATTTCTGTTAAAACTGATATTTACTGAAGAAATACATTGTCTTTTCTAATTGTTTTGATGTTGTTGTCTCTATTTTCCCCCCATTCATTTATTTGAAGATCTAAAAAGCCCAAAGATGCTTTATAGTACCATGTAGGAAAGCAGATGCAGTTTCCTAGACTTCTGCTTCATGGCAGTGCTCCTCTCCTCACAGGACCCCAAACTGTTCTTATATAATCACAGATTAGCAGAAACAAAGGAAGTTTCACCTCTGGCACCTACATGCTGGTAAAAGACCTCTCCTTACCTCACAGATTAGCTTCAGTTCTCTTAGTAGTGAAAATTACTCTTACCTCCTTTCTAGGCCACATTGCTCTAAAATGACTGCAGTAAAGATATACAGCAGTTTCATTTGTGTGTGTCTGCACAGACACAGAAACATACACTGGAGGATACGTGTGTGCACATTCTGTAGCAGCTCCCAACCCCATTATTTCCTATCATCAAAGGCATCAATTTAAAACTGCCTAATTGTGAGCCCAAATCAGACAGATAATTTAATAAAGTGATCCAAGTTCCACTTACCGCTGGCAGAGCGAAGAAAGATATAGCAAACACTGAAAAACAGGAAGCTACTGTCTTCCCAATCCATGTCTGGGGAACTTTGTCTCCGTAACCAATTGTTGTGACCGTTACCTAGGCCAGAAACAAACATCTGATTCACTGCAACGCAGTACCTTTTTTCCCCAAAAGCAGGAAAAAAGAAAGAAAGAAATAAAAAGTAGAGAAGTATCAGGAAGTACATATGGATCAACAGTGTTTGGATTTGTGCATAAGGAAACCACAGGAGTACACTAAACATCACTGCAGATTTATCCTGTTTTTACATTCTTCAGCAGGCATTCACAACCTGCCACTGTTTTGGATGCAACAGTACTCTGGACCCAGGATGACTGTTCTCACAGTTTGTAGCTGGCTGCTTCCACCCTCCCAAAACTGCAAGGATTGGCCCTGTGGGCTTGAAACCATAGGCTTGCAGTTTTTCTGCTTTTGCTTTTAAAATGCAGTTCCACAGGGTTGAGAAGAAAGCCTTGAAAGCACTGACTTGCACACAACCAATGCACAGGCATCTGCCAAACTCTGCAGTCAGGCGGAGACACTAGCTGCGGCAGGGTAAGCTATGCCCCGTGCTGGAAGGAAGGAAAAGGGACAGAACTAACATCAACCCAGCTGAATCTTCATAGCAAGAGGAGGAACACACAACCATCCCAGGGCACGTTATCTCCCAAAGTAAATATGCCAGTAGACCAAGAGCTAAGTACAGCTGAGTCCCATGCTCAGCTTTCCGCCCCCCCTCCCCACTACAGTTCTCTGCTACTCACAATTGTGTTTAAGCCATAGGATGCATCATATTACCGTACCTGGATCTGCTCATTGCTTATCAGGGTACAGCAAGGGCCAGGTCCTCCCTAAGGGATGGGAAGCTCAGAGTCAAGAGAGACAATATAGCCAGCAGGGCAGTGCCTGGCAGGACCCAGTCCCACAGCACCCAAGCAAAACAGATGCAGAAAGAGCAGCGAGGTCCAACCAAGAGTCCAGATTATAATGCAATATCACAGCAATGAGGCAGGTCCAACATCAAGCCAGGAAGTCCACCCACAGGTCAGGGTTAGGATCAAGTCCAGTGGTCAGCATGTGGGTCCACAGGGATGAGGCAAAGCCAAGATATCAGCCCACGGGTTCAAGTCAGGATCGAGGTACTCCATAGCAAGACATAGCTGCAGTTGAACTAGAAACCACCTCTCCTCCAGCAGAGTGCTGAGCCCCTGGGTGTGGCTGCAGGCCAGAGATGATGCTGATCAGGGTCATTAGGCCAATTAGTGTCCTCAGGGCCGTGACAACAGCCTCCCCTCTCAGCAAGGCATGGCCCCACACAGGTCTGTGATTAGTAAGGACTTGCTGTACAAGGACTAAAACACTGTGGGGGTGTCAGGCCACCCCTGAAAAGCCACAGAGGCAAGGAGGGCCTGAGTGGGACAGAGGGTTTGGGCTGTTCCTGATGAGCCCCAGTAGGCTGGAAGAGAATTCATTAGGAGCCTAGTGGTCAGTAAAGGGTTGGTGCTGTGGGGGGATCAGAGTCCAGGTGAAGGCTGGTCCATCAGAAGGATTTGTAATGTAACAAGGGCCAGCTGCTCCCCAACAGAAGGTGATCCCAAGGAGGGATCCCAAGGCAAGCCCACAGCTTGCCAGACAGGGGCCCCACCACCTTGGGCCCAGCCCCACAGCAGGACAGACTCACAGACAGTGGCCATGTCCAACAAAGAGTCTAAATCATACAGCAATATCAAGGTGATGAGGTAAGTCTGGGGTTGAGTGTGGAAGTCAGCCCATAGGATGAGATCCAGATCACCAGACCATGGCTGAGTTGGTGATCCAGATCACCAGACCATGGCTGAGCTGGAGACCAAATCTCCTCCAGCACAGCTCAGGCAGGGAGTAAGTGTCCAGGGCTGAGCCTAAATAGAGGCTCTGGGCTGTGGGTCTTGGGGTGGCTCCAGGTGTGGCTGGTCAGGAACATTAAGGCTTTTTAGCTTACTCAGAGCCCTGACACTGCCATAAAATGGTATGAGAAAGATGACTTGCACCCCTGAGAAGTGGAAAGCTTCCAGTGAGGAAATGAAGGATTCTGTCACTAATATTAACCACTGGGGAGAGCTTTAAATAGAAAAAATGTACTTCTATTTGGGAGCACCAGTCCTAAACCTAGTCCCACTCCCTTCACTTTGCCTTGAATGGTAGCAGAAATACAGCCAAAACAGACTTAAAAGAATATATAAATTTACACTGACTAGAAATGAGGATGTGGAAATACTGCCTTTTATGGGAAAATTTGCTGACAAATACTTAGATATTATGCAAAAATAGGCTTCTCAGAAGAAACTATCAGTAATAAAGGCATGGGAAGAATATATTTCTTCCTCCTCTCAGAGTGGTTCTACAGAGCACTGGAAGGAAGATTTGCAGGGAAAAAATGACCAACTACTATCGAACTGATTTTTTCCAAGTTCAAAAAAATTTAGGCTTGTGTTTATTCATCATGAATTTCTCACTTGATGAAGTCAACTTTGTAGTATCTATATGCTCTAATGAATATTGTTATTTTGAACTGCAAACTGCTCTCAGCAGGAACTCTGTCTTGCCAGGTGTTTGTCCAGGTTTAATGTGGCTTGCCCGTGAAGTGACTCAGGTGCTGTGTACTACCAGCAGTACAAACAGCTGAGTTTGCCAGCCCCCAAAATTAAACCAGACCCCCCAAAATTCAACTTTGAAATGCAGTATGTGTTAGTGGGGAGTGGAGGAAGTTAAAGCAGTGTTTCTTTAACGGTACTTCAGCTCCTCAGTGCACCCAGATGACCCCTTAAAGTCTGGGATTTTTCCTTCCTTTTCCTCTCTTTTTTCTTATGAAAGGCTTCTTGTTTTTTGTGCTTTTTTTTTTTTTTTTTTTTTTTTGAGTTCTCCAGCACTCAGGACTTAAAAACAAACTGCAGTAATGCTGAGCTGCCTTAGCGTTACTATGGAAGACAGCATGAAAGCTGTAACCACAGAAAAGATGATTTTCCATCTCTATAGCAGGCATTTGGCTGGCAGATTCCTGCAGGTGCCTGAACATGTCTCAGAAAGTTTCTCCCTGGCTACCTTAAGAGGGTTGCTTCTTGGTAATCTAATCAGTGCACTGAAGTATGTGGAAAGGATTATAAATAATGTAATTCTCTGGCTTTCTTAATCACAAGCAGAATCTTTTTCTACTTGTATATCCAAAAGTTATTAGTTACCTGCTCAGAGAATGTTTAATAACTAGGCTTTGGAAAACGACACCTCCTTCATAACACAGATTTACTATGGCACATTCCAGCTGGTATGCACATGCTCTAACGCGGGCTCTGAAAACATACATGTACACTTCAAAAGAGGAAGAACTCTAATTTAGTAGAAGTCAACAGAGCTTCCCACATGCTTTAAGATAGGGAGGTGTCCTGAAGTTTGAAGAGTCAGAACTGCATACCTCAAAAAACATATTAAATATAAAGGGGTTCAAACTGGCATGGAAATTTGCTACTGGAAATTCTGAGCAATTGATCCCAAGTGCCTCTGCCAGTTACCACCAATTTACTGGAGTAACTATTTAACTCAAGTTCAATGGTATAGAATAGTCCAGTTTGCAGCAAAAACAATAAGCACTACCAACACGAGGAGAAGAGCATGGAAGGGCCAACAGAAGACATGCCTCCTACATGTCCTTCTTCTTTCCTCAAGAAAAAATACCCAGAAAAGACAGAAAAACTACTGTGATGTGGGTTGCAATTCTGGCAGACTGACGGTGCTGTTGGAAATGCTTTTGCATGTGTTCTAACATGCTATAACTTCTGAAAGTGGCTTCATATAAAATACCACAAGCCTTTGATATGTCTTTTCAGTTTAATCTGTATGCCTGCCAAATCTAGGTGAAACAACCTTGCGTTTAACTGGAGCGGGTGAATGTAGTTAGCATTTAATTCCAACTCCCATTCATTCTTTATTTTCCCTTTTCTTCATATTTAAGCCTTTCAGGTCATTTGTATCAAGTTCAGCAAGCTTGCACTTTCTACTCAAAGCAAAATGTTACCCATAATACACTCTGTGGTTTTTGTCAGACACATAAGACTTTCAAATACTTGCTACCAAGATTTTTTCCCTATGGTTCAGTTTTGAAAGGCAAAAGTGAAATCAAATTTCACTCCCTAGTTACTCCACATCTGTGTTTCTATGTTACAGAAGACTTGAAAAGAAAAAGAAACTGATTCACTTTGTCCTTTGTCACTGTTCCCAGCTGTGAACTGCACCTGCACCGTGACTCACTAATGCTGAGGAGGCCTAGACGTCTGAAAAGCTTAAACAACAATTTAAACAGTGTTCTTCATGTGCCTCACACAGCTAGAGAAAGACAAAGCTGATTTTATCTTGCTATTACACAAAACAAGTCAAGTTTTGGAAAACAACAACAAAACCCATTGAACACATCGTAAGGCATATGCATACACTTTGAAATACAGATTCCAATTCATCTATCTCAACAAGGTAAAGTAATGCACATTTTAAACTTATCTGTTGGTCTTCATAACAACTCCTTTTAAATTCCTTAAGTCCAAAATATTAACAAAATATGCTTGTATAAACACATCCTGACTTTTTTTACCTTAATTTTTTGCTCTTTACTCAAATCAAGGCTGTAGCTTCTAGCATTTGAAAATATTTTGTAATCCATATCTAAACACTCAATGCCACTCATAAAGCAAGCTCTGGATAACTAAAGCTAAAAAAATAAAAAGGAAGGAAAGGTAGAAAAAGTACCCTGGCTTCACATGGAAGCTTTATTACATGCAGGAATAACCCAAGCATGAATATACATGGGCAGAATTGGATGCAAAAAACCATAGCTAGTTCCCAAACTAATTGCTGAAAATCCTTTTTTGTTTTCCACTGTACCATGCCACCCTCAGTTTGATAAGGGGTTCTTCTTCCTTCCCATTCACATCTGAATTTGGGCATTTCTGGCCTTTAGCAGCTACAGGCCTAGGAATCACTTTATGAAACAACAAAGACATTGTGCAGAGCAAACATCAATCACCATCCTTTAATGATTACATATTAAATTAAGACCTCCTTATCAATAAACTATATGCATTCCATTTCTTTCACTGGTATCATTCTAATTCACACGGTGCTATCAACATCTTTGGAACTTCATTATGCTAGAAAAATTTATGAGATATTTCTCATAGATTTAGCTGAACTCGTGCAAACTTTTATGCGAGCCCCTAACGCTGCTGAACTTCCCACAAGCAGCCCACTTTTAATTAGATGTACTTCACAGACTATTCAGCTAGACCATTAGTAAAAACAGAAATAGTATCTGCGTTCCGCTGCATTCAGTCATTTGAACACTGGTATTTGAGCTGAACTGCTCAAATAATAGCAGAATAAGTGAACCTGTGTACTGGTTTGTTTTCTTAAAGTAGACATGGGGTAACTTTCATAACGTGAATTACACCCTAATTGTTTTACTTTTGCTTTTAAAATACAGCACCGTCTGTGCCTCTGGGACTTTTATTCTTTTCCTCCACTAGCTAGAGGTTATCTCATGTCTGTAACTGTGAGGTTTTATGTTCTGAAAATTTTATCACATGTCTACTGAGGACTTTAACAAGTGATTGTTGTATGGGCTAGTTCACGGTTTCGTTTCTTCCCAGCATATTAGGTAATCAGGTCCATCTGGCCATTTAGTGGATTTTTCTTTTTTACGAGATTCTTCTGGGTTTGTACTGTTTTGCATAGCCATAGGTGATACTCTGCAAATGAAATGAATACCTGACAACCTAATGAAAGGAATTTAATATTTAAAAGACTTTTATACTGAACCACTTAAAAAGTAGTAACTCAGGCTACATGTGATATAATCTATACTTCTGTATACTTCATTGAAGTAGAGGCTTATGCAGCATCTAAGTTAAGCATTAGAAACATATATCTATTAGGAATTTTTTGTCTGCCTTCCCAGGCTTACTCACCAGTTTATTTGGATGCAGATAAACAATTGGTTTATGGCCCAATAACTATATTGGCATTTTTCAAGTCTATCATCTAAGAACAAAGCCAGTTTATTGTGTTCCAAATCAGTCTTGAAATATATCCTTCTCTCTCTGGACGCTGGTGGCTCTGCATCTGTTCTAGTCCTCTCATTTTTCTCTGTCACTAACACTGATGTGATGGATCTGCTTGGGTTTGTTATAATGAGACAGACAACTCATAAAATATATGAGGTTCTCTAGTGGGGAAAAGGGACCACAAGAGAAGAGGTGGTTCGTGCAACAGCTAATAAGGAAGGAAAGCATGAGTCACAGTGAGAAACATGATGGGAAGAGCCATATAAAGGGAGTGTAGAAACTATTTGGTCTCTTATTCTGTTCATAGCTATCTATTCCTTTTTCAACTGATTCTGGGCATGCACACAATAATTACCACAATGCTCTCAAAATCTCAGTTCTCTCTTAATGATATTTTTTAATTTATTTCACCAAAGATTTGCACTGACTCTGACTGATGATTGATATCCAAAGTAGTTGGTGAATCTGTGAAGCTTTGCCAGCTGCTTTTGATGGAGCTATTTTCCTTTACAGTGAATCATGGAATTATTAAAAAAAAACAGGAACCTGCATCAAGGTCTGCTTTATTACTGAGTGAGCTTTACACAAAAAGATCCAAAAATATAGAGTCATTAACCCAGCTTCCACAAATAGAATATACTTTTAAAGTTACCCACCTTTTGCAGAAAGCTAATTAGAGTTTAAAAGAAGTGGTATAGGGTTTTGGAGGGTATTTATATTCTTTTTGAAATGTAGATTTCAATGTGGACTTTCTGTATCTGTAAACATTCAATATCCTTTGCTAAGGGCTTGCTATCATGCTTTCATGATAAATTTTAATACAAAAACAATTTAATTGTATTTACTATATTTTTTCTTGTTTCCTTTTTAAAATGTTGTCAAGCTTCCCTACAGAAATACATTCTGCAAAGAAAGAAATGACAGATTTTATAAAAAGATCACAATTTCAACAGAAAATCTTGTGCGCTAAGTTCACGCACTCATTTTGTTGGTAAAGACTTACCACACCCCACCAAAGGGCATCAGCGTAGCTGGAGAAACCTGTCTTTCCATCCTCATCAACTGCATCCTTCTCAGCAAGATAAACAAAATAGGATGAAAAAATTAATCCCAAAAATCCAATGTACAACGTGGTTATGAGTTCCTATTAAAAGAGAAAGCAAACAAGCACATAAGATTTACATCATATATAACTTATTGTAAAACATTGTAAATATCTGGAGTTTTTTTGCATCACAGTAGAAAAATTAATAAATTATATTTCAGGTATGAAATTTGCTTCCAGTAAAACAGGTAGTTCAGTGACTTGTTTTCTATTCATATCAGACTAAAGAATTCAAGAAGCCATCATTTATACAAGATCATTTGGACAGCTAAATGTAGGGTGGGACATCTCTCCTGTTTTATGTCTTGTGAATGGCAATCATTCCATTTAACTGTCCACTCAAAATACCAAATATTAATATATTTTAAAAACAGTAAAACAGCTTTAGAAATGGACTTTATGAACAGTATGCTAAAATAACAGTTAAGAAATAACAACCATGTCTTGTGATTATTACCATACCTAAGCACTGATCTTGTGTATCTGATATTTAGATTGCTTAAGCCTGAATAATGATGTCTTAACAGTTTCATGTTAAGATAAAATAAAATCTTAAGACAAAATATGTTAGGTAGGTATAACCTCTACTTCAGTCCTGAAAAACAAATACTGTTTGAGGCTAGACCAGTTTATTAGAAGGGACTTTTGTTAAGACATGATACAGTGCTTATGAATGTACCAGCTTCTCTATAGATTTTTGGATAGGAAAGTTGTATCAGAACTGATGTGACTTAGATACAGGATTGTTACAGTCTTCAGGAAAAATGCACTTGCGCATTTAAACAAGCCAAAATGTGTGGTGTCACAGATGCAAAAATGTGTAAAGCTTATACAGGCAGCACTACATAATCATCGAGATATTCACCTATCCCTTAGGAAAATCCAATACCTAGTTACAAGGGAAAATAGCTTATTTTAATTACTTAAAGTTTACAATGCTTCAATTGTTAACATATTCCTTTATTTTCTTTGCACATAGTTAGCCATCTTTATTGTGAAACATTGTGGTACTACATCTTCATTGCCATCTTCCTTAAATTCTTGACAGTGTTATTTTTCTTTCCTTGGATCCAAACCAATATGTGAATTAAAATAGTCCCATAAGATAAATTTAAAATTAAAACCTGTCTAAGAAGGATTGCCTCTACTTATAAAGTATGTCAGGTTTTCACAGATTTTCTGAAACACCCTACCCCCGTTTCTTAAACTGTTTGTGTGGGAAGGTTCAGGTTTTATCATTAAACTTTCTTCAGATTTTTTTCTTTCTTTCTTTTCATTTCTGTATAAGAGCTTTCTGGGAAAATGTAGGCCTGGTAGCAAGTAACTGCATTGTGCAGCAGGAACTACATATGCTCTTCCTTCTGACACAAAACTGGGAGGAGTTGTTGACACTCTCGAGGGCAGAGAGGACCTGCAGAGAGATCTAGACAAACTAAAGAGCTGGGCAACCACCAACCTAACAAGGGCAAGTGCCGGATTTTGCACCTAGGACATGGCGACCCTGGATGTACCTACAGACTGGGGAATGAGAGGCTGGAGAGCAGCCCCACAGAGAGGGATCTGGGGGTTCTGGTTGACGGCAAGTTGAACATGAGACACCAGTGTGCCCTGGCAGCCAGGAGCACCAACCGTGTCCTGGGGTGCATCAAGCACTGCATTGCCAGCCGGTCGGGGGAGGGGATTGTCCCGCTCTACTCTGCACTGGTGTGGCCTCATCTTGAGCACTGTGTGTGGTTTTGGGCCCCACAGTACAAAAAGGATACAAAGCTACTAGAGAGTGTCCAGAGGAGAGCCATGAAGATGGTGAAGGGTTTAGAGGGGAACCTGTACGAGGAGCGGCTGAAGTCACTTGGTCTGTTCAGCCTGGAGAAGAGGAGGCTGAGGGGAGACCCCATCGCGGCCTACAGCTTCCTCACCAGGGGAGGAGGAGGGGCAGGTGCTGATCTCTTCTCCCTGGCGACCAATGACAGGACCCGAGGGAACGGCAGGAAGATGTGCCGGGGGAGGGTTAGGTTGGACATTAGGAAAAGGTTCTTCACCCAGAGGGTGGTGGAGCACTGGAACAGGCTCCCCCGGGAGCCAGTCATGGCGCCAAGCCTGACAACATTCAAGAAGCATTTGGACAACACCCTCAGACATATGGTGTGAATTTTGGGGTTGTCCTGTGCAGGGACAGGAGTTGGACTCGATGATCCTTGTGGGTCCCTTCCAACTCAGGACATTCTATGATTCTATGATTCTGCTATAGCACTAATTGAAATCTATGTTCAGCAAGTTTTGAAGCAATCCTGGCACAAAACAAAGCAGTTTTGTTTTTTTTTTTTTCTAATCATTTAATAATGACCTAAATAATGAATTTTGGTATTATACTGTTTTGCCCATGGGCAAGTCTTTTAATCTAAGCCTTAACTTTTTGCAGGCCTGTTTGCTAAACAAGGCAGCTGAAAGAGGAAGTAAAACTTGGGTTTTCAGTAGTTCAGATTTCTATGCTGGTCACCATTCTTTTCTCATCTTTTTCTCTAATGATAATGGTACACTGTGTACTTGTAGATGTGACTTATTGCTCTGAAAAGTTCCTTGTGTTTACATTTATAGTTGACTATTTGCATTTCTCCAGTTTTTCACAACTTTTTATTTTGCCTACACAATATTTTTCCAATGTAAGACAAAACTGTTAACACCTGAGACTGTAAGTTCCGTGATCCATAGAAAACTACAACAGAAATGGAGATTAATTCTTCTTGTCTGCTTACAAAGAAAACTCTGCTTTCATCTCTAGTAGATTTGTGGCTTCCTTCCACATCAACAGAAATCTTTTAGTTACACTTGGCATGTTGCTTACATCTCAGATATTAATAGATTTCACATGTTATTGAGGAATGGCCATTACTGCTTTCTTCTAATTTTGTCTCAGAGGACAGAATTACAGAGTGGATGATAATTCGAATACTTTTATGTTAAGTGCTGGCTTTTTGAGAAGCAAGCAGAAAAATATGCTTTTCCGAAGTGCTATGCCTAGTCTTATGAGATCCTTTCAAAGTGTTTGAAATATCAACAGAACTACTCAGCTTATTTCACCATCGGCACCTCACAGCTCCAGCCCTATTCATCTAAAGACTGAACTCTTTTTAAGTAAAGCCCAGGTGAAAATGCAGTTGCCTTAGACTTATTCTAAATGTCACTTTATGTTACATATGTATAGAGAGACAGAATACTACATGCCTATATTTAATTAAGAACAATGGCAGCAATCTAATATATACTGCATTTAAGAGAGAGCACAGATTTTAAAATAACACGTGCTTCAAGAAATATGGATAGATTTGTGTCTGTCAATGTCAAATAGTATTAATTGGTACATGATCTCAAAGCAAAGAGCATTTTGCAGAAATCAGGCCTTGAAACTTCACATTTATGTGATTTTTCAATAGATAAGAGCTTAAGAATAAAGAGTGCTGCCTAATACAAATGACCGTTTTCAGCAAGGACTTTCAGATACGTATATGCAAAGGAAACAGCAAGCACAAAAAACAAATATGCACAAAGGTAAATTTGAATATTGAGAGACTTGAGTCAACATATTTTTTTAACTTAGAAAGATTTATAGTTTCAGTTACAATAAGGACCACACAGTATAAAATTTAACACTTAGGAAACATACAAGAAAACCCCAAATCCCCAACTCATCAGTAACTCCCTCCGCAAAGCAGTAGAAGACCTCACAGAGCAAGGTGAGGAATAAGTAAAACTAATTGAGAGGCTTACAAGCTGGAGCTGGATTGGCTAACTCAGGTTTTCAGTAAGCGGCATGATTTTTCCATGTCTTTCCATCACCACATGTGATATTGACTCATGTTTTGTTGCTTTTGGCGAGAAATGCTTGTATAAGCTCAACCTGCTGAAAATAGAAGAGCATCCTAGCCAAATTGGGCCTGAGTGAGCTAATACAGCTATATGTAAAATTCCAAAACACATGGAAATCATTGGTGACAA
The DNA here is from genome assembly GCF_965183815.1 of Platalea leucorodia. Lineage (NCBI taxonomy): Eukaryota > Metazoa > Chordata > Aves > Pelecaniformes > Threskiornithidae > Platalea > Platalea leucorodia. The sequence continues at coordinate 47,500,941 of NC_138826.1, read as the reverse complement.
CTTTAGTAAGCTCTTCTGGGCCCACAAAGGTCCAAGTGCTTGTTATTTTCACAGGTCACAAAGATACGAATTTATTTTCTCACATTGTTTAAGGGTTTAGCGTCCCATTTTTTCTGAAAGAGTACCAAGCTCAACAAATAAATGAGGACCTTGTAGTCTGCCTGTAAAGAAAAAGCAGCTGAGGTGTTTTTGTTTTGTTTTATTTTTAAACAAAAATTTCTTTAAGAGACTGGACAGGAATAAAGGTTCCATTTTCCCTTCCATTTGGTACCATGCTAGGGTTTCAGCTACACTTGTCCAATGTCAATACAGAACTGTGTGTTTGATTTTTTTTTTTATTAATGTGTTAGTGGGTGATCTGCTTTGACAAGTACTACAGATCTGTAGAGTTTTATATATCATCATAATCACTTCTTTGGATTAGCAGAACTTCAGGTGCGTTTATTCATAAATTCACTTCTCCAAGGGTATTTTTTTTCCTTTTAAATCATTGAACTTATTTATGTTTGTGACATTTAAGACTGAAGTGTTATATTTTGGAGATAGTATTTCCAGATTCTTGACTAAAACTCTGAACACCCACAGGAAAAAATTCTCTCAAACAAACACCTCTGTCAGTAAGGTTAGCAAATGTTGAGAAAGTGTATTTGGCTATCAGCTCTGCCCTAGCTAGATATCTAGGCAATGCGACCATAATAAATGAAGACCACACAGACTTGGGGCATTAAAAGTCATCCTGTTGGGCAGGATGAAAGTAGGCTGTATACTAGAGCACTTCGGTGTGCATAATGCTGCACAGCCATTGTGACATAAAGTTTCCTACAGTACTGGGGAAAAAAAGTAAAGGGAAGAAAAGTAACTTTTAATATTAAGTTAATCTTTTGGATTAAGTACCTCTCATTCTCTGCCCCAGAACAAGAGTTTTCTAAATAACAAATGAAACAATGTCTGTGTAGAAATCTATAACTATTTGTCAATATCTGGAGAACAAATCTACACTCATAAAGAGTAGGTTAAAGAACCACCCTTACAAGTTTGAGGTAAAGATTCACAGCACAGTATTAGCCCTCCACAGTATGGTATGATATGCAAGATTTAAAGGCTAATGATAAAAGTTTATTATTATGTTCATAAAGTAAGTCAGCTTTTCATCAAGAGATTCCATGAAGCCCCAAAAAGAAGCCTTGAGCTAGAAATTTTTAGAAGTCAGCACTAAAACATTTAAGCTTTTCCTGCTTAATGAACTTTTATACAGAATAACTGTTTCAAAGATTTAACGGACATATAACTATTTACAGCCAAGTTTACCTCTTTGACTACACCCTTGAAAAACTAACTTTTCTGGCATATTATCATAACATAGTTAGTATTTTTATTTATAGAATGGATTAGAAAACTCCTTATTCAGGCAGAGAAAACAGAATGATTTAAATAATTGACTTGTTCTGTCAAGGCTTTTCCACTAGTATTTTTTTTTCCACAGAACAACCAAGCCAGGAACACATCTTCTGTGAAGACAGTGGACAGTATTTGCAATATGAAAGGCAGCCCACATAACTGCATTTAATAAATTATATTGAAATATAACATCAAAGAGTACAACAGTTAATTTCCAAAACAATACTGATGCTGATACCCTGTTAGCCATTGACCTGAAGTAAAGAATCATATTCCCATTTTAAAAGCAGAAAGAAACACGATGGACTTTAAAAGTATTTTTCGTCTTCCAACAGTAACTGTTCTTTTAAAGCAGACTACGATTTGAAGTCCATGAAAAGAATATACGAAAGTAAACAAAATGCTGGGGATCTTTAAATATCTAGTACCTGACGATGCAGGAAAACAACTGATCCTAATAGTCGCCAGGTGCCACCCTGTCGATCTACATGAAGCATGCGAAGTATCTGGAGAAACCGGATCCCCCTGTAAGAAAAACAGGACATTAAATAAAACGAATGATTGAGAACAATACTGCTCTATCTATATACATAGTTGGCTATGTTCACTAACATACTGCCATATTACAGAACTGTGATAGCATTGCCCCTGGCTAGAGTTGCATCTTAGATTTGAGGCATCACAGTAGACAGTATGTTTAGATCACATTTCATTATATTCAAATATATTCAGAAATATTGACTAGGACAACAATTAGTTAAAAGAAAAAAAACCTTCTAAAATATATGCTTTCAAACTCAGAGGAAACTTGCATATTTTACCTGATTATAATTCTCAAATGCTTCCTTTCCAAGCAAAACCAGTGCTTCAAGCTCTGCTAACATAAATATGAGCAAACTTTTTTCTGTATTTGCCAAAAGCAGAAGTGAATCAAAGATTACTTAAGTCCTTTTTATGTAAGTTACAGAAATCATCTAACTGGAGATAGATACAGTCCTATGTGATTTTAGGACAATAACTGAATCATAAACTCCAAATATTTTCAACTAAAGAAAAATAATTATCCATATGGTTCTTCAGCAGAATTTTATTCAATGGAAATATTTCATTCTAAGCACCCTTTTGATAATGAACTTTGTTTGCCTACACTCATCTTACTATCTTATCACTGAAACAAAACACTGAAGAGCAGGAAAGGATGAATGTTGAATTCATCCATCTGACAATTTTTCACTAGAAGTATGTTTAGCTATTTTTAGCTATCCTTAAAGTTTTGTCGTTGTTGTTGGTTTTGTTTTTTAATCAAAAAGCTGGCTGATAGCCAAAACCACCTGGGTTCACATATAAACACACAGCGGGTCTTTTCATTAAAGCCCTTCCTACACTTCTAGTTAAATTAAACAAAATCTCTGGAATTTTCACATTCATCCTCCTCTTCTCCTATATGAGCTGATAAATCACACTCATACTGCCTGCATGAGTCTTTATCATCATGTAAGGATTAATGTTCTATGGTAATAGTTACCTTAAAAATACTTTATACATGTAGTTCCCTCCAGTGTTTGTCTACACAGCTAGACAGTTTAGACAGTACTGTACATTCTCACTTCCCAGTGATTAGACTGCATTGGAAAGCAGAGGCGTGTAGCAGAACACGCAGCACATCTTGCAAGTTAAGTTAGAAGGAGTGGGAATTACACCTACTCCGCTTATCATTCCTTTCTTTTATTTATCCACTTTACTTCCCAAAACAAGATTGCAGTACTTGATGCAAGCTGAACAAACACTGTGGACATCAAATGTTTCTGGTTCATGTATGGTATGAGTTACTTGTGCCAAACAAATTCACCAAAGCATAATTACTCTTTAAACAAAGTAATTACTCGTACTCAAAAAGTACCGAGTTAGGAGCTGTCTGGATTACTTCTTAAATAAACTGATGTTCTGTAATACTCTTTTGTCTCAGAAAGAGAGCTGTTTTTGATGTTTTATATAGGACATAATGTTTCTTTAGTTTTTCCTTTTGGCTTCAGCATTCCAACCATTCTTCATTTGCCTTGTTTCTGCACTCGTTTCCCAACCAGTGACCAAGCACAATAACACGCAGTCTTCCACCGTGCAGTGTTTCAATATAAGAACTTTTCCTATATTAGGAAAATAACATATACAGCTAATTTGGAAATTGGAAAATTAGATATACTTCTAATATAGCTCTGCAGTTGTGAAGAGCTACAGTCACTAAAAGAACATACCTTATTGCAGAGGTGGCAAACACCTGTCCATTAGATCCTATGCTCAGAACAATAATTGAGGCTACTACCACAATTAGATCTGTTGTTAAAAAAAAAAAGAAAGAATGTATTAAATGTTAGCTCTCAGCACTGAAACACATGACAAATACAGACTGAGGAAAGCACTTTAGAAAAAGAAATAAAGTTAGCTGAAATTTGGCGGGCAGTAAGTTAATGTAATAGTTTCATATCAAAAAAACAATGACTACAGTTTCTTCCATGATTAATTTAATAATGGAAATTTTAAAGATCCTGACAGATCAGACAACAAAGGCACAGGCATATGTACACCCTAGAAATGAATCCACATTTTGGCTCAAGGCTCTTGATTTAAGAGGGAAAGTAAGGGTTTGATTTGATCAATAATGAAATGCATAAAGTCAAGTATCAGATGCATATACACACACATACACTTAGTTTAAAAACTGTATAAAAGCTGTAAAGCCAAGCTTTCAAAGTTTAGGGTACTGTCACAACAAGGATTGCCTACAAAGAATCAGAGCTGTTGGTTTACTTTGCGATACAGTCTTTAATTGTATGAAAAAATAGTTGTTTCCAGAGTTACATTTTTTTTCCACAACTCCGCAGTTTACACAGTTCCAGCATTATACAACACAAATGATGGATTGTGTCGACAGTGCCAGCATCCTTTATCTTCTCTTATCCTAGTTCAGTGAACAGGTCTATTGCTTTTAGTTATTGAACCCTACTCTAACATTATTCTGAGAAGGCATTTTTCTAATTTCCTCATGGGCATTTCTGTGGTAATCCTCTTCGCAGCATCTAAATGCTTCACTTTCAAATTCTAACCAGAAAATAAAGGATAGTATTATAAATGGGTAGCAAATATAGACAGAATGAGGAAAAGTTTTGGTAATTTTTCCTTGCCAGTTTTAAACAGGCAGTACTTTATTCTTCAGAGCACTTAACATTATATAGCACTTCAAAAAAAACAGTGCCTGCTGACTTCACTTGCAGCTGTGAGAGCTCAGAACCTCTGTAACCTGACTTCAAAGTCTTCATTTGGACATCCAGAAAATGAGGCACACTTGTGAAAACTGATTTAAATGACTGCCACAGAGTTTCCATGTGATGCCTAGGCAAGATGCAGGATAGAATCCAACTTCAGCGGCAACAATAGTTGCCTTGAACAAGGGTAACTTTTTTCCTCTCTTTTAAGCATTCTTCTGCCTCATTCACAACCATGTAGTTGCTGCAACAAATATTGCAGCAGTTCTACAACCAACAGTATCTTTCACTCTCTGACTTGGATTAATTTCCAGTATCAGTCTGATTTTTGCTATAAAAGCAGGATTCCTCCCCAAGGGATAGCACTCAATCAGTTTAAAGACTGTACTACAATAATTGTACATTTATGAAAATGAAAATAAATACAGGGAGGGATAAGTTAAGGCTACAGAAAGAGAGTCCATTTTGGGATAATCTTAACTTTTGAGTACCTGACCTTCCAAATTTTTTATGCTGTTCCTTTATCATGTATGTGTGCAAACATATATTTGTAAACACTCAGAATTTAGGGAAGGTTTTCTTCCCATCACCTCATAATACAGATCTTTGCCCTTAAGCAAATGATGCACCCAATGTCTTTACCTAATTATCAGGCATATACATATCCATCCGATGACCAGCACTGAAGGAGGAAAAGATTGATACTTAGGAAATGAGTTTCAATCAGGTAGTGACAGTAACATAGATTTTTTGATTTGTACTTTCCACTTTTCTGAAAGTGTGTTCTACATGGTAGAGATCATTCCCCCCTGACCCCAAACCTGTTCTTCTATCTCTGCTTCTTCTCTGTTCCTAGTTTTCATGCCAGTTTCCAATCTGTAGGCTTCTCATACTAATCCCAGTTTACTGGTTCCAACAGTCCTATTTTACACTCTAGGTCTTCAGCAAATCCTTCTGCCCTTACACTGCCACCTTTCAATCCCACGTATTTTCAGTCCCTCCTTTTTTTCCTTCAACCTCCTGCTTGCTTATCAGTCTCTTTATACATCCTTCTCTCAGATCCTTACATCAGCATCTGTCCTCCTGTCATTTCACTGATCCTGTATGTCCCAGTCCATTCCTTCTACCTCGCCACTTCACCTCAGCATTCAAGCCTGGTGTTTTTCCCTTTCCATGTGCTCTGGGCAGTTTCAGGAAGAGCACTATAAAAACAAATTCGACAGATTTTCCACTTCCAGCTCCCACACTGCTGCTCAGAGAAACCTGAAATTGGAGTTGTGCAGGCTCACTGCAGATTGAATCTTTGAAGAATATAAGAACATTCTCTAGCAAGGCCTTTTAAGCATAAAAAAGCTACCAATTTTTCAGAGGCTTGATAGTCAGTCAGCTTGGAGTTGATCTTCAGTGACAGCCTAAAAGCTATTAAGTTTCAAGTATCTGCTTCAGAGTGTGGAAGTGCTAGTGCTTCTCCACAAGAAATTGCCAGAATTGCCTTTTTCAGCAACACCTTAAATATTTTTCATGAAATGTCTCCACAAGACTCAGACTGAAGCAGACACTTGGCATGGAAAATATCAGGATAAAGAGCCAACATTTGTTTAAATAACTTTTTCAACTCTAACAAGCATTAGTATTTAGATTAGCATTACATTAGTGTTTATGTTAGTTTTTAAAAAAGAAAGTGTGCGGAAGCCTTGGTAATTTTAAAAATTGAATTCCAGTAATTTATAAACAGTGATATGTGGATATCCGTCTCAAACATTCTACCTACTTACATGTTTGCAAACATGTCTGTACATAGGCATGAGGTGTAGAGAGACAAAAATGACATAGCGTCTTCTATATAATATGTACACTACGTATGTAGATGACAGACCTACATAAATCACATTCCCTGCAATTCAGCATGTGTAGCACACAGCTTTGAAACCTCGTCCACTGCTAGTCCACTGTCCCCGTGGCTTACTCTTATGTTCCAAATCCTTGAGAAATTCCAAACAGCTGCCATTTTTATCTAAAAAATCAGCTTGCCAGTGAAATATTACTTAGTTATGCATAAACTTCAGCCCAGCACATAGCAACACCTATAATGCAGCTTACCTGAGTACTGTTTTGAGCAAATTGCTGACTTGTTTCTAATGTTCTCACAAGTTTACTGTCTAAGTATGCAATTCTCGGCTTTTTGATTAAAAGCAATTAATCCTTTTTAAATTTAAAACAGTAAAATTATTTGAATTTGTATTTTAATTTTTACTTGCCATAGTATTTTACAGAATGTAAATAGCCCTCAGCTTTCAGGTGTGTTCTTAGTAGTCTGGAGATAACATGATGTCCATAACGACTTAAATTAATCAGATTATATGCACATATTTGAATTTGATTTACATCACATTCTTTTTTGTTGAACTTTCATGTTCTATCAGCACGTCATAAATTAGGTTTATACAAGGTAACTGGACCTTTACATACCAGGTGCTGATGCTTTTTCAGAGCTGTATACATAACCAATTAAAGGTGCTCATAAATAAAGTTCTATTGTCCTTTACTTAAGGATAATATGAGATGGACACATATATGTGGAGTCAGGTCTTTACACCAGTTATTTATATCTCCCTTATGTCTTTCAAACTGCATGCTGTCAAAACCAGGAGAAACAAAAGTTAATTCATAAATTGGTTCTTTGCAACATTTTCTGCAATAACAACAAAAGGATAAAAGAGGTTGTGAAAGGACATTCTCTTGATTTTGCCTGTGCTTGGTTACCTGCCTTTCATAAAACCCTAATTAGGCTGGGATTTTCAGAAGCATTTAGCTCCTAACCTAACCCTACTGAAACAGTAAGTAATGGAAGTGTTAAATCAATATTTAGGAAAGGTATCACTATTACTGCTGCTGCCATAATACACGAGCAGTACGCACTCTTTAAACATGCTCATTCTGTGAACTAGAGGATGAAGAAGCACGGAGAGACAAAGTGATTTTTCTGGGGAGTCTTGGTATGCTGGGAATTAATTCAATCTATGTCTCCTGACAGGTTCTTTAATTACAGAGTTGTCTTTTCTCGATTACATGTAATCACCTATAATCTGTCTGCAAAGAGGAGAAAAATTAAGCTAACTTTAGAAAATATACCTAAGAAATAAAAGATTTTGATTTACAAGGTAGAGAAGTTGCATCATTTTCCATTTTAGATAAAATTTTAAAAGACCAGTCAAGAAACAGTGTCTCCTCTCTTAACATTTTCCTTCCCCAGTTATAGAAGTTGTATATTAACATACTATTTTATGCAGCATGGAATGCAATAGTATTAAACAAGTTTATAAAAGAAAGTAAAAACTAGGCTTAACTACTAAATCTCTTTCTCGTAATAAGGACCAAAAAAATTTCTATTAACAATTAAACAGGTGAAAAAAGGAAAGAGAATGGGAGAAATTAAAGAAGTTCAAAATTGCTACGCAAGTTGAACTTTCTAAGAATTAATCCAAATTTTAGTGTCAACAAAAACCCATAAAAGAAATCTCTCTGATCAAAGACATTTCAATGATATTTTCTGACTTTAAAATAAAGACTTTTGTATTAATGCAAAAGTAAAATGAATACCTTATTTTTTACATTCTGTTCTAATCCTTTAACTTCTTTTTCTAGTGTTTGTATTTTATTCTTGTTGATTTGAAAATGATGAGTCAGTATGATTCTATCATTCACAGCAAATGTATTTTCCAGGTTCAGCTATTTGGATTAGTGTAGACACAGTTCCATCTGCATTTCATATGTAAAACAAATCTTGACTTTAAATGTATTGTATTCTTAAGGGAATTTTAAATGTAAAAACAGTACTGATACCTTTGAATGCACAATCAGCTGCAGTCATTCTTAGCTTTTCTTAACAAAAACCACTGTATCTTCTCCAAGGGCTATGCAAACATCAATGTTTACTGTGGTAGATGCACAATACCAGTATACAGAACTGATTGAATGATTTCAACCAAGTTGAAATCACAGTTTAATGGGACTGCCACATTTTCTCCTGCACCTGTGTACTCTAATATACCTACCTAAGAAGCATTTCTTAATTGAAAGAGAAGTCAAGAACATGATTAGAAGAAAGAAAATTACCTATAGGCTCGATGGTTAAATCATGAAACTATATCAGCTCTAGAAGCAGCTGAAGAATTTTTTTTTATGTAATGAAACACTTCTTTTTCAATAACCTAAAACTGAGTACAGTCTCATCACATTATTCACTACCCACATCTAGATGGATAATAGAATATGTATAATAGAATATGTTGTTTCCTAAGGTTTTGCATCAAGTTTCATACAGTCACAGATGCTTAAGGAAACAGCAGCTCATTCTCTTCCCTTTTCACCTCTGCCACCTTGCTTTATTAAAAACTTAATGAGTTTATGTTTGAGTAACGCAAAATTCGCAGCTCTACTGGAGTCTATATAAAATCACAGGCTTAAAACAAAAACACTGATTTTATAGTCTACTACAATTTTGTCCGAACATCACCTTTTATTAATCCCTCACTGTTCCACAGGTTCTATTTGTCATCTCTCCCCCTAAACTCTCTCCTACTCCAGAGATACTACTGACAATAGTCCCTCAAACCATCTAAAACTGCTTTAGTACTACCCAGGAGAATTTTTCCTGAGTTATACTTTGCACATTTCCATGTTTTTCCCAATTTATACTCACCTTTGTGTTTGCTTTCTACAGCAGATCTAAGGAAGGATTTTGTGTTGAAAATCTTGTCAATTTTCTCCAATTACACAAGTAGATTTAGTAAAGATTTCTTCACTTTACAATTTGCCTTTCTTAAGCTGATCCAAAAGAAATAATTGCATAGGCTCACAAAGCAGATAAATGCTTGAGTGATAGACATAGCTCAGAATTGCAACATAGCCTCTGCAGTAGTTGACATCTTTACTTTAAAATGGATGATAATAGCAAAGGTAAGAAAAAAAAGTTTAAATCTTACCGATAATTGATATTGGCTTTCTGGCAAAACGTATTCTTCCCTGGAAGCCAACATACTTACTCCTGCAGCCTGCAGACCACAATCGTACCACATATTCAGCACCAAAAAACACAACCAGAACTATTTCCTATCAGAATTAAAAGGACAGAATATCAGGTTTTTTTCATTAAAAGACAGACTACAGTTTGCACATCTAATTTATTCCTATGACTAACACAAATTAGCTTGTTGAGGTGAAAGACGCAATGAAAAGGATTGTGCCTAATATGTTCACTTTTTATATGCATATGCCAGCCAGTACATAAAAGGGATATATAATCTGTTCCTGAATGTGCCTTGCATGAATAAAAGGATGGTTTAAGCTCCATTCCATCAGTATATCATAGGGAAAAACGCAGTATTCTTCTTCTTTTGTTTCTTTCCAAAACTTAAAATTTTTAAAAATAAGGAATGGAGGGAGGCTACATATCATTCCTAAAACTTATAAGTATATGAAATGTTTCTAGATCATGAAACAGAATTTATAAACATAGAACTAGAAAGTGTAATATCAACTTTTGTATATTCAAAATAGAATCATAGAATCATAGAATATCTCAGGTTGAAAGGGACCCATAAGGATCATCAAGTCCAACTCACTACTACTCGCAGGACTACCTAAAACTAAATGATATGACTAAGAGCATTGTCCAGATGTTCCTTGAACTCTGCCAGGCTTGGTGCTCCCTGAGGAGCCTGTTCCAGTGACCGACCACCCTCTCTGTGAAGAACCTTTTCCTAATGTCCAATCTGAACTTCCCCTGACAGAGCTTCATTCCATTTCCTTGTGTCCTATCACTGCTCACCAGAGAGAGGAGATCAGCACCTCGCCCTCCATTGGCCCTCTTGAGGAAGTTGTGGACTGTGATGAGGTCACCCCTCAACCTTCTCTTCTCCAAGCTGAACAAACCAAATGATCTCAGCCACTCCTCGTAAATCTTGCCCTCGAGGCCTTTCACCATCTTGGTCACCCTCCTCTGGACACACTCCAATACTATGACGTCCTTCTTATACTGAGGCATCCTAAATTGCTCGAGGTGGGGCCACACCAGTGCAGTGTAGAGTGGGACAATCACCTTCCTTGACTGGCTAGCTATGCTGTGCTTGATGCACCCCAGGACACGGTTGGCCCTTTTGGCTACCAGGGCACACTGTTGACTCACATTCAACTTGTCATCAACCCAAGCCCCCAGATCTCTTTCCGTGGGGCTGCTTTCCAGCCTCTTGTCCTCCAATTTGTATGTATAACCAGGATTGCCCTGTCCCAGGTGGAGCATCCAGCACTTGCTCTTGTTAAATTTCATATGGTTGGTGATTGCCCAGCTCTCAAGTCTATCCAGATCTCTCTGTAATGCCTCTCTACCCTTGAGGGAGTCCATGGTTCCTCCTAGTTTAGTATCGTTGGCAAACTTATTTAATGTACATTCGATTCCTGTGTCCAGATCATCTATAAAAATATTAAAGAGCACTGGCCCTAAAATTGAGCCCGGGGAATCCCACTGGTGACTGACACCCAGCCTGATGTAACCTCATTTACTATAACCCTTTGAGCCTGTCCCATCAGCCAATTCCTCACCCAATGTATTATGGACTTGTCTAGCTGTGTGCTGGACAGTTTATCCAGAAGGATACTGTGAGAGATAGTATCAAAAGCTTTGCTAAAATCCTGAACCAACACATCTACTGACTTCCCTTAATTAGGTTCGTTAAGCAGGACTTTCACCTCATGAACCCATGCTGGCTATGACCAATGACTGCATTGTCTCTCAAGTGTTTTTTGGTAACTCCCAGAATAACCTTCTCCATAATTTTACCAGGCACTGAAGTGAGACTGACAGGCCTGTAATTAAGACCATCTTCCTTCTTACCCTTCTTGAAAATTGGGACAACATTTGCCATCTTCCAGTTGACTGGGACCTCTCCAGACTCCCAAGACCGCTGAAAAATAATGGAGAGAAGTCCCACAATGACATCGGCCAGCTCTTTCAGTACCCTGGGATGAATCCCATTGGGCCCCATAGATTTATGCACATCCAGCTGGAGCAGGAAGTCTCAAACAAGTTCAGGGTTGGCTGAGAGTTTATCATCCCCCCAGTCACGGTCTTCCAACACCGGGCTCCGGGGTTCCCAGGACCCATCATCGGTGTTGAAGACAGAGGCAAAGAAGGCATTAAATGTCTCCGCTTTGTCTACATCCCTACTTGTGGGGTGACCGACCTTGTCAAGCAACGGCCCAATGCTACCTCTGATTCTCCTTTTGCTATTAACATATTTTAAAAAGCCCTTTTTGTTGTCCTTCACAGTGCTGGCCAGCTTGAACTCTAATTGAGCTTTGGCCACACAAATTTTCTCCCTACCATGGAGAACAGATTCTCTGTAGTCCTCTTGTGTTACCTGTCCTTTCTTCCAATGTCCCTACATTTTCCTTTTCTGCCTAAGTTCTAGGAGAAGATCCCTGCTCAACTTCCGACACTTAGGAATTGCCTGCTCCTGTGCTCTTAAGAGATGGCTCTTAAAAAGTGACCAGCATTCATGGACCCCAATACTTTCAAAAGCAGATTCCCAGGGGACCTCACTAAGAGGACTCATCCCACAAGGTTTCATTTATGTCGTAGCTCTGGGACTGGACCAAAGCTTCTAGTTCCTCTTGTTTATTCCTCATGCTACACACATTAGTATAGAGACATTTCAAATATGCTCCAGTGTACTCAGCACATCGTGGAGCAGACTGAAGGACCTCACTAGCACACTGTACCTCAAACATCGGCGTGCCACCCCCAGGCTTATCTCTAGCAAGTCTGGGTTTATCCCTTTCCCCCTTCAAATCTAGTTTAAAGCTCTTTTGATGAACCCTGCTCACTCTTGTGCAAAGATCCTTTTCCCCAATTGAGACAGGTGTACCCCATCTGTCACCAGCAGGCCTGGTGTCATGTAGACAGGCCCATGATCAAAAAAACCAAAATTCTGCCGGTGACACCAGGCTCTAAGCCAGGTATTGATCTGCTGGCTCTTCCTGTTTCTTCCCTCATCATTCCCTGCAACTGGAAGGATAGAAAAGAACACTACTTCTGCTCCTGATCTCTCAACCAGTCATCCCAAGGCCCTGAAGTCTCTCTTGATTGCCCTTGGACTTCTAATTGAAAATTCATTGCTGCCTACATGAAAAATCAATAATGGAAAATAATCTGAGGACCATACCAGGGTAGGAAGTTTTCTCTTCACATCTTTAAGCCAGGCCCCAGGGAGGCAGCAGACTTCCCTAAAAAGTGGGTCCGGTCTGCATATTGGGCACACCCTGCAGCCTGACACTTGGGTGGCAGCATGTTCCCATTGGAGCTGTGTCTGGGAAGCTGCGTCAGTTGTGGAGCATGCAGTTTAGAGAGGACATGGCCTTCTGCCAGGTGGACACCATTGCTCCCCAGTTGAGCTGGCAGAGCTACAGCGCCCTTCCGGCAGGAAAACTGCCGCGCCATGCCCTGTTTGCCCGGCCTGGTCGCTAGCGCTCCCCAGGGGTTTCTTTTATAGGTGGGGAGGGGAGGGCTCGGCACCACCCAGGTCTCATCAGCTGCTGTCGCGCGAGCTGCGGGCTCCTGGAGGGACTCTCAGCTCCCCCTGAGGTTCCCCCGGTTCAGGACCCCCACTGTGCACCACACTAGAGCTCTCTGCTGCAGACTGTGCCGGCACTGGAGGTGCTCGCCTCCGCAGCTGAGGTGAGCAGTATATGTACAGCGTATAAAATAAATGAATGATCTATATTTTAATATCGCTTCCCTCTATAGCACTATATTGTAAAGCACTCGTGCATAACCAAGGATCGGTATACTTTGAGATACTTCTAAAGAAAGTAGATTAGTAAACATCACAACATGGACAGATTTGTTGAGATCTTTGTTCCTTCCTTCCTTGTTTTCCTCTGCCATTGCAATATGCTAGCACAACCAAAATACAGCTTCTAGGCTTTGTTCCAACCCAAACTGTATTCAGTAACTCAGAGTCACCAAACACCTACTACATAAATTACAGCTTTGGGAAATATTTGTATTTTAACTTAAACATGCTTGCAATCTGCACCTGGGGAATTCTAAAACACCCAAAGAGTGAACACACTTAAATCACAGTTTTCACTGAATAACAATACCAACATGTCTTTAAAACTGACATTCTGAATGGCTGAAAAGAGACCAAAATATTTCAAATATCAAATATCAAAAATAGATAAGAAAAACTCTACAATAATATGCAAGACTGCTTGTCAATTTTGATTTTTAACAAAGTTAGGTTAACATTTCTGTATTCACTTCTACCTCCTTGTATTGCCTGGAATGAGAATCAAGAAAATATGCACAGTCTTCCTCTGTTTTCGTGGCACTTTCAGCCTGACTAAACCCAACAATTAGTAGAAAACTAAGAAAGTTTACAGCACAGTTTCAAGGCAGAAGCACAAGAAAATACACAGCAAATTAGCTCCACAAGTTTATTTTTTTTAATTAACGTATCATCTACAGCTTCTACAAGTAACACTTCTAAGTTTGTGCTCTGTCTGAAATCTAAATGCAAACATTTATTCAAGCATAATAGGCAAAGCCCAATTCAAGTACAATCTTCAAAGGAAAACAATGCTTGCATTTCAGAAATCTTGCAAAATGCTCTCTCACTTATTGTCTACATTTTTAGCAGGTTCCTGGTATCATCACTCAGTAGCATTTGTTTTCAAGTCTCTTATTAAGGATCTCTTATTTCCACCAAAGGAAGCAGAACACTGTCTATATGGACCTAATAGACCTGCTAGAGGAATAGCACTGAAGCTTTGCAGTAGACTGTGAAGTCATGAGCATTTCTTTCTGTAATTAGGCAGAAAGCTAGTACCAAAGCTTGAACTGAAAGAGCATTTCTGAAGCAAACAATTCCACATCCTTATCTGCAGACTAAAATGGCTGAGCTCCACTGAGCTCCACCTCAGAAATACGTGTTCCCAGTCTTAGAGGAAGAAACACAATTAGAAAGCATAGCTTATGTGATTTTGTTGACAATGTTGGTAACTTACCCTTTGACAAGGGAAGATATCCATAGCAATTAAAATGAAAACAAACGTGCCATCCAACTGCATCAAAAGCATGCTTCTGCGACTCAGTGGCAGTTTATTCAATGTCGGTCCTAACAGACAACACTGATGGCACTGGAAGAATCATTTTTACAGAAATTGTATATTAGAATCTCTGGGTCAGTTAGGTAAAAAATTGTGTAGAAAGGAGACAAGAAGATAAGTGCTGAGGAAGCAAAAATTTCTTAGACTTAGGTTATTCCTTGATGATCCTCTGAGGGTACTTCTAAAAGCTGAAATTAAAACTATATCTGGCCTGAGGGTATTTTATTCTCAAGGCAAATTCCAGAATGTATGATTTTATTTCAGCTACCAACAAGAACCCATCTTGGTTACATCCGGGAAACCCTGCTAAAGTCAATACGGTTGCACAGTCTTCGGAAAGGAAAAATAAATTGTTGACAGGAAGGAGGAAGAAGGAGGAAGCTACATTTTTAATAAATTTGAAATTAATTACTGATCTCAGTTCGTTTTGTCCTGGACAGGTGTCCACATTACCAAAACCACAGCAATTAACGCATTTGTTGGCAGCCTCAGACAGGCCAAAGACCAAAAGACCATGGAAACTGGACAAACATCACAGCTCTATAGGTGGTCCCTCCAAAAAAAAAAAAAAAAAAGAAGGAGGAAGATTATGAAATTTACACTGTTGTTGTGTATACTTCTAATGAAAGATAGAAGACATCCATTTCCAGGGCTGTCAAGGCTGATCAAACCTCACCTCACTAAATTCACTTTTAAAAAAGCCCTTTTCTTCCTATACACATAAACACTTTTCAGAACCTTAAATTTATTGCCTCACATTTACCTTCTGGTAAAGAAAAAAAAAACCCCAGCATTTTTCTGGCAAGTCAGAAAAAAGGCTTGTTCTCACCAAAATGGCAACAAACGATGGTGAAGAGTTGTTGTGGACAAAAAATGAACCAGAAAAAATCTGCAAAAAAAATCTGCAAATTAAATAGTATGCCAAATATGCTCCTGTTGATTGACACCCATCTATATGTTAGTTTGAGATCTTTCTCCAGCTTTCTGAAATTTTCCAGAACCCTTGCTTTCAAAATAGGATTATACTCACAAGGATCCCGCACAACTTTTTTGTTTGGGCTCCCAGCAGTATTTTTCCCCTTCTGCAAGTGGTGAAGGAAGAAATACATGATGGAGGATTCTCAGCAGATTTTATAAACCTGGAAAGCCATTTGGCATCAACAGAAAGCCAGGGATGAACTCCTCTAATGAAATCAAAACCAACAATAACAAGTAGGAACAAACCATTACCTCAAAAAAATAAGAGTCACATCAGGCGTGATGAAAATAGAGCTAATAAATACCCTTGGCTACTCTATCTAGCAATCAGCTTTGAATGTCAGCCTTCCATTCTTCTCAGCAACCCTTCTCTGAACTCCTATGAGGGTAGAATGGGAAAGCAAAGATGCACATCCTTTGAACAGAACAGCTGCCATTAACTGTCAGGACATTTGCCATGACCCACTGAAGGATCAGGAGACAGGTGCGGAAAAACACAGAGCATCATCCTTTGTCTGGGGCACTGAACCTGCTGCAGAGGCACGGCCAGAGGCACGCTGTATTGACAAATGTACCAGTGGAGAGGGTCTTTCGGCAGCGCTGCAACTTCAATTATCTTCCAGGAAGCAGAGCACAGAGTAAGGAAACAACAGTACGGACCAGATTCTTCACACTCACATGTTAGTCTCTTCCTGTTTTGTTAGTGGTAAAGGATACTCTTGGCAATTCAAATAGCCACAGTAATACTAGGGAAAGCATTTAACATGCAGTAACTGCCTATCCACTGTAAGAACTGACATATAATATAATTACAGATTTTAAACCGGGCTTGCACTACCTAATATCTCTGCTAAAGTCAGTAGCAGTGTTCCGTTATTCTGTGCTTGTCCCTGTTGTCTGGGAAAAATAAACCAAAACACACACCTATAATATCCTTTGCCCAGCCAGGTGGAAGACCTTGAACTCATTTCATCTTTGTATTTTTTTTTCTTTTTCTTAAGTCTAGCCACTGCATAGGTCTTTCTTTTCCCCCCACAAAATAAACCATAAAATAATACACAATCATGTTTATGCTATTTTTAGTATAACTCCATTTTATTAATTGTATTAAAAATATGAAAAAAATAAGCTTAAAGGCAAAGATGTATGCAAATAACTTCCATCCGTATCTAATTCAATCAGTCAAATAAGAAACGCTTGTGGAAAAGCCATCAACTTTTACCCAAGAATGTAATTGATGACTAAATAAAAAAATGCTCACATTAACACAGAAAATCAACATTTTATACAGGAGCATGTGTAAATGAAATATATAGCCTGGAATTTACAATATGTTCCAGTATGGTTATGGATAACTGCACGGGGGAAGCAGGAGAAGGGAAGCAGTTCGGCTGGAGTGATTAAAGTGCACACATGAAAAAGACGAGTATTTTCTCAGCTGCAGCTGTGTTTTAGGTGGAGAGCACACACAAGGCTCTCTTCACTTTTTTTATTGGAATATTTAGGTGCTCGGGTAAAAGGAGGAAGTGGGATGGCTAAATGAATAGTGTGTGCTCACGAAGATTCAATCAAGGAATGGCAGCTCAAAACAATGAAGCCTCAGAAGCAGGCATAAAGGTTTAATAGTCCAAATGTTTGCACACGTGTACTTATGTCCAAAACTTAATCTGATAACCTGTCTTCAAGGTTTTCCAGTCCTTAGAGTTGAAAATGTCAATTTAGTGACCTGTTTAGCTTAATAGTTACTCAAATGTTATGAAAACCTACTGATATTGAAAATACTTATTTCCTACCATCATGCTTGCTCTTATAAAGATGACAGACATCATATGTGAAAATATAATATCTAATATATGGAAGAAAAGATGCCAAATGCTACTAAGTGTCCTATAGTATCATTAGCTTATTCAGACTCACATCTCTTTGATGAAACCAATGCACTCAATGTTTAAAAGCCTGTTGTTTGGATACAAATGGATTTGTTTAACATTTCTTAAAAAAAAGTTTCCATGCACGCCTGATTGATAAATATGCTGAATTTGCTGAATTCATACCAGGAGTATCTTTATCTTTCAGTTTATCGACATTTGCTATTTCCTGTACAGAATGAAGTTGTACGCTAATGAGGGAAGGACATGGTGCTGTAGTCACATTACCTGTGACAACTACCATTCAAGTGAGTTGGGTGACTTGGGGAGGAAGATTTACTTTTCAATTCTGTTTAGGCAGGCAACAATTTTTCTACAAAGAAAATTAACTACAATCTCAATTTTTTTTGAACAGGACTTTTTTCTAGAATTGATTAATTCAGAAAGAATCCACTAAGGCAAACACAATCAAATAGTAAATCAAGAAGATTCAAGAAGTTAGTGCCTGAAATTCTTCATTTCTCTATAGATCCACCAGTACCCCACGGGAGCCTTCCAGTGCCCCAACAGCATGTCTTGAAGCCTGACCTGAAGGGATCACCTCTGGTAGGAGAGGAAGGGTTTAGCTTTGCTCCTGGAGTGGAATCTATCCAATGTGAATATCCACTTCGGAATTGTAAATAATCATATCCATGTTTCTTAACCTTTTGATTTGGGAGGGTCTCAAAATTTCGAGGAGAGGAATTGGAAAAATCCTGCACGTACCTCCCCACCTTCCTCTCACTCCCAAGTAAGAAATGTTTCTCTAGTCTCTTGGGCCACATTCTGAAACAACTTTGCACAGAAAACTCTATAGAGCTAGAGTAAGAAGTGAGTAAAATTTGACTAAGGGCATTATGAGTTGGCCCTTTGTTAATTCGTCTCAGCCATACTTACTGCACAATGATTTCTATTTTAGATAGTTTAAAAGTACACAGCAATCATCCAACACAACCTGTTCTGTACTGCATTAGGGCAACCCACAAGGTAATATAACCCACAAGAATAACTGTATTATAATTCACATCGAGAAGCTTGATAGTTACATTTGATTCCAGAAAGACTATGGCAACTCAGCAAGATCACTTAGCAGACAACTTAAGCTTATGGAATGAGTTGAAAGACTTGTGGACTCAATTTTTTTTCTAATATGTTTAATGTATGAAACAATATTCCATATCTATTTTAATAATGTTTTATATTGTAATAATATAATATTCCTGATCTATTTTTTCATCTTCCCACAGACCAACAAGAAGCCCAGAAAGAAACAGGCATTCTCCCTCTTGTTTTCTCTCTCACAGGTTTACAAGGAATAAAAGAATACAGCAAAAGCTTTTGAGTGATGTGCTTATTTTTATTCAGATGTATTCTACACTAACATAGTCTGACTCTTCCATAGTAGAAAAGAAATAGTGTATTTTTCTACTGAAGCAGTTTACCTGTGCCTTTAAGGGACTGGACACCTCATTAACACCTACTGTTACACAAGCAATATACTCTACACAAATATCACAAAATGCCACTAAATATTATGGGACCTGCTCTACATGCCATAATCTGTAAGAAATCCATTCTCATCTGTAAAAAATGATCTGGTGAGGCGAGCAGGAGGAGTACCTGTGAACTTCATGTATTAGACTATCAACATATCACTTTATTAAACAGACCTGGAGAAGGCCCTAAGTGCTAATGCCATGTGGCAAAGCACAGATTTAGAGTTATAAATGGGCACAACAGCAGCAAATGGATAAAAATTCCACCATTTTTAATTTCCAACACTGATTGCTTTGATGGGATGGAGAAAACGCCCTCAAACCTAGTGAAATACATGCACTTCACCATAAATCATAAAGAAGACTAAATTAAGCTTATACACTATGCAGCCTTGTTTCTATTCTGCTAACAGATTACAGATCACACAGCATTTTATGACATGACTACATAGCTTAAATGGGAGAAGGGACAAAAGCAGAGACAAAAATAAAGGAACGGGAGAGCTCCTCCACTGTAGACAGGAAGAGCGTGTCCTCTTAAAAACACACACCTTGAAAATGGTGTCATCAACTCACTACTTTCAAAAAAGAAAAGCCATCCTCAGGTCCAGTTCAGAAACAGAGCAGTTAAATATACACATGCCTTAGCTGGCTTAAGTAATCCAGCTATCACTTGGTATTCTGAAGTTTGGGTACTCTGAGAAGCCTAGCTTATATATACAGCAGGAGGATGTATTCATGGCATATGATACAGAAGAAATCATTCAATAAAGCCAAAACCAAGCAGTGACTTCAGGAAAGACACAGAACAATGTGACCCATCTGCAGCCTAGAACTTTCATGAGATCCTCCCCTTAAGCCCTGACCCCTAAATGGAGCCACAGCATGAGCCTGTCTCATGAAAAGCTTAAGCAGCAGCTGATGTGGAAGCTCCTGATCTTACATCTCAGCCTTTTCTCCAACAGGATTTGCAAACAGAGGGATGTTAATAAAAGCTACATGCTAAATGTAGTCACTACATGCTAAATGTAGTCACTACATGCTAGCAACCAAGCAATGTGAGAGGGCAGTGAGGGCCTACAATAGAGACAACAAGCGAGGTCCCCAAGAACAGAGTCTTTAAAGGTATTGTGTACCCTCTAGAACTGTACTGCTATGAACTACAGGTGTTAATGTGTTTGGAAGATATGTTGTTGCTTTTTCCAGCAAAGAAACACGTCAGAGGAAAGCGGATGCATAAAGTCTGTCTCCCAAAGGAAGAGGTACCACAGGAGCCGAGCTCATACAGAAAAACCACTGGAATCCAGGATCCAGCCCTGCTGAAACAGGGAAGGTGATCCCAGCTGAAACACTAAGACAATCCACCTTGTTTGTGGCTCTGCTGTAGAAAGCTTCTAGGACAGCACACGCCCTTTAAAGTCTTATCCCATAAGCCTGAGAGAACTACAGAAGGAAACCACCCATCAGGAGAATATGACTAGAATCTAGTGAACCCTGGTGAAAGCAAAAGAAAAGACTCTGAAGTGCTTTACCTATTTTAATATATAATAGCTTTGTAAGGAAGTCTTCCTTTTTTTGCACTTAAAACAGACCACTATCAGAGATACAACACTGAAACAACTAAGCTTTTGGTCCAATCCAGTATATAAATTCCTACACAGTTTCACCGTTACCACTTAGCCTGAAAATGTTGCAGTGATTTCACATTTGGATTATGTGCTCTGAATTGGAAAACGCATTAAGATAAACAATATTTCCTATCCCTCCTTCATTCCAATTGCAATGACCACAACATTAAATACATCATGGCATACAAGCAGAAATTAAATCAACAAAGTTGAATCACTATGCTTGATAGCAAAAACATTCTATTTTCTCAAAGTCAAGAACACTCTTGGTATTCTTAAATTAAGAAAGTAATTAACATCAAGATATTAAAAGAGAGAAAAATTTTCCCTTCACCTCCAACACTTTCATTGTACAAACTGATGATTTATTGTGTTCTGTTACTCATAGTGTGCAAAAACATCATATGCATGATAAAAATAATATTTTGTTTTGGTTTTAGAACAACACAATTAGTGAAATTACTCCCACAAGCTAAGAAACTCTCTTTCTGCAAGGTCTTCTACAATAAAAATAAAAATCTGTCTTTTGTAAACTACCATGGTGACCTCTCCTGGTAGAAAAATATATGACCTCTAACCATGAAAACACTCAATCAGATTAATCCTCAAAGGAGGAATTACACCTGGCCCATTTTATAGTTTATTTTTTAATGCCATGTCCTTAAAGATCTAGATGCCATTTACAAATCAAAACCGACACACAAACTACTAGATCATTAAGAAAACATTACAGCCTCCTGCTGTATAGGCAAAAGCTTATACAAGAGGCTTTGGCAACTTTTTAAAAATAATATTTCAATAGAATCATCTTAGAGTAAGACAAATTTATAACTGTATATATTAGGGAATTAAAATTTGGGGCAAAGTGGAAGGATAAAATGTTGCCTAAAAGTGACACACTGAAGGAAGCCTGAAAAAATAGATGGACATAAGCATACACAGGGTTTTCTGAAAACATAGTATTTTTTCCTTTTCTGGCATAATTTTTTAAAATAAAACCAATAATTTTCATGGGGAATTTAAGTAAAAATACTCCTAAACACTTTTTTATTTTTAATCTCAGTCACTTAGCTACTGTGATCTTGGACTCAGAAAACTTCAAGGTTTGTCTATGGTCACGCAAAAAGTCTGTGCTAATACATCAGCAACTCTTTGAGAATAACTCAAGACATTCTTTGCTCTGAACCCCCACCCAACAATACTAACTAGTGAAAATTTATAAATTTGTTGTAGAATATGCACACACACCTGAACGAAAGCTTTATACATCAGGAAGCAGACATGTCCATGTAAGTTTGATGACCTCCCAGAGCAGAAAGTGGCCAAAGAAGAAGCACAACTTTAAACACTACAGTAAATAAGATTTTAGAGGATCGTTCTTAGAACAGGGAGTACAAAAGGAAGACTTACATACAAGTTACAAATATTAAAAGTCAAAAAGACTTTAAGTCAGTCTTAAAAAAAAGTCTTAAAAAAAGTCTTAAAAAAAAGTCAGTTAAGCAAGTAGAAGTTTTGTAATGAAAGACATCATAAGCAATCAGCACTGATTTGATTGATCTGTTGAACTCACAGGGAAAATTTCAACAAGTGAAAGCAAAAAGAAGTAAAATGGTTAGAACTCTGGGAAATATGGAAACAGAGTTGTCCCGTGACAGGAATCCAAGGTAATGATAAACGCGCATACATATATTTTAAGAACAAGTAGATTAAAGCCCACTCTAGTATTTAAAGACTAAATTTTTCTTCTTTTAATTATCTATTACCAAACCATCTGTAAATATATCAGTGAAGAACTGAAGTGTGAAATGACTTCAAGCGGGTAGGGTTTCCAATTAAAAAGAAATAATACTATGCCCGTTCTCTTAATTTCTCAGACTATGCATTTTGAAATAATTTTACATTAAAGAAAGAATAACAAGCAACAGGGAAGGATGATGGAACAGAAAGACAGCTGTCAGGTTTTGCCTTCTTCAAGATGCACACTCTTAAAGAGCCAGGTTCCTGTCAGAAAAGTGCATGCGGATGCAGCTCTGCAGATCAGGCAGGAATCACAAACTCATTCTGCACTCAGTCACATGGTATTTAAGGAGCACTGATGAAAACCTTTGGGAAGGTAGCAGATAAACACAAGTAATAATTAGGAGTCAATTCTATCAAAGACAGAAAGAGAAAAGTGTTGACTCAAGATTAAGTATTGACTAGAGGAAATCCCATAATCACTGTTCTTGACTTGTATTTGGAAGAAGCTATCAAAGAGGCAAGTGAACCCTGACAAATATCTCCATGAGTGCCAAAAGTGTCTAGAAAGTAATTAAGTAGGGGGGAAAAAAAAAGACAGCTATTTAACAGTTTTTTTCCTTCCCTGTTTTTACCAAAAGTATCAATCTATTTTTTAAAAGGAATTTTAGACCAGTTCCAAAATACTGATGCTCACATGCGTGTTGGGAACAGACTTTACCATGTGGTCCACAATAAAAGGCAAGAAAGCCACATTCCATCCCCTCCCCTCAAATTGTTACTCTTAGAATATACAATACACCCTGGTTACCCACCTTCTTGTACTCAGGCATGGCATGATAATTTGTAAGGCTGTATCTCAAGTTCATGAACATCATCCTGGGCAGGATTATTTCAGACACTTGTTTTTAGTATACAATAGAATAAGTTCTCACTTCTCAGCAGTTCCAGTTACAGAACTGCCCATAGTTATCCCTCACACTGCATTTTTGGCTCAGTATGCTGTTCAGTTTTGCCAATCTGTTCTGGGGATCAAAATGCAGGATTTCTTAAGAGAGTACCTGTTCCAATATTTAGGGCATGAGATACTTGTCATGGTTTAACCCCAGCCGGCAACTAGGCACCACACAGTCTCTCACTCACTCCTCCCACAGCAGGATGGGAGAGAGAATTGGAAGAGTAAAAATGAGAAAACTCGTGAGGTAAGATAAAGACAGTTTAATAGGTAAAGCAAAAGCCACACATGCAAGCAAAGCAAAACAAGGAATTCATTGACTACTTCCCATGGGCAGGCAGGTGTTCAGCCATCTCCAGGAAAGCAGGGCTCCATCATGTGTAACGGTTGCTTGGGAAGACAAACACTGTAACTCTGAACATCCCCCCCTTTCTCCTTCTTTCCCCCAGCTTTATAAGATAAGCATGACATCATACGGTATGGAACAGCCCTTTGGTCAGTTGGGGTCAGCTGTCCCAGCTGTGTCCCCTGCCAGCTTCTTGTGCACCCCCAGCCTACTCGCTGGTGGGGTGGGATGAGAAGCAGAAAAGGCCTTGACTCTGTGTAAGCACTGCTCAGCAATAACTAAAACATCCCTGTGTTATCAACACTGTTTCCAGCACAAATCCAAAACATAGCCCCATACTAGCTCCTATGAAGAAAATTAACTCTATCCCAGCCAAAACCAGCACATACTGGAAAAAATGCACAGGGACATCAGACAGGGGACTTAAAAGAGGCATGACAGACTTCTTCCAGAAGTCAGGTATTAAGCACTTAGTACACCAAATCATGATCTGACAACAGGCCACTAAAGGTGACATCATGGCAGAAGTTTGTCACAGACCATGTGATCAGGATAAGTTTCTAGATCATGCTCTGGTTCTTATAGAGGACTTTAATTCAGCTAGCACCTATTTGAAGAGCAACACAGTGAGATACAAGCAACCTGAGAGATTTCTGGAGTGTTTCAGGAGTAACTTTTAGACACAGTTATTGAGTGGGCAACTGGGAATGAAACACAGCTGGATCTGCTGTTCAGATATACAAGTAAAAATTAGTTGAGGATATAATAATCAATGAAAATGTCTTGGATGTAGCATCAATGAAATAATGTAATTCAAGATCCTGAAGGGAGTACAGACCCTACACTTCAGGAGAGCAAACTTACAATTATCCAGGGAACTGACAGGTGGGATCCCATAGCAGACAGCTCTGAAGGGCCAACGAGCTCAAGATAGCTAGCAGGTCTTTAAAGACAACCTCCTCCAAATGAAAGGAAGTGATGAAAGATAACAGGAGAACAAGGGAAGTGATTATTCCCCCTTAGCACTCATTAGATTGCACCTAGCATACTGCACCTGTTTTTTTTCCACCACTACAAGAAAGACCTTGATAAACTGGAGCAAGTTCCGCATAGGGCCATCAAGGTGGTCAGGGTGTTGGACCACGTGCCCTGTGAGGAGAGGCTCAGGGAACTGGACTTGTTCAGCCTGGAGAAATGAATGCATGGGGGACCTCTGAGCTGCTTCTCAATACATACAAGGAGGTTATTGAGAAGATGGAGCCAGGTTCTTAACAGCAGTGCATGGCAGGAAGACGAAAGAAAACAGACCATGGCAGAAGGATGAAAGACAACAAACAAAAATTGAAACAAGGGAGGTTCATACTGGATATAAGGAGAACCTTCTTCACCATGAGGGATGGTCAGGCATTGGAACAGGCTGCCCTGAAAGGCTATGCAGTGTCCATCCTGGAAGGTTTTCAAGACCTGATGGGATAATGCCCTGAGCAACCTGGTCTGATCTCATCACTGACCCTGTTTTGAGCAGGAGGTTGGACTAGAAACCTCCTGAGATCCCTTCCAACCTGAATTATTCTATGACTGTATGTAAAGAAGAAACCACCAAGGCACATGGTTCCAGAGTTCTTGAGATACAGCATTTGCATACTATGACAAATGGAGATGCTACTCCCTCCCATTACACAATCTGCAACTAGAGTGGCCACAATTATCTTGGAAAACCCTATTTGCCCTTCCTGCCCGGAAAATTTCAGCATCTGCAGGAGCTGAAGAGAGGGGCAGGCAGTGCAAGTTTAGAAGGCAGATGGTACTGTAGTATTGCCTTAAGTGTTGCAAACACTTTATTCACCACTGTGGCCTGTTCCATTGTGCTTGTTTCCCCAGACATTGTACAAGAACTTTCTCATGCAGCAGATCCTAAAAAATGATGGAGAGACAAGTTAAAACCAACTGTACAGATCCAGGACCAAGGAAAGCAGGGGAAACTAGAGATTCCTTTTCATACCACACCACATGTAGCAATCTGAATAAAAAAAAACCCCTGCAAGTGCATTTAAGCTTTGTGGATCATGAAATAACGTGTACATTGTTGTTCTACCTAGAAGTCTTGTGATCCATTTTAAACATGATTTGAAACTCTAAGCTTCTCTCTGTAAGTGTAAAAAATTCAGGAGGAATTATGTTCTTCACTATCTATTTTGTTGGTGTTTATCAGCATGATTCATTGTGCCAATGCCACTGTCACCTCCCTCATTTGCTGGCTTGCTAAATAGTCAGAGGACAAAAAAAAACCAACCAGGAATTAACAAAGATCATAAAATGTATGCATATGGAAAAATTAAATTAGATTATCTATCATCTCAGACAGAGCTGGCAAAAACCCTCCCAAGAGTAGCAGTGAATACACAAAATATTTGGTAGCATGAGAATAAAAACCTCCTTCAAATGACAGCATTTGCAAGTTCAAGACATGCAATTTCACCAGTTCTACTAGCATGGAAGTAAACTGATTTTACCACTATGATGATCGGATGGAGATTTACATGTTGTCTTTTCTTCACAAATGCAAAGAAGTTTCCTTTAAGCCCAAGCAAGGATATCAAATAGAGCAATTTACAGCATTTGGGGAGGCACAGCATCAGTCTATATCAGAAGCTGTGGCTATGCAATGCCTTCAGTAGTGTCAAAGATGACAGATTTGCCTTAACATTCAAACACAGGGCCAAAGAGTCATAATTTGTTTTTCCTTCAGAATCCACCTGAATTTTCAGAGACCTGAAAACATATTCTTGGGGGGCAGGGGGAGGAGAGTAAGGGTTTGGGGCTTTTTTTACTTTAAGTTCCAGCACCTGCTTCTTCAGCCCCCTTTTTCCATTCAAACAACAAATGCTGCTTTGGAGGGCCTTCTTGATATGATATTCTCTCCTTGGTATACTCACATAGCTTACCTGAATGATGATAGGTTTCACACTTGACAAAAAAAAATCTTACACCACCCAGATGTATTATGAACATTAAAAAATGAAGTTTTTAAAACACAAGACTTTAGTGGCTTAGGACACATCTGCAGTTACATCTGTTACTAATGTGCCATATCTACCCCAGTGACACATATTATCCAAAATTGTATTTGGCACTTCATCTCACCCTCTCTAAGAAAATACAAAAACATTTAAGTGTCTACAAGTATCAAATGCTATCTTTCTCGTTAGGCCTTACCAACTTTCAACATCACAATTTTGAAGTTGATCCTTCCCAACTGTTAATCTACCTCAATATAATGAAAAGCAGTTTTTCCACAAGTGAGAAAATACCACAAGCATCACATACTAGTATTTATTTGCTACTGACACACTAACAGGGCTATACAAATAATTACAGGTTCCTTCAATCAGGAGAGAAACAAATCAATTTCATTTTGAACTTGATCCAATAGATGCTTTGGTCCGATTTTGTTTGTCACCATACGGGCAGTCTCCACTGTTCTCAAACACTTTCAAGAGAGCAGAAGGCACAGAAGGCAGAATACATAGGCATACGTTTTCATATTTTGGTGAGAGAAACTGTCTCTGGTTACATGAACAGTCAACTATGGTATGAAGTAGATCAGAGTAATGACCTACTACAGAGTAAAGAGAGCAATGATCTCCAGGCTCCTGTGGGGCTAGCACTCTTCTGGGTAAAATGGGAGATGCAGTTTGAAATTCCTTCAGGTAAAGGTGGGGAGAAGTGCTTAAAGCAGGATTCTAACCATTTAGCTACTAGAAACAAGAAACCCCACAACTCTATGAAAAAGAAATAATTTACTTAGCTCTAAAAGCAATCTTTCAAGTGTTGTAATTGAAATTAATTTGTTTCAGAGCAAACTCACAGTTTTAAGACAAATGCTTTTTAGGCGAGTGAATCTACAGTAGCCAGCAGAACAGCTCACCTTTGTGCTGGCCGTTTCTAGGAAGGAAGCTAAGGAAACATCAGGGAGGAAAATAAACTCAAGAGAGGTATCCTCCAGGATAAGGTTGTAACACAAGGTGACCAAGAAATTGTTCCAGCACTGCCACTGACTATGCATGATTCATTTGTTAGATGATAACATCACTTAAAAATAGCTAGCAATGCTATGTGGGCATCACGTGAACCACACATCTATCTTCATCTAGTTACGAAAGGAGGTTGTAGCAAGGTGGGGGTCGGTCTCTTCTCCCAAGTAACAAGCAACAGGACAAGAGGAAATGGCCTCAAGCTGCGCCAGGGGAGGTTTAGGTTGGATATTAGGAAAAATTTCTTCACTGAAAGGGTGGTCAGGCATTGGAACAGGCTGCCCAGGGAAGTGGTTGAGTCCCCATCCCTGGAGGTATTTAAAAGATGGGTAGATGTAATGCTTAGGGACATGGTTTAGTGGTTGACTTGGCAGTGGTAGGTTAACAGTTGGACTTGATGATCTTAAAGGTCTTTTCCAACCTAAATGATTCTATGATTCTATGATTTTTTGTCCACCAATATCTGTCTGCACATGCACTTAACATCTACGCAAAAACAATCAACTAAGCATTGAATCCTTGCCAGTGTTACTGTTTTGGGTGGTGGTTATACTGACCTATAATCACTCTACATCTTTCAGTGAGTATGAGAAGACTACATATGATTGGCAGAATACTGCACTTTGTTTGACACTGAATATGGCTTAAAGGCCAAGCAACATTTGTTACAGGATTAACATCAATCAAAATCCCAAAATAACTCAGGAGTCCTCGTGATGGCTTAGTCAATTGCACGCAAAAGCTGCATATACTAAGGTAGTCTAAGTCACAGGAAAACAAGTAAGTAACTGATTTTTATTTTCAAACCAGATGGAAAACCAAAATCCATCACATTAGAAGTAACCACTTAGCAAAAAGAAATTAGAATAAGAATACTGAGATTATCACACTGAGATAAGAGGATTTGAGTGGCTAAAATACAGATGTTGTGAGTAACTGTTTAAAAGTGATCTACTCCATTTTTATCAAGGATGTTTCATCTCCATTCTTAACTTTCTATAGATGAAGAGGGGCAACAGAACAGGAACATTGTCTAGAGTCCTCATGGAAATTATTTGTACTTTTATTTCCCACCTACTTCAAAATAACACTTAAAAATATTGTATGTATGTTGCAACAGTTCATAGATGGTTGCAGGAAGTGATTTCACCTTTTTAAGAGAGTTAATAGTTCAGGCCTGGTAGCACAGTTCAGGTACACTTCATCAGTAAATTAGCCACTCAGTCCAGTGATAAAAAAATTGTTCCCTGGCTACTGTGAAAACAATAAGCAACCTCTGTATACTTCCAAGTGAGCAGATTTTTCTATCACAACACCTGTTTTTTACATTACTACTTAAGATCCTAATAACAAGCAAAGGATATTAGATAAGCAACACAATGTCTTTATGCTTTTGCAAAATACCAAATACAAAACTTAATGTATGGTCAAGAACCTGACACCCTAGTGGATTGCTAACAGCCACAACAGTTAACAAACACCAACTTCAAGGCCAAATCACTGATGCATAGAAGTGTGATAGAAGCTCTTCCTTCCTGTTCTATAGACCGGCAAACTAGTCTGACAGAAATCACTTACCCCCAAGATTCAAACACTTGTGAAGAGCATGGTTCTTGGCCAATTTTTTACCATAAGACTTAGAAGAGATACGTTTTAAAAATACATTCCTGCCTATAGAATATCCTGTTCCACACTGCATAAGACTGATGAACACTAGCTGTCCACTATAAGAGCTACAGGGTACGGTTTCATACCTTATGAAAAGCAGGTACATAAAAACTGTTACTCTATCAAGCACCCTCATAGTTTACAGATCTAGAAAATAATCATCCCCATTAAACTATGACCTTCCTTTAATGAAAGCAGGTACTATTTTAAATGAATGAAAGCAGGTACTATTTTAAATGAATGAAACAGGTCCTATTTTAAATGTCCTGGTAGCATGTTTTGCATAAGGATTATTAACAGTTATCGCCCTTGTTCACCTAAAGCAATTTAGATTTAGTCAAACTGATTAGAGTCTTTCCCAAAAAAGTCCACTTACCATCCAGAAAAGGGTTCCAGTGGCAAATTCAGAGTAATGCTCTATAGTAGATAGTACACTGAATATTAAACAAATCAGCACCAAGAGAAATCTGTAAAAAGAAAACAGTGTTTAGTGACTCAACAAGTTGAACTGCAAATCTAGCTCTAGTTTTAGCTCTCTCATTCACATAACTTTGTTCATCACAAGTACTTTGTGTTTAATCAGGTAAGTTTTCCTAGTCAAGTGAATATCACCATTTTGCATTCAATAACTTTTAAGAAACATGGAATTAAAATGACAGGAAGGCTGAACACAGATCAATAGGTAAAACTCACATTATCAAGTATAATTTCCCATAGAAGCTTGTCATAATGAATGCTTCATGTTTCACTGATTGTTAACATGTGCTGCAGTAGACAGGTATCATAATTGACAATGCATTAATTAAAGTCGAATTAGACATATGACTGGAATGAGAAACAGTAGCTTCAATGAAAAATGTTCCATTAAACGCATTTCATAAATTCAAAACATACACAAATACAGAAGAAACAGCTACTACCTCAGTATTTCTAGTATCACCATTCAGATCAAGAAAAAAAATCAGAAGTCTCAAAATATACACTCCTACGCCCCAAAAATAGTTTAAAAAAGCAAAACTGAAAACTCATGAGAACTGGAAAACAAAATGTGCAATTGAATACTAGTTGATTAAACGCTTAAATGCTGGCAGAATACCCATTACTTTGATGCGTACAATATCTCAGCCATCTTTCCACCATCAGTAACATGTTAAACATTTAAACAACTGGTGAAAATAAATGATGTATGAAGAACTCTGATGGACACACCAGAAAGACAGACTTCTGATATGTTTGCACTACAGTTTTCACCATCTCTTAAGGTCATGCAGAAAACAAGAGGAAAGTAAGAAAACTGAAATTTCTTCCACTAACAGCCAGAAACATTCCCTCTTGTGTACCAGCTCTTACAGCTGTCATTTCCTCTGATTCCATGGCAAGAGGCTGTATCCGACCTCCTAAACTCCCAAACCAGCAATTAAAACCTTAACAGTCCTGCATGTGATGAGACATTTTTCCAGGGAGAAACCCTTCTGAAGAAGATAAACACTACTGACTAGGCTAGTTGAAGAACTTCAAAGCAAATGACAGACTAACAGCCCTGGTGGCTGTACTATTAAAATTGTGAGATTTCAGCAAACAGAAATAAGCACACCAACTACACTTAGTGTGCTTTTGGTAGCTTTTACATGAAAAATACAGGAGGAAGAGCTTATCAGGAAAAAATCATCTTCAACCTAGACACCTCTGCATGCAAAGCAGAGACCTGTCCTGTGAGCTGCACCAAAAGACCCCCATGTCCAGCTCCAGACAGCCGGGACAGCCGTGGTCACCCCATGTAATTGGGGCAGTTGCTGGGCTCAGCACGGTGCTGCATGGCTTGGGCAACGCTGACTGTGAAAACGGGAACCCCCCAACCATCTGGGGCCGGGTCCCTTCTTTGCACGCAGAGGGGGCTGCGCAGGGGGCAGTCCTCAGGCATGTTCCGACCTGTTCCTGTCCCCTCAGTGTCCTGGTGCCCCCGGCCATGTGGAATTCCCCCAGCCCCTATATGTTAGTGCTTGTTCAGCTGCCTTGTAAAGCCGGGGGCCCCGAACCTGCCTTTTTACGCGTGTTAATTAACTTCCTATTCACATTTAAACATTAATTATTAATTTAATTAGCTTTTATAAAGGGATGTGTTATGTATAACATTTTTATGGTTACATTTATCTTACTTATCTTTACCGTTTCTATATATGTTCTATATACACATATAAACAGTACATCTAAGTATTAATGAAATATATTTGTGCATATTTGTACTCCTTTATATACATACATACAGAGAGAGAAATATACGTTTGCGTACATACACGCACACAAACACAGGTATATACAGCAGACAGCCAGTTTGCAAGGGGAGCAAGCTAACCACGTGACCAGAAGGGCGGGGCTTCCCTGGCCAGTGGGCGGTGCCCTGGCCAGGGGCGGGGCTTCCTGGGGAGGTGTGGGTGTGGCACCTGTCACTGCCCACCTGGGCCCAGCCACGCCCCTGTCCTGTCCTGCCCTGCCCGGAGGGCAAGAAGCACATGAGCTATGAGGAGAGGCCGTAGGAACTGGGCTGTCAGGCTGGAGAAGAGAGGACTTTTAGTTTTTCTTCTGTACGGTGGGCCAGGCTGCCTCGCAGTCGGAAAGGGGATCCAGACTTCATGTATTCAGGAAGGGAGTGAGAGCACGGCACCAGCCAGTATCCGTACTGTGAGAACTACCATGTAAGAGAAAGGCAAGAGCCTACCACTTCTAAACTTGATGCAACAGGCCCAGATCCCAGCACCCCATATGGTCTTCCTAATCACCGGTGGAATTAATCACAGTACTTCATGACTGTATGCCACAATGTCCCTCAAAATCTGTTACAAATGAAACCCAATCGCAGTGATGCAATGCAAATCTTGCGAAGAACTTGCAGTGTTGATGGTACAGGAAGGATGAACTTTGATTTTGCCCATCCTAGAATATTACTTTGGATTTTCCAAAAGGCAAGAAAGTGTGTTTTTCTCCGCCAGCAAAGCTGAATAATGCTCCAGTACGTCTGATTCTCTTGATTATGGGATTCAGTTTAATTACCACTGGATCAACTCCTCTGTGAACACTTTTTGCTCCAATAAGTAGAGAGAGAAAGACAGATTTATCCCCAGAGTTCCTGATAACACAGTGACTCGTGCTGAGGAGCTTTGCTGCGTTCATTCCACAAACCATCACAACCATAAACACTAGTGACTAAAACTTCTGTCAGTAGAAATAAGAGATGAATTACTTCTTCACATCCAAGCCCCAGAGACAAGAACAATAAGTCTAGAACAGGTACAGCAGATATAAGAAATGAAGCATGGTTTTAAGGCCAAATTCACTACTTCTCACAAGTCAGTATAATCATATTGAGTAATTATTTACATACAATATCCATTAACACTAAATTTTTAGTAGCCTAAATAAAATGGTGCTAGTTTTGAATTCCAAGTGGGATTCACCTTTTACTAATAAAAAGCTAAAAGTTACCAGAGTCATTAAGGTAACCAATATTTTATGCTTCCTAATGAAGTAATTGGCTGTCTGTGAGCAGTGAGAGTGAGACTGCCCATTAAGAGCAGACAACACAACAGCACAGGCAAGGCCATCCCCTAACTCACCAGGATGCAGATTTGCAATACCTAAGGAGGGCTGAGGTGGTGAGAGAAACCAGCTCCATCAGCCCTTCAGTGATTTGTCACACAAGCTGAGGTAGAGAGGCAGGTCCAGCATCCATTCAAGAAGCCCAGGCAAGAACAGCAAGGCACATGACTATAAAACATAGGTCCAAGGTCTTTCCAAGAGACAGGGACTGGTGCAAGACTGGAGACAAAGCTACCTACAACATAGATTCAGGTTTAGCACTTGCAAAGAACTACTTGTGTATGGAAACACCCAGAATACATGTTTGTCTCAGATGGAGGGTAGACTGAGCCAATATTCTTTATGCAGCATATTCAACCCATGACTAGAACGAGGGAAAACTGGAGAATGCAAATATCAATGGGCACACAAGGGGTCTCCTTTTCCTCTTGTAGGAATGCTTCATATTTTTAGACTGCCTCAGAATCCCCAGGAACACTGAACAGAGGATAATGAACACTGAAAACAATTCTCATTCACATAACTAGTATGCTTGGTCCAGTCATTCACACATGGCAAGTCAACTGCATGTGAGTGCTAACACAGGCAGAGAGACGGTTGTTTCTCAGCTGCCACACAGACAACAGCTGACTTTGTTCAAGCCTAAAATTGGATTTGAAGATATAAAAAAATCCTGCTTAATATCTAAAGTCAGAGGGAAAGCATGATGCAAGAGAAACTGAAGAAAACAAACTTCTTACCAGAAAGGTAAGGTTTAAAAAAAAAAAAAAGGATAAAATCCCCATCTTTTTTATGTGTTTGTTTCTTGAAACCAACATAGAGTCTAAATTCAGCATATGACCCTTGTTAATAAAACTGAATAATCAAATATTACTGAAGCAAATCTATACACTTTTGCAGACAGAATATGAATGAGTTTTTAGTTCAACAATATCAAGCAGCTAAGTTAGCACATTTATAGTTAATATTCCAACGTTTCCCAAGGCATTTGAGCATGGCCAGCAGGTTGAAGGAAGTAAGCCCTCTCCTCTGCTCAGCACTACTAAGACTGTGCTGGGAGGGCTGGGCCCCAGTTTGGGCTCCCCAGCGCCTACAGGCAGGAACAGCAGGGAGCGACTCTGTTAGAGGGTCCCCAGGATGGGACCAGGCCTGGAGCACCTGACCTGCATGGGAAGGCCAACAGCACTTCCCATGACAGTGGAGCAGCCTTTCTCTCTGGCAAGGAATACAGCCCACAGGAACAGTCCAAGGAAAGAAGCCCTGAGCCCATCAGCCCCCACACCCTTCCATAGTGAGGCAGCCTCCACTCCACAACCTGGCTTGGGGTAGAACCAGGTATGTCCCTCCCCTCAGGGTGAGGACCAAGCCATGCATGAAATCGTTAATAGCCTCCTGATGTCACCAGTGATCTCACTGAAGCCATTTCCAGACTGTTACAAGAAGGGCCTCCAGTGGTGGTGGGAGACTGCCACAGGAATCTTGGTGTCATTTCCTGCTCAGCAAGGGTTTCTGGCAGCTATGAGTCAGATGGAGTGACTGTGGGAGAGGAGAAAGGACACACAGAGGAGGAGGAGCAAGGTGGGGAAAACCACAAGGGACATATGAGCTTCCCTCTTCCAAGCAGCTGAGGGGGTAGCTGGAGGGGTAGCCACTGCCACAACAAGTCACCATGGCTGAGGTCCTCCCAAGAAAAGGAAGCAACAGATGACCCTGCAAGATGGCCATCACCTCTCCTCCCCACCAGCCTGGGCCTAGCTCCCTCAGGAAGCCCACCATGGCTCAGTCAAGATCATAGAATCATAGAATCACAGAATGCTTTAGGATGGAAGGGACCTTTAAAGGTCATCTAGTCCATCCCCCTGCAATTGGCAGGGACATCTACAACTAGATCAGGTTGCTCAGAGCCCCATCCAGCCTGGCCTTGAATGTTTCCAAGGATGGGGCATCTACCACCTCTCTGGGCAACCTGTTCCAGTGTTTCACCACCCTCATTGTGAAGAATTTCTTCCTTATATCTAGTCTGAATCTACCCTCTTTTAGTTTAAAATCATTACCCCTTGTCTTATCGCTACTGGCCCTGCTAAAAAGTCTGCCCCCATCTTTCTTATAAGCCCCCTTTAAGTATTGAAAGACCGCAATAAGGTCTCCCCGCAGCCTTCTCTTCTCCAGGCTGAACAACCCCAGCTCTTTCAGCCTTTCCTCATAGCAGAGGTGTTCCATCCCTCTGACCATTTTTGTGGCCTCCTCTGGCCCCGCTCCAACAGGTCCATGTCCTTCCTGTACTGAGGACCCCAGAGCCGGACGCAGCACTCCAGGTGGGGTCTCACCAGAGCAGAGTAGAGGGCAGAATCACCTTCCTCAAGCTGCTGGCCACGCTTGTTTTGATGCAGCCCAGGATATGGTTAGCTTTCTGGGCTGAGAGAGCACATTGCTGGCTCATGTCCAGCTTTTTGTCTATCAGTACCCCCAAGTCCTTCTCGGCAGGGCTGCTCTCAACTCCTTCATCCCCCAGCCTGTATTGATATCAGGGATTGGCCTGACCCACGTGCAGGACCTTGCACGTGTCATTGCTGAACCTCATAAGGTTCACACAAGCCCATTTCTTGTCCAGGTCCCTCTGGATGGCATCCCATCCCTCAGGTGTGTCAACTGTACCACTCAGCTTGGTGTCATCTGCAAATTTGCTGAGGGTGCACTCGATCCCACTGTCTATGTCATTGATGAAGATATTAAACAGCACTGGCCCCAGTACGGACCCCTGAGGAACACCACTTGTCACTGATCTCCATCTGGACATCGAGCTGTTGACCACTGCCCTCTGGATGTGACCATCCAGCCAATTCCTTATCCACCGAACAGTCCACCCATCAAATCCATATCCTTACAATTTAGAGAGAATGATATTGTAGGGGGAATCGACTTGCAAGTCTGAGCATACTGTGCAGCAGCGGCACAGGCCCTCTGATCGTTCTGTCCACTGCCAGAACTGGGACAGGGATGTCACCTGGATGACAGCTATTGCTCCTACTCCTCTTGCATCCCTTTAGGGGTCATTCAGGAAGGACAACGCACCTAGCACAGGCCTTGGACATTGACTGGAACCCATGATCATCTCACCTGACTTTCCTTCCCCACCACCTCTAGCTAATTTCTCCATTTCTCTCCATCACTTAATGACAACTCCATTTCTTTAGTGTCCTCCCCCTGCATAGATTTCTGACACCTATTTGCACTTTTAAAAGTTCTATACCAATTATTTACTGTTACAGTATAATTACTGCATAGTTACTGAAGAGTTAGTCAACGTGCACATACTTTATGTATGTACTTACAATGTGCACATACTGTTTTTTATAAAGCGGAAAACCATATCTGCACAGGACAATTCTGTGTGACGCTCATCTCAGGAATTTGTGTGATTAGATTCTGGTCTTAACGTTATTTTAAACTATTTCTGTCAGCTACAGGTGTGAAAGTTATTTATTTGAACTCTTAGTCTCCCTTCAGCCCTTGTTTAAGCAAGTGATGGGTAGCAAATGGTACATCTCTAATACGCTGAAACAGTAGCTACCTTGGTGAGAGTTTACACTGGCAGCCCAGGCACTTCATGTGTAAGTTTAGTTAATACAGAAACAATTACAGCAGTGGGCTTTTTGTAAACCAGTACTGTGAAACAGAAGGGAAAAAGATCATCTAGATAGGTCAATTTTTAAAATTATTTTGGTGATGAGCTTGCAAAGATAATGCCCCCTCTCTGTTTACTCTGAACTGTGAGCTCTGCCGGGATAAGAATGGCTAGCCACCGCGATGCATTTTGTTTCGGGTATTACTGTAAAGTAGATTTTCAGATACTTTCAGGTAAGTGTGATACCATAATATTGTAAGATGATAAGTAAAAAGAAAATAGCACTAATGCTTATCACATAAGTTTGGGGTTTCTACAGAAGTAAAGGACTAACCAGTCTAAATTACTTGATTGGCAAAACTTAGGGATTCAGAAACCGAATCCTTGAAAATCAGACATGTAATTCCACTATGCATGCTACAGGAAACAGGAAGCAATAATAAATGCCATTCTTTCCAGCTTTGTAAATCATAACTCACAAGGAATTAGACAGAACGCTGATGTTTATTACAATGCTTAAAGGTAATTCTCTACGGTACTTTTTTGTTTTCATCACCTTAATAAACATTTTAAATTGTTTTCATATCTTTACCTAGCTGATTTATTTCAGTACAAATCAAAATTTAGGATTTAAAACATTACTCCTATCTAACACAAAACAGAAAATGGTCTTCCTTTTTTTCTTTTAGGGAATATAATAGAAAAGGAACTGTATAAATTGAGTAAAGTCCATGTGAAGGATGACTTTACCATGGCATATAATAGAAGAATGATTAAGAAAACCAGTCCCATGAACTGTAATGTTTGTGAGCTCTTCTTGCAGGTAGCTTCTATTTCCAGTGCTCAGTTGCTACTACAAATCACAGTAAATATGTGGTCAATTCCCAGTCCAACTTGTCCTATACTGCCAATGGACCCTGTTATCAGCACCCTGCGCTGCTCACTCTGCTTGAGTGCTGTGGATTAAAACAGGCGCCCTGTTTGTGAGGACACTGTGCTTGCTTATGGTGGGGTCAGCCCCTGCTCCTGGTTTGCTCCCTCTCATGGAGTAGCCCTGACCTTGCTGCACCCTGACGAACCCATAGGAAAGAGGAGCAGAAAGAGATTGTTATGCAGAGTCACAGGAACAAATGGTCACATACCACCTCAACCTCCCACAATGCCCATCATCTTTATGGAAGAGTTTTGATGGACTGAGTGTAACCTGTGCTGAATATACAGAAAGTTGAGACTAGAGATGGGGGAGGATAAGGGTTTAATGCGTTTGTTTGTGGTGGTCTCTTTTTTTCCAATAACTGAATCAGTGATCAGAAGTTTGTGTTGTTTGGCAACAAATCCCTCAGAATTCTCTGGCTCAAGACTGTTCTGCCTGTGACTCCAGGCTCCTAGCCAGATTGTTTGGATGCTGTCCTGGGAGGTGGAAGATGTGGGTATGAATCTCCTCAGTCTCAGAAGGGTGTCAAGCCCAAGCACATGCTTTAGCTCCTAAGCAGAAGCAGCAGGAGCTAGTCATTAGCACCAAGTAGAAAGACTGGGCCAAACATAGGGGAATGATTTTAGGCACCTAGTTGTAAGGAGGTGGCTTCAGGTTGTAAAACCTGTTTACCTAGGCATACAGTTCAGGGCTGTTGGTTCCATCCCAAGGGTCTGACATCTTGATCTATTAGTAGAATTAATAAATAAATAAAAATCATACTGCATTGATTTCCAAAGGGGAATTTGAAACAGTTCAGTATTTTTTCTGAAGACTGCTCAAAGGAGACTAAGACTCCTAAAGAAGCAAGCTTTTTGAGGTTCTCATCTAACTCCTCAAAGGGCAACAATCTTCTGGATGCCTTCAGTAAACCTCTCCTGATGCCTAGCTGCTATCTGGTTCTCTTGAACTCTGTTTCCGAGTATGCCCTGCATTGGCCTTGTCTTAGCTGAGAGCCAGCTGGTAAAGGCTTAAGATTCAGCAGCACTGTGTAAAAGAACAAGCCAAACCTGCACTGACAGGAGTAAAGGAGAGAAGAAGCCAATGGGGAAACATGTTTATCATGCTACTGAAAATCAAAATCTGATTTCTCTGAGTCTCTCATATTCAGGAAGCTGTTTCACCACTTTTGATGGTGTTAACAAAGGAAAATATGTTCGTGGTGGGCATCTTAATGATTTCTAGTTCTTCATTAATGGAAAATACCTGGGGCTGAAATGTCTTTAGAAAAAATAAGGCTGAAAGGGAAAAGAGATCCAGAAAACACATCTTAGTCAAGGCTAACAGCGCTTTTAGCACAGGACAGATCTTAGCCACGTTCTCATGATTTACTACTTAGGCAGCTCATCGCCCAATCCTGCTATTTCTTTCACTTCAACATACACAAGTTTCCAAGCATATTATTCAGCAGTTTTACTTCAAGCCCCAAATGTTTATCTCTTTGAAAATGGTGGTATGTTACAGGGGGTACAGAGATCTGTCCAAGTCATAATAAAACTGATGTACTGCTTTAATGAGCCGCTACACTGACCAAAGATAAGCCAGCCAGCAGAGGGGGCAAAAGTCCCACTTTTTTCCCGTAGGCAATATTACGGAGTGACACTCCAAAAAAAGAGCAAAGCATTAAGAAGAGACACCAAAACACAAGCCAGCCTTTGTCAAATGGAAAAGAGCAAGTTGCTAAGGAGTTTACAGTGTATTGCTAGCGTCCAAC
Organism: Platalea leucorodia; assembly: GCF_965183815.1. Taxonomy (NCBI): domain Eukaryota; kingdom Metazoa; phylum Chordata; class Aves; order Pelecaniformes; family Threskiornithidae; genus Platalea; species Platalea leucorodia. The sequence continues at coordinate 47,461,458 of NC_138826.1, read as the reverse complement.
ACTGGAAGAGTCTAGGCATGGGAATATGCAAATCTTTAGCCTTTCCTTAACACAGTAGCACTGCTTTCCATGTAAAGAAAATGTAGATATAAAAGGTAACCAGGGTTATAAGATTCTCCTTTTCTTCTTACATTTAATATGAGAGGAGTACCTTAGTACACAGAAGCCCTCACAAGCACTGAGTACCTCACTCGGTTGGATGCTGTGCTCCATCAGGCAGTTTCTTTACGCAGAGAGCTTTTATTTCCAATTAGCAATCCCAGTGATGGGTAAATGGAGAAAGACACAAAGAGGTGAAAAGACTTGTCCATACATCAGGAGAGTGTCAAAAGCATACAGAACTTGGATCTCTTGAAGCTCAGACCATCCTCCAGTCAATAATCATGGGAACACAGGAAATTTGCTGGTCCCTGAAATAACCACATCAAACAACTCAAGCATAAATTTATGAAGCACTTCTTGAAATTAGTCAGTCTGTTGGTTCGCATCTTTTTTATGAGACTGATGTCCCACTCCTACCATTGTAACAGATCTTATTTCTAGGTAAAATGCATGTATACAGGCATGGAAAGCTTCCTCTGAGTACAGCCCCTTAATTTCTTCCAGATCCCTGCCATTTCAGTTACCTCCTTTCAAAATCCCTTTGTCTTCTTTTACTGCCTTCACTAGTAATAAATGAAAAGCCAGGGGTAATTCACATTCTAAATATTGTCTAACAAGATACTGAGGATGACAGTGCACTTTACACCTTTTCTCCTTTTCCACTCTAAGTTAAGCAAAGAGAAAAACTGGATATTCCTACATACCCTGCAGATATTACCACTACATCTTCAACCACATCTCCTATTAGGCCTCAGAAAAAGTAACCAAATTCGTAAACCTCAAAAAAAGAGGTTTACAAAAAGAGGTTTACAAAAAAATCGAGAAAAAGTTGATGCAAAGTCCCAAGATGTATGTGCATAAGGATGTATAAGGGAGGACACTTGGTGCCATTTATTTACTAAGGGACCCAGAACTGTCCAAAGACTGCTAATACAGCCTGCAAGTTTTGTAACTTCCAGCCAGTTTTTGCTTGCCTCCTGTATTTATGTGTTGAGACTCTCTCCCTTTTTCCATTTCCAAAACACACATTAAAACCATTCAATTTTTTTTTTTTTAATTTCACTTTAAATTCACTTAATTTATGGCACTATATATTCTGGCCAGTGAGTGTCACTCCTTCCCAGGGAATAAAAAAGGCATCATTTTGCTAGCACAGGATAGGCTGGACATTCTACGGATAAAGTGTCATGTCCTCATTCAAAATGCTTTTACTTGAAATGTAAAATCACTGCAGATCACTTTTGGTCATAAAAGATCAAGACTTGCTTTTTGCAACAGGGGAAGGGTAAGCTTCAGAGCACCTGGACATACTCCAGTTTCAATAATCTCCTTTCCCAAATCCAAATCGTAATGTAAAACCCTCTTGATAACATAAGGCAGAAAGTTTTTCTCTTTGTACACTACACTGTTAACAACTTCAAGCACTGAAGTGCCCACATCTAGTGACCATGTTTGCCACTTCTGTAAACCGCATGACACAACAAAATGATACCTACAAAGCATATGAAAGTTAAAGCTATTGGTGAAGACACACTTGAGACTGCCATTCCCAGCAAGGCAGGCAAGGACGGTATCAGCTCTAAGCAGCACTAGACTACCATACTGTGTTATTCCAAGACAGCTCAAAGTAGGGATGGATGGGCTTGAGACTCTTCACCTTGATTCCAAAAAATGAGCAATTATTACAGCCTGTTTATTGGAACCTGGAAGAATAACAAGCCTGGCATAGAAACGTTAGGTAATGTCAGAAAGCCTGATAGTCAGCCTGAATGCCAGAAAGCACAAGGAGACTTTAGCAACTAACATCATGATGGGGAAATGAGTAGTTTCTTTGTACAAGTGATAAAAAACCATGTTAAGCAGCGGCAAAAGCAACTGAACCATAAGCATGAGGGCAGCTCACATGAGGTGAGTACAGATTAAGTTGCAGTGAGGACAAAGTCAAAGATAACCGCAGACTAACGAGTGAGTAAGGGCATCAAGTTCCTCACAATTACCAACAGCAAGAACAGCAACAACAACAAAAAAAACCAAACAGAAAGCAAGCTCAGTTCAAAGGCAGTTCACCTAGGCAACCAGTAAGCCATGAACTGATAGTAAAGATGATGTTCCAGTAATCTCTAATCACAGCAAGGCTGTGGCACAGAAACAATAGGTTTAGAAGACTGTACAATAATTTGTATGGAATTAGAGACATGTGCTGCAGGTACCGGTCTGTTGCAGAGCTCAGCAGTAAACTGCAGTGGCAGCATTCTTGCAAGTAGTTTGTCACTGGAGAAAGCTGTATTTTACTAAAAAAAGAGTTCTCTTCTTATAGAGCTCACCTTGGCTGAAAGATACAGCCATTAAGTGTCCTCAGTTGTAAATCCTAAACCAATCTCAGTGATTTTTCCCTTTTATGTGATGAGAAGATGATATTTGTTTTCCAGCTAGGCAATTTATGTGGGGAGAAAAAAAGTGTTAATAGACATTAAAACTCCTAATAATTACCCAGACAATTGTCAAGGCCCTGTGCGCACTGATCTCAGCCTGTCCCATTCCTGCCCTGATCCCTGGCTGGTGTTGTGTGATGGGTTCTGGCTGCAAGGGCCTGCCCTGCTGGCCCTGGGGAGCCGTGGACCCCCGCAGAGCCCTGGCAGCATCCAACCATTCCTCGCCAGGCAGGGGAGGACTCACTGCTTCTACCGATCCCCTTTCTGCACTGTAACACTGTGTTGCTGCCTCCATGTAAAGCTTTCAAATTGCACTGAAACAGGTGCTTTTGTAAAATTGTTTTTAAATCCACTGTCCTATACTGAAGCCTTTCAGTGAGATATGAAACTGTGCTTACTGAATGCTCACCTGCTGTTTTAGGCTGCAGCCGTGATTTATTATACCAAAGGTGAATTGAGTTTTCCTAAATGAGTAACAACAAAATGCAACAAAAGCGAAGGCATGATCTGGGGATGATCATGTCCTTTGAGTTCCAAAATATCTCATGGATTAACGAGGAACCTCTTCCTAGATTGCCTGGTAGAATCTGTACTATTAGATACCAGAACCTAGAAATCACTTGTCACAGCTGTGATTTTACCATAGTGTAGGTTAGTCTAAGGTTTTTCTTGCTGAACATCTGTTTTAATTGTTTACTATACCAACTGTACTGGTACCTAAGGATTTAGTGGTTTAAAAAAACATCTGAAGAATATATGCAACCCTTTCTAATAAAAAAAAAATTAGAAACCACCATGCACACAGAGGAGAGAAAAGCCTTACATAGCAATCTTATGGAAGCCTTTATAAAAATACTGCTTCTGTAGCTACCACTGGATTAAGGCATTTCTAAAATAAGTTGTAGCCCACAGCAGGAATGTGTTTTCCTTCACACACAAAACCTAACTGAGTGACTGCAGCACATTTACCTCTTCAGCTGAATTAGGGAACATATTACCAGCAGATCTCCCAGACTGCTAAAGATCATTTTGCTTCCTGATGTATCAGGGAGAGAAAGCACAAATCCCATGATCTGACCCAGTTTTGCCAATACTGCATGACTGCTAACATGTCATTATTCATTCAAAATGAGAATATTTTGTGGAGTGTGAAACAGACAAGTATGTTATAAATCAAGCTTGACTTAAGAAGATTCTTAAGAAATGAAGAGTGGGGCTCAGATTGAAGAAAGCAGCTGGGGACTGTTCAGATTTCAGTTAGTTCATTATGATGGGAAAAAAGGCAAAAAGGAAAAGAAGAGATATGCCAACCTGTTTAAGATGGTCTGCTTATATACAAGAAAAAGGTTCTCACCATGATGAATTTCCATTCAAAACTATTATTTGATGCTTTTTACAGCTTTCTAAGCATGTAATACACACTTGGTCACAGGATTGGAGCACTATATTTTCCTCTATATGAAGGGAGAGTAATTCCTGGCAAAGGGCTATGATGGAGGGTGTCCTGGTTTCAGGTGGGATAGAGATAATTTTCTTCCTAGTAGCTGGTATAGTGCTGTGTTTTGGGTTTAGGATGAGAATAATGTTGATAGCACACTGATGTTTTAGTTGTTACTTAAGTAGTGCTTACACTAAGTCAAGGACTTTTCAGCTTCTCATGCTCTGCCAGCTGAGAAGGCTGGAGATGCACAAGAAGCTGGAAGGGGGCACAGCCAGGACAGCTGACCCAAACTGGCCAAAGGGCTACTCCGTACCATGATGTCATGTTCGGTATATAAACTAGGAGAAAGCTGGCCAGGGGGCCACTGCTTGGGGACTGCCTGGGCATCAGTTGGTTGGTGGTTTTTCATTTGCATCACTTGTCTTTCTTAGGTTTTATTTCTCTCTCTTTTTGTTATTTTCCTTTTCATTACACTTATTATTGTTATTGTTGTTATTATAATCATATCATATATTATAACTATATATATTATAATTATTATTATTACTATTTTATTTTATTTCAATTGTTAAACTGTTCTTATCTCAACATTCTTATCTCAACCGTTTCTTATCTCAAATTCTCACTTTTACTCTTCCGATTCTCTCCCCCGTCCCACTGCGGGGGGGAGTGAGCAAACAGCTGTGTAGTGCTTAGCTGCCGGCTGGGGTTAAACCACAACAGAGGACTACAGGGCGAAGCTAATGTGTAAAATGGCCATGGCAAAATAAAACTCGCTGACTAGAAGGGCCTCAAGCTGTCGCTTGGGGTTTTGCTCACTTGGTAATTTCTTGTGCTTCTATTGTCTTGTTTTGATGATAAAGATTCTTTTCTGTTCATGGTGTGTTTTCTCATCTCATTTCCTTCCACAGTTTTTGCAGCTAAAATGGCTATTCTCTACAGAGACAGCAAATTCTGGACAGCATTTTAGATGCCAAACAGGAGACAGCAGGAACCTGTTTTGCAGGTAATACCTGCAGCTCACTTTAATTTCTGTTACAACTGTAAATTGTCATCACTCCTAAAAATTAAGATTATAGGATAAATTATTAAATTTAATATTGCCAATAATAACATATTTTGATATCTTGATTCTTTTTTATTGAGACTAAAAAAACATAAACATTTAACAACAACTTCGAGGGTTCTTTATCTTCTTATTTTTGAGTTTTTAGAGTTAAAACAGTGAAAGTTAAAAATATATATAATTAAATTTTAAATAGCTGTACTCTTAATATAATACTGATTCTAGGAATCAGTACACTAAGAAATATGTAAAACAGATTCAGATTTTTATCTGGAATAGCAAGATAAAATAAAGGTAAGAATCCCAAAATAGAACCATTGAAAGTGTTATTAGTTGTAAACAGTTTGGATGATGGACACAAACACACTCAAATATATCAAAATAAAATTAAGCTTCTTACTAGCAAAGGCAAAGGCTTCTTGAGAAGCAGATGGCATTTATTGCTTTCTGTATCCAAAGGTCAATTTTCATGCTCATAAGAGCTCATACTCAAATTAAATGCTGTGTATTTTTACATACCATAAAAGAGAAAAGTGAGAATTACCTGTTGACTTCCTGATGTTTTAAAAAACCTCTAAAAACTAAAATGTCTTTTGCCTGTATGTTGCAATGACTGTTTGGTCATTGATGGTTACTAGATGGTGAAGGGTTTAGAGGGGAACCTGTACGAGGAGCGGCTGAAGTCACTTGGTCTGTTCAGCCTGGAGAAGAGGAGGCTGAGGGGAGACCCCATCGCGGCCTACAGCTTCCTCACCAGGGGAGGAGGAGGGGCAGGTGCTGATCTCTTCTCCCTGGCGACCAATGACAGGACCCGAGGGAACGGCAGGAAGATGTGCCGGGGGAGGGTTAGGTTGGACATTAGGAAAAGGTTCTTCACCCAGAGGGTGGTGGAGCACTGGAACAGGCTCCCCCGGGAGCCAGTCATGGCGCCAAGCCTGACAACATTCAAGAAGCATTTGGACAACACCCTCAGACATATGGTGTGAATTTTGGGGTTGTCCTATGCAGGGACAGGAGTTGGACTCGATGATCCTTGTGGGTCCCTTCCAACTCAGGACATTCTATGATTCTATTTCAGAAGCTGTAAAACATGCTGATTCCATGACAGCAGAATTTGCTCCTGACTTCAGCTCAGCTCCATAACCTCCCACTTGAGAACATAACCTTAAGAATAATACTCTACATGTTACCATTGTTCATCTGAATCTACACAGGACCTGCAACAATTGAAAGGCCAACAGGCTCTAATTGCCCTGAGATCCATGATCCATGAAGATCAACCCAGTACATTAGGTCTTCCCGCTAATGGCTCATCACCCACTTTCCACCAGCAATCCACTCCTGGCCTGCAGTCATGGTACAACGGCAGCCAGACTGTCATGGGAAGCAGATTTTGATTACTAGATTACTCCGTGGAAAGCTTCAGTACCTCATCAACTGGCAGGGCTATGGACCAGATTAACATTCTTGGGAACTGGTGGACACCATGCATGAAGCTAAAACAAGAGCTTTTTACAATTCCCCCTCCAAAACCAGACTTTTGCAAAGTGCAGGGACATACCTTGAGAAGAAGAGAGTTGCTCTTAGGGCTCTGAGTGCATCAACAGGCTGTATTTGCTCTGGTCAGCCTTTCGGTACACTCAGTGCCCTGGCAACATGTGTGATTACTTCCCAAATTCACCTCAGGGCATGTCTACACAAATGTCACTGGAGCTGAAATAGGTACACCTGAGCTAGCTTTGAACTGGCTAGCCTGGGACCTGCTGATGGCAGCGTATCTCAGCACAGATTAGCTGCCTGAAATGCTAGGTGTGCTTTCTGGTCTGCTGTGGTAGCAGTATCTGATCTAGCTCGTTTAAAGTGAGTGCATGTATGCTGCCATGTCCTGGAGCAACATGGCTTCAGGGAGCAGCTCGGGAAACCTGCAGTCCAATAGCTGTGCAATCTTGTCAGATGTTAAACAAAGCAGCATTTCTGCTCTCAAGTTTCTCTTTACACCTAGCATCTCCCTCCACATCTGCTGCTACCTGCCTGCAGCTGCATCCTGCTCAGTACCTTCCCTATCACTACCTGACCAGCACATTTCTTGTACTCTGTATTCCCTGTGCTGCCCCACAGAACCATACAGAGGAGCCAGAGCTACATGCCAGGTTGCAGAGAAAGCTGGCAGAACAGGGCAATGGTGAAGGCTAAGGGAGCCCACAAGACCATGTATTGATGCGGAGTACAAGCTTCCTCCTTGCTCTGTGCAGAGCAAAGTGAGATTCTGAGCCAGCACTCAGGCAGCAGCAGGATGACTTACATGAGCTCAGTGGTCCTAGCTTGAGAAAAGGAGAAAAGCAGAATGCAAGCCTGAAAAATAATCCCTAACTGTATGGAAAAGAATAGCTTCAGTAACAGTGCCATTTTTGCAGCTGTGTTGCACAGACCTTTGTATGTGGAATGAACCACCTGCATTGACAAAAACTATATTCGATTGTCCATTCCATTTCAGGTATCACTGGGAAATACTGTACAAGATTATCTACATTACATTCTTTCCATGAATAACATGAAGAAAAAAAAATTGTTCAGCAGGCATATACAGCATTAGTTATGCTTCTATACAGAAGATCCAGAATACAAAACCAAATATTTTTTCTAGTGTGTATAATTTCAGTAAAAAGCTCTTGTCTTTCCAGTACTGTCTATCAACTGAAAGTAGTGAACAAACTAAGACTCTCAGTTCTACTGGTCAGGCATACACTTAACATGTGATAATCTTCTGTTGGCTTCCTCCAGGCTCTGTGACAGTCTTATACCATCCAGTTTTGAGTCCCAGAAGACAGGTTCCTCTGAGTCCAAGAGATGCCTTGAACCAAGGCCTTCCCAATACCAAGAGCTCCTTTTTGATCACAACTCCCCAAAATGCTGGAAACCTACCCCACTAGTGATGCTTTACATTTCAAATACATCTCTTCTTCCTTTTCCCAAGTAATCCCAAACAGAGGACCTAGACCTGAGATGCTATAATAATCTTGCTGTACAGCCTGTAGGCTGCTGCAGTCTGTCATCTCCATGAGGACAGAAAAGCCTGCTGAAATGAGTGCAAATGGCAAGTACCTAATTACTACTTCTCACAACCACCATGAAAGTAGATCTTCCCATTCTTTACTTGAAGTGTTTAAAAATTGAACTTGAAACAGATAAGGGATAGTTTTTGGTATTATCAACCAGAGTCAGATAGACTGAAGATGGCAAAAGTAACAGGAGCATTTTAAGGTAGATATAAAAACACATACAAAAAACAAAATGGTACTGTTCCAGGCAGTGATCTTAGAGTATATAATTGCCCTTTCACTTAACACAGGTAGCAGTTCATGGGTGGACACAACCTCAGTGCGAAGAAGCTGGGACTGCTCTCCCTCCTCACTGGATATGTGTGTCCTGTAGGCAGAGGCAGGAAAGGGCTGGAGCTGAGACCCTTGAGGTGCCATTCAGGACCCATGGTTTACATCGCAGCCCCAGAGCCAGGTTTTAGCCATTGCTGGCGATGCCCCCGCCACAGCAGTGGAGCTGCTTATGCTCTGCATGCACACCACAGGCTGTTGGAAAGAAGCCATGGGGTTGAGCTGGGTGAGTAAGTGGTATCTGTGTTATGACAAAAGCGCTGGGGACAAGTAGCAGAAACAAAGGTCAAGTCCTCCCTGCACCCCAAGTAAATCCACTTCCATAGAAACAAACAATCCTTTTGCACCTTCTTCTCTAATACAGTGGAACAGCATTTCCTTCTCCCCCTAATATCTTTAAACCAGCAGTCAGTGCATGCTGCCTTCACATTTTTTTTAAGGTTACTATCTCTGTCATTGAGCCAGGCACCAGAATGCAGGTTAGTTTTGACAAGTCTAACCTTAAAGATAAATGGCTTGCTTAATTGCCCACTGATCCGCAGAATCCAACAAGCTACAGCTCTGTTGCCTCTTAGGCAATCAGGAAACCTCCTTGTGCATTGCTCCTAACAGCCTCTGGGATGCTAAACATAGCTCTAACCAATGACCTCTTTAAACATACTGGAGAAAAAAAACCTTGGGTGAGCGCCAAATCTCCTATAAAGAGCAGAACAATAGTTGAGTATGTGGTACCACAAACAAACCTTTAGCAAGACTCAACACTAAATACCGCTGATTTGTCTTTAGGTCTCACAGTGTTAACTTGTCAACAAGTGACAACCAGATCCTGGGTCTCCTTAAATATTTCTGATTAGATTTCTGGGATACTTACAGGTAGAATAAGTGGATGGATGCGAGTTTAATATTGTTGGCTTAACGGGAAAGTATTTAAAACTTGTCGTGCCAATTCCCCTTCCCCACTAGCTGCCAGTTTGGCCTTCTCATGTTCCCTGTTATCCATACTCTCTCCTGCAAAGGGCAGTTCTCTGTGCTGCCAGGGGGTGAAAACAGGTTGTGATTGTTTACTTGCTTGCAAGTAGTTATTTACATCAACAGAGAACAGTCTCACTTGTTGGCGGCTGTTCAGTTCCTAAAGTGAAGGAGCTGATAAGGAGGAGATATAAATAATTACCAACTAGTAAAGTTGGTCTACTCTTTCCTATCCTAAAAGAACTGAGGTGCTGCTTTCTGGTATTTTGTAGTCCTCTCTGAGTCTTTCTGTGATTCCCAAGGATGTCAAGCCATAGTTTGAGCTATTACTTCAGCAAATACTGTTTTCCTTTTCATCAATGTTTTTAAACCATCATCTGTTTCATGCGTTAACAAATTTAAATAGGCAGTACTGGTGCACTGGACAGTTGATCAGCCAGGGTTAAAGGTTACAAATGAGTGTCTCTCTGTGTCCTGATCTTCTGAAACATTGCTTCATTTTGAAGAGTAGCTAGTGCAACTGTAAACATGTTTCTGTTGTTATTGTAGCTGGGGACAAATTCTGTTAAATAGATTAATTGGCCATGAGCATGCTGTACTGAAGCCTACAAACACTTGGAACTAGTAGGTTAACTACAACACTGACAGCAAAATGATGACAAGTACTTTATCAAGGGTGAACTCTTTCAAGGTCGTGCTATCACAATCTCATTTTCCACGGAAGACAAGCCCGATGAAAGCTCTTAAAGGACAGGTATTAATCATTCCTCCTTTTAAGTTTTGCATCAAATAATGCCATTTCTAGCAAAGACTATCTGTGCATGTGGTTTGTTGCGTTTATCTACTGCAGATAAGTGTACTTAAAGTGTTCATATATGAGATGCTTGTAGGAACGTTATCTCTTGAACAACAAAAAAGGGATGGGTGAGGAGGGGACAAACTTATAAGCTGGTAGACAGAGATATACTGCTTGGCAACCAAATACAAAATAATAGCTTTGTGGCCTTTTGGGCTTGCCAAACTTAATTGACTCTGCAAAGTTGTGTTTAGAGAAGAAAACATTTTTTGAAAAATGTTGAGCTCTGTAGTGAAAGATCAAAAAAATCATAGAAAAGCTATTGAAACCTGTGCTCTGTAGTATTTAGATGCCTTGATCACGGGTCACTGATGTTTTTAGCACAACCAGACATGACTTTCACCTGCTGTGCTCCTTCTTCAAAACTGTGCTGCTGTGACTGACTTCACTATATGAAAGCCCTTCAGCTAGATAAGCACAAATGGCTTATATATGTCTCCAGTTTAAATTATATCCAAAACCTATCTTTTTTAATTTTTTATAATTTTTTTATCCTATCTACTGTTTGCTCCAGCAAGATGTGAAGCCAAAATGTTCTCTTGTAGCAACACACTAGGACAGAAGAAATCCAGTGGCTTCAGGCAGAGTTAAATGACAAGAGGTTGGATTGAGGGCAATATGTCCAAGTAAATCTGTGTGCAACTACACCCACTGGAGCTTCAGCTTTTTTCTTGGTGATAGACTACAAAGTTTTCCAGTGGAGACTGACAGCTTAAGACAGCCTGTTGTTAGGGAGAACAAATTAGTTTAGCCAACAGAAAGGTCTTTGAGTGGCTCCAGAGGCATGGGCAGCTTTTTATTTTAAGTGGTTATTTTGTGGCAGAAAAATTAAGGAGAGCATTTCCATTTTTTCATGCTACAAAAGTGCAAGATATTCTCATTCCTGAGTGCATGAAGCATTTCACTTTCTTCTAAATGAGATTATACTGTCTGATGTTGAATAGCCATGTGCTGCTATAAAACATTTCTGCTAGTCTGAATAAAACCTTATTCCTGGTGCTTACAAATTTTTGTTTTCCAAAGGAGTTTCTGACTAAGTCATAACGAGAAGGTTGCCCATGTCCCTTTATAGGCAAGTTTTGACGTCCCTCAGTTCTCTCATAGATCTATTTCCAGGCTCCTGAGGCTTGATGTTTGTTTTGTTGAAAGGTCTTGCGCTTATACATATGTGACCATACACAAATTAGAGTTGGTTGGAAATTTTGGTAAAGGAACAATTTTTCTGTTGAAAATACCAGTATGTTAAAATTAGAAAGTAGTCTGGGAATGTGTTGGTTTCAGCAGAACTGGAGAAGGAGATCAGACAGGTTTTAACAGAAGCTTGCCTAGCTTTGGACTCTACTAACAGGCAGCCTGCCCGGCAGGGAGTTTGGGCATATCTGACTTTCTGTTTTGCCTCACAATAAAACATTTTCAGGGATTTGAAGCCTTCAACCAAAGGAAAATTCCAGCTATAACATAGGTATACTGAAGATATCTGGGTTTAGTTTTTTCTTCAGCTCATTCTAGGTTGATCCAGAAATGCCTGATAGCCCAACTGCATGTAACATGAAGTTGTCCAGCTAGCTCCAATCAGAAGTGACTAGCTAATATTTCTACATCACCTAAAAAATTTAAAAAGTAACTTACACACACTACTATTCTGTATTTTTCTTGAAACCTTTCACCTGTATATGTATAAATTATCACAAACCAGTTTGAATCAATAGCTAATACCAATGCTGTTCGAATCACAGCATGAGCCACACATCAAACAAAATGATTTCCAACTCCAAACCAGCTTTCTGAATCAACTGCTCAAAGATATGTTATTTTTAAAACATCCACAGCTCCTATTAGTAATGAGCACTTCACATTTTCAAAGCATTTAACAGCCTAACATATTTGCTGCTCCTTAAAGAGCACTAAGATTTGGATTTTATGTTTTTGCTGAGTTTAGCTGGCAATAGCACAGAACTGACAAATTACATTCATGCTTCCATTACCATCGCCAGAAGCATCTTACAGAAACCTTTTTTCAGTGCCCTGCCACCCCTAGGATTTAAGCTCCCTGATTCAATTGAGTGCCTGTATCTTCCACTAACGTCTGTGCTGCTATGTTTGTCTTTTTCGCTACCAGAATGTCTGGATGTCCTCTCCTTCCCTGGGCACAGGAATCAAGCTTCCATTTTGATTCTGTATCACTAAGACTTTCTAGAAGAGACCTAATCAGTTCTTTAAACATTGACAGAAACAGTTCATCATCATGACTTCATGATCAGTGTTCAAGATTCTGATACATTTATCATTGACCTTGACTGTGAAACAAAAAAACCAGTAGGTTTTGCCACGTGGTCTATGACACGTTTCCACAGGGACAGGAAATTACTACCACCATTTACAAAGTAACACCAACCTCTTTGTAGTACTCACATTAATTAATGTTTCTTAAGTTCAGTATCAAAAAAAGGAAAGAATAAATGCATATAATGATGCTGTGCAAATACATCCAGTAATAAGTTAATGCCAGCTTGATTATCATAAAGACATCTGAAACACTTTTCTTCTTGAATTTGATACCATGTGGAGTCCACAAGCTAATGAGCAATTGTAATGTTAACATCAAGGAATATCTTTTTATTTCCCTGGTTTCTGTAAGAACAGAGTGTTTTTCCACAAAAGTGTAACCAAATTCCACCAATAGCACCATATCAACACCACACTACAGTATTTGTTTTCACTACAGAAACAAATGGTTTCACTATAGAAACAACATTAGCCTGTGGGGACATTAATGCATATTCATTGCACAGTCCATTACAAAATTGAGCTTCTAGAATAAGATGGATTGAATTTCTTACATAAATGATGGAAAAAGTCATCAATAATTTCAAAAAATTAAAATAAAACTTACGTAGCCTGTGGCTTCATGCCCTGTGGTTAGGTTATTCTGTGACTAAAGTGAAGTATGGTCAGATCAAAGTTCCTCCTTAGGAACTTTTGTAACATCTCTCTCCTGAAAAGACTCTTTGATGCCAAACAATCTAATTGAGCTCAAAGTGAAGTGTTCTCATCTTTGGGGTTATTCATTTATCTCTCCTCTACCCGAATGCTTATTTTAACAAGATGTGAAAAAACTTAATCTCTCTGACATGTCTTATCCTCTGTCAATATTAGTTGAAACTTGCCAACTGGCTCCAAAGTTCTTGGTAAGGCGCTTTCAGACAGACACACTCAGACAGTGCGGTTGCATAAACCTCATTTCCTTAGGAAAAGAGGCTAAAAATTTATAACTGTCCACATGTATTTTTAGAAAAGCCCAATCTGGGGACTTTATTGAATCCTAAAGATAATTCTGTTTAATATTAGTGCACCTCCTTTAGCAACTTAAGCTGTTCCACCATATCATCCAGTTGAAGATGCAACCCTAAGCAGTAAGAAAAACATTCCACTTTAATAAAATTAATAGTTCTTGAGTTTCTTCCCTGCTCATCTTTTGGTACCTGAAGTTTATCATCATAGACAAGACACCAGCTCAGTACCTCTCTGTAACTAGTATATAGACAAAAAGTAGCTACTGCAGTTCTAAATTGGAAAATTTGTCAGTTCAATTTCTGCATAAAATGCCCAAATAAGTAAGTGTTACGCTGGCAAGAAACACCCTGAACCCAATAATAATAATAAAAAGCCCTAACTTAACCTTATGAAAGCACATCATGTCCAGACCTAAGCTTTGACATCAAGGTCAAAACCAGAATCTCGAAAGCAGTCATATGCTTATAATTACTCTGAACTTTAGCTGTTGCTCATGTTAGTCATGTTACAATCACATCATTGGAAAAAGCAAAATATCTGCTGCATTCTAGAGATAATTGTGGGAAGGACATAAATGGGAATTCGACAGTCCCCTTGAGATAAACAGTTATAAATGATGGACTATAGGCTCCATTTACAGATAAAAACACAAGCAGGAGAACACTATGCTAACTTACTTACTATATATATTTAGTTTCATTAACTGAGAGCTGCTACACTCTACAACCAAAAGATATGCAGGCAAGTGCCCCACAGTCATTAAAAGGAATCACTAGACCCTTAAATTTTTGCCTTTTAATGTTCTTTACATCAGCAGCAGTTGTATGCCAAACAAAAATGGAATATCAGCCAGAATGGTGGCTCTTAACTTCTTCAATTGCATTAACATAACACAACTACAACATTTCTTATATGAAGTTGAGGGAAGTAAAAAAAAAAAATTGAGAAAGCAAAGTTTGAAGAGAAACAATAATAGGAGAAAATTGCAATTTTTAATTTGTCCTAATAATCTGAACTCTCTTTTTGTATTACTCATGGTGACACAGCCTTCGGTACACAGAATCTTTTCTAAAGTAAAAAACTCTTAGCTGGCCAGCCACCATTTTACAAACATGTTCTTGATCTTCTGCACTTTCCTCCCAAAGTTACAAGTTAGCAACATTATTGATATTGTTCATATTTTTGTAAGGATCATGCACTTTTAAATTACTCAACAGTAATTCCTTAGATGAATTCTTTTCAACAAGCTGCCAGGAACAAGTGTGTGTGTGTGCGCATGTGTGCCTCTCTATGAAGAAGCCGTGGGAGACAGTGTGAAGGAGAAGAGGGATAACAAAGCAAACTTAGGGCATGTTTTTATATGCAACTGAGCCAACACCACAGTCCTCTGGTAGCAAAAAGGAGAGCTCTCCCTCATCCCATTCCAGTTGTGGCCAGCTGGTTAGTACTGGTTCCAGCACCATCAGACCATTTGCTGACATGCTGTGACTCCTTCAGGTATCAAAAGATACTCACTTTCTTGCTGGGCTAGACTTCTGCCATTACAGTGAGTTGACTTAGCTTAGGAGGGCTACAGTGAGTGTCAGAAGCAGCACACATTATGCAGGAGAAATGTGTGGCCAGGAGAGAAGGGAAGGTGAGAGAGGGAACCTTACCCTTTTGGTATTGGAAAACTATTATGTCAGCTCTTGTGAAACCATAGTCTAGAGAGGACATTCTCCTTATCTTTCCCATGCAGTCAACAGAGAGACAGAGAGCATCCCCTAGGAATGATTCAGAGCAATAGCCATTATTCTCTCTGAGTCACCATTTGGAGGAGTTGTTTCCTCATAAATCATAAGCGAGCCTGGCGAGCAGACTTTGTTGCTAGGCAAACTCTGCATTTGTGAAATGTTTTGCAGTCAAACCAGGTGGTCCGCAGTACTTGCCAGATGATTTGCAGTGTTACTTTGCAATTATTCCATACAATTTTATATTAAATTTAACAGGTGATTATGATCCATTAGGAGCACTAAGAGAACAATAGTGGACAGTACTTCAAGATGCTGAATGTGTATTACTAACTTGACAGAAGACCATCCCCTTTTTCCTGCTGGCTTAATAAATTGAACTGGCTCAGTGATCCAAGGATAGCCAAGGACAACTAGAGCTGGCAGGAGCAAACTGAATAGATAAGGCGGATAAGGGGAGCAGAACTGGAGGTGGTCTGTTAGCAATAGGCTGTTAGATCGGCTCACCCCATCCCATGGGAAGTTATGGGATATAAAGATTGGTGTAACTTTTAAATGAGAACAAGGTCTAACACTCATTTAACAAGTGGCCAGACCAGCACAAAGCAACCTGGAACAGCTGCAAGTTCTCACTTAAACTTTCACAGTGTTACACGACAAGAAAGTGGCAGGCCTGAGAACACAATCTAAGAGTCCCTCTCATGGGCCTCCCTCTTGCCTTAGACTTGCCTCCCTTTTCAACCAGCCTGTGGTTTCTCTACTGACTGCCAGCAAGCCTTCCAGCTGTGCTAACTCCAGCGGTGATGCTGACATCCGTTTGCTAAGAACTGGACTGAGACCAACAGCTCCTTTTGTATCTCCCCACAGTCATTCCTTCTTCACTATTGACTTGGACAAGATTCAAACCAGTTGCCTATGGGTGAAAGGTTCCTTCTCCCATCATGAATTCCACGCTCCCTCTTTCCCCTAGCTTCCAGCTGTCATCTCCTACCCCTTCTTCCTCCCAGTGGCTCTCTCTGAGCCTCTTGACCATTTTCAGCTGTCCTGCAGTTCCAGCTCCTCGTGTCTATCCAGCCTTCTGATCTCCAAAAGCTGCTAGTCCTTGTTTCTTTGTCCTTCCTAAAGTCTGCTTCTCTGTTTTCAAGCTAGCCTGCTCTTGTATTGCTTTTCCTCCAGTTTCAGCATCGCTGGCACCATTCTCAGTTTCTATGACAATCCAATCCAGCCTTCTGTCTCTTGCCCCCAGGTTCTCCGCTGTCCCTGTTTCACCAGCCCTGATCAGTGTAGCTGTTTGTTCTGCTTCCTCATTTCTTAGTCCAAGAGCTACCCTCCCAGGTTCCTTCTAAGCTTCCAGCTTTTAACTAAAAAATTCAGCTACCTAGCCAGCAGCTGAAAAGGCCAAAAAGGCCAATATTAGAAGTCACTGGATGTTCCAGAAAAATGGAAAAGATAGGACAAGGAGGCTGGACTGTAGTAAGTAAAAACAACAGCGTGTATCTGAGGGGAAAAGGTACTACGGATCCACCTTGCTTGCTGAGATATACAGCCAGTTAGCCTCAGTGCAAACTCAATTGGTTTTTTTGCTGGGACCCGAGGTGGTGCGGCTGCGCAGCACAGGGCTCCACTCCAGCCTTAGGCTGACACAAGGTGGCCTCTATCACTCACACTCCGAACAAATTAACATATGACAGCAACCAGTTACCTCTTCTCCCTGAACACAAGTGAAACCATACTGCTGCTCTCCTGTTATCAGTCACCAACATGTGAGCCCACATGGGTGCACATTTAGTGATCCTTTTCTTTCAATAGGCTTGAGTTGCACCTTCCTACTTCTGGTTCCGTGCCTCTACAAGCAGAAAAGCCAGACTATCTCCACCCTTTGCCTATGGTGAAGGTGGCCTGCAAAGACTTGGCAGCATAACACTCCTCACCAAAATTACATTCTAGCACTTTAAGCACAGATACTAGATTCTGTTTTTGGTTTATTTCATTGTTACCTAGTGTCTAAATGGGGGTCAATAATGTTATTATTAGGAAAACTGTCTGGCTTCACCCCTCCCCACTCAGTTCACATGTACATGAACACAATATTTTAGCTAAATGAACACAATATTCTAGACTATAATTGAGCTATTCCAGTTGTAATTAAACATATATATGTTTCAGAAATGTAAACTCATCACATGAATAAGGCTCCACTTACAACTAAATGATTTAAATGTGTGGATTTGCCAAGTAATTTCATTACCATACATAACTCATCACCAATACATATTGCACTACTCATTCAAAAGATAAAATATGAGGATAATACCCTAATATCTTGACATGTGGGTGCAATTTAAACAAGTGCATAGTTGAGTTCAGAAGTCAAATTCAAGCCAGGCACACACTTCTTTTTCTGGACTGAGGACCATATGGCAAACAGCTGGACTCTAACATATATCGATATCCAATACCTTGAGGCTCTCCCATAGCTGCAAGAACTGGTTGGTTAAGATCAATGTATTGCTATTGCATGTCACAGCTGTTTCTCAACCTCTTTCTACCTTGTCCTCTACCCTGTTCTTGGGGATTTCTGGAGTTAAGTATTTCACAGTACTTCCAGTGAAGCTGAAAATTACCTAAGTGAGAAGGTTTTCAGGACTGAGTGGGGGAATTGTCAATCAAACCCACTCACAGCTTCAAATGTTTTGTTTTGAAACCATGGTTTTAGCCTGGAATAACTCCACTAAAATAATACTAATTCCAGATTTAATTAGGCAAAAATAATTCCCTTTTTTAACACACATTATAAAGTTCCTTAAGTTTATTCCCTTAAAAGAAACTTGAAGTATCAGGCCAACTACAGATGTTACACGAGATGAGATTATCTTGCTAATTTCAGAATGAAAGAGGAAGGTTACCACCTGGAGCACTCGCTGTTCCCTTGCCTTGCCTGTTTTCTGGAAAGTTAGGTTCTTTCTCGCAGAACTGGCTCCAGATCAGAACAGACTCCAGTCCCTCTTGGATAGAAACTTCCCACAAGTTTGTGCATGTGTTGTGGTCTTAGTGGCATATGAAGGACGAAAGAACAATGAAGGGATGCTGCACATCCAGCTCCCCTAGGCTACACAAATATCAGCTACATACTTGGAAGACTGGATTTGTTATGAAAATAGTCATCATCCCTATCAGGTCAACTCCACATAAATTACCCCAAAACCACAGATATAACATGTGAAACTTTTTCAAAATAAATTTTATAATGAGAACAAGCTGTAATTAATTATATTTTAGATTAGCACTTTATTGCTTTAACAATGTTTATCTTTAATGATACCTAATGTTGTATAGTATGTTCTTCCCAAAACTTGTTATATAAATGAACGCCCCATGTAGTTATTGGGATAATTATTAGGGCGAATATACTTAGGACAAAATGCTGGCCAAAAACTATGTTTAAAAATTTTGCTTTCAAGCAATCTCAAAGCAAAAGCTTTTAAAAAGAGGTCAATTTACATATTCTTTAAGTTAGGAACTCTTGTATTGTTTAAAAAAAAAAAAAAAAGAAGAGTTTTCTGTTAGTAATACCAATATTTTCTCCAACTTTCTAGTACGGCAGGCGTGTGCATGTGTGTGTATATGTATTTTTTTTTCTTTCTTTTTTTTTTTTTTTTTTAATTTAAATGCCCATTGCAGAATATAAGTACATATTAAAGGTCAACCTTAGTCTGAGATTAAAACAACACAGATGAAGAAACAAATGCATTTTAGCAAGATTAATAAGTCCTAACCTCACATAGGCTTAAATCATGACTATTCACATATTTAAATCTATACAAATTACATCTGTTTAACCCTTAGGAATTATTATATACTATAAGCATAGTCCTTGAAAGAGGCCCTATCCTTTTACTTGGCAGACTTTCATGAATCAAAAAATCCTTTTCAAAAAATCCATATATGATTTTGAGGGGTGAAAGGAAGAAAATATTAATAAGACCATCTATTTTATGCCAGATAGAAGCATTATGATTAATTCTTATAATTACCATATCTTTCTCTGGGCAGTGCCTGACTGCAGTCACTGATAATAGTTTTCCCAAAATGCAGTCAGCCCATAGAAAAGTTCATCTGAGACAAACAGAATATTTCAAAACTCTGCATTTCTTCATGACATATGCTAATTTTATAAAAGAAAGCAAGGACTTCTGGCTCAGTTTGAATTCACTATAGCCAGTAAAACTTCCTCTTGCCTCAGTGAGAGCACAATTGGACCCTTTCTACAGCTAAGATGACAAATTATCATTCTTTTAAGCAGCATTCAAAATAGTAATTGAGGTCCTGCTAAACTTGACAGATACCATAAGCAGCTCAAAGAAAACAGTAGCAGCTGTATTAATACATTAACCACTGTTTTACAAGGCTAAATGGAAGCTTAATGTCCTCCTTGCATGTAATACATACAAGGCATAATGAAAAACTTTTTGCTAAATTTGTACTCATGTGTTCATCACTGTAAATTAATTCAAATTAGTAATGTTATATGTTTGTCCAACAAATTACTTGTTTTGGCACTTCAGTGTGAGCAAAACAGACTTATAAAAGTGTGATGTATCTGATCACAGCTGAACCATCCACATCTCATTCTAAGAACTGCAGTGTCTGAAGCTGGAACAATGTAAAGCAGCTAAAGGAGCAATAAAAACTGCCATAAGAATATAGAACTTTCCCTCAGAAATATCAAATATACAGTGTACAGCTCTGAAGACAAGTATCAAGTGAAGAATAAAAAGCCCTCTTCTGGAAATGTTAATGGATATAGCAGCTGCTCCTTTGAGAAACTGCCTTCTCCATTGCTTTCAATGGGATTACTCATGCAACAGGTTTTCAGCCCAGGAGCTCAAGTACGATGATTTCTGGCTGATTAAGTGGACAGTTTCAGACTTTTCTTACACCAAAGATTATGTGAAAACGTAGGTACTTACACAGTAAAATGATAGATAAAACACTTCCATCCACTGGGCCTCTCCAGGAAGTTGTAGACATCTCTCTGCGTACTAGTTTTAGTTAAATAATGGCTATGGAAACACTTTGTCGTACAGGCCCCGTGGACTTCGCTTTCTGTCAAGGCTGCAGCCTTTGTGCCTTCCTCAGGGTTACGGAGAATCCCAGATCCATTATTCACCAGGGTTTCTGGATCCAGCGCCACGGAATAATACTGCATATTGCGTAGGTTCCCTCCGACTTCCAGCAATGCTGCAGATTTCCTATTTCCATTCAGACTGCTAAGCTGGGAAGTGGAACCTCGAACCTGTCCACAGCGGTTATACATCAGGTGCCCAACAGTTTCTCCACTACCACAGGACATTCTGTAACAATGCACAGGTATTACTAACCCTGATCAATATTTAAAATCATAAAGAAGGTATTGTATGTCCTCCCTGCCCAGGGTGTTCTCCAGCAGCTGGTAAGATGACTTTCTACTGTTATCACAGAGCTTCTCTGGGACACAAGTGTGAGCTGTCAGCCTGTCACCTGCTGTCACTCACAGCCTCTGAAATTAAATATATAAAAAAAAAAAAAAAAAGTATTAGTGACATATGCTAGACACCAGAAGTAACAGGAGGCTGGGAAAGGAAAGAGGTTAAGACTTCTGGAAGAAGAAAGAAAATTATGATTCAAAGTTAACATTTGTTAAGAAGGAAGCCTAAAACGATTTAAATAGCATAACACTAGTAAAGCAGCAGAGTTGTCTTGAGAGCTGATACTATGATATTATTTTAAGCTGAGCAGTTCTTGAAGTGTCCTGATTAGAGGCGGAACTGTGAAAATTTCCTGGAAGTTATAAACTTGCTGTTGCCTGAAACACTAGACTGGGGTTTTGAACTTCAACACCTACACCTCAAGAGACCTTATCTAGAGTGCCAATGTTACAGAAAGATTTTAAGACTTGAATAAATTATTTCAGTCACCTCATGGGATCTGATCTTTGCAGTCCACAGTACTCAGGAACAATTTTTCTCAAGTGTAAAAAGGAGGATGCCATTAATGATAACTGTCACTGGGAGGTTAATATTGTTACAAGGGAGAGTATCAAAAACTCCTGGCCTGATTCTTGATTTTCTTCAAGCCATTTAATGTTGGCTGCTAACTTTGCTACTCTCAAGCAAGTACCTAGAGAAAACAGAAAACAAGGCTCTTCTAGATCAATATATATTTCACGGGGCAGACTTAAATTACTGCTAATACACAGATACTTAGCAGCAATATTAATCATTTTGTGAGACTGAGAGCAGCTGTCTTTCTGAAGTGTCATTTTTTGTACTGCCTCACTTCTTACACACTACCATGAAAAGCTTCCTTATTTAAAATGCTTAGCTAAAATGAAAATATTATGAAAATATGAGAATACTAAAAGTATCATGAGAGATGACTTTAACTTCAAAGCACTGCTGATGTTAACGTCAAAATTATGTCTGTAACATCATATTGTAATGTACTGTGTTATCCACAATATAAATCCCACAGGCCTAGGAGTTGCAGCTGGGTGCTCCTCTGTCAGAAGAGACTCACACCACATTTTGAGTTACTTTAGTCTCAGCAGCATCGAGTAATTTAGAGAGAGAGAGAGAATTTCAGCCTTTACCCCATCTTTCTAAATAAAGCTTATTTGTTGGTGTTGCTTAAAGATCCCCGTGTGTAGCAGATGAACTACCACTGTAGTACCTCTGAACAGAGCCCTCTAAGTTATTCCACAAAATATTTACATGGAGTAGTGGACTGGTAACAATGTGCTCATTTCTTAACACTGGTCATGTTAAGGCAGACATGCATTTCTACATTAGTCCTATAGCAGATAGATAGAGAAATACTTCCTTTCCCTCATCAGTTCTCTTATCACTGAAAAGCTGTAGGGACCAAACAATAAAAGTTAAAACACAAAACCCTTCATCCAAGCCAATCTACAAGAAGAACATAAGAAACACCTATCAGAAGTACACTCTCTCTGTACTACTCATCTCAGGGTGCTGAGGCTACCTAGACAAGTGCTTGTAGCAAAGGTTGGCTACCCAGCAGTTGCAAACAAAGCTACCTGAAACACATTTGCTAGCCTACTTAAGCAAAACAGAGGATCCCACACAGTCAAATATAAGGCACAGAAAAACCTGAAACCAGCTGGCAAACAGTACCCACTTTCTTTTGTCGCATGTCCTGCTCCTTCTCTTTGCTGCTCCCTCAGCTCCATACAGCAGACTCCCTGGAGAGGTGCAGGGAAAGGAGCTGCTGCCTGGCTCTGCCCCCAGCTTATCAAGTCCCACCCTGAGTAAGGCAGGGTCCCTCCCTTTTATCTGCCTTATATGGCTGCCCTTGAAAAAGGCAGAGAAAGAAGTGGGCAACAGTTTTGACAATTTCAGAGAGGAGTTACTTGTGCTTCCTCCTGTTATCAAAACCAGCAATCACAAGCAACAGCTTAATTTTGCTGAGGATCATCCTCCTTTCCCTCCCAGTCCTTTTCTTATCTGCATACACTTAATTGCAATGGGTTAAGAGTGGCACTTCCTTACTTCACATCTTTTAAAAATTTGAATTAGGTGTTGCTGGTAGCTAGCTGGAGGCTCTGCAGCAGCCTTTCATATTGAGTAAGTCTAAACAGGCAGCTTCAGTTGTTTGGTTTTTTCCATCAAATTTTTGGCAAAACCAAAAGCATCACTTTATTATGTTACATTACGTAATGGAAAATCAGAGTTCTCTGTTGTTGTTGCCCTTCTGAACTACTGCTCTTTTCTTTTTTTACTAAATTGGGGAGGAAGAGAATCCCAAACATAACCACTCCAGCATCAAATTCCTCATATTATTGTTGAACTTTCTAATGGGGAAGGAGTAAATGAATCCTACTATTTCTCTCTTTTTCTCCCTTTTGTAACAGAAAATGGACTGTTGTCTGAAATGCCAGCATTCTGAACATGAGCTGTTTCCCACTTTTCCACAATCATGTGGCTGAGCATGAAACAGAGGTAATCATTTAATCTTTTGTTCTGGCAGTGGGGGAATATTGCCATTTTACATAGTCTTCAACTTCTATCATAATTGTTCATGGGGCTGAGACCTCTTATTCCTTGCAAAGATTATCACAGAAAGTTACTTTCTTAGTTTCCCAGTTATATTTCCACACTGAAAAAAAAATGTTCTTAGTTCCTTTATTTTTCTGATAAATATAGTCTGATCAGTGTTATATTTTTAATTCTCTAAAAATCAGCCCCTCTGTTTACACTGTACACAGAATTGAACACAATATTCCAGATAGTGCTGTAGGTGAACCACTGAGAAGGAATAATACCTGGTTGGAGCCATAGAACTCCTTCTCCGTGATTTTGCTCATGCTTCTTCCTTGAAATGCCTTCTGCATCAATGAATACCTTCTCTGCTTTATTAACTTTTCCAGACAGTAATTTCCCAAATGCAAAAATTGTTGTTTGTTCTCACCTCTGACCTCTCCTGAATATAACTGTCCAAGCTCTAAATAACCAGCTGAAATATGTAGGAAAAAAGCATTTCCAAAAAAATTTAACAATAATGATCTTGGATATTTTAAGGTTTAAAATCAGTTTACTTTGAGGGAAAAGTAGTACCCAGCTTTACTGCAAACATAGAAATGCAACATAATAGCAGCAGGTCTGAAACCACTGCAGAAACAGAACCCATAGCATCTGCCTCCTATTTCTCTATCAAGGAAAAGATAATGATTTAATGTTAAGACTTTATTAGACTGAACTGTGGAAGACATAAACTCATTCCTTCACACCCTCCCTAAAAGTAGTATATCATATCTTTGGGTCTAACCCTCAAAAGGCAGTTAGTCACCTAACTAATTTATGACTTATGCGAAATGGCAATGCATGATTTCAGGAATGCCTAACTGCTGAAATTTTCACTGGTAAAATTATACATGCATATAACACCCTGCAACTGCATATATACAAAAGTGTGGCTTTTATGACTGGGCTCACTTCTCATCTTATGTTTAATCTTGATGTGCCTGATGCAGCCCACGTGCTCAGACCATATCTACCCCACACTGACAGCACTGTATTTAGCACTAGGCACAGCAAGCATGATAATGTATAACTGAAAGGCCAGGATGGGAAGGCACAGGGAAATGTCTGGTTTTGAGATGCAGATTTGAACCCTTTTTGACAAGGATACACTTCTCAGGAGACTACCCTAAAACCAGGACCAAACCCATTTTCCATTGATAGCACCATCACTGTCTCCTCCAGGGGCTGTATTTCAGAAGAAAAGCATTAATCAGTCATGCAAGAAACATAAAGGAATAATACGGAACCCACATGCTAGAAAAGATTTTGGATGGTAAATAACAGATGAGACTTGAGAAACATTCCTGCGTTCCTCTGTTCATTCCAAATTCCATTCTCAGGATCTAAGCTTTCTGCATGCGGTGCTCTTAAGTATCCGCCCTGGGTTTGTGAATTCCACTTCCAGAACTGGGTGCCTAAAAGTTAGACTATGCTGAGTGCCACGTACCATTCTGGCTTAGCTACAGAATCTTTTTCTACCAGTAATCATGCTGGGACACAAATTCACCATGCTGTGTGGCTTGAACTGGTTGTGCCCAGGCTGCCTGTAAGGGGCAAAATGCCAGTCCCTGCTTTCTGCTTGAGCTTCCCAGCCCGGTGAGCCAACGGTCTTACAAGGGACTGTAAACCAAAGCTTACCGTGGGTAATGAGGGATCTTGGAACAGGGCACAGGCCTTGAGCCCCAAGTTCACACTAACAGTACTCTCTGCACTTTTTGAGCTGCAGACTGAAGATGTGGTAATACCTTTTTTGCAAATATGTTTTAGTTCAGTTTTCTGTTGAGCATTTTGCAATCCATGTAACGTGCACCATGAATACCATTATTCTTCTTTGCAAGGACTTGCTGAAGATAAATAAAGATTATCAGGACTTGTGTACTATGATATTGGATAGCAGATTGTGACACTGGGCTTCCACTCACTCCCAAAAGCTTGACATGTAAAATATATTGTAGCATTTTATTACATGTGCTAATTGCCTTTTATGCATATAGGCACTGATCCATTATTTCAGTATTAATATAGATAGACTACAAGGTTGACTAGATATAGATATATAGATTAATATAGATAGTCTACAAGAGCAGCATCTAACAACTCTGTATATCTCTCGGTTCCATGATGGAACTGCTGTAGGAAATTAAGATTGATTCCTTCAGTTATGCAGATTTTTTCTCTCTGTTCAAACTGAAAAGAAAATGTGCTACTGGACAGAAAATGCAATTTCTTCAAGAAATGCCTGAAATTAGTAACAGCTGTGACGTGAAGAAATGTCAGTCTCCCATAAACTAAGCTAGATCTTATACTTTAAAACATGTTTCTTATGCTGCCTCTAATTAAACAAAGTCTATCCACCTGGTGGAAATATTCATTAATTAATTCACATGATCATTATAGGGGGAGCAGGTAGCAACTTCCAGATCAGTTTGCCTGTCCCCACCAAACCCATCCTTTTAATTTTTTGAAATTTCATCAAAATTGTAAGCATATGGACTGAAATTTTCTTTTAGTCTCTGTCTAATTCTAGTTTTGACTGTTTGGTTAAAAAGCAGTTCAGCAACCTTCAACCATAAGGACAGGAAAAAACAGCCAGCTCTTTTAAAATAAAAAACACTGGCAACAGACATATCACAATCCCAAACTGAAACTGACTTTATGATATTTCCTCTTTTACTTATTCTGTTTCATTCATCTTTTCTGTTACCCCAACCATCCACTGTATTCAGGCAAACTCTGCTGTTTTGTGCAATGAAAAGGGAAGAAGAGCTGGTTGCAGTGGCAGGTACAATACTGCTATTAAGTGTTGCATGCTTAAAGCACTGAGCAACGTGGTGAAGATGCAACCCAAAGAGAAGGGTAAGAAGGATACCAATATAAACTATCTGTTGACAAAAAGAGTGCCTTCATTTGAAGGATGCAGTTTTCGGTCTGGAAATAATAAGAGCACTGTATATGCACCCAATGGCATTGCCCACAACTGCAGTTCCTGTGGCTGTCCTCAGATTATAGGAATGGCAAGAGGGGGAAAGTGCAACGGCTGGTACATTGAAAGCACCCTCGGGTTTATTCCCTTCCAGAGCACGCTCACTGCAGTCAGCACCCTGGAGAGTGCAAGGAGAGCCCGCCCAGCGACCCCCACCTCCCCTCCCCGGCCCCTGCCCGCTCCCAAAATCCCATATCACCACCAGCAGTCAACAGAAACGTACAAAGCATCTGACATGCAGAAGAGCTCCCGGATCACGCCCCCCGCAAGCGAGCAAGGTGCACGTGTGAGGTTTTCTTCAGTTAGCCCCGGTAAAAGAAGGGAATTCCTGTTTTCAAAATGGTTCTTCAGATTAGGTTGCTTGGGAAACTGGGCCAGCATCTGGACTAACACTTGTGAGCTCCTGTCCTTATTTCTATTTTCTCTCAAATCAATGATTTACATCATTAAAGAGCTATGGGCTAGTGTGTTCTTATACGAGGTGAGTGCATCTGTGGGATGTTGAATAAAACTATGGGAAGCAACTCTGATGCAAAGAAATGTGCATGTGAACAAGGTACCAAGACAGCGTGAGACAGCACGAGTAGCAGCACTGTGAGTAAAGGAGAACAGTGGTCCCAAATGCTGACCCTGTAAAATGCTTAAATATTTTGCGTGATTCATTATTTCAAAATACGGCACCATTTATGAATACTAAAAATTGAAATGGAAATTCTGAAAACTTGTTCTTTAAATTGGTGCTATCTGGTGGTCGCTCAGGGCTAGGAGTGAAATCATCACTTTGTCAGAGAGGTCAGGCAGAAGATGGGCATGAGCCATCCTGATCCGGGGAGACCCCCCCATCTCTTCAGGCAGCATCAGACAGTTTGCTCCCTGCCCCCCACAATCGGCCACAACAGGCAACCGCCTCTTCCACTCAGCTTTCAGCCAAATTTGGTAACAATAAATCCATTCAAAGGCCAGCTGGGGCACCTACGATAGCAGTGCATGAAGCCTTCCAAGGTCTCTGTCCAGGAAGACCAGATACAAACAGTTAAGCTTTTCACTCACCAAGACAAAACCCAGGAACAAAATGTCACCTGTCTCCCTTTGGACTACTGTTATGAACAACTTGTCTTTTAAGGGAACATTTCCAAAGCAGACTTAAAAACTTTAGAGGTCATTGGTTATAAAGAGCAGACAAATCCTTATATTATGAAGATATGAGAAGAGTTAATGACTCCTAAGATTATATATTTTACCTCTTTATCTTGCCAAATTTACAATTACTATATGGTTCAGGATGAGGAGAGACGAGCAACAAAAGAATTATTTTTATTCATTGTTAACCCTTTGCTATTGTGCAATTTCTCTTGTATGTCACCAGCTAAGTAAAACATCTATTTCCAAATCAAGTCTGTCCTTATTTCACAAAAGACTTTAGTTATTAATTACCTTAAAGACCATAGATATTAATTACCCTTAGACCAGCATATTATTTCTTGGCAAGATTTCATATTCCTTATACTTGAAAGAAGGAATGTGGTGGTAGGAACGAATCTATCCATCCATTTGTTCTCACGCAAAACATCAGAAGTTTCAGAATCTTTATTTCTGAGTTTTTCTCTCATTTTTATGAGTTCTGCTGGGCCAACATCATTCCAATGCTCATCTATTAATAAGTGCACACATTTTCATTTTTTTCTACTTCACTTTCAGCAAGGATGTCATGTGCCAGCTTATCCTTTTTTATTTTTTTGTGTGAAAAGTCTCAGAAAAGCAAGTTACTTATGTGGCTTAACTATTGTTCCACAGTCTTTCAGGATAAATTTCACTCTTCCATGAAGAATATATATTCGGTGCCTTAGTCTCTTAGCTTGGTATCCTGTTGCTACTTTATGTTGTCTCCTACTACAAGGAAAGGGGAGATAAAAGCTGGAGAATCAGGGGAAAGAGTTGACAAAGGAGTGCTTTCCTCTGTAGGAAGGAACTGTGAGAAGTATTCAATTCCGTGACTTCTGCACCGTAGTTCAGCCAAGTTTCAGTGCACTAATTTCTATTAGACACATGCTGTGCCAATGCCATTGTGAGCTGTATGTGCTATGGAAGCATAAGTCACTCTTCATTTGCACAGAGCAGCGATCTCTTTGGTTAATAGTTGTATGGTAAAAGCAATGTTGGGACCAGCAAAACGAGATCCGATATTCAAGAGTTTGAGGGATCCATAGCAGAAAGGAGGTAACTCTGGGATGTCATGGCTACAGGCATCATTGTTCCTGACCCCACTGGGCACAGCAATAATCATGCACTGTGATGAAACAAATGTGACGAAGTATGCAACCTTGCTAATTATACTGTCATTTCAGTAGGCTTTTAGAAAGAAGGGAATTGTTAAATTGGAATACTGAGAATAAAGAGAAGTTTATATCATAAGAGCACATTTTCTAGCGTGGCATTATATGCTGATTAAGAAATTTTTTTTTATTGAAAGCCAGCATCATAGGGCCCTGATCCTGCTTGCCATTTTAGGCACTATGGTAAATCAAGCAATAATTATAACGCATTCCATGAGAGTTATTTTTTACAATGCTGAAGCCAAATTCTGCTGATCTCCTGTTATTCAACCTGGACAATAGAAAACAGCTTGGTGTGCAGTTTAAGGTGTGCTTGGTCTTTTAGTGCTCTTTACTAGGTCAGCAGAATTCTTAAACTAATTATAATCATAGTATACCTTCATAGAACTCCATAGTATTTTTAATACCTGGGTAAATAAGAACACTAAATAAGTTGTACAAACTAAAATAAACTGCTATCACATAGGGCAAAGTATCTGTTGATATGCTTATGTTGCATAAAAGGAAGGCAAAATTACTGCTTGAAATATCGTACCTATTCTAATTGATGAAGAGGTATCAGATAGCAGTGATGGAGAGCCTTCAAATAATAAGAGACAATACAAATTCTTGTACAGTGAACCTCAACTGTCACTTGATTCCTATCTTCAATTATATTAAGTGTCCTAGCATTATTTTATCGGGTTTGTTTAAATCATTAGTGATGCACTGAAGGAGAAGGATACTGTTATTGGTACCGAGGTTGTAACAAAATACCGTTTAAAAGTGGATGCTTATTACAAGTATATTTGAAAAGATTGATCAAAATATAACTATTGCTTCAGGAGAGACTTTTTACATAGGAACTGTGTGTTATAACTGAAGAAAGATTTTGGAAAGATGGCAATGATCCTTTAAGGATCCTTTAAGTGCAATTTTCACATTTACATGTATGAGTTTAAAAAGTCAATTAAGACATTCTGTTAATTTTAGTCAAAGATTACCATAAAGCTTTTTTCTGTAGGCTGTAGGCTCTTTTATACAACCTTTAATTGACTATCAAGCTGATATTAAAAAGAAGTAAACTAAAATTGAAATTCGTAATGTAGCAGGTCCACGTTACCTTTTTCTGTACTAATCTGGAGTCTGAGGCAGTAATTCTTCTGAAATGACACACCTCATTCCCAAAACGGAGAATATCCTCAGCGAGAAATCCCGTTTCTTACTTCCATCTCCTGTAATTTTTTAAGGCAACTGTCTATTACTCTCTCTGGTAGTTGTAAATTCTTTACTGCTTCTAGAGTATGTAACATGCAGTGCACATGTGCAACACGACCAGAAAGTCAGGCTTCAGGATTCATAATCTGTTCTCCATAGATTTAAAGAGCACAATCACTGAGAGACTGGCCAAGTGCATTCCCACTGTGTTCCAAGCGATCAAATTCAGCCAGGTTGACTTAGCTTTAGTACAGACAGAAAGCTATAGCTTTATACCTATAGCTTTATATAGCTACGTGGTAATTACCCTGCCACTGCTCTGTGCGCCCAGAATGTTAACCAGGGGTGGGATTCCATCATAGAAGTAAATTCCCTCTTTCAGCAAGAAATTTTTGCTTCTTGAAAGATCAACGTGAAATTGAATCTGACTGGGAAAATTAAAGAGGAACAATAAATCTTTTAGCTACAATTGACAAAGATGACAGAGCCCTTGTAAATGCCAGCTTTTTCACTAAAAAGATGGGAAATCACAAAAGTGGAAAGAGGAAGGAAAACAGTAGTAACATAATCTATGATTTAAGTATATACAGTGAACATGCATTTCTCTAACATCTCGAATACCTTTCTGCTTAACTGCGTTTCTAAATAACATGCCTGGTCTTCTTCCCCATATACCATTTTTAAGAAAAATTGTAGTTTTGAATAAAAATGAAGTGGCTTCAGTTGTACTGTAACTGGAAATCGTTTTCAAAATGTGTGTGCATCTCAAAATAAAGGAGGAACACTTGTATGCTAAAGAAGTATACAAAGAATGTATCCTGACGTAAATTTGTAAGGCCAGTCTATAGGTCTGTTGATTTAAAGTTAATATACTTGTAAGTGGGTCGCTATAGCAGTAGTGTTATGGATATCTGTTTAATCTTAACTAGTTTCTCTGTGACAGAATTAAGCTATTGCTTATGAAAAAGCCATTCAGATGAAGTGTTTAATTATAAAAATACAGATTATACTTTTTTTTTTCCCCCGATTTCTGGAAAAGCTTGCTAGGATGAAAAATGATTAAATAAAAAAATGACCGCAGATATGTATTAATTGAACAGTAACATCTGCCAAAAACATAGTTGTAAGTAACATCAATAATAAGTAGAGACAAAATATTTTATCTGTGTAGCAATTTTTAGTAACTAGTGATGGTGCATAAAAACCTGAAAAACACTGTATTTATATTGCATTCTTGATTTTGTCTCATGGTCACTTGTAGGAAAACTAGATCTTTATTATCTGCATCTATTTCTCCTTTTTTCTTTCACTCTTCAATTTTAAAAATATCATTATTTTCGTAACTATTATGGGGCTAATAATGATGAGGAAAATGGGCTTACGTCCTCACAGAGAAATAAGCAAAAAGAATAGAAGAAACATTGAATAAGTAAAATATCTTGTCATGCAAACACCATATAATTCAAATCCATGAAAGAATATGTTATTTTAAACAGTTTCCTTTGCACCTACTACCTGCTGGCAGGTTTTTCTCTGCTTGTATTTTCTAAGAAATCTTTTCTGTCTTTATATAATCAGCTCTGACTGTGTGGACTGCATTTTTCTAGGTATACATCTGTTGGAGAAGCCAGACAGGATGGAATGGAGAAAGAGTCCTGATGGAAGATATTGAGCAAACCCTGGTGGCTGCAGAGATCCTTCTCATTCTAGTGCATTTCCTAGCCTATTCATATAATTCTCTATTACTGGAGCATCAGCAGCTTACAAGCAAGTGATAACACATGGTGATGAATCAGCTGAATATGATGAGTTCAGCAAAGACACTCTGGATCTGAGGCACTTCAGTCCAGTTTTGTCCACCTTTTGGAAAACTGGGACTGAGTCAAAGAGATCTAAACAAAGAAATCTGCGATAAGACACAATTTGATCTGTTTAAAAGTAGCTGTAGAGAAGAGGCTGCCTTGACAGTAAGTATTCTGAAGAAGGTTGGGATTCTTGAGAGCTGTTTATTCTAGCAACTAGAACATCCCATACATGTTTCTTTAAAAAAACCCTTCTGAAGTAGACAACTGGATGTTCACTTTCTTGAGTAAAATCTAACACAAGCAGCAGTGTGTTGAACATGGACCATTCTAACGAAAGCTGACATTTAAACAACAATCGTGACTAACTGGACTCTTTTTAGGAAAAGTATGAAAAATTTGAAGAGGATTTTAAAATAAATTAATAACTTTTGATACTGCAACCCAACACGCGCAAGTGATCCACGCTGAAGTCATGAAAGAGGAACTCCTAGCTAACACATAATCCCTGCAGCTGGATCTTGTTCTATTACCGGCACCACATGATTTCAACAACAAAAGATCTCTTCTTATGTTACCCTAATGTGGAAAATAGATAAAATCCAGAGTGTCTTCTAAGTAAGAACATTCTAGTGAGAATATACATCAGGACCTCAGAAAGTCAGTAAGGCTGCCTAAGTCATCTCTTAATATTTGTAAAATTCCCTAAATATATTAAGCATTAAGATTTATCAAACTTTACATATTAACACCATTTATTCTCCATTTTGTGTTCATGTGCATAAACTGACTTGCAAGGTTTCCATCGTGAGGATATAGACAGGAGCGTAGGTGTGCGTAAACACAGTGTTTCTCTCAACCTTGACAACGATACATCACTGTGAAGGCAATAGGGTGTGCCTGACAAATATTCTGAAACTGAAGATGCAATAACATTTTTTTTTAATTCAAAAAACAGTTATTATTTATAAGGGATATTTCTGAACATGATATTCAGTGCAATTTTATATATCCCATGTATAGAGCATGAAGAATATAAACTCTCTGTCTCCAGAGGTGCATCTGGGCATCTTACTACTAGTAACATTCCATTCTGTGTTTCAGGATAGATTCAACCTCTTTGGGCACTAAAGCCCAAATCCTCACTTAGATGTCTAGCTCTCTTTGATCTCTAGACATTTTAGCTCCAGAATTAACTTCCTGAGAATTTAAAGATTTATAGAATTCAATTAATTAATCTTAGTTTGGAGCAATTATCAGACACTTCTGTTAAGAATTTCAGCACATCTTGTTTTGCCCTTTTTTCCACCCGCTGTTAAAAATGGGATGGATATTCCATAATTCAAAACTTGTAAAAGTAACAAAAATCTTATGGAAAGTCTGTAACTGAAAGGTATATATTGTAATCAGCATTAGCGATTAATCATAGAATCATAGAATTGTTTAGGTTGGAAAAGACTCCTGAGATCACCAAGTCCAACCGTTAACCCAGCACTACCAAGTCTACTACTAAACCATGTCCCTAAGCACCAGGTCTACATGTCTTTAAAATACCTCCAGGGATGGGGACTCAACCACTTCCCTGGGCAGCCTGTTCCAGTGCCTGACTACTCTTTCAGTGAAGAAATTTTTCCTAATATCCAATTTAAACCTCCCCTGGTGCAACTTGAGGCTGTTTCCTCTTGTCCTATCACTTGTTACTTGGGAACAGAGATGGACACCCACTTCGTTACCTCCTTTCACATAGTTGCAGAGAGTGATAAGGTCTCCCCTCAGCCTCCTCTTCTCCAGACTAAACAACCCCAGCTCCCTCAGCCACTCCTCATAAGCCTTGTGCTCTAGACCCTTCACCAACTTCGTTGCCCTTCTCTGGACACGCTCCAGCACCTCCATGTCCTTCTTGTAGTGAGGGGCCCAAAACTGAACACAGTACTTGAGGTGCAGCCTCACCGGTGCTG
Source organism: Platalea leucorodia (assembly GCF_965183815.1). Lineage (NCBI taxonomy): Eukaryota > Metazoa > Chordata > Aves > Pelecaniformes > Threskiornithidae > Platalea > Platalea leucorodia. The sequence continues at coordinate 47,427,825 of NC_138826.1, read as the reverse complement.
AGTACAGGGGGATGATCAGTGCCCTAGTCCTGCTGGCCACACTATTTCTGATACAAGCCAGGATGCCATTGGCCCTCTTGGCCACCTGGGCACACTGCTGGCTCATGTTCAGGCAGCTGTCAACCAGCACCCTCAGGTCCTTTTCCGCCAGGCAGCTCTGCAGCCACTCTTCCCCCAGCCTGTAGCGTTGCATGGGGTTGTTGTGACCCCAGTGCAGGACCCGGCACTGAGTCTTGTTGAACCTCATACAACTGGCCTCAGCCCACCGACCCAGCCTGTCCAGGTCCCTCTGTAGAGCCTACTGTAGGCAACTGTCTCTGTAAGCACTATCCATCATTCGTTAAGAGTGCATTCTGATGAACAATTGTGTTAAAAGTGGATTAAGTCATTGTGAGATGTTATATTAATAATGAAAAGGTAAACTACATTATGAGTACATTGTAATTGAGACAAACAGATTAAAGCCCAAACTGTGACTATGGCCAGGGATGCAAGTATCTTGCTGCAAAAAACCCTAACAGATCTGCACCTAACAGGTTCTGAGAAGCAGTAAAAACCCAAAATTTAGGAAAAACAGCACTATCTAATCCAGATTTACACACACAACAGCATGATCATTTTGTTTCCATATGACAGGAACCCATTAGAACTTCGCTGAAGAAATCCATGCAGCTTCACTTGCATGGGTCGCTGAAAGAGCCTGTCCCTGTTTTGGGGCTACGAAGAGCACACAGGGAATGAGAAGTTATATTTTCACTTGTGAGATGAAGAAAGCGACTTCGGCAAAAAGCCACCGGCAGAATTCCCCATCCCACCCCTCCGGCCACGGCCCCGGCCAGGCCCGCAGGCCGGATGCGCTCCCACCGCCGGCACAGGAGCCACAGAGGCTAAGATGGCGGAAGCACCACGCAGGAGCCACGCACTTCCTCAGCACGACCCGAGGCCGCTCTCCCGTCCTCCCTCGCCCGGCGGGCCCCTCCCAGGGGCGGTAAGATCACTGCCGGGTTTTGTCCCGCCCCGGCCGCCTCCGTGCCTCCCCTCGCCGGCCTCGGCGCTCCCCGCTTGTGGGCGGGGAACGGCGGCTCTTCGCCTTTCCAACCGGCTTGGCCCCAGCCGGCTTCCGTCCTGCCGGGAGGTTGGTCGAGGCAGGTCTCGAAGATGGCGCCCGTCGGTGGGGCGGTGCTGGCCGGTGGGGGTTACTGGGCCGTGCTCTCCCGGTGCTGCGGCAGGGTCGTGGTGGAGCGCCTCGTCGGGGGCGCGGCTTACTCCTCCGTGCCGGCAGTGAGCAGCAGGGAAGGCCAGCAGAGGGAAGGTGAGGGCGGCCCGGCCCGCTCTGCGGTGGTGGCGGGGGCAGGCGTGCAGCCGTCCGGGGGCTGGGGTGGCCTGGGAGCGGGCGGGGAGGTCAGGCCCCTGCCCTCCTCCCTTCGGGCCGCTCTGAAAAAGATGTTTAGTTTTGCATCTGTTTGCTGAAGAGCTTTTGGTAAAAATAATAATAATAAAAAATCTAAAAAAAACCATCTTTACAGTGTAGGATACAGATTTTATCAGCGTAAATACTGTGAGTAGCCTGAAGAAAGAAGTGAGCAAATTGGCATTTGCTAGACATTTCAGCTCAGGATTACAGTGGACTTGCAGTGCATTGCTGGTTTTAGGTATTCCAAATGAGAATTTCATTGTTTCCCAAGGGGTGCGTACTCATGTTAAACGTTTGATGTCGTGCCTGGCCTCAAGCTGAGCTGTTCAGGCTGCAAATGCAAGCTGTTGGTCAGGGTTGTACCAACATTTTTCCCAAGGCTGGGTGGGCATTTGTCACCAACAGATTCAGGAGCAGGCTAGGTTGCTGAAAGGGCCTTTAAGTGATGTCTAATATTACAGCCCATGGCAGGACTGAAAGGTGGCCTGACCTGAAATTGTAGATGTTTGTAACAGAAATAATGATTGGTATGAATGAAGTGTGTCTGTGAAAGCAGCACAAAAATGGCAAATCGAGGGACAAAAGAACGCTGTGTATTAGCTGTTGCAGAGCCCCATATGTATTCTTCGGTTTCAATTTTTATATAACAAGAAGAGGAAGCACGGAATTGGATCCATAAAATACTTAAGTAAGGAAAACAAAAGAACTGTGACGTTCGCAGGTTTTTCCAAGGCTTATGCGGGATAGGGCTGTAAGACAAATGAATGAGGCAAATAGAACCCAAACACCCACTCCTAAAACCCATTCGGTGTTTTTTGCTAAGTATATACTGTATTGTAATGTGGCAACAATTAAAAAGCAAACAAACAAAAAAATCCCGAGCTCAAACAGGACAATTGAAAATAAATGTCATCAGATTCACCTTCATGTGTCTGAATATTATAAAGGCCACATTGTTTTGGTGTTTTTTGGGGGGGGGGCATTGAAAGTGATTAAATGACAGTTTGAGGAGGGGGAAGAAATGAAGACAAGAAAGTGAAGATCTTTGTTTAGATTGAAAATCTAGTGGTATGTGGTATTTTCATGCATCCCTATGAGTCCCTTACCACAGCTCCAGCTGAAGTCAGTTGGCTAAAAGGTTGAGCCAAATGATGGCTCAGGCCTGCTAAAAGGGAGTAAACCCTTTCACTTTCTGTTGCATCTTCTCTTAGACTGCTCAGTAAGCCAGATCAACATGGTAAAATAGCAGAAAACAAACCCATCAGTTTGTTCCTCATCCCCAGCTCAAGAAGAAAAACAGTTCGATGTGCGAACTGTTTATACAGTGGTTGATGAGCTTGACAGTGGCACAGAACAGGGTGTGAAGATGTGCTGTCAGAAGGAAGGCATGCAGCCATGGGATTCTCCTTTTGGTAACCGTGAACTGTTAGGTTTAGCTGTTTTGTACTGCTGGTGGAGAGTGATTTGTGACTTAACAGCTGTGTGGAAAAGAGAAGAGGAAGCACAGTTACGAAGGCAAAAGTGTACTGTCAACTCATCTAATTTCTCTTTCCTCTTGCATCAAGCTGGAATAAATGATGCTAGCAAAATGCATTTAGGCATGTAACCGCTAAATTATTGTTAACGTGTTTCTAGGATAAACCCAGACGAAATGGCTTCCAAACTTTTTTTTAATCTTAAGTTTCAAAAAATAAATGAGCAATCTGCAGTATGAGTATCTGATCTTCCCCTTCTTCCATGTAAGGACTGGGAAGTATTAGTGTATTGTCTTTCTAAAAGAAAAAAAAGCATAGAAGATTACACTGTATTTTTTTTCCACAAAACCATGTAATAGTTTGTATTGAAAAATGTTTCTTTTTCTTTCAGCTTCAACAAGGAGAAGAGACAGGACACCACAATTCACAAGATCAGTAAGTACTGAAACTATTTGCAGTTAACTCAGAGGTGTTTGAGAAAGTTTTCTAAGCTATATGTCTTAACAGTTTGTACAGGAATGCCTTCTGCAGTCAAAACCTGGTGAAACAATTCACTGTGACTATTCCAGAACCAGCACCTGGCTTCTTTAATCTCCCAGCTGTTTTCAGTCTGTGTTCTCATAAAGGCAAAAACATTAACAATAACAAGCTAACAGCTTGTATTGATACCATGTACTGCAGGTCTTAAAAGTAACTTAAAGTTGCATTTAAAATAAAACCAGACATTTTAATGTTGTTTTCAGTATGAGTTTACAGGATTCATGGTCATTGCTTTATGGCATAATTAAAAAATCTGATATTGTACATAAGTGAAATTGTTCTTGCACAGTAGAATTAAAACTGATATCTGAAAATTTAATCACTGAGAATTTTCTTATTTATTCCACACATAAATTTCAAAAGTAGGATGTTATGTGTTATGATTTTTCAAGGCAAGTAGTAAAAGTGGACCTGGTATGTATTAAATTTTTGTTTAACTTCCAAAAGCAGATTTAATGATACACCAAAGCAGTCAGACCAGCTGACTGCATATATCCATTTGTCTTTTACCTGTCTGAATTAAAAATTAAGGTTTTGGGGAAAGAAACAGTGACTTGATTTTTTTTTTTTTTTTTAAGCATTTGACTGAAAACTTGGTCAGTTATTGGAGGATATAAGCTATTTCTGCAATATAGTAATACGTTGTTCCTATACTGGAATTTCTTTAGCAAGTAATTTCAGAGTTATTAATACCTATTTCTTTTAATAAGAACTTGTTCAGACTTTCAGAATTCCAGAATTTTAAAACTCATTTTTTTTGTCCCTCACCAAATGCTTAGGCACTTTAGGAAATAGTGTTTGCAATTAAATACAGGTTTGATTTCCCCTTCCTCCTCCTGCTGATTTATCACACCACAAGAAGATGGTAAGTTCTTCTTTCTAAGCATTCTGAAATAAAATGCAATTGAAGATTGGGAAAGGCCTGCTACCCAAGCTTTGAAAGGCTATCTTTTAAAAACTCCTTTACAAATGAACACTAACTTTTGATGTAAATATGTCTTGAAATTTCTAGCTGTGGGAGTTTATTCCTGAAATAACTGGTTGTGTGTGTTGCTCCTGCTTTGTCTCACAAAACAGCATATCTCCCATCAAACTTCTATAATTTTCAATTTATTAGCATGCACTTCCCAGAACTGAGAAGATGACTGTTGATCAGGACTGGAGCAGTGTTTATCCAACAGCAGCTGCGTTTAAACCTGCCTCTGTGCCTCTCCCAATTCGAATGGGTTACCCCGTGAAGAGAGGAGTACCTCCACCAAAAGAAGGCAACTTAGAACTTATAAAGGTAAGACGCATTCCATTGGTGTGTGGTAACTTTCAAAATTATTATTCACTAAGACTGCACTGCTTTGATTGAAATATTTGTGTTGGGTACTGTTTTCTATGATTAAATAGGATAATATTCTATTTAATGTCTAAATTAAATGGTCACAAATACAAATGTAAGTAACAAACCAAATCAGGACACTTTTTTAGGATTATCATGCATATGACTTTTTTAATGGGGCTTAACTTCAGTCTGCTAAATCAGACTTCAGAAGAGTCATCTTGTCTGAATATTTTATTAAGCCTATTGTACTACCTTAACAAATGTTAAAAGTGTAATCAGATTTATGACCAGACAAAAAGCTATTATTTTGGTAACTCTTAATATGTCTGTTTCAGATTCCCAATTTTCTGCATCTTACTCCTCCTGCAATTAAGAAACACTGTGCAGCTCTTAAAGGTGAGGTTTTGTGTGGTTTTGTTGCGTTTTTGCTTTTTTCTGTTTTTAAGAAACATCTCTCTTGGAGTTTTAACACAATGCAAAATGTAATTGTGTGTGATGAAGTAGAAGGTGAGACATGGTCCACCTCTGAAGCTGGTTATTTGTCAGGCTTTGTCTAGTATTGTATGCTTTCTTGTTGCTGCAATGAGTCATACAGGTAGTAGGCAGATACATCTTTTTCAGCACACCAGTAAGACTTTAATTTTACCTTTCTATTAGGCCCTGCTTGTACTGGAGAACTTATGGTTTAGTGTTTTAAGGAATATGAGTGATGAATGTGACTCAGTTCACAGAAGATTATCTGTGATTAAACCAGGGTTTATTTCTGGCATGATTATTTCTGCTGATTAAAGGAGGTTTAATTCTGGCATGCATTTAAAAAAAAAAATGCTATTAATAAATGAAACCTTCTGTGAGAGCAAAGTCGTCTGGGGAGATGCAGGATCTAATGAAGACCAAGAGCATCTCTGCCAGCCAGCAAGCCAACAAGGAGAACCTAATGAGGAGGCTAGCCCAAAGAGAAGTAAGGCATGAGGGGACAGGGAGGACATAGAATCATAGGGGTCTTTTCCAACCTAAATGATTCGAAGATCATCAAGTCCAACCGTTAATCTAGCACTACCAAGTCCACCACTAAACCATGTACCTAAGCGCCAGGTCTACACATCTTTTAAATACCTCCAGGGATGGAGACTCAACCACTTCCCTGGGCAGCCTGTTCCAGTGCTTGACAACCCTTTCAGTGAAGAAATTTTTCCTAATACTGATCTAAACGTTCCCTGGCACAACTTGAGGCTGTTTCCTCTTGTCCTATCACTTGTTACTTGGGAACAGAGATGGACACCCACTTCGTTACAATCTCCTTTCAGGTAGTTGTAGAGAGTGATAAGGTCTCCCCTCAGCCTATATGATAAGAGATAAGAGGCCTGTCTTGTGTTATACAAATGCACATAGCACAGGAAACAGGAGGAATTAGAAGTCTGAGGAGTCACAGAAATGCAGAGAGAAGGCTTACATGACTGAGGTGTAGGCAGGGTTGATGCAGAGGAGCTGACCTGTACCCAAAAGAACAGCTCAGATGCAGAGCTTTGCTATTAGATGTGTAGCAAGCTGGTTGAGAGTTTAAGAGCAGGGATCAGAGGAGAAGCTGAAAAAAGTTGTTGGTGGATATCTGCCACAGACTGCCTGGTTAAGAAGAGGAAGTGGATCAGAAAACATCAGAAAAAAGCCTCGCAACTGCAAGCTTTGGTTTTCATGGGGAACTGCAGCCACCTCAACATCTACTGGAAGGGTAACAGGATGCGATAGAAGCAATCTAGGAGATTTTTGGAGTGCGTTGCAGATAATTTCTTGATGCAGTTGCTGGACAAGCTGTCCATGGGAAGGTGCTGTGTTGCACGTGCTACTCGCAAGTATGGAAGAACTGGTTGGAGATGTCAAAGTTGCTGGCATTCTTGGTTGTGAAAAGAAGATTGTGGAGTTTAAGATCTTGAGAGAAGTGAGGAATGCAAGTAGTGTATTAAAGGCAATTTCTTGATTCAGACGATTGATGAGTTGACAAGGAGGCGTGCTCTGTTGGATTTGTTGTTCACAAACAAGGAAGAACTGGTCAAGTAGGTGAAGGTTAGGGCCATCCTTGGTAACAGTGGTCATGAAACTGTGGTGTTTAAAATCCTGAGAGAAGTGAGAAAGACAGACAGTAGAACTAGAGACTGGACTTCAGGAGAGTGATTTTGGTTTATTCAGGAATCTGCTTGGCAGATCTTACAGGGTACTCTCCTGGGGAGCAAAGTGGCCCAGGAGAGCTGGTGGATGTTTAAGTTCAGCCTCCTTGAAAGAGCAAGAATGGTCCAGTGTGCAGAAAGTTGAGCAAGTATGGCAGAAGGACAGCATGGGTCTGCAGGAAACTCCTGAGTGACCTGAGATGCAAAAACAAAGTACACAGAAAGTGGAAGCAGGTAAAGACTACCCAGGAGGAACAGGAGATTTTTGTATGACCATCTTCAAGAAGGGCAAGAAAGAAGATACAGGGAACTGCATCAGTCGGCCTCGCCACATTCCCTGGAAGATTATGAAGCAAACTTTCATGGAAGCCATTTCCAAGCATGTGAAAACATGCTTTATAACAACCTGCATAATGGTAGAGAGTGCAACCTCAGCAGGTCTTCAGATAATAACAAACTGGGGGGAACAAGTGATAGGCTGGAGAGCCGAGCTGCCATTCAGAGGGGTGTCAACAGGCAGGAAAAAATCCGCTGCAGGGACCCTCATGAAGTTAAACAAAGCCAACTGCAAAGTCCTGCATCTGGGATGGAATAACCTGTGCAGCAGTACAGGTGGGGGGCATGGGGAGGGGGGCAAAGAGCTAGAAAGAAGCTTTGCAGAAAAGGCCATGTGGAGCCTGGTAGGTATTTGAAAGTTGAACATGAGGCAGCAGTGTGCCCTTGTGGCAAGGAAGGCTAACGGCATACTGGGTTGCATTAACAAGAGTGTAGCCACCACATCCAGGAAATTCATTCTTTCCCCTCTATGGAGTATTGCATCCAGTTCGGGGGTCCCCAGTACAAGACAGACGTGGACCTGTTAGAGAAGGGCTGCACAAGTGACCAGAGGGCTGGAACACCTCTCCTGTGAAGAAAGGCTGAGAGGCTTGGGGTTGTTCAGCCTGGAGAAGAGAAGGCTCTTAGGGGACCTTATTGTCACTTCTCAATATATAAAGGGGACTTAAAAGAAAGATGGGGAGAGACTTTTTACCAGGTGTCACAGAGGTGCACAAAGTCAAATTAGGTAGGTGATGTAACCCAAAATAATATTTATTCTGATCAAAAGTGTTTTGGTACTCTGAGGAATGTTAGTAACCACAGGTTCAGGATGCCGATGGGAATTAATACTACACAGCTGACCTAAGAATTCTTAAGCTTTAGAATGATGGCCCAAGATGCGCAATCACTCGCCTAGCAAGGCAAGGGCTCTCAACCGGGAGGAGTTGCCTTGGGCGGCATCCCGACCCAAGGGGAGAGCCCCCAGCTGCAGACCCACTGCTCCAAGGAGGTGGTCAGGGGTGGTCATGCCCGTTCCTGTTGGCTGAGGGCTCCATCTGCCGGCGGCTGCGTACGTGGCAACAGTCACAGTAAGGGCGCGACAGGAATCGGCGGCCGCTATGTTTCAACGGTCAGAAAGCCCCGGTCTTCATCAGGGCGGGTGCACCAGCCACACCAGGGCCTGTAGTGACAGTACAAGGGGCAACAGTTTTAAACTGGAAGAGGGTAGACATTTAGATTGGACATAAGGAGGACATTATTTTACTATGAGGGTGGTGAGACACTGGAAGAGCTTGCTCAGAGAAGCTGTGGATGCCCCGTAATTGGAAGTATTCAAGGCCAAGTTGGATGGGGCTTTGAACAGCCTGATCTAGCGAAAGATGTCCCTGCCCATGGCAGGGTGGTTGGACTAGGAGATCTTTGAAGGTCCCTTCCACCCCAACCCATTCTGTGATTGTATTTGGCGATTGTGAGACTGCATGTGGAGTACTGTATCGTGTTTTGGGGAACCCAGTGCAAAGAAAGACATTGAAATACTGGAGCAAGTCTAGCAGAGACCCTGCCATTATCTAAATGAGTATGGTTTCTACAAATAGTACTTTTAAAAAGATATATTGCAATAAATTTGAAAAAAGAAAAAAACAACAGCTATTACTTGGAGTGTTTTCTCTTTCTTATACAGATTTCTGCACTGAATGGCCAAGTGCTTTGGACAGTGATGAGAAATGTGAACGGCATTTTCCTATTGAAATTGAAACAGTAGATTATGTTTCTGCAGGGACATCTATTCGTAATCCCAAAGCAAGAGTGGTGACTTTAAGAGTAAGTAGTATTTTTCGTAAACAGCCTCTGTTTCAAAAACCCAAATGCTTGCCTTTCTTCTAAAAACATGTGCAAGTATGATATGTTGTAAGGTTATAAGGGAAATGGTTTACTGAATGTCTGAATAAAAAGCAGTGGATTTCCTTAAGTATATTGCAGCATGTTAGAACTGAGATTGTGAGGTTATGGATATGTAGTTATAAATGAAGACTAACCTCCGATACAAACAAAATGGTGTACCTTCTGAAGAATCTTCTTGTAGAAAAGTCTGTAAGTGCCTTTGTACTCAGCATCTTGCTTAGGCTCTCTCATTGCTAATTTATAGACCCTAGAAGTGCACAAGTATTGAAAGCTAGGCCATATGAATGCGACACAATTAGTAAGTATTGACTTGGCAGGCCTCCAGGCATCGGTGTGTTACATGGCAGGGGCAGCAGCCTTCTGATCATAGGGTCATGGGATACTTGAGGTTGAAAGGGAGCTCAGGAGTTTTCCAGTCTGACCTTTTTTCACAAAGTTTTCACAAATTTGTATGCATTAGAAATAAAAGGAAATGGAGTGTATCTGTGAAAATAAAAGCCCCTGACTTCATGCTGGGTTGTGAATGTATGCAGGAGGAGGCACACACTGGAACCCCCTTGCTCCCATATTCAGTTGTCTCGGATGGAGTAATACTGATGTTTGCAGGTCAGTGCTGGGCATGGTGTCACAGGTAGGGGGAAGAGCTCAGCTGCTCAAACAGCCTTGAATCTCCTGCCACTAAAAACAGCAGGTGGTAAGTGTATGTAAATTCCTTGCTTTCTAAATCATGTAAAACATTGTGAGCTATAAATGCCTTCTGTTAGATATGGCTGTTGAGGCACAAGCTGTTGGACTAGGGGTCAGCTGTGCTGCAGTGGAGAGGATAATTCAAAATGATACACAAATAAGCATGTCTGTATTATCCTACCTAAATCTGTCCACTAATGTTAACTGGCCTTGGTACTTGTAAGGCATTATGTGGATATGTATTATGCATGTATATTAAAAAAAGGAGGGGTTGGAGGGGGAGACAAAAGTGGAACAATTATCCATATGCTTTTTCAGTTACTGGTGTTTTGATCCTCAACTTCATTAATAAATTCTTTCTCTGATTAATCCTCTGACAACAAAATCTGCCTAGAGAGGGGGAAGAGAAGATTTAAAGGTGAAAGCACATGGCACTGGGTCAGATAGCGGCTGAGTTTGTATCAATGAGAGAGCATTTACTGTGCACTGTATTACAGACTATGATAAGCTCTCTAGGGGATCGTCATGATAAGATTTCCTTTTTTAAATATTGTTTAAAAGTTAAACCTTTTAAATATTAATTATTAATGTTATTATTAATAATTAATTAATAATTCATCTCTTGTAGCCTAGTGACAGTATTTCTTGTCATTAAATTTATCCTAGTCTATTCCCAAGTGGAATTGTCCACATTGTGCCAGACAACATAGTACTACAGGATGTAAAATGAGACTTTTTTTTAAAATCAACTGTCATTCTTCATGGAGCTCTAACTTTTCCAAAATTCAACATAAAATAGTCTGCAGCATTCCAGCTAACAATTATAAGCTGTCCAATTGCTATCCCATTTTGCAGCAAGTACCCATATAAATATTTGTCACCTTAAAGTGACTTTGGATTAGTAAGAACAACATATTTTTTGTGATCCTGTAAGACAGGAAACAGACCAGATAGCATTTTATTTTTTATAGGAAAAGCAAGGCATGTGGAATAAAATCATAGCTCTCTAACAGTAAATTTCAGATGATCACACTGTAGGAAGGCAGAATGATACAACTATGATAATGCCATCCTTTTAAGACAGTGCAAGAAGTACTACTCAGTGAAATCGTTTTGTGTTGTTGGTTAAAGCAATCTAATGCCGAACATCTGGGCTGGAGTATCCCATTAAGTTTAGTCATGGTCATAAAGTGCTTACATGCACTAGCAGTTGTACGCTTGCCAGAGAGATGTGTCTGAAACCCTTTAGAGTTTGGAGCATTCTTTCTTTCTGTGAGCGTTAGAGAAAGACAGCATTAAGGAAATGTGTTTTACAAGAAGGTGTTTCTCATCAATTTGGGTGAGCATTGCCAGGCAGCAGTGAGGGTAGGCTGTCCTGTAAGGGAAGGCGATCCAGGGGCAGTAAAGCAGGCAGGGATAATGACCTCCCGAAAAAGGGCACAGCTGCTACATGAGCAAGGTGCGCAAGACAGGTCTGGTAATAGTGACCCCGTCCATCCAGCAGCCCAGTAATCACCTGACAAGTTCATAATGATAAGGCAAGTTTGAGGTCAAAGGGGAAGACGAGTCAGTGGATCAGGATTAGGTCTGGTGACAGTAACTAGGATCAGTCAACAGTCTGGTGGTTGTCAAGCCAATCCATAGTGATGCAGTAGGTGAGGTCAAGCCAGGAATTCAAGGCTGTTTGTCAGGATTGGGTCAGTGTGGGCCATGGCTAGGCAGAGACATAGCTGCGTTGTGGCTCAGAGACTGAGGCTGAGTGCCTCAGCTTAGGTGCAGCTTCTCAGCAAAGCTGGGGCAGGCCCACCTTCTCATAGCTCCTTTTTTTTTGTCACCACTGATTGAAGACTACGTAGCTGCACTGTACGAAGGGCACTGCGCGCTAAGGTTGCTGTGTGTGTAGGGACCTTGGAAGTATCGTGACTTCAAAAGTTATTGTTCATGGTCATTTTAGGCTGCACTAAGAATAGAGGGGTTTTTTGCAGCTTGACCATTGCCTTAAAGACTGGATGCACCTGATAGGTCTGTTAGAATTAGACTTGACAAAATGTGAGCTAGGGAACAAAGCTAAGTGAGCTCCTGCTTACCAGTATTGCAGGCATGCATACTAAATGAGCATATAATTCCTTAAAAAGGAGACATTTTTCATGTAATCTGTGGAGCAGTGACTGGTTAGGGTTTTTTTCAAGATTAGAAGTTTCAGTATTGAAACCCTGTTGTCTCCTCCCTTGTCATATTTAGATTTAGTACTTCAGTTTTCTGTTTTTAGTAGTAGGGTTTTTCTTTTCAGGTAGTACTTTTTTTTCCTGATATTTATTGGAGCTTCTAATTTCTTTTAGTCATTCAACTTTTTTTAGTTTTTCTGATGCAGGTTTCTTGATTTTTAAACAGTTCCTTAGTACAGCAGTGACGCAGTAGAAAGAATATAGAGGAAAAACAAACAGTGGACAAATCAGTAAGAGGCTACTATTATGTCTTCATGTGTTTAATATTCCTCAGCAACTCTCACTTAATAGAAACTTAGGTTTCCAACACCATATATCTTTAGACTGTTAAGGTTCACAGCCTTCTTACTTCCTATTGCGTAAACAGACTGCTAAAACCAGCTTGCTTTACTTTTTGTACTTGTTATTGCGCATAGATACTAGCTTCAGACTAACTCGTAGAGTTTCGGTTTTGAATGAATCCTGGTTATTTGTTGTATATCTTATGTTTGTGCGTTTTCTGGTATTGAAACAGAAGACAAGCTATTCACACTATTGTTTGATCAATTATGTGAGATCGGACAGTTCTGGTCCATTATATTGTTATCTGTGTGCATCTTTGCATACTTCTATTAATCTGCCAGTAAAGACTTTGAGAATTCTGATTTGATGTCTCTTGAATTGATGTCTTTCCTCCTCTTTTAGATGCTTGTCATAAATATCTTTGATGTATCTTAGTATTAACCTTACTGATCTGTATTTGAAAACAAAGATCTAAAAAAAGATTTATTTTTCCATACGAAGTACACATGAATATGAAATACAGCTAAAAACTAAACTGACAGCTCTTTTTTCCTCTAAAAAAAAGTTTGAGTAGAAAACTCTCCCCCAGCCCCTTTGGTATTTGGATGAAAAGAAATTTATTGTTTGAATATTCAGATTATACTTGCCTTGTGTTAAGACTCCTGACATGATAAAATCAGGAGAAATTCTGCAAATGCATACTTAATAGCTATACTTTTAATTATTGATAAAAGATGTGTCTAACTATCTCAAAATATTTTCAGGGTGCAATATATAACCAATATATTGGATTTATTCAAGTAATTAAAAGTATTTTCTCTTGTACTTGAAGGTTAAACTTTCTAACCTGAATTTGGATGACCATGCAAAGAAGAAGCTCATTAAACTTGTAGGAGAACGGTACTGTAAGGATACAGATACGCTCACAATTACAACGGACAGGTACGATTACAAGAAGGAAAAAAAAAAAAAAATGCCTGTAGCAATGGTCACAGTATAGAAAGGGTTGGGTGTCTTCCAGTAATATCAATTGTTGTCTTAGTAGATTATTATATTTTTAAGGCTAAAATCTGACTTATGATAAACATACTAGTACTCTTGTTATGAACTGTTAAAATTGTAATAGACAAATCACCTAAGGTCAACCCTAATATTTGTTAAATACTGCTAGTTATTGAAGCTCTGTATTTAGAAGTCTCATTTGTTATTTTAAAGTAGTCATCATGTTTCCCAAATGGGTTCTGTTAGTTTTAACAATGATCTGAAGAGTTTCAGGCAAGAAAAATGGGAACATCGGTGACCAGACATTTCTCAGTGTTTTGATGTTCTAGATGTAAAAAAAAAATCACTGTAGTTATTTACAGTTATGTTCAGAAGGCTGCATGGGAGAAACGTATTTTCTGTGTTGAATTCTGAAGAGTTTAAGAGAATACATGTGTATTCCTAAATTCACAATACACTTTAATTCACAGCTGCTTTCAGTGGTAGGAAAAACGTTATTGGTAGTCTTCTCTGTTTGCATGTTTTTATTAGAAATTATTTTCCCCTCTTAAATTTCCTGTCCTTCAGTAGGAAATACTGTTCTATTTCTACATAAAATAAATACAAAATGAATAAAATTGTGCGTATCTTTTTTGACTAGACTTGGAAATCTGGGTAGTTTACTGGGACCACTTGTGCTTCCAACAGTTTTCATTTCCCTAGTCAGACTTACTTTGTGGCTAAAACATTAGGATAGCTGAAAGGACCTTACCCTGTAGAGCATCTGTGAATGTTTTCATGCTGTGTTCCAAAAGAAACTCCTAATGTGCCTGTTGATATTTCACTTTTATTTTTAGTAAATTCTAAGGCCTAAACTCTGAGTGGTATCGATTTCTTTAATACAGGATTTTCCAGGCTGATATTTAGATTACTTTTAAATTGAGGCTCTTTCAGTGTGGAAGAAATATGCGTCAAAAGCTTGAGTCCTTTTTAAAGTTTATTTACTAGAATAGTCATAGTCCATAGTCATTCAGATAAGTGTTTTTAGTGTCTCAGATGTAGTCTCACATGATTCAATTTGTTCTGCATCAAAAAGGGGGATGAAGGAGCCTGCAGGACGAGGTAAGTGTGAGAAAGAGACAGGCGGTTATGGGTGATCCGCATGAGGAAGAGATTAATGTCATTAAATTCTCAGCAGAAGGTTTTGATGACTAGTTTTAAGAAATACGCTCTCTGCAGGACTGTGTCTTATCACAACAAATTTTACTGGGATCCTCTTTTGACTTACAGCTACATTGACTTAGACTTTTCTTGTTAAATTGTTGGCTCGATCTTTTGTTCTGAACTGTATTTCATGGCTGTTTTCACCAGTCATTCTCTTCCCTTCAGGTCTGGGGAAAAAAAAAAAATAAGGGAGTTCGGACTAAAGTATGTTGCATTCCACTTTGGCACAGAGGGCAAAGAATTTTTTAATGTTTCCTGAAGATGTGTAAATTCTTGCATTATGGACATTTTCCTGCTGACTTGCAGATGCCCACTCTTCCATGTTCTTAATACTCATGCTTTCATGATGTTATTCTTGATTGCGTGTAATTCAGAAACGCATGTGAATCAAACACACATTTCCCTAAGATTCCCTACATTACAAATTAGGAATTTTGATGGTAAGTTTAACATTCTATTCAAAAGGGTATTACAGTGGCTTGATTTCAAAAAGACCAGCTTTGTTTGTGAATTTTCAGGTGTCCGCTCAGAAGACAGAACTATGATTATGGCATACACCTCCTCACAGTTTTGTACCATGAATCTTGGGTAAGCAATTGTGTGTGAGTAACTCGCACTCTCTAATGAATGCACACTAACGCGCTCTCTCGTACCTTACAAAAAGTTCCATGACTGTGCGCAGACTAAAGTAAATTATCTTAGATTCTTTTCCTCTTCCACCTCACTTTTCTTCAAATTCAACCAAGATAAGTTGCTTATGTTTGAATCTTATTCCCCAGTCAACTTCGAGTGCATTTTTTTAACTTCACAAGTGCTATTTTGTTGTTTGGATACATAGTTTGCCTCTTTTCAGAAGTTCTCTAGTTTTTCACCTTAAAAAGAGATTCTTTCCCAATACTTTGTTTCTTACAACAATGAGCCTAAAACTGACCCCGAGCCTAGCAGAAAACACCTTAGTTCTCAAGGATTCCTAAACATACCTTTAGTTTGGCAGCGGGCTGGTATGCTGGGCTGCCTATGCACAGTATTCAAATATGAATTGAGTGCATCCAGAAAAATGGTGTACTCTGTGATTATCCCCTGTTATCTATGCATTTTTAACAGTGACCATGTTTAAAGATGAAAACAAGTCTATTCCAAAAAAGCAGAAGGGAGTGTTACTGACTTTAAAGCTTTGAAGACTAACACAGTGCAGTATCTACATTTTGCCTGATTCCAGACTCCTTTCTGTTACTTAGAAATTGTCTTTTCTTGGGTTCTTCCTCAGCTGCGGTAAACCATGGCTGTAATTTCGAAGTATTCTGCTTCTTAAATGCCCTCTCACAAATCTTGTCTCAGGCTGGAAGGAGTGAGGACTTAGGCTGCTTTTCTGAGCTCCCTTTTGCTCAGAAAAGGGACATCCTCCTCACCTTCTGTTAGTTTTAGGATTTCATTGCATCAGAGTTAGTGTCCTGAAAAATACATAAAGTTATTGTAACTCTTTAGATAAATAATTCTATCAAAGCAAGTATAACATAAACTTTTCTAAAGTCATTCAGGATATGATGTATTTGGAATTTTTCCCAATAGGTTGTTTTCTTAAAGGGTTATACATGTGAAATGTCCAATGTAAATGTATTAAAGATACTATTCCAATTTATTGATAATTTACTACAGTTCTTAAGTAGTCCTCTAAATATAATAAGATATCTCTAGACCACAGATCTTTCTTTTACAGTGAATTCTTCAGACTTGTCTCCTGTATTTTTGTGGTTAATCATGTCAGTTATAAGTATTGCCTTCAACAATCTTACAGTTATTTTTTACAGAAAACAAGTTAGCACTCTGAAATGAAATTATTGTTGAAAACCCATAATTATGTTTTGGATAACTTTGTTTAAATGTAATATGTTATTAGTCACATTGTTTGAGACGGGCAGTGAAAGGCTTCATCATCAGTATATTTCCATAGATGTACTCTTTTAAATAAGTTGTAGCTGATTAGCTACCAAAATTCATATTTACTGTTTTCAGTTGTTCTATAGTATTTAAATTAAATCTCCATATTTAGCATTTTTATGAATTTCAGTGTTCTTGATTTTGATCATTGCAGTGATAACATAAAAAACATAATGAGGAGGGTGACTTATATTTCCCTTTCACTGGAAGTTGCCTTGAAGGATACATTTTGTAATTGTAGAGTGCATCAAATTAAATTCAGCTTATACTAACGTCTTAAAAGACATGTTTACTTTAGATTTCAAGTGCTTTGTCCACATGGATATTTTTCTCCCCAACAGCATTACATTGCATTACAAATCTTAAATTAATGACAGATCAGTTTCCAATATTAAGCAATGATGAGAGCTAGACGCCGCTCACTTTATTAATTCACCACATCCGTCCTTTGCTCTAGCATTACTTAGTGATGGAAGACAGGACTATACGATATTGCTACGTGAGTGCTCAGCGTGTACTGAATATGCACAAGTCTCTTGCCCTTTTATTACCTTTCAACTTCCATGTTAATATTTGATGAGTTCATCAATCAGTTGTAATTGTCCTTGATTTCCATGAAAAATTAATGGTCTCCTGAGACATGTATTTTAATTTTGTGTGACATGTTTTGTTTTGTGGTTTGTGGTGGTTGTTTGTTTTTTTTTTTTCTTTTTTTCCCCCATGATCAGTGGTAATGCCTTTTAATAACTTGCTGAAAGATAGTTTGGATACGTTTTGTAAACCATAAGCAAACAGTGTATGGTTTATTTTAATTTGTACGAACTTTAGTATTGTAGGGGGATGGACAGGGACTGACCTTCCCTATAGACAGTAATATCAATCCTGTTTACAGAACTAATTGCAAGATTTGATGACTTTCCCAGCGGAGTAGTGCCACACTGTGTTTTCATGCATGTGTGTGATGGAATTCAATAAAAAGATGAGGGCAGTGTTCCATTCTTGGTAACTGAAGGGAAGGCTGGCTGCATGTAAATTTTGCCCTCAATCCTGAAAACTTTGCCTACTATCTCTCTAAACATGGCATGATTCTCTAAGTTATGTTAATAACTGGATTACTGAACTATGTGAACCAGAAAGCATGTGAATATATAAAAGGAAAAATTGTATGCAGATATACATCAGGAAATGTAATTTCAAGTGTAATTATATTTTAATTGCCAGGGATGCATAATTCCTTTATTACAGTTATGAACTAGAGCATCCAAGTAGTTTAGGAATCTGAAATCTTTTTAAAAGAATGACTGTTCTTTGTGGTTTTGTTGGGTATGTAGTGAACTATGTGCTATGAAGCTCCATTGTGTTGAGATGCACTTCCAGCAGAAGGTTATTCTTAAAGCAATGAGTATGAAGAGTTTAATTCTGGCTCATCTGTCTCTTTGTATGTGTGCTTAGAATACAAAATTTATCACTGTGTCAACAGTAGCCTCTGTATTACAAATTTTCTTGTATTCTTTTCTAGTCTTGGCTTCAATAAAAACCCAGGGCATCCACAGCTCGCTAATTCTATTGCTATTGCAATTAGAGGGCTCAGGTGGAATTAGTTTGCAAGAATCCTTATTGCAATGGAGTTACAGTTGAAATATGCAACAAGGGTGTGCAGACAAAATAGAAAGGAAAGAGGGGGGATTACCAACAATTGGTACAGGTATTGTTCTGACCAAAGGCGCTGAATATATTGTTAAGAATGGATTTCTTTCTTGGATTGTGATGTGGGGAAGAGAGTTTGTTTGCATTTAAATAAATTTAATAAAAGGTTTTCCAGGTCAAATTTGGCAAACTGGTTTCTGAGAGGTACCACAGCCAAAGCGAGGGAAGCAAGTTGATAGAGTAAGGCACCGACTAGCATTTTTGTCTCCTCTAACCTGCTGTCAATCAATGGATGATGCAAGAAGACAGACTAGCCAAAGTATGAAAGGCTTTGAAGATATGTTGGAGGATTGAACCTGGAGTAGAGAAGCTTTCAAAGAAGCTCAAGTGGTTTTTACAATTGTGTGCACGAGCTCCCTTTTTTGAATGCACAGGGAAATAAGAAAAAGGGAAGGAATTGAAAGGAAGGAGCAACTTTACTTGATTTTTTTTTTTTTTTTTTTTTTAATGAAAGGAGTAAATGAATGCCTGTTTTGTTCTGGTTTTGTGAGTGTTAGAGGAAGAAGCAGAGTTTCCACACTGTGGGAGGGAGGGGCAGGGGAAAAGAATCGTCAGACTGTTGATAGATGGTCAGAATAAAAGTTAAGATGAAGCTGACAAAGGTGGCAGGAGTGCAAAAAGGTACATTAATGACTTGGGAATGGAGAGAGCAGCTGAAGTCATTTGATTACTTGTAGAAGTGGGATACTACTGGGTTGCCTTTTGGGCTACATAACTGCTACTAATTGGTAGTTAAAAGTAGTATTGCATTTAAAACTGTACTGTCTTTCCCGTCTTCTCATGTTCACACAGAAATGCCATCAATGGATTTGACCGTGCAAAATCCTGCAAAAGTTGAGGGCACTCAAGACCTTTCAGGATTGTGTTAGAATTTACCAAAATGCAGTGCAGTGTTACCAGTTGGTATTTGATCTGTATTGAAACAAATAAACCCCCTTTATTTTGAAGAAAGAAATCTTACAATTTTCTTTCGTCTTCTAGAATGCATTCCCGTGGTGGATAATGCTACCCTTGCTTTTGGCAAAGCGAATCTATAGTGCTTGTTATTTTTTGGCAGAAAATATTTGTTTTAATAGAGGAGGTGAAGGAAGAGAGGAGGAAACACATTAATTCATCCTCTGGTTCTTGATCCATCCTCTGTTATCACAGGTTCAAATGAGATGCTGTAAAGCAGAACAACTATGGGAAGCTGTTCAAAATATTGGCAGCATATTGGTGGGTTGATAGTAGTTGCTTGGTAAGACAGCGTGCTGTTTCTTAAGATGGATCTGAACAGCGGGAGCAGTATAAATTAGGGGTCTACGTGTTGTGGTTTTGGTTCAACCTATTTGAATTACAGGTTAGCTAATGAGGCTGCCTAAATCTAATGGAGAGCTCAATTTAGTTGTAGTCTTTGTTACTTACAGAGATGCGTAAGAAGCAAGAAGTGTATCTTAAGATCCCAGACTGATGCATTTGGCACCTTAGTTTTGATAAATGCAGGTAGATGTAAGGCCCATGAGTTCAGTTGTCTAAAACGTTCAGATTTAAAACTTAAGAATGTTCATTTATTTTCTTATTTTAAAATACTTGGAGATCTTTTGCTTCCTGTTTAATAGTTTTCAGATTATTAATCAAATATTTGTGTTTTATTAGCTTTTAGAATGTATTCAGTAGGTATCTGACTTGCACCATCTGGTAAGAATTGAACTTACCTTCTGTGGACTTTTTCTGTGATTCCTCTCAAATTATCCCCCAGGATTGTGCCTGGATTGAATTAATCAATTAAAGGGTGAGATATTTTAGGTAGATTGTTAAATAGCAGCTCAATCAGTTTTATTTCTGCTACCTTT
Organism: Platalea leucorodia; assembly: GCF_965183815.1. NCBI lineage: Eukaryota > Metazoa > Chordata > Aves > Pelecaniformes > Threskiornithidae > Platalea > Platalea leucorodia. The sequence goes on along the minus strand of NC_138826.1, from coordinate 47,407,808 downwards.
AAATGACGGTACTTCTTGAATGCCGTAACATCTCTCTAAACCTGAATGTACTATTGTGGTATTAAGTGGTTTTTAAAGAGTAAGAGTTTGCTGCCCTCAAGTGGTTCAAAAGATCATAAACCGATTTCTTTACACTCGGCTCAGAGTAATAGTTTATCACTAAAAAGTAAAGTTCTGTTATGAGTTGAAAGCAGGAAGGAGGAACAAGTGGAGTAGGAAGTTAATTTTCCAGTAAGGAAAAACATTCATAGTCATTATAAAGGTGAGGAGTCCGAAAAAGATAAGAGTGAGAAGGAAATAACTTACAGTTGTTTTAAACCAGTGAAGACTACAAAAAGGTGTACCAATTTTCCTTGCTCCAATTCCACATGATTTTCAACATACACAAATCCAAGATGATGGAGAGTGGAGGATATCATTCTGCATTACACAGCTGAGATCTTGAAAGATACGTGAAAAGTTGCCCTTGCATTTTCTGTTCGCCAGAATAATTTACTTTATTTCTTAAAGTAAAAGGTCTAATCTGACGTAGTAAGAATAACAGTAGAGTAATGCTATACACACTTTTGAACTCTCTCTTGCTTTTTCTAGTTGTGTAGCTATGGGAGTCTGATAAAAAAAATTCCAGACTCAAAAGGAACAGTAAGGAAGAAGGAATACAGAAATAGGGATAAGTGGAAAGTGGCTACTGAATATGTACAGTAATAGTCAAAGGGTCTTCTGGGTGCATCTCTTTGCATTGTGCTTGCATTGTAGATGTTAATAGTACTTGAAAGGGCAGGGAAGTTCAAGCAGAAAGGTGAGGGAAGTTAAAAAACTGAAGAATGGACAGACGGTGACGCTAGAGACTTAACTAAAATTTATCTATGAACTCCAAAGCTGTGTAGTTTGAATTAATTTGACGAAAGTGTCCCACATTGCTTTTGCATTCCTTTTTAAGTAGAACACTCAACTGCAAGGCAGTGGTGGGGTGGGGAGTCTGTGTATGCATGCATCTGAATGAATATTTTTACATAACCATTCATGATAATCCTAAAATCCATTGTATAGCTTTTCTCTAGACTTCAGTTAGCACTTAAATTGTATTGTCTTTTTTTCATCTACAGTCATTTTAAGCTATTACAAGTAAGCATAATTTTTATCACTTCAGATTGTGCCAGTAGAACTTCGTAACAGTAGAATTTTGCAGTTTTCATAGTAGGAGTTTGCCTTGTAAGTCAGCCTAAAATATGTGAAAGGATACGAGTCCACTTTTGAAACTTAAGCAGGTCTCTGGCTACTTAGGTTTCAAAAATATGCTTTAACTTCATGTTCTGAACACATAGAACGTTATGACACATGGGTTGTAAGATTAAAATGGGAGGTGAAGAGAAACACTCTTAAGTCTTGCTGAAACTCTCTGCGTGGGCAGAAGAAAATTCAAGATTGAATGAACTGAAAAGGAGGGCCATAGCCTGGGGATTAGAGCATATACCTGGGAGAGACAGATTTAGAGCTCTGGGCACCATTTAGTATAACTGAAGACTGCTTAGTGTAAATCTGCTGACTTTGAGATCTTAGAATAATGAAGTGTGATATAATTTTTCCCTTCCTACAATAGTGTTCTTTCTCAGTATGTCATTATATATGGTTTAAGTAACGCAAACTGAGGCTGAAGTAAGGGTGGTCTCTAAACATTGTAATATACACTTTATTTTGAAGTATGTATTACATTTCACTGTGCACTCATCAGTGCTCAAAATCTAACAACTTGAAAGGGTCTTCATCGTTAATGTGAGTCAGAAAAGATAAAGCTACGTGGCTTAGTAGATGTTAAATTTCATAAACTTTCTCTGAAGATCTGAATTCAAACATTTAAAAGCAAAGGAAGGAGGTTTGCTGACAGGAAATGTGTATTGCAGTGAAGGAAGGTTAAACTTTTTTTGTACCTCTTGCTTGGAACCACAAAGGATGAACATTCAGGCAAAAGGTTGCATTAAAAATTGTCTTTGTACTCTTTCAGACTGTAGTAGGCTTTTTGCGATACCTTGTGTTTAAGCCCTATGTTTCTAGTTGCTGGAAAAACAAAGCTTCTTTAGCTTCTTTTTAATGTGTAAATATAATTTTTACAGCTATTTAATTTTCGGTCTAAATGTTGCAGTCAAATGAAGTCTTATGAGGCATAGATATTAACACAATTAACAGAAAATCATCAAAGATTTGGACCTTTAATATCACTGATCTTTCTTGATGAGGTCAGAATCTTATCTGATCAGCATTTAGAAAACAAAGGGAGTTGGATAAATACCTTTCAAATGACCCTTTCAGAAGCCTGGATTTTCCAGAAAATACATGCAGCCACTTCAGCCCAGAGAAATTAGGTGTTTGAAAGAGGTGATCTAGATGATGGTGATGGCTGAGGACTCTTAAGTTAGTGACAGAACCAGAGATTAAGCCTGTGAGTATCATTAAGTATGAGAGCATCTCTTACATCTAATATTATTTTTTAAGGCAAAGTTCTGTTCTTTCTTCTCCGCTCGTTCTTCTTTTCTGTTTTATATTCGTGCCTTACTGGAATGTTTAGTCCTCACAGTCTTTCTCCTGATTTTCCTTGACGCTCTAGAGGTCTTACCTGCCTTGTGCCATTGCTGTGTCCTAGAAAATAACGTTCTGCTCATTCAGAAGAATGTATTTTAACCTATTCTACATCAGCAAGGAATTAAATTTTTTTGTATCAAATCTCAGATACAAATCTGTTTTGCCTGTGTACAAGTTTATGTTGATATTTCTTTTCAAGTTGCTAACTAAATAGTACAGTTCAAAGGTGTAATATGTCCAAAGAGATAAGTATGTAATTGTTTTGATAACTCCTCTTTGACTTGAAGGTACCTAGTAATTTGGAAAATGCTAGCATAGCTGTCATTTATTACCTGAAAATCTGTAATTACTGTACCACACAGTATCTTTTATTTCAATGCAGTACTAAGAAGAAAGTCTATTTATTCTAGGCTATGCAGAGTTTGAAATTTGACTTGCAACTTAAAGAACTTTCCCTCCCCTCAAAAAAAAAATCCCACTAAAATACTTGGTCTTTGCTAAACAACATTAATTTTTTAACTGTTCAAACCATTGATGAGAAAATGGACTAACACGAGTCATGTTTTTAATTGCCTTGAAGATTTCTGTGTGCCATTTACAAATTTAGTTAAAATGTCTTCCCCAAAAGAAACACCAGAGAACTGACAATTCTAATCCTGGCTGTGACAGCAAAATTACAGAAGTTCAACTTGGGGAGGGGGGGGGAACGACAAACACAAAAACACCAAGAAAAAAGGTGGTGAAATGCTTTCCTTTTTTCTGTACTTAAGGGTACAATATATATTGAAACTTTTTGTTAAGTACTTTTATGTAAGAAGCAATTTCACTGGCCAGAGTACTATTTTGGTATTTATACTGTGTCAGCACTTCAGAGTAAGCACTGTAAAGGCTTGTAAACCTCCCAAAATCCTGGCTTAAACTGTCAGATAAAAGATTTTCTTAGAAACAAATCCCTATTCTGTTTATAGCCCTAAAAAAATAATTCTATATATTTGCATTAGGAGGTGTAAAAAAACAATCACTCTTTTGTGCGTTTTCTGTAGTAATAGGTTTATGTCCTTTGACTTTTATATGAAAAGTTGTTTTCTGGTGATTTTTATTTTTTGGCGGTTCTTATAGGAAGTTTTGGTAAGAGAAACAGTTGAAATTATCAGCTGAGTGCATCTTCAGCCAGGCTGGTTAATACTTACTGAGATTCTGTCTTACATGTGATAGAATGAAGCAATCATTTTTAGTAAATTAATTGAAGAAACATACGTTCTTGATTTTTAACCTTGTTCACTAAGTGGGGATTCTAGAAAAATGCTGCACAATGCCACACTTATATTCCAGTTTTCACAGTTTTATTCTCGTTTTTAAGACTTACTGCGGTGTTTACTAACATTTCAAATTTGCAGGGGACAAAAATAATCAACTAACAAAGCTCTGAGTGATGAAGACCTCATTTTTGAAGTTTCTTTCGTTGTCTCATTAGTTTTCTTCATAACTCTTTAAACTGAGACTACAATGCTTGTAACGTTTCCACCATTCGGAGTTCATGGGTGCTTGTCTACCTAGGGTGGTTTTTCAAATGAGAATATAATTCCAGATACACTTTTTCTCTTGCAATAAATCTGGTTGGAAAGGTATTTAAGTTTCACTCAATACAGTCAGTTTGCAAAAACCTGGTTTCTGTTCAGTTTCCTGTTTGTGATGTATGTCTGGACCTGTGTACAGTAGGATAACTTTTCATTTTGAGGCACGGCCACCAACGTTGCAGCAATGGATACTGGCTTCTTGTAGCAAGGCTGAGGAATGGGTTTTGAAATTTCCCCCTACTGTCAAATCCCTTCCTGCCTCCCTCCTTCCCAGAAGTCAGATTTTATTTTAAAATCCATTTTGATACACCATTCTGCTGGGAAAGATTCCAAGAATGAAATACTTAACAGTTTCTTTTGGCCTCCTTTAAAACCTTCTTGCTCTGTATAGCTCAAAAGAGACAGGGAAATCTTAATTTGTTTATCAGCGTGCATCTCCAAAATCCTATAAGTTAATGTGTGCAGAGAAGGATTTTCCTGAAGAGATAAATGTAATAACTGTAATCAGTTCTTGTTGTCTCTGCTATAACTTAAAGGTATTTAAAAGCTTCACAGTGATCTTTTGTTTGAACTTCAAACATGAGTTTGGTCCAGGGAGTGACCAGGGGCAGTACCCATATTCCCTTACTCTTGAGAAACCCTATCCCTGTGAGAGAAGCTTTTGCTTTAAAATTCTTTTGGAGTTTAGGAAAAAAATGTCTTGGATAGCCATTATGCAGATAAACAAGGGATATTTAGAACAGGATGATGTCGTTAATTTAAAACTATTTAAATCTCCACATTGAATTGCAATATTTTTCAAACGTACAAGGAGTACTTTACTATACCCACTTGTTTTGCTACTGTTTTAGCAATACAGGCTACAGTACATCCTTTTTTATTTACCCCTCTAGAAATTGAATGAGGTTCTTTTACTTCTGTGTTGTATTGTGTCCAGGTTTTAATGTCAGTCATATGAGCCTTTTAGCAGTGTTAATCACTGTTTCTGACTAAACATTTGGACTCAGAGATTTAAAAGACAAGAGATTCCATTTACCAGGTGCAGGATGCAGCATTTGTTAAAGTATTTTTAAATTCAAGTAGACAGACCCAAGCATGCAGGGTTGTAGGGGAAAATAAAATAATCTTGGGTCTTGGTTAAAGGTTATTAAATATTATGGTTTGACTGCAGCAATTTGTTGACTAGTGGACAGAATACTGTAAAATAAACGAAAACCAAACAACATTCCCCAAAACAAACAAACAAAGAAACAAACAAAACCACCCAACCCTCCTGTGATTGCAAGGTTTATTTGGATTCTGCATAGCATAGCTGAAAATTTACTGAAGAGCCCTCTCTGTCAAGGGATTTGAAAAAAAAAAAGAAAGAAAAAAATCTATATGATGTAAATGCTTTACTATAATGTTTCTTTGAACTTCCTCCCAGAGAAATATGTTTGTTTTAGACATGATTTCTACAATAATTGTAAGAAAAACATGACCACCAAAAATAAACCAGAAATACTTCAAATTGTGATTCTTGTATAGTTGAAATAATATAAGGATGCTATGTATTGTTTACATTAGTAAAATACTAAATAATTATACAAATAGATATACAATCTACAATATATAAAAATACAAATATATCTATGAAACATATATATTTACAAAAGTACAATATAATTAAATCTACAAAAATAGCAGGTTATAACATTTGAAATATCCCTTAAACAGTCTGTGAAGCTAGAGGAAGGCCTCCTGAATCAGAGAAGTATTCAAATACAAAATATATAAAGAACAACTGCACAAGCCAAGTGTTTACAGGCACCGGGATGATGTCTTCTGTATGTGTTCAACTTTTGATCCTGTCTAATCTTGCAACACCAATTAGGTAAAAATTAGCACCTCGTGGACAGAGATTCTCCTGAGGAGCGATTTGTTTTGCAGGAAGAAGAAATGGATTAATTGGTGGTGCTTTTCCTTATGAGTCACAATTAAAACATTTCCCAAATGGTGAAGGATTGCTGTCTGTCATCATAGGTTACTTGGTATGAGCTGTCTCACTTCGCGTCTTATAGCCAATGTAAACATACCAAAATCATATGCTAGGGACATAATAGGTAGGTGATTATTTCCAAAGCTTGAGCATTTAGGGTTATTTAAAATTACTACTTTTACAAGGTTTTTTGTTATTCATTATGTATAGTCCGTAAGCTTTTCTTCCCATTCTGACTTGTCTAGCTATATCTGCCAGATACATAAAGAACTTGATAAGTGGGAGGAAAGAAACTTATTGTGCACAGAAAATGTACGGCATGCAGGCGCCTTTTGAACTCTGTTTTGAGGCTTGAGTTACAAGCCTTGGACTTTAGAGGAGTGGAGATATCTTCCACGACAAAAGTAATTTTTAAAGCAAATTGGTATGAGAGATAAGTTTCTTCAAATTATTGTAGCTTTGTTTCAGTCTTCGGTAGTTTTTAAGGCGATGTATATTTTCTTCCAGAAAACTGAGATGTGGGAGAGTGAGAAGACTGAGGAAGACATGGAAGAGTATATCTGGGAAAATAGCTGCTCTCAGAAAAATGCCTTGGATACACTACTTCGAATAAAAGCCTCAGAGAATGCCAGTAATGTAACTAAGGAAGAGCTTCTTGCATCTGAAGTGGTTAAGAATTACAGAAACTCTGTAATTGCACTTAAAAATGAAGGTGAAACAGAAAATAACATGTCTCAGTATAAGGAATCTGTGAAGAAACTATTGAATATACAAGCATTACCGTGAGAGCAGACTCTGCAGGTACATCTGATTATTATGGAAATATTAAACTACTATGTTAATATTTCTATATGATACAGGTATATAATTATTCAGAACCTGAACCAAAAATATGAACCTTGATGATGAGTTAATTTCAGTAGTAATCAGATTTTTCTTTACTGCTGGATTTTCTTGTAAACATAATTTTCCTGTCCGTGAATCTTGTTCTTTGAATAAAGTATGTTTTGAGTCATATTGGTGACTTGAACATTTTATTCTGTGCTTTCTTATCTTGGGAGATCCTGGTTCAGTTCTCTGCTTAATCACATTCTGACTTCTCACACAACTTCTTTTGTCATATAACTTAGAGCAACAATGTCAAAAACAATGAAATGACTTAGGCTCCAAGTTCCATTAATTAAGAGTCCGAAAGTTAAGAGCTCTGAACTTTCTAAATGCTTTTCAAATGTCACTCAGGTTTTTCTCTGTCTGTACTCCTTATCTGGAAAATAAAAATAATGTTGCCTAAGTAGTTAGCTTTTGGAGAGGTGTTGAAGCACACTGAGTAGCGTGAGGTTCTCAGTTGTCATCATGAGGGCCAACACCCTAAGTAAAAATACTTGTCTCTAAAACGAAGGAATAAAATAAGGTAGAAAATGGGATGGTAGTGGGAAGGTGAACTAGCAGTTATTTACAGGATACCAAAGTACATGGGAAAGGAAGAATGATAAGAGTTGCTGGAAGCGAGAGCTGCTGAGTATCGAGGCGAGTATGTGGCTTAAATAGGAATAGACTGAGTCTTGGTATCCTGAGGCCTGTGGAGTTGTCTCTTGAATGTACCCAGGCTCTTCAAGCAAAAAAACATTTATAGCATCCAGCTTACTGCTGTGAAACACAGTGAAGGAAATTACATGGATGTTTATCTTATATTTGGTAATTTGTATTTGAAAGGAATTGATTTGAAACGCTGGAATCACAGGCAACTTTTATTGCCTTCTCATGGTTAAGGAAAAAAAAAAACAACCTTAAAAATATCAGCTGGAAAGGACATAAATAACTCTATTCTTGCTTTTATTGTACCTTCCTGGCTTACTAAGATTTCAGCTTAGAGAGAAAGTCTTCACTTTCTGGAAGGGGCAGAGGGAGTTTTTATTCATCAGACTTCAGGATTCTGCATACCTATAAAAGAACCTAGCACGTGGCCCTGCCAGCAGCTCGTTGAGAGGAAACAGGAAAAAGAATAAGGACATTGAAAACTGAAGAGGAATTGATTTCTGTAGAGTGTTCCATGTGGCTCAACTTGCTCGCTGCTAGGATTTCTCATTGATTGTTTTGTGTTTACATACAGCCAAAGAGTGTATGTATTCCTATTTCCAAAATATTGTCAGTTTTGGAGGGATTCTTCTTGGGTAGAGATTGCTTTCATATGACAGGAGACTGAGTTTAATTCAGCTTTTTTACTCCCTATGAGAATTTGCCAGAGCTGCAGTTAAGATTGAAAATGCTTGTCCTGTAATCCCAATGTTGCACTTAACGACTTGGTCATTTAGTGGTTCTTCCTCTTAGATTTGTATTAATGTGAAATTTTAGGAGAAGCTTAATATGGGGAAAGTTTTGGCTGTTACCAGGTTTTTCCTTTATTCAGGGATAATGGGGGTAATGTTTAAAATTCTCATTTGAAATAGCACATCTGTGTAATTCCTAGTCTTCTGTGAAAACAGCCATGAAACCAAAATTACTGAGGAAGTAACTGCAGTTTGACTCAGAATGGTATGGATGGTGGAGTCGTGCCTGGCTTTATTCCAAAGGTGGTTTGGTTCTAGTACATACACAAGAGAAATTTGTTTCCTTAATTAGCTTTGTCAGTGCTTGCATAAGGACTGGCATAGTAGGAAGCATATGTAACTAACTACTGTTTTGTAGTGGCATGTCTTGTACCAGACTGTCATGAGTAATGCCCTTAAATGTTTTAAGAAACCTAAAACCCCATAAGCTTGCTTTTCCCCATAAAGTTAGCCTTATGTACTCAGGACATGTTATCATTTTACTGATAAAATCCTCTCTGCAACAGAGGACAATTTCATTTTCCTTTGCTCTTCATAGACTTTCAATGGACCTAAGCAGAACTCTGTATGAAAGCTATAGTTAAACAGTTTGACTTCACTAATAATAATGGCTGGTAGAAAGAACAGCACAGCAAGGGAAATTGATGTTTTTATTACATTAGCATTTCATTAGCTTCACAGCTAATTCATGGAAAACTTAAAATGCACAGGTTTCTAGAGTTCCCTCTGAAGTGTTCAAGCCTAGCTTATATACATTCTATAAACGTTGCAAGAAACACAGGCAGGATAGAAGGTGGCTGTCTCCTGAGTACCAGGACACTCAAAAGTCTCTGCCAACAATAGATTATACCTACTGGCCAAGAACAATGCTGGGACTAATTCACTGTGGTCCCTAACCACATCCAACACTTAGCATCAGAAATTAATTGTCTAAGATAACAGTTTTGCAGTAGTATCTGACTTAAGGACCCTACAGCGATACAACACTTGGCCAGCTGGTCTTAGAGATCTGCAAGATTGACCTCCAACCTTGGTTTTCAATGTCATCTTCACTTCCTTTCGTTGCTAAGAAACATAGGAGCAAAATTAAAAACCTTTATAATCCTATATGTGCCCAATCAAGCTGCTAGAATCAAAGCCAATATAAAATTCTGAGTTACACTTGTGATTTTTACTAATCGTTTATCTGTTAGCGTACAGAACTTGTGTAATGCAGCGGACTGGATCACAGGAAGCCTGGACTATATTTTGAGCTCTTTGTCATCTCGGATGTTTCTCTTTCTATTATTCCGCTTCTCCCTCCAAACTGTTTGTGTTTGAGGGTGGCAGAATTTCTTTGTGATTATGTAGAAAACCTAGAACACTGGGATCTTAGCTCCAGTGGGAGTCTTCCCAACCTTGATGGTGTGTAATGTAGCACGTGTTTTTATGAACTAAACTACACATCTGCATTTTCCTATATAATACTCTTGCAGACCATCTCTTTGGAAACCTGCACTGAAGTTTAAAAACTGTGAAGAGTTAAAGAGTAATAGACTTACAGGTTAAGCAAGTCTACAGCACAGTAATAAGTACATCCTCAGCAACGCTCACTTACTAATGTATCACATACATTATAAAGTAAATGCATGACTCTAAGGTGTGTGTCCCTCTGTACATACCTGTGTGTATGTACGTTCTTCTGTTACATGGAAATGCTCATGTAACTTTTAAATAGAAATATAGATAGATAACACTTAAATCAAGAAGCAGGCTAGGCCCCCCAGTGCATAAATTCAGAAGGAAGGAGAAGCAAAAAACCATGCATAATATAGGCACATAACACATTGGGTGTTTCCATAGGTAGTTCTTTTACTGGTATTTACTGGCCAAGAGGAACATGGAGCTAGTTCATGACAGCACTGACCTCAGGCAACCCTGTCCATCATAGATTGAAACTTGAGGAGGAAGGCTACTATATGTGCTTCTTTGCGGTCATTGTTCTAACCTCCAAGTAGCAGATGTCTCATTTCAAATCCAAACACTTGCCCCCGCAAACTGGAAAAGTAAGTAAGTTCCTTATGACAAGGAAAAATATGCTGTCTCCAATGGAAAAAAACTCACATGAGTTAAGTTCTTGGCCATCTGGAATAGTTGTGATGCATAGTTTCGCTGGTGCTGTTGAGGAGACTAACCTTTCTTTTATCTCCCATATAAACATTCCAAAGAAAGGTTGAGATCTAGCACTTGGTCAAACTGGAAAAGAACTTGCTTTGTCAGTATTCTGACTAATTTTTTGCACCTAGAAACTACTGTAATCGCTGGCATAAGATGTCTTTAGTAAACAGTATGTTAAGAGTTGTGAAGTGAAATGTTCAAAGTGTCGCTAAATAGTTTCTTGAGGTTGCTTGTCTATGTTCTATCACACTTTTGCCCTTTAAAGAAGGGCTGTCGGACACTAAGCATAATCTCTTGCTCAGATTAGACAAGAAGGCCTGTACAGAGACATAATTCAGTCTTTGGCAAGGAGAGTAGATGTTACAACTACTTGTAACTTCACCAAGCCCTAAGACCTGAATGTGACTGGCTGTGTGTGAAGAGCTGGTAAACCCCTACAAATAATCTCATGGTCTTCAGGGAACTAATTTATACTCCTGACTGGAGTTGACACTTTTTACCCTGTTTCCATGCATAGCATTGCTACAAGCACAAGTAAGGGATAAAGCGATGGTTGCCTGAAAAGGGATGTGCCATCTGGACAAACAGTCTTTCTACCCATTTCTTGTTTTCCCTCATACCTAAAGTGTATGTGTTTATTTTCTGGTGACTCTCCTAGTCTGTAATAAAATAGTTCTGCTACTGTGCTTTGTATAACCCTTTTCCTGTCTGTTTTTTTCTCTATATGCCAATAAATCAAGAATACTCTGCAGAACATGATCTTATATGTTTTAGTCATTCTGTCCTGCCCAAGAAGTGTTTGTGCATGGGACTTACAAATTTTCACTTCTGTCTCATTTCCTTTTTCTGGTGAGTTTTGAGGTCCTAGCTCCAGTGTATAACTCTACAAAACATAATGTTAAGGGTGAGTGTCAAAGCAGCATCCATGTGCTGTTAAGTGCACCGTAGTCACTAATCTGAGCATGAGGAAACCACGGACACCAAGGATGACTGTGACTTGCTGCAGATCACACAAATGATAGAAGTTACTTTTCTGAGAGGAAAAGGAGGTGAAAAATCATGTGTTTTAAAATAAATAGTATATTACCTATGACTTACTTCTATTAAAACTAATGCCTTCTTGTGGAGATTAGTGTTCCTGGCATGTTGGAGCGTATCATGTCCAATGAAAGGATTTCTTTGCTACTCTTTTCATTTGTAGGTATACAACATCCCTGATGTAAGAACAGCATGTTCTCGCTTTTTCAGTAGTTTATTTCCTTTTTAAAAAAATCTATTCTGATAGTCGTATCCATCCCTTACAACTAGTTTTTCTCCTTTTTTCTTGATTCAAGCTACTGTGGAGGATCATTTCTAGCAAAGGAAGAGTTAACAGGCTGGAAGAAGCCTAGCACTATTGACTTTGCAGCACTCCAGACTGTCAGCAGATGTTTCATGGGGCATTTAGGTAGCAGCCCAACCTGAGTAGGAAAAATCAGGATAAGAATAGGATTTGGGGAATGAAAATAGTGCAAATCTCATAAAATAAAGGTATTGCAATATGTTAGAATCTGTCTCAGTTTTCAAATAAATTGCATAATATTTATCTGAAAACAGCAGTATCTTAATTGTACAGGAGGAAGAGAGAAGGGATGTCCCATGTTCACTTTTGCTTCTGATGTTTCCTGTCTTGAATGTTACCCATTATCATATGGGTCCTGCAAGATACCAATACTGCAAGAACTATGTTGCCTTAGACATGCAATGATCCTGCTTATGTGGCTTCAAGTTCAGCAATATATTACAAATATATATTATGGATTTAAGCATCTTCCCCTATTTTATATGCATGATTAAATAATGAGTTGAATCAGAAATGCATTCTTCTCAATACGATAAATTAATGGGTAAAGGGCATTGTGTTACAATACTGTAACGGCTCAAACTGTTAAACAGTTCTGCAAATCTTATTATGTGGAGCAGGGATAAAGAGGTGTTGTGCATTCTCTTTTCTTTAAAACCTGGAAAATGGAAAAAACAAAATATTTACATTGAAATTTTAAAAAATCCAAAGTATGAAATAACTAAATATAGCACAAAATGCATATGCCTCTGTAACTGAAGATAACTAATATTCAGCAATGCTTGGTAAAACTCTAGGCTAAGAAAAATGACACACGTTATCCAGCTGAAACATTGGGGGATTTTTAGGTAAACAGAACGTAATTTTTCTACCTGAATTGGACTAAGCTGCCTGCATGTAAATCCTGTATCCTAAAAACTGCATGCAATTATATAGCAATAATAATTTTAGTGTGTTCCCCGATTTTCAGGATAAATTATATTTGGAATTCAGTGCTGCAAGATCTTGAAAATAAAGTTTGTGCAGTTTGAAATGCCTTGATTTCTCAAGTAACATCTTCTCTTTGTCTGGGAGCTACTGAGACTATAATGTGAACACAAGCAGAATTTTAATGGCTCCATTCAGCCTGAAGAAAGGCATCGCAGAGTGCAGATCTAGTTCTCTAACAAAGTGTTTTTCTGAGTCTAGGTTTAGGTTTTTTAACTCTTATTCATATAAAAATGCAAAGTTCTTCAAAGCGCGGGTTTTGCTGAGCCCTTCTTTGGCAGCGAACATATGCTTCACCGTTTTGATTGTTTTGACCATTTCAAACAAAGAAACAATTTCATAAGACATTTATGTATTACTGTGTTACGTTGGATGTTTATTCATGTGATGATAGTGAATAGACAAGCAGAAAGGTAACTAGCTGGATTTTAGATCTGCTTTTGATATATCTTTACATTTTAGATTTAAGTTGGTTTTAAAATGTGTTTTCCTTGGTTACATGATTTTAAAAATTATGAGGAGAAAAAATAATTTAAAAAGCACTTTCATTGCAAATTGATGTGACAATGCTGGCTGAAGTATTTGTGGGAGAATCCTATGACAAAATGTGCTTGTCATCAGTACTGAGTGAGAAGAAAAGTACCACAACTTGACTTGGAGCATGTGGTTAATCAGTTTGTTTATTTAATATATTTGATCAGGTTGTCATGATGTGTGAAGCCTCTGAATGTTATCATCTGTGGTGGAGATCAAAACATGAACTTGGCAAACTTTTCATTTTATGATTAAGGCTTTGTAGATGGAAATCAGTTATGCCTGCTTGTGTCTTTAACAGAAAGGTGCTTCGCTGAGCCATGAGCATTTATTTCAGAATTTAATTGGTAGAGCACTGTACAAAGAGAATCCTGAACCACTTGGTCTGTAGCTCCTAGTCTAAAAAAGATCAAACTGACGATCTCAGTGCACATCACACCGTTTCCAGTGCAAGCTCTGGTGAAAGGATATAAAGCACATCGCAGTAATCTACAAGTTGAGAAACCGAGTTCTTCCTCTGACATACGTGTGCCTTTGTTTCCTAATAAAATGAATCAGACCTGAGACTTCCATTTTGGGGTCAGATGCACGAAGGTTACCCAAAGATGATGAGCACATGAGAAATATGTTCTTTATTTACAGTATCAGCCCATTCATCCTTTGATACAATATAGAGTATCTTGGTTCCTTTCTCCTAGTTCTTTTCGTTTTGGTGTTAAAAACCTGGAAAAGAATATATGTCAACTTCCTCTAGCTCAGAAGAGCCCTTGGGGTCTCATCATTCTTAGTTGAAATTTTTAGTGATAGTTAAACTATGTGCTAGATTCAGCCATGTGATGAATTAGAAAAGTGCAATTTGATGATAAAATTCAGTTTGTTGAAGTTTGAAGTACATCATGCAGTGGGTACATCTCTAGAGTTTGTATCACTTTACATAGAAGCATAGAACTGCCCTTAAAAACAAATCATACCTAATTCTAGTTTTTCTAGCTAAAATAGAAGGAATTTCTTTTGTGTTATTTCAACTGATTAAATAACCCCACTCCTTTAAAATGTTCTTATCCTGTGTCAGTCTCTCTTCTATTACATATAAATTAGCATATAAGGTCAATCAAATACATAAACAAGTTTTTTTTTAAATTTCAGTTTTCTAAGCTACAGTGCTGAGCAATGTGGGTTAAAATATAATTTTAGAGAGGTCTTTTCCTCTGAAACCAACCTGCTCAACTATAATTGGGTATTCATGTGGCCTTACAACCTCATCGCTGAAGTCTTTGAACATTGCATTAATCTTACTAGTTTTAAAATAATTTTCTGCCACATAGACATGTGACAATCAGTTTTATTTTTTATTGTTTCCTTTTATAACATTTACACTTGTCTGGGAAATAGAAACTTCTTACAGCATGTGAAGAAAGTGAGAAACTCCGAGACGTCAACAAGTTTAAAAGAAGAAGAACAATCCTGGTTACTGTTGAAAATGTTTGCTTTGCTAAGCAAACTTCCTGAGTAAGGTAAGGCAAGGAAATACCTTGCTACCTTGTTGATCTAGTCTCTTGATTTATGTTCAGGAGAAGCACTTTCATGAATAGAGTATTGAGGATGAGGAAACAAAAAAAGGATTTTTTATTATAACGATAACTTCTAGAACTTTCAAAACATTTTGTCTATTCCTGTGCAACATACATTAAATGATTATTCTTATTTTAAAAAGCTAATGACATAAAGGATAAATATGAGTAGGCATGAAAAAGCAAGTCAAGGTGGACAACACAGACTGATGCTAATTACAAGGCATGAACAAATGTTAGCCACGTTTGTGTTTTCCTTAGCCAGTAACAGAATGTATTTATCAATGCATTGTAGAGCAAGTAAGTTTACAGAAGTAGTTGAAATCTGAAGGTGCTTCTGGAGGGGCTTGAAAAACATTTGAAGTGATTGTTATCAGAAGAATGAAGTGAGAAGTGGGGGGAAAGTACAGCATAAAGACTGAATGATCAGATGTTTGGGTATGAGTTAATAGAATTCAGTAGTTTTGGGGACTTGGGTTGGTTTTGGTGTTTTTCTTTGAAAGAAGTAAAGAGTGCTGGCTAAATTGTTTTGTCTCAATATAAACAGGGGAAAAAGGTCAGTCTAGAACTCAGTTGGAGAAGAATGGACAGTTTTTATAGAAACAGCTAGATCTGAGGCAATTAAAGGATGATTAGAGTTAAATGATTTTATGATACTATAAAGCTTCAGTCAGTTTTACTGATTGCACTTACTTACCCTTAATTTTCTCAGGTTAGTTCAAAGTCAGGGGAAAGAAGACATACAGCTGCAGTGAATCTGCTCTCTTAAGTTAGGAAAAGTGTATACTGTTTGTTAGGCATGAGTCTGGGTCAGATTATGAACGAAAGTGTGCTTTAACACCTCTAAGCATGCAGTGGGAGCCATAAGTGTGTACTTCTTACCCAAAGAGACAGGGGAATTTTGTTTCATCTGTTAAGAATTAAATTACAATCGAGAGATTCCGAAACCATCAGTTGAAAAAATTATCTTTGATTCTGTAAAAGAAATAAGATGGTATATTCGATTCATTTTTAAAAAGCTGTTTGTTCCAAAACAAGGATGGTGACAGTATTTTACAAATTACCTTTGACAGTAGTATATTTTATGAATTGTCTCGACATTGTTCTTCTTCTCCTTACGGGCTTATACTGACCTCTTCTATTTCTGCAACGCCCTGCTGTGAAAGCAACAGTACAACAGCAAAGGCAGAGGAGCGAAGAGCAAAGAACAACAGGAATCAACCAGATACCCAAAGCTGCAGCTTCCCAAGCAGGTGCCTCATTATCCGAAGTATAATTCCTACCACTGTAGCCTTTGGTTTCATTTAAGTGTTGTTTACTGCTGTTCAGACGAGGAGGAGTGGGCATGTGGGATAATACCTCGGCAGACTTGGATATCAAAGTTGAGGGTACAGTCTTTTTGTCCGAGCTGGTGATTGACCTAGTGCTTACTGAAGTTATGCTTATCTTCTTAGCAAAGTGGTCATCCAGCGGAAAAGTTTCTGCCCTGGAATAAGTGGTAATTTCAGGGGTTTTTGCCATCAGGCTTGTACTGGAGGTGTAAGTGTTTGCTGTTAAGCCGTGGCTAGTGGTAGAAGGTGGAGCTTGGAGCAGAAGAGAACTTGACGTGGCATTATGATGCTGGCACCTTTCCCACTCGGTGGCCTTTGTGCTGTTTTGCCTTTCGTATTTATTCAGTGAGGAGTCAGTATTTGGCTCTTCGGATGTCAGTTTTTCAAAAATAAGAAGATCTGGATCAATCCCTATTAAATCATAAACAATGTTAGTTTATATGATAAAAGCTCATCTGCACACCCACAAAAGGAACACACGGAGATAATGGTAGGTCAGGGAGCCCAAATAATACCCATCAACACCTTCTGGACTGGGAGTGTCACTGACTAGGATTATGGGACACCTTATGGGATGTAAGGGAAGTGCATTTTGGGATTGCACGGGACTTACTGTGGGGTGCTTAGGGAAGGAACCAAAGGTGAGGCAAGGGAGGGATCTAGGCTACTGGGGAGTAGGGGAGTCCTGGACAGCTCTGCGTGTGTGTGACAGTCTGCACCAGCACCTGGAGGAGAGCTGCACCCTCAGGGTCTCATACGTCCGGGTGCCAGCAACAGGGGACACTGGGGTACAGGGGCAGCTACTGGGCAGAGACTGAGCACGTGAGCCCAGCTGCTGGGGGGATTCGCACTGCACCTATGTGTATATGTATATCTTCACTAGCAGATCTCCATCCTGTGCAGCCAGAGAAAGCAGGACGCGGCTCTTGGTGCTGCCTGTGTTCATGTGTCTCCTTTATGCATATGTCTGTGTAACCTGTGTGGCTGGCTGTGTATGTATGTATACTTGTGGTATGTATATGTGCTCTTTGTGCATGTGCCTAATGGGAATACATTTTCGGCCTTGCTACTGGTTGGATCTGGGGACATGGAGCAGTGGGCAGCCTTGCATCTCAGTCTCTCAGATCTGGTATGGTATTTTCCCCAAGCATAGTATTGATTAGGTACTCAGAGAATGAATCTTGAAAGCAAGGTGTATCTTCAAGGTCCTTTCTCAAATACTGAATGGAAGAAAGGGGGAAAGTATTCTTAGAAGCAGGTACATTGATGAAAAAGGAAAAAAGTTGTATGTGTTTTTAGCATTGCATGTTACTTCAGAAGATCTTTTAGCACAGCAGCTGACCTAGTATAATTTTAACATTTCCTATAGTTGCTATGTTTTCATCCTTTATAAACGAAATGCTAAGTTACCTGTTGTGATGTTGTACAAAATGACATTGATTCTAGCCTTTAGTATGCAACTTTCCAATGCTGGGCAAGACATGTGCAGGCAATTCATATTCTCATGAATAGCTCCGTGGTAGAACACTGCCAGATTGCAGGAAACTGTAATACAAAAAGAATAAAGTTGAGCTTATCAGCATAATGAACATTTGTATCTTGCATGTTATTATGTTATTTAACATCAGAAGATCATTAGTGCTGGGCAGCTCCATAGAGCTTTAAATCTGTGGTTCTCTCATTATTGTGCAAACTAATTAAGCACCTAGTCAATAAAGTAGAACTACTTATAACTATATTCTTATTTTAAGAAGAAGGAATAGAATAGCTGTCTGAATTCTAAATGTGCCTCTGATAAAATAAAATCATATGCTTTAGCTTGTAGTCCTCCTACCAGTTGCCTTCCTTCATGTCTCAGCTGCAGTGAGTGGACCATTTCTAAAAGTAAAGTTATCAAGGAAGACAACTTTGAGATGTTTGCTCTTGTGTAATATACCTGTCTACATGAAACTAGACTGCAACCATTCATTTCACCCAGACTATTAAAAAAACATCCTGAACTACAATAAGTAAGTGACATACCTACAAATGAGAAAAGGAAGAAAATACACTAAACCCATGCTTACTGTCTTTTCTGTTTTACTTGTATTTTTTCAGTCAGTAGCCTCAGTACTGCATCATAGATTAACGTAGTAAACATATACCTTGAAAATAATTTTTTCCGTCGTAATGTATTTATCTGCCCTAAGAGAGAAACATTATTTTCAAAAAATTTATAAATTTATACAATTAGTTAAATAAAAATTTACAATGAAAATGCACTCTGTCTGAACAATACAAATTCAGCAGCTCTATGGAAGGAAAAATCACAGCAGAAGTGCTGTTACAGAATTGTCTTGTGTTTTTTAGCTATTTACATATAAAGATCAAGGTTGTCTGCCTAGCTGAAACAGAAACAGTAATATTTACAAGTAAAACTGAGATCCTAAACTGGAATGATAGCAAGATAAAGCTAAATCAAATATGATAATCACCAATTTTTCTTTCACTGATACAATTTTCATATCGTGTATCTACCTCTAGTTAGGCTTTATCAGTTTCCAGTTATTTGTCACAGGAACTTGAGTTTACAGTAGATACTTACGAAAGTAAGACTGGTACAAACATGCTTATGATTATCAAAACAATAGAAGAACATAACTTGAGGGAGACAGAATTATAATCTTACAGGGATTATACAAAGCTCTGTCTTTATTATATACCAATTGGTTTACATTTTTCTTTAAAAGATTAGAAACATTTTGTAGTGTTGGAGAAGCATATTTCATAGAATCGTAGAATCATAGAATGGTTTGCGTTGGAAGGGACCTTAAAGATCATCTGGTTCCAACCTCCCTGCCATGGGCAGGGACACCTTCCACTAGACCAGGTTGCACAAAGCCCCATCCAACCTGGCCTTGAACACTTCCAGGGATGGAGCATCCACAGCTTCTCTGGGCAACCTGTTCCAGTGCCTCACCACCCTCATAGTGAAGAATTTCTTCCTTATATCTAATCTAAATCTACCCTCTTTCAGTTTAAAGCTGTTACCCCTTGTCCTATCACTACATTTAGCCAGTACGTAACTATTTTGATATATTTCCTGAGGAGTATGATTCTGATTCTATGAGTACAGGCATTTCTACAGGTGATATATATAAAAAACATTGGCTTCTACAGATAAAGGAATTTAAAATCCAGTGACTATTTTTAAGAAAATAATTCTGAATATAGAAATAATTCTAGGCATCAGTAAATATTTTGCATCATTTTTAGCATAAGTTAACAGTTTAAAATACAAAGCCCTTCAAATATTTCTATGAAATACTTATGTAGGACTTGCTTTTCTGTGGTATCTTTTGTTCAAGGATTCTTAAACACTCCGTGAACACTAACAGTGTGATATTTTTTAAGTCATTGTTTGAAAAAACACAATTTTCAGATGTTTGTTCACATTGATGATTTTTCTTCCAACAGAAAACTGTTCTTCACTTGCATCCCATATAGCAGTATGTACCCTTGCCTTCAGACCCAGGTATACAATGTTCTGGATTTCGTCAAAGAATGGATGTTTTGTGCCATAGTATACTTTATGTTTGTTTTTCAGAGTGATACATGAATACTATTCAAGTTTCTGATACAGAGACTATCTTGTTTAAGCATATATAAGACACCTGAAAATACATATATTTGTTTGAAGGAAGGAGTGAAATCTTCAAAACCTTTCCAATCTTCCAAGTTTGTGCAGAGTTCTGTTGTCATTAGAAACTCTGGGTTTTAGCACAACATAATTATAAATGCTTTTCATTTTAATGATTACTTTGCAAGCTTTATGAAAATATTGTTAAATAGTAGAGAAAAGTATCTCATCTGAAGAACTTGGCTTCTGTGGATATACTCTCTTTAGGATCTGTGATGGATTTTATTGCATAAAATCAGGTAAGAAAAATAAGCCACAAACCTATTTTTTGTAAGGAAGGATAGTTCTTTGGTCAGTAAAAATACTTTAAAAGCATGCTGTAAGATATTTTGCATTGGTTTGAGGAGATATAAACAACATAATTTATCGCTTGTTTTTAAATTATTTCAAAATTTCTTTTTGTCTTGTAAGATTAGCTTTCAGTAACTGTGCTATTACTGAGAATCCAACAAAGAAGTTTCTCTTGCCAAACTTCTTATCAACATTACTTGAAATCTTAATTAGGATGTTTATTGGCAATAGTATTTGTGGTAGTGACTACATCTGTCTCTTTGGGATTATAAGGAAACCAAAAGCTCATTTAAAGCCTATCTTTGAAATGCCATCTAATGTCTCTATTTTAGTTAAGATTGTAACAAATTTGTGCTTGACAATGTAACATTATAAAAACAAGATTCCAAGTTACCATTACTTATCTCTGTAAGGTATCCTATCCCATGTTCTGTGAGAAAAAGTTTGTTGTCCAAATAGGAAAAACATTGCTGAAATGTGTATAATTGTTCTTTCCTCACAATATTTAAGACAGACGTTGACTCTTCCCAGGAATGCTGCTGGCAGTTACACAGTTATGTGAGTGTCAGGTTGTCAAGGTCATATTTTTGCTCATAATTCAAAATTTCATCAAAATTTATATTGACTGTTTTTAGTAACGGGTACCTCATTTTCATCCTCCATATCCAAACACCTTTCAAGTCTTGTGAGTTTTGCAGTAAAATTTAGGCACCACAGACACAATCTTCTCGTACATTCCTAAAATGTAGTCCTATAGTGTACCGATGCAGTGTGATACAGAGAAAATATAGTCTTGGGCTTAAGACAAGCAATGATTTTTCTTATTTTTATTCTGAGTTTACAAGGCTAGGTAGAAGGGGTTGCCAGCTGCATAACTGCTGTTACTTATTGCTGTAACTTTATTGTTCATGTTAACATTATACCTGGGTTGCACCAGAAACATGGTGTAAACACAGAACAAGAGAGTGCTCTCTCCAAGAAAATAAATATTCTTGTATTTCAGAGAAGGACAAATTGTGTGTTCACTCCCCTTTCTCCCTCACCATGTCCTAGTCTAGTACTACACTCCATGAAGAAGAGTCCTGTTGAAATCAGTGTCACTGATTTTTCTCTGCAGGAGTAGATGGTGACAGATGCTGAAGAGTTTCAGTGTTAACATTGTCCACAAGCTTTGTAACAGAGATCTAAAATTTCAAAACAGACCCTAAGATTTTCATGTGTTTCTAGTGTGGTCTTCTAAAAAATTCAGATTCTCAAGTTCCTTTCTATAGGACTGAAGATGGAGGAACAGTTACAATGTGGCTCTGCTTTCCTGCCTCAAAAAATACATATATCCCAATTTTTTGCATGATTTCTTCTTCAAATAAAGGAATGTTTACATAAAAATTACCCAAAATGTTTTTCCTCATACGTCATGATGCAAATTTTAATGTATGCCACAATCTTGATGACAAATACTCACCGTTCCTCAGAAGGCAGCAGGCTCTGCTGCACTGTTGGGGTGAGACTTCTGCGTAAATCTTCAGCACCTGGGCTCCCCTCTTCTGTGATTCCTGCAGGTCAATCAGAAGACCTGGGAAGCGTCGGATCCAGCAGTTTTTGTAAAAAGTAGTGGGTGAGCAGAGAGAGTCTGACTCCACAGCCAAACCCAGGACCAACAGCACTTCTGCTATTGCCACCAGCAGAACCATCTCTTCAATGTAATGGGCTTAGTCAGCGCGCTTTCTCCTCCACGAGTGCACTAAAATTTGGACCAGCATTTTAAGAGACAATCTCTTGGGTGGTGAGGATACTGCCAATTCTGCCAGGGACATGAGCCAGGGGACGTTTTTTCCAAACTATTCCCATGATGCTGTTTGGGCAGCTGCTGGAAGGAAGCAGCCATTTTATGAGCTACATATGATTATAATAGTTATTATTGTTGTTCTCTAACTTCGTTATTTGGAGACATTTTTTGAGAGACAACAGGCGCAAGTTGCTTTTAGTCATTCAGATAACTTGTTTCTGTCGTCCCAAGGTTGTGTTTCTTCTCCTTCTAAGACTAAACTAGGCAGACAGCCTTAATATGTGATGAATAATGGTAAGCTCAGCATATTGTTTCACCTCAGCTCTGAAAGTATGCAGTACAGTCACTTGAGAGCAGGTAGGTCTGCCACTTTGTTCAGGCACACTATTACACTCAACACAGAAGAAACAGCTCGGTTTAGTTTCGTAACACTTTTTGAATTATCTGGTAGCTGCAAATATAGTTTCCTTCTTTACTAGTAAACTGAACTATCTAATTCTGCCTGCCAGCTAGAGGTGGAAATTTGTTCTTCTTCCCTACTCTGTTTTGGTTGCAGGAATAATATGATTTTATTTGCCAAGATCTAGGAATGGAGGAATATGACTGGAGAAGTCTGTGACCTACATTCATCTGCGGACTAGGTAGGTAATCAAAGTCCTGCCCCTAATCTTCCATAAGTTTAAGAATATTGAACAGTCCGTATGGGTTCTTCTGCTTATGTTTGAGCTTGGAAAAGGCCTGTGAGAGTGCAAGAAAAAAATATAGTCGGCATATAGGGAGGTAATTTTTCAAGCACCTGGTCTGAAACCTGAAACTCCCAAGTGTTTTGTTTCTTAAAAGGACTCAGTCTGATCCCTGATTCCCACTTCTGTATGTCTTTCATACAGAAAGGCTTTAAACTATTACAATACATGAGTTCATTTAAACTCAATGGACTATACAGTGAGTTTGAGAGAATTAGGTAGAAATATGGTTGGCTGCAATAAAAATTGTGTCTTGAATATATAAAAATATTTTAGGTGGCATTTTTTTCCCTCAAGATTAGAATCATGGAACTTCCCCAGTCCTACATGAAGTGTAGATCAGTGACATGGTGTAGGGGGGAAGCCTTAAATTCATTTTAATTCTTTAGTCATTATACCTGGTGTTTTGCAAAACAAGGCCCCCAGTTTGGAAATGAGCCGACACGTACACAATTTTGTTCTTTACAGAGCTCCTTAGAAAGTAATAAAGCTCAGAGCAGGTTAACTCCTGTTGATCCAATAGCAAGAGCAAGGCATTTATTTATTCAGTGGAACTACTGGCTATAATTAGGAGGATTCCAAATAAATGTCTGTTTTTATGCAGATTGCATGTCTGTTGTGGGGAATATGTGAATTAAATTGTAAGAAAGAGTGTAAGTAAGTGGGTAATTCTTTAAGCCTCTGTCCTGAAAACCAGCTCTTGGTACTTGTGTTGTTTTATTTAGTTTTGGTAGTTTGATGTGCTTTACTTTTATTTTCATCTCTGTGTGAAAATCACTACCTAAAACCTTAAATATGTTTCAATACACCTGTTAGTTTGCATTCAGTGGACAGCACAGGGATGTTTTTAGGCATTTATCTACCATTGCCACAAGGACTATTGACAGTGTATTTTTCTAAAATTTTTGTTTCAGCTTTCCAAATATTCCAAGGCATCACTTGATATGGGACACACTCAGAATTTTGAAAGATATGCCTGTATTTTGGCATTAGCTCCAGTATTTAGTATGAATTTTGGATCTGTTTTGTTCTGTAAGACTTGAATGCAAAAATGTTGATTCCTGATTGCTTTCCTCACTCGTACTCTTCCCATATCTCCAAGAAGAGAAATCTAGAAGATTCTGAATAACTCGGGGAAGCATGGAACA
The DNA here is from genome assembly GCF_965183815.1 of Platalea leucorodia. Taxonomy (NCBI): domain Eukaryota; kingdom Metazoa; phylum Chordata; class Aves; order Pelecaniformes; family Threskiornithidae; genus Platalea; species Platalea leucorodia. Next base: position 47,383,780 of record NC_138826.1, on the reverse strand, counting down.
AGAAGATTAAACTGATACAAAACAAGTATTTATATTGGATAAAGCTGAATGTGTCTTTAGTCCATTGAAATAAATAGGATTATTTGCATGAACAAAAAATTAGATATAATAGGTAGCTTTAATAGTATATGTATTTGTAGTTACATAAAGATTACATTGTCTCAGCTTCTCTTTATACATTTGATACCTTGCAAAGTGTACGTGTAAATAACAAATATGTTTACTTCTTCCTTTCCAGGAAAAAAAAAAATAAATAAAGGACTAGCCCTGTTAGACTTCAGTTAGATGGACCTGAAACACCATGCAAATTTTTCAGTTTCAGTGGGATTCTGTCCAGACATTAAGATAAAGTGCGAGACTGGATGTGAACACACCTGAGCACCTAAGCATCGTTCAGACCATTCAATAAGTCTTTCTCTGTTTTGAATAAAGTAACAAATTCTTAAGTACCTGCTACTTCCATTGAGGCAGTCACCAAACGCAGTGAGTACTCACTGTGCATAATGTTTAATTATGTAGTTGCAAAATTGGGCTTGGGTAACCAGTCACATTTTGTACAGATCTGTATGTTTTCAACTTATATTTTAAATCTCTTTTTTGTTTGCCACTGTTTGTCAATAGACATGTTGCTACTCTTTCTCAGCACCTTCATGTTTTTTATTTTGTTCTTCTGCTATGTGCTTCAACCAAGCAGCCTTTTTTCCTTTTCATTACTTGTCATTCTTTCTCCCTTCTCTGTTTCTGAATAAATTATAAAAGCAAGAATAGCTGCAGCGGAACTTTATTTAACGAAATATAAAGAGATTGAAATAAATAAATAAATGGCTGCTTTAGGAAATTTCCTTTAAAAACGGAAAAGTTCTCTCTCTGAAATTTTGGAGTCTTCTGACACCTTGCCCGTAATTTCACTTTGACTTTTCTATGGGAAATGCATATATATAATTTAATGCTGAGGTTTTAAATCACAAACATTTTGCAAGAAGGAAATACCCGAGTCTTACCTGCAAACCAGTGACCGACTGTTCCATGTGCTCTGTAAGGAGGGATCAGGAGACTTTTACTGTTAGTAAGGAGTCTTTGGCCAGTATCAGACCAGCACTTCATGTTATTTAGTAATTCTTTTCGTCAGTCTTCTCAAATTTCTTCCTGGAAAACAAAAAGACAGTTGCCTGCTTTCTGTGAGAACATGGATGTCTTTGCAGACCTTTCAGTAAAAGAGAGAGAAACATACCTGCCACAAAGGAAGAGAATGATCTTTTTAATGATTCTTGTTATAAACAGAAACAGTACCTGAAGTTTTCCACCTGGGCTGGCAGTGATAATGGCACAATCCAAGAGCTTCCTAGCACAAAGGATTCATCATCGGGCATTAACTCTTTTTTTGCCAAATATAAACAAAAGCAGACACCTTTTTCATATAAAGTAACGGGTACATACTGATATTTGGAACTATATTTAGCTTATATGGAATATATGATTCTAGTACTCAGAATATGTAAAGACCAGAAAGATCTATATAGATCTCTTTTCGGGAAAGTGTTCCCGAAAAGGACTGAAAATGCCAAGGCTTTGATTCTGTAGTCAGACCAGCCTGTCTAAAACTACACTGCACTTTGGCTTTGTTCATGGGCCATCTGTTGTCCACACTGTTATTGTCCTGTGTTTGCTGAATGTCTTGAAGTCCCCTGTCAGCCCTGAGGGGGGAGGACAGTCAGTGTCCTGGGTTAAGCTGAAGTTTAGGCATTTATGCTGTTTGTTTGAAGAGCTATGGGAGACAGTGGTGTTAGCTGCTATGTCCCAGCCAAGGCTAGTGCCTATCTTTGATAGCTTCTCCTTTCTTCTGTTCTGTCAGTGGTGGTTAAGCCAGTATGATCAGAGAGGGACACATCCCTCATGTAAACGCAGACTAGACAAGAGGGGACAGTTGGGCCTCCAGTCTGCATCTTCCCTTTCCCAAGCTGATTACAGGAGAGAAGGGAGAGGTACTCCGTGAGGCCCAGGTGTGACAAAGCAATGCTCCTTGATGGTGCCATGATGATGCAGAAGTACGCAGTGAATGATTGCTGCTAGCACTGACCCAGCCTGTCTCAAGTGTGGGAAGAGACCAGTGCTAACTGTGTAAAGCACTTCTCTGCTACACTTAAGTCAAACGTGTTAGCTTAAATCATCTGTGTTTTAGATTGTCTCTGACACAGCAGTCGAAAGATGACAACTGCCAGCTGAGAAGCCTGCAGTTTCCCGTGTGAGTTATGAACCTGTCTATGTCCTCATTTGAACATCAATAAGCTTATTTAATCAAATGTGCAGCATAATCCCATGCAACGTCAGTCCTAATAATCTCTGCTGAAGTCAGTGGAGTTCTGTGCCTGCGTTGCACTCCATGTGAATAAATCGAGTTTCAGGCCTGTGTTGAAATCGTCTTTATCTAGTTTTTCTTAGATATGTAGATGTGTTTTCCATTACAGCAGTGTTAAGGTCAAAATTTTACCTAAGCTAAGTATTTTGATAATGCCAGAATATGTCACTGTAACTCTATTATAGTATAAAAAGTATACAATACTAATGTAATGAATGATGAAATAATGAAATGTAAGTACTTTGAAAAAATATCAAAGCAAATCTTTTTGACATTACTGAAATACTGCGCTCACTTTCTCCTTTAAAATTTCCTTGAAATCAAAACATTCTTGCAAAAAGTCTTAAGTCCAACAAAACAGCATTTTTTGAGAGAACTGTTTTGTCAAAAACAGCTATTAGTGGTCAGATTTTGGTTTGGAGCAATATATCAAGTTTTTAATGAATCTGACCTTCTCCAAGGTTTGGGACAGTTGGGTCCAAGATTCCGGTTTCAGCCCCATCCCAGCAACATGGTAAAAAGAGGTGAAATATTACAGTTTCTGTTCCTGTGACTTTGTGCAAACCATTTTTTAAACCCTTGTTTCAAAGGGGCTGCCAGACCCTGAGATTCTCTCGGAGCTTGGCTTCAAACTAATTCTGGTAAAACCTCTGCACGAAGGCTGGAATCTGTGTGTTCAAACAAAGAGCAACAGAAGTCTTAGCCAGATTAGGTTTATACAAATGTAAATCTACTGGCATACATATAAACTTGAGCCAAGGTTTATGACAAAAGGCACAATGTTTAGCAAACACTCTAATGAATGAATGCTGACTTATGACAGAACTTGAAACTAGGCAAAGGGGATGGAGTTTCAATATTGTGATGAATTTTATACGGCTGGATACTTAGTGAAAGTCTTCTATGTGGGTTACCATTCATCTTACCTCATTATTATGTACTAAAATCCAGCTCTGCCTGTCTGCACCAGGATTTAAAAATATATGCTCTTTTAAAAGCACCCAGTTTACTCTCATCTAGATAGAGCTACACAAGAAAATTCTGGCTGGGGATGCATGATGCATTTGTGCAGAACAAACATCCCTTACAGGCGATTCAGCAGCAGGCAGAGTACTCCAGCAGCCTGACCCCCATTCAGGTTTTGTCAAGGAACACTTATTTCACCTGAGAGAGTTTTAAGGAAATTCTTTTCTGGGTCTTTGGTGTAAAAAACGGAACAGATTGAACGCCATTGTAACGATTTACATGCTCAGGCCTCCGTTCTGCTGTCTGGTGACTGAACTTTCTCATGATCCACAGAGAATGCCCACTAGCACACAGACTACTGGAACAGCCCTTCTGCTGCCCAGAGAGAGCTCAGTAGCACACACTTCAGTATTAATCACTCACTAAATTTGACTAAAGCAGGGATAAGTTAAGTACTTGATAATAAATAATCAGTATTCCAAAAAAATACCACTCCAAGTATTTTTTCAGTAGTGTTACAACACACAATCGTTGCAAGGAATAAATATTAAATATTAAAATATATATAATATAATATAATATAATATAATATATATAATATAAATATTAATATAAATATTAAAAAGTACATCAAAAGCAGAAAAAATAAATAGAAAATAATAGGAAATAAAGTCTAAACAAGTGCTGTTTTTTTGGAATAGCATCACTAATGGCATTGGGTAAGAAGTGCTTTTCTTGGCTGCGAATCTGAAAAAAGAAATTACCTCTATTTAGCAGCTCATCCTTCACAAATGATAGAGATTTCAGTTGAAATAAAATTATGCTCCAGTCAGTTCCTCTCAGAAATGCCAAGATCCTTTAGAACACCGATATTTTTAATGCTGAAATACTGCAGGATATTTCCTATGTTCCACAGATGCTTACTTTGTATCCTGTGACAAGGAAAATACTAAACAATGGCAGCAGCTGGTGAATCATTTCCAAAAGACTGATTCCTCTCTTGAGTAATTCCACTATTACTCAATACACAGTTCCCTGGCAGTACAGTACAATTCCCTGGCGTCTCAGAGGGAAGAATGTGGCACTTTATATTTTATATTAGATAGCATGTATATTTTAAATATCCCCTGATTTAGTTCCAGTTCACATTTTAGACTAATAAGGCTGAAAGGAATTCAATTTTTCCTTTGTTTTTTGCCCTCGATGTCGTCCTTTCCTTAGAGCAATCAGGTTGGTGTTACTTTCTGGTTCTCATGTATTATCCAGTGTCTCTGTATTGAATCAAGGGAAGGTTTGCCTAAAACAAACACAAAACCACTGCAGTCTTCCTTTAGGCACTGTACTGGTGCTTAAGGATTTGGTTCTCCACTGCTGTGGATTTTTTGTGTGATCTTGGGTTAGACCCACAAAGAAATTCAGGCTGTATTTCATGTATATGTAAACCAGATTTTCTGCCAAGAAAAGCATTTGTCATTCTGATTCCAAGTCACTGGTACTTCTGTTACCCCCCCTTTGCTGTGTCTTGTGACTTTACCAGACTGGAGACCCATCCAGCTTACCACACAAAGCCATTGAGTGGTTCACGGAGGAAAAACAAGTGGCCATGGTTTTCTAAGTAAATCTAAGCAGTGCTAAATACTTGAAGTGTAAGCAGGCTTCAGTCTTAGCACACAGAGCAGGCTTGCACCGGCCCTGTGCGCATGCCTTGCCAGTCAGGAAGCGCGCGCTGAGCTCCGTGCAAAAGAGAAAGAGTGCTACTTCTGTCTAGTTATCTCTGGCTTTGGCTTTCCTGCCTTTGTAGCAGTGGCCCGTCCTGACTCTCTGTGTTTCCTTGCTTTTGCTAAGGTAGAAAAGTCAGAGGGCTATAGAAATTTATGCCCAGGCACAGAAAGGGTCAGAAGCTTAGGTTTTCCGTATCATGGTTGAATGGTCTATTACAATGTAGCTGCTGTGTAAAAGAGCTTCTTCCATTTCCAAGTCTTTCTAAAAGAAAAGACTGATCTCTCTTCAGCCTTGGAAATAATTCAGGTGTTAACTACAAGAAAATAGTTCAGGCACCAAGCACAGGAAAAAGTGTCTAGACTGTGAATCCCAAGCAGAAATGGCCATCTCAACTCTAGAGAGCCCTTATTGACACTCTCTGGTGCGTTCCTGCTCCATTTGTTGGCACTTGAGACTCCTTCTCCTTGAAACAAATTTGTCTCTTGGACACTGTAGAGAGAGACCTGAAGTATCTAAAACAGGCTTGAAGATTTCACTCCAGAAGCCAAACTCTAAAAGCTAGGTATTGAAAACCTGAGCATAGTTGCCCTTGTCTCCCTCTCTGTGTAAATGTCTTGTTCTTCAGGGTATGGTTTTTTTCATCACGCACTCATGTAATATCTACCACGATGCAAACTTGTTTTCATGTTGTTTCATGCTTCAGCCTGTTCTTGAAGAGTGACAGATGGTCTTTCATATTTGTTTCAAAGATCATGCAAGTCTTTTATGGCTCTTAACTACAGATTTTGACTTTGTAGGTCTAGCACTAGAGTTCCATTTTGAACTCTGGAAAATACATTTCTTACTCTCTTGAGATCAACCAAGATGATTGCTGATGAAACAGCAAGACCATTTCTTTGATTCCAGTATAATATTATGTATTATTGATCTTAGCATAAAACAATATAGCTGTAGACAGGGAGACAGATGAAATTATCTGTACAAATATGGAACAAAAAGGTAGTCCTTGCCTTGGTGCATTTGCAGTGTAAGTACTATATATGCACATCATACAGACTGATTAGCATAGTAAAAAAACCAAGGGAACTGACCTGTCAGCATGCTCTGACTTAACACAACTGCCCAGTCATAAGCCTCGATAAGGCACAGATAGCTGACAATCAGTATAATTGGTTAAGGAAACAGATTTAGGCTTTTTACAAAAGTGGCCATTCAACAGAGAGCACTGCTGACCCCTCGTGCATGTGACAGCTCCCGATGAAAGCTATAGAAGTCAGTGCTCTCAATAGTTTGCTGGCAGGAAGAAAATACTTAGTAGTACATGATACAACTGATCCAGTTTATTAAAAACCTCAAGGACTGTGAGGAAGATGAACTTGAAATCCTTGGCAGAGTGGCAGGTGCAGGCACAACAGAAGAAATATTCCATCTACCCAGGCTGCGGTGTCAACACTTTGAGGGAACAGAACTTATCATAACTGACTACATGGAAAAAATCCCTCACCAGTTAGGAGCTAACTTACCAATACATCAAACATACGAGACTCCAAAACAGATGTCTAAAGATGGCAATCATACCACCGTGTTGGCAATCATACTGTATTCCAACAGGGGAGCTTAATGGCCATGACAAACACAAGGTCTCTGTTTACCTCTGAAGTATGAATGATTACAATTGCTTGAAATGTCTGCCTATGGGAATTAAACTACAAGAAGGAAATACGGGTTGGACTCCTGATGAAGTTGTAAGACACTTGTTGTGTGTGATGATCTTTTCAAGGCTGAACCTGAGGCAGAGAAAAAAACAGCCAGTGCTCAGGCTCAAGCTTCAGCTAGTTGTAAGAAAGTTGAAAAGCCAAATGATGCAATGCTTTATCAAGAACAGAAGACAGGAAAGTGGAATTTGAAAATCGCTTAAATATTGAAGCAGAATGAAAGAGGAACACAAAACAAGCAAACAGTGAAACTCGTTAGTAGGAAAGAGAGAACGAGAGGTGAGAGTGGCCTAGCTAGGGCCTGAGGCTGCTGAGGAGAGCTCTTTGGAACTGGTTGGAATCCTGTATAAAAGGATTTCGGAACATGAAATGGGCCCCTCAAAAACAAGATGATGAAAATATTTTGAAGTGAGGTGGAAAACAAAAATGCAGAGAAATCTACCCCACCTTAATAACTGCTTTTATAGAAGTCAGCAGAAAAGAACACCTGTAGCTCTGAGATTGACATTTAGACATTCATGTCATCTGTATGGGCTGGAGTTAAGCTGAGGATCAACAAAACAGTGAGAGAGGATCATTTCACAGAGGAAATGCTAAAAAGCAAACAACCCTGTCTTCCTTAAAAAAAGGGGGGGGGGGGGGGGGAGGGAGAAAAGAAACAGCCTAATACCACTCTGAAGAGTTTTAATAGTTGGGGGAAATTATCCCTTCTGAGTAGAGGAAATAGGGAGCTGTCTGAAAACTAAGCAATCTGCAATAACTGGAGATGAGTCACATTACTGCTAAAGGGAAAGATTTTCTATGGTCTGCAATACACGGGGTGAAAGAAATAGCTTTATAAAGATAAAAATATAAAATATATTTTTAAACTCTTTATATTAGGCATCATCATATAAGAATACACAGGGTGGCAGACTTCCTCATCTGTTTCAGCAGTTTAAAAAAAAAAGACTGTCATTATGTTTCAAGAATGTAACAAGGCAAACAGCAAACCAGCCACTTTATCCATGCCCAAGATGGTCAGTTATTAATTTGCTGTTTCCCTTGCTCATGTCAAACCAACTCAGGGCCCTGGTATGTAGATCACTCTCATGAATAACACAGATGTCCTGTTCCAGGAACTTGGTTTAAATAGAAAAGATAGAGTAGCAGAACAGGTTGTAAAGTATCTTTATACGCCACACCAGGAGCTGAGCCACTGAGGGACTCGTGCAGGGGGAATCAGGAAGGTCACAGCAGAATCATGGATGGTACTTGCCGTTCCTAAACCCTGCCCCTGCACCAGACGTGCAAGGTGATCCTTTTTGTGGATGCCACGCTGCCAAGACGCCGTGACATCACGCTGACTGTAGAGCTCTCATCCTCTCTGGCTACGCACGAATACATGTACACAGACCGTGGGTTTTTTTTTTCCTGCGTGCGTGGTTCGAGAACATTCCCCCCCCTCCCGGGATGCAGCAGTACATTTATGGCAAGAGGCTAGAGCTGCCGGCCGGAGCTGCGATCCCGGCCCAATTCTGGCAGCCCCAGTGCGGGAGGCAGGGGACGGCCGCCGGTTTCGGCTGTCACCGCACCCCGGCGCCCAGCCCCCGGCCTTGCCGCCCGCCTCCCCGGCGCGCAGGGCGGCCTGAACCCCCTCCCCGGCGGGGCCGGGGCGGGCGGGAGCGGGTGGCCCCGGCGGGCAGCGCGGGAGGCCCGGCCGCCGCCTGAGCGCTCAACATTGCCTTTTTAGGGGTTTTTTTTCTTTCCTCTCTGGTGTTTTGCTTTTTTTTTTTTTTTCTCTCTTCTCCTCTCCTTGCAGGGACGGAGCGGCGGCGGGGGCCGGCGGGGCTGCGGCGGAGCCTCCCCCATCCCTCCCTCCCTCCCGCCTCCCCCGGCGGGGCCCGGCCCGGCCCGGCGCCGCTCCGCTCCGCTCCGCTCCTCCCACCCCGGCAGCGCCGGCGGGCCGCAGGAGGAGCCTGCCGGCAGCCGGCAGCGGCCGGGCTGAAGTGCAGCCAGGGGAGGGGGTGAGCGATGTCCCTGGCGGAGGGGCGGCGGCAGGAGGCAGAAGAGGGGGAAGGGGAAGAAGGGGATGGGGCCGGTGCGGGGGAGGAGGTGGTGCAGATCCGGCTGGGGGACAAGTGCTACCCGGTGTGCAAGAGGAAGCTGATCGAGCAGAGTGACTATTTCCGAGCCCTCTACCGCTCGGGCATGCGGGAGGCAGGGCAGGGCCAGGAGGAGCAGCTGCTGCGCGGGGGGCTGAGCGCTCTGGGGCTGGAGCTGGTGCTGGACTTCATCAACACCTCCTGCCTGGCCAGGCTGGAGCAGGAGGAGGGGGGCGATGAGGAGCCCCCTTTGCTGGAGGAGCTGGTGGAGGCCGCTTCCTACCTGCAGGTCACCCCCTTGCTCCGCCTGCTCCTCTCCCAGGTGAGGCTGGGCAACTGCTTCGAGCTGCACCGCCTGGCTCAGGTCTACGGTCTCCAGGACTTGCACGATGCCTGTCTAGACTTCATGGCCGCCCATTACCATCAAGTGCTGCGGAGGCCCGATGCCCGGCCACATCTCCTCCTGCCCTATGCTCTCCAGCAGCACTTGAAGGAGAGGCGGATGAGGGGCACCGCCACCCTTGTGGCCATTGGGGACTTCATGGGTGCCTCCTCCCTGGGCCTGCCTCCGGGCTGTCACCCTCAGGTGGAAGCCCCCTGGTCTATGCTGAGGTATGATGAGGAAGCGCAGAGGTGGCTGCCCCTGGCCAACAACCTGCCCCCTGATCTGGTGAACGTCCGAGGCTACGGGTCAGCGATGCTGGACAACTACCTGTTCATCGTTGGGGGCTACAGGATCACCAGCCAGGAGATTTCGGCTGCCCATTGTTACAACCCTTGCCTAAACGAATGGAGTCAGCTGGCTTCAATGAACCAAAAGAGGTAACCCCTGCTCCCTGAAATACATGTGTGTCCATGTGTATTGTCAAAATAGACCCTGTTGAGTCACGTGGTGTTGACTGGACTCAGCAGTACGTGAAGTGATTCAGACCTGTCTCTGCGCCGTGAATCACCCGTATCTCTTGCATCATGTGGTGGGAAGGACCGTAGTGCTTGGCAGTGGCTTGGCAGCGTGCCACTGGATAGGCCCGGCAAACCTTGTCTTTGCCGGCAACAGTCATCCCACCGCAGCACAACGCTTCCGCTACCTCTCTCCTGCTTAAGGGCCCCCTCTGCATGGTGTGAGGAGATGCTGTGGCAAGGGAAGGGTGAGGAGGACGGGACTTTGTTGCGTAAATGCTGGTGGTTAAGGCCTCAGCTGTGGGAGGACATGAGCTAGGCGTCAGCAGAAGAGGACTGTGCTACAGCTCTCCACCATGTGTGATCATTCACCTCGGTGTGAAATGGTGTTGGGCTCCCACTTTTCATTTAAATTACAGTATACAAGGAGCCAGTCTCTTGAAACAGCAGTAGAAATTCTCCCTAAAATAACAAAGATTAAAAAAAAAGAAAAAGATAAAATTATTCCCTTACTTTCTTTGTGGTATATTTTAACTCCAGTACTGTATGTGACAGGAATTTTTACTGCTCTTAGTGGGGATGTACAGTCTATCAGAGCTAGAGGTGGCTGAAAAATTTTAGTTGAAGCTGTTTTTCATTGCTTTGTACTTTCATAAAAATCTGAATGTTTTGTAGGCCTGCATTTTAGTGAAATATTCACCAGAAAAGTGTCAGGAAGATTGTGAGAAATTTCTCACTTTATAAGAATATTTTGATCTGGGAAACATTCATCATTTTGACAAATTCACTTTTCCCTGTATCCTTTTGAATTGTTTGTTTGACATTTGTGCTTAAATTAGTATTCAGAAACACTTGTATAATTTATGTTTGAAAGAATAATATGGAGCTAGCCTTGAGGGAGACCCAAGAAGAGAGGCCATCTCCCTGGCCAAGGTTGTGGCTACTCTACCTTAATCACGCTGCAGAGGTATCAAAACAAAGACTTTTATTTCATTGAAACAAAATGTTATCCAATGTGAACTTCCTCATTGATTCCATTTTAGAAATAGTATTTAAATTTTTACCTTCTCTGTAACAAGTAAGGAGGCCAAAATTCACTGTAGAATGGAAATTCTCTTCTCCATCCAGTAAATTCAAGGAGCACACAGAGACCCCAACCATTGCCGTAAATGCTTTGTATCTGGGTAGTAAAACTGCAGTCTCCATTCCAGTCTCTATTTAGCTCTTGCCAGCTAAAACCCTTCAAAACAGTTTAACCTAAAATTAGTTCTTTCCCATTTCACTCTCTTTTTTTTTTTTTCATTTCCCGTGGTGTTGCGAGAATTTCACTGAAACTATTGCCTCCATAATCAGTCATCGGAACTGATGGGAAACTTTTTTTTCGGTATTTCTGGCTCATTGAAACAGTGTTGTGAAAAATTTCATCTGTGAAATGAATGTTGAGCTTTTAAACACTGCAAACACCTTTTCTTGCAGACATATTTCTCAGAGCCTGAGCCTACAAGCAGTCTTCACCGAGGTGCCTGTGGGAACTGAGATGTTTTAGCCGGCCTCACTTCGGCAGTCTTGCCTATGTGAGCATGATTGAGAGCACATTGCCCTTGGTAGGAAAGGATGATGGGGTCAGCCCACACAGCGTCTCCTATGGAAATTAACTTAAACATAGAAGTCCCACGTTGATCAAGTTACGAGGGTTTGGCATTGGTTTGTGTGATGTTGTCGTGGTTTAACCCCAGCCAGCAACTAAGCACCACACAGCCGCTCGCTCACTCCCCCCACCCCAGTGGGATGGGGGAGAGAATTGGAAGGGTGAAAGTGAGAAACCTCGTGGGTTGAGATAAGAACAGTTTAATAATTGAAGTAAAATGAAATAGAATAGTAGTAATACTAATAATAATAATAAAATATAATAATAATATACAAAGCAAGTGATACTCTATACAATTGCTCACCACCTGCCGATCAATGCCCAGCACGTCCCCAACCAGTGATTGCTGCCCCCGGGCTAACTCGCTCCAGTTTATATACTGTGCATGATGTCATACGATACGGAGTAGCCCTTTGGCCAGTCTGGGTGAGCTGTCCTGGCTGTGTCCCCTCCCAGCTTCTTGTACACTGGGCTGAGCATGGGAAGCTGAAAAGTCCTTGACTGGTGTAAGCACTACTTAGCAACAACTAAAACATCAGTGTACCAACATTATTGTCATACTAAATCCAAAACACAGCACTATACCAGCTACTAGGAAGAAAAATCAACGCTATCCCAGCTGAAACCAGGACAGATGTGTATAGCAAGAGAGATGTTATTATGTGTGATAATTCTGTGGCACGGCGAATGAGGGCTTTCTAAAAAAGGCTTTTTCAAGGCCCTTTTTTCACCTTAGGACCTGACTGTTCAAACTCTAGATCAGCCTTTTACCATCCACACTTTCCCTTTTTTCTAGGATATATAATCATTAGATCTGAAATAAACACATGGATATTTTCTCCTTATATTACTATTTTCAACTGCACTGCCATACTAACTTAATCTTGAAGCCCATCACAGGTGACAGCAAGGTATTCCTTAGCATAGAATTTCACATTGGCCATATATGGCAGAAAAGTAGTATGTGAATGGATATTTTTGGAATAGTCTCTATTCTTACATTTCATGGTAGTTATTTCAGGTCAAGAAGAACCCAGAATTACATCTGCCTCTAGACTGTAAGGTTTCAAGTAAGTATGTTGCTCTCTGAGTGATAAGCAGGGGAAGATTTTTTTCATGGAAACTCTGCTGACCCCTTCACAAAACATGCTTTTGACTTTAACATCTTCATGGAGTCAAGAGCAGGGAGATTTTTAGCATCAGGGAGTTTGTATTCAACAGGAACAGCACTGATGCCTGTCTGCCGCACAGATGTGCTGCAATTAGATCTGTACTTTGCTCGGCATTGTATTTTTAGTTTGTTATGCCGTAGTAAAATAAGCAGGGCAGTTGCCCAGTGTGCTGCTTAGGAATTACAGTCATGTGACTGTCTGCCAAATGAATTTGTGTCAGCTGATATAATTACATCCCATGGATGAATTTTTTACATACCTTGAGGGAGGGTTCTAGTTCCCTTTGAAGTTGGTTTGACTTCAGACAACTTTTATTAAGAGTATCTGGGTCTGGCCTATACAAATGGATGCATATGTTGGCCTCAAGAGAAGGCTGAGGAGTTATGGAAATAATTGTGCTGATTTGCTGTTAATATAAGAAGTTCTCTGCCCTGAACAAACCTTGTAAATTCTATGATTTTTTTATCTTTAATTAATTTCCATTATTATAATATAGAATGCTAGGATGCTGAGATTCTTTACACATGCATAGATGAAGTAGTCCCAACTTACTTCTAAGTAGAAGACAAAAGCTGTCAGATGTATACTGAATACTTAGCAGTCATTCTGGTTTAGGTTATAGCTGTTAGCTTTTTTCCTAGATGTAGAGGTCTTATTACTGTAGTTTCAAATTTGTCCACAATAGGTAACTCCTGTATATTATTCCTGTGATGCCCACATAAGCTTGAGAAAGTGTTATTCCCTATTCATGCATACACAAGGCAGATAAAATAATTTGCTCAGGCTCATATAGGAAGCCTGTGACTGAGCCTGGAATTTCTCATCATCTGAGGGCTAAATCTGGTGCCGGTCACAAATAGTCCATAACTGATCACAGTTTCTAGATCTTTTAATTCTAGAGATATTGCTGTACTTGGAATAGTGTCTTCAGAGAACTACCTGGGCTTTTTCGTGGAAGAAACTTCATGTAAATGTTGCCCAAGACCACTTGTGGTCTTTAGGGACAGGAAGGTAACAAGGTACTTTGTGCACTGTTCAAGTAATGCCCTTCAATACCTTTCCATACTTTTGTTTAAATTGATGCTGTCAGTTGAAATTTGCTATTTAAAAATAATATACTCATAGGATTTCTACTGCATGTGCCAGTTACAGCTGTATATTCCACTTTTATTTTCCTTCAGAACACTCATGGCAGGTAAATCTTCCAGGCTTGGAAGACCCTTGTAAGCCCCTGGCTGGGATTACACACATGCACGTGGAACATGGTTTTTGTGAGCAATCTGTGCCTGAACTGTTGCCACTCTGAGGGCTCTTACAGGAATGTAGGAGGGGATGCTGCTGGGGAGTGGTAGTGGTTTATGAGAACTTCTCTTTCTGCATTTTTTAATATTTATTTTCACTCAAAATTCCTCTGTGTTGGGGGAAAATAGGGTTTTCAAAAATTTTTAAGTTGGAAATATTCATGTCACATTTATCACAAATGTATCACACACTTCCAAAGCTAAAGGTCGGATGCAGTGTGCTCTGCAGACTCATATAAGGAACATTAAAAAAAAAAAAAAAAAAGTGGTTCATGCAAAAAGCGTAAACTACTTTGGAATTGCCGTCGTAACTGTGCTTTCATGATTCGTCATCTCTGTCGTAAATGCTTTAACTCTAGAATAAAGAAGTCATCTGATTTGTGAGAAATTTTAAGGTTAAAGTTGGTCATTTGGCAGGCAGGAACCACAGGATAGTTAGTCCAACCCTCCTGCTCTGCAGCAGGACCAAGCTTACCTTGCAAATACATGTCTAACTTGTTCTTGAAACGCTCCAGCAATGTAGATTCCAACTTCCTTCGTCCCAGGTAACTTGTTCCCATGTTTAGCTACCCCTCTGATCAGGAAGTCCTCTCTAATATCTATGCTAACTTTTTCTTGTTGTCTACTAAATGAATTATATCTGTCAGTGAACAAAAAGAATGCTTGCTGTCCTCTTTACAGCCACTTTCATAGTGGTCTCCTACAGATACATCTATGGCTGTTAATGCAATCCAGAACAATGTAGGGTTTTTTGCAAGTTGTTGAATGTTGTCGTGTATTCAGAAGGGTATGCACTCTGAGCCCCAGATCCTATGCATTTGTGCATTAATTTTTCTTCCTTCCTGCATATAGTGCTTTGCACTTGTCTTTATTGAATGAAAAATGTATTTTAAACTATGGTAAAACCCCACGGCTCACTCTTGCTTGTGTTCCTGGGGTTCCTTTCAGAGGAAATGAGGGACATCAGAAGACAGCTCATACCTGGTCTTGTCCCAACAAAAAGGGTATGCACTCGGAAATTTGGAAAGTGTTTTTGATCCCTCAAGTTTAGATAACTCACTGATGTGAGTGGAGTTATATCGCAGTTGAATCTGATAGACTGTTCAGCTCTGTTGTTTCCAAGCTGTAGTCCATGGAACAGTTGTTAGTTGTGGAGAGCTGGCTGGTTGCTCAGTGTTTGCTTTCCTTGTTTCCAGCTGCTCCAACACATTAAAAGAGTATAAAAATACACTAAATATTTCCTAATGTTCACTCTCCATAAAAACACCTGCTGTTATTGGCATGGAAAGGTGAATGGCAGAAGTTTTTTCATAACATATTGAGCCATTGTCCAAACTTTCATATGAAGTGATGCTGATGGATACTTATGGCTACTTTTGAGTAAAATGAACCTTATAGTTGACATGTTCCATAAATCTGAGATACTTCCACTGCATGTCATCCATTTTAACAAGTGTTGGAAGTGGTTAAATGACTGACACAAGTGTACGTGGCCTCCTTCTGGAATAATTGAAGTTGAAAATTGTGCCGTACATCTTTCACTGGATAGTTTTCCCTGTGCTACAAGAAGCAATTCGGTGATATGAAGGCCATCAAGAAAAACTGTATAAATTACCTCCATTCAAATAAAATAGTAAGAGGCTACAATTAGAGGGTAACTAGAGAAGCATGTGTGAATTAGGAAACCTGAATTCTTTAATGTTCTGACACTACACACTCATTTAGTTAATTCATGTCCTCTGTGGCAGAACTTTTAGCATGTTTATAAAGTGTTTAGAAGATCTTAGAATAGGGAAACGTTATCTGTGTGCGTATGAACTCATTTTCTAAGCAAAAAATCCTACACCATCTCCATCATAGGCACAGAGTTACAGACTTTCTAACATACTTTATATTTTAAAGAATTGCTTGGAAAATGCATTTACATTTTGTGGTTTTGTCCCTCTGTTAATTTGTGGATTTTTTTTTTCCACCATAACTTTTAGAACAGGTACATTGCTTTGAAAATCATAATGTTTTGCAAATAATTATCCTCATTTCATACCCGCTATTGATTGCCATGTTATTCTGGATTCTCTAAGATGGAAAACATAATTGCTGTAGAGAGGAGATGAACAGAGTGACCTAATCGTAAATGTCAGCAAAAAAAAATGAATAAAAAGCAATTAATTCCTTCAAAGGAGCATTTTAGTTTCCAAAGCTATATCAGGATGACAAGAACAAAATGATTCCATCTGGAAACAAATTCTTTTTCCAAATATACTTAATAAAAAGAAATTGCAGGGCAGTCTGCTGCTAGGCAGGGTTCATTTTGTCCAGACAAAATCCTGCAAAACTACTTAGCGGTAAGTTTTGAATCTTGGATTCATGCAGAGTGAAACTCACTTTACTGCTCAGCAGGCCAATGCAAGTCTAAAGCACCACTTCAGTTTTACAGACGTAACGCAGTTCCCCATTTGGCTTTATGCTGAGCTGGTGCACTCCAGTGACTTTCACACATTTAGTTAGTTGGGATACGGGATGGTAAAATCCCGATTTGGCTCAGCAGTAGAGAAGGAACAATCTTTCTAGGCAATGAGACTGTTTCTGAAGAGAGGAAGAGCTCATCTTTTGTTAGACCAGCTTCCATAGCTGGAAGGCATAACTGAGCATGCAAGCCCTCCAACTTCGAGCCCTCCAATTTCTTGCTACAGACTTGTGCCATTAACCTCCATAGACCAGTTTCTGCCTATATTATCTTAAAAGTTGTAAGGCTTCTTGTGCTTCAGTAATTAGAAAGTTGCCCTTTGCCATGTGTGAAATATACAGCACAGTGGAACAGAATATGAAATAAAGGAACAGGGCATTGCCTGTGGACTGCAATGTATTTTGTTCAGCTATGGGTGGAACATTGATTTACAGACATATCTTGCTTCAGTGGGATGGAGGATGTATTTAGTAGTTTAATGCTGAATAAGGTACAGGAGATTCTCTCTTCCTTCTTTTGCAGAGCATGAGTCAATGTGTACTGCTTTAAATTTCTCTTTATTAGGGTTATTAAAGAGATTCTATATTATAGACAGATGAGTACACATTCTTAGGCATTCATCAAGTCTTGTTTGAAATTTTGTCAGTTTTAACTAAAAAGATATCCTTCACTGGGTGTATATATAATATGCTTTTCTCTACTAGAAGTACTTTACTAAAAGCCTAGTAAAAACGACACAGCTACTGAACACATTAGTTAACTAAACATTTAGATCTCAAACTGTGGCAGATTGAAATCCAAAATAAAATATTCATCAGTCTCAGCATCAACATCAGTAACATCCAGAATGTCACTGGTTACTGTCCTAAGTAATTACAGTGTAATTATAGAATTTTGGCCTGGCACAGAAGGATTTAGATGCTGTAATATATGAAGTGATGGTACAAGTTGTAAGTGATGATGAGTATGCTGGAGCCTGGATAGGAAGAACTTTCTCTCCTATATTTTTCTGTACATCTATTTAACGTATTTCAATGCTGCAATCTTTTCTTTCAGGTCCAATTTTAAGCTTTTGGCTGTAAATGGAAAGCTCTATGCCATCGGTGGTCAATCCCTTTCTAATGTGGAGTGCTATAACCCAGAAAAC
This sequence comes from Platalea leucorodia, assembly GCF_965183815.1. Lineage (NCBI taxonomy): Eukaryota > Metazoa > Chordata > Aves > Pelecaniformes > Threskiornithidae > Platalea > Platalea leucorodia. The sequence goes on along the minus strand of NC_138826.1, from coordinate 47,366,302 downwards.
GACTGGTGGAATTTTGTAGCATCCATGCCAAACCCTCTTGCAGAATTCTCAGCTTGCGAGTGTAAGGGCAAGATCTATGTTATTGGAGGATACACTACACGAGGTAAAAAGCTTGCTTTTGCTTTTTTTTTTTTTATTTTACCTAATTGCTTCTAAGGCCCAGATGATTTTCTACTCTTTTTCAGGAAATCTTTTGAACTGATTTAGAAAGCTGCATGATACACATTAAAACATGTAGAAATAAATCGCTGGTAGAAAATAATTGACAAATGGAAAAAAAAAATTAGCTCTGTCATACAGGAATCAGATTTTTTTTTTTCAGGGCCTACATGGACGCGGGGCTCTGTTATTCTGAGGGAACAGACTGATGGGTACTTCAGCACCCAGCTTAGCCCTCCTTTTTTTAGATTTTGATCATAAAGTAGAATGAGAGGTCTCAGCAGATACACTTTAATTTTTAAATACATGTTTTAGACTGTCAGAAGGAAAAATATGAAGAAAATATCTGCCTGCGTTAGTATTTCTCATGTGTTAATAGATGTCATGATACTTTTGCTATAGCATTTCAGTGTTTCACAGGTAAATTCAAGCTATAGGTAAGATTTTCAGCACTGAAAATCCTTAACTGAATAGTTAATCAATAGCTTAAGCAAGAACCAACATTTTTTACTTACTTCCTTTCTATACCCTGTTTTCTGAGGATACTGTACAGAGGGAAGGATTTGAAGTTGCATTCTCTGCTGACAATTTCTTTTTCTTTATCCAGTGCAAAAGCAAGCCACTTAAACAGAACTATTATTTGTTTATTCCTTAAGCACATAGTGCCATTCTTTGGGAGGAATACCATTTTCTCAGAATTCTAGAACTTAACTTTTTTTTCATGTCAAATGTTTAGTATTTACCAGGATTTCCTAAATTTAAATTCCTACCTCTAGGCCTTTGCCCACTTCATTTGACCACAGTAGTTTTAAACTTTTTTCCAAATGGAGAATAAAATTAGAAGAGAGATCAGCTTTTGCAGAGAGTACTGCAATCAAAGCTAAACTGACATTAGAACAAGCTGTCCCTTCTAGTGTCTGAGCAGATTTTGGCTCTGAACCATTATAAGGTTTATAAAAGACACACTTCCACCCCTCATGGTCCTTGTGCTAATGATAACCTTCAAAAGTGTTTTGTCCAGTCCATTCTGCCCCAGAACCTGGTGGCTTCACTGAGGAAAACAAAAGATATCGGAGTGCTTGTGCCCATATGGAGGGCCATGCTGTGTTGTGCTCTGCAGTCCCAGTCCTCTGGTCATCTCCACTAAAGGATGGGATGCATTGTGCTTCCTGATGTCCGGCACTAGAATGGAAGGATGTCTGGCACACAACACTGGCTGTGCTGAAAAGTCAGACCCAAGGGAAAACATCCTTTGAGACAAGAGAGCAGAGAACAAGGAGGAGGGGCTGAAACAGAGAGTAATGGGAAGACTTGTCTCTAGAGACCTGCGTTTGGATTTTTGTCATTTTTATCTAGAGAAAGAGAAAGAAGTGGTAAGAAGAAAAAGCTCTGATTTGGTTAATAGTGCTACTAGATTACAGGAGTGCCAGCTTTTCTCCTGTATCTCCTGCACTTTGCAAGTTCCTTTTCTGGTGCTTGTGCTGTTCTTTCTTCAGGCTGCCTACTCCTGGTGTCATGGATAGGAAGATCGGTGTGTTGCTGATGCAGATCCTATTCCCTTAAGATTCATTAACAGAGCATATCTAGTCAGGATTGCTGCCCTGTGTTGAACTCCTTATTCAGTACTTCAGTAGTTTCAATTGAAGAAGGATAGTCAGTGAGTTACCTCTTGCTTCTTCCACACCTCAGGGGATTGCCACTGACTCTCTGGCCTCTGTCTTTTCCCAGATCTTCTCTTAGGTCTTTTCCTAAAGGCCATTTTCAATGGAAACAGGATAGTAAAATAGTATAAAGTTGTGAGCAGTGGATAACTAGCATATTTAAGCTTATGTTTAAATCCAAGACCATTCAGGACAACAAATGCCTGTGCTTTTTATAAATAAAGATACTTTCCTCAATGAGGGTCTAGAATCAGTTTTTCTGTGACACCTTGGCTTAGGACAGCTATTGGACTTAGAAACTACAATTGCCGCAATTACACTGGTAATTTACCTTGTAAGTTATGCAGATGTTAAAGGGTGTTAAGGCATAACTATCTGAGAGGTGCTGAGGTTCATTTGCTGTTTCACTACATTCACTAAACAAAACACACGCAGCAATTAATATGTATTTTTTTATAGTATTTCTGCATATATCTCCTTAAGACTGTAGCTTTGGTAGGTTTTGTGGATTGTTTTTTTGATCGGTGTAGAGCCTTCTCCTGAGACTACATTTTCCAAAAGATAGTAGGATATGGAATTTCCCACTGTAAATTATAATGACACTTCTTGAGTAAAGAGCCTCCTTCCAGTTCTCAGCTCTCACTTGTGAACTTGATCTAAACTCTCACTTGATCCTAATAGAACCTCCGTGTTAGTAACTGTAATGTTTGTGTTTTGTTTTTGTTTTTTTTTTTTGCTTCAGTGGATATAAAAGACCCAGGCTCTGGACTGAGTGAATGAGGGCCATATTGCAATAGACTTCCATTTCATATGCCCCTTCTCAAACCACGGCACTTTTTACCTGGAAAGATCACTGCTATAGATAAACATAGAAACTTAATTACTAGAAATGTTGGGATTTTTTTCCCCCCTAATGAGTCAGAGAAAGATACATTGTTTGTACACAAAGATATCTATATGTAGAGCTTTGATCAGCAATTTCATAAAGCATTGCCATGATATTTTCCCTCTTTTTTCCTTTATTTCATGTGGATTAGGTGATCAGGAAGGCAATGTACAGTAATGAGCAATGACTGAAAGTCATCAGAGTGCAAGGAAATGCTATAGCAGCACCTCCCTAATCATGCTGCTAATGCACTTCATTCATGACAATCCAGTTATATTTATGGCTATTTATACCTGTGCCCTTACATAACTTGTCAGTATGTCACTGCCTGCTGTTCCACTTGGGAGCTCATCTGGAGATCGTCATGCAGGATAGACTTGTAATATGGAGCAGATTTTATTAAAAGACCAGGCTGGAGTTTGCAAACCTGTTGCCGCTTGTCACTTGAGTTTGGATTTAAGCTCTGGTCTCCAGAGATTGAAACTGAATTTACTAGCTGTCGTGGTTTAACCCCAGCCAGCAACTAAGCACCACACAGCCACTCACTCACTCGCCCCCAGTGGGATTAGGGAGAGAATCGGAAGAGTAAAAGTGAGAAAACTCATGGGTTGAGGTGAAGACAGTTTAATAGGTAAAGCAAAAGCTGCGCGCACAAGCGAAGTGAAACAAGGAACTCATTCACTGCTTCCCATCGGCAGGCAGGTGTTCAGCCATCTCCAGGAAAGCAGGGCTCCGTCACACGTAATGGTTACTTAGGAAGACAAATGCCACCACACCAAATGTCCCCCCCTTCCTCCTTCTTCCCCCAGCTTATATGCTGAGCATGACTCCATACGGTATGGAATAGCTCCTTGGCCAGTCTGGGTCAGCTGTCCCAGCTGTGTCCCCTCCCAGCTTCTTGTGCACCTGGCAGAGCATGGGAAGCTGAAAAGTCCTTGACTGGTGTAAACTCTACTCAGCAAGAACCAAAACATCAGTGTCTTTTCAACATTATTGTCATCCTAAATCCAAAACACAGCACTATACCAGCTACTAAGAAGAAAATTAACTCTATCCCAGCCAAAACCAGGACACTAGTTAACGAGTCCTGTCCATTCTGTGTTAATTTAGTGAAGCCTTGGACACAGCCGGGTTCTCCACTGCACCATAAATCGGGGTGGTATTGTAACAATTTCGTAGCACAACAGTATTGCAAACACATGCATCCACTGGATTGTAAATGAAATATAGATACGGCTTCAGCTTTTTTCTGTGCCTCTGTCTGATGATGGAGGATGGAGTTCCTGGTTCTTAAATGATTTTGACAATGTGTATTTCTCTCTTTATGAGATACTGAACATGTGCTCTTAGGTCATCCATGCCACTTGCTGAAACATAACTAGCTTTATGAATTTTACTCCATAAAACTTTGATTTATGGAATGAAATGCAAAGTATCAAAGTTAAGCTTGGATGATAAATCATCACTTGACAGCCGTTAATGAAGCATACTGTGTTCATGATAATGTGACTCATCTGTGATCACTGTTGGAGGGCAGAATATTGTTCCACTTCCCTTTTCATAAAAATTTCTTACCTATCAATCAGAGACAAAATTAAAAGCATAAGTTAAAAGGTAGGGGCTATTCTGCTAAAATCTGCATCCCCAGACCATTTGCATCATGTAATGTGCCAGAAGCGGCTTAATTTTTCCCTCTGCAAAAGAAGAGAACGTTCCAACTTTTGTTGTCAAGGGCAAAGACTCACAGTTCTCAATAATCAGTGTTTCTTCGCTGGTGTGCTATGCTTTTGCACTGTAATACATTAGCAATCTGTAATAATGGCTGATAGAGTTTGTAGGGAGGAGAATCCTCTTCCACGGGTACCTTCTAATATATTTATTTATTTGTAAATATCTCTCCTCTGTTTCAGATAGGAATATGAACATTTTGCAGTACTGTCCCACTTCTGATTCCTGGACCAACTTTGAACTTTGTGATGTCCATGTTCGCAAACAACAGATGCTCTCTGTTGAAGAAACTATATATCTGGTAGGGGGTTGTATTCATGAACTTGGACCAAACCAAAAATCCAACCAAAGTGAGGACGTGTTAACTGTGCAGTCTTACAACATTGCTACCAAAGAGTGGCTCTACCTCAAAGAGAACACTTCAAAATCGGGTCTTAACTTGACTTGCACTCTCCACAATGATGGAGTCTATATATTGAGTAGGGATATTACTTTATCTACAAGCTTGGAGCACCGTGTTTTTCTTAAGTATAATATATTTACGGACAGTTGGGAGTCACTAAGACGCTTTCCAGCCTTTGGACAAAACATGCTGATTTGTTCTATGTATTTGCCTGATGTGCGAGAAGTGTAACAGCATCAGATTTTTCTTTTCAGCTCATTAATCATTCTTGGAAGAAATATTGCTCCCTCTAAATAATTCCAGTTTCAGAATGTAATGTGATTGCATAACGTAGGCATAAATACTGATTCTGTTCTTTAAAAAAGTTGCAAAATCCAATATTAAGAGAAATGCTTCTAGAAACACTTTTAGGATTTCATTTTAAAAATTCTATTGTTTTGGATTTAAATTTCACCAGGTATTGTATACCAGGAGTATACATGATAAAAGTGGAAATAATTCAATAAAGTAAATAATAAGTCTAAGGAAAATCACAAAGAGAATTATTTCTTTTAAAATGCAGTTTTTACTCAAACTATGTCCTGTCAAATGCACAATGTTTAAAATTGCTTATACTATCATATTTTTATCTCTTTTATGGTAACAAGTGAGATTCTCAAAGGTGCCAGCAATTGGGGTACCATCAAGAAATAAGAACTTCCCCCGAATTATTTGTAACAAAATGCTTTGCCAGGGACTGGGAGGAATTGCCTAGAGGCTTATGGTTGCAGTTGGATACTAGATGCTCCTTTAATGGAAGTTGACAGCATTTATTGCTACCATTAAGATAGAGGAAAAAAAGACTGTAAATTCAAATAGGGAAGATTGCTCATCTTCAGAAAGGTTTTAAGTTTTAGTTACCTTGTTGTATTCTGTAGTACTGAGTGTTAAAGATATGTTAAAGTGTTATAGTTGGCAACAAGCTGCATGTTAGGATGGAGATCCTGCACCAGGCGCATCCTGCTTGGTAACAGTCATCCAGGACATCCACCACTCAGTATGGAAGCGTCGATTTGTGTAAATGACTTCCTGCCATCACCACCCAAAGCAGATGCACATGAATGTTGGCTCGTTCTTGTGTTACCAGGAGCTTGATAGAGATTCCCTCAAGTTTGCCACCCAAAGTCGTTAGTTTCTACAAAGAACACGGTAAGATGGTCACCATGAATACTCCATTGTGGGGATTCAAGCATAGACACTCTAGGAGCTTCTCCCAGTTCCTGCCTATTCCCTGAGAGAATTATAATCATGATTGGCCCCTTTTCTCTTTGTAGCTGACAAGTTCAAAAGCGTCTTCTGAAGGCTCCTACCCAGGCGTGGAATGTGTGTCCTTGTGACAGGAAAAGAAGGTCTTGGTCATCATGGGAAGGTTTCACTGCGGCTGCCTTGAAGGAAGAGATAACCAGATTAGACATGTGCTGAACACATTGCAGGGATGCTGGTTCTGCACCAGCTGTTTCTCCACATGAGAAGACAAGAGATTTAATTCATCTGAACAGGTTCCTAGTATGTGGTGTTGTCTTCTTTTTTTTTAAGTTGGAATTTATGAATCTGAATCTTCTTTTGAAGACAGGTGCCTGTTGTACAGAGGAGGAGGAAGCAGCAGTATTTCCCTCAAGGTTCTTTTAAACTCCCTGCTTCTCCATGTATTTGCATGAAATCAGTGCTGACTAAAAGAGCTATCAGACTTGAAGTGCCTTGCCCATTACCTCTCACACATTCAGTGCTTAGGTGCATAATTTTGGTGCTTCTGATCATACATAGCAACCCAAACAGAAAAACCCAGGAACTCTGGTCCAGAATGAGGGCATTTGGGTTTGAACACTTTTAGGGTACAGGTATTTTGGATATCCAAGATTTACCTTTTGGGTAGAATTTTTGCAGCCTGGCAGAGTATGTTACGTTTAGGCTCAAACTAGTGTCTACCATTCAGATGTATGCATGAATTTAATGAGTTAAGCCTGTGATTATACCATTGAAAACACAATGCACTGAGCAGCTGTTCTCTTCTAACAGCAGTATCAGACCAAACAATGGCTCTTCTGTAATGAAGAAATAAGGTGACACTCATAAGATTCTTCTTTCAGAAGTGTTTTAGAATAAATATAAGCAGTGTGACAGTGTCTGGTGATAAATTATCTCAGTCGCATTATTTTACCTGCTTTCCTTCATTTCTCTTCAGTTCCAGATTCAGTACCCTACAGTCATCCATAAGTCAACTCAGGTCGATACTGGTGGAGGGAGTCGCATCTGAGTTGCAGCATTCTCTTGCCTAGCAAATCAACTATGAAAACCCATCACTCACAGATTTGCAAGTATGGTATGTCTAATAAAGTCCTTCCAAACCCATTCATTTCTTAGTGCAGTCGTCATTCCAAAAGCTATGACATCGTCTTTTAGGTGTGATCACTCTTTTTCACACAAGGCCTTTCCACACTGGATTTATCTACGAGTTGGTTTCAGCTTCCAGCGATCAAGCGGAAAATCTGGAGAACCTGCTCAAATGTAGAAGAGAGAGACAGCTCAGACTGTAAATAATCAGACCCTTTTGTCAATCCATAGTGCAAATTCCTCATATACTGACATCTAACAGTGCTACAATCACAAATCAAAACTGGTGTTGAATTTAGTGGGAGCACCGGACTGTAATAATCTAAATGGACTGTATTACTACAGGCTGAAATAAATATAATTTTCTTGGACAAAATTCATTACAGAAAAGCATGCAATGTGGGTGGCCCCCATATCGCAGGAAAAAACCCAAACACTGTAATGACTGTCCCATGCCCTTTTCATTTTCTATCGCATTAATATTTCACATAACGCACTGTTGGGCAGCTTCTGCCCTTTTGGACAAGGAAAACTGCTTGAGAGTCACTAACACAGAATAATTAAAAAGCTGCTTTTTAGCCAATGGAAATGTTGTTCAGTGATTCAGTGTGCTCTCTTTTCTTTGGTGGTGGGAGGAAAAAGGTCCTTAACTTAGGGACAAATAAGCTTCTTTTCAATGATGATGATACAAGTGTAGACCAAGGGGCCTTGCAGTCTGATCAACTGGAAATTTCTGTGTTATCCTGATATTGCTTCTTATTTACCGTGTGGGCTTGGAAAGGTCACTCCACCTTCTTAAGTTTTCATCCCCAAATGTAACACGTAAGTAGGAATGTTCATTGTGTGGGAACACAAATGGTTTTTCTGGTGTAGTAGTGTAGTGTTTATAAGACATCTTAAGCATGTGAAGAAGTACGTATATTCTCATTGTTGTAACTGTTTACTTTGTTATTAAAACTGCTTCATGGCAAGTGGCAGGATAGAAGGCAGCCAGTAATCTCATCTTGGCCTCTGATAATTGCCTTTATTTTGAACTGATGGCTATTTCCAGTCTCTTTCTTTCTTTCTTTTTTTTCCAGTACTTACTTAATAGCCTGTAGTTGATCTAAGTTTCTTAGTCTTGATGTTCTCAAGCCTGTATCCAAATTCAAAACTGCTGCTTTCCTGCTGTGTCTGGGTTATCCAGTGCTTACACATCCACTATTCATCTTCTCTGTCTCATGGACCGATTCCACTTGATACTGACCAGCAAAAGCTGGCCACAGTAGAGGATGATCCCAAGTTGAAAGAAAGAACAACAGAGAGAACAACAGCCTCCAGAATCCTGAGGGAGGAGTAAATGGAAAACTCTGCGAACTTTAGTCTCTTCTCATAAAATAGAGAAGCGTTTAAGAAGATTGCTCACATCAAGGCAAAGAGAGAGCATAATAGTTTCTTCCTTTCCGGGAATGGTTTGTGGTTTTCAATGTGAAATAAGAGTTGTGTGGGGCTTAAGTTTAATCTCCCTGGCCGGTTTCCATAGGTTTCCCTTTCTGCCCTGTCGGCTGACCTTTCTTGGGCTTAATGTCTGTGTTTTCCATTCTTTGAGGATTTTGCCTTTCTACAGCAGCGTCCAGCCTGTTTTGCTGAAATTATATGGTAGCAATCTGTTGGTATTTTCTATTTGTTAGTCTGCCCTTCACACTGATCTGTCTGTCAGTCATTGTGATGAAAAAGTAAAGTAATTCGTAATTCAGGTTGAACCTTTTCATTTATTCAATTTTGGGCTCTTGGAAGAGAAGTCTATGAAGCTACAAATGTTTTGTCTCATTTAATCCTCGTTTTAGTGAGAAATGATGCTACAGACATTCAGTTTGCGGAAGCTGATCTGCGTCAGTAATGTGATAGAGAACGAAAGGCACAAAGTGTAATGGCAACATTTAACACGTAACATGCTCAAAGCCCTACACAAGCAGAGATTACTCATCCCTATCATCCCTGAAAGGTAAGATATATACTGTAAATGGTATTAAAGCAGAGATGATCCTTGGAGTATCTGTCAGTATTACCAATGAATTTATAAGCGGTTACCTTGAGTCCTTCTCAGAGGGCAGGAACCATCAGCATGCATGGTACGTTATATTGATTTTGCATTTACAATAATGACCAAAGGGTGGCTCCCCATCCCCATAGTAAGTCTTAGGAACCAGAACAAATGCTGTAAGATACAGAAAGTTTAACCTACTTTCTCTACAGTATTAACACTGCCATTCTCGGAGTATGTTTACTATCTAATCAACTTAGACCCTATTTCAGTCTAATCTCTGTCTATTATTTTTCCCAGAAAGGAGAGTGGTGTTTGGAAAAGGAGTCTGGATTTTGTGAACTGGTAGAGGTCATGCATTCACAGCTTTAAAATTGCTATCCCAATTGCATATGGTATGTGGATTTTTTCCTAAAAGCATTGACATTGCCAGTAAACATATGTTGTTATGTCCTATGAATATCAGTATTTTTCTAAAGTAAGTTTCTTTATTGTAATTAGAAGAGTGAAGCATGTTTGCTTTCTGAAATACAAACTCTCTCCTATAAAAGAAAAGGAATCACTACAATTACTGTATTTTTCTAGTGGAAGGCAGATTAGATAGTGTCCAGTTTTAGAGTATCCAGTTATATGATGTGCTGCACACCTTCAACTCATATATGCTTCAGTAGGAGAGAAAGATGTTCAGCACCTGAGCAAAGATATTTCCTGTTTGTTGGTACTTGTACCATTAAGATTCAGCAGTGAATGCAGACTCTCTGAATCCTCCTTCCCTCACTCCATTTTTCAGTTGAAATTTATGATTATTTGACCAGTTGTTGATTTTCCACTCTCTGTTGTTTTCCAGATGTTTTTAAGGGTGTGCCTTGTGATAAGACACCCTTTATAAATAATTTTCAGAAACTAGTTTACTCTGACTCACCATCTTTTGTCTATGAAGATTTTACCCAGTCACAGCTCTATTTTTCTGCCAGCATGCTGCTCTAATGCTGCCCCACATTTGCCCTGATCGCCATATTATCCTCTATGAGCACCCCAAACTGGTAGCACTCGTGGGTGAGGCTAAGCTGATCATATAATAGCTTATGTTGTACTGCAAACCCCAAATTCCTTTCCCAGAACAAACCTTTAATGCACTGCTTCTGCTGTACAGTAACTCAACTTTGACTTATGAGACACTGTCTGTCCACAAATCACTGCAGAAATCCGATTTCTGATGCAACTGTTAACCTCCTCTATGCTGGAAGCTGCCTGTCTCTTTTGGAGTTATACCCAACCCTTCTTGTTCAAGATTCCTGTAAACAAGTGCAAGTCAAGTGATAAAGACCCCTACTGTAGGGAGTTCCTGGCAATATTACACTTCAAAATGAAAATTAACTGCTATGTAGGTTTTGATCTTCCCATTCCTCCCCTTTGTGATACCCCATCAACTTATCCAAGGATACATAGGTCCATCCATATCTTCTGTGTGCTGTTTTTTCCTCAGATAACGTTTTCCAAGGAAAGATATCTTTTTTCTCCATTCACCTTCTATAATTAGAAAAATCTAAAGTCCTCTTTCGAAGAATCTTCTGAATATTAAGTTCTTGCATCTTCAAAATGACTTAACCTATAAACTTTCTGGTTTGCTTTTATTGGTCATGCTTTGAAAAATTATTCTGTAGAATTTTGAGTACTTTCTTGTACTTAGTGAGTATTCACAATATAAGGGATTTATGCAGTCTAAGGGTAGGGAAATCTTATCTATAGCTCTTCAAGGATGTGACTTCAGCTATGCAAGGTTTGAAATGTAAAAAGTGGCATTGCTTAGTCTCCTTTGGAACTTAGACTAATTTTAAGATTTACACTATTCACTGAGGTTAAAAAACTTGTAACTAAACAGCATTTTGAGAAGTGATGTTCAGGGGGCTCTGTTTTCATCTTTGGATATTGTTATTACAATTTTCTTTTTCTACTAGGGATATTATATATGTCTGGTATCACATTGTATTCCCTTTTTAGTTTGTTGTAAGAAAAAGTTTTCCTTTTTACAGGTACGGCCTTGATTTACTGTGAAGACCAGAGCTGTGTCATTTGAGAATGTGTATTTTGCAGTTGTAAATTATTGATTAATGGTAACTGCTCTGAAGCCCATAAAAACATGATTTTAGGTGGTAGAGGTGGAGATAAAGTCAGAAAACAGATGCTTAGGATCAGCCATTCTCTAACCTCCAGGCATAAGCAATTTTTAAATGCAGAAGCAGGCAGAAGAAGTTTTAAATTGTTTTAAAATAACAACTCCTTTTTCCCTCTTCCCATGTCTCCCCCTGCAACTCAAACCCTTTCAACCACAATAATTTGTGGCAAGGCATCTCTGCATTTGGAAGAAAATGTTATTGGTGAGGTAGGAATGCACTGCTTGGGCAGGTGATCCCTTATCAGAACTGGTACTTGGCAGACCAAGAAACCTTCCTTCAGCTTTTCTGGATGACTCTCTGATTGACATTTATGACTCTTTAATGACATGTTATCTGCTAACATATGTATAATGATAGGTGAAGCAGGGAGAGGAATCACAGAAGCCCTATTGTGTACCTAATAGAAAATACACAATAGGCTTGTAGAGAGACTTTTTTTTTAATAGGGCTTGATCCAAAGCCTTTTGATGTTAATAAAAAGAACTAGCTTTGAATTAGGCACATATTTCAGTGAATTAGTTAATTCTGAAAGAATCTGAAGAGATGTTAACTGTACAATTGGCTGATGAAAGAAGAGGCATAGACTGAAGGCTTGGAGAATCTTGTTACAGTGTGATCTCTGATATGCCCCACCTGTGTTTTTTGTGTTGAATTAATGTGAAGTTGTCCATCTCTGTTAACACAAGTCTTTCAAATATAGTGGCTCTAAAGTAGTCAGAAGAATGATGTTTTCCCAAGAATATTTGGGGAAAGGTGAACATCTCTGCAATTATGCTGTTGGGGAGTCACTGAGGAAACATTGCTGATACTTCATGACTCTGAACAGCAAAGCACTGTTGTGCGTCCTGGTCTACGTTTTTTTTGTACCAAGAAATAATGTATGGGAGATTGAAATGGTTTTTTTTAGATCATAATGCTATGAGATTTTTTGTGTTTGTTTCTTTCTTTCCACAATATCCCCTCAAAAAAAAAAAAATTGTATATAGGCATTTGGATCCTTCTCTCACATGCTGTAATAATGCCATACCCAAAAAAATGCAGAGTATGATCATGTGGAACAGACATGCATCATTCCTGTTTTACATTGTCAATATATACAAATACGAAAGATTTATTTGCACAGGGATTGGAACTTTGGCTGATATTCCATGCAAGGTGAAACAGCTCCAGGAACTGTTTGAGAGCAAAGCACCTCAAGGCTACACCTTTATAGGAAAGATAAGGGTGTGTCCCAAGTAGTGAGTTGAAATCCTTGAAGAAGAGGATGGACTTGAACCCAAATGTCTTGTGTCTTGGCAGATTTCCAGGTAAACATAGTCCCTTCTCTCTTCAGTTTGTGTGTGTAACTGGTTTTTGTTATTTGCCTAAGCCAAAACTTTTTCCAGGCTTTATTTGGGATAATCAGACTGTGTTTTTTCAGAAAATGAAATATTTATCCAAAGCTATCCACATGTAACACCCCCAAATTAGGATGTTCAAGCTTCCATTTCCTATGTATTAATTCCCTTGTTATTTTTTCTAAATCTGTTTCAGATACTAAAGTATTCAATGAATCTTATTCATGCTGTCTCCTCTGAGTATTTGCAAAGCAGCTCATGAAACAAGAGTGTCTCTCTGTCCATCAACCTGGTATAATTGTACCTATTTATGGGCAACTGGGCATGGGCTTTACTGGCTCTCTGATTTCATTAGGGCAGTTGGTCAGAGAGTCTTCAACCTGCTGTTCCAGATTAGTTGTAAAGACTGTCTGTGATTTGAGGAGTGACTGTTGTTGACCGGTGTGGCCATAATGCCCTGAGAAAATCCCCTCTCCTAGTAGCACAATGTAATAATAACTCTGACGTTGTTTCCTTCTGGATTTTTTGTTGATCCATCTGCCCTCCAACACCTTCAAATCAGAGTGATCTTCTGCCAGATGTGTTGCTGTGCTGGTTTTAGCTGGGATAGAGTTAATTTTCTTCATAGAAGCTAGTATGGGGCTATGTTTTGGATTTGTGCTGGAAACAGTGTTGATAACACAGGAATGTTTTAGTTATTGCTGAGCAGTGCTTACACAGAGTCAAGGCCTTTTCTGCTTCTCACCCACCCCACCAGCGAGTAGGCTGGGGGTGCACAAGAAGTTGGGAGGGGACACAGCTGACACAGCTGACCCCAACTGACCAAAGGGATATTCCATACCGTATGATGTCATGCTCAGCATATAAAGTTGGGGAAAGAAGAAGGAAAGGGGGGGATGCTTGGAGTGATGACGTTTGTCTTCCCAAGTAACCGTTACGCGTGACGGAGCCCTGCTTTCCTGGGGATGGCTGAACACCTGCCTGCCGATGGGAAGCAGTGAATGAGTTCCTTGTTTTGCTTTGCTTGTGTGCACAGCTTTTGCTTTACCTATTAAACTGTCTTTATCTCAACCCATGAGTTTTCTCACTTTTACCCTTCTGATTCTCTCTCCCATCCTGCTGTGGGAGGAGTGAGCGAGAGACTGTGTGGTGCTTAGTTGCTGGCTGGGGTTAAACCACGACAGTTGCATAAAAAGTTCTGCTTTCTCTATGGCCCCTGAAGTCCAAAATAAACATACAAGAACATAAACTCTTTCACCCCTTCTGGGCCCAGCACTCAGCGGATTCCTCACCCCTCCAATGGTCAATAGAAGTCAAAAAAAAAAAAAGCAAATACTTCCATTCCACCTGAGATCAGGGACCCCTAAGTCACTGGCAGCCAGAAAAATCACTAATTTTCTGCCAGGCCTTCTTCACCAAAGGGAGGCTTTAATTGGGAACAGTCTCCCTTGGCTTCAGGCCTCTCAGTTAGTCACCATTAATAGCTGGATACTCACCCTGTCAAGCTCTTCCCTGCCAGTCTAACACCTACTTCCTTCAGGTGCTGTAGGGTGGGACATATTAGGAACTCAGCAGCCCATTAATTCTTTCCTGATTTCTGTGGGAGGTCTTAACAGAAGTTCAAGATTTTCTTCAGAGGCAGTAAGTTTGGGATTTGAGTTCCACCCTCTGTAGCAAGCATGGGCCATGTACAGTAATACTAAAATCTACCTGCCTTTTTATCAGAATTAAAATGCACTTGTGCTTTAAAAGTAAATGAAGGCAGAGGTCAAGAAAATGTTCTGGTGCAATGAAAATGTGAACTGGGGTACAGAGTACACTGGTAATTGCAGTGTTCAGAGGTACATGTACAGCAATGGCAACTCAGTAGATAGAGACATAGACTTAGAAAAAAGGGGCAAAATTTTTTCAACATGGTCTACAATGCCTTAAGCATTGGGGCATTAAATTTCAAGCACCTCAGAATGGACTGTGACGTTTCCTAAGTTCAGTGCTTAAGTGCTTTCTGAAAGTTTCTAAATAGACATCTAGAAGGTAGAGTCAATCGCTCTGAGCTGTTTCTGTAGATTTTACTAAGCAGCTCTCTGTATCTTCCTCTTCTGAATGCTTTGTAACTTTGAAAGCACTGTTTGCTCAATGGAACAAATGAAATTGGGTAGGCTTCCCTCAAGCCATGTTATCTGGACAATAGTGAGGCACTTGCCTCGCTTCCAGTGTGGAAGTGCAGTTCTTCCAGTTCACATCTCCACAGCTTTTGTACAATGTATTCTAGATAAGAGATTGCAAAACATATTGTATTTGTACTGTCCATTAAGAGCTATTGAACAGTGATCAGTAAACAAGAATAGCATGACGCAGAAAAACCACTCAGCGTTAATTTAGTTAAGTATTAAGCTAAGCAACAAAGAGGGAGTGCATACTCAAAGGAAGAGAGAGACAGGGAAACAGAAGTACCTGGAAATAAAGGGTCTGTATCTGTACAACAAAGTGATAAACAGACTTTTGGTTTTGGATGCACACTTCTTTTGTGCAGGTGTCTGTCCATCTGTCCACCCATTTATGAACTTCCTTTAAGCCAGAGTTTCTTGTATCAAATTCTGAGAGATGTCTTTTCTTTTCACCCTTCATTTTCCTCTCCTATCTCCTGTGTTTTCTGTGGCTGGGAAATTGCTTGCATGTTATAGATGATTTTGGGAAGAGGGGGCAGCCTTGCACTTCTCTCTCTCCATTCTTTTCTGACAGCAGTAGCCGTTAGGGAATATTTAAGACCCAAAGTTCTTTACTGTACTTTTTAACACTATTCACTTGAAACTGCCATTCGGTTGGAAGGAATAATCTATTAATATCAATTAACAAATATCAGTTTTGATGTCGTGTTATGACGCTGATGGAAGTTCAGAATTGCCAACAGCTGTGAAAATTATTTAGCTGATAGTTTGCTACCAAGACCTGCCAGGCTTGTAGAATATTGAAGAGTATTTTTTTTGGTGACCTCAGAAAAGCCATTTCTCAGGCTTTGCCATCACAGGTCTCCATGGTTTGCAAATGAGCTATATGAATAAGGAGCCAGTACAGAGTACCCACAGCAGAAGTCTCAGGCTGAACCATATTGATTTGCACCACAGAGTGTTTTTTAAAGCAGTAAGAGGTGGCTGGATGGGGAGGCAAAGATGTATTTCCTTTCCTATAACTCTGTAAGTGTTTCACAGTGGACTTGTTCCAGGTAGTTGACAGTTTAATCTGTGCTGGGTCAAATGGATTGCATAGCGTTCAGGGTTTTTTGGTATGAAGAAATGTTACTCAGTAGGCTCAAATAGGAATTAATCTACCTCGGTGGAAGCAGCCCAGTGAAGTTAGGAGTGAAAACTCCCTTTTCTGCATGCATTTCAACCAGCTCTGCTTGGCCATGGCACCAGGGTACCTTTTGTATCAGTCTGTTATATCTTCAGCTGTCCAGCTGGTGAGGGACTGTAGGAAGGTTGTGGTTTCATTGCATTTGGTGTCTGTATGTGGGTATAAAAGAGTCTGTGTACACATTCATCCAGGCCCTTGCTCCAGATAACTTTCTTACACTGTTATCTCTGCAAAACTTTTCCTTCAACTTTATGGGAAGTTTAAGAGAGATCTGTTTCCACATAGTCGCTCTCACTTAAGCTGATTTTGAATGCCTAATTACAAACTTAACACTTCCAGCACATAAAAATACAGAGAAGCTAAAATAATCTTATCATTTGAAATATAAAAAATCATGAATTCTCTGACTTTATATGGATCTACACCCTAGGTAAGATGGACTTAATGACTTCTTAATGATGCATGTACTCTGCCCCACACAAACTTACAATTCCAAATGTGGTTTTGAGAAAAAACTCCCATTAGTCAAATGTTATAAAAATGTCATACTTTGCATTGTTTAAGAGCATTTCAAAAAGTAAAACTTATACATCTAGGATAAACTCGACGCACTTATTCCACAGTTTTAATGTACTGCTTTTGAGAAGCATACCATGCATTCTATAAACATTTATCATACAATACATTTCCTTTAGTAAATATTTAAGTAGCTATGTAACCTAGTCCAACACAGATGTAGACTTCCCCATGGCTGGGGGGAGAAGATGGTGCTAGGTGTTGCTATACTAATGCTATACCAAGTGCACAACCTGCTTTTGCAATAGCGGTGCATCTGTTATCTAGAATAAATATATGGTTTTGAATCCGTTAAAAGATTGTACGAAATAAAAAGCTTCAATGAGTGGAGGCTTATTTTAATTGTATGTTTATGCAGCTCTTGATCATGATGGAAATCTCTTTTCTTACGCTTTTCAGTAACAGTAATAATTCCCTGTTTAAGGAGAGCAGATTTGCTGAACAGGGTATGACCTGGCCTCTCAAATCCCATGTTCCCAGGGCAATATGTTATTGGCACTTTTGGCACTTGTGTTAGCAATTCTGTGACTGTATCCTGGCTTAAACTGTATGTCTGTTCTCCCTGTCCTACACTTCCATTTCACCTCTTATATTTAAAGGTAGGACTCTAATTTTCCTCAACTAAAGATACACATGTTGCATGAAACATGTTTATTGCTGGACTGTACAGTCTTCAAAGGAAATTCAGAGAAGGTCAGTTCCTGTTAGCTGTGGAAGATGGGAGATCGACTTTGCTTTCCCCTCTAGTCAAAATATTTCAGAGACTAGAGATCACTTACAAAAATATGATGCATTTGCCTGCGGCTTTATCATGATGTCATTATAGGCTTGCGATAACAGCGCTCCAGTAAGACACAATAATAACACACATACGCATGGTCACACTCTGTTTAACTTTTAAGTTTATTCTGCTTTTGCCTCCAGCACTTCTTCTGTCTGACGCTGTATGATTTGAAAGCATTCCCAACCGGCCAAGAGCAAAGCCCCAGGCACTGGCATCCCTGGTGCTCTGTGTTCCCTTACTGGCTCGCTGGTGGAGTCCCGTTAATGTGAAGTTAATCATGTTCTTTTGAACTGTTTATAACAACAAATTGGATGTGAAATAATAAACATTGGCAGCTCTTTTCAATAATAAAGGTATTCCAGAACTGACACGAGGTCCTATCAGTTTCTTGAAGAAAGGACTTTCGTGTATAACTTTTTAAAGCAATTTGTCTGTGAGTGAGCACATTGAGAAATTCTCCTTGCATCTTCTGGGGCTCTCAGGTTCTTTTATGCATTAAAGGGCTTGAGAAGCTTGGCTTTATTTTTTTTCAAATTTAGAAAAACTTTCAAGAAAGATAAAAATGCCACCACTTTGACTAATTATTTGATGTCTGATAACAGTGTGTGGTTAACTGGGGCAGCACAGGAAAAAGATCTTCACTTTCTTGCTTCAATTTTGAAAGAGATTATTTCTTTCCATCTCTTTCCCCGATGGTTACAGAAATTTACCTCTTAACATACCCACTGATAAAAATACTCAGATACAGTGTGAAAAGCACTATCAATGCCTAATGAATATAAATGAAACAAGATTGATGTTATTTTTTAAAGTAGAAATTTGGGCTCTTAAACAACTCAAAGGGCTTGCCTACCCTAGAAAATTCTGTGGTGCTTAAACAGCTGGAGAATGTGGTTAATTCCAGGCTATTTCTTCCTTTTGTCTCCTAACCTGTGTTTTCACAATTTTCTTATGAAGATGATAACTAAAATAAGTTGCTGCGAACATCTCCTGCCACCACTACATTGTAGTGAAGCAGTGATGTTCTTTGGCAGAACTTTCGGTGCTTAAGCAAACATTTTAAAGCAGGCAAATATTGTCTCACAGGGGGATGTGAGTTGGCTGAAGATTACATTAAATATCAATTTGGAAACATGCCCCAAATTCTGATCTCCTTACTGCTTAGGGGATTTTTTTTCCTCATTGACATTTCAAATTATTCCCAAATCCAGATAATATGAGAGCATTTATGATAACTGTACAAACAGTACATCCTGCAATAACCTATTTAAGATTTTAACCTTGAGGTATAAAGTGTTTTAGAGAGATTCTGTTAAGATATGGATGTAAGGATGGACTTTATTTTAATGGAAGCATAGGCTTCTCTTTGTTTTACTGTTTCTGTATCATTGGGACAGTGACACATACAAAAAAATATTGATGAATGGATGAAAGTATTGAAGACTGCAGACAAAATGAAAGGTATCCCAAGTGTCACCATGATAGTAGATTCTCAAGTAGATACATAGCTCTAGGATATACAGTGGAAGCCAGCACACTGAGAAGGTAGCAGCAGCTTCATTAGAAAGGCTCTTTGGGTGATTCTGTAACTCAGCAAGGACATCACAGGACTTTCGTGCAGGAAAAGAACTAGCCAGATGTAGCTGACAATAATCACCATGATTGGGATCAAATAGAGAATAAGCTGCATAAGAAGAATCAGGTGGTGTTGCTGATACAGCGCTGACTGGCAGGATGTTCTGTTTCGATTGTGGCATGGGTTCACAATGATAAGCTGATGACCAAGCTATGCCCAGACCATAGTCAGCATCAAGACAGTGGTACTGTCATAAGTGGCACTTTTGGGAGCCCTGTAAGGTTTCAGAATGATTCTGGCTGTCGCATATAGCAAGAGGAGTCACATATAGCAAGAGGAGTAACATGAAGAGGCAGAATTATCAATTCCTGGATCTCTCAAAATCTGCAATGATAACAGGGTTTGTGAGAAGACAGGTGACTTGTGATATATGATCCTGCTATAGGGCAGGATGACTGGTGAAGGAGAACAGAAGGATGTAAAAGGAAGCTCATGGAGATATATGCTGAGCTTACTCCTTCTTTGTTGTGGAAAGTGATAGCTGTAAACATGCTTCTGCGGTAAGGATTGCGTGGTTGCTTCGAAGTCATCCCTGACTGCCACCGTTCTCACATCGTCATGAGTCAGTTCAGATTTGGAAAGTGCCAGGCTGCCAGCACAAGAAAGAGCGTGATGCTAGGGCATGACTAGGTGCTCGAGAGTGTGGTCTGCAGAAGCCACAGTTGCTGCCAAAATTGTGTGTGTGTAACCACAGCCTGCGGTTTGACAGTATCAAGATTTTGGTGGCAGTCTTGGCTTATAGCCCTCATTGCACGTTCCTGCCTCTGTGCCACAGCACACTACCCACTTGGTTGTGCCAATAAATCACTTGCATAGCCGTGCTATAGACCTGGTCAGAGAATCTTAAAAAGAAACAGAGAAGAAAAAGGGGCACGTAAAGGGGTTGATGATTTGAAAGATAGCTAGCTAGTTTTGTCTGAGGTTGTAGCTCTCTGAGATAAAGTCTGGCGGCAAAACTAGCTTGAAGTTTTTCACCTCTCCACTTTTCCCACCTTACAACTCTTCTGTACTTGTTCTGTGGTGCCCTGTCTCCTCGGTTGTGACAGCACAGCCATTTATGCAGCCAAGCCTGCCAGCTGGAATGAGGGCTTTCTTAATGCTCTGGATATACAAAAAATAATAACAAAATGAGAGAGTTGACATTTATTAATGGCTCCCTATTGGAACAAAAGACGTTGGTCTCTCCTGTCAACCCACACGACAGTTTGAGATCTTTGTCCTGTCGGTTCGGACTGTGCAGAGAAGCCCTACCTTGCGTCTGCTCCTGACTTGAGTCTCAGGATCCTGCCAGTCTGCTGGCAAACCTTCCCCTCCTGTGTCTCACCCCTGCACAGCAGAAGCAGGGTGGCTCGCTGCTGTCGTGGTGCTGAGGGCTGGTATCCAGATTCCTAAACTGCAGTTGGGGCTTCAATCACAACAGAGCCACTGTGATAGGTGAGGAGTGTGCTTCGTTTGTGTTTGTGAGTCAGACATTGAGTATACCATGGACTTACCCAGTTAAAGCCTGGGTGTTTAGCTGGCAAGTGTCCTGCTTTGCTTCCATTGACTTGAGTGGGGCAGCTACCACAGGCAGCGCTGGTACAGGTGAGGGTCCTACGCCTTGTGCCACCCACTGCCCGATTCAATTGCCCAGTTCAGTGTCTTGTTTTTCTCGCTCCAGCTTTCCGCCTTCAGTTTTATGCTTTCTCTGAAGGCAGTGCCGCAGTCTGCCCCACACATTTCCAGGTTTATTCCTGGTTGCAGTTGGTCTCACCAAGTAGGAAAGTATGAATTTGCAACCTTGTGGTTATTTTTATATAAGAATGTCTTAATACATGGTGGATGTTTGAGTCTAGCTTTCGATGTTTTTCAAACGGTGTCTGTATTTTGATTTTTAATTTGCCTCTGAGCAAGACTGTCTACAAACACTGGCCAAATCTGCCTATCTGGGACCTGGAAGGGGTCCCTGGAGAAAGCACTTCAAGTCATTTATTCAGCACTGGCTGCTTTTACATTTGGCTTGAAGTCTGACAACTTTCCACCAGACCTGCAGCATAGTAAAGCACATCCTCTCTATGACAGCAGTAGAGCCAAGGAACTAGCAGGTTGCAGGAGTGAATGCTATAAAACAGATGTTATTAGTGGGCTTCACCAAGGGTGGGAGACTGAGTACAGTAGCCCTATTACAGCCTCCAAGGTGGGCCACAAGATTGCTGTCTTATGAGCAAGCTGTGCCTGCAGTATTTGGCTCAGCATCGCATCCTGAAAATTCCAGTGCTGAGAAGCACTTTTGCACTATGAGTAAACTGTAAGCTAGATTTGAAAGGAAAGATTTTGATTAAAATCAGCATTTCAGAGCCTTCAGCTGGCAGCTGGTGTGGTGTTAAGGATGGACATGGTTGGAGACTCCTGCGGTAAAGAGGCCCCACGTCTGAGTGTTTAAAACCAGGTTCCATCCAGTTGTGATGGTGGTTTTTAACAGTCAGAGGAAAAAAAATATTGCTGCATATTTACACATAGGGACAGATTCTGCTCCCATTAAAACCAATGGCAGAGTTCCCGTTGATTTCCATGGGTGCCTGCCTCAAAATGTTTGAACAGTAAATATATTCTTCTGGGTGGGAAACCAGGATAGAAATCCCTCTCACAGTCTGCTCCCAGCACTGCAAATGTCAGGGTTTTTCAGCGCTAGGCTCAGAAACGCTACTTCTAATTTTAAAATCCTTTTAAACTTCAACCACCATATGTGGCCTTACTTCACAGCTGTCAATCAATCAGAATCAACAGCCAGTATTATATTAGCCTATATTTACCGCCATTCTCCCCGTATGTGGAATTATTTCATTTTTATAAATATCAAATATATCAGAGTAATTGAGAAATGTAATATTAGATACAAGCATTTTCTCCCCGAGTGCTTTTAATCAAATAATAAATCTTGATGTGCTTTAGTTTCATTGACACTAGATGAGCTGATCTGGTATGGATTTTTTAGTGCTATGGCTTATGCTCTATATGCATTTCCCGAAGTGTGTGCGTGGCTGTGGGCATGTATTTTTTGTCTCTCTCCCCACCTCTGTCTTGATTGAAAGCTTTAGAAGTTCACAGTCATTTGGCATTTTTAGGGATATAGCACATAAAATTTATAGAAAACAACTTATAAAAAAAACCCCCAGCTTGTCCCTAGAAATTTGAGACAAAAGCCTTTCTTTAACGTCTCTGAAAGCTCCTTAATGCAGAGCATTCCCTCATAAACTGTTGGCTTTGTTTTAAACCTGTAATGTATATATAGATTTCTGTTTCCAATAGTTTTCAGAGTTGTGTACAGTCAACTCAAATTATACAGAGCCAAAACTTCTGGCAAATTACTGTCAACCTGTATCAACATTTGCATCAATAACATTTGGTATCATTTGATGGATGGTCTACATCCAAGCTTTGGAAATGGGTAAGGCGTCTGTGTGTTCAATGTGCTGTTAACTGTGCTGTCTACTGAAGGCTGCTCCTCTTTGGCAGTCAGTGCTTCCTAAGGATACAATTGCATGATGGACAACCTGCATATCCCAAACTTCTTGGTCCGAGTAAACTATAGATTTCTTCTGTGTTCTGAAATGTGCAGAAAGAGGGCACAATGACTGTCGAGAAAGGAGGGAGAAACAAATGAGCAATGGTCTTTGATTACCAAGGTAATCAGAGAAAAAAAATAAAGATAAAAAGAAAAAGATAGAGAGAGGAATAAAAAAGAAGGGAAAAAAGAGAGGAAGAATCAGAGAAAAAAATGGGAAGTACAAAAAGCAAGCAATCAGTTCAGTTGATGTACTTATGTTTCTAATACCGCTCATGTATCAACCCGTTCTCAAGCCACACACAGCTGATAGTAAATTTCACCACCTTGGAAATGTTAACCTTGGAAATAGTTTTGAAAATGCTGCTCACTCTTTTTTCTTTTTTTTTTTTTTTTTTTTTTTGCGCTAATGGAATATTAAACAAAGTTTTGAGCCTGTACAGGCATTCGTAAGTAGCCTATGCCCATTACTTGCAGAAAAAATCAGTCAAACACCTACGTAAAGCCAAGGGTTTGCAAGCCTTTCCTGGTTCACTGCAATGAATTTGGCTACTAGATCTTACATCTGATGGAGCCACTCTGATAAAATAACAGGATTGTTGGGGGTGTACCTACATTTACGTGTTGTTGTTCTCTTGTGAGAGAGGAGTGTCACTTACACTGAAAGATAATAGATCTTACGGAAACCTCACAAAAGGAAGGAGTGAAGAATAGCAGAAATCATAGCAGAGGGGCAGAAGCTTTCATTGCCCTCTGTGTCTTCTAGGTCAGCTTTTACCCATGTTGGGATAGCTGGATTGTGTGCGAGGATGATAGCAGCCAAAGTGGAGACAGAGAAACCCCTGTTTCTCTGAGTTTTTGGTGTCCCAAAGGGGAGAGGGTTCCCCCGTGGGTGCTCACGCACTCCTGCCCTACTCATTCACAAGAGAGAGTCCAGTGAGCATAGCCCCCGCTTGCTTTCTCAACACAGACATGAAAGCAAGCTTGTCATGAGTTTCTCTGTGACTCCAGTGCTTTTACAATGAAACGGTGAAGTAAAGAAAGAACTCACTTAATTTACAATGCATAAGCAATGATCTACTAAATATACACTTTGTGTTAGAGATGGCCCTTTTTACAATTCAGCTTGTGAGAGCAGTGTCTTCAAATGTTTTTGAATATTTTGCAGAGTCACATTCAAATTTTCTTCTGTCAGTAACTGTGCATGCTGTCAGTAAAAATAACAAGATAAACTAGAAGGAAGAAAAGCTCACATTTATTTCCTTACTTTGGCACAAATTACTCACTAGTCAGAATTTTTGAATCTCTTCACCTTTCTGAGGTAAATAAATTGAGTGCCATGCGTCTTAATATGTATGGGTCTTTCATATAAGATGTTAAAAACTGCATTGTGTAGATAATAGGTCCATTGATGAGGGACCAGACTTGGAACTGGCTGAGCTGGGTTCTCTTGTAGGTTCTCTCTCTGAGTGGCTGCGTGGGGTTAAGAAAGTTGCTGAGCCTTGGAGCCCCCATTTGTGACAGCCCCTCTCCCACTAAAGCACTTGAGGGTATAGAAGTAAAAGTCACCACATACAGAGGGTGTCAATGACTGAGTGACCTATCCTCCTATATCACTGTACAAGAAAATGTGGGGGTTTTTTTATTCCTACTTTTCTTGGTTTTTTCTTTTTTTTCCCCTGACTTTCCTTTCCTCTGCCCTGCAGTTTCTGCTGATGTTGAACGCAGAATGTTTTTCAATGGTGTCTCATCAGTGTACTGGTTTATAAGTGTAATGTACTAATTTCCTAGTGTCCTTATTACTGTGGGTGGTGGTTACTTGGTGTTAGATCCACTGAAATGACCATCAATCAGTATACCAGTGTGAAGCAGTCTGTTGCTGTTTTGTTATGGTTGACATTTTGATAGCCAAAAAAAAAAAAAAAAAAAAAAGAGATGTGTGTGTTAAGCTATACAAATAATGGGTTTTTCTGGTTTCCTGTGATACTGAAAATATGATCCAGTTTTAGGACTGCCTGAAATGTTTTACTTTTAACTTCATTTTATCAAATTCTGCCTATTTTAAAAGTGAAAAAAAATTGTTTTGAAATAAAACTTTGAAATGTTTCAATTAGTGTCAGTGCAAAACATTTTAGCTTTCCTACATTTTAATCTTTTTTAGTCAAAAGTATTTGTGAAACTCAGCACAACTTCATGAATGGTTTCAGCCTTCCCAGAACTACATAGTTCTGTGAATAAGGTGTTTGCCAAAAAGCAAAAAAATCAATATCTATCTACTCCATTATATTTATAAACAAAAACTTTAAGAATTCATCATTGTTTTACAAAGCTTATTTTGAAGACCTGTCTCTTACTGAATAAATTGGATTAATTTTCAGTCTTGTAGTGTGTCTGTTCAAAATAATGAAAACAAAAATCCTGAATGTTTCTAATAGTTTTGAATTTGTTTTCAGCTGTGGTAATGACACGTCATGCTATTTGTTGTCTGTGCTGATGTGGACATTTTCTACACTTCTGTACGGTCCTTTGTAAGTGAGAGGGCTTTAGACTTATATAACATAGATTCAGGTTTTGCTTCCCTGTTTTCTCTTTCTCAAGCATTTCATTTTCCTGACTGTGCCCACAAAATGGCGACAATGCTGCAAGGTCACCAGGGAACACTAAAAAATCTCCTAGGGAAAGGCAATTGGATTAATACTATGGATTAGAATATATTTGTGCTTGACTCCAATATCTTCATTAACACTGGTGTTGATAACATGGCTTTTAATAGCTTTTATAACCACAAATGCAGCATGGAATGAAGCAAATAGGTCATTAATCCCTTAAAAGTACAATTTAATGCAATGCTTCATGACAGGAAGTGAACAGGATAATAAAACCTTTACTGTTTTAAGCCACACTTAATATTTTTACGGCACAGTTGGCTTGACAAAATACTCTTTGTGAGTCATCACTTCAAAGGAAGGTCCTGGGGACCAATTAAAGTTGTGTCTGCAGCCCTCATGCATAACTGCATGTAAGCGTGAGGTATTTCAAAATATCTCTTTCAAGTAATGAGTTGTACCAAGATGAAGTAAAAGGGACCTTTTGCTGCAAGCCTTTTAATTTAATATGCCCATGTGTGGAGACACCCTTGGGGAATGAGAAATTGATTTTCATTCTTTGCATGGATTCTTCAGTAATTTGCACTGTCAAAATGGCCCATGGAATTTGTCTTCCAAAAATTATATCCTTGACAGACAAACAGTGGCAAGACAGATTGTCCTTGATTTCAAGCTTTATCTTGAAAGAGACCAAAATGTCCCTATTACGTCTGATTAAAAAGTGAGAAACATAAAAGTAATTGCTTTGTATCCAGTTTGCAGTTTCTGGGCCAACAGAACTGAGTGGATTAAGGACAAATATGAGGATTGGAGAATTTTCTATTCTAATTTAATCTATGCCAATAACCTGCTGTTCGACCAGGCAAGGTGTTTAACCTCGCTTTGGTTGATTTCCACTTTGAATGAATTGGAAGTATGTCTATGTTGTTCTGGGGTTGCTGATATTACTACATACCTAATGTGGATGTTCTCATCTGAATGGCATAGTGAGCATTTTTGAGTTAATTTTGTAGGTTTTTGGAGAATTAGCTTGGGTAGAAACTCCTTATGGAGTGGAGCCACCACATGATGGCTTTCATACTGGAACAAGTTACCTCCACATTTTTTGTTGCTTGAAGATCATCTGGATAGAATCCTATTCATCACTCTGCAAACAGTGGGCATATAATGATAATTTGTCATTGGAGGAATGAGAAAGCAAATCTATTATTTTCATGTAAATAGAGAATTTACATTAGATGAGCTGTGTTTTCTGACAGAGACCATGTGGTTGTGGAAAAATCACTCTCTGATATACTAAGATTTAATGTTTTCATTGTGCTTATTCTGCAAATAAAATAGTAAGAGATAATGTGTTTTTGAACAAGCTTATAATAAAATATTGATTGTTATTGTAACAAATATTGCTGACAGACAAAAAATGGGGGACAACAGGCAGAAAGTGACATAAAGCATCAGAGGAGACAACAAAATCTGTATTTCCTGGGTCCTAGTCTAGAGCTGTGTTTGCAGGGCTGTAATATCACAGGTACTATTTTTTCTTTTTATAAAAATCTACAGTACCAGGAAAAAAAAAATCAAAACCTACATATTGAATTGTTTCAAGATCCAGCCACTTCTCCCCACCAGATAACAGTTTCTCAGCCATTCACATCTCTTCCTTTTTCTTTCAGAATTTCCTTGGATTTTGATTGTGCAGTTTGTGAGTTGGGCTGGTGAACCAGGACTGAAGAACTGACTTACTACTGTAACAGATCATAGGATTGTTATATGTTAATATCCCAACAAGTTTGTAAGAAATGTGCTGTGGAGAAGGAATAGAGGTGCAAGGAAAAGGTACTTGCATGAGTGGTAGAAATTTGAGGTGGAGATGCAAATGTCAGAGTTCACATGAGAATCATTAGATTTCTGTTTTCTACCTGGGACACATTTTTGCAAGAGTGTTTCTATGAACAGCTAAATTTATTTTTCTCACCTCTCTCCTCCTCACACTTCCTGATTATCTGTCTCTTCCATCTCTTTATCCTGTGTCTCCATATGATGCCCTAGAATCTTCTTGGGAGCTTGAAAGTAGACAACTTTGATTTAGCAATGGCTCATGTGCAGATTTCTGAATCCAGGGAGGTTCAACCCGTGGGAAAGTTTCAAGTCCCATCTTAGGACTAAGCTCCAAGTATTGTTAAATGGCTGAGGTTAGAAATAGTGGGAAAAGAGTAAATAGATGCAGAGCTGCAAGTCGAATCTTTACACCCTTTCTTTTCCCTCTCCCCACAACTTTGCCTTATGCACTGTTGTTATATGAGTCAGTCTGTTTCTCCCTCTGCAACCCCCCTCTAAGTGGGAAAGTGGATCTATAAAAACTAATAGAAACGAGAGGAAAAAAAAAAAAAACCCAACCAACTCTTGATCTTCAGACTCAGAGACTTTGACTGAGAGCCAAATATTTCAAACAGCAGCCCTTTCATAACTGGGAGAGCTAGTGCTAGATCTGTTGGGTATGCAGTGTGACCACATAACGCTCAGCACATGTCAACATAACTGATAACCAAATTGTACCTCTCAACCTCCCATACAGCATAACTTTGGCAGGCTGCCAGTCTCTCAGTCCTAATTAACACGTTGCCATGCTATGACTGGAAGGTTAAAGCCACAGCTTTATTTACTGCACAATTAACGGGTAAACATGACTTAATCATAACTTAAACATTCAGCATTTATGAGAAAATTTCAAAATCCTTTTAGGAGCCCTTTTGACCTCAAATCTCCAAGCAGTCCTCTTGTAATGTGGAATTAACTGCCTGTTCCACCAAGGGACATCGGGGCTCTCTATGACACTATAGATTTCCATCCCTGAGCAAATTAAAAACAACATCAACTTAATAGACATTCTTTTGTGTGGGTCTGAGTAGTCATAGTCTCATTCCAGTGGCAGGGTTCTTCTGGGCTAAATCTGCATCTGATGCCATTGGAGCACTGACCTCAGGGAGGATCCCCAAGTAGCAGGAGATCTCTTATCATTCTTGGATCTCAGTAACTCTACTGTGGCCCATGCTGACCCCTCAGCTTTGATTGAAATGAAGCAGCTTAGTCCTGGTCCTGCAGAGACCTAGGTAAGTGCTTAACTTTACATCTTGTGAACAAGCACGTTAACTTTAATAAACTAACCACTCATAAAGTTTGGCATCCATATACTGTTTGTTTATCATGTTTGGAGCTTTAGATGATGTCTGGCTTACTCAGTTTTAGTTTTTAAGTACTGTAGAAACCCACCAATATAAAGTGACTTCAGCAGTGAACTTCTTTTTGCTTCAGAGAACTGGTGCCTCAGTACTCAATTTATGGTTTGTCTCACACCCAAACAGACATGTAATCCTTTCAAGTAGACTAGATATTATACGAGGGGTGGGGAGCAATGTCTGTAGAACCACCACACTACAAAGGGAACTGAGTTGTAGCATGGTGTCCCACCAGCAGCACCTGCTCCATGCTGGGCCATTCATATGCTGAGAGTTAGGCAGCCATTTGTCATCTCCAGAATGAAGTAATTTACATATCACTAGGTGTGCAGGCACCACATTTTTATAACACCCATCACCGCCACCACTAGATGTACAGCCACCTTGCTGGTACATGTGTAGAAATATATCCATAAAAAGGATGGGAGGGGGAAAAAAGTTCTCCTCTTCTGAAAGCAGAATGACTTGTAAGTAAGTACCATCTACTGAAATTTATTGCTTTTCAATATGGCCATATTTTTCAATATTGTGCAGAGAAACACAAGGCAATCATCCACCATGAAGAATACTAACCCTCTTCCACCTGAACTCCTGATCTTCTAGTATCACCTTTCTTACCAGGACACTGTTTCTGCCATTGCCGTAAATGCTGAGCTGGCAGTTTTACCTCTCCTGCCCCTGATTCAGGCTGCAATGCAGAGAATCTTTGGCAGGAAAGGAGGTGAAGTAAAGAAGGAAGTTGCTGCTATCAACTGGAGTGGGTCAATAAAGAATGTTAAACACCCATTCAGATATAATACTGTATTTTACAACCCATAAATTGTGACACAGAATAAAATTAATCAAGGGAGAAAGAAAATTGTTCCTATTTTGTTGTTGGAAAATGCTATTTATTAAAAGTCTTGGTGCTGTTGCTAATATCCAATTTTTTTCATAGTCATATGTACCTAGGTACCAAAAATGTTACATCTTCTGCCATGTAGCACTTTCGTAAGGACATGTGAGAAGAAAAGGGGATGAACAGAAGCTGGTGCTTCCCATGCAGTGTGAGGGGAGAGAGCAGAGTACAATTGACTGTGAACTGTCAGGAAGGTCCTCAGCTGTGCAGTTTAGATGGGCAGAGTTGAAAGAAGTGTTCCCTGCATGTAGGGTTCATTCCTTCCCTGTGATCCTCCCTGATCCTTTGAGCTTCTCCCAACCCTTTAAGAGGTGTTTCCTCTTCTAAGTCAGACCACAGTAGAGGCTGATATAGAGTGGGAGGAATTGCAGAATAAAGGAAGTTTTGTGGATCCGGGACTGGCCAATTCATTGGCAAAATTCCTGTGCTCTCCTACTCACTACTCCTGCTGCTGCCCGTGGTGTGTTTACCACCTGTTTGGGTATGCCCTGTGACTGCAAGAACGTAACCATTGTGCATCACACTGCTTCAGATCTGCGTTCAGCTAGTGATGTGAGACTGTCTTGTAGGGATGAGATTCAATGAAGAATTAGGAGTCTAATCTTCTATTTCCAGCCCTGCAGTTGACTTGCTTGCACTGTGAGGGGAACCAGTTACTCTGACTTCCATGCTCCTCAGCTTTCCTATCTCTACAATGGAGCTAGCGGTGCTTATCAAGGAAACTTGAGTGACTTGTAGTCTTCGTTGTGTTGGGAGAAAGCTTTGGTTTCTTGGATTCGAGGTCCCATTGGAAGTGTCAAGTAGTATTAATGTAAAGAGAATATGGTGGTTTTTTGCTTCCTGTTAATGTGTTATTCACTTCTTGGCTTCAGGAATAATGTGCACATCCTCATGTGTGTCTGTGCCAACACTCAATATTGTGTGTGCCAAGATACGTTATAGTGTCTGTATTTACTACGTACAGCCTACATACCGCCTTTGTGAGTAAGTATGGCAGCAATGTAGTAGGGGAAGGGGGGAGTATCTGTGTGTCTGTATATAAGATCATATATTTGTACAAAGTGTGTGTCTGTGGGCTTCAGAGACTGAGGGGAGTCTGTGGTTCAGACAGTCTGCCTGTTTTTTTCTTTTTTTCTCTGAAGGCAGCAAAATATGTTGATATGGATTTTTTTACAGGAGCTTTTTGTGTTTTGAGTTAATACATTTCCCTCACAACAAATCTTGCCAAACATCAGTTACTTACTAGTACTGTGAAAGCAGGTTACCCAAAGGCAGCACTATTCCCCGATGTTTTCTCTTCTTC
The DNA here is from genome assembly GCF_965183815.1 of Platalea leucorodia. NCBI lineage: Eukaryota > Metazoa > Chordata > Aves > Pelecaniformes > Threskiornithidae > Platalea > Platalea leucorodia. Next base: position 47,335,621 of record NC_138826.1, on the reverse strand, counting down.
CAAACTGCTCTGAGACATACTGTAATAAGACTCCTAGTTAAAAACAACAGAATATCGGCATGAGTAGAAAAGTTGAGCAAAAATGCCTGTGCTTATGCTGCATGTGTGCTTTAAGTATTTAGCTGAACTAGTGCCAAGGTTGTGAGTTTATACAGCAGAAATACTGCCACTGATATGCTCTGTGACCCAGTAACTTCATTTGTGAATTGTGTCCAGTGTGATATTTCTGTTCAATATTCCCACTGGTAAAATGAGGCTTTAATTACGGTGCATATGAGAGAAAGAGAGAATCTTCATACAGACCAGTCTACAATGAATTACGGAATTTTCATTCATGAGAATAATGTTTGTCATTTTTTTCTCCCAGAAACGAAATGCCTGCAGTAAGAAAGTACAATACAAAGGAAGTGAACTCTTCCTGACTGCTAGAGGTTGCAAGTAATGACCTCTTCTTTTTCCCCTCCCCCCTCTTCTTTTTTTTCTTTTTTTGATGTTACCAACTAGCAAGATTTCTCAGTGGAAATAAGCTATTTAGTCTATGTATAGATCGTTCATCAGAGGGATTGAAATACATTCTTCACACGCATGCTGAACATACCCAGCCATTAATAACAAAATTTTTAGTGGTGAATAAAACAAAGCGTATTACACATTGCCAGTAGGGAAATTGATTTATCTTGCTTTGGTTGGTTGTCTGCATTAAGAAATGTCACACATATTCGAAGTGTTTTGCATAGCTAGTGTCTTGTGTTTTGCCATACCAAAATCTCTGCTAGACTGTATTTTGGCATCTTTTTCTTGACCTCATGTCAGCAAGGAAACAACTACTTTCAATGGAGTATGTTTAGCCAATTAACATATGTGCTTTATACATATATATATATATATGTATACATACATACGGAGATATATATATAGTGATGCATGTGTTTAGATATTTTTGATGAATTAGACCAAAAAACTTATTTGCTTCTCCAAAAAGGACCACACTGAAGTGGCTTTAAGATAATTAAAACTGGATTTATGGATTTACAAGACAGCTCGCGGACTGGTGCAGCCAAAGCACAGCCCCTACAAGTGTAATTCAGTCTGCCTAGGTCCACAAGACTGGCTGGCACACTCTCAGATAAGTTTCAGTCAATTGGTTAAAAAAAAAATGCAGTCCATGATATAGCCATAGATGCAGTATATAAGGCATGTTATGCTAATAGACACTTTTAAAACTGAGTTTCAGAGCTGTATGAACATATCCAATGAGCATCGTCAGGCTAATGGTGATGATTCCACTCTAAGTGTTTATAAATTTTCAAAATACATCTTGAAAGACAGAAAGTACTTAAGTTACATCCCGAAAATGAAATTTGTAAGACTTATAACACTAAATTTGTTGATGTCCAGATTTGGCTTGAGGTTTTTGTGTTTGTTTGTTGTTGTTTTTTTCCCTGAACTTATTGAGATCAATGATACATACAAGCAAAATTTGGAAATTCCATACTGTGGCTGATTTTGAGTTCTTTGAGCAGAACATGTCTGATCAGAACATACACGGAAAATTTTTTTGTGTGGCTTTTTTTGTTTTCAGTGCTAACATAAATAAACTGTTTAACTGATTTTGTATAAACTTTCCAAAAAAAATCTCAAGCATGGAAAATTTCAGCCCAAAATGGAGTTTATTTGAGAAAATTACAAGCAACAGAAAAAGAGGGTTAGAATGGAAATCTGAACTCCTCATTAACTAGACTTAAGTGCCAACTTAAATGCCAGGGTTTTTTTCTGTTAATATTTGGTTTAAAGTTACATACAGGTTTGGAAGAGCTTAGCTCTTTTTAACCCCTTTTTTATTGCTGTCACGGACTTAGTTTTGTTTCAAAGTGATGGCATGGGTTCAGGACTCAATAGCTATCTTCACCACAGCAGGAGACATACTTTTTAACTTTTTCTTTCAGATTATCGCTTGAGACCGTGTTCATATAGCCTTAAATTCCACCTAAATCCCTTTCCCTAGTATTTACTATTGGCTGTCTAAATATTTAGTGGCACAAGCCAATAGGGATCATTAGGCTAAGGTGGGCCTTAGGCTGTCAGATTATGGCTTCTGGTTTCCATTACAGATCTGTGGCAGTGCGAGGAGAAGACAGGAGGTCTGCCTAACGCAGCGAAAAGGTATGCATAAAACTCAGTAAAATACAATGCAGCCGAAACAACAGCGTACTGTGTTTTCAATCCTTAGCTGGGGCAGAAACCTGCACAGTTTCATCTCTGAAAATGACAGCAAGTAATGTTTTGAGCACATGTCATACTTTTCATCTGGAAATCTCAGTGCCTTGAGGAAAGTGAGGAGATGGATGTTATTTGACTGCTTTTACTCTTGGTCTAACTAAATATGGAGATTGCTGTGGTCTAATGGATAGGACCTGCATCTAACTCCTTAGCAAGCAGCTAACTCTGTTCCTGGCTCTGCTGCAAATTCCCTATGTAACCCCTGGCAAACTTTCTCTTCCTCTGCTCCTTCTTTTGGAAAATTCCTCTGAATTCAGGGGGGCATTTTGTTGGGGGAATGCAGGATGAGGAGTCGCTTTACCAGGTTTGGAGTCTCTTTTGCTTCTTGAAGGTTAGCCAATTCAGTTCTGAGACCAACAATGAGTGTCTCCATTGCAGTTCTTAAGAGAATTGTCTCTTTTTCCAGTGATGTAAATTTTGTTTACATTTTATGCTTTCTACTTTTAAAAACCTCCCTGGTCTGTCTTTGTTCCCAATCTTTTAGTCCAAAAGATCTTTATTAGATATACAGAAGAAGGAATCCAAGTTTGTATTAAAAGCAATTATAAGAACTCTTAATTTAAAAAATGCCTATTGCAAATATTCAGAAAACATTCAAGTGGTCAGTGATGTTGCACTGAGTATGGGAGTGCACACTTCTCTTAAAAATAAGTTATGAAAATGATTAACTTTTCTATAACTGTGAGGAAGCAACTGACAACCCAGGCACTGGGAAGAGCAGGGCTACAGCTCTGGTACTGCAGCTCCGAAACAGAGGTCCCTGACACTTAAAAGGCAATTAAAAGAAGACTTCTGTCAAGCACTGACAGTCTGCAGAAACATGCATGCAAACTAAATGGCAAGGTGCCTAGTTTTTCCTATCAGCTGTTTTTCAATGTCTCCATTCTTAGCTTACTTCTGTCCTCTGAACCATACTTCAGAGGCCTTCAGAGGTGCTTGGCTTTCTCCACTAGATAAGCATAGGGACTTAAGTAGGTTATAGACTATCTGAATGTGGTCCTCAGGGCCTAGTCATGTTCTCACTAAATAATATCAAATCCTTCACTGTCATTGCTGAAAGCTGAAGTGGACTCTGGTCTGTCCCTAGCAACAGTTATTATTAGTTAAAATTTACAAAAACATAAGCTAATGATTGACATTTCTGATAAATTCAGATTCTTTAGACAGACAACTCCACCACTGGTTAAACATATTTCTAGATTTCTGAAAATGCTCTGAAAATTTCAGCCATTTCTTCACTAGCATACCTCTCTTCAAGGAGATCTAATTATGCAGAAAGCTTGAAAGTGTTGTAACAAGCTGCATTTTGGTGTTTCCATTTTTCAGTAAAATGGACAAAAATACAATCTAATGAGCAAAACATTTATTTTGGTACAGGATTCTTCCTGCTGCTTAATGCTCTTTCCTTCTGCTTTTTTCTAGAGTACACGGTTTTTCACATTGGCAGGATGTGTGTGGACATGAGCTGAATATATATTTAATCTTACATTCGGTAGCAAGCACTAAGTTATTGTACAACAATGCCTGCATGAAGACAAAATTATGTCAGCTCAGTAGGGACTTACGATAAGGTAGTTACTGACTTTCTTGAGTAGACTGGGGCCTGCTTTCAAACAAATAGGGTCCAGAATTTTCTAAAGTAGCAATACTCCTGATATGAACACTTAGTTTGTACAGAATCTACAACCCAGACTGCAGCCTTTCTTGTAAAGCAGATGCAAAAACCCCATAATTAAAATACATTTTTGATGTATTTTTTTCCAAGTAATAGTAAATGCTTGAGCATGCTCAGTTCTGTCACAGCATGTCATGATAGTTAAAGTAACCTGTATTAGGAAATGAAGTGGCAATTCAGTGCTGTGAGACTTGTGCTGATTATGGTGGACCTGGAATACAAATAAAGATACAAGCTCAGTCTAACCATTTAATGCTTAGACATTTATATGGACAACAGCAGCTCCCTTCTTGATGCCAATACAAACCTTATGTTCCTTTTTTCCCTGCAGGAAGCCCTCAGGCTAACGTTTGTTAGCAGGGAGCTGTTTGCAACTGGGAGAAATGCCGTGTGTGTGGCTACTCTCAGAAACGCCCACAAATTCTGGCTAGCACAATATCGTTCTGTGACTGGCACTATGTAACATCTACATTTTAAATATTTCCGTGCTCTGACTGGGAAAATCCCAACGGAATCCATCTCTTGATCTTCATGGAAGGGCCCTTCACAAAGGTACTCAATCCACTTCTAGGTCCACCTGGACACACAGCTTCCTTGGTGCTGATTTATGGAACGTGATATGTTTACTGTGCTATAGATATTTCCTTTCGGTGATGAAAATATCCCAGTGTGGCAGAGAGCTGCTTTTCCTTCTCACAATTTCTTCCTTTTTTTCCTCTAGGAGATGCTGATGTTGCCTCTCAGCTTGGAGCTTCATCCTCCCATCAGCTAGTTACCCATCCTGCTGCTACTTCAGCCTCATGCAGACGGTGAGCCTTTGTGTCACAGTGACTGAAAGGCAGAAAGAGGTGACCTTGCAGGAGCTCAAGAATGAGGTGGGATCTGACAATGAAACTCTATGGATGGTTTCAAGTTTGTAAGCTGGGGCTGGGCTCTGTGCTGTAGGTCAAGGAGCAGGGGATGGTTCGATGTCTCTTCTTTTTCTCCCTGTCATTCCTAGGCCTCTACTCCAAAGTTATGCAGCTCTGACAGGCCGAGAAGTTGAGTCTACTGCTTTTGCAAATAGTGTTGTCGTCCCACATGAATACTCTTAAGTTTTGGCTTGGGAGGGTGGGAATCTGTGGTGAAAGTGCTTTGATCTTCACAAGCTCTTAGCAACACAGTTTTTGCTCATTTCTTCATTGCACTCAGTCTTTCCCAGATGATCTTTCTTTCCATACAGACTTTGGGGCAATTTTTCTTGTGTTGGAACAGTCACCAGCCATTGTTTTGCTGTCACCTGTAAGAGAAGGATATGTCCGCTGCTCATAACTGCCAGATAACCTTTCAGAAAGCATAAGTAAAGATGTAATGATATATGGTTAAAGCATAGCTACAATATTGTTGTTAATGTGGGTGACCAAATGCCTGAAACCAAAATGTAAGATGCCTGTTTTTCCTAGTGAGGCTCTGAAGCTGATACTCTGTCGGTGTAGGAAAGAAGCCAAGCAATATGACAAGTGAAATGTTGTGGTTCTGGGAATTTCTAGTAGGCTTATGGCTCGCATGTGTATTTCATGTGAAAGCATGTCATGTGCCTGTCCTCACTGATCTTGTATACAGCTGTTGAACAAAAGTATGTGGAAAAAAGCTTGCATGCAAATCTCTCTTCTCTGTGTGCCAAATAGAGGTGTTTTCAGTCCAGGAGATGTTAACTATTGCGGCTGGGCAGGAAGTACTTTCAGCAAAGGACTTTTACTCTGAGGAATGGCAGGTTTTCCCACTTAAAAAAATTAATTTTTAATATGTCTTTTTGTTCTAGAGTTTATAGGGCAATTTGTAGTATATGTTATTGCTAACTAGTATAGGGTTGCTATCAGAAAGCTAGGTGCCAACGAAGAAAACAGCATCCTTTTCTAAGAGAAAGAGAGGCTAAAAGTTTTGTAAGTTGTATTGGAGTTTTGCTTGTATATATCAGTTTGGTAGGGTAGAAAGAGGTAATAACAGAATTGTCACCAGAAGAAAAACAATTCAGCCTTTAATTGATGTATACTCTTTTTAATTGTTGCAATGCACTTTCACTACCTGAAATTTAGCATGCTAGTCATGATAACTAATATTCTACTCTCTACCTGTAAACTTGTTCTTTTCTCTATCAATCATCAACATTTCTCAGAATTGAGTCACTGAAAACTGCAAAGACACATTCAGACACTGCAATTTATTGCTTACTTTGCTTATAAGGAATCTCTGGTCCTTTATGTGATATAGATGATATATAGAATTGCAAATGTAGTATTCAAGAGACTGCCAGAGTTTCTGTGCCTTCGCAGCTTCAGACCATCAGTGTGGCCTGAACCCTTGAACTCATAATAGTGAAAGCATGAATAAAGATGGAAATAAAGAGCTAGACTTGTAATGAGGTAGTTTATAGTTCAAGCTTTTTTGCTGATCATGCAATAATGGTCAAAAAAAGATGGGAATAAGACCCTCTCAAAATGGGGATCATGGTTTTTCTTTGAGCTTCTGCAGAAGTGAGCAAGTACATGGAGACTGGAACTGTTGCTGTTCCATGACTGGTTGATTTTGGGGAGAGCAGGTGATGTTTTGAAACCCCTTCAAAAACATCTGTGCTTACACTGGCTTCAAATGGTGACAAAAGTGTTGAGAAGCTGTTTTTATGGGAAGTTTGAGGAGGGAAGTCAGAAATAATGGATAGGGAAGAACATACCAGTGGATTTGATAGTTTGGTGACCTTCCTTAAACAATAAATAATCCATCCTAATAATTTTGAGCTATTATTCTAGTTAAAAGCCAGAAGGATTTTTCCTTGATCAGTTGAACGTTGAGAAGCCTTGGTCTCTTATGTTAAATTCTTCCATGACTTCTCACCTGCAAGGTTTTCCTGTTTTTTGAAGTCAAGAGATAAACATCATTCAAGAGTGGCTCAGCTGTGCTGATCAGGGAGACTGATTAAGATGATTCTCTCAGCCAACAAATGTGACAGTCTGTTTTTATATGGAGTCAATTTTAAGAAGTCTTACTTAAGAAAACAGAAAGAAGAACTGAACAGAAGTTTAGTCCGTGACACTTCCTTCCTTCTCCCCCTAAATTTGTACTATATAAACACTCCCTGAAATCATTGCTTGGAGTGACCTTGAATGGGTTCTCAACCTTTGATGAATTACTTTCAGGTTTTATTTCTGAGGAGTTTGCACAATTAAAGAAAAAAGATATTCCTAGGGGATTCCCTAGGAAGATCTGTCTGTCTTGCTATGAGATATGTTTCTTGTATTGTCACAAGGTGAAATGAGGGGCTCCCCTGACAAATATAAAAGTTATGCGACAACCCATCTATTTTTAGATTATTTGAATCAGTGAAGAGGGAAAAACATTTGTTTCCAAGACTGTAATTTTCCAGATGACACCATTTTATTGCACGGTGCCATACCATGAGAAAGAGCATTCTTGTGGCTTTTGAACTGGAAATCCTGTAGGAATGCTATTTCTGGCATTTATTTGCTGTGAAGCCAGGCACACATGGAGAGCAGACAGACTGACCAGATACAGTTTGTGGTATTAAGGCATTCAGAAAAGTCCCTGGTGCACAGCCCTTTTCCAGTATACGAAGTGTTGAGTGAAGTTGAAAAATTATCAATGAAGATCAAATCTGAAAGCCATGATCCGATCAGACAGCCAGACTTTCACACTATTAATGTATTCCTTCCTCTTGCAAAAATGTTATTTTGAAAATTCAGCTTTTCTGTCTTCGTACATTGATGCTTATAAAATAATTCTTGGTGATGAACAAGATTTTGATACAAAGTAGGAGTGAAGGTTGAATGCACACTTTAATGAAATGCGGTCACTCCAGTTTAACTGGGAGGTTTTTTTTTTTATTTACCTGAGTACCATGTGTGAGCATGCAAAAAACATGTTGACCGAAGAATGAACACAAGAGTAGACAGCTTAGGCCCATTCTTTGGTAACCTTCCAAAGTGGGCAGTCATAGTGAATTCAGTATGGCTACCCATTGAAGAAGAAGTTTTTTATGGGTAAGTGCTTATGGCAGGTAGCCCTCTATAGCTTAAAAATTTGTATCATCTTCAGATACTTTCTGTATTCAGTTAAATAGAGTAGGCTGGATTTTTCCTTTTTAAGAAAAAAAAAAAAAGAAGTATGCTCTGAAATTTTTCTTGAATATAGTTGTGTCTCTCCACAGCCTCTCTCATAGGAACAGCTCTAAAATGATACTCTGCTTGAACGGAGCAAAAACCCTAATAAATATGGTGCATTCCTCTTTAAAAAGTATATTTATTTAGTAAGTTTAGAAACCACTCTGAGGTTAGGTTACAGCTATTGGGATTAGAGGGCGTCTCGTGGGCAGTTCAGACATCAAGCTATAGGTCCGTGGAGTGAAGCTAAGCTGTTTCTAGCCTGATGTCTGAATTATGAATTAGGTTCATTCTAATTCCAATGGGGTAAACCTCAGAGCAGTTTATATACTTATGGCTAAGTGCTCCTAAAATACAGGCTATTTATTTAAAACATACATGTAAAACGTAATATCTAAAAAAGATGTCCGGCCTAGTGATGCTGGAGCACAGCAACCCCGCCAAATAAAATCTGAATTCCAACTCAGGAGCCATACGGAAGGGGATGGCACAGCTGGCTTTATGCCACATGCTGATACTCCCAGCTAGGCCAGATACCTGCTTGGCTCAGGGTGAACTAGAACAGCCACAAGACTAAATTAATTTGCCTCAGCTGAAGGCACTTGCCTCTTCCTCAGCCATGCTTGTCATGCCAAGGCTGGGAGAGCCTTGGGTCATGATGCCCTCCCTTGGCCATTCAGGAAAGTTCCTTAGTCCCAGAATACTCTGCAGGGTTGTCTCCTCTCACTTTCTGTTGCTGGAGTTGTGCAAAGAAGCCTGAATCTACTTTTTAGTCTAGTTGGATAATTGGGGAGTAGAATGGAGCTGTAGGGTTGGACAGAAAGCACAGGATTTATTAATAACATCAGCAACTGCTTCCATCTGGAGCCACCTTGGTCTCTGAGCTCATTCTAGAAGCAGTGCCAGCTGGTGAACCTCTCACCTTAATCATATGTCTTTGACCCCTGCTGCTAGCAGTCAGGTAGCTGTGCCAAGCTGCAGTCTACAGCTGGCTTTTTCACAGGACACTTCTGACTGGCTGCCTTGTGGGGAAGAGCAGTCAGTGGGGGCTTCTGCAGGAGGCTAAGCCATCCCTTCCTCTATTCATTTTGCTCAGGCTACCAGAGAATGTAAAGGAGAGACAGCATCTGATGTTATTTTCCTGGGATGGGAGTGGAACAGAAACTACCTGTTATTTTAGGACAGCTGAGCTGGCTCCATCACTATACAAAAAAATGAGTCAGTTTACATTCTGGTTCTCTCTTCCCTCCTCACCATCCTCCTTTAATTTCCATTCCAGGAAATAAATGGGGCAAAATACCTCTCAAGTAATTACTTCTGCCTTGTCATTGAGTGAGGTGTAGAGAAATCTTCTGGAAAATACCATTCCCAGGTTTGGTCAGAAGGTGAAGATCTGTTGCAGATGCAGAAGCAGCAGATGTGTAGTGGACACAAAGGGCAGATTTCTTTGGGCACTGAAGAATTGTCACAGGGCTGAAGGAGTGCATAATTAATTCATGTGGGGATCCTGGGGCCAAAGATGACTTTATACAAATTTGCAGGAGTTAGCTAAACTAAATGTCATAAGTGAGCTAGTGGGAGTTAAAAACTGAACACGGACAAAACCTGCTGTTATTGTTTTCTGTTTTCAAAGAAACAAAATCTCACCATTTTGTGTGGCAGCAGAGTGCTTACTCATAGTTCTTGGATGCCTGAGGCTGACCATGTGGCATTAAATATGTGTGAGTGTAACGAGAATATTGGAATAATCCCTCTCCCTCAGCTGCCTAAATCTATTCAGAGATGCTTGGGAGACAATACTTCATCTGGCATAAATGAATTTTGGGCTGGGCTCCACTTGGTACAGGAACAAGAGGATTGCTTTCGGTGGACTGTTGGGATATCAGCAAACTTCCCATGTCATTGATAAGCATGAAGGTAACTCTAATGAAGGGTTTTGGAGAGTAAGATAAAAGCAATGAAAGATATGAATAGTGGATCTCCATCTAGCCCCGCTGCTGTCCTTTGGTCCGCAATTCTAACTATCATCATCCCTCTCGGGGAACTGTCAAATGTGACTATATTATCAACAACCTTTCCCTGTGCTGTAGCATTCAGCTAGGTGGGTAGTAATGGCAAGGTCATACTAAAGCCTTTGATTCAGATGCTCTTCAAGTGCAGAAGAAAGATCACATCTAGAAATGCTTGACGTTTTGCATGCTCTTTACCAAGAGTATTTGGGCAATAAGATTTGGTCAGATTAATGTGTCTTTTTGTTTCACTTTGTTTTGGCAGTCTACTCATCTGTCCTTGGAACTATCTGGATTAGCACTTGGTTTACTTCAGAGGAGGCAGAGCAGGTCCTTGAGGTATGATGGCACTACAGAACAGACATGATGGCTTGGTAAGGGTTCAGATGTTGTGCCTGCAATGTGTTAGAACCAGCTTCATGCCTGGAATGTTATTTTCTTTGCTGATGACCAATACACGTGGCCAGAGGAACAAATCTCCAGGAAAGTGTCATAGGAGAATATGCATCAGTCAGTAAAAGCAGAATTACAGAAAAAAAAGATCCTGTTGTAACAGATTAAGTACCTATCAAGTGACAACAGCAGTTTATTTTCCTCGAGCAAAAGTAATGGATATACTTAGACATAATCCTGCCCTCAAGTGTTTTAATTCTGATGGCACTTCTATTAAGGAGAGTTGCCAAAATGGAAAAGTGCACACTCTAATGGAAACAATGTCATAAAGTTGACAGCAATTCTACAAGGTAGGTTGACACCTAAATTAGCTAAGAAGGGTTGAAACAAGATGGAAAAAAAATAAAATGAAAAGGAAAGAAAAAGATTTGCTATGAGTCAGTGTTTTTATTATTTGGCAAATGTTTTGCAGTCTGTGTTTTCATAGCCAATTAAGATACAAAGGGTAAGAGGATGAGGTCTTGTTTGTTTTATTCTACCTTCCCAGTCTGTTGACTGGCTAATCAAGAAAGCTCCAGGCACACGTGGGAGTTCATACCCACTTGCTATTTCTCTTTGCCTCCACGTTTTACTTGAAAATATACTTTGTTAAACTTGTAACTCATCCTATACCCTTGAAACAAAAATGGCAAATGCAATGGAGTCAGGCTTCCATGTCTCTTGGCCTCTTGGTGTTGATATTGTAGACATTGCTTATCTGTACAAGGTAGTGAATATGCCAATACACTTATTTATTCCATGCAGATGACCAAAGTCACGTCTTTATGCTGATATATGGAATGCCAATATGACCAGACTTGCTTGTATACCTCCTTAATTTCATTTGTAAGCAGATAGTTTTTTCCTAATCAAATATTTGCAGGTTATTAAAATTACCCAGCAGGCTAATGAGGCCTACAGTGTGTTTCTATGTGATTCCTAGTATATTTTCTCAACCTAAGCAAAACCAAAATTGTGTAATTCCAGGAACACCTGAGGGAAGAAGATGCATGCTTTAAAGAGGCACAGTTCTTTTGTGCTGTCTTCTTGCTCCTGCTGGAGAAAATATTAGTTTTGTACTAGCCCACACTATCAGCAGATTACTTTGCAACCCTCCGTGCAGAATATGGCATGCCCTAAAGAAAGCTGCTTATGTGCAAACTGAATTTTTGGTTCTTCATAAGTCAATTAGGCTATGTTATATTTCAAGTCTATGGATTTAATAAAACAAGAGACTTTGAGGTTCGAGATCATTCTGGAGAGCTCAGCTCAAGTTCCTGGAATGTACTTTTCCTTCTCTACTCATATGAGAATTTCTTTGCCTGTATTGCATAGTGCAAGCGGTAGGATTTGATTCTCTGTCTTCAAGGAAGGGGGAGGAAATCATGTGGAAGAACTAGAAAAGGACATTCACACACACACACAAAAAAGACCAAAAAAAGGCATAACCATGAGCACGTTGGTTGGAATGAAGCTCTTTCAGGTTCTCTCATGACATTCAGACTTTCAGTCTCCTCCATTCAAAAACTTAACATGACAGGTAGACCGAGATGATATAGTTTTGGGGTGATGAATCTAAAATTGAAACCACCTCTGTAAGAAATAACAGAAAAACTCTGATATCTCTGTCAGCATGTCTAATGTTTTGAGACAGTCCGGAAGACATTTCATAAAACAAGCTTCCATGGCTCATTGCTTTATGTTGATTACTCATATTTTCCCTTTGTAGTAATGTTTTTCTAAATGCATTTCATTCAACACATTGTTTCTCTGGCAACAAATGGCAGCTCATTGTTGAATAGCTAGCATTGCTTTGAAGATTTTGTTACTTCAGTGCCCATTTGCATAGCAGAATCCTCTACAGAACTAAAACAGCCAGCTCCTTGTGTCAAAATTTTCAGGAAGTTGAGCTTTAAAACTGCACAGCTTTCAACAGCAGAAAGATGAGTGCTTCATGCCATGAAAGTGTTTGGTGTTCAAGAAAGGTTCTTTACTTGTATAGTGGAGAGGCCAAGGAAAACTAAAAGACCTTGTAAAATATTTTCACACACATGTGCAAAGACACCTTGGGACAGCTAAGAGCTATCTACTTAGGGCACTTGTGTGTGTTGGCAGAGAATGACTTAGCAGAGGTTTAAATTAGATTGTTTATATCCCAGCTGACAGCCCCAATCAGTAGGCTATCATCTACACTGAAGTTATTTGGTCGGCCTCTTGTGTGTCTCTCTCCTTTCTCACATCAATGTGGCCCTTGGTTTTCCTTCTTCCCAGGCAGTCTAATCTCTGACACGTGGTAAGATGATTTCCATGTTAAATTTTTTGCACAAAGAAAAAAGAAGTTCTACCAAGCTTTAAAACGGAGTAATTTTAATCTGTTTCAAGCTCCCCCCAGGTCCTGACTCTACAGTGGCCAGTTAGGCCTAACACTCCACTGGAGTTCTTTGCTCTGCTTTATTGAGACTTAGATACTTACAGTTTATTTTGGATGATTGCTGTCTATAAGTCTATTGGAAGATCTGCAGCTTAGTCTTTCTGTCATCTCAGAGCAGTCCCACTTGTTTAAATAAATATTTTTTCAGTGAAACAAGATTTTGACCTATATTCCAGCTGAGTGTCAAATTACTGAAACTAAACTTTACAGAAAATCCATTCAAAATTTAGAAGTGATTTTGTGATACAAGTTTATTCTAAATTAACTGTTAAAAGTTATGGTTTTATGGAACTGGTATTTTTGACATTAAAATGTATGGTAGAAAAGAATACTAATGGATGTTTATGTTTTTCTGCAGACTCACACAAGGTGAACATCCTGACCTGAGCAAAGAAGGAGCAGGAGTTGTACTGAAGAACTTGACATACTGATGCTAAGTTTTTAGACAGTTATTGCAATGCTCCTTCTTAGCCAAATTGGTCCAACTATATGGATTATTGTGGGAGCTGATTTGCCGCTGAAAGAAAAATACATTTATGATAGTATCCTAACTCGTTTTTGATAGAGGGAATAAACCTATGGATTTCAGATGTTAATTAAAGTGAGGATTCTTCCAAAGTATCACTGTGCTCCCACTAAACTAAGTTATAAAATTTCTCTGGGAACAAGGGCAGGCCACTTCAGAAAACCTGGCCTCACACTCCTTGTCATTTTTCACATCCATCCAAGATGGCTGGAACCCTTACTTCCCTAATTTAAGAACACCCTTGCCATTAGGAGCTCTTGGTTACCTGGCCAGCTCTCATTCTACTAGGATGAGAGCTGACTGGGTTGTAATTAACTGAACACTTCCATTTATCTCTTCATGCTGCATCAACAAGATAACATGAAGACTACTACGTGTTTAAAGCATTTGAAAGGCAGTAAACTTTAAAGTGGCATCTAATCAACCTGTGGAATTTGTTGCTGTGGGACATGAAGGCAAACAGTTTGAGAGTCAGGGTAGGATTAAGCACTTGAATAGGAATAATACCTGCAGTTAACTCGTGAGGTTAAAGTATTATGAGGTTTATCAGTTCTTTTGCTTCTGGGCATAAACTGCCATCTCAGCTTGTGAAAGAACTAGTTTCTGCTCTCACTTAGTGCTCGTTTGTGGGATGCTTTCACAGGGTGTGGGGCACCTGAGTAAGTTGGTGCCAGAGGGGAGGACAGCAAACCAGAATGGTCAATAGCCCTGCTGTGGAGCAGGGACTGCCGCAATGATTTTGATCCCCATGCTTCTAAGGGATTCCACAGCCCATGTGGGAGGCAAGCAGTGCAGCCAGTGGGCTGCCTTATATTAAATTTTGTTTGCAGAAAATTATCAAGGCTGGGAAGTGATTTATCTTCCAGTCACTGCATGGCCACTTTTCCATTCAAAATAGAAGCTTTCCATTATGTATATGTGTCTTCTGACACATGAATGTATTAAAAGGAATTAAATCCTCTTGCCATTTGGTCTGAGATCACACTTATCTGTGCATTCTCTTTCTGCCTTTTTGGTAAAGAAAAGGTAGAAGAAGGTGGCTTGAACATTCCTGCCTTTTTAAACTTTTTCTGTAATGTCTCTTCACAGACAGAGATTATACATATGCATGTTATGGCTAGAAGTAAATGCACAGGCATTAACTACAGCAGCAGGTGTTTGGGGGGTTGTTCACCTCTAGAATATTTGCACAATACCATTTAAACAATTAACTATTTGCCCTTAAGGACTGGGGTTTATAAAATGGAACACTTTACAGCAAGGGTGGTTCTGACTGGAAATGGCACCAGTTAGATGAGGGGTTTTGTTCTCAGACTTGAAGATTAAGATTAAAACTTTAAATGCCTCGTTGTACCGAAGTGGAAATTTGGATTTAGACTGCAAAACTATGTTTAGGCTGAAGGAGAGCAGAGAGACCGTACTGGTGGTAAAGATGTTACATTAGAAAACAGGGCTAAGAGTGGCTCTCTTCAGGCAGAGATATGGTGTCTTCAGATAGGCTTTCCAGAGCAGCCGATGGTCTTATCTCACAGAGTTTAAAAAAAAGGAGAACATTCTGACTGCTTTGAGTGATTAATGTAACCATGAGTGTTACTAAGAGGTCTAGCTGAACCCAAACAAAAGCAAGTGATGCTTTTCCTCCTCTTGGCTTCAAAGAGCCAGTCAAGGAATATTGGATATGCTGATCTTGAAGACCGGGGCAAAGGGTTGGGGAACCCAATTTAAATGCTTCTTTTATTTCCAGACTTCTGCAAATTTCTGTACTCCATTCACAGCTTTATTCTTGAAGAGGGCAAAGTGTGAAGATGCCATGAAATATGCCGTATCTCTCCTATTGATCTGGGTTTCTATGTAGGGAGAACAAGTTCTTTGATGTGCGCTACTGGCTCCTTGGGTGGAGGTAGCTGGACAAGCACTAGCTATCTGCATGACAACTGCTATCTGGAAATCTAATATATAGATCTACTGACCTTACCAATCCCTTGAGGGACCATGACTTTAAGACTATGTGTGCTGAGGTGAGTTGAGCAATGGGACAGAGCACTACTAGATTACTAAAGGACAGTAATTCTTTCATGTTACAAGCTCTGTTGCCAAGTTACAGTGGTCAGGGCCTTGAGTGCACCAAAAGCCCTTAGTTGCCCTGACCAGCTTCACCCAGGGCCTCCACTCATGCAGGCCCTGCCCATTGGTCCACGAGCTCCATTAAGCTCAGTCCTGGGCCCCCGGAGTGCCTGAGTGATGTTGCGGATGCGCTTGTGTCTTACCGTCCTGAGTTGCTGACTGGATTTCCAGGATGGACACCAGGCCGGTGTTGTAGCCCTGTTTCTGATCCTATCTCTGGTCTGAGCTACAGCATTAGCAGTCTTGTCTCTGTTTCTGTCTCCTCCTGTCTTGACTAGATGACTTGACTTCCTGGATGGACTCCAGACTGTGTAGGTAGCCTTGTCTCCAGCTCTGTCTCCAGAGACTGTTGTGTTATGCAGTAAACATGGAATAATCCAAAGTACATTTGGCATTGTGCTGTAGCTATGAGGATATTACCTGACACAGTCAAAGTCAGAGAGGAAGGGAGAGAGAATTGCAGCTGTGGTGATGTGCTGGTTAATGTACTGTAGACTAATTTACTCATGAACCACCCAATGGCATCCAGCTTCATTGTGCCTATTCCTCTAGTTCAGACACGTAGCGAAACAATGTCCTGATTCTAGTTCTGTGCCAGAAGGGCAGCTTATAAACCCTTCTCAGACAACGTACAACCTCCTTCTTCCTTCCTGTGAAACCTCCTGGGGCTTAGCATGTGCGGGGGTGGTGGAAAAAGGGAGGAACAAGAGGAGGAAGGGTGAGAGGAGCAAATATCCATTGCCAGCCGTTCCCGATGGAGAAAAAAGCTGTGATAGTAAATGATGGATTTTATGGCAGAGAGGAAATGCCTTTATCCCATGAGCTGTGGCCGCTTACAAGCTGCCTGGCCAGGGTTCTGGCTACCTGAGGAAGAGGGGGTAGGTACCTCTCTGTATTTGGCCAGATGAGAAGTCTGCAAGTTGGGAGGTGGTGTCCCTGGTGGATGTAAAATACTTACAGGTGCTTCCTGCTGCCTGGCTCCAGCTCCAGTTCTTATGTTGGGAGGCGGGAGAGCTGTGAGCAGATGATGTAGTTGTGTCTGGAAGTTCTCAGGTGGCAGATCACCCCTTAGAGACTGTCACAGCAAGTGTGGATCAGCACAGTGAGCTGAGTCCAGAGCTGTGGAAGATTGGGAACTGTAACAGCCTGTACTTTTCCTACTTGGAAAGAAAGGACACAGGCAAGGAATGCCTGCAGGTTTTTGTGTGTGGAATTCCTTGCTGTTGTCCTTTCATGTTATCTGAAATGCACTTTGAGCTTTGCCTTGAAATGAAACTTTTTGACACTCTTTTGGAGGCATGCCCGAGGGATGGTCTAAAAGCTCTACAGGAAAGATCTGTGTCATGATAGCTCTTATTAAGTCCGAAGAAAAAGAGGCTTATACCAGGTCTAGCAAAGTTCGTAAGCAGAACTCTAACCCTTTTGCAAGGAAGAACATTTTCTCTCAGCCATCAGGGCTTTTTTCTCCTCAGTTTTCTTCTTCATTCTATTTATAGCCTACTCTAGTTTAATTTTTCTTGGCCATCAGACAAGTAAGCAAGTCTTTTCTCTGCTGATCTTAAGGTGGAGTTTGTTTATACGTATACAAGATCTGTAATTACATAGCAGTGTGATTCCCCACAAAACACCTCCTAGCCTCCACTCCCCAAATTCATATAGGACTTCTTTTCTGCAAGGCCAAATACACTTTTAGAGTTTCTAGACAAAGCTATTTTGTGTATATATGATTTTCCCTCCCATCTCAACTCTTCCCTCACAAAAAAAAAGAAAAAGGAGTGGAAAAAAAAAAGAAGACAGGGCAGCTGGGAAATCTTAGACTAGAGGGTAGATCACATTTCAAAACATTGTGATCTAAAAATAACAATTCTGATCTCCCCTTCACTCTCTTTCTCTCCCCCTTCCTCTTCTTCTCAATGTAATTCATTTTCTCTAAAGAAATTTCCCGTCCTGGGAATATATGAACCATGTAACACTTCAGCGAGATTGATTTTATCTGCAAGATGCAGTTATGATTTAAAAAATTGGGAACTGGGATAAGAGCAAACCTGAGACTACTGTGGCTTGTGCAACTTGATGTAATACTGTACGTACAGGCATACACACGCATGTGTGGTAACAGGAGTAATAAGACTAGAATTCATGTCCATTTCAGTTTATGTCAGGAATCAGATATTTTTATGGGTTTCACCTTAATTATTAAATATTTTAGCTTTGTGGACTTACTTTTATCTCTCAAAGGACAGTTCCTACTTAAGTTTGTGGATCTACCCTTCTTGTATGTAGATCAGAGGTTTTCAGTTGTATGAATTAGATTGGAGGGTTTGGGTTGTTGGTTTGTTTGGTTTTTGGTTTTGGTTTGGTTTTTGTTTTTTTTTTTAGCGTTCATTGGTGTTTTCAAAAGCAAAGAAGAATTTTGCACCTTTTTGAGTGCCACTCTGCTGCAGGTAAAGAATGTAACAGCTTGTGAGAGTGCAGCTAGAGCCAATAATAATTTGACTGACATATCTTGGCACTGAAATGCCTATTAAAACTCACTCTGTCTTTTCAAGATGGAGATTTTAATGCTGGGCACTTGTTTCAGCTGAAAATTCACTCTCTTTATAGATACAAAGAGCCTACATCCATGAAAGATTCTCAGAAGGATCTAGTATTTCTATTGATGATAGAATAAATCCTTCAGTGTCACGAAGTTTCCAAGCCATGGAAGTTTCCAAGCCCAGTACGTACTGCAAACATGTTTCCATATGTAACACACCGTACTTTTCCATACAGGATCCCAAAGATTCCTTGGAAAACCGCAGAGGACAGTCAACTACGATAACCTGGTAACAGTTTTAGGAAAAAATTTATTTACTTTTGAGAATTTGTACAAAATATAACAATTCTCAGTAGTGGTTAACTGTGGATTCTAGGGATAACAAAGTTCATCACTGGAACAAATGTCTTCAGATATTCAATGGGCACGATTTCAATGACAAATAAGACAGCTCTATTTGGAAAAGTTTGACAATCTATATACACTTGTTTCACAGAAAGGCAACTTCCTTGATTTTATGTAAGATATGCACACTTTTAAAGCCAGTTCCAAAGTAAAATCACTGATATTCTTTCCATGGATTTGAGAGAGTTCCAGTAGGTGGGAGGTTAGCTCTCCTACCTACACTGCCAGTAACCAGAAGAGGTTTTTTTAAAGAGCTGTTTATTACATGGTATGGTAGAACAAAATTTTTCAATATAACCCCCTGTCTCCTGCAGCTTGCAGTGCTAACACAGGTTTGTGGTGCCTGCTGGAATCTGCCTGGATTTTAAGGCAGGATTTTAAATACATTATCTGTTTGTTTCCTTCTTTACACACAATGCAATATAAGCTTATATTAGAATTTAGAAAATTCTGCTTGTGTGAGAGACCATGACGTTTGTTCAACACAGACTCCCGTGTTGACTTCCTACAAAATTAAAGATACTTTGCCACAGAAGGTACTGTACATGTGTAGGCGAATGTCTATGTGTAGGCATGGGTATTATAAAGAGATTGATATCTCTAGTACTCTTACTGCTTTCATTATCTGCTCTGTGGCTATAGCTTTTTACCTGTAATAGAACACCATCATCATCTTAATGGTGAATCTCAAGGTTTCACATGTAGAAATTCGGGGTGAGATCTTGCCTTCCTGGATCACTCTCTGCTACAAACCTCTTGAAACAGAGATGAAGTGGCACTATGGTGAACAGTCGGATCCGTGTAGATCGCCAGAAAATTGACGCCTCACAGCTGCACATCAGCTTTTATTCCTCTCCTTGCTGAGAAGTCAAATTAAATTATTTAGGGGAGTCCAGTTTTAGCATCCAGTTTTAGGAACTGAGCCAAGCTGGCTCAGTTAGCTGTGTCCCTGGACTCCTTGTATAGACAAAGGTGACAGGATTCTCCTGAGGCTGATGCAAGGGAGACGTAACTGTCTTCAGCAGCACCTGTAGAAGGACCACAGGGGAACTGGGTGCCTGGCATCAGGTAGTACAATGACTGTTACTGGTATCAAAATCCCACGTATGTGAGGGCTTCTCATCAATCCTCTGTGGAGCCTATTGAGAACTTTGCTTCTCACAATGGGAGATGCTGTTGGGGTGGCTGTAAGTCTGAATCATAAATAGTCAGGCATGAAAGACAGCACAGACAAATCTCTTTGAATAGGGAACCTTGATTTTCTGCAGTCGCCCAATTTGTCAAAACCCACGTTTATGGAGCAGAGAAGAGCAATTGTTCTCCTATGGCAGCCCACGGGAGCAGCAGTAGCCAAATACAAGCTACCTCACTGCTCTGCAATTTGCAGTGCTGTAAAATATCTGCATAAAGAACAGTGAAACAGTCTTTGTGATTTCCATGAATTTGATTAATCTTTCACGTCGTTTTAGTTCTAGTTGCACTCTGGCATTTCTGCATGTTTGTGCCACAAGCAAAAATAATTTTTTCCTAAAGCAATAATAACTTTTGAAATTCATTGAGCCTAAACAAGCCTCCCTTGAGGAAAATATTGTCTAACTTTTCCTTTCCACCACACAATTTAACAAAGATTTACAAACAAGTATGTATACTGTATACTGTACAGATTTATTTGGATTAGAAACCTTGCTTTTTAGGCATGTAGTTTTTAAAATACTTCTTTGAATGAGCAAAAAGTGCATTTCTATAAGGAAAGGAGGAAAATATAATACAGTGGAAGCTGAATTAGGGAAAAAAAAGTTTTAAGATGCCACAGATA
Source organism: Platalea leucorodia (assembly GCF_965183815.1). NCBI lineage: Eukaryota > Metazoa > Chordata > Aves > Pelecaniformes > Threskiornithidae > Platalea > Platalea leucorodia. The sequence continues at coordinate 47,315,233 of NC_138826.1, read as the reverse complement.
ATATGAAGCTTATGATTTCTTTCAAAGAAGTCAGGCCATATTCCTCCTAAAACAACCTGAGCTTCAGACTGTTTTGTCCCTGTGGAGGTCTGTGGGGTCTCAGATGTTCCAGCTCAGTCACCCCACACTGTGATTATAACTGTCCTACTGATAGCCCTTTGACAGTTTCACAGGGTAGGTGAGAATATATCCTGAGGTATGTTTTCAGGAAAGGTGCTAGAAACCTATTAGCATACTATTGTCCCCCTGTATTTCCACTGCATGACAACTTTTTTTCCATTGGTGGTTTTTCCATGGTTGTGTTGAGAACCATCTCTGAGGTTTGATTGGTGTGAATGAGAGCAAAACTCGGGCTTCATCATGCATGAAACTCCAGTTATCTCTCATTTAACCTTACAATAAAGTCAGCAGAAGTTCTGTGAGTCCGCAGCCAGCAGCTTGAAGTAAGAAAGGTGTACCTGGCTGCAGTATTGAAGACCATATCTGAACTGAACATCTGAACATTTACAGTCAGGATCAAATCAATATAATTAATGATGCCTAGAGCATAATCTATCCCATCTGAAGCTAGACAACTAAACTGTGTCTCTAAAAGTGCCACTTTCTCTTTGCTATTTATCAAGGATGCTCGGAGTGACTCATGTGGCTATAGGATGAAATCTACTGTGCACAGGTTGAAAGTGAGGGGCGATGAGCCCCACCTAAACTCTGCTGCCGTTGATAGGCACAGTGAATGTGAATTGCAAAATTCAGCATCTATGTCTCTCCCTAATATAGAGCATATGCTACCAAAAATAGAGCTGATGATAGCATTTATTGTGACAGCTGATGATGATTTGACTTCTTCCATTAAACAGATGACTCATCTACAATTTGTTTTTAGATTGTCTAGATTATGTGTACTTAAAGTCCTTTGGGGATTTTAATTCTGCATTTCATCTGTGACAAGGAAAAGGGCAGGAATGTAGAGCATATGAAGATGCAAAAAGGAAACCTGAAGGTTTCCTAGGCTCTGTGAAACAGAGAGTCAGATGCCCTAAGAAACCAGGCGACACAGATATATAAACTCTTCTTTGGTGTCAGGGATCTGTTTTCTAAAGCAGCAGTAGGAATATGCAGGTGGCATTTCTATCACTGCTACTGAGATAAAAGCAGATACAGAGCGAGTCTGTTGGGATTACTCTGCCTTCCTGAAAAGAGAGAGGGAAAGAACATGTATGCTTTCTGATAGGATCAGGTGGTGGGAGAAGACTTCCTCAAGACACCCCAATTTTAGGATCAGAAATCCGTAATGAAACTCACCAAATGACAGCCAGCATGCAAACTTTTATCTTTGCTTAAACACCTGTTGGTTATTCAGACATGAATTATATCCTGGGTGCTGAGGTCTCCTCAGTATTATTTCTGTGGTTTCAAAGATTTCACCTTTCCTGCAGCAGTGTGTGCTAGAAACTGGAGCACATCTCCACTGTCTCTCCAGAGACATACCTCTCTTCAGGGGGGAAAAAAAAAAAAAAAAAAGAAGAAAAACACTGAACCTTCTTTCTTCCACACTAAAAGACCTTTGTCCCAAACCACACATGTAGATTTTAAACAGAAAATAATATGAAAGCACAGTGCTTCCTTTATAGCAGACCTTATGTGCCTTATGCAGCTTTCTGAGTTCCTGTGTCCATGGATTTATGATGTGCTCTACACTTTCCACATTCTCAGTGTTGTTTTCCCACATTTGAAGGAGAAATGATCAAGAGATTTGTGCTGGAGTGAAATTTATTCTGTCTTAAGCTGTGTAAAGGTTCCAAATTCACCACAGCATGGAAAATAGAAATGCTGTAAGCATCTTGGGCCCTTCCCAGGCATGCAGACACCGTGCCTTCTGTAGAAATGAACATTACATTCTTGTAATTACTGTTCTTGTCAGAACCGCTTTTGCCTTTAATAGATCAGGTAAATATGAACTGAGCATATGTTATAATGCCCAAGGGGTCATTTCTGCATGGGAAAATAGCCCCCAACCCAATGAAAAGTTGCACTCCTCTGCAGAGGGGGGAGGTTGAGTGGCATTGCTGGTCAATTAGAGTGAATTGCAGGGGTGGATCATCAGCACACCAAGGGGATCCTTTGTTTTGGGGTAGGAGAGCTGTAATTTAATATTTAAAAAAAAAAAAACATTTTAGGACTGTTGTAAAGAGGGTCATACCATCCAGTTTCCTCTGTGTGTGCTAGAAAACTGTGAGTGACCATCAAGTCTCAGGTGTTGAAGCCGCTGTCCCACTGTGCAGACACCCTGGTAAGGCCCCCACTTCCACGGCAATTCCTAATAGCAGTACTGCCAGACTTGCCTCCATACTGCTTAGCATGGAACAACCTCACTACCTCCTCAGTAACCTCGAGTATTCCTTGGAAATGTTGTTCATTACAGCCATGGTCTGTCCCCCCTGTTGAGGAATACTCTAATTCTGCTGAAATTCCTCAGTGGTTTGCCAACTGCCCTTTCCATGGAACAAACAAAAAAAACCCAAGCAAAAGTAAAGAATGAAGTTCTTCTTACTCCAAGATTAACAAAACAGACAGACAGAAATAAAATAAAACCACACTTACAATTACCCTTTCCTTAGATCAACTATTAACCAGCTAACCAGCTCTCAAGACACTTACATAGCTGGGATCAATCCTTACTCAAGATTCCTGGGCATTACTTATATAGAAAGGAATTGAGACTTGACGAGGAGCTTCTCCTTATATATCTATTTGGTCCTTGAGCAAGTAGCTCCAGCTTGAAAAGCCTTTTGTAATTCATAACTTAATTAGGATGCCGATTTTTAACAGTGCTGTTAAAAGATTACTGACCTCCCCTGCCTAATTTTAGAAATATTGATGTCTCTTTGGCATGGGTAGGTAGATCTATTTTCTGATCAGAGAATAAACATAACTTGTTAATGACTGTGCTAGTGCTTAACAGGCTACAGATCTATTTATAGCAATGAAGGAAATCTTCCTGTCTGCAATTGTCAAACATACACTAATGTTCAAACATTTGTATATGACCTGTACATAAAAGCCTATAATTTAAAGAAACATATAAATTGACAACCATACCTCATTCTCTCTTCTGTCTTTGCATGATATGCGTAATTTATTATTATCTCTGAAATCCAGTCAGAATGTGACAATAATCAATCAAATTCGAGGTGAGAACTGGTCTGGGGAATAAACATGCCTTATTTTGACTTGGAGGGATATTGTGATTTGCAGCCTAATGTTTTCCCCATTCTGTTCTATTCTTTTTCCTTTTTGTTATTCTACAGTGATTTTTAGACTACAGTCACTGGCTACTGCAGTAAAAAGCATTCAGTTTAATACAATCTAGCCAGATTGTAGGTAAATGCCTCTCTGGTTACATACTCCATGGTGAAAGATTAAGCTTCCTTGATCTAGCCATCAGCAGAACTACACAGGGTAGAATACTTGCCTGAGTGTAGTGAAGTCTGATGATATCAAATATTCATTTTTTAATATTGTTTTTATTCTAACACATATTAAAGCTAATAAACTGTTGAGATAATGAAGAAACTTTTATTCCAAACATGGGTTTACTTGTCAGCTGGTGATCGTGTTAACTGATAAACACTTCTTACTGTGTCTCACTGTGCCCTGAAGCTTCCCTAAAACAAAAACAAAGCCTGAAAGTCAGACCATCACAGAGTTTTAACCCAAGGCCTCTACAGCCCACTTACCTCCCACTTAAGTGTTGGGCTTCCAAATCTAACCTTAATGGAACAACTCACAGTGTCGAAGGAAAAAGCATCACTCTTGTGAACCTTGGTTGCTTTGATCCTCGCTAAGCAAAGTACTGTGCCAGGCCATGCTCGAATTGTCAGTCAACACAGGCTCTGCTCTATTGCTCTCAAACTGAGCAGCGGTGTGTTTCTCTCTCCTGATCTCCTGCTTCCAAGGCCAGCAGAAGCTGCAGAGACAGCACATTTGGCTCCCTCCGGAAGGATGTTAGTGCTTTGTTTGGTTTGAATCACTCACCTCACCCTCTAGCCAATGAACAATCATCATGGGCAGACTCTGAAGGGAATTTTCTCGAGGTCTTCTTGAAGGAAAGATGATGCCAGTGATCTGGCAAGGGGGGATAGTCGTGCCTCAGAAACCAACATGGCTCTACCACACCTACCCACAAAAAAAAAAAAGAAAAAAAAAAAAAACTTGAATGGTAAAATTAGGGTTGGAAATAAGTAGTGCAATGCTGTGACCACAAAAGAGAGCCAGAGAAACTGGCGTGGTAACAAAATGTGCTGGGATCTGCACAGAAGGAAAAGAGACCTTGGAACAAGTCGGTAAGGTAAGATCAACTGGAAAAAAAGTGCCACATTATCAGTTATTCTAGTCCCTTGCAGTAGATGGCACTGTGGAATGCCCATGGGCCCCTACGGTTTATGAAACTGAAGCAGGAGTAATTGAAAAATCATTCTTTTCCTCTTCAAGGGATGTGATCAAGGACATTAGAAATAAAAATTAACCTAATAAGAATTGATAGAAAATAAGATAGAAAATGTGTACTTTAAAAAAAAAAAACAAACCACACACAAACCCAGAAAACATTAAAAAGAAGTAGCCTTAAAAGCAGAAACTGAATGGGAAGTAGGGTTTTTTTGTCTATCATATAGGCACTAAAGACACTATATGGGTCTCAGCGTTTTGTATATGGAACAGAAAACTAACGTAATTCAGAACAAAACATAAATAATAGATTCAGAAAGCAGCATAAAAAAAGAAGATGCTTTCTTTATTTTGACTAATGATTTTTGAATGGCAGAGGCAGGCAAAGCTGGGCAAAACTACTCCATAATAGATTTCCAACTGGACGACAATGCTGCAGTCTTGGGCCCATGGGGTTCTGGAGCCCAAGGAAACATCTGCAAGACACTAGGGCTTTCCAAAGCCTAGTATGAAAAGTACCGTTTAGATAGCTAAGACAGAGCTGGCAGCACTACCTGTTGGTGTAAGACCCCACTTTTAGTAGACTTCAAATTGTTGAATTGCAATAATTTCAATTGACATCTTCCACACCACAGCTCTGGCTCAATGCACATGATTATTTCTGAGTTTTGTTGTATCCACAGTGACTAGTAGATACAAGGAATAAGGAAACTGTGTGAGGTTGGCTTTTTCATAATACCCAATGCCCTACCGAGTGCCTTATTTTGGTATGTCATTGCAATAATTCCCCTTACAAATACTCCTTTGTTTGCATGACTGCTATAATTGTGCATGCAAATCAAGGACACATAATTGCCCTGGCATTTTCAAAAACTAATTTCAATGCAGAATTTTCATTTGCTCAGTATAATCAATCTGGTTTTAAAGGCCTATACAATAGATTTTCTGCAATGTCCATAAGAATCTTTTCTGCAGCTTGATTTTTTGATTGCCTGATTTTTTTGCTTACCTGTGTTTATGAAAATAAAATGTCATCTTAAAAAAAAAGTAATCTTATTTTGTTTCTAACTGGTTTGACATCAGAGTTGTTATGTTTGCTAGTGGAGAACGTAATTTCTACCGCAAGGAACTTGTCATGTCAGAGCAGACAAGATGACAGTTTTATGTCCAGATGCACATGCACAGAATTCCACTTCTGATAAAATGGGAGAGCTTTATGAGGAAGATACAGGGCCTTTTTTATCAATCTTATGATAAATTAATGAATTATTGTGGTAAGGCCGTTCAGAGTTGGAGTTTTCAAAAGTGTACAATTGATCTGGCATACTACAGCTCCTGCTATTTTGTTTATAACACAGAAGGTAAAGGAGGAACAACAAGTCCTAAGACTTTTGGCTGGATTAATTAAGCTTTGGGTGCCCTGGCTAAATGAAAATAAAAATGCAGGGAAGAAAACTCAGTGTCCCTTTGCAAAACCTGTCTTCTACTTGAACAAGTGCAGTTGGAAAAGGATGAATAGACTGATCATTGCTTTTTAAGGAAACCATCATCTGTCTGTCTGAAATCTCTCTCCATGCTGTAATAGCTATTAACAGCATCTCTTACTGTAAACACTATTTTCCATCTTTATTTCTCGTTTGTATATTTTGTATATATAGAAGTTCTGGTGTATAATTAGCTCTCATGTATTCTGAGATACTCGACCATTTTTTTGAACTGGTTGTGTGACCAGGCAACTGATGGAGCAATAGAAAGATTTCTTTCTCCCCATTCCTTTTTTTTAAGGAATGTTCACCACAGGACCAAGGGCAACTCCTTTGGCAAGTTTGCCGGTGCTTTCTGAATATTTATTTAGTATCATTGTTTAGTACTGAATTCTCTGATTAATCTTCAGTGACAGTAGCTTCAAGAAAAAATTACACAGCTTCAAAAAGTTTGTGGGCAAATTCATGGCAGAAAAATCTACTAAGACTATTGAATACAAAACCAGAAAGTCCCTAAACTGCAAATTGCTGGAAGTTGGAAGAGTGTTCCAAGGAAGTATCACTGTATCTTTTGCTTATAATTTTCCCTGGGCATCTGCTCTTGGCCAGAATTGGAGACAGGGTACTGAGCCAGACAAATCTTTGATCTGACTCAGTACTGTTACAATTTTACGGAAGTGTCATGAGAGAGACGTGAGAGATGCAGGGATGCAGGTGAGGACATGCTTTATTTGTTATAGGTAACTCATCTTTTTTTCCTTTTCTTTCTTTTCTTTTTTCTTTCTTTTGTTTTTGGTTTGTTGTTTGTTTTTTTTTTTTTTTTTTCCCCCAAGTAGTTAATATGCTATGTTTTGCTGTGAAAAGCCATTTAGCTTCAGTCATTGTTTTGCCAGAGCGGGCCTTTGCAAATTCAGCCTAACTGCAAATGTTGTGGGTATAGAGAAATCTCTCTATCCCTGGAGGAATTAAAGCTCTCAGTGAGAATTCACTGGTCTGATCCTTTGTGTAACCACAGTGTTGTTGCTGAGCTCCTGCTCTCTATTAGCCTCCCGTGCAGTCTAGGGTTTAACTTGGCAGAACTCAAGCTTTTCAGAGAAATTGGTTCAGCTCTTTAACCATCACGTTTACCAGCCCACATGCAAAATCCCTAAATATCAAAAGTCACGGATACTTTGAAAGCACATGAAAATCTATGACTCACATGACAGCTGTGACAAAAATGCAGTCTTTCTTATTGCCCTTTTGTTTATGGTCTTTCAGCCAATTTCCAGTCTGACAATATAGAAGTTCAGGTCAATTTTCAAATAAATGAGTAAAGTTCAATAGCAATACTTGGAAATCTTTGCTAAAACTCAGATACAGTTTTCACTGTGTTCGCTTCATCTGTAGCTCTTTTAAACTACAGAATAATAATAAAAAAACCACATTGTTTGCCTGAAAATACTTTATTTTTATATTTATTGTATTTATTTGTGTTTTTTAAGAGCTCTTTTTGTGCGTCTGGTACTCAGGCATTTACACATATATTTTTTAACACTCTTTCTTTTGAATACATTAATATGAATGTCAGCCATTGCTAGAAGTGAAAAGTCTTCAATCAATTGTGTGATGGTGGATTAAAAGAAAATTGCAAGGGCTGTCAACATTTGTAAAAAGCTTGAGAATATGTCAGTTCATGAACAAATTCAACAATCACAGCTTTTGAGATCTCACCCAGTTATTGAATGGTCACTTTAATTTGGCATCAATTTATGCAGCCAAAAGGGATATCTCTGCCGTCCTCCCCTCCATCGCACTCTTGGCTACCGTGTTTTTCTGCCTCTCCTGTGCTGGCACTAGCACTACTCTTCAGCCTGATCTTTCTGCCACATGCATAAACTCTAGCAGTGGGACAAGGATGAGCGTGGGCAGAACTGTTCCTCTGATGCACCACAAACCAGTATCTAATTAAAGTGGGCATGTAACCACGGCCTCGGTCCTTGGCTCTTCCATCAAGTGTTGTGTGCTGAACAGTTTATCTGCGTTGTTTCTGTGTCGGCTGGGGAACGTTATACAGGGGAGGAGGCGGACTTTAAAATATGAATGGGAACCAGCCTCATAGTACCTGCCCTAAGCCGAGGTTAAACTGAAGTCTCCAGTTGCCCCCACAGACAGCAAGTAGCTGTGGAGTACATGCAGCATAAGCATGCCGTGCTTCTGTACTAATGCCATCACCAAAACAAGCAATTTGCTGATATCTACAGTCAATTAAGCACTTAAATGGCTGCCAAGGAGCATTATTTGGACAATAATCTGAGCCTGACAAGGCCAGTTGCAGCTGTTATCTGGAAAGGGGATGAGGGCAGAAAGTGAAGGCCTCCTAGTACATGCTGTACTGGGAGGTTATAGCTGTGGGTCATCGCCTTCTCTCTTCTCTTCCCCCTGACTTCTGCTAACTGTTAATAAATGCTCACCAGGGAAGAGAAAAGAGTGGCAACCTCTAGGCAAGTTTATCGGCCACAGGAAAGCAAGGACTGTGAGGAAGAGGAGGCCCGTCCAGACACCGATGCTAATTCAGGACCCAGCAGGAGAAGAGCAAGACTGCTGCCGCTGTCGGCTTCTCGAACAGAAGTGCAATCTCTTGCAAAGAAAGGGTGAAACATGGCTCCTGATGCTAACTCCAAATCTTTCAACCTGTGTCATCTCCAGCTTGGTCTAACAGCTTTTGTTTTGAACTCCTCATCTGGAAGCAGTGACACAACTAGATCTTACCCAGAAATGACGGTTAGATGTACTGGGGATTTAAATGCAGACCAAAGCATTGTAGAAGCCTCCCTAATGTCACACAAATGCGTACATTAAAAAAAATCACAAGGTGGTCAAACGAAAGCCTACATGCTCCTGTGAAATGGATCTGTGGGGGGAGGGGGGGCAGGAGGAATCATCCAAGCTCACAGAGGATTAAATTACACTGTTGAGCTCAGTTTTAACAATAATAGCAATAGTCATGATCATCCTCTGCCTCTGAACACGGGCCAGTTAATAGTGTCTCACGAGTAGGGGCATAAAAGGCAGTTATGACCATGGAGGCATGAACATGGTCCACAATAAGCTTTCAGCAAGGCCAGTGACAGAACACTTCTGGATGATTGGATTGATTAAAATGTGATGGTCTTAGAAAGTACAAAAACTGCTTTCCAAGGGAAAGACTTGACCTCAGAAGATACAAACTGGGAGCCATACTTCTTACTCCTGACTCACCTACCAGCCTCTAAATGATGAGGATTCTTTTCTGAGGATTTGAAGTTTTATTCTAATTACAGGCTGAAATTGTATTTCCTGACTGTTAGTTGGCGACTTCCTTCCTTCCTTCCTTCCTCTCTGTTTAAATAGCACTATTGCTTTTATACTGTTTTCCATTACCTCTCCTAATTACTTCAAAGTACAGATATTAGCAATTCAGTTCTGTTCACTAGCTAACTTGCTCTACAACCAATAATAGCTGCTCTGTGGTGTCTTCGAGGAACAGGTGATGGGTATATTTTCTTGTCATTTTTATATTTACACTTGCTTTTTCCCATGGTTTCCAACTTTACCATTTACTTGTCATATTCTTATGAAAGAGGGGTTTGAATTGGCATTTTGGACATTTCACCTCCAATAGTAATGCTTAACTTTTGCTTTTAAATTTATTTACTTCCTTTTTTGGATTGCTGTAGTTTTCTTCCTCTTATGACTTTTTTTCCCCCCTCATTTTTTGTCTTGGTGAAATGTTCTTACCTGCAAGAAAAATGAAGGCAGAATGAAATTTTCCTGTTTCTATTACAATGTATTTTAGAATCACATCTTTGAGCAATCCCTCCTGAAGACCTGTTGGCTGGTTTCTGGTTTTGACTTCTTTTTTGGAGAAATTGTAACCTGTTGGGCCTTAATTATAATGATTCCAAGATTCTCCAGCTGCCTTGGATTTTACTGTTTCCTCTTGCTATATTTCTTCCACTACTCCACCTCTTCTTTGCCTCCAACTCTTCTGCTCTTCTTCTGATGAACTGAATTAAAACTTTCACTAGCAGAAATTATGGTGTGCAGCTGTGCACACCATTTGCTGATTCCAGATTCTTTCCCTCTGTTTATGCTTTCCACACAGATTGTTACTGCCACTGGAAAAACAAATTAAATAAAACTGGCACCCAGCTTACTGGTGAGACTAGCAGTAAACAAGCTGGGGAATGTTGGAGCTGTGTGATAGCCTTAAGAAAATGAAATTAAATTAGAAGTCCAGCTGCAATGAACCGTTTAGCACAAATGCCTAGAAAGTATCATGAAGGTGAGGCGTCCCAAAGGGGGATGACTGCTGGTTGATTTTTATTGAGCCTAATAAGCTTTGGTGTCTTTCTCCAGGTTAGGGAGCTAACAGGTTGACTTGGAGGCCCTGGGAAGGATAACTTGCTCTTTCTAAAAGGCCAGGATTTCTAGTTAAGGATTTATTTCCATTCTCCTACTCTCAGCAAACCATTTTGCTTGCTTATTAGTTAATGAGTATGGAGAATAAGGGGAAACATTCCCTACTTGGTGTTAAGATACACATATGGGTCTGCTGAGATATTTCAAGCCTGGAACCTAACTGGCAAAATGTTGGGTATGTTCCAGCGTGTGTCGCCAGCTGCATGTGAATATGCATCCCTGAAATGCTAGCATTTGGCAGCCATCAAGATCTGCAAATATTAAAGTATTCATTCTTGGATCTACCTATATGTTTATAACTTGCCTCCCCCAAATGTGTGTGAGAGTCCAAAACCAAAGAATCCCCAAATACCCTTTATATGCTCTCTGGCTCTCACTTCCACACACACTCGTACGTGCATGTGCATGTATGTGTAGTTATTAGTCAAAAATGCTGCAGACATACACAAAAAACAAGGCAGAAAAGAAAGCTGCTCTTGAAGGGACATCATTCACAACATGCAGCATTTACAGCTTCATTTTCGTTCTTTTATTTGATAGTAGATATTTCACTTTTCTCCTGCTTTTATAAGGTATTCTGTGCTGAATATGAAGTTATCAGAAACTTGTGGAGGGCAACAGGGTGGATTAAGGGCACAGCAGAAACTGGTCTGAGAGAGAGAGATTATGGGGTGGAAAGGAAGCTGCAAGCTAAAGAGGGGGCCTCTGAAGGGCAAAAAAGAACCCCTTGTATAGCTTTTTGGATTATTATTCCGAATGAACTTGCAAACCCCTTCTCCTGTGGGTCCAGCCAAGTGATTTCAGCCATTACAAGTGATGATTGCTGCGCATACCCCTGTCGCAGAGGCAGCAGGCATCGCTGGAGAAATGTGGGATTTAACAGCTGGCGGGGGGGAAGGGTGGAAAAAGCAGAAAATGACCCCCTACATTTGAAAGGCGTGATGTTTCTTGCCTTGTCCCCCTCGCCCCCACCACACTTCCTTCCCTCCCTCCTACACACGCATTAATAAAGCGAATAAGGATTTCAAGCTATGCATTTCTTGGAAATAGGTTTGAGAGCCAGCGGCCCTGTAACTGATGTGTGATTCTCCTTTTAGGAACGAGTCCCATGTGCTGTGTACAGGGTTGGGGCGCGAAAGCCTCACTGCCAGCCGGAGCAGAGGTGAAGCATCTGCAGCCTTTGGTTAAAGTTCCCTTGGTGATGGGAAAAACAGTATTTTTGAAAGCAAAATGGTATTATATATGTAAGATATAACGTAACTTTGTATTTTACAAAAGCTCCTATTCAGCACAGCGCAGAGCTGGGAGGCTCTAAGCAGGGCAGGACGCTTCACAGTCAGATTGAGGACAGTAAACACATAGAGGAGATAAAAGTTTGAGATTCTTTGGAGGGAAACCTGGTCAGAAGTCAAGCTTTTGATGTGGACACGAGCCTCGTCTCCTGCCTTGCTTCTGCAGCCAATGCCTCCAAGTTCCAGTAAAGTCAGACTGGAGATGCAGTCTCTTCTCTTGCCCTTCCAGCCCCTGCCGCCACCACCACCACCTCAAAAGGGTGGCTGGTGCATTGGAGGTCCTGCTTTCATCTGACTCATTCTTTTCTGTCACAGTGACCTCCAGTGGTTCTCTTCATTTATGTCCTGCATGCTGTGTCCTAAAGAAATTGGGCTAATTCTTTCCTTTTTTTCCTTTTATTTTAAACATCCACAGAGCAAAACTTGTTGAAGGGAAGAAATGAGAACCCATCAGTTTTTTAATCAGATTATTGTAGTTGCTCATGTGGGCACTGGATTCCTCCTTGCCGAACGTGCAGGAAAAGCATGCATCTGCGACACTGGTGAAATAATTAGTTGGTGAAACAGAACCATTATTTGTGACTATTAAATGAATGAGTAAAACTGTTCTGAGATCTGCCAGAATGTTCACACAGAAAAATCAAACTGCTCAAGGGGAGGGAGGGGGTGAGAGGCTTGGAAAAACTGATTTGTTCAAGTTTGAAGCAGGTCAGGGAAGACTGGGGGAGGGGAAGGGACTAACTTCATCTCTGAGGTGGTCCCACTTTCAAGAACTTTGTGAGCCCTCTTTCTGGAAGTGGTTCTCTTTATACATTCAGACTTGGCTGGCAGCAGTCACCTTGCTTGGCCTTCCCTTATTTAAAGAAACAGCTGCATATGTCAGTGTTTTTGTTGCTATTACTTTGTACCTTGTGCCAGAGGCTCTGAAGCTATAAGCCTGCTCACCTTATATGTACAGCATATAAATCTGTACTCTAAAGAGGGCCAATGGGACAGTCCTGGAGGACAGGAATGAAAGGGGAAGGCATCAGAAGCTAGGACTGAGACACCTCTGTATGCAAAGAAACAGATCATTACAGACTAGAAGAGGAATTGTGTTGAAAACGAGTCAAATACTATCAAACTCTGAGGGGCCTTTGGGAATACTTTTATGCAAGCAAAGCTACCAGTGAAGTCAATGGAAGGTTCGCCTGGTTAAGGACAGCTGAATATAGCCCTAAAGCATACCTCCCCCTGCCTGCCCAAGCCCAACAAAAACCCCCAGAAGTCTAGGCGTTAAAGAAAATGACCATGAATGAATTCCTAGTCTGTTGTTGAAGACAGTATCAGGAAAAATTTAGGCATAAATTTCATTGCTTGGAAATGCCTGCAGTGTTAACTTTTGTTCTGAGATAGCTATGCATCTCATCTGCTGTGAGATCTTCCTCATTCTTGCTAGCCCTGTCAGTGGCAGGAGGGAAAACATTGGTGAAGTTCAGAATGACTCCCAAGAATCCGGTGTGAGATCAACCTCTGGATTATGTGTTAGCTACTGATATTTTTTTTTTTCCAGTTGGATGAAGAGCCTGCACTCGGACAAGCTGAGTCCGCCTGTGCACGAGGCAGATGATGAGCGGGTGAGCACAGCTTGCGATGAGCGGGTGAGCACAGCCTGCAGCACGACGTCTGATGCCCGAGTGCTTGTCCGGGGGATAGCTCCTGCTAACATCAACAAAAGCTCTGCAGGGTGTTTATAGTGCACCCAGACAAGCATTCCTTTCACAATACCTAACAGACATTGTATATACCACTGTAGATTGTTCCATATAATCCTACCTAGGCTCTGACAAATAAGACTACTTCAAGGGCTGCTCTTTCCCAGATTCAGGTGACTTGCCAGTGTGTTCTCTTTCCTTGTAGTTTCTTAAAATCACCTAGGATGAGCTGCACATTTTCCAGAGGTCTTTTTTTTTCAGAGAATTTTGATTAGATTCTTGTAGTTGTTTTTCATTATGCATGCATATGTTCTTACTACAATGCTGTTTAAATAATAACATGCACAGCAAATTGTTCACGTAAGCGTGTTCTAAATTTACTGGTGATTTTGGACTGTAAGACTAACTCTTGTTATGTCTGCCTCTGTTGGTCTCTGGCTGCTGGCTTTTTTTATAAGTGTAACTATTAATGGTCCCAGTGGGTTGATCTTTGTCTGATAAAAACGTCTCTTAAATGGATTAAATATAAATGACGGATCATCTGGCGTTAGAATGGCTCTTAACTCCAAGTATTTACCCCATGTCATCTTATCATTATCTGAATAACTCAAATACAGTCATAGTGATTGTGATATATTTATTTAAAGTTTTCATTCTCCTGCCAATAGTGAGTCTCTGAAACTAAGCAAAGCTGAGAGCTCTGGATCTGCTTAGCCCTGCAGAGTCCTGATGTGAGAGTAAGTAAGTGCAATGTAAAAAAAAAAAAAAAAATCACTGTATGTCAGCTGCATTTCATTAATGTAGATAGCATTTTCTGTATCTTATTTCATGATCTGGTGTTTCAAACATAAACAAATCTACTCTGTCCTGTAAGGAACTTCCTGTAGCCGTTGCACAACAGCTAGGCTACTTGAGAAGAGGTCTGCTAAAGAACAGCTTCTCTGTATCTTTCACACTTACAAACACCCAAAGTTTTGTCAAGTTTTTATACTGGTGCCAGTTTCTCATTGACTGTCACCCAAGTGATTGTCAGTAATGCTGTCCTGTGCTGCCCAGCTGTACTGAGAGGTGAGCCTTCAGATCTTCCCAGCCGCAGCTGCTGGCTCTGCCCCTGTTCTTCCCAGGAGTACATCAGCTTTGCGGAATCTGTGCGTTGTCACACTCTTGCTGTGTTTAAGTCATAGGTTCCATATCCAGCAAACATGTAGGACCTTTCTGTGATCCATGCTTGCAATACGAAGCACTCATGTATGTGATCAACCCCTCTGTGGTCAAGGAGACCATGCAATCCTTGCTTACTGATTGATCGTGAGCAATCATGTGGGACGCATATTGGTGTATGAGACTCAAACTGCTTGAGGCTGTAAAGCAAGCCTGTCAAACCAAGGTACATTTAAGCTAACTTCTCAGTATAGTTAGTGAGTTAGTTACACGGAGGCTTGTCCTTCATCTCTTGTGATTTCATATGTGTGAGTGGAATGTCATCACTACGCAATGAGAAGACTCATCATTATCCCCAAAAGCATGATAAGCCCAATTTGTCTTAAGAAAAGTTCATTAAGTCTATGTGCTTTCCTGGTAAATCTCTCTTGGTTATTATTGGAACAGGAACTGGAGCGATGCAAAAGGTAGAAAGGAAAAGAATCTATTTACAGACACTTCTTGCCTGCTGGCATTGAAAACTGTAGACATTTTAAGTGGGTACAGCAAAGCACTAAATCTTCTTTGTTTTGTCTCAGAATTGCAAAAACAGTCTGGCCTAAGAGCCTGACTGAGGAATTGGTTACTAATACCCCCAATTCTCATGTTGATGGGTCACCGCTCCTGTGAGCCCCAGCCTGGATGAGAGGAACCTTGGGGCTGTTCGCATTTCACACTGAGGGTTGATTTGGTTGCAGAACTGAACCATTGACAAAGTGGTATACGGCCACTTCTTCTTCTTGTTGGGAAAAGAATGGGTCTTATTTGGGCCAGATTTTAGCTGCACTCAGTGATTTTCTCTGATGTGCTTGTGTGTTTCCATGTCCTTTCCCTACTAGAGGGTGAAAGAGGGCAAGAGCAAGTTTCTGAACACGCGTAAAGTGGCTAACAGTGTGAAAACTTAAAATGTATAAGAGTAGGTCTTCTTCACTCCTCCAGTGTAGCAAGAAAATGGAAAATTTGGATACATACTGGAAAACTCAGGTTACAAGGTGGGATACTTTTTCCTTTTGTCGTGCCCTAATTTTGTGTTTGAGTGATCCAGATCTTATAAAATGTAGTTCTAATGGCATTAATCCACACAAATCCCTCCCGCCTCTAACATGCTTGTACATGCACAGTCATGGCAAGAAAGGCCGTTCCAATATCTTGCTGCTAATGAAGGATTTTCATTAGTGCATACGTAGAGTTTACTTTGTAGTTCCACTGGGAAAAAAAAATGTCTTCAAATTTTCTGAAGCTTTCCTTAAGGGAAGCTTGTCCACAATACATAGAGTGGTCTTAAACATGCTCTCTAAAGTCCAAACATGTACTCTAGTGCACCCAGTAAGGTGCAGAGGATGCTCACCTGCATTGTCAGAGAACAGGATCCAGCCGTTGGAAAAGGACAGTCCATTGCATATGCATTGCAAACCGCTCTGTTGGATCACTAACTCATTCAGAAGGAGAGGCATGGAGAAGGTTAGATCATAGATATTTTCCACAGTAAATGGCTTAACATTAACTATAGGAAAAAATTATTTGTGAGGAGAAGAGTCCAGAAAGCCAATTAAAAGAGAGGACTGTAGGGGGTATATATTCAAAGAATAGCACGGGAAGTTGTGTGCATAACTTCCACTGAAGTCAATGTCTAGAGGGACATGGTGATGGACAGGTGATGAGAAATTGTCTTTAAGAGTGGTCAGCTTTATCTGGGTGAATACTGAAACCTATGACTTACTATATGATGACTGTATTCATAGCCTGCGTGAAAGAACTGGGATAACCAGCCATGGGGAAAACAAACAAACAAACAAACAAACAAAAAACAGTGGTGGGATGGGAGAAGGTGAGGCTATACAATAATGTTTTGCCTTTCCGCACCAAGCTTTCAGTAGAGCTCAGAACATTTTAGAAAAGTGGGAAAATCTGACCCCATTTTGAATAATAACTGGGATAAATATGAAAAATGACTTCTCCAAGGAGCCTCAGTGCTCCCGTTGTTAAAATTGGGTGCCTCTTTCCCTGGTTTGTTTTTTGAAGCCATTAGAGAAACTGGTGGTGGTCTCAGTAGAGCACGAAATGTATACTTTTTAGTGAGTTTGTTGCTCACATGACCTGACTCCTCATGCTGATGGTTTCCATTTTATTATGGGAGGTATTGTGGTGTGGTGCTTAAAAGGTAGTTTGTGCTTCATCTACTTGTATCTATTTTGTAATGAAATAAAGACCTTCAGACTCCAGAGAAACTACTCCAGCACCTTTTCTCTGCAGTAAATTATGACCAAATAACAAAATGTTTTAAACTCTCAAAGACTGTAACTAAATACAGCCAGCATTCCCCTACTTTCTGAATTACTGCAAGAAAGCCAAATTCTCTGTGGTGGCTCAGGAGATCAAGGGCACTTACTCATAAGTGAACACGCATTCTTACTACACTGTAGGTGCATTGTATTGGGAATAGTGCTGTCCACATGTTGAGATGGTGAATGCCTAAAACTAAGCCAAATAGTTCCTGTGCCTGAAATCCCTTCCTTGAGAGCATAGACTCATTTCATAGTATAGGCGTAAACTACACCGGCTTTTTTTTTATGTGTCTTGAAAGCCAAATGAAGGTCTGTATTTACCAAGGACCACGAAACAAACTCTGTGAGTGGAACTCGACTGTTAGTGAGCTGCCTCTGCCAAGCGCACAGAGCCTAAAAAGGTCTGGTTTTGAGGTCCAGCACAGGGTAGCTGCTGTGAAGAACTGTCATGATTTGATGTCTCTTAACAGCTTTTAAGTTCTGTAGTAAACACAGTGACTACTTTAAAATCAGAGCAGCAGTGGGTTGCCAAATGTAGGTTCCCTTGGAGGTCTTGGGCAGTAACAACATTTCTGAATGTATTAGCTGGATCTGATGGGCAGGACAGCTGTTCAGTGCACTTCTGAGGTAGCCCACCATCTCCTAGGATGACACCCTGGCTTCATTTCTTTGTAATTCTGACTCATCTTTGACCTCCCAAGCTGAAAACCTGTAAATGGTCTTTTAGAAAATTTCAGCCAAAATAGTCATACCATTTTTAAAAGCAAAACAAGGAAAACACATTGGATTATCTATGTAAAAAGTATTCTGGAATTTCTTCTGAGAAGCCCTAGCACCTTTGTGGCTCAGGGGAAAAAAATGGACATTTGGAAGCGCATCCTCTGCATTAGGAATGCTCTTTTATCACCTTAAAGACCACCTGGCCATGCTGTAACCCTCTGAAAAATCAAACTCATTGAATGAAGGCTTCTTTATCAGCAAAAGCCTTCATCACTGAGCATGGTCCAACTCCTGCGCATGACTGGACTTTGAGTGCACATCCCTTACTGGACAACAAAATGTACCCCACCATCCTCCAGCTTCCATGTTCCACCAGGAGCGCAGACCTGCCATCTGAGCAGGCTCATGCTCAGAGGCTAGGAGGGCAAAGCCAAACTACCACACAACACCTGCTTAGCCAGGAGATTGGGAAAAGGCACTGGGATAGGGCGATGTAAAGCAGCAGCGAGGAGGAAGCCTCCCTGCTCTGCTCTGGTTGATATTCCTGCTGGCAGGTGAGTAGAGAGCAGGAGGAATCTGGTGTGGCTGCTGAGGGGAGAGCATAACCTGCCAGGAGAAAATCTGGGACGAACAGCTTGGAGAAACACAAGATCAGTGACTGTGAGCCAGGATGCAGAAGAGGGACTTGCTGAGCCAGGAGACTGGTGAAGGAAGCTGATGTGGGTGAGGTGAGGTCTAGGATTAGCTGTCCAAGGAGGAGGGAAGATGGAGTGTGGCTGAGGATGGTGAGGACCAGGAGAAACAGAGCTGAAAGGATTTGGGGTGTGGAGAGGGAAGGAGGAGTGAGGAGAGGGACGGTGACAGAAACGATGGGAGCAGAAACAGTGAGCCAAGGAGAGCACAGGGCAGCTGACATCAGATGAAAACACAAGAGCTGGATTTTGGCTTTAGCAGAGGAAAAGGAATGAGGCACGGATGGGGAAGCAGAAGTAGGGGGAGAGAGAGGAAAATGAAAATAGGTGGCAGAAGTAAGAACTGTAACATCTGATCACATAATCCTAGCCTTGACTGTAATGTGGGAGCAAAGAGGCCAAATGAAAGCTGTGTGAGCAACCTTCCTTCTGGTACTTCCAAACTCTTGGAGTGCCTCTGCACCCATAATGCTGTCCATTTTAAGTGTATTTAGATGTGCACATGTGCCATGTAGAGTATCAGGTGGGCAGACATACATGAATGTAAAAGTGCAGTCTTTCAAGAGGTCATACAATGCAACGGATGAAGCTCTACCACAATTTTTTTCCTCCTCTGAAATAATCATACGTTACATTTGTAGATCAGAAAATATCAGGATAAGTCCTGATTACTTACTGCAGGGTCTCTGAGACAAGTTGAATTATTGGGGTTGAACTGTCTGGGAAACTGAAATCTCTGGAAGATTTTATCTCCCCACAGCTAGGAAGGCAAAGCTGCTGTAGCTTGTCTCAGAAATAGGGGTCTTCAAGATTTATATTCCTGTAAAACCAAGAGCTCAAAAAAACTTGCATTCAGAGTTGCAGAGTTAAATCCAATAGTCTTCAGCAGTGACATTCAAACCATAGTCTGTGAACCACAGGATCTATAGACAGCTTTTATAAGCCCTCTGTAAAGGTCTTTAAGAAAAACAGAACTTTTGCTTAAATTCACTACAATCGCAAATATTACATACAGAAACTAGGAAAAAATTGCAAGTCCTTAATGGACAGTGTAAAGATATGGGGGAGACCAGAGGCACTTCAAAATCAGGCCTCCTCTTATGAAGCGGCCGGTTCTACAGAGCCAAGGTTTAGTATTTGGATGTATGGGGTTTTTTTATGCTCTTTGGGACCCCTGTCTGCCAAGGATCCTCCTTTCTGACGCAGATAAATTGCCTCTGCCCACCGTAGCTTTAGGTTTTAGTTCCAGCTGGGATATGCTGGTAATCCTGAGACACAAAATTATCTTGTGAATATATTGCAGTTAACTTCAGTTGTATAAATCCAAGCATTAGCTGGATACTATAAATAGGCAGGGTGTGCAAGGAGGCCAAGTTGAAAATGTGCAGGAACCATGCCTTTTTTCTTTAATGCAACCCCTAAGTTGTGCTATGTTTCATCATGTATAATATTTTTCATCTGAAAAGGAAATTATATGCATGTGCTTTGTGGCTGTAGTAATTAACTGGACATAATGAAGCGCTGAATTTCACACTTCAGAGAAGTGGATGGGGGAGGATGGGTAAGTTTTTCTCAAGTTTTCTTGCTTATAGTGCTTTCTTGGAGGCAGTTTTTTGCAAGATTGGGTAGAGAGCAGAAATACATCTGTTTTATATTATATGATGGCTGTACTTTGGCAATGGAAAAAGATGGCACTTAAAAAAAGGAGAGAAGAATAAAAAAGAAAAGCTTGGCAACTACAGAATGGAGCAACAATTACAAGAACTATCTTAAAATTCCCAGGATTTGTAATTTATTTTTCCACGCTTGCATTTTTCTGATGTTGCTGATGTTAAAGGAGTGAGACAGAGGAAATTCAGTAGGATTTTACAAAGTACAGATATCACCGTGAAACAATCTCTTTTATTCAGGTTGCCCCCATAACAGCTGCTGTGATTAATGTGTGGGTGGTAGCGAAAGGGATAGGAAGCAGGACTCATATGTTCACTTTAAAAAAAATGATAGACCATGATTTTTTTCTGTTGTTTTCTTCAGCCAGTGCCCATGAAGTAATGAAGGTGATCTCCCCCTTAACTGCAATTATCTATGGGTATAGGGCAGAAGTAAAATTAATGCAGATGTTTTTCGGAAGCAGAGCCGTGTGAGGCATCTTTGTGGTGGGAGAGGGGAAAAGTTATTCAAGCAATGCAGCAGTACCTAGTGACGTGTCACCTACTGCGTTTCCATTTTTTCTTTCCTTTATATATTCACCCAGTAAACACTCTTTTTTTTTTCCCCCCTCACATTGACATAAGGTGGTCCCAAAGTCTCTTCTCATGGTAGATATTTTCATCTTTGAGTAAAGTTGGTGGGAGCAGAGCACACTGAGCATCTGTCTATGTTTGAACAAGACTACGGGGTGTAACATGTGAGCACCTTCCAAGAGTGTAGTAAGTGATGCATCCTATGGGGCTGCTTTTCACATCCTCTCATTTGGAGGATGTAATGCTTCAGCCTTTGCAAGGCTGGGGGCTGGAACGCTGGGAATTGTGCTTTCCCTGCAGCGGGGTCTGAGCTATATGACAGTACCCCCAGGTTGTTCAGCAACTTAGCTGACTTGAAATAGAGCACTGGAACAAAATATGTTCTGAGTGATTTTTAAGTAAAAGCTAATGTGAAAATGTGGTAGTTTGAACCAATATAAACACATTAAATTTAAAATGATTTTCAAATGTAGTAAAGAAAAAAATAGTGTTCCTGCTCTTGAAATTCCTAAAGGACACATTTTTCCTTCTGAGTCATGATTTAATTAGATTATATTTTATTAGACATTCTTTACAAATTTTAAAATACTGCTATTATACATGCACAAAGGAAAATCAGTTTGAACAACTGTATGTAGGCATTCATTGAAGTCAACCACAAACCAGGGACATTTTATGTCAGTTATCAATGTACTCGATATGTATATCTAAAGTGCATTATGTTACAAAAAATATAGAAAGTCAGCAGCACCAAGATACGGTCACAAAATAAATACACTAGTCAACAAAATAAATTATGGTAAATGTGACAATAATAATTGTCTTAGCCTTAGCAAAAAAAAAAAAAAAAAAAAAAAAGAAAAATAAAAGGAAAATTCACAATAACCAAATGTGCAGTTTCAGAGAGCAATGGGGGAAAAAAGGTTTTATTCTGAGCATTTACAATATTTACAGGTAATAAATATTTTAATACTTCCCATATGTTCACTATTACAGAATACTGCAATATGTCTTCCAAAAATCTCTTGCTGAAAATGTCAGCGCCTCCTGCAAAGAAAAAAAGGATAGAAAAAATAATTTTCACTTCAAATACATAGACACAAAATTAATAGCAAGATTGCCACAGACTATAATGTGCCTTGCTAGTAAATATTTACAGTAACAGGGCTGGTTTAACAATGCTACAGTTTTAGACATCTTTTTGATACCTCTATTTTATTTCCTTCAATGCAACTCAGCTAGCAGTATGAAGACCTGCAGTTTTTCATGGCACTGAGGCCGTCTGTTTCACTATGTTGTACACTCAGAGAAATAGGAAGGGGCTTTAGTTTTCTTTAGAGCCTTATGCAAGAAGATTCCTGAGTGATACAGGTCGAGAAATTGTATCAACCTATAATAAATATGCCAAATGCTAAAAAGAAAAAAATACAGTTGGAGAAATGAGAAATTTGTTTTGAAGATAAGAAAAAGAAAGTTCTTATTAAACACTGTGGCAAGCATGCCCCTGCTGTTGGGTGTGATGCCAGGCTTCTGATTAAAACAGTCCCACGGGGCTTATTTGGTCTGTCTTTCCCACTGACAGACCACCTGTTAGACAAGGTTCTGTTTATCTTAGAGGTATATATTTCTGTGCTGCCGTGCACACGAGTATATGCACTACTTATGCAGTAAGGGCTGCTCAGGTCTTGAAATGAACAGATCCTTGATAGCATGTCTCTTTAAGTGCTTGAATGAATGAAAAGACTATAATCTTGACATTTTCCCTCTGTGAGCCAAAGAGATTGGTCCTGAAAGAAAAAGGGCATCTCCTCATGTTAAGCTCTGACTCCTGTTGCATTCAGTCAAAGCTGAAACAGTCAGCTGTATACAGTCCTAAGATTTGGGAGTTTCCTAAGGGATGCTGGCAGCCTCGTGTGAGTTCTGTACTCCTCCCTTCCTTGTGAAGGCATGAGAATAAAAGCAGACCCTGCTCCTTTCCTGTCAGTATATTACTTATACTACAATATTATTTTAAGTTACTTCTTAGCGGTGCTGTAGAAAATGCTGAAGGGTTGGGCTTTTTTCCCTTCTGTCCCTGTGAACAGCACGTTTCTGTAATGCACATTGGTTCCCTGGGAAACAGCTATAGGATGGAATGTGAAGCTATAGGATGGAGCATGATTCGCTCTGTTGCTGGACTGATCGCCAAAGCTGTGGGTAGCGTTCCACATGGCAGACGTGTGGGTGTGAGATACGAAAAGAAGCAAATCCTTGAGAGTTTAAGAGGAGGGGGGGGTTATGTGCTCATTGAAAGTGAAACTACATTTAACATTAGGGAGTCTACTCATTTGAAAGGTTTCTTAGGAAATTAGGTAATAACAGCTTAATTGAATTGGAATGGGAATATAGCTGGAATGCCCATGAGAAAGAGTTTTTTAAGTTCCTGGAATGGAAATGCTAGTATGAAGCTCCTTAATAATTAACGGGTAATATTAGGGTGTATTCAGGCTGTATTACAATATGTATAATAATGTCACACAATTCGTACAGCATGACTGTATATGTGTGTCTGCACTACACAGGCCTATTTTTAAGAGTATGATATTTTCAATTTGGCTTGGATTTTAGGCTTTGTTTTAGTGTTTAAGCTAAGCCACAACTTGACAATGGGCTCTTTTCTAATGACTAGTTGCAAGCTGCTTTCTGTTATTTAGTCCCAGATTTTGCAAGATTGGCTTCTTTTATGAGATACTTCCTGTAGTAAGTCAAAAGATCTAGAGAGCACATTATTTTTGGTCTTTTTTCTGACCCAAGCCCAAAATTTCGGGATCGAGATCGGGCAGAGGGAATTGGCATGAGGATTTTAGTTCAGTGTATTGAGCAGAAAAGAAGCAGAGATACAGTGAAAAGCACACTTAAAGTTTATCTTTGCACTTCCTTGACATTTGCCCTGCTGCATTAGTCTTACCCACTTCTTCACTGTAAAGTAATGATGCTCCTCCTAAGCTGCAGCTAGCCTTAGGGGTGCTGCAAAAGGAGCTTCTACTTGTGTAGCATATGGATATCCTGTCTGAACACACCTTCCTTGTCCCCCACCAGCAGATAGAGTAGAAGTTCCTGATTCAGCTCTCAACCTCACTCAGATGTGGTCATCCCTCCATCTAAAATGTGCTTGCCAATAACCACATAGACAACTGCATTGAATCTGATTCCCCCCATCTAAAGTACATGTCAGGGAGTTGGGACCTGCCTTCATTTAAAGTTTAGAAATTACATCTTTTACGAGCCTACTGGGATACCTACAAGCTCATATACTAGCAGTTTCTTAAGATCTGAACCAGCATATTATGCTCTGTACTTGTGAAGGAGGAATTTCATTTTCTTGTTTTATGTCTTCTCTTTGTTTAATCATCTTCAATTAAGTATCTAAAATATAGATCCTCTTTAGCAATCTGTTTCTTGCCCTGGAGGAATACTGCGTCTTGGGCAATAATATCAGGAAGGTAAAGCTGGACTGTCTTCAGCAGTCTGGACTCCACAGTAAAGCTGGCTGCCTTCAGCCATCCAACCATACTTCAAACAGAAAGGCTGAACTAGGAGAATCAACAGGGTTGTACCTGTCATTCTTTTACATATCCCATTGGATATACAACCAAAGGCAGAGTAGTAAGAAAAAGAAATAACCCTCAAAATGCCCTAGGATGTTTTTTCCCTATGCTCAAGATTTCTATGTGCTGAAGTCAGGTGCTATTTTTTGGCCACCACAGTTCCTTAACACCTGTTGAAATGTCAGGCGACTCCTGACTGGAGTCCCAGAGTGTGCCTTTCCTAAGGGGCTGAGACAAACCAGCCTCTCATACTTTGCTACTAACTGCTACAGCCATGCTAACTGGTTTATGGTCAGGGACACTGAATGTCTAGCCCCGAATGCTGGTAACTCCTGTAGATGCCAGCAGAAGTTGAGGCGATGGAGCACGTTGCAAACTGTGGCCTGTAAAGTTTAACCCAAGACTGGATTTCAGTAAATCTGACAATGGCGACTCTTTCTAAGGGATTTACTGTGAGCAAGTGGCACTTCTCCTGTGTCTCTATTCTGCCAAAGTGAAGGGGAGGAGGAGCGAAAAGGGGGGGGGGTTTTGCTGTTGAAAATGCAAACATTTGAGGAGAACTGAGGAGTGGACTCCTTGGTTTTGTCTGCATGTGTGCAGACTTCCACTGAAGCTGAGATGACGGCAAGCGGATGAGTTGCTTGGGGCACTTAGGCTGAAGTCTCCAGCTCGCCACTGCCCTGAAAACCCTTCATTGTCATACATGGCAGAAGCACGTCTCCCTCCAAAAGCAATGCTCAACATTTTTCAGCAGCAACGTAATTGTTTCACGAGCTGGCAAAAAGATGAAGCTGAATTAAAAAGTCCTAATGGCAGGGAAAATTTTATGGTGAAAGGCTTGTCTGCATTGTTTGCAGATATTACTAAGAGAGAAATATTCCATGTTCTCCCCTAAGGTTAAACAGTAAAACGAAAAACTGTAAAGTAAGGGTAGGAAAGTTGCCAAAAAGGGGAGGCGCTGAGAGGGAGGAAAGAAAACTTCACCATTTTATAGATGCAGAGCCTTAAATAAAACTCAAAGCTTTCAATCTGCTGAGGCCCGAGTGTGGGACCAAGATCTGACAAGAGAGACACTACGGTTAAAACAGGAAACGAAATTTTAATGGATATGATGTGCTTTCTTTTTGCAGAAATAACTTTACTTACTACTCACTCAGCTTCAGGAAGCTCATTTTGGCAATAAGTGGTTTACTTGAATTGTTTGTCACAGGGAAGAAAGACTTTGTCACCAGTGCAAAGTGGAAAGGGTACTTACTTACCTCCAGAAAGCACCTTGAGACAGTGCACTGCTTGAAAAGCCACTGCCTAGTTATGAGCATGAAGGTGTGCTATTACTCCAGGTTTGAGTGAGGCCTTGGCCTCCCACACCGAAGGATAACAATTTCAGTAAATATATGGTATGCCCCCCAAAAGGATATACCAGAATTACCTTAAAGTGTGATTATGTGTAGTAACAGAGTTGTCTAAGAGTGGGCTCTCGGTCACGCCGCTTCCATACATGCCAGAATTTGGCCAAGCTGAGCGGGCTCGCCTCTTTTTCTTCTCTTGTTCCTTACGTTTTCCAGGCTTTGCTTTCTTTTTTTTTCCCGACACCTTCAAGGGCTGCTCCTTGTAGTTCTGTGATTTGTTTGTCTCCTGAGTTAGGTATCTGCCCTCATCTTCACTACCAAATCGGACAGGGTAGTTCTTCGTGTTGGTAGCAGGTTTAGGATTAGGTGAAACCTCTGAAGTTGCACGGATTTCTGCAGTGTTGACACCTTCAATTAAATTTTGAAGGAATATTCTTCTTCGTAAGTCTTGGATTGACTTGCCTTTGTCATGCAGTAGCTGGTGCTCTGATACAGCCCGTTTGCTAAAGAAAGAGAAGAGAGGAGAGGGAAAAAAACATTTAGGATTTGGTGATTGCCCAGTACTTGGCACAGCTCCTCTCGTCTCGGGCAGTGGTGGCCACAGTGACTGTGTACCAGCTCTCAGGCTTGGAGACATCCAGTTAAATCAGACTGCTGGAGCAAGTCCTGCTTCTCAGAGTAGCTGCTCCCTACAGAGAAGGGAAAGACCTAAGCGGGTAATAATTCTCAGCTGACCGATCACACACCGCTGGACCTGCAGTTGGATTAGTCACTGCTCTGTTCTAGGAAAGCACTACAACTCTTAATATATCACACTTCAGGCAGTAAAAGCAGGAAGGCAGTTGTCAGAGACAGGAAAACTAAAAGGTCAGATAATAGAGCACTGCAGTCAAGAGAGGGGGAATAACAAGTACTTGCACTGAAGCCGGAAGCAGTGTTTATACAGCATCATTCTAATAATTTTCTTCTGCCCAGTCATGTACTTCAAAACCATAAACAAATACATAAAAGTGCATTTCATTTCTAAATTTAAATAAGTGCAACTGCAGGAACGTAATGGAAAATTGTTCGAATTTGGGTGCCTAAAATGTAGGCACTTCAGTCCGTAATGAGCTATCCATAGAGGCAGCAGCCTGAGCATCAGCAGAGATGAGCCTCAGCCACTCCTGTTGACTTCGCTGCTTGGTCACTTGTGTCTAATTATGGGTTTAGATGCCTTTCTAGTATTCCTTTAAGCATGAACTTTTGGGGCCAAATTTCTTGTCTGCTATGCTCTCTGAGTTTTATGCTAGCCTTCTTCACTGGATCTTCTTCAAGAGCATCGTGGTTGGTTTGAGTGGGTCTCTGGTACTATTCCAGAGTTCATGACCTTTTGGTTCACTAACCTCTGTCTTGTTTTCGAGGAACTGGGAGATGGTTAGCTATCTGTCTTTTAGAGATGTTGTACTGGCAAAGAAGGTATGAAACGTCTGAGGAAAGAAGATACAAATGGCACCTGGATAATAAATAACCATGAGAAAATACATGCTTTTTCCTTGGTGTGGGATAGATGCACAGCTGCACTGTGAACCACAGAAAGAGCGCAAGCTGGGATTGTAGCTATGTTCCCATGAATGCTATAATACAGTTTATCCTTCCAATTGCCCTACTTCAGTATGCTGAGATTGGCTACGTATCCTCTCATCTTGCATCAGGGTACTGCATGTGACTGGATTCTTACTGGCCAAAGAAAATGAATTCACTGCCTTGCCTGTCATATAATCATTTGGTCAGTTAGCTGGATAAGAAGTTGTTTCTGCATGTGGGTGAAATGGGAGAAGATACATAACTGTGAATGAATATTCCTTCCTCCCGTCCCATCCCTAATTATCCTGCTTCGTTACCAGGTTTCAAAATGTAGCAGACAAAGATAGTATGCTAAACGATTGGGAGTGTTCTGCAATTTATCTTTCTCAGTCCCTTCAGCCAAACTCTTTAGATTTGTGATTTGATCAACCGTAGAGCTATTTGAAATTGGCAACTTCAAGTAACATTGGTTTAAGAGCATCCCCTTCACTTTTTGTCTTTGTAGAGCTGCAGTTTTTGACTATTGGGTTCAAGTGATGGGTTTAAGTGGTATTACATCTCCGTTCAAACAGCAGCTTTCCCCCATTGCACAATGAGACTGAAAGATGACTCTTGTTTTTGCATGAAGTCATACGGTAGGGATACTTGCTCAAAATCAGGCCTAGATATACTCGGGTTTGTGAGCACACATTTGACCAAACATTGTCTATGTTTTAAGCATCCCAAAACCAGTTTTGGATGACTTCAGGCTCTAGGGCAAGTATTTTATGCCCTTCAACTCAATGTCCCTAAGCAAAAATGCAATGTGATAATACTGAGTTGAACCCATATTGTTTCCTTCTCTTCAGCACAGCTGTGACCATTAATGCAAGCTCAAGATCTCCCCCAGGAGAAATTTTTTGACCAGTGCACTCCCTGAAGCTCTCCAATAGCCATCTCTAACAACCTGCTTGTTAAGGTCAGTCTGATTTGCAAGTATGCTAATAAAACTAACACCTTGGACTCCTCTGAGTGGCATACTTCTGTGCTGCTTGTCAAGCTGTCCATTGTGGCTCACGTTGCATTCCTAGCTTCAGTAACCTATTTTCCCAGGATATTTGCATGGGAAATGCAGTTCTCCTTTCACTCTTCTAGTTTATAGAAAGCATACAAAATCTCAGTGCTTTACTGAGTCTAAAACAGTATGTCTCATGTGATGAGCAAAGCTTTCCTACTGCCTCTTGTAAACTACCAAGGCTAATTCTTTTTATCACAGACAACCTAAAGCTGCCTTAATCCTGTAATGTGTATTTGGTCAATTTACCCACTGTGACAAAATCTTGAATCTCTAAAGCCTGTTATTAAAGTCCTCTTGATTGAAAAGCTATTCCATTTTACAGAGCTGAAACCTAAAGATTTGGTTCCAGTACACACAAGGCAGTCAAAGAGCATTACAAGATCTACATCTTGTGCGAGTATGCATTTCCAAAATAATGCAGGGATTGACGTGTGAGGGGTTAGTGTGCCAAAGAGGGTGAATTTCTGTTTAAATGTCTGTATGATATTTAGCATCAAGTCTGGCCCCAAATAACATTCTGCTATTCCAGATGATTGTATAGCGTTACGTAGTGTTACATTTCACATGACTTTTATTACTCAGCCAGACTTAAGGATTACATTTTGCCTACCAATTTCCTTTGTATGCTCTAGATCAAACATCTTCTTAAAACAAAGAAGATGTGGTAGATACATATCTCTTTGACCTTCTGCCTCCTTCTGCCTCAGTTATTCAAACAACTCCTGTGTTTGTAAATCAGGGAAAAATACTTGCCCAAGAAGGCTGATGTAAGAGGTGCTTCATAATGGAGATATCAACAATATCTCACCCACACACACAGAGTAGGAAGGTAATGGAAACTTGAATGATTGCATTCATATATTGGGTACAGTAGGTAAAAAAATATTAGGCTGTTAGGGTTGAGATGACCCACTAGAGGTCCCTTCCATCCTTCTATAAAATGCACCTCTCATTCAAGGAAAAAGAGTCTGACCCCAAACCAAGTGCCGTAAATGCTAAGCTTACATGTGGTAGGCACTTTTGAGAGAAGGATGTTGATGGTTTGTATTTGACCAGAGTGTCCAAACGAATTACTGTATCCAACTGCACTATGCACATATGAGACTTAATGTCTCATTATGGGGAAAAGAGTAGAAATCCATGACTTGTGACTATTCTGACTTCATGTACTTCTAGACAAGCTGTTCTTTTCAGGCACATTCTTTCTCCATTTTTTTCACTGGCTATCTAGCCTCACTGAGAGGCAACATTCTTCAAGTGACAACTTTCTGCCTCAGAGTTGCTCTTATTTAACCATTATTATCCTTGACTACTCATGTTGGATTACTGGATAGTAATAATAATAACTGGAAAGGATTCAGTCAGCTCTCTGCCTGGATTTTGCAAGACTGAGTGCCCTTGCCCCTGGCTCCAAAAGGAGTGAAAGCTGCTCAACCTATCTCAGGGTTAGGAAAAATATTTTGAACAGATCTGGGGACATGGTGCTGCAGTGTCTGGGCACACTGATAAAAATATCTAATTTCACTTTGAGGCATTACTGGGTTTCTCAGAAGTTCTTTAGCAGCTAAAACATTTCTATAACAAAAAATACATCTGGCAATCTTTTCTTGGGACAATTTGCTATTGCTTTCCATGGGAGATTTGCCTCAGTAAAGTCTGTAGAACCAGGCCTATGTCATTTTGATTATTTTTGCATGGCTATAATAATGTGCTTCAGTATTTTCATCCATTATTGGTTTAAGCCTTTGACTGAAAAAAAATATCTCTAGGCTTAAGTGAGTTATTAACCATTAACTCTAGGAACGGTTTGTGGTGATATTAAAACAGGACACATGTTTGAGTGTGGTGTCTGTGTTTGTGCTGTACCCACAAACAAAACTACGTGAATGCCACTAACTGACAGCTAACTGGTTTCTTGTGTGTGTTTTACATGCCATAGCGAAGAGGGAGCTGAGAAATGCATTTTGACTGTTTAGCTTCCACTTTTTTTCCCCCTGTCAGGACGGAACAGGGATGTTGGGAAGACCTCTAATCCTGACCTTTAAAAACAAGTGTTGGAGCAACGCTAGCTTCAAAAAGAGAGAGAGTATTTCTTAGCAAATCTAACTTTTTAAAAAATAAATTTGGCTTAGATCCAGGCCAGAGTTTCTTAGACAAGGAAATGCAGCATTTGACTGTACTTCAATGATTGTCATTTTTTTATTTCTGAAACTGAAGTTTGGTTCCTCTATATCCTAAGAGAAGAAAATGGTCTCAAATGAAAGAAATAGCTCAGCAATAGTTTGCAGGAGTACAAAACAACTAAGCATTAATGGACTGGGAAGAACACACTGTAGCATTATCAGCAATAAAATGTGCTACACAATTTGCTGTAGGAGATTTGTAATAGCTGTCTGCCTGGTGCCAAAGTTTAGGTGTGTCTGAAGTCACTTCAGCTGGAGGATTTTTTTTGTTGCATAAATGGCAGAGGAAGTGCTATTTGGAGATCTTGTCCTTATGTATGTAGTAAAACAGTTACAAGGAAACCCATCTGAAATTGTTTGCTGTGTCATGTTTCTCTATAAGTTGTGATGGGATTTTCCAACCCTCTTTCTCCAACCTGACTTCCTTTTGATCTTAGTAACAATACAGCCCTCCACAGTATCACTGAAGTGTTTCTTCCTTAGAAAATCTGATGCAAGTCCAGTGAAAGCCAGTGAGTTAGATGTGTGAGACAGCTGCTCCTACATCAGCCCAATGGCTTCTCTTCTGCACTTTGCATAGGGGATATTAGTATAAACCATGCTGATTATTTTGGAAGAAGCAAAAAGGTCATTTCCTGAACAGACTCTCTTAAGTTACATTATCATTTATCAAAAAATACCCTTCTGCCTCCAAGTCAGATACTGGACTGACTCCCTTTGGAAATATTTTTTTTTTTTGCTGAAGTGGCAGAAAGCCAAAGAAATTGTTCAGTACTTCAGTTTCGTGATGGCCCTCGCTACTGCGTGTTTCCCCTACCCTTATCAATTGGCTCCATGCCAGTGCCGGAGAAGTATATGGTACTTAGCGTAACATACAGCAGTTTGATAAAACGGGATGCTCCCTACGAGGACCCTCCGAGGGCGCCGAAAGGTGTCCGGGCAGTAGCGCAAGCTGGACGAGCACACAGCTGCATTGCTGCTCCCCTCGGAAGAAGGGACTCTCAGCTTTAACATCTCCTTCCCCAAAGCTTTATAAGTTCAGACAGCTGAAAAGCGCCCTTTCCCTGCCCCAGACGCCCTCTTGCCTACTGCTTAGACACCGCCGGTGAGCACCTGGGGCAGGTAACCCCGAGCCTCCGCGGCAGAGCCGCGCCGGGAGCGCTGCTGGAGGCTGCAGCCCCCCCGGGGCTGCTCCCGCCGCCGGCACCGGCGCTGCTGGCCCGGGGGGGCCCGGCCGCCTCCCTCCCCACCCGCACCCTGACCGAAGCGGGGGAAAAAAAAAAAAAAAAAAAAAGAAGAGAAACTCACAGTCTGCGGCTGATCCCCTCTACTGATCTCCCGTAAGAGGGCACGGAGTAACTCAGGAGAAACACTGCGAAACTCCACTGCTGGAAGAGTTTAGTGAACATTGTATCCTCCGGGTCTTAAAACCTGCAAGGAAAGGGAGATCAGTCCCGAGGGACACATGCGCCAGCGCCGTCCTCCAGCAGTCCCTGCTTTCGGCTCTACCAGCTCCGAGGTTGTGAAGGAAAAACAAACTTTCTGAGCTCTCGGCAGCGGCTCACTTCTTCCAAACTTCGCTCCCTCTCTCTCCCTTCTTTGCTGACTGCCTCTCCCTCCCTCTCTCCTTCCCTCCCTCCCTCTCTCTCTGTCTCTCGCTGCCCGGAGGCAAGCTCTTTCTCAATATCAGTTAAAAAAATCCTCTAGCTCATATTTGAATCGGGTTAGGGAGCGCGTCCATTCGTCTCCCTGAGCCCTGTTCAATTCTAGTCCGCTAAGCCGCTGTCTCAGGGCTTTACGTTACAGGAGAAGCCCTCTTTGCAGATAAGGAAAGATTCCCAACAGTCAGCTCAGCTACCCTTTTCTCTGTAAACACACACACACGCAGATTCAGGCGCGGGGGGAATGCATCTATACATCTTTAAGTATACCTCTGAAAAAAAAAAAAAAGGCAGGTTCACGTCCTCTGCTTCCTGCAAGTTGGGTCCACGACTGTGGCAAGGAAAGGGAACCGAAGCAAAGAGCGCTGCCTAGCCGGAAAGCCCGAGAGGTCTAAGAGAAGCGGTGGCCCGGGGAGGCTGAGGGGCTAGGAAGCATGCTTGGCTCCGCAGGTTGGATTGGGCTGGAGCCTGCGATGTTCACACGCTCCGAAGCAGCCTCTGGGAGACCTGCGGG
Source organism: Platalea leucorodia (assembly GCF_965183815.1). Lineage (NCBI taxonomy): Eukaryota > Metazoa > Chordata > Aves > Pelecaniformes > Threskiornithidae > Platalea > Platalea leucorodia. Next base: position 47,282,817 of record NC_138826.1, on the reverse strand, counting down.
AGGACGGAGGGTTTTGCAAAGAGATGGCGCCCTAGGAACATGTGCGGAGAGAGCGAGAGCCCGGGCGGGATACCCACAGCCAAAGAGGAGACTAGAAACCAGCGCTTCCCGGGACCGGGATCAAAAAGGAGCGAAGAAAGGGAAACACCCGACAGCACATGCACTCAGCAGACCCTAAGGACTCCGGCCAAGCTCTTCGCATCTTCTGCAGCCCGGCTCCACTCCCTCTCTCTGCCCCCACCTCTCCCTTTTTGTGTTTACCCCTAGGGCAGCGCCTCCCCTGCCGCAGCACAGTGGAAAGAGCGATCCCCCCATCCGTGGGGGCACTTCTTAGATCAAGCCCGAAAACCCAGCCTGGGATCGTTGCCGCCTTTCCTTTCACACACCTACCGTGGCTCGTCGCAGTTCCCCTATTAGCTGGAGGGTTGATGCCTAATGATGTTAATTGTACGCTGCAGAGGGGAGGGGGGGCTAAGGGGGAGGGCTGGGGGAAGGACTCGCAGTCTATGAACACAGGCGCTCCTGGCCAAAAAAGTAAACTAGTGGAAAGTTTTCTCCTCCTCTCCCTCTTTCGCCTTCCACTTCGCCCTCCGTCAGTCTGCCCAGGGCGTCGCAAATATCTGTGTCAGGTTGCGCTGCCGTGCGAGGCGGGCGGCGGCGGCGGCAGCGCCCGGGGCGGCGGGAGGGCGGCCGGACCCCCCCGCGCCCCGCCGGCACCCCCCGCCGCCCCCGCGCCCCGCCAGCGGCCCCGCACCCCCCCGACGGAGGGACCAAATTTTTCCATCACGGGAAAAGACTTATGTAAAAACCAAAGGTAACACAATCCGCCCCTTTATACAGCCTGCTTGCGCAAGAAGCTGCTCCGGGCTGTTACGAAGTAAGGTACAGGGGGAAAGCCTGGGGGGTTTTGGGGTGCCCCTTGCCCCCCCCCCCCCCCCGCCCCCGGCGGCTCTTCGGAAGGGCAATACTCCGCAAGCCAATCTCCTGTCTGACGGCAGAGGCTGGGCTCTCCCGCACGCCGTGGCCCTGCCCAGGCGGGCAGCAGCGAACACCTGGGGACGCCGGCTCCCTCCCGGCAGCATCCCGGGACGCCTCGCCCCTCCGCGGCCGCGCACCCTCCGCGGGGCTCCGCTCCGCGCCCCGCCGAAACCTCCCCGGAGCCACCTGCCCGCGGGTACCGAGGGGTCGCTGGTTTCTGCCGCCGGCAGCCTGATTTACAGCAAACGCTTTCCAAAACACCCTCGCAAGCCGCCACAGAACACGGAGGTGTGCCGGCTGGCTGCTCCTTCTCATCCTCGCCCCACACTAAGGAACGCTTTCTGCAGAAAGTTTAGGTGCAAAGCAAAGCATTTTTCTACCTGCAGGTTATTTTGCGTTAAACGACACTTGTTGCCACAATTTAAAAGCCCGGCTCCTTTGCCAAATTTCATACCGCATAGGCAAATTAAACCGAAAAACATAAGAGCTGAAACAGAAATCACGCTGAAAACATTAAATCGTTTATGTTGTAAATAAATTCCCTGAACACCTGGTAGGCTATAAAGTAAAAGGTATAGCTAATATGCTGCTTTGATTTACCCTGCCCTTTCGACTAATTAAAAATAATCGTGACATCCCCTGAAAACAGCACCCACACACTCATAGGTCTATTGCTGATGTTAAAGGTAAAACGTCCATCAAATATTTTTAGAATTTCCTTTCCCCCAGAAATAAAAAAAAAAAACAACAACCCAAACCCAACCCTTACAGACTCAGGAAAAATAAATAGCCTTTATAAACTTGGAATACTGAAGTTTCTTCACAATTTATTACTTCACCTTTTCCTTGAGTTACAGCCCTCTGTGCCTCTCAGAGATCACTCTGGCCAACAGCGGTTGATCTTCTCAGCAATCGCTTCCAAAACTATGTTCTGTACTTAAGAAAAAGAAAAAAAAAAAAGTTAAATAAATCAAAAAACTAATACTTTTCAAAAGAAATCCAGTCCTACAGAGTTTTTATTCTGCCTGCAACAGATTAGTGCTAAATAAAGGGTGTTAAAAGCAGGTGCTTTTCTCCCTTGCTGCTCTTTTTATCACGAAGAACGGAAGCTTCACCTAATATATATAGTGAGGGAGACCCTTCTCTATTGCTTTTATTGAAAAGACCAAACTTGTGACATCACTAACCACCTTCCTATGGCTGAGTTTGCCTCATCTCTGCCTCAGTGGGCTTGGGGGAAAAAAAAAAAAAAGAGAGGGGAAAAAAAAAATACAACCCAACTATGGCTTTGCAAATATGGCAGGAACTGAGCAGTGCCAAACACGTTTAGGAGACTTACTATCATACCGTGATACCATGCCCCCCCCCCCCGCCCCAAGCCTGTTTGTCATCTGCAGCAAAGGGCGCAGTGCCTTTTCTCCCGCCACCTACACAAATGCTTAACCCGTGAGAAAACTCCTCCTGGTACCTAGCTTCACGGCAAGCCTGAGCCCTCCTCCGTGGCAGGACGGGGCGAAAAATCCCCTCTTATTAGGGTTTAACCCCCCTCCCTCTCTTTTCCCCGTCGGATGGATGCGCACCCGGGGAAGCGGCTCCCGGGAGGGACCAGCCGCCACCTGCAGCATCTCACCTCACCGGCCCCGGCCGCTTCTCCCTGCCAGCTCCGGGTGTCCCTTGGCCTCGGGGGGGTGAGAGGATGAGGCTGGACGAGAGGAAGGACCGGCGGAGCGATGCTTTGGCACAGGTCGGACGCTTTGGCCGGACGGAGCGATTCCTGTCCCCACACCTACGCCAAAGCATCGCACCGCACATGGGGCACCCCCGGGCACGGCCGATCCCGTGTCTAGCAGCGGGGAAAAGGCACAATTTTGTTCAGGTTTCACCTGCCGGGGCCTCGGTTACGGCAGGGCTCCCCGCCAAGGCAAGGCGCTTGCGGTGGCTGGTTGCTTTCCCAGCCGGGGCTCACGGAGGGACCGGTCGTTTTGTCCGACCTAGAAAAGGCTTCGGCTGCGGGAAGGTGAGGCAAAACCCTGTGTTTGCCTTTCTGGTCAAGTCCTCCCTGCCACGACAAGGCAAACCTTATCATTTTAGGTTTTCTGCCTCCCCTTTCTTCCCCCTTCCCGCCTCAAAGACAATGAGATTTTGGAGGGGTGCCGCGCTTGGCTTCTGCCTCCTTTTTCCATACGTATAAACAGGCATAAATCAGCTTTCCTACGAGGAAGTTGACCTGAGAGCTTGGCTAGGAAGATAAGTCCCTGTTCCAGGTTTGGCACGTAATTCCCGAGTGGGGAATAGGGCCAGGGGCTGCGGGCGGGTGGCTGACAGGGCTCCCCCCAAAAGCCGCTCAGGAGCGAAAGCTTCCCCTGAAACAAAAGCTGACAAGAGAGACAGGTTCAGCTAATTGGGGAGGAGGTGCCATTGCAGCCTCCGAGAGACAGAGGGAAATAATGACTAACCCCCGCCCGGTGCTCAGAGACAGGCTAAATCCCTAGCTCTGCAAACTTCCCATCCTTCACCTTTGTGAAGTTCCGCCTCTCCCTCCTCCCTCTTGTTTTAATCACAATAAAGCATTTTCGTCATTTCCCCTCCCGGATTTCTATAACCTCAGTTGCACTCGTCCAGGGCTTCGGTTCAGACGAGGAGTTTAACCTCCCCAGTCTTCCCAGGGTGGAAAAATGGTGTTCAGCAAAAAAACACAGGCGTGCTGACTGCCTGCGAGTCTGGCGGGGAAGGGAAGGGAGCGGCAGAGCAGCGATTGCTGGACTCGTCCTGCGAGGACCAGAAATCCCCGGAGACTTGACCAACCCCTGTGATGCAGCGAGCTTCAAAGCCAGCGAGCCCAGCTCTCTGCAGGCGGGGTGCGAAGTCCCAGTGTTTTTTTCAAAGCTCCCAGGGTGGTCTCGAGGGCAAGGTTGTTATGCAGCTGGTAGCAAACGCAATTGCTTGCAGATTTAGGCAGACTTTCTAGCACATACTCATTCCTGCCCGCAACTTAGCCCTGTTGCGCTCTGCTGTCCCCAGCTCCCACAAAGGTTGCCTTCCTCCCCTCTGACTCTCCCGTGACTGTCAGGGATGAGAAGCTCCTTAGTCCACGTCTGAGGTGGTGTAGTCTTCTAATTGGGTGAAAAGATTGCTTGGGGAGAAAGAGAAGACCGTTTTTTTCCTCCCCATCAGCAAGACCCAGACGTTTCGTGGCACTCCATCCGCGCACACTAATCTCCTTTATTAAACAATGATAGAGTAGCTGAGCAGAGCTGCCTCTCCCACCCGAGAGGCGGCCGGAGCTCCCCAAGTTCAGCTATTGAAACAATGCGCGGTTTATTTAGACAAGATGCATTTAATTTAATACGCTCGAGAAAGGGAAGGAAAAAAAAAAAAAAAAAAGCTGAAGAGGGTTTTGCCAAATCTTCTGTCTGGTTCCTAGAATCCAGTAGACACCGAAAGGAATAATTTTCAAATTTGAGGGCAAAGAGTCAGTCATTAATTCATAAAGCCTGTCCCTACTATCTATAGCCCGGCGGGGCGGGCGGCTGGCACCCCCGCGGCGGGGGGGCGGCGGCGGGCGGCGGCGGCGGCGGGGCCGGTGAGCCCGAGTGAGCTGTCCATGGTGGTGCCGGCCCGGCTCCCGCTCCGCCCGCCCCGCCCGCCCGCCCGCCGCCGGCCACCCGCCCCCGGGCGCCCCCCGCCCCGGCCCCGGCCCCGGCCCCCGCCCCCGCCCCGGCCCCGGCCCCGGCCCGGTCAGGGCTGCCAGGGGCGCAGGTCGACAGGTCCTGTGCTACCGGCTGCCTGACCCGGCCTTCTCCTAAGGGGGTGGTGGGTACAGCGATCTAGCCGGTCTGCGCCCTTTCTACTCATAAAGCCTCCACTTGAATCCTAATCCGTAAGGAACCTGAAAGAAACCGGCAGCTATTTTAGACCCCTGTTGAAGGGAGACTTACAAACGTGCCCCCTCCAAGTGTTCGTGGCACTTGAAATGCTAATAGTAACCGTGCTTCCAATGATGCGTGTATCTTCATTTAGTGCTCTGAAACCTCAAGCTGTTAAGCTGCCCCTCTCTAGGTCTGGTCTTGACTTCAGCTTTAAATATCTCTTAACGTAGATTGGGCTGTTTTATTTGTTCCGATTTTGTGACTGAATATCTATTAAATACCAACAGGAACAAACGTGTCTGGTCTATTTAACTTACACAAAACTATTACCAAGACGGGCTGGCTGGAGAACAAGAATTCAGTTTTAAGGGGCGGGGGGGTGGGGGGGAGAAGCTTTGCAATTTGTTTTTGCACCATGTTGGAACAAAATCCAGCCCTTTAGACATTTTTGTGAGAGGAGACAGACTCACCTCCTGCCTTGGAAGAGCTTAGTGGTTAGTGTACTCATCTGGGATGTGGGACACCAGAGTTCAAGTCCTTCCCTTCTCTGATTCAGAGCCCTAATCCCTGGATTGTTGGCTTCTCTCAATTCCATCCCAGACCTAAAAACCTTTCCAATGACATTTATGATGAATTGATATTTTCCAATGGGTGAAAAACGAATGTTAAGGACAAATTCCCATCTAACAGTTATGCTGAGCAGCCTGGGATTTTTGGTTAAACAAGAAGTCCAGACTGCCATCATATAACAACGGAAGGGAATTGCAAGTTGTGAAAAGAAGTGGTGTGCTAGGAAAAAGGAAAGGAGTCGTCTTCTCCAGTGGCTCACAGGGCTAGTGTGGTTATAGGCATACTTTCTTTAGTTTTAGGCTTGCAGATTATTTCAAAAAAAGGAGGACTCTGTCCTTCCCCATTGGCATATGGGGCTAGTATGGTTAAGGTATGCTTTCCTTAGATATAGTTTTGTTTGATTTTTTTCTATTTCTTTAGAAAATGGAACACAAGAGAAAGTTTCACCTAGGATCATATCTAGACTCATTTGACTTCCCAGCTCAGAAGACAGGCTGCCTTTCCACACCTGGGCTGATTTTGTGTGAAGCTTGAAGTCATGCTTGTGAATCTGGACAGCAAGGTACTGTAACATGCTCTACCATGAGCATAGCCTTTATTTATAACTACCATTTCTTAAATACATATCTTTGTTTTATGCATTTTGGGTTTTATTAATCAGATTATTTTTGGTAGTCTCCAGTCTGCCTTCCAGGGACTTTGCTTCTTCTTGCTGTTTGTTTTAAAACACAGGGATGACTGGAACTGTTAAGTGCATCCTTTGCTTTGGCTCAGATGTGCTTTGCTCCTTCCTTTGCTCCTATACAATTAAAATGATCCTGCTTTCTCTCCTTTCATACCACATTAAATATCTGTTTTCATATCCCCAGTTCCCAGGGGAACAAACTGTATCTTTAAACTTTTCCCAGAAGTCATGGGATCTGGTCCAGCTCTCACTGTAGCCAAACTGATGCTCTTCATTCACTTTATTTGGATGGTGGTCAGCATCTTACATGGCCATCCCTTCTCCAAATTTTGAATGTTCTTTGATCTCTCAGTGTGATTACTTTTTCAGACATGATGTCCCATAGGGTGTAAAGCCTAAGCTGTAATAAGCAAAGTGGAATGACCACCTGACTTGCTTTAAACAGGCCATGCATAGTGAAATGTAGCCCATAGAGTTGCCCATGACACAGTGCATAATCAGCTTGGACCGCAGGAGATGTGAGCAAGCACAGTTTTAGAGGAGCTTCAATTAACCCTTGCAGGTTAGGATGCTCAATTTACCAGCTTATGAAAGGTGAAATTCAATTAACCTGAAGAAATAAATAAGGATCAACTATAAAAGTTATATATTAGCTGTTATTTGTTTATCCTGAGATGATTAAACTGTTTCTTATATCATTCTAATGCCTTGTCTTACACTGAGATTAAGTTAATTGCTCCTTCATCTTCAGATTTCATCTCTCTTAAAAACAGAAACAATACTCTGTGTGTTTGGTCTGACCTATCAATGGTGCTCTCTTAAGTGGTCTGGTCTAAAAGCTGGTTTTTGTTTCTTAGGAATGTTGACTACTTTATTTCTGCCAAATGCTTGAAGCAATTTCAGTGGCTGTGGGAGATGGAAGTGTAAAGGTGCCAAAAAGTTGGTAAAGAAATATTTGGCTTTAGCAAGCCAAGGTGACAAGGTCTAATTTTCTGCGAAAAATCGAATAGTAGTTAGAGTTTTGGCTCTGAGCAGGACTGGACATTGACAGTCAGAGTTCCTGGGTTCTGCTGCCCTTACTGACATCACTCCTTCTTCCAAGCCCTTGAGATAACTTGAGCCTTATACAGGTTCTTGAGCTGGCAAATGAGGAATGACACATGGGAGGGTTTTCTGAGAGCAGCCCGTATGACTCAGGGGTGGCCTCTGTAGTCATACTGCATGTGAAAACGAAGCAAGCTATACTTAGCGCAGGCTGAGAACAGCTCTAGGAAGGATCTGTAAGTTGCTATGCTGGTAGGACCGAGATCCAAAGTTGTAATACACAGCCCTGACAAAAGGAGGCTGTAGTCATCATTTCAACCTGTAGCTCAGAATAGCAGCAAGGGGCTGGCTTCTATTTTAATGGAAGTATTTCACTTCCTCAATTGCTTTGCAGACTACCAGGTTAGAAATAAAATCTTGAAGTGGTTTTCCCATCTTTGTCCTGTCACAGTATTGCACTTGCTGTCTGGCTAACTGTACCTTCTCGAATAAGCCTTGCCCCTGCAGTATGACAAGCATGCCTAAAGTAACCGAAAGGTGCCTGCTTGATGTTGTTTTCTGGAAAGGGCCAGTAGCTGAGCATGGGAATGTGACAAGCTTCTTGCTTCCAGCCCTGAGTGATGTATCGGTTTTGAAATTATGCATACACACCGACAGAAAAGGCTCCTGGGCTTGCCACAAAGAGTTAAGTCATTCAGGGCATGTGGCTATTCCAGTCCTTTTCAGAGACCCTCTCAGACCTCAGTCATCGCAGAAATTCCTCACATGTGCCCAGACCTGACAGAGCTCTTCCTCACTTTATTATTTTCCATCTCTGACAGCACAGCACTGAAACTCCTACAAGAACCTTGCACCAGAACCAGTAGAACAGAAAATCTAACATTAAAATTGAGGAATCCCATTTGTCTGGAGAGAAAGAGCTTGCAGGACTCAGGGGGGAATGTCAGACCTGATTAAATCTGTATGGTTTTTTGTTAACAATCCATAGAGTCACAGGCATGAATAGGGAAAAATTGTGCAACAGGGGGTGAGGCTAATCAGATGGTTGCTTATCACTAATTACGCCTGAGATGCCTTTATCCTCTTTTCACCAAATATCACTATTTTTGCAATATCAGGCCAAAACGTAATCAGTGATAACAACAGCCTGTCTTGTCACAAAGGCAGGGTTTGTTAGACTCATAATTTCTATGGTTGCGGTCACTGTCAGACCGTGGCAGACTCCCTCAACCACCTCTTTGAGGGTACACTCATAAATTCCTTTCATGAAACCACTGCACAGCCAGTATAAAGGGTTGGGTCGGTGTGGGGGAGGAAGGGAAACAAGCTTTATTTCAGTGACTACAGATATCAGAAATTTCAGCAACCCATGCTGTGAAGGCCATCTGCACACTGTGCAATCCGTCCTCCCAACAGATTCAGAGCAGGTGTTTTTAATCAAGGTCTCCAGGTGCACGTTTGTGAAATACTTTGTTTTGAGGGACACATGCGCAGTCTGAGGAGGAGTGTGATATCTGTGCAGTCCTCTGGAATCCTGTACTCATTAGTAAGTAGTGATGATGTGCTTGTCAACACCTATAGGAAAGCCAATTTGTACTAAATTATTTAAACCCTACTCAAACAATGATGATCTTATTTAAGTTGCAGGTGCTCAGCTTCAGGCCCAGACTTGTGTAAGCTGTTTACTTGTTATGTCTCAAAATGCATTTACTGAAAAAAAGAAAAAATGTGCATGTAAAAATGCACAAAACAGTGTCTTTATTAAATTTCAGGGCCTTTTTCCATAAATGCACAAAAGCTGAACTAAGACAGTCTTGTTAAGTTTTGCCCAGCACTGGGGCCTCTGAGATCCAATGTATGTTCTATAGAGCTTTTGCACAATAGATAGTATCTACAGGCTGCAAATGAGCATAAGGGCTCTCTGCTGCGTTTGGTGCTGTACTGTCCCGTGGTAAAAAAATACCTTCTGCTTAACAATCCAGTTTAAGCACAAGTTGCAACAGGGAAACAAAACCGGCAAGTAACGAGAGGACAAACAGGGTAACAATAAACCCAAATCCATTTTAGTTAGCTTTGTATCAATCCAACCCACTGTCTATAAAGCAGTAACTGCTAGACATCAAGGCAGAAATAAAGCTTCAGGTGGAATTTAACAGTGTGTAAGGAAGTGGCTTAATGGCATAAGAGACACAAGGAGAAAAAGCAGAGGGTTGCGAGGCAGATGTGGGTGAACAGGCAGGGACGCTGGTAGTGCTAGTAGAGTGAAGATGACAATGTGGCAAGAACTGAACAACCAGGTAAGGTGCAGTTCAGTTGCGAAAGGATTTAAAGGGAGGGATAAAAGGTGGAGGGTTTTTTGTCATTTTAGAAGGGGGTAGATAGCAGAAGGCCATGAATGGTATAAATTGTAGAATTGAAATAACTAGCAAAGAGGATGATTTGGGCAATTCTTTGAGCAGACCAGGTGGTGAACAGCTTGCAATGGCTGAGGGTTAAGATGCAGGGGGTGAAGCACCCAGATGAAATCTTTTGTATTCAGGATGCAGTCTGGAGATGTTGAAAGAGGAAAATATTTGAGTATAAGCCAAGTGTTGGAAGCATCAAAACGCCTCAAACAAAACCCCCCAAAATCAAAATCTGTAACCATGGACCCAAGGGACTGCGTGTTTGATAAGGCTCTTATCAACAAATAGTAAAATGAGTGTGGGTTTGGAGAAGAGCTCAGCTGAGATCTTAACCATGTTTAGCTTAAGCTCAAGCCTACACAAGTGAGAGATGGAATAAAGGATGGAATTGGATGGAAGCAATTTCATGTGTCATCATCCTAAAGACAGGTTGAGAGTGAATAAAGGTTCTGTGTTTAGGGAGGCCTCATACTGTGGATCTTGGTCCATAGTTCAGCTCTTAGCTGTTATGGTAAAGCAAACACATAATCATCATGAAGGAAGGGTTCAACAACAGCACGGTGTAAAGCCCAAAGAAAGAGAAGGGGGGAAAAGAGAAAAGATCATCTGAATAAGGTTCTAAATGCCCAAGTAAAGAAACGTAACGAAACACAATGCCCAGCACAACGTGGAGTTTAAACAGGGTGTTGCTGAACAGAAGAACTGAACAGTTTATGAGGATGTGGATAGAGGAGGAGATTTGGGACTTAGCCAAGTGAAAGAAGTTGGAAACTTATCTGAGAGCTGCATTAGTCAAAAGAAGAGGCTAGAAGTCAAACTAGAGACAGCTGTGAATAGTATTAGTGAGAAGGGGGTTTTTTTTGGTGTTGCAAAAGGCATGTTTCCTCATTTCAGGGGAGAAAGAAAATGGGAATGTTGTCAAGTAAGGGTTGTTTAAAGACAGGAAGAACTTCAGCATGTTTAAAACAATGCTGTGGCTTTCTCTGTCTTCTTTTGTCCCATTAGTGTAGGACAGGAATATTTTGCCAAGTGCAAAGTTCACAGGTATGTAATTTTGCTGGTATACTGTAATTCTTACAAGGAACTTCAATCAGCTTCACTTCTGTTACAACATAACATATTTCAGTCTTCCTGTTCCTGAACTTTTACCTTAGCATGAAAAGTATGCCTTTATTCTCTTTTTTTTAATCCCTCAGGTCCATCATTGTCCTTTGTAGATGTCTCACTTTTGTAATAAGTTTGCCTCTTACAGTTGGTTTATACCCTGATCCGCAAGCTTTTCTATCCTGGTTCATTTATTTTTGTGTACAGTTTGATTATACCCCTCTGCTATCATAGCTATTTTAGAAACACCTTAAGTTTTACATTGCCTCCTTAAGTAAATCATATGGAAGATACTGAGTCTTTCAAGTTGCTCCAAAGAATCAAATGAATCCAGCCAGTTCACTGACCTGGAACCATTCTCTCAAATCCCAGTTCTAGCTGATTGCTTAAGCTATCCTCTGCACTGGAAGGTTCCCTAAGAATATTGGCCAGGGGACGTATCTGAAGTTTTTCTGCATTTTTTCATTATTACCAGGGTCTTGCTGGAAGCACTTTATAAATTATGTAATCACACCTTTAAGTCCAAAAATTCCACATACAGAGTTCCATGAAAACTCTGCTGTGTGAAGAAATACTGGGTTTTTTTTTCCAGTCTCTTTTGCAGAAGTTTCATCAGAAGTTTCATTATGTTGTGACAAGGCATGTGAATACAGTGCTCGGCCATAAACATATTGATAGACTTTGTAACAAAACATGTCCATTTTGATTTATTTGTATCATCTTGTTTATTTTGCTTTATTTGTGGTGCTACTATGGTTTTTATTCTTTTTATGCCTTCACAGAACAGTTTATACTCCATCTTTCAGTGATGTGGGAAAGGCAACAACTGAAAGTTTACTGAAAAAAGCATTAACAGTAGAGTTGGCCTTCCTGGAGTAAAGAATTAGATCATATATTTTATGTGAAAGATTAACATAAACAATCTGATTATTGGTCCTTGCTTTACTTCAAAAGTTCTCTGTCTCCCTAAGTGTAGTACAGCATAGAGCACAGACAGCATTATTCTGGCTCTGTGATTAGAAACAATTTTCCTCAAGACTACTTTTGATTTTAACAGTTGAAATCTGTTTTTATTTATCATATATAAAAGCTCACTTCTGTAATGGAGGCTGTTTTAAAAGATGAAGCTATGCATACTTAAATCAAGAAAGAGAAATAATTTAATTATTATTTATAGTATTATCAACAGGTTGATTATTTAATCAAAACAAGCTATTTAGTAATTATAGGAAATATAGCAAGGGTCACATGTACAGTAAATGCTTAGCTAAAAAGAAATAAGTCTGTTGAAATGGTTTCCTTGCTAATCAGAAGCACGGCAAATCTTCAGGCTCAGGAAGTTCATTTAGGTTGCAACAAGGCAACAATATAGAAATATATTGTTCAGTTTACTTTTTTTCAACAAGCAATGACAGAATCTTCAGTCACAGTATGGCAGAATAAGAGGATGAGAGAAAATGCCTGTACAAATCCCTGCAACCAGAAATCTATTTATGATTTGAATTTATGAATTTAGAATTTAAGAATATTTTTTCTAAGACTGCTATGTGACTACCCATTTGCAAAGTAATGTAAAGTGTCTGGAGATGTATCGTTTGAGCTGCTGACATAATTAATGATTTCATTAAGAGCATGAAAGGAGGCTCTTGTATTTCTCTGGTGTTAGCAAGCCAAGTTCGTGTCCAAACTCTAATAACCAAAGTCACTTTTGCCGATCTAGACTGTTGGTCCTCTTGTTGCAAAACAAAAATTTGAAAGCCAAATATTATACTGGGCTGTGATACTTCCCAACATGTCAGGAGTGGGACATGTTCTAAAATATGAGCAGCTACTATGGATTACAGGCTGGCAGAAAACTTACTAACATTTCACATAACAATGCAAATGGGAAGAACGTAAACAGAATAATGTGCTTCCAGAAGTTCAAAGGAAACCAACTTAAAAATTACCACTTATCCCTCCTGGTTTTCATATAAGATCCTTGCTTAGGTAGTCTACACTCCAGAAGTAATGTTGATCCTTGAAAATTTATGGCAATCCTAAGAAAACTGCAGTAGGATTTGTTAGGAATAAATTATGAATTTGGGACAGTGCCCTTTTAGTTATGCCCTGACTGACTTTTCATCTCATGCGAGCTGGGCTAACATCCTGAATAAGTTGACATGAGTTTGGTTTCTTCATCTTGATACCTAATGAATAATAAAGATACAGCTGCTACAAAATCCATACTTTGAAGTAGTCCAGAGAAGTGGAACAGAAAGTGTGCTGAAAGCCAGATTTGTGCACTAGACCTATGAGAAAACAAAACACGTAGGAAGTACAAATGGCCAAACTGACTTCACGGAGACTACTCAAGTACTTAAGTTAAGGAAAAGCTGCTGAGCTTTTCTGGTTCAGAACCAAGCACAACAGGGGCTAAAATACTAAGAGGGCTGGAACCTATGTCAGGATTGAGAGGCATTGTGGGACTACATGAAAAACTTCTAGTGCTCGCGTGGCCTCAGACAGTATTAGCCTCTTCAACAAACATTAACATCACACAATGTCCTGCATCAGTCTGTACCATCTATTTGTTAATGTTATAAAAAAGCCAACTCTTTGATGGTGTTATAGTTACGAAATCAATGATACAAACTGGCCTAAGTATATGCCTAGCATTAAGCCTGCAAGTAGTCCTTTTTAAGTCAGCATTCACACATTAAAACATGCACACGTATGCAAACATATGAAACTATGTGGATATTAAGGGGAAAAATGACCCCGTATCATATCACAGAATCATAGAATGTCCTGAGTTGGAAGGGACCTACAAGGTTCATCAAGTCCAACTCCTGTCCCTGCATAGGACTGTTAAGGGAGCAGCAGCCGCCCGAGCATTCACACACCATCCAGGCAGTTGCACACGCACCACCCGAGACTTTAACTGCTAGGACCGGAGTCCCTTTGCAGCGGGCAGCTCCATTGAGCTGACGGGCACCCCTTTTCGACTCCTTGCTCACACACACACTCACCCTCGGGCACTTCCTCTGCCTTCAGGCTCTACCCTAGGTTTCCCTGAAGCAGAGTCTTTGATATGACGTATGCCAGGTGAATTTATTGAGTGGTACCGCAGTGAAGAGCAGCTCGAGCTGGGTGCCTCTGGAGAGGGACCCCGAACAAAGAGATCCCTGGGCAATTATACCCTTACAGTCTAAGTTCCCCTCCTCTCATGCAATGGTTTGGTCCAATAGTAATATTTGGGTCTGGGGTCTTCTTCATCCTCATTGGATCCTTTCCCAGTCTCTGGGCAGGACATTCTTTTTCTTATCTTGAATAGTTGCAGCTTCTGCTGCTGGTTTCGGCTACCTTATCTTCCTGGTTTGCAGCGGTTTCAGGGCCTTCCTTCATGTTCAGCATACGGTCAGCATATCTAGGTGAAAGTTCACAGCTTGCAGTCTAAGGCTTCAACAGGCCTTTGGATCCTTATTTGAGCTAAAAATGACTTCTACAACAGGACAACCCCAAAATTCACACTATATGTCTGAGGGTGTTGTCCAAATGCTTTTCAAGTGTTGTCAGGCTTGGCGCCATGACTGGCTCCCGGGGGAGCCTGTTCCAGTGCTCCACCACCCTCTGGGTGAAGAACCTTTTCCTAATGTCCAACCTAACCCTCCCCCGGCACATCTTCCTGCCGTTCCCTCGGGTCCTGTCATTGGTCGCCAGGGAGAAGAGATCAGCACCTGCCCCTCCTCCTCCCCTGGTGAGGAAGCTGTAGGCCGCGATGGGGTCTCCCCTCAGTCTCCTCTTCTCCAGGCTGAACAGACCAAGTGACTTCAGCCGCTCCTCGTACAGGTTCCCCTCTAAACCCTTCACCATCTTCATGGCTCTCTTCTGGACACTCTCTAGTAGCTTTGTATCCTTTTTGTACTGTGGGGCCCAAAACCACACACAGCGCTCAAGATGAGGCCACACCAGTGCAGAGTAGAGCGGGACAATCCCCTCCCCCGACCGGCTGGCAATGCAGTGCTTGATGCACCCCAGGGCACGGTTGGTGCTCCTGGCTGCCAGGGCACACTGGTGTCTCATGTTCAACTTGCTGCCAACCAGAACCCCCAGATCCCTCTCTGTGGGGCTGCTCTCCAGCCTCTCGTTCCCCAGTCTGTAGGTACATCCAGGGTTGCCATGTCCCTGGTGTAAAATCCGGCACTTGCCCTTGTTAAACTTCATACGGTTGGTGGTTTCCCAGCTCTTTAATTTGTCTAGATCTCTCTGCCCTCGAGAGTGTCAACAACTCCTTCCAGTTTTGTGTCATCGGCAAACTTTGATAACAAACCTTCAAGTCCTGCATTAAGTCATTTATGAAGATATTAAAGAGCACTGGCCCTAAGATGGATCCCTGCAGAACCCCACTGGTGACTGGTCACCAGCCTGATGTAACCCCATTTACTATAACCCTTTGAGCCTGACCCGTTAGCCAATTGCACACCCATTGCATTATGTTTATCCACCTGTATGCTGGATGTTTTGTCCAGGAGGATACTGTGAGAGACAATATTGAAAGCTTTATTGAAATCCAAAAAGATTACATTGAGTGGCTTCCCTTGGTCAACTAGGTGGGTAACCTTTTCATAGAAAGAAATTAAGTTTGTTAAGCACGACTTTCCCCTTGTGAATCCATGCTGGCTGGGACCAATGACTGTGTTGTCTTTCAGGTGTTTTTCAATAACTCCCAGAATAATCATCTCCATAATTTTGCCAGGCACAGAGGTGAGACTGACAGGCCTGTAGTTATCGGGGTCATCCCTGTTGCTCTTCTTGAAGATTGGGGCAATGTTTGCCAGCTTCCAGCCAACTGGGGCCTCTCCAGATTCCCAAGAGCACTGAAAAATCATTGAGAGCGGTCTCGCTATGACATTAGCCATCTCTTTAAGTACCCTCGGATGAATCCCATTGGGCCCCATTGACTTATAGGGATCCACCTGGAGCAGCAAATCCCGCACAAGTTTGAGGTTGGTTGGGAGTTTATCAGTCTCCCAATCATGGTTCTCTAGCCCAGGGCTCTGGGGGTCCCAGAGCCCATCATTGGTGTTGAAGACTGAGGCAAAGAAAGCATTAAACATCTCTGCTTTGTCTATGTACCTGTTTGTGAGGTGACCATGTCATCAAGTAATGGGCCAATGTTATTTCTGGCCTGCCTTTTGCTATTAACATATTTAAAAAAGCCCTTTTTATTGTCCTTCACAGTACCGGCCAGCTTCAGCTCTAATTGAGCTTTGGCCATGCGTATTTCCTCTCTAGAGTGGCAAACAGCATCTCTGTGTTTCTCCCATGTCACCTGACCTGGCTTCCACTGGCCATACATTTTCTTTTCTTGCCTTAGTTCTAGAAGAAGTTCCCTACTCAGCCAAGCTGGCCTTCCACCTCGCCTGCTTGACAAGGGGAAGTCTTTTGCTGATTCATGTTAGCATTTATGGTAGCTTCATCTCTTCAACAATTTGAGGATATTACATCGCAATGAAAATGAAAATAAAATGTCATAGTTCCCTGTTTATATGTATTATTTCATAGGACCTACATTTATACAGACCTTGATATCTAAAGGTTTCAGAAAGGATAAGAATAACCATATTAGGTCAGAATCAAGGTGCAGCTAGCCCATTGGATTGCCTGTGGCAGAGGCCAGCAGCAGACGCAGAGGCTAACATCAAGTGAATCATCCCCAGTTAAATTCTCCTGTCTGTCAGTAATCACTGATTTAGAGCGTGACTGGAGGATGCATTTGTACCATCACTTTGAATAGCCACCAATAGACTTATTCTTCCCAAGTTTTACTAAAACCTTTTCTGACCTTGGTTACAGTGTTGGCCTCCACAACATCCTGTGGCGGACTTCCACAGTTTAATTATTATGTTACACGAAAAAATACTTCCGTTTGTTTGTTTTTAATGCGGAGAGAACTGAATTCTCCCTAATTTTTTATGTTATGAGAAATAGTGAATAGTCATTTTCTGCTCATCTTCTCTTTGCCATTCATAATTTTGTAGACCCTATTATATTTCTCCTCTGTCATCCCTTTTTCCAGCAGTGAAGTTGTAGTCCGTTTCATTTCTCTTCCTGTGCAAGCCTTTCCTTAATTCAAAGTGTTTTTCTCAGAATAGTTATGCTCTGTATCTTTTCCACTTCTACTGTGTCATTATAACAAAGGACAATATCAGAATTATGAAATTATTCAAAAGTGTGCAAACACACCATGTAAGGATATGCAAAACTCAGGTTGCTTTTCCCTCACACATTTATAGTGTTTCATTTCCACAGTAATAGCCAGTTGCATATGCAGCTTTAGTGTTTCTTGTCCTGAAAGGTTTCTGCGTATTCTGTTCTACGGGAGTATTTATAAAGAAAATATCAAATTTCTTTTCCCCTCTAAGCAACCCAAAGAGATGACAAATATGGATTTTTTATTTATTTGTCTGTTAGATTCAAATAAGAGAAGGAAAAAAAAAATAGAAAGTATAAAATAAATCTGCAAATTCTTTATGTAATTTTCAAAGCTCTTGAAGAACCATCATCAGGAATTACCTTTAGAAAAGAACTTAGATTCCAAAACCCGTATTTAGTTACCTTTCCTTGGAAGTCCTCTTCCTAAAAGTCTGTCTCTTAGCTTTTGCTTGGCTGTTTGGTTGCATGTGTATATGTGTGTGTGTGTGCGCGCATGTGTATGCTGGTGTGTGTGTGAGCTCATTCACTTTGTGCTCGGGTTAATAAGATATGAGGTCATTCTTTCTTGAGAAAGGGTTTTGTGGTCTGGCTGGAGAAAAAAAGCCATGTTCAGCATTTTAAGCTGTCTCTTGCTGGGGAAAATCTCAACTTTCTTGAGGAGCCCACTTATCACAGAGAGATTTGGGCATGGAATGAAGTCCTATACTTCAGGTTGCTCAGTTCTAATCCTCTGAATTTATGGGACCAATATATAAAAAATGAAAATGTGGTTATTGATATAGACCTATACATGTGTCCAGATAGGTTGTGCTTTATATGTAATAGAAAAAATATGTTTAATATGTATTTTAGATGTATATAGTATACATACGTGTACATATAGCTATACTTGATATATACATTATATATGTATGTATATGTAGACATATCTTTCTGCAAACAGCAGTAAGTCTGGGGAGTAATAGGAAGCTTTTCTGTCTAGGGAGACCTCTTTGAGGTAAACAGCTGAGGTATAGTGTTTATGTTAATGCAAAACTCCACTTTTGAGAACCTGAGATAAATTCATATATTGCTCAACAGAGTTGTGGTTTGGTGCTGAGTGCCTAACAGCCCTGGACTACATTCATTCTCTCTCCTGTCTCTTTTTAGTTTTTTTTTTTATAGGGTATTCTTTTATTCCTAGAGGGGTGGATATCAGTTACAACATTTACTTGAGTTATCCCATGAAATTTGTAGCATTATTCGGTAGCATTATTCATGTCAGTAGGAGATGCAGGAACCTTTATGTGTATCCACATGAAAAAGTTACAGTTTTGGTTGTGATTTTTTAGCTATGTTAGTGCAAGACTTACTTAACTTCGAACATATGGTAGTTGTGAGTACAGATATACATAAATGAGATTTGCTCAGACTAAAACTGAGCTAAAGAAGAAATGGCCTTCTGGTAGAAAGTGGGCAGGGGGTGTTTCATCCCAAAGTTAATTAGTTTGGGAAAGTTTTAAGCAACTGAAAATCCAAGATTAAAAATGTGTATAGAAGGAAAGGACTCAGGACTGATCTGGTTAGTGAGAAAGGGTTGGCAAGGAGTTATGAAACCTCATGTCTGGGATTGCATCTTGTGGTAGGGAAACCTTTACCACACCAACCAATGTGTACTGGAGGGAGCTGAAAGTCCTTTCCCCTTCCATCCTTTCTCTCAGTAAATCCACTTTAAATGAACTGTAGCTTTTACTATCCAAAATGCTAAACTGTATTTTTATAAACTGCACATCTGCACCTAGAAAGCATCCGTTGTGAGGTTTTTCTGGTTTCTCCCAGTATACCCCACACCTAGCAGTATTGGTGAGCGAGAAGATTAACAGGTGTGACTATAATGTCCAATTAAGTAATAAAATCTTAAAACAAAACTGCCATTTAATGGGTAGGTAGACTGACAAGAAAAAAAAAAATATTTTTACCATCATCATCAGGTTCTGACTACGTGCCTCTTTCCATTTGCTCTGACTTCAGTTGCGTTGCAATTGTGGTAGGCTCCTTTTTCAGTTGACACATCCAAAGAGGAACACCTCCTATAACCGCACGCTGAGTCAGTACTAACGTTTAATGGGAAAATAGTAGTTGTTGCCCTTTAGGTATTAAAACAATAGCTAAAGTATTAATCATTCTACATTTAATGCAGAGATGAACAAGCCTTTTCCCTACAGTTAAATATATTTGTTTGAGCATTATTTCCATGTCATAACTGATTCAGTTCTCTCGCTACGCTTGACTGCCAAATGGAAAGAATTAATTTAAAATTATAAAAATGACTTGTTTTGTTATGTTGTGAAACTCTGATTAGTGTGTGTTTTAACAAATTGTTTCTTTTGGTTTTGGATTTGGTGAGTTTGGGGGTTCTTTTATTTTGTTGTACACAATTCTATAAGAATTACATTATATATTCTATTCTTGAAGAATAATTTATCCTGTAGGAACAGCTGTATCTTACAATGATTTTTCCTCTTTCCGGAACACCTTTCTTCCAGAAACTTGCAAAATACTGCGCAGACTTAAAATATAACTTGCAAGTCTTAACATGAGCTTGATTTAAAGCCCAAGGAATTACTTCCATTAGCTTTGATGGCTCTGTCTCAGATACTATAACTTCACTCATTTCTAAATAGGATGGAGTAGAAAAGCATTTCAACACTGCACAGCAGTATTTGGCAATATTTCAAGAAAATACACACAGAAAAAGAATATATATGTTTTATATGTATTTTAATATATTTATTTATTTATTTATTTATTTATATATATTAAAAACACCCAGCAAAATCTGCAGTGCAACTAAAATGCAACATCTTAAGAGAAGTGTGAGTGGGACATTGACATTATCTTCTCCCAGTCTACTTACAAATGCTGTGGAATTTTATATAGCAAAATAGCTTGCCTCTAAATTGTCAAATCTTTGTGCAACCTTTGTTTGGCATATACTGACTTAAAGAGTAGTTCAGGAAGGTTATATTAACACAGCCCCTTGGGGAAAAAAATGTTTGAAACATTTCCTTGAAATAATTAATACGTAAGCATTGCTGGGAAATGAGTAAACAGTAATCCCAGGGGTAATTCTAATAGTCTCAGCTGGAATAGGAATCGTTAGTTTCCACACTCTTATTTGCAGAAGTCTTCCCTTTTGTTAGATAGATGGAGGAAGTTCAGAAGGCCTCGCAAGATTTGTTTGAATCTGTGCTTATACAGCATGCTGAGTTTGAGATTTTTATAAAAATGGGTCTAGGGATAACATGGAAACCATAGGAATAGAGTTTTACCCTTCCCTGCCAAAGCAGGCCACTGTTACCTCTGCCTTGTTGGAATGCTTTGTGTTCAACCCCTGCTGAACAACTGCAAAATCTTACTGCAGGCTATCATCATATCTAGAAATGTTAGCTAAGCCAGATGTAGCACTCAATTACTATAACTTCTGTTGTAACGACTCCGTAACTGACTCCACAGTTGGAAACATACAGTTGAAGTCCTGGAGCTCCTGGATTTTGAAGACAGTAGCAGACAAGCAGTGCGTGCCAGAGTGCTGGGTCTGGGAGTGCTCTAAGCACAACTGCAGTGCTTGTTTGGATGTTGGGAAGGCAAAGGCTAGAAAACTGCATGTAGGCTGAAGGTGGATGTGAGTCCCCAGGGCTGTGCTAGGATGCTGAGCTACATGGCTAATTGAGCTAAAAGCAGCAGTTCTGCCTAATTCAGACCAGACCAGATTTCAATCCTACTTCCCATTTTCTTAAGCGTAGGCTTTGTGCCGAGTTCACGATGCCTTGAGGGTTTGCCATTGCCTCCACCTTTCATCAGTGATGTGACCACCTCACAGTTCACTGCTTTCTAGTAACCTTGTGCTCCCCTATTCCTCCCCATCACCCTCTGTTGCTGCTCTGGGGTCTACCTTTAAGCATAAAAATGTAAACCAATGAAGGGAACTATGACCACATACGTGACCTAAGGAGATATGCTGTATTTGCTGTATTTCCTTAATCCCTTCCCTTCTTTTTTTTTCTTCTTCTTTTTTTTTTTTTTTTTTGTTTTGTTTTTTTTTTGTTAGCCTTTAGTGTATTAGGTCCAAGTTCACTTCGTATATTAGGTTCAACTTGCCACCTCCTCAGGGTGACTATGAGCTAGCTTGTTTTACAGACTGAGAAAATATAAATGTTTTCCTGTCATTAAGTTCCACAATACATAGGTCTACACAAGGCAATTGTAAATTTGTCATTTCTCTAGCTTTGGAAGCCTTCAGATGGCAACTAAAATAAGGGCCTTGTATCATTGTGTATGTAATTTCACATTAGTTGTGGGCTTTTAACTAATAAACACAACAGAAAAACCTCTACTCTAACACTAATTTATTATTCCCCATTGATAAAATTTGACCTCCATGCATGACTACACAAGCAATTTCCAATTGAGCGTCATCAAACAGAAGCAGGTTACTCAGTTCATTAAAAAAAGGTCATTTCCTGTGTGAACTGGAGATTTGAGGGAGATCTACAGTGAGTTCTATTTCTTTGAATTAATTTTCCTTTGAAGTGATGTCTTCATCACATCTTTGTCCATGAGCCTCCCTCTTCCTTTCATCTCGGTAGCTCTTTTCTTTGTCAACCTCTCCCACACACCGGATCTCTCATCCCAGTGACTGGTTCTTCCTTCCTTGTTTCCTGATGCAGTTGACACTGTACCATGTCCCCACACAGGCCTTTGTAACCTCTGCCTATTACACTGCGTCCCCTTGGTTGACTGGCAGAGCTGTTTCATGGAGATGTTGTAGGTATAGCATGGAGGCAGAAGCATTGAATCTCTGGGGGTTTTACGTAGTTGCCAAAATAACTCTGGGCTCTGGAAAATACAGGAAAAAAATGGTGATTTTTCAACACCTCTATTACTTGTCCAAATCTGAATTTATTAACAGTACCAGCGAAAGGCATGACATTGGCCCCAAGGCAATCCCCACTTCTGCCAGATTTTAAAGACAAACAATAGAGTTGTTAATGTTATTAAAAAATTGATTGCAATAATCTTATAACGTAAAGCACTAGGTAACTTACATGCAGGGGCTAGTGCCAGACCCCACTACAATAACAGTCTTTTCTGTCTCACCATGCCCAGGCACTGTAGGATCAGATTCAGGGCGAAGTGTCAATTGCAGTCTGATTTTTGTTTCTCTTTCATCTTTTCTCATGCACTCACTTTGCTTAACCAAGGGGTCTAAGCTTGGGGAGAAAAATGGGGAGAAAGGGATGTGGGGGACAGTTCCAGGTCAGCACCTCAGAAGAACGAGCACTAGTGGGGCACGTGGAATAGGATACCCTTGCAGAGAAAACAGCTTCAAAGACTGTGTAGGCTGATTAGTGACAAACATTCTCTCTGTGAATATTTTCTCCTCTCTGGCCTCATTAGGACAGGGTGACTATCATGTTTCATAGAAATGTCATTTATTTGTTTTGCTTTTGCTGGGTGACTGGATTCTCTTCTCATTTATTTCAAAACCTACCTGGTGTCTCGATGTAATTCCTATCAGGTATAAGACTGGGATGCCTGTCTGGGACGAATGGGGTTAAGAGATTAGGAAAAGCAATTCCCCTATACTTGAGCATCTTCACAATGAACAAAAAGGACCCCATAGTACATATAGTGAATGACTAGATTCTCTTCACAGTTTCATTTGGGGACAAGTTTCACTAGAGAGCCAAATTTGGCCAACTGTCTTTCATTTCTATTTGTTAATCTCATCTAATTTAATGACAGGAAATGAGTAATGAAATTCAGCAGTGACAGGCTGCTTATTTAGGTCAAGTGATTTGCATCTGAACAGAAAGGGGCCCAAACCATTTCTTTACCAAGAGATTTGTTCTGCTGATTGCTAATACACATCAAAACAGATAAAATATAAAAGCATTTATGACAACTTTAAAGCATTGCTGGGAGGCAATACTAGAAAGTATTATTTCTTTAGAGTCTACCGTAGTGGGTTCTGATAGCCATGTCCACTGCCACCAGGGGAAATGGGATTCTGCATATAAGTTGGCCAGAAAGAGTTTGCAGCAAGATGGGCAGATCTGAGTTAGCAATATTTACTACTTCTCATAAATTCCAAGTAAAACATGCACACCTGCTGGGATAATGTCTAAAATGGTGATTTTAAGTTTGTTTCCATACTCCTTCATCTGTTGTATGTCATTTCTGAGCTACAGTGAGGGGGAAGGAGGAACAGAAGAAGCCAGATGAAGTGAGATTTTTTTTTAATTTAAATGTGAAGGTATTGCCTGGAGGTATTTTCAGCTACAACCCGAGGTTTCGGAATAGAAGTTTAATTGATGTGATGTCATAAAATAAATAGAATAAATTTATGAATTGATGGTCTCTCAGTCTGGCTCTCAGTGGGTGGCAGGTATCTACATTACAAAGACCATCAAGACTGGCACCTCTCTTGGCAGTGTCAGCTAGGAACCTAAGCATTAATTTAGCATGGGGATTACAGTGTTCTTCAAGGTGGTCTCTCCAGGTGATGGCTTCTGCACCATGTTTTATTCATGAGGGGAGGTCTGGGGGGTGGCATAGGAGGCAATAAGCACTATCAGTGCCTAACCAGAATCTGTGCATGCATCACTGAAAACTATCTTCTCCAGTGGTGTCAGTCTGACATCTATCACCACCACTAAGTGAGCTACTAAAATTTCAAGGAAGATATTTGTTTGTTTGCTTTTAATGTTAGGGTGTTTTTCAAGTGCTAAAGGGCCCCTTGTTAAGAAAGTGATGGTGAGATCAGAAGGGTTCGCTCTGCCATATTAAACATGATCCCCATGCTGGAGGACAGTGCTGCCTGCTGTTACTGTGGAATGAGTTAGCACTGGAGGGATGGAGGCCATCGGGAGGGTAGCAAAGCAAAATATTGAAAGGGGCTTGGGGCCACAGAGAAAGAGTGATACCAAGGAAATGAACTGGTCTGAGAAGAAGGTGGACTGTCTAAGAAGAGGGCTGACAAGCAAGTTGCTGAAGTTACAGTTAAGCCTTGAAGGGGACAGGGCTTCATCTAGAAGGACTATTGCCAGAACACAATCTGGAAATGTAAGCCATGCAGATGTTTAAAGACACAATTATACAGGTAATAGGGCTTATCCTCATTTTTGTAACATGAAACTGTCTCTGTGTGGGTGGGGTCAGATGTTGTGAAAGCTGAAGTGCTGTAACCAAACCCAAATAAGCATTTGCCTTTATGGTATTACATTATTACTCCAAATTAGGGTCTGCAATTCCAGCTGTTGTGAATGTAATAGCAGGCTACTAGTGCTCTGCATCCCTATGAAGTATTTGCCAATATCCTTAATCCAGATGTACAGGGTGAGGTCCGAAGCTGATTTTTTTTTTTTTTTTTTTAGTTTTATTTGGCAAGGAGTGAAATCTACACCTTCAAGGGGAGGGGAATTTTCCAGCAGTACTCCTCAGTGTGCTGGGTTTTAGGTTACGGAAATGCTGTGATAACAGATGGTGAGTAAGGGGAGGGAAACCATTTCCAACTAACACTTGGTGTCTTAATGAGGGTATGTTTGAAAATATCTATCTATCCATGCCATCTTCTCTATGCTGAAAAAAAATTACTTTCAAGCAACATGTAGCACAAGAATTTTATGTAGCTCTATTACATTCAGGTTCTTTGCCCAGGCAAGCATGATTGTAGGGGAAAACTTTGCCTGTCTATGTTCATTCATGGATACCTGTGACTATATATACCGTTATTGCTAAATATAAACTGTGTCCTAACAGAAATCTTGATCTAAAGAGGTGATGGAGACAGAGGATTTGTATAGTCTGGGACATTACTCACTGCCCAAAAAAAAAAAAAAAATCCTTATGAAAAGCCTCAGAATTAATACTTGACTGAAGAAACACAATTGTCATAATTATGCTAGGTCTGCACTATTATTTTATGCCTTCTCAATACAACAGGGAATTATAGGATTCCAGTGAACGTTGCCACAATAATTTCAGCACAGAAACAAATGCCAGTTGCTAACTTCATTTATTTTTGGTATGATCACTGTTCCCCACACTTTGAACAAAAGAAAATTAGTAGGAACGGGAGATAGTAAATCCTAGGTCTTAGTTGCACAGTTCTCCCTACCCTGCCTCCTTCCCATTTTCTCATTTCTTTATATGGTTAATGGTGAAGAATCCTCTTGAAATGTCAATTATAACGTCTTTTAACATTTGCACAATTTAAATAAAGTCCATCAAACTTTATTAACAGGGAAATAAAACCAGTATGTGATAGTCTTGTTAAACCATGCTATTGCTAAAATTTTCGTGGCTAGGTCAATGGATACATGCTGAGTCTTGATTTCTGTTAAGGCATTTATTTGCTTTCAGAAGAGGTTTTTTTTTTTTTTTTTTTTTTGAGGAGGAGGTGGAAATGGGGTGCCTCTGGCCATGGTGCACCCACATGAAAGTCTGGGAGAATTATTTTATTTATTTCTTTTCACCACACCTCCTCTGAATTCTGTTTTTGTCTTCTCAAGTCTTAATCTTTGCATCAACTAATTGCTCTTGAAACTTTGCTTTGTGGCCACACTTAAGAGTTAATCAATGCATATTTTTTTTAATGTTTGGCATTTGCTAAAGTTATAAATGTGCATGCAATTGCATGTGTATATGAAGATAAATATATGAAGGAAACCATTTTATAAATAATATGTTTAAAATGCACTAAATTGAACTCCTAGCACTGAGAAAGAAATTAATACCTGTGCTGAAAGTCAGAATGAGGCTCACGCAACACCTGAGTCTCAAAAATAGGCTTAAGGTAGAATTTAAGTGAGATTATACAATATAAATATATAATAAAAATACAGAGGTATTTCCTTGCTTGCAATTAGTTGTACTGGGCTAATCAGAACTCATTTGAAACTTTCTGGCAAGTTATATTCTAAGCTAACATTTTGTAGAAAGATGTGATGAAAGAAATGATTTCTTCTACAACACCACGGAAGGCTAAATGAGGACTCCTCCCCATGACCAGCCTTCACCGATAAAACCATATGTGATACTTAATTGACTGAGGAAAAATAAAGAAGTTGCCTGCATGTTATTTGTATTCTAGGCAGAAGCTCTGCTATCAAAATGACATCTTGTTTTTGCAGCAGGAAGAACCCCCTTTCCTTCGTGACTGATAAGGGCTTTATGTTTCATTTTGACTCCCAGACAGTGCAATGCCTTAGTATGTGTACTGATTTTAAAAGGATAAGATAGTGGTGCGCTAGAGAAAAGAGCAGTCAGGATCTACAAATAGATGGATATAAATAGATATGTATAAACATAAAACCAGGTGAGATCTGAAGTTGCACAGATTTACATCTCGTCTTGACTGGAACTCTAGTCATGCATTTGCTTTCCCAGTCTTTCTCCCTGCTTCCCTTTTCCCTCCTCTCCCTTTCTTTTCCCCTCCCACTTTTCTTCCTTTTCCCTCTTTCTTGCTTACCCTCTCTCCCTTTCCTTCCTTCATTTTCGCCCCTTTGCTTACTTTTTCTCACCCTTCATCCCTTTCCCCACCTTATTCTCCCTTTCTCCCACTTTCTCTTCTTTTTATCATTTATTATTTTCTGTTTTTCATCCCCTTTTTTCTTTCCTTTTTCACATTTTTTTGAAGTTCAGCATGACTTCAACCAGTTCAGTACTCTCAAACCCTCAGGAAAATGTGCCCAGTTCCCCCTTCTGCTAATAATGCCTTATTGCATTTACTGCAGAGTGTAAAAGGTCAGAATTCAAAGGAAATGGACAGAGAATACTTCTCTCAAGGTGATGGCACCCACTCTGATTTATATGGACATATTAGCAAACTTGACAAAAGAAAGCATTTAACTCCCTGTTTCAGGGGAAGGGTCATGCTTCACTTACTTAGGTCATAGCATGATCAAATGCAAAATTTAGGATGCTGGAACAGTGTCCTGCTCAGTTTTCTTGGTTCCTACAAAAGGTCTGCCACTGCTGAGCTTCAGCCCTTTCAGTGAGCATGGAGCAGTACTGAGAAGCATAAAAAAGAACTACTAGCAGGTATCTTCTGTTAAAAGGTGTTGCCTATTTTGAGCCTAGAAGATACAGCAGAGAAAAATTTCTAAGCAAAGACTTTCACTGCTGTTTATCTATAATGCTGAAAAAGTATCTAGTACATGTGAGCCAACTTATGAAGAGAGAGTCCAAAATACCACATTATGGAGAAGATCATCTTGAGTGCCATCACACAGCACGTACAGGACAACCGGGTGATCAGGCCCAGTCAGCATGGGTTTATGAAAGGTGCTTGACTAACCTGATCTCCTTCTATGACAAGGTGACCCACTTAGTGGATGAGGGAAAGGCTGTAGATGTTGTCTACCTGGACTTTGGTAAAGCCTTTGACACTGTTACCCACAGCATTCTCCTGCAGAAACTGGCTGCTCATGGCTTGGATGGACATACTCTTTGCTGGGTTAAAAACTGCTGGATAGCTGGGCCCAAAGAGTTGTGGTGTATGGAGTTAAATCCAGTTGGTGGCTGGTCACAAATGGTGTTCCCCAGGGCTCAGTATTTGGGCCAGTTTTATTTAATATTTTATCAATGATCTGGATGAGGGGAATGAGTGCACCCTCAGTAAGTTTGCAGACAACACCAACTTGGGCGGGAGTGTTGATCTGCTGGAGGGTAGGAAGGCTCTACAGAGGGACCTGGACAGGCTGGATCGATGGGCTGAGGCCAACTGTATGATGTTCAACAAGGCTCAGTGCCAGGTCCTGCACTTGGGTCACAACAACCCCAGGCAACGCTACAGGCTGGGGGAGGAGTGGCTGGAAAGCTGTGCGGTAGAAAAGGACCTGGGGGTGTTGGTTGACAGCCACCTGAATATGAGCCAGCAGTGTGCTCAGGTGGCCAAGAAGGCCAATGGCATCCTGGCCTGTATCAGAAATAGTGTGGCCAGCAGGACTAGGGAAGTGATCGTCCCCCTGTACTCGGCACTGGTGAGGCCGCACCTCGAGTACTGTGTTCCATTTTGGGCCCCTCACTCCAAGAAGGACATCGAGGTGCTGGAGCATGTCCAAAGAAAGGCAACGAAGCTGGTGAAGGGTCTAGAGCACAAGTCTTATGAAGATTGGCTGAGGAAACTGGGGTTATTTAGTCTGGAGAAAAGGACGCTGAGGGGAGACCTTACTGGTCTCTACAACTACCTCAAAGGAGGTTGTAGCGAGGAGGGGGTCGGTCTCTTTTCCCAAGTAACAAGAGATAGGAAGAAAGGAAATGGCCTCAAGTTGCACCAGGGGAGGTTTAGGTTGGATATTAGGAAAAATTTCTTCACCAAAAGGGTTGTCAGGCACTGGAACAGGCTGCCCAGGGAAGTGGTTGCCTCTCCAGCCCTGGAGGTATTTAAAAGACGTGCAGACATGGTGCTTAGGGACATGGTTTAGTGGTGGCCTTGGAAGTGTTAGGTTAAATGGTTGGACTTGGTGATCTTAAGGGTCTTTTCCAACCTAAATGATTCTATTCTATTAGAAAGTAAAGGCATTAGAAAGGATGCATATTTGATAGCCTCATGCACTGTTGGATAACCAGGAGCAGATTTATTGTGGGTGCTAAGGGGGCTGTCCACTACCCTTTAATGTCCTTCTGCATAAGATGCCCATTGTAAACTATACAATGCAGAAATTAGTAATGACATTTTGCTGCCCACCGGATAAGATTTGCATTCATTTTGAAAACTGTTTACTTTTAATAATAGTCAAGGCACATTAGTAAAATACGTGTATGTCCGCATGTGAGGGAAAGCACTGAAGGTCATCTACAGCTGCCTTTCATTGTTTGCATTTCAGAAGGTCCTAGAAATTTCAATATGGTTGTTACTATTAATTATAATTAACTCTTAATGGATTTTTTTCCATTCTTGAAGAGCTTTATTTGTTGTCAGCTGACCAGTTTTATTAGTTTAACTCTGAAATATTTTATATTAATATTTTTTCTTCATACACCATGTATTTCTTCCTAAGATGCCATAGACACATGTGACTTCACTGATTTAACTTAAAGAAGTGATGGAAAAATAACTCTTTGTCTTATAGCCTGCTATGACAATGGGAACAAGCGTTTTTCACTCATGTATGTGTTCACTTGTGTGTGCATAGACAAGTCTACTTGTACTTGCACAAGTCCAAGGCACTTTCAGCCTCTTCTTTGAAGGCTTTCTGCAAGGGTGTAGACAGGCATAGTGTTACATTTGTGACTCTAGGGGCGTACAGAGCACCTTGTGAAATATTTATATTCTACAGTTGAAAGAATCAGTAGGACCAACCAAATTAGAGATAGCACTAACAAAGATAATGAAATCTGCTCCTTGATAATCACACTAAAAATGTTTTGGAAAAAGAAGGGGAAGGGAAAGCGAACACCTAAGCAAAAACTGTGGCTGATTGTCCAGGTCAAGTTTATGTCCTCTAGTGGTTTGCCTTAGCAATTCTTGTTTAAATCCCTACATAGAGGGCACATTAAGTAAAGGTGTCATTTCTGTTCATACTGGATTTGAGTATTTAATGGAACTTAAATGGATTATGTTGGCCCATTGCACAGGCATGCATTTCACTCAAGTTTTGTTGGATGATTTTTGCTAAATTGGAATATAATTTGAAGGACATTTACCAGATTTCTAGAACTAGTGGGTATTATTTTAGCTCTGTGACATAAAAAATTATCATTACTGTGTTACAGATATACAGTCATATTTGGCTTTCAGATACATAAGAGCTAATTCAAAATAACTTTTAAAAGTATGGATATTGCTTTATGTAACTGAGAAGTGACTTTGGTCCTGTCAAGTGTTACAATGGCAGTGTGCAGTGGTCATGGCAGAGACAAGAGTGTAGTCATTTTAAACTCCAGAAGCTGGGGTCAAAGCAAGTCTTATTTTGCAAAGAGGGATTTGGGTCAGTATTGCCTCCATGCGAAGGCTCTGGTCATGTTTCCATTGCAGTTTTACTAGCTTCGATGTACCATCTACTATGATAGACACTTTCCCAGGGATTAAATGTGTTTACATTTGTGGTTACTTTGAAAGCATTATGAAGCCTTTTTATTTAATTAAGTCAACATTTATTCTCTTTAGTGAAACATAATGTGCATTCTCCATTTATATTCATTTTTCACCTTAGGCAATTTGGATAACATTGTTAGGTTGTTACAAAAGATTAGCTTCACATAGGACTGTGCTAGATTTGCGAAATATATTCTTTCCTATCTTTTCAACTCTTTAGTTTGTTTGGTAGAGAATGAATAAAACATATCATCCTGTAGGCTAGAATACATCTAATTGCCATCTATCATATTTCAAGGGAGCTCAATCAAATAAGTTATTTCTTTATGCAATAAATATGTTGCTTAACCTTTTAATTCCTTAAAACAAAAGAAGTATCCTAACCGTACAGTGTGGTATAAATAAACAAAGTAGAAAACTTATTTTTGGTTCATGCCCCCTATCTTTTTATTTTCCCCCTATGAGAATGTGTTGATGAAGTAATAATAAGTGCTCAGACTTCATCAGTCTGGTACATGGTGAACTCAAAAGACTGGAAGGAAAAAAAGAAAGGCTTAAGGGATACTTTTATTAGGCAGAGTTCTGAACTGTCCTGATTTATTGCAGGTTTGTTATCCTTTTTGTGTTTTATGTTTTCAGTTTTCCACCATATAAAAAATAGGCTAGCAATATGGGTTTGCTGTCACTGTTTCACTTAATCTCAGTCAGAGCAGACGGAGTTGCCCATTCCTTGAATGAATAAACCGATATTAATCCATGCTTCACCCTATGCTTCAGTAAGCATACCTCTGTGCAGTATAAAGGAAGAAACCAACTGTAGGAACTGAAACTTAGAGCACCTTTTTTTTCTGTAGTAAATGGTTTAGCAAGCTAAGTAACTGAGATACAGAGCTGAGTAATAATGTGTATAGGTGTTTCCTAGGGATTGATAACTGGGAGAAGAACACAACTAACACTGTGGCCAGGCATTAGAGCACCCTTTAAAATAAAGGTTTGAAAACTGTTTTTATTCTCCAGCTTTCTCAGCACTCAGATGGCTGTAGTGTAATACAGATTGAAAGGTTAGCATGTTTTGAAGTAATCCAGTTCCCCTTTAAATTTGCCACTGTGAAAGCAGGCTTCAAAAATCTCTCGCCAGTTTTTAAACATCGTGATAGCTATTTCTTAAGACATGACTGAAGTCATCACTATTCTGAATGAGCACAGGATAGTGGTATGGGAAATTTCATAACTGACGAAACTTTGCTTTGGTATGTGTAATAAATGGGATTTCCAGATAATACACTTCCTGTACTATTAGGTAAGTCCTGCTTGGAATTGGATGAATATACTACCAAGGATTTGGTGTCCTTCCCAGATTTCCTTCTCTTCTTTCTCCTCAGACACTGCCACTGCTTCTTGTCAGCCTGTCCATCAAAAAAAAAATAATCTCTCCACCTCTCGTCACCTGTATGTTCACCATTTTTTGCTACCTCACCTTTCTGCATGGCATTTGCAGGCAGAACAAAAGAAGGGATGTTTCCTAATGGTAGTGTTTAAGTCTGAGGAGAAAGAATAAATTTTAGGGCTTGGCCTGTTGGTTAATGAAGATGCTGTTAATTGTGAGCTGTAGCCGTATTATTCAAGACAAACTAGTACTTTGCTGCAGACTTCTTTTCCACTGGGCTGGTAGGGCCAAATGATGCTCCCATACTCCAACTAACTGTACGAAGTAAACACAAAGCTTGTCTCCAAGGAGTCACAGGAGAATATCTTTTATCCAAGAAGAGATTTCAGGAGAAACACATACAGAACTAGCGGAGAACTATCTGACACTGATTTTTTATTGTTTATGGAAAATGTTGACCTGCTGAAGTTAATCTTTCCGTGAAACTACATCAGTTATGAGGAACTCTGAGTCAGGAAAAAATTCTCAGAAATGGAAAGAGGAAAAGAAAAAGGGATTGGAAGGATGAGACTCCTTGGACCACTTGGGTCCTACCAGAGGCAGATAATCCAGGCTCAAGAGCTTGATCTGAAGCAGGCAAAGCAGGGATCTGCTCCTGGACCTTGCAGTCTCCATGTGAAATTCATGATCACGGAGCAAAGGAGTTTGTTTTCAAAACATATTGGAGAAGGTCCCAGCTTTATCCTATTGAAACCTGGAATAAGAACGGAAACAAAGGAGAGAGGAAGGGAAGGAAGGAAGAGGGAAGATGATTGATTGAAATGCAGGACAGATTAGATGTTTCCTACCCTACTTGCTTCCTGTTCAAGTATCTCTCAGCAAGGGTTTAAGCTTGGAGACATAATGTGTAACAGGTCTCTGTCCAAGTAAACTTTCTTGAATCCCACTTCTCTCACCTTCCAAACCATCTTCTGAGATCATGTCTCTTTTCAAGGAGTGAATGAAGCTACACCTCAAATCCAATGTATGCCAGGATAGACAAAAGCAAGGTAGTACATTTCTATTGTGCACTTCCTTTCCATCGGAAAGGTTTCTGGAGATGCCTTTGAGCAACTGTTTGCTAAACTTGGTCTACTATAATTAACTCTTTCTCTTATTGACTCTAAATGTCCTTTCTACTGAAAAGAGCAAACCATTATGGAACTCACTCAGCAGCCCTGTACTAAAACACTTTTAAAGACAAAACAGCTGATTTGCATCACTGGTAGTCGCCAAGGTTGTCCTCAAGCTTGTATTTTTTTTTTTCTCTTTTCACCTTTCTCTGAAAGGAATCTCAAAACAAAAGAGCCAGGCTAACAGTTTTTCCAGTCTCTGAAAGGACGTACTGAACAGAAAGACTTTAATAACTTCAGAAGTGCTTCTCAGAGAAAGTGGAGACATCAGGATTTAGAGAATATTTGCTAAACTCCTGCTCTTTGTTTTATTTTTTTATCTTTGTTTTGTTAACAAAAGTTACAAGCAATTCAGTATATTCTTCTCATGCTGAAGGTGTGATTTTACTCTCAACTCTTCTGCTTTCCCCTCACATCCTTTACAACTCATGTGTAAAAAGAAAAAGAAGGAAGAGACTAACCAGTTGCCTAAGATGAGTTATAGTCCATGAATATTTCTTACAGGACTGTGAAATATGCTCACTTGCATATTGAAATCTGTAGGCACTAACTAGTTGCAAAGTGAAATTACAGTACACGGGTATTTTGATATAGTCTGAGCTTCCAAAAGCTGGAGATGCACTGTTCTAAAAAACTTTTGTTGTTTAAAGAACTCCATTCTTTAGTGTAATTTAATAACTGATACTAATACAATGCAGCTGGAAATACTTAGTTCTACTATATAAATTGCTAAAATTACCATGGAAGGAAAGAGAGGTAGAAAGTAAACACCTAAAATGTCACTGAGGAAAAGATCAGATCAGTACTAAGTTGGAATGCAATTGTTAATTATTTTTGGATCTGGATGAATAAGAAGTGCTCATGCAAAAGTGACACAGACCATACTAAACTGCAGGCTTGCAAATGGCAGTCGTGAAGGTGGCATACCAGAGAAACAGGAAATATTTTATACCTAGTCCAGCAAGAGGCAGATTAAAATGTATATGCACTTAGTTGTAGTGTTTCCAGAAGAATCAGTCCCAAGAAAGATGCTACTCGAGTTCGCACATGTTGAAACTTATTGGATTATATTTTCAAAATACTCGAAGTTCCATGTTACAGCACTTCAGAAAAGTTCACCCATAGCACATCAGTTTCCTGTAAATCACCCTTTTGTATGAATATCTATGTAAAGTATTCGCATATATGCTATGATCAAGTACACGGGTAAACCTAAGGTTGGATCAGGGGAATAAGCAATAGTAAATTAGTAGATAATCCCAGCTGAGTAATTGCAAAAATTTGTAAATTCGTGCAGAAATTACAAAAACGAATTTTTAAAAACCTTTGAAATATAGTTTTTTTATTCTATTTTGAGCATATAATACCCTTGCTATTGTAAATACATGTGAAACTGAACAGCAGAATAAAATAACACAGTTCTTTCAGGCTCAGCTATTTTTGGTTATTTTTAGAAGAATTTTACTTACATTGTTTTTAGTCTTTAATTAGTTTTATTTTGGGCCCTTACATAGCTAGAAGCAACAGTTGTGTTTCATTGGGATGCTGGGAAATTCCCTCTTCCAAAAGATATAAAGTTCCCTTATCTAACCCTGGAGGGCTTTAATTTATCAAACTTTAAGATAATTAAATGTTTATATATATGTGCGTGTGTGTGTGTGTGTGTGTATATATATATATATATGTATACATAGGTACAAAAGCCTGTCACAGAACCTTGCCCAAGCTGAGCCTCCTGCAAGAATATCAGAATTTTTTGTGGTTTCCATCTCCTATATTAAAGGAGATGGATTAGTGTGTTGGGAGCAAATTATGAGGCTGAAATTAAATTAGTATATCTATCGCAACACCTTTCAAAATAGAGGAGTAAATTTTTTCAGAATGTTTTCTGAAGAATGAAATAACTTTGGCATTTGAAAGGATCATAGAGGAGCTATAGATAATAGTTTACAGATTGAAAATAAGACAATAATAATCTAAATGCAAAAAAGGCAAAAGTCCTACTAGGTTGTGTGAACCAGTGTGTTACATCTCCTGCTCTCTTTGGCTCTACATAGGCAGAGAAAGTCAACAGGACAGCAGCAAAAATGATTGGAGGTTGAGAAAAAATGTCATATAAAGAAAAATTGAATGAATTGTAGACGAATAGTTTACAGAAAAAACAATTAGGCAGCTCATCTAGATATATAAAAAGGCTGCTGCAAAAACAAAGGAAGTAATTTATTTTCTTACGTCTATGACGGATAGAACTAAAAGTAATAAGCCAAACTGAAGGGAGGAGTGTTTAATCTGGATACTGGAAAAAATCTTTCTAATATTGCTTGTAGAGTTCATAGTCTATGAGAAGAGATTAGAGACACCTTAGTCAAGGATAAGTTGGTTGGTCTTGTCTTGGGCAGCAGGATAGACTATATAACCCCCTGAGGCTTCTTCCAGGGTTATTTTTGTATGATTTTACTAATGTTCTCATGTACAATCCCCTGACAATTTTTCTATAAAGTGCTCTATAGTCAGTTGGTCCCAGGTAGTGAAAGGGGCCTATGGGAAGGGAGTCACTCATTTATGACCTATTTTTAATATGCCAGAGCTACGCAAATTTCCATGCACAGACCTTTATAGAAGATTCTGTGTACTTGAAGACAGTATAGAGCGGGTTTAATAAATGTGTTTATTCAGAGCACAGAACCAGGAGGGGAGGTCAGCTAAGATGCTGTCTTAATAATAAAACTTTGGCTAAAGTGTAGTCAGATAGTTTATAGCTATAATACAGTGTTCCTGTGCATCTAACCATGCTTATGTTCTTCCATTGACTTCACTGATGCTCCCCTAAGCTTCAGCTGAGTTAAGCTTTATGATAAGACTGTCTGTAAATATGTCTCCATGCATGCATGGCTTTGTTAACAGTAATTTGATAGTAACATGCTCTTTTTTCTTGCCTATGGGGCATGAATATTGTCCCTACAGTTCAAGACATTGTCATACCTGCTTTTTGGCCCCAGTGAGACTCATGATTATGAGTTTCTTTGATCTGGAATGACATAAAAACATAAAGGAGAAATATTACCTTTTCATTTTATTTAATGGAAAACGTTAGAAACTGTTCTTTTGGGTGACAGCATTGAAATGGCTAGTTTTGGCTAATAGGTTTCTAGGATTGCAAAATAAGGGTGTATAGCTTCAACTCCTGTACTATGGGAGTAAGGAGAGATACTAAAACCTCTTTCTTTCCTCATTTTTTTAATGTGAGAATGGCCTTCTGGTATCATGTCTTAACAGAGTCTCATATTATTTTCAGATCAGAAATTACAAGCGTATATAGCCTGCATAACTGAGCCAAACTGCAAAAAAAGTTACTGATTCACTGTTTCACTGAGAGTGCCCAGATCTGCATGCCAGAGTGTTTTAAATGCAGTCAATAATAGGAAATGCATGACTGCTGGAGTGAGACACTGTTCAGAGAGCCAGAGTGACTTGGTTTGCATCACACTTGCTAAATTCTTTGGAGATACAGGTGGCATGTAAAGGCCCTGTTCTTCTGCCTATAAGCACATACATTTCTTGCCTTCTTTGAAAGCTATACTGGGTTTATCTACATGGTATTTTCCAGGCTGATGAGAGTCTGCTTGGGCTGCTCTGTGAGCCACCATGAAGCTTCCATTAGCTCAGCTGGGAGACAAGCATTATTAACTTTGGCACAGCAACATTAGCTCCAGCTCAGCACTGACCACATTCTGGTCACTGACTGCTTCTGGTCTGGGCAGCTCAGAGAGCAAGCAGGCTGGCCTGGCAGTTGGTCAAGGCACATGCAATCCTGGCTCTTGTCTGCATACTAAATGTCATGTCGGCATTCCCACCATGTTAGGCTGGGGCACTGGGAAAAAAAAAAAAAGATTGCTCAAAGGCTTAAAGAACTGGTTGACTATATCTAACGCTTGCTGTGAAAAGGCACAGAAGGTGAACACATGGTTTCACTGTCTGAGTAATAGTTTACTGAGGTATACCTAAAAGATAGGGTGGATTTGTGTAACTACAAGCTTACCCTTTAGATCTTGTCCTCCTTCACTTGAGAAGATTTCCTCAGAGGGGAAAAGATCTGAGTTCAGTATGAAAGCAATTGTTCATTGTGTGGTTTCTTTATTGTCTGTTGGCATGAATCAGAGCCAAGCTTCCTCAGGTTTGCTGGGCAGCCAACGACTATATGCTATTGTGCTTTCACCAGTCAAGGAGGATTTTCATAACCCTTGGTGTGCTAGATATCTATGTGTGAAATCCGATTTTAATCTGTCTCTATAAACATACTAACATATCTCTAGCTAGCCCTTAGGGCATTAATGCCTGAGGTAATGTCTGGATTTGATGCC
Organism: Platalea leucorodia; assembly: GCF_965183815.1. Taxonomy (NCBI): domain Eukaryota; kingdom Metazoa; phylum Chordata; class Aves; order Pelecaniformes; family Threskiornithidae; genus Platalea; species Platalea leucorodia. The sequence goes on along the minus strand of NC_138826.1, from coordinate 47,245,960 downwards.
CCTCCCCTGCGTTGCTCCCTGCTTCCTCTTTCACACAAAAACTTCTTGGCTCAGCAACGACTCTAGTCCCTCGTCCTCATGAGATTTTTTTTATTCTTGAGAGACCTTCCATTTCTTTTTGCTTGTACATAAAGAACACCACCAATGCACCTGCAGAAGAAGCAGATGTAAATTTTTCTGAGGTGACCTTGTGGCCCCACAGCAGCACCTCTACCAGAGAAGAAAGAGCCTTTGGGGTACCTCATAAGATTCCAGTGTGCTAAGTACTAGTGCTTTGCCTAGACTACCCGATGATTAAAGCTGCTTTTGAAGTATGTTTCATGTCCATAAAAGGGTTAATCAGCTCTCTGAAAACAGTAAAAATATGCTGATTGGCATTAAGGAGTCAGATTTTTGGCAAAACTAATCATAGTGAGAAAACAGAGCAAACTATCATCATAGGTCTAATATGCCTCCAAAGTAGCACCTGTTGGTAAATACTGGTTTTTGAAAAGCTGGCTCCAAAGACAGCAGTACAGTTGGTCTGATGCTACCAACTCTCTGTTGAATCTTGTGAAGAGTAAGAAACAACAAAGTTCCCTAGCCCGTCCACATATCTTATTCCAGCTGAAATACATTCCTGTTCATTTTTTGTCTCTGGTTGACAACAGGCAAGCATATGGACTGACAAACTCCACTTTCAGTTGATGAAAAAAGTGGATCTCTAAATAATTCTGGTCATTTTGTACTACACATTTCCTTTTTTGGCCAATACACAGGTGGTATCGCTTTGTTACATCACCCAAGTTGCAAGCCTGGCTTTTTAATTACTGCTGTACCTGCACAAGCATCAGGCTCTGTAAATCTACAAGGTGGTGACTCATACTTAAGCACATTGTGCTAATTAAGCGTTTGCTCTTCTTGTAGGGAGAGGTTAGATTGTTTCTAATGAATCTAATAGTGCCCAGTCTTGCACACGTATGTTGTAATACCTTATCATCACCCTTTCATTAATGTATGAAAATCATAGAATGTAGAAAGGTTTATCGGGCTTCTGTTGTGTAACTCAACACTGATGAGAAGAAGTGCGTTTCATCACCGTTCCTTAGCGAGGGCAGCAGAGAGGATCTGCTATTGAGATAGTTGAATTTGGGCCATCTCTCCAGACATAAAGTCTCCTCTGTTTTACATCAGGTAGACTATAAAAGTTTAACTCTTTCAATGAATAACTGAATGTTAGAAATGTAATCAGCAAAGTGTAGCACATAAGAACAAAAAGTTAGATGTTGCTGCTTTTCACTGACCCACAATAAAAGGCCTCAAAACTGTATTATGAGCCATGGAGGGGTTCAAATTTGCTTCAGAGGTAAAAATACAGTGAAGATAATTACTGGACATCTTTAAGTTCTCTGAAGTAGTGTTTCCTGCTTGACTAACGTTGGAAAAGCTACAAGTTTGCATATGTGTATAATTGAAAAGGATGGCACTTGAAGAGTTACCATACACAAAGAAATAGCTTCTGCAGCTGATGAAGGATCTAGTCTCTTTCTCATTGAAGTCTGCAGAATTCCCCATTGATTTGAGTGGAAGCAGAATTTGGCCCTAACTACTAAAGCAAGACTGAGACATCTAAGAACCACAAGATCACTTGGTTCAAGACACTTTTTATTATGATAATTATTGTGTTGCTTAATGGCAACTGAATAGTATTGACTCTTACAAAATGTGTTTTTCTTTGGAAATGTTTATATTGTCATCCAGAAAGGGGTTTGCAACAAAGTTCTGTCCCACAACTGTTAGAATTTCTTAGACTTAATGGTACTTTATTGTGCAGCATCAGTGTACAAAACTGAGCATAATTGTATGCATTATAAAACAACATACATATTGATTGTAAATGTAATTGTACAATAGCAAAAGACATTTAATGTAGCCACTTTCATTACATCTTGTTTCAAATAAGAAATAAAAAGTAAAATAATATAGATTTCATCTATAAGCACACAGGATGTTTCACATTAACTGAAGCAGATCTTAAAAGTCGAAATTCCTGAACCTGAACTCCTTAGCTACAGTCTACAATGGCTGTGTAAATAAAAAGACCCCTTGACACCTCCATATAGGGTTGTGACCTGCAATATGAAGAGAGCAAGACTTCATATATATGAAACACAGTATGAGGCTGGCCTAGGAGCAAATTAATCTGTTCTAGTTTTCAAGCAATTAGTAGCAACTAGAAAAGTAGTTTTCATAGAAGGGACTTTATGGAGCACATGACCTTGCCTTGCTGGTGGTTTCATCAGACCATATATAGAAGTTCCACTGATTTGTGGAATTACTTACTATAACTTGTTAAAGAATTTAACAACTGCTGAGTGAAATAAACTTGTGAATCCCTGAGGCTGCAGGTGTTATGTAAGGAAAGCTGTTAAAATGTATCATCTTAACTAAATTTACAGAGATATCGTGGGCTTTCTTATGAACTCCAGTGAGATGTCCTTACTAAGCAATGGTAATGTGAATTGCTGAGTTCACAGCAGTTCTTTTCACTAAATCCTATACGCTAGCTCTACTGAGAACTAAAATATTCTAGAAGTCTTAGGAAACTTTCTTCACCCATATCATTTAAGCTGTGGGCATCCACATTGGTAAGTATGAAGTCTGATGCAGTCTCCCCCCAGCAACCCATGATATTAGAGCTGAGAAAAGGGGGAGCACCTTTGCTGTTTGAATTTGAGAGGCACATGAAAACTGGGATCTCAGAAGTGCAGGAGATGTCTCCAGCTCTTTTGAAACTCACTTCAGGACTGGCAGAGGTAGCCTGCCACTAATGGGCTCCCTGTGAAATCAAGGACCTGCCAGGCAGGGAATTCTGCTAGAGACTGTCCACTCTCTCTCAGAGGAAATAAGCTGATTTTGTGGAAACCTAGTTTTCATTAAAAAAAACAATAATCGCAAATGTAAGTCTAACTGCACAATAGAAAATACATTAAAAATATTAATGTTTACCACTTTGCTTTCAAATAAGAAGTAAAGTTAATTAATATTCAAGTTCTATGTGACTGAGAAGCAGGAAGACATCATCCTCTGGGATGATTTTATTATCTGGCAGATATGTAAGATGCTACCTACCTTGTGGTATGTTGAACACAACGCAGAACCATAGCTCTTCCTTCCCTTATCTATGGTTAGGACTTGCAAGAAGGCACATCTAAAAGAATTACACTGACAGTAGAGGCAAATGCCGCATGTATTAATGTGATGTGTGGTCAAGCATGTTCTCTAAGCTGAGGATGGCACTGAGAAGCAAATCTTTTTCTCCAGTCTTACTCAAGTAATAAAGAGTCCAGGAGGTGGCAAATATTTTTCAAACTATGAAGAATTTTGATGGAGGAAGCATGAAACTCTGACATGAGCAGTGCAACTAACTTGCTTCCCAACATCATGGCAATGGAGAAGGGAGTATGGAGAGGCTTAGGGAAATTTGCTGGAGGGAGGGAGAAGGAGAGAAAAGACTCTAGAGGTGAGGCAGAGCCAAGTTAAAGGGCCATGACAGAAAGGCAGAGGCAAGCCCACCAGCACATACAGGACATGTTGCAAAACTCTTTCTTGAGCAGAGCTATATCTACTGAGGACAACATACTCAGGGGCTCTGCCAGTAGGATAGAGGATCTCCAAAGCACTCAGACTTCCAGTATTTTCTCAGGTTGGACAGGTTTGCTGCTACCCTCAAGTGAATTCTAGAGAGAAGATAAAGAGGCCACTGTGATTCTACCACTGCTCTCCATGCTAATGTCTAGCTGATTAAGTAGGAAGCAACAGCTATCCTTGAAGACTCCACAAGTGTACTCAGAGGCCAATAGACAGAAGTTGATGACCAAGCTGCGCTACATATTGGTGTCAGGGTTGTCACAGTAAGCCCACAAACAAAAAGCAGAAGGAGATTGGCAGACATACAGGTACCTCTAACTAGAGGGTTTAAAACATGATACCAGCAGTGGGGGCTGGATTTTCTTGTAAAATAGATACTGGATTTTGGAACAAAAAAAATGCTATATAAAAGAAGCATAGATTGTTAAGATGCATAGACTCTGACTCTGAAGTAAGATGGCATCATTAGAGTAGTTAGAATAATTTGGGGACCCTTCTGACATACACCAAATAGGAATTGTTTAAGGCTGCTGCAGAGCTGTGTGTGCTGAATGGCAAGATCCTTTCTTAATGAGCAGCCACTCACAGGCAGATCTGTCAGCATGTGACCATCAAGACCTCCATAATGATTACAGCAAAATAGATCGGCAATGTCCAGCTGCTATACCCCTGATTTGTATGAGCATGCCTGTATGTTTATGTCCATGTTCTAGATATTTAACCACAACTGGTGGGACACAGTGAGCGTCAGCTTGGTGTTAGCACTTTGAACAACCTAGTTGTGCTTTTGACATATGAGAGAGTGGCCTTCTTGGAAAAGGCCAGGGCAGCACAGTATTTGAGATGCTTGTATCCCTGTTTGACCTTCTGGAAACCTCTAATTTCTTTGGTGTGCTTTCTCAGTGCCAGCGTCCTGTTGCAGTATACTGAGGTAACAAGAGCACTGTGAATGCTGAAGGAGAGCACAGGGTGGGGGACTTCTTATAAAGGGCTATGCAGTAGATCTACCAGCTGAAGGCAAAGTAGACTACTAGGTATGAGTGCCAGAAGGTCTGTGTTCTATGTGCTGCAAGGACTTACAGGGCCGTAGGTACTCCAAAGGACAACTCAGCTTTGATGCAGTGTTGTCACACCTGAGGCTATTCTAGCAGAGGAGGCGAGACACAGCCACTATATCTGGGTCAGAAATCAAAAACTATGCTGATAAATCAGATGGTTCAGAGAGGAGCCAGGAGAATGATGAACAGTAAATAGAAAGGATCTCATATTGCTCAGTTTACAAAAAGGATGATAGGGAAAGACTTCTTAACAGGTTATACGCACCTACATGGGGAGAAGACATTTATTAATAGAGAGAACATGCTCCCGAAGATAGCATTTTAATGTGATGAAGCTGAATATGAATGCAGTCTGGAAATTGAGTGTGAATTTTGGAAACAGTTTATCAAAGACGTCCGTGGATGGAATTGTGTAAATCACCAGATAACAATCAGTCAAAAGTCCTTACAAAGAGAGAGAGAGAGAGCTGGATATTGCACTTTTACTCCTCATTTCACATGGCTATTTGAAATACCAATATCATAGCATCTTTCTTTTTATCAGCCTCTGAGTTCAATACAAAGAAGTGGAATCTGCTTGCTAAACTTGTCTAAAGATTTGTGTTCTTATTAACCTCACATAAGCAGTGCCACTAATGGGAAGAGAATGCTTTTTCCAGATATGTTTCCTTCAGTACACCCCCTGTAGGAAATTTAAGTCTACTCCAAAAAAATTTATAATTTATATAAGAAGCTGATTGCTTTACAGTATGAAACTGAAAGCTACATTTCATTAAAACAAGTTGGCTGTTCTGGGAATGGGACTGTTACAGTTATAAATCATAAAAAGCCCTAGTAGCATTGGTCTGCTCTAACAGCTGTTAGGTTTTACAGTGTTTACAGGTAACATTTGCCAGTGATTAAAACAGAGAGACTATTATGGTGCCACCATTTTCACTAATCTGATTGTTAACTTGAAAATTTTGATTTGTCAGAACTATTTCAAAAGGCTTGCATTCTGTAACAGTGAAGGATTATGCCCCTAGATGACACAATAGGCTTTTCCATCAGAATAACATTTATTAATTTTAAGAATGGTCCAAGCAGAATCAATATATATTCTGATGGTCCATATCTTATCCACAGACTAGTGAGAGATGACATGAAAGACATTGAAAAATTATCTTGCTTCTTAGAAGAAGATCTGATTATATAATTGTATTCTTTATCAAGTATTTTCTTTGTCTGGAGAGCCCTGTTAACCTGAATGGCAAAGTCACTTTTTTTTTCCCCATGGAGGCATATCAAGAGCACTTGACCACCTGCATAGATCTGATTGCAGAACTGTGATCTTGGTTCAGCTACTTGTATTTACATTTTTACTGAAATGAAGGTTCATTATTTCACATTTCAGAATTTTCAAATTCTTGTCAAGTATATAACCAGTTAATAGGTATATCAGCTTGTAATCACTTCAGACCAGTTACAAGACTTCCTCAGTTAAAGAAAAAAAGCTTTGTAAGCAGGAGGACAGGAATATTTTTACCATTCCTTTAAAACTTCTGAGGAATTATCATCTGGGACATAATCACAAACAAATACTAGTTTTCCTCTTGAGAATCTAAATTGGTTGTGCTGACACATAAAATCAAGTGTTGTGACTGTTACTGTTTCTGTTGTACCATATGGAGAGGATTATATATTGTATATTATATAGTTTTCTACTATATATTTCTATTGTCCCATATGGGCTTAAAGCAGAAGAAAAAAACACAGCCTTTTTGGGTAGTTAATCTGTGCCAGTCAATCTGTTGATCTTTCAACCCATATATTTTTTGTTCCATAACAATAAGCATAATTACTGGACTGAATTGTGGCTGGTATACATGGCAGTTATTAAAGACTAAGTTTAATATAAAGAAAAAAACATACAGATGAAAAGTAATGCCAAAATAATTTAACCTAAGAAATACACCAATAAATAAATACTACACAATCTTTTCCCTTTGACCCAATTCTGATTCAAATTGCCTCCCTATGCGAGACTGTACTTGTTCCAAATAAACAAAATCCATGCCATATGCAATAAACATGTGGAAAAAAACCCTACCTCAACTGAAGGAAACTGAGAGTATGCTGAAAGCTATTTCACTAAATAAATAATGTCCCCATTATGCCTATTAGCATCAAAGGAGAAAGCAAATTACTAAACCATTTTAAAAACATCTTACATTATTTTGTTGTCATTTAAGCAAGGAAAGCAAGCAGCACCTTTACAAAAGAGGTTTAGCGTGCAGCTAAATACAAAGAAATAATTTAGAGTGGCTTTTTAAGATATCTGATAGTGTATCAGAAAATTTTTGTTTGCAACGCAGTTTGGGTCTATTTCTATTGTTTTATAAATAGAAATCAAGCATAGTGGCTTTTCATCCATTGAGGGTCCTCTTTGGTTTTATCACGGCAAGAATGATAAGACTTTTATAGGTGTAGACATTCCCTGAAGACCAGTGGCTTTATTATATATCTCCACTAGTGTTAAGCAGTCTCTATTCTGTCCATCTTCCTACTACTTGTCTATCTGTCTGTCTTCTCTTTAACTTTTATTTTACCTCTGTGCTATACTCAAGATCCACTGGAATTTAAATAGGGAAAAAATGGTACCTTTTCACAACAGCTGAGTGCATTCAAGCAAGCTGAATGAGCCTCCCTTACCCCAAAGATACGGAACAAAGAAAATTGAAAATGGCTATGTGGTCAGGATTTCTAGCCAGGAGCTTTTGAAATGCTAGGCAAACAAATGCAATATCTAATGCCAGAGCTGGTGTTGCATCACAAGGCATTGGGGAGCTATTTAGGGCTTTTTTTCACTGTATTTGTTGTTAGAAGAGTGGTATCTACTGTTGCATCTTCATGCATGCAAGCACACATAAGCTCATCCTTTTTTTATTATCCTAATATTTCTATCATTCACAGTATGATTGAAAATTTCCTGGAAGGATAAATCTGGACTTAGGGAGGTGCCTTTTGTGGGTTCCAAAAATGTCAGTTTACATTTGGTTGATTTATAATTGTGGAACAGGCATTTTTCAACCCACAGTTTGAGTAGTATAGGAGGTTTGGGGTTCTTTTTAGGGGGGGATTGGAAACATGTCAAAACCCTTCTGTGCTACATTCAGTAGCACTAATCATGCCCTATTGTGGTGTTTCACATCCCCATCTTAGCAGAGTCCAGACTCTGTGGCTACATGAAAAATGGCCCCTCCATTTCCTTCTGTGTGTATGCACTGCTGAGTGCTGACAAGTATTCAGCAGTAGAGATGATACTGAGTTTCCAGCTTGGTGTATGAGTGGAAGAGTGATGAGAGAAGTAGGCTATGCTGGCACTTGGGCTCAGAAACCTCTTAAGAGGTTAGTGGTGCTGCCTGCCTATCTCACCTCAACAAGCTGAGAGGCAAGAATGAGAATTTTACAGATGTATCTTCCGAGAAAAAACCTTTTTGCTGGGGTACATTGCCCAGAGTGAAAAGAACAGCTGTTTGAAGGTGCTGAGAAGTATGGAATGGTAGAAACAGTCCCAGAAGAGACAGGTTAGTAGGGAAAAGCCAGATGAGGTGTTCAGAAGCACATAATAAATTGCGAAGCCATGTAATAAATATTATTTACTGCATGGGTCTGCAGTTTATCTTATGATTCTAAGCTTACCATGAGGATAACACCATCCATATATTTATGCATATGCTGTATATAATATTTACATAGACACATAAAATACTTCTGTAAATAGGACCCTGTTTATATATAAATATCCTGCTGTGTTTTGAAATACTACTGAGTTTTTTGGTATTATTAGTATAAAGATAACAGTGGAATGAATAAATGTTCCTCAGCATTGGAATAGCTTCATCTTTGGCTGTTTACAACTTTTGCACACTTGTATAAAAACCAGCTGGTATCAAGTTTAAAAGGAAATCGTATCAATGACTGAGAAAAATCAAAACAGATGCTCATTACATTTGTCTAAGATAAAATTAACTGAACCTGTCATATTTTGTGGGCAATTCTTGTAACATCTGCAGAACAAAGCAAATACACTTAATTCACTACAGCCTTCAGTTTATAGGTCAGATATGGCCTCTCAGGGCTATTGCATTTTTGCTTAAAAAGTTTAGAGTAAGTTTGAAAACAAAAAAGCTGGAAATGTTTATTTTTGTGGCCTGAGATAATCATCCTTCCTGAGTTTCAGTTATTCTAATTTAAGGTTTACACTTGGATGGAATAACCAGACTCGGCACAAATAATTCATATGCAGCTGGATGGGGGAAAGGGAACTCATGCAGGGAATTAATGAATTTAACTGTTACCTCCTGAGACTGGAGAGGAACCTCTGTCTTAAACAGATTTGTCTCAGAAGAAAGACATGCCTATGTGTCTCCAGTTCAGAGAAGGCATCTGTCTTCATTGCTGTGCAGTTTGGCTTGATTGGAGAAATTGATATTTCTGCCGTACAAGAGAAAGGTATGCTGGCAGGTCCATAACAACGCCCGCTTTTAGTCTTCATGTCTCAAATTTTCTAAGCAATAGAATAGCTCAAATATTTATCTCTTATTAGGTGTCTAACCACTTTCTCCGACCCCTGTACCAAATTTGGGGTGGTATCACCGTGGCTGAGTTCACACAGGGAACGCAAAAACACTGAGATGAAACAACAAAAGATGAAACCTTGAATTCAGCAAGGTTTTCCATACAGCCTTCCACAGCAGGCTTGTTAGTAAACTGCAGCAGTAGTGACTGGATATATAGGCTACAAGGTGGGTGAAAATCTGCCTGGACTGTTATGCTCGAAGGGCAGTGATGAGAGGTTTGAAGATCAACTCGTGGCTGGTTACTGGGGCTGATATTGTTTCACATCTTCATCAGCAACCAGGCTGACAGGATGGAGTGTGCCCACAGAAAGGCCATAGATGGTACCAAACTGGAGAGGTGGGTAACATGCTGGAGGAGAGGGCTGCCACTCAGCACCATGTCAACAGGCTGGAGAAAATGGCAGACAGAAACCCGATGAAGCCCAACAAAGGCAAATGCAGAGACTTGCACATGGGACAGGATAACTCAGTACAGGCTGGGACTCAATGGCTGGAAAGCTGTTCTGCAGAAAAGGTCTGGGATGTCCTGGTGGTAAGTTGAACCTCAGTCAGCAATGTGTCCTTGTGATAATGAAGGCCAAACACATCTAGGGCTGTATTAGTAAAAGTGCTGCCAGTGGTCCAACAGAAGCAATTTCTCCCTTCCGCTTAGCCCTTGTGAGGCTGCTCCTGCAGTAGTGTATCCTGTTATGGGCTCCACGTGCAAGAAAGATGTTGGTATACTGCAGTGAGTCCATGGAGCACATGATGTATGAGACAGGCTCTGAGAGCTGGATTTGTTCACCTTGGAGAAGAAAAGGCTAGGTGGAGGATGGGAGGGAATCTTCTTGTTGTCTTCAATTACCCAAAGGAGGATTATAGAGAAAATGGAACTAGACTCTTCTCAAATTCGCAAAGTGAAATGCAAAGGATTGCAGCAAAGGACGTTCTGGCTAGACGTAAGGAAAATGTATTCACCTGAGAGAAGCACATCACTAGAAAAGGTACCCAGAGAGACTGTTGGATCTCCCTAGATTTTCAAAACTTAGTTGGACAAGGCCCTGAGCAACTGGATCTAGCTTCAAAACAGGCCCTGCTTTGAGCAAGAGGTTAGTCTAGAGACTTCCAGAGTTTCCTTCCAATCTCAGCTGTCCTATGACTCTATGGAACTGGCCCTGGGTTACTGCTGCATAGTTCTTTGGGAATTTCCCCACCTCCTCTTCTTTATCTTCACAGTTCCCGGATTTGGAATCTTCCTCTCTCCCCTCTCTCACAATTAAAACAACGTCACATTTGGAGAGGGCAAATATGACTCAAGAGATTAGAAGTCAGATATTTCATGCAGCATTCAGATCCTAGAAATGGGAGCTGTATCTATGACTTCTTCATTCACAGATTTCTAACTATTCATAGTCTGTTACTACATCAACACTTTATCCAGTCCTACACTCTATATAGTTTTTTTAATCTTTCATAAGATAATTCCTTCAAATCTGTAGTCACATGGACCAGACTGTGCTTTGTTGTTTTGGGGGAAGGAAGGAGGTTGCTGTAAAGGATATAATCAATGCAAGACTGCTTTGTGAGGTGTTAATATCCTTGGGGGAAAGCCAGAGAGGTGGCTCTGATTGGGCTTATCTTTTGAGTCAGTTTGCAGAACTAATCCCATTATAGTTTGACAAACAAGCTGCACATGAAGAACAGTCAGAGCAGTGAATTTGTAATTCCCACGTGTGCCTGGAAACTTGGAAAGGAATCCCCCTCCCACGCTGGTAAGGCAGCACCTAATGGAGTCCTCTAAACACCTTTTGCTGTTATTGTCCACACTTCCTTTCACTGTGTCATCATTTGCGGGAATTTCAAGGAATTATGTATGTGTTTATAACGTGGAAGTTGATGATTTAACTTGCTGTTGGTTCTGCTTGGATAAAGTCTTCTACCTTCCTGAAGCTCTGTGGTTAAGTAGCACCACCCATGGGCAGAGATTTTCAGGAGCAGGACCTATCCATAAACCTTTGACATATGTGAAGGTGAATAGACCTTTAAGGACTTTTATTTTCAAAGAAACATCAGTGATTTTTAAAAAAAATTATTTTGCAAGAAGTAGATTCTTAATATGAAATGTGTAAATAAAATCATTCTTTAAGTACAATCTATGCTAGGTATGGGATATTGTTCCATTTTTATAGTACTCTTAGTTTTGAAACAGAATGATTGAGGTATATTAAACACACAGGCCTTCAGGGCTCTTTTCTGGTAACTAGACACATAACTTAAATCCATAAAAGTGCTTTCTTGGAACCACTGTTGCTAAAGGGGTGACAGAATTTACTTTTGTGCTTGGCATGAGTCCTTGAAGCAATATATACCATTTTATTTCAGGATGTATATACTACACATTATTGTCAACAGTAGAAACAATTATAACTAGACTTGCTTATTCATGTTAACCTATAACATCGTTATAGAATGATTTGAGGTTAAAGCTAAGAATACTAAAAAAAACATTTTATTTTTATACAGAATCCATAATAAATATTGCCACAAAAATCTCTGCAGAGTCGATAGAAAGATTTAATAGGGAAGGGCAAATTTATGTGTGCAACCAGAAATATCAGGTTTGCTATATACCACTGTTTGAGAGGGAATGGAAGAATATCAGTTATTTATGAGAGAGGAAAGAGCACCTCCTGTTTACAAAGTTGTAGTTAGTCCTACCAGTTGAAAGCTTTTACCACTGCTTCTGGAGATATATGTCAGCCCTGACTTCCCCCTGTTGGAATGAACATAAGCAACAATTTTTCAGGAATGAGTGTGCCTCACTTCTCTCTGAGTCCATGTGACTAGAAGATGACATTTCAAGATAAAGCACGGAGGATTTTCCAATGTTACCCTTTTGAACCAGCATTTTTATAAACTCTGAACTATACCCTGTAAATAGCAATGCTCAAGTTCATGTCACATCCAAGTGCAGACAGATCATGACTTCTAACTAGTTGCAGATCAGTTACGCTAGTGCTTGGCCATTACTTACTTATTGTAAACAACTTGACTTCTCTTTCCTAAGGCAGGTAAATAAAGGCAGGCATCTGATTCAAATCAGTTTTCTAGAAGCTCATTGCAAAGATGCTGAGTACTGCACACTTAAAGAAGAGATCTGAAGTATTTCAGATTTGGACAATCCAATTTAGAATGTGAATCTAATTTAGAAACCAGCAGCGGGATCGGGAATTCAAGGAGGAAAGGAATCTAAAACAGCCTTTAAAGGCACCTATTAGAAAATGATGGATTATTATGTCTATCAAAAGACCAGAGAGCTTTCACCTCTGTTTTGATACTTCCTTTCTCATATCAAGCACTGCTTCACAACTATTTAGGGGCCTGCAAGAAGTTATTCAAGTTCTAATACAAGGTTGTCTGCACCATAAATAAAACGCCGCATGCTGAAATCGGCTAGATTCTCCACAGGCGGCCTCAGAGAAAAGAACAATTTAATGAGCAAGGAGAATAAATTACTCTTTTACTCTTTGACTGTGGTCTGTCATGGCAAATTTCAGGTGCATCGTCAAAATAATGGTGAGGGAGTGTATGCTTCTGCTCCCTGTGTCACACAGCTCCTGTGAACAAATGGATATGTTCACTATTGGGACTTCTCAGATTGTCTTCTTTCACTGGGAATCAGCTGAATTTTTCTTTAGAGAACACCATGGAAATATCCGTGCTTAAATTGCCAATCTCTGTTCCCTAAAGTGGATAGTATTGCTGAAAGATTCTCCCTAAGGCACTCTAAGTCACAGTCCCACTGTTACTCTGCTCAAGGGATATCTGTCACTCAATAAAAACATAGTCTGAGCCTGTTGCCACTGTTCTGCCAGAGTGCTTCAGCCCATTGTTATTGAAAAGTCTTCTACCGCTGCAAATGGAATGCTTTTCTAAGGCTCCTGGAAAACACTGAAGAACTGATTTGAAATATTAAAACCCTTGCATGCACGTGTCACCTGAAAGGAAGACAGCAGAAATAAGTCATGAAAGGAAGAAGAACCCTTTAATTCACAATACATAGGGTCAGAGTCAAGGCAGAAATAGGAAATGGAACAAATGAAGCAGGAATCAGAAAGCACATAAGTCTGGTGTCAAAAGGCGAAGTCTGAAAGTGCAGGAGGAGCCAAAAGCTACAGATGAAGGCCTGAAGCACCAGCTAGCTAGGGAACAATGTGCACTGCTCCAAAGGTTACCTGTGGTTAGGCTGTGGTTACCAAAGCTCAAGCTGAAAAGAACAGTTCTTTGATCCTGGCTAATGAGCCCCAGCTAGTGAGAAATGAGGCCAAACACAGATACCTGAAAGCAAGCCACAGTAGAGCAGGCTCCTAGCTTAAGGGCATAGCTTAATCCAGCATTTGAGGTAAACTGCAGAATTTGAAAGGCTGGGTCAATGGCTAGACAGTTGCACTGTTCTTTGGTGCAGTATTCTGTTCAAGTGTTTTGCTATTTTGTTTCTCCAGTAAGAATCAGATATTGAAGAGAATGTGAATACCAGTTCAGTACTCCCCATCCAACAAGCCATGGAAAGGATTTTGTTCCTTTCCATGGACTTTGGATCAGTTCATGAGGCCTTTAGGAGTTCAGTTTGTTGGGTGATTGTGAATTTTAGGTCATGATGTATGTTAGCTTTTGTAAAAAGAAAAGCAGAATTGTAAGATATCTCACTGATCTAGGAGGAATCATTTTCATTCTTATCCTATAGGTACATCCTCTGCTTTGGCAGACTGACTGCTGCTGTTTTCCAAAGATCTTGAGAAACTGAATGAAAGGAAGTAAGCATTAGACAGGGTAATTTTCCTGTGATGAATTAGGGCTGGGCATTCATTTGTTCGTTTGAGAAATCTTTGATTTGGTTTTATAACTTAGTTGTCCTTGACAGGAAACAAACGGAGCCTTTGTCAGGTAGTCAAGAGAGTGATAATACCTGTACCTTAAGTTGCTTAGCTACTTCCAGTAGACTTAATGATCGTCTGTCTTCCTCAGACTCCTGAGAACTTCTATAACATGCTGTAAGGGAGAAAAGAAGGGAGCAATAATAGTATAGATCAGCACTTTAGGACATGTTATAAACTATGTGGTAATTTGGACTGCTGCATTTACAGCTAAGTTCTACCAGATGACGCATACAGAATGAATCATAACATGCCTGAGTCTGCACACCCTTCTGACTGCAGTGAGCTCAGGGCAAGAAGGGGCAAAGGGATTAAGTACTCTGTTGTCTCCTTCCTCAAGAGGCCAAATCAAAGACCTGCCTCCTGCCTTTTGGATCTCTGTTTTTTGCCACAGCTCACTCTAGTCCAAAAGTTCAGTGTCAGTAGTTTTATATATATTTACGAATATAGGTATTATATATATTTACATATTTATACATACACACTCTCTTATATAAACAATATATACATACTGACTTCCATGGTTTCAACATTGTTTGCCTATGTCAGTGTTATAAGGAACATCACCATATGACTGCAAGGGAATGAGTTGCCATTGCTGCAAGTAAGCTGCTGGTGAAAGCTGCCTCTTCCCTTCCCAAAAGCCTATGTCACAAAATGATAGGAAGGAAGACGAAGCTCAGTAGACTTTTCTGAAATTACATTGTTGCCCTTTCGCTGACCTCTTCACTGTACTTGAGTGACTGGCAGCATTAAGCTATTAAGAAACAGGGCGTGCATGTTGCACCCAAAAATCTTTCGTAAATACCCATCTACCATGGCTTCTTAGGAGGAAAATGTACTTTTGCCATTGCTCCTGGCATCTTGGAACAACACTACACACCATTTGGTTCTCTGACCTTATCAGCTGGGTCTAGCTGCATGTCGAGCTTAGCAAAACCAAAACATGGTTCAGTCTAGAGCATTTCCCATGGGTTCTTTTCTCTTTTTTTCTCTTTGTGAATTGTTACCAACAATGTTCTTCCATGAGTAAATGCTTTCAGCATTCCTACGGTCTCATTCAGCTTTTTCCTGTAGGTCTTGTTGAGGAGGGTAAAAATAAACACCCTTCTGGTGGGTGAATGGATATCTCAGAAATTTGTAGTAGGACATAAGAGATTTCTTGTTTCGTCTTCCATTTTCAGTCCTGGCTAGACTTCTGTTGCATATGTAGCAGTTGTCTTCTGCATAAGGAGAGGACATTTATGTTCAGGAGTCATATTTTATTTCACAGCCTACAGAACACACTTCAAATATTCTTTTGAAAGCCCAAACTTCAGTCTTTGAGTTACACCAAACCTAAATGAGAGCCTGGGAACAATGAGGCTTATTCGCTTCAGCTGGAAAAAAAGCACTGGGGCGAAAAGCTGAAGTCTTGATCTTAGCAAAAGTACATCATTTACCCTCTGAAGGAGCTCCTTCCCCATTCTGCCTCTTCCCCCTTGCTACCACCAGCTGCCATTGGATGATAATTGCAATGGGCAGTTACAGATTCTCATGGAGATGGAAAGGGTAATTAAGAGAATTCAGTGAGCTCAGTTTATACCCTCATATACTCCCAGTAAGGCCTGCCTGGGGCCATTTTGCAAGGGCTTAGTTAGTCTAGCCCAGTGACAGCTGTTTCTTTCATCATCTGTTTTTTATATGTTACATTTCTATTTAACATTGCTCTCTGTTGGGTCTAATCACTCTTTTCTTTTGAGGGGCTGCTTTCTGAAAGGGGCTAAAGAATTTATTCTCCAGGCTAAAAAAAACCCTGCATTGAAAAAGAGCTAGAGAGAAGTATATTACCCTGAAGGCAAATTTTCTTTTGGCTTTAATGCCTGGAAATGGGGTAGCAGAAATGGAGGTAAATACTTTATTGGAATCAGTCATTAGCCTCTCCACTTCCCCTCTTACAAGAAGACAGAAAGCTTGAGGCAAGTCCCTGGCAGCAGTTGCAAAGTTGGGTGGGGATTCCCTTCCACAGCAGAAAGAGCAATTACTCACTGTCATTACTTGATCCTTTTTAATTAGCCTTTGGACATCTATTTTACAACTCAGTTTCTCTCCAATGTCATGAAGTAGTGTTGGGGTCATTTGAGTGCCACCGTTCTCTTTTCTGTTCCTCTGAAAGCCCACCGACTCCCACACAGAGGATCACCAAACAGTAAGGATGGAATAATTCCCCCCCTGCAAAAAAAAGTTAACCCTAATGACATGTGTACTAAATTCTAAGATAAAAATTTTATGCTGAAATTGCAAGTCAGTACTTGAGCAGATTAGGTTCATATGCGAGACTTTATAGCTGTTCAATACCATTTAATCCTGTACTAACAGAAATGATATTCGATTTCTGTACCAACAGAAAAACAGGAAAGTTGAGGAGAAAAACAAGAGGCCAGGAAACCTTCCGAGCAGAGAAGTCAGTAGGGGTGGAGGTAGAAGAAGATAAGAATCTAGGGCAAGGATTTGCTAAGGTTTGATATATTGGTTTTATTTGTAAAGGCAGGCTAATTTTGTGTCAGAATGACCCAGAATTACAGATAGTTTTCCATCTATGTACTAAGAGGCAATATTTCATGCAATTTTTATGTATTAGAGTTGTTGTATCTCATTTCACTACCTTCTCCCACATAAAATAAGCTTTATGCAAATAAATGCTTGAGATTTCTATGTTGCTCTGTGTTTTCAAAGGTCTGAGAATGCACTAATCATTAAAAGAAGGTAATAATCTTTCATAACAGTTTTTCTACATCGTCATTCAGAAAAAGTCCCAGTAAACTTCACAGATCTGACCTAATTAAAACCACCATCAAACACAGGCCTCTTCAGTTTTGATTAAAAAATCAAATTGGATTCTGATTTCCGAATATAAGTAAGAAGCTGATTCCATAATCATGAAGCATAAATACAAAAGGCTCCAGCTGCCAAACGTTTTCAATTTATATTTAGGACAAGCTAATAAATCAGACTCTGACCTCAAAGTTTAACTGGAAACATAAAATGAAAGTCAATTGTAAGGATATTCTCGAGTAATGTGAAGAACCGGATAGGTAAACAAAAATACTTAAAAAATATCAATATAAAATATTACTGCCAAGCAATGAAAAGCTTTCAGCTCCAGGGTGTTTTATTCCAAGACTTTTCCAGACATTTTTTTGCTTTACAGTAAAACAGCTGTACTTACTTATGCAATCTAGCAGGCTACAGTATTGTATCAGTAAATGAACTGAAACTGTTTGCAGGGTACCAGTTGTGAGAGTTTTCTTAAACCAGCACACAAGGATTTGAGATCTAAATGCTACTGATAGTGTCTGTGCTGAGTGGTCACAAACTGCATCTAGAGACTTGTCCTAACAGTGTCATTATAAAAATTGCAGGGTGATCCTTTATGGATGGCATCTTCTGTGATCTCTCTACACCCTATGCCAGAAATAAGTTTTTAATCTATTATTTAAGAATTCATTTCCAATCTTAGCTGAGGCAAGCAGAGTATCTTCATCTAGAGCTCCCTTGTGGTCATTCTTGTATCTCAGACACAGAATTCACCCTTGTTTTTCCATTGTTCACTGACAACGAAAAAAGCCTTGCTCTTTAACTTACTTCATTTTTCCTTTACAGTTCTCCAAAGAGAAAGAAGAGTGGCTTGCCAAATATCACTGTCAGTCTGACATAACTGTGGGCTTGATCACATGAAAATTGAAAGTGTTTCTCTTTTCAATGGATAAAATGATCGAGTACAGACTTCTTTAATAGAGCAGTCAGCATAACCCGTTCATAAACTCAGCATGGAGCACTGTGTTCACCATGCTCTAGATTGCTGACAAACAGTTTATGGTTTGTCACATTTGGCAATCTCTGTACAGAAAAAAGGCCAGTCTTAAGCTGAAATAAAAATAGGTGCTTTAACCAGAACTTGGAAAGAACTGGTAGGAAGAGAGGTTGTGAAAATATGTATCAAAACCATTCAGCTTTCCATTTCTCACTTTACTAGCTTTAGTTTTATACATCATCATAACTATCTTTTCCAGTCAAGTTACCATCTGTAAACAATGCAATGTAAACAATGTTAAGATTTTGTATCATGTAATTAGATAACATTTTTAACATATTCAGTTAATGCTGGCATTCATGAAATAGAATGTTGGCTAAAGAAATGAGGAAGGTGAATTTGGAATATCTTGAGTCTGTTGTCTTACTCTTATAAATCTCTCTGTCTCAAGTGACACAGACCTTAGAGTGTTTTTTCTACCTCTCCACCTTTTGGCAACTTTCTGAAAGTTGACAGTTGTGAATTTTTTTAGAAAAGTGTTTTGTTTTGACTTTCTGCAAACTTCTAGTATTTAAAAAAAAAACAAATCATTGCCAATAATTTTAACTATTTGGACAGATATATGGTTCCATTTCCATAACTCTTGGGTTTTGCAGCTTCCAGAGAACGAGGATGTCAATTTGCTATGTATTTTACAAACTTCTAGGAAAAGATACATCTTCATGCAAAGTGATAACATACTTCTCAGTCCCATCTCCTCTAAGATGATCTAGATGAACAGGCCTTCATGGCAACACAAAGCTCTGCTGAGATTAGTCAAGCCACAGCTGGGCACATGGAACCATCCACTTAAAGCAGTTCACTGAATCATAACCCAAATGGCAGCAAGCAGAAAAACAAAGTACAGAAAAAAGCAGTAGTAACATGAGTGGCATATGTATGTGGTTTGTGCATGGTTTTGCTTTATAATGTAAGAGCGAGTCATCTGAGAATCCATGGGTGGTATCTGACTCTTCAATGGCAGCTAATGTATCTGTTGGTTAAAATAACGATGCTCTAGCAAAGCCACGTGAGGATTAAAGATTAGAACAGCAGAAGTGTCACAGATCAGGATTCAGCAGCTTCTTTATATACTAGACATACCTTAAAAAGCCAAAATATTCTTGACCTGATTAAATCTGATCTCTAAAAAGCACTGAAAATCTGCATGGCATAAAACTGTCCCAAGAATAATGTTTCTGGAAAGTCTTGTCTCTACTTAAGTAGCATATAGATCCAGGGCAGGATTACTGATTTTATTTTT
Source organism: Platalea leucorodia (assembly GCF_965183815.1). Lineage (NCBI taxonomy): Eukaryota > Metazoa > Chordata > Aves > Pelecaniformes > Threskiornithidae > Platalea > Platalea leucorodia. The sequence continues at coordinate 47,226,641 of NC_138826.1, read as the reverse complement.
CTCACTTTATTTAAAGCAATTACTGTAGAGGTTATTATCAATACTGCCTTTCAGTTTCTGTGACCATATGACCAGGATTAAGAAGTATTATCCACCCTAGAACATGGGTTGGCATTGTAGTGTATCTAGCCATTAGCTGATATAAGGAGCTCTCAGACTGGATGAAGTACTTCACTGGCTGACAGACATTTACAGCTGTATTGAGGATGAAAACTGACAGATGAGGAAATCAGGAGCCAAGATAGGACAAGGAGAGGACTTCAGTATTTCTGCTAGCCTCTTTGCTGCTTTTAAATCTAGAGAAACTCTTTTGCAGGTACAACTGCCCTTTCAGCATTTAGATGCATACCAGAAAGCTGTGGATTTCTGATGATAAGGGGTCTACAAAAGCCATCTTTTTCTACCTTATGGTTTACCTTTGTCTTACCAGTAGCTGTAGATTAGAAGTTCTCTTCCCGCATTGGGAATATACAGCCTAACGTGTAAAAGGCTGTAATATTTCAAGAATATGAATAGTACAGCAACATTTGCAAAATGCTTCCTCTTTCCGAAGCTCCTATAATCCTGAAATGTGCCATAGTGCCAAATCACAAATTGTAATTACCTATTTTTGCTATTGTTCTTCACAGTGAACTTGAACTGGACCTCATTTATACTATTTAGTACAACTTGTCCATCCAGTCACAAAGAAACCACTTTCTGTGCTATGATCCCTGGTTCCAGAATAGTATAATGTCTTTGCTTTTTAAAATCTTTGCTTCCATCTACCTCTCACATAAGTTAATAAAACACTTTTTGACATAGAAATACATTCTTTGCTTCTGACACAAAGAATGAGAAGAAAAGCTCCATAATTGACCATTTTCCTTACATCATCTATTTTTAAAGCATTTTATAGATGCTAATAGAGTGTTATGGGTGTCATCCAAACTTTAGTGACATAAGTGAAAAAACTCCCACCATTTCAGTGACTTCAGCGAGTTTCAGATGTTACATGAGTAACGTTCATTGCATAAATCTGGACAGCTTTCATTCAGAGAGCATTTTTAGATTTCAAACTTTACTTTTTTTCCAGTAATTGTTTTTTAGTTGTTTCTGTTCCATGTAGAATTTTCATGTTTAGTTTCTGATCCAAATCAGAACAAAGTCAAACAGCTTTGATAATTTTATGACACTGATAATATTTGTCAATGTCTGATGTCTAGAACTACTACACATCAAGAAACCAATGTAGTCCAAGATTCAGACACTGGAGAGATTTAAATTATGACTCCATAGTTTTCCTATTTTGTATAAGACATTGTATTTCACTCACAGATTAAAGTCAGATTTTTTAATACTATGTATATATAATTCTTCTAGAGAAATGTGTGTGTGTATATATATATATAAATTACTACATCAGAAACATAAAGAATACAAGCACATCATCACTCAACTTATTCAGGTTAATTTAAATTTGCTTATTTTGATGATCTATTATAGTAGAGTTAATAGAGATTCAAAAAAGGGCAGAAGCACAAATGAATAAAAACTCCAGATTAATTTTGGAGTTAACAGATTTTATTTAAATAGAATAGCTGCTTGCTAAACAGTTTTCAATTTGTTTTAATTGTAAAAGGTATTCTAACAAACATTGTGTCTCTTTTGCAGATGCAGATTCTTCTAGCTTTTTAAACATTTCTAAGTGAACTCTCTAATAACACAGACTGGCATGAAAAAAATGTTATTTCAGAATGTGCCTGCATAAGAACAGCTTCTGGACAGTGAATTTAAAGCTTTCAGAAAATGTTTACTACATTTGAGGAGACCCTTCTAGGAATAAGGAACCATAGGTGTATTCTGGTAATCAGTTTTTCAGTCGTAATTCTTTGTGCAATTTAAGGAAGTTAGTAGATAATAATATCACTGAGAAATAGGAATGATCTTCATAAATGGAGGTCTGAATGGTTTTAATTCTCTCAATTTATGATTCAGTATTCTGTAGTCATTGCCTAAAATATTAGCAGAGATCCTACACCAGCAAAATATTTACAATAGCATTGTCATCCAACGAAGAATAATTGGAAGAATAAAAATACATTTCTGATATCCTTTTATGGCAGCTGACGGAAAATGTTGGTTTTTTTTAAAAGGTAACCTTTCAGTCATTAGTTAACTCAATAGAAATACCTGCTTCAGGTTAGTCCAGGTAGAAGAAACCTAACATGGCTGTAGGCATATCATGGTCTGAACTGAAACCTTGAAAGAGTCATGGATCAGAATCAGAATATGTAGGACAAATGAAGCTGCCATAGGGTTGATACTAGAGTCAACCTCTAAATGCCTTCATTGGACTGGGCCTCTGACAACAGCTTCAGTGTCATGGAGAAATCCAGCAACCAAACAGTTTAAAAGGAGTGAATTTTGTTATTCCTGTGGGTACTTTCTCATCACCACCAATGTTTTCAAGAGAAGACTGGTCATAGAAAGACTTCAGCATTGCTAGCTAAGGTAGAGCTTCAAAACCATCCAAATTCATGCTGTTGAATTCCATATAAAGCTTTCTGGTTTTTTTTGTTGTTGTTTTTTTTTTTTTTTTTTTTTAAATTCTGAGCCAAAGCTCTATTCAAGTTTGGCATTGCTTCTTCTATGTATAATGCAGATGGCAGAATAGCACATCGAAGTTGAGAGCATTGCTACATCTGCTTAATTTTCTACACAAATGAGCATACAGAAGTAGTAAGTACTTAGGTCTTTGCTGGTAACTGTTTAGTTATGGCTCATTTAGAAACAAGGCTTTCCCTTTTATCCAACAACTGAAGCACACAAATCACAAAGGGGGAAAAGTTTTATTTGGTATTTGTCATTTTTCTGCTTTATGTTTTATTTCTGATAGTGTTCCTCTTCTTCAAAATCTCTGTTAGCATTTACATACTGAGCTACTCGGTTCAACTAACCTGCTGCTTAGAGCAGTCATCATGGTTGATATCATGAGGTACCTTTATTTATTTATTAGGATTCAGTATTGCTAGAGAGGGAGGAAGTTAAAGGAAATGAGATGAAGAAGGGAGTGGCAAAATAAAAATGCATTTCTCTGTGGTGAGTTGACCTTGGCTGGCTGCCAGATGCCCACCCAGCCGCTCTCTCACTACCCATCCTCAACAGACAGGAGGAGTAAATAAGATGAAAAAGCTTGTGGGTCAAGACAAATACAGGGAGAGCACTTCCCAGTTATTGTCAATAGGCAAAACAGACTTGACTTGGAGAAAATAATTTAATTTATTGCAAATAAAAATTGAGTTGGATGGCAAGAAACAAAGACAAAAATTAAAACATCTTCCCCCCTCCTTTTTTTTTCCCGGGCTCAACTTCACTCCTTCAATCCCAACACCTCTATGTCCTCCCTCTCACCCCCCAGGGTGGTGCAAGGGGATGGGAAGTGGGGGGTAATGGGCCCAATCCATAATAGTTCCTTTCTGCTGCTCCTTCCTCCTCACACTTTTCCCCTGTGGGTCCTCTCCACAGGCTGTAGTCCTTCAGGATAAACCTGCACCAGTATGGTGTCCTCCATGGGATGCAGTGTGGATATTTGCTCTGACATGGTCTTCTCCATTGGCTGCAGGGAAAATCTGCTCCACTGTGGTCTTTTCCACAGGCTGCAGGGGAATCTCTGAGCCGGTGCCTAAAGCAATTCCTCCTTCTCCTTCTTCTCTGACCTTGATATTCACAGGGTTGTTTCTCACACTAATTTTCTTCACTCCTCATGCTGCTGTGAGTGAAGTTTGGCCTTTTTAAAATATGTTTTCCCAGAGGTGCCACCAGCTTGGCTGATGGGCTCAGCTGTGTACTGTGGTGGGCAGCTTCTCGTCTCTTCCTACAGAGACCACCCCCGCAGCTCCCCTGCTGCCAGAACCTTGCCATGTAAACCCAATGCAATTACAAAGACAAGAAAAGCTCACTGTAGCTTAAAAAAGGTGGAGCTCCGCACTCAGCCCCAGTTTTTCCTACTTGCAAGTTACACATGAGAGGCTTCCTTCCAAGCCAGAGGTTACAAGTTGCCCTCACAATGCACTTCCCCATTCCTCTGGATCACTCATGTATTGCTCTACAAGTGAAGTACCAGAAGGAGAGAGGCAGGAAGGCATAAACCAACAAAGACCTTTGGAAGGGTGGTCATTAGACATTGCCACAGCCCAAGAAACTTCCAGCCAGAGCTGTTACATGAAACTTCTGTTTGCTTTTCATTAATATTCAGGAAAGTGAGAAAATCTAGTTGCAAATCCCATGAGAATCAAACATTCTGGGGAGAGGAATAGCACGAACAGACTCTCTGCTCACCTGACTTTCCTCATATACCTCCAAAGAAAAAATGGAGCCACGTGAGACTGCACTGGATGTCTCTCATAACTCCTCAGACTCTCTTTAAGCAGAAAGAACAATCCTGCTATGTCTAAAAAGGGTGTAACAGGCAGAACTGCTTTCTAAAGACTGACCTTAATCTTCTGTAGCCATTTAAATGATCCAGGTAAGAATAGTGAAGGTACCTATGTTTGTTATGACTACTCTCATCTTGCTTCTCTGAATGGAGTTAAATACATTGTGCAACAGCTGTGACAAGAGGTTGCTGTGCATCCACTTACATCATTTCAGATTCTTGTTCAGGTACTTTTTTTCCCCTTTCATACCTCCTCCTGCTTCATCTTTTCTCATCTCTGACTTCTGGAAGCTTTCCTCAACTCTCCACTTTACAGCTTGGTCTAGCTATTTCCTGGGTTCTTTTACCTGGTATTGTCCTTGTTTTGTGCTCTGGATCCCTCACAGGCATTATTCTTCTCTTGCTCTTATTTGATTACTTTCTGGCAAATCTTTTCTCTTTTCCAGCCCTTATCACCGTGCCTTCCAGCCTCCGCTACCTGCTCAGCTTGGCAGTGGCAGCAGTAGATGAAAAACAGGCATCGGACATACTTACCCCTATATGGTATGCCTTGCATGATGGTCATGATGTTTACCCCACCTTTGCTGTGGACTGGTCAGCATATGTGTTTACCCTGGCCAGTTGGTCTAAAAAGAAAAAAACCTAAACCTCAGGCTCTGTAAATCAGTTTAATACAATAGGAGTGTTTCTGACCTTGTTTATGTCAGTTGTACAAAATTGACGTAAGTGTGGTCACTCCTGGTTTACCTGGTTGTTTGTTCAATTTGAGTAAATAGCTGTGAAAATGAACTGTCATGGAAGAATAAGGTGAGTTTGGGCTTAATTCCCGACTCCAGTATTACAATAGTATAATGCCTCTGAAGTCAGTGGCATTGTTCTAGCGTAAAAAAAGTGTAGTAAGCTGTGGGGAAATAAATCCTGTTTTGTTGCCTCTGAGAATTTTCAGAGTCTGCCTGATATGGCATGAGTCAAAAATATTTTGTTATTCACTGCTTTTTCTAATTATCAGATTTGTCTCCAGTCCATTTTGTGGTGTTGGCCAGGCACTTGATCTGAGTCAAATTTTCCATACAATCCACACTGCTTTATGTTTCAGTGTTTTTTTTCTTCTGCCTTAAAACCAGAACAGAAGAGCTGGCTAAGCATGTACAAACCTGCCTGATGAAAAGACTTGTTTTTCCTTTTCCCTCACCCCTTCTTTTCCATTTAATGTTAGTACAAAGATGAAACACAGTTTAAGTAGCATAGTGCTTAGAATTATGAATTGGGGAAAGTGATTAGTAGATCATCAATCTGTTCACTTGACAATGTACCACTTCATCCACACAAATCACCTAATTAAAGAAGTCAATCTCTTGGAAATAGCATTAATTTTTATATTAAGGAACTGTGGTATACATCTGATTGCTTTGAGAACACTTGTTTCAGCATCCCTTTACTGCTGGGGTTACTCTGTGGAGAGTTATTTAGGGTTGAAAAACATCTCTAGTTGTGTGAAAACATATGAGAAACACAAACAACTGGAATGAATAAGTAACAAATCCTCCTATTCCTCATCACTGCGGCCCAAGATCTTAATTATTTTCTTCCCATTATGCACTTGATGCTGGCATTGTTTTCCCTACCCATTTCTGCATTTGGAGGAAGGATGTTCGCTTTTGAAGTTTACGTGAAATTTCATCTGCAAGTTGCTTGCTGTCAGTTTTATGCACTACAGTCTAGATCCATGACAGACAATTTGGTGGAAGAAGGGGATTACTTGGTCTGGGTAACATGATAGTTTCACTGAATTTTCTGAGCACGGAGCAGACCTAAGATGCATCATTGCAAGTATTGATTCAGACAAATCTGTTTCCTACTGAAGAGCACAGCCATAGTTATGTGGCTCCCAGGCTTGCTATGTTGTCTTGGTGAAAACACGCATAAAAACCTACTTTGGTTTACAAGCCATGGCTGAAGGAGGCCCATTGATGAAACTGTAGCTTTTGGACAAAAAGGGAATGGTCTCTTTCCTGTACATTATACTAAAAAATTTCAGTGTTGTTGGCTTTGCTAGAAAATTCCCAGTGGCGTTGGCTTTGGACATCAGAGATTATCAGAAGTCTGGCTTAAAAACCCACTGTTCTAAACTGGCTTTTCCTGAAATTTCCAGCTCACCAGGGATAAAAGAACCCAGTAGCTGCTGTTGCACTTCAGTTCCTTTTATTTTTCTGAGTGTGTCTTGAGTTGTGTGCTGCCTTTGTCTTACCCAGGGTCAAAGATATCAAAACAAATGAAATGTTTCTGAAGTTGAAAAAAACATTAAACTTCTGGTCCAGGTGGAACCTAATTTTTTTTTCAAGACACCAAATAGATCTGAGTGTTACATCCGGCCTTAAATGCTCTGTTTTAGCTTTACACTTTTGAACTAAAATCTTTTTCTTACCCTGGCTGATGTCAGCTGAAAGAAAGTTCCAAGTAAAACGCCCTTTACAGTGCTATTTTAGGGCTGAGGCCATTCTTTCTCTCTTCTCTTTGTCTTTCCACTTTCCTGATGCAATCCTCAGTCTGGCCTTGGGCTCACCTCACAGGCATTAAAAAACAACCCCAAAAAAAAGTAAAACCAGAGGGACCCTTCAAACCTCAAAATTTTGCTTTCAGAATAGGCTCAGAACCTGTGATTAGCTTCCTCTGAAATACCTTTTCTGATTCCCAAGCTCAGATAAATTGGAATGATGGAAAGGCCTGGTGGCAGATATATATCTTTTTTTTTTCATTGAGCCTATAACTCTGTCTGGCTATGGAGAAGTCTACAAAAGAAACACTGCAGAGAAAGGAAGTAGCTCAGTAAGGCTTGGCAAATACTTTCAAAGAATAACTATTCTTCCAGGTTTGATCACTACAGACACAAGCAAACACATATTAACAGGTTGCCTTATCTAGGATTTTTCTGATGAGCGGAGGGGGTGCTTAGGGGGTACTATCCTACTAAAATGACTCAGTTCTTTTTGCAGCAATTAATCTTCCACATTTGGTTTTACACTGCTTTACAGTTGGCCTCACCAAAGTGCCAGGTCAGATTGCTTGTCCAAGGTCACTAAATGACTCAGTAGATTAAGTGCAAACTGAACTCAGAGGACCACCCTGCTTTCTAGCTTTTGTTTTAGGGATTCAACCTACACAGTTTCTGTGGTATTTCACACATTCCATTAATCTCACTGGCTATCAGCCATAAAGATATTGCAGAAAGATTCAATACATGTAAATGTGCACAGTAATATATAACTTCAAGCTGATGGAAAATATATTGGACAAGCATGATTTATTTCCTCTGAATGAAAAATACCGGTTAGGCCCATGGCTCAAAAATAAAAGAATATGAGAATACTATTTGTGGCTTTCCCTGCATTTAAGATGAATAAGATGAATCTTTCACCTTATTTCACTCTTGCACTAACCACACATATTCAAAATCCCATGTTTTTGTATCCAACTTCTCAACTTACTCTTATCTGAAAGTGAAATTAGTAGCTTGACTGTTAGGACTAATCTCCTGTTGATATCCTCTGGATGTAGAATAGATAAATTCCAAATTTCAGGGTAAGGTACTTATTTACAGTTTTCCCATTTGTAAAAACTGAGAGCTAGAGATGTGATGAAGTTCTCAGTCCATCAATAGAGCAAGCAAGGCAAACTTTCATCTAAGAATTTGTTCTCTAGCCAGTTGTGAAGGTCTTGTAAGAGTGAGAAATTGCATCACTCTAAAGCACATCGTATTCTAAAGAAATTGGATTTGGAAATGGAAGCGTTAAGAAGCAGCTACTTGTTATTACATTTCATTAAGGAGCAACAGTAGTAACTGACCCTTGTGAAACTGTGTAACAGGATAAAACCCTATCTATGCTGCTGTAGCAAGTTCTGCAAGGATGTCCCAGAGCATTGTGAGGTGGTTAACTGGCAAGAAAAGGACCTTGCTATCATTTCCTTCTTTATCACACCATCCTTTGACTTGTTAACATAAGCACTGTCTCCCTGACCTGCCAGTTTGCATCAACTCTCAAAATAGTCATTGTATCATTTGGATTAAAGAAATCTGTCTCCTGTCTGAGGTTCTGTATGTTTCACTTCACACATCCCTCTGCAAAACCAAGTCCAACCTCATTGGTAAGCCTCTTCCTTTCAGAAACTTCAGTGAGAATCTCCCAAGATTGGTCTTTCTACTGCCATTTCCAATATTTTAAGCCTTTTTGCTTTGGGTTCTGTGTGAGTTCCTGGAAGATACTGGTCAGTTCAGATGTTTTCTGAGCCTGTTTGCTTCTTCATTTCCTTCCATAAGAAATACTCCCATCAGCCAATGGTGGTAGTCAGCTTCTGGAGACCTGTTCACTGAGGTTTTCTTACCTTAGAGTGTCCTTGTTGCATGGTGAGATGGCAAGGAAAACAGTATAAAAATAATTTCAAACATCTTGAAGGGAATGAAGGTGGTTACTTGTTAGCCAGAAAAGGGAGTCTCTGTGTGTTGCATGAGTACCCTATGCCTATACAAATGGAATAGATAAGTTGCCAGTAGATGGTGGTCAGGATTGGTAGCAGAGTTCCCAAATTTTATAGTATCATTAAAATGTGTGTAAATTGTTTCCTTCGATTTATGTCAGCTGTTAGAATATAGCATGCCCTCTTGGAAACCCCACTGCTTCCCACATCTCCATGAAGAAAAACTGCCATTTCCTCTTCACTGAAAATCTCTGCATATACCCTCCAGCTTCACCTGTAAGTCAGATGTGCCTAGAGGGCCATAGGCAAAGATCCAGGAAGGAACAGACTTGCAGAAAATTCTGCTGTAAGTTATGTGATCCTCCTTACTTATGGATCAAAACATATATGCAGAAGTGCTGCATGAATGTGGTGTGCAGTGAAAGTCCACCCTCAAAAGTGCACAGGAACTTGTGTGGATCTACCCGGCAACACTGCACTCTTCATAGCTCTTTGTAGGAGTCATAGAGTACAGCCTACCATGTGATGCCAGTCAATTAAAGAGAGAAAACTTGAGCGCAGTTGCTGTCATGGAGCCCTGGCTAGGAATTCATTAAGTGGGGGCAGAACCTCAATCTTCAGTACTGTGGATCCCAATTCTCTGCCCCTTTCTATCCCTTCCATCCTTTTTAGCAGCTGAGATGGCTTGGGAGGCACTTGTGTGATCGTCGCTTGTTACAAACATTTCTTTTTAAATGGAGCCAGTTACAAGATCAAAAGGTGAATTACAGTGATTTTCTTCAGCACATGAAAGTGAAAACAACACTTGTTTAGAGATAGTCTTTCCAGGACAGCTAAGTAACAGCTTGTTAGAAATAGCATGGCTGAAAAATAGCCATGTTAGAAGAGCTGGGCTTACCTGCATGTGGAGGTTTCCAGGTTTACTGTGAAAGGGTACCACAGTGTTTATCCATTCATGGCTTTATTTAACTTATTTAGGTTTTATTTCTTGGTAGTTCTGGAAAAATGTTTTAGTAGCCAAAAAATCTGTACTTAATTAGACACACAAAAACCAGCAGACAGGAAGTCTATTTTCTCACAGATACACTGTAGTTTGTATATTCTGCCCTAATACGAACAAGTCTACTATTATTTTCTGATGTCTCTCTTTTTAAGATGCTCTGAGTAACATGAAAGGTCTTTTTTGGTACACCAATCAAGACAAAAGACTTGCCAAGATACAGGCATGCTAGATGTTTCTGTATTGGATGGTTCCTAATTCCATTTGAGAAAAGCTTCTCTCTGATTTTATTTTATAGAGGTTTATCTCATTTAAAAGTATTCAAATGTAACTATGGATATGTGTGCAGGCTTAGGGGCAAAATCTGATAACGACTCTATACCAGTGCTCCCACCCTGAATTTCATCAGTGTTCTAAGTGGTGGTTTTATTTCCTTGTTACTGGGGGTTAGTCCAAATATCCAATGATTGGAAGCTGTTTAGGACAAGGGCTCTGTGTTCATGAAGTATCTCATGGAAAGGGACATCAGAGAGCTGCTGTAATAGAATAACTAATGAATAATAACTGCAGCCAAAAAAGGAGGTAAGGTCTTATAAGGGATTGATTGTCCTCACTTAAATTTAGAAGTTGTGGGGGGAAAGTAAAATTTGTACCTAAAAAAGTGTTTTAGGTTACCTTAGGATTCTAAGCAAACATGAGAAAATCTCTGAATTTCACTATTGCTTTTGATTCTGTTCAGAAAGTATTCAGATCTTAGGCGATACAACATCCACTCCCTCCAAGCAAAGGAGGAAATTGTTGTGGGTTAGAAACTAGAACTATTTCTTAAATGTTAAATGCAAATTAAAGTACGCAGCATGACTTACATGGCATGACAGCTATAAATAACCTACCCTCACTGTGTTATTGGTCCTTGCTTTTTTCTTTTTTTTGTGGGGGGGGAGGGTTTGGCTTTGGCGTTGTTTTTTATTTTCCCCATTTGGAGTTGTTTTCCTTAGGCTAATTATTAGACTATAATTTGTTATGTCTTTGAATATTACAAGCTTGTTTATTTTTGAAGTTCTTTCTTGTGATTCCACAGACCTTCCCACCCTACTGTGAAGGTTTCTTGCATCCACCGTTTGCTCTACTTTTTCTCCTCACTCTGTCCTAGCAGTATGTCTCTGTTACTATATCCCTTCAGTCTTTATTGTTTTGATTTCATTCTTCATCCCACAGAGCTGCGATAGAGCGAGTAGTATATTCCATGATCATCATGAAGGGAAAACAAGGACTGAAAAAAAACTTGAAGACGAGACCAGTGTTGACGGTGCTGGAACAGGAACTCTTGAAAACCTGATCCATGCCAGGAGATGTGGAAACAACGATGAGTCTCTTACCCAGATATCATTCTACTCCATCACTATTATAAACATATCTGAACTAGACCTGGAGTTAAAAATAAAACCTCTGAAATCCCTGCACTGCATTGGTTGCATTGCTTATTAAGAACAATCTCCTTCCTCAAACTAAAATCACCTATTTGGTATTTCCCACCTGAAATCACAGCCTTGGGTATGTCCAAAGGAACCCTCTCTATATCCCATGTCCAAATGCACAAATACATTAATTTGCCAGCTGATGTTGGCTGTCTGTGACATAGCCATGTGGCTGGAAAACAGCCAGGATCTGGAGAAGGCCTGTATTCATGGCTCCTCTGCAAGTCATCCTTTCATTGGGGTAGCCAGTAAGACTAGAACACAAATAACTAGTGAAGGAGATACAGTCTTGTGTCTTCTTTCATCTCACATCTGCCTGATGTGGCCAAGGGGAGATTTCTGCCAGATATGGAATAGAAAGGATGTGCATGTGGAAGAGTTCTGGTCTCTCAATGGCTCTTGTCAGATGAATTTGGGGTGGGTGCCATAACTTCTCAGAGAGACTTATTCTTCTTAATATATATTTCTTCAGGTAGGAAAAAAAATAGTTGAGCCCATTTCCTAAGTCACATTCATGTCTGTGTGTAATGGCAACTGATAACTGCAGAAGAAAGCTAAGCCCTCACTTACTGATGGTGAGGTAGCCCTCTGCAAGGCAGCAGGTAGTCTGGCAATGTTTGGGCTGACTAATGCCCTCTCTCCATATGTTTTTTAGATCCAATGTGGGGCATGTCTGAGGAGACTTTCAGTACTACAAAAATATTTAAGTTTTCTTAACATCTCCAATTTTCATCATCTTTTTTCCAGAAAAAGAGCTAATGCTTATTGATGGCATATGAAAATATAATCATTACCCTGCCTGACCACCCTAGATCCCCCAGTGCTCTTTTATCACCAGTGAAGAAAAGATGGGAGAAAGGTGGAACTTTTAACCACGTTGTTTTGGACAAAGAAGGAAAAAATATGGCTATCAAAATACCAGTGGGCTCTATAGTCCTTAACTTGATAATGACAGCACAGACGAATGATGTTTTTCTCCAAAAAGAAGCGTGCTCTAAAGTAATCACTCAAGATTATTTTGTGACGTAGTGTATTGCAAGCCGCTCTGAGAGACCTACCTCTGTGGTATGTCTAAATTCTAGTATATTCTTTGCTACAGGCGAGATAAGTGACATGAAAAAAACAGACCCAGTGGTAACATTATTGGAAAGCAGATTCCTGTTCAAACAAGCTAGAGATTAATAAGATAGATTTCTAGTGACTAGACTCATCCCTGGCTTTTGTCTTCCTTCAGTGTAAAATAGAAGACAGATAGTTTGATAGAGGAAAGTCTGGCAAAGGTAAACGGTAACAATGGAGCAAAGGAGTCATAACATTCTCCTGACGAAGCCTGGATGCCTGCATAGTGAAATACAGACAAACGTTGATTAAGGTGACTGTTAAACTTCCTATAGGCTGCCAGCAGTAGCTATAGTATCCTCCCAAATGCGTACAATGAAGTCAGTTCAGATCTTTCTTTTCTCTGCACAAACTTCTCTAAAATGCAAGTATCCTCTCTCACAGAGGGCTGTTCCATTTTAATTCCTCTGCTAGGTTGTGTGAATGTCACCTGCTTCCCCATGTTTTGCAAAAATAAAGGCATAAGTTATTCATTGTGACTGTTTCTTAAGGTTAAAGTTTTTGCTAGCAATTTCCACATTTCACAGTCCTCCTGGGAAATCTAAACCTTTCTTTTAATGAAAATGCCATTCTCTGTCTTTACAATTTACTAAAAAAATTATAACCTCTCTGTGACTGTGCTTCAAAATAATCTGACAAAGTGTGTTATGTCTATTTTAAATAAGCAGTAGGTTTCTTCTTTCCAGTTAAATATATTATACAGTAACTGCAGGAATGTAGACTGCACAACTGTTTTTCTTAAGGATATCTTCAGGTACAGAGGTAAAGCACTAAAAGATGCAAAGCACTAGTTCATAGTTTTGCAAAGCTAAATTGTTTTGCAATTTTTACAGCTATAAAGAAAAGAGATTTAAAATTTATTAATGTATTTTCTGGAGAAAACAAAATGTATATTTAATATTGGATAGAGTGCCAAAACAATGTAGGAAGAGATAATGATCGAGTAACTCAGAATCCATTTTCAGTGGAAAAAACCAATATATTTGGAACATCTTGACTTGATCTTCGAATGACATATTAGGTAACCTTTTTTTTTTCTTGTTGATAGACATTTGTAATGTGAGGGGGAAGATATTTCCCTAGCCAAGTCATTTATATGAGCATAAGAGCCATCTTGTGCCATAGATTAGACTGACTCAGCACTAATATGGATTAAAAAATACATTTATTCCTTGCCCTGTAGTAGCCATTTTCATTCTAAAACTGGCAACCTTGTTATCGTGTGGTAACTATTTTAATACATTCAATTATCAAAAGAGACAAATATGGAGAATATTCCTTTTAAGCTGACTATCAAGCAGGGTATTCCTCATCAAGTGGCCTGTTAAGATATAAACTAATTAATACAACTAATTGCTTAACATTAAGTAGAAGCACAGAATAGCAGGAGTATGTATTTGTATTTGTAGCCTTTGTATGTAGAACCTTTGAATTAAAATTTGAACCCTGTTTGTAAGAGCTACACAAATGATATTGCTTCTGTGTTTGAGGATCACATCACACTTTAAGAACGCTGCAAATGAATCCATAACTTCCCACCCCCCAATCCCTTAAATATTATTTGATGTTGGGAAAATAAGACTCCTGACCTGCAAATATTTATATCTTTTCATAAACCTCTGAGTTGCTAGATCTGGGATCAGGTAACATAAATGAATCAATTCATGTGCTTAAAGCTGAGCACATGCAGAAATATTTACAACCCCAAAGTCTAAGATATCAGTGTTTTCTTTTAAGTGGTGTAATTACCCAAAAATTCGGAGAGACACGTTGGGGAGTACAAAAGGGACCAAGGTACCTAACTTCCACTGAATCAAAGAGCTGGAATGCCTTTAAAAATGTAGTGCTAAAGAGAAACTTCCTAATGCCCTTTTATTCACACTGAGCCATACCTTATTTTGCAATAGTTCCCCTGACTTCTCAACATCAGGTTTATAGAACATAGCCTAGAGAGGTCACACGGCTTTCTCTTCAGCCCATCAGAAGAGGAAGAAACAGGAATGAGATCTTCCTGCCCCTTGACCTAAATATTAACCTCTGCAAGAACGTCTCTAGTGGACAAATTCTCTTACATTATTCCAATTGGTCAGCATCAGAGAGTTTGGTAGTTTAGGCTCAGGAAAGTACTTAAGCAAGTACACATTTCCCAAATTTCTTGGGCACGCAGTTTTGAAATTTTAGTAAAAAAAATTATAGTAGTATTTCCAAGACAAATCTGTATGATTTCCTCTGAAATGATTCAGTATTTCTGCTTCTAATATTAGATGAAACCAGGAGGCACGGATGCTTGCAAAAATAGGGATCAATAAGAGAAATATGGAAATGAATTGCTCAGAGCTCATAGGAGAACTGAAGCTATGCTCAAACCTCATGACAATTGGTTGATACTCAAATTACAAGTGTAACAAACATGTGGTTCTTGGGATTTTTTCCACTGGAGTAAAAATATTAGTTCATTCAAAGGACAGTTATAAATTTTTATGCCATATTAAGAGAAAGCTTTTGACTTCAATAAAAATTGAGTAACTTTGTATAAGGTATACCTTAAAATTGCACCAATTTTACAAGAGGTTTATCATTTGGCCTCAGCTTGCAGCCACCAGCATGGCTTCCTTTTCAGACATGCATCTGGTAGCTTACAAACATGTTCGATAAGGTAAGGGGCAAGCTAATCTGTGAAGAGAAATAGAAAACACTGTTCATAAAATAAAATGAGAACATAATCTGAAACAGATTTAAGTATATGCAAGTTACAACAGACTCCCTTAGGCATATATAACTTATATGCTTACAACAAAAGATAACTTAAACTGATGTTCAATTTGCCAGTTTATTGCAAGGGTGCTATTTTGACTACTATTAAACAGTCTTGATGGATGACCTCTCTAAATTTGTTTGGTGCAAACACTTTCTTTCAACATTAGACATTTTTTTTAACCATCTACTTATTTGAGAGAAAAATCTATTGTGGCCTGTGCAGACAATTCTGCTTTTTAATTGTGTTAAGGTTTTTCTGCATCTGCTAGACAATGCATGAGAGCATTTGATGATGAGAGCATTGATTAACCTTCAAAAATATAATCTGGTTCCCAGGCTTGGTTATAAAGGGTTTTTGGCTCTCCTTTCAAACATAATTTGCCAAAAAGCAATTACTTGGGAGCTGCAAAAAAACTTGCCTTCTGGATTTTAAATTCACTTTCTTCTTTAATGTATTAGGAATCTGAGCATGCTGCCTCCTGCTTCTTATCAGTTAAATATATGCAGTGATACCAGAAAAAGAAACCATGAATGCTGCAATTCTAGTTCATAGTCGTCATATAGGGAACATCCATAAAAGCAAACGGTGCCAAGCAAAAAAGCCAAAGCTGTTCATCAACTCTGGATTTAATAACTACCTTATTTATATCCCACATGCTAGGAAAAATACTGTAATTGGGATGGAACATGAGGAATGGAATAATTAATGGAATAATTAAAAAAAAAGTCTGCTTTGCTTCTAAGTTATTTGTTTGAGACTGTTGACTCAGTGGTAACAATGGAATACCATTAGTGTCCAATTCCTTTTACTTTTCTATGTGACATTAGTGTACAGGTCTTTGTAGAGAGAACTTTTTAATGGATGACAACACTAGAATATATTTTCTTCAGGACAACACTAGAAGATATTTTCTTCTGTCCTGCTTGTAGTCAACAAGGGGCCTGCCCAGTTTGCTCAAGATTTTTGTCAGTGCCTCTCTCAGCGGCTGGCTTGCAGAACATGTGCACTATTGCTCATGCTCTGCCCAAATGCCTTAAAACTCTCTGAGAGCATCTGTGCAGCAAAGCAGGACAGGATGGCAATGTCCTGACTTTCACATTTCATCCTGTCTGGGTTTTGCAGGTTAAGGGAATTCTTGTGTCCCTGACTGTCAAGTGAGCCATCTTTTGTCAGCACTAATCAGCCCTGGAAACAATGGAAAATATACAGTGTGTTAAGACTTGCACAGGTATCTGATGCAATCTAAATGAGAGACAGTCCTGTTGCATTACCTAATATGTCTACATGAATGTCCCGTAACCCATATTTTTATGCTGGGGAATTGCTGATTGCAGTAGCTGTTCATTACATACATGTGTCTCCAGGTGATAATCCAGCAAATGAAGGACTTTTTAAACTGACATATTTAATATACGTCCTTCTTATTTAAGGACGGCAAGAATATTGAGTGGTGTTCCAGCAAAAGAGGATTTGCCCTGAAGTGCAAAGGGTGAACTTCAGCAGACTGGAGATGAACCTTGCACTGTTGGAATCCTTTGCCCTGCAAAAGTGCTCATACAGGTTTTAGCATAAATAAGAACCAACTCTTTGAGTATCAGCTGAGAAGGGCTCAATATTTTTGATAACCTAAAATAAAACTACTCAAAATATATTACACATTTTGAATGTTTTTCTTTTTTTTTTTTAATTATTTAAAAGAGGAGAATAGATATAGCAGATTGAAAAAAAACACATAGAGATAAATGGCTGTGCAATGAAATACTTAAAACATCCACTGACCATTTATTAATATGTTTATTAAAGATCTACGTTTTGTAATGTTCGTATCTGGAATCAGCACTTTACTTTTTGTTGTAGAGTATTAAAAAAAAAACCCAACAAATTAGGTATTTGATCATGGAAACAAAGAAGCAGAGAAAGTAGTGTGTGTGCACGTTACAATTATATTATCAAGGCTTTCTGTAATGTTATTATAGGCTGTTCCAAGTTACCATGTATGAAAACAAACCACACTGATTCCAAGCCCCAAAATGAGAGAAGTTAGGGAAATATAATCAGTGCAGCTGTGGCAACAATACTATTGTTAAAGTACAGGGAAATTTCATAAACAGTGAGTAAGAAGTCAAGAAGGAAATAGTTGTAGACAAAATCATTGCTAGAAAACATGAAAGCAACTCTTTTTTTCCCATCCCATCCCCTCTCCACCCTGTGAAAAGATTATCCATGAAAGGGGAAAAAAGGGTGAGGTTGTGGGTGGTGTCCTACATAAGGCCATAACACACAAAAAATATGTGTGCTTTTCTCTTGGAAGAAGATGAGGAAAAAAACCCATGAGCCTGGAATTTCTTTTGGAACACATACTGTGCTTTCAGGTGCCATCTGTGGGCCATGCGTTGTATGAAATAAGTCTGTGTTAAAACAAGCATAAAAGAGATAAAGGACATTCAACAATCCATTGTAGCCATTGCTTGCAGTGTGCCATAGATACTCCCAAGCTGGTTTTAAACTGTCTAGCTGTGAGAACTAGTGGCACTTCAGTTTCTGTGCCAGCAGTGTGTAACATAGGGCAACAAATATTTCAACGAACGCTAATTTATCCTGCTTCTTATTGACAAAGCTACAGATGCCTTAGTCAAAAAAAAGAAATGCCACTGAGTCAACAGCTGTGCTTTGCAGTGGTTTTCATTCACTTTGCTTTGGTGTTATGTTAAGAACTTCAGTGTCATTGCTCCTGCTTGACATCACTGCAGAAGAATCACTCAAAGTCTGATCCCCTGATAAACACCGTTTCAAAAGAAATTGATAGTGTAATTCCCCTTAACATAAGAGAGGCCAGGCTTTAACACACACATTTTAAACTGCTTCCATGAGCCATTCAGTGATGTGATAGAGGAAACCAAAAGGGATGAAACTTGACGAGTGTATCATCCAAATTTACATTAAATAAAAGATAATTTTCCATCTGCAGGGAAATTTACTACAAACATATGAAATGTGAGAGCAGGTGTTTCCTGATATCACCAAAACTACAGGTATGTGAAGAGAGGTTCCTAGTCTAGGCAATTTTCACCTTACAATTTTTAACGGTGTTTGGATCATACACATCAGTTTAAATCATTTCTAGATTGTAGCTTGGGAGTACGGCAGTGCTGCTGTTCTCTGCCAAGATAAGAGAGATTTTCACCATTTCTTTTGAAGTTTAAACTCTATTAAGCAGCAACATAACATTCAGATTTCGGAAGAAAGAGTTCTTGCGAACTGGCAGGAAGCATAACATGACTTGCTAGTAATTATTTCCATGATATTAAGTTATTCCCTTTTGAGGTTTGCTTAGAATATTATGTATTTGGTGCAGCTAGGAAAGTTTATTGAGCAAATGTGCATACTGATGAGTGACAATGAAATTTTAAAAGAAAGAACTGTGCCTGTTTCTTCGGATCACTTTGATACGATGCTGGTATTCCAGACCAGATTCTTGAGGTGAGATGTGCAATGTCAATTCAATACTGGAAGCTGAAAGGCTGAATGGAACTTAATCCTGTAGACAGTAAGAGGCATTCTCCATAAAGATTCCTATATCTCTTAGCAATAAAGATCATACCATCATCCTTATCTAGCATCTTATCTTTTGCAGAATCAGGTTACTTCCTCTTCCCCCCAGTCAATTTACAAGCTACAATAAAATAATTTTAGCCTTTTGCAATTGTGCTTTCTCTCTACTACCTTCAGTGTGTTCCCTGCCAAAAATATTTCCTGTCCCGCAGACATATAAAACTGGCAGCAAAGAGATTAGGTCAGCTGTGAGAGGACTTCCATGGAATCAATTAAAACTTTCTGGCAGCAGGAAGGCAGACACTGTGGGATGTGATGGGACTCACTTCACAAAGAGTTTTGACCTCATCCAGTTTCTAAAAGTGCTCTTTGACCTCCAGCCCAGCACCTCCATCGCTACTACTGCCCAGAACTTTTGAACACAGAGTTCCCAGACAGACCAGGTGCGCAATAAGAGCTTTTTGCCTCCCTTTGGTACCAGAAACTGTTTGGGGTTCAGTGGAATCCCAGAGCAACAATTAATGCTACTAATTTTTCTAACATGAATATAAATGGCTTAGGGCCATCAATATAGTTATTGCCAGCTACCAAAAACTCATCAATCAACCACAATTTACTAGCATTCCTGGCTCTTTTTCTGAATTAGATTAGTACATTTTGAGAGTTTTCAGAGAACATTTAAGAGAATTCTGCTGGACAAGGAACAAGAATTTTTTTGCTGACATAATTTATTTGGATTTTTAAAGCACTTTTGACAGTATACCTCACAAGAGGCTAGTAAGGAAACTAAGAAGTTGTAAGGTGGGCTCTGTAGTTGTGTTTTGATCACAAAATAGAATAGAATAGAATAGAATAAAATGGTCAGTTTTCAATATGGCAGTTGTTAGCAGCAGAACACCGTAAGTATGAGAACTTCACTACATTCAACTGTTTTTTTAACAAGTAACAGTTATTTAACTGAGCAGTTACTTAAGTTAGTCAAGACAAACCTAGGCAATTAGGCAGCACAATGGCAGAGGAAGTTCATGATGGAAAATTCAAAATAAGGTGTGTTGGAAGGATATTACTAATACACATTGTTGGATTTTGAATTAACAGTAACCACCCAAGAAAATGACCCATGTGTCACCTTGGAGAGCTTAATAAAAACATCTGCTTAATGTGGAAAGGCAATCAAAAGCGAATGAAATGTCACCATGAATAAAGAAAGGGGTGGGGTCCCACAGAACCTGCTCTGGCCTAGACTGCCCAGGATGTACAGTGAATCAGTACACTTTCTCACTCTGCTGCGCAATTTCTAGGATGAGTTGGCTGGTTCCCTGGAGGAGAGGAAAGCGTTGAGTACCTTTGACATTGCTTTCCATTCTCTGACCCTAGCTTTCTCCAAAAGGCCTTCCTGTTGCTGAGAAGTTCATAGACTTCTGCTGTTGGAAAGAAACTGAGTTCATAAAGCAAACCCACTGAAATGTAGCCATTTATACAGCAGTTCAAAACAGATGAATAACACTACATTCACTCAAAAATAAATCAAAAAAATCAAGTAAGGATAGTTATTCAGTTCAATTGTGTTGAAAATTAGCCTAAATGCAATGGCTAATGCTGCCAATTACAGAGTCCAACATTCCTTTTATTTTAATTCTCAACTGAAATCATAACTATGCAGTATATAGGCTTAAAAGCTAGACATGCTTCCTATTTTGTGATGAAGAAAGATTATTTACCACAGGGCGGCAGGTCTTACTAATTTCTAAAAGCCTAAATTAAAAACATCAAGCACCCACAGTACCTAATTAATCACCAGGTTTTGTGTGTGGGAGCTCTTTGCACCTCTGTATAAACATAATCCCATAATAGCAAAACATTCCATTGCCTCTAATTTAACACACTATTATTCAGCATGTAAAATCTTATTCTCTTTGCAGTAAAGTGATACAGGGTGGAGACTAGAAGGACTGATAGAACCAGCCTTGGTCAAACTTACAGGATGAGGCAGAAATCAAACTTTGATTATATCTAATTAGGAATGTATTTTTATTCCTTATGTAATCCACTTCACAGCATAGTAAGTGTTCTGTACATATCTGAAAACACATAAACCAAAATAGTGCTGAACTGTAGTAAAACCTTCCAACCCAAATCATTCTATGATTCTATGATTCTGTGAAAACAAGAAAGCAGTTGATCAAAATGTGTAGGAAAAAAAAAAAACCCTAAGATTATCTATTTACAGATCTCCTGGGAAACAGAGATCCACTAGAAAGAAAACCAGTGGCCAGATTCTTTCATTTGCCAGGATTGCTTTGTGCTAGTCATACAGGTCAGGTTCAGGTATCTGAAGAGAAACGCTCTGAAATATTTTGCCCCTTTAGCAAGGAAAGGCAGGGAGAGGGAAGGAAGATGTTTGAATACACATGGAGAAGAAGAATAGGGGTTAAGTTGTGAGAGCTTCGAGAAGGCAGTAGAATTTAACTGGCTTTTGACAGAAAGAAAAGAGACAGTATGAGATATTGGTGAGGTCTGGGCACAGGAGAAGAAGATATTGATAAGCAGTCATTCTCATCAACTTGGAGCTGGAACTGCCTGAAGCTACAACTAAGTGCTTAGCAGGAAGGCTGGGCTTAGACATTCCCAGTCTGCTGCATGTAGACAAGCAAGAGTGAGGGGAGAAAGAAAAGCTGGACAACTGTCCAGTGAACATCAGCTCGGTCTTTCAGTAGCTGTACAAGGAAACTAAATCTGGGATAAAAAAGTCCCAGGGGTAGGCAAAGAGACTGGGACTGGAAAAAGGAAACTGCAGAATGCAGTCCTAAGTGGAACCAGGAATTACCAGGCATCATGTTGTTGCTTTGCTAGAAAAATGTATTATTTCTGGTTGTCCTGGTTCACCTAGACAATGGTGAGTCATCCTGCAATCAATTACTCTGTCAGTTTATGTAGGGCAAAGCAGTACAGTGGATCTAGATTCCAATCCTACTGACATTTCACATGCTGCCAGAATACAGTACTTTTTTTCCAGTTCATTTCTTAAAACGTTAAGAAGAAATAAAACATTACATGAGAATTATGCATTATGGTCATAAAGTCAAATGTTAACATTTATGAAAAGCCCAAACTAGAATTATTTATGCAACCTTAATTTGGCCACCACATACATAGTCATAATATCATCTTTAATTACATAGTCAAAGAGTTGTTTATACACAAGATCCCAGGTTTTTTCAGTATAATGAAGGAAACTTTAGCTATAGCAGATGTCCAAGGCAAAGGGAGTCATAAGGCAGAGAACACAGTGTAAGAGAAAGAATGTCTTCACTGCTATGAGATACCGACCTGAAGCATTCTCTACTAGACTCTACTACTTCCCATGTAATAACAGAGAGCTGACTTAAATTTGTCTTTTCCCAGATGATCAGTAAGCATATTCTCCATTTTCTAGGTGTCTGCCTTAGGCCTGCTTTACAGAAATGCCTAAATCTCAGGACCGTATTTGACATGTATGGAACCTGTGCTTTGAGCACATTAAGTGGTAGATATTCGTTTATGTTCTGAAAAGATCTACTCCTAGGCGTGCAAGATCTGACCCACACAATCAGTGAAAACTTTAGACCTTGATAGCTTTGTGCTTCTGTTCTCTATGTATAATACTATGTTCCCTGAGATTGCCTTGTGAAAATAATATCACTAATATTTGTAAAACATTCATAAACTGTAGACATGAATATTAAACAAAAAGCCAGATAGAAATGCGCAATTCTGTTTTTACATCATGGATCCAATTGTTTGCAATAAACAGGGCACAAAATCACATATTGAAAAAAAAAACCTATCATAGATGCTCCATGTCTGTTCATTAACTAAAGACTGTCCACCTTATGTACTCAATGCGACAGAGATTCCCCTAGAGAAAATAAAAAACAATATGGTCTTTAATCTCATGATCTCAATGGACATACAAAAGGTGACTCAAAATTCTGACAGTCCCTTAGTTTGCGTACTTTATGATTTCAAAATCCTGCATGATCTTTTAAGCCTTTTAACTCAATTTTACGTGTGTGAGATATATGTAAAAACTGTTTTTGTAGCAAAGAACAACGGACACTTGATGCTGAGTGATTTGATTAACTATCAACCTATTATTTGCATTCTATTTTTTCATTACAATCAGGGCAGAGCCTGTGGTAAAGAAAATTCCCAAAGATCTACTTATCTCAGAGCTCCTCGATCCTTCTCAGTCACTTTATTTGCATGGGTATGGGATGGAAATTGCACTGGTTCCATCGATCTGAGAATGAATCATGACTGTATATCTATGGTAATACTGCTAGACTTGCCTTCCAAGTTTCACTTACTTCCATATCACACAACAGTCATGAACACTGCTTTTGAATTGCTGTTCACTCTCCTAATTTGCTTTTCCCAGAATGTCTTGTGTGAAATTCACTTCCTTCCCCTTAAGGCACCATGATGGGGGACTACATTGGAGATCTGCCTTGTCATCTTTCCTGTTCAATGTGTATTTGAGACTGCTGGGTGAGTGGGAGTAATAAGATCCAGGTATTGTTTCTGGGATGTTATCACAATTTTATCACTCCTCTAACAATCAGTGCAGTAGTGTCTTGCCAAAAGTCTGGGGTAACTGCAGAAGGGTGAAATCTTGCTGATTCATCCAGTGCAACAGGGATTAAACTGATGGCATGGTTGGGCATAGTAACTGAATTGTAAAACCACTAAATCCTTCATTGTTTCACTGTTTCTTACTCATGTTTGCAAATCTGTGATTATTTTGTATACCAGCTGCTCTCTCTGATCATGTAGCGGAAGCTATGAAAAATGCTGTATTGTCTGTGCTTGAAACATTACCTTTGACTGTGAAATTTTCTGTTAGGATCCTTGTTTTCATACTTCAGGACTGGATTGCTTCAAAGTGAACCATATGGGGTGCGATCCAAAATCCTACAACAAACAGAATACCAAAAGAAGAGCTGCTGTTGTTAGCAGCAATATATGCCCCTGGTGTTCCTTGCTGTGGAATGGTTCCTAATTGGAATATAAGAAATTGGTTTTGACTCTAAAGTATTGATAGTGAGTCCTGAGTGCCTGGGTTCTTGTGGCCTGACTAAACACATTGTCTCTTTGTGCCAAGTCACCAAAGGTTGTCTCAGCGGAAATGCTCTAACTAAATCCTTCTTGACTTGAAAAACAGAAGGTTAGCCACAGAGTATCTGTTAGCATGCTTCAGCTTTGGAATGATCTATTTTCCACTTCTACTGACCTCCATTGTATGCTAGAAGTAGTATGCAGCTGGCTGCCACAGCAGTGGAATTTCGAGGGAGATTTGGGACTTCACTTTTATTTGTATAATATATGACAGGGATAGCCAGAGACTTTAGAGTTTTCCTCTTCTGCTTTTCCATAATTCTTATTAAACACAAATATTAAAGATACCTGTGAAAGAGAAGACTTCTCGCCGGTGCCACTACGTGAGCATCCTCGCATAATGGAGGGTGCAAAACCAGTTTCATATTGCAACCCCATGGATAAAAAAAAAAAAAGGTGGAAGAAATCCTTCTATAGGGAGAGAACACCAGATATTTTTTCTTCTGTCATTTCTTCCTTTGGATCAATAAAACCCTGCATAGCTATGAGAACCTGCACTTGTTATTTCATCACTTGTGAGCAATGTAGTAATTCCAAACTCATGTTTATAAAACTGTTATAGCCCTTCAACATCTGTTTCCAATACCTATGAGAATTAGGTTTATCTTTGTTGTCTAGTGCAGTCTGGCAGTTTTACTTAGGATTAAAATCTCTATTGAATATACCATTTTGCTGATCTGCTCTGAAATTTTGGACCAATACAATGAGGCTCACCTGGAAATGATACACCCTTGTTTTATAGCTGAGGAAGCTATACATCTTTTTGAGCTTAGTAAAGTTCATTACACTGATTGACCAGGATATTTAATTGTCGTCCTTTCTATCCCTTTTTCTTCCGCTGTTTTCCTCTCTTATGATTATAGGGTCAGAATCCATTTTATGGTGGCTGAGTAAGCTGTCTTAGCTATATTTTCTACAACACTATGAATCAGCTGTTTTAACCCTAAGTTAACCTTGCACAAATATGTAACTACAGATTTGCCACTTCCTGTAGAATTATTTCAAAGTAAGTAATATGTTGTAGAAATTAATGCAGGCTAGATGATCTGAGCTAAATTGAACAGGTCTGATCATGTGAGATTTTATACTACCGGAAGTTAAAAGAAAAAAAGTAATTTTGTCTTCACATACTGACAGTTTTCATCATACTAATGGTTACTATTTCCAAAAATGTTCAAAAATTGCATTAATTTTAGCACTAGTTTTCTCTACCCAAGTAAAGTTTTTAAATAGTATATCCATATGGGTATATTCTTCCTTTCTTATCCTTTTTTTTTATCTTACTAGCCACATTGTTACTGTGTGTTTGTCAGATTGGCTAGGCTTATGATCTCTATGGGACAAATAAGCAGAAAGGAAAGAGCATTTGCTTCAACATGACTTCTGCCTGCCATAACAAATACAGGCCTGAGACTGAAAAGGCAATTTATGCCATTTTTAAAAATCAGTTAAGGACAGCCAAGATATTAATTGATGAAGCTCTAAAAAGTAGATGATCAGAGACAAAAGGAGTAAGATTGAATTTGATTTAACATACTGTCACACTCCGACATGACTACTTTTGTAACCACTTGGGATATGTTCTGACAGCTTTTCCTAGTATTTATTCACTCCTTACTCAGGCAAAACTCCCACTAACTTCTCTCCCACGGTATTTTTTCTGACTAATATTTAAGTACATTATCTTTATGTTGTCTTGTATGGATCACACAGAACATCATCTTACTCATTTAGCTTCAGGAGATAGTGTATTTCATATTCAGAGACAGGCAGAGCTGTTATAGCCTAAACATGAAAAAGGATTAGAAACTTTATTACACTCATTACTACTTCACTGTGCAACTTTATACTACCTTACATAACAATGTTTCTTTTAAAATGGAGAACTGCTTTCACTATACCATTCTGACAAATAAGTATATAACCATATGATGGCAGCAATATGCTTAAATATGTGGATTCCAATATGCAATATGTTTTAACTTGTCTAAAAAAAGAAAGATATGACTCAAACCAGCATTCTGAAGAGTAAGACTTGCAGCAGTTGAATATCACAGTCAAACTGAAGCTTTCACAATTTTTGACTACAAAATAAAGGTTGGCTACAATTTTAGTTGCTGAGTACAATTCTAATGACTCCAGTCATTCATTCCAAGGCCATTTTTACCTCTTTAAATGCAGAGATAAGCATTTAACGTCAAAATTTGCCTCACATGTACGCAGTTCCCAGAGATTTTCAGGGGAGTCATGCATATGCAGGAAAGGACTAATCATTTTATTTCTTCAATATTAGATGCACATTGTTACCACAGTACATGTACTAGATGCCATGGATTTACCTATGCACTTCCCCTTCCACAGTAACTGAAGGAAGATTATAATGCGCAACAGTATTAAACTGAAATAATCTAGAGTGAGAAGATGCTGGAAATTTTAATAGAATTTACGCAGTTAACCTAGATCTCTCCAAAAGTTATTTTTTAACAGGTGATGAAAGTGAATGAATACTAAATATGAGGCAGAATGGAAGGAGATTTTATAAATATGCCATGCTTGATAAATTGTTTACAATTAGTTAGCAGAGAATTCTTAAATTACAGATTGTAATAGTGGTACGTAAAATCTGTGTGGACATACAATCGTGGCTATAAAGGTTGGATAAATAATTACAGCATTGGCATAGAACAACTTTCTTTGTCATTACCTGAAACTATAGGGTTTTCTCAGCTTGTGAAGTATTTAATTGGCTTCTTCAGTGGTTGGATCATGGCTGTCTAGCTTGTTAAGACTGCAAGTATAAAAAATAATGGAGATGATACTACCTGGCAGGATAAGGGGACACTGGAAACCTGTTCTTTTATCCCTCTCATAGTATTTTATACTAAGATTGTTTCCAGTGACAGTTTTGCTGAAAATTTAGTCAGCATATATTTCTATCCAGTGAATTTGAGCTCCTAGATTTTTATGGGGGAAAAATGTTGCAGGGGAAGGAAGTGGCATGCCTATAACTTGGACAATGAGATATTCTTTAGATAAATACAGGTAAGGTCAATCAAGGGAATGTCTAAGCAAAACTTGGCCTCCCTCTAGACTTTAGTTTAGACTAAAGGTTAGCGTAAGTCAGAAGTTGAGGGCTCAATCCTCTCTAGTATCTGCTGTATAACTCCAAATAGGCCTAAAGGGGCACAACCGTGTTTAAAGAACTTGAAGGAAATTGGATTATACAACTTTATACCTCTTTCTTCTTTGTTTATTTTAACTTGCTCTCTCAACCTTTTTTGATTAATCCTTTACCAGTTTGTGGTATTATTAAACAAGGAATAATATTATTTAAAAACCAAACCAAACCAAAATAAAACATACTTTCACTGATTTGATTTCTAGATAGAGGAAAAAAGCAATTTTTAATCAACAGATTAAACAGATTACAATAGATTTTAATAGCTTAAGAATGTTAGAAGACAATTTCTCATCCAGGGATCCTAATCATTTCTGGAAACCGCTCTGTATCTAAGTTTCATCTATCTGTGGTAGGAGATGCTATATGGAGAAGATCAAAGGTGTTTTAAAAAAGGACAAATATCCATTTGGTCTTTATGGGTCTGCGAATTAAGAAAACCAAACACAATTTTTTTTTAGCAGATGGTTTCTTACAGATCATTTTGAGGATGCATCTGTATTGTCTACTTTCATGGCCATGAAAAAATGTAATTCATAAAGAAAAGGAGAAGAGGAAGCCTTTGTGGCTTACTAGATACAATTTAAATCCAAAAAGGTCCTGAAGACCATGCTGTGTCTTGCTCTTGATAAACATGCTTTTCTGTATTTATCAGCAACTGAACACTGAGTCTATATTGAATGCTAGAGATGTCTAGCCATTGACCAATAAGTTCCGCTGAACGGAAAATATTAAAATAATATGATTTTCTTAAAAAGAAATGAGTAGTGACTTTCAGAGAACCTAAATGTTTTGCAGTTAACCTTTCAAAATTTCAGCATTTGTATAGGTTTTACAAATTAATGTTTAGTATCAAGGTGAGTTTACAAGCAAACAGAAAATCAGTTAAGTCAATCAAATTTCTCATTTCATCAACCTCTTCCACATTAATATTCTTTTACATAAGAAAAAATGACAAAATATGACAAAATGTCATATTTTTCACCTTCCATACTTCTTGCAGTACTTACTGATTTGATTCTGCAAGTTGCAGCTCAAAAGATCAGAGCTCAAAGTCTTTCTAAAGGAGCTGTACTTGCATAAAATAAATATCTTGGAGGAAATGTGGACTTGTAGATTCGTTCCCCAGTTATGCCTAAACCTCACCTATCAGCATCCTCACCTTTTTTTCACGAGCTTTATCCCTTCATTTGAAAAATACAGGCAGCATTTTCTTAACTTACATAATGTTCTGAGAATAGATCTTGAACATGATCAGATCCCATGGTGATGAGCTTTCTGAAAAAAGGTAATCTATCTGTAATCTGCACCTAAGCAATTTCCTCTTATTATCACAGTCCCATTTTATTCATATCTCAAAGCTACCAGCATGAGTAGGCTCTGAGCAACAAGCACTTTATCAGAGAATACCGTGTACCAAATAAAACTGGAAAAGGCAGGACTGGAGAATCTGCAGAGAACCCAGGTGACTAGACTGCAACAATGCTTGGCTTGCTTTCTTCCATGAGCTCTTCAGTCAGTCATTCTTGATCACCAGCTAATACTCCCAGCTTCTCCAAATCTTCATCTTTGTCCATTTAGAAATCACAGAATTGATAACTAGCCCATTGACATTGTTGGCCTTTGGATTAGGTCTCACATGTAAAGGAAAATTGCTTAAACAGATGCCAGTAGTACTATCAGAACTGAATAATACCTATATAATAAGGTATAGCAATTTTGCTGACATGTTACCAAACGTTCACTTCCATACTTAACTAAGACTTAATGGGTGCTTCCACTATATTCAAATTTTTCCTTTGTGTCTTGACCTTTTCTCCTTAGAATATCACTTCTAATTTTCAGTCATTTACCATATGAGATAAAATCCACACAGAGTTCATACAAGACTCAAACAGAGTTTCTGCTGCTTCTGTTTTCATTTTATTTAGGTTTATTTTTCTAAACCACATGTTACCTTATACCTTGCCAATGTAATTCATTTGGAAATAACATATTAATTCAAACAATGTTTGTTTGGAGGAACTCTGATAGCTTTCAGCTGGCTAAACACACTTAGATAGCATCCTGTTGGTTTCTAAGACAGAAGTGAAAGGCTGATATGCTTACCAAGTGACAGCTTTGATGCAATATCCTTACAATATATGAGAACTTACAGTCCTGTATTACTAGTGATAGCTTTTTCTCAGGAGTCCTTCAAGTACCAAAGTTCATGCAGTTCATGTTTATATTCAATTAAAACCTCAACTAAAATATTTGCAGACAAATGCTGCATTCTCAAGCTCTACGGAAGCCATTCAGACACATCTTCTACACAGATAACAGGGTGGGCTAAGTAGATAATTCTATGACAAATTAGCTCTACTGCTGTTTATTTTGGTAGTTGCTAAAATTGTTTTCATGCATCCAACATGAAATGTAACTTGATAACACACCCACTGAAAATCTAAAGCGGTTCAGAAAAGGAAACTGCAACTCAGATTTGTTTTAAAGCATTTCATAAACTACCTGATTATTTTGTTTTCCAGGGAAAACAAAAAGCTAAATGTGCCATATGCAAAACCCAATGAATATCAGTGTGCTTCTAAAATGAACTTGAAATCCTAGTAGTTAAATATAATGCTTCATAATCATGTTTTGATAGTGTTTTTCTCGTCTACTGGTCCCTGAAAGACTTGTAGAAACAATCAAGGAAAGTAATTACATACAAATAAATGCTAAATGCATTACAAATAACAGGATACCTCTTTGTATAATAGCCTTTCCCCTCCCTTTTTGAAAAAAATTAAGTTATTTTTATAGTGTTGCAGCAGCATATTTTATTATCTATTTCAATTAAGCTCAATACCCCTAGAGTTTAGCTGGAGAATGGTCTGATAATATAAAATATCTTTATTATGGCACACCCACGCATCAAATGTTTGCTTTTCTAGCTGTCTACGAGAATAGCACTCCTTTAAAGTAATTTGTAAGGGAAACATATCTAACAGTAAATAAACATTTTAAAGTGTAGGTAGATATAATGAGTATTACAGCACTATGTTACTTGCTGCTAAACCACTGATAGTTCAGGTTTATCAGGGCAGCACAATCAGCTGGGCACTAATTAATCATAATTAATGTTATCTGGGTTCCATGCTGTTAAGACAAACTAATTATAGAAAACCAGCAGTTGTAGTATCATTAGCCACCACTTGTCTGTCTTACAAATGTCTTATCCTATTTATAAGTCTTACGTAGAAGAAAAGCATCTTTTGAAGGATTGTGGGCAGGATATTTGCTTTCCTGTAGAGGGAAAGGCCTCTTTCAACTACCCAGCTCTGTAATCTTTAAAAAAAAAAAAAAAGGTAAATTGTAGATAAGTACTGCAAAAAATACAGAAGATGAGTGATTTGAAGACTCTTCAGTTTCAGTAGAGTAAGATTATTACCCATTTCTGCAAATCGTATGCAATTTCTCACTAAAAAAACCTGCCTTATGCCTTTGACAGTTCTCTGGGAATGTCCATGGTATGACTATCATAACTTGATAATTCCCCTCCTTTCAAAGCTCTGATAAGAAGCCATGATTGCCACTGACAATCTTTCACAACCAGACGCTGCCTACACTTACACATGATTCATGAGAGTTTTCTTCTCTCATTTCATCTTTTGGTTTACCAGAGAATCATAACTGGCAGTGTTGATGTAGTCTTATAATCTGTTTCAAAAGAATGTGCTTAATGAATGCTTTTTTTTTTTTTTAAATGAAAATTTTGACTGAAGAGAAACTTCAGTCAAACCTCAGGATATTTATTGGAGAAAAGCCAAAACCAACCCACCCTAAACAAAATGGAATCCCTGAGAACAAATCCCTTCCCAAAACTAAGAACAGGTTTGGTCCTGTGTTCCTGAAGCTGGATAGATTCTATCAGTACCACATAATTACTCTCATGGCTTCTTACAATACCTGCTATAACAAAGTAATAGACCTGAAATGTGTCAGTGGACTTCAGAATGACAGTCATCTCCTAAATAAAGGATGTTTTCTCTCAGTAGCCTCTGTTCTGGAGCATAAACTTTCCTGGTTCCTCGGGATACATCTGCACTGTCATGTTTGCACAATCCCAAGCTTAAAATTTAGTTCCTGTAACATCTTTGTTATCTACATGTTAATGCATGTTCAGACTCAACTTTAGCGTATACCAGCTTGCTCACTGGCAGAGAAACTCCATGCTGGAGAAGGAACAAGAACAAAGGATTGAGATCTGATTTATGTTTCAGCTCTATTGTTACAGAAGATAATGGACATGGCTGAATTAAGTTGTCCTGGCTCCAGTCCTCCAAAAGTGTATCAGCTTGCCGTGTCCTTCCACCATGACTCAATATCAACATAATCTCAGGGTTCTACTAAAAATCTGTTAGGCATGAAACAGACTTTTGTTTCCTGAGGGAGTCTTTATATAATTACATAGCTATTACATGAAATGGGTTAGTAAATAACAATATAGAAGGGAACTATATGGGCCTAGGAGAAAAATAAAATTTCTGGAAATAGTTAAAGGAAGAAAAAGTTTTCTTCTAACAAAACTCTAACCAGCATACACAGAAGGCCATAGAGGGAATATGACTCTGATCTGGATGCAATAGGAGAATACAACTACAAGATTAAAAACCAAAGAATTTATACTTGTGCATACTGAACCTCAACTAGCCCTGCAGGGACACACTTGCCTGTTCCGTGACAAGCAGGCTGGATGTAATCTACATGACGTAATTCTTGAGCACCTGTGATTCACTTAAATGACTGCAAGTGAAATAGGCAAATTAGGCCACAGTCTCCATGATGCATTCAAGGTGTGAGGCCATAGGGTATCAGCCCCTAACCTGCCAGCCAGAAGGTTGATTTTGGAAATCCCCTTGCCACAGATGTGTATCTTATACATGGTTCAGTTGCAAACCATTACTGAAGGTCTTGTAGATCAAATCTGGCTGACTACACGGGCAGAATGTAGATGTTTGCAGTGGTGAGCACAGATGGAGGATTTGTCATGAAAGGTGCAGCACATATGGAATAACTGGCAAGTCCAAGCTCCTACTGTGAAAATTCTCTAACTGAGCCTAGGATGAGTCTAAACATAAGCTATTGGGGCAGTCTGTGCACAACTCCAGAGGCTGTACCTCTGCATATCTTTCATATCTCTGAGAAACACATAAAAATATAGACATATTAGAAGGGTAAAGTACAAGAAAATAGGTATCATACTATAGAAAACAGGTATTCAAACAATTATCTGATGAAAATTCCTATCTTACATACTTTTGTTAATTTCCTTGACGTGTGCCTGAAAATGAATTTTCTATAATTCTAGTTAGAATACCATTATTAAATAAAAACCCTCATAAAGTAAACCTGAGTGAACAGAAAATGTACATAGAAATGGAAGTCACATTTTGCTTTATAAATAGGTGTTTAAACTATGTAGAAGAACATTTATAATAACGTTATCAGAATTTTAAAACGTACAGGCACACTTATTAGTGTGAATTAGGTTTATCCACACCATGTCTATGGAATGTGAAAAGTTAGGTGGTGGCAAGTCTTACAGCCTGTGGGGTCAGTCTTGCCCCTAGACACACATGTATGTGTCATTTATCTGCTACAATGCTAGCCAACACTTGCTCATTTTAGAAAGTATGTGCACACAACTGTGGGCAAGACTGAACAGTGACTTTTCAATTTGAAGTTTCTTCATGCAAATGCAAACACTTTTTGCAATCTGATTCTAATTAACAATAGAATCATTCATTCATTCTCTAACAAATGAGCAGAAATCCCCTTCATTTAGCAATACACAGACATTTGATAGTAACTAAATATTCAAGGTGATTATGTGTTACAAGATCTGATTCTCTTGTACTTAAGACTCAAGTCCTGTTTTCATCTCAGCTATAGGCCACAAAACCACTATGCTGCATTACTTGCTCGGGGCATTGGAAGAAGAAATCTTCCATCCACAGCTGCAAAGAAAGCAGTAGAGCCATTTCGTCACAATGAAGAAAACTTCAGGATTGGCCTAATACTTAGCTCATAATACACATATAACAGAAAAGTACCTACTGAATGTCAGCAGTGGCAGCTAGTGTAGTCTTTTCATAGTCTGAGTTCACTAATATATAAAACTTCTCCGTGATTCCATTAATCTCAATTAATAAAATCAGATTTGTATAAAAGTGCCCCTCAATCTACTGGCAACACTCTTGCTAATACAGCCTAGTACACAGTTGGCCTTTTTCCCCACAAGAGCCTACTGTTGGCTTATGTTCAATTTGTTGTCCACCAGGACTCCCAGATCCTTTTCAGCACAACTGCTTCTATGAGGCTCTTGTTTAAGAGTAGAGGCAAGAGGTGCAAAACCATGATTTTTTTTCAGATAACTACTACCAGGGTGTTTACTTTGTGTTGGAGAGCATCCAAAGAAGAGCAACAAAGCTGGTGAAGGGTCTAGAGCACAAGTCTTATGAGGAGCGGCTGAGGGAACTGGGGTTGTTTAGTCTGGAGAAAAGGACGCTGAGGGGAGACCTTATCACTCTCTACAACTACCTGAAAGGATGGTGTAGCGAGGTGCGGGTCTGTCTCTTCTCCCAGGCAACAAGTGATAGGATGAGAGGAAATGGCCTCAAGTTGTGCCAGGGGAGGTTTAGATTGAATATTAGGAAAAAATTTCTTCACTGAAAGGGTTGTCAAGCACTGGAACAGGCTGCCTAGGGAAGTGGTTGAGTCCCCATCCCTGGAGGTATTTAAAAGATGTGTAGATGTGGTGCTTAGGGATGTGGCTTAGTGGTGGACTTCATAGTGTTAGGTTAACGGTTGGACTTGATGATCTTAAGGGTCTTTTCCAACCTAAATAATTCTATGATTCTATGATTCTATGACTAGCTCTATCTGGTCCTATACACCAAACAATTATTAACAGCTGGTGATATTAGGTGCACTACCTGGCAGGTATCTTCCAGTTTAGTTTCATTCAAAAGAATTCAGCTTATTTGTTCCAAGACTATTCCACAATGTGACTTGAAGTGCTGTAAGTGGGGACAATTGAGAGATTCACTTCAAAAGCACACTCTTGATCTAAACTAAAATGGTCATATGGACACACCTACAGGATCCTTCTCAGAACCTTGAGGCAATGGAAATCCTATGATCTTGACCAAGTGCTGGAGCAAATCCTGTAGCTTGAAATACATTCCATGAGACTCGTTAAGGCCTGAAAAATATGAATAGAATCTCAGAGGTTGGTATGGAAGACCCCAATGATTTTTGTCCCTAGCAGAGGACCTATCTCTGTAAAAATACAATTCTAAAATTCCATTCAAGTCAGAGAAGTGGATCTTGGTGATCTAAATAAGAATCTGGTGACTCTAAAGCTCTTTAAAGTACCATGACTGATGGTCTTTTGCACAAGATATCAACAGCATCAATACTTAGAAGCATAGAATCACAGAATGGTTTGGGTTGGAAGGAGCCTTTAAAGGTCATCTAGTCCAACTTTCCTGCAATGAGCAGGGACATCTACAACTAGATCAGGTTGTTCAGAGCCCCGTCCAGCCTGACCTTGAATGTTTCCAAAGATGGGGCATCTACCACCTCTCTGGGCAACACGTTCCAGTGTCTCACCACCCTCACTGTAAAAAATTTCTTCCTTATATCTAGTCTGAATCTACCCTCTTTTAGTTTAAAACCATTACCCCTTGTCTTATCACTACTGGCCCTGCTAAAAAGTCTGTCACCATCTTTCTTATAAGCCCCGTTTAAGTATTTAAAGGCTGCAATAAGGTCACCCTGCAGCCTTCTCTTCTCCAGGATGAACAACCCCAGCTCTTTCAGCCTTTCCTCACAGCAGAGGTGCTCCATCCCTCTGATCATTTTTGTGGCCCTCCTCTGGACCCACTCTAACAGGTGTATGTCCTTCTGGTACTGAGGACCCCAGAGCTGGACGCAGTACTCCAGGTGGGGTCTCACTAGAGCAAAGTAGAGGGGCAGAATCACCTCCCTCGACCTGCTAGCCACACTTCTTTTGATGCAGCCCAGGATATGGTTAGCTTTCTGGGCTGCGAGAGCACGTTGCTGGCTCATGTCCAGCTTTTCACCCCCAAGTCCTTCTCGGCAGGGCTGCTCTCAATCTCTTCATCCCACAGTCCTTATTGATAGTGGGGATTGCCCCGACCCAAGTGCAGGACCTTGCACTTGGCCTTGTTGAACCTCATGAGGTTCACACAGGCCCACCTCTCCAGCCTGTCCAGGTCCCTCTGGATGGCATCCCATCCCTCAGCTTGGTGTCATCTGCAAATTTGCTGAGGGTGCACTCGATCCCGCTGTCTATGTCATTGATGAAGATATTAAACAGTACTGGTCCCAATACGGACTCTTGAGGGACACCACTCGTCACTGATCTCCATCTGGACATCGAGCCATTGACCACTACCCTCTGGATGCGACCATCCAGCCAATTCCTTATCCACCGAACAGTCCACGCATCACATCCATATCTCTCCAATTTAGAGAGAAGGATGTTGTGGGGGACCATGTCAAGGGTCTTACAGAATTTCAGGTAGATGACATCCATAGCTCTTCCCTCGTCCACTGAAGCAGTAACTCCATCACAGAAGGCCACTTGGTTGGTCAGGCAAGACTTGCCCTTGGTGAAGCCGTGCTGGTTGTCTCAAATCACCTCCCTGTCCTCCATGTGCCTTAGCATAGCTTCTAGGATGATTTGTTCCATGATCTTCCCAGACACAGAGGTGAAGCTGACAGGTCGCTAGTTCTCAGGGTCCTCCTTTCTACCCTTTTTAAAAATGGATGCAATGTTTCCCTTTTTCCAGTTGACAGAACCATTGTCAACAGAAGGTTCATTAGTGTTCTGGAAGTCCGTATTGCACAAACTAGCACTACAGTAAGCAGCACTGATTCCCTTGATGCAATCTGACTAATATTGAGCACTCTTAGACATGGTTTTGTATGAGATATGGAAGCTGTTTAACCAATACATAGGTGATACTTGGAGAGTCCTTCTGAGGTTCTTAGCCTGCCCTTCCACCTCAAAATTCTAGAAGTCTTGAGGATGTCACTGTGTCACCATTATCCATGCCTCATGCACTTACATTTTTTATATGTATACGTAATCTGCCAATACTGAAGCACACTCCTATGGAAATACCTGGTTATGGAGATAAAAAAAAATTAAATAACAGTAATATCAAACAACAGAAAAGAGCAAGGATCATGAGAGAACAATAAAAGAATCTAAGAGAAATATAAAACCCAAAGGAAATTGAAATTTGAAGAGTGGCTATTGCATCTATGTATGAGAGGTAGCAGGGGAAATGCACAGCAAGCAAATTTGTCCTCTAATTAATGCTGTTGTGTAGTATGAAGACTGCTTGAATTTTGTGGTCAATCAACTTTGCTGTTTCAGAAAATAAGTGACATCCCTGCATAATGTTCTATTTGCCTTCCTCCCTGTTTCTTGTGCAGCAGACTCCTGGCTCGCCTCCTGCTACTTCCCCCTACTCTTGCCTGTCTGTTCTTGGGTAGGAAGGACACGCTACAGTAGTCATAGGAAGAAAAAAAAATCTTTGGTGATGTGGCATTATTGTAAGAAAGCTGTGATTTGGCATAGGATAGATCAGATTAGACTCTCTCTGTTCTCCTTGGTAATGAGTGGCTTGTACTGATCTTAGACTGCACTAGCAGGAGAAAACTGTGAATGCAGATCAGTTCGTTATGTTCTAATGTCTGCAGCAATGCTCCATCTCAGTTGCTTTATAAATTTTACCTTCTCTGGTGAGTCTTTTTTAAAAGCCTATCTATCTGCTCCAGTAGGATTTCTGCTTTTCAAGACTGTCATGCTGACAGATGAGGATAAAAGAGAACAGACTTTTCCAGAGCTTTATAGCAGAACAGGAGAAAATGAAAGGACAGATAAGCATTGGAACATGTTGTGGAATTTGGAAGTTTTCAAGGTCAGATTTGATAAAGCTCGGAGCTACCTGCTCTGAAATCAATGTTAATCCTGACCTGAGCGGAGGCTTCACTAGGTGATCTCCTAAGGTCCTTTCCAACCTCAATTATTCTGATAATAACTGAGGAAAAACTCCTAAAGTTTCTGTAAGTTAGCTTTCCCTACATAGTACCACAGAGGCCAGATTTGTAGACAATTTAGAATGATGTAATTGACAGTAGTGGGACTATGATATTGATGACAAAAAGCCTCGCTATAAACAAAGTTGTGCAGTGACAAGAATTGACTCTTGACTGGACCACAGATGCATAAAATGACCGTTTTTTTTTCCTGAGGCTATGCAATGATACAATAATGGGTCCACAGTACAGAATAACAGTCAAGTCAAACTGATTGAAAATTGAGAGGGATTTAAACCCCACGGTAGCCACTGAAAGGTGTTTTGCTCATGCTCTATTGCACTCTTTGTGGGTAAGAAATCAAAATTCAGATGGGAAAGCATTTGAAAGACAGTATTTTCAGATATCAAAAAAGTTGTTCAGCAGATACTTTGTACATATGATTTCCACTTTACTGTGTACCTCATCTAATAATTAGTCACATAAATAAATTACAAAAAGTGCAATATTTTTAAAGTATAAGCATTATGTTGGTCACATCCAGAGGGTAGTGGTCAATGGCTCGATGTCCAGATGAAGAACAGTGATGAGTGGTGTCCCTCAGGGGTCCGTACTGGGGCCAGTGCTGTTCAGTATCTTCATCAATGACATAGACAGCGGGATCGAGTGCACCCTCAGCAATTTGCAGATGACACCAAGTTGAGTGGTGCAGTTGACACACCTGAGGGACGGGATGCCATCCAGAGGGACCTGGACAGGCTGGAGAGGTGGGCCTGTGTGAACCTCATGAGGTTCAACAAGGCCAAGTGCAAGGTCCTGCACTTGGGTCGGGGCAATCCCCACTATCAATAAGGACTGTGGGATGAAGAGATTGAGAGCAGCCCTGCCGAGAAGGACTTGGGGGTGAAAAGCTGGACATGAGCCAGCAACGTGCTCTCGCAGCCCAGAAAGCTAACCATATCCTGGGCTGCATCAAAAGAAGTGTGGCCAGCAGGTCGAGGGAGGTGATTCTGCCCCTCTACTTTGCTCTAGTGAGACCCCACCTGGAGTACTGCGTCCAGCTCTGGGGTCCTCAGTACCAGAAGGACATACACCTGTTAGAGTGGGTCCAGAGGAGGGCCACAAAAATGATCAGAGGGATGGAGCACCTCTGCTGTGAGGAAAGGCTGAAAGAGCTGGGGTTGTTCATCCTGGAGAAGAGAAGGCTGCAGGGTGACCTTATTGCAGCCTTTAAATACTTAAACGGGGCTTATAAGAAAGATGGTGACAGACTTTTTAGCAGGGCCAGTAGTGATAAGACAAGGGGTAATGGTTTTAAACTAAAAGAGGGTAGATTCAGACTAGATATAAGGAAGAAATTTTTTACAGTGAGGGTGGTGAGACACTGGAACGTGTTGCCCAGAGAGGTGGTAGATGCCCCATCTTTGGAAACATTCAAGGTCAGGCTGGACGGGGCTCTGAACAACCTGATCTAGTTGTAGATGTCCCTGCTCATTGCAGGAAAGTTGGACTAGATGACCTTTAAAGGCTCCTTCCAACCCAAACCATTCTGTGATTCTGTGATTAAATACAAATACAAAAGACCTTTAGCAACATGGTCTGGCTGAAATCCACATGGTGTGAGCACTGCCACAACTTGTTTAGTGGCATTTTGACAAAGGTATTTGAAAGATGATGTCTGTATATAACCTACACTTGTCAGAATATTCCTATATTATCTACTGCTTAGTGGGTCTGGTTTTCCAGTTATGGAAACTGTTGGTCTATCTTCGCTTATTAAATGAAGATGACATTATCAAGATATGTCTCAAAATAATGTCTCAAACAAACCTTCCTTATCTGTACTACAGGGACTTTGAATTGATCAGAACTGAAAATGTTTTAGAACTAAATTACTTGCCACTACTTAGATTGTTTAGGATTTACTATTTATTCAGTTAAACTGGAATTAGAGTAATCTTTTATTTTTGTCTTGACAAGCATTTTTGTCTTACACATGTTATTTTGGTTTCCATATCAAGATAAATACAAAATGTGATAACTGCTTAAAATATTTTATTGTTAAATTCATAAAATACTTCCAGTAATTAGTTTTTGGCAACAAATAAGACTCATCCTCCTAAAATATTAACATATTCATTGTATTACTCAAGCATTTAAAAAAATTTTGCTCTGCTAGCTTGAGTGTGTACCTACCACATTATAGGAAGCTGTCTTGGCCAAAAAATTTCCTCAACACAGCAAGAGAGAGATTACATAGAATTTTACTGGATACTTCATCCTTGTTCCAACTGTTCATAAAAGGCATCAATCCATTAGTAATCTGTTACTTTTGGCCCAAGAAGTAGCAGAAAACTCTTTGGCCCAAGAAGTAGTAGAAAACTCTTTTCACCTCAATTTATTATTTCATCTTTGAAAACCATGTCATAGAATAGAATCATTTAGGTTGGAAAAGACCCTTAAGATCATCAAGTCCAACCATTTAACCTAACACTTCCAAGGCCACCACTAAACCATGTCCCTAAGCACCATGTCTGCACGTCTTTTAAATACCGCCAGGGCTGGAGACGCAACCACTTCCCTGGGCAGCCTGTTCCAGTGCCTGACTACCCTTTCAGTGAAGAAATTTTTCCTAGTATCCAATCTAAACTTCCCCTGGTGCAACGTGAGGCCATTTCCTCTCATCCTACCGCTTGTTACCTGGGAGAAGAGACTGACACCCACCTCACTACAACCTCCTTTCAGGTAGTTGTAGAGAGCTTGTCAGAAACAAGCAAACGGATAATTTTTGTACCTAACGTACCTTTAATATATCTATGATATGGGCTATCATATAATTTAAAAATGCTTTCCAAGATCTTCCTTCTAAATTATTCCAGTTTAAGGTTAATTCCATGTGCACTAAAGTACATGGAAAGGATCTAATTGATTTTAAAACAATTGGATTCATTGGATTTAGCATTAGATGATGTCAGTTACCACCAGACCATAGTTTAGAACTTTCTATTCTAGCTAGCTGTGTGAAGGCCATGAAAAGAACATACGGCAATACAGTGTTTTTATCTATCAAAAAGAGAAAAATACCATTCAGGAGCAGGCATCTTAAATCCTGATGTCTGGCCAATGAAATGGATTGAAAATAAGTTACAAATGTAATTTAGCATGTTTACCAATTCTTCCAGATTATTAGTTTCTTTGTCTAAATATTTCTTTGCTGGCCATTGTGTATAAGAGCCATGCAAACAGCAAGATGAACGACTGAGGATAATAAAACTGATTAAGTATGGAATTTTATCAAGTCCACAAAATACACAAAATTAGAAAACTGAAAACTAGTTTCCTTTTAATCTCTACCATAATAATCTGTCATATTGTATTGAGACTATGTAAATTTACCTTTACAAGTACAGTCCTCTAAGTACTTTTTTCTTTTGTTATTTGTGTTTTTCCGAATTGAGTATCTTTAAAAGATACTTGTAGCATATAAATGAACTTTTCAAAATCTTTACATTATTTGCATTGAGCATTAATGTCAGTTTACTGTTCTACCACTTAGAAGTTCTATTTCTAAACAATACAGGCCTAATTTCTCCATGCTTAAGAAATGTACGTAATTGTCTAAACTATTCAAATGTAAAACTAATTACTCTCCCTCATATGTAGTAACTCACAATAAATCAGAAAATCTTCAGTTTTGGAATTATGTTTTTGCTTTCTTCACTCATGCAAATAATATACTGTTGTGAAATTCCATTATAATATGCTAATAAATAATGTTATTTTCATGTATATAGTATACTAAAATGTGGATCGATGGATTAAGGTCAAAATTCTCCTAATTTTGCAAATATTCATCTAATTTTTTCAACATATGGAGAATTTTCTTAATACATATTTTCAAAAGACAGATGTTTCCACTACTTTAAAGGTTTAATAATAGTTCGTGCAACTGAGAAATGCAAATTTTGTATATATATGCATAAGTTGCTTCACAAACATCTTGCGAGTAAACTCTCAGAGTCTGTAACATTTTGGGCCATACTAGGTGTTCAGGACTTTCTCATAAGTTCCTTGAATGCCCAAAGTAATTTTATGCAACTAATATTGGCATTTTAATGGGTATGATAACACAAAATATTGGGACATAACTTTCTGGTGCTGTGAATGTATTTGCAGTGTGGATGTTCCTTTGACTATTAATGAAATGAAAATGTTGGTTAATGAAAACCACCAACAGTAGTGGCCATCAAATTTTGCCAACTGCAACATCTCACCAGAAAGCCAACAGTCCATTTTTTTAATTGCTTGTTTTGGTAAAAATAACTGCCAAGCATTTAAAGTACCATTGGCAGATTATAAATAGAGATTTATTTCTAACATTATATTGGCATTTTTTGAGGATAAGATGCAAGCAGTCTTAGTTTATAGTGCGACAAACATTTTGTCTTGTCTTTGTAATTAAAATACTCTCTGAATGGTCAACAGAGGTTTTTTTTGGAGTGGCAATAGCTTGATAGCTGCATCAAAACAAGCGTGGCCAGGAGGTCAAGGGTGGTGATTCTTGCCCTCTACTCTGCTCTGGTGAGACCCCACCTGGAGTACTGTGTTCAGCTCTGGAGCCCCCAGCATAAGAAAGACATGGACCTGCTTGAGCGGGCCCAGAGGAGGGCCACAAAGATGATCAGGGGGCTGGAGCACCTCCTCTGTGAGGACAGGCTGAGAGAGTTGGGGCTGTTTAGCCTAGAGGAGAGAAGGCTCTGGGGAGATGTTATAGCAGCCTTCCAGTACTTAAAGGCGGCCTACAGGAAAGATGGGGAAAGACTCTTTATCAGGAATTGTAGCGATAGGACGAGGGGTAATGGTTTTAAACTGAAAGAAGGTAGATTTAGATTAGATATAAGGAAGAAATTCTTTACTGTGAGGGTGGTGAGGCACTGGAGCAGGTTGCCTAGAGAAGCTGTGGATGCCCCCTCCCTGGAAGTGTTCAAGGCCAGACTGGATAGGGCTTTGAGCAACCTGGTCTAGTGGAAGGTGTCCCCGCCGATGGCAGGAGGGTTGGAATTAGATGATCTTTAAGGTCCCTTCCAACCCGAATCATTCTATGATTCTATTCTATGATTTGAGGAAAAAAGGGCAAATCAGTCTAAGAAAACTAAACACAGGATAATACCAGATCTTAATGTGTTTAACAGCCAGTTGTTCCACTGAAAGCAGTAAGAGTTGGGAGCACTTACAAGTAAGAGTTGGGAGCTCATCAACTTCCCAGGTCTGCCCAATGAACTTTTTTTTTTTTAAAGAAAAATAAGGGGTGTCTTCTTGTAATAATTTCCCCAAGGTGATAATGTATTTTATGAATGTCAAAAGTCTTCAATGCTACTTGTATTCCTTTGCTTGTCAGGCAGTTTCTTTGCTACACTTTTACATTAGGAAACATTCAATGCCTTACCTATTTTCAATAAAAATATCTAGTCAAACCATCATTTTATGTTTTTAATTAAATTTTTGCATAGCAGCTGGATTACTTGGGAGTGCTTCTAATAGAAAAACAAGCTCCAGTCGATTGATTAATAATCGGGATTTGGATAGTAATTGCCTATTTGCTTGATGATTATTACTACAATGCTATCCCAAAGAAGGGCTTATCAGGTGGTTGCACAATGAGAAGATGCAATTTATACAGAACATTTGCTATGTGCATGTCATGTTTTTTCTGTATCAGACACTAATATAAGAAACAGTTATTATTTCAGGTGTTGATTCCACAATTTTTTTCCTTCCATAATGAAACGCAGCTACATGGGTTACATAAGTTCTTGGCTAAACCACTTCAATTAGAAGCATTAAAGCTGCTTTAAATAATAAAATAGAGATTAATTTATCTAGGACTGAAAGAGAAATGTAATTGTCCATTGCTACATTTCAGCTATCTGCATTTTTAAATAAATTATTCTGAACTCTAATATGAATGAATTCCTACTGTAGCTATTTTGCAAGTGGTCAACCAGCAAAAATGATTGATTGCTTCTAATTCCAGAGGCAGATCATTCTCCCTCAACTTTAGTGTGAAGACATGGAAAAAATATGTCTTCATTCAGTAAACAGGAGTGGACCAGAAATCTGTGTTCCTTTTAATACTGTAATTTCAAACTCAGTCTTTGACTGTATCTAGACATGGATAGATAAAAACAGACTGAAATTCCTTCAGGTCTCCCATTTGGTGCAATTGTCTGACACTGTTGGATTACTGGTGAAGAAAGGAATGGTCAGCTCCCTCTGACTGCCGGTGGAAGGAATGCCATTCCCTATGTAATAGCTGTCCAACAATAATGGCTGCAGCCACCATTGCTGACAAAGTCCAGGACTCAGAAAAGGGATGCACACTTTTTACAAAAAGAACTAATTGAGGAATTTTCATTCCAGAACATTTCTGGCTGTTTGCCTGCATCTGTCTCAAACATAACAAAGTCATAGTCGATTAAAAATAACTCCAGGATTGTGAAGAGGCTAGTCTGAAGATTTTAATGTGAGATAGTAAGGAACTTTCTTGGAATAATTTTTGGAGTTCATCTGCAATATAATAACATCTTACTGCAAGCTATTTTTAAGAGTGGATATTAAATTGCTCATAAGGAATAATATGCTAATATGCTCACCAATCTGATGCAGTACCTGGTTCCAGCAAAACTGGTGAGAGAGGATTCCAGGACTGTGCAATGTGGTACTGCGTCTGGTTCAACTACTGTACTCAAGTCATGCTTTACACTATAGGACACGCAATTCCAAGTAGCTGTTTGAAAAGAACAGTATTTGTCCTTCTTTGGTGCTCAGATGATGACCTTGTTTACAGAATCCTGTGTTTGCTCATCTGTAGCCTTGCAGCTCAGCCCTTGACTCAGTAATTGGGACACTTGCTCACTCAAGTTCTCTGAAAAATTCTGTGCCTAGCTTTTAGTTGTTTGAACATCCACCTGAGATTTCTGAGATTCTATCGACTAAAGTTTGCAAACCGTTTCTATGGTTTGGGGTAGGGTGCAGTGAGATATCAAATCTTGCCAAAGATTCTAAGGTCAATAATGATTATAGGCTAGATAGATACACACGTTACTGCACATCATTTAAGAACGTGCTTGATATTGTAAAGCAATACTTGCACCCTGTTATGTGAAAGATTCTGAAGGCTGTATTTTTTCATAATCTTCAGTCTTAAGGCCAGAATTAAACCTATGGTAAAACTGCAAGCGAAACTAAGTTTCCCAGATGCCTCATAGGACACATTTGTTTACACCATCAGCTCTGGATTTCCACAGCTTAGAGAGAACTGTGTCAGTTCCTGCTTAAGGGAAGTTCAGGACTGACTGCATGCCTTCCTAGATTACTTAATGTCTGATCAAGTCATTGCTATTAATACAGTAACTTATTATTATAAATTTTGTCAGCAATTTTAGAAAAATATAAATAAACGAACAA
Organism: Platalea leucorodia; assembly: GCF_965183815.1. NCBI lineage: Eukaryota > Metazoa > Chordata > Aves > Pelecaniformes > Threskiornithidae > Platalea > Platalea leucorodia. Next base: position 47,181,923 of record NC_138826.1, on the reverse strand, counting down.
AATCCTTATGAGAAAGCTCTACCTTTCAAATATTAGTGCTCTGAGGAGAGGTACTAAAAGTAAGTGAAGCGGCATGATTTAACTGCAGTCTCATTCCTTGAGGTAGTCTCCACAAAACCATGTTGATGGGATATACCCAGTAGTGCTGCAAAGCCTGTCCTTTTCTTTTTATGTATTTATTAAAATCAAAATAAATACAGAAAAACTACAACACAGCAAAAACTTAGGAAGAGGACCAAAAGCTTTAGGAAAACTTTTGCCCCATTGAATTTATCTCCTACTGGGGTTAACCCACAACATATGCTTAACTTTATGTACTTTGGCAACATTGCAGAGAAGGTACTGATTACATTAGAAATAAAATTATGTTTCAGAATGACCCACAGAAGTCTTGAATACTGAAGTTCTAAGAAAGCCAAGTGGAAAAATAGAATTATTTTCAAATGGCAATACTTTTGTCCTCAGAAACTACTTGTTTTGGGTAAAGTTCAGAGTTTTTGAACTTGGTGTTGAGAGAATTTATGGACCTTGTTTGTCCACTCTTTCAAATCCCCACCAAATGTGTGTACATTAGCTACCAGCTGAAGAATACAGCCCTAGTTCTTGTTGATGAGGTTTGACTGATTCAAACTGCTGCAAGTATGCTTGTAATGGCTTTAAAAAGGACTACTTGGACATTTCCCTCACAGCTTAACCAAACTCCCAGCACTTGTGCAGTTTTCCATGATTAACTAGGTGATTTCTTTGTGCAATACTGTTTTCTCTAGAATTTCTATGAACTCAAGTATTTATTTATTTTAACATTAAATAAGGGAAACTAAAATACTGTAGGAAAACACCACTTGAAGTAAGAGCACTGTTCATAAAATGCTCTTGCAGATGTATGCAAAAACTGATTTAAGAAGAGTTGCTCTTGTGAATCAAAAATCTGTCTTAAACCTTTTAACATGATTTCACAAAGAAGTCTCCAGTGTAGCATTGCTGCTTATACAAATGCACTTAACATACAAATCAATTAAACCTGGGAAAAGGTAGCTGAAAAATAGATCACTAATTGCAAATTCAAAAGTACTTCCATAGGATCTAAAAAACAGCAGGATCAAATATTTAAAATAAAAACACCCAACACAGAAAAACACCAAGTCACCTAGTACAGTGTCTATTTAGATGCATAAGAGCTGTAACAATTAGAGAAGGTTAGTAAAGTGGATACTACTAATTCATTGCACACACAGAGGATTGCACTACTTGAGATGGCAGGTACAGTACAATACAATACTTTATCAGAATGCCTAGTTGATGAACCTGGAGAAAACTTTACATTTCTGCCTATAACTGCCTAAAGAGTCTGTCAACAGACATATTCTATAAATGGGAAAAAATGCCTTAGAACTTGGCCTCTGGGTTCTGCTACTGTCATCCAAAGGGAGAAACATATTACAATAGGTTGGGGAAAAACGGCGCTCTATAGCAGGCTTTTTGTTTAAGAGCAGGAGTCTTAAATGTCTATTTTTTAGTAAATTTTCTTGAAAGGAAATGGTAATGATTTCTATACCATGATTTTTCCTGTAAAACCTTAAAAGGCAAGCAAGTATAGTATGCTTTTACTGTGGGTTTTTTTAGTGGGTAGGAAAGGGTGGCAGAATTTTTCTAAGCAGGCGGATTGTGGTCTAGCAACAAATACGCTTTTTGCTTTATTGCCAATTGTGGTAATACCAGTGAGGACTGAACTAGGTGGTGATGGGAGTAGTGACCTCAACATGGGAGAAATCAGAGATTTAAGCTGATGAAACAGACTGAAGTGTTCTAGACATGATGGCCAGTTTCAGGGTTGACACAGTATTTTCTTCTCCTGCCCATGCAAACTGTTTAACTGTTTGGATCTTGCTCCTAATATTGACCGCAAGAATGAGAGAGTATGTTGGTTCTTATCATGGAAATGATAGTTCGCTAACAGGCTGAAATTGGTCCATTCTTTTCTGCTGATCACCAAACAACAGATAAAGACTTTAGATACTATAAGCCCTGACTGTATTTGAAAATGTTGAATGGCACAGTATTAAAATAGTGGTAATCTTTCATACAAAGAAGACTACTGTCCTACGTCCCATTGTCTCAATCTGCTTCAGAATAAGAAAAGTGAATACTTCATTTTGTTGTCAGTTATATCACCAATTTCCCTCAGTAAGGAAGCCAGCTCTTTAGGTTAATGATGGCATTTAATAGTGGTAAATCAATCCATATCTACTTTATAAATCATGCTTGTTCAACAGAGTTTTTCTTATTTCTCTACAAAGATTTAAAAAAGCATCCAGTCCAATAACATTACAAACATTGTTTGATTTGGAAGACCCACAAATATGACTGGCTTCATACCACACAAACTGCTATACTGAAGGGTGGTATTACCCACTTATTTATAACCACCTAATGTTACCATGTAAGGCTGAATCAATTAAAAAAAAAAAGTTCCAAAACTGACAGGAATCTCTATAAACTTTGCTCTCTAGGAGACATAACAATAACATTCAGCCCAAATTAAGAAGTTTTTGGTCTTAGATTGGTTCAAACTATTTTGGGTGCAATTATACTGGACTTTCTCTTTTTCAGTAATCTAAGTATTATGAAAGGTCTTTTTTCATACTTCATAAAATTCTAGAGAGAAACATAGTTTAAAGTTGAGTACAGCTACCAAACATAAACAATCAACCTTTTGCTAATTACTACATTCAGTCTTAAGCCAAATATAAGCCTCCTATACAGCTTCTACTTCCTGATTCCTTTTAAAAACTGTGATCAGTGTATATCTTGCAATGCGTTTCCTCCTCTTGCTTTTTCTTTACTTGTTGAATTTACATTTATTAAATTGCCCATTTCGGGGTTCAGGAAATGAGTTTGAGAGTGAGACAAATGGATTTTCTTGTTTCCTTTTGTTTCTTCGTCCTTTAGTTTCCCAAAATATGGTGACTGTCAAGAATCAGCACTACTTTGGAAGAATGCCAACAATTTCTACTGATGGTCTGTCCAAATCGGGGTATTCAAGGAACTGCAGTGTTAGACAGTATGAAAATTTTTGTTCCGTTTCCTTGGGGTGCATTACAATAGGAAATACTCCTAAAATATAAGGGGCATTATCCAGGGAGATATTCAAAATAAACTGACGAGTACCTTGAGAAAGGTCAGCTGAAGTAAAAGTTGAAGTAGATTCACCAATAGCAGCATATTTCAAGGGCTACAGTGTGGCAACTCAGCAGGGAAGATGATTATCAAAACAAAACCACATCAGACCCCAAGGAAACCATAAAATACAGATATTTAGAAAATTATAGACTTAAAGGACTTTTCCCACTTGAGTTAATTTGGGAAAAAAAAATAAACAACCAGAGATAGAGGCTTGTGTTACAAAAATCTAAATTGTGCAGAATTGATGTTGAAATTGATTTGTGGACAAGCTAAATGTTATCGTACATGAAAAACCTTAATATTTGATTTCTTTTTTGAAGTGCTTTAGTATAGCAGGGACACTTTCCTCTCTTGTGATGCATGAATTAAGGATAGAAGATATTTTTGCATACTGTTTCAAGAAATTTTTGAGCACTTTAAAATAAGGAAATATACATTTAAGAGTTTATGAATTTGTTTTCTAGACCAGTACTAGTTTACTACACATACAGATAGAAGTTGCATACCCAATTTTTACAGACACTAAGAAAGTCTTAGAATATTACTGACTATTTAGATTGTAGGCTTCAAGGAACTCTGTAAGATACTGAAATCTTACTGTGTATCTACTTAACAAAAACACAGCATAATTTTTATCAGTCTTCTTCAGTTACTGAAAGAATGGCATTAGTGGTGTCATTTTTTTAGCACAGAGAAAACTGAGTAGCTATACGTCATCTTTCGTATAGCTATATTGAGTAGCTATACGTCATACTTATTACCTGTCATTAAAATAGTATTGAAAAGCATTGAGAAACAATATTTATGTAATAATTTCAGTGGAAAATCAAAACAAAAGTGATTTCACTTTTTTTCTTATCTACCAAATTCTGACACAGAAAAAAGTAAGAGACATCTGATAATGGTCACTATAAACCATTAAACTCAGGAAAAATAATAAAAAAAAAAATTATAATAAGTAATGCATTTACTTTTACTGATTTTCAAAATGGAGAAAATGAGCTAATTAGACAAGTCTGCATTTTGAAGGGACATTTTCCCTTACATAAGAAGAAAAGTATAAAGTTAAGTGTATTATATACTAATTCTCATAACGCAAAAGATACAGCTGTGCTTTAAAAACACAGTGAAAATGTAATTACCTAATTTAGCTTGGTAAGAGCTACTTTTTCTTGGCTTTTTGCCCAGAATATGCTTATTCCTTCTGCAAAAACAGTATGGCAAACTCTAATAAAGAAAAGGAACATGTTGCAGAGAAGCAAACCAGAATACGTTCATTATAAACATAACATTCTTAAGGATTACTGCCTTCAGTAATCAGTAATAGAAATCTGCATTAATCTGTACAAAGAGAATAATACCTTTATAAGAAAAAAAGTGAAATCTTCAACTTATTGACAACACAGGAGCAAGCAGTCCTGGCCTGAGAGTATGTTTGAACTCCATTCTGGAAATGATCTCCTGAGGTCCTGAGAATCTGAATTTTCACTTCTAGTATTATAGAAATGAATGAGATAACTATTGACTAAAACTTTACAGAACTTCTTGAATGTCCACATATTAATATAGAATATTCAAAAGGTTCTCTTAAGAAGAATTTTTCCCCTTGTACATGCAACAAGAAACTGCTGACTGACCTATATAATGGTCCTTAGGTGGGATAGTATGCAGTGGAAGATTAACTGATGCAGAAACCAAGAGCCCTTAGAATTGCTGTTTTTGTGCACTGAGGATAATGTTTCAGAAATGTCCATCAAACTTTCAACTTTTATAGTGATTCAGGCACAAGCCTTTTTTTTTTTTTTTAATTCTTAATGCGTGGCATAATTTGTAAAAAGACTGATGAAGGTGCATATGTTATTCACTAAAAAATCCTGTTCTGTTGCCACCTTTGGGAACACTGAAGTCAGGTGTAATGGGACATACAGCCTAAACCACCATATTTTCTGTTTCTTCATGTAGTATGGAATATGAAAATTACTGCGATGTACTGTTCCAGCGCCATAATGCTAAACCTTTTTCATTCTATGTCTTTTAAGGCACTGTTCATTAAATGAGTATCTGTTCTGTTAGATACTGAAACTGTGTTGTCCACAGCATAGGTTCAGTAGTGAGAATAACCAGTTAAGTTTCCCCAGTCCATCATCCTATGGTATGTCATTCACGACTTGGATGCTCCACCTTAGTTTTCGCCACTTGGTACGCCATGTCCTCTCAGCACCTTGCAGCAACCGCAGAGAGGACTGCCCAAAAGCTTATCTGCTTCTGTCCAGACTGGGGGTTGGTTCGATCTTCACTGTCCAGTCAGTTTTTGATTCATTTTCCGTGAAGACGCAGAAGAGTGGCAGCTGGGGCTAACTAAACATGCTGCTGCTGTTTGAGGACAAAGCTTGAGACAAGGAGCCTAAGGTCACCACGTAGGCAGGGCGAGCAACCACGTTTTGACTACAGAACCAAAGGCCAAGAGGCAAAGGCTCCATCCCGGGGCCGGGGCTGCTCCGAAACCGGTGATCCCAGTGGCGTCGGCTTTCCGTAACTGGCCCGGTAAGGAAGAATACGGCGCCGCGGAGGCCGGAGAGCCGGCCGAGGATGACCAGCCACTCCCCGAGGCACCCATCGCCCCGGCGCTGGGCCCCGAGCGGCGGTTGCGGCGGCTGCGGCGGTTACCGCAGCCCGGCACCACGACCGCGCCTGCTCCCGCCCCCGGCGGCGGCGCCCGCCTGCCCGCTCCCGCGCGGGCTCTCGCTGGCACCCAATCAGCGACCGCCGGCTCCCCACGCGCGCGTGCGGGGCTGGCACCACGTGACTCGCGGGGTGCCGCGGAGGGGGAGCGTGTGGGGGGGCAGGGAGCGGCGCGAAATCCACATCCGGGTGAGGCCGCGCCGGCAGGGGCCTGCGTGCGTGTCCGGCTCGCGCGCGTGGGGGCGGTTTTCCCGTGGCGGGGCGCGGGGGGGCGGCCCTGAACGGCAGGCGCGCGCGCTGCCTGCGCGGGAGCGAGGCGCGGCGGTTGGTGGTGGTGGCGGCGGCGGCGGGGGGCTCGGAACGCACAACGGTCCCACCGGCCGCGGGGCTCTGACAGGGGCGGCCGCGGAGCGGGTTGAAGTGAAGGGAGGGAAACCGCCTCCGCCCTCCTCTGTAGAGGCTGCCCACCCGCGCCGAATGAGCCTAGCAGAGAGAGGCAGGCGCTGTTTCCAGCTGGTTCACCGCCCTCCGCTCACCGGGGTGGCGGGGTGTGGAGCTGGCCTGGTACCGGCGGTGGTAGAGCCTGGCTGCAGCGGTTGCTGCGGGTGATTGTCTCTGCGAGGCCTGCCTTCATCTGCCTGACTCCTCCTCCAGTACTGTCCCCAGGTCCAGGCCCTACGTATGCCACAGCTACGGCCCACCGGTATTGATATCCATGTGTTGTGGTGGCTGTTCTTAGTGCTGTGTCTTAAGGGTTGCTACAAAAGGGGATTTTAAAAGTAGTCTAGAGGAACAACAGGAGCCATCCTTCCCTGCACCAGAAAATTGATATCCCTGTCAACAGGAAGGAGAACCTTGTGAGTAGTTCTCTAGCCCAGAGGTTTGGAAATCTTGGCTATGACTTCTCTGCTCCTCTGCTTCTGAGGCCAAACTACATGGCCAAATTTTCAAACATTGTCCAGAATCTTAAGTTGTGCTGAAATATCTGGTCTGATTTTTCAGAGGTTACTGTGTGCCTAATATCTGTTACTATAAATGGAGCTAAGTGTTGAAGTATTTCTGAAAAGCTCTCTGAATCCTCAGGCCTCTGAAACATTTTCTATAAATCTGGTCTGTAAACATTTTAGGTTTTGAGCTTCTCATATGTATAATAGAGTTGACTATATCCTCTTGATATCTCAGCACCTGAGCTTAACCTTTTGCTCTGGGATACTCCCTTGATGAACTCTCTCTGCAGCTTCTCAGGACACTATAGTTTATCTTCTAAGCAATTTTCCTTTCCTTTCTTAGCAATGCTTTTTGCCTATCAACTCCACATTGTGAATGCATTTCTTGCCATCTTACTGCAGCATTTTGGGGGAGCTTTGGGTAGTTTTTGTCACAGTGCTTGCACACCTGTTTCTGTAGACTTGCTTAATTGTTTTTATTCTCAGTGCTTTCTGGCTGCTTTGCTTTCTCCTGCTCTTCAGATTTTGCTCTTCTGCATACATTTCTAACTTACGACTTTGTTCTGAGTGCCTGCATATCCATGGCTTGAATGTCTTAAGTAACTCTTGGTGCCAGTGTTCTTGTAATTCATTGTTTTTTCTTCAGGGATTTCAGTTTCTCAGTCACTAATACAGTAAGCAGACTGCTGAGCATTTTCAAACAGAGTTTGCAGGGTAGACAATGTCTGTTAATGAGCTCAGTAGTGAACTCCATGCTTGTAGGATTTGAAAGAAAAAAAATCACAGCAGTGTTCAAACAGGTGATGCCTGGGTGCTCAATAAATAGTAGATAATCCCAGAGCCTTTTTCAGAACCTCTTAAAGAGATTCTTGAGAATCTGGTGCAAATTTATTTTATGCTGTTTTCAAAGGAAGATGATTAAATACAGGAGACTAGGAGAGCTACTTATGTGCTGTGTGCCTCAACATGCCTTTATGAATAGCTTCACCAATAATGCTTTCTGCTATTAGTCTGGGACATCACAGCCTCCCCATGCTGCTTCCTACCTTAAAGCTGAGATGGTATTTTACTGTAGCTCATCTGAGGAGGTAGGTGGATTTTGTACACAGTGGATTGGGACAGTGGACATTAGTCTGTCACCTTTGGGCATATTTTTCTCCAAATCTTTATTCTGACCATTGCTATAATTAAGTTTAAGGCTTCCTGCCAGTTTAATTCTACCTAGAGATAGAAATGATTGAAAACTGAGTATACCTGGTGACACATTTACATCTGTGATGTTCATACATAAACCTCCCCAAGGATTTTGAGACATATTGATCAGTCAGTGCCTCACTAGAACTCTCAATCCAGTTTAAGTACTTTTGCATTTAATTACGTGCTCCTTGATTGTTTTCTGCATGTCTTTGAACACCATGGGCTGTTAGACCAGCTCCTTCACATTTCTTTCTAAGTAACACAATTACTGCCAGGGCTTGGTAAATAATATATGTTGTCTAGACAATGTTCGCTGTTTATGTGGTGTCAGGCTGATGTTCAGGATGATGACAGCTACATAGATTTGTAGGTGCCAAAATACAATTATGCTATAATGCATATTTCTGGTCCAGAGGAACAATTGCATCGCAATCTTAAGGGCAATAACTGGCATTCTCCAAATGTTTACAGAACTGCTAAGACATCTAAGTATGGTGTGTATCTGAGCAGTTGGCTTGATTCCTCCTGGCTTACTGAAAACCAACTTCCAGGAAAGCTTGCAACACCAAATGGAAAAAAGTTTGTGGTATGATGGAAACAAGCTTTTTGTGAATCTTTAAATGTAAAGTTTACAATACCTTCTTGCCCATGTTCATTTGAGTCTGTTCAGGTTCACAAGGTGGTTGTTTCAGTCTGCAATGGTCTGATATGCTTGTGTGTTTTGTAATCTGCTATTGACCATTTGTGCAGTTTTTGATGCTTAAATGCCCTTACAAGAAAGTTCTTTCTGCTTATATAAAACTAATTTGATCATAATAATGAAGGAAAAAACTCTAGTTAAACCAATCTTGATATGTTTTCAGCTATGTTTTTTCTTCTGTATAGGGCTTTTTCCCTAGCACACTAGAGGTTTCAGGCTGCAGACAGTGTAAATATTCAGTCATGCAGACTAAATCTACCTTTAAGTGCATTGTAAGTGGTAGATTATCAGAAAAGTGTTGCAAGGTGACTTTCAGTCATTGTATTTTAACATCTGTTACATTTCACTACTTCGTTACTTTGACATTTATAATCATAAGAATGCATCAGAAGTTCAAGGCGGGGGTTGTTTTTCCATTTTGGTTATCTCAGGCTTCTAAAGACTTAAGAGTTACGTGGAAATAACCCTTGCTTGTGTTAGTAAAAATAAATACCATCAATTTTAAAGTTGGATTTAGCTTTTCTGATAAGACCTATTGCAATGTAAATCTTCCTTTATCCCTTTGTGTCCCTTAAGCAATGGCACCTGCTCTCCAGACCTGAGTCTCCAGAAGTGGTGCTATTTTTACAGAAAGAAATTAAGTGATTTGTAATTTTCTTAATGTAGAATAACATAATATCTAGATTTCCTTAACATACAGTAGGATTCATAGTCTTTCTTCTGGAAGAGTTTGGGATTGACCAATGTGAAGAGTTTTGCTTTTCTGACATAGCAGGCTTTTTTCCTTTACATTGTTCAGTTGACAGATTTATTTTTGGAGAGACTGAAATTAATTCTGGGGGTTCTGTCCACTCTTTTGATGAAACCAAGGCTTAAAAATGTAAATTCCCTTATAGAGTATGGTTGAAGAAGTAGAATTATGTACCTGTAAATTTCTTTTTAAACAGTCACAGAGGACTTTTTGAATTAAAAGGAAGTGAATTAAATGTATTACTTTACATGTACTTGTTTGTTAAAGTGGTGATGGATATTCTAAAGAGATTTTTAGGGATGGCATTTTTATAGAACTCTTCTGCAGTTTTTCAGCAACTGGATGTGGCATCTGTCTGCCTTTGTTTGCATACATGAGGCTAATATTTCCTGTTAATCACAGTTACAGATACTGTCTAGTAAACTTTTCAAGCCTTTGAAACAGAGCTAGAGGAATTGACATAATAATTACAAAGGTGTTTTGAATCCTCAGAAAGAAAAATGTTTCTCATGCCTGTATAATGCCTATACAAGAAAAGCAGTTTTTGCTGTTTGTCATTAAAGTGATCGCAATTCAGGTTTTTTTATGTCTTTCAGAGAAGAATCTGGAAATGGCTTTCGTTTAAGGTGCTAATTTCAGTCGATATATATAGTCCTTGGTTATTTTTGCATGAAGTTCTAAGTTTTAGTTTTAAGAAAATCAAGCATGGCCAAACTATAGTGCTAACTTAGTAAAAAAAGATCTAAAATCTCAGACAGTTTATGCAACACTGGCTTTAAAAACCTCCACTTACTGAAAATGTTACAGGATTAAATTCTGATTTTTAAGGTTCCTACTAGCAACTCTGGTAATAGTTTTAGAATGTAAAGTTTTTACCTCTTCAGCACTTTTCTTGATCAAAGAACCAAATTTGACTGTTTTAGCTGATTTTTGTGAATCTCCTTATCCGATAACACATGGTATCATAACAGTCCACTATTAACTAGTCAGGCAAGTTTTCATGTGCAGTGAAACCTGACAGGTTTTTTTAAGTCAGGTCTTGTCCAGTTCTTCCACCTTTAGACGCCAGGAATATTGCTTCTCTTACTTTAGTGCAGTCCTTCTGGAAAAGCTGGCAGGTTTCTGTGCATATATGTAAACTAATTTTAGGTGACTATGCAACAATAATGGTTGGGGCTTTTTGTTTTGTTTTGTTTTGTTTTTTAAGGAAAAAATAGTTTAAATAATTATGCTGGTGGCTGGGGTGGTTCCAAATGGTGACTCTTGCCTCTGTTCATCTTCCCTTTGGACTATAAGGCTGTAGCAGATACTGTACAGGGCAAAGCAATCTGTACTGGAGAGTAGATTGCTTGTAGTACATAGAATAGAGTTGGAAACTGGCACTAATGGCTGACAATATTAAAACTATTTTTCTGGAAACAAAGGATATAGGATGTGCAAGCACATGTTAAGGTACAAAACATCCAAACCCAAATTCTTCCAGTTGGAAAACTACTACTTTCAAGGCTGTAGCCCTGAATCTATTACTAGAACTGTTGCTTTTACTTCAACAAAGGACTTAAAAAGGGATGTAATGATGTGATGTGTTATTTCTATAAAATCAGTTCACAGTGGCATTATCACAGAGAATATCAATGTTTGAGTATCCTTATTGGTTGTGTTTCAGTTTTTGTATGTATTGAAGAACTGTACTCTTGATTATGAAGTATTGCATTCTTAAGAGCTGTTGTGTGACAACACAGCCATGCCGAGGCACTATAGTCTTTTGCTCTGAATAGAAGCAGAAAAATATGCAATTTGCAATTATCTGTTTCAAGTGACAATAAACATGTATGAAAATGTGATGAAAATTTCCTACTTACTTCAGTATGAATATTATGAGCTGGAAGGCATGTCTTATGAGGAGCGGCCAAGGACTCTGGGCTTGTCTAGTTTGGAGAAAAGGAGACTGAGGGGTGACCTCATTGCTCTCTACAGCTTCCTGATGAGGGGAAGTGGAGAGGGAGGTGCTGATCTCTTCTCCCTGGGATCCAGTGCCAGGACACATGGGAATGATTCAAAGCCACGTCAGAGGAGGTTCAGACTTGACATTAGGAAACATTTCTTTACTGAGAGGGTGGTCAGACACTGGAACAGGCTTCCTAGAGAGGTGGTCGAAGCCCCAAGCCTATCAGTGTTTAAAGAGGCATTTGGACAATGCCCGTAATAATTTGCTTTAACTTTTGGTCAACCCTGAAGTGGTCAGGCAGTTGGACCAGATGATTGTTGTAGGTCCCTTCCAACTGAAATATTATTCTGTTCTATTCAATGAACACTCTGCGGAAGAGATGCAGCTCTGAGTGAGGGTACTGGGTGAGTTTGAGCGGAAAGGGGTGACAAATATTTGCCCTAAGCTATGGACTTTTCAAGAAAATAACTGCTGTAGACATACTTGCATGTGTTCTTTTGGGCACTCTGAAGGCAGGAGAAATCTGTAAGAAGGTGAGCAGGTTTAGAGACAATTAATCTGTTGTTATGTACCCAGAATACATACCTGCTCTCTGGGAAAATCTCATCATTAATCCTTGCTGAGGTTGGGGTCCATGTTTCCCTGGTACTATTTGGGGCTTTTCATAATGTCCAGAGGTGTCTCTGTCAGGAACTACCTCCTGAGCCTGGCTGGAGAGAATTACTGTTACAGTCTGTAAAGGCTATTTTTAAAGTACTGGAAATTGCTCATGGATTGCCCTGTGTCTTCATTGGGGAAAGTATATTCGTAAAGATTATGGTGTGTAGGTGCCTCCTACAGATGAAAAATTGGGGTCCTGAATTCTCTGTCCACATATCGATGAGACATATCCTCTGTAATGCTGAAGAAAGCTTAAAGCTTTGGATAATTTCGATGGATAAATGATTTTTTTCTGGCTTTAGGTCAGCATCTAAAGGGAACGGTAACATCAAGGCAATGTGATTCTGCACTATATGATTATATAAACTGATCCCAGTTTGATTCAGGCTATATGGTAAAGCATTAGGAAACATGTAAAGGAGGCGAAATGTGCTTACATTTTTTTCTTTTTCCACACAAATTCATTCTGAGCTGAGCTGACTCCATTTTAGAAATGGGTTGTAGAGTCCCACAGAGTTAGTAGTTGTTCCCTGAGAGCCTGGTGGATTTCAGTTTTCAGTTTGTTAGTGTAGAATTTGTACTCACTGTCACTGTTTCCACTATGGTTTGTTAATGCTTTTATGTATCATTAATGTTACTAATTATGAATTAATGAAATGTAAAAACAAAAAATTGTAAAACATTTTATTAATTTTTATTAAAATGTTTATTTAATTTATTTTTTTAACTAAAAGTAAAAAAAAATTAAAAGATGTTTTGCCAATTGGCAAACTCATTAAAACTTAGAGGACCACTCATGTTAGAAAGGCGCAGGATATGGCCTGTAATTTGCATTTAACAGTTTGTGGAGATACGAGAAAGCATTAGTAGGGTTATATTGTCATTGTGCTTGTGCAGGTCCTGTTCTGAAGAATAATTAAGGGACTCAAATCTTTCTAAGAGTCTTCTTTTTCTAAGTTGATTTTTTTTGTATTTCTGATGCTCATTGAGTTTTAATAATATGGTTGTGATGAAAATGTTCTCAATATTTAAAACCAGATAAATGTTACTGCAGAAAGTACAAATATTTCTCTATCAAATCGCAGTTCTCTTTCATGGAATAGAATGAATAATTTTATATTGGAATTTTGAACATGTATTGTATTCAAAGGTGAGAACAGATTATAATATGATTTTATAATTAGATTTCTAGATTGGGTTGTATCTGCTATTGAGACAGGTCTTTATCTTCTTGTAGGTATGCCTTGTTGTGGTTTAGCCCCAGCCGGCAACTAAGCACCACACAGTCTCTCGCTCACTCACCCCCGGTGGGATGAGGGAGAGAATCTGAAGAGTAAAAGTGAGAAAACTCGTGGGTTGAGATAAAGACAGCTTAATAGGTAAAGCAAAAGCCACACGTGCAAGCAAAGCAAAACAAGGAACTCATTCACTACTTCCCATGGGCAGGCAGGTGTTCAGCCATCCCCAGGAAAGCAGGGCTCCATCACACGTAACGGTTACTTGGGAAGACAAACACCATCACTCCAAATGTCCCCTCCTTCCTTCTTCTTCCCCCAGCTTTATATGCTGAGCATGACATCATATGCTGTGGAATAGCCCTTGGGCCAGTCTGGGTCAGCTGTCCCAGCTGTGTCCCCTCCCAACTTCTTGTGCACCCCCAGCCTGCTTGCTGGTGGGGTGGGGTGAGAAGCAGAAAAGGCCTTGACTCTGTGTAAGCACTGCTCAGCAATTACTAAAACATCCCTTTTTTAGCACAAATCCAGCACAAATCCAAAACATAGCCCCATACTAGCTACTAGGAAGAAAATTAACTCTGTCCCAGCCAAAATCAGCACAATCTTTTGCCTTGTTTGGTATAGCAGCCCTTGTTTGGAATGCCTGGATTTCAGAAAGGCAGTGTTTTTACCTGAGGTCTTCGAAAGTCAGTTTTCATTTCTTTTCCACATTAGATTTGTGATTATTGCATGAGTAGTAGTAAGAAAATGGAAAAGGGTTTGATCTGTGATGTGGTAGGAGCTTGTGGCCAATGACAGTCCTGTTTAAAAAAAAAAAAAAAAAAATCTTCTGTGTGGTAGGGAAAACTTCTGTGCTTCACTTCTAGAGGAGTTAGACTGACTTGAGAGAGAAGTGTTTTCTAAGTAATGACTTTAGAAAATATTTTCATTGCGACAGTTTCTTATTTTTTTTAAGGCAAAATCTGTAGATAATATTAAAATGATGATATTTTTATTAAAAAAAAAGACAAAACAGACTACATGCATCCTGATCTGCTAGCACAAACCACTGATACTTATTTGGTGTCCATCCGAAGTTTTCTAGAAGTGTTGCAGCTTGTATGTTTTTTTTTACTAAAAATGTTTATAATGACATTCTTAAGGAATGTGGGTAGGGCAGATCAGAATGCCTTGGGGACATAGTGATGGGGGTCCAGGATCTATCATTTCAAAATCAGTGGTCTTAATTTGTCTGCTAACAAGCTGGACTGAATTATTTTGCTTAAAATGAGCTGGGGAGTTGACCAGGTCATACACACCTATGATTTTCATTTGTGTTAATATCAAACTGCTGCTTGGTCAGTAGCTGTAAGATAAATTTCAGGACTGGCTGTTCAGTGTTCTTTATCTTTGGGCTGGGGTGGGGTTTTTTTGTTTTGTTTTGTTTTGTTTTTTTGGTGGGGGTGGGACGCATTATTTGAAGTAGTCACTTCGTTATTGCCAAGATGTCGGAGCTGGGTACACGTTTAGTTGGGCAGATGTGATAAGCAGCTGGGACTAAGACTGTATTTTTACTGTTTTTTTGAGTATATTTTTTGTGAAGAACTCCAGGCATACCTGATGTAGGACTTACTTAGCAGTTTCAGTTGCTTTTATATTCTAACAAATAAAAGGAAGATGGTGGGAGTTTCTTTGAATGATTTTTTTCAGTAAGGTAAAGATCCTGTGTTCTCAAACATCTTAAGAGGTAAGGGAATAAATACATTGCATAGTCTTCTCTGATGGGAGAAAACTGTGAGGACAACTGGTGCCCCTTTGCAATGTCTTCTATGCCTTTTGCACTCTAAGCAGCAGCAGACTTCAGTTTCAGTTCATGGTGGCTACTCTCTTAACCCAGTTATGAAAAGGGAATATAATCCCCTACTCCACTTAAATGCAGAGTGAAACAGGTTGCTTAACCTAGCCCTAAAAGTAACTTAACATTTAAAAAACAAACAAATAAAATCCCTTCATCTGAGAAGCAGAAACTAACAGCCTATTGCAGCAACTTAATAAACAATTTGAACTCAATATACAAGATTATGAAGGGATTCTCTCTAACAGTGTGTTCCAAGCCTTAAAATTAGAATTTCACAAGCAATTTTTTGTCTCCTTCCCTGGGGATTATATTCAGTTGAAATAATTAAAGATAAACCAGTCTTTGTTCCACTGGTACATTGTTTAGATTTCTGTTTTCTACTGGGGTGTAAAGTTAAGGGAAAAGGAGATGTCAGAAAACTAGCCTAATCTTCTGCATGTGGTTTTGGGTATAATGGGTGAAATGTGGGAATCTAAATACATTGAGTGATAATAGACCTGTTAGGAAAATAAAATTAAACAAAACTGCATATGGTAGAAATAGGTAACTATTGACCTAAGCTGGATGGGGGGGTGGAGGTGACATAAAAAAAAAATTCTGAGTGGTTCATCGAACACATTTGTTTACATATTATATTTCTCTACAGCAATTTTTTGATGGTTTGTGCAAGGGACTGTCAATGTCTTTTGTTAATGTGTGTCTGTGCTAAGTAAGGCAGCAGATTGTTGTGTTATTAGGCTGCTGTTAAGCCTGGACAGAGGACAGTGGTCAGCAAGTAGCATCACTGCTGCAATTACAACTTCTTTTCTCATGCTCTTCTCCTTTGGGAAGTTTGTCGAAGGAGCACACTTCTTTTCCATTTTTAGTTCTGTGTATTCAGGCTGAATATGCGGGTATTATTTTTCTGACTGCTTGTCCCTGCAGTAGAAGAAGAGACTAAAAGGTTACTGATTTACTATGTTTCTGGGTGTGATGGTATCAGCAAAGTATGAGCTGTGAAGAACAGTATAACTAATTTAAGTTACTGTGTATCATGCTTTGCCATGTACTTCCTCCAGGTGTTTGTGTCTGATCACAGTCTATTGAAAGGCACCTAAAAGACACTGTTACTGAGTTACAGATAAACTTTTTAGGTGTTGAAGAGATGAGCAGTTCTGATTACGTTTGCTAGAAGACATCCCTTGGTATAATAGTTGGTGAAATTTATATTCTGAGTACCATCTAGATCAGAGAAGTAAGTGAATTTGGATGTTAAGTGTTATCTGTGAGAATTAATGTGTGTGAGAAAGTAGGGAATAACAGTAATAGATGACACTGATTAATTGAGCTAGGCTGGGGGTAAGATTTGAAGGTTCAAAATACAAAACTTCCAAAGGTTTGGAAATGCTTTTGTGATGCCAGGTTGTTGTAGAGAGTTGAGGCACCAAACTGATTTGAACTTCACATAGGGGACATGTAAATAGTACTTATTGATTGCTAGTCAATTCTTTTCTCTTTCAGGCCAGCAAAAAGGTAGCTTTTTATACAAAGGAAAATAGTACTGGCTGTGCTTTTCTGTTAATATTTCTGAAAAACCTCTGAGGCAGTTTGCACCTAGAGGTTATTTAGTGGATGCGACAATGAGTCCTCAGCTCAGTTTGCAGTGGTAATGGCAAACTTAGTCAGATTGAGGTACAGAACTACTAAACCAAAACTGAAGTGCTTTGAATATTGATTTAAAAGTCCATACTAACAATATACTTTTGAAATAGTCTTGGTGTCTATGTAAATGTGTATAGATGCCCTTGACAAGTAAAGACAAATGCTAAATTCACTCTTAAGCTGCTCCTCTTCTGCTTTCTATTAGAGGTCCTATGGAATGGTTTATTTTCAAATGTTTCGGAGCCAAAAAAAGTCAGCAGACCACTTACATACTGTGCTTGTTCTTGTTTGTATTTGCTTTGGTTTTTGCTACAGTATAATTTCTTGCACAGAATTGATTGTTCAGTAAATAAGAAGGTGGTATTGAACCATGCTGCCAATGCAAGAGCCTACTTTTAATCAGAAGAACTATTTGGCTGTAAATTAGTTTTGAACACAATAAACTGTAAGGAGAAGAATAAGAAAGAACTGTCTTTTGTTATTTTAACTACAGTTGAAGTCTTCACAGAATGGGGGACACCAATAAGTACATATAAAAAGTAATTAGGAAAGTATTGATTATAGAGATTGATCTGTTTGAAACCTGTCCTCTAGTACCATGAAAAGATTTTGCTGCTTACAGTGCTGTCTGCACATGCTCTAGATTCTGAAGTTCTATTAGCTTGTGAATAAATAAATATACTAAATAACTGCTGAATATACTAAATAATGTATTAAATAATTATAAGTTCACTCCATGTCTCTCTAAGGTTTTTGAATAAGGTGAATATAGGTAAAAGCTATCCAATATTCTGTGTACCATTGCCAAAAACTCAGTCTTGTAGTTCTTTGCAGTTGGATTTTTCCTTATTAAATACTTTGCCAGGACAGACTGCTGGAATTGATTTCATTTATCTTGAGGTGACGCTTGAGGGAAAGATTGGAATTGCATTACTTTGAATTTGTTTTAGTATCCTTTAATATTAAATACCTATGTTTTCACTTAAATATCTTTTATTTATCGCAGAACACAGGCCAGTGATTTTTTTTTTTTTTTTTTAAATTTCTGAGGAAAAGAGACCTACAGTCAAGTTATTTGCACTAGGCTTACTCTTTTTTCAAAACTTTAACAACACTTCCCTATGTTACAGTTCTTGAGTTTACGGTGTGTGTATAGAGAGAAATAAACTGGAAATCCTGTCTCTGAGGATTGGAATTCAGTGTCGTTTTAGATGGAAAACAAAATATTTTAGCATACGCTTGCCAGTTAAGCTTTTAAAAGGACTTTCCATGGGGTGCAACTTCTGAAATAATGCAGAGCTTCTAAAGAGGTTTCCATGTGATATACATGCCACAGTTGACTTGCTTTTAGTTTATAAGCTGCTGGAGCAAAAATCAGTGTCTTGGCCTGATCAACTATAGATTGAAGAAAAGTTGTACTTAGTTTGAAATGCTGGTTTTCAGTCAAGTCTTGTGACCTGTGATACGTTCTGCTGGTGGGTTCTGAAGTTTTTCTCATATTTCTGTCTGTTACATGGGAAATGTTAAAAAGTTTGGTTTACTATTTTTTTTCTGGACAAGTTCTTGCACACCTGATTAGCACTAATGTATAGTAACATTATAAAATGACTGTGGGAAGGGTCTCAGAAACTGAATTTAAAACCACTTTTGTTTAAAAGTTACAGTCCACTTAAAAATAATTCATACAGAAATTTAATATGAATTACTGTATGATGAATGGCAAAATGAGATATTGATGCTCCAGGATCAGATTAATTTTATTATTAGAAGATAAAAAATAGTTTCTGTTTTAGGATTTTTGTGAGTAGTTTTTTTCTAGTTGATAAATGCTTAAAAAGTGTGCGATTCAGCTATCTAAGTTTATCAGCATTGAAGGTACCTGAGATTTGGTGGAGTTATCCTTGTAAATACGTGCATGAATTGCCTTTAATATTTATAAAGAGGCCTGACTTGTGCTTTGTTAGGGTTGAAAGAGCAATATTGGTTCAAGAACCACATTTTCTTTAAAAGGAGAAGAGACAGGGATTAATGTGCTTGAAAATTTCAAAAATAGGGGCAAATTATATTATTTTTGGAAACTATTAAATTTAAATTGACTGTGTGCCCTGAAGACTTTGGTATACATAATCCTTTTTGTTTTACTATCTGAAAATAGGTGTGCTCTGTCTCTTTATGTATACATACATATACATATATATATGAAGATAAACATACACACACATGTTGCCCCAGTGGTACACGCACAGTTGAGAAAGTTATGAGTTTGAGCAAGCAGAAAATATGTAATATAAATCCTTAATACTTTCAGTGCACACTTTTAGAAGTAAACCACCTTTGCCATGCGTTTGAAAGGGTCCAAGGCAATACTGTTAGAAAGCGAACTTATCAGTAAAAGGTTTCAAAATGTTTTTACAAAGATAAAGATGCTGACCTGCTGGATTGCCTTAATGTATTCCAGAGTGTGTTTAATAACGATTTAGGAAGTTAATTTATCCAGTTATTGTGGTGTGAACTGTATCAAAGGCATGTTTTAGTAAAATGGATGCATATCAAAGTTGAGTAAAGAATACTGAGTAGTGAGAATTCTAAAAAAAATAGAAAAAAAATTCAAGTAATTTTTTATTACTGCTGATCTGCATGGCATATGTAAAACACACTCTATTTCTAACATACCTGAATCATTTTTTTAAAAAAAAGAAAGGAAGTTAACCAAGTTGTTGCAAAAACATAACACATTTTTATTTTAAATGGTCGTCTTCAGGTAGCAACTATGCTTAAATTGTTCGAATTTCCTCATAGCGTAAAATACACTGTGATCTGATTATAGTGTCTAGTTTAGGAGTCTAGATAATAAATAAGAGTTTGTATTTTAAAATGTGAAAATGTATTTAATCCTTTGTCAACATTGGATCCAATGGAAGAATGCACACATCTGTATTTAACCTGGTTAAACTATAAATGACTATGGAACATCTGGAGTTAGTAAAACTGATGAAGGATAGAACACTGGCAGCATCTTTGTTACAGCAGAGGCTACTGTGTAGTTTTTCCTTGTTAATCCAATCCTGGTTCCTCCATTAGGTTTGAATTACAGAGCCACACGCTAAATAAAAAAGTGAGGGAAAGGTGAAGGCGGACTAACAATTTGCAGAGTTGAATTTAGTTATAGTCTTCTGGCAGACTGTACCTCCAATTCAGTATCCTAGTGACAGAGAGCCAGGCTGTGTTCTGAGCTGCTCTCATTAAATGCACTGGACTTGAATTTCTTAATATTATTTTTGCGTTTTGGATTAAAAAAAGGATTTTTCTTTTTTTTCTGATTTAGTGAAATGTTTATGATAATAATTTTCCATATAAGTTGTGCACTCAGCAATATTTGTCCTGGGAAAATAGTGGTTTGATTATAGAAGAAGCCTAACGTACTACTCATTATAAGTGAAGGAAAATAGTTGTGATTTTTGTGTTAATATTTTTTTAACAATCTGATATTTCAGAAAATTACTGTTTTGGCTGAAGTTGTCCATTCACATAATTTTTTTCTTAAAGTCTCTAAAGAAAATTACAGTAATTACCTGAAACTTTTAATTGTTAAATGCATTGTTTTTATTATTATTATTAAGTATAGGGAATTAATGGTTATTGTTCAAATATTCAAGCTTTTTCTTGCTGCCTTTAGTCAAGCAAAACTTGTCTTCATTGGGAATTTTGCTGACTAAAGACTATGTAATTGCCCAGTAATTAATGTAGTTAAAAGATATCACTCTACTTGCCGTTTACTCTTTGGAACCTGAATGTTCAGCTTGTTTTCTCAGTGTTGCCAGAAGGGATTACTTCTGCATAGCAACTTTTGGACAAATTTCAGTAGTTCTCTTTAAACAGTGCCATTTCAAAAGCTGTTAAGCTCTGTGAATATATAAGGTCCTTGTTAACTTAAATAATTCCATAAATTCTCAAGTGTATTATATACAAGTTTGTTATTATTTTGTTCTTGTATATGTATTCTACATGCATGGTAGTTTTATACTTTAGGATGAATATCTGTTAGGCATGTATTTATTTCCAGTTTAACAAAGATTTTGGAGGATATACAAAATTGCGATTTAAAATAAATTACATGGGAGAAAGAACAATTATTTTGCGTTAGACTGGGAAGATGTGGAACATTTTGAATTAGGCACACTGTGATGAATAGAGGCTTGTCTGCATATATTGCCTATACTTCATAAACTTTGTGCATCCAATTTATTCTGTATCTTAGCTGTGAGGCAATGTATGTTTTATGAATTATCTGGTTTTTGTGTGTGTGCATGCTAGTGTAATATGGGGATATGGGGATGGATGGCCTTACTTCTATGTTGCCATCAATGCCATCATTGCTGCAAACAGAAGTACTGTAGAAGGCAGAGGCATTTTGAAGGCGATCAATGTCTGCTTAGTGACGTAGCAGAATATTTTTTTCTTTTTTTTTTTCTATTTCTGGAAGGATCTGCTTGCTAAGCCTTGTTATATGATGATATTTTAACTGCTAATAGAAATGAGGAGAAGTTGTGCAGATCTTGGAAAAGAAAATCATTGTGTTTGGGCTTATAGGGCATGCCTGGCATGCTCCCTGCCTAGCTTTGTAGGCTAGCTAGGGAAGGAGACAAAATTGAATGGATTATAGGATGGGTGGAGAATCTGGCTGTTATCTTGTTGTCTGTTTGTTTGTTTGGGGGTGGAGGGAGTTTAACTCCTCTCGAATGAGACATAATTTTTGCTTAATTGTTAACTGATGAGTAATATTCGTGGTATCAATGCCCTCATCACATACTTGGCACTTAAATTACTTAAATGTCCTGGTAACTTGCTGGATATAGGACATCTTAGAAAATGTCTTCCTTTTTCTGAAATGGGCACGGTAGTGCCTACCCATCTGTCGTGGTTTAACCCCAGCCAGCAACTAAGCACCACACAGCCGCTCGCTCACTCCCCCCCGGTGGGATGGGGCAGAGAATCGGAAGAGTAAAAGTGAGAAAACTCATGGGTTGAGATAAAGACAGTTTAATAGGTAAAGCAAAAGCCACACGCACAAGCAAAGCAAAGCAAGGAATTCATTCACTACTTCCCAGCGGCAGGCAGGTGTTCAGCCATCTCCAGGAAAGCAGGGCTCCATCACGCGTAACGGTTACTTGGGAAGACAAACGCCATCACACCCAATGTCCCCCCCTTCCTTCTTCTTCCCCCAGCTTATATACTGAGCATGATGTCATATGGTATGGAATAGCCCTTTGGCCAGTCTGGGTCAGCTGTCCTAGCTATGCTCCCTCCCAGCTTCTTATGCACCTGGCAGAGCACAAGAAGCTAAAAAGTCCTTGACTAGTGTAAACTCTACTCAGCAAGAACCAAAACATCAGTGTCTTATCAACATTATTCTCATCCTAAATCCAAAACACAGCACTCTACCAGCTACTAAGAAGAAAATTAACTCTATCCCAGCTGAAACCAGGACACCATCTTTGTCAAAAGCTTTGGGACTAGAGAAGAAGAGTATTCTAGAAATGCGTAGTAGGTATAAAGAATTAACTTGGAGAAAGAAATTATTTTAAAGCATTGTGTTCTGATTGAAAAGACAAGGACATAGTTGTTGAGCCCTAATCCCATTTTCATTCTAGCCTGATCTGTGATCTCTGCTCCCAGCTCCCTCAGCATATTACAAAGGCATCAGTGACAATCAACCTTTTCCTTGAGAAGTAAATATAATTTTCTTGATTGCAACAGAGAACATACAATTATGATAATATCCATTTGGTCAAAGGTCATGTGATGAAAGTGTTGTGTTACATGCTTAGGAGTAGATAAAAACTGAAGAGGAAAAAAGGGAAGATAATGTGTACAGATATTCTGGCAGCAGTGTTTTCTGTTGGAAAGCAAATTAGCATTTTTGTTTTACTTGTTCAATTATTGGGAGTTGGACAATGTGAAACCTGTCCAGTTTGCTTCATGAGTGTCATATGAAAATGAATTTAAAATCACATCTTGAGTTGCTTCTCCATGAATTGAACCTTCTTTTTAGGAGAGTACGAAAAATCAAATCCATCTGCTTGGTGTGTGAACAAAAAGTCATCAAGTCTTCTTTTCAAGTACTAGTAAAGGGAGAAAAAGGTGCAATGGGGTGCATTCTTCTTTCCATGTGGGAGGGAGTAATGCCTGGTCTTTTCTGCTTCTAACAGTATATCCAGAGCTTGCAAAATGAAGTTTTTAAAATGACCAGTCATGTTTTATTCCAGTGTTTGGATTAAACTTTCATAGAATCTGAATTTCCAGTAGGTTGGGGCGGGGCAGCAAGGTGGAAAGGGAAAAATATTATGATTATTTAAGGTGTTCTGTTTTAAGACCAGCAACTGAGGCATGTAAAATCACTAAGACTTGAAAATCTGAGGCATAATTTTTATTCTTTTTGATAATATCATCTCATGTCAGAGAAATAGGTTAATATCTTTTTCTTGCCTCAAATTAGTACCATGTCCCTTTGAGAAGTACTGTATTTCCAGGATTTGGAGGAAGCTGAGGGAAGGAGTTTTATTAATTGGAAAAGTGAGTCTTCTTGTCTATTAGGAGACATACAGTAATAATAAAGGAATGGTATTTATTTTTATTTAGTATAGTTGGTATCACGTCCTGTTTTGCATAATAGAGTTAGCATGTGCTAGTGATTTTTTTTTTTAATGTATCCATGGTCACCTGTCGGCTTTTCTAACATAAAGATAAAATAATATTCTGTAAACTCTGACATTTTGTGGGTTTTGCAAACTGTCTATGCACAAGTTAAAGGAAAACAATATCCCTTTCATAATATTTAACTATCAGGTTTACTGAGCATCCTTTATATTTTGACCTTTACTATTTTATTTTTAGTTTAGAGAAAAAGCTGCATTATAACTACATAACAAGGTTATCTACTGAATTTTTAAGCTTTGTTTTTTACATGAAAGATTCTTTTTCTGGTGAAAGTAGTGTTGGTTTTTAGAATCAGTGATTCACTCAGCACTAAATTTTCCTAGGCAGTGCATCATACCAAAAATCTAGTATTATCCTGTTTCTTGTTTTTTGGTTTTTTTTTAAACAAACAAACAAACACTAAAAAAACAACTTTTTTTTTTTTTTTTTTTTCTTTCTGTAAAGGGCATATTCTTTCTTAATATGAAAGAACTTGAGCACTCTTTTATTAGCATTAATGACATTTATTTGTATAAGTTACCGCACATCCATATGAGCATGTGTTTAAAGACTTACGTTTTTGTTTGACATGTTGTCATATTAAATTGCTGCTATGATGCTCTGACTGTTACTAAGATTGTGTCAAACCTTCTATCTTCAGATATCTAATTCTGTGACAAAGTTCCCTTGAGGCAGAACTTGGTGGTTTTTACTCTTGGAAAGCTTCTCCCGTCATTATACAGACATCTCTTTCTAAGTTCTAGTAAAACATATTAGTGGGATTTGCAAGTAAAAAGGATCAATTTGCATTAGGGAACATTGGATATTAACAGAAAAGAATAGAGAAGCAGAAGTATTTCAATTGTTAGTCTAAGTTCTTGAAGCTTACTAATATTTTAAGTTGAAATGCGTTTGAAATACCTATGACCCTTCTATTTTACTTTTAAACCCTCCGTTTCTTAAGTCCATCAAACGTGGACTATAGAAGAAAGACCACTGTTTGTCCTAGCATTCCCAAACCCTTAACAGTGGATGTTTTTGTACCATTAATTTCTTTGTTTCCAAGTAAAAAGATTGTTACATGAATAAGCACTTTACAGAAATTAAGCATATAGTTGGAGTGCCCAGTTGCATGAACTGTCTGCAACTGATATCCAGCTCTTCTCTTGAGAGAGAAGCACTAAATAGCAAAGGACTTTGTCTGTCAAGGCCAAGAGGAAGAAATAGACTGAGACTACTAAAACTGGCCCAAAAAGCCATTCATTTATTATGAAATGTTAAACTTTTGTTTTTGAAAAAAGAATTGCTATTTGTAGATACCTTACCATACTCACAGTCAAATCATGCAATTGAATGATTTTTGGGGAGGGTTTTGAACAAATTTAATGAATTAACTAACTTTTCTGTTACTTCCAGATAAGAAACATCTCCATGCAATTTTTCTTTCTTGTCAAAGTTTTTTTCTTTATGCTAAGTTTACCTCAACCTCTTCAAGAAACATTTCTGTTGAGTACAGAGATTTATGTAAGACATTTTTTCTTTGAACTCATGATGAAAATTTTTCATTAGGTTTTTGCTACTTTTGTCCCTCCTACAACAGTGAAGACTTCTCTTTCTCTTTCGTGCTTCTCTCTTGAAGTTGGTTCATTTGTCATTAGCAAACCCAATCCTAAAATTCTCCTGGGCAGATGTTGGTAGTTATTAGTACAGTTCAAATGAAGAACACTCTCAAAGATGGATTCACTTTTTTACAGCCACTACTTCTATGATTCTGGATTTTTTTTTTTATACTATACTATTCTGGATAAAACTGAAAGCATTGAATCATAGACCATGCATGGAAGGGACATCTAGAGGTTTTCTAGTCCAAACCTCTGCTTAAAGCAGGTCTGGTTAGAGCAGATGGCTGAGAGCCCTGTCCAGTTGTGTTCTGAATATCTACAGGGATGAAGATTCCACAACGTCTGCGGGCAGCCTGTTCCAATATCTGGTCAGGATTTTCACTATTCTGACTTTTGTCCTATGGATCTGTCCCATGGACAGTGACAAGTGGTGTCCCTCAGGGGTCTCTTCTGGGGCCAGTGCTGTTCAATATCTTCATCAGTGACATAGACGGCAGGATCAAGTGCACCCTCAGCAAATTTGCAGATGACACCAAGCTGAGTGGTGCAGTCGACATGCCTGAGGGATGGGATGCCATCCAGAAGGACCTGGACAAGGTGAAGAAATGGGCCTGTGTGAACCTTTATGAGGTTCAACAAGGCCAAGTGCAAGGTCCTACACTTGGGTCGGGGTAATCCTCGGTATCAGTACAGGCTGGGGGATGAAGGGATTGAGAGCAGCCCTGCCGAGAAGGACATGGGGGTACTGATAGATGAAAAGCTGGACCTGAGCCAGCAATGTGCTCTCGCAACCCAGAAGGCTAGCTGTATCCTGGGCTGCATCAAAAGAAGTGTGGCCAGCAGGTCGAGGGAGGTGATTCTGCCCCTCTACTCTGCTCTGGTGAGACCCCACCTGGAGTACTGCATCCAGCTCTGGGGTCCTCAGTACAGGAAGGACAGGGACCTGTTGGAGTGGGTCCAGAGGAGGGTCACAAAAATGGTCAGAGGGATGGAGCACCTCTGCTATGAGGAAAGGCTGAAAGAGCTGGGGTTGTTCATCCTGGAGAAGAGAAGGCTGCAGGGAGACCTTATTGCAGCCTTTTAATACTTAAACGGGGCTTATAAGAAAGATGGTGACAGACTTTTTAGCAGGGCCAGTAGTGATAAGACAAGGGGTAATGGTTTTAAACTAAAAGAGGGTACATTCAGACCAGATATAAGGAAGAAATTTTTTACAGTGAGGGTGGTGAGACACTGGAACGCGTTGCCCAGAGAGGTGGTAGATGCCCCATCTTTGGAAACATTCAAGGTCAGGCTGGACGGGGCTCTGAACAACCTGATCTAGTTGTAGATGTCCCTGCTCATTGCAGGAAAGTTGGACTAGATGACCTTTAAAGGTCCCTTCCATCCCAAAGCATTCTGTGATTCTGTGATTCTATGGTCTTGTCGTAATCCTCGTGCAACTCTGAGAACAGCCTGGCTCTGTCTTTTAGAGGACTGTGTCCAGTTTTATGGTTTCATGTACCACATGAATACTTTAAATATGAGAGTTAGTTTTAAGCCTACTGTGGTCACTTTTGCTCAGGCGTTTGCAGAGCCATTGGTGTCTGATCTTCATGACCTAGTTAGTGGATGACGAGTCACACTTTTCTTACCTTTTTTAGAATACAAACTAATTTCCAGGGCTTCTCGTTATCGTTATTCTGAATAAGGGTTACAAAGATTGTTTATCTGGACCTGATGTTGATTAATTATAGATATATTGTATTGCCTAGCTGTGCATAACAGAAATATTAATTCCAGTTTAATTCAAGTTACTTTTTGAGGGTTTTTTGGGGGTGGATGGAGAGAAGGCTTCGTGAGGGGAGAGGTTTTTCCTCCAGAAAGCACAATATGTTTGAATTGTATCAGCTTTGTCAGACTTCTCATTGCAGTTTATGTACATTTTGTAAAAGTGTGTGGCTTTTGATGTAAAAAGATATTTGTGATGGGAAAGTTTATAGAGGGACATTAGAGAAATTTAAAAATTAGTTAACTGTGTGTTTCTTCATTTTTATAATGAAATAAAAACTAGTCTTTCCGTGTTCCGGTCACAAGAAACCAATTATGGTGAAGACTGAAGACCTTGGAAGGACTTTCTATAAAATCTTGAGTTACTGAAATTGCTAGAATTAAGTCTTGCGAAAGTGTCTGTATATTCTGCAGACAAAGAAAAAAGCTGAATAATATAGTAATATGGTAATATGATACTTCTGCTGGAGCTGATAAGGTTTTATTTGAACTGATCTTTGAATATCTAGAATTGAAAAGTTGGTATTTTCTAATAAACTAATGTTGGGAGAAGCTGACAAAGAATGGGCAAAAATGTAAAAAAGATCCTCAGTCAAGAAGTACATGTGTTACTATAATTGCCAATAGGTAACTCTCTGGAATTAAATCCATATTTGTCTTGTTAGAGATTTTTTTTTTTTTTTTTCCTCCTGGCCATAGGTAGATGTCGGTGACCTTTTCTCTCTTCAGCTTTTAACTGAAAATATGTGCTAAAAGTACCACTATGGTACTTGCAAAGTCTTTTCTTCTGAATGATGCTGTCCTCTGAGTATTTATGGTTACACATGGAATCCCCATGTGGTCCATGAGTTGTGGTCTGGTATAGAGACAGAAATGGTGTATGCATGTGGTAGATCTCTACCTCAGGAAATACTCTGAATTCAACCTTGGCAATTATTTCTGAATCACAAGCAGAGTAGTATTTTACACGTTGGCCTAGGGTTCACACCTTTTTATTGATCTAGGAGAAAGCACTTCTCTCCCAATTTATTTTCATTCCTTCCTATACATAAATGCACACCATGTATTTGGTGATTTTACATATATGTAGAGTTTAGGAACAATGAGTGGAAGTCATGCAGTTTCTATCTAATATTACACCTTTTTTCCCCCACTAGTAATTTCTTTTGCTCAGTCTATATCTTTTTGTTCTTTGTCACTCATGGAATACCATTCTAAATTACTCCAGTGCACCATACCTTTTACAAATACATTTCTTAATAGCTTTTCAGGGATCAGATTTCACAGAACATGGTTTTGATAGTTTTTTGATGTTAGTTTCTTCTAGGATACGTCTGAGGAATTGCCAGTTCTTGAATGCATTTTCCACACAAGGCTGTGGTGTTTTTTGTTTGTTTTTTTTTTTTTTTTTTTTTCGCTCATGTCTTAGGTGAATTTGAAAACCAGCACCTGCCTCTCTGTGGGAGCTATCAGAGCCCGTTTTCTTCATGTGGGTAAAAATGGAACTTTTGCTTTCTTTTTTGTGAAGCTGTATCTGATCTAGGGAAGTGAAATGGACTTGGCATTTGCACTTTATTGCTTGTTATTGGTTGTTTTAGGGGTGGGGGGGGCTGTGGGTTTTGTTTGTTTGTTTTTTAATTCTTAAATTCACTGTAGGAATTGATAGAAAAGTTATAGCTATTGACTTTTATTTTACATGTTCTACTTTGTGTAAATCAATCCTTGACTTTTATTGTCATATTCCTTAATGTACTGTTGTAATCTCTAAGCATTGAAACTTTCCGGAAATTCTTCAGAATAGATGGATAAATGAATAGATGACAAAGGTGAAGAGGAAAAGAAAATTCTCTGGGTATTTGCTCTAGTGTTTGACTGCTGTTGCCCTGTTAGACTGGAGTCCTTGCAGATATTCTAAACTTGACTCTATGTGGCCTTAAACAGCCTGATGTAGTGTCTGAGGTGGCCTTGCTTTCAGGTGGGACTGCGTCAGGTGTCCTCCTGAGATGCTTCCCAAACTAAATTTATTCTGTTATTCCTTGAATATATTCAGTTGTATTGGTTTATTTGGGCTGTGGAAAAGAATTAGTTATGAAGGGCCAAACTTGCATTTTTCTTAAGAGTCCCATAGATTTCACTTGAATCAATTGTAATATAACCAACTACTACTGTAAAATAGGTGATGTTCTGCATCTGCTTGCTTTGATTTTTTTTTTTGTTTGGTTTGGTTTGGTTTCTTTATTAAAAAGGTATTTTGTTTAGTAAGTGTTTGTTAAGTCAGTACTGGGATTGAAATGAACCAGCCTCGCTTCCCAGGAGAAAATTGCTGTGATGTGGTCTGTGTTGTCATCTTCTTTTTTCCCCATAACCTTGAAGTCTCTTCCTTTAACATGTAATAAGGCATGCTTCTGTTGTGTGTTCAAATACAGGTGCTAAGTGTCATATTATTGTGCCTTTCATTATGGAGCTGATACACATACTGCTTCACGGTGGTGGGGATTTCCTACATGTACCATTATATGACTAAATACATGCTGTAACATGATGGAGAGCATTGGCATTTTGCTGATGCCTGATTTTCACTATCTCATGATAGAGATAGGGCATACAGCCCTTGAACAACTTTGTCTGGGGTGGTATTGTCTGTTTGATTGAAAGATAAAAGGGCAGTTGTTTTGAGTGAAGAAGCAAAATACTCGTGTTTCAGTCTCAGCCTTGCATCTAGGATGTTACAGGTTCTCAGTCCTCTCATCTAACCACCTTCTTTAACAACTGGCATGTACAGACAAGCGTGTTTGTATACCTACAGGGATTTAGATGCTGTACTTCAAGGAAAAAAAAAATAGGCTTTATTTTTCTAATGTAGCATGAAATCAAAGTTTACATCTCTTAATATAGAGAGTTGTGAATGCTATATGCATTTGGCAACAGTTCATTGATTCGAATAATATTAAATGATACTTTCCAAAGTAGTTAATTTTCTCCTTAAAATTTTGAAGCTGTATTTGCCTTATATTGTGGTTAAAAATGACTTAAAAAAAACCCAAAACAACCCAAACCAAGAATTGAGAACCCCCACCTTTCTAAAAATAACAAACTTAATTGAATTTTCAAGTTTATTTGGGCATTTCATTCTCTGAAATGATAAAAAGCTTGTATTTCTATTTCTTCTTATAAGGTCTTCCTAATGTTTACTTTTGTTTCTAGCCAGAAGTCTTATAGATATCTCATTAAAAATTATAGCTTATCCAGGATTCATTAATGAGCACTCAAAGTAGCATATTTAGGAAATAATTAGCTTCTTAACTAAACTATTAACTATTAACTATTAACTAAACTATAGTTTCTTCTTATATAACTAAATTATTATATTTTTTGTCACAAACTCTTAATTTCTTATGGAAGTCTTGTGTTAATTTTGTTACTTCCAAGATTTTTTTTTTTTAAATCATGTTTATTGTAATTACTAATGCAATCTAATTTTCCAAATTGAAAGACAGTCCTAAATTTCCCTCTGGTCTCATGTCCTCATGGTCTTGTGATGTTACCGCTGCTCAATTGTATACTTTCATTGTTAGATACAGATGATAAATACTGAAAATTTATTGCAGAATTTAGGAGCTGTTAAGATCTTTCCCATTAAAACCAATATAGAATACTCTTTTTCTGTAACAAGATTGTGAACTCTATTCATTAAATAACAAACCACTAAGTGAATGTTAACCACATGGATCATGCTATCTTTGTAAGAAATTTTTCCATTCCATTTTACTGTATAGTCAACTGCTTTAATAAGGGGGAAAAAATGTCTGCAGAAGCTTTTCATTGCAAACAAGATATTGCTGTGAGGCAAATTACAGAATTGGAAGTTACAAAAATAAAACACTAAAAGGATTGAACTCTCCATTGATTTGAGGGATTAAGAATTACTGCATCATATTGATTCATTCTTTTTGAAGAAAAAAATGAAAAATCACCTACATTTCAGTATCTCATTACAGCTACCATTTTTAAAAATTGATACCTGACAGATATGCTAGAAGAATTTAGCCTTACTGCTAGGAAGGGAAGTTAGAATTCCTTAATCTTAAGAAAAAAAAAAATCTGCCAGTAGCTATTGTTTAATTTTTCTTTTGACAGTGGTCTTTGGTAATGTTTATATTGTTTTTCATGCCACTGAATTCCTGGCCAAAATAAACAAAAAGTATTCCTCTGTTTATGGTCTAACTGTTATTAAACAGGTTACTTTTAGTGCTGAGATCTCAAGCAGGAGTGAGGTGAGAAATGCAGGCTTTATTTTTTTTTTAGAAAATTTTACAGATGCTCTAAATTTATTTTAGTTTCCATTATGCTGTACATTCATATTCTGGTCTTTCTTGGGCTATGTATCCTTTGGGATATGTGTATTCTGTAATAAAAAAATTCTAACTAATAGCTTAGTAACTATTATAAGTTGTTAAGATGTCACACGCTTATCCTGCAGCTGTAATTGGTATAGATCAGGAGAAAAGTCTGTATCAGCTGGGTAAAAAGAAGAAAGTTTGTTCCTGTTTTAAAATTGCTAAGAGGTGCTTGGAGTTTTGGCAGAAGAGCCATGAGGAAAAGTGCATATGAGCTGGTTAGAACTTTGTGATACAGAAATTTGTCATCTGTTCTGCTCTTTATCGCAAAGGTCTTGCCAGTATACATCTAAATGACTGCTTTTTTATTTTATTTTATTTTATTGTGGTTTTTTTGTAATCTCGTGCTTATTTTGGATAGGCTTTTTGGAGCCTGCAGTTTCGGCCAAAGATTTATTCTTCAAATAATTCAGTCTATGTTATGTCGGGTGAAGAAACTGCTAATAGGCGTGTCCTAGATTGAACACATTAAATGAGTCATTTAGTAAGCATAAACATGCAAGTAAAACCGATACGTTGTCATAGGTAGGGGTTAGCCACCAACAGTGTTTGCCAGAAATACAAATGCAGGAACCCTACCCTCAGCCAGCTCCACATATACTGTTCTGACAAAACAAACAGCAATATGCTCTGTAAGATGTTCCTTTGAATGTACAAAATTCTCCAAGTAAGTTAGCTACTTACTCAAAATTACAGGCCAGGTAGTATATTGTCCAGTTGAATGTACCTGGCAAAATTAGTTGTCTTTATTACTGAGGCAAATTTATATTTGATTTATCAAGTAATAGATCAGGACTTGATTAATTTGAATTCTTACTAACCAGAGGTAGACTTTTAAGTGAATGAAGAATGCTTAATTCACTGTTTGATCTCTCTACCACTTTTGCCTTTTGGATATGAATAGTTCTAGGATTTCTGGTGGGTTTACAACATTCCTTCTCTTCCTAAGAGTTGGAATGGGGAAGGGGGGCTTTTTTCCCAGCTTACATTTTTCTGTCTTGTTCCTTGTGAATGGCTCCTGATCTTCCTGTATATAAAACCACGATTTTGGTATGTCTGTTAGGTACGTGCATTTCACAAAGTTCTCGTGACTTACGTTAAGCTGATGGTCAGACTTTGGTGACTGCATTTTATGTAGGAAGGCTTGCAAGCATCTCAGATGCAGCTGTCTGTCTGAATGCATTCCTCATGCATCGTTATCAGCTGTAGAGAAGGAAGTCTTGAGCAAGCTGATCTGAATGCAGTGTTGACCCTGCTTTGAGCAGAACCTTGGATTGTATGACCTGCAGGTCTGAATTCTGGCCTAAATTATTGTATGATTTGATGAATACAAACTTGTTGATAAAATCCACTGAAAACGCAGTGGCTTACGTATTCGTGATCCATGAAGAGTTTCCTTCTTTTCACAGGAGTGCGACTGGAGAGCTTCTCAAGCCTTTTAGGACATGACTGTCTTGAGAACTGTAATGTTTTGGAAATGGCCTGGGCTGGATGACCTACTGTGTCTTTTCCAACCATAATTTCTATCAATCTGTAATTTTGAGGTTGACTTCTTGTTGCCCAATTTTACAGTTACTTAATTCCAGTATCAGGCATATTTTAAGAGACCACATTTAGTCATGGTAAGACTGTGTGGGTTGTTTCGTCTTTTTGTGTTGTTTTTTAAATCCTTCTGCAGATTGTCAGCACTTAATGTATTCTTTCCTATTCCGGTGCCACAAATAATGTTCCTAGTCTGTGAGGAAAAAAAAAGGTCTGATTACCCATTTTGGAATAGATGATTGATTAAAAAAAGCTGCTCCCAAAATTGTTGCGGTTCTATGTGAGGTGTTAGGCTAGTTCTGCTGTTTATTTGTGCCAGAAATGCATTTCCATCACCAGAATAAGGGGTGGAATTGAGAAATTGTGTATTTGTTCATATTTTCAGCATTGTTATCAGTTAAGTTTATAACGAATTATTCAAACGTTTTTTAGAGCTAAATGTGCGTGTACTTTTGAGGGCTATGAAAGACTCCTAGCTAAAATAGGCTTGATTAATTTTTTTCTAAACAGTTCTTAACACATTGGTGTGACCCTGTTCCCTTTTCCTTGCAGAAAGCACCTTTTTTTTTTTGTTTGTTTTGGTTTTTTTTTTTGTTTTTTTGGGGTTTTTTTTTTTTGGTGCAAGAAGAAACATCTTTTTGGAAAGACATCTCCTAGTAAGAGCTCTTGCACTAACACTCTTTGGCTGAAGAGAACACCTCAGCCTTTGAGTTTTTGAAGTGTCCTATGTCAGCGTCCCTCAGGACTTAAGCCATGCTTTGTATCCTAATTTGCTGCCTGCTTACTTGTGATACATGCTAAGTTTGCCAGTTTCATTCTGATTTTTTTTTTTTTTGCCTACAGCAAACAAAGCATGTAAACAAATCAGGATTTCTTTTTGGTGGACTAGAAACTTAGCTTTATCTTTGAAAACAGAGGTGTGTGTACATGTACGAATGTGTATTATACATACACAAATAGCAAACAGTCCTTCCTAACTGGTTGAGAATCACTTAGCCAAGAATTCCTGTGGGATCTCTGAAGAAATGGAATTGGAGGATTAGCAGTTAGGTGTGAAAGCACCATTGATCCTACTGAGACTTTCTTGGGGTCTGTTTCTCTTTTATTCCATTTAAATGATGTGTGGAATAATTCAGAGATTAATCATGCTGTTACAGCCATGAAATGTCTGTGTTAAAATTTGTGGAGTAAGGTAATCTTAGGTCAAAATAGTCTTGTGATCTTTACCAGACTTACGAAAACTCTATATGAAATGTAATAACAAAGATGATGGATTCAATAACAGGTTGTTCTCCATTTTTTCTTCTGCCCTACATCCTTTTTCTCTATCAAAAGTTACTTCTGTTTTATGTATACATAGGTTCTTAGAAATTTTCTTGTAGGGGTTTATGTTGCCTTCCTGGAAATCCTTACTAGTATTTAACACACGTTTTGCCTACAGAGGCTTCTGTACTTTACTCCCTTATGTCAGTGCTTTATCTGATGATAAATGAAAGTAGTTAATAACTTCTTAGAACATTATTTTTCGTATTTTAAGGATATTTTTGTTTGCCTTTTTAGATTTTTTGAAAAAAGCCTCTCCATTTTAGCGTGCCTTTCCAAAATTGCTTTAATTCCTGTTGCACTCCTCTGAACTTGTTGCAGTTTGTCTTTTTAAAACACAGTTCTGAATATGGAATGTACATTCTCCAGTTGAGACATAACCATCTCTGAGATGATGGGAATAATGTCTCTTGCTCTTTAGGGAGAAAATCTGCTGTGGTCCTTTGAAGTAACTTTGGGTAGAGCCTGTAGGACCTGCTGATGTGATACATAGTGTATAGATAAAATACCTATTTGCCTTTCTAAAGCCTCTCTTTCTCCAACTGACTGCTCTGATTGCTACTTGAATGTTGCATTTGGCAGTACCTATATAAATCACCAGTCTGTTTTGGATGGCGTTTAATAGTTGGCAGTGTGAATACATTGACATTCTCAGTTGTTTGCGCATTGCTGTGTGCTTCAGCAGTGGTGTTCTATCTATGCAACTTCCATTGGTGTCATTTGTGTGTGCATGTGTTATTTTTTGATTTATATATTGAAGCTCTGAATGTCATGGAATGCATGAAAGTTTGACTGGTTAAGGTTAACATTGATGGGAAAAATACCCAACTACCTTCTTTCTCTCTTAAAAAATAAAACAACACAAAACCTAACCAACACAAAACCAACAAACCCCCTTGAATCCTTAAAATGATATCTAGTTCTTATACCACATGTGAATATTGGACAATAATTTAACCAAATCTGTCTGCTTACACTGTGATAGTGGTGATTTAAACTAAGTTCATCAATAGGAACTTGGAAATTAATTTATTAAACTTTGGGAGATGTGTGTTTGAATTGAAGTCTTTCTTGGCATGATTTTCAGCAGTGGATATAAACTGAAAGTGTCCCCTTCTGACATTGTACTACTTTAATTTGGAGATTTCCTCCAAACCCTTTGAATTCTTCTGTTTCTGAGCATGTGTTTTCACAGTAATAAAAGTTTCACCAGCCTATAGTCTATTTGAACTGAAGTCAATTAACTTTACTAACATTTTGACATTCTGTAAAGACCCTAAAGGGTTTTTGGATCATCTTTCATTCACGTATCAGAATGATATATTTTTTTAAAAATACATATAGTACCCTTCTTTGAACAGCCATGTATATCTTGAGTTACTTTCATTAACTGAGTAACTTATCCTGCATTTTTGTAAAAGGAACTGCAATTTAACTATAAATATATCAAAATGCCACAGAATTCAGGGCTACAACTCAAAAATGCTGATCAGTTTGTAAAATCTAAATCAGCCCCTGCATGAAACCTAGGGAAGGACCTCTGTGGTAGCAGAAAAATTTCCAGAAATTCACCACAGTCTTTTTCTAAGTTGCAGTTTGTGCTGATGTTGCCAGACAGCTAAGAAGAGATGGGAAAAGCAGGAAATTTTTTTGGATTTAATCACTGTGCTGATTTGGAAAAGCAACTTAACAATGGAAAATATTTTTATATTTTAAATCATAAACACAAAACTACGAAATACATGGTAGATCGTGGTTGCGTTAATTTGGATCGTCTTCATTACTAATGAAGAAAGTTCTTCATTTTGGAATCTAATGATCAGAAATCCTACTTCCTGGACTTTTTTTTTAATATCTGGACTAGGTTATCTGTTGTTTTCAGTACCATTTGATGAGGTACTGGGCACTTGACTGCTATACTTGAAAGCAATAGATGTAGCTTTTAAAATGCCATCTTTCTGTTTTCATATTTTGAAAAGCTTTTTCTACATTCTTGCCTTCAAAAGATCTTTGAGAATATTGATGGTCAGTGCTTATCTTTTCCCTTGAAGATATTCAAATTCCATTGTAAAATACCCAGTTTTTTCATCTCTCTTGATCAGTAAAAAAGTGCTTCTTAAGAGAAATCTTGCAGTTTTAGCCCTTGCATCCTCTATGTGAAAAAGTTCTTATTTAGGTCCCTTGATCTTCTGTAGAACTTATAAATCAGAAACACTTCAGGTAACCTGTAGAGATGAGTACTTGGGTGAAGGCCTGAATATTCATTTCTAAGTGAGAAGGTGATGAGGTTATGAAGAGCACATAGATGAGCTAAGCAGCAGTTGTATCCAAGTGAATGTCTCTACTCAACTGTCATGTAACTGAAGTACAAATACATGAGTCATTTTGTCTTTTGACTCCCAGTTGATCATAAAATCAGCACATTTCTCTTATGAGACTGGCCAATGAAATATACCCAGTTTCGTGCAGTGTAGAGCATTGTATAAGTTCATACTGCTGGGCTTTTAGGATTTGACCACAGTGACTTGTTCTACCCAAGTCTGTCTTTTAAAAATAACACCACACCTTTGGTTTTACAAAGTATTTATTGCTATTTTATGAGTAAAAGGGATATAACAAATTAGTGGTTTTGTTTTTCTTTTTAAATCAAGATTTCTGCTCTATTCTAGTACCAGTTGAAAGATGGATGACGATGACTTTGGAGGATTTGAGGTATGTTATTTGGCTGATTTAATTTTGAAATTTAACTATTTTCGACTATTTTTATAGGAATTTATAACATTTTGTAAAATATGTAACGATATTTTTTTTGTGTTTCTAGGCAGCAGAGAGTTATGAGTGTGGAAATGGTGAAAAGCAGACTACATCCCCTCCTATTGCTTGGGCAGCATTTCCTACAGGTATTGATAAAATCACGATAAAAATTCTTGATAATGCATTGCTGTCCTTCTGTATTCACTGTAAATATTAGCACCCAGAAGGGTGTATATACACAATAAAAGAATGGGCAGCAGTGAAAACCTAGCATAAGAATGTTCCTGAGGAATTATTTTGGGAAGCTGCACTTCTCAAAGTTAAACTTTTTTCAGGAATGAAAGAGGAGTACAGCTTATCCACTTCCAAGGCTGATTGCCATCTTATGGGAAGAAGAAATGGAGCTTCTTCACTCAAAGGATATTCTTACTTTTGAGTATGGAAGGTCTGTTGCAGATGGTGGGAAAATATACAAAAATAAAGAAAACCCCTTGTATTCAGAATATTGTATTACTGTAAAATCTTTATGTGACTTTTTCATGCAAATGTTGCTGTGAATAAATTAACTTATTGCAAGAGTTTTTAATGGGATCAATAAAAATGCTTGTTCGGCATTGACTTGTAAGTAAGAGAAATAACTGAATTTTCTGCCCAATGTTATTATATAAAAGTTGTTCTTGTCTTAGCCTAGAAATTTGCCAGTCAGTAAGGTTTGCTGAAAAATGTCAGAAATTCAGATGTATTATGGTGCTATTGAGATGATTTTGATAAATTTGGAGTGTGGTACCATTATATACATGCAAGATTCAGTGAACTTTATGGAGGAGGAGTACGTTACTCATCAATTTCCTGCATATCTGATGTTTGTAAGATGTAAAAAGTTATAAAACAAAGCACTGAAATCTGTTGCAGTATTTCTCACTGTGCAAGAAGAAATCAGAAATTATTTCTAAGGCCCCAGTGCTGATTACAGTGAATAATTTTGCCCTTGAAATTTGTCTTGGGCTTCTTACTATCTTTTTGTATGTTGATTTCACTTTTTTAATAGACTTATAGTATGATAAAATGTTTATTGGTATAAGCAGATAGTCTTTTCTATGCACTACTTCAAATCAGAACATGTTTATTAATTGTAGTTGCTGGTTCAGAAAGGGAGAAAAATAAGAATTTGTGCAGCAGAAATATTATAGCATTTTTTTCCCCTTCCACCAGGACAATTACCAGAGAGCATGTACCTCTTTCTGTTAGGCTTCTCTAGCAGTGTCACCTAATAGGAAAATACTGGTTTTATTCTAAATGGTAAAAGTGAGAATAAATTTATTTATTTTTTATCTCTCATAGTTGCAAGTTTGAATTAGAACCCATCATATTGGGTGCTGTATAAACATGGAAATAGAAAGTAGTGCTGGTCCGAAAACCTTAGCTCTGTGAGAAAGTATGCATTAACATGCATTGGTGCAGTCCTGTTATTTAGGTGTTTTTGCTACTACTGTTAGCAAAGTCTGAAGAACTGCCTGTTGTATTGGGTCTGTTCCTTCTGATTGTTTAACTGAGGTAGAAGCAAGTATTCCTTCTTACTTAGTGTCATTATGTATGTGATGGATTTCCTTTTTTCTTTCCAGCCTTAATATGGGGAAGTACTAAAAAGAGTCACTACTGTATGCTTAATGTCTGGGCTTTGGAGAAATGTGAGGGAACTACTCAAACACCAGTGTTTTCTTAGCTTGGATTAGTAAATGTATTTGTAAAGTTGAAAAAGAGGAAAATTATTTAAAAAAACAACAACAAAACACTTTGGGAATAAAAAGTTGTCTTTGGAAAGACGAGATCTCTCTAAGAACAGTAATGGAATACTAAATCTTATGTTTAGGCCTCAGACTTAAATACAGTTCAGAACTGAAAACAAAAATTTAAGTTTTTAAGAACTCTGAAATAATTATGGAATATTCTAGTGCCTTATCACTAGTCCATCTGGTTCTCAGAAGAGATTCAAAGAGGCTGACTGCATTAATTATTATGGCTGGCCAGAAAACTCATGATATTTCCTTGGTTTGTTATTGTAAGACACTTTTCAGGGGTTTTGCTCTTTGGATTCATAAACTAACATTTTCGAGGGAAAAAAACATAACAGTTATGCTGTTCTCAAATAATTTCATTTATTGAACATTAATATTAATATTTAAACTGAGCTATTTTTTAATACGGTGGCCAAATCTAACCGAATGTGATGTTATTGACTTCACAGATGTTAGTGGGAGTAACTTGATACACTTTTTTTATTTAAGAAAGTAGCTGTCAAGTATTTTAGACTCTAGAATGGTCCTTGTACCTGATAAGGAAGATACTTCAATGAAAGAAATAGTTATTTGTAAGTCAGTTTTGCTTTGTTTCTGCTTTAGATGCTTAGTAGTAGAAACACATTGTTATGCAACTTAATAAAAATAAGATTTTAAGAGTGATGTCACTTTGCTATTCAGTAAGTGTGTACTGGAATATTGAAGTGCCTACTTTTTTATTTATTTATTGTAGGGTTTTTTTTTCTTCCTGAAGAAGAGAGGTACAAACTGTCCATTTTCTTGCTCTTCTGTAGGTGCCAGGTTCTGTACCTTTATGCCTGTAAGGGGGATCTTGAAATTTAGCACTCTACATGTCAACAGATTCTGGTGTTATCTCTGCTTTTGTAAGGTTATGAATAGCATGTCTGTTGCTTATAGTGAATAGCAGGAACAGGATCTGGGTCTCTACATGTTGTGTCAGTGTTTCATTTTGGCAGAAATTATTCTCTGGACATCAGAAGCATCTCGTGTAATGGAGCAGATGGAAAAACCAACAGATGTTTACCAAAGAAGGACTGTTTTGGCTGAGATGGAGCCTCATGAATCTATCTGTTGTGGATTATTCTAAGTAAAACAAAAGTTTTAAAAAAAAAAAAAAAAGACAAAACAAAACAGGGTGAGAGATGCTTTTTCAGTGAAATTAAGACAGAATTCCTATCTGGGAATGGGTTGGAAGTGCAGTCTGAGCAGACATTTCTGATTCAATCTGTGCAGATTCAGAATGATTTTGTTTACAAGTGTTAGGTGAGACCAGATTCATGGCAGTGTTAACTGTGGATGAGGTGGAGTTTTTTTTTTTTTTTTTAGCTTCATTTCGTGAGGAAATGAGGCTTATGCTATTGCTTTCAGTCCCTGTTCTCCCATTGTAGATTTTGAATATGTTTCTTAGTTTTAGTGAAATCGTTTATAGTCTCAGTTAATTACACTTATCCTTTTTAAATCAGGACTGAGTAATGATAGAACTTGACCTGGTGCTTCACCGAAGAAAAGGAAGGTCGGATCCAGTCACTGTAGATTCTATAGAAGCTGTCTGGTATTGAAACTCATTTGGGAATTTAGAAGAGCTATAGCCTATAGCTACCATCTAGGACCATGGGAGATAACAGAACTAAAAGAACTAGGGGACAACAACACAACTGTATGGAAGCCAGCACTAAAGTATAAACATCTTAGTTTCACTCTGTTACATGACCTAGGTGACCTCCATTTGTTTAATGAAAATGTAATCCGTTCAGTCCATGAGCTGGAGAGCTGTTCAGATGCCCAAATCCTGAATTCAGCTTTTAGGGTGAGCTTGAGTAGCTTCTTTGTGTCCATCAGTTGTATTGACTAAGTCTCTGCTGACTGCAATGCTCACATAGCTGTGTAAATTTACATGTCTTCATGTGGAGCCGTATCGCGTTCCCAAGTTTCATTGGTTTGGCGGCTTACAGGGTAACACTTCTCTCCTTTGGCCACATACATTAGAAAAATTGTTAGTTTTCATATGTGGCCTCCAGTCTGTATTGATCCAAGATTATTTTACTTACTAATTTTTCACTGAAACATTATTTCTGTACTTCCTGGAGCAAAGGTGTGTCAGAGGAGCTCTATTTATTTATTTATTTGTTAAGTTATTTTGGGAATCTTTTCTATGCTTTGTGTCATGTCAATATGCGTACTTTCTGTAAGGAGATCTGGAGGTAGCATATACAATTTTGAAGCTATTGATTTACCGTTTGGATTAATTTGGCTAAGTTTTACGTTTGGTCCGATAGTAAGAATTCTCAATGCCTGCTTGAATAACAGAACATCCTCAAAATTACTGGAGAAGATTTTTCTCCTTGTTCTAGTATTCTTTCATTAACAACGCAGATGGACTGTATGTAGGCAAAGCCTATTTTTCATGTTTCAACTAAGAATTCAGTATTTCTGATGGTCTTGTTTGCAGCGTTGAAAGAACAGATGTTTTGAAGTCTATACAATATGAGATGGGGTGATCTGTACTGGTGTGCAGACATAAGCAGACATCTGCATGTCTTGAAGGTGCTTTTTTCAGCTGTTGTATTGAAATGAGTGTTTTGAGTTGTTTGTTTTCATAATAAATTTTGGTTTTCTGCAGAATACTAACATCTTGACTGGGGAGGGGTGGTGGAGGGGTGGGAAATAGTAGCAGAAATTGTATTTATAGAAATACCTATATTTCTAATATATATAGCAACTATATATAACCCTAGGGAGATTGGAGGGAACTGGTTTCATTCCTTGTCATGATTGGACAGGATTCAAAGGTCTTTGTTGATAACGGTATACAGCCTCATTTAACTCTAGAATGGTCTTGTTTTTCATTGGCTAACATTTGCATTATCAGGGGTATGCCGCTTTGAAAATGAGTCATGTAACTTTTCAGATTTGACTATCTAGAATTTACATATGGTTAAAAGATTGTCTTGTTGCATGTTTATTAGATTACATACCACCTCCTCTCTCTCTTTCAGTTACCAAACTGCTTTAAAAGACTGAATATTTTGGCAGTTTTCTGGAAACCAATTTCTTTAAAAAAACCAACCAAACAAACACAAACAAAAAAACCAAACATAAACATAAACAAAAAAACAAACAAAAAAACCCAAAAACCAAAAAACCCAGAAACAACTGATGGGAATGAGTTCTCAGTTTTCTTATGTTGTGTAGTCATTGAATACTGAAAGATTTGTTTCTGAGGTTCAACTAAATGGTTGCTGTGTTGTAAACTTTTGATAGCTGTATATAAGTTTTACTTAAATAAGAAGTTAGGAAATAAAATTAGTATTTCCATATGGCCTTAGATTTACGATGTTGGAATGGTATATGTAATTACTTATTTTCTAGAATAGTTTGGCTTTGGAAGAATACAATGCAGGGAAGAGCTTTCTGCTGTGAACTATAAGAAGTCATCTTGAAAGCACATTAGAGTGGTTTTTCTTCCTCTACATGTTGATGTACCGCTGTAAACTGGTATGTGTAGAGAAGCAGCCAAGTGTTTCCTGTTGATAGGAGGACATTCATGCTCATTGAAGTCAACAGAGAAATTGCTGTCAACTTCAGCACTATGTAGACTTTACCTGTTGATCCTAATTCTAGTTACACTTTTGGAATTAACACTGACTTAGTTTTTGCTTATTTTTGAAGTCTGTATTCCCCAACAGATGTGGTAATGCACCTCATTCTTGTGAATTGGTGATCTGTAAATAGAGTGATTAAGTGTTGTTTTTGGAAGGGGAAAATTGCTAAGGGAGCTACTAAAACTCCTACAGCTTTGCAGAATGCTCTGCGTGCCATCTGAGACTCATACAACACTTATTATGGGCATA
Organism: Platalea leucorodia; assembly: GCF_965183815.1. Lineage (NCBI taxonomy): Eukaryota > Metazoa > Chordata > Aves > Pelecaniformes > Threskiornithidae > Platalea > Platalea leucorodia. The sequence goes on along the minus strand of NC_138826.1, from coordinate 47,139,370 downwards.
TTGGGTGTCAATTGATATCTATTAATGTATCCTTCTGCTCATTCTTTAAGAAATTTAACCCTTTCTAATAGTTTTCCATTTACATTGAGCTTAAAGCAGTGTAAATACAGGAAATACTTTGTCTATTTTGAATTAAATTTATTAGTTGTTGCTTTTTGTTTCACGGGAAAATAAGTTGGTGTTTTTGTTGTTAGTTTTTTTTTTTTTTTGAGCAGATCCTTTTCTTCTTTTGGAAATTAGGTTGTTTCCCACTGACAATGATAGGTTAATTTTATTGGGTGTTTGTTACTTATGTATTTTGGAATGCATTTCACATATTCTGTTGTGTGCTAGTTTGTTGTGTATTGGCAAAAGTAAATTGGTTGATGTCTGTGAATACAGTAATTTTTAGTTTATTTTTCCCTAAGCTGCTTATTCAGCATTATGCAGGCTGTAGGTCCCTGTGTTCTAGCTCTGACATTACAGTTGACAGAAATTCCTGCCTTGTAGAATAGTTTCCTGTCTCTTACAGTTCCGCTTGAGCAACCATATGTGAGGCTGGGATTTAAGCAGATCACTGAAATTTGGACACACAAAAATGGTCTTGAACTTTCTATCTGAATGTTACTTTTAACTGAAAATGTTCAGTGATACAGTTTACAGTGTATACAGTATAATTTAAAGGGTCATTGAATTGCATCATCAAAGATGTGGGTAGTTGAGGATGGAAATTTGGTTTTTGTTTCTTGGGTTTTCTATTTTTAACAGCTGAAACCTACATGTAGGGCAACTGTGCTGCAGGTAGTTTGCAATGTTTTACAAAAGTATGTCAAAGAATTATTACACGGTCTTTTGCTCAGATCCCTGCTGACATGTCATCTCTTAATTGCTGGATATAAATGACATCCAATTAGTAAATGTTACTTATGTTTATTTTTTCAGTGATATATTTCATATGTAATGTCTTCATTCTGAAGCTTAAAAGTATATGACTCATATGAAATGTTGATTTAACTGTTCATGTTCATCCGTTTGGTTTTGTTTTCAGAATTTCTGATCCCCCAGTGATTTTAGTAATTGTTTGAGCTTCATAAAGATGCAGAAATTTGATTGCAGGCTGTTACTGATCTCTGCTTCTATTAATAAACTGCATGGTTTTGTCAATTCTTACATACAAACCTATGATAGAATATTCTTAATATTGGGAAGTCAAGCGTTCAGAAATTATAAGTTTGGTGGGTTTTTTTTGTTGTTTTTTTTGTTTGTTTGGTTGGTTTTTTTTTAAGTACAGTTCTGGCAATAACTTATATCTTATTTCAGCCTTCTTGGGCATATGACTTTTGATGTACCTGTAATTGAGTACATACTGCTTTTCTAGTCCAGTTACAAAATTTTAGCAGAGGCAAATTTTGTTTCAGGGGTTCTGAAACTGTTCCATTATGATAACTAAGGCATGGTAAGCAGGAATGATTGAGGGGTTGTCTTCATAAAAGAATTTTGAGCTGAACTAAAATGCTAATGCAATTTCACCAGTATATACATAAGAAGAATGAATTAAGAGAGCTTGAATTACAGATATAGCACATGTAATTCTAGGAATGTCTAATTTATGAATCTTTAACATTGCTGAAAGTGAAAAGAAGGTTTTGTAAAAAAGATGTTTGAATGATACCTTGGAGAGTTGCCACCTTTTCTTGTCTTCTGCAAGGTCGTGTATTAAGTTGAATAATTTTAAACCACAGTGTTCAGAGGTGGTCACCAGTTGTTGCTCCTCATTTCCTAGGCTTTATTTTGACAACTTAAGAAGTGGGTTTTTTGTTTCTGTTTTTTCTTGCCCATCAAAATATTAAGCATTCATTGCTATAACTGAAATAACTGAAAGCTCAATTTGATTGTAGAAGGTTCCCACATAAAACTGTATTATCTGAAAAACAAAGTCTTATGTCTAGTATTGGATACCCTAAAATATGTGAATACCTTAATCTCTGTGAGTCTCCATTCCTCATCTCTATTCAGACTCAGTTATTTTTTTTACTTTTCTGATCAATTATTTATGTGGGAACTATGCCTATACCATGGTGATCATCACCAAAGGATGAATGCTAACACCACAAGGATCTGTGTTATGCTAAGTTTTTCCTTGTGAGTTCACAATTTTAGTCAGAGAAACAGCTTGTCTGCTCGGTCAGAATTGCGTGGTACATTATTTTAGTTGGCTTTCCATCCGTTGGAAATTAATTTCAAACTGAAAATCAGGGTATTAAGTGATGGCATAAAACTGAGACTTCACTGCTTTTTTAGAAGCAAAAAGGTCATCTTCTCTGTCATCTCACTGTCATTTGAACTAACAGAGTAGGTAGTGGTTATAGGAAGCTGCCTTTGTAAGCAGACGTTTGGAAGGGTATGGGAGAGATGAATAGCATACTTCGATGGGTTTCACAGATATCTTGTGGCACATAAAGGAAGCCTAAAAAGTCCTATTTTGAATTGTCGTGGTTTAACCTCAGTCAGCAACTAAGCACCACACAGCCGCTTGCTCACTCCCCCCAGCTGTGATAGAGGAGAGAATCAGAAGAGTAAAAGTGAGAAAACTCATGGGTTGAGATAAAGACAGTTTAATAGGTAAAGAAAAAGCCATGCACGCAAGCAAAGCAAAGCAAGGAATTCATTCACTGCTTCCCATCGGCAGGCAGGTGTTCAGCCATTCCCAGGAAAGCAGGGCTCCATCACACGTAACGGTTACTTGGGAAGACAAATACCATCACTCTGAATGTCCCCCCCTTCCTTCTTCTTCCCCCAGCTTATATGCTGAGCATGATGTCATATGGTATGGAATAGCCCTTGGGCCAGTCTGGGTCAGCTGTCCTGGCTGTGCCCCCTCCCAGCTTCTTGTGCACCTGGTAGAGCAAGGGAAGCTGAAAAGTCCTTGACTGGTATAAGCACTACTTGGCAACAACTAAAACATCAGTGTGTTATCAACATTATTCTCATCCTAAATCCAAAACACAGCACTATAGCAGCTACCAGGAAGAAAATCAACTCTATCCCAGCTGAAACCAGGACACCAATTCTGGAGAACTGTTAAAGATGCAACTGTGTTCCAGTCCTGTATTGTTTTGTTCTGGTTACCTAAACTGGTTCCTGTTCTGTTTGCTGAAGTACTGTCCTCTAGGCTTTTCATCCAAGTTTCCATTTTTCTGTTCAGCTGTTTTTTTTCCCCATGTGGCCAAATCTACTATTGGTGCCGTTAGCATCCTGGGTTTTTTTTCTGTCTCATAGTCTATTTTCTTTATTTCTTCTTCTTAGATGAGGTTTGCATGTTCCTCTATGTTAACCTGAATCCCAGAACTGGGAGGTAAAGGAGATGGGACACAGAGTGCCTGGATTCAAGGATTAGTGTGTCCTTTTGAATGCCTTTAGGCCAATGTATACACTTGTTTGTGCTATGTAGGCATACTTGTGCAGTATTAAACAGTGATATTGAGAGGCTGAGCCTTGCTCCGGGATAGTAGCGTCTTTTACATTTTACCAGATTTGTAACGATAATGATACGTAACGATACTTTTTCTAAAGCAATTGGATATACTTTTTTGTCTACTGCAAAGGCATATGTGTAGCTGACCATATGAAAGTTTGCAGGACTTTGCTGTTAAGTTAAAAATGTATGCAAAGCTTTCTCTTCTCTTTTCTTTTTATTTAGTTTGTGTCTGAATCTTTCGTAAGAAAGTGCTGAAGTTTCTGTTGTGCCAGGTTGATAATGGTGATACACTGTTCAGGATTTTTATGGCATAACTGGAAATTGCCATGGAAGAGCTCTCACTCCAATATTAATTACACTTAAGTTTTGTTTAGCTAGAGAGTTATTTATGTTGTTGTCTTTTGATCTCTTATAAAATGTGAAACTGGTTTTATCATGTGTCTTGGTAAGTTGTTTGTACATGTCTTCTAAGACAGTTGAAGATTTTTTTACTTTTAAGATTTATAAAGCTTAGGAAACTGTCAGTACCATTGTACAGTTGACTTAAACTCATTCAAGATCATGCTGAAGCTGTAAGGTTATGTGAGTGGAAAGAGACAAAAGTTAAAACTGCTGCTTTTGATGGCAGTTGTCTTGTGAAAGCTCTGCGTAAGTTACAAGTCTAAATTTAGTGTGACTACAATTTTGAATATCCTTAAGTTGATTATACTCAAAAATACAGGAACTTAGTATGGAATTACTCTTCAGTGCAATTAGATTGTAATAGGTACATAACCTTACATTATTATGACTATACTTGTTGCTACTGTGACAGGTTTTACCTAGGTATAGATTTCAGAAACAGAATTAATTTTTGAATACTTCTTCATATTGTATGTGTGTTTTCTGTTTTTATTTCTTGAATTAGTATCTGAAGTCCATATATCTCCTGACGTTCTTCTGGAGCACTCTGTGCCTTCTTCCTGCCTGGTTCCTTCTGACTCATTCACTTTATCAAGTGACAATGTGGCAACAGCTATTCAAACAGCCAACAATGTTATAAACCCAGGTGTTCTTGAAGAACAGGTAAAACCACAATTTTTGTGTTTCAATATGGGAACTTGATGTATTAAATATCTTAGCTTTGTATCTTTTCTATGCAAATTTAGATTGAATTACCTTTTAAGAGCAAAAGGTGGTCCTTGAATTTCTGTGATACAGGCTTTGAAGTAAAATAATTTTTAAATTATGTTTAAATCCTATAACTGGGGGACACCATACTACTTTGGTCTGGACTGCAAGAGAGGTATGTGTGTTAAAGAGTTATTAAAAGTTAAAGGCATGCTGATAGTGCTAGGCATGAAAGTAGGAAACAATAGCAGGAAAATTTTCTTAAAATAAAGGTGTTACTGTTAAAGCTGTAAAGATTATGGCTGTACATATGTCATACATATGTTTTCTGAAGTGGTTTTAGGATTAGAGAATTAATGTTTAATTTTTACTTAATTATAATAAAATTAATTTCAGTTTTTTATTTTATTATATTTTACTTTTTTCCCTATTACTTTTAAAGGTGTTTTTTTTTTTTTTTTTTTCCTGTGATCTGATGCAGTCCTAGTTGTGTGATCTTGATCTCTCCTTGTAGCTGCAATACTGCTGAGAACTGAGCTTCTTTTTGGGGGTGAAAGTGTTTAGTTTTTACTAAATTAGGTGAGCAAGGGAGGGAAAGAATTTCTGCCTGGGGGTTACTACAAGAATGCAAGATTGCTGTGGACGAGAATTAAATAGATTTACCCTCCCAAGTGCATTTTTATTGACATTGATTGCAGTGACACCTATTTGAACAAGTTTATTGATTATAAAGTTCCTTGTTTCAGGATGCATAGTAGTATATACTTGAATTAGAAAATGCTGTTGTCTTTCTCTGAACCAGTCAATATTTTGGGCTAGTTAGAGACCCTCCCATTTCCAGCCCTTACTTGGTTTATTATTCTTCAGGTAGTCTCATCAAGTCTTAGGGCTACTTATGGTGAAATTTGAGTATCACAATTAAGTCAGATTTCCATAATCTGACCATTTAAAAGCATTTCTCTAGAGCTATTTAAACAACTTGTACGAAATACTTGTTTTGATTAAACTGACTCTTATTGTTTTTCCTTTGAACAGCATCTGTATGTTCACACTTCCAGAAAGACTATGGCTACTACAGCTCCGACAGTTCAGTCTTAGTAATGAATTAGTTACTGTTTTGTATTTGTTCCCAGCCTAATGTTCTGGGGAAAGCCTCTAAAAAGTAAAGAAGAGGTGTGCCCAGATGCAAATAATACCTAAGAAATTTTCTTAGAAATCTAAAAATTGTGGGTTTTTTTTCTTGAGACGGGTTTTTTTTTTCTTGAGACGTTTGCTTTCTTTTTTGACTGATGCCAGCCAGAGTAATTTTCTGTGTTGAAAGCTCTTCATCTCCCTCTCTGATAGTGTTTTGATAAGTAAATTTGTATTACTGGCAGGATGATCAAAATATGCATTTCTTCAGCCACAACAGATCCTACCCTTTTTGATTTTGGCTAATGGTGAAAAGTGAATAACCTGTATCCTTTCTTGTTTGAGCTAGGCCAGCAACTTTAGCTTGTGTGCTCTCTGGAGAGAGCGCTTTGGATATTCCAGAATACTAAGGCTTAGGTGTATTTTTTAAAATGAAAAAGTCATTTGGTTAGGTAATCTTACTAAAAATAAAAAATACACTTTGTTACTTCTGAATAATTATGTGTGCAAATTCTAGTTGTGGGCCATGTTTCGGTCTTTCTCATCCTGTTCTGGTCAGCTACTGACAGACCCATGGTTCCATAAACTCTCTTTTTAATGCAGGAAATAATACAAACTAAAGAATACAACATTAGCAAGTGTTACTAAAGGGAGAAGGTATGTTGAGAGGAGGTCCTTTAACATTGTTTTGAAATGGAGATCAGACTTCACACTTTTGGATAAAGCTAAAGGAAAATGGTGGGCATAAAACTATAATAAAATATTCTTACACGTGTTAGAGGAGGATGCTAGGATAACTGTATTCTTCTATAATTGTGTCTCCAGAGCCTCTTGACATTTAATGTTAAAAAAAACTTCAACGTTTCAGGTTCCAACATCATAATTTTTTGGCAGTGCCAGATTCTAATCTTGAGTAGTACTCAGAAGTAGAATTAGCATATCTAGGTTATCTTTGCTTCTTACAGAAGGGGAATTCAGAGCACAAACTGCAGTTTTCTTTCTGGCTGTTTTATCTACTGGATCTTATGTATCCATGTACAGTCCAGATCTCAGCTATTTTTGTTTGTTTCTTTCTTTGAATCCTTCAAGAGATACTTATTTATTCAAAAATCAGTTTATTATTTGAGTGTCTGTTCGGAATAAAAGGTGTTAAGGGAATGACTTCAATCAGATCAGTCAAACCTCTCTTATTAAACATATTGAGATGTTCCTTTCTCTACCGCTCCTCAAATCTCAAGTTCTCTTGGCTTTCAAATTGTTGTTGAAAATATGGCGTCTGAAATTAATTTGCCAGCTTTTTCCTTTGAAGTTCCTTTGCTGGCATATAAACAAGTTTTTGCCTTTTTTTTTTTTTTTTTTTTTTTTAAAGAAGGGGAAAAAAAGCCTTTGGCTTTTGTTAATTATACCACAAAATATTTTAAACCTCACCTAATTTATTTTTGTGCTTTTTTGAGAATATAGGCTTATTATCAGTGTTTCATCTGTTTTGGGTTGTATATTCTAGAAGCCTCTGTTTCAGTTTTTGTACTACAGTTCACTGAAATAGCATTAAATAAATGTTGTAGACATGTCCCAATTACTCTTATTCTGTTGGTCTAGCCTCAGGATGAGATATTTATTTTAGCACAAAAAATTTGTATTCCGTTTGTGTGGCTACTGTTTGCAGTCTGCATTGGGTGAAAACATGGAGTGACTAATCCAAGGAGAGTTTATTTCCCTATAAGCCTTATGCTTTGAGACAGATGATTCAGGTTCACTTCTGTCTCTTTTCACCTCTTTTGAGTATTTTGACCTCATTGGAAACTGAGGTATCTGTGCCATCCTCCTTCTTAAAGCCTTCTCCTAAAGTATTCTTGAAAAGCAGTCAAGGAGATCAAAAGGATTGATGTGAATCCATCTAGAATTATTGCTACTGCTCCATTGTTGGAGCTTTCTTTTTGGCCAGCACATCCTACATATGAGAGCGTGCACGGCCAATTTCAGAGAAGTGTGGTTTCAAAAAAGTAACTGTAGTATTTACAGTTCTTAAGTTCTGTAATGTCATTTGGAAATGAAATTTGACTTGAGTGGAATGTTAAATTCCCTTTACCTTTTCCTTTACTGTTTTGTTTCTCGTATGAATTAGATTCAAGCAGATATTCCAGTTGCCTCTTTGAATGTAAGTGAAGACAAGACTTCAGTTACATCAGCTGTTGCTTTGGTTGATGCTGAGACGCAGAGAACAAACGAGCCAAAGAGCTACCTTCAACAAGCTGTTGCAAACCTAGAAATCAAGCTTTGCACTGCTGAAGAAGAAAAATTAAAAATTAAAAAGGTATGAATAGTTTTTAATGAAAATGTCTAGCATTTATATAGGATTTAAACATAGTTGGAGCTGGCAGAGATTTGCAATACATTTTTTGTAGAAATTAGCCAAATTCCAGAGAAGTTGGCCAAATTTAGCCAAAATACTTTCTTTTTTTTTTTTTTTTTAATGTCTGCTATCTATTTTAGCCTGAATTTTTCTAAAGTTTCAGGGAAAAGAATATTTTTTTCCTGGAAGGAAAAAAAAAAGCAGAAAACAAAAAAAAGTTTTCTTAGCATGGAGCCATGTGGTTAGAAGGTATAGTGGTTCCCTGATGTTTTGGGAGTGAGTGTGTGGTCATTGAAGTTGAAAGTGCCTTTGGCTATCTTTATGAACATGACACGTAACACTTTTTTCTTTGGTTTTTGTTTGTTTGTTTGTTTTGTTTTTTGTTTTTTTGTTTTTTTTTCTGGGAGCTCTGGTAACTAAATTCTTCACATTCCCTCCGACCTGAATATGATAGAGTACCAAGCAGGCTTATGCCTGTAGTTATGTGTCTGAGTTAGCAAAAGGTTACTGAGGCGTGAAAGACTAAGTTTAATTTCTACTATTCTTAATACTGTTTCTTGATAGGTATCAGGGTGTGCTAGGGAAGGAGGACATGGCTTGTTGGAGATGAAAATGAGGATGAGTAACTAGAGCCAAGTATGAGGAGGTCCTTCGGCTGGGGCTGCACGGCTAGAAGGCGCGTCCCCTGGGTGGTGGATAGGGGATCCCTCTCTGGAGGGTGCACCGGATAAAATTGAAGAAGGTGCCGCGAACCAACGCAGCCTAAGGGAAGGCCACCCTGACAGAAAAAACACTGGCCCTCCAAGTCATGGGGGTTAGGCAGGAGGCCAACTACCTCCTCCCGGAAAAAAAAAAAAATAAAAAGTTGCAGAAATGACGAGCATCAACTCGGAGATGGAGAAAATCAGTAATGAAGTGAGGAGGAGGAGATGGAACTGGATCGGTCATGTCTTGAGGAAAAAAACAACAGAAGAACCTCCCCTGATGCAGTTTTGAACCATTCCCATGTGTCCTGGCACTATATCCCACGGATCAGCGCATTCCTCTCCACTTCCCCTCCTCAGGAAGCTGTAGAGAGCCTCCTTTTCTTCAAACTAGACAAACTCAGTGACCTTAGCTGCTTCTCACAGGACATGCCTTCCAGGACATGCCTTTGATTTTAAATACCTTATACTTCTTGAAAATACTGTCTCAATTTAAAGACTGCAATCACAGTTTTCTTGCACAACCCTTTATCTCTGTGTATATTATGATAGCAAATGTCATAGTCTTCAGAAATTAAATTAGTTGGAATGATTAACTGAATCTGCATTTTCACAATTCACAAATGTTTGTAACTTCACGTATTTTATTTTGTAAACCTTATAGGAACTAGAATATTTACTGGAAAAACATAGCGTTCTAGAAATGGATTTCTTGAAGGAAAAAAAAGAAAAAGTAATTTCACATCAAGATCATTACAAGACTGTCCAGGTAATTTCTTGTAGTAACTTATTTTTTGCAGGAGGGTTTTGTATAGAGTGTATTTATGTCCAACAAATACTCTGTTAAGTATCTGCAGACCTGCTCCAAAGCCCTTTGAATTTAAAGAAGTTCTAAGGTCTTTATATCAGAGCCTGACTTTTGACATTAGTGGGAATATAGGTTAAATAGCCCACCTGTGTAAATACATTATTGTAACTCAGATCACTCATTCTTCTTATGATCTATTTCATAGAACAGATTAAAAGAAAAAACACTTTGCGCAGTAGATGTGTGTTTAACAGTATGACTTGGCATGTTTTAGAGTAGGTATGGCCAATTATTTGTAAAGTATTAGCTGGATTGAATATGGAATAGTTTGTGTTGCATAATAAAAATCTGTAAAGTGCAATTAGATGCTAGACAATGGAATTAAAATTGTTTCCATTGCAAAAATCAACATCGTGTGTTAAATATATGTGGAACTCTCACATACAAGACAAATTTTTCATTGAAGTTTCCGGTCTTCTTCCGGTGTTGTAGCAGGACAAACTGAATATTATAGACTTAGAACATTTCAAAAGTTTCTTGTTGGTAATTCAGCTTCACTTAACTTTTTGGTGCTGTGGATGGTTTTTAAGTAGCTACTGCATTGTTTCCCATGTGTACATAATTGTTGGGTTGCTGTAATAATTTGTATTGAATTTCTGGCTGCAATGCTTCCTTGAACTTACGGTAATATAATCATCTAATTTTTTTTTTTTCTTGTTTATGTGTGTAACATCCTACTCAGTGAAAGAGGTGTTTGCTTAGCTACGTTATAAAAATGTAAGTTTTGCTTAAAAACCTTCTGATTTATGGAGTATCATCCTGGCTAAAGTTAATGATCATCATAAACTCTTGACAATAGAATTAATGGATTTAATTTTTTAATACTTTCACGATGCTTTTCAAGCAGAAGTATTTAAGTAGTGGAAATGTTACTGAGGTTTGCAAGTATCAGTCTGTATTATACCTCTGAGTCAGGTATTATAGTTTTCAAGAATGGCAATGAAAGGTTCATAACCTTTAACTTACTTTGTAGAAAAACTCATGTACTTTCTCTTGTTGTCTTCTGGATATAGCCAGTATCAAATCAGAGAAGAAAAGTGAGACATACTTCTAAGAGCTGATGGTTAAAATTATTTTCATGAAACTCAAATATTGGATGCCTTCTGTTAGTACAGCTTTTAATGCCAATTCCTTTTGTCTTTCTCCTTTGGCTCCTACAACACTAGGGTCAACACCTGTGGCCACACACTGAGTAAATCTGGCAGCTACACAGTACAGATGTCTGTCTTGCTAGCATTTCTTTTTCCAGTAGAAACAGCTGGTTATTAGTGTTGTTGACTTGAAAAGCTTAAAAGCAGACTATAGTGGTGACTGGCATAGCTTTGGGAACTCTCAGGATAAGACTTCCAACTGAACTGATTCTGGCATCCTAAGCTGTAGGTGTGCATTGACTTAATTCCTATTAAATTAAATTTCTATGTTAATACTTGAGTATAACATGTGAAACAAATGTCTGGTGAGATAGTTCTAACTGCTTTTTACATGAACGTGCATTATTTCATGCACCTTTATATTTACTAATTAACTGACTGTTGGCACTTGTGACATAGCAAATTCTCAAGAGCTGGTTTGGAGGTAATAGAGCCAGTCAGTTAGTCAGATCTTTAATGAGGTCAGATCTTTAAATATTTAGATTAGACTCTTCTATTTTTGTGAAGTTATTGTGCTTAGTTCTGAGAGAAGATTTCATTAATCTTTGTCAACTAAGCCAGTAATTATTATTTTTTTTTTTTTTTCATCTTTTCCTGTTAATTTCTGCCTCAGTCAAGGGTGACAGTTATGTTACCACAGTTTTGTTGCCACAAAATTGTTTCAATAAAATATGCTTTCGGGTTTTTTGATATAAAAAAAAATATTTTGAAAGACAAGGTAGGAACATAAAGCATATTACAGATGTTTTCTGAGTTGGGTTAGCATGCTGATGAAGTGAATTGTGTTCTGGTCTAGTCACAAATTTTCTTCATCGTAAGCGTGAAAAAAGCCTTATACTTAATTTGGTAATACTGAAAATGGAAGAATTGAAGGGGAGTGATAATCATTACTCCTAATTGGGGGGGGGGGGGGGGGGGGCGGGGTCAGGGCAGAATTCCAAGTCTTTGGTGTAATGTTAGCATTTAACCAATGCATGGCAATGGAGTGTTGCCACTTTATGCTTGTGTAAAACAGAAAAGTAAAAAGTTCTGTTTCGTCTAAATAAAATTAGTTTTAAAAAAATCAAGATTGAACAGAACATGTAGTATTCTCACATTCTTAATGTTGTTTCCGTATGTTACTACAACAACCAAAGACAGTGAAGGGGCAGCAGTGGCTTCATAAATAGAATAAACAAATTGCTGTTAACTAGTATTATAGAGTTGTTTGGATATTTAATGGAATGGCCTCTTTGAGATCTTGAATTCATACAAGCTGGTACAATCAGAGTTATGATTCCCACATTCCCGCTTTGGTGTTTGTGGTATGTAAGAGGCAGAATAACATACTGTAATTCCAAGTTCTTTGCATACAAAATGTAGCTGAGTTAAAATTGCTGTGGGAAGTGTAATTTTAGTTTTCTTGACTTGTGTGCAGTGTTGCAACCATAAAGTTGCATGAATGCAATTTTAGCCTTATAATTCCTTGCTTATTTAGACAGGAGGGAAACAGGTGCGAATGTGTGTCTGATTTTTTTTTTTTTTTTTTTTTTTTTGGTCAGTATGTCAGTCTTATTTTTTCCCTTTTTTTATCACATAGTCATATATATATTCATCTCAACTTTTAACACCTCAGCTCTTCTCTAAATGTGAGGTGCTGCATATTTTCAAGATACTTAGTGCTAGTAGGTAATACATGTTTTTGACTATAATGCAGAATTAGTGGCCATTTTAATCCTATAAATCTAAAATTTTGCTGCAGCCCCATTGCAATATGTTGTAGAAATGAATAAATGCTGCATTTTGAAACTACCAAACCCCAATTTGTAATATAGTGAAAAACCATCAATAGCAAAATGAATAGTCCTGTTTAGTAGGTGATGTTCTCTTATTTGCAAATCAGAGAGGGAACATTTTAATTTGAGAAGGGAAAATAGTGCCTGGGTTCTAGCGCTCTGAGTAGGAACTTAATTCTTTGGACTGATTGTTTAGCTGGTAAGACTTCTGATGTTTGGTCTATCTACAGACAACTGGTTTTGATGATTCACTAAGAACTGGATCATACTTTTCCTCTGCTATTTCTTTGATTTACCACACAGTCGCATTTGAAGTAATACTGCATTGCTGCTGGAAAGTTCTAGTTGCGGTTATACACATTTTTTTCCTGTCATCAACCCTTTCTGGAAGTTAGCAGGCTGGTTTTTTTTTTTTAGAGAACCATATAGTCGATGTGGTGTGATCCTTCTTTTTGATATAGATTCTTTTTTTGTTTTGGCAACTGACATCTATTCTTCTAACTTAACAAATCTATAGTTGTTTTGAAAGCACCAAAAATGTTTTCTTTTGGAATCCTTTGTTTCTGTTCCACCTTTTTTTAGGGAATGCCTTTTAAATTTTTATTGAAGAAGTGATTTCAGTGTGCTTATTTTATTTAGCAATATTCCTGTTGGTGCAGAAAGTCATGATTAAAAATGAATTAGCTTAATACTATAATTTCATTTTGAATGATATTTTTGTGTGTAAAAAAGCAGGTCAGATAGACACCCTGTTTAAATGATGTTTTAGAAAGGTAATAGAGGAAGCTTATAGAAGAAAACATTGACAGATCAGTACACAATGATCCAAGGAAGCTTCACTAGGTCGTGCAGTAACACCTAGCTGGGATTAAATGGCATGGTAACCTAAGTACAATCATTGCTGGTATTAGGTGTTGTTTCATTTATTTATTGCTGTAACTGTTGATGTTTCGGGATTTTTTTTCATTTGAGTAGCTGTGCAAATGTCTCATTAAATTACAAAGCTTCAAATTATGAGGAAAAGACTTTACGTGCAGTTAAGTAAAGACAGGAAAAGGTGAACTTGAGATTTCGGTCTAGTTTCTTCCCTCCTAATTCTGAGGGATGAATTTATTTTTATTCTGGTTAATATTGCCTGTTAATTTTGGGTTTTTTTATATATTGGATGCATATATCACGCACATTCATATAAAATAGAATGCATACTTCATTGTGTCTGTCTCCTTGTTTTTGGAGATGATGCTTCACAACTTTAAAATACCTTGTAAGGTATATACGAATTAAAACTTTACGTTAATGCTAGATTCATCATACAATTTTGTCTTTAATTTAAAGTAGAATTGTACAAACAGTGATTTTGATGTACTTATAAATTAGGACTGAACATAATATGAATCTCAAAAATTGCACCTAATACATGTAAAAATTTGCTTGTATTCAGAAGGTGTTAAAAAGGAATGTTAAATAATGTGGCTTAATGCCTGATTTTGTGTATGGATCCTTTTGATTTTTTCCTCTTTGTTTTAGTATTTAAAATGATGTTGCCCCACCACCACGCTTCATGGAGTTTCTTGCTTTCAGAATTGAATTAAGCCTCATAATATTTCGTAATGTATCTTAAAATCTTTGATTTTAGATTCAAACAATGTCATAGTAATCTCAATATTAATGAAATAAATGACTAAGCAAATACTAGCTCTAGTGGTTACATGCTAAACTTTCTATAATGAAAAGAATTTCTCTTGGAGAGTTGGCATTACATTTTTGCAATTCCAAGAACAAGAAACAAGGTAATGAATTTTGTCTTGATGATGGCAAAATTCAGTTTTGCAATGATGACAAAAGATGTTCCAGAAGTAAGTAGGGATGTTGGTTGCTGAGAAGGGTAAAGCAGCTTTGGAGAGCTGTAGTTTCGAGGGCTGAAAGTTCAGTGGTGTTCCAAGAAGGGGAGGAGGACAGCAGTTAAAAGTGAATAGAAGGTATTAATGTGGGTTGAGGAGTGGGAAGTTAACCATAGATGTCACCCCTCCTCACTGCTCCCAACGTGATCTTGTCCAAGGGCTAGTACTTCTTCTAAGGGACCTTGTCCTATAATGGTGATGCCACATGGCGCTGATCTGGATACAGAATAGCTGGTCTGCATAGCGCACAGATGACTGAGTTAGGGTTAACTCTTCTGGTTTGTGCCTTTCCTAAGGCACCTCTTCCTTCCCAGTTCCCTGCATCACTGGATTTTTGCTCCCTCCTCCTTCCCTGTTTTTATTCCTTCTTCTATTTCCCCACTTGTTCCTGACCTTGCTTAGCTAATGGATAAACTCAGCTTTTCTGTGCCTTCCATCTGCCTTCACCTCTTCCTTTCTTATCCAATGTTGACAACTGGGGAGTATAATTTTGCCTCTAATATGGGTACTTCCCAGTATTTGAGAGAACAAACTGGGATCTCTAACTTCCCCAGCCTCTGTTTTGTTGTTAATACAGGAACGCTGTCCATTTCTAGCCAGCGCTAGACCTACAGTATGTGATCCGTCAGCTGTCCATGTTGTGAGGAGTCTCAGTGGCTGAAACCTGAGGACACATGAGAGAAATCTGAAGTGCACATCTTCTTTGAATAAATAGGCCCGTTCATGTTGACAGTAGGACAGTGTCAAAGTTTGGAATGAACACAGATGATCCCAGAGAGAAAGCTTCATGTTCTGGAAGACCCTTGTGTTGTGCTTTTAATGTACGTAAGCAATCATGGCCTTGTATGAACATTCATTTCCTAAAGTAATTTCAAGAAGCAATCTTGCAGTTGGATGTCTAGCAAAACAAGCTCTTGGAAGCACTTGCAGTTGAAATGACAGGGTGAAATTGTCATGTTTCCTAATGATAGTTGGCCATATGATGAATAAATATTGTATTCAGTATTGGAAGATATAACTTTCTCTGGAGGCAGTATTCCCTGTGTGTTAATACTCTGGTAAATATAGTGTATCCCCGTGCAAACAGATATATCTTTATCCTGTTTTGATAGAGGGACCAATTTTTCTATTTGAGTGGATACCTCTGGTGGAAAAAAATAATAATAGTGATGGAAGATAACATTCAGGAATTTTTCTGTTGCCATTATACTGAACCTAAAATAAAGTACAGCATGAGTAACCATGCTCTTTCTCGAAACTGCAGTTCACCTTTGAAATTAATTTTATATCATTTTGACTGCAAAGGTTATCTCCATTCCAGAGAAACTGATGAAGCAGGGGCTGACAGATTTACTTCTGTTTGCAAGCTAAGTATACCTTGATGTGTTTATTGCAATAAATCTGCGAACTTGGTACTTGAAAAGAAGTAATTATTTCTGCTTTTCTGAGATATTTTCCCCCCAACATCTCTATATGACTTTAAGAGAAAAGTTATTGTTTTCCTTTACTGAAATGTGATAGTATATAAGAAAGCTTATAGGAAAAAAGGCATAGCTGTAGCCTGTTTTGTGCTACAGTTCCAATTAGATTTTAAATAATTTCACTTTGACTTCAGTTCAGATTGGGGAAGGAGGGTTCAAAGTATGGACTCAACCATAGGTTGTGAAACAGATTTTCTCTTCTTGACCTGGCTCTGGAGATTTAGGGATGACTGACATATCTGGATCATGTAAACAGTGAAAATACCATACTGTTTTGCTATCTTTCCTAATTCTGTTTCTCAACTATTGAAGTAGGTTAAACATAACTGCTTCTGTGCTTGCACACTAGCTGCGTTGAACCCGTTTAATGACTATTTCTGTTTCACCACACATGGACACTAGAAATAATGTAGGCAATTTTAATATAATCTACCTGGGATTTTAAATGGGAATTGATTTACTAATTCACATAAGAATCTTCACAGATCTCTCAAATTTAAAAATGTCTTGTATTTCTTAATGGAAACTGCAGACTTACAGTTCCAGAGTCTTGGCCTGGAGTAAATGAAATCCGGTGTATTGCTGTGACTGACTGCTGCTTTTGATTGCAACAGTAGCAGTAAAGCACATATGAAAGCTCGGTGCTACTTTGTTTATTTAATAAATATCAGTCAGAAGGTTAGTGACTCTGATGGTATTTGACAGTTACATCAATATTATGTTTTTGCTATGATGCTTTATAGTGAGCTCTTTGCTTCCCCTATATATCAGTTCTTAGTTTGAAAAATACTGTTCTAAAAATAATTGTGATAAAGTAGAAAAATTCCACCCAAAACATTTATTTCATTCACGGAATCATTGCAGTTGGAAGGGATCTCTTGAGATATGGTTTCCCACAACATTCTTGCCTCTCAATTGGAGAGATATGGATTTGATGGATGGACTACTGGATGGATAAGGAATTGGCTGGATGACCTGTATCCAAAGAGTTACAGTCAATAGCTCAATGTCCAAATGGAAACCAGTAACAAGTGATTGCCCCTCAAGGGTCTGTACTAGATCCAATACTATTTAATATCTTCATTAATGACATAGTGGGATTGAGTACACCCTCAGCAAGTTTGCGGTTGACACCGAGCTGAGTGGTGTAGTCAATGCACTAGTGGACTTATTGTCCACCATTGCCCACAGGTTCTTCTCTGCAAAACTGCTTTCCTGCCATTTCACCCTCAGTGTATACTGGTGCATGGGGTTATTCCTGCCCAGGTGCAGGACTTAATATTTCCCTTTGTTAAACTCTAGCCTGTCAAAGACCCACTGAATGGCAGGGTGATCAGGAGTATCACCAACTCCTCACAGTTTTGTATCATCTACGAACTTGCGGAGGGTGCATTCTGCCCCATCATCCAGGTCATTAAAGAAGAGGATAGACAGTATTGGCCCCAGTATCGACCCATGGGGTACACCACTTGTCACCAGGTGGACTCTCTGCCACTGATCATAACCCTCTGGATGCAGGCATTCATCCAGTTTGAAGTCCACCTCACTGTCCACTTATCTAACCCATATTTTGTGAGCTTGTTTATAAGGATGTTATGGGAGACAGTATCAAAAGCCTTGCTAAAGTAGAGATAAACAACATCCACCACTCAGCATAGAAGGCTATCAGGTTGGTTAAGCAAGATTTTTCCATGCTGACTACATCTTTTATTTCATGTGTCTGGAAATGGTTTATAAGATCAGTCGCTCTGTCTGCTTTCTGGGGACTGAGGTGAGGCTGATGGGCCTGTAGTTCCCCAGATCCTCTTTCCTGCCCTTCTTGAAGACAGGCATGACATTTGCTTTCTTCCAGTCCTTGGGAACCTCCCCTGATTGCCACAGTCTTTCAAAGATAATTGAGAGTGGCCTCACAATGACGTCAGCCAGCTCCCTCAGCGCTTGTGGCTGCACCCTGTTAAGGCACCATGGACTTGTTTAAGTCTGCTTTGTTTTAGTGTTCCCTAACCTCATTGTCTTCCACAGAGGGTTTAAATCTTCCTTGTTCCAGACTTTCCCTTGGGTCTCAAGGGGTTGGGATTCTTGAAGGCCAGTCTTGCCAGTAAAAACTGAGCCAAAGAAGGCATTTTTCATGTCCTTTGTCACCGGGGCCCCTGCCCCCCTCAGCAGCGGGCTCACATTTTCCTCAGCTTCCCTTCAGCTGTTAACACACTTGTAGAGTCCTTTCTTTCAGCCCTTCATGTCTGTAGCCAGATTCAAAACCAGGTGGGCTTTGGTTTTCCTAACCCCATCCCTACATGCCTGGAAAGCAGCTCTGTGTTCCTTCTGAGTCACCTGCTCCTGCTTCCACCTCCTGAACGCTTCCTTCTTATGACAGAGTTTATGAGGAGCTGCTTGTACATCCATGCAGGCCTCCTGCTGCCTTTGCTTGATTTCCTGCTTGGCACAATGGACCATTCTTGAGCTTGGAGGAGATAATCCTTGAATAGCAACCAGCTCTCTTGAAGCCCTCTTTCTAGGGTTGTATCCCATGGGATTCTTCCAAGCAGACCCCCAAAGAGTCCAAAGTCTTCTCTCCTGAAGTCCAGTGTTGTGATCCTGCTTTTTGCCCTGCTCCTTCCTCTCCCCTGAGCTCCACTATCTCATGGTCTCCGCAGCCAAGGCAGGCTGCCACTGATTTTCACATCCCCAGACAGTCCTTCCATGTTTTTAAATATCAGGTCCAACAGAGTGCCTCAGAGATTGCTCCTCAGTCACCTGTGTTAGGAAGTTGTTAGCAGTGTGTCCCAGGAATCTCCTGGATTGCTTGTGCCCTGCTGTGTGGTCTCTCCAGCAAATACTGGGGTGGACAACATCCCTCATGAGGACCAGGGCCTGTGAATGTGAGGCTTCCTCCCATTGTCTGAAGAAGGCCTCATCTACGTCATCTTCCTGTAGACTGTCTGGTCTACAGCAGGCAGATGCAGCAGTGTCCGCTATGCTGGTCTGCCTGCTAATCCTGGCCCGTAAGTTCTTGACTGATCATCTACACCAAAACAGAGCTCCATGCATTCCAACTCCTCTCTCATATAAGGCAACACCCTGTCATCACCTTCCTGGTCTTTCCTTCCAGAAGAGTGCATTTATGATTCTGGAAAAGGTGTTCTGCAGGAGATTGGAAACAGGTCTTGGAGGTAGGTGCTTTTTGTGGCTGGAGTACTAGAAAATGTATGTTTTCTTACAAAACTAATATATGACTTACATCCTGTTAAATACCATCTTCTAAGAAAATATTTAGGTTGGTTTTAGGTGCAGACATAGAGCAGACAGAATGCTAATAACGAAAAATAGGTGTGAAAAAAGTTATCTACTGTACCTGCAACTAAATTTATAAATAAAATTCCAGTAAATTTCACAGGTCGCAGCAGGTTTTAAAATTATAGAACGCTGAAAATGGGGGATTTCAGAAAAGGCACTTTCACAGATAGCAATGCGTCTTTTTGCTGAACTGTTAAAGGTATTTATGGATATGGCAACAATCCCTTGCCCACCTCTTTTTCAAGTGTGTGCCAGATACCTCACGTTTATTTCTTCACCTTTTAAATTTTTTTTAATGTTACTCTATGTACTCTTCTTTCAGACACTCGTTTTTATTCAAAGTCTCTATTTTATTAATAATTTCAGAGCTGTTTATCTTTTGGCCTGTTTTTTTCCCCAATTTTGATGTCTTTATTCTAAATTATTTTTCCACAGTATGAATCAAAATAACTTTTTATTTCTGTTAGGAAAAGATTCTGCTCCCTTGCCTTTGTGTTTTCCTGTTAAACTTAAATTCTTTTCTTATGAATTATTTTATGGTCTTGTTTCAGAGTGATTAATTAGAAGAGTGGATATAAGACTAATCATGATAATTTTGTTTTAAAAATATGTTGTGTTCAAATATACCCCTATTACGCTATTGTGCTGCTACTTAACAGCTTTGCATGCCTAACTTGCCTCATACTGTAGTATTCAGTTACAGTCATATAGTGTGCCTAGCATTTATTCTTTCACCGTTATGTACCTCCTTTGGCTCTCTGATTTTAAAGATATGCAAGAAATTGTGCTTAGACAACTTACATTTTTCTACTGTGTAAGTAAAAATATTTTTTTGGAAACAAGATTCCTGTCCTGACTGCCTTGTAACTGGCCCGACCTGTTTTATGGCACCGTATCCTAGATTTATTTGAATGCATTGACTAACTTACATTCAGTATGTCACAAGTCCATCACAGCTACTGCTCATCTCCATTTGTGCATTCACAGTGAGTGTATTCAGGATGATTAATCTTTTTTCTTTTTTCTAATTAATATGGAAATTCTAATTGAGATGGTTGTGAAATGTCCAAATATATGTAACAGATAAATTGGAGTTCTTTACCACCAACCTTGTCTCATCAAGATTTTCACTGGATCTAGCTTTTGTGGAAATAGTATCTTGTTGGATTATTGGGGGGATAATGGAAATGTGCAAAATGTACTCAAAATTAAGAAACCCATGTAGAGTAGAACTTGGATTATTGTACTGTTAAGGCAATGCTTCCAGGTTGATTATCTCTTACTGGGCGTGCACATTTTTAAAATATGTGGGGAACAGTACCAAAGCAACTCCATGTCTCTGGAACCACTTGAGTCCTGTTTGTATTTAATGTAAAGCATCTAAGGCAGTGTAATTATTGTTAGTAGTTGACCATTGCTCACTATAAAAACAGTAAATCTTATCCGGTATTACTCAAAATGAGTCAATACTTTTAACTACATTTTTGTATTTCATGTTTATAGGCTTGGGAGAAATAAGATGCATAGCAAATATTAGGATGATATTTTGGGAACAGTTTTGAAGAATTGTCCCCTCATTGCCCTTTAACTGCTAAATCATCTTATTTGGTTCATAGTTCATTAATAAAATATGAACTATTGCCTAGTTAACCAATTACTTAAACACCTTTAAATTTACTTCTTCAATCTGTGTTGAATTTTATTTATATATAGTACACACTTGATGTTGGAACAGTTTGATCAGTTAAGATGTATCAATTGTCAAGTATTAAACAACTTTATTTCTATAAATGTATTCTAATCTAACTAATTCATACACTGGAGGTTAATACATAACTAAGAAAAACTCATGTGACTTACATGTCCAAGTTAACAGAGAATGCATGAATAAATTTAACTTGGAAACTTCCTTATTAATTATGCCTTTAAGATTTAGGCTATTTTACTTCAGAAAACTGCCAAAATTTGAATACATAGGCAAAATGCACAGCATCTTAATTTAAAAAAATAACTAGTGTTGTAAACTACTGCAAAGGTGTATAACAGGTCATTTCTATATAGCTCCTGATATTGGGAAAGCAGTAACAGTAGTAAAATGTTAGTTATTGCAGTGATCACAATAGAATATAAATATAACAACTTTATATCATCAAGGTTTTAAAACTACCATCTGATTATGAGAAACTTTGAAGGATAAATTATGTTTGGGAGATGGAGGAGATAAGGGAAGGTAAAAATCAGCTCTAATTATATACCAACATAACTAGATTGCTGTTACATCTTTTTTTTTCTTCAAATAAAAATACACGTTTATAAGGTCAAAGCAGTTTTCCAGTGTATATTCTTACACTGATTATTTTTGATGCTGCTTATAGATAACTATAGTGATGTTAATAACTTTTAGTTACTTCACTGTTACTGTTCTTAAAAAAGAGGAAAGAAAAAAAAAAAAGGTTTGCTGCTGAGACTTGTATAATTTTTTTCCTCATTAAAGGCTTAAAAGGTCCAGAACAGCATGTGACATTTCAAATAATCGTGTACTTAAACTACTGAGAACTCTTTTTTACTTTTCTTGGCTAAAGTTTTATCATTTAAGGAAAACTGATACTAATGAAAACTAGAACATCTGTTCTTAAACCTGAATGATGTTGAGACAAAACAGACTTTTCTAGTCCTATGCGATTCCTTAAAAATAAACTTATTCCTTAAATGTATTGCTAGAAAGGCAATATTTTGGTTTTGGATATGCATTATAAATTTAAGCGTCCTCAAGCAGATAATTGTTTAAGATGATCAATATTAATTTTCAGAAACAAATACCATAATGAAATTTAACTTAAAATATGAAAATGCAAGTCTGATTAATGCTTAAAAAATTGTCCAAGATACTGAGAGCAGTTTTGAATTTCTTCATGTATTGTAATATTTTTATATCCATTAAGAATGATTTCAGCTAGTAATTGCGCATTTAATGTAGTTCCTTTTTATGAAGGGAGAACAATCCATGCTCCTGTGCTAGGTTTTCAAAGGGCTGAGGATAAAATATGTTTGGGAGATGGAGGAGCTAAGGGAAGGTAAAAATCACTTCTAATTATATACCATCATAACTAGATTGCTGTTCCTGTCTGAGTTTTGAGATAAGTATACAGAAAGAAGTGAGTGTGTCATTGAAAAGTGAATTTCCATTCATCTGCTAGGTAGAGAGTTTGAAATAAGGCTAGGTAACTTCAGGGAAGCTAAGAAGGAAAAACATAGTTTGAGCTTATAAGCAAGAAGTAATGAAAATATTCTGGACCTCCCTTATATTCAAACTGTGTAACTGGAAAAATAATTTTTATGATTGTGTGGTGGGTTGACCCTGGCTGGATGCCAGGTGCCCGCCAAAGCTGCTCTATCACTCCCCTCCTCAGCTGGACAGGGGAGAGAAAATATAAAAGGCTTGTGGGTCGAGATAAGGGCGGGGAGAGATCACTCACCAATTACCATCACGGGCAAAACAGACTCAACTTGGGGAAATTAGTTTAATTTATTACCAATCAAATCAGAGTAGGATAATGAGAAAATAAAAACTATATCTTAAAACACCTTCCCTCCACCCCTCCCTTCTTCCTGGGCTCAACTTTACTCCCAATTTCTCTACCTCCTCCCCGCCTGTGGCACAGGGGGGCAGGGAATGGGGGTTGTGGTCAGTTCATCACACATTGTCTCTGCCGCTCCTTCCTCCCCAGGGGGAGGACTCCTCACACTCTTCCCCTGCTCCAGTGTGGGGTCCCTCCCACGGGAGACAGTCCTCCATGAAGTTCTCCAACGTGAGTTCTTCCTGCGGGCTGCAGTTCTTCAGAAACTGCTCCAGCGCGGGTCCCTTCCACGGGGCGCAGTCCTTCAGGAACAGACTGCTCCAGCATGGGTCCCCCACGGGGTCACAAGCCCTGCCAGCAAACCTGCTCCACCGTGGGCTCCTCTCTCCATGGGTCCGCAGATCCTGCCAGCAGCCTGCTCCAGCGCAGGTTTCCTGTGGAGTCACAGCTGCCTTTGGGCATCTCCCTGCTCTGGTGTGGGGTCCCCCATGAGCTGTGGGTTGATATCTGCTCCACCGCTAACCTCCATGGGCTGCAGGGGGACAGCCTGCCTCACCACAGTCTTCACCAGGGGCTGCAGGGGAATCTCTGCTCTGGTGCTCCCCCTCCTTCTTCACTGACCCGGGTGTCTGCAGGGCTGTTTCTCTCACATATTCTCACTCCTCTCTTCTGGCTGCTGTTGCACAGGTTTTTTTTCCCCTTCTTAAATATGTTATCCCAGAGGCACTACCACCATCGCTGATGGGCTTGGCCTTGGCCAGCAGCGGGTCCATCTTGGAGCTGGCTGGCATTGGCTCTATCGGACATAGGGGAAGCTTCTAGCAGCTTCTCACAGAAGCCACCCCTGTAGCTCCCCTGCTACCAAAACCTTGCCATGCAAATCCAATACAGATTGAAGAGCCTTCTTGTTAGTGATAAAGAAGAAAAGGAGATATCCATTTCCATCTTCATGAACTAAACCATAATTTCAGGCAGTGTTTCAGTTTGTTGCCTGCTTTTGTGGCACTGTTTTGTGAAATACTTTGTTTTAAAAAACAAAACATAACAAAACCCCAAAAAAACCACCTCAAAAATCCCAAAACCCAGAAACAACTCTTTGTACTATTTGATAAATACTATTTAAAACTGCTAAGAAATATTCTTATTATTGCAGTTCTATGATACTGTCACTTTTGTAATTACTTACTTTTGTAAGTAAGAATACACTTGATGCTTGTTTCCATTAAGGAATATTTAATCTCATGCTTTTTATTTTTACGTAGCATTTGCCGTTTTCATTGACGGTTTTAAGAGTGAGTTGTGCTAAACACTTCAGTTTGAACACAAGAAAATCTGTACTAGATTATGATGAAATTAGCTGCTTCTAGGGAGATTTTGCTCTCCTTTCTTTCTTCTTGAGTCTTCTGGTTTTTATCGGGTATTTTTCAATATTGTTATCACTTCCATTGGATCTGCTTGATTCAGGAACTTCCCCCTTGTAAATACAGGCAAATGCAATTTTGGTCACTAGAGGAGAACAATTCCTGGGTTTCATATGGAGTGTCATCGTATCTCTGCCACCTGGGAATTCCATTACCTGCACAGAATCCCCTGATGACCGGCCAGAAAGCAGCTGCATGCAGCTGGAGTGGTGAGAAGTTGCTTCAGTGAATGGGACTTGGACCCATTACTTATAAAGATTAATTTTAGCCATGTATCACTTTACTGCAGTCAATGTTATTGTTTTAAGCTAGATTAAGCAGGTCTTAGATATGTTATACTGTTGTTATTTATTAAAAATATGGTGACAGTGTTAACTGAAGAAAATGATTCAGGGCTTTATTGTATTCAGCCAAAAATACAGTGGACATCTCACGTGCAGGGAGAAAGAGAATATTGTAGCTATCCTGTAGTAAAGACTACAGGAGTAGTCAGAAGACATCTCATATTTAACATAATATTTTCATGAGGTAGTTCTCACATGGTTGAGGGTCTAGTGGCACTTGCCCCCATTCTTACATCAAGGCTTTCTGTCTTTACTTGCACATTCTTTTGAGAACTGAGTATTCATTAAATAAAAATAGCAGCTCTTTGAGACATGTTGCAATTCCTATGACAGTATTCTATAAACTTTCAACACATTCCTATTCTGTCACCACCAATTAAATTATCTTAACAGATACCAATCACTGCCATATCTGATGAATCTTCCATTGCACAATAGAATTTTTTTAAGGAAGAAACAAATTTTTATTTAGTTATTCATTTTTATTCATTTTATTCTATCTTTGTATTTTTAATCTCTGCTGCACTACTTTAGGATTTTAAATGTGGCCTCCAGTCTTTTACATATGCTTAATAAATTTGCATGCATCCAGTTGAGGAAGGCTATATTCCAGCAGGATTTGCTTTCACTTTTTGAAAAGACTTTTAGCCAAGAGCCTTAGTGTAAGCAATGTTTGTGTCCCTCTGAAGAAGGGAGCTGCTCAGAACAAGAATCATGATTTAATCATGATTTTCCTCATCTGGATTAGCCAATTTGTGGGAGGTCTGACGTAGTGTAAAATACCAAGAAGTTTCAAACAAAGTTAAAATACAGCCAAAGCTTTCCGTCAAATTCAGTCCTAATGCTACAGCCTTTTAAAATCCATTTACATTTTAATTTGTCTTATACAACAAAAAGCTTGAGCTTGTTTCTGCATCCTTGCCAGCTGGCTTGTAGAAAGGAACCGAGGGACTCTTGAACGGGGCGGTGAAGGTATGGTCTTAGTATGTAGAGTTAGAGGAAGTGGTATTTGTGTCCAAAGTAGAATCCCTTTGCTTCTCCCTCTCCCTTATTCAGCAACAGTAGGGTTCTTGCTGTTGTTATTTTGTCCTACTCGTTTTTGGGGGGGAAAAGTGTGATCTCTGTTCTTGCCTTCCTCCCCCCTGCCCCCCTCCCCCCCCCAGCCCCAGTGGGGTTTTTTGGTGGTTTGGGGGGTTTGTTTTGTTTTTTAAACTGCAACATAGTGACTAGAGTGAAGAAAGGAGTTGTGGAGAGAGTTACTGTTGTCCAAAGAAAAAAATTCTTTGGTTCTCATCTTTCTCATCATTGGAGGGAAGGAGAGAGTGGGGGCGGAAGAGTGTATTCTAGAAACAATATAATGGTAAAGTGAAAAAGATCTAGAGAGTGAATGGGTGTTAGATACAGCAATGGAAAAGTCAGTCACTGCCTCAAAGGTATGCATGTGCAAGTCTTGGACAGGAGTGCAGCCTCAAACTAAGACAATGGGAAAAGGAAAGACTCTAAGAAGACAAAAATTAAATTTTATCCATGTTAATTCTGTTTATCTCATTTTATCTCTGTTCTTTGTTTGGGCAGGAGAGAGGTTGCTAGGCAGGGTGTTGTGGGGTTTTTTGGTTGTTTTTTTGTTTATTTTTTTATTTTATTTTTAGTTCTTTCCTTGTTGAAGACTTTCTATAGTGAGAAAGTTCTTCTTTCCATATCCATGAGCAGCTTCAACTGAAGTAAATAAAAGTTTCAACTGAAGGCCAGATGTGACTTAAATGGTTTTTTTTTCTAACATTGTCCCCAACTTCATGTTTCATCCTACAGTTAACCCACTGCTCTTTTGGTTTCAAAAAGACTGACTCCTGTTATGAAAGAAATGGTATTGTTTCTCAAAGAATCTTTCTCACACTTTCTTTTTTTAAATCTTGATATAATCAAGATGAAGAAGTAAATGGAGTGTGTAAAATAAATAAAGCAGCCACATCACTGTCAAGAATCTTGAGTTTTATTCCTCTTAGAGTATCTTTTGAGAAGCACAGGTATATGTCTATTTTTGTTGTTTTCACTATAGATTTAGAGTTTTGCATATTTGTCTGTATGAATCCATTTGCCTTTTGTGGTCAATTTCTACAGTAGTAACACTTTTTAAAAATACATTAGGTGACATAGCTTAATGATCTGTAGTTTTTAAAGTCTAGCAGGTCTATGTGTTTTTCAATTTACAATTAAATTAAAAAACAAAAACAAAAACAAAAACAAAACACCAATTAAAACCCAACATTATGACAGCTTTTAGTTACCTATAAGTAACTTAATGCAGTATCAATCATTGCTGACTTTTTTTCAGAATGTTATATCTGATGTGTTCTGGCTTAAATAAAAAAAAATTGTTGATTTTTGGTGATTTAAGAGACTTCTTTGCTTAGAGAAAGAGAATAGATTAAATCTATCATTCTTTTAATAGATTGATTAGATTTTCAACCCACCTCACCCCCAGAAATGTAACTTTTCTCCTCTGGAGTAAGTAGTTTTGCTTTTAGTTCAATGACATCAGTGTTTCACAGTAAGTAAAATAGAGAAATCCCTTTTTTCTTTGGCTTGTATCTTCTTCCATTAGCTGACAAGTTAAAAAATAAATAAATGCATTGTTACAGTTTTCACATGGGAATGTTCTTTAGATGTCTAGTTCTGTAAGTTCCAAAGCACGAGGAGGTTTTTGTGTTGGGTTTTTTTGGTGGGTTTTTTTGTGGGTTTTTTGTTTTTGTTTTTGTTTTGTTAACAAATACTGTACAACTGGAAGTTCACTGATGATAGGCAACTAGAGGTTGTGATCATATTTGCTAATCAAACCAAAGTTCTTAAACACAGACTTAGGAACTAAATACTGTCATCTCTTTTTGTCTATCTTATGTGTTGCTTGCAAAGGAGGGAAGCAAGACTATCTTTCTTCTCTCACGTATGAGTTTAAAATCTATTTTTTTTTTTTTTTTTTTCAGAAGTGTGAGTTTAGTTGCCTCAGAGGTGGGAAGTGGTAAAGAAATAACCAAAACCAGACTCCTACCCATCAAGCAACACAAAAATTGAATCGATTTTCAGGGGCCCATGTCAAATGTGCATATACAAATACATGCAATCTGGGAAACAAGCAGGAGGAGCTAGAGCTCCATGTGTAGGGGCTGGACTATGACATTGTTGAAATAACTGCGATGTGTTGGGGTACTTTGTGTGGGTGGATCTCTAGTATGGATAATGGATATCAGCTCATTAAAAAGGCATTTATAAAAATGAGCAGCTTCAGACCACGGAGCATAGGAGAGGACAGACCACAGAGTTCAGGAGAGCAGACTGGTTTAGTTAGGTGATGAGGGAGCTGGCTATCACTATGAGAGAGTTCTGTATTACCTCAGAGGCTGAGGAAAGTCTCTGATTACTGAAGAAAGACAAGAAGGATGATGTATGGATCCAGGCTTGCCAGCCTTTTGGTCCTTGGGAAAATCATGGCACAAGTGCTCTTGGCAGCCATTTCTAGGCACATGAAGAAGTTGATTGAGAATAGCCAACATGGATTTCCCAAAAGATAAATCATACCTGACCAACCTGATTGCCTTCTGTGATGAAACACCTAGACTGTGGATGAGAGGAATGCAGCGGACTTTCTTTATCTTGACCTCAACCTGGAGAAGAGAAGGCTTAGAGGGAGCCTATTAGTGGATGTTCAATACCTACAAGGTTGTCAGAAAAATGAAGGTAGGCAGGCTCTGCAGAGATACATAGCAGGAGGACAAGTGGAAACGGTCATGAATTGAAACATGGGAAGTTGCAACTTGGTATGAGGAAAAACTTTTTGTGGTGAAGATAAGCGTTGGGGTGTTTTAGCCAGTGAGGCTGTGAAATCTCTATCCTCGATGATTTTCAAGGTCTGACTGGACAAGTATCTGAACAATCTGGTCTGAATTCAGTGTTGATCTTGCTTTCAGCAGGAGGTTCAACTAGATGACCTCCAGAGGTCCCTTCCAATCTGAATGATTGTGTGATTTTTTTTGATTTAATACTTTGCTCATAAACTGAGAAAAATAAATAGCCCACTCCCAGTCACTAAGGTCATAACGCAAATCCAGGGGATACTCCCCAGGCTGAATTATTTGGAATATTTTACTCCAGTCTGGCCTACCTCATTGCCAGCAAAAAGACATTAGCAATTAAGGGCAGGGCCAGGAATACCTAAACCAAAAAGCTGATTAATGCAGTATTTGAAACGTTACACTAATCAGAATATCAGTTACTGTAAACTTAAATCACTGTTGTATGGAATATAACATTTTTGGTGTTTTTAAATACATCTGCCTTGTTAGAACAGGAGCTAATACTATGCAGCATATGTATGTTCTGTGTGAGGTTTTATAGTAAGCAAAATATAGTCATTCAGAATGTGGAACTGAATGACTATTTTCCTAAGATCATAGAGTCACAGAATCACAGAATGCTTTGGGATGGAAGGGACCTTTAAAGGTCATCTAGTCCATCCCCCTGCAATTGGCAGGGACATCTACAACTAGATCAGGTTGCTCAGAGTCCCATCCAGCCTGGCCTTGAGTGTTTCCAAGGATGGGGCATCAACCACCTCTCTGGGCAACTTGTTTCAGTGTTTCAACACCGTCATTGTAAAAAAAACCTCTTCCTTATATCCAGTCTGAATCTACCCTCTTTTAGTTTAAAACCATTACCCCTTGTCTTATCACTACTGGCCCTGCTAAAAAGTCTGTCACCATCTTTCTTATAAGACCCCTTTAAGTATTAAAAGGCTGCAATAGAGTCTCCCCGCAGCCTTCTCTTCTCCAGGCTGAACAACCCCAGCTCTTTCAGCCTTTCCTCATAGCAGAGGTGTTCCATCCCTCTGACCATTTTTGTGGCCCTCCTCTGGACCCACTCCAACAGGTCCCTGTCCTTCCTGTACTGAGGACCCCAGAGCTGGATGCAGTACTCCAGGTGGAGTCTCACCAGAGTGGAGTAGAGGGGCAGAATCACCTCCCTCGACCTGCTGGCCACGCTTGTTTTGATGCAGCCCAGGATATGGTTAGTTTTCTGGGCTGCGAGAGCACGTTGCTGGCTCATGTCCAGCTTTTCACCCCCAAGTCCTTCTCGGCAGGGCTGCTCTCAATCTCTTCATCCCACAGTCCTTATTGATAGTGGGGATTGCCCCGACCCAAGTGCAGGACCTTGCACTTGGCCTTGTTGAACCTCATGAGGTTCACACAGGCCCATTTCTTCACCTTGTCCAGGTCCTTCTGGATGGCATCCAATCCCTCAGGCATGTTGAGTGCACCACTCAGCTTGGTGTCATCTGCAAATTTGCTGAGGGTGCACTTGATCCCGCTGTCTATGTCATCGATGAAGATATTGAACAGCACTGGCCCCAGAACGGACCCCTGAGGGACACCAATCGTCACTGATATCCATCAGGACATCGAGCCGTTGACCACTGCCCTCTGGATGCGATCATCCAGCCAATTCCTTATCCACCGAACAGTCCACCCATCAAATCCATATCCTTCCAATTTAGAGAGGAGAATATTGTGGGGGACTGTGTCAAAGGCCTTACAGAAGTCCAAATAGAAGATACCCAACAAGAAGTGAAAAGGTGTTCTTATAAAATCTGTGTATCTGTGATTTGGGTACCTTTTTCTGGATTGCAGAGATGCTTCCTTCTAGTTGGAATTTTTCTGAGGTTTCCTTCAGAAACCACAGTGGTACTATTGTATCTTAAAATAAGGGGTAAGTTAGTACTCCTGCTTTCTTGATTTACGTTTTTATTGTCTCTGGCAAAGGTGTAACTTGTGTCTCATTGCATTGTTTTGTTTGGTGTTTTTTTTTTTCCGCCTGTATACTTCGATTATTTATGAATTTGTCAGGTATGTAAAACAAATAATCAACAACTTAACCTAGAAGTTTACAATTTGATAGCAGTTCTCTGGATGCAAGGAAAGTGTAGGAGTAAGTTGCAGATGCAGTTTGCATTATGGGTTGGGCAACATGGTCTAACTGACAAGTGTTCAGTTTTTATTTCATAAACCTCTTTTCTTTTGAAAAACAAGGTCAAGAGAAGCTTGGCTTGCAGATCTTCAGCTGAGCAAGTCTAGATAAGGCTTTGCTGTCATCATCTTCAGTACCTGTTTTTCTTGGCATTTATATTATCCCAAACTCCTTGATATGATGCTTAGTTTCCCAAACTGTTGTTCATTTTGTCTTCTGATCTAAATTCTTGTCACCTTTTTAATAGAACAAATACAACAGCTTGATAAAAGGATGATTATTTGTCTCTCTGGTTGTCCTGCAAGTTCTGTCATTTTTGTTCAACTGGCACATCATACCCTTCATTCATTGTCTTCAGGAAACAAACAAAAAAGTATTTGTAGCCCTGAATAAATATAGCAGCCACTTTGTGTTGGAGCTGCTTTGCTTGTACTTTGATGGGAAAATACCTGTTGATCAGCTGTTTTTCAGATAGTGTGTCTGATTTGGAATGTTATTAGTGTTCCAAAATGTATTTACAAATCAGAAACGGAGTTAAGATTGGAAGAAGAGTTAAGTATTATCACTGTTGTTTGCTTCCTGAGCTTTGAATCAAGAGACAACCAAAGAAAATAGTGCAGATACTGAAAACGAAAACAAGATTAAAATATAAAGAAGTAACTTCTGTTGATATTTGTAGTAAATAGGATTGTTTACATTATGCTTCAATTTATTTTCTATACTGCAAAAACAAGGAAGAAAACAATTTGTCCTTTTATTACATTGGAAAAATTTCAAAGATATGTTAATCTTAAAGTCTTTACAGACAATGATGCCATGAGTTGTTACTTTATATCTTCTAGAATTAAATCTTAGAAAGCTTTTATTTATGCTTAAGTGAAACTTCTGCCTGCATGCTTTTGAAGCTATTGGACCGAGTCTCAAGTTTCTTTGTAGTTGTCTTGGGTTTTTGAACATACATGAAAAGACTAAAGCTATCCTCTAGGAATGTGCTATGAACACAATTATGTGTTATGAATAGTACAACTCTATGAAAATTCAGTATGCGTTATTTCAGTTAGTTCAATTAGTTCTATTTCTAAAACATAGGTTGATGACTTCTCAAAGGTTAACAAAGCTACAGATGGAAATGTTACCAATTTCTGGCACAGAAGGTATCTTTAGTTCAACTATAGTTAATGGTGGTTTTGATTACTATTTACTGTGAGGTTTGAAGTTTCATAGGTTTGAAACTAGGAATAAAAGGTTATATCCAGAATAAATACTGAAAACAGCATATATGCTCTAGTGAACTGTAGGCAATGGGTTCTTTGGAAGAGTTCATCTGTGACAGGTCCATAAATATGCAGCACTCCACTGTTGTTTGCTTTGTAGTACAATAGCAAGTTCTTTTTAGTACTTTCTGTGGAAAAGTTGTGAGGAAAAACAAGTAGCCTCATGATTAGGCCTTGGTAAATATGATTGTGGTTCACAGAATGGTTGAGGTTGGAAGGGACCTCTGGAGGTCATCTACTTCAACCCCCCTGCCTAAGAAGGGCTACCTACAGCCAGTTGCTGAGGACTGTGTCCAGACAGCTTTTGAATATCTCCAAGAAGGGAAACTCCACCACCTCTCTGGGCAACTTGTGCCAGTGCTTGATCACCCTCACAGTAAAAAAGTGTTTCCTGATACTTAGATGGAGCCTCCTGTGTTTCAGTTTGTGCCCATTGCCTCATTTGCACCACTGAAGAGAACCTGGCTCCATCATCTTTGCACCCTCCTTTCAGGTATT
The DNA here is from genome assembly GCF_965183815.1 of Platalea leucorodia. NCBI lineage: Eukaryota > Metazoa > Chordata > Aves > Pelecaniformes > Threskiornithidae > Platalea > Platalea leucorodia. The sequence goes on along the minus strand of NC_138826.1, from coordinate 47,107,015 downwards.
TATATACATTGATAACATCCCCCTGAGCCTTCTCTTCTCCAGGCTAAACAGTCCCAGCTCTCTCAGTCTCTCTTCATGTGAAAGATACTGCAGACCCGTCATCATCCTTGTGATCCTTCGTTGGACTCTCTCCAGTATGTCTATGTGTCTTTTGTACTGGGGAGCCCAGAGCTTGACACAGTACTCCAGGTGTGGCCTCACCAGTGCTGAGTAGAGGGGAAGGATCACCTCCCTTGACTTGGGGGCAATTCTTTGCCTAATGCAGCCCAAGATACCATTGGCCTTCTTTGCAGCGAAGGCACATTGCTGGCTCATGTTCAACTTCTTGTCCACTGAGACCCCTCAGGTCCTTTTCTGCAAAGCTGCTTTCCAAATGGGTGGCCCCTAGCATATACTGGTGCATGGAGTTGTTCCTTCCCCAGGTGCAGGACTTTGCACTTCCCCTTGTTGAACTTCACGAGGTTCCTGCCAGGCTATTTCTCCAGCGTGCCAAGTCCTTCTGGATGGCAGCTTGACCCTCTGGCATGTCAGACACTCCTCCCAGTTTTGTGTCATCTGCAAACTTGCTGAGGGTGCGCTCTGCTCCATCATCCAGATCATTAGTGAAGACATTAAATAGGATCAGATCCAGCATTTACCCCTGGGGTACACTGCTAGTTTCTGGCCTCCAGCTGTAGACTTCATGCCACTGACTGCCACCTTCTGGGCCTGGTGGTTCAGCCAGTTTTCAGTCCACCTCACTTTCTGCTTATCCAGCCCACACGTCAACAGCTTCTCTATGAGGATCTTACAGGAGACAGTGTCAAAGGCCTTACTGGAGTTAATGTCCACTGCTCACGCCTCATCTACCAAGTCAGTCATTTCACCACAGAAGGTGATTAAGTTGGTCAAGCATGACCTCCCCTTGGTGAAGCCATGCTGACTACTCCCGGTGACTTTCTTGTCCTTCCTGTGCCTGGAGGTGGTTTCCAGGATTAGCTGCTCCATCACCTTCCCAGGTGTTGAAGAGAGGCTGACCAGCCTGTAGTTCCTTGGGTCCGTCTTTCTGACCTTTTTGTAGATAGGACTGACATTTTCCTACCTCCAGTCCTCAGGCACTTCTCCCAGTTGCCATGATCAGTCGAAGAGTATTGAGAGGGGCCCCACAATAACATCAGCCAGCTCCCTCAGTGCTTGTGGGTGCATCCCATCAGGCCTCATGGACTTAATTATGTCCAGTTTGCTTAAGTATTTCCTGACCTGGTTTAAGGGTAAGTCGTCCTTGCTCCAGACTTTCACCTGATCTCTGGGATTCCTGAAGGTTGGTCTTGCTAGTAAAGGCATTCAGTACCTCAGCCTTCTCCATGTCCCATGTGATCAGGTCTACCATCTCCTTTAGTGGTGGGCTCACATTTTCCCTAGCCTTCTTTTTGTCATCTCCGCTTACAGAAGCCCTTCTTGTTGTCTTTGACATCCCTTGTCAGATTCAATTCCAGCTGGGCTTTGGCTTTCCTAACCTCATCCCTGCATGCCCGGACAATGTCTCTGTATTCTTCTTAGGTTACATGTCCTTGCTTCCAACATGTGTATGCTTCCTGTTTGTTTCTGAGTTTTGCCAGGCGCTCCTTGTTCATCCATGCGGGCCTCCTGGCAGTTTTGCTGGACTTCCTACTCGTTGGGTTAACTTAATCTTCTGCAGTCTTTTTTTGTCCCTTTGCAGTCTGCAAGTCAGTTTCCTATCTAGAGAAAGAAGGAAAACTCTCCTTGTGTAATTTTTTCATATATATTTATATATAGTAATATAGTATACTATAGTAGACTAATACATAAATACTAATATATTTGTAAATATATGTAGCATATAAAACTGTGTTGAGTATTGTACCTTCAGTATCAGTAGCTATTGATAACAGCTGGCAACCCTTTCCAAGTTAATATTTTGTTCTTTATGAACGATGGTGGAATTTCATTTAGTCTGAAGACTGATGCTCTTGAGATAAAAGACATGAGAATGTCCTAATGAAGATAAGAATTCCTTTCATGCATACTGTGTTGTTTCATGGAAGCATTCTCTTCTGTCATTCACTGGGTTTGTTCTCCTGTTTGCTCTTTCTTTTCTTTTTCTTGCTATTATGTCCCATCATTTAGATTACATAGAGAAGTAAGAGAGCATCAGTGGCATAAGATGCCCTGGCACAGTTGTAGTTCTATCCCAAAAAAGTAACTATCTATATAATGTTTTAGAAACCTGAAGGCAGTCAGAGAAGCCTTCCTGAGCCAAATGTACTGTGCTGTTTACCATATCATACAGTTTTGCTAGCAAAATGTATATTCATTGTATATTAATTCCAGTCAGGCACTGGAACAGGCTGCCCAGGGAAGTCGTTGAGTCTCCATCCCTGGAGGCATTTAAAAGATGGGTAGACGTGGTGCGTAAGGACATGGTTTAGTGGTAGACTTGGCAGTGTTAGGTTAACGGTTGGACTCGATGGTCTTAAGGGTCTTTTCCAACCTTTCTGATTCTATGATTCTATAATAATAAGTGTTCTTATGTTAATAATCAGTATGATAATTAACAGATTGTTCCACATATGAGTTAGCTCTTGTTTTTCTTGTTTTATGTCCTTCTCAGTGGAAAGTCTCTGTATTTACATCCTGTAGAATAAATGAGCAGATATAAACTGTAGTTGTTCTTAACACTATGTCTTAAATGTGACAGGGTAGAGATCCATGTTATACACTGCAAATACTTGAAGAGTTTAGTTACATGTGGTATAGGAACTATAATTATGTTTCAGTTTTGCGCATGTACAGGCTCTTCCATACTATTTCCTTTACATAGTTTTTCACATTTAATCAGTCATAATGTCTCCCAGCAGACTGGTGCATTCACACTCACTCAGCTCCGGCTCAGCTCAGTTCTAACTCAGCAGGAAATGTCCTCACCACTATATTAGGAAGTTGCTCATGAAAGTTTGTTCAATACCTCACTTCATTATTCACTTCAAAGTCTTCTATTATTGTATAGTCCAGGTAGCAATGATATTTACTTGTATAAAATAAATTATAGTACCTCCCTGGTTCCTGTAGTGAGCTTAAGGTTGTGCATACTGTGTGTTCTTTTGGTTATATAGGGAAATCTGAAATCTTTCTTTTCTTCCTGTAAAAATATTTGTCCTTATCTTTAGGTTCTCAGCTGTATCTTTCACTAAGATTTTGGTGATATGCCCAAAGTGAAAATACTTGCTTTGCTATAGAGGCAATTCTGTGTCTTGCTAGAGGCAATCCTGTGTCTTAGTTCTGGAGAGCTCACATTCTTATTTCACATGAACAGAAATACTGACCAATCTTATATACAATAGCACACTCTAGTGCATATATTAATTAGCCATTATGGACTGATTCCTATCATGTTTAACTCAATTTTTCAGTGATTTATTTTCTGTTGTATTCAGTAGTATTATTTTTTCCTGTATGCTTGGGTGTATTGGAGGAAATGTGTATCATCAAATGAGAAGTTACCAGTTTCTTAACAGAATCGTTATGATACTAAATGTTGCTTATTATTTTTTAAAATGATGCTTTGAAAGAAAAAAAGAGTTGATAATTTTTGTGGAGAGGAAAATCTTAATGTAATGGAGGAATTGAGTCTAATATGAAGAGTCTTAATGATTTAATTGTATACAGCAAAACTGTGTAAGATGGATTTGAAATTTGTCTTCTAATTTAGTTGCCTGCAGGGAACTACAGTTTGCCTTTTTGCATTAGGACAGAAATTAGGAGGGAAGAGAGTACATCACTTTCTAAGATGTTGGCTTGGACTTGCAGCTAATTCTGAAGATACCACAGCCTTACAGAGGATAGGCAGTCAGCATCAACTCAGATAACTGGCTTGCACGTCATATATAGTAATATACGACTCATAACAGGTATTACAGAAACATTTCTACAGTTAAAATATGGGTGCTTTGTTTTAACTTACCATTTTATTGGCATGCTTTTACTGACTTTTTTTTTTTTAAACAGAGTTTATGAATAAGTAATGCAAAATGTAAAAAACACGTAATATCAGTTGACCCCAAAATACAGGATTTTATTTTATGGGTCATATTTGATTATTTGTGAAAGCAGGCAAAAATTTGGGATCTTTTCCTGAATTGGTTTTATTTCTTCTGTCATTTTTTCCCACATATAAATGTGACCTCATAGTGCTTCTTTGCAGTACTGGCTTTTGCTGTATCCGTGTGTTACTGCTCTGATCTTTTTTAATGTTATAAATTGTGATTTTTTGATAGCTGAGCTGAATCTGAATTCTCTCAGTGCCAGGAGGCACACAAGGCGCGAACATCGTTCTTCCACTTCGATCGGTCTGCGGCTGCGTGCTGTGCCGTTCCTCTCAATCTCCACCATCCGACACCAGGTCGTTTTTGGACGACCCCACTTTCTTCTTCCTTCTGGAGTCCACCCAAGGGCCACAGCACAGTCTTCTGTCAGTTTTTTCCTCAGGACATGACCGATCCAGTTCCATCTCCTCCTCCTCACTTCATTACTGATTTTCTCCATCCCCGCCATTTCTGATGCTCGTCGTTTCTGCAACTTTTTATTTTTTTTTTCCGGGAGGAGGTAGTTGGCCTCCTGCCCAACCCCCATGACTTGGAGGGCCAGTGGTTCTTCTGTCAGGGTGGCCTTCCCTTAGGCTGCGTTGGTTCGCGGCACCTTCTTCAATTTTATCCGGTGCACCCTCCAGAGAGGGATCCCCTATCCACCACCCAGGGGACGCGCCTTCTAGCCGTGCAGCCCCAGCCGAATGGATTTTTTGATAACCTAATAAAAAAGAGGAAGAATTAAATTAAATTTCTTTTGCACTGGTCACAAGAGAAAAATCAATGGCGAAAAAATACCTGTGGAGAAGATGTCATAAATTCAGTAGGCATGATATAAATTAATTTCTTCAGTTATTTTAGAAACTTTGGATGTTTTGGTGTTAGTTATGCCTGCTATAGAAGTGGGACTGTGAAATTATTATGATGTTTACTGTTGTGGGCTGATTATTATCAAAAGGTACTTTGATATGTAGCCATTTGCTTCCTTTTCAGGTGGCTGTGTTTGGTGGCCCTAATTTGCAGTATCAAGTCTCTTTTTCTGATGCTGTTTTTCATATGTGTTAGGAGCACTGACACAAAATAATTTTTCTAAGCATCCACTTTTGATAATGAGAAGAATTGCAGTTGCTTTGAATTAGATGAGAAGAAAGTGAGACAGCGAGTACTTTTTTCTTCCCTTCTTGTATATGCTTTCATTTCTTGCTGTTACAATATGTGTGACAGGCAGGCATGCCAGAGTGGAAGGTTAGTAGGGAATCTGTGCAGAGTCTATGGGTGGCATGCGCTTTTCCCCAATAATTCAAGACAGTCTGCCTCTTAAAATATTAGCAGAAAAATATATCAACTTAAAGGTAAGTAAATATAATGAAATAAAATAAGTTTGAGGTCTTTACTCTCTCTTCTTCTCCCATCAGATCTCACAAATCCTCTTATTGTGGATCTTGTATAATACTCTGTTGAAAGGTGTTACGCTTACGCTTCCCAGTATGTGCAAACCCATGCCCTGTATTTCTGTCGACGTGTTGGATGTTGATAAAGAACCCTGTTTAAACTGTTTATGCTAACAATGTTTCACTTAGACTGAAACGATTTAGGAAACAATTCAGCTAAAAGATCTAAAAGAAGTGCTAATGCAATTGGCAGGCAGTGACAATGAGCTGGATGGTGGGTGGTCAGTAACCTTTCCTGCTGTCACAGCTGCTTCAGAAGACTTCTCTACCCAGCAGCGTCCTTGGGAACTGCATCTCTTGGAGGGTCACCAGGCATTTGGATCCATCTGCCTCCACAGTGGTTTGATTCACAAGGGCCTAACAAAAGAAAAAGAGAGTCTGAAGTCACTTGGATTTTAGATTGTAAGAGAACTTTCGAAGTTCAATCCCGTTTTCTCATCCTTATCATTCAAGTTTTATTTGATATATTTCTGAAGGCCCATACATTTGGTAGCATTAAAGCATGTATTCTTATGCACAAATTTTTCGTAATGACGTTTCCTCATATAAGAGTCACAAAATGGAAAAAAATTGAAACATTGATAACCACCAAGCAATGAATTGCCTGTTACTTTCATACTTTGTCCACACAGAATGCCTCATGCTCTCTGGAATGATCATCAAGATTTTGATCGCAAAGTAAAATAAACCCCTCTGTCTTCCAAGTTTAATTACTGTCAGCATTCTGATGTGAAATTCTGTCCATCACGAGGCACAAGGGGAGGGAGTGAAAGTCCTCTGAACATGGTTTACTTAAATTTCAAACTTTTCACCTCATGTTTTATTCCTTTCTTAAAAGTATTTATGAAATAAAGGAAGGAAACAACCACGTTCTTTAAACACCTCTCCGAAGACAGGCAAACCATGCAGGAGAATTCTACAAGAGTCAGAAAACACAAAATTCTTCTCTCTTTGATAGGAAATTTGGATATTACATTTTAATTTCAGGTCTACACCATTCAGAACTTTTCATAGAGCTTCCCTTTTCTTTCTTACAAGCAGAGTAATAATTCCAAGAGTAGTTACGTCAATTCATTGAACTCATTTTCCTATGGAAAGTACACATTTTATTGAGGATTTCTGAAGAACTGACATGACCATTGTTCATCAAAAGAACATGCTGCTGTTCTTGGAATGTTTCTGTTGTGTTCATAGCCAAATCATGAAACTCAAGAACTTTGATGTGTCTTCATTGTTAGACAGTAAATCAATGCATACACTTCCAAAATGTGTTACTTAAAGTGACTTTGGGTCTTCTCCTTATTGGATATTACAGAGACCAAGGACACATTGCCTTGAGTGATGTATCTATAAGATTTTGCAACAGTATTTTACAGACTTTCAGAAGAAAAGGCCAGCCATCCTCAAAAGAATTGAAATTCACCCTTACAAGTTCAAAGAAATAAACTTACAGTCCTGCTGTCTTAGCTGGAAAATCTTGCAAATAGACACAGAAAAAAGGCAACGTAGTGTTCATCAGACTGGACCTCCTTACTTGGAGGGAGGATTGCAATGTGACCTTAAACTTTTTGTCTGTGTTCTTGTAATAGTGCCCTTCCATTCTTTCTTCTGCCTCTGTTGTGGAAACTAATTGCTAATCCTGACCCAAGCAAAACTGATGCCTTACTATTAGGTCTTTCCTAATGACTGTTTTCCTTTACTTTAGGAAATATTTTAAGAAAGTAAGTACTCTAAAATGTGTTGGATGCAACCCTCATATTGGTAGTTATACCTTGGTGTTGATGCTTCAACTTGCGTTATCAGTTTGCATTTAGTATATGACTTTGAACAAATCACTAATTCTGAAAAAACTTGAGAGATTTATTGTAAGAAGACAAATTGCATTTTTTGCTTTGTGTCTTGATTTGCCTGGTAATGCTAGTGAGAGGCACTGTGCTTTTTACCGGAATAAAATATGTTACTTCGTCAGTCAACACACTTGATTCACTATGTCTCATTGTTGCGTTCAAGGTAGTTCTGACAGATCTTAGATGGTAATCTTACTGTTTTTACTCTTCTCATTTAAAGGCTTTCCTCAACATGGAATGCTTTCTCTTCAGTTTTGGTTTTGTTGTTTTGTTATGCTTTTTCAGCTAGAATAATTAATGACCATTAACTTCCTCTTTCCATATAATTCTTTCTTCATATTTGTGAATACAGGATATGCTACTATAGTAATTACATTTTTCTCATTTTTTTCCCCGATGTTCACTTTTCATGGGGAACTTATTTGTTAATGATTTGTGAAGTTTTGGAGTTAAGTACTGGATCACAATTTCCCCCCTTATACCAATTCTGTAGTTTTGTACTGTAAAAATATTTCTAGCTCAGGACTTTTTTTTTACATATATAACATCTGAGTTTAGCTAGTTTGTGTTGTCAGTGACACCTGTGCATCACAATGTGATTAAACTGATGTACCCATCAGTTAAACTGATGTACCATCAGCAATGTTGTGCATTGTTACCCAATGTAGCAGTTCATTTACACTTCAAAATATTTTATATTCAATTCTTCTGCTTCATATCAGTTGTTCTTGTAGGGCTTCACAAAAAAAACCCAGTTCTATTAAAGAGAATCTGAAGATCTCATTATATTTGGGCCAAAAATAAGGAAGTTTTTATAGCTATAATTTCAAACTTTTTGCTAAGATGGCCCTTTCAGGAGAAAGGAACAGAATGGCAGAGCAGAAACCTCTAATCAAATATAGAGGTACAGACCAATTAATTTATTTTTAATGGTGTTATATGGCCTCTTATAATAAAATTGAGCATGCTTTGTTAGACACTAGGTTTCGCCTATTTCAAACATACAGATCTTAGAAAACATAGAATTGTATTAATTAATTTCAACTTGAATTCCATCCAAAAAGCAATAAATATGTAATGTAAATTGTGTATGGTTTTGCCCTGTAATCACTGCAAGATAAGGTTTGTGATGAATGTCTTTCTGCTTTCTGCACCAGTTTTCCAAGGTGATTTAAAGCACCTCTGATCTGCTGTACTAGCTGATTTAAGAACAGATCCCTGAAGCAAAGAATGAGGGAGGAGAGAAAGGTTTTCATCTTCTTACTAACTGGTGCTTTGAAAAAGTGGTGCTGCTCATTGATAAGTGAGAATTGCTGATGAGAAGCTAATGAGGTGTTCACATTGCAGACTCAGATAGCAAACCACAAGCTAGCTTTTTATGTAAAGGCAAAAATATTAGAATCACAAAATCACAGAATGGTTGGGGTTGGAAGGGACCTCTGGAGATCATCTAGTCCAACCCCCCTGCTAAAGCAGGTTCACCTAGAGAGCAGGTTGCACAGGATCACGTCCAGGCGGGTTTTGAATATCTCCAGAGAAGGAGGCTGTACAACCTCTCTGGGCAGCCTGTTCCAGTGCTGCCCAGAGTAAAGAAGTTTTTCCTCATGTTCAGATGGAACGTCCTGTGTTTCAGTTTGTGCCCACTGCCCCTTATCCTGTTGCTGGGCACCACTGAAAAGAGTCTGGCCCCATCCTCCTGACACCTGCCCTTAAGGTATTTGTAAGCGTCTATAAGATCCCCTCTCAGTCTCCTCCAGGCTAAACAGACCCAGCTCTCTCAGCCATTCCTCATAAGAGAGATGCTTCAGTCCCCTAATCGTCTTCGTAGCCCTCCGTTGGAGTCTCTCCAGCAGTTCCTTTTCTTTCTTGAACTGGGGAGCTCAGAACTGGACAGTACTCCAGATCTGGCCTCACCAGGGCAGAGTAGAAGGGGAGGATAACCTCCTTCAGACTGCTGGCCACGCTCTTCCTGATGCACCCCAGGATACCATTGGCCTTCTTGGCCGCAAGGGCACATTGCTGGCTCATGGTTAACTTGTTCACCAGGACTCCCAGGTCCTTCTCCGCAGAGCTGCTTTCCAGTAGGTCAACCCCTAGCCTGTACTGGTGCATGGCGTTTTTCCTCCCTAGGTGCAGGACCCTACACTTGCCTTTGTTGAACTGAATGTTCTTGTCCACATTATTTTTACATAGGACTGTGAATAAAATAAAAAGTAAACAGTAGAGCTTTATTTGAAAAACATATTCGGGATGTCTTATGCAAAAACACTTTCCTGGGAACCTTAAGAATAAAAAAATGGTAAAAAAGGAGCTGTGTAATGAGTAGGAGAAGGGTGGGCTCTTCTGACGAGGCTGAATCTGATACTAGTACATTTCAACATTTTTGTTAATATAGGCAGTAAATAACACTTACTAAGAGAGTCCTGTCATCCACAAGTATACCAAGAAACCAGAAAAATCAGAGTAACAAAGAAAATTTTTAAAAAATTTGGAGAGCCATTTAGAATTATCTGGGGACTAACAAAGTAAAATTAAGAAATATAAGGAAAAATAAGTTTAATACTAGGACCAACTTGAATTGAGCATACATATAATATCTAAAGAGCCAAGATGTGTGCGTTTCTTCATGAAAGATACCAATAATGAGGAAAATAATTAGTCTTTACTCTCTTAATTATATGTCGGGTGCCTATGTTGTATATAATCTTTCCATATTTTTGTACAGGAAAAGCATAAGCAGGAGTTAGAAGACATGAGAAAAGCTGGACATGAAGCCTTGAGTATTATTGTTGAAGAATTCAAGGTAAATGAGTTGCCAAGATAACACAATTTCCAAATAATATTATTGTAATAGTATATAACAAGTATGGACTACAGGCTTCTTTAGTACTGCTTGTTCTGGTTGCTCAACCTCTTTCACTTTAAGAATGTCTTTTCTGTTGCTTCTAATTCAGACTGTTTGGCCTGAAATTTTGCATGATATGTTTTATCACTCTGCATTTCAGGAAACTTCATATAAAGTAGGTTAGCCATTTTCAGTAATGAAATTCAAAACGAGAACAAAACAAAAATGCTCAGTCAATTGTGGTAAACTTCGGGTTTGATTATTTATCACATATCCACAATTTAGACCTCCTCAGTCTCAACAAACTGCACTTGCAGGAAAGCAACCTCACAGAGCAAATTCAGCAGGTTTTTACCTACACAGCAGTAAGAGAAGGAGTTAAGGATGAAATAAGGCTGAATTTGTAATTCTTCTCTCATGTTGTTCCTAGTTCCTCTCAGCTGGTAAGGTGAAAGAACTGGATGTTACCATGGAGCATAAATATGTGTCTTTTGTACTGTTATGGAAACTTTCTAGTAAGAAATGCACAGAGGACAAAAACTGAATCAAGTTAGGAGAAGGAGTAGATAAAGCTAAGAATTCTAATTAGACTTAAAGAGGTAAAGAAGATCTGTCAGGGAAAAAAAAACCTGATAACGGGAAATGGAAAAGAAGGCTGTTTTTGAGAATGAGAAGGGAGACATGAGACCTGGTAGGCAACTGTGAGCTGGGAACACAAATCTGACAATGTAGTTAGTGAAGGGGAAATTAAAATTGTAACTGCTCAGCAACAGTAATTCATGACCAAGGAATGATCTGGCATGGAGGGCAAGAAGGCCCAACTGCAGAATGGTTCAAACTTGCTGGAAGCAGGAATGCCAGAGACACAAGGACTCCATGTAAGGGAGTGAGGTTTCCCATGGTAATGAGATAAGAAATGTCACAGCATTGTCTTCTAGCAATCCATCCTGGAATGTGAGTGCTCAGGGGCCAGTTTTGGTAAACAGAGCTGACTTTGGGGGATGAACTGAACACTGGGCTAAGGTGCCCCATGCCGATGCTCACATGATCAGTGCTGGTGCAACTGTATATAAGGAATTGTCTCATGTTACATCTTTGCAGACTCCTTGTAGAGCTGCTTATGGAGGTAGGACTGGCCAATCCGTTGTTCATTAAACCTTTTTATGTTTAAGGACAAACATGTTTAATTTGCCTCAAGGGGTATGATAAAAATTCCGCAACATTAGTTAGGGTTGAAATGGAACTGGCAAGGTAAAAAAGGCAGGATTGAGGTTGGGTCTTGTGATTCAGGTAATAAGCTGAAAGCTTGAGCCTAGGACCTGCTGGTCAAGAAGCCTGCAATACTTTCTTAGGAAGGGTAGGCATGTTGGTTGGTTTGTTTTCAGCAAATACCCAAAACTTACTTGCAATGTATGTTTCTTTCTGGTGCTGTCAGGATCTGCAGCTCCAGGAGAGCTATCTGTGCCAGATTACAAGTCTGCTGCAAAATTTGGGATCTTAATGTTATGCAAAACTTTTTTTTTTTTTTTTTTTCTAATTAGGTTCTATGGAGCTTGTAGACTCTGTTCCTCACATGTAAGACAGGCCTACCAAATTCCAAGTCTGGGAGAGCACCACTCTGTAGGGTACCTGATGATGCTTTTAGGACCCTCTGCTTGAAGGCAGCCCATGTCGTAGGCTGCAGAAAAGTATGAAGTATTTCTAGTCATCGTACATGTTTGCAACAACTCATAATAAGAAAGCCTTTTAATAATTGCTAATAAATGTTAGTAGTGTTGTAGCTAGTATTGAAATTTCTGTTAGAGATATGTCTGTCTCCATCAATATAACTTATACTAATTTCATCTAAAGGGAACCTATCCAGAAAAAAGTTTCAAAAGTTTCCACTCCTGAAAAAAGTTAAGCATGGCCACTGGTGATGTCCCATTTCTCCATACCTCCCTCATTTCAGTTCTGGAGGAGAATTATTGCATTTCTTTTCCCTTACTTCTTTGGAGACCACTTTGCAATAGGAGTTCTCAAGTGGGAATTTTCTTCGGACTGTCCCACTTTGGGTGGGCCACTGAACATGTTGCGTATCAGCATTTTTCATTTCTGTTTTGTGCTAGATGTGTATAAAATATCTGGCTGTTTCTGTGTGAACTTATATTTTGAAAAACCCAGTGAGCTATTGGTAATTGCTGTACTTATGTTTCCTCCTTTTTATTTCTGAAAATGTAAAGAAATTGTGAAATGCAACAATTTTATAATATTGAATGAAAGTTCTGTATGTTTTCTAGATATAATTTTTCACCATTTTTATGCCTTTGTGTGAGCTAAAGTAGCGTTGTAGAGTTTTGCATAGATGATATTGTCCCTTTTAAGGAATAATTTCTTTATGTATAGTTGGGTAAAGGAATATACTCATGTGCCATATGGATTTTTGAAAATTATTTTACCAGTTAACAGCAGCTGGGAAGATATGATATGCCACCTGGAAAAGAAGACTTATGTTTATTAGTTTCTATGATTTGTCACAAAAGATTAGGGATTTATTTGAATACTGTGATTCTAAGCAATATTTGTATTTAACGTATTATTTCTTATAGACTGTTTGTATTCAAGTTATATAAAGACATTCTTTAATACCAGGAAACCATGGCATGAATATACTTCATACAAGTCTTCCTGTTGCCTCATGTGATTATGTGCCATATTTTGGTCAATGACATCACAGTACTCTGAGGAGAAATAACATCAGATATGCCAGCCTCCGAGTAAAATACTGCAACCAACCGTGTGTGGAAACATCCGGCCAGATATTCTTCAGTGTAGCAAGAAAAATCAGAGAGTTTGTTAGGTTTTAAAAAAAAAAAAAAATTAAGCTTTTTTTGGTTGCTTGTTTATAGCTTAAATACCTTTTTAGTAAGACTTTACTGTGTACTTTAAAAAAGGAATAACAGTGAATTACCAGAGAATTCAGTGAAGGCAAAATTCTTTTAAAATGTTAATTCATGGTTAATATTTCAATGTGGAAGAGGGTTAAGTTTTTTTTTCTTAAGTGAATGAATCAAATTTGGTTTGGTAATTATAAAAGTAATATTTTACATTTTGGGCACTTTTTAACTACTCATATCTTTAGGAATTTATTATATTTATCAGACATATTGGCAGTTAGTTGGGTAACCAAATAAAGAGTCCTACATGTAGTATTTGTTTAAGAATGTAAAGTAAATCTGATTAGTCCTTTTAGTGAAATACAGAGTTGTGGAATTCATTGACTCTCTTAATGGAATTATGATTAGCCATGCTTAATTTTGTGCTTAAATGTGTCGTCTTTGGGATTTAAGACTGTGTTACACTAATACATATCATTTATATGCAGAAGTGATTTCCATTTTCAGTGGATTTTGTAAGTACTATCTAATTAATCCCCAAATTACCGTGAGTGTGGAAATTTACCTAAGCAAGTCTGCTGAATTGTTTAAAAGACATAGGAAGGAAAATCTTCCTTACGATGAATAAAGTCTATTTTGCATTCCTTGGGTTTTAATAAAATGAAATTATGAAGATTATTCTAATCAAGTGCTTGCTTGTGGCCCAAATTAGGTTCTGTTGCAGTCATGACTGTTGGAATTATGACTCATCCTCTCTGATACCAGCCAATTATAATTTTGTAATGCCACTCCAGGCAGAGTTGTAGCATGAGTGAATGTAATGCCCAACATTGGTTGTTTAAGGATACCTGTGTAAAAATATGAAAAATTCATCATTAGCCCCAGAAAATAATCCCCAGAATCCCTGAAGCCCCAAATCCTCTAAATTAGATATTGAAATGCTGGCTTGAACAACAATGGAAAAGAGTTGACTCCTTGCCTTTTCTATATTCCCAGCATAGAAAAGTCTTGCTACTGGTAGATTTGTGAAAGTGCCTTTCTTTTGACATACAAAGGAAAAGAGAGTTGCCATTTTTTGTACTTCTGTCTACAAGGTTGCCAAGTCAGTAACCAAAAGCTCACATTTTTCTTACATTTAGAACTAATTATTACTCTTTGCCAACTTACTGCAGCAGACTTCTTGTATCTTTCTATGCTTGAAAATGGGTTACACTTTCTGATAATCACTCTCCTGTATTTTGGGGCATTATTTGTTGTAAAAGGGTCAATATTTCTCTACGTTGATCTTTTATTAGTACATTATCCCTAGGCAGACCAGGCACTCAAGTTTAAGACCAAACCCTCTCAATTCCTACCCTTGTTGTGACTGGTCCTTTTTAATGTGGCCACAGTGTCAAAAATGGAGCTTACACAAGAAGTCAAATACTGAATGATCTAACTCCAAGGACCTGAATAGACCAAAGCCCTTAGAATTATTGCAGTTGTCTTTGGAATATTAGCTTGCCAAATGTGCTGGGAAAGCCATTAACAGAGAAACATTAGACACTTTGTAGCACAAACCCTCAAAAACCTTGGCCATTGTTAAGCATCTCACATTCTTATCTTCCTTTCAACAAATAAACTATCTACAACACAGTCACAAAATTTGTGTTAAAAAACATGGGAAAACAAGTTAAAAATGAACTTAGTGTTCTGTGTAGGCCAAGTTTCCCCTTCTCGTGTTTACCTAATTTTGTTTAATTTCTGTCTTTTATGTCATTATTTTTTTAAACTTTTCTCCCTGCTAATTAACTACGGTAAAGAAAAGTAAATGTAGATCTTGGAAATGATGCTTGTGGGATCATGTCACATTTTAAGATATTTACCACAAGCAACATAAGGATTTTTCCTCTGTTTGTTTAATCAAGCTTTTGTTCTGAAATTTTCATAGTTCTGTAAATAGATGAGTTAAGATTTTTAATCTGTTTTGTTTATATTTCTTACCATATAAAGTATCCTCTAATGTAAGCTTTAAAGAATATGAGGTTACAGGCAGGTGTATTTATTTGATGGTATTTATTTACTTAGATTGTTTTATGCAATTATTAGTCTTCTAAAAGACAGCTTGAATGAATCAGATGTGTCTCCCTTTATGGAAATTAACTTCAAGATGCAAAGTCTTTTCCATCTCTTCCTACAGTGAAAGTTTTATCTGTCAGTTTTCAGTGTTAGGTGGTTGGGTTTTTTCAGCTTTCCAGAATGTGAGAACAGACAGATTTGCAAATTATGGAACATTTGGGGGCCATCAGATTGTCTTTCAAAAATATTTGTGTCAATAGTAGACCTCTGAACTGAAAGGTTACCCTCTAATAAACAAAGGAAGATTTAAAAGATTTCATTACAAAAGGAGTTAATCTAGTATCAGAATCTTTTTTTAGACATAGTTTATCCTAGTGAGGAGGGAAAACTCTTGAAATGTGGCCAGTTCTCAGCTCTTTGAAACACCAGCTTAGCTTATTAAGTTTCCAAGATGACATACTGGCTCGGAAAGGCCTGACACATGAATAAAAGGATAAATTCAAAAGTTGTTGCAAGGGCTTCTATTTCACTTCCAGCTTCTATGCTTGTCCATGTGTAAGCTGCACTAGAATTCAAGTGGGCCTTGAATATAATACAATATTGGGTTTTGTCATGAAGAGCTGATGGCTAGAAAAGGAGAGATTCCTTGTCATTTTTACAGTATAGGAGTACTCATGTACAACAGTGATGCTACTATAAAAATCTTTCTACAAAATTCTGATAAAAGCAAGGTAAAATCAAGTCTCGATCTTCTGAAGATCTGGCTATCAAAAAAATTTTATTATTGATTAAAGCATCTTGATATTTTAAAACTAATTGTAAAGCTTACAAGATATCTCTCCCTCCCTTTTTAGTAAGGATGACTTTTTATACATGGTTCTGACTATAGAACAATAAATACGGTGTTAAGCATTATAAGAATTGAAAGGTTTGATTAAGAGTGAGTTTGTAGTTTGTTTCTGGGAGGAGTCTGGGAAAACACAGTTTTTTGTGGAAAACAAATAATTTAAACTCACATACCAGTAAAACTGAGATATCTACATAATCTGAGCATAGTATTCAAACTGTAAGTTATTGGTCATCGCTGGTATACCAAAAGCAGTTGAAAATGAAACTGAAGTTGTTATACCACTTTAAAAAAACCACGTTGCCCTATTTTTGTATTTGATTCAAGTGTCTTTTATGTTATGTCTTTGAAACACCTGACTACACTTATGAATACCTTAAGGGCAGGTGTCAGGAGGATGGGGCCAGACTCTTTTCAGTGGTGCCCAGCAACAGGATAAGGGGCAGTGGGCACAAACTGAAACACAGGACGTTCCATCTGAACATGAGGAAAAACTTCTTTACTCTGGGCAGCACTGGAACAGGCTGCCCAGAGAGGTTGTACAGCCTCCTTCTCTGGAGATATTCAAAACCCGCCTGGACGTGATCCTGTGCAACCTGCTCTCTAGGTGAACCTGCTTTAGCAGGGGGGTTGGACTAGATGATCTCCAGAGGTCCCTTCCAACCCCAACCATTCTGTGACTCTGTGACTAAAATTCAGTTCACACTGCAAACAGGACAGTCATTAAGTGAAACCATGAAGCTTCTTCATACCCTGATGTGCATCAAAATGTGTTGACCTTTTGTAAAGAATAACTTGTGAGAATAGTTTTCCACAGGAAATACTTTTTGACTTGATATGTAAAATTTCACAGCATGAGCTCTATTTAAAGCTTTGTTGGCATGCTACGACTATGAGTGAAAACAATTCAGCAAATTCAACGCAATGTTTTGTTTTATTTCATTTAGAACCTACTTCATTGTAAATTGCAAGTTGACTCTGACCTAAGCAGGAGTTTATTTGCTTTCATTTTGGTTAATAGTCACTTGTACAAAAAAGCCCTTTATTCCATAGTGCCTATATGGACATGTTTCATTTTCACTTAAAGGGAGGTTCACCTGAAAATAGCCTGATCGTGAAAATATGTAGTATCTTGGGCTGAAGTGGATAAGTTGGATTCTGTTGAAAAAGATATTTTTGGAAATGTTTTAAATAGTTTTATTTATATAGTATGTGTACTAGCTAATAACTGAGTTGTAACACAACCAGTCAAATAGTATGTTTTATTGAGTTTACGTATCTTCTCCAAGGGTCAGGAAAGAATTTTGATTGTGTCCTCTGCTCTGTTTTATCATTCCACAATTGGTTAATTATAGTTTGCCCTTAAATAAAGTAGTAGAAATTAATTAGTGGTGGAGACAAGATGCTGAATTAGATGAATCTTTGTCTAATGCTATGAAGCATAGAAATTCTTATGCACTATTGCTGAAATTAATACTGGTATTTAATATAGTTAGTATGTGTGAAGTAATATGGTAACTTTACTTTTCACTAGGTAACTTTATTTTTTAAAGATTACTTCTTTTGGCCATCCTGACTCAGCAATTTTGAAGTAAAGAAGGTGTTTGATGTACTGGCTTGCATTTAGTTACTGAAGCAAGTCAATGATGGTTCAGCAGGGGAAAGAAACCATATACTTTTGGATTGACTAACGGTTTTGGTGCAGTGCTTTTGAGTAACATTATAGAACATAATGCAGCAGCCTGCACATCATGATGCATGTTTCATACTGATGTTTCTTGTGAGTTAGTTTAACATTTTCAAACAATGCTACATGTCTGAGAAGTCTTTTTTTTGCACGGATTGGAATTGCTTTCATACTATTTCTCAGAAGAGATGAGCGGGTATAATAAACTCTGCTTTATTTTTCCTCTTGCCTTTTTTTTTTCCTGACTATTTTTTTCCTCCTATAAAAATAGGGAGTTGAGAGAAAGAGATTTGGCAATTTATTACTGTTAGGGAATTTGGGACGAATTTGGGGGTAACAGCCTATATTTTGGCTATATAATTCAAGAACAATTCTCATAAATTCCATCTTTTGGCCATACAATAAATCCTGTTCTGGGCAAGCAACTGTGGTTTCTATTGCCAGTAGAATTAAGACAGTATGCACTAGGGCTGGGCAAATAGACTTTGGAAAGGGACCTAAAGGTTTGCTATTCCATATGTGACTTTGATAGTTTCTTGTCACTTCTTTGAGTCATCTTAAGTTGCTATACTGAAACTGAGGATACTGACCTAGATTAATTGTTAAAATATGAGGTATTTTATTCTTGTCCCGAGTTTTTTTGACCAAATAAAATCCACTGAATATAGGTCAGAGTGATTTTCAGAAGTAATTCTGGTTTTAGAGGAATTAAATCTAGATGTGTTAATTTGGCACCCTTTTTTTCCCCTAATAACTTTCTCAGTGCTACTTTCTACTATCATTTTCTTTTTCTGATCTACAAGGCAAAACAGCTGTAGATTAAAGTCTGAGGCTTAAAACTTGACCAAATTTTAGCTTTGATTAGCTAATAAGGTTATGCCAAGTTGAAAACGAATTATAACTGAACCAAACCTAGTAAAACAATGTCAGCATAGACATTAGTTCTTGTTTTTCTCAGTTAATGTTTTTTGGTCAGTTTAGTAATCGTGAAAGTGTAATATGAGGTACGGGGAAGAAGGAAATGTTAAAAGGCAATGTATGTATGTTTGTCTGATTGCTAGGAGCTGTGGTGATATTTTTCGTTTTCTTTTCCGGAGTCAGAGGGAAGATGTTACTATTCTCACTTTATTATGCCTAAATATACTTCGATTATTTAGTACATAAGCATTGTAAATACTGTCTTTGTTTGATTAGTGGAAAGGCATCAGTTCAAATGATGATGTACTTATGATCGTAACTATGGTTATGCAGCCACTATAGTGGCTGCAGTTTGTTCTTATATTCATGCATGGCTTTGTATTTGAATTTTAAGCAAGCCACTTTAAGTAGTTGCTTGTCTAAGGTACCACAGTCCTTTAAACTGTTCCTTGCTACAACGACTTACATAAGGGGTTGGGAAGCAGAAGATTTTTGAAAGCTGAGGAAATTACAAATGTGAAAAGAAGATCTAGTAACTCCCTGAAAAAGATGACTGTTTATTTGGCTCTAGTAAGACCTAAAAGGTGACCTCACTTTTGGTTAAAGGCAGAGGTAGTTAGGGCTTGTGAAGTATGTTCTGCTGAGGAAGGGGGAAAAAGAAAAGCGCCAAGAAGCAGGAAGGACAAGTGGATAAATGTAAAGAAATCCTGAAAATCTGAACCCACCACTTCCTCTATGACTATATCAAGTGTAAACTGAGACAACAAATGTGATAGGAGTGTAGAAACAGATCCACATCAAGACTGCCACCTCTTGCCATCGCAGTCCTGAAACTGGCTGTTGGTACAGGATGACCCTTGCCACCCTGTGTCAAGAAGTTCATTGCACAATATATAGAAGGAGAAATTAATTACCAAGAGCACCCATATTGAAATCCTACCCTTTGACTTCATGCAACAGATGCCATAGGCCACGTTCTGCTGTAACCTTACTTGAAATGATTCAATGAGCTGTTAAAAGGAGAGTGCTTCAAGAATGCCCGCTTGATATTAGGTCAGTGGCCACAGATTTATGGACCGTCAGCACACCAGGATAATTATGTAATTAATTAAGGAAGAAAAGTGGTGTTTCAGCAGTGATAAGTAGTTGCCCAGAATAGCAATTAGTCAAAAGACTTTTAGTATCATTGTACTGAAGGAAGTATGTAACTGTAAGAGTTATAGATGCCTGTTATCACATAGCTAAATGTATGATTTAGTTTAGTAAATTAGTTAATTAGTAAATTAGGTTTTTAATTAGTAATTTAAGTAGTTGATTATCTTGACATTTGCAAAATCTTTGGATGGATATCATGCATCTCTGTTGTATTTACCCTATCAAGAAACCTTAAATGATGGTTGTGGTCAGACAAAGAAGAAAATTACTTCTTTTTTGAAGTGTTTTCTTTTTTTTTTGTCTTTTTTTACAGTCATGGAAAGTCATTGTTTTATGACATCTTTATGATCATATTTACTTTTTATAGTCAGCAGGAGCCAGGCAAATGTAGTATATATGCAGTGAATGTAGTAGTGTCCTAGGCAACAACTACATGTTAGATTAAAGGAAATTGTCAAGTTTGGCTTTTATTTTATTTTAAAAATCATCTTATTTCTGATAAATATGGGACAGGATTTCAATGATAAATGAAGAATAACAGAAGTCTTAATTTAAAGGGCGAGATACATTTGTCTAGTCATGCCAATTCTTTATGACACTTTTCTGTTCATACTTCAGAAGAGCAGACTTTCTGTATTATACAAGTGCCTTATCTGACTGTACTGACAATTATGATCAGTCCTGAGCATAAAAATTTTCTCAGGAGAATAAAATCATTCCACACTTTAAAAGAAATTAAAGCTCAGCATTCTGTTTTGATTGTAAGCATATCTTAAAACAATAAGGTTCTGAGAATCTTCAGATTCCTCTTGAAAGGGGAAACCTCATTTTTATAGCAAGGAGTTATTGCTATTTCAGGGTATTATGTGACACACCTCATCTTCTTTTAAGTGAATTGAAAAGATTTGGACCTTGGCATAAGCAGTTTATTCTGTATTTTAAAGGCCTGTTTGACTGGCTGATCTGCTGCGTCTCTCAATAGAAAATAAAGATTTGTATGGAGATTTTTTTTTTTTATGGCACAACATGGAAGCTATCTCTGAAGTACTGTGCCACACAGGGGGATTTTTCCCTCTGTCTCCTTACTCGACCAACTAGTGGAATAGTAAAATACAGAATCAATTCTGTGGTACTATTTAAACTATATGAGTAGTGTGTATGATAGGAATGGAAGGCAAGTGACTCAACCCTTGGCGTGAGCAAGAAGCTATCAGAAATGGCATTGCAACTTAATGACCATTCTATTACTGTTTTCCCTAAGATCAGAATTTGATTTTTTTTCTTTTGTGCCAGTTATATGAAACAATTATTGTCACAATAGTTTAGGCAAAAAAGCCCCATGCCCCAAAGCACAGACTTATTTTTTGCCAGTGATATGTGGCAATTCTAATCTATACACAGTAGGATTTAGCATATAATGTTTCACATACAGAAGTTATACTTCTTTGAGAGTTAAGTTTTTGTGATTGCCTGAATGTATATCAATAAAAGAACTAAATTTAGTTGGAAAGAAATTAGCTTTTATCAAAGTAAACTTATGGCAAGCTAAATCCCCTGCAAACACCAGTAAACGTATTCTTACACTTTGATTAAAGTATATGTTAAGCACCATTTTTTACCTTTTAAATCTTTCTGAACCTGTGCTGAAAACCACTACCATACTACAGCATTACTGAAGAACACTGATGTTGGCATGAGGCTAATTAGTGGAAAATTTGGAAAGGTAGTTCCAGACAGAGGGGTTAGTTTAAAAGTATTCAAAATTGTATTTAATGTGTGTGTTGTGTTCCATGAAGTAAGTATCTCTCTACAATAAAGATTGTTTGAAAGATAGGACTTTTTTTCTTTTCTGCATTTGGGCCAAAGGTCTGTTTTCTATAAAGCTTATGTCTGTTTTAACTTATACAGTAATTTCAACTACTTCGCTATATTGATTACTAGTTAAAAATAGTTTGCCACATTGTGTATAAATAGCTCAATGAATATTTGGAAAGTGATGTAAATATTTTATAATATTAGGGAAAAAGACTTGCATAGCATGAGTTAAGTAAATCCTGCATTAAAATACTATCATTGTTCAAGGAAGCCTGAGTGTAATTCCTCAAATGATAATTTGTTTTTTCACCTATTCTTAAAATTTTTTCATTTCTCTTTTTGTGTTCAGATGCTGGAAATTCTGTAGGGTTCAGTCAAGTGCATGTGAATACACACGTGTGCACGCACATGTGCGTGCACACAGAGAGTTCCTAATTTTATTATCTTGTTACTGTCTTGCTGCTTTGGCTTTCCACACTTTGACTTCCACTGCTTCACATTTGAGTGTGAACTTCCTGGGGGGGCGTTCTTTTATGTTTTAAGTTACTCAGAATTTCCATCTGCTTTTACTTGACTTGTGGTTGTGAAGATCATGCTTGGCCCATGGGATCTTACACTGTGCCGAGAGGATGTGGAGTTTTGTCAGCCAGGGAAATATGTCTGGCTGCTTCTTTTTTTTTTTTTTTTTTTTTTTTTTCTTTTTTTTTTTCTTTTTTCTTCAGCAGCTTTCATATGCTTCTCTTCTTGTGTGGTCCCACTAAACTGAGTATATTTAACAGAAATAGTCTCCCTCTCTATCTTCTGTGTGCTGCTCTCTTCTAAGCAGACTGTGTATAAGAAATCTGAGATCCAAAAAATTTTAGTCCTGACTGAAAACAAGGTAATGCTACATAGTTGCACATTCCAAATTTGTAACAGCATTCCACATTCTGGTTGTACACAAGTATTAGTAGATCTGCAGTTACCAATAAACGTTCCAGTTATATCTTTGTTGAATACTCTGTGCTTTCTTGTTGCAGTCCCTGCTACAATCTACAGTTCAACAGCAAGAAGCAGCTATTGAAAAACAGTATATACTAGCAATTGAAAAACATTCTCATAAATGTGAAGAACTTCTTAATGCTCAGGTATGGATGTGCACGTACAAAAATCTTCATGATTTCCTTTTAGTTTCAGCTCTTTTCTGTTTGAAAAAATATTAACATATGTGATCACCAAAGAAAATAATCAGTCTTTCACCTTGTGTCCTCAGCATAACAATAAACACAAGTATTTAAAAATGCAAAATAAATAATGACTCTTCATCTGTTGGGATCAAAGGTATTTTATAACATTTCAACCTGCCTAGAACAGATTCAAGAAGGGTGTAGCACTGAGAAAAGGTTTCAGAGCAACTTAATACTTACTCCTTTAACAGCTGCCATTTTCTGTAGTCTTGGAGAAAACATGTAATTATTTTTAATTTATGTAGTTAAATGCAAGATTTCAATGTGATTTGCACAAATTTTTTGTCCAAATTTTTGATGCTTCTTAGATGGTAGACACAACCATCTGTTGTCCAGACCTATTTTTATTTCATAGAAATCTTACATTAAAAAAAAAAAAAAAAATCCTAGCTATGAGGAAGTACATAATATTCAGAAATACACATACATGAATAGGTCTATATTGGCTCATTTAACATGACTTGAGTAAAAGCACACTGCATAGCAAGTATTTGGAATCACAGCAATTACTGATGAGTATCTGACCAGCGTAAACCTTGTTTGTTATTAAAAATAGCTTGGTTTGACTTAAGTACAGCTCTTGAATCAAAATAATAATGAACATTAGTATATAAGTTTAAAAAAATAATTTGCTAGTAGCATGCTGAAGTTGTTTACATTGCAATTAACAGTTACCTTTTAAGCACTCGTAGCAACAATTCTGCTAAAAATACAAAAGATAATAGTTTATTTAATATTCTTGGGGTATATCAGACCTAAATACATCAAAAGTCAATTTGAAGTATTCCACCATTTCCAACAGTGTTTTATGACCATTTCACAGTTCTGACTATATCAATTAACACTTAGTGCAAACATGTATTAAATATATAAGCATCTGTATAAACAGTATGAAGGAAAGATGTAATAGTTTGGAGAAATCTATTCCATTATGACTGAGGAGTTTATTGCACAGAGCTACAGTTACTTAATGCTTACCATGAAGCTCTGCCTAAAAAGCAAGTAAAAATGAATTTTAAGAAAGTGTTTTGTGTTTCTGAAATGAATGTATTGTTTACTGGCTTGATATTATTTTCTGAATGTTAAAAAGGAGTGAATCTCATGAAATCTGGAAGAATTATAGCAAGATTTTTTGAGGGCGTACTTACAGATTGATGAAAAATATTGCTCCCGTGATCTGTTACATTTGCATCACAAACTAAAAGGTGGGGACAGAAATGTGAAAACATGTTCAGATTTACGCAGGGAGAACCCAACAATGTAAGGGACGTATTCTTGGTCGTAGGACAGGAGAGTATTTATGATGCAACACAGGGCCCAGTTCACATCGTGTCTACATTTAATGCAATTTAACACCCCCTTTGGGTCCCAGAAAAGGTGTACATTTTGTTCACAAACTTCCAAGCCATTTCTCATTCGACTTAGTCAAGGTTTACTACCTTTAATTGTAATATAAAACTGGGATTTTGAAGCCTAATCAAGTAGACAAGTGTAAGTGCTTATGGTACAACTACCAAGTTTAATAAAATAGGATTTATACTGGCAAATTTTGTTCACTCATAAATCTTCGTTGAAAGTGATCCGAGAAATGTGTGGTACATTTTTATTCTTTTTGAATACATCTGTTCTTAAATGCATGCTTTGGTGTTTGTTTTAACATTTGTTTCTGTTGAAATGATTTTGTTCTGTGCTAACAGTTAAGATTGCTGAAATGATTACTAATGATTATACACCAAACTGATTAATATTCTATGTTATGGGATTGTACATGCATATCCATCTTTACATGGAGAGTTATGAGTATCTATATCACTGTAAAGAATTTTTTTTAGTGCAGCAGTAATCACACAGTGCAAGTATGTTCTGTACACAAATATGGCATCTTTTTTTTTTTTGTTCCCTTCTACTATTCTTGCTTTACAAGCAGTATTTTGCCTTCAAACTTTTAAGCCTGTGTAAAACTTTGTCAACCCACATGATTTTTTGTCCTCATTTGCCATTCCTTCTAAGTTTTCTGGTGTTTCATTTCCAGTTCCACAAAATCAAGATTATCTCATGTAATACCTCCTTCCTCATGCTTTCTCCTAATCCCATTTTCCCCCTAAATTCCCATACCCCTCCCTCCCAAAAATATCTCTTTGAGAAGGAGTAAAAGCTGTTTTTCTCTGCTTGTCTTTAACCTATCGTTAGAGTTTATTTAAGTTTCTGATTTTGAAGCTGTATTTTTTCAGGGTGTTATGATGGAGATGCATATTGAAAGTCTGTCTGGAGAGGTACCATACTGCTGATACTGTCAGTGTTCAAGGCTGTATCTTCCAGGATAGGGGAAGATGTGAAAGGCCTAGTTCTATGGTTTTATCTCAGTTTCCTGCTGGACAAATTTCTGCAGTTCATCTTTGATCATTACGTGTGAGGTTTTGCAGCATACTGGCTAGCTATAGGTAACATCATCATCATCTGCAGAAGGGAACCATCAGCCCACACCATCAACACAACCTGTCTTCAGTTCTGTATCTTGTTTCAGGTCTGTCAGCTATCTTTTCACTGTACGCTTCTACTAGATCTAACTCCATAGGTCTGCGGTTTAGGACGTTGCTAAAATTGCAGAAACTTCTCCAAAGTAAAATTCTGAGCCATTTTCTATTCTGGCCCTTCTGACAGATGCCTTCCCTACCAATCCTAAAGATAGTTCTGGTCTATTTTTGAGATTAGTTTCATGTGCTTGAAGTTCAGTATACTCTCTGACATACTATACTGAACAGCCTCTCAGTGAAGTGTCCCTCTGTATTAATTGTTATCAGTATTCCTTGCTTTTGAAACAAACACTTGACAGATGAGCTGGCAGTATCAGTTACTACTCAGTTACTGCCCACAGATGCCATGTATTTCTACATCTGCCCTTTTCTTAGTCCATTAGTGTCACTTGTCTTGAATATCTGATCTCAAATGTCCCCTAGGTCTGGAGCTTATGGGTTCCCTTCCCCCTTTCGTGGAATGTGTTGAAAGGACCAGTTCCTTCACAAAAATTGTTGATCACTGTCATGGGTGCTTCCTGGGGAACAATCTCTAGGGCTGCTGTTTTTTTCAAGGAAATACACTCTCATATCAACATTTCAAAAAGCAAACCAGACATTCTTGTGGCATATTCAGGGGCACCAGGGTCATGTTGCCCTTCATCAATGAATGGGACAATGAGAACTCTTTTCCTTTATGCCAGGAATCAGTCATATAGTGAATATTTAGTGAATATTTAGGAAAGCAATGCATGTCAATTATGCATTTCTACCATTTGAAGATGTCAGAGAAAATGTGAATGGGAAACATGCCAGTTTATTACAAATTGGAAAATCACGAATTTAATCCTTTTCTTCTTCTGAAAAACATATTTGTTGCCTCCTGAAAACAAACACCAACTTTGATCTTGTGGTTTAGCTCATGTGCTTTATGAAAATACATGTGAAAAACATGATCAACAGACTTTTCAATAGAAATTTTTAATACTCAGAAAATGAAGGCACACATAACAGCAAGTTAATGAAAGTGCTTCGCTATAGTCAGGTATTGTGGTCAGTGCTAGACGTGAGATGCCACATGGGGTAGAACAATATGTGTCTTGTGAAGTATGAATATTAAAAACAAAAAGAAAAACAAAAAAAAAACCAAACAAAACCCAAAACCAAACCAGACATCTGACAGTAAAATTTATCTCTCTGTGAGATTACTGACGAATTAAAATCATAGTTCTGCCTTCTTTAGTAAGTGCTAGCAATCTTTTATGACAAATGAGGCATGGAAAAGGTCTACAGGCTATACATACTTTGATTTTTAGCAGGAAAGAGCAGCAATTTTTTATATATATATAATTTCATTTCATTAAATATATCTTATGGAGAAATATGGTTTCATCACTGAGACTTTGTAATTAAGTAGTTGCCTGGGCTGGATACTGGATGCAGCTAGTAGAGGCAGGTATCACTGGCAATATTCTGCTGTTCCATACTTCAATATGTGGAAAAGAGTGTCTTTCAGCTTTCCCTGTTTTCCAGTGTTTGAATAGAAGTAGTCTGTTCAAACATCAAAATAGGTTTTTCTTCTGGACATGGAGAAGCCATGGAGACTGAGTAACTTTAAAAAGCACAGACCATAAAAGGCACCATAAAAAGATGGAATAAGTAAGCGTCTATTATTTAAAAGTATTTACTATGTAGGACTAGGATATTCTAAGGTATTTTCTCATTCAGGTTGCTCGACCATGAGTACGATAATGTAACAGGAATGACCTGTTTTCACTGGAAGCCCTAGTAATGATGATGTATCAGAAATTTCTCTCACTGTTCAAAGTAGATGGTGTTAAAAATGTAGACTACTTGAGATTGATTTTTATATTCTTTTTAAAACAGTCAATTACCTGTGTATCAAGGTAAAATAAAATCTTAAATACCTGCAGCAAATCACTTCCCATTTATGAGAAAGCACTTTCCCTCTATTTATTTAGCTTGCACTTTTCTTTCTGTACCTTGATGGTTTCCTTCCTTCCTGTCTTCTAAACAGTGTGAAACAGGCATTCGTGGATGGGGAGGGATTAAAGTATATGTGAAGTGAGGCTCAGATCACACATTTCCATCTCTAAATTATGACTTGCCAATATTCCTTTTTGTGTCTTCCTGAGGGAACAGTATCAATCAAAGAGATACCACTGGACATTCTGTGTAATGTTTTCATGCTTGGATGTAGTTAAGGGAGATATATTTTACTGTGGTCCTTAATTTTGTTAGTCTGCATATTTTCCATTTTGATTCAAATAAAAGAAGAAAAAAGACAGACAAGGAATAGAAATCCTTAATTCTGTAGTTCAGTTGCATGCATGTTCCTTTCCTGGGCTGGACTTCTTTTATTCTACTCAGTAAACCCTTAAGGATGTGCCTTAAGGATGTGTTGCCTGCAGTTTTCCTTTGTGTAGAGTATATTGTGCTGCAATTTTTCCCATAGTTTAAGAAAACAAAGGAGCTGCTAGTGTAATTGCTGAGACAGAACAGTACTGAAAGTGTCACACAAAAAGGAAAGAACTCAGTTAAATGTTTCCTCTGTGCTTTTACACATTGATGTTTGTCGTGATGATTTTATGTGAAGCTATGAAACAAATCTTGCATTTGTAGATGCAACAACATTTAAGATGATGAGCAGAGTTAGCCCCATGTCCTTAATTCTTTTCCACTCTACTTTATCATGATGTTGGCCGTCATTTGTATGACAAATAGTAGTTTGAAATCTGTTGGATGGTGCATGAAATCTTGTGCCCTTTTTTTTGAGACACTCAGAAAAGTACAGGTTTAGTTTCAATTTGAAAACAATTTGCTGAAAAGTCAGGCAGAATAGAAGTTCCATTTGCTAGAACCCAGTTTTTTTAAGCGTATGATACTTCCAAGAACAGCTTGTGGACAAGCAGAAGACTGGTGTGACAATAGTAATAAGCTGCTGGAATGTGATAGATACCTTACCTTCTCCAGTATTTGGATGATGCATTTGATGTGTTTTGCATAGCCTTCTGTGAAAAGTACCAGTGAGACCCCCAACAATTCCTAAAATCTCAAATGTAAAGAGTACTTTTCTTGTATAGCAAGTGATAGTTTTTTTGCCAGATAAAATGTTTATTTCATTCAGCAACTTAGTTCCGCAGTCAGGAAGTATAACTTTCTATTATTCCAAATCTTTTTTTTGTATCTACTCATAATGTGCAGCATGTTTATATAATAATGCTTATTCTATGAACTTTGATTATTTATTTTTTCCCCTCTTGTAAACAAAAGAGGTTCTATGTTTTTCCCGTATAATGGTAGTAATTGTGAAACCTGTTTAATGCCTGATCTTGAAGGGAGCATATGCAAAATAGATTCTTAGAGAATTTTGAATATTTGCATTTGTAGGAGACATTAGCCAATTTTTGCAGTGAGAGTAGTAGGTACTTGAATAATCCTGAAGACTTGCAGACTGTAAAAATGAAGAATGCAGTGGACTTAACCTTTCTGGTTTATTAATTCCAACTGTGATAGGTTTGGAAATTCTTGAGAGTATATATCACGTCTCCTTCTTTGGGCATTTCCTCTCATTTCTCAGAAATCTTGCAGTTTGCTGCTGTGGGAATAATTGTTTATTCATTCCCTCCAAAACAAAATACTTCCTATCAGTCATTGCTGTTACATTTTCATCCAATTCACTTTGCACCTAACATCCTTAAACATAGTTCATCTAGATGTGTCTTTTCAGGTCTGCCTCTTTTCTGCCAAAAGCGTAGTTAGACTTTCTCAGAACTTTTTTATTCTCTGGTAGTTCTTGATTATGTAAGCGGAAAAAAAGTCTTTATTAGAATCCTGTTGTCAATTTGAGTCATTTGTTCCTAAATTCATAATACCTCCTTGATTTCTGTGTATATAGAGAGAATTAGAGTGAAAAGATCAAGAATCAGCTATTCCTGTGCTGGGAAGACTTTTTTTTGTTTGGTTGGGTTGGTCTTTTTTCCTTAAATCCTAAAAAGTTTGATTTATCCTTGCTCTATGTTTTGGATGTGTTGACTTTGTATCCCGTATTGCTTAGTATTTACCTTCCAAATTAAAAGTTATATTGCTAAGATCCAAAGGCATATCTATTTTTTGAAAAAATGTAAAACCTTACCAGAGTCTTTTAACTTCATTTGAATCTGCCTACTATCGCAAGCTAGTTAAAGGATGATTTTGCTGTCCCTTTGCACTGTTAATTCAGCCAGGATACTTTCGGAGTCTTAACCAAAAATCTTATTTGGAAATTGCATTTGCTTCCTTGGATTTGTCAAGTTCCACTTGAAAGTAGCTCTTTAATGTGATTTTTGCTTTCTGTCTTTTGCTTATATAACAAGTTTCCTTAAAATATTCATGACTTTTTATGAATTTATATCATCAATTCTTGTCAATACTGAACTAAGTAATATAGTATGATTTTTCTCCTCAATTATTTTTCTGTCAGCTATTGTTGAAAAAAAAATTTTTCCCCTCTGTTTTGCTGTCTTCTCTAACTGAACATTTTGCTGTTTATATTGCTCATATTTTAGGAGTTCATTTCCTTTTATTTTTCCTGATAGATGGAGCAATTCTGTGAGAACTCATACAGGCTGTGAAATGAATTAGATCACAAAAACAGAAGGGCTAATTAATACTTTTTTTTTTCTTCATATTTTTACTGAAGTTCCTTATTCCTGTATCATTAGGACCTCAAAGGTTGTGGGTTTTTTAACAGTCTCTATTACTATGTACGCTTTCTGAGAAAAATATTTTCGTTATTAGGTGACTTTGTATAGCTTCTTACTTTATTTATAAAAACAATAAAGCACATGTGCAGCAAAATATTTTGAGCTTAATTTCATCCTCTGATGTGTCTCAAATAATACAATTTACATACTGTCTGTATACTGCTGAGTGGAACCCTGAGTACAAGTATAGGCTTAGTTATTTTATTACTGCTATTATGATTTTTCTTTATATTTTCATTATTTTAACTTTTCTGGTTTAATAATGTTTTGCTGATTCCTGAGCCTTCTCTTAGAAAAGTTTTGCTGCTTTCTTAGCCACTTGGACCTCAAACTGGCAAAAAGATACAGTTCAACCATGCAGTAATAAGTTATAATTTGAGGAAGTGGAAATATGTAACAGATGTTGGAATTCTTCAGACAGATTTTCCACCTTGCACTGCCAAACACTCAGATGCCACAGATAGTGAGGACAATGTTGGAAACCAGTTATGATTACCAGATCTTGTCATTTGACTTGGGCATAGTTTAGCAGTGGTGAAGAAAAGGTGCAGTATAAAAGAATATGCTGTTAAATATAGATAGCCTTTCTACAGGAGCAGAAAACTATTATTAGTGTTTTAATAAGACTGTCTTTTTCCTCAGGATAATATTTTGAATAGGATGTAGAAATGGACACATTTTGATAGCATTACAAAATCATGATGCTATAACTGTGTATGTCATCTCCCTCTCACATAGAGATAAAGTTTCCCACGAGCTGTATTACTTCTTCCTACTGTTAGATTCCTTCATGAGAGACAGAAATAAAAGTAGAACTTTGTGGGTTAAGGTTTTTTATTAAAATAGGTGAACAAATTTGAATTTGAATTCTTAAAAAGCCCAATCCAGTCGTTTATTATTCCTGCTGATGAATGAAGTACTGAAACGTTTGCTAAATGTTTCTGAAGATAGTTTTTGCCAAATCTCAAGGGACAGGGATTGTTCTATGTCCATATGTAATGAAGGTAGAAAAAAAAATATATTGGAGATGAGAGATAAAGTCTTATTATGCCTGTGTTTTTTCTGTTAAACTACTAACTACAATGCAGTTTCCTTAGATTAAAAAATTCAGTAGATTTTTGTTACAGGAAAAATTAGTCATTCACTCAGGGTGAATTAGACATACATATGTCTTACTAGACTTTTTCAGAATGATGCCATTAAAAGAAAGTTCCAAGTGTCATTTCATTAGTGTGTGAGAACTGTTTCCTCAGATGAAAGATCTGTGAAAGTGTGAAAATCATTACTTTGTTGCAGTGATACTACAAATAATGCAAGATTTTTTTTCTGTTTAGTATTAGGATATTCATATTAACTTTGGTTATTCTGTGATGTTGTTTGCTGTTTTGTTTTCGAATCATTATCTAACTGACTACTTTTACATAAGCTGTGAATAGCAGCTAACAACATCAATTTATCCATACTGTATTTGGTGATCTGTGCATGATGATTTACTCAATATTGTGAAGGAACCAATCTGCAGAAACATAAATTGAATGCCTGTTAGTTATAGCAAAAGAATTGCATCCTTATTTGTGAATGAAATCCTGTCTCGTTTCCTTTTAAATGAAGCAGTACAGGGCCCAGGAAGAAACTACCTGTATTTTTAAAAAGCATTTTGGTTCATGCAAGACACCCTATTTTCCATTTTTCTTTAAATTCGCAGTTTAGGATTAATAGGAATATGCAAGGAATTATAACTGTACTAAATTAGAATTAGTTATTAATAGCTTTAATACAGTGTTTTAGCTGTAAAATATCTCATATCCTGCATTATTACATTCACTCCATGAATTATTATAATACATACTATATAATCCTTCAAAAGATGCTTACCTGAAAGAAAAATGTCATGATTCCTCGGAAATAAATTTATTATATAAAAAATACAAAAAAGACTGACTAGTTGCTATTGTGATTAAGTCTGTTTACAATGTCTTCTGTGACTCACATTCCAGGAAAAAAAGAAAGATTTTTTTTATTTCTTTTTTGTAGGAATCAAGAAAAACCACAGGACCTCTGTATTTATATTTGAATCTACATCAAACGATTTTCATTTGGAACCATTGCCTAGAGAATTTCTTGCAGGGAGAAAAATATTATAACCTATTTTTGAATGGCTTTTGTTTTAAGTTGGTTTTCAGAATACTCTTCTTGACCCTCTCTTGCTACTTTCCAGAGAGTAGGGTAGAAATAGTAGTATTTCTCTCTATTTTGGAATACCACTTCTCTAAAAAGTTTTTTTCTTTTATTGGAAAACACTTTATTTTGTCTCATTGAACCATCACGTTCCACTACAATTTGCTCTTGAGAATTTTTACGCATCAGAATTTTGCACTCCTAACCCCTAACTCCTTGTCTAAGGAATAAAAGGAAGCAAATTACAGCTTTGTCAGAAAGAGGGCTAGGTAAGGGTGCTGGGCTATGGAAATTAGTTTAGGCAAAGTGATGCGTTAAAGCGCTATATTATTTGTTGTACCTAAGCTATAGGTTTTTAGATCTGGCTGAGTATCTCTGCATAGTCTTCTACTGTCTACTGTGCCTTATAGCTAACATGCACAATGTGAATGTGCAGCCTAGCAAACTTACGCTGGCTGAAGTACGCAAAGGGGGAAAAGGACTTTGGCTCAGGAGCTAGCAGACCTCATTGAAAGAGCTTTAAACTAGATGCGAAGGGGCAAGGGGATAAAACCAGGCTTGCCACGGATGAGCCTAGGGGTGGCATGCCTGTGTTGGAGAAGAGATCTATAGCCCAAGTGAAGTGCATTTACACCAATGCACGCAGCATGGGCAATAAGCAGGAGGAGCTGGAAGCCATTGTGCAGCAGGAAAACTATGATGTGGTCGCCATCACGGAAACATGGTGGGATGATTCGTGCAACTGGAGTGCTGCAATGGATGGCTACAAGCTCTTCAGAAGGGACAGGCAAGGAAGGAGAGGTGGTGGGGTAGTCTTGTACGTTCGAGAGTGTTTTGACTGTCTAGAACTCAACGACGGTAATGATAAGGTTGAGTGCTTAGGGGTAAAGGTCAGGGGGAAGGCTAACAAGGCAGCCATCCTGGTGGGAGTCTGTTATAGATCACCCAACCGGGATGAGGAAACAGACGAAGTATTCTACAAGCGGCTGGCTGAAGTCTCACAATCTCTAGCCCTTGTTCTCGTGGGAGACTTCAACTTAGCAGATATCTGCTGGAAATACAACACAGCAGAGAGAAAGCAGTCTCGGAGGCTTGTGGAGTGTGTAGGAGATAACGTCCTGACGCAGCTGGTAAGTGAGCCAACCAGGGGAGGTGCCCCACTGGACCTGCTGTTTATGAACAGAGAAGGCCTGGTGGGTGATGTGGTGGTCGGAGGCTGTCTTGGGCTCAGTGACCATGAAATGATAGAGTTTTCAATTCTTGGAGAAGTAAGGAATGGGGGCAGCAAAACCGCTACCCTGAACTTTAGAAGGGCAGACTTTGGATTGTTTAGGAGTCTGGTTAACAGAGTCCCTTGGGAGGCAGTCCTGAAGGGCAAAGGAGTCCAGGAAGGCTGGATGTTATTCAAGAAGGAAATCTCAAAGGCGCAGGAGCAGGCCGTCCCCATGTGCCGCAAGTCGAGCAGGCGGGGGAGAAGACCGGCCTGGCTGAACAGAGAGCTTTGGCTGGAACTCAAGAAAAAAAGGAGAGCTTACCACCTTTGGAAGAAGGGGCAGGTGACTCAGGAGGACTACAAGGATGTTGTGAGGATATGCAGGGAGAAGATTAGAAAGGCAAAGGCCCAGCTAGAACTTAAACTGGCTACCGCCCTTAAAGATGACAAAAAATGTTTTTACAAATATATCAGCGACAAAAGGAGGGCCAGGGAGAATCTCCCTCCTTTGTTGGATGTAGAGGGAAACATTACCACGAAGGATGAGGAGAAGGCAGAGGTACTTAATGCCTTCTTTGCCTCAGTCTTTAATAGTCAGACTGGTCATTCTCAGGTTTTTCAGGCCCCTGAGCTGAGAGATGGAGATAGGACGCAGAATGAAGCCCCAGTTGTCGAAGAGGTGGCAGTCACCGACCTGCTCCTCCACCTGAATGCTCACAAGTCCATGGGGCCAGACGGGATCCACCCAAGGATACTGAGGGAGCTGGCAGAGGAGCTGGCCAAGCCACTCTCCATCGTTTATCAGCAGTCCTGGTCAACCGACGAGGTCCCAGATGACTGGAAGTCAGCAAATGTGACGCCCCTCTACAAGAAGGGTCGGAAGGAGGATCCCGGGAACTACAGGCCTGTCAGCCTGACCTCGGTGCCGGGGAAGGTCATGGAACAAATCATCTTGAGTGCCATTACGCGGTAACCTGCTTAGCGGATGAGGGGAAGGCTGTGGATGTTGTCTACTTGGACTTTAGTAAGGCCTTTGACAGTGTTTCCCACAGCATTCTCCTGGAGAAGCTGGCTGCTCACGGCTTGGATGGTTGCACTCTGCGCTGGGTTAAAAACTGGCTGGACGGCCGAGCCCAGAGAGTGGTGGTGAATGGAGTCAAATCGAGTTGGTGGCCAGTCACAAGTGGTGTTCCCCAGGGCTCAGTGTTGGGGCTGGTCCTGTTCAATATCTTCATTGACGATCTGGATGAGGGGATCGAGTGCACCCTCAGTAAGTTTGCAGATGACACTAAGTTGGGTGGAAGTGTCGATCTGCTGGAGGGTAGGAAGGCTCTACAGAGGGACCTGGACAGGCTGGATCATTGGGCCAGGGCCAACTGTATGAGATTCAACAAGGCTCAGTGCCAGGTCCTGCACTTGGGTCACAACAACCCCATGCAACGCTACAGGCTGGGGGAGGAGTGGCTGGAGAGCTGCCTGGCAGAAAAAGACCTGGGGGTGTTGGTTGACAGCCGCCTGAACATGAGCCAGCAGTGTGCCCAGGTGGCCAAGAAGGCCAATGGCATCCTGGCTTGTATCAGGAATAGTGTGGCCAGCAGGGCCAGGGAGGTGATAGTGCCCCTGTACTCGGCACTGGTGAGGCCGCACCTCGAGTACTGTGTTCCGTTTTGGGCCCCTCACTCCAAGAAGGACATTGAGGTGCTGGAGCGTGTCCAAAGAAGGGCAATGAAGTTGGTGAAGAGTCTAGAGAACAGGTCATACGAGGAGCGGCTGAGGGAGCTGGGGTTGTTTAGCCTGGAGAAGAGGAGGCTGAGGGGAGACCTTATCGCTCTCTACAACTACCTGAAAGGAGGCTGTAGCGAGGTGGATGTTGGTCTCTTCTCCCTAGTAACGAGTGATAGGACGAGGGGAAATGGCCTCAGGCTGCGCCAGGGGAGGTTTAGGTTGGATATTAGGAAAAACTTCTTAGTCAGGCACTGGAACAGGCTGCGCAGGGAAGTGGTGAGTCTCCATCCCTGGAGGTATTTAAAAGAAGGGTAGACGTGGTGCTTGAGGACATGGTTTAGTGGTGGACTTGGCAGTGATAGGTTAACGGTTGGACTTGATGATCTTAAGGGTCTTTTCCAACCTAAATGATTCTATGATTCTATGAAAACTTTCTTGTTGTACTAGAGTGGAGTTTTCACTGAGTTTTATTTTGGTCTCACACTGGTTTATCCACCATATTTCCAGCTCAGGACTTTTTTTTTTCTTTTTTTTTTAAGTCTATGTGTACCCACAACTTTTCATCAATTTCCGTTTTTGCACTTTAGTCCAGAAAGTCAGTAAGGTATATTGTTTAATAACAGCTGAATAATTGGATTCAAAGCCCCAACATGTTTAGAATTTTCTTACCTGTTTTCTGGTTCTTGGATTGTTGATTAATAAAGGAAAAACCTCACTTCAACTTCCATTTAGAAACTTTGTGGATACTGTATTACAGTCTACACAGGTTAGGTGCTTTTTTCCAAATGTAAGGCTCCATAAGTAGGTCTCCATCATAACTTTGACAGGAAAACTGGAATAGACTTGATTATTTTTCATAGCACTGTTAGGTCTGATGAACTCATTAGCCTACTTACGTGAGGCTGGTCACTCTTTCTTGAAGGCTTTTATTATGTTTACTTGTTGAAGCATGGGCAATATCCTCTTCACAGCTACAGTTACCAGGAGATCTCCAACTTTGACATCCAGATAAGCCTAAGAGAAAGTAGCCTCTACAACACTTGGAATCAAAATTCAGTGTATAGGTAGCTGGGAGTGGTGGCTTAAGTCTCAATGCTCTTCCTTTATTCCTTTAATGCTGTCTAACAGAGAGAGGAACATGTTCATAATTCTTACTTGTGGAGACTGGAAATGCTGAATGAGATTCATTCAACTTCCATCTGTTCATAGCTTTTATTCCTGTTAAGAAGGGGAAGGAGTTATGAGATAAGTTTGCTTAACTGTAGGCATTTATCTCCACATATATGATCTTTCATTCAGCAATCGTATCTATTAAGAAACCTTTACTATAGCTGAACAAAAATCTACAAGCTAAGTAAACGAACCTAAAACATCCTGTTATTCCCTGTTAGGTAAAAATACAAGAGAACTTGAAAGCTCATAAATGTTTAAGTGCTGAAGTGAAACCGTCACCTTTTATATGTTTTTAACCTTCAACTCCCTTTAATAACTTCATCTGAAAGACCACCTGAGGAAGCACTGACTGTATATAAATTTCATCGTGGTCATTTAGTACTAGAGTTCAAAGTCATTCTGCATATGTCTAGAAAATTAATGTGCCTAATGCTTCTATATAATAACTTCTACTTAGAAAGTATATGGATTATTTTAAAATGTGAAGTACAAAGCGAGTTGCCCTAATTTAAAGACTAGTTCCAGAGAGGTTACAATAGCTTGCTGTGCAGAGACATTTAAACTAACAGCTTGGCATTTTATTCATACATTCATTAATCATTTCCTTTGCATTACTGCTTTTTTTCAAAGTCTGTCAGCATGCTGTCATTATACAGAAATAGCTAAAATTTCCTTGATTGCTGTCAGAGGAGGGAATGCAGAGAAACCTTTGCTATCCATAACTTCCCACATTTTCTGCTCAAGTGTTACGCGTAATCTAGATACTTGAGTATGCCTTTGAAAGATCTTTGCTTCGGTAAAAAGGAATTCAGGTGACAAGGTGGTGCATTCTTTTCTATAAAATGGATTAATAATGCCACTGAGTTTGCTTTACATCATTTTAATAAGCACAGCTTTCAAGGAGATTCCATGGCTCTTTATGAGGGCTAATACTACTGTGGGGCACAGTACTGTGAAAAAATAGAAGTTCTTGATAAGTAATTAAATTGCATATTAATTACATGAAGAATGGAAGCTTTCATCCTTTTTGTTGTATCTATGATAACTATGCAATATGGGCTTTCTCAACTCAAGACCTGTTTCAGGAAGAAGCCGTTTCACATTATTTTATTCTGCTTTGTCTATTTCTGGTTACTTATTTCTTTTCATATAGTTTATGTAATTTAATAGCTGAAGGTACGTTTCTCTCTGAAAAAGAAAACTATTTGGCCAAATATAAATTCTGAAGCCAAATAAACAGTTCTTTAAGGTATTTCTCTAGGACTAGTGCAAGAAAATTTGCTTTATTGCATTCTATGGACAGCTGTTGCAACATTTCTGATGATATATGGACTTTTGGAAGTTCAGATATGCAGGTAACCATTTCTGGAACGATTATTCCACATGAATAAACATTTACATTATAATAGGAAAGGACATGCCAAGCTAGTCACAAGATGCTTACAGTCTTGAAATTATAAATTTTATGTTTCCATGAGAAATGGTGATACTATGTAATGTAAAAGAAGTTGCATTGAAATATGCTAGAAGTCATTAGCTTTTATTTTGAAAGCATTCTAAATGTGCTCACAAATAGTTACCTCTAGTATCTTCAAAAATAGGAACTAGTGTGTCCTTATACACAGATACAATTCTTAATGCAGTTCTTCCTGAATTTCTGCGAATTCCATAAAACTCAAAATATAATACCATATACATTTTCTAGTCTGCCAAGGACACAGGAGATCCTGAGCTCAATTAGCACCCTTCATTTTAATGGTAGTTGTTTACTCATTAGGCAACCTTTTGTAGTTAAAGTGGCAAGCATATTGTATTTTAAAGATTTTCCTTTATGCTAGCACAAGAAGCAAACTGATTTATTTTATACTGCTGTCTATATTTCCATTTGTTTGCTATGCTTTATCTCCATGGAACTGATTGAATTTGACAGATATGTCCAGGTGTTGTTAAACTCCTTATTACTGTAGCAACCAGCTGGAGTAACATTTTCTTGTTTTGTACAAACAGTTGATCTCTGGATTTAGTTGTGCACTCTTCTTTGCAATGAAGGAGATACGTTTTCAATTCAGAGATGTATTAAAGACCAGAACTTTTCAGGTTTCTGTATGTTTTTGTTCCGATACCTGTATTTTTCAGGATTGTAGGTCTACCACAGGTTTATGAAAAGTAAGCTGCTGTGTAGTGAGGTTAGGGTCGTGCAGAAGGCTTAGTCATGAAAGTATTTCGTCTGCAGGGAGAATAGACATTAGTTGTCTCTGTTGGCCATGTATAATGTTCTATATTGTATTAATACAAATGTCTGCATTATTTCAGGACTCCCAGGATGGACTTGAATGTTTTCTCATACATACATGTAAAATAAAGTTTCTAAAACTGCCCTGAAGTTTAAAGTCTGAAAATTGTAGTTCCATGGGGAATGTTGTAAAATACATCTGATAGCTGGCCCATTATGGCAACTTGAAATATGCATACACAGTCTTCATATCTAACCTAGAAATCTGATGGTCAGAGTCAAACTGGAATTAAATGCCTGCAAGTTTTGCACTAGAAATTCTAACCTTGCTGACCAAGTTGACTGCCATTCTGTTGTAGGTGTTTTAAAGATAGAGATGATTTTCTTTAATGAGTTCTCCTTAGAAAGTCTCTTGCTGATTCTTGACTGAAGCAAATAAAGTTTCAGTCTTTTAATTAACATTAGTAAACTTTGATTTGTGGCATATGTCTGATAAAATATTTGCATATGTTTGTCTTCTATTGTGTCATTCTTTCAAATAAAAATGAAATAACAGATTTATAGTCTGTGCAGTCAGTTAAGTGAAGAGTCATGGAGATCAATTAACTAATAAAATCCATTTATTGTTTCACCTTTGAGTCACTGGGAAAAAATAATTTCTGTAAGTGCCCTGATAGTTAAAGCTAATGTCTGAAAATACTGAGTCCACAAGAAAAGTTAGTTACACATCATTAAGTATAACCATGATGTGAATTTCACCACTCCTTCCACAGGTGTTTTCCATTAGAATATGTCTGCTCCATTCAGACCTATTTTAAGTAAACTCACAAGGAAATACCTCTTTACATGTTTATCCTGGAAGGGCAGATAGGTGTTTTATTTTATAAAGCAGTCTAGAAGTTTTCTATTCTATTCTTCAAATGAAAAAATATTTTTCAGAACATAGTATTGCAGTTTGGTAATGTATTTCTAGCTGCCATTAGAGGCACTTATAATTAAAACATAATAAAATTCATGAAACAGAAATGACTGTTTCTTAGAAATGCTGGTGAAAGGAGTATTTGCCTGCATAAGTGTTTGTGTAAAAAATTTTGTTTGTTATATACACTTTTATTAATATAAAACTCTACTATTACACTTTCCTTTTGGTGATGTTATAAAATATTATTATGTATTGATACTATACTTTAAGATTATAATATATCATCTCCTAAATAACGTGAAAAAGTGTACTGATTTGCTAGCAATTATCTCATGACAAATACCCAACATCAATAATTTCCAGTAATAATTTTTAGTTTTGGAGAACAGCTTAGCTCATACAGAGAAAACGCACATCTTTCAAATGCTTTACTTGGTTTAGTGAAAAACAGATAAATGGCTTGTGATTAAGAACAGTGACAGATTATACACCTACATATAGACTACTTGGTCACTTTATTTCAGTGTTCATGTCTCCCTGAAAAAATGGTTCGGATTACAAGAAAATTAGAAAAAAGCAGCATTCTCTTTAGCTCTCATTTCCTGGCTTTCAAAGTTCATGGTATTACGAATGGTTGAAAAAAATACATTTTCCTTCTGCCCTCTCTACATATAACTGGGAGGTAGTGCAAGCACCATTTAAAATCTGCAGCTGTTTAAATGAAATGTTTAAAGTGTTGTGTTGCTTAGATCATCTTTATAAATTTTGTAAGTGTTCCCTTTATATAGTGATTTTTTTTTTTCCAACTTCTTTCCTAGTAGTCTTCAGACTGAGAGGAAATATTAGATAATCAGGAAGCTAAACATTTCTTACTATTGTAATTTTTTTCATGTCATAAAATCAATTAAAGGAGTGCTGTATATGTCGTTGAACTGAATATACGTTTTAAGTTGTTTGTATGCAACTGACAAACCTAAGTGTCTTGGATGAGTTCTTCTTGTCTGTTTTACTATCAGACTGTGGTTACAATAATGTGGATGTTTTCTCCCAATAGCATCAGCGACTTCTCAACATTTTGGAAGCAGAGAAGGAAGTGTTATCAGGAAAGATGGAAGAAGCTTTGATGCAGCAGTCGCAAAAACACAAGGTATTGCTTTTATTTATCAAAAAACCTGACTCTGATCTGTACCATGGAGTTCATTGGGAATGATCCTGTCACAACCACTGACAGGAAGAGGAAGCTTTCTCAAGCACTTTGTTTGAAATGATTTTTAGCCACTCCTCTATTGTGTATTGCAGTTTAATTTTTCATAACTTTTACAGGAAGTGCTTGACCAATGTTTGGATGAA
Source organism: Platalea leucorodia (assembly GCF_965183815.1). Lineage (NCBI taxonomy): Eukaryota > Metazoa > Chordata > Aves > Pelecaniformes > Threskiornithidae > Platalea > Platalea leucorodia. The sequence goes on along the minus strand of NC_138826.1, from coordinate 47,066,135 downwards.
GAAAGACAAAGAAGTAAGGAGGCTGTGGCAGCTGCCCTAAAGGTATCTCCTGTTAAGTAGTAGACATGCAATGTGGATTCCATGTGTGTCATTACAAATGCCAAGTTCAGCAACTCATTCTTGTTTCATAACTAAATTTGTTGAACTCTATGTCCTCATCTGTGTTTAAAAGAAGCTCATTCTGTAAATCATGAACATATCTGCTATGTTCTATGCCTTAATACAGATAGTCTATGTAACTTACTTCTATCTAAGACAGCCTCTGAATTAGTTTATAATAAGAAGTAGCAATATTGCAGTTCAGTTATTGGTGGTCTCGTGGTCTTTCAGTTAACAGCATCAATACAGCTTGATGTGAAGAGGTAAGTAGCAGGGTCTACTGACGATCTTAAGACAATCAGCATTGTGTCTTATTTAACTTTGTTAAATGTGGTCATTTTCAATGAGGACAGAACTGTTTTATAAATCGCATAAAGATTTGGACATTTTAACAGGTTTTCAATTATTTTATTTCAGTTGATATTTGACTAAAAGTGAGTATTCACTTTTTTAAATATGATTTCTTCAGTCTATTTCATTATTAAGTGCATTTGAGTTAGAACAGTAATTTTGTAAATGTTAAGCTATCTTTCATTTCTAATACTGATGTAGAATCCAGGACAGAATTTCAGTTGTATGTAAATAGCTGGGAAAACTAGTGATGTATGTTACGTAGCAAGTTGGTTAGGCAGTATTATCATTTCCTGTTTATCTTCATATGTAGTATATGCACACTAGCTGAGCACCTCTCTGAATAACATTCAATAACACAAGAAACATCTGTTACATGGTTGGTATCTAGGGGAAAATGCATGTATAATAAAATATCTTAATTTAATAGGGCATTTTTTTAACTTATATTTTTATTACATTTTATAAATGTCTAAATAAAAAGTCAAGTCCCAATGAATTGCAAGAAACAGCTTTATTTATAAGTGTAGATATTTGAGGAACCCAGTATTTTTTGCCACTTATATCTTCCCTTGACTAGTTCCATAATCACCACCAAAGGGCATTGGAATGACCTGTAAGCTTACTAAAATTGAGGGTTGTGTGGGTGTGGTTTGTCAGCCCACATTTGTTTATTTTGAGCTTCAGCCTGCTATTATTTATTCATAGATATAATGCAATGATTGTCTTGCTGATAAATATATTTGTGTGGGTCCGCATGTGTAGAGCTGTCCTTGTTACTTCAAATTCAGTGTGAGTCACCTGATGATATCATGTAATGGTTGAATATAAACATTGGAAAAAAAAAAAAGATGAAACTACTTCTTGTTGAATGTATAGCTAAGGAGCTTTGGGAGGGAAGACACTTGTTTTAAGTATGTATTGGCTACTTTGCCACAGAAAGCACTCAGACTGTTTTTGGACTTTAGATACTTGTAGATAAGAGCAGGAATATCTCATATATGGGAATATCAAGCAATGTAGAGAGGTCCATGATGTACCTACTCTCACATGGTTTCTGCTGCATGTTTTTTGTGTTAGCTGTAAGCAAGCTAGTTATGATATATTGTGTTTTCAGTAGGTGGGAATTTAAGATCCGTGCTTGTAACTTTCTTTTTCTTTCTGTAACTACAAAGTCATTGTCCGGTGGTAATACCTGCTTGGTAGCACCTTAAGATAAATTTAAGCTCATAGTTCAGAAGTGAAAATATTCAGGTCCCATATCTTGTCAGCTCATAAATCTCATTAGAAGAAGTAATATGTATTAGGCACCCATGTTGGGTATTTTGGTCATTTATGTGTGCTTGATTTGTTTCAAAGGCTGAAAAAGAAGTAGTGCAGGAGGCTGTTCTGAAAGCAGTAGAGGAAGAGAGGAGAAATATGGAGAAGATTCATGCAGAAGAAAGAAAAATGTGGAAAGCAGAACATGACAGACATAAGATTGCCCAGGCTGTTTGGGAAGCCATGCAAGAGCAAAGGAAGCATAATGAAGTTAGTATATTTTACCCTTCTATGGACCTGCTTTGTGTATTTTATTTTTTTCTTTTAAATGCCTTCCTAATGTTGTGGTAGACTTTCTTGTGACATCTGTCATTCATCGCTGCACCCAGTTGATATTTTCAGTGCACAGCGATCTTGCTAGTTTATCTTTCATCTAGACTATGTGTATTGAGAGAAGTTGGCATATTCAGAGCAAAATTCCTGCAACCTTTTCAGGTACGTATATTGAAATGAGATGAATCATGCCTTGAAAGTGCCTGGTTTTGTCCACTGACTTCAAAAGGAGCCCAAGATGACTAGCTCAGGTACTGGCATTTATGTTGTAGACAGTTTAGGTGACTATTTCTTTCTTTATACCGATGGGAGAGAAGAGATGTTACATTTATTCCTTATTATGCTGGAGTTCCATTGTTTCTCTTAGTAAAAAGATATTTTTCTAAGACAAAAAATAGAATAGGTACAAAATAAAGACAGGGTTATGAAAATTGGAAACCTAAACTGGTAATGAACCGGAAGTGTTTCTAGAGTTACTTTTTAGAGAGGTGCTTCTATAAGGATAATTGTACATCACTTAACACAAATTGAGAGACATTCCCAACATCACTTTTAACAATTGTAGGAATTACAAATTAAATATATTATAATAGCAGTTAAATTACTCTTCCAAAAGTTGAATTTTGTAGTCTCTAATGCTGGAAATATTTGGGGGAACAGTCTGTAAATTCACTGATTTCTTGGTGGCATACTTGAATGTTATAGTCTGAAGAATTTTAAACAAGATATGTTTCATTTGGGTGTTGGAATTTGATATTACTCTATTTTTTTTATGTCCTGAATAACAACAACAAAAAAAGACCTTTAGAATTTGAAGTAAAATAGAAATAAAATAGCATATCACAGAATTTTAAAAATCAACTCTTTGGAAAGAGACCCCATTTCCCTTTCCAGTGTTAAACAGAATTATTAGCCTCATACCTAATCAACTACACAAAAAGTTGTTTTTTGATGTTAAGCCATTACTATAGTCTGTGTTGCTTACATTTCTAGTGTAAACAGGGATTTTACTTTGTACATAGCTTGTTTACTGCTTTTGACTGTAAAGGTATCAAGTGGTAAGATGTCAGTTTTCAAGACTGTAATTTTACTATACTGATAAGCCTTCAGGCACTGAAACTCTTGTTTACAACAAAAATATAAGCAGCTGACTTCAAAGCTAAATTCAAGCTGAGAACAAGAGAGTTTAGTTAGATATAAATCATTAGAATCCAGAAAGAAAATTGGTACCAGTGGTGTAGAACATCTGTTAATAGAAGGGAGAACAATAAAGTAGTTGTTTACTACAGTAAAGAAAAAGATGGCAATTTTATAGCTTCTAGAACATAAAGAGATTGATAAGAGGATGATTATGGTAATGAAGTTTGAGGAGAGTTTTGATGAATCCTGAAGATTTTTGGTGAAGGACTCCGGTAGCTGGATGCATGAGGTCGGCCAGGGTTCTATATTTATGGATTTGGGGAGCATGTAATATGCCCCAGGGGTGGGAGAGTGGTGGATTAAGTTGACATAGTGGCTCAGGGTAGGTTTGCCTTCCCTGTGGAGTGTTGTGCCAGAGTTTCTTCTTGTTGAAATTGCCTTTGAAGTTGTCACAGGACAGGATGATATTATAAGTAGTTTAATACTGATGGGTGTATTCTTTCAGACAAAGCCTTAAATATACTGAGATGTCAGTGCTTTTCTGAGGAAGAAATTCAGGCCTTTCAAAAGGTCGGGTTTTTCAGCTCAAGCTGCTAGTTTATCAAACAGTTGATACTGTTGGAGTATCTAGTGGTGTACTTGTGATAGTGAGTAGCACTGAGGTACTGGAGAGTGGTGTGATTAATTGTCCTGTAAATATCTTGCTCTTGATGCAGTCATGTGTGTAGTCATTAGTTAATTCCATCTTTTTTAATACTGAATAGCTCTGACAACTTTGATAGTAACAGGAATAATTTATCTTATTCATTTATAATATATGATAATTTCTCCTTTGAGTTAGGTTCATTTTTCAAATACCTAATCTATGTTCAATTAAGGAAAATGCAGATTTTTCTTGAGATTTCCAAAATTCTCTCACATAAATGTATAGCATACTTGAAGTTACACTCTTTGTTCTCTGATTAATGAGTACAAATTCTTTGGGGAGGATGGACTTTTATGTAGAAATTTGTTTCTTGCAGAAATTTTCACTTGTTACCTCTGCCAAGAATTTGCCTGCCTCCTTTAGGCCATTGCTGTCATAAACATATGACAACTGTTGAAATCCTCTGACAACAAAAGAAGTCCTGAAGAGCTAATGTGCCAACTGAGAACTTATATACGGTGTCAGATGTGACTTTGGTTTAGCAATGAAAAACACTTGAGACTACAGGCAGTTTGTGTGCGGACATTAATTTTTCTAGGTAGAGCCTTCCACTCAGAATTGTTTCTTATTTATATTTTTTTACTATAAGATTTCTCTTTCAAGAGCTATAACTGCACTATTGACTTCCTTGCAATTATTGTTTAGACAACATAATCTGTCAAGTCAGCTTTGTGACGGCCAAAAGTAAAACGTACAGTCTAACATTTTAGAAAATGAAATGTAAAACTGTGGCCATGTAACAATCGCCTTACTTAATTCTTTATGCTATGTTGTATAATTCTTTATGCTTCCTGCTTCAAAATTGTCACCTGATACTGTTATTATGTTTACTGCCAAGTAATGAAACAACTGAGTGTAGTTGAAAGTAAGTGAACATGCAAATTGATCTTTTGGTATCAGACATATAAAAAGAGCTTTAAGAGCAGTACAGTTATTTCAAGAAAGACAACTTTCTTTCTGACTAACGCGTGGTTTTGGAACATAATACTAGGAAAGAGAAGCCTGACTTGTTTTTAATGAAATCTCTCTTCTCTTAGTTTATCTTCTTCAATTTATCACCAGAGGAAATAATCTGTGTGTGAGAAAGAAAAGATATTTTTATATTTACTTCTGTGTCTTTTTTAGTCTTGTATCATACTAGTAATTGTCATAGAAATGTAAATTAAAATTTAATTTTCTTCTGCTGTAAGTTAATTTGAAGAGATTTGCTTTACTGCTTTGAACTAAACCAAAGAAATCAAGTATAGTATTAAAGAGAAGGAATTTTCCTTCACTAATACTGTTAGTCTGCAAAATTCAAAGAGAAAGATCAGAAAGGGTCAGTGTAGTCTTCTGCAAACAGGTGAAGCAGAATGACTTCCAGTCATGGCACCCATAAGTAACTCTAGGAATAAGTAATGGAAAAATTTGAAGACGTTCAAAATCTTACCATTTTCTTCGAGATAGAAACCCACTTTGTAATTTACGTGGTTTAAATATATTTTGCTCTGTGTCAGAGTTGAATAAGAACAAAACAGAAGAAATTGAGATCCCAAATTTGACAGCCAAGCAAGACCTCAAGAGAATTGTGAATTTGGTAGTAGAAGCTGGGGTACAGTGTCAGCAGCCACTGAGAATCATAACCAAGAATCTACAACCCTGGCTTTAAGAAAAAGAATTTCTGCCAAATGGCTGTAAATTAAGAACAGAGAAGATGCACGTCAATGTAAAATACTGAAAAGTAAAACTAGATGAACAATTAGGGAAAAGGACACTCTCATATGCATGGGGCAAGAGTTGATAAACTAGATGGGAAAGACACATTTTAAAAACTGCAGCGTCATTGGGTATCTGTAAACCATTTATATGATGACATATAAATGAAAATAAATTTCTGTGTTGTAATGGTATGAATTTGTTGGCTTCTCCTTTGCCTTCTAGACCAGAAAATATGTTTGATTCTTTGTTTTAAAGGAGGAATTTACTATTCACGAATTTTCCTTATAAAATAAAAGGTGGGTTTTTTCACCAGTTTTTAAACACGTGCACTAGAAGAACATTGTAGAACTTGGTTATATATGAGAAAGCAATTGGAAAAAACCTTAAAGTATGCTAGTTAATATTTCTTCAGTCAGGCAATTTTAGCATAAGAATAATAAAGCTTTGAAGATTACAGTTCTGCTGAATCAGGTGGTGAGACTTCCTTTTATCTTCTAAACAATTTGTTTAAAAGAAGAAAAGGTTAATGTTTACTGTGCAGGGATGATACGGGTATTTTTTTAGACTTTTTGCTGTTGTTGTTGCAGAGTGGCCAGGAAGCAGAGCCATAGTGGATGCAAATCTGGAAGCTTTATGCATATTGCTTCTACTTGTTAGATATTCATGCCTGACAAAACTTTGTGCTAAAAAATTGTTTGTCCTCAGTCAGGTGGATGTTGAGTCTGCAGATAAGGAGATACTACTTCCATATAAGATTTGTTTTATTAATTTAACATTGCCAAAGAAAAATCTGGGGACTTGGGCACAGTTTAGTAAATCATTCATGATTAATATCAAATATTTTGTTACCAAATATGAAACAGCAGAGTAAAGATAAACTTACAGTGAAAGTAGGAACTAAGACATACTGAGTTAATGTTTTGGCTTGATGGAGCAACCGTGACATACCCTCCTCTCATTTTTTTTAAAGAAATTGAAGGATTAAAGTAACATGAATGTTGCATTTGTTTTCATGAAAGCTTTGACTGTTCCAGTGACTTGGGGTCTTTACTTAGAGAGATGGGATTTTGAATTAAATCGAAGATATTACTCTTTGAAGCCTTATAACTCTGAAGGGATAAATGAGGTGTATTACATCACCAAGGAAATGGTAAAAGTTTTTCTCGAGCACTGTCTCAAGAGGCTCTAAGGTATTAGAAGTCCAAAAGACTTTCCTTTTGGTTGAGACTGGCAGAATCTTCAGGTTTTATACATCTGTTATCCAGGTGGTTAGTGCTTTTATAAAAGATTTTTATTTATTTATTTATTTATTTTTTATTCAGAAGAGGATTCTTAGTTTTGGGAAGGCTTGCATTTTAAATCAGGGAGAATAAGCTCTCTTCCTTGAAAGAAGTGAGTAGTCTTTTGATTAAAGATAATGCTCATTTGCACAGTAACCTCATGATCCTTTTACAACACATTGAAAAGTCATTATAAATGAGGAACTCATATGTTCAGCAGGCTAGATGTAGCCTGGCATGTCTCCAGTATTTTTTTTTTCTGCTTTTGATACATTGTATGGTGTTTTTTACAGTGGCAACTTTGCTGCAAGGAGAGTTTAATATGTCTGGTAGCTGTCAATGTTGAGGGGAATGCTTTGTAAAAGTCTTCCACTAGAATGTTTTGTTCTAGAACATTTATTTGAATAAAGAAGTGGTTGCCCTCTAGATAAGGAGAAAATATAACAGGCAATTTGCCTGAAGCAGAAGCTTTTTCCCCAGAATTCAAAATTGCAGTGAAGCTCCTGGAGTACAACTATAAACTTCAGTGAAAAAACAATGGACAGTGCTCTCCATTGTCATCTTCTTTCTGCTTATTTTTACTCTTTGAAAGAACTAAAATCCAAAAATTCGTTGGGGATATAGGCTGATGAGTTCCATACAATTTTGGATAAAATAGAAGGATGGTATATTGTATTTATAATTAGTGGGCAGGAAATGCAGAGTAGCTATAACAGTAGCTCCTGTAGCTGTAATGCTGTCATGCATAGAGCTCTCTGCATGGTATTTGTTATCATCTTACAAAGCTAAACACTCAGTTACATAAATGAGGTGAAATCGGGGGGGGGGGGGGGGGTTGGGGGGTGGAGAGAAGTAGCAAAAGAAGCTAAAGAGAATTTATACATGACAATTTTTGTTTTAAAGAAAATTCATTAAAAGTAAAATGAAAGCTGGCAGCTCAGGGTGAGCCCTGGAAATTTAGGTCCATGTCATAGCTTGAAATTAATAACTCTCCTAAAACACTCGAAGCGAAGAATCACCTTTGTCATTTCCTGAAGGCTTAAATTTAAAATACTGTGTATAATCTACTGTAGTTTACCCTAATTCTCAAGGGAAAAAGAGCATGAGTTCATCATTGCCATAATCCACGCAGCAGATACGTTAGAGACTCAAATGTTCTGAAGGCTGCAAATAATTAGAAAAAGAAAAAAAAAAACCTTTAATTTATGAAAAGAACTAACATAAACTCTGCTTCCTCTTGGACATGAGCAAAAGCACTAAGGCAAAATGATCTTACCAATGGGAAAGTATTTCAGGAAAACTGAGGCTGCAGTGTTTCATTCAGCCAAGCCACAACTGAGATATACTGAGATATACAAAGAACAAGTATTTTTGCAAGAAAAATTAACTAAAAGGCTTATGGAAAAAAAAATGTGAACTTCCCAATAGTCTTTGCTGGGTAAATCTCTAAGCATTCTAGACAATTGAATATGTTCAGACTCCTGATGGTTCATGTGATGGTGTTCTTTGCAGAACAATAAATTTGTAATTTATTGTCTTGGAACATATTAATCTAATTTTACTGGCAAACATCTAAATAGTTGAAAAAAATTTGATTCTTCTGTACTGTATGGGCTTTAAAGTATATTTAATAATTTTCCATGAGTTTATGAATAGCAGTATATGCCATTGCTTAGAAGCTAAAGGCAAAATGTCTACAATACACGGCACTTAATCCCAAAAAATTAATGGCTACTTACCTGCTACTTTATTAAAACTTTTTTTGTATTCATGCTCATCTGCTTGAGGGACTGCTTCTGTTGATAGTTTTCCAAGCCTGAATCAATTTGGTATTGAATATCTTAAGGATTTCCACACCTAGTCATATATAAGTGAACAAAAGATATGTAAGTGAAAACATGGAGGCATTGGCTGTATACTTAAAGAACTGGCTTTTGTTTCTTTTCTACTATTGCTTAACTTAAATGTTAAATTTTTGTTGAAAATTATTATTTGTCTGAATATTTTTCCTCATTGCCCTGTATTTGAGAAGATTGGGAGAACTAATAAACCAAAAAGTTTGTCTAAAAAGTTATTTCCCACTCTAGCTTTCAGTCAGATTTATTAGCTGTAGAATGGCCTTTTCTTAGCCCTATAATCTGTAAAAAACACTTCTTTTTATCTCATGCATCAAATCAGTAGGTGTATAGTGGGTATTTTGGCAAATAATATGAGGGAAAAAAGAAAATATATGGGAATTATATATTTGTCTTACCTTTTTATTGTCCAGTAAGACTACTTTGGCAACCCGACGTATCTTTTTTTAGGTATCAATACTATGGGATTTTGTTTGTTGGCACCACAGTTTCCTTACCCTAAAAAAATAGAGAACATTGATGGCTAGTGCATGCCCCTCTCCTGATTTTGAAATCTGTGAATGAATTTCATATTGTGAATCCACTTATCTGCCTTTATTTTCTTTGTTTGTTGTACCCAGTAGTTTTCAGATTTGTCCTTGCAGAACTTTTCTCGTTTGATCTCCTGTAATCTCTTTCTATCCAGTCTGTTCATGTCTTTCATACGTACACTTTCTCCTGAACTGCTTATGTGTAAACATGCATTCAACTGCTATTCCCTTGATGATGGTGCAAAAAACCCTCTTTCTTCTACCACTTTAAGTGATATGCTACATGGTATTATGATATTCCCTACAACTTTATTATGAAACCATCATACCATTTTTAAGATAGACCTGTTTTCCAATGATCTGTGCCTCCTGTAACTTGCAGAACTCGAATCTTGTTTCTGTGTGATGCAACAGGCAATCTGGTACTTTTGGCAAGGCAGGAGATATGCTAGTTTGGGAACCCCTATGTTGTAGAGAGGCAAGATACCACTGGGTAGCTGCTTGGTAGTAGTTTTCTGTGGTACCCCATGTTATTATGCTTCTTTAGCAGGATCAGGGACTATTGCCTCCCTAGGTTTAGATAGTTGCTTTATGCTTTATATGCATGATTGCCTCTTGGCTTATACCAAATTTGGAAGCCTAACTCATTTTGTCCTCCATGCGCACTTTGGGCCCTATTTTTGTCTACACTAAAAACACTGATAAATCTCTTTGATATCACATTATGAGTGCATCACTATCACTTGAAGTTCAATAGATCTCTTAGTCTTTCCTTTCTTCTTTCCCACTCTCCAAATACTTTCTGGTACCTTTAACACCGTGTTGCTTGTTGATCTGGACCATATCATGGTTTTTTTTTTACATCTAATTGTAAATATAATTGTTTACATGTTGCTGGTCATTTAGGCATCATATCTGTAAGAGATGACATATCATATCTAACAACATAGATACAATCTTCATCCAAGCTTGCACTTTTCCTGTATTTTTATTAATGCATCTTTTCTTTTTTCCTGTCCTAACAATTATAGTTTGTCCTTTCAGAATATTGTCATAATGATCACTTTCCAGCCCTTTACTTTGGGCTTTCCATCACTCTTTCTTTGTTAAATAGACTATAAACTGCTTTTTGTCTCTGCTTCAGAGTTTGCTTTTGTCTCTTTCTCATCATTATTAACTCTATAGTATTTCTTACTAGGACATCAACTTTTAGCTATAAAACATTCATGATATTGGCATCGCTTTCCCTTCTTTTATGATGCTTTTGTACTTGGGAGGATTTCCACGTGACATCCTTAAATACATCCTCAAAACTCTTCTCATCTATGATATACAAAGCATTGAGTGCATTGCCAGTTAAAAGAATACAAAATAGTATCAGTTTATCAGTTTTTCTTTGTCCATTTGTTATTTGTTTCATCTTACACATAGGTTACAGCATCCTATGGGGGAGGCAGACTTTTAAATACTCCATTTATTCTGTGTTTCTGAAGTACCCAGCAAAATGGCATATTTGGTATTGCAATTCCAGGAATAACTTTGTTAGACTTGTAGGTTTTTGATTGGGTGGGAGAGTGTTGGAAGATCTTTGGGAGAAAAAAAAGGTTTTTTCAGCAACAGGCTTGGACTATCATAACATTCCTGTTCATGTTCAATATCTTGTGGATTCATACAAGAAGTTATTGGGGGTTTTTTTCTCAATATCATGATTTCAGCCCAAGTACACAATTGATAATATAGTATCGCGTAATGTGCTGGCAAAGAGCTTGCTCTTCAAAGGACATCTTCTCCATTTTCTGTTGACTTTACTATGTTGTTCAGCTTTCAGTGGGAGAGTTTGCTTACATTTCTCTCCAGAGAATATCCAACCAATATTTTCAGTTTCATTTTCTTCTTGGTTTTCCACCTTCTTGCAGAAACATTAATGTGTCTAGTGTTTATGAGGACCATGGTGATTCCATAAGAACACAAAAAAGCATTTTTCATTTAAAAAAAAATGTTGCATAATCTTCAGTGTGTGAGGAAGCACACAACTTAGTAGCACTGAGTGGAAAGAGATCCCTGTCATTAGATCATTTATTTTTAATATGCTTGCAAAGTCTGGAAAAGGGGTAGGACACTGCATGCAGACTTTAACCATGTCTGACTTCAGAAGTAGTTTGTAGTAGTTTATAACCACAGACATTATAATTTGAGGGTTACTATTTTCTGAAAAACCACTAACATTGCAGTCTGTGGTTGCATTTCCTAGATAAAATTTAGTACTGCCACCTGATCCCTGTGTGGAAACAAAAGAATTTTCCTATAAAATTGCAAACCATCATATGGCCCTTTTTTTTTTTTTTTTTTTAAATACTGACTGGAGTTCCTTGGTATATACAGTACACTGTTTTTTCTTTCTGTCTTCCTGCAGATATATATATTGTGATTATGTGACTGTGATTCCTAAAAGATGGTTGAATATGATTTGTAAATTGAGTACTTGAATAACTTTATTTTTTATTAGGTATTATGATCTTCTAACTGGTGTCAAGCACATGAATATAAAGTCATGTAAAGAAGCTAACTTTGTGACTATAATGTAGTACTCCAACAAAACAAGAGTTGCACCTCAAGTACAATTATTTGTGGAGTGCTCTTCCTCAGCTTCTTATGGGAAACTGGGCTTTCACATTTTCTTGAATCTATGAAAGTAACACTAAGAGCCTCAAATAATGCTGTACCCTTCGTAGCTAAAGATGAAATAAGGGCCGATTTTTACCTTTGCAACGAAAATCTAAATTAGGATAAAATCTAAAGGTAGATATAGCATAACAGGAAAGAGCAATGAAAGAGATGAAGGAGAAGTAAGCACATACACTGGCAGGATGTATGTGCAGCTAAGACTGTTAAACAGTAGTAATAGGTAATATCACAATTTCAATTATCTTCGTATCAGTTGATAATTTAGTGTAATGACTGACAGAAATACAGCGAAGACAGAAGGTGACTCTGAGAACTTAAAAGAGAGCACTTTGTGAAAAGTCATATAGAAGAAGGAGTAAAGATTCTTTTCACAGAAGGAAAAAATAATATCAGTGATTAATTCAAAGGACAAGGCAAAAATACGTGACTGAGTTGGCTAGGGGACTGGCTGTTGTATGATGTTTGCTCTTTGAAGCCTTCTGAAAACTGGGTGGAAAGGATAAAAGAGTTTTCTTCCCAGTTCATTGATACCACAGCAAAGCCATCTTTTGAGAGTCTTGAGTGGTCTGTATTGTTACACACAGGTCTATGTTTGCTCATTGTAAGCTGCAAGTAAGGGACAGTGCAAACTAAATCAGCCAGTTCAGTAGTGTTGTTAGTGGTTGTAATGTCTGCTTTTTTAAGACATAAGCCTGGGAAGAAAGCTGTGTGTTTTCTTGTCCTGTTTCATTTCTCCTGAATTTAGGGAGCAGGATAATGTTTCAACTCAGTTGAGAAACAGACATTCAAATCACAGAGAAATGGAACCATATGATTCATCCGAGAGTATGGTTGGTGAAGTTTAATCGCCAAAAATAAGAAGTGTTCTGGAGTATTACCAGGAGTCTGGTAAATACAAATGTTGGGATGAAGCCCACTAAAGTATTTGTCTACAATCATATGAGATTGTCCAGTCTGATGCCTACATTATATGTCTGTTGAATTACCATTGTCATGGCAGACTGTGACTGTTGAGATAATTTTCAGATGATAAGTGTCGTTAATATGTATCTGAAATAGTGAGATTTCAGTTTCAGTTTCATTATGTACCCTATATTAATTTTGTATTATGAAGTAATAAATGTTTATATATTTGGAAGATGTATTAGTACTTTTGGTTAACTAGAGTGTGGTAGATGAATCATAGAATCATTTAGGTTGGAAAAGACCCTTAAGATTGAGTCCAACCGTTAACCTAGCACTGCCAAGGCCACCACTAAACCATGTCCCTAAGCACCATGTCTACACATCTTTTAAATACCTTCAGGGACGGGGACTCAACTACTTCCCTGGACAGCCTTTTCCAGTGCTTGACAACCCTTTTGGTGAAGAAATTTTTCCTAATATCCAACCTAAACTTCCCCTGGCGCAGCTTGAGGCCATTTCCTCTTGTCCTATCACTTGTTACTTGGGAGAAGAGACCGACCCCCACCTGCCTACAGCCTCCTTTCAGGTAGTTGTAGAGAGTGATAAGGTCTCCCCTCAGCCTCCTCTTGTCCAGGCTAAACAAACCCAGTTCCTTCAGCTGCTCCTCACAGGACTTGTGCTCTAGACCCTTCACCGGCTTTGTTGCCCTTCTTTGGACACGCTCCAGCACCTCTTGTAGTGAGGGGCCCAAAACTGAACACAGTACTCGAGGTGTGGCCTCACCAGTGCCGAGTACAGGGGGATGATCACTTCCCTAGTCCTGCTGGCCACACTATTCCTGATACAAGCCAGGATGCCATTGGCCTTCTTGGCCACCTGGGCACACTGCTGGCTCATGTTCAGGCGGCTGTCAACCAACACCCCCAGGTCTTTTTCTGCCAGGCAGCTCTCCAGCCACTCTTCCCCAAGCCTGTAGCGTTGCCTGGGGTTGTTGTGACCCAAGTGCAGGACCTGGCACTGAGCCTTGTTGAACCTCATACAGTTGGCCTCAGCCCATCGATCCAGCCTGTCCAGGTCCCTCTGTAGGGCTTTTCTACCCTCAAGCAGATCAAGACTCCTGGCCAACTTAGTGTCATCTGCAGACTTACTGAGGGTGCACTCAATCCCCAGATCATTGATAAAGATATTAAACAGGACCGGCCCCAATACTGAGCCCTGGAGAAAACCACTTGTGACCTGCTGCCAACTGGATTTAACTCCATTCACCACAGCTCTTTGGGCCCAACCATCGAGCCAATTTTTTTACCCAGCGAAGAGTACGCCCATCCAAGCCATGAGCAGCCAGTTTCTGCAGGAGAATGCTGTGGGTAACAGTGTCAAAGGCTTTGCTAAAGTAAAGCTCTATTTACTATTTTCTCTTAAAATTAAACTTAGTATGTGGTATGGCAATTGTTCTCACTCAAATTTTTAGTCATCCACTGTGTAATTAGAAAATCTATGTAAGGCAAAATTAAACACAGGGGTTAAAGAACTGGGAACAGCTGTTCAACATACTAGCTATTCCTGGTACCTTTTGGAAGAGGTATTTGCTTTTTCTAATACTGGGATTTTGGAATATCCACTGGTTCGGGATTATTCAAATTTTTCTGAACTGCTGGATGCTGGGAATATATAGAAAAACTAACATTTATGGTGTAGAGTGAGACACTGAAAAACAATGAGAGACTTGGCTGAATTCTTAAATCTTCCATTTTTTTGGAATTTCTGTGGAAGCTAAGAGGACCCTTGGATCTCCTTACTATAAAACTCTTTATAAGTATTATGAATGCGACAAAGGGAAAAAAAGGAAAGTAAAAAGTTAAGGCAACTTCTTTATTTAATAGTATAGAAGTAATCAGTAATCTTTTGTTCCTTATGATAAAACAAATAAGGATATACTATGCTAGAAAATAACATTTTTTTATCAACTTGTTGCTCTTGAAATAAGTATTGATAACAAAGAGTAAAAACTAGCATAGTTATGGTGTGTTTTGCTTATTGCCTCAACAGGATGTTATACAACTTTGCTTTCACTGTTATCCGTAACTGTATATTCTTCAGAGAATTAATACTGGTCTTAATTTTGGGAACTTGCCATTGTAAATGGAAAAGAATCCTTTCCACTTTTATTTTTTCTGGTTTAATCTTGGTGTAATAAAATATACTTCCATAAAAGTATTGCTAGTGGTTTCTGTTTTCTTGCATTTTTTAATAGACTTGTAGAATGTAGTTGTATTTTTATTTGGACCTTTGTTCAGATAGTGTTTCAAGTAGCATGACATCAAGGAAAGTTAATGTCCTTTAATTGATTGTAAGTATTTTATTGATGTAAAATGTTCTACATAGTAAGATATAGCACCTTATCAGTTTTGTACTTTGTTTTTAAGAGTTTAATGGGATAAATGATGGGATTTTTTTCCATTCTAATACAAGATAGTATTTTGGGACCTTTTGACAAATTAAGCTGGCATGAGAATATATGTACAAGAGCAGCATTTTTCTATAATATGTAAATTTCTGCTACTTTTTCTGTTAGTCTTGCCAGAGTTCTGTAGTGAGAGACACCGTTGTCTCAGGATTTTTCTTTGGTAAACTGAATTAAAATAGAAAAAAATTATAATCACTTTTCACAACTATGGTTTTCATATTTGCTGTATTCCAGAACAGTGGAGACTACCTAGTTGTGCATTTCAAATTTTGGATTTTAGACTTCTTCTGTTATAAAGATAGCAAAAGTATAGTTTTGCAGAAACTATTCAGTTTTGACTGAAAAGGAGTAGATAGCTAAAGGTAAGAAGTAAAACTATATTTTTCAGTTGAAACACTTCCACTGAAGAGTCTTTAAAAAAATGGGGTTTGGTTCAATACAGTGGTGGTATTCTTCATTTTGTACACTAATAGCATATGGTAAAATGCCACTCTTATACATACAGATGAATTATGTAACTTCATAAATATCTTCTGCTTCCAAAAGCATAGAATTCCACCTGTTTTCCAGAGTGAATCCATTCAAAACCATTGAGTTCCTGCAAAAATACTTTCTGCAAAGAAGACAGAATTGTGAAGCACCAAGGATGCATAAGTTGGCATTCTGAGATTCTGTATTTAAAGCAGTTCTCACTGTAGATTGACAAATGTTTCTTAAACCAGTAAACAACGCAATAAAATGGTTGTCATTCTATCTCACAAACATTTGTAAAGTTATGTATTTCTCCTTATGTTAGTCATTATTCCCATATAAATAAGTATGGTGCTTTAACTGAATACTTTAAATCAAATGCTTTAAGTACTGCAGCAAAGTAATTGATTTCTTCTAAGCCTCACAGTGTATGTACAAGGTGGACTCAGTCATTTTGACCAGAGCCTGAAAGCTTGTGAATAATTAAATCAAAAAAAATAAATTAAGCTATCCTTGATTTTTATCTTTTTTCTTACTGAAGTGGTGAAAAATGGTTTTTAGTTTTACTTTCTGTGTACAAACTGTGTTGCTTAGTAGGCATTATTCTGATTTAATATTTAGTTAATAACATCAATAATGGCAATAATACTTCAATATTTAGTTAATAACAGCAGTGTGCCCAGGTGGCCAAGAAGGCCAATAGGATTCTGGCTTGTATCAGAAATAGTGTGGCCAGCAGGACTAGGGAAGTGATCGTCCCCCTGTACTCGGCACTGGTGAGGCCGCAGCTCAAATATACTAGAAGTCCTGTGTGTTCCTTTTGTGAACCATTGTTTTTTCCATTATTTCTATTTCTTTTAATTTCCATTTTTTCAATGGCTGCATTTCTTTGAGTTCTGTGAAAGTCTGCTCATAGAGGGAAACTGAGATTCTTTTTCTCCATATGCTGCCCTCCAAACCCTCCCTCAGAGCAACTGCAACATGGCCTCAATGGCTATCTGTTTTGCTCACCTATTTTTTTTTTTTATGCACTGGATCGTCAGTTCAGCTCTCTCTGTGGTGCATGGCTGTGGTGCAGTAATAGGGGAGGTGAATTTTGGCCCATAGAAAAAAATAATGTAACAGCATCATTTACAATTCCTATGAGTATTGCAACAGTTATGAGGTTTTTTCCTCCAATTTTCACGCATGTATTTTTGAAGGTCTGTGGAGCTTCTTGCCAAAAAAAAAAAACAAACCAAACCAAAAACCAAACTGGCTTTTTTTCTGAAGAAATAATGTTTCTAAATAGCTATAAATAACAGAAATATGCTATGTTTTTATTCTTTGAAAAGAATAATAAATTTCATCCTATGAAATTCTGATTACAGCTTACTGTTTATGCTAAATGTGAATGCACTAAGAAAGCCTGGTGATACTGTTAATAGAAGCATGTGTCACAAATCCCTGCTTCATTCTGCAGGCAGACCACTAGTGTTTCTGATACTTCCACTTTTGAATATCTAGCACAAAAGCATAGGAGTTGCAAAGGCCACTACCTGATTTCTGAGACACTCTTGGTATCCCTCTCAGTCTCCCCTCCAAATCCTTTAACGTTGTGTGGTTATTTTTACTGGATGTTTTGTAGTTTTCTGAAAATGTTACATTTTTCAGGAATCTTATGTTTATCACTTAATTTTCCTGAATTTTGGAAACAAAACACTTGGCTAAATAATGTTATTACTTATTTCATGAGTGGCTTTGGGATGCTGGGACTAAAGTTTTAGGACAGTGGCTTTGGTCCAGAAGTTGTTTCCTGAGCTGATAACTTAAACAGATAAGTTGTCCCGGAGGTGATAGAGGTGTTTTAAGAAGTGGTTCCTGGCTTTCTCTGCTGTGATGCATTTCTAGTACTGAACCAGATTTGATAGAGGGTAATGCTAATTTGGGGGGTGGGTGGGTGTCCGTTGTTGCTTTTTACTGCTGTGTACAGAATGACCCTGGCATTTCCCAAGGTTTGGAAACAAATTTATTGTCATTTGGACTCTGGTTATTGTGGTTAGAACAGCCCTTATGTAAGTTTTGAAGAGCCATGCAATATAGAGAAAAGGAGGCTGAGGGGTGACCTCATTGCTCTCTACAGCTTCCTGAGGAGGGGAAGTGGAGAGGAAGGTGCTGATCTCTTCTCCCTGGGATCCAGTGCCAGGACGCATGGGAATGGCTCAAAGCTGCATCAGAGGAGGTTCAGACTTGACATTAGGAAACATTTCTTTACTGAGAGGGTGGTCAGACACTGGAACAGGCTTCCTAGAGAGGTGGTCGAAGCCCCAAGCCTATCAGTGTTTAAAGAGGCATTTGGACAATGCCCGTAATAATTTGCTTTAACTTTTGGTCAACCCTGAAGTGGTCAGGCAGTTGGACCAGATGATCATTGTAGGTTCCTTCCAACTGGAACTATTCTATTCTGTTCTATTTTATTAATAGCAACTAGTCTCTTCTCCCTAGTAACGAGTGATAGGACGAGAGGAAACGGCCTCAAGCTGCACTAGGGGAGGTTTAGGTTAGACATTAGGGAAAACTTCTTCACCGAAAGGGTGGTCAAGCATAGGAACAGGCTGCCCAGGGAAGTGGTTGAGTCTCCATCCCTGGAGGTATTTAAAGAACGGATAGATGCGGTGCTCGAGGACATGGTATAGATGGACTTGGCAGTGTTAAGTTAACGGTTGGACTTGATGATCTTAAGGGTCTTTTCCAACCTTGACGATTCTATGATTCTATGATTCTATAGTACATCCCTGCTTCTGTATTGCTTCCTTTTCTTCTTCTCTCAGGGAACATTATATATCTATTAAGACAGCTTTAAAGTGATTATTTCTCTCTTCTTTAGGCCCTTTAGTGATCAAAGCACTGAATTTATAAATTTTTTTAAAGATACTGCATACATTTAGGGTAACTATCATTGACAAAGGAGTGTGGTCATGATAAAATTTTAGTAGCAAGGGATGACCTGTATTACATTTGTGAAATAGCTTTAATATTTACACTTACATTTTTTCCTTTTTAAAAGGAAATTGTCAAGGAAGCATTAATGGAGGAGCAAAAACGAAGTGAAAAGGCAATCGAAGAAGCAGTGAAAAGGACAAGAGCAGAACTGATGGAATATATTAAAGAGCAGAAAAGGGTGAGTTACCAGTGGCTAATGGGTTTCACTTCATGTAGTGAGAAATTGGTGAAGTTTATTAATCCTGAAACCTGTCTTAAAATGCACAAGAAAACAGAATCAGGAGTTATGTCTTCGTATTTCTCACTCATTTTTTCAAACAATTTGTTACTATGATATATTTCTTCATGTGTATTTATAGAATTTTAAGTTCATCACAAGCCAAAAAGCAGAAAATCGGAAATTAATGCGTTGGTTGAAATTTACAGTATTTCTTATTACGTTAACTTAAAGATGGATCA
Organism: Platalea leucorodia; assembly: GCF_965183815.1. Lineage (NCBI taxonomy): Eukaryota > Metazoa > Chordata > Aves > Pelecaniformes > Threskiornithidae > Platalea > Platalea leucorodia. Next base: position 47,046,912 of record NC_138826.1, on the reverse strand, counting down.
TAAATGCTGCCTGTCAAATTCAAATTGTGATCTGAGTTCAGTTCCTTGAAAGCATTTCAGTATCAATAACAGATGCTATTTTATGTTCACAAATGAACTTTATTGTGCAGTTTGCATGCACACAAAGGTATTAAGTTTTCCTTTCAACCCATATTATATGACAGCATGAAAATATATTGGTATTCTATTGAGCATGATTAGCCAGTGCACTGGTCTTGTTATGATGAAATGTTTTAATGTTCTGAAACTTAGCTTCAAGTATTCTGTTAATGCTATATGCTTGCAGTTTAATGCTTGTGTATAAACAGTAAAATGTAACTTAAAAGACAGTTTCATTCGCTTTCAGTCGGAGGAGAAAAAATTAACACACTTCTCCCCTTTGACTCTTTATAAAAGTAAAAACAAAAAAATAATTAAAAAAAACCCTCTTTCATATGGTGGTAGCAGCCTGACATCAGATTCAGTTATTTCAGTATTCTCAATAAACAAAATCACTAAGCTTGAATCTAACTGGTAATGTTGTCCTGAGAAGGAAGTAGAAAGAATGTGTTTGGCCTCTTCTATTCCTTGCTTTTATGGGCTGAATAATATTATGGGAAATAGGATTTAACTTCAGAAGTTTCACTCTACTACTAGTTAAGATTAGTATTCGATGAGCTCTCTTCCATTATGTTGTGCCTGGAGGAGTTTACATTTGGCAGTATGGGTCTTATTGGCAAAGACATTTAAACAGGCATCCAGGGAAAACACAATCCATAAGAATGTTTGCACTTGTTTATATCTGAAGTTGGTCATTTACAAAGGATAAGGTATGGGGAAAGTGAAAATAGGTCTACTATTAAAATAACTTGTATCATAAATGAATTGGTCAATAGGACCACTAGTGCAGATCATCTAGTCCATCTAATGCAGATTCCTCACTTGACAGCTAGATCACACCATTTTGATTGACAGTAATTTCCTGCCGGCACTTCAATAGCAACTCATCTGGCCTTAATCTCTTAAATTTCCATTTGCATCAGGAATGGAAACTTTCTTGTGTTTTCCTTCCATGTACGCACAGTTGGAGCTCATTGCCATTATTCCATTGTCTGACTACTGTTAGTCTGTCTTTGTGAAGTTTTCACTAATCAGTGAAACAATGAAAATATCATCCTCAAAGAAACAAAATCCTCTTTGGTTTATCTAGTAGGAGCATCATTTCTATTCATTCCATAGAGTTCTTGAATGTCAAAGTATTTCAGTCAACTTTTTTCCCTTATTGATCAATTGACACATATTTCCATTCATTAAAAAAAAAAAAAATCTTATGTAAGGACAGCTAGCTTTTTCTGGCATAGGATTTATAAAGTCTGTCTGTATTTAAGTTGAGAGTGGAAGATGTTTTTTACTCCAAATCATTTGGCCTGATAGCTTCTTTATGATTACATAAGAGGCAGAGTAAATGGACCTTGGTCAAAGCCCATGCACCTGTCAGAGTAATAAATATACTTTATGGACTATACTAAGAAGTAGCAGCTTATGGAAAGAATTCCTAGAAGGAACTCAGGGAAAATGCCTTACTTTCCTGGCTGAGATTCAGTGACGTTTTTTTTTTCTTTTGAGTGACAGGGAAAGTCCCAGTTATACACTTGCAAAGGTAGTGTACACTGTATATATGTCATTATTGTTTTGAAAATAGGTTTGTAGAATCCTTCAACCCTGGGACATGGGCACAACAGCATTTGTACTTGGTTAGCAGTGGTTAAGTGCTTCAGGAAAAGACTCATAAACAGATTCTTATCCAGCTTATTTTGTAATAGTGCAAAGTACATTTCATCCCTCATGGTAAATGCAGTATATACCGGTTTTCAAAGTAGCTTGTAACTTGCTTAGTCATTTATTCCATTAAAGCTTTCTTTTAGTAAAAGTATAATAGCTGTGATATCAATTTAAGAAAACCAATTGCGTATTTGGCCAGTTATGTATTTGCTACAAATATTTTAAAATATTAATGAGCATTTACAGTTGTATTTGTACTTGGATTCTTAGAAGAATTTCTGTAACAGTTTATAACAGTTGGATCTGGCAATCCCACAAATTTTGCAATACATTATAAATGTAGGCCAGCATTATACTGTACTATATATAATAGTAAATATTTATGTTGAGTTAGAAAGAATTGATTGTGAATGAGTCTTTTTAAACATAGATTGATCTGATAATTATTTTTAGAAATCATTTGTGTCAACATAATATATACAATGAAAGTAAACTGTAGAAATCTCCTGTTGCAGTTCCAAAACTGACTTCAGTTATATACTAGCTATGCTAGTGCTAAAATAGCGGTTACTTTTGAGAGGCAAGACACTATACAATTTAAGTGTTCAGAGACTTACCAACCACGAATCCAGCAGATCAGCAACCTATGTACAGTTTAACAGTCACTTAGTATATGGGACATATGCATGAGATTATTTGAATTAGTAAAAAGTTACTTAGCAAAAAGCAAGTAATTGATGTTCCTTTGTCCTTACACAGCACTTTTCAACCCTTTTCTTTCCTGATCAGTAATCTTTCAATGGGAATTCTTTACAGCTGAGAAAACTGAATGGCCTGCCTTTGATAAAATTCTTATCTAAATAATTTAATGTCATATGCATAAAATTTTTCCATACCTAGGGTGTTTATAGATCCACCATATCTCAAAGACTTTCACAGGTAAATAACTCAGAGTTAAACTAAGCAGTTTTACACGTTTGACATCGTTACCCATAAATGAGTCACATTCAGTATCAGTGAAACGAAAGATGATTTATAGTCTCTTTGTTCGTATTTTCTCATGCGCAAACAAGCAAATTTCAATGCACTTTTTTTAAATACTAAAAATGAGAGGTTGGTAAGATTAACATTAAGAAGAAGAAATGGAAAATAATGCAACAATACCATCATGCTAAAATGCCCAACATAAGACAAGAAGAAACCTAACTTGCTCTGTATTCAAGCCAAACAAAATCTCTAAAGCTAGTGGAAAATTTGTTGGCAATTCTTCACCTTTGATTAAAGGACACTGCAAGCTAAAACAGAAAAAATAAAACTGTGATGACAACATATATTTTCATGCAATAAATGAAAGATGGGCCATGCATTGTGGTTATGCCTTTTTCATACTTCAAATATAATCCCAAGTTTTTAAAGATATATAGCACTATATTGGCAACAGTTCAATTTATGTACTGCAATCTTAGGTTTATTTTCTCTGTTCTATATTAAATGAAGAATTTTATACTAGAAAAATGTTTTTTATGTTGCCACAGGTAACATCTTAAGATGTAAGAATCTGGATATCTAAGATGTGAAGGAAATTTCAATCAGGAACTTGACTCTCTGTTATTTCATGATTATTTCATAGCCACCACCATGCTGAAACGTGCTTCAAAACTAAAATAGAATAAGACTGTCATATCTGTTCAATACGTCTTCCATAGCTATCAAACTTGTAGAGGTTTATATAAACATTCATAACACCTTGAAGAACTCTTCTGAGTCAAATTTGAATACACTTGCTACAACTATTAGCCAGACTTGCTTTCTCCAGCAAAGGTACATCCACATTATGTCCAGAAAATTGTCTTTATTAATTGCCTGAAGGTGTATTTGACCTTGTAATATCGATATGTCCTTGTTTGCATATAAGTATCAGGAAGGCAAAACAATGTTTTACCTTCCTGCTAGTGATGTGGGAAATGAGGGGAGAGAGGTGAAGCGTAGCACACAGCTAAAAAGGAGATAGGCACTGAAGTACAATTAAATGGCAAAGCACTACTTTTACTTTTGTCATAAAGATAAATGTTATTCTTGGTTCGTATCCAGTGCATGGATACAGTGCAGTATTGTGTGCCACCTATATCCATGAGACATGGATGTAGCGGGAAGTAAAATCTTTCAGTTTGGTTAGAGTGAGTTGAGTAAAGAGTAAGGAAGCAGTTGTGCATGAGTATCCAAAGTCTATCCATTTTGATGTAAGCTCAAGATTCACTAGGTCATTTGTCAGTATTGTCTTTTGTTGCCTGATGTTCATAATCCTATAACCTCTGGCCCTGCATTGTGGTCTTTGGTCATCTGACTGCTCTGAAAACAGCCAATACTGTGACAGGCCCCAGCACATTAAGTGCTCCAAGATACAATAAATCACATAGGCCAGCCATTGAGGCTCACTATGCCTATGTTACTGATTGAACTGGGAAACATTTACCAGCTTTTTGCATTAATTCTTTAAAAATTCTAGTGTTTGTTTTTATGCTGAATGTATGTGAAGGGGTTCCCCATTATTAGGTGGAACAGCTCTGGGTTTTTTTAAGGGTTAACAGTTTGGTTTTGCTAAAACATCATGTTGATGTGGTAGCATACATTTGCGTGTCTGTATGTAGGCTCTTAGGTGTATGTGTGTGTATACATTCATATTTGTATTTATTACGTGGACATCAGGGCAAGAGGTAGAGTCTAACGGCATGTAAACTATGGCCTAGTAGTGCGATTCCCAAACTATGATCCCTGGACTATGAGACAGAGGAATAGCAGTACCCTACCACTGACCTGTAGAACTGTATTGGTTTTGTAATATTTTTGGTTGAAGACTTGATTAATGGGTACATGATGCTCTGTTAGGAATATAAAGACAGGCTAGGCCCATCCCTGCTCCAGTTTGTATGGACTTCATGTGGGGCTTTGGCCCATTCACTGAACACTCTTTGCTTCAGTTTGCTAGTGCTGAATTATGTGAATATAAACATCGTTTTGTCCCAAAGTGCAAGAACTTTCATGTTTGTTGTTTGCTCCTGTGTGCAATGTAGTTACAAGATTGACTGAAATTTTGGAGGTATGTTAAAAGTATTCCAAACATGTGAGTGGAAGAACAAGAGAAGTATGTTAACTTCCTGTGTAATGTTTGGACAACACCTTTGCCCTAGTCATTTGCTTATGCTCTGTCTCCTTTCACATCCAAGATGTGAAGAAAACGAGGTAGAGCCTGCGCAAGATGCACCAGTCCATGAAGAGTGAAAGATAGGAATTGTTATAAGATAGTAAAGGTGAATTTTCAGAATACATTGCTCTGAGAGAAGCCAAGCCAGCTGATTTACAGGAGTAATGCTTAATTTCTGAACAGGAAATAAGCTTGAAAATAAATTGTAAAATAGCAGGAAAGTAGTATCTGAATAAAATAAAATCAGTATTGGAGTATATTAATCTGCCCTGCTTCTTAATCTAATTTTGAAGTAATGAAGGCATTTCTAAAGGCCATGTTTTGGCCTTTTCTTTGTATTCACAATGTGGAACTACAGATTTTTCTTTTTACACAGTTGAGTTTAGTGCCTGCCCTTCTATGAAGACAATTCCCGAAAGATAGTTACATTTTATATGACTGGCTGTGATTTTTTTTTTTTTTAACTAATTTACAGTTAGAAAGCAAGAAAAACAACTTAATAAAAACAATTTCTAAATAATTCCAAAAGTCTGAAAAGATTGAATTCAGTGAATTTTGGTCTATTCAGTGTTTTCAAATGAAATAGTTGAGATCTTCAATGCCAACAACTAGTAAGTGGGGATTTTTTTTTTTTTTTTTAATGTATTTTAGCTAGGCAGTCATACAACATTTTGTGTTTCTAGCAAGTGAAATGGTGCATGGGTCCAACTGCATTCCAACAGTAAAACATAGTGGGAAGTAAATATTTCCATATGAAGAATGGAATGGAATGGAGTAGAGTAGAGTAGAGTAAGAATATTTCAGTTGGAAGGGACCTACAATGATCATCTAGTCCAACTGCCTCTACATTCCTTTACTAATTTCTGTGAGGCTTTATATACCATAACTGCATGTAGAATAAAGAAAAAGATGGGCATTCAGTATATTATTAATATTTATACTTTATTAGCCTCTGTGTATTTTTGTTTTTCTTTCCTGTTGATTGCATATACTAGTATCATTAAACTTTTCATGAGCCAAAGGTCTACCGTACAGTAGCTAGGTAAAAAACTCATGCTGTATTCCCCTGCAATAAATATGAAAGAAAAGTAAATTACCTGTTACCTTTTGGTCTTGTTGTCCAAATGGACTATCCAGTGGAAAATATCCTTGTAGACCTGATCCTGCAAAAATATGTTTGCATACTTTATTTTATGCACTGTAATTGTTCCTGTTCACTTCAGATGTCATGAACTGTAAAATTATTTCAGTATCAGACAAAGAAAATCTAGAAGTGGTCTCACACTCAATTCACTGCTATATACTTAATGTTTGAATTGCTACTTTCAATTCAAGTCTTAAACTACAAATGTAAACTTGGTGAGTTCAAGGAAATGACCAGTTATGGTTTTTTTTGCAGGTAAGTTACAATTATTGTTAAATGTATTAAGTTCTAAGGAGGGTGTATCACATTTTAAGACTGACAACTGAAATGCAAGCAGGCTTAATTTTTCTGGCAGTATTGTGTATTTAAAAGAAACAAACAAAATAAGACCAATTCAGTTGTTTCTCAAAATCAGAAAGTACCAAATAAGTCCAGTAAAAAAAAAATCTGTGATAAAACTATTGCCAGTATAAGTCTACTAATTTTTTTTTTATTATTATTATTTTTTACTACACATTCCTGATGAGGATTAGTAAACTTAAAATCTGGTAGGGGAGTGGAGGAACAGTTGGAAACACGAAATTTGATTTGAAGGTCAAATTCAAATCGTCTTTATTCTGACAGGTATAAAGTACAGTCTAACCTACTGCATCTCACGGGATTCAAAAGAGAACTTAAAGTTTCTGTCACAGTCTCTCATTAGTCTTTCATCAGTGAGAACTGAAGCAAGAATGCATAGCTTAGCCATACACCACAAAAATTGCCCCAGCAATTTAGTAATTATTGACTAAAATATGATATTTTACAACTCCAGGGTTTGTTTAAAAAACATACAGTGATGGTTGTGGGGGGTTCTGTTCATTCTGTGTCAGATTCTCTGATTTTGCACATTGGCTTCTGAAAGCACTTTTATTTATAACTAGGTTTTCTGGAATAGGAACATTATAAGACTTTTGCCGTTACATATAATTCCTTTCCTAAGTGGTCATAGAAGTGTCATTTTGAAGCACGTAGAGTAATCTTTTTCCAATTTATGGCATAAGCTGTATGAGGAATCAGTCAGTTCATAAATTGGCCATTCAGATGGAGATACTGTAGGGGCCAGTATGATCCTTGGCAGCATGGGCCTTTTTTTTGCCTAATGTGTTTTCTAGCCTAGTCTGGTCACAAGGTCAACCACTTCTCACTTCTGCTTCTTTACTGCTTTCTTCAGTAGAAGGTCATTGAATCCTAGCAGTGCAGTTATTACTTTCTTAATAGTTGGTATTTCTGTCCATTGTATATATCTGCAAAAATATTAGGAAGCAAAATAAAACAGTAGTAATAGTTTTGTGTTAGTTTATTCTGCATCCATCTAGAGCAATTAAAATGTGGTCACAAAATTGAGAGGATTTTGCCCTTCTAAGTTTTGTTCTCTTCTGTAATGTGGCCTTAGTGTAATTGTTCATTATTTTTCCATATGGAATTGTTTGAAAATTCTTTCTGTAATCACCAATGAAGTGCTTTATGACCCTTTTTGCATAAGGAGCTTTATACAGTACCCCTTTAAATAAACAGTAAAAGACCCATTTGATTTTAGTGTGAATACAAGTGCCTCAAAAATGTCAGCTTTATCCTGGAATGTAGAACTTTAATTGAATTTTCCTAGTTATTTTACAGGAATTCTTACTCTTGGAGTTATCCGTTTTGGGGTTTTTACTGTGGGGTCATTTGACATTTTAAATAATCTAATTACTTGGATTCTTTTTCTCTTTATGGTTACTTATTCATACTAGATTTTGTACAAGACATTTATGCACTGTTTTCTCTTTGTGCTTAATTTTTTTTCCCATTCCTGTGGCTGATTTTTTTAATGTCTACAGCACTGTTCATTTTGTGTTTTAAAATAATTATTTACAGTAGTGTCAAATAATTGAACTGGGTTTTCTCTGAAACAGATATTTGGCACTTGCAAAGATGCAAGTTAATATTTTCCATTAGTTTTAATTTTATTGGAATTTCTTGTTTAAAAAAAAAGTATCATCGTATGGTTTTGTTTTCTGCATATTTCATGAAGAAGCAGTACACAAGAGCATGTCTTGGGTTTACCCCGTACTTTGTATTTGATCTGATCTTTTGTGCAGTTGAAACATTTAAGTAAAAGTTATACGTTTTTTTACTTGCTTTGTGGACATGGTTGCATTATCCTTTGTCACGTTGATGGTGGTTGTTCTATCATATTGTAAAAGTATTCTTTACAAAAACCAAGGAGAAATACAGACATTCAGAAGTGTTTGTCTCTTAAGCTACATGCTGTATTATGTCTGTTCCAAGAGGTTCCTATGATCTTATTTTACTAGAAGCCTCAAAACTGCTGTCTTCTAGCTTGGTCAATACAAAAGAGTCTTCTGATCACACAGTTCATTTTGTTTGCATGCAAATGTGTGTTTGCATTCGAACACTACATTATACAATTAATTCATTAAATCCTGCAATTAACAATACTTAAAATACAACATTATGGATAATAAAGTAGTCTAGTAAATACAGTTAGAAGATGTCACCTGCAAAACAAGCAAGAAGATATACTTCTTCCCATAATATGGAACTCCTTGCCACCACATGTTGTAGATGCTAAAAGCCTGAATGATTCTTTAAAAAAAAAAAAAAAAAAAAAAAGACTAGACAAATTTATTGGAAGAAAATTCCATCAATAGCTGTTAAATGCAAACATATTTTGGTCTGGCTAAGGTAGTAACCGAGTTGGGGCATGCTTCTCCTGTTATACTCTTTTTGACGTACTTGCTGTTTGCCTCTGGTAAAGATAGATGCTGCGCTAGATCACATTGGTCTGACATGTTGCATACAGCCTATTCTTATGTTCTTGTTATGAAAACAAGTGAATAGAGAGTAAAGAAAATTTACACAACTCTTATCCCTTTTTTTTTTTTTTTAATTAAAAAAACAAGGTGATGTCTGTAAGAAATGCCAAATCCACTGACTCTGTGCTACATCATGGTGAAGTACAAAAGGAAGCACTTGGTTGTTTTTCATTTCTTCAAGGGAGCAGTGTAGTAGCAGCAGCTACCATATTTGTAGGACCTATCTGTGGCTCATGTATCTGTTGCCTCAATACTAAATATGGACATTTCTCATCTGAGTTCTTATTTTGGTCTATCTGCAATCAACTCTTCTGTGTCTACCAGAAAATAAAAAAAAGAAGGATTTGTGGAAAGTGGTAGGATGCTAAAAATTAAATTATGACTCAAGGTCTAATTCCAAATATTTCTGCTTTTAATTGTCTCAGGAAGCCAAGAACCGAGCTCTTAATAACTCCATTATGCTTTCATGTCATGAAGTAATACATACATGGACTTCAGTAAGACTATTTTTTAAATGAAATTATGAAATTAAAACCTGGTACTTAAAAGTAAAAACTACTTGTGATATGCATGCCTTCAGCACATCATCCAGGCCAGGAGAGTCAAATGTTACTTTAAAGCATTTCTGTAAACATTTTTAGGAATGAAAACAAATAACCATGTCAAAAGCTTATCAGTTTGACAGCCTGTTTTGGACATTGTATTTTCCTGGAGTACATTTTTTCATGAAACATGTATCTTGTTAGGCAATGTAAATGAGATTTACTTTGAAATAGAAGATAACATATCTGACCAACTATATGAACCTGTGTTTGAGAGGATTAACATAAGTTTTCCTATGAATTCAATAATTTTACTCTCTGTTTACCCTATGTATTTTCAGTGGAAGATACAGAGCCATAGCAAGATTAGATGAATAAATGCACTTGGTATTATTCCAAGTTGTCAGCCTTACCGCTGTCTTCTTTTTTTGGTCAGCAGCTGCAGTAGCAAATAGAGCTTGCTCTAGTTGTCCCTCTTAGGTTCCCTGTTCATTCTACCCATCCTGTGGATCCCACAAGCTATATAGCTGTCATATGTGACACCTTTTTTTATTTTTTTGTTGAAGATAATGAGGATTTTTTTAGGGTAAAAAATACCTCTCAGGAATCATTTTCAAAATTACTTTCATTATAAGCTTAGTGCCACAACTGAAAAAGTACAGTTCCTTTCTGAGATGCGAAGGTTGCATGGAAGGCAGCCTTACTCAGGAAAATATACAGTGCTGCATTGAGCTTTCCTTAGAAAGAACAAGGAAAAAAAAAAATAAAAGCAGTAAAATTCTTTTATATGACAGCAGAAGATGGACTCAAGGAATATTTATGCTCCCAAACAGTATCTTCCCCCTGGAGAGCAGTCACTCAAAGAATCTGCTCTCCTGGGCTCCTAACTCAGGACATCAGATCATTTAAGTGTTACCAATTTCAAGTTGCTGTGTAACACTGACTTAAGCCAGTATATGTCTGTTCATCAGAGAAGACATCTATACAGACTGGAGTGCCACCCAGAGAGTTCAGGCTGAGTTTTAGTTCCTCCTGATATCTACCAGTCCCTGTTGCATGAGAAAGTTCAAGAATATCACCATCATACTTGCTTCCTACCTGTTTTGTGTATGCCTGCCTCTCTACCAGTGGCCACCTCAGAGTAAGTAAAGTCTCACAACTTCCAAAATACTTGCCTCATCAGTGAAGATGTAGAGCCAGGAAAGGAAGAGTTTAACTGATACATTGTGCAGCAGCTAGCCACTCTTGACTCACGCTGAACTGAGGAAAGTAAGACAATTCGCCTTCCAGTCTCCTGTTGTTCCTTCACTCATGTTCAGTAAGTGAGAAGTAGGCAAACTGAGAGAAATAGCATAGTGTTTTGAGTTGTTTTTACAAATGCACTTCATTTTAGTCACCTTAGGGTTGCTTACAAGTAGATATGAAACTTTCAGACAGAAATGTGATTTTTTTCATGTTAACGTTGTCCTTGTAAACTGTCCAGAAACTGAGTCAGGCTGAAGTCAATAAAAGTAAAAAACAAAATATTTCCAGGTGTCTTATAAAAATTCTAATGATCAAAGCAGTTAATGGGTCACTACTGTACTTCAAACTAAGATCTGTTTCCAATTATTTGTTGTTAGAAAGGTCAGGAAATTCTTTGCTCTGTTTCATATTTTTTTCAAACTTGGACAGTGTTCAGACATAATCTGCAAATGTCATTTGCCTTTTGTTAAAGACTAGGCATTGTTAACTCTTAAAATCACACAAATGTTAGGAAGTTTTGTGGAATGGAGGTCTACAAAAGTATTCTGTTGTCCAATTCCAGTATTGTTATTGTGACTGCTACAGATTGAAAGTTGTTTATAAATCTCATAGTTGAGTAATTTATGGCCTATTCATTGCTATTGAGTGCTTCAAAAAATATTCATTCAATATGTTATAGTTTGCATGTTTATAGCAGACAAAAATGCAGTGCTCAAATATTGTGCTTATTATTTATGTACTTTTTCATTTTTGTGACCATTAGCTGTGCAGAGGAAAAAAAGAATTCTTGTAGTTGGCATACATAGGAAAAAGTAAGCCACAACAGAGAAAGTTTTCTACCAAATAAATCTTGTGCTGAATAGGTTATTTGAAGAAATTTTCAAAATGACAAAGTTTTACTCATGAGATAAATAGAGTAAGCATTTCTCATATTTGTAGTTCCTGAACTACTACCCACACAGCCAGCCAGCAAGGAAATGTTAATTTTTCCCATTTACATTGGCGTTTGTCTTCCTTCAGGAAAATGTACTCCTTGTTTTTTGACAACAAAACTAACTATATTAAGCAGTCACATTTTGTCTGCTACATTGTACACAGCTCTCATTGACTTTAAAGGGCATATTTTGGTCTACAGGGGAAAGCTTACATGCTAGGACTTGAGTAATCATTTGAATAACAGACTTGTTTTTATGCAGCCCATGTTTCTCTGAAAGACACAGACACTTGTCGCAAATGCTGATTTAAGGGACAGAAGCTGGGAGCAAAGATATAACCATTGTAATGAAATTCACTGTACTACTGTGTGCTCCCATATGATTTGTGCAGCTGTGCCTTGTAACCTTTAAAGAAAGCATAACTAAACATTGTGTTTCTCTGACTAATATTTACCAAAATAAAAGTGCACACTTCAGAACTGTGAATATCCAAATGAGATATTTTTTGGGGTTTAGTATTTCATAGATCATTTTTTCCGATATTATGGAAACTAATGACCTATTTCAACAACAGTATTTTATTTATATTTAGGAATCACTGACAGACTGGTATAAGCCACACCTGTCTTACTGTAAAGTGAAGACAAAGCTGGCAAGTTTCTCTTCTGGCTTTGTATAGATAAATTATTCCTTTAGTTTGGTAATAATACAATTACTTTTGGAAACTAGAATTCCAGGCCCATTTCCTGCTTCCCTGACCAGGTGCTTTCTGTATGGATTTGTCCAGCCAGCGGGATGCATGGGAGGTTACCTCTATGGGGGCTTGGTATGTGCTAGAAGAGTCAGCTTAGCTATTTACTATGTAACTAGAAGAACTGGAAATATTTTTGCTCTTTTCTGAAAAAGACTTGGAGTATTTGGAAAATACTGGCGTTTACCCTAATAACGCACATTTATAGAGGGTCAGCTCATCTTGGGCTGTACCTTAAATTGCAAGTCATACATTTGCCAAGTTTCAGTGGGATTATTCTGGAAAGAAACAAGTATTTACCATTTGGAGAGGGAATTGTGCATTTCATTCTGTGCACAGTTGAATTGTAGTCACAATGCTTTTTAAGGGAAGAAAAATAGTGATCAAGTTATACCCAAGACGGCAGGAAATATCTATGAGTAAGTCAGATTAACACCCCTAATTTCCTCCATGGCCATTCTTGTGTATCAAGGTCATTTTTAATAATGCACTAGATTTGTGGAGTGTATTTTGTATGTTTATTTTGTCTGAAGAAAACAACTAGACCTTTGTTTTGGCCTTTTGAATAGTGTTCTATCTGGTACACTGTTATTTGGGTTTGGTTATGGTACAAAATCCCATTTCACTTTTTTTGAAGTTCCATGTGTTACATTTCATAATTACATATAGTCATATGGATTTGATTTATCATGAATGCACTTCTAGAAGGTTTGTTTTTTTTTTTTTTACGTTTGGTTTTGTAGATCAGCTACAAAGCCTATAAAATCTATCTTGAAAGTAGCTTTACCAATATAGAGTGTGGAAGATGATCTATGTTACAATTGCTATAACCTTTGTTATCTGTGTAGATTTTTTTTTCCTAATATGTGAAGTATTTTCTTTGCAGCATTCACAGAGAATATCTTTATCATATTCTTTCAAATCAGAAATACATGGGTGGCTGGATATTCTGCAAAGCTATCTGCGTTCTCAACTCCCATCACCTGGCTATTATTTGAGTCATATGCTTATAAAAGAGAGTGTAGAAGTAGTTCATGTTCAATACTTGTTGTTTGCTGGCACCACAGATAATTGGTTTTGTTGCTTGTAGATCAGAGAAAAATTAAAAGACCTGGAGTTCTAGAGGAGTCTAGTATTGAGAAGTATCTAATATTTTCAGAACAAAAGTGAAGTATTCTATTAAAACAAAAAATCTAAACCCAAGGTTCAATTACATGTTTTTATTAATGATTCTCCATGTGTACTGTCAACATCATGTAACTGTTCTAAAATTTGAGCAAGGTTATTATAGACAGGTGATTCTATTAATACTGCGTCTGGAACTACAAGTCTTATTTTTACTGCTTAACACACAGAATTTCCCCAATAAATAAAATTGTCTAACTGCAGAAAGGAGAGTGAACAAGAAGGAAGAGGATTTCTTTACAAAAGCAGTAAAGGAAACAGGCTAGCTAAGACCAATAAAAATCATAGAAATGGATGAGGACAAGCATTCCATGCAGAAAAGTTATGTATTTAGTGTTACAGACCAAGATTTCCAGTTGAGATTTCAGTTTCTGGCTTCAGAAGCAGAAACATTTAACTTTGTTAAATGTTCAGTTAACAAAACAAAATCAGGCCTTTTTTTAAACGTGATGTTGGTTGGTATACTGAATCATCAGTCAGTTCAGAAAAGCATGGTCTATTAAGGGTAGTGATGTGCTAGAGATCATATAAAGTCTCTAAAGTCAAATATGAAGGGCTGGGTATTGTCATGGTTATGTCAAACACGATCTTTTTTTAGGTTTATGCCTTTGACTTCTGTTGCAAAAAGTAACTTACTCTGTGGGCTGGCGTTACTGTATCTGGCTTTTAACTAACAATTGTGAACTTGTCCAAGAAAGAAGGCAGTGAATGTTTTTTGTACCTTTATTATATAAAATTTGCATATCTTTGGGGTTCCTTTTTACTGTGAAACAAGTTATTACAAGTATTTTCAATTCTGATTTTGCATTTTTAGCTTTTAGATTCAGGACCTCAGAATTAACCAATGTTAATTCACTTTTATTAGTAAAGTAAAATAATAGAAATGGAAAAAGGTAATGAAAGGACTTAAAACTGAAAAGAAGTACTGCTGTTTCTCCTGATACTAAAAAAATGATACCTTACATAAAAATCATTCTCAAAATAATCTTTGGAGACATTAAGTATAAATGCCCACTCATTCTTCATTTGTAAATTAGATTTTCAGATTTGCTTACCTCCTATCTCAGCTTATACTTCCTGAGGAAGAGTTGGGTGTTCCTTATCACCACATTTTACTAATACTGGCGCAGTCCAGAGTTTGTTAGGGAATCTTCTAAGGGCTAAGCTGTGTTTTGAAATAACATTCATCAGTTAAAAAAAAATTAATTTGAGATAGTGATGATGGCAACATTTTTTGACAAGACATCTCAAACTTTTTCAGAGAGAGAGCTTTGGAAGATATGGAGAAAGATGCCTCTGTCTACAAGGTTCATCATTCTTTAATATTTTAAGAAAAGATTTTGTGATGAAAACTAATATCTTGCATTCAATTATTCAAGGTAAAGACTGTAAGAGAATGCTTGAAGTTCAGGGGAAACATTCACATTAATTAGATTTATCCACCCTGCTGAGGAGAGGCAGCAAATTCCTTTAGGTTATTCAAATTGTCTGAGGAACTGCCTGTAATTCACTGCTAAAAGCTGGCCATATGAGAAGATATGTGTACTTCTACATAGTTGCTCTGTTATTCATCCATCAAAATTATCACAGAAAATGGTCAATGAAGTTTTTCTTAAACAAATCAGACTAGAAGTTCTCCCTTTACATATTTCAGTGCTGCAGTTGAAATAATATCTTAGTTTTTACAACACTGGCAAAAATGCCTTAGTAAGCATATAGGTCATAGAGTCTTCATAAGGACCTTGTACTTTATAACCTTTTTTATCTTAACAATTAGATCAAATTAATGGGGAAAATCATCACAGTAGAAGAGAAATAAGATGTCTGTCTGCTAACTGAAACTGGCTGTGATTGTAAAAAGTCATTTGAAAACAATATTATTACCAGAAAATGCCTCCAAACATCACTTTAATAGAAAATAACAATGGCTTATTGGCCCCTCTTATCAGACAGATAAAAGTCCATGTTTTTTTCTCGCTATTTCTGTTAATGTTTTTTAATTTTCTACTTTCGAAGGTGACATTATCTCTTTAGAAAAATCTATATGTGTAATTGTTGTTTCTGCCACTGAGGAAATGTCACAAGGCTGGAACCATTTTCATCTTACCTATACATCAGTCTTCAAGCTTATTACTGGCTCAGTACTGGGGCCGGTCCTGTTCAACATCTTCATTGACGATCTGGATGAGGGGATCGAGTACACCCTCAGTAAGTTTGCAGATGACACCAAGTTGGGTGGAAGTGTCGATCTGCTGGAGGGTAGGAAGGCCCTGCAGAGGGACCTGGACAGGCTGGATCGTTGGGCTGGGGCCAACTGTATGAGGTTCAACAAGGCTCAGTGCCGGGTCCTGCACTTGGGTCACAACAACCCCATGCAACGCTACAGGCTGGGGGAGGAGTGGCTGGAGGGCTGCCTGGGAAAAGGACCTGGGGGTGTTGGTTGACAGCCGCCTGAACATGAGCCAGCAGTGTGCTCAGGTGGCCAAGAAGGCCAATGGCATCCTGGCTTGTATCAGGAATAGTGTGGCCAGCAGGACCAGGGAGGTGATAGTGCCCCTGTACTCGGCACTGGTGAGGCCGCACCTCGAGTACTGTGTTCCGTTTTGGGCCCCTCACTCCAAGAAGGACACTGAGGTGCTGGAGCGTGTCCAGAGGAGGGCAACGAGGCTGGTGAAGGGTCTAGAGCACAAGTCTTATGAGGAGCGGCTGAGGAAACTGGGTTTGTTTAGCCTGGAGAAGAGGAGGCTGAGGGGAGACCTTATTGCTCTCTACAACTACCTGAAAGGAGGTTGTAGCGAGGTGGGGGTCGGTCTCTTCTCTCTAGTAACAAGTGATAGGATGAGAGGAAATGGCCTCAAGCTGCGCCAGGGGAGGTTTAGGTTGGATATTAGGAAAAACTTCTTCACCGAAAGGGTGGTCAAGCACTGGAACAGGCTGCCCAGGGAAGTGGTTGAGTCCCCATCCCTAGAGGTATTTAAAGAACGGATAGATGTGGTGCTCAAGGACACGGTATAGTGATGGACGTGGCAGTGCTAGGTTGACGGTTGGACTCGATGATCTTAAGGGTCTTTTCCAACCTTAACGATTCTATGATTCTATGATTATCGTAATTGTGACACATTGCAATTAAAGCAATTTTTGTGGCATTTTGGCTTTCTGTCCAACTAAGAATTGACATAGAGTTCAGCTATTGCTTATCTATATTTTGTCTTTCCTGGAAATATTACATAAGTTGCCTTCTAGACATTTATTATATAGGTAACATCTCTCAGCTTTATTTAGCTGAGAATTCCTTGACCTTCTCTCATTGACTGCACTTTTGCTTTCTTCTCTGTGCTTCTATACATGCATGTTGTATCTACTTTTGCGAGACATGTATTGGCAGTAACCATTGCAACTCAGCAAAATATCCTCTTGAAACTTGAATCCTAATGTAGCTTTAAATCCATGGTAATTACACTATAAGAGCTCACTTCTTGGGGTGATAATCTTATTTTGATTAGAAGTTAATTCTTCTACGTTATTTATATTGCCTAAACTTCTTAACTGTGCTCATCTACTCATCTAGTCTTTTTTTTTTCTTTTTTTTTTCCTCTTAAGTAAACTTGCAAAATTATTCACTATTTCTAATAAAGCATATATTTATACAACTGACTGGCATGATGATGAGTGGAAGTAAAAGAAGAAAGCCTTTACTTGCCTTTCAGAAATGTACTACGTGTGAATGTGAAATGATGTGCTTTGAAAGGCTTCTAAAATACCTACTAATGTCTTGGATTGAACAGAAAATAACTGTTACCATAAACTACTGCAATTAATTCAGTAACTAAACTGTACACGTATAATCCGTAGGTTTTTAAAATATATAGTTGACTTTATGGTTCTCAGAAGAGTGCTGATGTGCTTGCATGGTTAAAAAGTGCTTGCTGCCAACCCTTTTCAGCTGTAGCTTAGAACAGTATTAAGGATACAAATAAAAGTGGGGGGTTTCTACACAGTGATGTAGGCTAGGCCATGAATTGGCACCTACTTGGTCACACTTTGTCATTCATATTGCAGAGCTGATTTTAATGATTACTTTTCAAAATAAAGACCGAAAAAAAAAAAAAGCTTGGAATTCACTCAGTATATTGAGTAGAAGTCTAGAATATATCATAATCTCGTATTCTTCAAGTGATCACTGTGCATTAGCAGTGGAACATTTCCTAATGCGTCCTGTTAGAAGTCCTGGGGCACCTTGGTAAATCAGTAAGTTCACATTCTTCAAATTTTCCATTTCTCCAGTGGCAGGTAAGCTATCTTTAATCACTGCTTTGAGTCACATTTACAGTCTACTCTTTGAGTCAGATTAATTTGCAACCCAGATTCCCATCTGGGAGGAGTGTATTAGAGCAGTGGTTACATAAGATGCTCCATACATCCCACATAGATCCAAACTGCAATTTTTCCCACATAGGAGGTAGTATATATGCGTTATGTGGCATTACAGAAGCTGAGGGTAGGATAGGCAGGGCTGACCATTCCCTTCTTGGGCAAGAGATCCCAATTCCTTACCTGGGACAGAGGATATATCGTACATTTTATCTGGTACTCTCGATCCATCTATATTGTGAGATTACAGAAGGCTGCTGCTAGATTGTAAGAAGAGAGAGAGAGGAAAAAAACTAATAGCTGGACCAGCACACCTTCACCTTGACTGCAGTGTGTTTAGGAAAAGGTGGGAAAAAGAGAACTTAAACAGATGTTGGTATGAAATGTTTCAGTAGCAAAGTTATGATATTAGTATATCTTATCACTGTGAATAGGAAGGACCCTTCTTGAAAAACTTGTGTTACAGATTGGTGACTTTCATTTACTGATCCATTTGTGTTAAGTCACGTGCAAAATCATGCATCAAAACCAGAGAATTTATTTTTGAACTCCTGTAGGTAAAACTTATCCCCTTCAGTGTTAGCCAGTTATTATCAGAATTTTGATATGTGTTATTGTTTTGCAAGTGTGCTTGATTTCAAGCATCAAACACAGCTTTCTTCTGAAGGTTTATTATTTGAAGGCAAGTTCAAGTGGGAGAGGTTATGAAAATCAGTTTCTTTTAAGTTATTAATCTCGAATGATTTTTTTTTTTTTTTTAATACTTGCTATATTTTAATATGACTTAGAACAAAATAGGGTGTCATTACCATTCTTGTTCCTGAATGTTTGGCTTGGCATTTGATGCAAGGCCTCAATTGCAGGCTGAAGTGCCAGCAGCCAAAGCTGAAAACAAGACTGCGGTGGGCAAACTCAAGATTTAATTTCAGAAAGAGTGTTTATATTTTCCCTAGGGCCACATTAATGAGAGTCCAAACCCTAAATGTTACCACCAACACATTTTAACAGACCAGTTTCCCAGTTTTTTAAGTGTGGTGTCACCTTGAGTATTTTTCTTTTAATTTTTTCTCCTTCTTCTGATTTTAAAAGAAAAGCAATAAAGCGGTATCATTTTTGGCTGAATTCAATGTCATGTTCGGGGAATGCAAAGTTCTGTGTAATGCAACAAAGTCGCATTTAAAAACGTTTAATCCTATTTACTGTTTCTGTATCAACTATTTTAATAATTCAACTTTGAGTTACTAATGCAAAACTTCACGTTACTACAAAACACACCACCATCTGGTATGTACATATGTGTTATAGGGGTCTACACATTGATGTCCTGAATCAGCCTGATGTCAGAACATCTGTGCCATGCCTAGGATGAACTTGTGACCAACAGGTCAGTGCCAAGAGAGACAGTAGTGATGGGGTCACTGAGAGTTCCTTAGCTCAGTTTCCTGCTCCTTCAGCTGGGCCTGTTTTGTGGCTTTAATAGGATTAAAGAAACATTTACATTGAGGCTTTAGGAGCATTTTCACACTGCTCCTTTACCCAACTCAAAGAGCAGTATAAATCCAAAGGATTAAATAAGGGATTTATGTAAAGTTGTAGTGTAAGATGAGTTGATGCACCTGGCTCTCCTTTTTCTCCTCTGTGAATAAGGCATACTGAAGCAGTGTACTGCACGTGATACAGAAGTGAGCTTGGCATTTTGTCCTGAACTTTTAAATCTCTATAAGCTTTGAAATTATTGTTTCTAGATATTAAAATGAAATGGTAGTTTCTGATGGAGGAATATAGTATTTCATTCTATAGATCCTATTAGACATTTTTCTTCAGAGGGTCTTATGGCATTTTTCTGCCACTTTTCAATACTGAAACATCATGCATTTAAGAGAACTTTTAATTTCCTGGAAATTATAGTACCCTGTCTTTAAAAATGGAAAGGGGAAAAAATACAATTCTCTGCCACTTACTTAGGTTCATTAAAATCCAAAGGAAATTGTTAAATAACCAAAATTATAATTTTCAAACTCCTTGAGTAATCATTTATGCTGATGAAAGCAATTTAGTTGAAACTATATACATATCCTATTGTATGTTTTTTGCAATTACTTTAGAGTAAAATTGCCAGAACTTGAAATTCTTTACTTAAGTTAAAACTGTTTCATGTATCCTTTTGTGCCTCACTGTATAAATTTACAAAGACCAAGATTATGCCTGTACTCTTTAGTCAGGCAAGATTCCAGTTAAAACTGAAATGGTGTTATTGCTGAGAAAATATTGTGCTATCAAAGCCAAAAGGGGAAAAAATAACAGGATGAATTATAACGTTCAACAGTGAGATGACTGGTTACTATTATTTCAAAACTACTCTTGTGATTTAGAAGTATTGTGTTTTTAATCCAACGTGCATCATTATAATTACTGTAAGAGGAATATCAACTTTGGATTTGGTCTGCAATCACATAATCATTCAACTTACTCTGTGGATATAGACTGTTCACATTAATAAAAATTTACATTGTACACTGTACTAATGTCACCCAGATATATCCGTCAGTGGATCGTGATCGTGTTTTTCACCTCGTTAGGTGATTAAGCAACACTTGAGGTCCAGGGAAATGCAACATCTGTCATCCAGGGTCCCTCTATTCTGCAAGTATTTGATGAGGAAACAGAAGAGACTTTGATATTTCTTTCTGTTGTCCGTTAGGCAGGCTGTGTGTGACAGGAGGAAGTGATGCATCCTTACACACCTCCTGTCCTCTGTAACTGAGGGTCTCCTGTATTATGCCTGATTCACCCTTCAGTGTTATAACTGAACAGTATTTTATATTGTACTTCTGAAAATCTGAGAATTATAAGCAGAGCATTTGTTTTGAGATTGGTTATTTTGCATTCTGTACACTTTTCTCAAAATCTGTTTTGAGATTAAGTAGAGAAAAAATTCAAAGTTCTTAATTAGATGTGTGGAATTACTCATTTTTAATGCAATTTGTGACTCTTGTCCATAGGCATTTTCATGAGAGCTTTAAATTGACTAAAAGAAGCTAATAAAAAACCAGAAAAAACTATGGATCCTTGTATATGAATGAACATGAAAACCCTTATTTTACCATCCTAGTGAGAAAGTTAGACAGGTCAGCTGAATTTTGGAAGTTAGACATTTAATATTCTATTAGACTGCATAAGTGAATGCTTTGAGGCGGAGAACTTGGTGAAGATTTCATCTTATTAAAATTAGAATTTATTCTAATTAAAATTATTAAATTATTAATAATTATTTATCAATATTAAAATTTTAATTTAAATTAATTATTTATTATTAATTATTAAAATAAAACTTTGCTGTATTTTCTTTCAAATTTATCTATATGCTTGTAACCAAATTTGTATTCCAATGGTTTGTATTTCACTGACATTTCTTAATTCAGAATTTTTTAGTATGTATAATTAGGTATTTTGGTAACACAGCAGCAGTTATAAATTTTCCTTTTTAAGTTAGTGTAATCCACATTACTTTGTACTTGATGCAAAGTTTAATCAGTTCAATATGATCAACTTAGATTAATTAAAGCTAAGCAAATCATCTGTAACTTTATTCTCTCAGTCATAGGCCGACTTCTTGGCTTTTTATAAGTCCCCATTGTACCATTCTCTTGGCACCAAGGGGATCCCGAAGAGTCTTAGAAAGTTAATGATGGACATGCTCAGCAAAGGCATTTTGGCATGCACCTGCAAGGTTGTCAGATTGCAAGAGAGAAGAGGCAATTGTTCCACTCTGATAGATGTTACTGTGGGTTCTCAGTGCAAAGATCAGAAGCTGGGTCAAGGTCTCTTCCATCCCTAGATTTCTGTGGTACCATTTTAATTACATTAGAGTTGAGCCCCAAAGAGACAAGGACAGAATACAGAAGGCCCTTTTTTCCATTGTGTGTCCATGACATGCAAGGACACTGTTGGGGTCTCCAGATTTGTGTTGTGATGATCCAGAACTCACATGCATCTTAACTTAAAAAGTTGTGGTCTGTAGAATTTTTCTGTCCATCTGCCAGGACAGGATAAGACTAGAGTAATTGCAGGGCCACCACAAAGTCCCACTACTTAACAGATTCTCTTGGCTGAACAGTTTTGAGAGGGAATTATTTTTTTTCTTTTGTTTATTGCACAAATAAAATGAGTAGATAACTTTGTGCATAAGGATGGTTTATTCTGTTCCTAAATGTGTTTTGCTACAGCTGAGGAATATTCAGAATTCAGTGTTTGTTTGGGTTTTTTGTACTGCTGCTCATTTAAACCCAAGTCCTTTTATCTGGACATAATTTAACCTCAGTAGTTTTATCTGCTTACTTTTTTTTATTGGGTTTTTAGCTGGGGAATTATTGGAAATATATCAGAACTGGTTATATGCAGAAATCTTCAAGCTATTTTTATCCCAAATCTTGCATCTTCTTTGCTCTATTTTTCAGGTATGTCTTTTTCTTTTACTGTTTGTACCCATCTGCTGAACTTTGATTTAAAAAAGTAAATGGGAAAGTTGGCCTTACCATATGTGTTTTGATGAATCTTTCCTATGATTATTTCCTGCAGTTGGAGTCCTGCAGCAAAGCCAGTGCGATCAAAATTTGAGACTTAATCAAGTTGTCTATGAAGCTAGAGAAACATGTAAAGAAGTAAATTTTCTTACCTACAGCAATAGTAAGATTAGATAGGTGAAGCAATATGATGTGGTTTCCTGTTTGCTTTTTGTGTTCATGTCAGTGTGAATAATAAGAAGGCTAAGCAATCTTTACCCATGTGTTAGAAATTTAGCAAGATGCTTTAGTGACTTTTATATCTATCTATCTATCTATAGATATATATATATATATAGTTAATATGTATATATGTTATTTTTCTGCTTTGGCTGCAGACTACTGACTCATATTATTTGGTCAAGGGTATTTTTCCTTCCCTTGACCTCCCCCTCCCCACCCTGCTTAGCAACAGTTTCTTTTCTTTTTTTTTTTTTTATAATAATGTAAAATAAGGTATTGTCAAAGTAAAAAGGTACCATTCTATTTGCAGTTGTATGTCCTTGATGTTGTTATTACACTCCAAAGCCTTAATATAAATCTTGAAAAGAAGCAGAATAGCTAGTGTATTAACCAAAGGAAGCTGCTTTGGGGAATATACTATACTCGTGTTGTTGAAGTCTCTGCTGGCTGGCAGTTGCAGAAGTAATTTGGAGTTGTGTAGAGCATAAAGCCTGCAGATTATTATGTTTTGCTGGTGATTTTTTCTTCCTCCTTTAGAATCTTCTGCTTGTGGTGTTGTAAATGATGACCTGGTGAGCGCCATGGGTACTCAATTGGTGTATGTTTTGAAAGAAGGAGGTCTTGTCTTTGATGACATTGTTGCAGCTGCAGCTTTATGAAGTGCTTCTCCAGCAGCTGTCCTGAATTTTGCTGCAGTAATTTGGCCTCAAATTCCAAACTGAGGTTTCCAGTAAAATGTGTCTGTCAGTAAAAAGCATTAGCAAAAGCTGCAATCCTCTCAATACTGAAGAAGTCCAATAGTAAGTGTGGTCTCAAAAAATGCCTGTCTGAATAGTAGAAAATTAATTTTCTGTTCCCTGAACCTTAATGCTTAATTACTTATTTTAATGCATATATATGCTTACCAGTGACTTAACACTAAATTTATCACAGATTCACTGTAAGCTGATTTTGTTTGTTGAATTTCTTAATGTGAATCCATCAACTTTAATCTGCAATGGTAATTTTAGACAGATATCTGTATTTCATGTGATATCATTTTTGTCTGTGCCTACAAGTATATACTGTTTCATCCTGTCGCATCTTATAATTAAAGTTTCATTAAAATGAAAACCGAAAACCTGACTGTTAAATCAAGTGTTCCTCAAAACTAAGAGGTAGGATTTTTCTCATGCTACTTCAGGATGTACCAAACTCCAGTGTGTTGTTAGGGGACACTTTGCTTTAGAGATAGCTAGTGGCATATTGTATTACAATTTCACAGGAACCTTCAGATAATCATGATATAATTCCAATCTCTTTGATATCTAAGTAGAATAACAACAGTCTGACTCCTTATGTTATCTGTTGTTTCAGCTTTGTATATAACATTGTTTTTCACCTCCCAGTCTGAAACAGTGATTCTCTGTGATGTGCATTATTAACCACCTGTTATATTTCTTTTTAGAGGCAAGGAAATTCTGCTCATGGTGAATCTCCTATTAATGAAGAATCACATTAGATATAGTTACTTAGAAAGCACTCATGGCAATGGAATAGCAGTTATACAACTGTGGAAAGATTTACCCTATGGTTGCCCAGTCATGAACATTATTTGGGCAGTTTTTTCAGTTTGTATCCACTGCAAACATTTATGATGCAATGATTATTTCTATTTTATATACTAATAAGTATGTAGATAGTGTAAAATACATTCTCACAGTAATAAAAACTATTGTTCTTATTAATGCCTTTATGTGCAGTTTGCTTTTCAGTTAGGCTTAATTAATCCAGTTCTGTAGATATCATCTTAATACTGCAAGGCAATTCTGTGAGCATGACTCACCATGAGCCCATCAGATAGCATTTTTTTATTTGGTTTGATAACAATAGCAATTTATATATGTAGGAAATTTGCCGTTGCTTTTAACCAAACATGCTTACCCTGGATTAATTTGGAACACATATGCATACTCATAAATGAAGCAGATCTTTGGTAACAGATCTAGCACCCAACCCTGCACTTGGGGCTTTTCAGGAAGCATAGTCTGACAGTCTTCAGGCACTATTCTGGAGAGATGATAGTTTGTGGTTATGAAGCTCCACAGAAGACCTGTGTAATCTCTGCCGAGTCATTTGTAGCTGTATAAAAATAGCATGTGATGGCACCTAAGACTGACTTGGGTACTTAAAACAGTTCAAGATTAAAAAAAACTATTAAGGACTTCTACCCTCTATGAGGACTCAGGATCTGACAAGCCTGGATAGAAAGCAGTCTGAGTCACTTACAAATCCTTTATTTAGGTGCTGTTATATATCTCTAGTTCCTTCCTCCATATCAGAGGAGGTGATCTGATGAATTTGACCCTTAGTTACATTGTGATTAGTCTTCTGCTTTGTGCCTACTTTGTGGGGACTGTAATCTAGTGTATATCAGAAGCTATACAGACACTTGCCAGAACCATATGCTAACCATTTATCATTCAGAGATTTTGCAGACACTGCTGAGTTCCATGCTGGGTAGAATCAGATCTTGCTCAGGAAGACATACAGAAGATTCACTTGCATGGCTCCATTTGTAAAATAATTGTAATAGCATTCATGGAAGTATAATGAGAGTTAAGATGCTGAGTATCAACAGGGATAACATAAAAGTATTTTGAATAACCAGAGAATGACCAGAATCTCTGTGATTTGTGTCCCTCTCAAATAATTTCTTGCCTTTATTTTTTTTTGTTGTTCTCACAAAATACCATGCCCAGAGGAAAATATGAATTGGTCTTGTGTGGCATAACACGTGGGAAGTTAGGTTTATTTGAAACCAGCCCAGTCTAAGCCAGTGTTACTCAGCCTATAGTCTATAAAACATTAGAAGCAGTCTGTAAAATAATTCCCTGTTCTACTCTTTTATTAGTTCAAATATATGCATTTTTCATTTAATGTACAGGTACCAAATTTAATTGTTTTGTTATTTATTTTAGTAGTGGAACTGATCTTTGCTTTCCTAATTTTTAAGTAGTCTATCTAATAGTCTTCAATCATTAAACAAGAGAAGGGTGCAGGGTGGTGATATAGGGGTTGGTTGTTTGATTTTTTTTATTTAGAAAGAGAAGCAGGACTTACTGACACTAAAGATAGTGTGTGTGTTAGTAGAGGTTCCCTCATAAGAGGGAACCAGAAATGGCAGAAATGCACTTTATTTCAATGCCTGCAAATAGAAGTGAATTTTAACAACTTCACAATTTCCTGTAGCTTTCAAAAATCAATGAGATTTCTGTCCACATAATATATATGGGTGACTTTAATAGTGGGAGAGGCCCTACTGTGGTCAAAGTCTTGCCTGCATTCAAAAGTTTGCAGCTTCAGGGCCTCAATTTGTAAGATTACACAAGTGCAGTTCATTGTATAAGATATTTAGATGCTTAAGTACTGTTTGCATATATTTCTGTACATTTGTCTTAAGTATGTTGAATCTGATTGCTAGACCAATCAGCAATTATAGTAGCAATTATGGTAACTCTATATATTTAGTGTATGGCAATAGTCTATAAATAACTTGGTCGAGAATCCTGTGTTCCTAATCTGTTAAGTAGGTAGGTCACTCCAGAGGTTGCTCATGTGTTTCTACACATAAATATTTCCCTTATTATTTTTGTGCGTTTAGATAATGCCCACTTTTCACCTTCTACAGTAGTCTGAGCAGGTGCTGCAACCATTTTTAGTTCCTTTATGCACTCAATCTAGTTTCCTTGATTGAAAGCAAATTTCCTTCTCTTATTTATATGAAGGAAAGTTAGTGTTTTCTTACATTCCTGTGTCCAGCTGGGAGACAGTGGAGATTCTGAGAGGGTTGACAGGGTGTTTTCCCACCAGCTTAAGCAGACTAGGCAAATCTGTTTTAAAGATGTGTTCAACATATGGTATTATTTTAATGGTTTCACTGATCAAGTTCAGAGCATAAAATCCTTAAGGTTTAGAAGTTGCAGCATTATTTATTTAAGGAGAAAGACACATTTTCACATGGCAATATAATTTATGAAACATCACTCTTTCCTAGAGGTTCAGTCTTGAACACTGATGGCTTTCTAATGTGTAGCAGATACTGTATAAATTACAGCCATGAAGAACCTTGTTTTTATACACTTAGTAAGTGTTATCAATAGTAGAAATTCACAGGTGGACAGACAAAAATGTCCTGTTCTGGGATTAACTCTAAAATAAGCTCTGCTACACATATGTACCATATGGATCTGTTTTCCTTCTCATCCATTATAGAAATGAGAGGAAGTAGTTCATTGTTTCCTCATCCAACTCTCAGATTTGCAGGTTCCTCAAGGTAATAATTTTTTTATATGGTCTATTTAATGTGCTAGGGAATTTTTTTAAGCCTTCTGTTGAATCTGTGGGGAGAAGTTCATGTTAGTGCACTGGGAAAGCTTTCTGAGCCCATAGTTTTACTAGAAAATATAATCATGTAGCTGAACTTCTGCAACTACGGAATTTTTCAGAGTCATGTCAGGCTCATTCACTAGTGTGGGTTAGTTGTGGGAAAAAAAATCCCGACAAAACCTATACATCATAAAAATTGTCCCAAACAAGCCCCTCATCTTTGACTTTTCCTCAAAGAGGGACATCTACCAATCAAAATATGAGAAGACATTTATGAGACTGTAATTACACTGTAATGTTCTGCAGAACACTGGGTTTCTTAGCCAATATCCAGTACAGTATATGTGAAGAATCCTAACACTGAGTTGCAATAGTCCATTTCAATGGATTATTGTACATCATGAATGGGGGCAGGAGGAGTCTGCAAAAGCTAAGGTTTTAATCATACAAGAAAACCCACATTTTTTCAGAAATAATTTTTCTCTAAAAATGTTTAGAAAGTGGCTAAAGATTTAAAATGCAGTTATTTATCCACTTAGCACTGAAGTTGACGATTATTCAGAAAGACCATAACTGTATTATATAATGTAGACTGATGCTAAAATGATTTAAAGAAAATACTACATGGTATTACAGATGTACATATAATTAGGCCAAACAGAAGTACCTAAATGTGAATTCAATTCCAACATCAATGGTTGACTCTAAGCAAGCAGTTGCGTTACATCTGGTTTAACTTGCCCATGAGCAACCCAGTATATTTTTAACATCATTTTGGTTATGTGGAATGAGTCCCTGCACAGAGGAAAGAGTGCCACTGACAGAATTTTTTAGTAAGTTATTTACATGCATGAACAAATCAAGAGTCATAATAAGTTCTTCCTTATACTTAACTAAAGTATATTCCTGATTTGAGTGATTTCAAAGGGACTTGAATTTTTTCCTCTAGGCCTTAATTATTAAGTACATAAATATTTAGAAAAGCAGTCTTTCATTATCAACACTTTTGACTAGTATTCTGTTCTCCATGGACACGTCCATCTAAGTGTTGATCAAACAATGGTAAGTTAGAACTATAGAATAAAAAGAAAAATTATTCCGGAGTCTTTTCAACGAAGACTGTAAGTTCACTTTATTGTTAATTTTCTGCAAAGATGAAGGATATTTAATGAAATTACCAAAAATCATAATCTGAAGTACGTTTATCATCATTCTTTAATTTATATTTATTTTTTTAAAAAAAAGTTCTTTAGTTAGTAAATTCATATAATATAAAACCATATAGAAAAATAAGAAATAGAAATTATAGTTAGTTTGCAAACAGTGAATAGACAAAACTTTAGTATATTTATCAATAATGAAAATATGTAGAGAAATGAAGACTAAATAAAAAAAGATAAACTTTGACAAATATTACAACGAAATCTCAATTGCTTTTACTTACAGTGTTAAAATGTCCCCTTTCTACTGAACATTACTTAGAAAGGGGACAGGAAATATGTAGGATTGCTCATACTACTAGTACTTTGAAAAAAATGTAATGATGCCATGACGATGTCTATAAATAATTACTTGTGGCTAATCGATATTCAACTTCAAAAAATCACCTTGGCAATGAATCCTATTCAACAGCTAACAAGCAGCTACTTGTAAACACTAAATAAATGGAAAGCCTTTATGTCAGCCTCACTAATCTGGACCTGCCAAACTTGATCTTCAGAACACATTCTCTTACACACAGTCTCTGTGTTTTCAGTTCTCCAAAACATCCATTTTGCATTTGAAATTTCCTGCCTTTGCTTGAACATGATTTTCTTTGAGTGACAAGGATACTTTTCAGGATTTGAAGTCTTCCCCCACCACCCCACCCCTTAAAGGACAAATATAAACATATATATCACTGTGCTAGAATATTTTCTTGATGTACTACTTTGCATGAGTTTCATAAGAAATCAGCAGGACTCAAAAGCTGATTTCTGATTTTATGACCTTTAACGGAAACTGCTCTGCTTCATTAAATTATAATGGCACGATTATTTTTTATTTATTTTACAGTGTACATATGTGTGATCAACTATGAAAAAATACCAGCAATAAAAGTAAAATTCAAAACTTTTCACTCAACATCTTTGCTCTTTTTTAATCTCTGGTCATTGTATTTGTTGAATCTCATGACAAAAAGAAGATTGCAATTTTTACTCCTGTTAGTATTACAGAGCCAGAATAGTGAGCTGAACTGCATTTCAATACATTAATCATCCAATTATCATTTGAAGTACAGGTAAATCGTTCAGTACATATTTGTATAAGTTTAGCTACCATTTTCTACAGCTACAAATATGTTTGGTATTGAAAAACGGTATTGTCTGAGAAATAGTTTTGAAAAATACACTTTTAAAAATCTTAATGTTTATACAAAAGGGAAAATTGAAGAGCCATATGTAACATTAATTTTGCTCTCTTCACTTTTCTGGATGAACTTCAGGCCACAGTGAGATTAATAACAAAACATATCTTTACTATGGTGAGATCAGAATTTCGTCCTTAAATCTGCAGTGCTAAACCTAAAATTATATTTTCCATAAGATGTTTTAGTAGTTACTAGTAATGGATAATATAATTCTGACATATAGTAGTTATTTATAGAGTTCTGAGTGGGTTTCTTTTCTAGAAATTTGAAATGTTTAATGGGTTGGAGAATATTCAATAGAGGAAGCTAAGCACATATGCCATGAAAATATACATATTTGCAGGTAGATATTACAAGGGGAAAATATGGAGGGTGTACATGCTCAGTTGTTTGTGTATTTTCTACTTTAGGCATTGTCCATGTAGACTTTCATTCCATTTTACAGAAAATTTGAGCTGTATGTTAAAAGCTAAGAAAATGTAGAGCTAAAAATAATTATTAACTTTGGTTTAAGCTATGGGTTTATGAAGTGAAACAGGGGAAGATTAATTGACTTAAAGTACAATAGAGCAGTCTGGGATGAAAGCAGTCACCTGGTGGCAGTATTCTGCACAGTTATGTGTGAGGCTTTCTTTTTATTTCCCAAGTCAAATTCTTGCATCCAGTGACAGGAGTTTTGCTGAGGCCTATACCTCCCTTCAGGGCATGCCTTGAGTGGCTCAAAGGCACATCATTCTGGGTGGTCTAGGGATATGACTGAGGCGGGACCCCACAGGGAGTCTCATCCAGTCATCTTTGGCCAGAAGGATGGTGGAATCACACTTAGACCTCAAAAGTGGACTGAAGGTTTAAACAGAAGGAAAAAAAACAGCAGTGAATGTGTTAGAATGTCCTGCAAGAATCAGCTCATTTTTGGAAAATGAATGTCTCTCAATGATTGTGGGAATTTCAGGAGTGGTATAGACCCTATGGAGTTCAGGAACTGCTTTTCCAAATCTTACATAGCCAGTTCCTCTGTAGGTTTCATACAAGTACATAGAGAGGCAACCTCTGGTTCTTGGAAAAAAAAAAACAAAAAAAAAAACAAAAAAAAAAAAACAACAAACAAAAAACACACAACTGTGCAGAGTTAAAAAGATACTGAGTAACTTAAAATAATGAAGTTCAGGAACATTAAAACTTTGAGATAATTAAAGCTGTGCCAATAGGATGCAATGTACACAATTGGAACTTTGAACTGAATAGATTTCACATGGTAGAAGAGAAACATTGATTAGCAATAACAACAGTGATGATGTGATGTAGAAAATTACCTTCTCATGTGGTAGATCTGGACCAACATGGTGCATTTTTCAGTATCTATAGAATTAGAACAGTTGGGTTGGTTTGGTTGTGCGAATGCTCCATTCCTGATACGTTATTCATACTGATTACATTTGCATATGAGTCACATTCAGTTTGAATTTGCCAGATGTCCATTTATGTTTGTTTAAATAATGAGATCATTCCATGAAGTGAACAGGACCTAAAAATATAGAGGGAAGACTGTTTAGAAAAACAAGATTTAAAATGCCTTACTTACGTATTTTCACATCTCATGGTATATTATGCAAGCAGAAGCACAGCAACGTTAAGGCACTGTTCAAAAAAATGTGTCCATTGCTAACACTTCATTAAACAATATATTATATAACAAAGCTTCATTGGATTTGGTTTTACTTCCCATTCAATTTCTCCATTAATGGGAATGTGTTCCTTCTGAATACATTCAAAAGTACCATTTTCAAAGCCAGCATCATTTTGCTGCTTCTCATTTTGTGTTACATGAAGATCCCAAGTCTTTTCAGAGTGTTTTGTCATTTACTCTAGCATGGAAGATTTTTAAAATGTATTGCTCAAGGCAAAGCTTATACATAAACTGAGCAGACAGGGGGCAACTGAATTCTGAATTTTTATGTTATTGAACTTACATAAACTTTTAACAAGCAATGAACTTCTCTTACGCACAAAGGGAGACTACCAACTAACCACCTGAGTTCAACAAAGACTCCTCAAATGTGTACTTAATTCATTTGAGACTTTTAAAATCTTTCTCAAGCCTGAAGAAATTCTGTTTTGTTCGGATTGCAGCCAATCATTACACACATTAAACATTTACATTAGTACTTGGTGAAATAAATTTAACCGTATACAATTTGAGATTGCTGCCTTGGTAGAGAAAGTTAACAGCAGCGTATCAGAACATACATCTAGTGAGCTGCTTTGATCTCTAAAGCAGAATCTGCAAGGGAAGGCTGCAAGAAAGGAAAATGGAGAGTTTAGCCAAAGCTCTGGGTCAAAGCTCAATAAAGAACTATCTAGGAGTATAGATGATATAATATGCAATAAAAGGAAACCATTGAAAATCAGTTTCATGCTAAGGTCCTCCAACTGATATATCTACCAGAAGCAACAGTATTTGATGACATAATATGTTTAGAGAAAGAGGTTTCTCATGTTCGTTCTTAAGACGTAACAGATGATTTTCTGTGAATTGCACTGTATCTGCCGATTCTCCAGAGAAATATGGGTCACAAGCACAAAAACATCTGCAAGCTTCCCCATGCAAAATGTTCTTTATATTTTGGACCAGAGAAGAGGAAGGAGGCAAGATACCTTTCAAATCAGAAGAAATGCACCATCATAACAGTGTGTTTATGTTGTTCATTTGTTCCAGACTGTCTTTTCTAGATACAGCTTCTTTAGAGCTTAGTTTGCTGTTTCTAAGTCTTTCATTTTCTTGTCAGTAGCAGCTGTTACTTAAATATATCAAGAGCAGACTTTTCTGAAATTTATTTGAACTAGATCTGCTTTAAAATCTGTTGTAAATCAGTGGGCTAGGTTCACATCAGGCTATGTATGGAGCACTGATGTCTACTTTTACTGAGAGATGCAAAACTTTGCACAACAGCTGGAAATTTGCAGGAGAGAGAGAAGTGCAAGCAAACATATTACTAAAGGAGAGTTTTAAGATTGTGTGGCTTCTAGAAAATATGTGTGTATTCTGCTCATGACTAGATTGGACACGTTCATCTCTGCATGTTAGAGGAACTTAAAGAGCAGCAAAGCACAGGGTCATAAAAATGTTTCCCTTTTTGTATATTCAATCACAGTGCTGCAGCTATACCCTGAGTGTGTTTTCAAAGTGAAGTGGGAAGGTATCACTAACTTTGCCTTGCATTCTGTATTAATATTTTTTAAAGTGTATCTGTTATAAAACAAAATGTCCATTAAAGTGATTGTTAGAGCAACTAACTGGACTGCTGAACGATGAGCATATATGTGCAGAGAGATGCCATAGAATCAGAGTTTTTGTTGAAACCTGTAATTAAAGCTGTGAGTGCTAGTTACATGAGGCATGATATATTTTTTGAAAAAATACGGCCATTTGCAGATGATTGCCACCAGTCTGTGAGACTAGTTGCTCTCGTCTGCTGGAGCCATGTGGCCTCACGTTAACATTTTGCTGGTGTTACAGAGGTCAAGACATTGCTTATGGACTTGTGCACCATAGTTTGACTGAAGTGTGGAACTGGACTTCTTCCAAATTCAGTTACTTCCTTTCTCTTGAGTGGCATAACTTTTATGTCCTATTAGCCTTGTACCGCTGCCTTTCAGTCTCTCACTATGTCATTGTTATATATGTATTTAGTTGAATTTCTGGCTGATTAAAAGATATTCAAGTTGAAAACATCTCTCAATTCTGATATTATTTTTTTGACATTTGAACTTCAAAATTCAAATGAAAGGAATCCTGCAGTTCATTAAACTTAAACTTAAACATGCTGCCATTTAAATTAACAGTAGACTTTGAAGTTTTGAATATGCAGTTGTATGTAGTGTTCATTTTAAAGCAGAAGCAGTGTCTTCTATAAAAGCAACAGCTGCAATTTTAAAAAATGCTATGGGGATTTATCTAGTGTGGCAGCTAGGCTGTTTAGCTTTTTCAAATTTCTTGTGTAGACTTTGACAGCTGTTGGAAAGTTACTTTTAGCCCTATGTACATTTTATTTTGAAGAAACTCAAATACTTCATTAAAAAGTTGTTACTACATTGCATGCATAGAAGTTACTTAGGTCCTTTGTTGTTGTCACATTTGGTTGTTGAATTTTTGTTGTTGAATATGGTTGAAATTTTGCTGACAAACCCTGGCATTTATTTCCAGGTTTTCTTAAAGTTGATCTATCTTTCTTTTTTTTTTTTTTTTTTTTTTTATTTCAACAGCTTGATCAAGTTGTCCGTCAGAGAAATCTGTGTAGTTTGGAACTTTTCCTCTCATGTGCACAGAAACAGTTAAGCATTTTATTAAAGGAAGAGCCAACCACTACAGAGGAAAACAAAGAGACTGACATTCTCAGTACCTCTGATACAGTATGATTTGTGAAGCTGCAAATCTCAATCCAGTAAATGACAAATATATTCTAATAATTTGAGATTGTATCATTGATTCAAGATTGATCTGGAACTATGCTTGATAGAAGTATTTGTGGATGATGTTCTTTTGTTTATTTATTTTACTACAATCATCAGATTGCAAATATGGGAGGGAAAAAATCCCTGGAAAAAATTGGTTTTATTTATGATTTTTCTTTCATTACATTTTCTAGTAGTCTGTGATTGAAGTTCTAGATAACTGCAGCAATGATGAAAACATTTCCCTGTTATGTCTGTTTTAAATTTGGCTTCATGTGTCGATGTAATTTATCAGTATTTTTGGTATTTTAGAAAATGGAGAAAACATTTAATTGAATATAGATACAAATCCATCTCTGTTTCCAAAGTATATGCAGAAGTGTATTGCCTCAGGTGAGCATGAGGAGCTTATTATTTCTTACTACTTTTGATGTATAACAGAATAATCAGTACTGAAACATGAGAGTGTTAACAGGCATTTCTTCAGTCATTTATAAACAACTCCAGCTCTAGCAACAGAGAAGTTTCAAAACTAAACAGTGCATCTTTTTAGAGTAGTGCAAAACATTGCCATAACCGACGTATAGTATGTATTTTATTTCTGTTTTACAAAGCTAGTTTGATGCCAAAAGTCGTTTTCTCATGAAAGTACGATTAATATGACTGACCTCAGTTTCAGGAAGAAGATGTATGTAATTATGTGGAGACTGGTACTGCACTGCCTCAGTGGAATTTCTGACAGAATAAGGAGTGCAGCTTGCTGACCTCAGATGCCCTTTCTAAACCCATTGAAGGAAGTAGGAAAACTCCCCACTGACATTATTGGACTTTGGATCAAGTCGTAGATCTTTCTGGTCTTGCTAATGGCAGCATGGAGGGGAATTTCTGTACCTACACTCCATTGATTGTAGATTTGGGGCCTTAGTTATAAAAGACTTCTGAATGAAATAAGGGAAAATAAATGTTCATGCTTAGGAATGTAAATAAACTGAGAATGATATCTCTTATGGTGAGCTTGTGATTCAATGGGGGACTTACAGCCATTTTTTTGTGTGGTCCTTGTTACTCGGTGGTGGGTTTTTGTTTGTTTGTTTGGCTGTTTTTTTGCATCAGCAGTCACTTTTCATAAATTACTTTTTTATAGCAATAAGGAATCACCAAATGGTTGCATATGTATTTGGCAGTATGAAATATGTGTTGCAGAGAGTTTAGGTTTAAAATCTTTTTCTGTGCTTCATTTTTGTACTCAAAACCAAAGATATTGTCTTCTGTATGCAAAGGCTCACTGAAGAAGTATATAATGCTGGTGTCCTGGTTTCGGCTGGGACAGAGTTAATTTTCTTCTTAGTAGCTGGTATAGTGCTGTGTTTTGGATTTAAGATGAGAATAATGTTGGTAACACACTGATGTTTTAGTTGTTGCTGAGTAGTGCTTACACCAGTCAAGGACATTTCAGCTTCCCCTGCTCTGCCAGGTGCACAAGAAGCTGGGAGGGGGCACAGCCAGGACAACTGACCCAGACTGGCCAAGGGGCTATTCCATACCATATGACGTCATGCCCAGTATAGAAACGGGGGAGTTGGCCAGGGGGCAGCGATTGCTGCTCGGGGACGGGCTGGGTGTCAGTCGGCGGGTGCTGAGCAGTTGCATCGCTTGTTTTTCCTGGGTTTTGTTTCTCTCTCTCTCTCTCGTTGTTTTCCTTTTCATTACCATTATTATTATTATTATTATTATTATTACTACTACTACTACTACTACTACTACTACTACTACTGCTACTACGACCACGACCACTACTACTACTACTACATTACTATTACTATTATTTCAATTATTAAACTGTTCTTATCTCAACCCACGAATTTTCTTACTTTTGCTCTTCAGATTCTCTCCTCCATCCCACCAGGCGAAGGATGAGCGAGCAGCTGTGTGGTGCTTGGTTGCCGACTGGGGCTAAACCACAACAGCTGGTTTTACTAGATGATGACCTCACCCTACAAATGGATGAAAATCCAGTCTTCTTTTTGATATTTCTTGATTGACTGAGCAGTTTCCATTTCTTCTGGCAGACAAAAAATTACTTTAGTGTTAATGAATCACCTACTTATTTATGGTTCCTAAGCCAGTGAACTTTGTCAGCTGCACCAAAGATGACAGAGATGTCTGCGTGGGTTTTTTTGGAAAGTAGAGGCAGTGTAAAATGAAATTGATTGTCTAGTGCTGTCTCACAATCTATGTTTAATTGTGGAAATGTGGTATGCGCAGATTCCTAGATGAAATTCAACATTCTTGTTTTTACTTCTAGGCCTGTACATGGAGTAGTAGTCCTTTTTGCTAAAGACCTCAAGGTGTTCCCCATCAAAGCCAGAGCCTTAGCAGTATGTCAGCATTCTCCTACTAAAGAGTTTTGTATTCAGACTTGCAACAATATGTAAAAGCACTTCTTGGAGAAGCTCATGATTGGACTCATTAAGATTTCACTGGCAACTATGGTGTATCTTTCCCTTTAGAACATCATGTGTTATTTAATCCCCAGCTCTTGAATATTGTGATTGTCACAGAGAAATGTAAGCATTTTTTCTTACCTTTGAGAGTTTTAATCCTTTAATCTTTCTCTCTACCCTACAAGCAAAACTGCAGAATTAGACCACAGACATACAAGATCAGATTGGGAACTTGGATTACATTCAAAACTCCAGGTCTCAGAGAAGAAATTTAGTTATCCAGCAGAAGAAGACCTACCCAGTATGCAAGCTTTGGAGTATGCAATAACCTCCATCTTCTCCACATTGCATCCAAAATTTTAAAGCTTAATTTTATTTTTCATTATTTTTGCCTAACCATAGGAGAATACAGTTTGTGGAAATTTGGGAGGGAAGGCAGGGAGAAGTTTGCAAAACCCAGTCTAGCTCCTAGAAGGTGACATCACAATTTTTTTTTTATTATTCCTACATACAGACTGAAGAATGACATATAAGAGAAAAGAGTATGTTCAAGGCCTACAGGGTAGAACTTCGTCTGCCTCTGAGGCATGGCTGCTAGTCTAACACTTTTGGCAGGACTGATACATAATGGGAGGAACAAGAAGCCCTAGAACTAATCCTTAGAATTGAAATGCAGGAACCAAAACGTTCAAGCTAGTGAGTCTGCAGTCTAGAACATCACTGAAACTCATATAATATACATGTTATATATATATATATATATGATTGTATACTTTATATTAGAAAAAAAACTTAAATCTTGTTATGTAAAGATGTGTTTTAAACAATTGGCTGTGTGTATTAAAAGTAACCTAAAAGGGTTAACAGTAGATCCGGTGTATATAATGGTGTCTTTCATTGGTGTCAGTCAGGCCCATTCGATATTAACACTTCTACTTGATGGTCTAGAACACAGAAGATCAGAACAGTGGGATTTGTAACTAATAGTTTACTAAGTTAATACTGAATATTGTGATATCATACAGTCCTACACATTTGTGTTATATTTCTGTGTGTCTCTGTTGGCTGCATATCTGCTTTCATTACAGAATTCTAGATTAGCTGTGAGACTATGTGTGTACAAGTTGTTAACAAAGAAGAAATTATTTGCCACACACTTTTTGTACGCTGTCTGTAGTTAAGATATAGGATTATTTGAATTTTTGCTTTGCTCTAAGAATCTCATTGACAAATGACACTAGAATTCCGTGAAGCATTGAATTCCTTCACTCCATCATAAGAAAGCAGAACAAAGAAAAAGCAGTAGTCATTCCAGAGGCCGAGATCGCATTAGTGTTTTGAGTTTTTTGTACATCTTTACATTGGCATCTGATCAAAAGTTGCTTCATGTCCTCCCAGCTCAGTAAATGGCAATGTTAATTCCTGACTGTCTGAAATTATCTGTGTAGACCTGTCCTTAAAGAGCCTAATTCCTGTTCACACTGAAGCTCCCTTATAGCATTCTAGACCCTTCTCTTCCACTGTGTATTTTTTATGTCCACATATTTGAGCTTACAGATTTTTCCAACCCCTTGGATGGAGGGAATACATGATAAGATTTCATCTTGTTTCCTAGCACTGATAAAAATTGTTCATCAAGGGGACAGGTATAATTTATGCTCACTTTCAGATCATGTATAGTGTCATTGGAGGTATCAAATGGACTTAGTGCCAATGTAAAATGAACTAGCAAATGTAAAATTGATCATACCCAATCTAGTTTACAGCTAGTTAGCTTTCTTGATGCCAGATGGGTAGGTGTTAAAGCATACAGCACAGCATGGTCTAACTAGCCCTTTACATCTTCCTGCTTCCCCAGCTGCATTGCAGCCTACACAGAGCTACCTGAAATACATAGTTTGCTTCAACTAGTTTAGGTACTGTAAACTCTGTTGCAGGAGTGACTAATCTGTGGACAAGATTGTTTTAAGAATTTTTACATGGCCATTCTGTGGACTGTCTAGAAAGATTTCATAATATATGTGACATTCCTTTTTCAGCAATGGATTATAAATGTGCCAAAGAAACATTGGTCTGGAAAACATTTTTACATGGGTATAATTTGGGCCTTCAATTCAATTCAGTGTGCTTGCAGGCACTGACGAAAAAAATGTTTTCTTTTCTGTGATCTGTCCAAGAATATTGTTCTTCTAAGGCTTCAAGAATCAATGACTTTTACCTGCTAGTACAGCTTAAGCGTAAATTTCTTTATTAATTTTT
This sequence comes from Platalea leucorodia, assembly GCF_965183815.1. Lineage (NCBI taxonomy): Eukaryota > Metazoa > Chordata > Aves > Pelecaniformes > Threskiornithidae > Platalea > Platalea leucorodia. The sequence continues at coordinate 47,008,237 of NC_138826.1, read as the reverse complement.
AAGCCTACATAAAACTAATAATACTGTGGCTCAATTAGGGTCACATTTGAACAGTTGAACATCATGGGGAAATCATCTGAGTTGCACTCTCTTTGGCTCAAGTTTTGTATTTGCCTTTGACAGTGTATGCTTCGTTAGCTGAAGGAAAGCACTGAGGTGTGTAGACTTTTCATTGTAGACATTACCTAAGCAGTTCACTTGCCATGGTGATAGAGTAGCTAAAAATGCCCTCATCAAGCTCCCTCATACGTGGAGCAAAAGGTCAGTCTTGCTTTATGCCATTTGCCACAGATGCATATTTGCCGCATGCCACATGGTAGGTTATGGTGTTTACATTTCTGTGGGAAGCATTACTAGCATTACATTATAGACGTACAGTAATGTCCTGAAAGTGATGAGAATCAACTGTAGGTGCTGGTGGCAGCACAGTACTTAGCGACACAAAATAAAGATGATTAATATTTTTGATTGATCTTGTTTGTTGTGTAGTGTGTATTTTAAACTTTTTGTATCACCTTTCAGTGTTACAACATTCCTGTCATAATAATAATTATTATTATTAATCTGTGATAATAACAATAACTTCCTGTGATAGATGTGGTATTAGTATTTTATTCACATCTTACATGCTGTCTGATTATAACAATTTTAATACACGTCAGAAATTCACATGTGTTTATATTGCCTGTAATTCCTCACATTTCAGACTTACAGAACCAGCATTTTTTAGATGCTTTCCATTGTCTGGCATGGATAATACGACACACAAAGAAAGTATTATTGAATAAACACTCAGACTATTCTACTTTTTTCAGGTGGCATTTTTAAACAGTTTGACAGTGAACACTATTAAAAAAATGAGATATTTATTAATACACATATCCTAAAAATTCAACTATCAACCAAATGCTACTAATTTATATCTCTTTTTTTTCAGATTTGGTAATAAATCTGTATCAATAGATATAGATTACCATCAGACAGCAAGTCATTGACATTCATTCTCTTTCTTCAAGTTAAAATATTTTGTCTTCTCACAAAAGCCAAAGGGATTTGCACCTCTTTTTGAGTTTAAAAAGAAGCTTGTCTTAACTGATCCGCTCTACAGTATAATGGTAGGAGGCCCTTTAGCCAAGGGAGAAACAGAATTGGTTTTGCTGAGTGAATTTTGAAGGATGTTTCAGTTCTTGTACTACTGTCAAATTAAGGCATCAGTTAAGACTTCACGTCAATCTCACTACATAAATTTTCTGAAAGATAGCTGGTCATGATGATACATGGCCAGTCTCTATTTTTCTGGCAGCAATTTTAAAAATTCCGTTACTTAAACATCCCGCTCTTTTATTGTGACCATAGATTACATGTTTAGAAAGTGATCGTGAAGTTCTGGCTCCCAGGAAGTCAGCAGGAATCCTGTTGGTTATTTCCAGCTCAAAATTTCATCCTTCCTCACATTTTTTGCAATTGCGACTACAATGAATATAATGCACACAACTTTGTCTTTATATGGTTCTGGAAATGTACCGAGAAGTTATTTCAAGAGCAGATTTCATGATTGATTCTTTGAAGAAAATCTCAGCATTTGTTCTGTTCACAGTATAGTGGGGAAGGGGGATAAGCTGTTGGCTGAGACCTTGGTGATGGGTTATGTGTGTCTCATTATTACTATACTACTGCTAAGAAGAATCTATTTTCATATTCTCAGAACAAATAGTTTCTCTGTAGTATTCCCTACTGAAATGCCTAGAAAAAACCACATTCCATTATAGCAAAAAAATCACTATCACAAATATATTAATCAGTCCATTTTAGTATCAGGCTTGACAGCAGTGGAAACATGAAAGTAAATGTAAGGTGCTGCTATTTGTTCTATATCCCTTTGACTACTAGTTTTACTTGACAAAGAAAATGGCGTCATTATGAAATGCTCTATCTATCATCTCCTGCAAATTCAACTGACTGATGAAGTTTACAGCTGGATAGTAGTCTGATAAAAAGCTGGATGAATCTTAATAAGTTTGTCATGGTCAAAGAGTCATACAAATGAGAGCATCTTGCTTTTTTTATGGATTATTGTTAGAATGAGTCAAAATCTGTCCCGGAGTGTCAGCAGCCAAGGATTTCAGTGGTTTCCTGAATACACCAGAACTGCATTTGGTCTGTTTGTTTGAAACAATAACATTGACATTGGAAAGCATGATTATTTCAGAAAACTGTCTATATACAATTTTCCAACTCGTGTCTTTAAGGTTTTTTTACATGTTTTTCACGTGTTCCTTGCCCTAGGGCAAAAGGAACAGCATTTTTATAAACATTTATGAGCGTGATGATGAAACAAAAGGAGGAGTTGCAAGCTAGGTGGAATTTATTTTCTCCATACTCTTTCAGTAGTGAGGGCAAGTATGTTTAAAAGAATAGAAGTTCTTTAGATGCAGAAAAAACAAAATAATAGTATTGTAGTTTATGAATTGAGAGGGACTTGGTGAGGAAGAAGAGACAAAGAGGTATTCTTTTATAATGTGAAATTCGTGGTATATTAAGAGAAAAAAAAGATGTGATTTCACAGAATAGAGAGGGATGACAGGTTCAAATGAGAAGTGCAGGCAGCAGGTTCTGACTCCTTTAGAAAGTACTTATCTGAACCTACGAACTTCTCAGAAGTAAAGAGCAAAATGAGTCAAGAAAAAAAGAAAGGTGAAGATTCACGTATTTCCTGTACAGTTTAAAGAGTAATTGGTTTCAGGACTCAGAACTTCTCAAGCTTAACAGTGGTTTCTGTCAGGACCTAGATAATTTAACCAGAAGGTCTCATCTCTCAGAAAATGGTACTACATGAGAATCTGTACTTCAAAATGACATCCACAGCCTCAAATTAAAATAAAATAAAAGTTTATGCTTTGTAAAGCTTAAAAGCATTGCAAGGCTGACATGTTGAGACCCAAATACGTTAGTCTGACAAATGTCAATAAAGATTCCTGGGCATCCTGGACAGAATATTTTGGAGCTTTTCTGGAGGAATAGTGCTCACTGGGGGTACTACTGTACAGGATGATGAACATATTCTTGGTTGATTGTTACACTAATATTAAAAAAAAAGTTATATATACAATGGAGAAGTCTTTAAATGTCTGCCAAATAAAATGGAAAGGGGTCCAGATGTTGTGTTCAAAGATAATATATCATCTATTCATCTTCTTGGGAATAAGAAACGTGTTTAGGTCTCGGACAAAATAATTTTTCATTTACAGAGATCAGAATAAAAATTCCTATAAGCTCAAGGCAGCAGTGGAGAAGGTCTACAAAAGACTGATAGTTACACAGTTCATGAATGACAAGACTACTCAGAAGAATACAAATAACTACAAGCAGGATCAGCATCAAATTGCACTCGGTTATATCAATATGTAATATAAATATCATCATAATGTGTATGCACAATTTTCAAGACAATTTTTCTTCAAAAACTTCTTCAAAGAACAAGTGAGTTGAAGGAGAGAATGATGAGGTCATCCTCCACTGTATTTAAGAAGGATCCAAATGGATGGTCGATCAGTTTATTTTATGTTGGGGCCAAATATTAATACCTATTCTGATGCATAAGCATCCAGAAGTGCATGCTGGTTTTCACAGAGCAATCATATAGCACAATTGTCTGTACCAATTAGACATTTTACTCATATTTTTCCTGTTGGTTAAGCTTCAATAAATCAAGTCAGTAAGTAGGTTAGAGTATTTTATGTGCCTTGTATACTGTTGGTGTTATGAATAATTTAATTATGGCTGCCTCCAAGACAAAGCTCAGAAATGTCAATTAACAACTCTAAAAAATGTTTTCTATTTTATAGTGAGAATTGATTCACAATTTCTAGACTTTTGGTTGTTGAGCTCAGTGAAATGGATACTGTTTTCCTCTAAAGAAGACAAAACTGGGGTGCCAAATTTGCTTGGTTTTATTAATTAAGAAAGCCTGTTGGTCAGTAATATTATTTATAGTGCTCTAAAAAATACATATTATTATGAAAGAGTCCAGAAATCAACCAGAACAGATGTACTATTTGCTGACTTGCAAGTCAATTGGATTCTACTTCTGCTGTTAATCAACGAGGCTAGGATTTTGCTCATTGTTTCTAGCTAATGCCTTACCTTCTTGACAATGGAGCTTTGAGGCAAAGTCAGCTATATGACCCTCAAAAAGGACTCTCTGACAAGTAAAGAGAGAAACACTAAAAAGCATTCCAGCCTGGAGTCCAGCTGGGAACATGGTGCCAGTTTCTCTCACCAAATCTATCAGCCTATTCAAAATTTGCAGGGATAACTCCCCCACTTACATAGATTATAATGTGTTCTGAGTCTTGAAGGGAAATGTTTTATCACACTTTCACAGTGACAATATATCTTGTACCCAGCAGTGGTTCCTGACATGCCGTGCTACTGTATTGGCCTTTTAATGTTGAATTTTACATAGCTGCCTGTTGTGCATTGTATTAAAGACACTTCACATACTATACGGAAAGGAAACTGATGGCATGAAAAGATCTTGAATTTTATTTTCTGTTTCACTAGTGAAAACTGCTGGTAAGTCTTTGCACAGAGGAGGAGATTGCTAGTACAGGAAGACTATCAGCATTCTTTTAATGAAGTGTATTGTATGTATCTTACTGTGGTCTTCAATCAAGAGTCCAGTGCCCTTAGCACTTAAAATTGGCTAATGAGATGGAATTACTCAGAAGACTGGTTTTCATCCTCCTCCTCAATTTAGGCATTTTGTTTCTTTTCAAAGGCAAGTTTGATTACCTCTAAAGCATGTAAAACAAGTACCTGTTAAAAAGAACAAATAACACAACCACTTCCAGATTCGGACAGAGGAGATGATAGATAGTGAAGTAGTCTCATTCCTTTCTTTATGGAAGTCCTGAGGATCAGTTTTAGCCTGACCCATAAGAGTAAGCAAAATAAGGGCCTTTGCTTACATTTGCATAGGCAGATTTAATGCAATCCCTATGTAACCCAGTTCTCCTCCCTTCATGCTTTCCCATGCCATATTGTCCCAGACTCCTACAAAGAGGGAGAGAATGCCAACAAGGTAATTGCGTATACCTGCAAATGAGCTAAATTTTAGTTGTTGTTATCACTACCAAGCTTTGGTCACTTTTTTCTAGCATGTATCAGCGTATCTTGCAGAAATGACATCACGTATCATTCAGCTTTAGGTTCAGCTTTGGTAGAGAGGCAATGCATGCAGTTCTTTGGACATGTTCAAAGAATTGACTACTGTCAACCCTTGTGTTTGCCTCTTATTAAATGGCCAGTAAACTAGTGCCCCAGTATGTACGTGCTTGACAGTGCTATAAAATCCTAAATAGTTAAACATTATAATCAAATATTCCAAGATCGTCAGATATTTTTGAAAGTCATAGGGTGTTTTTTAGTCATTTTAATAATAAATAATTATGCTTTTTTAGTGTGCCTTACAGTTTTGAAATCCTTAACATTGAAGCTTTCACCTAGAAATGCAAGTGCTAGAAAGCCTTTCTTCCCCTTTATGAGATCTAACATTTACAGGATCCCAGGAGGTAAGGGGTTAAGGAAAACGTCAAATATTGTAAAACCTATAATAAAATCACCAGGGGAGCAGCCATGCGTGGAATGGGTCAGTGGTTCAGCTGAAGGAGGGTGTTACACCTCTGCCCTTCTTCTCCTGTCCTGCTGTTAACCTCAGTTATATGGTCATAACTTCACTTGCCCTCCAGGGTGAAGGTTTGGGGTTAGTTCTCAGGTTGGCTTTACACTAATGCTGCCGTCATTTTGTGATCTTACAGTCTTTTGTTACCAATGAAAAAACACAAGCATCATGCTATTCTGTCAGGGTGTCCTACATTGTCTAACCTCAGAACTAGACAAACATTTTTTATTTAGATTATTCAGGAGGAAAGGGATCACTCTTTTTCCCTGAACAAATCTCACAGTTGTAGGATACACTAGAAAACTGAGGGACTTAACTTTGTGTCAAAACTGTAAATCCCAATGCTACCAATGAGTTGGTAGACTGCTTCTGCTGCAGTTACTGGAGCAGTAGCCTCTGTGTTTCAATGTAGTATGCACTCCTCACTAGTTCTTGTTGACAGCCTGCCACAAATGTGAATAAAATCATGCAGACCATGAATTAATCACTTCCACATTATTTGGCTTATTACATACCAATTCTGTCAATGATCCTGTTTACAGGAAAATTTTTTCACATTAGAAAGTCTAAGTCTTACCTCATTCTGATACAGAATAAAACATGATAAAATGTGCAGAGCTGATATGATCAAAACATATATTTGCAGCAATTGTATTTTAAATATGATTGCCAACAAGTAGAGGAAAGCTTGGAACTGCTGAGGAAAGATAGTAATTATTTTCCCTATTGATTACCCTGTGGATATATCTAAACTAAGGTTAAAAATAACTATAAATAAAAGTGGCTAATCACAGGTTCTTAGTGGAGGGTCAACCATATTGGGTCCTCATAGAAGTTCATTAAAGCAAAGACAATGCAATGGACTCTGACCCATCAGAGCATGCTGAATACGGCATCTTTCCCTCAATTGACCAGAAAACTAGTAGAAAATGACTGGTTCTGATTGACAAATCAAGACCAAAAGGCAGCTTGTGCATGCAAAAAGGGGAAAATCTGTGGAAGAATAATGATCCATCAGCATTGTAAGAAATTCTCATTTCGTACTGTAAATAAATAATGATTCAATACTAGAATAAGACTGAGTTAATAATATTAAATACAGAGAGTCTTTTTTTCCAACGCTACGATGTTTGACATGTAAGGTATTGCCTTGCTGGAGAGTCATTTTTATTGTCATGTCAAAAAGCTCTACTGCTATGCGTTTCCCAAGGGAAGCAGCATTGCAGAGAGCAGAAGGAGGGTGGAGCAAATGGACCATCATCATTCACCATCTTACAGGCACATTAAAAAAAAAACTAGATAAACTTACTCAGAACAATCAAGGCTCTCAGTGTCCCCTGGGAAAGGCTCTCTTCACCACTTCCAGGTCAGACTATGGACCGGTGTGGTAAGTCTGAGCCATGCCAATTTTGCACGTGTGAGGTCTGCTCATTTCAAAGTGAATTCAGTGCCTGAGGGTTACCTGGTAAGCAAGGCAAAAAGCAATGATTGCAAAGAGTGGTCCTGAGTTATCAACATACAGGGTGCACTTTCAGGGCTAGTGAAAATTGTATTTATTTCCCACAAGAACGTAATATCAAGCACTAAAGAGAAATGAAGAGCATCCAAGAAAAAAATCTGCCTAGACATAAAGACAATCCAAGACTGAACAAATGGCACAGGCCAAAATTTGTTTGCAATAAATGTGAAATAAAAATAGCAAGGTTAGACAATTGTAGCCAAGATAAGAAACATGCTGCTAGGCTTCCAAAAAAAAAGCCCTCAATATTTTGCAATTCTGCAAATTCTCCTCAATTCTTTTGGCAATATGCAGAGAAATAGATCAGTGAATCCATCTCCAGAAGATAGAGCTGGTGATTCAGAAAAAAGATGATCTTCCAGATGCTGGAACTTAGGGCTTTGTAATAATAGAATAATAGTAAATGCATACTGTATTGGGTGTTGGTGTCAAGGTTTTGGTGAGAGAGGGCTGCAGGGGCAGCCTCTGTGAGGAGGGGGCTGTGCAGGGGCTGCCCCATGCTATACACAGCCACATCCAGCTGGCTCCAATGGACGCACTGCAGGTCATAGCTGAGCCCCTCAGCCAAGATGGTGGCACCTCAGGGAAAATATATTTAAGAAAGGACAAAACGCTGCGCGGGCAGTGAGGAGTAAGGAAAAGTATGAGAAATAGCCCTGCAGGCATCAAGGTCAGAAGAAAAAGGAGGAGGAGGAGCTCCAGGCACCAGAAATTCCCCTGCAGCCCATGGAGAGGTCCACACAGGAGCAGATACCCACACTGCAGCCCTTGGAGGACTCCATGCTGGAGCAAATGGATATTTCCTGAAGGAACCGAGGCCTGTGGAGAGCCCACACTGGAGCAGATTTTTCCTGAAGGACTGCAGCCCATGGAGAGGACCTACACTGGACCAGGGGAACAATGTGAGGGGGAAGGAGCAGCAGAGAGGAGCTGTTATCCTCCTGCACTGCTTGGTAGGGAAGGAGTAGAGGAGTTGGGAATGAAGGGGTCAAGTTGAGACTGGGGGAAGAAAGCCGGGGCAGGGAAGAAGTTGTTTTAATTTTTGTCTTTGTTTCTCACCATCCAACTTGATTTTAATTGACAATAAATTAAATCTATTTTCCTCAAGTCAAGTCTGTTTTACCTGTTGATCGTAAGATGATCTCCCTGTATTTACCTTGACCCATGAGCTTTTTCATCTTATTTTTCTCCCCTTGTCCTGTTAAGGAAGGAGAGTGAGCAAGCGGCTGGGTGGGCATCTGGCATGCAGCCAAGGTCAACCCACCAGACATGCACTGACACTGGAGCCTCAGTGACAACTTGTTTAAGTAGATACTGGCTTCAAGCGCGTCAACGGGGCCAGAAAACCAGTGTGAGTCTCCCATAGGTCTTTCTTCATCTCACAATGTTGTTACATTGTCAGCAAGAGCTACAAGCATTAGAACAGGGGAAGGAGGGAGAAAAAGCATAGTATAGAGGAAGAGGTTGGTGTGCAGTGCCAGTGGCAAGGAGGGACTGCTCTCAGTATGGAGGAAGTCCTTCCTTCCTAAGCATGCATTTGCTTATGAGACTCCCAGCAGTGCAAGAGAATGGCAAACAGAAAGTTGGGTGAACTCAACTAGCATTGAGATACTCCATCCTGAAGGTTAGAAGACTGGATGAGAGAAGATAAAATAAGGGACTAGCAAAGCAGCTGCTAAGAGAGGAATGAGCAGCACAGGGAGCTGGCACCAGGGAAGTCAGTAAAGCAGGGACTGAACTAAACACAAGGGTGTGAGGGTGCGATAACGAAAATCACAAACAGATATCAGAGCAGGCAATGCTAAAAAGAATGAAAATGGTGGTTAGTGAGAGAAAGTCTTGACAAGACTAATCAGAAAGAAAAAACAAATAGTGACCATTCAGATGTAGAGCTAGGGTTGGGGCGGGGGCAGGGAGGCGGGGGACCGGGAGGGGGGGATGAACTTCTGTGTAATATTTGCTTTCACACACGCGCTATTAAAGTTGGAGAGTGGTGCTGAAAGAGATTTAAATAGAGTTGATTTCCTGAGCTTGTAATGAGTCCATGCACTTTGGGTTTGGCTGAATTTTTTTCCATTTTTGTTTCTTTTTTTTTTTTTCCACAGGAAGAACTAATAACATTTTCAAACCGACTATAGTTCTGGTCCAAATCAGTTTTAAGATTCTAGTTTGAGAATGACAGGATCAAATTCTCACAAGCCTTCTCAGGAGATTATGGCCCAGCAAAGATTAAGATATTTCTGCTGTCTTGATCTGGATCCAGAAATTCTTTCCACTTCTGAGTCTGCTTTCCAGCCAGTGCTGCTAAGGTGTATTTGCATCAGAAGATTAGACTCTGAGCAGTTGTTTTTCTCCCTCCTTTGTCCTCTTCTCTCCTTCCATGTCCTAACCCCCACCACTCGCCAAAGTTTCACTCCCTCCTGTCTCCACCTTGCTGCCAAAAAAAAGGAAAACAAAAACCTCACAGCTCACCCTCCTTTTTTTAATAAGATCAGATTTTGAGGCTTTGGTTTTGAGTCATGTCTATATGAGGTAAAAACCACTCAGATTTTTTTTTTCTTAGTCTTAAGACCTGATGTTGCTTCGGGTTTGTGGTAAAAGGGAGATTAATGTCCTCATGTATTCCCAATAACAAACATTTTCTTTTCTTTTTCTTTTGCATTCAGGTTTTGCATCGATTCTGCAGAATCACACAACCTACTGGGCTAGATTGATAGCTGGTCTTAAGCCAACGTGTTTTTTCCTATGTTCTTAAATGTTCCTGCTGACTTCTGTTTTCTGACGTGTTTTTGGATTGCCATGGTACAATGCTGTCAAGCAGAAATATAATTGTCTGATTTTTTTCATCTACTGTCAAAATACTTCACGAGGTGGCCCTCAGCTTTAAAGGCAGGAAGCACAAATACACACACACACACAGAGGAGACAGATACACGTTCATCTGTCACAGATGTCACATTGAGCTAATCATGCAGTCCATTTAGGAAACTGTACTTGAAGGCAGAGGAGGAGTTTTGCAAATCAAAGCTTGACTACAGAGTCGCTTCAGCAATGACTCACTGAGTAGTCATTGTAAACAAATTAATTTGTGCCTCAGTTTACTGCATGGTAAAAATAAAATGTCACTAAAGTGTTTAGAAGTTGAAACACAATTCTGAGAACATACTGAGGTGCTTTCTTATTCAGTTGACTATTGATAAGCATCATTTTGACTGTATCTCCCCTGAGAAATAAATGAATTGGTGTTTGGAAAGCTGCCATTCCCAGCAGCCGTGCACTCAGAACATTCCTCCTTCTCCATCGTCTCAGTTTGTTTGTAAGGGACTTTTTGGTTGTTTTCTTTACACTGGAAAATGTGAAGCACAAAACAAGCATGAAGCAAAAAATTTGAGTGCTAAGAAGGGTAAAACTGTCAGGATCTTTTTTAGGAAACATTTCCTCCATCAAAAAATCTGTGCGTTCTTTTTATGGGGGGGAAATAAAAAACAAGGAGTTTGAGGGGGGCTGAGGGGGGAGTAAATTGTATATGGATGTAATGATTAAATGTTAGCTTTATGTCTTTTTTTTTGGACTGCTAGGAGCTATGTACCATGGTGATGCATAAACAAGAAGTGACCAATTATTCATGTGAAAAGAGGTTTCATGAATCACAGGAAAACAGTAAATTATGTGGAAAAGCACATTTCACACTCTTTTCAGGATATAATTATGACAACATGGACTTGCTATAATAACTATGCATATTCTTTTTAACATGATTTGGGGGTAGGTGAAAGAAGGGGTTCTGACCATACTGGACTGATTTGCAACAAACCCTCTCTTCTGTTTTTGAGGAGCAAAAAAGCCTGCTTTAGCTGTCTGTTCCAGTATGGCTCATTGAAGTATGTGCCAAGTGTGTAAACGAAACCCTGGCAGAACTGGCAAGCCTGCAGAAGGTCAAGCCCTGAAGCGCATGTTGTTTGTTAGCAGAAGCTCTAGCAGAACACCAAGGGAATGGTGGGTGCAGTGCCACCAGTTCACTGAAGATGAAATAACTATTTAAGCAATACAGCATCTCTGTCCACAGGAGTGGTTTTGCTTCTTTGGTGGTACATTGTAAGGGAGGAGTTTTTCCCAGTACAGAGGAGGAATCTACTCCTAATAGACACCTTGCATTGCATGGGTTGTTCCTTACTTGAGGGACTTAAGTTCCAACCTCCTGCACTGAAAGTCCACTGGCATGAGCACCCTACCACACTTTTGGCCTAATCTTGCAATAGGCTCTGCCTGAGGACAGATTTGTGCTGAAGTAGAATCCCTTTGACTTCACTCAGTCTCTAAGATGGCACATATATCCAGCAGCCCCAGAGAAGGCAGTAGGGCAGGGGAGCTAATGCTGGCAAATAGCTTTCAGGTAGCAAGTAAATGTTCTTCCTTCTGCTTTTAATGAAATCACGTCAATCAAAATCCATACTTGCCTTCACTGGCCAGTGCTGCTTGGCTTCATGATCTGCTACAGAAATCCATCATCTGTTTTGTCCCTTGTATATATCTAGCTAGTAATAACAGGTAGCCTCACCAAACTGTGCAGCAGAAGGGAGGACACAGCATCTCCAGCAGTGTCAGAGCTGTTTAGTTGTCAGGTGCTTTGCTGGTTTAGTGTTGCGTTAGCCACTGAGATTGCTATGCCTGCCTGAAAGGCTTTGTTACAGAATGCAATGTCCGAGGAACATTATCTATCTGTGGCTTGGAAAGCCAGGCAGTGAATCTAACACAACAGAGTTCATGATTCTGAAAGTGTCACTCCACTGACTTGATGAGAAAAACCAGATACCCCATAGCAAGGACTTTAATAATACCTTTCCATTAGCACCTAAAATCCATAAGAATGACGTCAAAAGGGACATGAAATATGTAAGTCTTGAATCCCATCACTTATAAAGTGGTAAAGAGAAAAGAAATTATTTTAGTCTTAAATCAGGATGCCAAGAGTTAGTAACACCTGGTTTCTGGATCTAGAAGCCCTTCATAGTGAAAAATTCATGTGCAGAGATGAAGGCATAGAGAACTACATGTAGACAGGATAATCGGAAAGCAGCCAAAGTACATGGTTCTTGCTTTCAGCCTGCCTTCAGAGGCTGCACTTCTTTCTCGTTGCTTTGTGCATTGGATGGCCAGCCATGGTTTTGAACAGCAGGGATAATGTTCCTCCTAGCAAATGAAATGAATTGAGAGTTCTCACTGATTTTGTTCTAGTGACTTTGCACAGGATGAAATGATTGTACAGGGTGCCAGTGACTAGACTAAAGAATCAAGCCTGGGACATGACCTCCTTTGAGCTGAAAGTGGGTGATGAGAAGGAGCAAGAGGAGGGGCTGGCTCATGCTGGATGGGAGGAGTCCTGCTGCTAAAAACTCCTCACGTCAGTGGTGCTGGCCATTATGTCATGTCACAAATAGGATGAAAAGGAGCCAAGATGCCCACCAGTCCCTGCTTTGCTTTTTGTTCTTATCACCATTCATCAGGTGACATGTCACATTTAATATTTTCCATCTGCTTTTGGCCAATATGGTCTGGTACTGCTCAACAGCAGAAACCTGTTGATTCTGGACTGCTAACTACTACTGGCTGGCACGCCAAACTGTAGGGTGACTTAACTGTGGTGGAAGACAGAAAGAATTGTTTCCAATGTACACCTAAGGAGGCCCTCAGTAAAGCAAACATTGATTTTGGAGAAGGGTTTTTTTATTTTTTTTACCTGTCTGCTGCCAGCAGGCTGTAAATAGGATCCCTATATTTTTCTCTGTTGATACTAACACACATTGGAGCTCATCAGCAGCCTTTTAAGCCAACAGAAGTTGCTGAGCATTGCTAGAAGCCACACACCCCTCAGAACAGATGAGGTCCATACCAGTTGTCACAGACTGGTTACAAGGAGTGAAGGCACTGGAGGCAACACTGCAGCCCACGGGTGGCCTGTGACTGCTGGTTTGCTGGGTTCATCTTGCCTTCATGGACTAACTCCCACTATTATAAATCATATAGGTATGAGTTTCTTCCTGGAGCAACTTGTTTGCTTTATTTATTTGGAAAATTTCAGTAACTGCACTCACCACAGCTTCTTTTTCTGCCGCTGAACTTGCCATAACTGAGGCTCACTCAAGAATGTTTAGTCTTAACAGTGTGTGATTTCTCCTCGTGATTTCTGAACAACATACTGAATAGATGTGCTGGTAAAGTGTGGTAAATACATTTCCAGATAAACTAATGGTATCTCAGAAATGGCTCACTTACTTCTCTACAGACAGAATGCCACAGATTTGAGGCACCCTCAGACTAAAAAAGACCTGGACATCCTGTCCCATTCCCCCCTGCCCCCAATTTTAAGATCAGTGAAACATTTAGAACAGAAAACAATCTATTTTTAGTATAATCACAGAGTCACTCCGGGTATTATTTATATTTAAATGAAAACCAGCTTTTAGGCCTTCAGCTAACCCAGAACACTAATGTTATTTAAGGAGGGGGAAAAAAAAAAAAAAAAAAAAAAAAAAGGTTTAAATAGCTAAATAATTAATTTGAACCTGGCATCACACACTGGGAAGAAATAACAACATGCTGTGATGGCTACTCATTTTAGAAAGTTGGTGGAAAAAACAGTCAGATGTGCTATGCATTTATACAAAAGTGGCTACCAGGGCATGGGTTACAGAAGTCATGTGTATGCTTTGTGGCAAAGCAATAGTTAAAACATTGCTTGGGCTGAGTCAAATGCCCAGTGGTGCCTGTTTGGAACATTTTCCTTTGAGTCACTTTGTTTGAAATGTAATAGATGGCTGCTCAATCTGTTGTTAGAGCCTCTGTAGTTGTTGCCTGGAATATTATTCCAAAATGTTTACTCCACAGAGGTGTCTCATGAGTGGTACCTCTTACTCATATCTGTCACTTTTTTAGGAGGGGTAATTTGAACTTGCTCTGTTTTTTTGCTCACATCTCGCAGATGTTCAGACAAGCAGGGGTGTTTCCTTCAGTCACCCTGTCACTGCATACGCTTCCAAGGTGAATTCAGGGCCAGATTTAAAAGCGACCAAAGTGAACAGAAAGACAGAGTCAAGTATATTCAGAATAAAAAAGTATTATTTCCAGTGCAACCAAAAGCCCTGAAAAAAAAATGAAAGGATCAATGCTTCTGCTGACTGGTCACAGGAAGGGGTCAGTGAGAGGTCCAGGTCTATTGCAGGAGATGTTCTCATGGAGATCAGTGGGTAAAAAGACTTGAAATAACAATCTCTGATATTCCCAAAATCCCAGATTCACAAGGTGTAAACGTTTCAGTGGAGTTTTGGAAAAGCCTGGTATGCGTCTGGGGCAAAGGAGACTCTGTGTTTTGTCACTTGCCAGATCCTTACACAGCCATCCACTGTGGTCCTTAAACAGCCGATGTACTCCTGCCACAAACTCCATGCAATCTGAAATCGAAGGGGAGATGGAAGGAACATGGAGCTGGTGTGTTTGACCTAAAACTTTAGAGTGCCTGCGCTGACAAATCCTTTAGGTAAGTGATGGTGAACTGGGGCTTGTGCTGGTGCACCGTGCCTGTTTGAACTGAGGAAGAGCTCCAGCATCAAGACCTGGGATGTTCTTTGGCATACACAGACGTAGGTAGTATCCTGAGTTAGCTGGCAGCTTCTGAGACTCATACTCCTCCTATAAAGACTAAAATACACACCTCACTTCCTGCTGGACAGGCTTTAGGCCTGAAGAGCAGGCAGTTGTAGTTCTACCAGGCCTCTGTTGTTTCTGCCTTCAGAGTGAGGTTGGATTCATGATCTCCTCTTCTACGTATGGAATTGGGTCTGGTAGCTGTTTTGGGAACAAGATTAATTGCCTGTGAAGGTATGCAGGGGACCCTGAGGGAATGTACTGCATTGCTATCCCTCATGGTATAAATAGCACTTGATTATTCTCATTTCTTAGAAAGCTCCTCAGCTTCATTCTTGCAAAGACCACCATTATAGAAGGAATGAAGGAGAATGTGATCTAAGCTTTCCTGCCCAAAGGCAGATGCTGAGCAATGATACTGCAAAGATTTTTTCAAGATTATATAGTATACCTGCAAAGACACCAGATAGGAAACCCTCTGTCTCCAGAATAGCATCCCACAAAATCTCATCTAGTTGGATTGATTTGGATCGGATGGTCACCAAATTAATTTCTGCTGTTCTGATTCACTTGCTGGCAGTTTTCACTAAGAGGTTATTTCAGGTTATTTTGTGTATAGAATTGATCTGGTAGTTGTTGCTTTCAGAGAAGCTTTGATTTGTGCTTTATACCAGGAGATATGTTTGATTAACTGTCCTTTTCAGATAGTAAAGTATTGGGGAAAGAAATAGTCCCTTTCCCAGTGAAAACAATGTAAATTGCTCTAAGGCATTAATTTTTCTTGTGTCTTTTAAAAATGCTATTTCTTTATGCTGTTGACTAGGATCTAATCTTGATGGCTCAGATAATTTAAAGCACTGTGTCGACCTTTGCAGGTGTAATGGATGCCAATATCACACTTAACCTAGTCTGTCAGAGTTACAGCGTGGCCTTGACAGGGGATATCAGCTGGTTCAGCTGGCAAATGCTCTCATGCTGTTCGCTCCAAGGCCTGTTAGAATTATGAGCTGCCTGTATTACAGGAGATCATGAGTTAGTGTTGGTTTACACAAGGACTCTGGAGAATAAACAGAAGGTCCTCATGTGAAAAGATCCTGGAAAATATCAGTGGGAAAACACTGGGATCTCTCCTGCTGTCTGCTCTGAGAGTAATGGGGTGCTGCAGCCTTGCTGGGAATGGGAGATATGAGTCCCTTGGCAGTATCCCAGGGTCACACCATGAGGCTGTACTTGCAGCACAGGACTACAACCTTTCCCTGGTACTTCACCTCTGGGCATAAAGTTGGGAATTATAGAGGAGTCTGAAACTGGTCAAAGAACTTGTGTGAAGCCTGCGCTATTGCAAGGGCTCTTATCGCTGGTAAAGCACCCTGACATCCTGAAAAATCCACACCTGAAGTGAAACGGTTGTCTGCTCGGGAGGATGGGGTGGCTGAAATTGTCTTGCATTGGAGGGACTGCTTAGAGGATGAACATTTCCCAATCTCTTGATCAACATCCCCCTGGTTCCCCCTCTCCCCACCCCTACTTACCTCTTTTTGAATCAAACAATCAAGCAAACAACAGAGGACATGTGTGCTGACAATTCTGCATTTTAGTAAAATGTGTAGCAATTGACAGGAAGCAGTTGTGACCTCATCTGGCAATGTATAAAAGCCATTTCTAAAAATGGTGTTTAAAACAGTGACATTTAATTGGTAGCTGCCAGAGAAGGACACACACAAACTTTGTTTAAGTATAACCTGATTTTCAGCATGAAGGAATCCGGAGATGTTTTGACATATTTACATTATGTAATGGAATTGCTAAGTAGGAAGTGAGAAGTCCAATTTTTTTTCTTAAAAACCCCTATTTATGTTTACATACCCAGACAAAATTTAACACTACAGTAATGCCCTACTCCTCTTTTCCTTTCCATAGTTTTGTCCCATGTCTCTGTTGTTTACATTCCAGTTAATCTGAGCTAGCTGATGGCTGAAGTCAATTACCTCATTGTCCTTTTTGTGTAAAAGCAGTGGTATAATTGTAAATTATAGATTCATTAATGAAACATCTGAAGCCTCCAAGAACCGTTAGCAGGCAGGATGGAAAGACGTATCCTACGCATGCTGCAGGATTACTTACCATCTTCTGTATACTCAGGAAAAAATGTCAGAAAACGTGGGCAGCATCATTTAAAGCATAAATCTGACATTCTGAAAGAATATGCAATGGAGATAACAGCTTGGGGGTTGGCCGAGCTATACTCAAGGCTGAGCTTGAGATGTTAGAGTGGGAAGATGGTGGCTCTCCTTCATCATTATGTCCCTCCAACTTAAAGTGGTGCTTACTTGGAGGTAGGAATGAGTTTGGGTGATATTTACAGCAGCTTAAATAAATGCTTTGTTAAATTATTCTGGCCCAAATGCTCTTTTGCACTGATGTCTTCACTAGGGATAGTCAGAGGGCAATGTGCTTTAATACTCTTCTGTTTCTAGTCTCATCCACTGCTGTCTCTACATGACTCCACCGAGGTGGCAGGTTCAATAGGTACTTTATTAATGGCATTGTATTTGGGAAGGTCTTAGCTTTCCTTAGAGCAACTGCTGTCCCTCTTGTCCCAGAGAAGGGAACAGTGAAAAGGGTCTGTTCTGCTATGTCATTTAGGGAATGGTTCAGGGTCTGATATGCTTGAGTTTGAAATCAGCAAGGGTAAAAAGCAATAGTAAAAGTTTACTTATTTTTCTTATTCAGTTATGTCTCACTGATATCTCCATAACTCATTTTGATATTTGTATTGCTATCACCAGTTTTTAAGATGGGAATCTAAAGAATGATCTCATGTCCAGAGATGAATTCAGATCTCTGACTAATGGTTCCCAAACTGTGGGCAAGTGTTAGTTCAAAGCACCATGGAAAGTGCATGAAACCTCCTTGCCCTTATGCTGTAGAAAATAAGGAAACAAAGGAAGGGCTGACAGTTGTCCAAAAATCTCAGAAAGAGATAAAATTGTTGAGGGAGTTGCATGGGCAAGGGAGAAACCCCCTGTTGGAAGCAGAGAGAAAACACTTAGCATGCAAGATAGTGAGGTAGAAAAAAACTGAAGGCAATGGTGCAACTCCCATTCACTTCTAGGGAACGGTCTTTAACTTAGCATTAGACGAAATTAGGAGAATTTTGAATTAGACAAAATATACTCCCACTTACAGGGAATACTTTAATAAGTTTGATACGAAGGACCTCTGCTGCAGTGAACAGATTTTTACCGAAGTTAAAAATAAATACAATTGGCCAAACAAAGACAGAAAGCACAGATATGACAAGCTATGGATTATACTATGAAACCATGCCCAAAAACTGCTTGCAAAAACATCTGCCTGCTTTGTAAGAACGTGTTTTCAGCTTCAGCTTCCAGCTGAAATTTTCAGTGGTGAACACAAATACAAGGTTATGAAACAGTTTCTAAAGGCACTCCCTGCTCCGTTGCATCTCTGTTCCTAGGTTTTGTTCAAAAATTTTTCACTCTTGGAGGCTGTCTGAGAGTAGAACTTCTAAAATCCAGTAGCTATTTCTCAGCAATTGCTATGGAGAAGTATTCTGGTAGGGTTTTTTTGAAAGAGGGGATGAATGTTGAGGAAGAATCATAAATTTACCCATAGGAACAGTGAAGGGAGTATGAGGCTTGCAAATTTTTCTCTTTTTTACAGAGGACTTGGGTCTTTGCTTGGTCTGATTAAACAGTGCTATTCCTGAAAGGACTGAGAATCTCCTAAAAACATCAGCAGAGTGCAAACATCCAGTTACAGCATTACACACACTTATTGAAAAATTAATGTGAGGTAAACTGTGGCAGTTAGATTTCAAAGCCTGCTTTCCATTTTGCCTGAAAGAAACTGGAAAATTGCATGCGACTATTTGACCACTCATGGTAAAAATCTTGTTTTCTAATGTCTGTTTGGAATTTACCCCATTCCAAATTGTGCCCAGTGCCCTCATCCTGTCACTGTGCACTTCCAAGAAAAGTCTGCCTCCATCTTCTCCAAACCCTGTGATCAGATAGTTGCAAACAGCAATAAGGTCTCCCCTTCACTTTTTCTTCTCCACACTGGACAGGCCCAGCTCTCTCAGCCTCTCCTTGTACACCATGTGCTCCAGCCCTGTTGCCAGTTTTGTGGCCCCCCACTGAACTTCAGCTCATATGTCAATATCCTTCTTGTACTGGGGATCCCAAAATTGGACACAGTAGTCCAGATATGATCTTGCAAGTGTCATATAGAGGGAAAGGATTTATCTGGATCTGCTGGCTACATTCCTCTTAATAAAGCCCAGGACACTACTGGCTTGCTTTGCCTCAAGGGCACAGTGCTCCTTCGTGTTCAACCTGCTGTCTGCTATGACCCCCAGATGCTTTTCTGCAGAGCTGTTTCATACCAGTCAGCCACCAGTCTGCATCACTGCATAAAGCTATTCCATCCAAGATGCAAGAACTTGGCCTTGTTCTTGTTGAACCTCATCAGCTTCTTGTCAGCCCATTTCTTCAGCCTGTTCCTGTATTCTAGTCCCTTTGAATAGCGGTCCTGCCCTCCAAGATATGGATGACTCTTCCCAATTTGGTGTCATCTGCAAACTTGCTGAGAGTACACTCCATCCCATCATCCAGGTCGTTAATGAAGACACTAAACAGTATGGTCCCAGTACTGATCCCTGAGGGATGGCCCTAGTTACTGACCACCAGCTAGACTTTGCATCACTGATCACAACTCTCTGAGCCTGACAGTCCAGTTAATTTTTCACCCCACTGATCCAGCCTATCTGGATTTCTCAACAATGTTGATGATTAGGAGACTACAGGAGACTGTGTCAAAGGCCTTATGAAAATCAAGACATTCAACTTTCCTCTCCCTCCCCTTGTCCACAATGTCAGGCTCCTCATCATGGATAGCAATGAAGTTGGTCAGGCATCATCTTCCTTTGGTAAATCCATGCTGGTTCCCTCTTGTCACCTTCTCGTCCTTCATGTGTTTAGAAGTGGCTTCTAAGAGCATTTGCTCCACAGCCTTCCCAAAGGACTGAGGTTATGATGGCCAGCTACAAGTTCCCGGGATCCTTCTTACCCTTTTTGGGGCTGGTACAACATCTGCCTTTTTCCAGGCATTAGGAATCTTCCTCAATTGCCATAACCTTTCAAAGATGATAGAAATTAGCCCCTCAGTGACATCATCCAGCTCCTTTAGCACCCTCGGATGCTCCCTATCTGGTCTGATGGACTTGTGCATGGCCAGTTGGGTGAAGCGATCCCCAACTCTTTTTCCTGTGGGTACTGCTTCATACCCACAGACTGTATCAGGATGCTCAGAAACTTGGGAGGCCTAAGGACAAGCCTTACATGTGAAATATGAGCTACAAAATGCATCTGTTTCCCTATAGATTGTCACTAGGTCCCTTAACCCACTGAGCAATGGATCCGCATGGTCTTTGGCCTTTCTTCTACCAATGTACATATAGAAACTACCAATTTTTACCTTCCTTGCTAGTTTCAACTCCAGCTGAGCTTTGGCTTTGGCCTGACTGCATTCCTATTTATGCAGCTTTTGCAGACATGTCATGTGTAATCTTACCATTTTGCCATTTACCACTTACAGTTTCTGCTGTTTACATTACCAGTGCTATCAAGTCACACTGAGTCTCCAGAAATAGAAGAAAAAAGCCTGTTGTGATTCAGTTGATTCAGGGATGGTTAAATGGCAGCCCATTTAAAAGTGTAAATTAGTTTTATTGGTTTTAGTCTCATGTCTTCCACCCCCAGGAATTGAATCTATTCATCAGTCAAGCCACGTGGAGGGCTTTTCTCCGTATGACTGATGGCAAGGAGTAATGTGCAGATCCTAACCGGTGCTGTCAGAGCACTTTAATTTATATGAGATGCTGCGAAAAGCGTAGCTTTACTGGTTTGGCCCCTGACCACCCAGGTAAAGCCTGAAGTGGGCCTGAGTGTACAGAAGCTGACCATCTTTAACAAAATCCATCTTCTGGCCTGCAGTCCATATCCAGTGTCCTTTGCAGTCTGGTTCTGAGTCAGTCAAAGAAAGAGGTTTGCCCTGCTGTGGTGGATGTCCTGCTTTGAAACAGCTCAGTAAGGTCTTAGAAAGGGAGAGGGATCAACATGCTCTCTCTCGGAGGAAGTGAGCTGCTTGACAGAACAAGGAACTGTCTTGGAATAGCAGATGAAAGGATATTACGATGTGTCAGTAAGGCAAAGGAGACCCCAGGCAGCTCTGATTTAGGCTCAGCTGTTAATCAAAAATTCTGGGGGAAATCCAAGCCTCCAGAGGTTGAACAGAAATAGAAAAGGCTGTTTCGTATTATACATGCACATAAAGTTGTGCTAAAGGGGAAATCCAACTGGAAAAGGGCTTTTCTCCCTGTCCAGCTTGTAGCTTGTGCTGGAGCAGTAAGAGGCACAGAGTGCTGGGCACTATTCTAGAGTAGCTTACATATTAACCTGCAGTTTGAGTATAGAGACAGAAATACTTCGTTGGTATTCTGCTTGAAAATCCTTTTACATGATAGTCACTTTCCAATGACTTTCTATTGGTCCTGCTCAGGCTAACTGTCACTTAAGACCCCTCCATATCCATAGGCCTCATCCAAAACCCATCAAAGATAACATAAAGATTCTCTTTGACTTTAATGGACTTTGAATCAAGCCTATAAAAAACGCTGACATCAGCAGTACCTACTCAGGCCTTAATGACCCTTTTTCCCGAGGGCTCAGGAACACCATTCCAACATCTGGGAACCTTCCCTTTCCTGGTGTTTCCCATGGGATATATGTTTTTTAACAGATTAAAAAGCATAAGCTGCAGGCCAATTGGATCCTTACTTGCTGCGTTAGTTCAGGTTCTGCTGCAAATCAGAACATCAAATAATTATGTCCAGAATTATTCTTTTCAGAATTACTCTCATGCTGAGAAACTGGGACAGACTGTGTAGCAAGGGATGGGTAAGTTAGGTCTTTTATGGTCGAAGGGAGCAGTATTGGATATTCCAGAGAACAGAGAAAGAAAGGGAGATATCATTATTATCTTTCAAAGGGTAATTGCCGCTTATCTCTTTGAGCAAACAAGAAAAAAAGGTCTGTAGCTGAGTCAATGCACCTGACACCAACAAAAGGGTTGACATGGTTTGCCTAGCATAAACACCACATGTCATTTTGGGCTTTTGTCTTTTTTACTCTTCACTCCAACAACTCTGAGAGTAGGAAACCACCACTTTTGGCCACGAAAGCCTGACCACACATGCTCACAGCAGGAATTTTACAGGGTTTGTCTTTCAGGGAAGCAGCAGACGCTGCCTCCTTACATAACAGCAGTGGTGAAAGGGAAAAGGAAGGAGTCTAAACCACTTGGGCAAGCCTGGGCTGAATCTCACAGACTGAAAGTGACCATTGAAACATCAAATGTCCACTTGGAGAAGAAGATGGGAGGCTGAGGGTGTTGTCAGTAGCAGTAGGGAGGGGGGAAAGGGAGGGAGATACAAAGAGAAAGAGAATTTCCCCAGCCCAAAAACTGGAGTGGTTAAGGCTGAGGAGAATTGAGAGGCAATTGCAAGGCAAGTTTAAAGCTTGGGGAGAGGAGAATACCTGTATGGACCTTTCTTTTATTAATACTGTGGTCTGCATGCTATGAACCTTTTGGTGAAGTGAGACTGGCTTGGTTTTTTGATCCAATGGTGCTCACAAGTCTTAAGAGGGAAATGGCTTACAGGTTGGAAAATGGGATCGCTATCATGAAATCATGACCAGCCCCAAAATATTTGGTCCTTAAGTTTCCATTCATGGTCTCTAAGACAGCACTCAGGCCACAGCAAAAAAAAGATCTGAAGTGTGGCTTACCACAAACACTCCTTGAAACCCCAACTAGCAGTCTGGCACTTTCCCTAGCTCACTTCTCCTGTCTCCAAGCCACTCATCTATCTACTGATCATGTTAGGCATGAACAGCATCCAGAACTCTCTCCATCTGGATTCTTGCATATGATTTTTAGAAAGACTCCAAAACAGACTCTGTTTCTTTTCTTTGTTTTTGTTTCTACTTTGTTATTTTTTCCATGTCCAGATTCAGAGCTTAGATGTTACTGTGGTTGCCTTTCTCACAATGACACTCTCATAATTAATCTCTAGACTTTAGAAGCATCAGTGCCTGGTTTAGGATACATCAAGGTCTCAGGCTTAGAATATTTATGTGCAAAACTGTGCCTGCAGTTAAGGAGGCAACATAGAAATCCCTGTCCTAAACTTCTCTTTTCGCAGGGATTTGCACAGAATGCCGAGCCAGAATCCAATTAGTTTCTTTAAGACTTAGATTTTCCCATGTTTGCTGTTACTGAAAGGTCATGATGTTTTTAAAAGGTCTCTGCTGTTCCTGGGTTAGTTTCTTCTGCAGCAGCAACCTGTAGGGAAGTCATAATGCAGTGTTTATGATGACATCCCTTTCGTGTTTTGGAAAGAATTTTAATGTCATGAATTCCACCTTATTACTGGAGAGATGGGCTTGAACTGGAATCTCACAATCACACAACCCCAAACTAGGTGGAATTTGAATCCCCAGCTGAACTTAGATTTTTGGGAGCCAAAACTCTGTTTTCATCCTCCATCTTCCAGTCTTTGAAGAAGTTTAGATCTGGGATTCTCTGGCTCAAATGCCTGTCTAATAGTGGCTTCAATGCCAGAACAAATGGGAAAGAGAAGGCAGGAAACATGGAGATAAATAGAACCCTTAAATGGAAAAAGTGGTAAGAAAATCTATGAAATAACAATCAACAATGAAGGAGCTAGTTTTCTATCTGTCCAATCTGTCCAAGCACCTCCTTCTGCAATGTTCACTAGTAAAGAATTTGCTTTCTGTGTAGAATCTTGTTTTACCTACCCACTTGGGTCATTCTTAGTGGCATAGCTTTTAACACCTCTCCCTGCCATTTTTTAGGCTCAAAAAATGACTGTGAGTTAAGGAAGGGCTGTAGCATCTCCCCTTTACAAATGGGAAAAACAGAGTGTGGAGAAATGAAACAACAGACCTAAGGTCACACTAGAAGACTGTGGCAGAGGAGACACTCTCTATCCCAGTCTCTCTGTACAAATGTCTGAATGATGGTGCCAACCTTTATTGGCATCTAAGAGATACCCTGCTACTCACAGGGAGAGTAGACCTTGCTTCTCACCATAAGAAGTACCAAGCAGTCCTTGAGAGAGTCAAGTCCATAATAGAAAATTATAGTGTACCATGCTGAGAGAGAAAATATTTTTTCTGACCTTATGTAGTTAAAGGTTGGGTTTTAACCCTGAAGACTGAAACTCTGTAGTCTTACTACCTTGTTCTTTTTATTTTTGGCTCTTTGGTAACTGCTTATCCTCAATAATACACTGTGACTCTTAGCTCCTCAAGGAAGTGGGTTGTATTTAACAGCAAAAGGTTCCATTTCATATTCAGTGGATGTCTTCTTGTCCCTGTATTCTGAGAACAGATCAACATTATTCTTGCCCATTCCATTTTTGACTGTGTGCATGTGTGCCTACCCTGTCTTTACACACCTTCTCGCTAGACCAGCCTCTCTCACAGTCCAGCCAGCAGCTGGTCCTGGATCCTCCATCTCCCTGTTGCCTTTTGCTCAGAGGCATGCACACATACAAAAGGGACGCTCATAGTCAGCTCCTCGGGGTGCCTCCTCCTCCTCCACTCACACACACACACACACACTGGTTCCCAGGCTGCTTCACCCACTTGATGCCTAATCTAGCTTGTGATACTCCCTAGTGATCACACACTGACATGCACACCCTCACTTGCTGCACTTGCCAGCACCA
Organism: Platalea leucorodia; assembly: GCF_965183815.1. Lineage (NCBI taxonomy): Eukaryota > Metazoa > Chordata > Aves > Pelecaniformes > Threskiornithidae > Platalea > Platalea leucorodia. The sequence goes on along the minus strand of NC_138826.1, from coordinate 46,983,553 downwards.
TAGGTACACAGGCCCTCTGACCCAGGCCCTCTGACCCATGGTCTTCTCTCCAGTAACTGGCAGTTGGACCTCCATACATACACATGCACTGAGAAGTGGATTTTATTAAGAAGACAGGACAGGTTGTGCTGATCAGGCAGAGGGCATGACCAGACAAGTGTACTGACATGTGACTGTTTACACATGACCAGCCCCTTTTGACCCCTTTTCTCTGTATTTTCCACACTTTCTCCTTCCCAAACCACCTTGATCTCTCCCTTTCCCAGCTTTTGTTTCTTCCACTAAACATCCCATAGTAAATTTTTTACAATCCCAAGATGTTCTTCCCCTGCATCCTGTGAAGTGTCCCATACCCCCCAGGCAGTTACCCCCTCAGTCTGTGAGGTGACCTGGAGAGATGTTCCATTCATCTTAATGTGTGTCACTGGTGGACCACGGGGCTGATGCTCCCCTGTGGCAGCCCTGGGAGAGGCCAGTGTGGGGGCTCATTTCTCTGACTAGGTTTTTGGGGTGCCCCCACCTGCCGCTGTGCCTCTCTGCTCCTTCACGTGTGTGGCGATGGGCCGATGACTCCTGGGATAGTAGCCATATGCGGGTATTAGTTGGGTTCCCCTTTGCCTCTTTGTGCACCTTCATGTCTATGGAGATGAGTTTTTATCACATCAGCCAACAACAGGAATAAAACATTTATAGTGTTGCCACTTGCTTTAAAGCAGCTAACGGCTCTAGTGTGTGAAATACTTCCCTGACTTTAGATCCTGCTCTCTGTTGAGCAACTTTGTCTCTTTGCCCAGTGTTATGGAGGGCATCATCATATTGTACATAGCTAATCTGCTGATAACTTGTGCCAGGGGAAGGCCATTACAGAGAGACATGGCATTGTCTCTCCTCTGATGTTTCTCTCCAAAACCCAAACGACGGCTCTCTAGCCCAGACATTATCAGCAGTGTTATTGCATGTCTCTGAATTCATTAATCACAACAGGGTGATACAGCTGGGACAGGGTGAGGTGTGTACAGTGTTTGCACTTCACTAGTTTCCCTGGTGTATGTGCTGCTTCAAGGTCAAAGATGTAGGTCCAGATTCTTGTCCTAACAGCACTGCATGTCTCTCTCACAATGAAAACATGTTTTGGTATACATTTCTGGTTTACCCTATGTAAGTCTTTTGCATTGCTGAAATGGGGCACTGAGACCCTGTTCTTTATCTAAAATTTCACTCTCCCAATGTGCCTGCAGTGTAGCGTAGTTTTCTAATTCGTGGATACTAAAGATTGTTAAAACAGGGGTTAATTTTCAATCATGCTCACGTTGAAATGACTTTCATGTTGCTTTAACTTTAAATTTTTCCCTTCCCTGTTTTGTTTTTCTAAAAGGTGTAATTCATATAGGACTCAAGTGACCTTTTGTTTATTGGGATTTTTTTTTTCTGTAAACTATCACACACATTTCTGGTTTATTCAACTGTTTCTGGAAAAGTAGGTGATATACTCTGGTGTCCCTGGCATGTTACATAAGTTTCAGATCCAAGCACAAAGACTCCATTTTGCAAAAATAAATGCATTGTCTTTCAACTCACATCTGTAGGATATCCCAAATGTACAGTACTATGTTTACTGTGCACTAATAGAACATGTAGCTGTGCAACCCGTGAACATATTAGTAAAGCATTAATGTTTAACACACGTCGTTGATGCATCAATTAACTTCATTAGAGTTGGCCCCTCGAATGATTATGAGTGCTTCCTTGCACAGAACGTTCCTTGCCTGCCTTTGGCGAGGGAGGCCAGCCAGAGGAACTTGCTGTTTATTTTTGAACCAATGTAAAAGTAGACCAGGAGCAGACACCTCCTGCTGCAGGCTAGACCTGACAAAGAGGTCATCTTTGTTGCACATGGCCAAGGAATTGTATCTCCTGCTGAAGATCCAAGCTATTTTTAGAAACAGGCTAGAACTCTTCATTCTTGAAATTGTTTTAATTTCCATCTGAAGAGTCAGACTGCATGGCTAGGGAAAAGAAAAGAAAAAAAAAGTCTACTAGGCTGCAGGGCCAGTATGAGCCGCAAGTCTGTGTAAAAAGAAACCTGATGAAATTGCTTCTTGTGGTGCTGACAGAATTTTGTCCTGGCAGCACCAATGTGCTAATCACTACAGGCTGACAAAGAGCCATTGCCCAAGAGCGGCTCGTAATGATCATGTAAATTTTACTTAAGTATATATGATTACAAGAAATTGCCCAGAATTTTAACAGACATTGTGCTGCCCTGTTTATAGAACAGTATAGATTTACTGGCTCCATTTTTCTACCGTAAATGAAAGCCTTAGGGCTTGGGAGGGGGGAGGTGGAGGAAAGGAAATGTTTTGGCTTCACAGTATGTAACTGCCTACAGAATAATTTTAATGTACATTAAAACCTCATTCAGGTCTGCCACAGATATAGTAAGTACAAACAATCCGGTGAGGCACCTTCCTTCTAACTATTCTACATCTCTTACTCTGCAGATTGCACTTCAGTGGACGGCCGTATCTCTTCTGGAGGCATAAGAACTCTGGTCCTGTTTTCCGCAATAAGAAAACTGAGTTTTTCAGAGGTTTCAAAAACCACATTAGAAAATTATAAACTACTCTTGACTCTTACATAGTGCAGGCTACAGCATCTCACCCAGAAATTTCTAATTCAAGCCCAGAGCTCTGGCTGACTGATCCCATGTGTCCAGGTCTGGGTTGGATTTCAAGTTCTTAGCTGAGAGAGAAAGCACCATAATCCCAATGTCACCCTGTTAAAAAGGCAAACTCCTAGCCTGGATTATGTCTAACTGCAGCTTCTAGTCACTGAATCTTATTTGCATCTTCTTCTGATAGATTAGAAAGCTATCTATTATCTGAAATTACTTTCAGCCTGTGATATTTCCAAACCAGTCTCACACTGTGAGACATGTATTTGTAATCTCAGGTCATTCTCATAGCTCTTTCTGAACACTTTCCAGTTTTTCTACATTCTTTTGGCAGCGTAGACATCAAACTGGATAGGTGATTTCCAAAAAGCTCTCCATGGTCCAGATAGAGGGGTAACATTCCTTTTCTTTTTCTACTCAGTAGTCTCATTCTTTTGTCACCAAAAATTTTGTCTGCAAAGATAGTCTCAACATCTCACCGGAACTCAGAAATGATCATTTGCAAGAATCCTCGTGCTTTTCAGAGCTACTAATTTGCAGTACTCACTTGCCTATTTTAAAGGTATGATCTCCGTTCTTTGTTTATGGGTTTTAAAATGAATGTCTCCTAAGTAAGCCCATTTTACCATATGATCTGTGTTAATCTGTACCCAGGTTAATACAATCTCTTTCTGATATCACTTGCAGTTCCAATAGCTTTTAATGGGATACCAGTAGAAACAGTACTGTATGTTGATCCCCTTTTTCACAAAAACTGCTGTAATCTGTTAACCTTTGATACATTTAACATGAGCTCCACCAATGTTCACTTTTGCTAGCATTATTTATTCTTTTCTCGGATGAAAAAACAAGTTACACAGGACTATGTCAAATGCTTTATAGAGTGCTAATAACATTATGTCTCCACAACTATCTCTAACCATCAACCCTGTAGTCTTGAAAAGAAAGTAAATAATCAGAAAACAAACCCAAGCCTTTTATGACAGCATATCTTGCATCTCGATGTTACAATTTCTTAATTCTTTATGGATAGTGTCGCATAGCAGCCTCTCTGTGATTTTGCCTAAAAGATCAGTGTCAGGCTCATCTTGTACTTGCCCTGATTTCTCCAACTGACTTCTTAACTATTATCAGTGGTTGTTTCTTATCAAGCCTCTAGAATTTCTTGGTGTTCCAGTTTTTCTTGAAAATCAATGTTACTAATGTTTCTGACATCTCCTTGGACAATTGTTTTAATATTCTTAGGTGCAAATTATCTGTTCCTGCAAGTAAAAAAATATGGTTTGCTTTAATCACCACAGTTTAATGTCTGTTGTCTAAAGAAATGGCACATGCTATATTTTCACTGAAAAAGAAAACTACATGAGCCTGTTGCTTTCCTAATGAAGAAAAGCCAGGTGCATTGTATATATGGTACACATCTGCTTTTTCTTCACCAGGCTTGATAATTTACCAGCCCCATTCAGCATCAGAATGTTTCAGTTTCATCTCCCAGCAACCCACAGTGCTGCAGACCAAATAACAGGGTATTACTCACTCCAAATGACCCTGTAATGGAATAGGAAGTGCCTTCATACAATTATATGAGAGTGCTATGCTGAATTAGCAGGAGGTAGATGGGATATGGGAGACAGCCAAGACAGGAACAGCAGGCAGAAGAGATGAGCTGGGACTAAGGTATGCTGCAAAGGCAATAGCAGACATGGTCAAAGTAACCTATGGAGAGGTATTAGAGAATGAATGGAACGTCAGAGTCTGAAGTAGCTCTGGACTGGGTTACTCTAGCACAGCCTGGAGGGAGATGGTCCTCATCGGCAAGCCCAGATCATTTTATGACTTTAATTGGACATCGCAGCCACCACTTCCACTGGCACAAGGTTGACCTAGTTAAAAATAAAATCCAGACAATCTATATGTCATCGTTTACTATTTTAAGCAAGGTTCCTGTTGTGTCTTTGCTCGACGACATGAGCTCAGCTCTTGTGCTGCCAGAAGGGAATCCTGTTTTCAGGTTAAAAGCTTGACTGCTGAGTTCATCAGAGGCAGCGTGGATAGCCCAATGGCTCCCAGTGCTGCTTATGTGCAAGAACCTGCACCAGCCCAGTAGAGCAGTTAAGAAAGGAAGTAAAAAAATGTAAGCAATGTAATAAGATAGGCAGAAAGAGCTC